>NC_140585.1:247777052-250413719 GCF_964204655.1 Triturus cristatus
ATTATTTGAATGCTTCTGCACTGTTTTTGCCGTTTAATTTGATTGATAAACAGAAATGAATGTCTATGAAAGATGCCACATACACATTGTTACCTACTGAACAATTAGAACAGTTTCTGTTTTCGGTGGCTGAGACTGATTCAGCTGTGTGGTTAATACAAGGGGCTATTTCAATCCCTATCTCACTTTTTGCAGTTCACAGCATGTATGAAACATCACCCCGTTGGGCGATATGAGCCCCTCATCAAAAATTATATTCACAAATTATATTCACAAATTATGGTAGTTGCCTTTCACCTATAGATGTCAGCACGCAGAGAGGGAAGTTTTTCTTACAGGGGAGTACTGTGATTCGGCTCCTAATCTGGCTGGTTTCTTAAGAGTTACCCCTGTCCCGGCTATCATTCCCGTATTAACTTTGCTTTCCAACGTTAGTTATCTTATTTTGAATAATCATGACTGCTGCGGCTTGAGAGCTGGCATCTCATATACAATAACGGTTTCACACCGAGTTACATGTTGCAGCAATGTCCTGTTTCCACCCCTGCATGGAATTGTAGATAGTTCGCTTTGGCCTTCCATTCCGACTTTGAAAACAGATTTCAATAAAATAAGCAGACTCAAAGTGCTATTGTTTCAACAAGAAGTTGCTC
The DNA here is from genome assembly GCF_964204655.1 of Triturus cristatus. Lineage (NCBI taxonomy): Eukaryota > Metazoa > Chordata > Amphibia > Caudata > Salamandridae > Triturus > Triturus cristatus. The sequence goes on from NC_140585.1 coordinate 247,777,706, forward strand.
TCACTTGAGCTAGAGATCTTTGAATTGCAGGTAGCAAGAACCGATACACTTGATGCTAAACACAAATCTCCCACTACATTTTGCAGAATTAATACACCAAATATTTATTGCGTCTGATACATAGGGCCTTGCTCTCTTTTTCAAACTTGTGGGATCAGGCCTTGTTTCTTCCTTTCAGACTATTTTTGGAGTTATTCCGGCCTTTAAACATTCTATTTTTTCCAGCGCCGTCGGGGGGTTTTCCCTGATGCTCCTGTTGATTTGCGGCGTGCTAGTTCTCCTTTTACTGCTTCGCAATGGATGCTTGATCTGTGGAGGTGCCAAACCCGGTCCAGTTGCAGCTCTACCGTGATCGGATGCGGCAGCTCTTTGGTTCTATATCAATGGAATCTTTTGCCATTGCCTACTGGCTGACATTCCGTCATGCCTACTTCACCTGCATGCAACCTGTGTTCCACTGCCTTCGGTGCCCATTTCAATAGGCCATGGATGTCTGGCCTGGAATACTATCTATTAGTGGGTCAGTTGAAAGCCCATGACCAACAATGTGCCAGGGGTATGTGTTTGGTGTGCGACCCTCTACTTGGATCACCGGCACACTTGAGTACCTGTGCTCTTGCACAGCGCCTCATAGACCGCAGTTTCATTGAGGTTAACACAGGTTGCCCTGAGATGCTCCTAACAGCCTCTGGATATGAGGAGCATGTGTGATCGTTCGACCTACTCAACTGGATGGCATACCTTTTTACGATGGAAGGGACAGACAACATTCTGTAGTTCATGGCATTTTGCCTTTCCCGGACACTTTTTTACTTTGAAGACTAACTAGGACTGAATAGCATTGTTTGAGAGCCCAATTGGCAAAATATTTTGAATGTTATATCCTTGGAATGCAAAAAAAGATTTGGGGGGATTCATTATTATACCACTTGGACTCTGATTAAGACGCTTTGCCTATGCTTACCTTTGATTTTTGGTTTTCGCATATGGCTAACGCTCTGGCCAAGGAGAGGGTGTCAAGTGGCCCATAGGGACATTGTCGTTTTTCACTAACTTAGCATGAGCACGTTGCAGCTTGCCTGCTGTTTTGAGCACGTCACTACGCGTCTTTATTTTTGCAATACTTTCAATGACTGCTTTCACATGAAAACTCATCGCTGGGTTCGTTCTCTGCATGTTCCTGGGATTTTGACTGAACAGTATGTGCAAGGTTCAACAACAATGCCCCTTGTTATTTTGTTCTGGCCAAACCTTAGCCCTTAGACAAAACATACTGATGCAGCTGTTGTTTGGACAGCGTACTTGGTTTTTGAGTGGGGTACACAAATTGCTGACACACACTTGAAGAGGGACCTTTCGAGGGAGAAGAGCAAGACAACACCTATGATGGTATGGGGTCTGCTGACAAAGCCCAGAGCTCTCCTATTATATAATACTTCTTCTTAGCAAGGGGAGGGAGGTTAGGCATTATAGTCCTGTTTCCATTGTCTTTATATGATGAAATCTCCTTTCATGATGTATGGACTAGCTGCTATGCTGACTGTATTTGTACTATGCATTTTTCTGCTTGTTGTGGCATGTATACTGCATGTTAGGGCACGTTAGTTAAAATAAACATTTTGAACTGTTTCGTGTCTCTGTCAGATCTTATTGTGGACAGGTAAAAGAGTGTCTGAAAGGGTGTGTCTTGTTAATGCGATTCCTGAGAGATCTGGGAGTGTTGTGTTCTGGGGTGTATAATCATTTGTTTCTCTGTGAGTGAGTAGGAGAGCAAGTGAGACACTATAGCTAGTCGGTCCTGGGCTGGTGGGCACTAAGGTGGTAAGAAGACCCAGTCCCTATACACCGAGGTCCCATAATCCTGCGCATAGTTCTGTGTTTATGCAGAATCCCTGACAGTATCTAGGTGGTTAGCTTTTGACCAATGTGGCTTGCAGATAGAATTTAATGTGATGGTGTCAAACACAACACTGCCAACAGCTCTGTGCTCGATAATCTAATGTAGCATAGATGCTCAGACCACATCATCATTTACAAAAAGTTGTTTCAATTAGCCCTGTCTGAAAATCTTTACCGAAGTGGCATTTGTTTTCTCTTGAGCACTGTTATTTGCAGCGTTATCTACCTGAATCCAAAAAGGTCGGATCGCTAACGGCAATCTGCCTTTCCTAATCCCCCCTCTACCAAGCAAATAATAATACCTTTACACTCCCATATAAGTGGAGACTGCAAGAGAATACAACAAGGTGTCTCTCCAACAAAACTTCCTAAAAGGTTCTGTAATTCAGTCTGCTGCACTTGTGGTTTTTTAATATTTCAACTTAAAATGAAACAGTCAAACAAGCTATAGAATTTCTGTTCATACATATATTAGGAATGAACTTCACTTATCCAATCCCTGCGTTAATAGGAACTGCTTGAAAAGTTAAAGAAACTGATTAGTTCGCTATACATCAGAACACGTGTTATAACCGTAATCTAGACTACGCTAGCTTGGTTCCTTCCGTATCTCATACATTTATGCTTAATTAGAATCTTACTGCAGCTATCACTAGATTACAATGTACTCATTAACCCTCCAACACCCCCTAGCTCTCTTCAAACACACAAGTATATGCAAACTTGTTACCATCTCATTAAGGTAGACTCTATATGTTCTCTCGTTAAAGGGCCTGTCAACCCAAGCCCCCCCACAAAGAAAAGGCTGTATGCATAGTAGAAAACATACTGCCTTCGATTCTCTGGATTTACAGTTAGATCCATGTATGGCTGTTCCTTCTCCAACCGACACATCTCACAGATAGAACAACAGGCCTGCTTTTCAGCAGGCACCAACAGATCAGTCAAACAGGAGAGCACACTGCCAGCAGCATAGAAATGCCTCTTGAATACTTCTCTAGAGAAAATACTATCATGATAAACCCGGTGTAACTGAGCCCTGCTCTGATGGACCTATATAAAGCTCATGCAAACTGAAGATCTTACGAAGATATGCTTTTCTGACAAGTCCCAAATATTGATGCATCCTTTAATTCTTGCTGAAATGTTGGGATGTTATTGCCGTACATGATGACAAAGTAATATTAGGCTCATAATGTACAGCTGTTTGATCATTCTCATCACTCTGTGTTTTGATGCATGCCCTGGAACTATTAATGGTGATGTAAACTACTGTGATTTGTTCTCCATGCCCTTAGTGTCTTGACAGGTGATCTATCTTCACTGAGAGTGTCTATTTTGAACATTCTCACTAGGGAAGATAACCGCAACAAAGCAGATTCAGACTGAGGGATGAAGTTCATAGGCTAGCTTCCCCGTCTACTCAGGCACCAAAATCTCTGAGCAACAACATAAGTAAGATGTATGTGGGTTCTAAATAAATGCTCCTAAATAAATGAATGCACCGGATGATTATTAATGAATAGGAAAAGGAATATGACATGATAAAAGCTTTTTCTGTGTTTTCCATTTGACAATACATTTACTTTATCATGTTATTACCATTAAAATCATAACAAAAGTGTATAAGCAAATATCTTGAACTTATGACTTATAGTGGTTCTTCGTGTATAGAGTCAACAGATACCAACTCAATGAAACTTTAAGTCACCAAAGAGATCTGTGACCTATAACCAAGGTCATACGGTTATGCTTAACTGAAGGATGCAGGGTATGTCTTACTGTTTCACCTCATTCCACCTGTGTATAATGTATCCATGAGTGGGGGCAGTAGATAGAGTTGAATCGGAATGGGACTGTAGTAAATCCTAACAGTTCCAGGTTCAACCGGGACAAATGATCCTAATCTAAGGAGCAGTCTCCATGCTAATGCTTTACTAGGGTCAAAATTGGCTTTACTTTACCTTAACCAAAGTTGAACACCATAAACCAATCAAGGGTGAGAGTCTGTGAGTTGCAGTCATTGTTTACTTGCTAGAGACTACTAGACATATTTATAACAAATGAAAAACGCCAATCACGACATTCCTGGCTGCAGTCACAGCGGTCATCTCCAACTGTTGTGAATCAATCATTATTCAACCTCTATATGATTCTCTGACCTTTTTTAATGGCAAGCAGGCAAGCTTCCAGTTGCATGCAGATGGTACCCAAGTTTACATTTGATTCTCTCAAGATATCTTTTTTTCGGAATTACAAAAAAATGCTAACAAATTAATCGCTACAAGAGCAGAGAATGCGGCTACCAGGCTTATAGAGGGACTGAAAACGGGAGATCATTTTCACATCACCAAGAATACTTATAGTAATAAAGATCACTTATGAAACTCATCAGCCTATTGGGTGCTCCCCAATCCAGCATCTTTCTTCACAGACAAAACTTTTTATGATAAAGAATTGTAAAGTTCACTAATGAAGAAAAGTGCCATGGTCCCAATTCATGCTACAGGAATACTAGGCTTGTGGAGTCTCCAAGCACTGACAGACATGTTTCAGCACAACGCCTTTTTCAATGTCAGTTTGTATCTTTTCACAGAGCCATTTAAAATCAAAAGTGCATGACGTGAAATTCATCAAAAGTGAAGACGGCCTCAAGTTGACGTACATTTTTAGGTAATAACGGCGGCCATCTTATAACATTCTAGAAACATGAACAGGTAATGAAAAAACATCTCATAGGCCATAAACTATAGAAATGACTCAACAATTGGGAGAAAAAGCAATCAAATTCAGGGGTAGGTAAACCATAGCATGAAAATTCATCATCTAAAACATGTATATGTCCCATATTCGCATTGAAAGAATCAACAATGAAAATTCTAAAATGAAAATCCAAAATCTCCGTCATCTTCTAGTTATAACGCCCTGAATGGGGAATCAGAATACAGTGAATAACGGGGAAACAAACAAAAATATATAGATAGATATATATATATATATATACACATATATAGATATTATATATATACACACACACACACACACAATATCGCATGATGGATTAGCAGCAGCCTGTCATTTAAGTCTGTAAATACAGCCCTGAGTCGGAACAAATAGGAAAAGCAGTGTAGTTCCCTTAGGGGAACCGGACGGATGTACAGTAGGGTTACCACCTCTTTGTGTGACTCATCAACTTTATTCCAGGTGCACCCTCCTCATTATTAAGATCTTTCGGGTCCTTCGTTTGCAGGTCTATAATATACTTGGATTCCAATATCCGTAATCTTCTGACCCTGTCTCCCCCTCTTTTGTCTTTGGGGACCTGGTCAATGCAGAAGAATTTAAGAAGATCAGGATTACGGTTATGAGCAAGTTCAAAGTAGCGGGCCACTGGATAAATAGGATCCTTTTTGGTAATGGCCCGAATATGTTCCTAAAATTCGTTTCTTAGTAGGGTGGATAGAACTCCCTATGTAGTGTTTAGGACAAGGACACTCGAGGCAGTAAACAGTGAGCTCAGAATTGCAGTTCAACAACCTATTGATACTCCTGGATTTCTTGGAACCCTGCTCTGTGACAATAGAATTGGTCACTCTGCAGCTATATTTGCAGGCTTTACATTTCATTCAAGGAAAGAAGCCGGTGACACTATCAGTTTTCATGGCGGTGGTGCGATAGTGACTGTGTACTAGGTGGTCACTGATGGACATACAGCATCTATATGTAATCTGATGTTGTGCTGGAATGTGTTGTCTGTTTGGAGAAGGTGCCAGTTTCTCTTGAAGATCCAAACTATTTGGGGAGATCTTTCATTATAATGTGTGATAATCCTCACTAGTCCCCCTTCATTACAGTTCTAAGGACCAACAGTTGTTTTAGCTACTAAGAGTTCTAATCTGGTCACTTTATCTGCCCTTTTCTCTGCCTCATGTGAGGTGCTGTTGGTGTATCCCCTTGCCTTAAAACGTTCTTGGACTTCAGTCTTAGCTTTTTGATATTCAAACTCGTTAGTGCAGTTTCGTTTTATACATAGAAGTTCTCCATAGGGAATATGCCTGATAAAACTTCTCAGACGATAACTACCTGCGTACAAAACGGAATTTCCTGCTGTAGGTTTTCTGTACAGTCTCGTTAAAAGTTTATAATCCTCCACATAAACTTCCAAATCAAGATATCAAACATTGGTATCACTGATGTGCCCAGCAAACACCAAGTTAAGGTCATTGGGGTTAAGGAAAGCAATATACTCTTCAGTGGATGCATGACTACCTCTCCACACAATACAAAGTTGACTATATACTGGGCCCACAGTGCCACACTTTCGACCCAATTATCGGAACCCTATACCCAGGCCACGTGCTTCACCCACCAGCCCAAGAACACGTTTGTGTAACTGGGGCGAAGCACATGCCCATCGCGGTCCCTCACTGCTGTCTGAACAGCTGACCAGTGAATATAAAAATATTATTCTCTAGGCAAAACCTGATCATGTCCAAGAGCATCATATTGTGTTTCTGGTATTTCAAAGATATTTCTTTTAAAAAACATTTGACAGCGGCAATACCTTGCTCATGATTTATGCAGGTTTAAAGACTAGTTATATCTAAGGTGTTGAATAGCATGTCATCCTCCCATGTTATTCCCTCAATCAGTCTCAAAAAGTCTTGTGCGTCCCTAACATAGGAACTCATGTCTTTAGCCCATGGTGCCAAGAAGCAGCCAATATATATGGAGGTATTCTCCAGGAGGCTATTCAAAGAGGCAGCAATGGGTCTCCCCCGAGGATTCAACATAACCTTGTGCACTTTAGGAAGATTATAAAAAGTGGGAAGGACAGGATGTTCACAGTGTAAGAAGTTGTATTCATCTTGATCGAGCATGCCTTTATCTCTTCAGTTCATCAGATGGTTGTGAAATATGTTTACACAACTGACATATTCCATTCTTTTCAAATAGCATTTGTGGTACTGTAAATTTCGGAACCATGTTGGTAGCATGGTCCTACCCTGCCGATTTTGGTATCAGCGAACCGCAAATGACTAATGCGGTATGTATGAGTGTTTTCGTCATGTTTCACCGATGAATTCACCGTGTATGCGATACAACATGGCGAACCCTCGGGTTCCATTTTAAAAGGGTAACCATTTTGTGGTTGCCCTCACATAGGCTGCGCATTGAGGCCATGCCTAGGCCTAAAGGACACGCAATCTTTCTTTGACTTCTTTGTGACCTGTGCAAACTGACTCCGCTGCCCGAGGTCAGTCCTGCCCGGCCGGTTCCTTTTACTGCGGCCAAATGGGATTAGCATCAGGGCCCAACACATCATAAAGTCGTGTATCCCACGCGACTCCTGACTAATCCCTTTCACACCTGACTCTGTTTCCTACTTTATGGCTTGTTTTACGAGGAGGAGGTGTCCGTTTTATTGGGGTCTGCTGATATCTGATGAGGGTTCTGAGCCTCGCTTGGTAAATAATTATGCGCTGACAGAGCTGAAATGTGGGATTACCATCATGACTGTGCTCTTTCTTTGAAGCGAAAATATGTGAACGACCACTTGTAAAATAGGGGCGGTGTTGCCCAGAGCGTAATATTCTGTATATAAGAAAAGACTGGTTTTTGGTTGGGTGCAGTCTCCTGAGAACATACATCGTGTTGTACTTCTCGGATACCTGTGATTGGTCTGCAGCCAATAAATACAATCTTTGACTTCACCTAGAAGACTGTGTTTCTGTGGTCCGAAACAGGAAGAACTCGAAGTCTTCGGGTGTGTCCCCTGGCACCGCTGGGTTGGTTCTGAAAAACCCAGTACTTCAGTTGGCGCCCAACTCGGGGCGATTTCAGCGGTACTGGTCCAAGCCAGAGGTTCGTGAGGAGCTTCGTGTGAAAATTCTGGAGGAAGGCCGCCACTTCATCGACCCCTGCATGTCGACGTGGTCCGAAAGTCTTTACTGCGAGGTTCTCCGTGTCCTGACAGCTACAAAGGACTGCTGCCCTGACTATCGCCCTGTTTTGGACCCTTGATGATTTGGTAGAGCGAAACGATTTAACGAGTCTTCTGGTGACGTCATCGATACCTCAGTTAAGTATAAGTGGAGCGTCTCCCAGTCCTTAGTTTGGTTTGGAATCCCTTCGGGATCGCTTTGATTTGGAACTTGCAAGCGCCAAAGCCGAAGGACTCGTGTATTCACGAGACTATCGTATTCGATAATCCTTTGAAGTTTGAAACTAGACTAGTGAGCGACGATGCCTGGTTCTAGTATATTTGGAAATATGTTTTGTTTGGGTTGTAATAGGGACTCCCGATTAGAGGACTCGTGCCCGGTTCCTCCAATTGGAACTGCAACGTATGAGCTTTATGTGAAACATGGCGTGGGCCCCATTGCGTATAATGAAGTATGGATCCGATACACCAGGAAGGATGGTGTTTTAAAATGGCCCCAAAATGGTAGTTTCGACACAGAAATCCTAGATAACTTAGAAGTTAAATTATTTAAAAAGAAAGCACGGCCGGCGATGTTTGATTCTTTCCGCCTATGGCGAAAGGAAGCCAAGCAGAAAGAAATCAAATTAGCCAAGAAAAATAAAAGAGAGAAAGGTATGTCGATAATGCAAGCAGCCTTGCAGTTTAAAGATAATGAAGAAGAACAAATGAATGAGCAGCTGCACAGGCAACGTAAATTAGTGATTGATAAATGCTACCCAGTTTTGCCGCCCCTTCAGCAAGGTGCGTCAGAAGAAAAGGAGAAAGCTCCCCTAATGTCACATTTGCTGAGTTCGCCACCTCCGAGTGCTACAGCACCTCCGCAGCCTTTAAATGTACGGCCTCTAGTTAATTTCCCGCAAACTTTCCCGCAGCCGCCAGCTCCTCCTCATCTGGCTCCTATGCCTACGGCGCAGCCCTCTCAAGGGCTGCCGGTTTCGCTGCCTATATGTTCCGCGCTTCCTGCGACTTTACCTAGTACATCAGCTGCCTCCCTCGGCGCTCTTCCTGATACGACCCCTGTACCTGTATCTGCACCCGTTTTTCTTCCCTCTGTCTTTCCCCCTGTTCTTGCCTCAATTTCTCCTTCTACACGACAACGAATAGCTAGTGCGATCAATAGTTTTATATCGCCTCTCTTTGGGTCATCTAGTACGACCCCTGGTTCACAACGTACGCAGTTGCGTAGTCAACTGCCAGGTTCTGGAGAGAAAGAAGTATTAGACCGCATGGCACGTAGATGGATTGTTTATCCTTCACGATATGATGTAGAATCTGTTGTAAATGTTTTTCATCAATGGGAAGCACCAAAACAGAGATACGTTTTCGAGAAAATGTGTGAATTCCTCTGTGAGGAATTGGAAGATCATGGTTTGGACTTAAGCCCGCAGGAATTGTGTCATGTACGGTTTGAATTTGGAAAAGGAACGATTGTGGGTCCCGATGTTGAGAAAGCAGTTGCGACATTATTGTCTTTTTGGATCGAGGGTCCTTCTCAGTCACTGTTTGAACAGGACTCCTCTGATAGGAAGGTTAGACAATACCCTATGAGAGAAGTCCCTCCGGTATGGAAGGACGCGGTTGCGGCTGATGCCGCTAACAGTATTGCTGCTATGCCAGCTCATTTCCAGCGTGTTTGGGTACATGTTCCTTGGAAGCGATCAGAAGTTTTAGCCCTTAAGCAGACATTACCTGACCCCCGTAAAAACCCCGCAGGATATTATAAGGAGTTATCACAGACTGCAGAATCGTGTGTCATGAACCTAGCTGACATAGATATGTTGTTCGGGAATGTCGTTCCGCAGCCTTTATGGGGGTTGATTCGTAATGCAGATCATGCTGCAGAACTAGGTGGCACATGGGCTAATATCACTGCTACAGACACTAGACAAGTGGGTGGTGCGAAACCTGAACCCTTAGTAGCAGAACTCCCTGGTAGAATTATTACCTACATGAAGACTTTAATGCCAGCGATGCGTGTGAATTGGGATAAATTATCCGCATGCAAACAAAAGAAAGACGAAAAAGTGTCTGATTTCTTGACCAGGTTTGAAGAAACATTTATTGACCACAGTGGTCAAGACATGAGTACGGAAGGTGGTCAACGGTTATTTGTTGATAAATTTGTGCATAATTTGCTTCCCGAGTTGTGTAAGAAATTAAAAGATTCAGAGAGTTCTTGGGCTGTTTCCACATCAGAGCAAATACTGGCTACTGCACAGTATTACGAAAATAGGGATAAAGATGAGAAGGATAGAGCAGACAAGAAAACAAAAGAATTAAAGACGAAGGTTCTTTTACAGCAGGCTTACCCGCCACGTGGAGATCAGAATAACTATAAGCAAGGTCAGAGTAACTATCAACAACCCCAACAGTTTCAGAGTAACTCGCAAAGGTTCGGGTATTCCCAACCGCGTGTTCCTGTGGGTCCCAATCAGTGTTCGTATTGCAAACAAGAAGGTCATTTTAAGTATAGTTGTCCTATATTGTTGAACCGCACGAATAATGCTTATGGCGCGAGAGGTAGAGGTGGTCAGCAAGCTCCTAGAGGTAGAGGGCGTGGGAATGTTCCCCAGAACGCGCGTCCTCTTCCGCCCCAAAATACGATGAACAGTTTTGATCAGCAGGCCAATGTAACTGGTGGGACAGCTCAGTACTATAATAACGACTATTATGCAGAAGATGGAAATGCGGAAGGTGATGATTACTAGGACAGCCATAGACCGAGAGAGGGAGTTGTTTCAGTGCCAGTGGACCAGAGTGGACCGTATGTCATGGTGACTACAGCGGGTGTATCAGAGCCTTTTCTATTGGATACTGGTGCTGCAAAGAGTTCAATTATGCACTCAAAACTCCCTGGCGTGCCTTTGTCTGGCGAAATGAATGTTTCAGTAGATTTTTCTGGCGCCCCGGTTAGGAACCCGATCTCTAGTCCTATGCCCCTTTCTGTTGGACCTTGTGAGCTGAAAGCACCCCTTATCCTAACGACAGGATGTGGTGAAAACCTGTTAGGATTGGATTTGTTAAAGAGATTACATGCAACATTATATTGTTCCCCCTCGGGAGTACAACTTACACTGGGTAGGGAAGTGATTTCTCCAATGTATTTGTCGAAGAATAAACTGTCAGCTGAATTGTCGTCTCTTCCGGATGTCCTTTGGGCTACTGGTCCTAACGATGTGGGTCTCTTGGAAATACCGCCATATGTGGTCACTTTAAAAGCCAATGTTAAATTGCCACGCATTCCCCAGTACAAGATCTCTAATGAAGGTGAGAAAGCGTTGTTAGCGATCATCTAGGACTTGATTGAAAAGGATGTAATCGAAGAAACAAGAGGCAACGTTTGCAATAGTGCTGTTTTGCCTGTTCTAAAACGTACTGACCCCTCCCAGCCACCTGTTTACAGATTTGTGATCGATCTTAGAGAGGTCAATAAGATAGTTGTGCCACAGTTTCCAGTTGTCCCTGATATAACTGCCTTGTTGACTATGATCCCAGCTTTCGCTGCTTGGTTCTCAGTGATTGATTTAAAGAATGCTTTCTTTAGCATTCCGATTGCAGAGGAAAGCAGGGATATTTTTGGTTTTAGTTTAGGAGGTCGCAGCTTCCGCTTTAAACGCGCTCCGCAGGGCTACTGTGAAAGTCCATCAATATACAGTCAGGCTTTAAAGGCGCAGCTTGTCTTACCTAGTGGTGCTACCCTTATTCAGTATGTTGACGATTTACTAATCGCCGCAGATACCGAGGAGACTTGTAAAGAAGCTACATTGTCATTGTTGCGTCATTTGTCTGCCTTTCATCACAAAATGTCTCTCTCAAAACTGCAATATTGTCGACAAGAAGTGACCTACTTAGGTCATCTCTTGTCGAAGGAGGGAAGAAAACTGACCCCAGAAAGAATTCAGGCCATTGCACAATTGAGCATGCCAAGAACACAGAGAGAAGTGCGTGCTTTCTTGGGTATTACTTCATACTGTAGGCAGTGGATCCCGAGTTTTTCTTTGCTGGCAAAACCTTTGATACACCGAATCCCGTCCCATGGTCTGAAGAGTGTCAGAAAAGTTTTTGGGAATTACGTAAGGCATTATGTTCGGATCCTGTATTGGGTACCCCCGACTACAGTAAACCTTTTACATTGTATGTTCACGAGAAAGAAGGTTGTGCGTTGTCAGTGCTGACACAGTCTTTTGGAGACAGACAGCGTCCATGCGCGTATTTTTCGTCGACTTTGGATCGGGTAGCCAAGGCATTGCCAAGTTGTTTGAGAGCCACAGCGGCAGCAGCTGTTTCTATTCGACAGTCTGCTGGGTTAGTAATGAACAACACGTTGATTGTGATGGTGCCACACGCAGTGGACACGTTATTAAACAGGACCAAGACACAGCACTTAACTAGTGCTCGATTGTCAGGTTATGCGTTGACCCTGCTAGCGAGTCATGTGCACATAAAGAGGTGCAACACGTTGAATCCAGCTACTTTATTACCGATTTCAGCAGACACAGATGAGATTGAACAGCATGATTGTCTGTTCAGAACAGAAGAAGAAACAAAAGGGAGAGTGGATCTTAAAGATACTCCCCTGGTTGAGTGTGATGGTACCTTATGGGTGGATGGTTCGTGCTTCAAGCTTCCGAATGGTGATACGACTGCTGCATATGCTGTCACGACTTTGCACACGATTGTTGAAACTGCACGTATACCACATAATTCGGCTCAAGCAGCAGAATTCATTGCACTTACAAGAGCATGCGTGTTGTCGAAAGGAATGAAAGTGAACATATATACTGACAGTCAGTATGCCTTTGGCGTGGCCCATAGTTTTGGGCGCTTGTGGAAAGAACGTGGGTTCCTGACTTCGCATGGAACTAAGATTCAGAATGGTCAGTTGGTGAATGATCTCCTTGAGTCGTTGACCTTACCATTACAAGTTGCGATTGTGAAATGCAGTGCACACAAGAAGATTATTGATGATGTTGGTCGTGGTAATGCATTTGCTGACGAAATCGCGAAAGAAACAGCAAAAGATGTGACGAATCAAATGTATGTTGCAGGCCCTGCAAGATGGGTTGGTGATGTTGGAATGTGTGAAGACACGATAGAGAGTGTGAAGTCCCTTCAAGCTGAAGCCACAGAGAAAGAATTGAGCATGTGGAAAGAAAGTAAGGGTAAATTGGATGAAAATGGTTGTTGGATTGATTTGTCAGAACACCGGCGATGGTTGTTACCTGATGCATATGTGCTTCCAGTGGTCACGATGGCACATGGAATGGCGCATATCAGTGTGAAAGGGATTTGTAAGTTGTTGGCTCCAGTATGGCAGAATGCTGGAATTCCCAAGTGTGCAGAGAATGTGGTCAAAAATTGCATGGTATGTTTGAAATACAATCCTGGTAGGGGAACCCCAACTCCAGCTGGTCATTTTGCGCCTCCAAAGTATCCGTTTGAGGTTTTGCAGCTAGATTTCATCCACATGGAAAGGTGCAACAATTTGAAATATGTACTTGTTGTTGTCTGCGCTTTTTCAAGGTGGATAGAAGCATATCCCCTAAAAGACAATACTGCCTTATCCACAGCTAAAGCCCTTGTCAAAGAATTCTTCCCTAGGTTTGGAATGCCAAGAATGGTATGGAGTGATAATGGGAGTGAATTTGTGGGACGAGTGATGAAGAATGTATGTGAGGGACTAGGTATAAAGCAGAAATTCCACGCTGCAAATCCCCCCCAATCAGCTGGACTAGTAGAGTGTTACAATGGCACATTGAAGCTCAATTTAGCCAAGATCCAAGCGAGTTCTGGTCTTAAATGGCCTGACGCTCTGCCATTAGCACTCCTATCAACAAGAATGACTGTGCATTCACGAGTGGGACTTAGTCCCTACGAAATCGTGTTTGGCCGCCCGGCCAATATATGGGGAGTGCCAAGGCCTACAAAATTCAGTGAGATCGAACACCCAGTGCTGCTCTATTATTTGTATGAATTGACGGCTAAATTGCGTGTTTTACACCAACAGGTGCATGATACTATGCCTCAGGTCTCTGAAGCTCCAGGACATCCTATCAATCCTGGATCATGGGTGCTGGTCAAAAACTTCAAAAGGACAAAGAATGATGAGCCCCGTTGGACCGGCCCCCATCTCGTCCTCCTTTCCACGAGATCGGCTGTTCGAGTAAAAGGGAAAAAGAACTGGATACACGGCCTTCACTGCAAAAGGGTCCATTTGCCTTTGCCTTACGACCAGTGGGTCCAGAAAGGGATCGCTGACTCAGAGACTGAGACTGTGCCTCGTTTTCTGCCGTTTAGCGATGCACGAGTAAAAGGAACGCTTTCTCAGAAGGAAAGCGATGATATCTTGCAAGAAACTGTGCCACCGTCAATTCAATTGGACACTACAGAGCCTGAACTCTTGTTTCAAGACCAAACAGTACCTACAAGAAGTCGCTACAATCTGAGGCCGAGAACTATGGACAAATAAAAATTCTTTTTCTTTGATATTTTTTGAGAAGTAGGCCTCTCTCTTCCATCTGAAAAACTTTCTTATTTTTGCTTTTTCGAACCGCCATCCGGGTTCAGCTGCAGGGTCGCGGTGCCAAGACTTTGGGGTACAAGCCGGAGACGTTAGGTCAACGGTCCGGTTGGTCTAGGGCGTTCCCTGGACTGACAGGTGTACTCCTTAGCAGAAGACACGCACCCGCCGGGAACAGTACGATTAGAGGACGGAGTTTTTCGAGATGAAGAGACCCGCTGAGGAAATAAATTTTAAGAGCAGAATATGTAAAGTAATGTATAGCAAACGTTTTGTAATATTATGTCTGTTTGTCCTATTTAGCATGATGATGTTTTCTGTAGGTTATGTATTATTGTCTTTTCAAGTGCCGTTTGCACCCACTATACAGCCCATACCTCCTCCTACTGTTTCCTCACACTCTTTCCACCCTCTGCCTGAACACGAACAAGCTAGACGTTCTGAGTTCGTAAACAATTCGTTTATCCAACTTCTGCACCAGCACCAACTAGTTATGAATATGACAAATTGCTGGGTGTGTGGTTTGATGCCGCATACCATTAATAAGGGTATCCCATATCTAGTGCTGCCGTTTAGTTATAATGGGTCATCATGGGCATTCCAGACTATGTTTCTTTTTGCGCTCGAAACCTACTCCCCGCGACCACCGCGTTCCACTAGACCTAGCACGAACAATAAGGCCTTGATGAAAGGAGTTGCTGATATGAGCAGAGATATCGATGCATTTTCATCTATTCCCAAGGATGAGTTGCGAGCTTATGTGGGTTGGAACGCGACGGGGTATAGCATTAGTCTGGGCGAGAAACAGCGTAAAAGTTCATCTTCGGTTTGGGTCGTACCCCACATAGGTCGGTTCTGTTTACAAGGTAATGGTCAGAATCCAAGAGCTCAATTAGGGAAGAGTGACTGTGCTGAAACGTACATTTTCCCATCACAGTTTCCCCCTGCGTTTTTGGCTGCCAAGGGTACATACTTTGTTTGTAATGATCGAGCATATACATGGTTGCCCCCTGATTTCTCGGGCACGTGTTATGTTGCAAATTTGCTACCGCCGACATTTACTGCCGCCTCTGATTATCACAAGACCAGAGTTGTGAGAGGCGTTGTTAGTAAGGAGGATACTGCCGGTCAGGAAGCGGGAGACTTTTTCCTGGGTTTCCTGGCGTTTTGGTGACCAATGGTCAATAGTAGGAACCTGAGACAACTGACTCATGTACTTGAAACCACTGTTAATGTAACGGCTGGTGCCCTTGGTAACTTGACAGCTGAACTCCAAGCGGATCGCCTCATGACGTTGCAGAACCGTATGGTTCTAGATGTCATACTTGCAGACCGTGGTGGGGTATGTAAGGTTATCCAATCAAGCTGTTGTATTTTCATACCAGATAACGCTCCGACAGTCTATCAAGCCATCTCCAAACTGCATAAGATTTCCGAATCCATCCATGTGGATAAAGGAGATTGGTCGATGATGGGGTGGTTCTGGGGACTGATATCAGCTTGGGGATGGAAGATTCTAATAGTCACTGGGACGATCTTAGCCATTCTTTTCCTGTTCTGTCTATGTATACAGTGTGTTCCTGTAATGTGTAGCCTCTGTGTTACATTATGTGTAAGGAAACCTGTAGCAAGGGACGAACTAAGCAATAGGATGATGCTACAGCAACATCTTCATGACTTTATGAATATAGACCTGGACTCAGATTAGTATCAGTATAGTTATTGCCTATGTAAGGGCAAAAGGAGGGTCTGTGGTACTGTAAATTTCGGAACCATGTTGGTGTAATGGTCCTACCCTGCCGATTTTGGTATCAGCGAACCGCAAATGACTAATGCGGTATGTATGAGTGTTTTCGTCATGTTTCACCGATGAATTCACCGTGTATGCGATACAACATGGCGAACCCTCGGGTTCCATTTTAAAAGGCTAACCATTTTGTAGTTGCCCTCACATAGGCTGCGCATTGAGGCCATGCCTAGGCCTAAAGGACACGCAATCTTTCTTTGACTTCTTTGTGACCTGTGCAAACTGACTCCGCTGCCCGAGGTCAGTCCTGCCCGGCCGGTTCCTTTTACTGCGGCCAAATGGGATTAGCATCAGGGCCCAACACATCATAAAGTCGTGTATCCCACGCGACTCCTGACTAATCCCTTTCACACCTGACTCTGTTTCCTACTTTATGGCTTGTGTTACGAGGAGGAGATGTCTGTTTTATTGGGGTCTGCTGATATCTGATGAGGGTTCTGAGCCTCGCTGGGTAAATAATTATGCGCTGACCGAGCTGAAATGTGGGATTATCATCATGACTGTGCTCTTTCTTTGAAGCGAAAATATGTGAACGACAACTTGTAAAATAGGGGCGGTGTTGCCCAGAGCGTAATATTCTGTATATAAGAAAAGACTGGTTTTTGGTTGGGTGCAGTCTCCTGAGAACATACATCGTGTTGTACTTCTCGGATACCTGCGATTGGTCTGCAGCCAATAAATACGATCTTTGACTTCACCTAGAAGACTCTGTGTTTCTGTGGTCCGAAACAGGAAGAACTCGAAGTCTTCGGGTGTGTCCCCTGGCACCGCTGGGTTGGTTCTGAAAAACCCAGTACTTCACATTGCTCATCACTCAGTTGTCTCATAGCTTCTTTGCAATATTGATCCTTATTGAACAAAACTATGTAACCGCCCTTATCGGGGGGTTTGATCACCAGAGGGTCATCATTTGTAAGAGCTTGTATTGCTTTCCACTGTTTAAAGGAAACGTTATATTGTCTGGAATAGTTGCCATTCCTTCCCAAAGATTTTAAGTCCGCAATAATTGCTTCATTGAGCACATCAATTGCGTCATGTGGGGTCTGTGGAATGACTCTAGATTTTCTCTTCAATCCACTCTTCCCACAGGATTGTGTTATACCAGCTCATGCTAGACAAGTGTCCGTATTGTTTACGCTATTGAATCCTCTGGTATCAGCTTGTAGTGCCATTTGAGTTTCTAGGTCATTTCCGATTAGGAGACCCATATCATCAGGTGCATTTGTTTCTCCATGATGTACTTTATTAAGGTGTAATAGATTAATCTTTTGTAATTTCAGTTTTCTTATTTACTTGAAGAGGTCAATTAGAGTCTGAGCATTATCAAACTCCGCAGTGGGGCAGAAAGTTAAACCCAATTTCAGAACTTGCGTCTCGTCTGGATTGAGTATTCTATCAGATAGACTGTTGATGGTTTTCTCCTCTCTAGATTTTACCATCTGCCCCGCTTCCGCCTGCTTCAGGTGACTCTGGAAGTAGGAACTTCTCCCCCTTTCTTTCTTGCCCCCTCTTGTCTTTTTACTCTGGGAGGTGGGTTCTTGTAACTGGTCTTTGTCGGGATTCTCTGTTTAGGTTGTACGCCTGAAAATAAGTAGGCTCAACGGTTTTACCATTATCTTCGGTGGCTTGTGTTGTCTGCTCCCTTTCCGACGTCTCTACCTCCGACTCAGAGGTCTCTCTGTAAGCGGGAATGCTACCTCCTTGTTGTTGGCTTAAGGTACGTCGAATTTACGAGCAAACGTCAGGATCCGGCCTGAAGCATAATCTTGTTCATCCCACTAGAATTTGGTTTGCTTTCTGCGTCTAATGATATTTTCGTAATCCTTGAGCCAATTCATCATAGCTGTTTTCAGTTCCTCACTTTGTTTGGTGTCCTTATCTTTACTGATCATCTCTTCCAGATTCTTGATCTCCTCTAATAGTTTTGCTCGATCACTCCAAGCATATTTAATGAGGATCCTAACAATTCCTTTTGCGGATTCTGTAGTGGGTTCCGCTCCGTCTTTAAATAACTGATGCAAGATGACCGCCGAGTAGGAGCCCTCCAGAGAGCTCCCGGTTTGGGTATTACCTCATCAGTAGTTATCCCAGTTAAACCCTGCCAACCACCCTCCTCCCTCGGCTACTCTACAGATCAGCCCTCTCAAATTCACATCTTGGAAGCCGTTACTTACCCGCTAGATCGGACAAGGAGCTCTCCCGAAGATGCAGCCTATGCTCCTCTGATCCGGCTCGGACTGCTGGGTCTGCCGTTCCTGTACCGGTTACTTAATGAAAGGGAATGATGATCATTGGACCCGTGGGTGAGACCAGCGATGTGAGCCCGGATGCCTGTCCATGGTGAAGACCTGCCACGGCGAGGTCTGGTCGCCTGCATTGAGGGCTAACCTGATCTATGCGGCTTGGAGCGAGGATGACCCGGAGCAAGAGTGTCCCTCCTCAAGCCCGCTGTTGAGGTACGTCCTGTAGCTCCCGGAATCAGGCCGTCTCTTCTCCTGTTCCGTCGTGCCCTGCAGCCCCGCATCGAGGCCATCTCCACCCCGGCCTGCCTGGTCCTCTGTGAAATTATAGTAACAATGGGGTGACCCAGTATCCCTCAGAACCTGGGCGGTCATATACAAAACAAACAATTGGTTCTGTCGGGTGTGTACTATTTCTTAAAACATTAGACCAATCATAGGTTAATTCACATAAAAGACAAATTGTCATAAACAACACACATAGAGACCAAAAAAGGGGGGTATTTGAAAAGTTTTATAAATTACGTCATTTATAAATCCCCACATTCAATTTGCATGGCTGTCACGACAAAAGGTAAACTGTAATTTGTGACAAAGTGACATGTGGTGCTCAGTGCTGTGGTGAGGGTGCGTAATATATACAAAGTGACTTTCGTGGTATTGACGTTTATTTTAAAAAGGCCAGAACACAACAGCTATTTGAATAGTTCTGTAGACTGAATAAGTAGGTCTTTATACAGAGTCTTTCAGCTGGTCCAGGGGATATGTCGACGTTTCAACCCAAGGGGGCATTACTGTCTTAGTCAATGCGGGTCTTCATCAGGACAAGGACAATGGGGACAGCCTGGGGAATAGTAATGTATAAGGTCAGGTGGGTTGAGGTGAAAAACTGAATTTAATCAAGGCTAGTAAGGTGAAAGACTCACCTAACGGGGCCCAGAGCGATTCAAGGGGCGAGTTATTTCTCTTTGTCTTGTGTGGGTATGCACGCAGTAGCAAGGGTGTAATGCGCTGCAAGAATTCTTCCCAGTGGAGTTTCCTAGTTGGGAAATCAAGCGTTGTTTAGAGCTTAAAATCTTAAAAGAGCTGTGATTTAAATACACATGCGTTTAGTCAGAACCGGGGCATAAGCCGACTCACCCAGTGAAGGGAATCGACTCCTGTCTTCCAAATAATCTGGGATGGCAAAATAGATGGGTGTGGTGAAGGATGACAGGCAATCGTCCTGTCTCCTGTGATCATGAAGATCACTGTGCGATTCTGTGTAAAAAGGTTGGGAGGTGGTTAATCACCTTTTGTAAAGATCGCATCCAAAGTCAGCGCCACATTATTATTATTCCCAGCGCTTACTTAGAGGAAACCAGGAAAAAACGAATTATTCCGGTCAGCGGGCGCAGGCAAACGTCCGATCTACTCCAGCTCTATCCACGAGTGTGCCGATGGACGTCTGTTAAAAAGTTTGACGGAGCGCGTGTACGTGGCGTGTGTGGTGGCGTCCAGGGCTCGTTGCTAGGCGACCCGCTACGTATGTGACGTCCCACCGTCATGAGAGTCAGGGGAGGTAACGCAGTAGCGTCCAGGTCTCGTTGCTTAGAGACCAGCTACGTATGTCACGCGGCTCCGTTTAAACTTACAGTCAGAGGGGTAATGGTAACAAAGTTATCGAAACAAATTCGAAAAGCAATTTAATTGATAATTAGACCAGGTGGTCAAGGCTCATTCAAGGGGGTGAGGCAGATCTAAACTGCGCAAGGCCTCCATGATTTCAAGCGGCTCCAAGACGTGTCGAAGAGGCCATGTGAAGTATGGAAATTATAATGGATTGGGTAGCGGTTCAGGGAGGAGGTTCTCTCTCTTGAAATGACTAATGCAACCCCAAGTGGGATCAAGATCGAGTGAACAGTTAGAGCGACCATACTTGAATTAAACAAATCGTACGTTAATCAAAACCATTTAGAATAAATTAAAATGCAATAAAACAATATCAAAATGAATGTTACACAGAACTTTTGGCATAGTAAGCGTGCTATACAATGTGTTGATTGCAATTGTATTCATAAATGGGATCAGGACATGAATAGCTAGGTGACTCGAGTGGACTTAAGTGACCTGCAGACTCATTCAACATATGTATAGAGCATTCAGATGAAAGTAAAATTCTAGCTGAGAACGGGACATGAGTGACCCCATGTTTAGAGTTGTCCCATTTGCCTTGCGGTCTCTTCAATCTCGTTCAACCCGTTATGAACAGAGTTGAGTGAATGAATCCATCTGCATTCTTTGTAGTTTAGGACCCCAGATATTGTGCCACCTCTAGCATTGGGACTGATCTTTTCTATAATCCACCATTTTATGCTGTTGGGAGAGTGGTTATGTGTCATAAAATGTTCAACCATGGGTGCTCCCTGTACTTTACATCTTATTCTGCTCATGTGTTGAAGGATTCTAGCCTTAGCTTTCTGAATTGTTTGCCCAACATATATCAGGCCACAGGGGCAAAGGATGGCATATATCACGTGGGAGCTGTTGCAATTGGTGAAATGCGGTTGCTTGTACGTTTTGTTGTTATATGTAAAGGTCGTGCCTTCTTGGCATTGGTCACAGGCCTTGCACTGTCCACATTTATAGTGCCCGCTGAGCGGTGAAAGTCCGAAGTAGTTTCTTATGCCTGGTTGCTTTGGTGATTCTAAGAATGCTCTGACGACCGTGTTCTTGATATTTTTGCCTCTCTTGAAGGCAAAAATCGGGTCTTGCTTGGTCTTAAGCTCACTTGCAACCAGGTTCCAATACTTCTTGACGATCTTTTTAATGTCATTGCTCTTAGTGTTGAAAGTCGTTACGCAGACGATGTTGTCGGATTGGGTATCTTTATCCTTAACCTCCAAGAGTTGATCACGTGGGCAATACCATGCTCGTTTTTTGGCTCTTTTTAGGAGTCCAGTTGGATAACCTCTTTCCTTCAGGCGACTCACGAGGTCATCTGCTTCTTTGAAGAAATCCGATCGCCTCGTGCAATTTCTTCTCAGTCTGAGGAATTGCCCATAGGGCAAGTTATCTCTCAGGTTACGTGGATGATGCGAGTTGTACATCAACAATGTGTTTCTTTCCATGGGCTTTCGGTAGAGATCACAGTACAACAGACCCTCTTGGACTCGAAACGTGAGGTCCAAGAAATCTATTGACTCATTGTTGCTCGTCATTGTGAATTGGATGTCATTTGATCTGGCATTTAGCCAGACATGAAATTCATTAAGCTCATTTATGTCACCGGACCATACCATTATGACATCGTCGATATAACGTTTCCATACCGCGATCTGGTCAAGGTATGGATTTTCATCACTGTACAAATGTTCCTCTTCATAGTGATCCATAAAGATATTAGCCAGGCTCGGCGCATAGGTAGCTCCCATCGCTACGCCCTTGCACTGGAAATAAAACTGTTTCTTGAAAATGAAATAGTTCCTTTTCATGGCGATCTCTAGAAGCGAGATCAGGAAGTCAGTGGGGATCCAATGGGGTCTCTGTCGTTCGTCTAGTGTGTATCTAATGACCTCCAAGGCTTTGTCCTGCGGAATTGATGTATAGAGGGAAGACACATCAAGTGTTACAAGAAGCTGTTTATGCGTATCAAAAGCCTGTCCCTCCAGGAGTTGTATGATATGCACAGAGTCCCTCACGAAGGATTTAGTTTTTGGGACCAGCGGCTGTAAAAAATGGTCAATGAACTGGTTCAATGGTTCCAAAATTGAGCCACAGCCGGACACAATCGGTCTGCCAGGTGGTTTCACTATCCGCTTGTGCACTTTAGGAAGTGTGTAGATTGTAGGAATCCGTGGCTCCTTTTTGTTTAGGAAGTCATGTTCATGTTGACTTAGGAATCCGAAGGTCATTCCTTCCTTGGTTACGTTCTCTATCATGACTTTGAGGGTAAGCGTAGGATCACGTGGAGTGGGTTGGTAACTCTCCAGGTCGCCCAATTGAAGTTCTATCTCTTCTACATAATCACAAGTATTCTGTAACACCACGACACCACCCTTATCGGCCGCTTTGATGACAATAGAATCGTTGTTGCGCAGGGAGCTTAGTGCGAGTCTTTCCTCCTTGCTAATGTTGTATTGTATATATTTTCTTTCATCCAACAGTTGCATAGTTTCTTGTAGAACAATCTTCTCAAATGCCAATATCTTTTCGCTCATCAGATAAGAACCTGGTGTAAAGGTGGAGACGGGTCTAAAGCTTGTGGCGGTTGTTCTCGGATTGTAGATATTTTTGCTAAAATAATATTTTAGTCTGATCTTTCGAAAAAATTGCTGAAGTTCAAGTTTTACTTGGAACGAGTCAGGTATGACAGTAGGCACAAATGAAAGCCCCTAAGCAAGGACATTTCTCTCAGCATTGGACATTATGTGAGTTGACAAGTTGATTATGGGTTCACTCTGATCTAGCATGTTGATGGTTGTACAAGGGTTCTGCCTAGCCCAATGCAACATTCTGACCCGTCTGTGGCGCTATGGTGTTAGTGCTGGGGGGGATAGGAGTCATCTCATCATTGGGAACAGTAATTGCATTCTGCGTAGTCAGGATGTTGGTACTATGTAAGTTGTCAGACATCACCTCATTATTGGCCATAGTAGTAATGTCAGTGATACTGTTGTCAGTAGTGGTAAGGATACATCTAATCCGCGTTTCAGTGATGTTACAGTTAACTCTCTGGATTTCTACCATCTGTAGGTTTGTCTCCGGGTTGAGATTTCCCCGTGTGTTTCTGGTTGGTAGAAGCGAACCCGTGATGTTCCCTGTTGTGTGTTTCTGCCTCTGTTCGAACCCCTTGGTCTCTCCCAGTTCTGTGACCTCCCCCCTCCCCTGTTTGTCTGGCGGTAACACTCCCCTAAAAAATGGGGGCCCTGGTTACCTTGGAAGCTGGTGGAAGGTCTCTCTGGGTCGGAGTCTGAACCACTCCCCGCCGAGGAGTCTGAGAATGTCTTGAACCTCCTTGGGCCCTGCCTGCTTCTATTGGAGAAAAAGCCCTGGCTGTCCTGTTGGTAATAGTCGTCAGCCAAGTAGGGGTAGGTTATATTCTTATCGTAGCTTCTTATGTCCTTTGCAAGTTTGTCTAACTTCCTGTTTAATGTGACTTTATTGAAATCGGCCAGTGTCTTTTCAGCTCGTTCTAGGGCTTCTTTAGCGTTTTGGAGGGCTCTATCTTCAAGGATCTCTTTCTTAAGGTCAGTGATTTCCTGCGTGAGTTTCTTGACGTACTCTATCGCAGTTTCAACCCCTAGGACCATCCAGTGTCGAGAGCAATTGTTTGCCACGAAACTAAAGCCCTCTCTGAATTTTGGGATGTCTATAAATATAGCAGGTTCGTTGCGCACTTGCAATCCTTTTGGGATTATGTTGGATTGCAAATACTTGGTTAGTACATGCCCGTTAAGGCGTGATCTGATGAGTTTCTTTTCTAATCTTTCAATTCTGGCCAGTTTCTCATTCAAGCCTATATCTACAGAAACTCTGTCTGATCCTAGAAGGAAGTTAGAGGCACCCTGATCTTGTATCAGCCTTGCTATGTAGTCTTCGCTGTACGACAGAGTTTCTCTCTCATACTACAAAGATATGTATGAACAGTAAACAATTTCAAAGAACAATGAATGAGAGCAAAAACCCTCGCAGGTCAAAACCTGCACCAATCAAATTATAGTAACAATGGGGTGACCCAGTATCCCTCAGAACCTGGGCGGTCATATACAAAACAAACAATTGGTTCTGTCGGGTGTGTACTATTTCTTAAAACATTAGACCAATCATAGGTTAATTCACATAAAAGACAAATTGTCATAAACAACACACATAGAGACCAAAAAAGGGGGGTATTTGAAAAGTTTTATAAATTACGTCATTTATAAATCCCCACATTCAATTTGCATGGCTGTCACGACAAAAGGTAAACTGTAATTTGT
The DNA here is from genome assembly GCF_964204655.1 of Triturus cristatus. Lineage (NCBI taxonomy): Eukaryota > Metazoa > Chordata > Amphibia > Caudata > Salamandridae > Triturus > Triturus cristatus. Next base: position 247,802,118 of record NC_140585.1, read on the forward strand.
GACAAAGTGACATGTGGTGCTCAGTGCTGTGGTGAGGGTGCGTAATATATACAAAGTGACTTTCGTGGTATTGACGTTTATTTTAAAAAGGCCAGAACACAACAGCTATTTGAATAGTTCTGTAGACTGAATAAGTAGGTCTTTATACAGAGTCTTTCAGCTGGTCCAGGGGATATGTCGACGTTTCAACCCAAGGGGGCATTACTGTCTTAGTCAATGCGGGTCTTCATCAGGACAGGGACAATGGGGACAGCCTGGGGAATAGTAATGTATAAGGTCAGGTGTGTTGAGGTGAAAAACTGAATTTAATCAAGGCTAGTAAGGTGAAAGACTCACCTAACGGGGCCCAGAGCGATTCAAGGGGCGAGTTATTTCTCTTTGTCTTGTGTGGGTATGCACGCAGTAGCAAGGGTGTAATGGTCCTCTGTGAAGGCTTGCCACAGTGAGGCCGGGTCCTGCAGCCCAGAGCAAGGACGACCCGGAGAGAGAGCGTCCCTGCCCATCGCCTGCTGCCCGCCGCCGGTTGACGTGGTATGTCCTGCGGACCGGAATCGAGGCCGCTTTCTCTTCTCCCTTTTGCCTCCATTGTGCCCTACAGCCCTGGGACGAGACCATCCCTACCCCGGCCTGATCAAACCCCTGGGGGCAGCCTCCTATGATGGCAACTAGAGTGTGGCCACTGGTTGCACCAGCCTATCGCCTGCCATGAGGGCAGCCCTGTTCCCGCGGCCCGGTGCGAGGTCGCCAGCCGCTGCATTTGAACCTTTGCGGCCCAGCCTATTTGCCTCACTGGGATGAGATACGGTTTCTTCTTGCAGCCTCGGAATGAAGCCGTTGCATAGCTGTTGCTTCCCGTCTCCTGCTGCCCACCGCTGGCCATCCCGGTGATCCTTGCTGCCTGTCCTGAGGGCAGCCAGGTTTATAGCCATCCCGCATCGAGGCCATCTTCACCCCGGCCTGCTCGACCCCTCCCCCCGGAGTGAGGCCTCAACGTTTTAAAATTGGCATTGGCTAAGTGAACTATCATAAAAAGAAGTATGTGCCTGCACCTCTAACAAATAGCACATTAAACAAAGTTAAGAGTACTGAGTGTTATTAAAAATAAAACTTAAAGGTGTTTTTTCTGCTTGGCATCGGCTGACCTGGTTTACTGCCGCCCCGGAGTGGGGCCTCATCCCCCGCCACCTGCTGCTATCTGCCACTGACTACGGCGCCTCCCCCCCTCCTTCAGGCCTGGGGCGAGGCAAGATCTCTTCCTCCCACAACCCGGGGCAGTACCTGGGTGAAAGTTATCTTTGTTGGCTCTGGATTTTGCTGACTATATCTATCTTCTTGGCCTCGGCCCCCTCCCTCAGCCCTGGGATAAGGCCGGATCTCTGCTTCCCACAAACCGAGGCAGCACCTGAGTGATGTTTCTATATTTGTTGAACGGTTGCTCTTCTAATTTGCGATAGCTGGTTATGGTACTCTACATCCTGTTAATTAAATGCCATGTTCAGGATGTTTCTACTTGTAGCGAGACCTGCTCCCCACCGCCTTGTACCACGTCGCGGGTTGCGACGGCGAGTGCTTTCCTTTTCCCGCCTGAGTCGGTCGGGGGCCTCCACTAGCGCTCTTCCGTTAAGAGGCCGCCACCCATTGTGCAAGCATCACAGCCTTTTTTGCCTCACTTACCCATCTGTTTAGCTCGCCACTCCAGGAGCTCCTGCTGGCTCCTCCATGGTGAGCCCAGCTCGCGGACCCCCTCCTGGGGAGCCACCTTATTGCCTCGCCTGCGCTCTGAACCTGTCCCTTTATTGCCCGCACCCTGAATGGGTACTGCCCATTGCAATTGCAACGCTTGACCCGCTCCTGCAGCCTACCAGCCCATCCTCCTGGCTTTACATAGCTCGTACCGTCTCTCCATTATGGCAGGTCTTGCCTTAGTGCAACATGTGGCAATTCTTACACCATCTCATACCCTCCTACCTTCACCAGGACCGCTGCTATAACTTTCAAACATTCCCTACTGAGAAGACACCCTGAGACTCTGATCTCTGACCTGTACGCCAACAAGGGCATCATTACCAATGACCTTATTTTCACACTCTAGAAAAACAGCACTATGGCGCGCTGCCATATCAAACCTACTTAGCGTACATGAATCCAGGAACTTTCTGTATGGTGCCAAACTCTTAGAGCTGACCTTACCATTACCTTATACAAAAACAGCATTGTTAGGATCAGAGCACCAGACATAGATCTCAATACATTTGCTGACTTCTTCATCCTCAAAAAACAAGTACCTAGCACCTCTATGCCCCCCCTCCCCCAGTGCTTGCCATCGCCACATGACTTGTCACAGCTCCGGTATATACAGCTCAAAGTCCAATGGTAAGGCCTCCCAGTTAGGTCTACCAAGGCTGCAGCCACTCCCCCGTGCACCCCCTCTCTCCCTCCCAAAAGACAGGGTGGCTCGACTCTCCCCAAAGTGTTCCCCACTCAGAACAAATCCCTGGACTGTATCTCCCCTAGTGCTGTTAGAGTACTTCCCTCCACTCCCCCAACCACCAGCATCTGACAATAAAGCAACGCTGCCACCCCCCTCCTCCTATCCTCGCTCCTCACCTTCTTGCTTAGTAACTAACACGCACGTCACTCTCAGCCCACCTGACATCCATCCCAACAGCCCTGTGACCACCCTACTGAGCATGCCTAGCCCTCCTCACACCCCTTCTCCCAGAAACCTAGCCTTAGGGTGGTCCAGCTCCTCCACCAGGCTTCCCGCTCATGCCACCAGAACTAGTCCTGAACCACAGGTCCCCTTTCCGCAAGTACAATCTTCACCAATGGACCTTGAAACCCTGAACATCAGAGCATCCAACATAGTTCAGATCATCGAGAAATCCATTCTAGAGTTGAAGAACATGCTCCACCTCACTGAACACTCTATCGCTAATCTCAAGCCCTCCGATTACTCAGTCCTTCCCCCACTCCCCGTGCCTTCCCTCCAACCCATGCCGCTGGCCAATAGACACCTTCACCCTCGCAAACATCCCAACTACCTCTCGGAGGATGAAACTCTGGCCCTCCTCTTATCCTACAAGACCTCTCCCGACGCCCCCAGTCCTCCAGACAAGAAAGTTGATTACTTAATTCCTACTGTTTCAATCAACACTAATAGATCGTCATCTCTCCGTAACAGAGGAGTAAAAAGCAACAACTTAGCGCAAGTACCCCTGTCCTCCCTACTTACAACACAAGCCCCGACGCTCCACTCTCTGGCCTCCTACTTAACTGATGATCAGAAGCGAAGCGTGCCTCCGAGATCACCGCACACATCCAGTGCCAAAAAATTGACGTAGCTATCCTAACAGAGTCATGTCTCAACAAATCTTCAGCACCTTACCTAGATTTACTGGTCCCCCCAAATTATAACATTGTTAGGCTTGACAGACAAATGAACAAGCATTTGCAGTGCAATAGGTCACGCATTCACACGAGTTTGAGCTACTGGCAATGTAAATGACAATGCCTTTTATTTATGTTTTGAGTTTTAAAACATAAATAAAAGGCATTGTCATTTACAATACTAATAGCTTAAACTTTCACAAATACGAGACCTACTGCATTGCAATGAAAGGCCTTCTCGACCGCTTGTTAGATTGTAAATAGCAGAGGAAGAGACCTGCCTACGACGTGTTCAAAGTAGTGATAAATAGCGCAGTAAAGATGTGTAAGTGTTGTAAATTACTCAGACACAAAGTGTGAAGTGAGAGTTACATATGATCTGAGCTATAAACACTAACAAACTGCTCCAACACCTTTCGCTCTGTGATTACACTGTCGCGGCTCAGAAGGAAGAGCGGGGGGGGGCAATATTCTCTGCCCTCTCCGTGATTTGAGTGTGCAGTGTGGCATTATGTAATGTCATTGCTATCTTTGGCCTAATAAAAACACTCCAGCTGTAGTAGGGCCCTGGCATCACCTCCTGATGCAGGGCGGGCTGTGCTTTATGGCAGGCATGGAAAGAGGGATGGTCTCCGCTGCAGCTCCGCCCTCGTACAGTGCCCCTGCTATTACTAGTGAAAGAGAGGCGCTGAGGTGGTGGTATTGGTGGTGGTGGTGGTATTGGTACTGGTGGTTGTATTGGTGGTGGTGGTATTGTTGGCCCTGGGACAAATGTATTTTGGGGGCCCCTGTTCAGACCAACTATGATTTTATTATCCAGTTTCAGCTCTTTTATGCCCTCTGGTAAAATTCTAACTGTGTGTACATCTGATTTTCAGGGATAGCGACGTGTGTTTTCAATATTGTAACACAGCAGCAGCTCACTAATATCACTGCCAAAAATCTCTGCAACACCCTCGCATTTCTCATATGTGAGGTCCTGTATTGATCTAAAAAACTTTTATATGGATGGTTTATGAAACAAACATATTTTGTCTGTGAGGAAAAAACTCCTGAAACTCTGCAAACTCAGTGAATGGAGCAGAGTTCACCGCCCAGGTGTACCCACAGTATACTGGGAACTGTAATCACTAGATATCACCTATAGCAGGGAGAAAGAATACTTGGGCGGTGTAGCGACTTAGTGAAGATCATAACGGAAACTACAGCCATGTAATTGCTTTCCTTTTGAACTGTGTAGTATTTAGTTTTGCTGCGAGGATAAAGTGCTTTCTTCATCTAAAAGACAAGTACTAGGCCAGAAATGTGCAATGGTGTCTGTTAGTGGACAATTGCGTTCTGAACTTTTGTCTCCAACACTACCCCCCTGAGATGCCTAAGGATGCTCTTCCTCTCTGTTGTGGGAGTCAAGTGGGGAAAGGGCTGTACCAGATTTACCAACTTTGAGATAAACTGCACCATGTGAGTGGGCAGGGCTTAAAGGAGCAGGATTGGAGAGGAGATCGGTTCTTCAGGCCATTCCCTTTATGCGGCATGAACAGGTGGGGCCAAAGACAGGGAGCGGGGCTTTGTGCTGAGCACAAACCCCCATCTAAACCTCCCCCCTAAAAAAATTAATCCAAGGCTGCCGCTAGTGCCAAACATGCATCTTCCACCATCTGAAATCAGCTCATCGGGAAATGTGCAAGCAGAGCCGGCATTGTGTGACACATGGTGGCACCATGTGTTTTTGCAGGTCTGCTGGACCTGGCTCAGTTTGCACAGCCATAGTAGGATGGACGCCAGGACACCATTGGCAGTCAACCTCAACCGCCACGGTTAGAAGCCACTGTCTGCTCTGTGCCCCCTGAACAAGTAATGACTGCTGGCATGTGAAAATCAACAAGCAAGTCTGGAGGCATTGACACATTCCTAGGTGCATTTCAATAAAAGAAAAATTCCACCAGTCATGAGTATGTGACAGTACTGAATGCGCATTTCCAAAGTTCTTATTGTGTGAATCCAAATTCGAGTTTCTTGTGGAAGAAGCTATGATAACTGGAGCTAGGAGAAGCAGAGGCAACTACTGGAAATTAAAATCAGTATTTTCAGATATATTTTTTATGGAGCACATGCGGAACTGTGCTGCAACCAATCAATATATCTCCTATGGAGGAGCTTTAAGTCCCAAAATAACCATAAGCAAAACTTTCTATTGTTGGCAGCCACCTGTCACACATATAATGCGCTTACAAGCTATGACGCTACTTACAGAAGAGAAAGACACAATTAATACTCTATTCAGCTATTCACATTTGATCAGCTGTAGAAGGATAAAGGGTTCAGTTGGGCACATTGCCTGCAAATTGCCCCAAAAGGAATATCAACCCAGTGAGCTACTCCCCTTCCATGCTGTATGGAAACTTGCAACTTGTAAGATGGGTCTAATATGAGCAGCTTTGCACTGGTGCAAAGTGCAGTGGCCGCTGAATTAGGGGAAGCAGTGCTTAATTTGAGGCAGTGGATGCGCTGGGGCCCACCAACACTTATTTTTCCTCAACAGACTGATCCAGAGGAAGAGAGAGAAAAAACCCCAAAGTGTGAAAGAAGGAGGAAGAGAAAGGGGGAAACAATAACAAATGGAGAAAGCATGGATGAAAAAGAACCTTCTGGAGAGAAGTAAATGGCCAGGAAGTGTCTAGTTGCGGATTAAAGAAGCGTGAGGTGAAATGGTGAAATACTCCCTTACTTTACATGCAAACACTCTCGTCTTTGCACATTTCCGGAGGACTAAACGCTCCCACAAAAACATACCCCCATTCCAGTGCGCACTCACAGCAAACACGTTCAGCTGTTAAGTCAGAGTTACTCAGGCATCCCTACCACAGCACACACTCTAGGAAGCCCACCATTCGAGAACAGCTGTGGTTTTATGTCTTGACAAGTAAAGCCAGGGTTAGGTTTGAGAGCACAAGCAAGTTTACAGCAACCTGAATATGTGTGACCACATCAACTCGATCGCCAAAACTGCCAGGTTCCACCTTAGCTACTTGAGGAAACTAAAACCTTATCTTGAAGCTGCTGACCTAAAAAACAAAGTTCAGGCTTTAGTTATCTCCAGAATTGAATACGGCTGCTTAACCCTATCTGGCCAACCCAAGATCTCCAAGGCCCCACTAAAAGCTTGCCTCAAAGCTGCAGCAAGATTCTTAACAGGCTAAAAAGAAAAAAAGTGACCATATCTCAGTGCATCTGAAGGCGCGGAACTGGCTTCCTTTTGAAGCCAGAATCCAACTCAAACTGGCATGTATCACGCACAAAGCAATATACACGAATTCCCCTGCATATCTCATCCAGAAAATTGGTATCTGGGGGGGGGGGGGGGGGTTCAGAAACTCCCGGTCCGCCAGAGACCTTGTGCCACCTCGCTTCCGTTAACAAAAAACGTATAACTGTGCCTTCTCTGGAGCTGCACTAAGATCTGAAACTCGCTGCCGTCCTCCATCAGAAGAATGCCTTCTCTGTAAATCTTTAAAAAGGAAGCTAAAACCTTTCTAATGAGCAAATTCCTTTCATAATTCTCTTTCATCGCGCAAACCGTTCTGCGGCATTGCTTTTGTTCTTCTACAAAATGTCTTGTCTGCTTGGTTGCTCCTATTCTTTGTACTCCCTCAAATGTAATTGCTGGTTCTGTCTGCATTTTGCTGACATGTCGCTCCTCTGATTATGGTTATGTCCTAATGTAGTCACTTCCTTCTATCGCTATCCATGTTTATTGCCTATGTCAAACTTGTATACAACGTGTTATCCCTGTAATGCGCTCTGATACCCTAACGGGTCACGTTCACACTCTATAAAACCTTAAATAAAAAAACTGTGGGTCCCGCTTCTCATGAGATTTAACCGTTAAAATACGTAGGCCTCTAGGCATGCCACGGAACTCCAAGTATTTTTGTAACGAGGTGGCCTCCCACCATTTCCTGATTTCTTTTTCAGAAGTTTCTTCTAAAGTCTAATAAAATATTTTGAGGTTACTAGGGGGTTTGGTAGTAGCACTTGTTCCTTTGAGGCCACTCTTCCCTCGCCCGGCTCCCAGCTTGAAAACATGGGCAGCCGCTTCTTCATGTGCCGTAACTGTAGACATGTTCATTTCAAAATAAACTTTGTGCAGCATTATTTTATTTCCTCTGTGTCAGGACGCGTTTCGGCCATCCAAGCGGCCTTGATTGATATATATATATATATATATAATTACAGGGATGAATTAGAGGAATTTCGTATCTCTGTCATCTCTTATATGGTCAACATGTTTCGGCTGTCTTTCATATGCCTGATAAGGTCAGCGGCCTTCTTCAGGACCCTACCTACAGTCTCTGGTTATTAGGAGGTAAATGGACATAAAATATGCTGTCCAATATGTAACCCTTAACTATTGTATGTTAGATGCAAAATTTTCATAAAACAAACAAACATAAAAAATGAAAGATAATTCCTCTTACATAACTGTACTCCAGAGATCAATGCTCCGGGTACAAAGGAGAAAATTGCCTTATCTGGGGAACCCAATGGGGATGTCGCTCTGTTGTCATACTTACTCCAAGAGTCGGATGCTGCCAGTCAATGCAGAGGTGTTCCCACCTCACCAGTAATTATGATGAGTCAAAGAGTTTTCAGTGTCAAGAGCTTTTGTACCGTGCTGAAAGTTCCTAAACTCTCTTTTTACCATGAATTATGTCGCCAATAGGTGTACTCTCAGTATAGGCTGCCATTAAATTCTAGAAACACGTCCCTGCTATTTTCAAGTAATTTCATTTAATTTTATTTCCAGTATTTGATGTGGATTGGTCTGTTCAACTTATTTTGGTCAGTGGTAGCAGCCAGGAGAGAAGTTCTTCTCTGGCCACTAGAACATCTGTTGTGTTTTGTGCTGTGGTTGCCGATATCTTGAAAGGATGTGTCTCTATTACCCTACTATCTTCAAGTATTTTTCATTGGCAGAGCTCAGGAGATGTACTGCAACTACAGCATAGGATCTGTCTGTCTACCACTGTCAAAACACAATTATAAAGGCATTAAAACAGTCATTCTTGAGTCAGGTGAAAGTATAGCTTTGAGCACATCTGGCAGTGCGCTTAGGCTGAGCATAACAAACTTTGACACTATGGCAAAGATAAACACACATGGGCCTATTCATAAGCTTTACTTTCTAGTAGTACTACAATTGTACGACTCGTGTACTACAAAATGCTATTTACAGACTTTTATGCAAAGACCTCTGTTTCCACCTCTCCAAGCTTTTCTATGTAGAGGTGTCCGCCACAGTTGCAGAGGTCTCCACACATGTATGTAAACATTTTAGTAGTAAATGTGGGAGGAACCAGAAGAATTGCCTGAAAAATGGGGAATACTTACTACTAAATGGGAGGGACTTAAGGAGGGATCTAGGGAGGCACATGTAAATAAAACACCTACCCAAAAAACAGTAAGTCCATTGCTATTTACAAACTGCACTTCTAAAATTATTACAGCAAAAAAGAATGTAGCACAGTTGCAAATGTACTCCAGCCCAGATTTAGAGTAGGTCAAGCACCACACATAGCTATTCACAGGTATGTAGATAATAATGGAAGCAGGGACTTAAAATAACAACCCATTGGAAATAATATTAGATCAAATAAATTATTTCCAGTTTTAAATTACCATTTTATTTTTGTAAGTGTTAAAGGTATATTCAATTTAAAACATTTTTTCTTAAATTAAATAGATTAATATTTGAATTAAACTAAAGTTATTACATGATTGAATATAACAATGAAAGCGGCAGTAGGATTTTTTTAAAGTATTTGAAATAATTCTAAATTACTGTAATATATTGTATTTATTTAATTATTTGGTAAATAGGAATGTAATATATCTAATATATATTACACTGCCTATTTGCCATAGTGCAAGGGATAGAACACACACCTGGTCAGCGCCAGGATACCGTCACGGGCAATATTGCACTTAACAAATACACATAACATAAGACATTTATTTATTAATTTGTTAGATGTATTTCATTATTTATTAAATATTTGATTTGATGAGTTAATGTGCTGTTACATTTAACTTTTTTAGTTCAGGTTAATAATTCTTTTAAGTTAATTTACACTTTTATTTTACTTTAAAAAAGTTTGATTTTTTTTTAAAATAACTATTATACTTTATTACTTTTCCATATACTTTTACCATTGGGAAACCTCCTTCCCTGTGGCGGAGACCTCCAGCTACATGTGATAAGTTACAATCAGTTAATCTTGTTGTAGCAGGTTCAATCCAGGCTCATGTGAGTCAGTACTTAGTAGTAAATGTACACGTGTAAATGTACCTTCCCAAATAGTTCCAATAGGTTACAGGAAGGCACAGCATGATGCAAATGCGATTCTTAAGATGCGAGTCTGTCCAACGCCTGCAGTTACTAAGCAGTGAATGGTGAACAGACACACTTTGGAGCTGGGGGAAAGCACAAATGTCATCCCCGGAGAGAGAAACAAGCAATAAAGCAGTAGGGTAGTGGAGATGTGATACATTTGAAGAAGGGGTGGGGGGAAGTGGCACAGCCAAATTGCTACAGTGGTAGGACACACACAGGAATAGAAAGGAAAGTTAAAAGATTGAGAGCCGGAAACGAAATGGACAAGAAAGCGATTTAATCACGAGCAATGGAAAAAGGCACAATCAATTCAAAGTGTATGCTAAAATATTGGTTACAGTGCTGTCTGCGGCAGATACCAAAGATGTCTATAAGGAACAATGCAACAAGTTGTTATCCTCTCTAAATATTACCTCATCAATGGCCTCTTCTTCTTCACTCGCTTTGAATGGTCCTTTTTCCCATCAGCCTTCGCCTCGCTCATCCATGGAGGGAGCATCCTTTTCTTCGCCTTGGACTCTGACATTTCCATCTCACTAGAACAAGGATTTAAGTTGTGTGAACTTCAACCTATGGCTGAGTGTGTGTACAACTTAACTTGTACTTTTAACTAATTAACGAAAGTACTGTCTTGGTTAAAGTGGTTTATTTCCATTGGTGTTTCTTAAACCTGGGAAGTACTCTTTAGCTCTTGCTCTGCATGTGCATTCTGCCTCTTATGCGAGATAAAACAGCAGGATTAAGGTGCCATCTAGTAGGGGTGCGAAATTAAAAAGAAACAAGGATAGAAAATGTTTTCTCCCTGACAGCTACATCTGCTTGCTAGTTATCGACACAGCAATCTTGGTGATCAAGCAGGCCGAGTGACTTGCAACAACCCATGCAAGTATCTGAAAAGGAGGGATGCATGTTGTGTTTTCATTGGGATGAGGGGTGTTTTCAAACTAGCTACACACAAGATTTTATGATGAAACCCTCGCTAACTTGAAGTTCTAACGATGTGCCTTCCAACATACATATCCATGCATGTACAGTGCAGTACAAGTTGAAAATTCACTCGGCACAAAAGTATAGGTTCAGTGAAATATAACCTAACCTATATAATGAACAATTAAACCAAGACCAGTCACAGATAAAAGGTTACAGGAAATTGAGGGTGGGTTGGGAGAAGTGGAGAGACTTCAGAAATGTCAACCACGAGTGCCGCACAACTGTATCCACAGCCCCCTCCATTCCCTGAAGCAAGTAGTCAGAACATCAAGCAACCAATCAAAGTTACAGTTCAGTACTTTTCCTGAATTGTACCTAGTCCTTTGACATTGCAGTCTGCTCTATTGCGGTCAAGAAAGTTTCTTGCCAACGGTCTGTAAAAAAGTAATAAGCTCTCTCATTACAGATTAGTTTAAGTTTTGACGGTACCATAAAAAGGCACTGTGACCCTCTGCCAACAATTTTTGGTGGTCCTGCTCATGTCGTGAAATATCACCACATTGCTCCCTTTGAATAACAAACCTCTGTTTTTTTCTTTTTTTAAATCAGATGCCCTATGCTGTATTGAGGTCAACAGCTCAGTGTTCCTTCCCCAGGGGTCTTCACAGGAATACAGGCTGAGAACTTCCACTTGCTGAAATTGAAGTATCAATACATTTATGTTCTCTAAATTGGACAACTGCTAATGCCAAGAACTCTCAGCCTGGCAGAGATGGTTACATTATTTAACATCTCTAGATAAGGCAGCCTCTACATTCCTCTTGTTGTTCCAGGGCCTGACCACAATCATTCACCCAGCCCTCAAAATTCAATATTTGCTATTTGGTTTTTCTGACTTTTACCTATGTTTTGGGCCAACTCATCTTTAACTCCTCCAAACTTACCTTAAATGAAGGATTTTTTAAAATATATATTGGAGACGGTGTCCTTCAGATCATGAAGTTGATCTCGGAGCAGTGATTCTCCTTCTGTTGAGTTGGCAGAAGGGGGCTTTTCCAAACCTGATCCTTTAAATTGTATCTAGAGAGAAGAAGGTGCCATATAGTTTGAATGTCTGTGTTGTCTTTGGTGCGTTTAAGTTTTAAATAATTTGGTATGTGATGTACTAAAGCTCCCTGCCAAGGGCAACCCTGTTAACGTTGAAAATAAACCAAATCTTGCATGCCACGGAATGAGAGCAGAAGGGTACATCAGAACTCATTGTTGTTCTTTCATTCAGAAGTCTAAATTTCCTTGGGCACCCCAGCCCTGCTCTAACGCAACCTTCAGGTCCCTGGGCTAAAACATTTGCTGTGCTGAGCACTTGCAGGCCCCCTCTGGATCTTGTTCTGTGATTTGCCTTGAGTGGTCTTTGTCCTCTGCTCTTCAGATTGACATGATATCAGGTGTCCTCTGTCAACGGTTGTCTGCATTGTGGTCTACTTAGTAGGCCTTAATTCAGCATCACAGCAATATCTTAGACAGCTTCATAAAGCAGACTATGTTTCTGCATACTATTTAGTTTATTAAAGTGCTGGTGATTTAGGAGGCTTAGAACTCACTCTTGGGAATGACAAGGGCTCCAATACATAGCGTAAGAGGAATCCACAGGTTCACTCCACATCACATTGCCCTGAAAGACAAACTAAATCAGAGCCTCTGATCAAGCTGGTTTACACCGTTTTTGTGGGAAGCTTAGGGGAACATGGCGGCCGCTAGTTAGTGCCGGGCGGTCGCGGACTCCCCCTCTCCTGACGGTAGGAAAAATTTGCACTATAGATGGACGAAGCCTCGGAATGCCGATCTCGGGGGTGAAGTGCAAATAGTTTGTGGATCGATTACCTGGTGTGCATCGGCTTCTCCGGTGGTCTCTGGCCCGCGTTTTGAGGTCGGCTGCCGCTGGGACGATTTTCGCTGTGGCCATGGTGGTTAGAGACGCCGATCTGCCACCGAGAGGTGGGATCTGGGCGGAGGCGGCGTTACGTATTGCCAGGCGTCGTCGCGCGGCAGCTAGGATCAGCTTCCCCGGATGCGGAAGCCCTTGTACGGTCTCAGTTGCGGTGGCGGCCGGCGAAAAAGTAAATGCCCAGGAAAACGGTAAGGAAGACGCCGAGGAGAAGCAGCGCCCCTCGCAAATGACCCCGGTAAAAAAAAAGAAGAAGGGGGCACGGGGGCTGCTCTTAGAGGGTGGGAATGTAGGGAATGAAGCTGATAGCGGTAGTGGAAATCTTGGTGCTCAACAGTCTTTAGGGAGTGCGGGGAGCTCTGTGGCTGTAGGTACAGAAGGGAGTAGCAGCACCCTTAATAGATACACTTTGCGTCGGAGAGGTCTTTGGGAGCAGGACTTGTCTTGCACTGAAGCGCCACTCAATATATCACAAGTGGAGAAAACGACTATCCGACCTCACGTAATAGAGAAAAAAAAACATAAAACCCGTAAAATCTTTAAAAACGAAACATAATCAACCCAAGTAAATCAACCAAGTGAGTACTAGGGTTACGCCATCTCTCCGCACTTACTTTAAAGTTCAAGCCCAGACACGTGTCCAAACTGCCCAGGACCCACATAATCACGATTATGAGAGAATAAACGGTGGTTTGGGAGCCATGGAGCAGGGAAACGACATGATTCGGCTGGAGAATAGGTTTTCCAGCTTAACAGATATGGAGGACGCATTAGTAGCACCACAAATCAGCATTGCAGAACAACATTCAGAGCAGCAAAATTCAGAAATCATTAGCGCTAGCTCCAATTCCACTTCTGCTTCCAGTTTAATTCTAACCCCTGCTATAAGTACTTCCCCAGATAAACTGCTATGTCAATCAGCCGAGCAGGGAGGAGGAGCAGGAGGACAGGCGACAGGGCCTAGCTCCACCACAGAGAATCTACTCTTAAATCTGATCTCCGAGATGAGAGAAAAATTCACGACATCTGAAAAAAAACAGCAAAAGATCCAGGGGGCCTGCGAGTCGCTTGAATTGAGAATCAATGAAGTAATGGGCAGAGTGGAAGCAGTAGAAGCTACAGTTGAAGACCTCTCAAGGCAGGTTAAGGAGAATATAGTGGAGATCAAGAGACTAAAAACGAAAGAAAGAGCATTTGCGGACAAACTGGAGAGTTTGGAGAACAACGTTAGAAGGAATAACCTTCGGATTCTAAACATTCCAGAAGATCTTGAGGGAAGAGACATAAAAACTTTTGTAATCGATCTCCTAAATGACTTCCACCCTGAAATTGGGAGGTCGATTTTAGAAAACGATATCCAAAGAATTCACCGAGACCCCTTTACTAAAAAGCCCGGAAGGAAAAACCCCAGGAAAATACTAGTAAACTTTAAAACATATTCCATAAAAGAAAAGGTTCTTTCAGAAGGGTTAAAAAGGAGGGTTTACAATAAGGGGGACCGGTCCTTCCGCATTAGATCGGATATCTCACGCACCACACAGGAGAGGCAGTGGGAACTGGGAAAACAGATAGAGGAATTGAAGGCCCTGGGAGACACTGCAAAGCTCCAATTCCCTGCCTCTCTGAAAGTGATGTGGGACAACAAAATATTTAATTTTAGAGACCCCGAGGAAGTCAGCACTTGGATTAATCAGATTAAAGGCCCGTCCAATTTATTAATGATTAAGTCATAAATTCTATCCTATCCGTCAGGGGAGGGTGTGAGCCCATTGGAAAGAGACTTAATATGTCTCTAGAGTTGAGGGAGGGTTCCCCAGGGAGGGAAGGGGTGGGGGGGTTCAAGAGAAAGCACATAAAACTTAAAACTCAGAATTTTTTTTTTTACCACAGGGCGGGGGAGCATATGGGAGAAAAATGTTAAAAAAACGTCCTCAGTCACAAAATACTGCTCTAGAAACCACGATATCGTAGGTAAGAAGATACTCTTAATGGATCTCATGATAAAGTATGGATAAGTATGGATAGAGTACAAAATTTAAAAATCCTATCTTGGAATGTGAATGGGCTTAGGTTTTTTCCTAGAAGGAAGAAAGTTTTGGAATATTTGCGTATTACTATTCACGACATCATACTCATTCAGGAATCACATCTTATTAAGGAAGAGTGGGCTGGAATACTTAAAGATCATAAATGGATAGAGCACTGTTTCTATTCAACACAAAAGACGCCGACAAAAGGTGTAGCTATCATTTTAAAGAAAAATATCCGAGCATCTATCAGGAATGTACCGCAGACACTCATGGTAGGTGGGTAACCGTTAGGGCAAAAATTAATGCAACTTGGTTTACGTTTGCCAGTTACTATGGCCCCAACACTGACGACCCAACTCATCTTCAATCTCTGTTCCTCCATCTGGGAGATGTAAATGATCGTATCATTATGGGAGGAGACTTTAACGTATCTTTAAATCCCAATTATGATTCTACGTCTAAAAGAGCCGCAGGAGCCACATCAAAAACCCGTAAAGCCCTACAACAACTAATGACTGAGGGAGGACTTTTGGATATATGGGGTGAAAGGAGATCTACATCAAGGTCTGTAGGGGAAAAATGTACCATTCATAATAAGAAATGTGGCCACTTTTCAAGGATCGACTTCTTTCTGGTGGATCATACCACCAGTAAAGATACAACCAAAGTCACACATTTGCCAGACATCTGTCCGACCACTCAGCGGTACTCCTGGAAGTTGCTCTACCAAAGCGCTCTCTACCAAGAAGGTGGACTCTGAATCGTGCAATACTCCTTGATCCCTTTATTATTGATAGGTTGAAAATAGCCACAAAGGAATTTTTCATATTCAACGTAAACTCAGCTGCCCATCATATCGTCTGGGATTCATATAAAGCCTTTCTAAGAGGCTTATTGACCTCTTTCTCTATAACATACAATAAGAAAGCAAGGAAGGATATTGAGGTAATGGAAGCTAAAATCACTAAAAAAACAATAGCATTACAACGAGCGCCAAATGATCCAAATAGAAGACAACAATTATCTCTAGCCAAGAATGAGTTAATAGACCACCTAGAGGCAATAAATAAAAAGAAATGGGAGGCAAGTAAACTTGCCCATCATGAGTACGGAGAGGGTTGCGGTAGATTCCTAGCATGGAAAACTAAATCAGACTACGTCCGAAATATGGTGAAGAGCCTCAAATGTTCAAGTACTGGGACAACTATTGAAGAGGATTCCGAGATTGAGGAGGCTTTCGTCCGTTTCTTTTTAGATTTATACTCTGAAGACTTAACCCCGAGTAAGAAAAGCCTGGAAGCCTTCTTCCAAGATCTTCAACTCCCTATTCTTTCGACTGCTGATAGCAATAGTCTAAATAATCAAATTAGGTTAGAAGAAGTGTCGCAGGTTATCAAAAATCTAAAAAAAGGGAAAGCACCTGGCCCAGATGCCATCCCGAACGAAGTTTATATCATTTTGAAAGAAGAGCTAACACCCTTTCTACTCCAACTTTTTAATTCTGTGTTTTCCCTGGCTCAGGAGGAGTTGCCGGCATCCTGGAATGAGGCCACAATAACAATTATTTTAAAACCTAATAAGAATCCACAACTTTGTGAATCATACAGACCTATTTCCCTTTTAAATAGTGAAGATAAACTTTATAGCCAACTCCTCACTAAGAGGCTAGATAAAGTCGCTGGTTCCATAATACACCCCGACCAAAGGGGTTTTATGAAGGGGAGACAATTGCATGAATTAACCCACGACCTTATCGGCGCAATAGATCTAGCAAACTTATATGAGATTCCACTGGCAGTTCTAACATTTGACGCTGCTAAAGCTTTTGATAGGGTCAGTTGGCCCTTTCGAATAGAAGCAATCCAACGCTTCAATCTAGGTAAAATCTTTGTAGCAGCAATAAAGGCTCTTTACAATAACCCTTCTGCCAGGATTCTAGTTAATGGGACCCTAACAAAACAATTTAAAATTTCCCGTGGGACTAGACAGGGTTGCCCCCTTTCTCCCCTTCTCTTCAATATGTACATCGAACCACTGGCATGCAAATTAAGATCTTGTCATAATATTTCCCCCTTTGGTTGTATGGGCTGGGAAAGGAAAATAGGTCTATATGCGGACGACCTTATGGTCCTAACAGGAGATTTAGAAAAAGCACTTCCTGAGATCTGAGATCAGTTGGAGAGTTTTGGGAAAGTTTCGGGATATTCTATAAATCAGCAGAAAACTGAGCTAATGATATGGAATTCCTCTTATAAAAGTGATCTGGTAAAACATCAAATAAGATACCGTGGGCTTCAAATTATTAAGAACATAGAT
Source organism: Triturus cristatus (assembly GCF_964204655.1). Taxonomy (NCBI): domain Eukaryota; kingdom Metazoa; phylum Chordata; class Amphibia; order Caudata; family Salamandridae; genus Triturus; species Triturus cristatus. The sequence goes on from NC_140585.1 coordinate 247,819,123, forward strand.
ACGATAGCTCAGCTAAACTTTGATAAAACGGTTGCAAGTGTAAGACAGCAGTTACAGATACGGGACCTTCTCCCTCTTTCTATCGTAGGCAGATCCAACCTGCTGAAAATGTCAATTCTACCTAGATTCACCTTCTTATTTGATACTATTCCCTTAGAATTCTCTAAAAGTTGGTTTAAGGACCGCAGGGCTATCTCCTTAACGTATAAAAAAGTAATTAATAATCGCACTGACACAATGCTGAAAACACGAGCCAAGTGGGAAACGGATGTGGGCGACATGACCGACGAGGACTGGAGGGACGCGCTCGCTTCCCCTCGGGAGGTGGCGATACCTATGCGACTTCGCCTAGTTCAGCTCAAAGTTCTGCACCGTGTGTATTTTGATGCAATCCTGCTGTGTAAATTAGGAAAACGTCCCGATGAGCTCTGCCTACGAAACTGTCAGCAGGTCGGTACATTTACCCATATTCTGTGGGCCTGCCCCCCTATACAGCACTATTGGACAGAAGTCACCCGACAGATGGCGAGGTCCATCGGTAAGCCAATCGCCCCCTCTCCTCAGCTATGCCTCTTAAAAGTGTGGGATACTACGGACCTTACCCAAGCGGAGCAGGAGTGGGCGGCGTTGGGTTGGGCCATTGCTAAAAGGAATATCGCCCAGAAGTGGGGGGTGGCTGCCTTGCCGTCGCGGTGCACCTGGGCCAAGGATATGGATCTAGCTTTGGTGGCGGAAAAAACGGTTTATAAGGGTCGAGGCTGCCCTAAGAAATGGGACCTCAAATGGGGACGCTGGAATAAATATCGGGGGGACATCTGTATTTCTCCTACAGTAGAACTTCGACGAGAGAGACAGGCTATCCTGGATGAAATGGGAGCAGGGGCGGTGGCCTGAATCCTTAGGGGCGCCTAGCTTGGACAGTGTGTGATGGAGCCCCCAGGTCTTTAAATGTTCTGGGAACCACCTTCATGATGTTTCACTGCTTGCTTTGTTTCTGTGCTTAATTCCCTTGCTGTACTACTTGTCGTCTCCAATGCCCAAATATGTACTCCGCCTGTACACTGTGCCAATTGAGTGTCATGACTGCTGCAATGTTGTGGATTTTGATTTTAATAAAAATGTTATTTAAAAAAAAAAAAAAAAGTTGGTTTAAGAAGGTACAAGGCTTATTTTCCTCCTTTATATGGGGTAGGAAAAACCCTAGAATTTCCCAAAAGAAACTCAGGAGGAAAAAATCTAAGGGTGGAATAGCTACTCCTGATCTATACCTTTACTATTGCGCTTTTCATCTTAAGAATTCACGCCAACTTTTAAACGATAGTCAGACCTACTCACCTCTTTTTACTGCCTTAACACTTGCTTATAATATACAAGCGGACTCCTTTCTTTTTAAAATTTGGACATCTGAAATTTTTCAAAAAGGTTAGACTGAAGATTCTCAAAGCAGCTATTAGAGTATGGGTTCAAGTGAGAGCACTACTAGATATTCCCTACTATAATGAAGAAACGCCGATATGGGATAGTCCGGGTACTCCGGCTTGCCTACAAGATGCCCTCACACTTACCCTACGTAGAACCGGGATACTAAGATGGGGAGAGATAATAGTGGACAATGAGCTAATCCCTTGGCAGTGCTTTTCTACTTTAACTAATAACTCAGTTTCTCGATTTAAGTATCTGCAAATTCTAAGTTGGGCCAAATCAATTAGCAAAGAAAAGGCTGGGAATGGAGATCTGGTCAAAGGAATCAGCACTAGACCAGCACGAAAGGAAGTAGCAGCATGGTACTGGCTAATGATCGAGACTGGAGAGGAAAAAATTAATTATTTTACAGAGAGCTGGAAGAAGGACATGCCGGGCGAGGACCTCGAAACTCTCGTATCTATGTCTTCTCTTTGGTCATACGTGAAAGCTGGCCCCCTAAAAAGAAATCATCTCTTTACTGTGCACAAGGCTTACTGGACACCACTGAAATTATCTAAATTGGGGAATAGAGCGACAAAGAAGTGCCCGAAGTGTGACGAAATCAATGTAAATGAGGTACATATGTTTTGGCAGTGTCCTTCGTTGGAGCTCTTCTGGGAACACGTGAGTAAGATCATATCTGAAATTATGGGAAAAGAGGTTAGATTAACAGTACCTGTCATTTTTGGGGTAACTCCATGGGGATAGACAATTTGGCTCTATGAAGAAATCAGAAGGCACTTCTTTTTGTCTTGATCCTTCTGGCACGTAGGGAAATTTGTATAAAGTGGATCTTATCTATTCCACCTACTAAATCTGAATGGATAAGCTCAGTTCAGCGCATCTCAACTCTAGGTCGAGCAAGTAAGAGGGTTAAAAAGACCAAATTCTGGGATTTATGGGATAACTGATTTATAACTTATATATACAACCCATAGTTTCTAATTGTATGTGTACTGACTTTTCTCCATCATCTTCTGATCTGTATAGATTTGGCTACTTATCATCTACTATTGGATTTATTTAGGTAAAGAAATACAATTTATACACCCTTTAGTCCAATGACTATGAACTTGCTCTCTGGGCCGAGATGATGGGAAGCTAGCTATAGCTAGGAGTGAATGCCTCTTGAACGAGGAGGAGTTTTGGTCATGTTGGATAAGCCCCTTCTGAAGACACCTCCCCCGGGGGTCAAACTTTACACATCCTTCAATGAGAAGAGACCGGGGGTAGATGTTTCTTCTCTTTGGGCTATAATATGGTCTAAGAAGCTCAATCTTCCCGAATTAAGAGCATGTTTTGTGGTATGAGGACACACACAAAAAAAAAGCTTGTTTACACCTAGAGACACGGACTCGTGTGTGGATACATTAGGACCCTAGCAGCATAAAAGTCTTAAACTGCTGGCTATCAGTGCGTTCATTGACCCATGGACAGGCAGACCACCAACAACAGGGACAACAATTTAGTTTCAAGATTTATCAAACGAACATGCATTCCAAAGTCCAAAGACTGAGAAAATCAGACACTACTGGAAAGATAAAGAGTGGGAGGAATTCTATGTGAAATGAATCATTAGAAAAGCCTTCTGTACAGTCTACAAGCAAACTGCCATCTGAAAGATACTCCGCCCATCTAATCATGTTCCAAGCCATATGAATAGTCCCGACCAGCAACTACCAGTGTTCGAAAGACGTCCTTGTGAATGCTACCAGTGTTAAAACCACCCAGTGTCACTGGCACTCATTATCGCAGCATGCACTAACATTGCGCTATTACTATAGAAGCGAGCCGATCTTCCTTCGGTCATCTGCAACAACCGTAACTCTAAACAGGAAAGATTTCCATACCGGTTTACAAATGGAGCTTGGAGTGAGTAAAAACACGAACGCTAGTGTGAAGTGCTTGTAAACTAACAAAAAAGTAGTTAATAAAACAGTTGCTAAAATGGGAGCACTGGATGGATAGTAGTAATTGGTCTGTGATCTTAAGGAGGGCTAAACATAGGAAGAGGTATGATGCATGCATGTCATAGACAAATGGGGAGAAACAATGAGAGCGATGATGTGGTCAACAAATGGGAAGCCCTTTGGGCGAGCTGAAGCCCAAAATGTTCGAGACAGAACATGTGCTGTCCAGAGCCGAGACATAAAAATAACACTGGGGGAGCCATTACTTTTTTGCCACTGGAAAAACATTTCTCCAAACTCAACAATCCTTTTCCTGCCAAGCTTGGGGATTCCCATTTATTTTATCACCCTACCAAATTATTTACTCCATTATACCTAATAAAGACCACCTAACTCGCTTCAGTGGGATTTACTCCTGCATAATTATACACAGTTGTGGTGTACAGTTACACTGGAGTGGTTGCATTTACACTTAAGTCCAGCCATTTTTCAGTAAATGTATGTTCTTTGTCAAAAGGGCTTTATGAATTGGGATCGGAAATCCATGGAAGTCCATGAATGGGAAACAGCTTCATGTGTCCGCTAGTGGGGCGTGGGTTAACCAAGAATTTCCCTGATAGACTGATGGCAGTAACTGAAAGCTGCTCAGGCATTTTTTGAAAGGAGGGCGTTTTTAGATAAGAAATTGCCATTTTCTTTAACACATAATCTGTTTTTGCAAATTGTATACCCCCCTCGAGGACAATGCTCCATTAAAGGAAAGTAATAGACATTAAGGAGCATCTAATAATTCTGAATACGGGTAATGTAGCAAAGGTACCATGGACCCTAAGGCAAGCAAGAAAATTGGTTTGTCTGCCTCCAGGATGGATATTAAAAGATACTCATGCATACTGTGCAGTCGGACATGCACACCCATTGACCATGGTGCCGCTACACCTACTGCACTGATAGTTGCTGCCTTGATACAAATATTTTGTGGGATTTGACATGTCGTTGTAGAATGATTGCTACAAAGCTGTGTGTGGGTATGATTGCAGTGAACTGTATTTAGGCAAAGTGCATTCATCCCAATGAAATGGATGAATGGCATCTGCTAGTTTGCGTTTGTGTGCTATATTAGTTGCTCAATAATTAACTAAGAGGATTGGAGATTGGTTTCTTGTTTTAGGGTGTAGTTTATTGCAATAATGAATCAGGTTGCAAATGTGTCAAACATCACTTTGCATGTAAATTATTGACGAACCGGAGAACCTGTTTTTTAGGTCTCGCCTAGCTATCGCGTAAGCGATCGCTATGCGAGACTATAGTAAGGGGCTCCCAAAAGTGCTCCCAAAAGCGGATTGCATGGCGAGCACGCGCACAATCACGTGCATCGTGCCGCCATGCAATCCGCTTTTGTGAAGCGCTTCAGCCCACTGGCGACGGGCGTGCGGTTACGCGCACAATGACGAGCAGAGGCGCCATATGGCTTTCCTCTCTCGTCATGGTGCGTGCACATCGCACACCACTCGCCAGCCAGCCTGCTTTCACTTTTGCGCCTCAATGCTCCTCCCCCTCCTCCACCACAGAGCGCATCTCGCGGCCCCTTCCTGTATGCGAGGCTCGCCGGGGACTTAGCCCAGATTAGAAGGATTACAATTTATGGACTACAACTAGCAAAAGGATGTGTATCAAAAGCAGTAACTGGTTTCTCAACATAAAATGCAAATCGGTGATCAGCATGTTACTCGATGTGCTCTGCAGCACATTAACTCTCTGTTCCTTTAGGAGTCAAACTGTGCCTAGCCAATACACAGATCACTCCAGAAGGTGCATTAACCACGAGAATTACCTTACTGTTATTGTTAGCCCTTGAATATAACTGGGCACACCAAGATCGCTGCAGCAGGTTTCATAATCGCATAAGATATTTTACAAATGCGCCTCTTTGTTACCAAACAAGTAAACCAGAACACACTTTCGGTCACAATTGTCCTAGTTGCTTATTTCTTTATCACCGTTTTGTATTTTAATACATGTATACGTTAACTGTTGGAACCAATTTTAAAAACTCCATCCTCTTTTCTCTGCAACACCTGACCTCCGATCCCAAAATATTTCAGTACGAATACCACACATAGGAAAACGATTATTACTCGCCCACTTTTCCGCGAACTTTCTACAGTAGGTCTTAAGCATTCTAACACTAGACCGCACATTAGGAGGTAACGTCACTTGAAGAAGCCATGTTAGTAGTAGCTGCATCAATCAATGTACTAGGATACAACCTCTGAAATGCCGCTACCCAAGGAAAGCAAGCCATAGGGTGTTTCAGAAACACGTGCAATTGACGTTAAATGGGAGGAGGGGTGACGAAATCGCCTACCTCTTACACCCGAATGGGACCCCATTCTTTCACGCGCAGTGAGTTGTTTCTGAACGCGCTGAAGGGCAAGTGGGTGCAACCGCGGGAGTATAGTTGGTATCGCAAGAGTTGTAGCTGTCTGGACGCCAATAGGGTGAAACAGTTCAACGTCACTCTTGAAGGCACAGGAGTCGGACTGCAGTTGGAATAGTCCATTTTCTTTCTTCTGGAGGCAGTGAACCTTTAGTCCGTATTGTTGTGCTTTAAATAAACATCGTTCACGTCCCCTCTTTCTATTAGATATTAAACCAAAGCGTAGGTCGCATGGGTGTCTGTGCCTGCCTTACACGCCTAATCTGATATCAGTTTGTTGCACTGTCCTGGATCCAGCTGAGACCACCGAATGGAAATCGAATGTAGTCTCACGCACCATGGATGTTGTTTAGGGCAGACTCTTCAAGATGGAAAATAAATGTGTTGCCCAAGACCATAGGTCTGTGTGAGAAACGTGAAGAGCACTACGAAGCAAGGATGGGCAACTTTCATTTTTACTGACCTTAAATCACGCAGGAAGACCCTCAGTGCATGGATGAGATAACTAATTTTTCAGCGAGTTCCAACCTGGCACTAGAGTTTACATTAGCTACAGCAGTGGTCGAAGTGGGGGAAAAAAAGTAGGGGAACTCTGGGCGGAGAATCAGAGGGTGGGAATAACCTGAGGATTGGATCAGTGGCCGGAGTCAGAGGTGTGACCAGGATTGCAAAACATCCCAATCTTTAGTATTTGTTTGGCCTTTCACTGACCAGTTACAGCTTATTATGTTATGTAATTCAACCAATGGATACACATGATTATTTAACGATTAATATGAGTTATTGCCATAAAAATAAATTCTCAAAGTGGGATATGTTTCTAATCACAGAATGTCCCAAATATGCTTAAAAGTGGAAGCACAAGCCATTTGTTTCCGAGCCATGGATTTTCTGTCGTCAGCAATATACACAGAGACAATCAATTTTACATGTGTAAATCACTGTATGGGAAATGTTACATAAGACAAAGGACTACAAGGTGTAGGAGTCACCTGACAACCATATTAGTAGGCAGTATAGTTTAATAGTGATTGATCTGGAGAAACACAAACTTAGAATTTAAAACGTAATACCATGATTGGGGGTCACTTTAATAATCATTATTGATTCCTATCCAAATGAACACTTTTTGCAACATCAGGATAATCAAAGGCTTAGGGAAAAAAGCCACAAAGCTCTAGTTTATACCTTGCAGTTTGTATGCAGCTCTAAGATGAAAGTTAATAGCTCACTGTCCTTTGTTAGGATTTTAACTTATAAACTGCAAGTAGCAAAAGGATCTTACTGACAAAAGCAGTAACCCACTGACCTTTTTACAATATGTGCACGTTGTGATGGGCATGGTACAGGTTCTTAGCAGCAGGCACATTAACCCTCTGCTCTATCTATGCTGAGGAAATGCCTAGTACTTCCAAACCTCGGGATATTTAGGGTCCGCTCACTGCATACCTGTTGACTATCATGGAAGTCTGATTGCTCATGTCATTAATGTACTGTAATCCTCTACTGCCACATTGTATACCTGATTGATTACTATCAAGTGTTTGTCTGTCTACGATTGTCATCTAATTCATTGCCGATATCTCCTGCCACCCCGAGTGTACGAACTGTTAATGTGTCATCAATTGCTACAGCATAACCATCTGCATGTGTTCTTTTTGAATCTGAAATTGAAATAAATTGATTAAAAAAAAATAACCCTCTGCGCTATCTTTCCATGAGTCAAAACTTCCACTAGACAAAACTCCGATCTCGCTCAAGGAAGTCTTTTATTCACTGGAGTTATCATGACATTTTTATTATTGCCGAAAATTGCTATAGGCCAGGAAAGGAGGCAGCAAGTGCTTTTAAAACCATAATATACAACGACCCCACTCAAAGTCAGCACCCGTTGCGGTCACACCGGTCGCACCGCCCTAGAGCCAGCTCTTCTCAAGGGTCCTGTGACCTCAGTGTCAGAGGCATTGTTGATTTAGGGTCTGCTACTTCGTAGGCCTGTCTGCAAGACTGGAGGTGAACTTCAGTATGGATTGTGGTGGGCAAGCCTTCAAGGTGAACCCACACTTGCCACTGCTAGGGTCCACCTGCTGGTGTTAAGACACCAGGGCTTTTCCGGATTTGCAGGGCCTTCTAAGGTCTAGCATGGAAATGTGCTCCCTCAGGAGAGTGGTCTGGGGGACTGCTCATGAAGGCTGAACCTGGTTCCCCAGTTCTAAATTCGGCAGCTCTGCCCCCAGTGCTACATCCTCTCCCTCACTGAACACCATACTGCCCCACTGAGACAAATTCACACTGCCTTTTAGGCAATCCAATTTGACTTGCTATAAACAACTGGATGCGACTCAATTCAAATTACGCACTAGGCAAGAGCAATATGCTCCCTAAAGGAAATAGTAACAAGCATTTGCAATGCAATCGGTCTCGCATTTATACGATTTTGAGCTATTGACATTGCAAATAACAATGCCTTTTATATTTGTTTTCGTTTTAAAAACATAAATAAAAGGCATTGTCACTTACAATGCCAATAGCTTTAACTCGTGTAACTGCGAGACCTATTGCATTGCAAATGCTTGTTAAAAGCAAGTCAATAGGTACTGTCCGTGTTTAATTTGATGCAGGTGGGGCACACATTTTGCAGGACCGACACACATTGTTCCTCAACAGGCTTTAATCCAGAACAAGAGAGAGAAAAACAAAGAGGGAGGAAGTGAAAAGGCATGGTAGGGAGGACGCCAGCTCTACAGACTCTCGGCCACTACACGAATGGTATCATAACAATGCAGAAAGTGCAAATACAAAATATATACACTACTAAAATAACTACTCACCAGAGTATAATCTTTTATCAAAAATGACTCAGGGCTGCTTCACGCTTATTCAATCAAAACGTAGTTACTTTGCTGAAATGCTTCTGAAAGTATTAGGTACAGTCAATAAGTCATAGCCTGGGTAAAGGCGATCTACATGTTTGTCTCTGGTAGTTCATGAAGTATCTCAGACTTTTCAGTCCCAAAGACGTTGATATAGCGTGGTTTTGTAGGGTAGGCTCCCTTAAATCAATGCAGAAAGCGTTTACCAGTCCTGCTCACGCCGGTCCATTCACTGGGAGTATGCCTCGAGTCACTAACACACAAGCATGCACCAAGTACAAAACAGCTGGCTGTATTTGAACCGAGGTATTTACATGGCTTCAAAATACCGCTCGGAGGCGCACTGATTGGCCCGCAAGTATCTTAATGGATCGCTGCCACCAGATTATACTGTGAGTGAAACTAAGAGGAAGTTTTGGACTTTAGAGAAATGAAAGCGGTCTCTCAACCTCTTCACGGTGGCAGCACAGTACATATCATGTTTCATTGTTGCTGAATCGTGACAGTGAAAATGAACATAAAAAAAGGACAATCTGTACTGGCTCCTAACAAAACTTCGTCCATCTTAAACGCAAGCCTAATGTTTTTCTGTACTGCTGAAGTTGCCGATTAGTCTTGCAAAAAGTTTATCTTTCCACATAAATTGAAACAATGAAGGCATCCTTTGGTATATTTAAAAGTATAACTAGTTCGAGAAATTGTAAAAAGAAAAAAAAAGGATGGTCTCGTGCTCATGTTTGACTGAATTTAACACATGTATATAAAATGCTCTAGAAATAAGGCACTTATTTGTTATAATGTATTTAACGAGTCTGATCTAAATCCTTGGGATATTCATATTCATACATCTCAGTCGCATGTTTAAAACTGCTTGCCTCGTTACGCAAGCCCGTCTTTGCTTTCGATGCGAGTCCTCCCCTCTTACTGAGCCGGGGGCTCGAAGGGTTCACGTGACGTTTGAACTGACGTCTGTCATATGACAGGCAGGGAAACCTGGTGGTAGAAAGAAGATCCTTAAGAGCGCACTTCGGTAGGTACACTACTGGTGCGTTTTGAGGGAGTCATAATTTCTGAAAGAAGAGTCTGTTTTGTAACAGCGTTGTGATATAGTACAAGGAGGGAGCTGGTGATTTAAGAACGATTGCCGGCAATGTTAAATTAGGGGACGAAAGAGGGAAGTTTCTGGTTGTGTGAGCCACGGGAGCTCTTGTATTCAGAGGGAGAGTTGGTCCTGTCAGAGGAGGGACGTTGATGTTGGGAGGAGGACGTTGAAGGCAAAGTATGAGATGAAAGGTGGTAATTGTGAACGGTTAGTGTGTACGTAAGGCCCCCACCCCTCCCCTTCCAGTGTGCATTTCAAGTTTAGGGAATACACACTTCAGTGGTTATTACATGCAGAGTAAACAACGGAAGTGATTGCATGGAATTATAATGTCTGGTTTTCAGTAGCGAGTTACTGAAGGGATGCTTTTGTTTGAGATGCTATAACGTTTTCTGTCGCGATATAACCAGTAGTTTTCATTTATTTTTTATTTTGATCTGCTAGTTGCAGGTTAATATATACAGTGTCATATGTTTTCTCTTATAGGGAATTGAAGAAAATAGGGGTTTTTAAATGTAATAGACAAATTCGAAGATCTAAGACATTCACTGCTCTGTTTTACAGACCAAACGAAATCCACGCACAACTGCCTTTTTTTCTCACTTGGTGGCCTCTTTAGGGCTCTTGCATTTTATTTTTTTGTCCCCATTCCTTCCCCAATGATGCCTGATGTGAGTGCATGCTACTGCCCAGATTCCCGGGTATCTTTTCTTACCTGAGACATATTTGTTATTATCTAACCGCATTGTACTCTTAACTCCTATTGAAAACTTTATATTAAGTGAGTGTCAGGGTCTATGTAGATCCAATGCTAAATTTGTAAAAAGAATAAGTGCTGTGGCTCAAATCTTTCTTAGAAGCCCGCCGGTGCTGCATGCCGAATGTCAGGGTAGCCGAATGCCAAGACTGTCTTGTTTTAATTTCGCCTCCTATCCCTTTCAACCACAAACATACTCTACCTGCCTCTTTAACTCACTCAAATGTGGTCTACCGACTGGTGGCCTGTTGAACTTGGACCTGCTACCGCACCCAAGTTGGTGGTCAAGAATCTGGGAGTTGGTTTGGATCAACCCCTTTCAATGAAAGAACAGGTTATGTCTACCTTTGGCTCCTGCTTTCATACTATGCGCCTACTGAGAAGAGCCCTCCCCTTTATCCCTCTCGCTGCTCGAAAAACAGTGGTCCACGTGCTGGTGATCAGTCGCCTTGACTATTGTAATGTATTGCTGACCTCTGCAAATAAAACACTGCTATCTAAATTACAGGTGGTGCAGAACACTGCTGCCCGACTTATTTGTAATCAGCCGGCTATGACCGCTTCGACAACCCTCCTTCAAACCACTGGCTTCCGGTTCGTAAGATAATTATTTTTAAGCTGTGCTGTCTTACACACATAGCCTTAACCAGCCATGGCTCCGTCTATCTAGCCTCCAAACCTAAACAGTACCACCCGCCTAGACAGCTGAGATCCAGTTTCAAAGCACTGTTAATCATCCCACGTTTCAAGAAGACCCTCTTATGTGGAAGGTCTTTTTCGTATCTGGCTCTGCTATATTGTAATAAGCTCTCTCCCTATATCAGGACCTGCTTGGACCATTTTCGCTTCAGGAAACTCCTGAAAGAAGACCCGTTGCTTACTTTGAAAAGTACATTGGATTTGATTTTTATGTTTTTCATTTGCCTCTCATTTCTTGTGTTTCTAAATGCTTAATTTATGACTACCTGGTAGCTGGTTATTTGAGGTGGGCAATGTCTATATAGTCCCAAGTCTTTAATTACATTAGGTGGTTCAGTGACTGAGTTTTCCAGCTGCCAATATTTCCATTGTCAAAATAAGCACCGACTGTAAATCTGTGTAGTGGACAGTATGGAGTTGCCCAGTTTTAATATGTGTTTCGTTTATGTATATTTAGTGGACGGCATGTGCAAGCATTATTAGTTGTCTACATAAGGTGTCTTATACATTCTGTTCACTTGCTCCTTGTTATGTTGTATACTGTAAATGTGATATTGTGCTGGTATTGTGCCGATTGTACATTCCTTGGTCCAAACATACATTAGTTGAATCAATTGTGTATTTGTAGGTTCAACTGTTCATTTGCTAGAATTACTCTGACTTTATTTATCTCTATGTGCATTCTTTAAATTAGTTATATACTTGATTATGCCCAATTCCATTTAATGTGCTCTAGATAATGATGTGATAGTAAGTAGTAGTAAAACTGTATTGGATTTTTCACAAAAATCACAAAAGTGTGCATAAAATACATAGCATGGGAGTCATTAGCATTTTGTGCAACCTGAAGCTGAGGGCACGACACGTAACCCCAAGTTTCACAGCCATAACTTGCCAGTGAGACACACTTGGCCTCAAAAACTTTGAGCTTCGCCTCTACATTGGTATGACCATGAACCTTGCCAAAAGACCAACTCCACTGATTGCCCCTTTAAACCTCATGGTATTTGTCTTCAACATGGGTTGCCAAGAGAATCTGGAATCCTGGAATCCAAAAGGATCCCTAAATAAAGAAAGTGCGTAACCCTGGAAATGGGGTGACCCTTGACCACATAACTTTTGGATCTAATGTTTCAAGCATGCTTTTAATTTCCTTACTATGTGCTTTGCAATTGGAATGTAATTTTAATAATACACATTCTTGCAAAAAAACATTTTAAATGTTAGCACATTATTCGCAACAAAAACTCACATTCCTCAAGACAGACATATCTGTAGTCTCCAGCAAATAATAAATACTAAACTGATGATGCTTAAATGGTATCAATCATTGTAAAGTTCTAAAATCAAATAATAAATCATGTAATAGTAAAACTACATAACAGCTATCATCTAATATGGTCCTTTGTTGGCACCTAGGGGTTCAGGCGACATTTATAAAGCATTCGGCCTTTGGCCTTGCTTGTGGTATATAAATGTCACCGGTGCCTCTCTTTGGCAATACCCTTTTTGGCAATATTGGTCCATATTACAATTTACAGTAAATATATGTGTGTGTGTGTACGTGTATGCATATATATGTATGTATGTATGTGTGTGCGTGTAGAGGAGGTTCGGATCAGCCCTCTTCTGCCATTGGTCTGTATGACTGTTGTTTACACTCTGCTTCCATCCATTCAAGCAGGGGGCAATGGGTCAGCCTTTTAATCTCTAGGCCATTGAATGACAACATTGGTGTCATCCCATGTGCTTGCTTAAATGTAAGGGCTGGCTGGCCAGTCCTTTAGTTTTCCATTCCCTCCTTTTATAAGTCCCCTTTCATTTGTTTCCTTCTATTTTTATGTGCATTTTAGAGCATACTACAGCTTCCCAGACTGTGTTAACTGAAAGCTTGCTTGCCCTCCTTTTGATTAGCAGTGTGCCGCAACCCATTTGTCCACTGCCACTAAACCAGACAATCCTAATGGAATGGTATTTCTCATAGTGTATCATTGTTCTACCTTTCCAAGATGGCCCACATATTGATTCTGAATGTGCTGTTTATGTTGGAACTTTAAAACCACAATTCATTATGTACAGTACCATTGCCAGACAGCCATCGACTTCACTGTTTATTCATTTCAATTGACATTGCAAGCATATGCCTGCCATTCATATGTTAAGTGTGTGTTTGTAACCATGTCTGACCTATTGAGTGTCTAAAAACACCAATGACTGAAGACACCATTTCATTTATGAGCCCGACCCTTCAACATTTCCAGTGCTTGTTTTCTGTTTAGTGCGCCGAGTGTGCTTCCTCTAAGTACATAGAACTTTGTGCCACTAATATTGGATATATAAAATTCTCTAGCTAAGAGTTCCCATAGCAGTGGTCTTGTAAGTGCTTTCTTCAGCTGACCTTTTGGCTGCATTCAGAATTGTACCACAACACCTCCTTCGTGGAAAGGTTGTCTATGGAATGCTGTGAACAAGCTAAGGCATTAAAGTGATGTATCACAAACCTACACCTTCCAGGCTGGACATTACAGCTTCTGAGGTGTCTGGTATATCTACACCATGGGCCACGACAGGCCATCTCTGACTCATTAGAGTAAAATATGGATTCGCTAGAATGGAATGCCAGTCTGTTGGTATTGTGGAGTGACCCAAATACAATGGTATTGGAAACAAAAATCCTGTCTTCCAGAATGTTTAAAAACATTGGCATGAAAAAGTGCATTCTTTATACAAAATCATTGTTCATAAAATGAGAGGAATAGATATGGGATCTCTAGGTGCCTCATTAAAATAGAATTCTAAGAAAGGATTCCTAGATGAATGGTGGAAAACCTACGACGTTTGGAATGTGTGTTGATACTGAGCCTTGGGTCTGTGCGTCCACTTGGGGTCCAGAAATCCCTTATCATTTATTTTAATGTCACAATATATGTTATTCTTTTTTTGGCTGCAGGGTTTAGGGACCCACAATGGGGGCGGCTGTGGAACGGACTGATGAACTAGTGCGCGAGTATCTCATCTTCAGGGGATTCACCAGCACATTAAAGCAATTTGACGCCGACGTAAAGGCAAACAAGGAGAAGGGATTTCGGGTGAGTAAGCAAAAAGAAAAAGTACTTCTGGGTTTAAAATGTCCACTTAAGGAGACAGAATGCAAGGCACATATTCTCAAATAACACGATGGGGAACTCATTGAGAACATTCTTTTATAATTACATTGCATATAGCATTGGCTCTAGGGCTACTGTAAATTTGAGTTAGGAACATTGGGGCCTATTCACAAAGGTAAACTTACAAGTGAGGGAATCTACACATGCAAGTTTACTCTTTTACTTTTTAGTATCTTTAGTAATTTTGTCAATTAACCCTTTACAAATGTGAACACATCTGTGGGGCGTGGCCTGGCAATATTCCAGATAAGACATAGCTGCTTTTAGCTCTGTCTATTAGCCCAAATATCCTGCATAATCCTGCCACGGAGATGGTACCAGTTAATTCACAGAGCATATAAATCTTAGCTACATTGTGAAGTGTTAACTGAAGAGGGAATGTACTGCCTCTCTTGCTATAGCTGATTGGGCCGTATGACGCCGCTGCCATCCAGGCTTGGAGCACTGCTGCTTCGGTGCCCTTGGAGCTTGCCTGTAGAGAAGACTCTGTGCTCTCTGCTCTGTGTCTGCCCTCTAGCGTGGGGGGGGGGATGAGTGGAGGTGGAGGAGCAAGACGGCTGCGAGGAGAGATGGCGGAGCTAGGCCTTCAGCTCTCATGGGGCCCGACGAGCACTGACCCTGTTGAGGTAATGTTGCGGGTCACTGGGGGCAGAGGCTGATCATGGCACTAGAAGGAAGACTGTGACTGGGTCTGGTGTGCCAGTGGTGATTGGTGGGGCGAATTTAAGCCTAGACTGCAGACACGCACATTATATCGTTGCTCTCAAATCCCTCTAGGCCGGCCAGGAGTAGCAGGCTGGAGGAACCGGACCCAGGGAGGTGATTACGTCTCCTACAAACTGGGCCCACGTCTCAAGGTGGCATTTACAGCGGAAGGACCTAAAGATAGCAGGATCTGGGTCTGTGGCCCTGGGGCCTGGATACAGACTGAAGGAGTGCTGTGAATGAGGGAACTGTATGAAGAGCCAGTGCAAGGACATGGTGATAAAGTTGAGACTGTGGTACTCATTGAAGGGCAGTAGCTGTCTGTGGGTTTTTGGGAATCCTATAGTGATCGCAGGTTCTGCGGTTGGATTGTTTTGGAGAGTAGTTGCCTTGCAGTGAGAGTGAATTTTTGCGAGGTGGCTAACGCCCTGCAATAGCTTCTCAGACACTCATGTGAACATTTCCCCCAGAGGCATCTTGCTTTTCTACGCAGTAAGCTTCACTGTGGAGTTTTGTGATCTTGGTGACAAACAAAGGGGCATGTACGTTGCAACAAACAAGGCTAGATCAATATGCACCCGCCCCGGGGGCCCTCTATTTGTGAGGCCATGGATGGACCTTTGGGGACACAGATTTTTGCAGCAATCAAAAAGGCTAGCCAAGCACTGAAACACATTTTGACACTTTTTATTGATGTAAATCTTCACCGTTCAGATCTTCTCAAGGTTAGTGACAGGGTTAACCAAATGGAGGAAACCATGCAAGGGTTGACAATAGAACTGCAAAAAAAAGATATGTTCATTGTTATTCCTGGTCCATCAAGTTGATAATGGTGTAGAGGATGTAGATGGTCGAGCACGGCATTGTAATCTGCGATTCATTGGCCATTTAGAGGGGGTGAAGGGCCGGCACCTCGAACAATTCCTAGAAACCAGGATAAAGACCTCTCTCCATCGGATTGATTTGTCCCCATGTTTTGATGAGGAAAGAGCACACAGAACACTCGTATTCCCTCCCCACCCAACTACCTGGAGCCCCTCCTTGGCTAATCATCACCAAAACTCTGAACTACACAGACAGACTTAATTCTACATAAAGTCAGGGAACGTTTGGAAATCTACTGCGTGGGGGCAATGGTGCGGATATTTCCAGACTATGCGCAGCGGGTGCAACAACTTTGATACACATTCGAGCCGTTAACGCAAGAACTCGTACTGCAATATATAGTCATTTATCCAGTCAAACTGCATTTCATACATCTTGTTTGGGGGGTGGGGCGGCAACTGGTCACTCCCAGCTTAGGGGAAGAATGGACCATGACAGACCAGAGATCAGTGGTGATGGTACGATGAGTATGCATGCCGGTTTCGCGGGAACATCCAGAGGCGACCCAAATTTGTCATAGGACACAACTGATACACATGATTGATGTAAGCTCCGGTTGATTTCCAGTACCTAACGGAGTCTCTCCTTGGGTGAGAGCGCATTTCTCATGTTTATTTTTCTAGGGCTAGAATGGTCAGCTGAAGCAAGTATTCTTCTCTCTTAACCTCAGTTTTGTCTCTGCATAGTCGGGCGGGGGAGGCATATCGATGCTTCTGCATATTATTCATATCTACTATATAGTTTGGGGTAGTGAGGAACAAATATCTGATGGATTGGGGGTGACCTCTTTTTTTCTGTCGGCCCTTCCGAATGATGGTTAGAAGGTCACACTTTTTGGGCACTCACTATTCAGTTGAATTGTTGATATTTAATAGTGTCTACCTGGGATGGGTGGGAGAGGGTTACAGTTCAGAGTTATTAATAGTTCAGACATCCATGTTGTCACACACCACACCACGTTCCACTATGGGCGATACTCAAGGCGAGTGCGACCAGACTCTGGTCCCTCCTTGGAGTCGAGAGTAGAGAGCAGTTAATTGAGTTTGAAGCACATCAGATAACTCGGCTAACAAGGTGACACAAAATACTAACATGGAACGGCAGAGGCCTGGGTATGTTTAAAAAAAGATATAGGGTGCTCTATTTTTTTTTTTTATAGCAATCGTTTTTATTGATTTTCAGAACAACAGTAGCTTTGCACAAGCACAGTCAAACAATAACAAGTAACTGCCGGGAGTCCCCCGGCCCTAGGTATCTACAGAATGCCCCATAGGTGGTTCAGATGCTCCATGTGCGACCCAGGGGACCCCCTCCTCAGACTCCTCTGGAATCCCGTCCCACCCCCCACCCCCCCCACTGCCCCCCTCCCGCCCCCCCCCCCCCCAGAGGCTGCTGCATAGCGTCCGAAATGACAAAAAAAGGGAAACCGTTTCAGACCGGGGAAAGCCAGGTCCGGAAGAGACGCATCGCCCTCCATGCGGGCGGGAAGACGGCTGACGGGAGGCCCCTAGATAGGTAGGTCAGCAACGAGCCCCAGGACTCCTCAAAGGCTGTGGGATCCTCCCTAAAGCACATCGCCAAGCGCTCCATCGAAAGCAGGCGCCACAGGCGGGCATGCCACAGTGACAGAGCGGGAGCAGCCTGTTTCTTCCACGCGGCTGCCACCGTGAGTTTAGCTGCCCCCACGCAGAGCCACCATATAGCTTTATCTCCCCTGGTGCTCTATTTTTTGAAGAGATATGGAGTGGGGATAGCCTGTCTCCAAGATACTCTCCTCATTGACATGACAGCCAATTATTTACATCCACGTATTTTGCCTATGCTAGTGGAATGGCCATATGGGTTAAACGAGGTGTTCCATTTAAATTACAGTTCTCCGAATCGGACATAAAAGGGAGGTGCATTTTAATTTTTGGGCATGCCAAATGGTAGGGACATCACCAACTTTTATGTGTATGCTCCAAATACTGATGGCCCAGCATTCTACCCCCAAGATGCAAAATCTCCTGGCTGCATACATTGACACCCCTTTCATATGGGCGGTAGATTTTAATTGTGTCTTTGATGGCACTCTGGATCAATTCCCTCCCCCACTGATGGATACGAAACCCAGAATGACTCAATCACTTTGGAAAGCTATAGAAAAGTTGCAATGCATTGATATATAGAGGACATTCCATCCATAGACCCAGGTATTCTCCAGTATGTCCCTGACCCATAGCACACGCAGTAGATTGACCTGAATACTGGGTGTGACTCACGACGCATGGATGATGCAAACAGCTGCTTATCTTAGTAGGTATCTGTCAGACCATGCATCCCTAGTTGGAGAATACGCTAATGCTGTGGCCCCTAGGACTCTTGGTGGAAGAAGACCTATGCTTGCCATGCTTGCTGACCCCACAGTGCTAGATATTATAGGGACAGCCCTGATGGAGTATTCTGAACATAATTGGGCTACCAGTGGTAATGAATGGGAGACCACAAAAGTGGAGTTAGGCGGAAATGTATAGGCCTTCGTTGTGCGTGTTGGAGAGCAGTTGACTAAAGAACTAAAAAAACTGGCGGTCCAGTTGAACACGGCTCAAGGTAGACCTCAGAATAGTCCGGATTACAGTGTGGCCCTTCTTAAAACGTAATGAGAGCCTTGGGATAAACTTGACAGCTAAACGCTGGAAGATTACCGACAGGGCCTCCATGGAGAGGTCGATAAACTGAGCAGGTTATTGGCTAGATTACTGAATAATGAGCAGCAACGACTCCCTATCCTCTCCCTACAAACAATCACTGGTGAATATGCAACGACGCAGATCGTGATTAACAACAAGCTCTCTGATCATATACACTACATTTACAATAGGGGTCATCTGATCTCACCTACCTGCTTACTGACTTATTATGATGTATCACATACACCAATGCTCAGTGACTCATTAGGGAAGAACTAGAGGGTGACTTGATGTTGGAAGAACCTAAGGGAGCTGTGAGAGAATTGACCACTAAAATGTCAAGGAGTATTGGGTTCCCTATAGAACTATATCAAACTTTTTTCCCCTCACCTTATGACGAAGCTGTGACAAACCTTAAGGGAAGCCCGTGAGGTAGGGGACATGCCCCCCACAATGGCAGAGGATATTGTGCCCATACTTTAACACCATGGGGGCGGGGATCCTTGGACCCCTTTGCATATCCTCCAATCTCCATGATCAATTCAGACATGAAAATTCTGTGTACAGCATTAGCAATCAGACTGGGTCAGAAAATGTAAAACCCTAATATGGGGCGACCAGTGTGGATTTGTCCGTGGGCGTAACACAGTGAATATTAGATGCCTGACACCTGCGTTCTCTCCTCTGTACATAATAGACAAGAAGACATGGCTTTACTGGCCATAGATCCAGAGAAGGCCTTTGATACCCTCAGCTGGGAGTATCTGTGGGAGGTCATGTGCTGCATCGGGTTTGGCACGGAATTTTGCAAATGAGTGAAATTATTGTATGAGGAGCCCACTGTCAGGGTCTGTACATGTAAAGTAGTGACAAAAAGTATCTCAGTTCAATGGGGAACATGACGGGTCTTTTCCCTCTCCACGCTGCTCCACACCCTAGCCGTAGAGCCCCCAATGATAACACTTTGTTCAGAAATGGTTGAGTGGGGAATCGCCTTCAGAGATGCATCCCAACTTGTTTCTCTATATGAGGACGACTCGTTGTGTTATTTAGGACTCTTACAGGAGTTTGTCCCACTGCTCTTAGAGCCACTACGTAGTTTTAGTGCGGTCTTGGGACTGCAGGTTAACCTTAACAAAATCTTACGGGAACAGTCACAACCAAAACCCCAGGTGAGTTGCCGGAAGTCGGACTGCGATAGGAAACAGGAAGTTTTGATACCTTAGGCATTATGGTGACGCATGCAGTGGATAAAAAATATGAATATAATATGGCATGGGTGATACGAGGCCTGAAAACCTCGATTGAGTTCTGGACCTTGTTACCCCTTTCAGTAATGGGCAGGTTGGCTATCGCAAAGATGGTAGTTTTTACTTTGTTGTCTTTATATGTTACAAAACTCGCTGTGCCCTCTGTCATTGTCTACATTTAAACAGCTGGACAGTTTGTTGGTTAAATTGGGTTGGGCGGAGCACGGTGTCCCTGCCCCTCTTTAAAAAACCTGTGGAAGGAGGAGGATTAGGGCTCCCAAACCTGGAAACGTATTACTACGCAGCACACGAAACACACACGCTATTTGGGTGGCAGTGGAAAACACTTTGGAAAAGAGAATACTTAAAGGTGCATTTGGGGATGCTTTGCTCTTGGCTCTGCTTATGAAATTTCCTATACGTAGTTTGACAGATGGGGATGGTGTGGGAACAAATTCACCAAATGTCAAAGGGGATGGCCATGAACTGATGGTGTGGTGGAGGCTGTAATACCTTGGGGAATCTTTATCCAGGGGCACATTTATTACATTTCAGGTAGCCCAAGAGGCATTCAGGGTGGGTCCAGGACAGTTCCTCCACTATTATAAATTATAGAAAACGGCAAGGAAAATCTGAGCAGTGTTCCCATCCACTCCTGTCCTGACAGATACTTTGCAAGCCATCCGTCAACTGGGAACAAACCGACACTTGATAACTCATTTGTATAGGGCAATGAGGCAGTGTTAGACCTGACAGCATTAGGGTGGTCTTCCCTTGACCTTTTAACGGCTCCCTCTCTTTTTCTGACCTCTTTTTTGCTGGTTTTAGGACTGTGCACTTTACCACTGCTGATCAATGTTTGTGCTGTGCCCTCTCCCCTAAACATGGTAACATTAGCTTAACCCCTGATTGGCATATTTAATTTACTTATTAGTGCCTAGTAAAGAGCTCTACATGTGCCTCAGACCTATAAATGAAATGCTACTTGTAGTCCTGCAGGATTCAGTGTGTCTCTCACTTACTTAGCCCTCTGACCATGGCTCAGGCTTGCCATTGCAGAGCCTGACCTGGGAAGCTAACTCTCTTGCCAGGCCTAAACCATCCCTTTTGATACATATAAGCCACCCCTAAGTTAAGCCCTGTCTAACCTACAGGACAGGGTGCAATGCATTTAAAAGGCAAGACATTTATGTTTAAGTTTTACATGTCTAGGTAGTGAAAACCCCCAATTTCGTTTTTCACTAGTGAAAAGCCTATCTTTCCCATAGGATAACATTGGGATTACCTTATTACATCTTTTAAATTGTGAAGAGATAGACTTTTCAAGTTCGGTTTCACTGGATGCACAATTTAAAATCACACCTTATGGTGAAGTCGAATTTTAAATTACAGTTTGACAAAAGCCACTTTTAGAAAGTTGGCATTTGTTTACACATTTAGTGCCTGCTGTCTGTCTTTGTTCAATCTGGGTTGGGTGACTGCTGGGCTTTGTATATTCCTTCTAGACAGCCACACACAAAGGGAGCTTAGGTATGTCTTGATGGGCCTTCCTGGGAGTTGGGAAGGAGGAGCTGGGCACAGCTCACACATACACCTGAATAGGCTGTGTCCTGTTCACACATAAAGGACTGCATAGCCCCCTATAGTGAGCCTGGAGCCAGAGCAGGAAGGGATGACCTCTGTGTACTTCAAAGCTTTCTTTGAAGTCTCTCCCACTTCAAAGGCACAACTAGGTATAAGTACTGGACCCCTGAAACCATGACTGTAGTACACTTCTGGATCTGTGAAGCCTCTGCCTGGAAGAAGAACTGCTTTGCTGCTGAAAGGACTGTCTCTCTGCTGGACTGCTGATTTGCTGGACTTGCTGAGCTGCCCTACTGCCTGCTCTCTCCTGCCTGAGTGAGAAGTACTGGACCTGCATCACTTGAACCCAGAGTGACTCCAAGTGCTTGCCTCCTATATCTCCAGGATATCAAAGACTTCAACTCATCCTACTACAGCACCTGGACTTTGCTTGCTGAAAGTCTTGCCCTCCCAAGTGGTGCCAACCCAATCCTGGGCCCTTGAAAGTTGGTATAAAGTGCTTCTTCATCCAGAACCCACACCTGCTCATTGAAACAGCACATCGTTGCCTTGACGTGAGTCGGTATCAGTGAACC
This sequence comes from Triturus cristatus, assembly GCF_964204655.1. Classification (NCBI taxonomy): domain Eukaryota; kingdom Metazoa; phylum Chordata; class Amphibia; order Caudata; family Salamandridae; genus Triturus; species Triturus cristatus. The sequence continues at coordinate 247,841,203 of NC_140585.1, forward strand.
TCATTGTTGTGTGGAATGGACCCAGGGCATCACTCTCAGTACCGCTGCATTGCCGCAGTTGTGCGGAGAAAATAGACGCATTTTGTCCACTGTGTACCGCGGCACAGACGCATTGCTTCGGCTGCATATAGCATTTTTGTCGACGACGATGCATTTTGGATCAAGGTACTCTGGTTCAGCGGGCCCAAGTGGGTCCCAGTATTCGGCCCGCGCTCTATCATGGCCCGGCCTGTACTTCTGACTTTGGTCCAGCGCGACTAGATATCCCATTTAAGCACTTATTGATTCTAAATGCTATTTTACCTTTATTCTTTAATAATTCAATCTTGACTTCTACTAGTTGGATTTGTATTGTTTTGGTCTTGTTTTATTTATAAAATGATTCTACCTGGAGTCTTTTTGTGGTGTTTTCATTGAGGTACTGTTTGAAGAGTTGTGCAAATACTTTGCATATTGCCTCTTAAGTTAAGTCCGACTGCTCTGTGCCAAGCTACCAGAGGGTGAGAACCGGATAATTTAGGTTGTGTTATGACTTTCCCTGACTAGGATTGTAGTTCCTGCTTGGACAGGGTGCATACTTCTACCAACCAGAACCCAAATTCTAACAGGCAGGATGTCTCCTACACACAACATAAGGGCAAGGGAGCATGACAAAAAGGATCGTGGAGACTAGTTCACTGAAAGAGTATGGGTCACAGCATGTACAAATATCAGAGAGGTCTTCAGTAATCTTGATTTACATAGATCCAATGCAGCTTCCTTCATAGAACATACATGACCCTGGTAGTTCTGAGTAACCTAAATCCTGATAAAGTTGCTACCTGTCCTAGATGTCAGGCACCCTTGACCCCCTTTCTGCACACAGCTTGGGATTGCCCCACACTACACCAATATTGGTCGACAGTCTTCACTACATGAATGGAAGCCATGGACCACACCTTGAAGCCCAGGCCTGTACCAAGCATACTGGGGGTAATTCCCAGAGCAAAAGATAAAAAGATGCATCATAAGTTTATTAGATTGACATTGGTCCTCGCGAAAAGGGAAATGGCAATGGGGTGGATGAGTACTTGTATCCCCCATTTACCTCAGTGGTGCAGAGATGTGTTGGTATGGGTGAAGGTGGAGGAAAAACAAATAAAACTGGCTAGAAGGGATGAGAAAGTGCAGGATAACCTACAAACATGGACTGAGTTGGTGGATAATTTCATAGACGTGGATAATTCGGAGGCAGACTTGGACATAACCCCCTAAATGTGGAGAGGACAGTTGAGGATTGGCATTCTTGCATTGCTGCAGACCTTAGGGTGAGATTGGATCGAATTGGAGGGGGTTGGTCAGACGACTTGATCATGCAACATTTGTGTTCATTAATGGTGAATTGGTGATAATATAAACATTTTTTACTTACGTTTTGCTGTTGGCTACTGTACACCATGGATGTCTTAGGGTTATGGTTGTATATCTTATAACTAAAACTTTACTATATTATAAAAAAAAAAAAAACTAGTGTAAGGTTGCTCAAAAGCCTAGATTTACTTGTTCCCCACCACCTGAAATATGGGGTAGAGTCAGTAAAAGTGTCATATAGGACCATAAAGTTGACTTTATAACTATATTTGATATTCTGCAATTGGGGATGGAGAGCTCCCTATGGTACAAGAACATTTTGAAAAATTATTTAAAATATTTTAAGTTAAATGTCAACGTAAATTAATTTACTATATGAATTTGAAATGAATATAAAAAAAAAATACTACAGCACTATTAACTAAATTTTAAATCAAATGTGATTAATTTAAGTATATTAAATTACAAAACATTTATTTATAATCCAAATTGTATTTTTAATATTAAAATTAATGTGTATATATATTTCCTAAAAAGTTTAAATACATTAATTTATTTAAACATTATTTCTCATGGGGCTGTATTTTAAGTATCTACCTCCATTATTTTCTGTGGTAGGGTTTTGCAGTACCTTAAGTGGCCATAGGACGGTGTTTGACTTTCTCCAGATCTGAGCAGACTGTTCTAGGATCTTTTTGGCTGAAATAACTATAGCTGTGCAAATTGTAAGCCAGGGAATGTATGCGAAAGCCACATTGGTCCATACATAAATGTCCATACATAAAAGAGAGGCAGAGGCAGTGACCCGCACACATAGTTTCGTGATTAGAATTTGTGAGAGGCTGGCTTAGTATATGGTGTTCAATTATGTAAGTGTAGCACCCTGCACTAATCCAGACAACCCTTATGGTTATTTTAGTGGTCTTAGACAACCTTGGCAAGATCTCCAAGTAGTAGCTCTGAAGAGCAGCCTTCAGGCTTAGTTCAGAAGGAGTGTAAAGCTTGTTTTACCAGTACTTAATCTTATGGTATAGGTTAAGTGAAAACGAATCACACAGTGTACTTATACAAAAAAGATATTTTATTACAAACACTCACTATTACAAACACTCACTATCACATTGTATTATCGCCTACTCAGAGATATAAACACAATACACATAATACTTAGGAAAAAGAGCACCTAAGTAGCACAAATACTCTCCAGGGGGAGATCAAACCATATACTAAAATAGTGGAATACGAACCACGTCTCAAGACAAGAGTGAACCGAGAAGACCAAGGAACCACCCAAGGTGAGTATCTAGGAACCCCACGGAGGTCGCGCGCAGAGTGGGAACACAAGCGCAAGTTCAATGTTAGTCAAGGAGTAAGTTGCGATTGCAATTTTAAAGAAGAAGGACCCTTCCCAGTGGAATATGGAAGGTTGGAGAGCCACCCCCAGGGATGTGGAATTTATTAAAATATCTACTCGTCCATGGACCAGGTTGCTTCATAAATCTTCTTGTCCTTGAAAAAAATCCACTTGTCCCTTTTGTACTTTGCTGCCACAATTTGTTGTTGCATTACAATCTCCTTATATAAGAGCTCTGATATAGCCTCTCTGATTATGCAGTGGCTCGTAGGGTTTGAATACTAGCAATTCCCTTATGTTGCCACATTTCCGCAGATCTACATACTGGGGCTGTAGGTAATGGTAAGCAATAGTTCCAGGTTTGTAATGCCCTTTTAAGTCTGTGCAACGCTACTAACTTGCATGTTTTAAGGGTTTTCATCAACTCTTCTCTAATCTTTTCCCATGCTGAGAAAGGTTGGCAATTTACTTCTGACAGTGGCAGACGTAAAACGTCTTCCAGGGTTGGGCAAAAAGTGGTTGGAGGGAAAGTGAACTTGCAAACACTTAGATTATCGCATGAGGAAATCTACACATGCATATTTGCTCATGCTAAAATGCAGTTCACAAATATTTTCTAGGAGTACTACTTATGTAAATTCTTGTGAATGTACGAAAGCCATATATCTGCACCTAATGCAAAGACATATACCATGGGTGCACTTTTGAGACTTTCTTTAAGAATTGGGTCTCTAATTAGGTTTGGCGTTATCCATGACCTTTTGTGTTTATTAAAATTCTGTCTCTTTATTGGCTAGCTTCACTGTGAGTGACAGCATTGTGTTTTCACAAGGAGTATATTTGCACACAAAGTAGTTTCATTCATTGCCAGGAACTACTGTGGCAATGTGTGCTTTTTTGAAACCAAAAACATGTTTTGCTTTTGTTAATGTTTGCTATAATGGTGAGGGTCTTGCAGCTCCCACACTAATAAGGTTTTACAAAAACCATGCCAAAACAAGTAAAGAATTGACAAAACCAAAAGGCTGTCCACCAATTTTAGACCTGCTGGTATTGCCAATGCTTGTTTATTTTTATATTTCCCATGATTTTTTCCACTATGAATATTTGTGGGAAACACATTTTACTAAATGATGCTGCAAAGAAATGGTATCTAATACTTTTACAGTAGTTTAGCTAAATGTTTTTTTTCCTACATGCATTCTTCGGTGAACATTTTAATTTGAAAGCAAAGAATCATCAATCTTGCTTATAAGCTTCTGCAAATATTTATTTGCATCTAATCAGAGAGCTTTCTGGGAACATTATACATAGGCTCATATTGCTAAACTTTAGACGTGTGTACACATTTTTATACTGGAACCACTGCCAGTAGTACAGTCCGAGCTTAAATTTACTTAGAGCGCTCACCCTAATAATAAAGGCTTTGCATTAATGAACCATAAATACAAGTTTGAACAGCATTAACACATGGGCACAGATATTACCTTAACGGCAGACAGTGCCTTTCCCTGATTCATAATATGGTACTATAAACTGGCAGCCAAAGGGTTTGTGCTGTAGGGATTTGGTCCCAAGGACAAAATACATATGAAAACTTCTTGCCCTTGACCCCAAACAATATGTCCTGGGTGTCGGGCTATAGGAATTCCACATCTCTGCACCCCACCCATGGATACCCTAGGAACCAGTATACCTACACCAGGAAAGACGGGTGCATAAGGGTCAAGTGATGTCCAACACCGCCGTAGACCACAATGGAGGACTTCCGGAAAGATGCCTCTGGAGAGGAAAACGAAGGAGTCCTGTGGAATCCAAAGGTGGATTCAAGGTGAGAAGAACCTGAATAAGCAGAGGGGACAGAGTCTATGCCACTCAGAAGTGACCAGGAGGCACGGAAGACGAATGCCCACTGATGTTGGGGATACAGGAGAGTTTGACGGTGCCCTTGTTGTTGCAGCTCTGTGGACCAGGCAACGATGTGGAAGACCAGGAGTAATTTACGAGCTGTCACATGTGGGATGTCGAGAGCCAGGGGGTCAGTGTCCGGCAGGGCCATCAACAAGCCTTCTCAGCAACAACCAACGTAGTCGATGAATAAGGTGCCGTGTCGGGACAAACAAGATCCAAGTGACTCACCACAAGCAGGGAAGTCAGAGCAGGCCTGAGCAAGCAGGGGAGCCCACTGAAGCCAAAAAAGACCCTCAAGAGGACCCATGGGCCAGAGGCACAGGAATCGCGAGAGGACCTTGAGCAGCTCACCAAAAGATGAAGGCCTACAGTGCAGAGGATGCGATGCAGGCAAAGTTCTTTGCTGCAGGATATGCTTAAGGTAGGAGCTTCTTGGAGCCTGACGATCTCTGGAGGAGAGAGTCAACAAGCCTTGGCAAGTCGACTCAGTGCACAGGGGTTCTGTTCCAGCTGTTCTGACCAGGGATACTTGCCTCAAACTCGGCGAGAAGACCCTGCAGACTATGAGGGAGTTACAGAACCACCACCTGTGGTGCTGAACCTCTCAGAGTCCAAGGGAGCCCAGGATCAGCAGACCGGTTAGCTATCTTGCGGTTCCTGCGAGTGCAGGGGAGTGACTCCATAACTCCAAGGGAGATTCCTTCAGGTGTCTTTGGGTGAACACAGGCCTGGTGAAGAACCTGTATGGAGCACGGACCCAGACGCTGCAGAAGACCAGCAGGATGACGAGAACAGGAGAAGCAGGAATCTTCCTGGGTGCAGTCTCGGTACCTAAAGCGAATTCCAGAGGGTCCAGACGGCCGAAGTTGAAGTGGTATGTGATCTGAATCTTTTTCCACGACGAATCTAGGGACCCACTGACAGGTAAGCCCTCAAATACTCTTAGGAAAGGGTTGGAACGATTATGGGGTCCCTCCCAGAGAAGGGGATGGACAGTGCGGAGGATACTCCCATGTCCTCTGTCCAGTTTCGCAGCAGAGTGTAGTGACGTCCGATATAAGAAAACCTATAGCTCTCGTAAGAAGTGCTAGCACCAGCTTACACAGGCTGCAGTGGCAGGCTTGGGGTCACAAATTGAGTGCTATCTCATGGGTGTCATAATACATGCTTCGGCCTCTGGGAGACCCCTGGGGTACTAATGCCCTTAGTACCTTAGCACCATATACTAGGAACTCACCTGAGTACACCAGTAGCCAATCTGGAGTGTACCGAAGTACTCACCATGTCCAATTTAGGGAGGAACACAGAGACTGGGGTCCTGGTCAGCAGGATCCCAGTCATACTGTTCAGAAAACATAATGACATCAGCAAAAAGTGGAGGTGACCATGAAAGCAGATCATACTTTCCTACAGCATTTTATACTACTATATATACTACAAAATGCAGTTTGTGAATAGATTCTTTAATGCTCATAAAAGGATTAATCCTTATGCTTGCTCAGAACGCTATGAATGTAGCGCAGTATCCATGTATCTTCATTTATTGGTGACAGCCATGTGCAATAGTCCCTTTAGTTGGTCTGCTGAGGTGACCTCCCCGTTGGGTATCAGTGACTTATTGTAGAGAATGTAGGAGCACAATTGCTCCCAACTTTGCTGAATTGTTTATGTTGACAGGATTCCTGCTACCACCATCCATGCTTGACGACTTAACAGTGATATTTGGGAGAAAAAAAATGAGGCAAATGATTGTGGTTGAAAAAGTATCTGTAATGAATAACAATAACCTTAAATTGAAGGGGGACAGAACAGTACCAATCTGAAGTGGTGCAAAGAGCAAGAATCCACACGTCTGACTCTTCGGATAACTCTTCCAAATATTTAACTTCTCTGTCAACAGCCTTCTGTTTAATCATGGATGCAACTGTCTATATTACGTCAGACCCCATTTTATTTTTTACTTATTCTGTTAACTACTTGTAAGCAAACGTAACTGTACATTATGCCCTAGTGCCTCGCTCCCTTCGTTCCTTACCCTTTTTTCCTCCTCCTTCTTACACTCTACTCTTAACTCGCCTCTCATGTATGTATTTCTATCTATATGAAAACTCAAAAAAGAAATCCCAGAGAAAAATGCAAAAATAAAATATACAGTGATGAAGCCTGAAAATTGTAATGCATTCCTGCAAACACAAACTTTCTGGAACACTGCATCATGTGAAAAACACACTAAATAGATTTAGGGCAATGCAGGGTAGAGGAGTAGTGGAGTGAAGCTGGAAAAAGAATATGGGATTATTCAAACTGCCCTAAATATTAGAAACAACATTACATGTTTTTTCACTAACAAGCACGTCTCCTAAAAAATACAAGGAACTTTTAATAGCTTCTGTGTTCTAGATCCCTTCTTCCATCATCTGCAAGAGCAAACAGCAAGGAACATGTGCACATTTGAGAGCCTAAACAACATTTTCCTTGCTACAGTCCACTCCACCTAATAGTCACGGAATAAGCAAACGGACTGAGCCACTTTTGCCATCACTTTAAAACTCCATCAGTAATCCTACTTCAGATGACTGATGAAGTGTATTTTGTCGCAGTTCACATGTCACTAAAATATTGAGAGTTAGTCTACCTGACCCAAGATAGCTTTTACTGCCTTAATTCATTACCCTTTTTGCTCAACATGTGAAAGACAGATTTTTTTTTTTCCACACCCCTTATTGTGAACAAGGCTGCAGAGCAGCCAAAATGCATCAATGCAATAGCGCTTTGCGTAAAGACAGTAATACAAAACTCCGGAATGTTGGCATTCCTTTTCGGATGGTTGGCTTGAGAAGGACCGGGTAGATAGTGTCCCAGAGATTGCTGATTCAGAAAAAATGCTGACATGGCCTTCGCTCTGGAGCACAGCAGCGGCTAGCCGCTCAGGGGAACATTTGTATTTTATATGGATATACATTTCAATTATTTGCTCAGGTAACTATCAAAGATTTTCTTAAACTTGTGCATGAGAGTAAAACCTCAGATTTCCCTCAAGATCTTCTACCCTCTTACATTTTTAGGATTCTTCTGCAGTATTTTACTACACCAACAGCTACATTTAATGCCTCTCTCCTCTGAGGAATTGTTTCTAAAGCATTTAAATCAACTTTTATGATTCATCTTTTAAAAGAACCTTCACTGGATCCTGATAATCTGGCTATTTACCACCCAGTCTCACAGCTATCCTATCTAGCAAAATATTGGAACGAGAAATGGTTTTACAGTCTTTGGTGTTTGTGGAGTTCAACAACTTACTGCATCCTTTACAAATAACCTTTAGTCCTGGATGCTATGGCGGTTTCTGTTTGAGACGACCTTGGGAAATGTGCAAACTCTGGTCATCTGGACCTCTCAGCTGCATTTGATACAATGAGCAACCTTATTCTCCTGGATGGTTTAAGAAATTTGGTCATCAGGGGCTGCATTTAGGAGTGGTACCACAGTTTTCTGTTGATACAACCTTCTAGATGGAAATGCGTGCTTTCTCTTCATACACTCGTACGGTCAGCTGTGGGGTCCAACAGGATTCAATAATACCCCCTCTTTTGTTTAATCTATGTATGATCTACTTATTAGAACTTAGCAAAGCCTAAGGTTTCAACCGCCTTATGTATACTGATGATAGTCAGAGCCTATTAAAGATCTCGGTGTAAGTGGGAGAGACAGCATCTGAGCTTTTCTGCTGATGATCACCGGTTGAAATATGGATGAAGAATCTTCATTTGAAGTTAAATGGTGCTAAATAACAGATACTGTGCTAAGTAAACCTCCTTTCTGAAGCCTTTCCCTATGGCTGGCCTCACTTGGACCTAAACAGGCACCGTTGTCTTTCGTGTGCAACTTCGGTACAGACTCAGCACTGACCCTAGGAGATCAGGTAAATTTGGTAGCAAACTCATGCTTCTTTCAGCTATTTAATTGAAAATAATTCTCCATATTTTTTAATCTTCAAACACATTGATGATTTTAAATACATCAATGTGAGCCAGGTCAGATTTTTGGATTTGAGCTAGCCTGGCTGATGAGGGGTGTTACCCTGAAACCGGTACCAGGATGCTTGTTTCCAGTGGAGGGAAGACCTGGCTTGGCATATCGGACCTAACTGTTCCCAATAGGAACAGGGTCTAGACTGATTTGCATATGGCTGGGCCTGAACTGGGGTGTCAAAGCGAGCGAAAGAATGATGATGAATTCAACCCAGATCTAATACTGACTGGGGGTGAGTGTCTGAAAAGTTTCAGGGATCCGTCCATCATCTTATTGTGTTTGTTTCAATTCAGTTGCCAACTTGTTATTGTAACAATCTCTGCATTAATTGTAATAGTCAGCGCCTTGAGACCCTCCTGGGTGAGTAGTTGCGCTTTATAAGAAACCTGATTGATTGATTGATTGGTTCAAGCTCGGAGCAGTAAACTGATTTTTCATGTCCGACCAGCAGAATATTACATAGGAACAATGGTCCCAGTAAACAATACACAAAATATAGCAATCAAAACAATTATTCAAGCACACATTGTTGTTGTTTACCCACTGTGTTGTTTAATCACACTGGGCGTATGCGTTATTTATAATATTCTTCAAATATTTTCAAATGTGCCCCTGGAGCAGGAAATGGAGATAGGGGGGTGACGTGTTTGAAGTGAGGATAAAAGATTGGTATGGAGTGCAAATCACACACATATATTATTTACACAGAACGGGCTTATGTTTAAAACCCAACAAATTCTTGTTTTACAGAGGGATTAATAAGCCATGATTATATACACAATGCCACAGTGATGAATCGCTGTTGATCAGACTGGCTACAAATAAAAGTTGTCGATGTTTCGACCCCTGGTTGGTAGGTTAGTAAATCCCTAACAATGGGGTCTTCATCAGGACAGGGTCAAGGGGAGGGGCAGATCCTAGAGATAAAGCATACATTGATCTTTAGTGTCGAGATTAACATTTATAGTAATTAAGTATTGGGCGCAAAAAGGCTCACAATTTACCATTCGAGAACCTCCACTGTGGTTGGAGGAATGTGTTGGGGCACGTGGGCCCCAAACGAGAGCGGGAACGAGAGTGCCTGAGGAAATAAGGTGCAAATTCAGAGAGGACCCTAGCAGAAATGCGAGGAATCTAGAAGCGAGTTACGCTAAGCGGCAGCACTCACTTATTAATGAAGGTGTACCGGAAACGCTTTGCCGGTGCATCCGCGGTGCCTTGTTTTTTGGGACAGATCCAAATGGAAAAAAGGGAATCATGATGTTTTGTGTAAGACCTAGAAGCCAAAACTGCTTGAAAATACTTAGTCAGGCACCAGAGTCAAATAAAATGAAGCCATCCACCCAGGAGAGTGGAGAGAATACCGGTGTGGCCACATTTACAGAGATAAACAAAACACAGGAGTGGGGGGAATTCATTACCTTAACAGTTCTGTGACTTGGATCAATTATTCAGCTGACCTAAAAGTGGGAAAGGAAAAAGAGATTTGGGGTTAGCGAAACCGAACTCCGAAAGCTTGGGATTTATAATAGTGCTAAATCACCGTACTATCCAGAGTCTTACCGTATTAAATACGTCTTGGTCCATGTATGTATCAAAGTGCAGAGACGTCTTCTTCCGCGTGTTGAGGGTAAGGCACTCTGAGCCGAGCGATTTAAATAGGCTGGAGCTTGACGGGCCGTGCACGAGCGTAATGTCAGCGTGCAGACGCTCGATACCTGTCAAGCCTGATTGATGGGTATTGGGATTGGGAGTGAAAAAAGACTTCCAAGTATAGGCAGAGAGAAGGCAGTGTGTTTTTTTTTCTCTCCTATAACATGACCACTTTTCTCTACGGCAAGAAACAGAGCATATAATGCAAAGGCTCCATAATGTAGTTTGAGATATGTATATATACTTTCACTGAAAGAACTCTATATGTATATGCACTTTGCTCTGTGTACTTTCACCATCTGTTGGTAACTTCGAGACATCGTGAATGTTTTGCAAGCAAGGCATGGACATCTGTTTATGCTATGCATTTTGCTCTATGTGCCTCTGCCATCTATTGGCAACTACGTGATATCAGGAATGTTCTGTTTATAATATGTTACGATTTCGGACTTTTTCCGAAATCATTTTTTCCGTGTTTTATTAATATTAAGCAATCTTTCTGTCAAGGTTTTTATTCCAAACTCCCAGAATTGGCATGTTGCTCAATTGAGTCCACCTCTCAATCGCCCCACCTCTGAATGCTATCACAGCGCAGAGGGTTGGAATGATTAAGCGAGGGAAGGAAAGGATGGGGACAGCAGGGAGGGAGACCTACAACATAAAAAACCACAATGAGGAAATAGTCCAACACCATCACTTATCGCTCCAACAATCCCTTATACATATACATAGTGAAATAACTACCTGTAAAGAAAAATAACTTGGCGTTGCGTGAATATTCTTGTGCATAAGCCCTTCTCAGTTGAAGGCTCTCTAAACATATAAACAAACACTTTCAATACGTAGGAACACGTACCCTGTGCAGATTTTCACACACACACACTCATGCGCGCTCTTTACCCACCACAATGTTGAAGAATACTTGCATCACAGGGGGGGTTGAGTACTTGATACATACACACACACCACTATCCCCTGCTAAGAAAAAGAAACCAAGAACCACAAAAAGGTTTAACTGAAATCATCAAGTCTGTAGAACATAAATATATAATGGGATCAGAGCTCCTGCTTTATCATTAGCGACTGTTAACTCACAGCCCCCATAAGTCCATGGATACACCACGCAATGTCACGTAGCAAAAGTCTAATGATTGTAGTAACTGATGTTAAGGCACATAGAATCCACTAGAACGTTGGTAAATCAATTTGGGCACCCCCACCTGGGTGTAGACATCGTGGAATTCCCCCCAACAACACGCCTCACAGGAAATGGTCTCTTAGCATCAGAGATATGCTCTCTCAAGAATGGTGACAGCGTCACCCTTACCGCCCTTATAGCGTTGACACTCCCAACCAAAAAACCCCTCTGCAGGGTTTAGAACTCCGGCATCGGACATCCTCAGAATACGAAGCACCACTGCAGCGCCTCCGCCCAGCTTATGTGGCTTCCGGGTATGCACGACATTCCAGCACGTGCATGCCCAGGCCACAAGGATCATGGGAAATGTAGTTTCAGCAGAACACAGCGATGCCGTCCACCGCCTCACTGTGATTTCTAGCGTATCGAGGCTAGGGAGGTGTGACAGAACATCCCCCTCCCCGAATAGGCCGATGGATACACGGCTTACCCGGAAACTTATTGTGGAACTGCTGTACCACCCTTGGAGCATGTACACACCTTGCAGGTTCCCATGAATTCGCCTCCACGCTGTACCCTTTCCAAGATATGAGATGCCACAAAGAAGAACCCCTCATTTTCGAGTCCAGTAACTCTGATACCTTGTATTCGGGTTCACCATCCACCCATAAGGGAGGAGGCCTTTTCTTCACCGGGGTGTAGGAAGGTTTAAGCAAAGACACATGGAACACTGGGTGTATTCTCATGGTTTTGGGCAATGCCAAACGTACAGAAACAGGATTGATACATTTCAGCACCTTGTAGGGTCCTAGATAGCGAGGATTAGAGATGCTATACCTGCGGAATCGAATATGTCTGGTGGATAACCATACCACATCGCCCGGTTTGTATGGAGGATTATCTCTAAGGTGCACATCAGCGTCTTTCTAGGAGCTTATTTTAGCCTTTTGAAGATTCAGTTTTGTCCTTTTGATGGTGAGCTGTATCTGCTTCACCCTGTCTCGTACTTCAGGCATTCTTTGATCCATCCCTGGATGACTCCAGGGCATAAATCGCGGATAAAACCCATAATTACTAAAGAAGGGGGTATGTTTGGTGGTTTGGTGGATCGCACTATTGTACGCAGTCTCGGCTACCCACAGGAGGTCCACCCATTCATCGGTGTTATCCTTCACATAACGTAGGAACTGTTTCAGCGTTTGATTCAGACGTTCAGTCTGACCATCCGTCTGTGGATGGAAGCTTGTGGATTTTGCAGACTTTATCTGTAGTGCATCGCACCACAACTTCCAAAAGTGAGCAGTGAATTGCGTACCATTATCAGACACAATAGTGGATGGCACACCATGCAAACGCACTATATTGCTCAGGAGTATTTTGGCTAATTGCCCAGAAGTGGGCAAAGTCTTACACACGATAAAATGTCCCATTTTAGTAAGACTGTCAACAACGACCAATACGACTGTGTGACCTTGATCTTTCAGTAATCCCACTATAAAGTCTAGAGATATGGTGTTCCATGGAACTGTGGGTGTGTGTAGGGGTTGTAGCAAACCTTGGGTCTTGCGATGATCGGATTTTGCTTTTGCACATGTTTTGCATTTCCTTACATGTATCATCACATCTGCTTTCACACAAGGCCACCAAAAGTATCTAAGGCTCCCGCCCTCGGCAAGGAGCCACAGTAGTGGCGGCTTCTTTCTCTATTGTTCCGGCGGATTTCTTCCTTCCCTAATCAGCCTCGGTGATTCAGCGTGGCTGTGCGTGATTTGTGCATCGGAGCGCGAAAGGAGCGCTGAACGGTGTATTTCCTTTTGCCCCTGACTAGGGGCGGGATAATCAACCTGTTTTGCGTGCTGCAGGATCCCCCGGAGCAGGACGCATTGGAGGCCCTGATTTTCTGCTTTTTCTGTGATTGTGTGTTCCCCCTCATGGCTGGGCTGGGCTCTGCCCCTTGCATCTCCGAGGGCCAACGACCGGCCCGGTTTGGCTCCCCCGGTCTTTTCCTCTTCCTGTCCACAAGCCCCAGGATTTCCTGGGACTGGATGCATTATTTCAACTTACCTGGAGGCGCATAAAGGCACGCCTGGTTTCCCGTCTTGCGGGTCAAGGGTGGGCCCGTTTGATAACGGCTCGAGGCGGGTTACCATCTTTGAGTGTCTCTTTAAGGTTAGTACTCATTTGAAATCTAGAAAACACTCTATAGAGTTGTGAGTTGTATACGGACTGCAGAGAGCTACGGCACCAAATCATTATCTTACTGGGAATCAAGAAACTCAGCGGGAAAAATGGCAACTAAGTTGGGCAAGGGTGGGAAGGTGGTCTCTACAGGTTCAGTTATGGGAACATTGGACCAATTTATTGTACGTGGCTCTTCAATCCTGGCCTACGAAATTCATCGCACTGAAAAAAGACTGTCACTGGATATTGCAGCCAATAGAAGGTCCTCAATGTGTCTCCTAGCCGGGGCGGTGTCTCCCACTTCCACTACCATCATCCTTGGCCCAGTTGTCCAGCCAGGTGAGCGTGTTGGGGTGGACCAGGGTGAACACACCGTCCTAGTACATCCAGCCCCTAGTGAACCCCATTGGGGGTCGGAGTCTGTATCTACACCTGTATCTACACCTGAGGGACAAATAGGCTCTCTAGTTAGTAGCATCTCGCTTGACCCAGCGGAGAGTAACGTTAGGACCCGTTATACACGTAGTGTAAAATCCGCGCACCCAATACCAGTATCTAGGAGGAAGCGTGGGAGCAAGGCCCAGAAGGGCAGGAAGGTAAAAATTAAGAAGCCAAATGCTTTAGCCGAATCTTCTGGAGGTATATCGATGCCTCTAGATAATAGTGTTGAGGTCCTGTCTCCAACGATGGCTGGGATAGATCAAGCGACGCTACTTGGGATAGATACCCCGTCGGATTGGACACAGGCAACATGGGATAAAATTGAACAGCTATTTTATAGAACTTGTATCCCTATTTACAAAAGACTGAACTCCATCGAAAAAAGACTTGAAGCTTTTGAAGGTGTAGAAGCTAAAGCTACCAGTAGTGCGGGGTCTGTGGACAGTGCTAGTAGTGGGCAATGTATGTTGGGGACTACTGAGATTATTTCAAGTTTAAACCCTCCAGTCCAGTCTCCACAGATAGTGGTATCTAAAAGTAACTCTACTGTGACCGCGAGGGCTTCTATCCTCCAGAATTCTTTGCATGCTACAAATGGAGCCCAGGACTTACGTAGGGTGGGAGCAGGGCTGGGTGGTTCTAACCTAATCCCCCTTGACCCAGGCAGGGGCAGTAGGGTACCAAATGATATATCTTTAGCTAGTCTTCCATGTATAGACCTTCCCCCGCATCTACTCCTTATGTGTGCATCTTGACGGGGGCTCTCCCACTGAGACCAGGTCAACGTGAGGATTACACTGATTTAAAAAATAAGTGTATTCACTGGCTTAACATGAACCGATCTTTACCTCCTGGTGTTTAGGCTAAAATTCTTTTTGCAAGAAGGGTGGATTGGGTTGGGCCAAGACACCAAACGATTGAGGGTGATTGTATCATCATTAACTTTGGGGATACTAGTGCTGTGGAGTACATTTGTGGTTGGCGATATCAAGGTATGGATTCTAGGATAAAACCTCTTCCTTTAACATTCTTTTACCCAGCCTCCTCTTTAGGTCCTTTGAAAGCTAGGGTAGGTAGGAGTGGTCCCGTACGGGGGCCTAGGGGGGAGTTTGGAGTTCTGACAGGAAATAGGTTTGATGTTTTATCTGGCCTAGAGGAGTGTGATTGACAACAAATCACTCCTAATCATCATACCTCAGTATGTATTCCCAAAGGTATTAACCATCCTGATTTAGGTCTGAAGATGGTCGACTTGGTTTATGAAAATTTAAATGTACCCAATCACCCTCTAGACAGGATTATAGTAAATAAACTCCCTTCTGATGATAGTTTAAAATTGGGTTAATGAGTCAGCACCGACGATGGGGTTGACCACGAGCCATGGTTCTCCCCCTACCTAGGATGGTTGTCCCATGCTAAAGGATTCTTGTACCTATAGACCTACAGTTTTAAAGTTACTATTTTGGAATATTGCAGGGTTGGGCTCTAAATTAGCACTTCCTGAATGGTCAGATTTTATTGAAACTCATGATTTATGTTTTTTTCAAGAATCTTGGGCAATAGCACCTGTGTTTCGTTTGGGGTATCTTACCTTTCAGGTTCCAGCGGTAAGACAAGAGAAGGGCCGTCCAATGGGGGTTTGGTTATTTGGGTACGGCAGGCATTAAGGTGCAAAATTTCACAAATACCCACAAATAGTATTGATATCCTCGGGATAAAAATCACACCAGTCCAATGTCCTAGCCTATATATTTTTAATGTTTATGCAAGAGGTCTGGCTGGTGGGCGACATTCTTACGTTATAGCTGACCTGGAAAGATTGCTGGATGATATACCAAGGGAAACTAGTCCGATGGTCGTGGGGGATTTCAACACCACGTTTGAACCCCTAGGGCCAAAGGACCAATGCATAACGGAGGATGAGGATGCAAAATGGGGTATACCTACACTTGAGGCTGAGCCAATTAAAAAATGGACAGAGGCGGCCATACAAATGAAAGGGTTGTGCATTGGGCATCAGTTGAGGGCCGCAAATGGGCGAACGTTGTCTGATAAGAAGGGGGCTAATACTTTTAATAATGGGCGTAGGGCGAGCCGTATTGATTATGTTCTAGTAAGCCTGTCTTTGTGGCATTGCGTTAGGGACATGGCCATTGTTACTCGAGTGGAAAGTGACCTTGACCCACTCATTGTCACAATGGCCGGGCTGCTAAGTGAAGCCATACCAATTAGGTCAGTGGCAGGGGGCAGTGACTTGGTATTGACCGACGATACACGATACTTGAGATGGAAAACCTTTCAAGATCCCAGGCATCGCTGGCAGCGATGAATAATGATGTGGATAGGGTATTAGAAGTCTGGGGATCTAGTGAGAGAAGTCAGACTCCCCTGACCCATATTACCGAGATGCACACAGCACTGTTTGAACAATTAAAACTGTTCTTTTGTAAACCTGCTAAGAGTAGTCAGGGTAAGAAGAAGAAAATTGTTGGATGGTTTACTGATAATTGTCGACAGATGCGGAGGAAATTGGGGCTAGCTTTAGGTGAAGGAGACCCAGCAAAAGTAAGGTTGGCACGGGACCCCTATAGAAGAGCAGTTAAAGCAGCAAAAAATCTATGGGACCAGGCAAGATGGATGGAGCTTAAAGAAGCATGCGTGTCACGAAATCCTAAAGTATTTTGGGATACGTTTAAGTGGGCTAGGGGGGGATCCCGGACCCCCCGCAGAACAATGTTGCCCACCATCTATGGGTGGAATATTTTAAACCCCAGTACGCTTCCTTGGAGGATGATCAGACTATGGGTCCTATCGAACTAATTTTTTTCTCTGGTGAGGTGTTCACGTTAGTGGAAGTAGATAGGGCTTTAGATACTATTATCCCTAGCCGTGCCCCTGGAATGGATAATATCCCTGGAGATGTGTTTTTAAATTATAAATCCTCATGGCGCCTGTATATCAGATATTTAGCAAATGCTACTGCCTGTGGGTGTCCAATCCCGGCCTCCTGGAAAGGGGCCGAGATAATACCGGTTTTTAAGAAGGGGGACAAATCCGTTGCAGCTAACTATAGACCAATAAGTCTTATAGACTCCATCCAAAAGATCATGGGTAGAATGATTCTACAAAAGCTGCAGTCCTGGATGGATGATGAACAAATCCTTACCCCACTGCAGGCGGGTTTTCGTCCCCTCACAAGCACTATCGACCAGGTCTTCCGTTTTATTAACATATATTGGAAGACAGTCATATTGGGGAAAGGGGCCCTGTACGCGGTATTTGTTGATCTGAAAGCAGCCTTCGATTTGGTGCCACGACGTAGGCTGTGGTGTGTCTTAAGTGAGATGGCGATGTCTGCCGAACTGTTATCTTTGATCGTCCGCTTACATGAGGATAATCATGCGCGGGTCCGGTGGGGGCCAGTGGTGAGGTCACAGAGTCATTTCCTGTTGACAGGGGAGTGCGCCAGGGTTGCGTGCTTGCGCCTACCCTGTTTTCGCTCTTCGTTAACGGGGTGGCCGATTTCCTCTTGGAAACCCCCACCGACGCCCCTTTGCTGGCGAAAGAACATATACCTATCCGTATGCTCGCAGACGATACTCTGATAATTTCCAAGACCCCCAGTGGCTTGCAAAAAGCCCTTAGTAGGTTTGAGGACTTTTGCACAACTCGGGGCCTTGTAATCAACACAGAAAAGACAAAATGTATGTCATTTAATGAGCACAAATCCTTCCGGGGCAAGGTTTACATGAATAATGTACCTCTTGACAAAGTTGACGCCTTTACTTATTTGGGGGTCACGCTACAGTCAGACATAAGTTGGTCTAACCAAATTAATGTAGCTACCCTAAAACACAAACAACAGGCTGGGATTCTTGCAGTTAATTTTAAAACCTCTTTCTCCAAACCAATTAGCCCATTGATGGAGATTTATGGTATGAAAGTCCTAAGCTCCACTCTGTATGGAGCGGAGCTTTGGGGGTTTGAGAATTTATCTTCCATAACTGCTGCTGAAAATTCATTTTTGCGTAAGGTCACCAGTGTCCCAATAAGTACACCCATGTGTCCATTATTGCTTGACTTGGGAAGGAAAGCAGTAAGGGATTTGGCGAAACTTCGCCCTCTTTTATATTGGCGAAGATTGTGGTGCACGGCTGAACTTTCGCATTATGCAAGAGGGATCAAAGATGTAATGGACACAGATTGTTTCCATAGGATTAAATGGCTAAGGGAGATAAGGTTGTTGTTGGTGAATCTAGGTCTGAGAGAACTTTGGGATGACACCCAAAATGCTCCTTTTCCATCAAAGAAGATATTGAAGGAGAAGTATTGGGACATGGTAATGGCGTCCGCACGAGCGAAGGGTGCAGTAAAACATCTGACAGGCCGGTTCCTTAAATTGAAGATAAAGCCTGTATTAGAACATTATTGGGACTCTATTGAGAAACCTTTAGACAGGAAGTTATACTTCCAATTGAGGGTTGGTAACCTACCTGTTAGGTCATTTACTGGCAACTGGGTTGGGGTTATGATGAAAGCCTGTCCAAAATGCTTAGATAAAGAAGAAACGGTTAGTCACCTGTTGTTCTTCTGCCCACTGTATAAAAAACCTCAGACTATGTGGGTTATACCCATTTGCAAACTTCGAGGCTTCAGAAAGCATGACGAGGCCCTAAGAATCCTTACAACAGACCCATTGCTGCCAATAGCAATCGCAATGGCTAAGTTTTTAGGCTGGGTCTGGTCCATCCGATCCAGGGTGTTGCTCCAGGCTAATTGACTTAAATGCCCTCAGTTCCAAAGATAGGCTGTATCATAGTATGAACTGCCTGGGATAAATTGAGTATGTATGTATTTTATTTCCAGAATTGATTTACTCTGCCGTATTTCTTGTTTAATCCGTTCTTAAATGTTTTAGATTCAGAATATTTATTATCTTAATATATATGTTGTAACGTATGTGTTTTGCTTTTATGACAAATCTGTCGAATAAAGCGATTTTGATTTGATTTGGGCAAAGTCTTACACGCGATAAAATGTCCCATTTTAGTAAGACTGTCAACAACGACCAATACGACTGTGTGACCTTGGTCTTTCAGTAATCCCACTATAAAGTCTAGAGATATGGTGTTCCATGGAACTGTGGATGTGTGTAGGGGTTGTAGCAAACCTTGGGTCTTGCGATGATCGGATTTTGCTTTTGCACATGTTTTGCATTTCCTTACATGTATCGTCACATCTGCTTTCACACAAGGCCACCAAAAGTATCTAAGGACTCTGTCTAGTGTTTTATCTATGCCGCTGTGACCGGCACTGGGAGCCGCATGGCACCAATGAAACCCTCTCTCCTGCAACACTTTCGTAGGGACCAACATCTGCTTTTGTCTAATAGGCATCCTTTGTCGTAGTTTCCATTGAGGATGCTCCCTGAGCCATTTCTTCCATGACGGTGTTGCACTGGCACGAGCCACAGATTTCAAAAACTGTTCAGAGTGTATCACACCTATCACTTGTGCGGGTGGTAATTTAGAAAGAGGTTGTTTACTCACCGGATTACAAGCCGTTTCCTGTCTAGTGAGAGCATCCGCCTTCCCGTTCTCCGCACCCGGCCTGTAAGTGACAATATACTCAAATTCGGAGAAAAACAGCATCCAACGCATTTGTCTAGGTGACAACATGCGCTCCGACCTCATGAACTGTAGATTTCTATGGTCCGTATACACGGTGACCACGTGCTTTGCCCCCATTAGATGATGTCTCCAAGTACTAAAGGCATCCTTAATTGCTAATAGCTCCTTTTCAGCAATGGTGTACCGTCTTTCTGCATCTTTTAATTTGCAAGACATGTACGCTATGGGATGGAGTTGCCCTGTTGTCTCGTTTCTTTGAGACAGGATTGCCCCCACCGCCATATCTGACGCATTGGCTTCCACCACAAAGGGTCTCTCAGGATTTGGGTGAGCCAATATAGGTGCAGAGGTAAAGGCCTCTTTCAGCTGAGAAAAGGAGGCTTCTGTGTCTCTTGTCCATTCAAATGAAGTATTTTTTCTGAGTAACTTACTTATAGGAGTTACCACCTTTGAGAACTGGGGTATAAATCGTCGATAGAAATTAGCAAAGCCCAGGAAGCATTGCACCTCTCTCACGTTGACTGGTTGTGGCCAGTCCTTTACAGCTTCTATTTTCCGCTCAGACATTTCCAAACCTTTAGGTGATCTAATCACCCCTAAGAATTCCTCCCTTTGGACATGAAACTCCCACTTAGACAGTTTGCGCAAGGCTTGCAATACCAAACACACATGTTGATAATGCTGGCCCACTGAGTCGGAATAGATCAGAATTTCATCCATGTACACCACTGTGAACACATCCAGGTACTCCTGCAACACCTCATTCAGAAAAAAACTGAAATGCTACGGGGGCGTTGCACATTCCGAACGGCATCAACGTATATTCAAATAATCCAAAACATGTGCGGAACGCCATTTTCCACTCATCACTCTCTTTCACCCGGACCAGGTGATAAGCTCCTTTCAAGTCCAGCCTTAATGTAGATTTGAGCCGCCTTCACCTGATCTAACAGAACAGGGATCAACGGTCAGCGGATACCTGTTTTTAATGGTAACATGATTCAACGCCCTAAAGTCTATGCATGCGCATTTTTCTCCATTAGCTTTAGGAATAAAAAATAAAGGGGAAGCTGCAGGAGACTTGGATGTTCTTATAAACCCATTTGCCAGGTACTGATCTTGATATGTCTTCAAATGCTCGTTTTCAGATTCCGTGAGTGCATACATTCTGCTACATGGCTCTACGGCTCCTGGTACTAGATCTATCTGACAGTCGTAAGACCTGTGAGGGGGGTAACACGTTGGCTTGTTTCTCATTGAACACGTCCCGAAATTGTTCATATTCAGGGGGTAAAATGGTGTATTTTTCGGCAGTGGTAGCGATGTGAAGTAAGGAAGCTAAGGCATTTCCAGGTAGCTCGTGAGAACCGTGGCAGCAGTGTTCCTTACACCACTGACTGTCAAAAAGAACTGTCCTGGCAACCCAATCAATGGCAGGGTTATGCTTTACCAACCAAGGTAACCCCAAGATGATTGCATACAGCGGGGCTTGGATTATATTAAAACTCAAAGATACGTAATGTTGAGTTCCGCTACATATGTCTAACATACGTGTGGCAAGACTGACTGGACCTGTTACCAACTTCCTGCCATCAATGGCCAAAACGGTATCAAGTGTATCTTTCTTAACCAATGGCAGCTGTAAGATAACAGCTAACTCCTCATCCATGAACAACCCCATTGCTCCCGAATCTACCATGGCTTCCAGTTCTCTCCACTCCCCTTCTACCTGTATTTGAATGGAAACCCTAAAATGTTTATACTGCAGCACCTTTGCTTCCTGTGTAGAAGGGATCACCAACCCGCTCAAAAAGCCCCCTCCTGATACCTTTGAGCTCTCTAGTTTTCCGACTTGGGAAGCATGGAAGCAGTCCCATTACCATACCCAGGTTTACCCTTAGGTTTAGCCATGCAGTCCCTGACATAATGACCCTTCTTGCCACAATACATAGAAAGACCTTGTTTTCGCCTTTGCTCTCGTTCCTCTGGTGATAAGGCTGCCCTAACAGATCCTATTTCCATGGTTTCTGGCGCCCCATCTGTGACAGGCTTTGGGAACTTAGGTTTGTCGTACCTCGGAAAAAACCTATCCGTTCTTCTCTTTTCATTTCTTCGCTCACTTATACGACTGTCTAACCTCAATGCCAAGTTAAAAAGATCAGAACACGAGGTGGGTTGTGGGTCAACTTGTGCTAGCACATCCTTAAGCTCGTCTCTTAACCCTTGATGGAATAAGGCTGCTCTCGTCTCCTCGGGCCATCTAGTCTCCGAGATCAAACGCTGAAAGGTATTCAGATATACAATCAGGCCCTTGTTGCCTTGTTTCAATTCTAACAACTCCTTGTCTACTGAAAGACTACGAGCACGCCTATCAAAGATGTTCTCAAACTCTTTCCTAAATTCGCCCCAGTCATACAAAAGATGGTCATCATTGCGCACCAAGGGAACAGCCCACAATGCTGCATCCCCCGCCAAATAGGATATCAGGAAGGCTACTCTGGCTTGGTTAGTAGGAAATGCCCTAGGTTTACATGTAAATTGTAACCACACCTGTGTCATGAATACTTGCACCTTACTCTCATCACCGGAAAACCTTTCCGGGGCTGCCAGTGGTATAGGAATGGGGAACTCTACTGACAAAGCTGGTGCTGCTCCAGCTAAAGTACCCGAAGGCCAAGAAGCCCCACCCAACCGTCCTGTGCTTACATCAAACAGATTTTCTGCAATCTATCAACGTGGTCATGTAAGGCCGCTGTTTCTGTCCTCGAAGCCGATAACTCTTGCTGAACTAAAACCAAGGCAGCCATCACATCCTCCAAGGTGGCCATCATCAACACAATACCGATCAGGAGAGAATAAATTCTTGGGCTTCGTATTCTGTCAAGGTTTTCTTCCAAACTCCCAGGATCGGCACGTTGCTCAAATGGGTCCACCTCTCAATCGCCACACCCTCTGAATGCTATCACAGCGCAGAGGGTTGGAGTGATTAAGTGAGGGAAGGAAAGGATTGGGACAGCAGGGAGGGAGACCTACAACACAAAAAAACACAATGAGGAAATAGTCTAACTCCAATCACTTGTCGCTCCATCAATCCCTTATACATATACATAGTGAAATAACTAGCTGTAAAGAAAAATAACTTGGCGTTGTGTGAATATTCTTGTGCATAAGCCCTTCTCAGTTGAAGGCTCTCTAAACATAAAAAGAAACACGTTCAATACGTAGGAACACGTACCCTGTGCACATTTTCACACACACACACACATGCGCGCTCTTTACCACCACAATGTTGAAGAAAACGTGCATCACAGGTGGGGTTGAGTACTTGATACACACACACCACTATCCCTGCTAAGAAAAAGAAACAAAGAACCACAAAAAGGTTTAACTGAAATCATCAAGTCTGTAGAACGTAAATATATAATAGGATCACAGCTCCTGCTTTATCATTAGCGACTGTTAACTCACAGCCCCCATAAGTCCGCGGATACACCACGCAATGTCACGTAGCAAAAGTCTAATGATTGTTGTAACTGATGTTAAGGCACATAGAATCCACTAGAACGTAGGCAGACCAATTTGGGCACCCCCACCTGGGTGTAGACATCGTGAATTTCCCCCCAACAACAAGCCTGACAGGAAATGGTCTCTTCGCATCAGAGATATGCGCTCTCAAGAACGGTGACAGCGTCACCCTTACCGCCCTTATAGCGTTGACACTCCCGACCAAAAAACACCTCTGCAAGGTTTAGAACTCCGGCATCGGACATCCTCAGAATACGAAGCACCGCTCCAGCGCCTTCGCCCAGCTTATGTGGCTTCCTGGTATGCACGTCATTCCAGCGCGTGCATGCCCAGGCCACAAGGATCATGGGAAATGTCGTTTCAGCAGAACCCGGCGACGCCATAAACCGCCTTGCCGTGAATTCTAGCGTATCAAGGCTAGGGAGATGTGACAAATTCTTCAGATTCACAAGAACCCCATTGAACCACCATGTCGACCAATTGTCTCCACCCGAGGAAGTTTACACGAACCCGTGGGCAAATACTTAGATCGTCATCTTCAACCTTGTGTTGGCACCATGAGATCCTTCATCAAAGACACCACTGACTTTCTCGTCAAACTCAACCAAATCACCATCACAGATGAAGAAGACATTACCCTATGCACCGTGGACGTTAATTCATTATACACTTCCATTCCTCAACAACTAGGTCTGGAATCTATTGAACAAACCCTAGTACATTCCAGTCTTTCACACAATCTACAAGTTTTTTTAATGGAACTTATGCAATTTACCCTTCTACACAGCTATTTCCAATACAATGATGAATGGTTCCAACAACTCACAGGTACATCAATGGGAAATTGTGCTGCCCCAGCATATGCCAATATCTTTATGAATCATTTCGAAGAGGACAATATCCTCACTGTACAATCATGGGCAAGCCATCTAAAATTATATCTAAGATTCATTGATGACATATTCATCATATGGAAGGGTCCAGTCCACATCCTCAAAAATAACCTTGACAAACTCAATCAAATTGACCAACGTCTACAGTTTACCTCGAACATCCATCCACACACTATCTCATTCCTGGACGTCAACATCACAAAAACATACACAGGATTTGACACTGACCTATATAGGAAGACCACGGACAGAAACAACACTCTCCATTACCAAAGTTTTCATCCTTTACCACTGAAACAACATCTTCCATATTCTCAAATGCTTAGGGTAAAAAGAATAGTATCCAATCCCAATAAAGCCACAAATCAACTTGACATCGTAACACAAAGATTCAGGTCTCGTGGATACCCTGACCAGGTACTACAAGAAGCCAAGACACGTGCAATTACTAAGAGCCGCAATGAACTTCTCACAATTCAAACTAGACCCGCCAAGAACCAAATAACAGCAGTTTCCAAATATTCCACCATGAGTGGCAACTACAAACGCATCATTAAGAAACATTGGCAACTTCTTAAGCTGGAACCGGACTTCAACCACATTTTTGATGATGAACCAATTTTCGCCTACACCAGGAACAAAAACATTGGGGAAATACTCAAACAACCAATTTTACCATCTATTCACCCCACGTTTAAGGGAACCATTCCATGCCTAAATTGCAATAATTGTAACAACATTATAAAAGGCGAATACATCACACACCCTATGAAAGGGCACAAAGTCGAAATCAAAACAACCGCAACATGCGACACCTCTAACGTCGTTTATATGCTCAAATGCCCCTGTGGCAAGATCTACATCGGACAAACTGAGAGGAAAATTAAAACTAGACTTAATGAGCACAAATCTAACATAAGAACTAAACAGATGAAATCATCTGTCGCTCAACACTTTGTGGAAGCCGGACACAATGTAAGTCAGCTGAAATTTTGCATTTTGGAAACCATCGCTAAAAAAGAAGGACGGGACAATCACAACTTTTTACTACAACGAGAAAATCATTGGATTTATTTTCTAAACTCAATGAAACCGCTGGGAATGAATGATCGTACAGAATTTGCTTGTTACCTGTAATTGTATTAATAGTTTAAGGCTTCATGAACCAATATGATTTTTATGATTTTTTCGACTTATTCCCAGATTTATCAATATGTCAACCTTTATTCACAGTTTCATTATTGATGTTCTTGTTCCTACGTGTGACACTACCCACTTTTATCTTTGTGGTTTTCAAAATATTTTTTTCCCGTTACACTTATTTATCACGCCACACCTATTAGCTTCATATACTTTTCATTTATAAACATTGATTTTACATGGATCCCGCATCGTTCAATATCCCGTTAGTCTGTTTTTACACTATCACCTACGCTATCATAGTCTTTCTTTGATTTTCTACATTCCCATTTACGTCACGTGGTTACCCGATATTAACTTCCGCATCCAAGTAACCGACCACAAACCTCCCGCGTACCATTAGTTTTACACGGGGATACATCTTATACTCGATAAGTGCAATACTAACTTTTAGACTCACGCTGAATTTGTTTAAACCTCTCACTCGATTTAACTCGTTTATATAACCTATTAGCATTCTTGGCATAGTGAACATCATGCACTTGTTGATAACCACGCTAAACTTTCCAAACCGTCTACTCTCTTACTCAATATAGCGTTTCGGGTATATTAAACACCACGTAATCGACGGTAATAACATCACGTCTTAAAATTCACGTTTAAAATTTACACTGCGACGCTCATACCGTCTTCACTAAAACTTTATCATCATTCCAATCACCAATAGATTTTACACTATTTTACACCCGTAGTCTAATATTTTCATTTTGGGTACATTTAATCACAGCTTTCTCTTATGTCACTGCGTTGTTTTACTATGTTCATCACGATCCTTTTTTCACACCACAATGCATGGGTGAGTACAAATCCTCATACATCGTATTCATTATAACTCTATCATTTTTAGATTTCCCCTGATGAAGGCACAAGTGCCGAAATGCATTGGGAACATACGATAAATCAGTCATTCACATCTATATGACATTTGTAATGGATTACAAAATGCAATCCCCATCATCGATAAAGAATTTGAATGTTCAATAAAGTTTTTTTGAAAATCAAAAACCTATAACGATTTCATCTACAACATCGGAAACCTCTTCTGAGGACTATAGTCAGTGCCTGGGGGACACACCCCAAGGTTTGGGGGTGCACCTTGTAGTTTATAGCCACACTCACTTTCGGAGAGTGATACCCCGGAGCACGACACAACTACAAAAAACATTGACAAAATTTCAGGGAGTGCGCGCACTACCCCTTTTTTCTAAATTCTTCGCCCTAGGCATAGCGTAGTTATGCGCTTAACCAGTCGTTTGCCCATATTGTAGTATCCTTCAGGTTTTATTTTTAAATCAATAGGAGATCCCCCCCCTTTCTCTCAGCCTAACCTTAGAAGTCTTTTTTTACTCCCAATACCCATCAATCAGGCTTGACCGGTATCTAGCATCTGCACGCTGACATCACGCTCGTGCACGGCCTGTCAAGCTCCAGCCTATTTAAATCACTCTGCTTAGAGCGCCTTCCCCTCAACACGCGGAAGAAGACGTCTCTGCGCTTTGATACATACATGGACCAAGACATATTTAATACGGTAAGACTCTGGATAGTACAGTGATTTAGCACTTGTATAAATCCCAAGTTTTCAGAGTTCGGTTTCGCTAACCGCAACTCTGTTTCCTTTCCCTCTTTTAGGTCAGCTGAAAAATTGATCCAAGTCACGGAACTGTTAAGGTAATGAATTCCCCCCACTCCCGTTTTTTGTTTAGCTCTATAAATGTGGCCACACCGGTATTCTCTCCACTCTCCTGGGTGGATGGCTTCATTATATTTGACTCCGAAGCACGGCGGTGCCTGACTAAGTATTTTCAAGCGGTTTTGACCTCGAGGCCTTACTCAAAACCTCATGATTCCCTTTTTTCCATTTAGGATCTGTCCCGAAAAACAAGGCACCGCGGATGCACCGGCAACGCGTTTCCGGTACACCTTCATTAATAAGTGAGTGATGCCGCTTAGCTTAACTCGCTTTTAGATTCCTCCCATTTCCGCTAGGGTACTCTCTGAATTTGCACCTTATTTCCTCAGGTGCTCTCATTCCCGCTCACGTTTGGAGCCCATGTGCCCCAACACATTCCTCCAAACACAGTGGAGGTTCTCCAGTGGTAAATTGTGAGCCTTTTTGCGCCCTATACTTAATTACTATAAATGTTAATCTTGACGCTAAAGATCAATGTATACTTTATCCCTCGGGACCTGCCCCTCGCCTTGACCCTGTCCTGATGAAGACCCTGCTGCAAGGGATTTACTAACCTACCAACCAGGGGTCGAAACGTCAACAACTTTTATTTGTAGCCAGTCTGATCAACGGCGATTCATCACTGTGTCATTGTGTATATAATCATGGCTTACTAATACCTCTGTAAAACAAGAATTTGTTGGGTTTTAAACTTAAGCCCGTTGTGTGTAAATAATATATATATTTATTTATTTATTTATTTATTTAGTGTTATATAGAGCGCGAACCAGACCCGTGAGGGTATCAGAGTGCTTTACAGGAGTAACAGGTGGGATACAAGGACATAGGGGGGGAAAAAAGTCAAATGGATAGGGACAGGTGGATACAGCATATGGTAGAACAAACAAACATAATATCCGGATACATTTTGGGTTAGGAACAAATCGATACATTAAGCTAGAGAAGCAGTCTCAACACCCGGGGGTCTGTTCGGAAGTGCAGGTTGGGTAGCATAAGGAGAAAAGGCCCTGGGATAATGCCGTAACAATAGGCAAAATCAGGTTACGGAGGTGATTGTAACGTGAGCGTTAGGAGAGGAATTTGCCCATTAGGAAAGTTTTGGCCTCCTTTTTGAAGTGAGCTAGAGTCGGTATTCTTCTGATGGCGGGTGGGAGTGAGTTCCATATTCTTGGGGCAGCCCCAGAGAAGGCCCGATTGTACGTTCTTTTATTCCTGAAGCGTGCCGGTTGGAGCAGAAGGTCTCCGGCGGACCGTGAGTTTCTGGCTCCTCTAGATATCACGAGTTTCTGGGCGAGAAAAGCAGGGGACTTGGAACAAAGAGCCTTGTGGGTGATGCAAGCCAGCTTGAATTGGATTCTGACCTCAAGAGGAAGCCAGTTCAGAGCTTTAAGGTGGAGTGACATATGGTCGTACTTCTTAGAGCCAGTTAGAAGTTTGCCGGCGGCGTTGAGGCAGGCTTTCAAGGGTGCCAGAGAGCTCTTGGGTAGGCCTGCGAGGGTGGAGCAACCATATTGTAGCCTAGAGATGACTAGGGCCTGTACTGTCTATTTTAGATCTGGGGTGTTGAGGAATGGTTTCAGGTTTCTTAGGTAGTTCAAGTTAAATCTGGCAGTTTTGGCCATCGTGTTGATATGGCCATGCATGTTCGGTTGCTGTCTAAGGTAATTCCAAGGGATTTAGCAGAGTCCACAATGGTAGGAGAGCAGTTTAGCGCTGAGATAGCCTTGATCCATTCTTGAATGTCTGTATTGGCGTTAGTTGGTGCAATTAAGAGGAACTCCGTTTTTTTTGCGTTGAGTTTAAGCTGGTTAGAAGTGAGCCAGTGAACAGTCAACTTCATGGTCTCATTCAGGGAGCGAATGTCCTCTGGAGAAGAGATTTTGATGTAGAGCTGTGTGTCGTCGGCATACATGTGGTAGGAGATCTTGGCGGTGCGCAGCACCTCTGAGAGCGGTTCAAGGTAAAGATTGAAGAGGGTAGGGGACAAGGTTGATCCTTGAGGGACTCCCACCGTGATCGGAGAGGAAGCGGACAATTTACCGTTGATCAGGACTATCTGTGAGCGATTCTGGAGGAAGGACCTAAACCAAGCTGGAATAGTGCCATCTTGGCCCATCCTAAGATTGAGGCGGTTAAGGAGAATTTCGTGGTTAACAGTATCAAAGGCCGAGGATAGGTCCAGGAGGATCAGGAGACAGGTTTTGCCTTGGTCAAGGGCTTGAAGGGCATCATCCACGATGTGGAGGAGTGTGGTTTCCGTGCTGTGCCCAGGGCTGAATCCGGATTGCAAGTTGTCTAGTAGGTGGAAGTTGGTGATGTGATGGCTCAACTGCTGTTGTACACATATTTCCAGCACTTTAGCTAGGAGTGGGATGTTAGAGATAGGTCTGTAGTTGTCAGGAGAAGCAGGATCTAGCGTTGGTTTTTTAAAAATGGGGACAACCTGGCTGGCTTTGAGAGTCAGGTATCGATTCCTGTAAGAGTGTTGATTATTGCAGTCCAAGAAGGTATGATAGCCTGAGAGGCAGCGGCTAAGCAGTTTGAAGGGAGAGGGTCATTGTAGTGATTGTTGGGTTTTAAAGAGGATAGTATTTTAGAGACAGATTGTTCATCATAGACTTTAATGTTGGTCCAGCGCGCTTGGTTTTTGAGGGAAGTCTGGGAGGGCGGCGCGGAGTGAGGAAATAGAGCCGGCGGGGTTTGGAAATAGGTAGCAGATATGAGTTCCTTTCATAGGGCAGAGATTTTATCACAGAAGAAGGAGGAGAATTGCTCGCATGGGATTGGAGATATAGGGGTTACTTTGGACGATTTAGCCAGTTTGTTGGATTGGTGTTTGACCAACTCGAATAATTTGCGCGGTGTATTCTTGGTGTCATCCAGTTCTGTTCTCAAGAAATCTTTTTTAGCGTTGAGGATTTTCTTGTTATAGGCGTTTCTGGCCTGGCGGAGAAGTTTAAGATGGGCTGCTGATGGGTGCTTTTTCCAGTTCCGTTCTGTTTGCCGGAGGGACCTCCTCTCATTGTTGAGGGATCCGTTGAACCAGGGGTTCCTGTCTTTGATCTGGGTTATTTTTAGTTTTAGTGGAGCAAGGTCGTCAATAATGTGGGATATAGTTGTGGAATAATTTTCAGTTAGGTTGTCGACCGTGGTGAGATTTGGAGGAGGGGGGAGGTCAGTTTCACAACGGGCAGCCAATTTCTCGTGGTCAGGGTTCTTACATGTGTGCGAATTGCACTCCCTACCCATCTTTTATCCTCACTTCACACACATCACTCCTCCATCTCCCTTTCTTGCTCCAGGGGCACATTTGAAAACAATTGAAGAATATTATAGATAACGCATACGCCCAGTGTGATTAAACAACACTGTGGGTAAACGACAACAATGTGTGCTTGAATAATTGTTTTGATTGCTATATTTTGTGTATTGTTTACTGGGACCATTGTTCCAATGTACTGTCTGATACCCAGGACCCAGTGACGCATTTTAGGTTTACCCTTTAAGGTAATGACCACCAGAATAGGCACTTTCCAAACTAATGCTAATTTGAATGCCAACATACACGATACGCAAATGTTACATAAAAACTGTTTCTGAAACCATTTGCAGTGATTTGTGAATAGTCTTTGTAATAGGGTGACTGTAAGAATGGAGGCAGCCAATTGCTCCACATATATCATGGGTTCTAATGCCTGGCTTTTAGTCTGCATGGAAAGATACTATGGTCAGAAATAATTAAATACAAAGAAAACTCGACAGGATAAGTCTTAGGGTGGCAAGTTGGCTGGTATTTTATGGACCTGTCAAGTAGCTTACTGGCCCGGATAGTATTTTTATGTCCATGAAGAAATAGCTTACTAATATCTGATAGGTAGCAGAATTATTTCTAACTGATTATTTAAGCAAACCGAGGAGTAATTGCCATGTTCCCAAAGAATACTGAGGATTTTTTGCACATTCTTTTTGACCTACTAGCTCTTGGACCTTCTAGAATAGCAAAATGTAAACACAGAGGGGATACTTTTTCCCGAGAAAGGTTGCAGCCCTACTGAAATGGGATTCATTTTTGCTTTTGGTTGTTGGGCTGTCACATTTGACCCACCCTGCCACTTTCAAAAGAAATACATTTCTAACACTGCCAGCTAATTTATTTTTAAAAAGATAGTTTATTTGATTGAAGAACTTCTGCAGAGTTGTGCATTTGTAGCATTCAGGTCTCAAGCCGGAATCCCTGCATATATTAAATGAAGGTCATTGACTTGGGTGAGAAAACATATGTCAAGTGCATTTGTACTGTCCCCATAGAAACTTTCAACGGATTGCATTTGCCAATGCTTGTTTATTGGTGTATTAGCTCCAGGAAGCCTCTCATCAGGGGGTGGCAGTTGCACTTTACAAATGCTGGACACAGATATAATTCAAGGACTCTTGACAGGCTAGTAAAGAGTTTGATGGAATTTTTCTTCTAGTACATTTTCTTTAGGTCCTGCAAAGAAGTGTGGAATATAATGAAATATCTACTTGTCCATGGGACAGGCTGCGTCATAAATCTGCTTGTCCTGTAAAAAATTCAACCTGTCCCTGTGATACCAGGTAGTGCACTGTCAAATTATGGCAACAATCTCATTATATAAGAGCTCTGACAATAGCCTCTCTGAATATGCCAGGGCTCATATTACGGGAGGGTTTGAATATTAGCAGTTTTCCTATTTCGAAACCTTTCCACAGATCTACCTGCTGAATCTGGAGGTAACAGTAAACAATAGTTCCATGGTTGGAATGACCTTTGAGTCCTTTCAAACCTACTAACTTGCATGTTTTAGAGGGTTTTCGCCAGCTCTTCTCTAATATTTTCCCACACCGAGGTTGGAAGTTTATTTCTTACCAGGGCAGAAGTAAAAACTTCTGCCGGTGTTGGTTAAAATGTGGTTGGAAAATGTGGTTTGAAGGAAAGTGAACTTGTAAATGCTCAAAAGATTTCCACATGAGCAAATCTACACATGCACATTTGCTCATGCTAAAATGCAGTTCACAAATATTTTCTAGGAGTAAGATTTCCTGGCCCAAATTGTTGTAAACTCATTAAAGCCATAACTCTGCACTAACTTAAGAACATAAACCATGGTCGCATTTTTGTGTCTTTCTATATGAAATGGGCCCCTAATTAGGTCTGGCGTTATGCAAGACCTTTCATTTTTATAAAAATTCTATCTCTTTATCGATCAGCTGGCTTCACTGTGAGTGACAGCATTCAAGCTCTTTCACAATGAGCATATTGCCACACAAAGAGGCATTGTTCAGTGCCAGGGACGACTGTGGCACTGTTTGCTTTTTGAGACCAAAAATATTTTTGCTTTTTGGCAATTGATACACCTTGACAACACCAAAAGGCTTTACCAATGGTTGTTAATTTTCATATTTCCCATAATCTTGTTGAAACTGACTACACTGATTTTTCCATTATGAATATTTTTGGGAAATACTAGCATACATCAACACATTTTACTAAATGATTCTTCAAAGAAATAGTACCTAAAATTTCACAGTAGTTAAGCAAAACGTTTTTTCCTAGATGCATTTTTTTGCAAACTTTTTTTTTTTTTTATAAAGCAAAGAATATACGATCTTGCTTTCAAGCTCCTGCAGATATTTGCATCTAATCAGAGAGCATTCTAGGAGCAGTAAACAAATTCTCATATTGGTAAACTTTTCAAACGTGTGTACACATTTTTATACTGGAACCTCTGTCGTCAGTCTGAACCTATAACATTTTCCTTAGAGCGCTGACACTAATTTTTTGTTGTTCACGTTTGTTTTTATTATTATTGTTATTATCATTACTATTATGTGCATGACAATTATTACATTGCAACAGTTCGCATTGTATCTGAAACATCAACTTTGTAGAATGCATGCAGATACAGTTGTACACATTATAGTGCATTTCGGTTGGCACAGAGCCAGTATGTTGTTAGCTGAAGTAATCGTTTATATGTTGAACATCTATCATAATCAAGTAAACTCACAAACCCCGAAACATAACATTTGTACCCTCCTCTTCAAGCCTTTGAATAACATATCTTCACATGTCTAGAATCAGCACCATTTTTGCTACCACACCATGTTGAATGTGCCCAGCTGGCCACCCTACTTTCACAAGATATAAATTCAGGCCTATGTGCCTGTCAGCGTTCGTAATTTATATTTCACTGGCCCATTCCTGGATTTTGGGGATTACGCGCGGACGTGAGTGTGATTATTGCACCCACAGGTTACAATAAGATATTGTTATTTAGTGGCAAGACATCTTTCCTAGTCCCTGCACCCAATGCACCCTCCATACCTACCCCTCCCAGCTCTCAGGTGCGTCTTCTGATGTCTCTGAGCGCTCCTGCCAGGCCTTGCGGAAATCTAACGGAATCGTATCCCAAGCTGCTGCTATTGGTTGCTTGTGCAAACCTATCGCATCCTCACGGCGGAGCACTACACTTTCTGCCTGCGGCCAGCACAACAGGGACTGGTACCAGGCTTTTGCCGCAGGCGGGGCAGGGGACTGCCAGCGGCGAGTAAGTAGGCGTTTGGCCACTATGAGACCTAAGTCAATATATCTGGACGTTACTTTGTATTTATGGCCTTTGGTATAATCCCAATATGCATAGTTCCCACGACCAATCTAAGGTGCGCTCCGTGCACTGTGCCAAGCAGCTAGTGACCGTGCATCAGTATGTCCGCAGAGTCGTGCATGACCATAGCATATGAGATAGGTCTGCACCTGCTTTGCCACAACTTGCAAACTTGGCATACGCCCGATCAAAATATTTATTTATACGTTCCGGAGTCAGGTAGGCCCTATGGGCTATGTAATATTGAATGAGCCAAAAACAAACGTTCCAGGGTATTCTCATGGGGCTCCCAAGTATATCTTCCCACTCACGCCCTGTAGTGGGTCTCTGCAAATCTGCATCCCAATGAGCACGGAGTGAAATCCGATTCAGTGCCGTGTGGGTCCTGAGGGAGTCTGCAAACCATTTGGTAAGATGACGGCCCGAGCCCAATTCGTGCAAGTACTGAATAGTCAGGTGAGTGGCAGGTTCCTGTGCCATATTGCCCCACAGTGAGCTCAGGGTAAGTATCACTGCAGCGTGCACCAGGAACTGACCTTGCGGTAGTCCCGTGCTGTCAGCCAGCTCCTCAAATGGCATGAGCTGCCCATCACTATACAAGTCACCAAGTGGGAGTACACCCACTTCCTCCCAGCTGGCGAGTTCTGCGCCCATTACTGCCCGATACCTCCTGGGCGTGCCTTGTATAGGAAGAGATGGAGCATATGGCGCCACCGGGTGCGTAATGCGAAGACTCCGCTGGTAACAGCGATATGCCACCTCCACCAATAATTGCTTGGGCATGCTACCAGTCCTGTGGGGATGGAACAGTGCCACAATCTGGACTTGTGTGAGCCCGGGCAATTGTGTTGCTGTATCCTCTAATTGGCGCGCACCCAGCCATCATGCCACCCATTGAAGCTGCGCCGCCAAGTAGTAGTGCTCCATATTGGGCAGCGAGAGGCTCCCCCTCCGGGCAGTTGACAGATACATTTTGGTCAGGGACACTTTACTGTAGAGTGCTGACCCTAATAATAACGTTTTTGCATTAATTAACTATAAATACAAGTTTTAACAGCTTTAACATTTGGACACAAATATTACCTTAACTTCAGACCATGCCTTTTCCTGATCAGTAATGTGGTACTGCAACTGGCAGCCACAGGGTTTGTGCTGCAAGAGGTAGGGCTTCTTATCCCACGGGCAAATTATACATGAAAACGTGTTTTTCTGGACCCCAAACAATATGCCCTGGGCGTCGGGCTATAGAGATTCTACACCCCTGCCTGCAATCCCTTGCTCTGGTAAATATTTTAATGGTGGCACACTGAATGAAGAGAAACCCACATGAAGGTCAAGAAAAAGAAAATCTCTTTTCATATCAAATTAAATATAGATGTCACAAAGCTTAAAAAGGAGGAGGATCAAGGCTGAAAATCCTGCACTAGTCAAAATACCCTATCTGGGCAATATTTATTGTTTCATAGATTGGTGCAAGGTGCCTGGGACATGACCTCCATGTGTCCCAAAGAAATGGCACGCATGCCACTTTGACAAATTGAACAAAGGGTGGCCCAGCACTCAAACATGTAAATTGTGTGAGTGG
Organism: Triturus cristatus; assembly: GCF_964204655.1. Classification (NCBI taxonomy): domain Eukaryota; kingdom Metazoa; phylum Chordata; class Amphibia; order Caudata; family Salamandridae; genus Triturus; species Triturus cristatus. The sequence goes on from NC_140585.1 coordinate 247,876,415, forward strand.
AGCTTACTTACTATCCACAAGCACAATATAACAGGAAAGCATAATAAGTCACGATCTTCCCAATTGAAGAAAACACTTGATAGTAGGTAAGTACATTCTTTATTTTTTTTCCATTGACAATTTCTTAAAATTCGAGATTGCCGACGCATTTTGTCCTCATGCGAACTTCTTCAGGGCTTTGCTGCAGTCAAAAATTTCTTGACATAAGATTTCTCAAGTGCGATCAGATCAAATAGCAGAACAAATCAATATGGAACAAATCACACAAATATGTGTGTTGAAGTCAGAATCCTTCTGAACCAGACGACGCCTTGAGCGCACAAGAGATACATATCCCACATCACTACGGTTAGAGAAACTCAAGTAAAGCACAATCTCCTCGGATTAAGAGGAGTGACCACGACACACTTATTTGTGTGATTTGTTCCATATTGATTTGTTCTGCTATTTGATCTGATCGCACTTGAGAAATCTTATGTCAAGACATTTTTGACTCCAGCAAAGCCCTGAAGAAGTCCGCATAAGGACGAGATGCGTCAGCGATCTCGAATTTTAAGAAATTAAGAAATCCGTGTTTTCTTCAATTGGGAAGATCTTGACTTATTGTGCTTTCCTGTTATATTGTGCTTGTAGTTAATATTTAAGCTCCACTCACACATAATTTACATGCTTGAGTGCTGGGCCACCCTTTGTCCAATTAAATATAGAGGTATGTAAAGCAAATTTATAACAGTTATGTGATTTGGAATCTTACCTCAATTTAGATCATTATTTTTCATACACATTTTAGAATGAAGATGTTCTCTTTTGTTCATTGTTAATCTTCAGGTCGATAAGATTGTGGAACAGCTGCAGCAGTTTATCCAGAGCTTTGATCTCAGCGGTCTCCGGGATTATTGGGTCTACCTGGACCGGCGCCTCTTCAGTCGGCTGGAAGATGTCTACCGGCCCACAGTCAGCAAGTTGAAGACCAGCCTATACCGCTACTACCTCGTGTACACCATACAGGTTTGTTCTCAGCACCACCCATTGGGCAGCTAGGTATTCTGGTGTGTAAAACTACTTTGAGGTACCACACTATTGCAAAATCAGAGGAATGATTCTTATACCATTTTCATTCTGACTTAGTTCACTGTTTAGTTCCCGTTCTTCTGCATGTTTTGATTTTGTTCCTGACCCAGATTTTCTCTTTAATAGTTTTGTGCTCTGTTATACACTAGACTCCTTATAGTTGCTTTACAGTTTAATTTTTTGTTGGATTTGGAAGTCGTCTTTAGCACGTTCACTGTATCTATTAGTATCTAGAGGATCATTTCAATTGGACTAACTGTAAATAAACATTTTTTACTTGTATTTTAGACAAACCGGATTGATAAAGCTCAGGAGTTCTTTCAGAAGCAGGCCTCTGAGCTTCAGAACCAGCCTGAGTGGAAGGACTGGTTCCTGCTGCCATTCCTGCCGACGCCAGACTCCAATCCTGCTTTTGCTCCATATTTCTCTAGACAATGGGCAGATACGTTCCTGGTGTCACTGCACAACTTTTTGAGTGTCCTGTTCCAGTGTATGCATATCCTTTTTTCACCCCTCTACATGGAGCCAATACTTACATTTTCTTTTAGGGTCAGGCTATATGTTTACTTACAGAATGCAAGAGGCTTCAAAAGGAAGTACACCTGTTTTGTTCAAGAATGCCATCTTGTCCTTGAATTTGGAATTTCATCATGAAATTATGAAACGAAAAAGTGGGCATAAAGCGTAGGCATATCAAGAATTACTCCCTGTGTCGATACCCACTATGCTGCATATCCCTATAACCTTAGGTTTGACTGTCTTTCTGTCTTAGGGATATCAAGGTAGATACCAACACCTTACTCACTGCCTTAAGGACAGAGGCGTGTCACAGCCTAAAATCTGAATAGAAGAGTGTTTTAGTTAGGATGATTCCCAAAATTGAAAATTGCTTCAGCGGACTTTAAGAGTGTCTCTATTCTATTTTAAGAAAACACCATATAAGTAATGTTCTTCGGGCAATAAGAGTTTTTCTTGGATATTCTTGGACTCCATCTCTGTACAAGCACAGCATACAGCTTCTCCCTGTTTCTTTCCTAAGAGTTTGAAGATTCACAAACAAAAATGTTTGGCTTTATGGCGTTGAGTAGATTGTGAAATATCAGCTAAAGTGGCTTTAGGTGATGGGTTATTCAAGGCAAGGTACTCTGAGGTTTCAATGAAAGTAAAAATAATGAATCGAAAGAATTGAATTTTGATTTGTAATGCATCCTTAAAAGTACAGAGTCTATACCTTGAGATATTAACAGTGAAAAGGAGGGGAAAACCATTGAACACTGCAAGACATGTTCAGTGTTCAGTACAAATGTTTTAGGGGAAAAAAACGAAATCTAAAGTACATGCCAGCCCGCATGCCACACAGCAACACCATCACCTCCAAATCATTTACATATTTCTGCACCATCAGCCCTTAAAGATGATCTCCACCCTTGATTAAATGTCTCCAATGGAACGTCTCATTCTATACCCAAACCAGTAGATTCTGTGACTAACCGCCACATGTCGGGAACCGCCACATGTCGGGAACCGCCACATGTCGGGAACCGCCACATGTCGGGAACCGCCACATGTCGGGAACCGCCACATGTCGGGAACCGCCACATGTCGGGAACCGCCACATGTCGGGAACCGCCACATGTCGGGAACCGCCACATGTCGGGAACCGCCACATGTCGGGAACCGCCACATGTCTGGAACCGCCACATGTCGGGAACCGCCACATGTCGGGAACCGCCACATGTCAGGAACCACCACTTGTCAGGAACCACCACATGTCAGAAACCACCACATTTATATGCAGAAAACTGGTGTTTAAATAGGAACACCCATCCATCTACTTAAAAAAATATTCCAATGAATACTTGACGAGTAAGACAAAAGTTGCTGAACCTCATTACGGTGTTCCAAATAAAGAGGCTGTAGACGAAAGTGCTTCTCAGATTAGGAAGAAACACAAAACAGGGATCAGGTGAGGGAGCTACATAAATTCAGCAACGGAAGGTTAATGTATTTTCTATGCTACCCGTGAGGTCCATATTTTGTGTTCCCTGCGTTTTATTTGTTTACTTGCACATGGAGTTCGATATGGTGTGCCTTTCACACTGTTTTCCACTGCATGGTCTTTTAATGCTGCATCACATACCCCTTTCTCTTCATACCTTTATTAGTTTTCACTCCAGTGGTGAGTCCTTGTTTGTTTTATAATAAACGATCCATGGCACATCACCATGGAAGATGAAGTAACTTGTTCCTATGCAGGTATAGGATGCATAGCAAAAGGGAAAACATTGTCTAACAAGGGGAAAAACTAAAAAAGTAATCTCTCTGCTACAGGGGAAGCTGCTGACATAGCTGTGACTTCTCTCATCAGCTGGAAGCATGAGAGACCTGTTTCCTCCTTGAGAGTGACCACAACACTCCTTTTGCCCTTCCTACCTGGAGTCCCAATACATCTCATGGTCTCCTCGCCCAGCCCCAAAACCATTAAAAAAAATAATGATGTATGGGTTGTGTTGCATTGATGAACACCAACATGCTACTCCATAATGGGACACACATTTAGGTTGTTACTCTCCACTGGAGAGTATGAGTATTCACTGTGCTTCTCTTCAGCAGGTGTTATGTACTTTGGTTGGTGTTCTCTGGTTCTAGTACGTACGTATTCTGTACCACTGCCTGAGACATTTTCTGTTTGTTCTTTTATTATGGTCGCTGGCACTGTGACAGATAGGGCAGTATAAGAACAGTGCATCTAGTTGCCCAAGTCAGTACTGTAGTTGTAGTGGTAACATTTGGGATATGATGGTTCTGGAATGACTGCGAAGGATGATAATGCTGTAAAGTGAGCAGCTGCAATTACTCACAGTAGACCAGGTCTTGTATTATGGTGAAGTTAAGCAGGCTGACAGGTGGTGTCAGTCCATTTGGGTACGGTTGGTCTGGAGTCTTCTCTGTGTATGACTACATGAGTAATACAATGTCCGAAGGGAGGTTCTCTTTAAGACTTGCATTTCAGTCCACGTGCTCCAAGTATTCAACATGGTGCTCATGGCTGTGGCATGCTATCTCTCACTATGTAAGTGGTGCTTTTAATAGTATGAGAGAATTGTGGAGTTTAGAAGCAGAAAGGGCTGTAAGAGTTGTCCGAGTTCAGGGATTGATAGAGGTTAGGGGTCAGGGCTGTGTGGAGTTTAGGTGTGGTGAAGGATTTCTAATGTTAAGGGATGGGTTAGAAAGGTCTTTTAAGGTTCAGGAATCGATGGAACTTATGGATCAGGGATGGGTGGAGTTTATTTGGGCAGGCATTTGTAATGATCAGGGATGGATGGTGTTCAAAGGTGGTGAGTGTTCAGCGAATTAAAAGCATCAAACGTAATTTTCACAATGTAAAAGATATAAATCCGAAATACTGTCCCCTCATATAAAGGTTTGAAATAAATACCTTCCACAAAATAGTTTCTGAAAATAAGACCTGCAAGCATTTCATTTACACCTTAAAAATGAAGTATGGTGAAGCCAATAAAAAAAAAAAAAAACATTTTATGAATTGGTTTCTATGAATTTGTAGATACCATCCTTCCTGAAAAATTCCATTAAACCGTTTAGATGAAATGGTTTCTCAGTAATGGTATTCCAATAATTAGTTTGCTATCAAATCACGTACAACTATGCTGTTCATGGAGCTAAAATGGCTAATTAGGGATGTTAGTATACCAGTAGTACATCTTTAATATTGTTGACGTTCTCATCCTTATGCCTCATATATGTTGCAGAGATGTAGTACGCCACTCAATATACCAGGGACCTCCATCAGTATGTCAGTGGGGAATCCCATCAGCATGCCTGTGTTCCCCGTCATTAAACGAGGGTTGTTTTTCAGAAATGTAGAGTTCTCACACAGTATATCAGGAGTGGCCCTTAGTAGCGAAGAGCAGTTCTCATCTATTCCATGAGGTTCAATATGATTCTAGTTGGTAGGCAGCAGTGAAGTTTAACATTCCTGGAGTGCAACTTATACACCCACATTCTCATCAAAGTCTTATTTGTGGTGTTTAGTATGCTAGTGATGTTCAATATCGCCCACTTGGCAGTTCGGGCTGACCTTGTTCTACATTCTGTCCATCAGTTGTTGTTTTTGCAATATCGCCCATAATTCCTTTCACAGTGGCGTAGCAAAGGGGTGGGAGAGAGGGGAGCGGTCCGCCCCGAGTGGCACATGGGAGCGGGGGTGGGTGGCAAAATCAGGAATTGATCGCCAGCCCCCCACACCCTCCGATCTTATGGCCGCTGCGGGTGGCAAAAGGCTGGAACTGCCACGGGTGGCAAGAGGCCTAGCTACGCCACTGTCCTTGAATGTAGTCGGAGAAGCCACACAAGTCCCCCACACTATTTCCACCTCCCTGATCACCCCTGTCGTGTAGACTTAAAGCTACACAAGAAGGACAGGGAAGCACGTCATATTTAACATAGCTTGTGCTAATCGTGGGCAATTCAGGTGACCGCACCAAGTTACCAGCACCCCAAAAAGCATTCTGTGCTTTATGAAATATAATTGTATCCTTATTGCGTGGGTTGTGAATCCAATTTATTACTTCTCTGTGGTATGGAAACTCACACACACAGCAGCAAGAAATGTCCTATTTTCTTCACAGTGTAGCCCACGTACAATGCCATCATACCCCTTGAGCATATGCATTTAGCTCCTTAACAATTCTTACCTGTCCCAGTTATTTTGAATTTTGAGGCTGAGTGTCAGAAAATCGCTCTCCTGCAGGAGGAAAATGAAGCTTTGCGCCAGAAGGTGAGAAAACTACCAGTGAGTTCTCTAATATGGTTTGTGTCTGTACTTTCTTTGCATGTACTTTTATTTGTTTGAACTCTAATTATGTAGGAAATGTCTGTCTGCCATGACACCATTGTTTGAGAGGTCCAAGGGTTCGCAATTGGACTTCTGTAATACAGACCTGAATGCAGTCAGAACCCTAGCTTGATGTGCCAGTTTCAATGCAAGATGATAAATCAGAGGCGTCCTTTGAGCCTTGTCTAACCTTACTCTCTCCTGCCAACTGGCAATTCTACCAAATACTTTAACTGCTAATTCCTCTCCTTAGAATTTCCTCCAGGCGCTAGACTGGACCCAGCGAAATTTGTAGCAGTACTCCTGCGTGCCAACTCGTGGTATCGTGTGACTGTGATCTGACTCCATACCACCCCAGAAGTGACCGAGCAGAGCCGCATATAAACACTACCACTCTGCACTGACGTAATTTTCTTCCTTTCCACAACTTCCATAATGAATCTGGAGCTCCTCTCCCTACTTCTTTATTTTTCGCCAACTCTAAACTCCAGGGGTTTTCAGTCTGTTTACCACAGGTGGGTTCCTCCCCATAGGATGATCCTATGCCAGCATCCATGTCGGATCCTAACCTGATGTCCGCTCTAGCTCACCCAGTGTCAAAGTATGAGGTTACACGAGCGCAACTGCTTGTCATCCACTATAATTATAATTAGAAGTGTGTGAAATTCTGGTAATTAGCTTTTTCCAAATCCGTGAAATGTTGGTAAAGTTAAGCGAAGTTACTCAAAATGTGAATCTGTTATTTCACACTAAACGTTAGCACAAAATTCTTCCTTGTGACCACTTTTAATGCAAGGACACATTTTGCAGAAAAAAAATTGCGCAAAGAAACAAAAGCACTGCGAACTACAGCCACTTGCATGCTGTTGTCCCGTAGCTTGGCGGTATATTTTTACCATTAATGATGCATTTCCAGTAAATCTTTACTGCAAAAGGCACATAATTATGAAATTTCTGAAATTTTGCGTATCAAGTGAAATCAGTGCAGCGTGTGCACCCCAGGATATTGATGATGATTGTGGAGAGGAGGATGGCTGACTTCCCCTCATTATGCTGAAGATGTCTTCTACCTTAATTTTAAAAAAAAACGCGTGGGCTTGACACCTCCCATGACGCAGAGTCTGATATGCCACATGGACAACCAACGGAAGAAAGTACCTTCTTTTGCAGTAGAGACGGAGAGTAGCCAAGGTGCTAGAATTGCAGCTGCCCTCCATTGAGACTAAAACAAATGTACTGACTGAAATTCTGCAGCCTATGCTTGCTGGCATCGCCTGAGCCATTGCTCCGAATTAATGCTGCCCTACAGATACTGTGATGGCTACCTGTCTGAAGCCATGTTCTTCCTTGCCTGTTAATTGGCAGACATCTTCCAGCAATTCAGATTTTATCACTAAGCATCCTTCCCCACAGACTAGTAAGAAGACCCCGAACTGATTTCAAACCAATCCTTCGGGATAGAGAAACCAAAACGATTATTTGCCTTTGGCAAACTTATTTTTTCCTCTTCCTTCTCAGCTCTGCGATCCGTAAATGCAGCCTATCGGTGGGGCCGATACACACATGCTCTTAGGGACATGGCCAGCGAGATTTTCTCGGCTGTCCCGAAGGATCTTGTGGCTTCTCTGGCTCAGACGATACATGATAAGCAGGACGCAGCCTAGCATGTTATCTGCACTGATTTGGATCCCATAGATTGCATTGGCAGGGCAGGGCAATGGGTATCAATGTTTTCCTTCTTAGGGAATGAGTTCCACTGGATTCTACAGCGATGTACAGGCTTTGCAGATGGATATGCCCTTTGATGAGTTTCACCCGCTCAGTGAAAAGGCTGCTCTGCTTTGGAATGCTTTAATAAAAAAGCAGAGCTACGGCATTCTTTGCGGTTATTCACCCCTGCCAAACAATTTCCATACCAGGAAAGTTACATTGTATTCCTGGGCAGGTGCCTAGGCAGTGACAGCATTCCCAGCCAGTGATGATGCAGACAGTGCAGCATTTCAGGGACACAGGCAGGGGTCTGCCAGGCATTGCACTGTAATCACTTTTTAATCCTCTTCCCGTAGTAGGCAACAAACTGCTTTAGTTTGCCCTCAGTGGCACATGCAGGGGGCAGGATTCAGCATTCACTCTTGGGTTGGCAATTTATCATGTCAAACAGCTGAGTTTTGCAAATTGTTTAATCAGGCTATGACATTCGTTTAGTCTCTTTTCCACCCGAAATCTCTCCCACACCAGGACAAATTTCATCAGACTATATGTCCAACCATTCTTCACGCGGAACATCTATTGCTCTGCAAAGGTGTCACAGAGAAGCCACTAGACTCTGGAAAAGACGAAGTTGTTATTCCTGTTATTTCCTGGTCCTGAAAATAGACTGGGTTCTCAGGCCTATCTTGGATGTCTGATCCAGAAGGACAAATTCATAATGCGCATATTCTTCAGATCCTATCTGCGCTGGACGTGGGAGCGTGGGTGGTGTCCGTGGACTTGCAGGACATATATTTTTTATACCTTCCCTTCTGTCACACAGGCTTTAGCTGCAATTCAAGGTGGACCAGAAGCATTTTATATTTGCTCCCCATGTCCTCAACAGCACCCCACCAGTGTTCGCGAAAGTTGTGATCATCTTTGCAGGTCGGGGGTTCCTTTATTCCTGCTAAAGGTGGGCTCACCGCAGGCCGTCGTTGCCCACATGCTGACAATGGCAGAACAACTGACATCGTTGAGGTTTACCATAAATAAACTGAAGTTCCACCTGATTTCATCACAAATTCTTCCATTAATTCAGGCTATCCTGGAGGACATTCAAGCTATGATTCATATGTTTCATACATAACTTAGATCGAGGTGAATGTGGCTCTGATACTTCTTGGCCTCTTAGCCTCATGCACCCTTCTTATCTGATAGGGACTTCTAACCGCAAATTCCTTACCTTAGAATGATCCCCAGTCATTAGACTGTTTTTGAGCGCCGTCCCCCTCCACACCGGTAGGTGGCTTCATTCTTCTCTGCGTGGCGTTGTTGGTGTCATCTGCGCAGTAAAGGATATTTGTTGTGCTTATATAGGTGCCACCTGGACGTTTGTTCTTTTCTTTCCGTGCTAGTCAGTGCAGATCCGGGAAGAACTCCCCCCTAGTCCATTTTGACTAAGCTTTTTTCAATCTTTTTTCAAAGTTTTGTTGAGGTCTTACCTCCTGGTGTGGCAGAAATATCATCCAAGAAGACTGGCTTCAAGCCCTACGGCTCCTGCCACCGACAAATGTCGGTGACAGACCCACACCTTGTTTGCCTGTGATACCTTGAATGAGACCATGACCCAAAGGCCTGCTCTGACCTGCGGCGCCATGCATCTGAAAGCCTGGGGGAGCGATCCCTCAAGCTCCTGGTGGCTTGACGTGTGACACCACAACGCTTTAGGTCCCGGTCGAGAGGAAGGTCCTGAGAGCTGTTATGGAGTCTGAGGTCATTTTCTCACTCTAAGTTAACGAGCCAGTTGGGTAAGTTCCTCTCCCAGAAAAAGAAGTCGAAGTGTGCTTCGACTTCACCTCGTCCTTCGGCCGACAAGACAAGGATGTGCAACTCTAGCCCTCGTTCCGCAGTTGAGCTATCACCTGGGCCGACTCTGCGCCTCCCTGCGTTTCTGGGACCTGGAGCAACCCCCCTCAACTTCAATTGAGTGTCCCGTTCCTTCTGGCACGGTTTCGGGCCAGTGGGTTCCAGAGGGGCCAGTACTGGATTCATGTCCATGGCTCCAGCGCCAGTCGGGCCCCAGGAATCCACAGATGGATCCGGATCGGCACAGTTTGTGCCATGTCGACCTTACCTGGTGCCGGTCCGGAGGCTGACGCTTCCGGCTCCGACTGGCAGCGCCATCTCCATTAACATCTCCGACATGGAGCCGGGGGACAATCATCTGACGCAGACTCCGGTGCCAGGAGGAGCCATGCCTTCCAGCCCTACTCCTATGGGCTAATATTTGGGGAAGAATGGTAGGGGTCGCTGGACCCTGAATAATACCAGCCTAAGGAATCCTTGGACTCGGAGTACGCATTGGCTAAAAAGCAACCTCCTGAGCGATAGCATGCTCATTCCACCAGAGGTAAAGCTGCAACAACTGCGTTAACTCGCGGATTTCCAGTCCTGGCTAGGTAGCAAAATGTTTACCAAACACTACTCTCAGGTCTGTAGGCATGGGCACTTTACCTGTTCAATTCTGTAGGACTTCCTCGTGGGAAACTGGTCCACAGACCCATCTCCAATTGGTCCACAGAACAATCTCTGGTGAGGTATTGCTTGGGTATCAGTTCTAAGGTAAGGAATCTGCGGCTAGAAGTCTCAATCAGACGTTCAGTAACGCCTTGTATGGTAGAGAGTCTATCTTGCTAAAGATTTCCCAACAACACACCCACCCTCCATGCCCTGCAAATGGATTTCTAGGGACAGGACTTTCCCCCTTCAGGACCCTAGTTTTCCACACCAGTAGTCAGTGTACTTTATGGCCCCGTGCTTCTGGTGTGGAGAGTCTTAAAAAATTAACTGACATCTGTATAGCACAGCGGAAGCCACTTCCGGCGCGGACGATGCCAGCACCAGCATGCGGAGCCGAACAACACCAGCTACCAGCGCGCTGAGGCATTGCTCACTAAAAACTTCTGTATCCATTCTAACGCCTGGGGATAATTCCAAGGTAAGAAATCTGTGGCCTAGAGTCTCTGCCAGTTTAGGCGATACCAAAGGTAAGTAACGTGTTCGTCAACTACACCAGGTGGCACAAGCTAACCCGGCAGTGGAATCTGGAATCCCAGAGGACACAGCATCAAGGTTGCCTTTCCAACACAGTTCAGGTCTCAGAAGTGAAAGCTCAAGATCTACTGTGGGGGCCGTCCCATCACTATTTGCGCTGTGGCAGACCACTGGCCCTCCCCCACCTCAAGCTGATAGTGGTGACAGATGAATCACTACTGGGTTCAGGAGGGGTGGTCCCTTGGGGTAGGGATAGATCAGAGTACTCTAGTGCCACATCAACCTACTGGAGCTAAAGGTCATTCATCTGACTCTGAAGGCCTTCCTGCCATCCAACAAGGGGAGGCTGCTGCAGGTTCTCGTGGACACCACCATCATCATGTAGTACAAGCAGGGCAAAGTGGAATCCTGGGTTCTGTGCCAAGAGGCTTTGTATCTCTGAAGGTGGCTAGAGTGCAAAGGCATCTTTCTGCTTACCACTTGGCAAAGGTCCCTTAATGCCAGAGCAGACAAACTGAGAAAATGGCTGGTTGTGGCCAAGGGTGTGCACAACGTTTTTAACAGGTGGGGGGGGGAGACGTGAGGGCTTGATTAGATCTTTTTACCACCATTAAGATTACGCAGTGTCATCAATTTTACATGCTGGAGTATTCTCAAGAACACTTTTTTTTTAATTTATTTTTTTATTCATATTTTTTTATTGAGCAGTGCCAAATGGAAGAAAAAGACATGACTTCAAAGCATATAAGCAATCCATCAGAGACTATCAACAAAAAACATCCCAGACCTTTAAGAACTTCTTTGTTGCCCCCACCCGTTTAGCATAAGCTTCCTCAAAGCATTTTGTTCGATTCATTTTACACATCCATTTCTCAAATAGTGGTATCGTCTCGGATTTCCAATTTTGTAAAATCAATGAACGAGCGACTAACATCATAATTACAAGAAAATGAGCATGAGAATCTGAAAAAAACATATCCTTAGTACTTATGCCGAACATAACAATTTCTGGAGAAGGTTTACACAATTGTCCTGTCGCTTCACTAAAATAAGAAAACATTTGCTCCCAGAAAACACATAACTTTGGACAAGAGTAAAAAACAACGAAAACATTTATTTGATACCTCTGGATAGATTTTGTTTAAGGCTTCAGGAGTGTAATAAAGCATCCAATTTGCCAAGAATGCCATTCTTTTATAATTTGCAGCACGCAAAGCCTTATTACCAAAAATTGAACAATTGTTAGCAGATGCATTCCAGCTGAGATGAAATGCCTTCCTGCCACTACCTCTCAAGCCCCAAGATCTGTAAAAGATCAAGAACGACTGGGCCCAAGTCATCCTGGTGGCTCCGAATTGGGCTGGTACCTGGAGATCCTGAGCAGGACCACCTGTTGTTTTGATCAGACTACTACTTTGGTAGGACCTCCTGTCTCAGCGGTGGGGCATGGTGCTCCACTGAAATGTACGTAATTTATACCTCCATGCATGGAGATTGAGCGGCTGCAATTAACTGCTTTCGATCTTCCACCTGATGTGATAGATGTCCTCCTTGCAACCTGAAGTCCAGCCCCTCTATGAAATCATCTATTCTGGGACAAGTTTGTAACCTGGTGTGATGCCCAAGAAACTGACCCCTTACAAGCAAAGTTATCTGACGTCTTTCTGTTAATGTTGTCCTTAGCCCTGCAAGGCCTCAAATTGTGAACTGTATAAGGTTATTTGTCAGCCCTTTTGACTTTCCTACTTTTTCATGACCAACCTTCTTTGTTCAAAGTGCTTGGTGTGATAATTTTTATTAAAGGTTTGACACACACACATGTTCCCTCCCAAATCGATTTGATGCCTCAGTGGGATGCTAATTTGATCTTAATATTTCTCGTGTATGTCTTTCAGTCTATGCACTCTCCTGAACTTGACTGTGTTCTTTATTGCAGTTACATCAGCCTGTCATGTGAGTGAACTGCAGGCACTGCCAGTACAACTTTCCAAATCCACTTTTTTTTCCTGCCTGATACAATGGTGCCTCTTCTGCCAGGCTGCCACGTTGGTGTTGGTGTTGGTGCATATGTTCACGTAATGCTACTTCCTTGACGACCAGGCAACCAGGTCTGACAGGCAGGATGCTTTGCGCATACTGCTCTAAAAGACTTTTTGGTTAGAGTCTACTACACAGACACTCCACCTTGTGGAGATACTGCTTTGCAATCTGTTCTAATGTCGGGAATACTGCGGTTAGAAGTAGCCATCAGAAGAACAAGTTACTTTCCTTCATTAATGCTCTTCATTAATGCTCTTTCTGGGGGATACTCCATCTAACCAATGATTACACACTGCCCTTCCATTCTGTTTAATGCCTTCTTTTTAGCATCTAAAGTGCTTAGCATTCAGCAAACAATTGTTTACGCTCCACGTCTGAGGGCACGGAAAGGCAAAATACAAGAAACTGATGTACAGGGCTAATGAAGAGCCGCTCACCACCTCGTAGCTACACGCAGGACCACTGCTACAATTCTCCGAAAGCTGTCTGCACCTGGGAAATATACTAGAGTCGGGTATCTGCGGTTCAATGAACTATTCACCACAAAGAGTATTACTTTAGGTAGGTAACTTGGTCGTCTTGTAGCAAAGGATATTGACGCGAAGAACAGCGGTTCAAGCTGCCTCCAAGTTCCCTCCTAGACTGACTATACTTCACGTTTATACCAATCTTTCGTAGCTGCTATCATACTGGACCAAGACAGCTGCTTCACTGCTCTGTGGTTTTCTGTATTTTTCTCTTCACACCCTCCTTGCTGCCCACTTGTGTGGTTGCTCACTCTTGTCTTTTCCCCAAAAATATATCCAGAAATGGATACCACTTAACCATAGACAGTTTAGCAGGATGAAGTATCTCTGCTGCCTACTAAAAGTTTCTCCGAACCAGGAAGAAAGCGGTCAGGTCTGTGCCTCAGAAGCAGTAGGGACAAATTTGAAAACCATAAACATAACCGTGGTGCAAAAGGCCAGACATAGAAAGCTTTGGAGAGAGAAAATCTTTGTTATTGCTGGATGAGCCATAGCTTCCTGAAAATAAATACAGATAAGACAGAGGTGATGGAATTCTGCCTGGGTCAGCCCCTGTGGAACAGGTCCTGGTGGCCAACTGAGGCCGGAGAATGCCCCAGCCCGGTACATAAGGTTAGGAACTTAGGGATCCTCTTCGATGACAAACTGAACTTTGGCACCCAGGTAAACAGCCTTACTTCATCCTGCTTTCTCTTATTAAAAACTCTGAGAATTTATTTTCCATGTATCCCTTTAGAACTGCAAAAGACGGTGAAGGTAGCAATTTTTCTATCTAAGTTGGACTATTGTAACGCCCTCTTTCTGGGCATTGACAAGTTCCAGCTGAGAAAACTACAGTCTCTACAGAATGCCGCAGCGAGACTACTCCTGGGCATTCCCAGAGGACAGTCAACCTCTGCCGGAATTAAATCACTCCACTGGCTTCCGGTCAAACAGCGCGTAGAGTTCAAGTGCCTCAACCATACATCCCTCCACGTGCTCTTAGATCTGCCAGCCTGGGCCTCATTAAGATCGCAAAGACCCAACGGGCAAGATGGGGGGGGGGGGGGTAAGGCAATATCACAATGCGCGGTAAAGCTCTGGAACAAACTGCCAATACCTATGAAGCTCCAACCCAACTTACAGCTTTTCAGGAAGAGCTTGAAAACCTTGTTTGTTCACATCTGCCTAGGCCTCCATCAATTATAGTGCACCATTTCCTGTCCACACACTCAGCGCCAAGACGCTATGGCATTCGAGCGCTATACAAGCATATAAACATACACATAAACATTACGTTTGGCTGGCAACCAAATAAATGTTTCGCATTATAATGATTTTTGCAATGGTTCCTTAGCCAAAATGTACTTTTAATACCCTACATTGAATGTGTGTTCAGTTGGGCAATAATTGTTCAGACAATGTATTAATAGAAAGGATTTACATCTGGGACTTAATTGAATGTTTTTCTCAAAAACTATTTGTAGATGTAACAAATTGGGAGAAACCTTTTCCCTAACTGGACAGTTTTTTGTCTGTGTACATGTGTTAATAATGGTTCATTTATTTAATTGTGACACTTTGTGTTAGTTGATGTTTCTCTAAAATATGAGAAGAAAAAAAGTGGTGTTTGCATAATTTGTAAGGTCTGTAATATATATAATATAAATCTCTCAAAGCACACTCCATATAATAAACTATAATAAAATTCGGCTCATCAAGAAGGCTTTCTATAACTTAATTGCATACAGACAGGTTTTGGAACATAAAACAGTTTTTTAAAATTTTAATCATAGTCCTGGTATGATATATGTTAGTATCACAATATTTCAAGAGCAATGAATGCTTGCTTTGTATCAGGAATGCTATAGGAATTCATTAACTGATTCTGTCAGGGTGTTGGTTGTTGAATCTATACTGAGTTGCTGAGAGGTTTTTTGCCTGTTGCAGCTCTTTTCATTGCAGGCTGAGGCCTGCCGCCTCAAGAAAGAGGAGGAGGAGGAGTCCATGCAGCACAAGCTACCTGCGTATGTCTCCAATATGGACCGCCTGGTGGACTCAGAACTGTGAGTGGTTGGAAGCAGGAGAAATCTTACAGTTGATATCAGGCGGGATATGTGCCATTGATTTCTAGAGGGGGAACAGTGATATGGATTTGAATTAACCTCACATGACCTCTGGGAACAGCACTTTGTAGCACTGACGGGCCGCATGAATTTGCAAGTAGTACATCTTTGCCAATTATGATACAGTTTCCAAACATATGGTTCTTTGTCCGTCATGATAATACTTGATTTATCATGCCATTGTATGACCACAACATTAGATGAACACATGACTGCTCGAATGCTTATTGACCCTATACTTACATGATATCATTCCAAATGGTTCTGAGGGTGCCATTGTGCAAGTAAGCTAGTCTTGCACTGGTACCACATGCATGTCAGACATCAGCTTAATATACTTTGCTAACAATGTAATTTAAGTTATTTTAAGCTAACCAGGCTAATTTGCAAGGCACTGAGGGCCCGATTTACAAATGTAATCTGAGACAAAATCCTAATTTTACGACTTTCTGTATTCACAGAAGGCATTTAGAAATACTAAAGTTGTGATTTTGTCTCAGGTAAACATAAGTTTTGGTCTTAAGTTAAACTTAAGACAAACGTAAGTTTAACTGAGACAAAATCCTAGTCGTAAAGTTAGGATTTTGTCTCAGTTAAACTGAAGTTTGTCTTAAGTTTAATTTAAGACCAAAATGTAAGATTAACTGAGACAAAATCCTAACTTTAGTACTTCTAAATGCCTTCTTTGAATACCGAAAGTCATAAATTTAGGATTTTGTCTCAGATTACTTTTGTGAATTGGGCCCTGAGTATTTCTATAGTCACCATTTCCTGGTTCTGATTGAATATGGTTTGTCTTTTATGGCCTTATTTTATTCCCTTCTAATTACATTTTGCCTATGCTTGCCCCCCAAACATCTCCTAGTAGACTAGTTTGTCACTCTGTCTTCCCAGAGTTGCATGTAGTATTTTGAACCCCCTTAAGCTCAAGGAAAGCACCACCTTCTTTCATTTTTTTCCTGTCTGTGTTTTTAAGGGGTCAGGAAATATTTTAGTTTGACATGATGTTTTTCTTTTCCATAGGGCTATGACGAGTGTCCAGAGGAATCCCTCTCTGACTCTTCAGACCAGAGGGTCTTTTTTATCTTCATTGTTACCCCAGAGCAAAAAGGCCCCACCCAAGACACCTCAGGGATCAGGACTTTCTCCCACCATGAGTGGGGCTACTACAGTCTTGAGGAAGGAGCCTCAGAGCACCCAGGTAGTTAAACAGAATTGAGGCAGATAAGACTTGCAATTAATCGTCTGATAATGTACTTGGCACATCTGTTAGACGCAGTCTGATTTCTCTCACTTCTTGTAATTGGGATCCAGTGGCATTGCATTTAGCACTAGCCAGTGTAGTCTAAAATGTCACACTTTACATTTATATATACTGAGAATGAGTTGAGAGTAGAATGACGGCATTTGGATATATTGTTTTTTGTTTCTCAGAACACCAAAACAAAGGAGGTGGTGATGGCACCTAGAGAGGGGAAGAGTCCTGTAATTGGAACAGTACCAACTGAAGCAAATGTGGTTCATCCACGACAACGGCGGTTACATGACCATGGGAAGGAAAGAAAGGAGCTGTTATCTAAAACACCTTCACAGGTAATGAGGAGAATGCTTGTGCTCCCATCACTTATCCTCTCACAGTGTCGAGTACTGTTAAGGCTTTTAAAGAATATGTATGCAGGGGAAATATTGCAGCTGCTGTGTTGGTGCTAAAAAGTGGAGTTATATGTTTAAGTTATATCTATTTCAAGCACTGAATTGTGCTGGTGTGGTGCAATATAATTCAAATGGAGGTACATTTATACCTTTTAGAACTCCAATGCTTATGAGTCCAAGGATGTCGAATTGTTTAAAAATCTACTTATCCTTGGGGCAACATGCTACAGAAATCTGCTGAACCTTGCAGAGGTCAACTTGCGCATCCTATTGCATAAATCAGTTAGATGGGCTCCCGAAAATGTACCTTTTTTATGCAGTGACAATTATGGCACTGTTGGCTTTACAAAGTGAAGCTTTATGGTTTTACATAGTTGCGTTGTAATAGCAAATTAGTATTACATGTTAACATGTACATTTTGTATAAGGTATTGGCAAATAACCTGCAGTAACACACATTTCAGACCCAGGCTGGTATCTAAAAAAACACCTGTGATCCACCTCTACATCGGAGATGGACATGCATGTTATTCTTGAGTGTATCTCAAGTTTAACTCTATTTTATCTGTCACAGTGAAGGATGGCTTCTAACTCATAAGGGAAGGGCAGGAGTGATGACTCATTTTTATTAGAAGATGGCTCCATATATTTCATTCCAACTTACCTGTTATCATCTCACAGGGTGTTCAGGATTCTCATTTGGATGACTGTAACATTGCAACACATAATGGCAATAAAGACATATATATGTTATACAGCAGCCCAGGCCCATGGTTGGGCAAGCGGCGGGGAGACAGTTTTAGTTCTAAGATATGGCAGTCTTACCAGCAGTCCCAAGAAAAGTATACAATGATACTGGGTGATGAGTCGGTAGGATCATCAGCAGACCCAAGACCTAATATTTGTTACAGAGGTACAAAAAGGGGTTTAAGACCTCCCCAAAGGAGAGTGTTCAATGAGAGTCTGGGATGGCTTGAGTAGATTCCAGAGCCGTTTGCCTTGCTTCTGCTAGTTAGGCGAAACCGACGCAAGAACAGGTTGTGCAGCAGTAGTTACATCCGTAGTGACTAAACTCATGGTAGTAGCGCTATTGAGGCCAAGTAAGTAAAACTCCTTCTCTTATGAATCTTGTTGGTCCCAGCAGGCTTTTGATGTTCTATTGTACAAACTGAAAGGAATTCTGTCTGTGAAAAAGCCTTGGTATGCTTATGGTGTACTGCGGAATGAATGAATTATGTTTTATCTCCATGGACATAATATCTCAAAAGATGTCAGTGCCTTTGAAACAGTTGTGGTTGCAGCTATGAGGTTTCACCACTAAAAGTTTCCAAAATGCTGTGGCAGAATTAAACTTCTACAGCAAATTTAACACAGTGATTCCACCTGAGGGAGAGCTGCAGTTAGTTTGCATGGACAATTCAACCATTTTTGCCTGTTGCTTGCATTAGTTATTCGCGTTTACCACAACAGTCATTCTCCAGTGAGAACTGTCTGGCCTGTGAGAAAATACAGATCACTGTCCAGAGTGTGTCTTGGAACGTCCATGTCTGACAGAAACCAAAGATGACGCGCCAGCAGAACAACTGATCATGTCTAGTGTGTGGTTTGGCCCAAGTACTGCTTGCTTACCAATAAGGTGTAAAGAAATGAATCCCCCAACCTGCCATTTCTTAAATCCGGTACATTATAGTGTAGACAGGAGCCCAGAAATGCACACACAAGGTGACTGGTAGAGAAATCTCCAATCAAAACAGAGCACAAATGACCTGATGAAAAAATCCACAAGCAAGAGCTTTACTATGTTTGAAAGATTTCTCTGCTGGAGAGTGATTTATCGATTTTTGGGGCATGTTATGGACTGGGGTCAAGGAAGGCATAGCAGAAACCAAACATGCAAAGGGGCTTATAAGTCAGTTTTACATTGAACTGTGCAAACATGCTGTGCCTTTTTTGTCCCAGAAGGACCGCTCAACAGTCAGTAGATGAAGTTACTTGGAGGAAATTGTGATACCTTACGGTCCAGAGGACGACACCATGGGCAGTTATAAGAAAATGTGATGGGGTGAGGCCTAGGTAGATAACATGAGGGGGGAAGAATAGACATGCTAGGGCATTTACAAGAAGAGAAAAGACCGAGAAAAGTAGCTGGGATGGAGGGGACATACAGACTCTCTCTCCCCCTCTCTCTCTTTCTCTCCCCCTCTCACTCTTTCTCTCCCCCACTCCCTCGTTCTCTCCCTCTCTCTCTCTCTCACTGAGTTGAATCATTTTAGTTTGCAGTTGTAATAGACCCGATGCTGCTACAAGGTTTTTTACCACAATGGTTGATATGGCATTTTGTTAAAACTCTACGTTAGCAATGAGCCACATTTTTTGCTTGTCTGGACAATCGGATGCCAAATATATCATTATTGTAGAGTCAGCCCTGACTGATTCAATTTGAGCATTAGGTATTATAAACAAATCCCATCCTTAATGCTTCTTGTGAAATGATTGGAGCTCAGCAAAAATAAAAGACCGAACTTAAGGATTTTCACCTTAATGTTAAACTACATTTCTAGTTCCTTTATTGGGATGCTATTGCCTAAGATGGTATCATTGGCAGCTCTGGGACTGGTGATTTACTTCACACTTCTGTAATGCTGACATAGACCTTGTAAACTTTAACAGGTCATGAACTCAGAAGCAGAGAGCAACCAACACTGGGTTTAAGGCATCTTGTGTTGTAATCTGCAAAACGAAAATGTAGATGTCAAGCTTTGCTATCTGATATCACAATGGATTTGTGTTTACTGAATGCATAGTATTTTTTCAGAAAACGTGCTGCTCCTATTTCTCAGCACCAGTCTATGGCAGTGCTACTTTCCCAACCAAACACACATAACTCATGGAATCGAGTGATGACTTGAGCAAGAGGAGGAAGATAGAGCTTGGTCAAGACGAGCTACCAAAAATCTTTGGGATGGGATTTGTTCAGACACATCTTTCATAATTGTGTTTGCACAGAACTAGTGGTTGCAATAACCCTGGCTGTAGCTGCTTGTGTCATAGTGATCTTCTCTTCCGATAAACAGAGATGCTCTTTGTTGATACGTGTTACACTTTGTGGCTTGCCTTCAGATAACGTCATGGCAGATGGTTGTGTAGATCTGAATAATATGTAGACAACAGCTTGTGGGTTGTTCAAGAAAGAAAGAGAGGTATATGTGGTGCTTTCTCTTGAAAATTAGCAGCTTACCCCGGAGGAAACTATTATACGGACAATGATGGAGGAGGGATGACGGAAATGTACCTCTCTTCTTTGACTTCTCCAGAATACATAGACTGTTTCTCTTTGGAGTTGAGGTCAATAAGTTTTGGCTAGTCTTAAGCTCTGTTTTTGGGATTAGATTGTATAGTTTTTTAGAAGTCTGAAGAGGACCTGTGTGTGTATGAAGAGTGCCATTTTCAAGAGTTGGAGTCAACCGTTTTTCTCTTTTTTTCCATCTAACAGTCCATTTGGCGGGTTAGAACTTTAGGAGTTGATTCCAAATCAGTATAGGCCTTGCCTTGATTTGTTTTTGAAAGTTGTATTGTAAATATGGCCCAGATACTAGTTTAGAGTCTCCTGGCACAGATATGGTTCAATCAACTTGCCAACTCAATCAGGAAAGAAAGGTTGTGACCCACGCACCTCCCCCCATCTGGAAATAATGCTTATTGAATAATGATCATTCATGTTACAGATTCCAGGATTATATTTGTTAGTTGATGAGCTGTGGAACTCTTTTCCACCAAAAGCTGGACGAACAAGAAATCCACACTAAATATTTTAAAAGGCTTTGTTAAATATTAAAGCCCGGTTCTACTGCAGGTTAGATGAAAAAGCATTAATACAGAAATAAAAATATTGGTAAAAAGCAAAAATGCAAGAAATACAAGAAAAATGGCAGCATATTAATTAGTAATCGTTAAATCATTGATGGAATCAATCTGCAGCAGGATCTGCGTCTCCTAGCCCCTAGCTAATGAGTATATTAGAATGAAAGGTGGCAGTAAATGAATATCCTAATGGTATAAACAATGCTTTTCAGTTTTTACCTTACTTCCGAAAGCATGGTTGCATATTTTGTTGCGCTTTAACTCAGATAAACAGCTTGCGCCAGCCTGTGCCAGTGAGTTATGTTCAAGCAGTTGCTTGCACCTTCAGTTCTCCCCCACGAGTCTGAATATTTTCCCGCCACTAACATATCCATGCATCTAACTTGTATACAATCTCTCAAAATTATTATGAGATAAACAGGCCTTGTCGTCTGTGGTATATGATGTTAAACATAAATGAGTAATTTCTCTTGCATGTTTACCTAAATATCACGTGCTTTTATAAATCAAGCTATGAAATACATAGCTTATGAGCTATAGATGCACAATCAACCTATGTCAAAGCAACAATTTATATAATAAGTATAAAAAATGAAAGAATACATTCATAATGAATGAATGAATGAATGAACACCTGCTATGGGGTTTAATAAGAAGGAAAAACGGAATGTCCATGACAGATTTTCATGTAGGCAGGGGCTCACTTCCTCACTCGGTTAGTGAAGAAGGGCTGTGAATACTTTAGCAGTCACCGTCTAGGTAACCATAGGATTTATAAACATACAGGTATCATGTTCATGGTCCAGATTAAGACAACACATGCACCAGAAGTACGTTTACCTTATTGGAATTAGTCTCTTGTTGGGAGTCATCCTGCGTTAAAAGTGCTTCTATGGAGTGTCTTTCTTGTGTCCTGCAACAACGACTGGCTTTTGATGCCCAGTTTCCTCCTAACTTTGTTTATTTCTTGCTCCTCTCACCTACGTTTTTCTTTTTGTTTGGTTTTTTGCTTGGTTATTCAACTACGCCTAACTAAGTTTTACTAGTATTTTCATGGATGCATATCTATTGCTTGGTTCCAGAACTACTAATGCTTAGGCATGTATATCTGGGGACATTTCTTTCTGAATGTGCTCTATCGCCAGCTTATATTTTGTGCCTGTTTTGACATGTCAAAGGTTTAAGCTTCGCTAAGATTACTCCCAGCTTTTGCTGAAAGGTTTTGATGTTGCTTGTCACTTTGAGACATGCCTTTTTGCCATCTAGTGCAGGCCTCCCGCCCCCACTTTGTCTTTTTCTGTCACCTGTACTAACTTTTAAATCCAAAACTCAGTGAACTATGTACTCTTTCTTAATAGGTGCATTCCCATACCTTCTACAGTATTTTCCCTTAAATTATTTTGTTGCTGTTTTTTCTGTTCCTGAAATATTGTTTTAATTTGTTTTGAATTACTTGAAGTGTTCTACAATAATTATCTGTTGTAATGGACACTGCATTTAAAGTATTTGTCTCTGCTACCAGGACAGTGACGCCTGCATATAGCAGATGTAAAACTCTTTCACCTTCCCATCATTGGTGTGTATAAAGGACTTCAAATAGCATTTCTTCATATTTTGGTTTGAGCTTTTCTTTCTGACCACAATACATCTGTGTCACTGTAGTTTTTTGTAGAACTCTGTACTTAAAACTAACAGGTGGGCTTTCACGCTAATTTTTACCACATACATTTTTTATGGATTTGGCTAAATGCTACAACAAAGTCCAAAGTACCTACATATAGGTTACCATCACTCGTAACTGTGTTCCTCATGAATATGTGGGTCATGATACAGACCCAGATACCGCTGCCTGCGGGATTTGTAATTTTTTCTTCTGTACTCTGAAAGAATGTCCTCCTCCCTTTCTTGAGTGTTCTAAGTTTTGAACTTAATCTAGGTAATTTTTCTGTTGTATATCCTTCTTTATATGTCAGCTAGTATTTTATCAGCTTTCATCAAAAACATTGTGCATAATTCTAAATGTGGCTTTGTCAGTTGGTCATCTGCGAAATGATAGGGTTTCTTGTCTGTGTGGTTCTCGCTTCTTGATAGTGTAACTTTCTTTGAGTCAAGACTAATAAACTTTATTCTGGGGGCTGCTTTGTGTGTATCCCATATCTTGTGCATGGAGGTTTCTATATTTTTATTACCGATACTATTTATTTAAATCCTCACAGATGTCATCATGTAGGACATGTTTCTCATTAATCTTTAATATACCTCCCAACAGTATCATTTCTAGGCCCAGTTCCTCTTTCTGCATCCCGTAAACTGCTTTGGAACTAACAAAATCTACTTTATTCTATCAGCTACGTAGAAATCTGGGGCTCCCTTGACATATTCTAACGTTGATTGAATATCTCCAGAAGGGCCAGCTTTGTAGTGGGCAAGAATATTAAGGGTATAGGAAAATGTTGTTTGTCTCCCTCACCTCATTTGGGGTCTGTAGATTCTCAGTCACCTTACTTTCCACTTCTGCCTCCTCTATCCCCATGTTAAGTCTCAATCTTTTCCTCACATCACGAGCCGGTGAATGAGTACCTGAGGTTCTTCTCCCTATATCTTTATTAACAACATAGTCCACTCCTGCAACTTTTAAGCATCTCATGCCAGATAGTGAAAAAGAGAAAGTGCCATGCCCACACTGACCTCCAACATGGGGAGGCATAAGCAGAGGCTCAACAGCCTCCAGGCGCACGGCGTGGAAATCCTACCCAGAGGTATTTGAAGAAAATTGATGTGCGGTTTCAGTCTGCAGGAAGAACTGCAAGCCAAATATCTCTACCTGCTATCTTCTGTTTCTGTTTGCTGCTGTCTGATTGCTTAAGTGACGTAGTGTCGTGGTAGCCAGTGAAGGGTCAGGACAGATTCACCAAGAGTTTGATCCTGACTCCGTTTCTTATCTTAATATTTACATTTCGCAACCCACTCTGTGGCTGAATAGTCAAATGATTACTTGATAATTTTTCTCAGACCTCAAGTGACTTCCAAGCTGGCCGTGAAATTTCAGCGCCTTCTGTGGCAGAGCGACATCTTGCTGGAGCCAGCTGGATTCAGGTTAGTAGAGAGTTGGCTGTCTTTTAGTGCTTTCTTTTGCTTGTATGTTTTGGGTGAATTTAATAGTCTACTTCACTTCATGCATATTAAAGCAGACGGAAGAAATGGGCATGGGTGAATCATGCTGAAATTGGGGCTATTTGGAGGAAAGTTAGTGGAATCTGTTTGACATTGTCATGTTCCGAATAAAGGTTTGCCTCGGTGAACCTCTTTAGACAAGGCATGAAATGCTAAGCTACGGAATCATGACTGGACAGGGCAGTCTCCATTCTGGCATTGGTCTTTAGGCTGCAGGCTACAGGCAGCTTTCAGGGTTGGATGGCCTGCCATGATCAAAGCTTTAAAGCCGCAACCTATGGTAACAGCCTCCTGCTGTGCTGTGTGGGGCTGGTTTAACAATGTTACCAGGGCTGATTTTGGTTCTGTGTCTAGAATATGTCCCTCTTTCTATCTGTGTTCATCCATTCACAGAATATTTTGTTTGTATTAAGCAGCAGAGGGCATGGTTTTCAGTTCCACTTTTGCTCTGGACAAAGAGTGCAGCTAGAAGATTGGGACAAAATGCACCACCAGTATGTTCACATTAAGAGCATCAAATGCTGCAACATTTTGGGGCATTGCAAAAGATAAAGTGGCAGATTTAGTGAGATATTTGCCACAATACAAATTTGTGGCAGCTCATTGTTTTTAGTTTTCGTGACCGACTTTTCTTAGAGGAATTTAAAAATAGAGTGGTCTCTAGATTGATGAAATGAATTACCCTTAATAGTCTTATTTCTTAAGGCACAGCAAATAATTATATATCTTCCATTTATGGTACATTGCTAGATGCCCTGATTGGATGTAGTGAAATTCATGAGACAGTCAAGAATATAGATATTCGGCAAACGAGTGGGGTATAGTTTTCTTTTGTAAAGTCATGGTCGATGCCCTAGGTTCCAGCCAATTCAAACCCTTAATTGATCTCATTCTCTAGCAAAACCCTAGCTGCAAATGAAGTATTTTACTTAACACTCAATGCTGTGTGCAGCCTCCTCAAAAATCTCTGAATCGTAAACCTTGTCTGTTTCCTTTACTCCACATTACACACTTGTGGGATTTGTACTGTATTTTCTCATTAAATGAAAGATCAAATGGATACCCCAAACTCTGTCCTTATACCAGAGTTTTCATAGTTTCAATAATTGTAGGCTTTTCTTCAAATGTGGAGATGGTTCCTTGCTCTCCTCTTTCAGTGGTTTAGAGTAAGGGATACATTCTCTACTATTACAAGATGCTACGAAACTGGAAACCCATGAGAAACATCACTGATTATATGGTGAAAATTAAGGGCCCATTTCAGAGGCTTACTGCCTCAGATAGTCATCAGTTGTATGTAGACTGCTTGAGTATGTTGATAATTAGATCCAACCTTTCACAGAAGTAATTAGCTTTGCCTAATGGGGCTACAAGACAGGCAGAAAAACACAGCAACATGTAAAATTTCCTTCACGCCCCATTGTTTTGAAACCACACGATTGGTAGCTATTGCAGTGACAATAAGAAAGTGCTCTGACCTTTGCTCTCAGACTTGATACAATGGAACTAATGGCAGCAAAGACATTTCCTATATTGTAATAATTGTGTGAAAATGTTTCCAAACAGATCCATGCCAAACTCAGTGCAGGTAGGACACAAAATAATTCTTGGTTAATCTGCAGCCTTCTTGGCAGCGGGGATTATCGTGTGATCATTAATTGATATTAAGTGGTTATCCCTGACAATCCTTCTTAAAGATGAGGAACTGCCATACTCAAATGTGAACATGGTAACTTCAGCTCTTGACCCTTGGGACAGATATAATCTTGCAGAATTGTAACCTTGCGTACTCTGTAACATAGCTAATAAAGAATGGTTCTCTTCAGTCTATAAATCCAATGAGCTTGAAGCACCGGTGAAAGACATAGCTCTGTGCTCAAAATCATCTACTCCATTCAAAGATGCTGGAGTTGAGGGTGGTCTTCGACATACACTGCCCCCATCACCTTAAAACTCTGTTTAATGCTCTGTTTCATCGAGCAGATAGACAATCACTCAGTCCATATTTAACCAGTTAAACAAGGCTACGGTTAATTCGTCCTTGGCACGGGTTCAGAAGTAAGAGATGTGTAATTTCCAGCTATAACAAGCTACATCAGAGGCACAGAAATGGATCCAAAAGGTATTACTATTCAGACATTCTTCGTGTGCATATTAACTAGGTAAAGCTTATGGATCCCCGGGTACCCCTTCTTCTTGTTGATACAAATGTGCTTCTTCTTAACCTCAAGTCATTGAGAAGTCCATCAGACATGATCAGTATTGATGGTAATCGATGCAGGAAGCAAGCCTTTGAACTCCCATTTGGTGTGGATAATTTCCCAGTTGAGGGGTACAAGCAATTCTGAGGACATAGATAGGGAACAGGTTGGTCTGAAAATGTTAAGGTGGTTGAGCCTTGTAGAACGCCATGTTCGTTAAAAGATGCAACAAGAGTGGCTCTGGGAGACATAGTGGGTGATATGCTTTGTAGGGAGATGACATTGTGTTAAAGACCAGGATGAGGAGTTTAAAAAATGCTCTGCATTTGGTCAATAATCAGCCAGCATGGTGGTGGTACAAGGAGGTGGATGTATTCCTGGGGAGGGTGACCAAGGTATTGGTCAGGAATTTGGCAGCGTAAAAGAGAAGGTGTAGTCACATTGTTCAGGTTCAGCTGTTGTACCCTCGCTTTGGTTATAGAGGTGGTGACCTCATGCTGGTGACAGATTGAATTCCAATGTTTTTGGTAAAGATGGTAGCCTAGTAGGGACTAAGAATGCTAAGGGAGATCATTTATGTCTTTCAAGATTTACTTATAAGGGATGGATGGTCATCCAGTCTTTGGTAATGATTCTGTGACAGGTGAGGCCATGCCCCTATCCATTATAAGGTGCAGCCCACAAGGCAGAGTTGCCAGATTCTGCATATAGATTCTTGAATGAAAATGACAGGATAAGACACTGGATGGTCTTTCAATTGCTTTAGTTACTGTCTCATTCCCAGTTGGCTGAGGTTTATTGTAATTAGTTTGTCCCAGGCTTCTACAAAGTGCTAAAAGAATTCTGATTCTGTGTTCTCCTGCTGTCGTCTTAGAATTACTTGCAGATGTATAGGAGCTCTAGTCCTAAATTTGCATTCAGATTTGCTGATTTAACGGAGTTGCAATAGGATTTCTTCCCACCTTACAGCTCAGTTTCCATTAGATTGTGCTACCTAAAGTCTGTTTCTTTTTGGATGGAAGCTCTTCTACTGTTTCTGTGGAAATTGTGTCTGAGACATTTTATTCTTCCTCTATTACTGCCTGTTCCGGAGTCTGGATTATCCCTTTTGGGCTCAGGGCATGGCTCCAGGAATCTCTCAGCCTTAGATTCCTCAATTGAAATAACCAGTTCCTCATTCTTAATTATGGGTATTGTCTCTACTTTTGCCTCTGGATTTTCTTTTTCTTTTTTACATGCAGACTCCATTCCCATTGTCTGAAATTTAGCTCTACCTCCTGTCCTGTCTGGAAGTTCTACATGTGTAGTTAGAACTTATCTTGACAACCGGAGACAATTTAATCCAAAAATATTCCACTTGATCTGATTCATTAAAGTGTTTGGGACCATGAAGATTTCTGTATTTATTTTGTTGGTGACAGATTGGCTAGCAAAGTGATGTCTTTTCTGTACTGCTACATAACTTGGGGGTGAATAAAATGTTTTCCCAGATAGTTCTTGTTCCTTGTGATCTCTCACTATCAATCTACTTTGTTTTAGTTTGCATTGATTCATTCATTGTGGTATTTGTTTTCTTCACTTCTTTAGATTTTCTCATTGATTTGGTTCCTTGATTAGTAATGGTCTCAACCCATGCCTGTGCCTGCACACTTTGTAGTACTTTTCCAAACGCTCCCTATAGTTTGTATTGGCAGCTTTGGAAAGCTCTCAAATCAACACATCCGCCATCGAATGAGGCACATTTGGTTTCAGGGTATTTTGGTTTTGGTCAAGGGCAAGATTCTATACTTCTTTCAGGAGTGGAATTTCATATTCCACCCCTTTCCTCATGTCACAATAATTTAGAGTTAAAGAAATTATTCTCTGGCACCGTTCTTGAATTTCCTCATTACACCTGTCAGACTGCAGGAAGTCTACATGATTCTTGCTTAATGTACTTTCAGCACTTAAGACCTAATGATCCACTGCACAAGAGTTCTGATTGATAATTCATGCCACAGATTCCTCACATTTTGTATAATCCCCAGGTATCAGACTGGGTCCGTAAACGTTTCCCCTGCACGCCCTAAGGTGCTGCCATGCAGATCCGCACAAACGCCATTCCACTCTGAAAATTATGTGCATGGCCTATTTAGGTGCCAATACCGCACCTCATTTTCCTTTCTTTCTATGCCACCAGACTTGGATCTGTAGGTGCCTTTGTGTTTCTCAGAGATATTTACCTCTAAAATTCTGTGCAACGGATTTCGCCCCCCAAAACATCTGGTTTTAAGCCCTTTTGGGACTGTCGCAAACAAATATTTGTGATAGATCCCTACCAGGTATGCCTGTGGTTGAGCCACAATTCCAGGGTCTGCGGCGACTGCGTGTTGATGTACCCAAAGGTCATCAGGGAGTGCGAAGCATAGCTTTACGTCCCAAAGCATAAAACCGATTCCTTGGGGATGCTCAAATTCACCATCCATGTCCAAGGTTAAAGCGACCAGTCTGCATCACACTCCAAGTCTTCAGGTAAATCAAAAAAGAAACACAAGAAATCAAAGCGGGGTACTGCTCATTCGCGCCACTGGTGTTTTCCTGAGCAGACACTGGGGTGGTGCCATTCTTCTGAGTTTCATTCCTGAAGTCAGCTGATGTCAGAACCGATCCTTCAACTCATGCTGGCACAACCAGAGTTTCCGGGGTCGAAATTGGCACTCTGCTTCAGTACGAAGAGTTCCCTGCAGCCATGCTCTGGCTTTTCGGATTCCTACCAACTCCATCTTACGTGACTTCAGGCCCCAAGAAACCAAGATGCCCTCCATCTGGAGTACCAATGAAAGGTTCACCCTGAGCCTGTCATGCCTCCTACTCCACTTCCCACCCTG
Organism: Triturus cristatus; assembly: GCF_964204655.1. Classification (NCBI taxonomy): domain Eukaryota; kingdom Metazoa; phylum Chordata; class Amphibia; order Caudata; family Salamandridae; genus Triturus; species Triturus cristatus. The sequence goes on from NC_140585.1 coordinate 247,905,515, forward strand.
CAAACTGTGCCAGCCCCGAGTCCTTCAACACCACTCCAACCCCTTCAATGTCAGAGGAGGAGGACCCGATAATTCTCTCATACATCGAGTTGGTGAAGATCCAACCACGACTGAAGTTGCACCTGATTCTGTCTAAATTTGTGGTGCAAGTGAGGGAACCCACTCTGCATTCACTCTTTGACACAAATTGTGACAACGACTATGCCTCAGTCAATGAGTTTGGTTAACCCTAACTTGACGGCACTTGGTACCAGGGTTTACAGGCGGCTAGTGGCCTCAGTATCTCCCTGCAGACTACTCGTTTTACTCCCTTTGACCAGCCACAGTGATATCTGCCTTCTATCCTTGGTCATGCGTAGACCTAGCCGAAGTTCTCAACTGCCAGCTCCCCACCTTGGAGGTCAAGACAAATTTCCTTACCGAAGTCCTTCAACCAGGACAGACTTCTTTTGAACTCCTTCTACCATTCAGCGAGGCACTAACGGACAAACCTTTTTCTGGCCCCCCTTGTCAGTCACCACATAGCCAGGCGCCATAGCATCCTTCTCCTGAGAGCCATGTGGTGCAAGCCTTTACAAGCAGATTTAATCCAAATATGTTCCCTACCACTCACCCTCACAGCCAACTGGCCCTCTGATCTGGTAACACCATCTACTTGTTTGGGCGTTACTCCCACAACCTTGGCACAAGTCCTTTCTGGTGTGCCTGGCAACCTTGGACCCATACTGGCACAAGCAAGCCAAGATGGTCATGATGCGGCCCCATACACAATTGATTGTGGTTTGGAAACCACTGATCTGTTTGGCCAGGCCATTGGCACCAGTGTTGTCATTCGCCGTCATGTGTGACTGCAATTGACTGGGTTCTCCGGGGAAGTAGAGTACTCCTTCATGGACATGCCCTTTGATGGGACGCGCCTCTTTCTGGACCATACTAATTCTGCCCTCTAGTGTTTTAGGGAGAGCAGGGCTATTGCTTGCCCTCTAGGCCTTTTCTCCCCTCCTTGCTGATTGCAGCAGTTGCAATGCTCCTTTTGCGGTTTTGGCCAAGGCACTCCCTTACCTACCGCCTGTTTAGCCACCCGATGGGACCCAGCAGTCGAACAGGTGGGCCATATAGATAGTTCGCAGGGATTATGCCTTACCATTCCTTTCTATCCCCCCTGTACCTTCCACTATCTCCCTAACTACTGACAGAGGACCATCTCTCCTTTTTGCGCTAGGAAGTGTAAGTCCTTTTGGCCAAAGGAGCTGTCGAGAGGGTGCTGGCACCAGACATAGGGCTTGGTTATTTCCGCTCCTTTCTAGTGCCCTAGAAGGATGGAGCCATCTCAATGCCTTCCTCCAGAAGGAGGAATTCATGATGCCCACCCAGGCCAAAGTATTGTCTGCCCTAGACCCTGGAGACTGGATGGTGATGTTGGACCTACAGGACACCTTTTTAGGTCTCGCCTTGGCAGTGCATGCTCTGCATGCACTGTCTCAGCGAGACCTAAAGTAATCTTTATGTTGGGGTAAACTTGATGTAATCTGTCTTTCCGCTTGCTATTGGCTTAGTTGTGGTTGTGTTGTTGTTATCTCTCTTTCTGTTGGCAGCGAGACCTAAAGTAATCTCTATGTTGGGGTAAACTTGATGTAATCTGTCTTTCCGCTTGCTATTGGCTTAGTTGTGGTTGTGTTGTTATCTCTCTTTCTGTTGGCTGTTGGTCATTTGCTAACTTCCTTGTAGTCCCGATACAGCGGTGCCTAACTACAGTGTTAGTTCGCTCTGCTTGCACTTCTTTTAATTGAAGTGCAGTGTGCCATCTGTTTTTCAGCTGTAGCCTGGTAACTGAAGACTTTCACTTTCGTGTATACTGGTTTAATTTGACCGTTTTACAGCCCTCCTTTGTCGAACTGTTTTGCTTGAGAAAGTCCTTCGAGATTAGGAGTTTCTGTCACAGGCCAGTGCCCCGAGCTCTCAGTTATCTGACTCATCTGCTGTTCCTCTGGCTGCGCACAGCGCACATCACAGCAAAGTCAACAGAAACGGAATGGTTTTTGCTCCTGTATGTATTTTGCACGCAGAATGGCTACAAAGACAACATGTGCCTGAAGTGAACACACTCACCCATGCTCTTGTCCCAACAAAGCTCCCATACTACTCTTCGAGGAGAAATAAACTACCAGGCCCACGGGACCGCCACGTGACATTAAAGAGCTACACTTGGCAGAACATGAAATTAATATTTTTATAAAACACAACTAACGCGCATTAACTGCTCTGTCTTATTGCAGAGACGAGACCGGCACCAAAGTAATGACACCTTCAAGACGGCTGCTTCTAGAGATGTCAGTAGATTAGACAAACTAATGGGAACAATATTTCCTGATTATCACGCAGAACAGTTTCATCTGAGAACAACCGATTGCTTCACTGTGGCCACATGGCCACTTGTCAGGACATATGCCATGGTCTCCGGACGTGCGCAGGCTGGTTGTTGTGATGGCTATACTCAGCCATTAACTTTTTATAGGTGCTCGCGCTGAAGACTTTCAAATGGGAAACAAAGGGCTGTGCTCATCTGTTCCAGGGGCGTGTTTTAATGGCAATTCGTCAGTTCCGAGTAGGGCTTGCAGGGGGAGGGGAAGGGGCGCAAGTGTTTGTTTCCTGTCAGACTTTGTTAGCTGAGTGCTAGTTAAATTATACAGAGTGCCAGGTTAACAACAGCGGCGTGCGCACTTTCAAGAACAGCAGGGAGAGCTTGAGCGATTTCATAATCTACATTACTTCTCCACTGAGCAAGCATGCACCTAACCTTTCACTCCTTGGGAGTGCATGTATTTACAGGCTGTCAACCTTATTTGTAAGATCATGCCGTGCTTCTTCTCCAGGCAGCCCTGTTCTTCTACAGCCCTATTCAGTTGCATGTACGTCCATTCCGTTTTAAACCACCAACGTTTTAAGGCACCTGGGGAGCTTGCCCCTCATTGCTGTCATGCTTTACTTTCTGTTGCTCAACTGGCCAAACTCTTATTTTTTCAATTGTATACACTTTTCGTAAGCAGCCGGGCGTGCTGCGCTGCTTATGAACAAGTTACAATATTAAAAAAATAGTGTTTGGCGAGCTGCGCCTCTTTTCTCTGGGAAGGCTCACCAAACTCTATTTTTTCAATATTACGGGGCATATTTACAAGCTCTGTGTGCCACTTTTGCGTCACTTTTCCCATGTTAAAAGTTACGCAAAAGTGGTGCAAGGGGCTTGTAAATCTGCCCCTATGTTTTTTCGGTGCTGGGGCTGCTCTCTGGCCAGCTATCAATGTGGTGGGGGAGGGGCAGTGTGAGTTTAATATTACCACCTGGCTTGGTTCCCTGGTCTGTGTTGCAGTCTGCAACGGCTGCAGGCACGCTCCGTTTGTCTTCGGTAAAAGTTCTCCGGGACATTCACCGTCGTTGCGTCCAAGAGGGCACTGCTCATCCTTGCCAGGGGGGAAGTAGGGGATCTCATGCATGCGCTGTGAACATTAGTTTAACACAAAAAAACAAATGACGCTTGACAACTTAAACATCGTAAAAAGCCTCCAGTGCTCTCCTCCGCAGCAGATATTTATCTTCCCTCAAGGAGCACCGGATAACTGTACTGGGAGTCTCTCCATTTGACCAGAGCTAGTTGTTGTTGGTTTACTTTGTAACTTCTGTTGGCTGTTGTGGCTGCATGATGTAGTGCTGTGTTTACTCACTCGTGCCTCTGCTGTGTGCGGTTCACACAGCTCATGAACTCTGTATATTTATTTTGGTTGGTCAAAAAAGGAAGTAGAACGCTTAAAGCAAAGAATTACTGCTCCACTCACATTGCACCTGCCTCATTATAAGGATACAAACGATAGTATGATCTTTTACACATGTACATGCCATTCTCCTCTGCCTTAAGGAAGAATTGCGTATTTCAAATAGGAATTGTGAATGTTATATATTTAAACCATACATTTCTTAACAAAAACACTTTTCAGACTTCTGTACTGAAAGATGGGAACTGTGTCTCCCGATTTGTTCTGTAAATAAACAGAGAGAGAACCAGTTGAATGACGAGGTTAGCTTCGCCAAGCTCAATGGTTGATTAATACTGCAGTACAAGAAGTCACTGATGACATATTCATGCTGCTGTCTTTATCTTTACAAACACTGTTAAAGTGTTGAGCTGACTCGAGATTCATCTGACTCGCAAAAAATGTTTGTGCTAAGAGTTCAATTCTTTCATGATTTACGCTACATTGCAAGTGGTCAAGTAAACCGCTTTTTACTTATTCATAGTGGTTCAAATTTAAAGGGAGTATTGTGGAAATCGCAAACAAAAGTTTGGGCGCAGGAATAAAGAGAGCCACACATTTTAAGGGATAACACAATGCATGTTTATAGGTGCAAATCCGTTTGCATTCACGGAAGTGCAGGTAATTAAGTGGCCGGCTTGAAAAGCAAGCATTTGCAATGCAGTAGGCCTTGCATTACTGAAAGTTTGAGCTATTGGCGTTGCAAATAATAATGCAACACCAATAGCTCAAACTTTCAGCAATGCGAGACCTATTGCATTGCAAATGCTTGTTTCATATTTCAATCAATCAATCAATCCATTTATAGAGCACACTACTCACCCGTGAGGGTCTCAAGGCGCTAAAAAGAGGGGGGAGGGGAGTGCTGCTACTGATCGAACAGCCAGGTCTTGAAGTCTTCTGCAGGTCAGCAGGTCCTGGGTCTGTCGTAGGTGGACGAGGAGGATGTTCCATGTCTTGGCGGCGAGGTGGGAGAATGATCTGCCGCCGGAGGTCGTTCGGTGGATGCGAGGGACGGTGGCGAGGGCGAGGTCAGTGGAGCGAAGCTGGCGGTTCAGGGTGTAGAAGGTGAGTCGTTTGTTGAGGTATGCTGGTCCGCCGTTGTGGAGTGCTTTGTGAGCGTGGGTGAGGAGCTTGAAGGTGATCCTCTTGTTGACGGGGAGCCAGTGCAGGTCTCTCAGGTGGGCAGTGATGTGGCTGTGATGGGAGTCGTTGAGGATGAGGCGAGCGGAAGCGTTCTGTATGCGTTGAAGGCTTCTCTGGATTTTGGCCGTGGTTCCTGCGTAGAGGGCGTTGCCGTAGTCCAACCTGCTGCTGACGAGGGCTTGGGTGACTGTCCTTCTGGTTCCGGTGGGGATCCATCTGTAGATCTTGCGAAGCATGCAGAGGGTGTTGAAGCAGGAGGAGGAGACTGCGTTGACTTGCTGGGTCATTGAAAGTGTTGAGTCCAGGATTAACCCCAGGTTGCTTGCGTGGTTGGTGGGTGTCGGTGCAGCTCCCAGCGTGGCTGGCCACCAGGAGTCGTCCCAGGCAGGGGGGGTGGAGCCGAGGATGAGGACCTCCATTTTGTCAGAGTTCAGTTTCAGGCGACTGGTCTTCATCCATTCTGCGACGGCCTTCATTCCTTTGTGTAGGTTGGTTTTGGCGGTGGCCGGGTCCTTGGTGAGGGAGAGGATCAGCTGGGTGTCGGCGTACGAGATTGAGGTCGTGCGATCGGATGATGTTGGCGAGCGATGCCATGTAGACGTTAAAGAGGGTCGTACTGAGGGATGATCCTTGGGGTACGCCGCAGGTGATCTTGGTGGCTTCGGATCGGAATGGGGGAGGCGGACTCTCTGGGTTCTGCCGGTGAGGAAGGAGGTGATCCAGTCCAGGGTTTTGTCACGGATTGCTGCGTCTTTGAGGTGTGTGCGTAGGGTGTGGTAGCAGACTGTGTCGAAGGCGGCTGAGAGGTCCAGGAGGATGAGGGCGCGGTTTCACTACTGTCCAGCAGGGTCCTGATGTCGTCAGTGGCGGCGATGAGGGTGGTTTTGTTGCTGCGGAATCCGGATTGGGACGAGTCCATGGTGTTGTTCTCCTCGAGGAAGCGGGTCAGTTTCCTGTTGACAGTCTACTCAATGACTTTCGCCGGGAACAGGAGCAGGGAGATGGGCCGGAAGTTCTTGAGGTCCTTTGAGTCCGCCTTGGGTTTCTTGAGTAGGGCGTTGATCTCGGCATGTTTCCAGCTCTCCGGGAAGGTGGTGGTCTCGAAGGAGCTGTTGATGATCTGCTGGAGTTGGGGTGCGATGATGGAGCTCGCTTTGTTGAAGATGTGGTGGGGCTAGGGGTCGGATGGTGATCCATCCTGCCAGCCCATTTCCGTCTTGCCGGCCAATTTCCACCCTGCCGGGCCATCCGCTTGACGTTTAAAGCCTTCCTGCCATCCATCAAAGGGAATCTGGTATGGGGCTCCCAGACAACACCACTGCCATGTGGTACTGCACCAAACCGAGTGGGGTGGGATCACAGACCCTGTGCCAGGAGGCCTTGCGCCTCTGGAAATGGCTGGACCACCAAGGAATTTTCGTGGTGGTGAACAGCCTGGCAGGATCATTGAATGCCGGTGTGGACGAGCTCAACCATCGTCACCTAGCGGATCACGAATGGCTGTTACACCCTCAGGTGGTGCAAGGTTTCCTGTGTAAATGGGCAAAACCGTAGCTCGATTTGCCACCTCCGGGAACGCACAATGCCAGCACTTCTGCACGTTAGAATTTTCAAAGCGTCTCTCTCGCTCTCGCTCTCTCTCTCTCTCTCTCTCTCTCTCGGAGACGCTTTCTGTCTCGAGTGGAACTCCGGACTTCTGAATGCCTTTCCACCAATATCACTCCTGCCCAAGTTCACAAAAAGATCAGGAGATACGAGGCTAAATCATCCTTGTGGCTCTAGATTGGGCACAGAGACCATGGTATCCAGAACTCCTGGGCTTGAGCATATGTCCTCCAATTAGGCTGCCCCTCTGGTAGGACCTGCTGTTGCTGCAACAGGACAGGGTGCTGCACCAAGGATTTCGCACTGTCCCACTTCATGCTTGAGGATTAAGTGGCAACAGCTGAACACCTACAACCTTCTTTCAGTGGTGGTTGATGTCATCTTGGCAGCCAGGCATCCATCGACTAAACCTGTATACGCGTCATTGGGACGAATTTGTGGCTTGGTGCAGCACACACCATATTGACCTCCTCAAGGCTAAGTTATCTGACGTTCTGTTTGTGCTTTTTCTTGCCCGGCAAGGCTTTGCTTTGGGCACAGTTAAAGGTTATCTTTTGGCCCATTCATTTTCTTACGGTTGCAAATCAGCACTCATTGCTTAAGTCACCAGTTGTGATGTGATTTTTAAAGGGGCTACAACGCATGTTTCCCCCTTCTCCCTTGATCATTCCCAATTGGAACCTTAATCTGGTCTTTACTTGCGCAATGTGCACTACGTGTGAGCTGTTTCACTGATCTCCCTTACGGCTTCTTACCATTAAGGCTGCGTTCTTCTTCTTCACTGCCTCGGCATAGTGAGGGAGTGAGCTTCAAGCTATTTGTACCAATCCACCATACACTGTGTTCTACCCAGACAAACTGCTTCTGCAGACTCTGGCATGCTTGCTGCTGAAGGTTGTGATGCTGTTCCACATCGGTCAAACTATCACCTTGCCTGCCTTAAATTCTCCACCCTCACCCCTCCAAGAGAACACTGAGCTTCTACATACATCATACCAAAGAGCACTGGGTGGACTGTTGCAGGGATTCTGCTCATGCACAGAACTATGCGCAGGAAACCAGGACCTCAGTGAATTGTGGTGTACCAAAACCCACCTCAGTACCCAAAACCCCTATCCGACTAGCATCAGTGTCTCATTCGTTCTCCGTATCATCTCGAAGCTACCAATGATTGGACAACCCAGAACAAGCGACTTGGAGGACTCTCAGGAAAGGTGGGAATCAGAAACACCTTTTCGTTATTATTCTCATATCAGTCCACAACAAGAGTAATCCGAGACACGGTAAAGTTTAAAATGTTTATTTTCAACTATGTGCTCTAAGGTGCAGTACTTTGGCTAACATAAGCAGACAAATTATTAAAAACAAAACCATCAGCATTGTTACAATACCATTGAAAATGAAGGGAGAAATCATATTACAAATGATAGTGGAAAACAACCACTCTCCCTTCTCTAGTAAGCTAGTTTTATGAAACTAATAAAAGGTCTCTAGGCTCGAATGAGGAACCCCATACCGAAAATATCAGCTTAGGTGAATCACATCACAGGATCAGCTCTGCTCTGTGTCTGGAAAAGGTTTTCTCCAAGTGTCTGAATCATGCATGCAAATGCAATATTAAAGGCACCCGAGTTTCAGATATTTGCAGCTTTGTGCATGTTATGGCCAGAGCGTGGGCCGATCAACCTGAATTCAAAAGCATACATTGTTATTTGACCTTGACTGCTTCTGCACACAGTGTTCAGACTAAGGTCGCGGTGCAAGTCTAGGGATGTGAAAAACAGACCGTTCTCATGTGAAGAAAAAGCAAGCAAGCAGTTTTTCTTGTAATAACAGCTACCTGCAGTGTCGTGTGCAAAAGCAGCAAAGTGGCAAGATGGCGTTTGACATCTAAAGCGCTTTATGCTAACATAGCAATGTGTGCACGTAGAACCCTGTCTCCACTACACCATTCCTTTATCTGGCCACAAACAAAATAGGGAAGCAAAGTAGGAACGCGGAGTTCAAGTTCAATTGAGACGGAACCAAGTTCATGTATTGCCAACCCATATAATTGGTAGTGAGAGTTCAAAAAACTTGTTGGAAAAAGTAAAAAAATAATAAAATATCTCGCAAAGGCGTGACAGAGCCTAGTGTGGAGTAAAAAGAAAAAAAATTAAAATTTTGGTTCGGACGTGCGGAAGATGGACAACTCCCAAGTTAATCCATCAACGTGTAGGCACAATAAGTAGCAACTGCCTCCAAGAGGAAGTCATTATAATGTTCAGTAAAAGAGTCCGCCATCTAGTCAAGTAAAGTAAATGAGTATACATGTTCTTCAATAAATGGAGCCTCTAGTACAATCGGAGGACAACGTGCGTGTTCTTCAAGATAACTTTTCGCCAAGAAGTCATATGCTGCCGCATATATATCCCAATTCCCTAGGACTCCATGTGCCGCTCCACAGGCCATAATCCCTATGCCAGAACAGTCCAACTCATGAGCCACTAAGGGACTCATTGGTCGATCATAATGCGGGGCAGGAGACGCCGTGTTTGACAGGCACAAATCCAGAGCCCATTCGAATGGACAATCTAGGCAATGGAAAACAGGTTGCACGCAAGTAAAGTAAGAGAACCAGAAGGATAATCCATAGGTTACGCTTAAAGTGGTCAGTGGTAATGTTCCATAGTATTCAAGCATCCGGTTACGCAGTTGAAGCAGCCGGGGCAGGCTGTCGTGTGATACATATCGTGCAGCCATTGTGGAGCAAACAAACCAACAGGAGCACACCAGCAGTCAGGGCGAGAATCAATGGTAGCCCGCCGAAGACGCTGGAAAAAATAGAATAAAAAAATGCCGTTATCACACCAAATATTGTTTGGAAGGAGGTCACGAGGCCGGAGCCCACAACTTTGAAAAAATGCACCAAGCCAGTTGTTGACGAGGCATTGAATATAGTAGAGCACCGAAATGAAGGGGGAGATCAGTATTTAAAAGCGCGTGCACCTCGGTGCGGGTGTTTGCCACATGAAGGACGAATGTTTCACGGGAGGAAGTCAGAGCGACTTCTTTTTGAGACAATAGAGCCCTTATTCTGCTCATCTTGTTGAACTCTGCTTTCGAGGTTGGGATGGAAGGTCAGATGGATACATCCAGTCTCCCATGCGGGGCGGCAAAAGGACATCTTTACAACAGACTACGCGCTGTGAGACATTTACAATGTACGGAATCCCCACTAGCATCCCGCAGCATGCCTCATTATTTAAAAGCAAATAGCTACTGTTAGCTAATAATGTAAAAGTGGGTGTAATCGTTGGCACAGGATTTCCCTTCGGAATGCAAACTAAATTCGGAGCCTGAACGTTGCAGGCGCCATGCAATTGGATGTGCCTACAGACTACTGAGTGTTCAGGTGTGGAAGTGCATTCCTCTCCTTTTAAATAAACGTCTTTACCCTCTCTGATGCACCTGTATGTAAATGAGAGTGACCAAACTTCATATAGGAAAGCAGTACCCAATGGTTCGTATCTGCCTAGGGCATAATGTTTCATACATGAACTGAACTTAAACAATGGAAATGGCCAGGTGATTAAACCGTGGATAAGCCACACAGCTGAGTTCGAGTCGTCCACAGAGAAAGGTAAAGGTTCCAACTTTTCAATATGCAATAATGAGTATGTTGCATCTTTCATGGACATGAACTGTTGTTTTGCAGTCAGATTGAACGGCAGGAATAAAGATGATGTATTCATGTAGTCCCAGGGAACTTTCCCAGCCTTCAATGTTTGTAAAGTCCATGCAAACTACATTATAGAACGCAATTGATTTTGACCATGGTATAAAACAGACATATCATCCTGTACAATATCCACAACAGATGAAACAATATTATCTAATGTGTAAATTCTGGAAGAAAGGGTGTTTATGCTATTATCGTTGACAGCTAGCACTTTTTTCAAATTTGCTTGGTCAATAGCCCTTAATCTGGACCTGCCACCCACAGGACCCTTAACAAAATCATTCAAATCCACTTTGTCGTTCAATTTTGATAAATGAAGTTTAACAGATGCCAAGGTGGAATGTTGCAGCCAGTTCTGACATAACTTACCTACAGAATAGGTAGTAACAGAATGGGAAGATTGAAATCGGGGGTCCACTCTAACCTGTGTATAGCCAGGGTATGGACCCAGAAAACTATGTTGACAGGAATCCGAGCTCCTCTGCCATAACAACCACTCTTCAGGGTCTTGGTTGGAAATGTTGAAGGATGTATTAGTAATGAACGACTGCAATGCAACAAGGGACAGATCTGTGTGAGTATTCCATTTTGGATAAGCGCCCAGATCAGGAATAGAGGGGGAATTCATCTTTTTAGAAGTCGCCAATCCAAAGCAGGTGGTTTGAAAAATGGTAGAATTCAAAAACAACATGTGGTTTGGGATCAGGCAAGCACGATGCAGAGCTTCTGTACCTTGTACCTGCCACGCTTTAGAACCCCAAACAGATTTAAGATCAATGGTATCTTTCCACAGGTCATAGCCCCCTATAGCCAATTCATCCATAAAGGACTTGGAATACAATAATTTAGTGTGGGTCAGTGTAACTTTGGGAGCTGACTCAGCAGCCACTTTAAAATGAAAGGCTTCAGGTTCAGATACACTGAAATCAGTAAAATAAGTAAATTCGTTCACTAGAGTTTTGGAGCTGCCTTCAATGGGCGCTGGGCAATGTTCCCATTGCGTATAATTGACAACATTTCTAAATGTATTCGCTTTATGCAGGAAATGATTTCCATAGTGTTGGTAGCAAAACAACTCTCCGTAGTTTGCTGTGTTCAAATACAAATCTTCAGCATCAAAAGCAGCATAATATTTCAAATCAGAAAAAAGAGCCTCTGTGGCTTGGACATCCCAATCATCAGAGCGGATGTTTTGTTTCACAACATCCCCCATAGAAACACTAAGTACATTGGGGACATTAATCACCTCTGTGGGACCATGAATTTGAAATTTAACAGCATCTCATAGAATCCCATCTAACACAGGCCAGGCAGTAATATTCACAAAAGTCTGGTCCGTCTTCATGATGTGTGACGAGGAGTGGGGTGCCAAAAGTTCCATCTATTAATCTAATTGTAGATCTTTTGGTGAGATCGTGTCCATTTATTAGACAAAAAAATACGACCACAAATCCAATTGACATAAACAAAAAAATAGTTATGAGCACCAGCCAAATGTAAGTCCAAGGGGGAATTAAAAAATATCTTTTAAAATAAGCAGCAAAAATAGAAATGTTCGATGGGGCATTGGAAGTCATAGAGTTAGTGTCAAATGAAAAACGTGACTGGTCAACTGCACTTGATTGTAAACCAGGCAACAACACATCTGTGGGATAATTATACTCAGTATCTTCAACTGGACCACCAGCCGGTGGAGACAATAAAGTATTGGTAACTGTATGCATCTCAATGGAAATGTCAGGCCTGTTGGTAGTTGCCGGAGCCAAAACAGAATTTCTCAGCATTGCTGGACAAGAGACCGCTGGAGTCATACTAAGAAGAATCGGCCACTCGCTGTAGTTTGACATTGTCAATGGATATGTACCTGTTATCCTTGCGACCAGGAAGTGGAGGTAAAATGACTGTTCTTGTACCCTGCACGCCAAGCACTGGTACTGGAGCACGATCTTGTTCTCCACCTTGTCACGGACCAGGTCACCAACTCGAGGTAGCCAACCAACTACCGGAATCTGAAACGCAGCATCAGTTGTGGAGGGCAAGTGTTCCTTTGCAAGACTGTCTCTGGTCTCTTGTAGATTCTGTAATACAGCACAGTGATCATCTACGTCAAAGGGTGCGGCTGACGCCGCCATGTCTAGACCATCAAGGTCCGGGACAAAATGTTTATGCCAAAGAGCATTTCGTATGGGGTCCGCCCACCCAGAGACCTTCTAGGGAGATTATTAAGTTCACGTTGAATGCTATACAGCTGGGCCAACCAGTTCCTGCCAGTACCTAAAACCCTAGCTGTCAGGGATTGCTTTAAGTCACGGTTCATTTGCTCCACAACACTATTGCCCTCAGGCCGGTATGGAGACGAAAAATTGACTTGGACCCCCAAAGATCTCATGGCTTCTTTGTACGCCTTCGAGGCGAACGCAGGACCTTGGTCAGAATGAAGGGTACCACATGCAAAAATTCCCACAAAGACACGCAGATCCCTGATGACAGTTCGAGCATCAGCACTTCGTTGTGGCCAGACCCAAAGAAAACGAGTACACGAATCCACTGCAACTAAGATGTACTTATACGCAGTATCAGAGGAGAAAGGACCGCAGCGATCTAAATAAACGCACCCAAGTGGTTTATTAGATATGTACAACTGTGTTTGTGGCGGGCGCGCAGCAGTCAAAGGTTTTATCTGCTGGCAGATGTCACATTTAGGAACATAAGCACGAGTCTGTTTATACAATCCGCGCCACCAGTAACGTTGTTGTAAGAGAGTAACAGTCGCCGAAACGCCGGCATGGGCAGAAGCCATACCTTCGTGAGCTGCTGTTATCAAGGAAAGTCTGCAGTACGCGTTGGGAATCAATCTGTCACCAACGTCGTTAATTCTCACATAGGGAACTTTATCAGGACTTAAATGATGAGTATTTAGAAGGGAAACCTCTAGGGTAATCACTTCCCTTCTCTGTCGCAGCAATAGCTGCCAAGATGTCATCATCAATCTTACTTTTGGATCTTGTAACTGCTGCTACTAGATATGTTGCCACTGCTGTTTTCGCTGCTTCGTCAGCTAAGCTGTTTCCGACAGCGTGGACACCTACTCGCTGGTGCTCAAGAGTATGAATTACATCCACGAGCGGCAGACGTTGTTTAAGGTCTGCGACTCGAACCCAAAGCATTTTATGCTTGATTGTGCTACCTTTGGAATCACGATACTCATTTTGAGACCAAAAGAATAAATTGTCGTTGAAAGATTGGACACAGTAAAAAGAGTCACTCACTATAAGAGTAGTAACTCGAGGATCAGCAAACTCCAGGGCAAGCACCAGAGCACGAAGCTCTGCCAACTGGGCGGTACAATCACCCAACGTCTGTGTGTGCCCGACATCAGATTTGAATTTACCATTCACGAAAGTACCAGCCAGGCCGCTGAATAAGCATGCTTAGATTCCGTCGCCGGTTGCGCATAACCGTCAGTGTAAATGACACATTGGTAATCCTCAAGCGGGCGCAAGGACAGAGGAGCTGGATGAACAAATTCATACTGCAAGTACTCCTGAGTCTGCAATGAGGCATCAAAGATGTAAGTGACATCCGGCGATGTCAAAGAAGTGGCCCATTGTATCCAACGTGGATGCAAAGCTTTAGAATTAGGTACACTGGCTTTCGTTACTGCCTCTAGGGCAGGATACGGTGTGACAACCAACATGCGTTTCCCTTGCGACAGCGCTCTCTCCTTCAGAATCGCCATCTGCACTGCAGTCAAAACCTTTTCGACAGTGGAAAAGCGCATTTCAGCCGATGTGTACAAGTGCGATTTGTAAGCAATCATTGAACATTAAGTACGTGAAACCCACCGCGCCAGGCACAATTCTTATTACCAGGTTGGTGTGGTTATCACGCGTCAGTAAGTATTTCGAGGCAAGAAGATCAGCCTGCAAAGATTGCAGGATAGCTGAATGTTCTGGCAGCCAGCTCGATTTGGAAAAAGTAGGTTGTACCAAGGCATATAGCGGCTTGATACGCTGGGCATAATCGGGAATGTAAGTACGTCCGAAATTCAAAAACCCAGCAAAGATTGTAGTTTCTTCAGTGTTGTCGGAGCACGCAAACATGCGCACTTCTCCAGGAAGTGAGGTGCTAATCCTCGACCTTCGTTGTTGAGTTCATAGCCCAAAAACAACACTGTATACTCTGCAATGTGTGACTTTGCAAAGTTGAATTTGTAACCGAAGTCCACAAACATGACAATGATGCGGTCAACTCGACACAGATGCGGCCATAACCCATCGTCTGTGAGATAAATATCATCAACATACGAGTACGCATCAGGGTCAATGCTCTCCAACAGAGAGACAACACGAGCGGCAAAGACGCATGGACTGTTTTTGTAGCCCATTGCTAATCTTTTAAACAGTTTTTGCTTGCAGACGGAAGTAAAGGCTGTCCATTGACTACTAATAGAGGACAGGTTATGGCTATAACAGCCATTGGAGATGTCAAGTGTGGTCTTAAACCCTTTTCTCACGAGACTATCAACGAGGGCAGAACTGTGGGTATTCTGTACGGCACTGGTCCGACAATGAGAGTTAAAATGCCGGTAATCCAAAACTAGACGGTACGACCCATCAGGTTTAGTTACAGTGAATAGAGGATTATTCATGGGTGACACACATGTTTCAATAACACCTTGATATTCCAATTGTTTAAGGATTTCTGCGACGTGAGATCTAACTTCGCGGCGCATGGAATATTGGGGTTGCGGCTGGGGCATAGACCGTCATGGAATCTCATGGCTTGGCGACAATTTGTCCCACCCAACCTGAGTATGGTACAACGCCAGAGCAAGTACCTGAGCCTACTCTTCTGCAAAGTTCTGAGCCTGATCCTTCGGCACAGCGTGAGCCAAAGATGGGAGGATTACCCCCTCCCCCCTAGGAGCGGCCAAAACGAAAGCTGGGGGCCAGTCTGCCTCTGCCAACAGAATGTCATATGTAGAGGTCAGATTTTCCCAAAAAATCCCTTTCATGGTACGTTGCATGTCACCTTCTATTAAAAGGACTATGTCATATAGTCTGTCAGGGGGAGCCACTCTAGTATCAGCAGTTTCTACAGTAATGAATGTGTCAGCTGCTGTCGCCTTCAGATATGAACGCAGTGCTTGCCGCACTACTGTAACCTCCGCTGCGCTGTCTAGCAGCGTTAGTGCCCATGTCCGGTTCCGAAGCTGCGTTCTCACTATCTATGGCATACCTCGCTGTTAGTGCAGCAACTTTCTTCTTTTGAAACGGGGGCCGTTGTCGTGCAAATTCGTCCTGCTTGCCTTTACCGTCAGTCTGGCGGGGCTGCTCACGTCCTTGTTGGGCACCCCGACCTTTGCCACGTTCTCCTCCACCGGACTGTGAGACCGATGTTTCCTGTGAAGAACGAGGAGAATGTTGTTCAGGAACCTGAAATCTATCAGGAGACCTAATCCTAGTGCGATCGCGCAAATCATATGTGCGTGCACTAGCCGCTTGGACCGGCGACGCGGGACGAGACTCCTATTTCTGTTGCTGCTTCCCCTGTTTTTTAGCTTTCCAATTATGTTTAGTAAAAGCTGGAAGGTGGGCTTTAAAAGACGTCCCTGTCTTAGTTTGCGGTTGCGTAGTTGTTGTCTGAACAAAAGGCTTAACCCCTAAACTATTGCGGCCAATGGTCTTATAAGCCTCCGCAATGATCTTTGGTAACTGCCGGGGTTTATCGACGTTGGCGACGAGGCGCAGCTCATTCGACACTTGAAAGTTAACCGCATCTCCCTTGACGTTAGCAAGGATGAGCGTGGCAACTACGTCGAACACGCCGACAAGCCTCATCCCTAACTCGACCGCCGCCTCCAGACCGTGTTGATCCTGAACACGTTTGATCACGGAGCGCAGTACAGCCATAAGCACTTCGAGCAGACTGCTGCAAACACTTTACCCCAGTTATCACAATCAGCTACCTCTGGGACCAAGTCTTTCTGCAAACTAATGGTGAGGATCCTGTGTTTTTCCACAGCAGTAGAATTCGGAAAAACTGCTTCCAGATGGTCAAATTTCTCAGCAAGCCAATAAGGCATATCGTCCTTATTTTGGGGGCGCTTGCCCATAACCGAATTAACCATGACGGGACTAATAGTAATCCCGGCCGGGCCAGCTCGTTGCACCGCAACCCCAGGTGCCCCCACCTGGACATTGCGTGAAACGTATTGCACTAAAGCCCTATGTACTGTAATTAGGGCGGTATGGAGTTGACGTAACTCATCCACCGCGGCTTGCAAATAACGTGGATGTGGTGTAAACCTGGCCAAGACTGGCCAAGTGGCCCCAGGAATGGACAAGGGACCCAAACGAACCAGTGTAACCGTGTGGGGGAGGGCGCCATTGAACCAAATACGATGCTGCCAAGCAGAAATTGGAATTTCCTGCGTCCTATATGGCGTGTAATTAGCCGGGACTGCCGTAGGAGTGTATGAGTGAAACGTATTATCATCAGCATTCACCGCCGGCAAAGTAACCCAAGAGTAAAACAGCTCATAAGGATGTGATGCATCAGCACTCACTACAAAGATAATAGACATCCCATCGTCAGGCACCCCGAACTGCGTTGAATGATGCCGGAGAGGTGCGAGACTATGCGCTGCATTAGCGACTTCAGCCATAAGGACACAGAGAAGAAAAACAATCTATATGAACAGTAGCACAAAAAGGGTACAAGATAAAACTAAACCTTTTTAATTGTCAAGCTTGAAAGAACCTATACATTAACTATTTAGGTAGGTTAAAACCGTCACTCCAGTTAACCGGAAACCAGAGTGAGGGTATTGTGGACTAATATAAGCACTACTAAGGCGTCTTAATCATAAGACCAAACGTTAGGTGTGCCATGTTGCAGGGATTCTGCTCATGCACAGAACTATGCGCAGGAAACCAGGACCTCAGTGAATTGTGGTGTACCAAAAACTCACCTCAGTACCCAGAACCCCTATCCGACTAGCATCAGTGTCTCATTCGTTCTCCGTATCATCTTGAAGCTACCAATGATTAGGCAACCCAGAACAAGCGACTTAGAGTACTCTCAGGAATGGTGGGAATCAGAAACACCTTTCGTTATTATTCTCATATCAGTCCACATCAAGAGTAATCAGAGACACAGTACAGTTTAAAATGTTTATTTTTAACCACGTGCTCTAAGGTGCAGTACTTTGGCTAACATAAGTAGACAAATGATTAAAAACAAAACCATCATCATTGTTACAATACCATAGAAAATGAAGGGAGGAATCCTATTACAAATGATAGTGGAAAACAACCACCCTCCCTTCGCTAGTAAGCTAGTTTTATGAAACTAATAGAAGGTCTCTAGGCTTGAATGGGGAACCCCATACCGTAAATATCAGCTTAGGTGAATCACATCAGAGGATCAGCTCAGCTCTGCTCTGCGTCTGGAAAAGGTTTTCTCCAAGTGTCTGAATCATGCATGCAAATGCAATATTAAAGGCACCTGAGTTTCAGATATTTGCAGCTCTGTGCGTGTTATGGCTAGAGCGTGGGCCGATCAACCTGAATTCAAAAGCATACATTGTTATTTGACCTTGACTGCTTCTGCACACAGTCTTCAGACTAAGGTCGCGGTGCACGTCTAGGGATGTGAACAACAGACCGTTCTCATGTGAAGAAAAAGCAAGCAAGCAGTTTTTCTTGTAATAACAGCTACCTGCAGTGTTGTGTGCAAAAGCAGCAAAGTGGCAAGATGGCGTTTGACATCTAAAGCGCTTATGCTAACATAGCAATGTGTGCACATAGAACCCTGTCTCCACTGCAGGACGATCCGCTCTTTTTGAGGTTCTCTGCGGTGAATTAAGGCAAAGCGTTGCAGAAGAGGTTCATTTTCTGCTGGATCATGCTCTGCCTAAAGATCTGCATGCATTGGCCAAAAAGCAGCCTCCAGAAGGTCTGCATGCTCATTCTACCAGGACCAAAGCTGCACCACTACTTTGGCACGAGAATCCCTATCCTGGACATTTGCCAGGCAGTTATGTGGGCGTCCCTACATACGTTCGCAAAGCACTATTGTCTGGATAGTCAGGTTGGCGAGAGGGACAGTTTGCCCACTTGGTCCTGAAGAACTCTCTGGTTTTAGTCCATCCACAGACTAACCTACAAATAGTTACTGCTTTGGTATCTATTCAAAAGGTGAGGAATCTCCTTTCACCTCTTTCTCTTCTGCTTCTTTCTTTCACCCTTTGCCTAATTTGCAGCAAGTCAAGTCAGAGGGGATTAGCTAAACACATATTTCAAAGTGCCTGTAAACACTGCTCTACAAACTACCCTTATGCATCAAGCCAAAATCCAGTCGGTAAAATACCGATTCCTTATTAGCTCCCGGTATTAAGTAAAAAATACCCAATCCCAATGCATCAACCCAAAAGCAGAAATCGGTATTTAAGGAATCCTTAAATAGCGATTCTTTAAATAGGGATTCCTTAAATACCGATTCCTTAAATAGCGATTGCATTTAAGGAATCCCAAAGTGAGATTCCTTAAATGCAATGCATCAAAGTTAAAAAATTAGCGATTTCGCTAATAAGGGGAGCAAATTACCATGAAGATGAACTGCATGGTAATTTGCAAAAACTTTGAAAAATGCACTTTTGTGCATTTTTCAAAGTTTCATGTTGCGCACACACATGCCCTTAGAGCATGTGTGTGTGCAACATATGTGCACATATCATTTTCAGGGGTGCAACAGGGTGTCCTTTTGACACCCTGGCACCCTTGAAAGTGCTCCAGCTATTAGCAATTCGGTAATACCGAATCGCTAATACAGAATGGCTTTACATTCATTCCTATGGGCCTCCAAGCCCATAGGAATGAATGGGTAGGTATTCCTTATTACCGATTCGGTATTACCGATTCGGTAATAAGGAATGTTAAGGAATCGCTATTTGAATAGCGATTCCTACATGCATAGCCTTTTGCTATTCCTTATTAGCGATTCCTTATTTTTCGCTAATAAGGAATCGCAAATGCTAATGTTGATGCATATGCCTTGTAACAGAAATGCTAATGTACTTACTTATAAAAAATGTATCAAATACTTTGAAATAAAAAAAAAGAAATGCAATCTCTATCAGAAGACCAATATACTTCTGATAACATCTGATTGGTAACTCTCTGGTAGAGAGTCTTTCTAGGGCATATTCCTCACCAACCCTCCCATCCTCCTCATTCAGTGATTGGACTCTCTCCATTAATATGATCCCAAGTCTAGGAATCTGCACTCTGTTTACCAATTTGCTTTTGAGCCTCTGTGTCTGGGGGTGCGGACAGTCTCGAATGCAACTGACAACAGTGCTTGAGAGTGGCCCCTATATAGACCCATGTGCCATTTTCGGAGCAGAGCAGCTTCCGTACTGAGCCACAAGGCGCCACTTTCCAGTGTGCAAAGGTACTGCTGAAAAGTTTCCAGACCCAGTCTGACGCCTGGGGAGCATTCAAAAGGTGAGGAATCTGCAGGTAAATAGTCTCTACCAGAAATAGCATTACCAAAGGTTAGTAACTTGTTCATTTAGGTCTGTCAAAAAAAGGCAGACAGCTAGAACTGTGATTGGCTTTCGCATTGTAGCTCTGCGTATCTAGCTATGCATCTGTAATTTGGTGCCAACAAATTGGGACCCTGCATTTGACCCTTTCACCACAAGTGTCACTCAACTGGATATATGGAAGGTAGCCTGTTTAGGTTCCTGTGACCTCCATCCAGTATTGCAATCATGTTTCGGTATTAAAGCCATGAAAAAAAATCAGCAAAGCTAGTGAGTACTTGAGGACCAATCATCCATTCATCCACAATGAATTGTTGTGTTCAAATTCAGTCGCTCTTCTTTTTTGGTGTACTACACTTCAAGGGCACAATGCTTTCTTCCTAACTTAGAAGTTAAGTCCCTGCATATGTGTTTATCACTTAATGGAGAAATATTACGTGGTAGGACATTGTGCTTCCAAGCAAACTATTGCCCATTGAACAGTCTCTGAAATCAACAAGTTTATGCCATCCAGTAAAGTTATTTTTTTTCCTTCCCAAGAAATGTAGCTATTAATATAATGTCAAGACATATCACTTAAACAACCTCCCATTTGTTTTTATGTTTCGTTATTATATTTTAAAATAATGAAACCGTGCAGAATCTCCCTCATTTAACAACTTTAGTCAATATGCACAGTTCAGTGGTTATGCAGGTGCACTGCATTAATATCACTGTTCTTCCACTTGGCCACTCAGCCAACTGCTTGAAACAGCACACATAGCTAAATACCCAAGTCCTTCATTTTGGAGTGTGGGCTAGCCTGCTCATCAGTAGAATGTGTTGGGAGTTCTACCAATATCTTATTCACTGCAACCTTCGTAAGCCAGTAGTAGTCTGTCTTTGGATAAAGCAGGTGTCTCTCTTTTGGACCATCTTTTTTATGTTTACCTCATGGTGTTGGTTTTTTCCTTTGATCTGCAACAGTGTTAAGCCTAAAAACTGAGTTACTCCCTAGCTTCCTTTTTATGTTGCCCCAATAACAATTGCAGAGTTTAATAGTTGTAGCTTGTGTGCTAAGTGCATCAGTTTATTAGCTACTTTTCCCCCAAAATCTCCAAGTGTCTTTCTGTTGAGAGTTTCATTCAACCACTGCCTTTTGACACTAACAGCATGGAAGATGCTTAGTTGGTAGTCTTACTAAATCCTTTCACACCGTTTACAAGGGCACTTGCTGCTCTCATTCACCCAATTGTTATCTGCCTTGTAATATTCACAATTATTGTGAATGGGGGGGGGGGGCGGAGGAACATACAATTGGCCATATTCTAGTAATAGCTCTATAGTTAATCCAAAAGCTCATCATTCCCTACTGCACCATTAGCTGTGTCTCTTTCAGGATATCACTATGCAGCAATTGTTAGGAACTGGAGGCATGATGTGGATGGAAAAAAGGAGTACGTGGACACGAAGAAATATATCTCAGGCCTCACTATCTGTAGATGGCACTTTTTACTTTACCAAAGTTGCAATAATATCACATTGGCAGCAGAGGGCAGTGCAACAATGAATACAGAGGTTTTTGCTCCAGGTAAGTAACTCATTTTATGCCACACATATTTTTATAAATCTCGCCTCTTCCCTTTACCTCAGAAAAAAGAATCTGCTAAAATATCTATGTTTTTATAGTCATCCATGCTCTGGGTAAAATATCTTCAAACCTATTAAGAGGTTATTTACAGGTTCTGTGTAGTTTCAACATATTTTTCAGATCGCCTAATTTGTTTGTGCAAGCATTTAGGTTATTAGTTGAGAAGGGTATGTACCCACCTCAAGTAATAACCATAATATGTGTCAGGTGAAACCTTTAGTCACTACATTAACCTCTGTTCAACCCACCTGGTAGGTATGGCACAGAGCACACAGGCTTAACGTAGAGGTAATGTGTAGATTATGTATAGAGTAATAACACAGTAGTAAAGTTGAAATGCAAAATAATAAAAACCCTAAACAAATTATCAAAATAGAGAAAATGTAATAAACAAAAAGAAACCAAAATTAAAAAAATTCAATATGGGCAACCTTAGATATGATTTTTAAAGGTTTTAAGTAAAAATCGCTCCAAGAAGCACAAAGTGCCAATGATAGCCATGGTCACAGTAGTACAGGACCTATTTGCAATTTGATGCTGACCTCGATGGAGCGCGGGCCAGATACACTAACAAGGTTCTTCCTGGTCAAAGAAATCTGCCATAGGAGTACACTTTTGAAGCCCCTCAGGGGAGACACTTAGAGGCTCACAGGGTGGCGGGCACAGGCCGACAGTCTTAGTACCTCTGGGCAGTTGAAAGTAAAGGCCTCTTATAGCTTGTTTTGTCTCTGTAGCTTTAACTGGAGATGAGTGTAATGACCCTTGGTGTCTACCTCTTTGTCCTGGGTGCCAGAGGTAGAGCAGGTCCAGTCTTCTAGGCTCTTCTCACAAGACAACAGTAAAATCAGTCCATTTATGATCTTCATCAGGATCAGGACTGAGTACCTGGAGATGCAACATTTATGCTTGGTGCAAGTTAGTGGGTGGGAATGGCCTCTGGGGACACCTTAACCAATGGGGTAAAGCTAACCATGGCTAACCCTACCCACTTTGGGCATTTTCAAGATGGCATTAGTCTTCGACTACACTAGACTTGGACTCTGAGGGCTGGGTATGTGTGTTAGGGGGGAAGTTGATCCGCATTTAACTCTATAACCCAGTTTTAGGCAGTCCCTGTAACCCCAACAAACCCTGAGACAGACGTCTGGTAGGATAAGACTGAGCATTCAGCAACCAAACAGTAGATACACACACATTTTTCTATTCTGTTTTCCTCCTTTGAAGTGTGCTCCCAATGTTATATACAATAAAATGGCAGAACTGTCAAGCAGGTCTTGCGTCTCCAGCAAGATCTGACACTGCAATGTCAACAAGAGGCCCACTGTGATGGAGGCTGGTCTGGCTGGAGAGACAAAAAAAGGTGCAGTCCTGGGTGTTGGCTACATCTGCTTGTGACAGGGTAGGCCTCTTTGAAGTTGATCATATCTTTGGGCGCAGCCCACAGGCCATCCTGTCAGGGGCACAACACCACCTCCCCACACCCAAGGCCTTTTGCTTTTGTCCTAGGAGGAAGTTCACACTCCACTCACTCCCATTGAAATGCTAATTACTGCCTGGGAGAGAGCACAATGCAGATCCAGATTCTAGGGACTTAAGGCAGGTAAAATGTGACTTTTCAAAAGACACATTTGCAAAATAGTACAAATCCAACTTCAATAGTAAATCTTTATGATCTACTATTGACCTCATAATTTTGGTGAATACAACTGAAGCTTAAAATGGCATACTAAGTCAAATGAGAAAAAAATATAAGTAGTGTGCTATTAAGTGAAATTAAATTTATTTGTGCAGATAACACTTTTTAATTGTATGCTTTAGGGCTGTAATTGTTTAAATGGTTTAATCTTTACATCGCACAAATAGGCCCCTTATAGTAACGCTTTATTTTAAAACCATAGGATTTGAATGTACTTTTGTTTAAGTTCTGTTTCCCCTGTGCTTTAGTCACTCTACTATAAGATGGGCGTGTCTAGAAGTGGAAGTTGTACAATTTGCCTTTTGAGCTTTTTAGTACAGTTGTATTTTTGTAGTCTGATTGTGCCTCCCTTGGAGACAGAGCATTGAGAAGAAGACCAATGGTACTGGCATAGAGTCAGACAACACACCTGAGATCCAAAGTGAACCAATGGAGCCAGTGATGAGAGCACCAGGTGTCGCTACTGATGGTGGAGGGTTGAAACCAGAACAGCCGTTTATTGTACTGAGCCAGGAGGAGTACGGAGAGCATCACTCATCCATTGTGCATTGCAGGTAAAATGGACACAGTACTAGCCATACATCAGTGTGGAATGTATCTATTGCTCATTGTCTGCTACGTACAATACAGACATTACAGAATGTGTACTGATTATGCGAGTCATTACTTTTCGGTTGTACTGCAAGCAATGTCTTATTTAGGAAAACATCTTAGTGCATGTTAATGCCTCACAGCTGGCCTTGTGAAAGCCTTAAATATATGTAGAGAGAAGACATCTTAGTACTCTAATGGAGGAGGGCATCACTAATTCAATGTCCACTGAATACAACTGGAAGGGTGTGAAGTGTGAGTGGAGACCATCATGCACTGATAGTAAAGGGAAATTTAGAAGGTGCCCTCTGAGGTTGGGCTAACTGCAGAGCATTACTTGTTTACTGTCAGCTGCACCTACTGGGGAGATTAAACGCTGTGCACTGAGGGTTGGTAAGCATGAGAGTTAGTGAGAGGGAGAGAGAGCTCCCTGCAGGACACTGTTTCATGAAGAATACCCTAAGCCTGAGAACATTTCACACTTGTTGCATTGCATAACAGCTGTAACCCACTAATGATTTTGAATGTGATGCTCTTATTTTCAAAATGTATGACATGGTTGATTTCTACATGCATAGGTTGGAATTGTTTAAGCATCAGTCAAGCGGTTGTAAAAGATCTCGCTAGTAGAGAAATTGGCCCCCATCCAAGAGAATTCTCTGGCCTCCTCTTGAACCTTTGATGGGGAATCTAAGACTTAAAAGAACATTGTAAGCTGGTGTCTTGTAAGTTGCCAGTCATTCACTCCGACAGGCACATAAAAATGTGAGCACTTCCATAAACGACCTCTATTTCTGGTATAAAATAGATGGATATTAGGATAGATTCCAAACAAATTCCCCTGGAAGAATAAAGATGTCTTCTGGGACAAACAAAAGCAGTAGATGAGCAGAAACATCCACTTACAAAGATCCTTCATGATCTCAGTTAAGGCCCAGCCTTGACATCTGTATGTGTCATTAGACCGACTTCTCTGTTTGTTCCCTAGATCAAAATTTGTATGTCAAGCTAATAGACCCCTCCTGGATGGCAATGATGCAATTATAATTTCAGTTTGTACAGTTCTACAATACACAGCTTTTAATTGTATCCATTTTTATTAGTTTTATAAAACAACAAATACCACAAGTGCAGTGCTCAGACAACCCCATCTTGCATTAACAGCATTTCGACCATCACATTGGTCGCCATAACAATTTTATTTCTTGCCCATGTGTCTGTGCCTATCCCATTAGTGCCGCCATCTCAGACAGAGCGATCAGTTTCAGTGGGACTCCACACAATGGGTGAGTCTGTGTGCTTAATTCGAAGTCCAGGTCCAGCAGCTTGTCCATCATCATCCGCCAGGTCTGGATATCCTCTTGATCCTTATTATCCATACGGAGCATTGCAAGATGGAGCTCCTCTGCCACCAACCATTCCCTGGCATCCTCGAACCACTGTGATGTGTGGTCCTCCCGGGTGTGACCATTGTATCATTATTCTGCACTTTGCTAGCAGTATTAACAGCTACACAAATGTATATCTTATTTTCCCCTTTTTATATGCAGGATCTAACCACAACACACAGTGTTTCATGGAACACTCAACCCTGGGGAAAAAAGCTAGAGTCTGTAACCTTACCCCAGTTATTGCGTCATCACTGGGCAGAACCATAGCATGTGCAGCAGATACGGCACTGGCTGGCTACAATGTGAGCATTCCCCTAGAATGTGTTCGGGAGATTTTGCTAAGAGCAAGAGGGGTAAAATAAACTCTATGCAATATCTTGACTTGTATCAGCCGGAACCGGGCATTGCTAGTTACAATTTTTTGATATCCCAGTATTCTACCCCATTCAGTCAGTGATGTGGGCCCCCATATCCCGCTCCCATTTTAGCCCTCACCGCCAAGGGGGATGCACCCTATTCCATATCAGAGCACAGTATATTTTAAGAAATATATCTAGCTCCTGTTTGTAAGTCCATTAAAGCATATAGTGTGTGCAATTCCAGTGGATGCCCCGAAAACCCAGAAAAGCATTTACGGACCACTGATTTAATTCAGGCGTATGTCAGAAACTGCGCCGGAGTCTCAGCAACTTTTTGTTGTGCCTCATCAGATGTAAAGTAGGTTTCCCCTTCATAGAGGTCTCCTAGTTCCCAACAGCCTCTGTCAAACCATCCTGCCGTCCAAGCCAGTGGCCCTATGTAGAGATCTGCCCCTTTGTTGCAGTTACTCCCCACCCTACTTTTTCCCCTCTTAGTAACTACTAGATGCTGATTTTCGAATCGGACAGTGTACTGAGTCCAGCTAACCAGACATCAGTGCCATTGCTCTTTCTCTAAAACAAGGTCAAGTTTAATTGGGCTACAATTGACTAAGTACTTTAGCACCCCTGTAAGTCCTTGATAAATGGTACTCCAGGTACCTAGGGCATGGGTACTAAAGAGTGTCCCTAAGGGCTGCAGCATATCTTATGCCACCCTAAGGGACCCACATACCAATTCAACACAGACTGCTATTGCAGGCTGCGTGACATGGTGCAAACCAGGAGCTAAAAACACATGACACAGTCCTGTGTGTCATGCCAAAGTCACTGCATCTAGAATATGTAAGTCACCCACACAGCAGGCCTTTATGCCCTAAGGCAGGGTGCATTATATTTTTAGTTTCTTAGTTACATGATGTATTGACTGAAAATAGGGATGTTTGGTATCAACCATCTCATATTAATAAACCCACAATGATGCCAGTGTCGGATTTACTAATTAACACATGCACACAGCGGACACCCTAGAGGTGCCCCCTGAAAACCTTCTGCCTCTGATGTGTTGACTGAATGGTTTCTGCCATCCTACCAATTTAAGGAGGCCAGAAACAAAACTTGCTTTGGAAGAGGGTAATAACATCACCTCCCACAGGGTGACCTGTTGATTAGCATTCCAAGGCAGGGGAGATCCAAAGATGCTACCACCTTGGAAATGAGCTTCTGGCTTCCCTCACACACAGAGAGGAGGCGGATCCCCTTTGTCCAGCGCCCTTGGGCACCTGGACAAGCAGGAAAATTAGCTATTCAGGTAGGCGTGTCCACCTCCAGGCTAGTACCACCCCTAAGGTGCCCTAATCTGAGGTGGACATGACTTTTCAGTGTTGGCAATCTTTGTGTTGGCAAACTTGAAGATTCTGGGACAAGGTTATGCCCATTTCCCACAGAAAGTGGTCATATTTGGGGCATAGTGACCTTAGGAGTAAGTAGCCCAGTAGCCCAGCTCCTCTTAACACCCCTAAATTGAGCATTTAAGGGATCCCCCGATACTAGATCTTCAGATTTTTCATCTGACACAAAAGGAGTGGAAGAAGAAGACTGCTGACCCGAGAACCGAGGAGAACAACTGAACAGGCGCAAACCCTACCGGCCTGTCTGCTGCACCCAACCTTCGGGAGCAACTTATTCGTCCTGCCTCTTTGCAGACCTTAAGAAACCCGGAGGCCTACCAGTGCTGCACAAATTGCCAAAGAATCTCCCCTGCAGCCGCAGGCACCAAAGAAGCAAGACCAATACAATGACCTGCTGCCTATGAAGTCTACAGATGCATCAGCCGCCCAGGAAGAAGTAGCAGTGCTCCCACAGGTCAGACCCATCCTCCTGTCAAGTTTGTGGCACCAGGAATTACCGGAGCCACACAGTGCCAATCTCTGGGGTTCTGGACTCCTTTCAGCAGTCAATGCTTTTTGTGTCCAGACCAGACACCAACGCCGAGGAATACTGACTTGCATGTCAAGGGACATCAGGGACTGTGAGGCCCACTTTGTGAGTGACCCAGGTGTCCTGTTTGCCCCTTCTGCAGAAAACAAAGAAGTCTCCGCCTGCAGCCTCGTTCTGCAGGCTCCCTCCAACCATGAGAAACTCCTGCACCAGAATCTGACCCCAAAAGACACCACTGCACCCGAGCCCTCTAGCCTGAGGAAAAGTGGACCAAAGGTCCTAAAGATTTCGAGTGTCAAGACCCCGCTGTGCATTCCTCCGTACTGGTGGCCCAGTCCCTGCTTGCAGCTTCTTTCTAACTGGACCGTTCTCCCTTTGAAGTGAATGGGACATCTGATGCTGTGACACCCCTCCGCACCTGGACGGCTCAGAGCCTCCCATGGTGACCTGTTGGTGTGGCCTTGGACCTTGCCTCATACTCACCTTAAATCCAGAAGAACCAGCCCGTAAGTTGCTGCTAAGTGCCTGAATGCCATACATGTTTTTCCTCCATAGGATAACATTGCCTATCCAGAAAATGCAGTGTCCATTTTTGAAAACTAAAAATTCATAACTCAAACTCCTATGGTCTTGGTATCTAAATTTATATAAAAGTACTTGTTTTTTTTATAAATTGGTGTTGGATTTCTTTGATTTCTTTGAGTGTGTGTCTCATTTACTCATTTACTGCCTTTTTGTAATAAATTCTTAGCACTACCCTCTGATTTGGGGTTGGCATTTGTGCCACTGTAACTACTTTGGGGTGCGCCTGGACTCTCTTCACAGTGTACCTCATTTTGGTGCACTGTATAGAGCCATTTTCCTACACCCTACATAGTGAAAGATCGGATGGGTCCACATCTCTGTGTCTAGGCTAAAGGTGGTACAGGCTAAAGGTGGTCCCCTCACTACGCATCTACTGTAACGGTCCAAGTCTGCAACATTAGTCTCCTGCCCTCATTCCCTGTGTCTTTATAGGTGTGCCGTCCTCAACTCCCCTCAACCCCCCTCCATAGCTGCCCTCTAAGAGTGTCTTCTCCCGGTTGGGTTGATCAGACATCCACACCGGCAGGTGCTGCATCTGGGCTGAATGTAGTAACACTGGAGATCAGGAAGGGCCATCCCATCCCTTTTGGAAGATAATTTCAGTGTTTCCAATTTTATCCATCGGAAGGTCGTAATCAGCTTATCTAATAGCCTGAATACCAACCTTAGGAACCGACTCATTGTCCCCTAAAATGCATATAGGCATCTAGTTATGATGATCATTTTAAAATACTGCCGCCTTGCCTGCGATGGACAGTGGGAGCTTTCCCTAAAAGGGGAAGAACTTCTCAAGCCTCTGCAGAAGACATTCAACAATGAGCACTAAGTCATCCACCAGGTTGTGCATTGCGAAGATCCCCAGATATTTTAGTTATTTAGTGTGCTGCTGCATCCGCAGGTTTCTGAGATACTCCACTCTTTTGCTCACTAGGGCACCCATTGGAAATTGTCTGGATTTTATCCAGTTAGTAGTCAAACCCGACACCTGCTAAAATGTCTCCAAGTAATGCAGCAGCCATGGCACTTAGTCACCTGGATCCCGCAAGTGTGACTTACACCTGCCTAAAACCACTTATTTGCAAAATCGGTTATTCAGAGTCAAGTTAGGTCAGCCTTATGCTCAGGCTTCCACAGGGATTCCAAGCTTGCGCCTTTGGTGGTACCGTTTCAATTTTGCTTCACACTCCTCATGATCCCGGAGTGTATTTCCATGGAATTGCTTGTCTGCTGGCACTAAAAAAGTTATCTCAAAGGCTTACTGTGGCAAGATGTAAGGGACAGGACTTTATTGCATCGTGAACCATGTGTGATTTATATCTGTTCTTCTCTGTTGGAACTTTGTATCCCTATAGACTGTTGAACCCAAAAATTGCTGTTTTCTGGAACATTGGGACTTGTATTCCCAAATCGTTAACATAGGCTCCAACCACTTGCATCTTCGGTTTGTGGTCAGAAAGAAACAATAATAATACATAATGCAATCCTGAGAGTACTAGATCCATTACTTTGCTTATATCCAAAGTAATGGATCTATCTGAGAGTTTCTTTCAACAGGAGGAGGTCATGTCTACCCATCCAATTCTTTGCCAGTTCTTGTCATTTGAAGATGGCATGGTATTTGAGGGGCGTTTCAGGACTCTTATATGCATGTATACACGTTGTGCCACATGCTACATTCTGGATGAGAAATTATTCACATCTTCTGTTCAGTCATTGCGATCCATCAGCTACTCACAGGACAAAATAGCCTTCTCTCACCAGGCTTTCCTTGGCGTTCCAACTTGTATGCATGCAAGTAAAGCCAGTGCTGATTATTCCACAGCTGGACAGTTGTTCATCTAACTGTATCCGAGCTTTAGTCTTCCCAGAATTACTTCTTTTCAACCTTGTTAAACAGACATTGTTACTTCAGACTTATTTCAGAGTCTTCAGAGTTTGAGAAATGTTGAAAGCAGCCTTTGTTTTTTCCAGATATCTTTCCTGTCCTCCAGTCCAGAATAAAATAAAACTGGTACACATGTATACAGTGATAGCAATGTATACAATAGCTAAAAGTAAAGGGACCTTCATTTCCACTTCTCATTCCAGCTGGTTATAGAGGTGTGGAAACAGGTTTCAATGCATCTTCCTAAATGTGATCATCTGTTTGCAGACCACAATGGCCAGGCAAACTGAGTACATTTTCTGTACTTTGCTCCTCATGCGTAGTAGCTGAACTAATTATGAGGGCTTTATAGACCCAGAGATGTCCCCAGTGTGATCTTTTTGTAAACAGTCATAAATATAATTGCCTTGTTGTCTGAAACCCCCACCAGGATTTGACTTGGTCACAAGGGCAAGGGGATTCAAGAGGGGCGTACATGAAAGAGGCAGTAATAGTAGAGCAGGACTGGAGCAGGTGGGAGAGATCGAGATATTGGATCTGAGTAATACCTGCAAAAGACAAAACTAAAAGGCAATCCAAATCCAATCTAATAAACAACTGAAAGTACAAGGCAGAAGAAACATAAATGATAGTTTGTGTGCTCCATGGGAAATTATCTGGTTGTACATAAAAGAGATCTCAACAAGTCAAGGAGCAGATCATTTAAGGAAGTCTTGGAAGACACAGAGGAGCTCTTATGGAAGGAGAGCACTGAGTGAGTCTCTGTGCAAAAGAAACCAAACCTCTCACCTCACTGGTACCGCCTGGTAACAATAGGATTTCAATGTGAACACAAAAGATGACAAAGAACGGTGCAAGAAGAACTGAATACAGAAACAGAGTTCAGGAAAAGCAGAACTGGAATATCGGGCAAGGAATCTGCATATTTCCAGTCATGTTCTTGTTTTCCTCCAGACAGAACTAGGAACACTGGAATATAAGACAAACTGCATGCAAAGCGGTTGTAGTAACAAACACAGGAACAGAGAAGCTATAGTAGCAACACTTGTACTGGAAGAACAGGTAATAATGAATGCCCAAAGCTCACATGATCAATGCGCAAGCCATATAGCAAAGCAGCAAGACAGTCCAGGTTTGCACCAAATCTCCGCAGTAAAGGTGGTTTTGCGAACCCTGAACTCACAGGGCAGAAATAGGAAGATTAGGGGAGGGAGCCCAGGTGCAGGAAGAAAGCCTAATGCAAGCAATTAACAGCACTGCCCGAATAGCGGAAAGACTGCACTATAACTTGGAGAAGAAAAAAGGGAAGAAGCCAGAAAGTACAAAAATAAAATGATTAAACCAGGAATGGAATGCAGATTGGAGCTGAAAGAGACAAGTCTAGAAAGCATATGTGTACGTCACTATATCTATAAGAGCCAAGAACAGACTTCTACATCAAAAACATGATCCAGGAAAGGTCTGACGATTTAAGGAAGTAAATAGACCATAATACATCAGGTGGTGGTATGGAAATCTGATAAAGACATCTAGCCGCATTCCTTTTCTTAGAATTCTCCCCAGGTGCCAGACTGGGTCTGGAATTATTTTGTAGCAGTACCTCTGCGTGTCAGTAAAGGCATTGGGCTACTTTGTAGCAATGTCGTCCTCCGGTTGTGACATCAATGGAGTCCATATAAGCCCTCCCCTGACGCGCTGATGTCAGTTTCTTCTTTTCCGTGCTTACGACGTGGATCTGATAAGCGGTTCCTCAGTCTGCTTTTTGGCCTACCTCAACCCTTCATCAAGCTGAAGAGTGTGCCTTTAAACAACTTCTCATGTCCTTGGGGTTCGACCCTTGTGGGTCCTGTGGACGACAAATGTCTGCCACAGACTCTCAGTCTGTTTGTATGTGGTGCCTGGGGGAGCACCATGACTCAGAGGAGTGCAACTCCTGTTGTCAACTTCGACTAAAGGTGCTGAGGAAACGTCGAATGAAGCTCCTAGCAGCCCGGATGTCACAGTCTTCCAAGACTTCCCATCAACCTCAGTCCCCTTTGTGATCCACAGCCTGGCCGCAGATCTGATCTAGGAGCCGTTCCTGTGGGTGTCACTCTCCATTGGCGTCCCAAAAAGTCACGGTGCATATGGTTGAAGTAGCAGCGCCACCCGACTTTGCCGCATAGGGCGAGTTTACGATCTTCGGCTGAAGAGTTGTTACATGAGTCTGGCCCGCACCTACCAACCTACTCTGGAGCCGGGGCAGCTCTGACCCAGATGAGAGAATATTACAATTCTCTTCATAGGTTCTTCCTCTGACCCCAAGGATGTGCATGAGGCCGTGACTGTGTCTACGCTGGCAGGTTCGCCCTCGTCTTCGGACGGCTTCTAGATTTCAAATCTGCTTCGCCGCTGGTGCACAGCCCTTCGGGGTTACCATCTTGGTCTGGTTCACATACTGCGACAACAGCATCGAGGTCTGATCTACCAACTCAGATGATGGTGCCGCTTGATGCTCCACCACTTCCCCTCTCCGACGCCACTTCTTCGGGGCCGATCCGAATTGGATGCAGCGCCGGTGGAGCCGCCTGTGTCTGATACCTTCAAGCCAACTTGATTGATATGCCTTTTGATGGCGCCTGTCTATTTGGGGTGCATGCCGATTCTGCTTTGTGGCGATTTTGAGTTAGTCTGGGTAAACAGATTCTTAACTCTGCCGTCTGCTTTCCTATTACTCTTGTACTAGGTTTGTTAAGTGAACATTTCCTTTTTGATTCACATATGAGCCATTCACAGAGCAGAGCCCATTGACTTTTCTTTTCAAACCCCCTTTCCAGGGTGACACCTGGTGAGGTGTTCCTGCTTGCTGCATTTTCTTTTATTATTATACTTTCAGTGACAGGTTAAGTTTTCAGTCATCTGGGACGTATATTATTTTGTGGCCCTATGTGCGCCTGTTCTTACTGACTTCTTTCTTAAGCTAGATTTTCTACCCGAGTACTTATTCCATAGAGGGTATTTTGCTTGTGTTGTGCCGATGCACTATTGCCTTGTTTCTTGTTCTACGGAACCATCCTCTGTAGGCCATGCATGCCTTTTTTGGCATTTTGGGATCTACTTCTGGTGCTTATAGGAACTTCAGTTTATCTGTCTCTGAAAACGAAGTGCTTGTGAGTTTCGCAGTGCACCAGTCTGATGATTTAGAAAGCTTATTCAAGATGATAAGCCCCACCACTTGTAAGCCTGTAACAAGAGGTGCTATCCCTGTTGCCCTTTATGAAAACAGATACTACGATTGACTCGCGGGGGTGGGGTTGGGGGAGATTGCTGCCTCTCTAGCTGCATTCATCAAGGAGGTCAGGACTGGGTCCCAAACATCCAGTCCTGTACGAAGAGGTCAGGAGAAATCCTGTCAGGACACGGGAGACTTGTTCTTAGATAACCCCAATATATTTTACTTAACCTGCCAGGACCATGGACTCAGTCGCTCCACTGATGTCTAATATTTCTGCAGGAGATTGGGTGAACCACTCGGGGCTGTACAACAGTGAGGAAAAGGATAAGGCAAGGATTAGTATTGGTAGTATCAAGGATCCTTCTGCTATGACGGCAGAGCCGGAAAGTGTGGAAAACGAGCTGTGTGGGGAGGTTCCATCTGAACTAGCCTTGTGTAATTTTCTCCAAATTACTGTGAGGGATGACACCAAAGCCATAGACTGGATCACCCCAGGAAAAGCACCAGGGCTAGATAAAGTACTTTGGGACCTCTTCCAAGCAGAAAAGGAAATCTGGGGTCCATACCTTACAATTTAATTTAATTGTATCCTGGAAGATTCATCCATCCCTCAGCGTGGGCTGGGGACGAGATTATTCCCATCTATAAGAAGGGGTCACGGTCTGTGCCAGCCAACTATCGGCCAATCAGCCTCATTGACAGTTCTCAAAGGCTTTTTTGTTGTATACTGGTAGACAGGCTGTGTTAGTGGGTTTATGTCTAATAAGCCCCCTTCAAGCAGGGTTTAGACCGGAGACCAGTACTATCGATCAAGTATTACGGCTGCAGGCCATGTATAAGAAGTGTGTCTCCTTGGGAGGTGGGAGGCTGTATGTAATCTTCGTTGATCTCCACACTGCCTAACTTTGTTCCAATGTGGTACAAAAGTTAGTGTCACAGTGGAGAACAGTCAAATGTTTCTCAAAAAAATTGTTTAATTGTGAAATACGTTGTGCCGTATAATTTGATTAACTCCGGTTTTGTGATGAAATAAAATCACAACCATTTTGGGTACAATTTAATGGTGTTGTCTGATTTTGATTAGATAACAAGGATCTTTTCCTTATTTATATGTGGTTTGACTGTTCTCCACTGTGACACTAACTTTTGTACCACATTTTACCCAAGTCCAGTGGCCTATTGGTTTACACGATTGCTACATATAACTTTGTTCCAAGGGAGGCGCTGTGGAAGGTCCTAACTGCACAGGGTGCCTCAAGCTACTTAGTTGATGTTATCAGGCAGCTGCTTCAAAGAAACTACACGCAGGTGAGATATGGTAAACATGGGGAATTGACTACATCTATACCAGTCACGAGGGGGGTAAGGAAGGGCTCTGTCCTTGCCCCAACCTTATTTCTTTTGTACATCAATGACCTGGTAGCCTATTTAGAGAAGTGCAAACAGAATGCACCAAGTCTGGCAGGCCTAAAGATTGCGGCCCTCCTGTTCGCGGACGACACCCTACTGATATCTAAATCCCCTATGGGTATTCAAAATCTCTTGGACCAGTTCGGTCTTTTCAGTGAACAGAGAGGGCTTGAAATCAACTTACAAAAAAACAAGCATGTGTTTTTTAACTGCAGCCATACAACTTGCCCAAACCCATCGCTAAACGGTGCCTCAATTGAGTGTCCATACATTTGAATATTTGGGTCTTACTCTGATGGACAATTTCAGTTGGCCTGCCCAGATTCTCAAGTGTAAGCTGAAGCTTGAATACTAAGCAGAAGGAATCTTGAGGGGTCTGAAGGGTTCCAGTTTTCGACCTGTATCCCCGGCCATCCCCATCTTCATCTTGCAAGCAATGGGTGTGTCTCTGTATGGAGGAGAATTGTGGGAACACAAGAAGGTGACAGCACTAGAGGTGGGTGAGAACAAATTCATACGATCCTTGGTGAACCTCCCCACCAGCACCCACTCCTGCCATTGCGGCTAGATCTGGGCCAAAGGTTCATTGCCCACTAAGCAGCTCTTAGACCTCTGATGTACTGGAGACAGCTAGGGACCTCAGCAAGCCTAGCTATGTATCGGGAGGATCCCTTGGCTAGGACATATTAAGACCCTCCTGTCTAAGATGGGTTGGGTGCACCTGTGGTTTATCCAGGGAGCCTGGACCAATACGACAGTTCTGCACAGAAGGGGATGTACTGGAGATATGTAGAAGGGGATCCAGCAGGACAAGAAGTCTGAGCACCTTGACATTAGCCTTTTTGGAATTCAAGGATTACTTCCGTATGGGAGAGTACATGGATTCCATTGAACCCCCATTGGCAAGAACCCTGTACATCAAATTTCATCTTGAGGTTCAACCAGCGATATTAAAAAAAATAGGAAAAAAATGATGCTACCACTTTGTCGCAGTATGGGGATTAGAAACTATATGGTAGCCACTAGAATTTTTAGATCAGATATATCACCCTTGATTGTGTTTGTTTTGCCTCATTTTTTTAAATGGGGAATTTTGAATCGGAAAGAGAAGTGTTGGTCTCTGAGTTCCAAATTGTATTGACTATTGCTGCTAGTTATGTGTCCCGTTTACGTTTGGATCCTGACCTTCTAATCTATTAATTCTTCTTAATGAGATGCTACTGGTTATAAGTCAGTGGATCAGAGCACACTGCAAAAAGTATGACCTGCGACGATTTTTGGAGTTGTTACAAGAGTAACGTTCCAATGATTTTAACAAAGGTTTGAGGTTTTTAAAGATTTTATTGGTGTTAATGTTTTTATGTCAACTGTATCCATGTATGCACTTTTATGGTAGTATCTGCCGAATAAAGATTATTATGATATAACCCCTCCCCTCCCCCCCCCCCCCCACGCAACCATCGTAAGGGTTATCTCTCATATTCATGGGGCATTTCTTCCCTTTAATGGTATCCTTCTTTCCATGTAGGAGGAAATGGATCAAGTGACAGGATCCTTGGCCTGGGTTGAGTTTCATCTCTGGCTTAAGACCTTTATTAGAGCGTTGACACTTCTTGTTCTGTTTTTGGAATGCATCAGCAAGAGGGTTTCCTGCTACTGATCTTTCAAGTTCCTTATAAGGCTGTAGCTCAGTGGTGCATTGGGTATCAAAGACCCCTCTAATGCAATGATCATATCTCGCCACTGCCACAAGGTTACCTTGTTCCTGTGCCATCGACCTTGCTGCCTTTTCTTCTGCTTCATCCCTGAAGAGGAGGTTGTTACTTGTCACATTCTGGAATGCCTTGTACCATTTTTACCTATAGATATTGTTTATTTACCAGTTCATATCACAGCCACGTTATTTGTTTACCGCATTGGTTTTTCTTCACCATCTCACCCCTTTTGTCTGTGTTGTAGCTAATTTTCATCTTCAGTTTTCCTTCTGGAACATGTGTCCCTTAGACATTATGAATCCATCACTTTGAGGATTGGTTTCCAAGGAGATTGGAGTCTCCCATAGCATCCTTTTCCTGGAGGTTCTTCTTCCTCGTCATAGGAGGTGATAGGGATTCTATCTCTCAAATCTCCGTTATACCACTTCCTCCTTATTTGGCAAATTTCTACTGCTTGAAGTAATCGTTTCTCTTTTTCTCTCTCTCTCACTCTCTCTCTCTCTCTCTCTCTCTCTCTCTTCCTTTGGATAAGGTGAGTATTTTCCTCTTTTTTAGTGTGGTATTTTGGATCTTTTGCTTTGTATATATCCTGTCTCCTATTGAGAAATGTCTTAC
Source organism: Triturus cristatus (assembly GCF_964204655.1). NCBI lineage: Eukaryota > Metazoa > Chordata > Amphibia > Caudata > Salamandridae > Triturus > Triturus cristatus. The sequence continues at coordinate 247,942,375 of NC_140585.1, forward strand.
TGGCCTTGATCCTTGCAGTGCTTCTCTGCACTGCCATACAATATTTTAGAGTTTTATTCCCACTTCGTGGGGCTTGATCCCTTCATGCCTGTGTACTCCCATCTTTTGTAAATAAGTATTAGTAGAAGGAAATACTTTATTCGGTAACCAAGTACCATCAAAGTATCCATAAACAAGACAATACAATATATACATAACAATACATTTTCTCACTACATCGCACATCTTAGTTCATATTAAAAAGAACAAATACAATTGGGAAATCATTCCTGTAGTCGTTACTTGCATACCGAAAAAAGTGCTAAAATTAGACAAGGGCTATGTGCAAAACAAACCGTGAGCAGCATGATAACACATAAAATGTATCCTTTCGTTTATATAAAATAGGCATTGTTAAACTTAAGCAATAGTTAAAAAGTGGCCTAATCACTCCTGTCTTTTATCAGAAGCTGCAGTCAGGTCTTGCTGCCTAATTTCTCTATCTATTGGATGGTATGTCAAGGCCTTCCATGTGTTGACCTTTATTTCGACTATAACTTTTCATAGACCCCGGTTGTGGTCTTCAATCCCTTCATAGGGGAGTTTTTACACTTGCTCTTTTCTTTTGATTTCCTGTTAACCGCCTGAAGGTAGCCTTGTCAGTCAGTAGTGTTGGTTCATGGGCGGCTGCTATTGTGTTTCTGCAGTGGATGGTGTCTCCACTCCCTCTCTCCTCTTATACGATTACCAATGTATGTTTGTGTTTATATCTATCTTTCGATGGATACCTCTCTTCTGTAAGTGTTTCTCGTTACTACACTGGGTTTCTAATTCTTATAGTCCCGGAGGGTTACCTTTCTCTAGAAGGTTTTTTTTCCTACCGAGAGTGGTCTCTACCAAACGTTGTTAATCTTCTCACAGTGCTAATGTTCAGCATTGATGGAATCTCCCTGTCCATCGTGGATGTGCTCTGAGATTCCCATTTCTTTGTGTCTCACACGGTAGGGATAGCTCACATACTGGTTTCCACAACAAGAAGCTGGAGCTCTAATTCAGTGGTATGGGCTATTGTCCTTGGTCCTTTCGCATAGTCCAGTCATGCGTTGAATACCTCTTCAGACTACATAGTTTAATTGTTTCTATGAAGTGTGTTCTCCAACACTTTCTTATCCCGTTGCTGTGGGTAATGATGTCCACATATTTCTCGATGTCTTGCAGACTTCAGCTCCTTACGGGCTTCCCACAGTCCTTCTGGTGGAGCATCTTATTTGCTTCACCTTTAATCCTTAAGACAGACGGGTCACTTTCTCATTATGGACCAGCTAGTCCTATTCAGGGATCTTTTGTGAGTTCAGTTTGCAGACCCTCCTCCAGGGATTGTATTACTTGGGTATCTAATTCTAAGATAAGGAATCTGCGGCTAGATGTCTCTGTCAGATGAATGAGTTACTTACCTTCGGTAACGCCTTATCTGGTAGAGACAGGATCTAGCCCCAGACTTCTTAGTGACCCACCCATCCTCCCCACTCTGCAAACTTGCTGTCCTGTTACCTACAAGATCCCTTTCTTGCCATTCTCAAGCCTTTCTTTAGGACTTTGTATTTAGTTTGATACAAAGATGTCTCTCTTTTGGCACACTGTTTCCATAGTAGCTCTTATAAATGGCTCTGCATTGTTGGTGTGAAAAATAGTCACAGAGGAAACTGACGTCCGCGCGTCAGGGGAGGTCTTGTATGAACTCGATTGACGTCACATCCAGAGGACGATGCCACTATGGAGTTGCTTGATGCCCTCTACCGACGAGCAGAGGTACTGCTATAAAAAAATGTCCAGATCCAGTCTGGGACCTGGGGAGAATTCTAAGAAAAGGAATATGTGGCTAGATCCTATCTCTACCAGATAAGACATTACCGAAGGTAAGTAACTTATTAATCAGGACTGGAGTAATATGTGGAGAAGGTGTGCAATGTGCTGAAATGTCTTCTGATCTAAATTGGGGTGTGCAGATATAATGAGTATTTAATATCGACTGGCAGAAATATCAAGTCATAAATATCGTACGTGAGAAATATTGACAGCAATAATATCGTGGTGAAGACTATCGACTTAAGGTAAGTAATATCCATTTTAAAAATAGCAAAGTGTTTAATATCATTTGCAAGAATATAGTAGTTAAAAATATCGAATTTTTTTTTAATTAATGTTCTGTATTTTAGTATATGTTTTAAATGTATGTGATGTATTTTTTTGTATAATAATGTTTTTTGTTTTTTTTTAGTATATCTGTTAACTTTTTAGTAGTTATCAAAAAAATAATTATTTGAATTCTGAATTTTTCTGTTCTGTAGCGGGTTGTGGGTTTATAGGGGAATAGGATGGGAAGTATATTTATTAAATTAATTATTATTTTTATTTAAAAATATTTATTTTATTGATATGTTATAGTGGAAAGTTAATGTGTAAAATAAGTTAATATTAATTAATGATTGTTGATTATTATTTGATTATTTGGTAATTATTTATTGTGATTGTGTAATTAATTTTAGGTGTGTTTTGGGGGTTTATAGGGGTAAAGGGTGGCAAGTTATTTTATTAACTAATTATTTGTTGAGTGATAATTATTATAATTAAAAATGAATTATGGTAATTGTATAAATAATTTTAGCTGTGTGTTGTGGTGTTTATAGGGGTAAAGGGCAGGTAGTAATTTGTGTTTAATAAATAGTTGTTAATGCTAATTATTTGATATTTATTTTGTGTTATTGTTTATTTATTGCTGTGTTGTTTTTGCTTTTAAAGGGGCTTAGGATGGGAATTAAATGCATTTTATTTACTTTATAATTAGTTGTTTAATAGCAATAGTTTTAAAATATGTTTTAATTGTGTAATTTATTTTCTTACAGTTTAATTTAGGTGTGTGTTGTGGGCATTATAGTGTTAACTAATGTTTGTTAGTTTTTTTACTTAACCCCTTCAGTGCCACGCCCTTTCCCCCTCCTGTGCCGGGCGTTGCACTAGTGGGTGGGGTTCATGACGAGATAGTCTCGTCATGGGCACAGCGCAACCGTGCTCCATGACGAGACTATCTCGTCATGGGCACTGAAGAGGTTAAGACATTATGTTAGAGGCCAAATAGCATTCCACAATGTTCTGGCGGTAGGGTCTCCAGAAGAGGATATAATTTTCTTACTTGCTTGAATGGCACATTTTTCATCACTCAACACCAGCAATGATGGTAATGCAGGCAGCTTGCTAATGTAAACATAACCCTTTCATTTTGGAGATAGTATGATCAAACCTAAGAAGTACGTTTCTCACTTAAATGCCATCATTGTATGCCATTTTATGATGTGTTCCTTTTTATGTATCTCTTATGAGTAAATCTTTGTCTTTAGAGGGATATTTGTGTAGCTTTGCTTGGCTTTGGCCACAGAAACTCTTGTTGTGAGTCTCTCCATGGCCAGGAGACTCCGTGAGCTGTAGGGTCTCTTTCTCTGATCTCTTAAAAAATATTTTTAAACAATATTATTTATTTGTGATTTTCAAGATCAAATAACAATCAATGTATTCATAGAAAAGCTTTTTAGACCTTGGACACTCAAGCATTCCTCCCTGAGATTCCATAGCTATTCAGTATTTTACCCACCACTTCAGTATGTCCTTCATTTAGCATCACTCACCCTGGACCATCTGGATCCATTCTCCAGTTTCACCAGGATCTTTATTCCGAGATGTGCATTCCCATTCATGATCCCACTAAAATTAATTGTTTGTTGCCCTGCCTTGCTTGTCTATTGTCTGTGTACCAACCTTCATAGATCGCGTTTACGCCCAATCCAACAGCTCTTCAGCCTTCTCCTCTGTTGTAATATCTCTCGTTCTGCTAGGGCCCATTCTTTAATATCTGCCTTCCAGTATTTCCTAGTGAGCCTTCTACCTTATCATAAGCAGACTGCTATATGATATTGCTAATAACAGTCTTAGTGCCACAAATCTATGTAATTTTTTCTGTTATTCGGTTTCAGTAAAATACTCCGCAAATAGTACTTAACGGTTTCCTTAAATTTTAGGCCAGGTGTGGATTGCATGGTTGGTACTATCCGCAGTATTCTGATATTATTCGACATGCCAATGTAATGTGTATAAATGAGGTGTCCAGGTCTGAGCATTTAGGGCAATTGAGTGATCTGTTTGGATATATTTTGTGTAGTCTCAGCGGTGTCAGAAACGTGTGATATAAGAAATTTAAGTGAGCCAGTTGAAACCTGGCATTTCGTCCTCTGATGTTTATGCTGTTTTGTTCTCTTGACATTTGTATACATAAAGGCATTTGCCATTCTGAATTTCCTCAGGTCAAATTTATGCTTATCATAAGTGTATTCATAATCTGGATGTCTGATTAGAATTGAAATTCAGTAGCAGGTCTTTTCATAGGCTACCTCCCACCGCTTTGTCATGTATGGTGAGAAGGGTCCCAGAAAGTCAGCATCACAAGCTACTATCACAACATGGATAGACTCTTGAAGTCATTATTCATGCATATAACTTCACTATTCTACTCCTCAGATGCTGATGTACACTGGAGTTCACTCTAGCAGAGCTATTTGAATTCTGATGTTCATCATTGTTCACTCTGCATGCATTAGGCTTTGGATGCAGCTATTAAAATGAATGCTTTATTTCATTGCTTCTTCAATTTAATTTTCTTGCTGGACAATCTATTTAGATCAGTTGAGAGTAATATAGAGGTTGGCCTAGATACCTTTACATTTATTCCTCATCTCTTTTAGAACACTCTCTCCTTTTAATTTCTTTTGTATCTTTTTTTTAAATTCAATAACTTTATTGATTTTTCTTTTCAAACACAAAATAAATAAAACACAGGAAAAAGGAGTAGAGGTAAAGCAAAACATCAAATGTTACCTTGGATAAAGGAAAATGAGAAAATATTACAAGTCATACAGTATCGCCAGATGAATGAGTTGGATGAGGGTACAAATGTTGGTTGGTAAGCTTGTCATAATATCCATGTCACTCAAGGGCCATCAGCTACAGAATACGTAGATGGGTATGGGAGCTCATGCGTGGCTTAACAGTAGCAGACTAATATATTTAAGATACACATGTCTACAAAATGATCAATGAATCACAGTCTTTTTGTATCCGGGTTGTCATTATTATCATTACTGTCATTAACAGTTCTATTGAATATCCTTTATCTATCTTCCAGCATAAAAAGAGTAAGAGAGAGAGAAAAACAATAATAAAAATAATTAGACAGCACTAGATCCAACTGAGGATAGGGAGAAATAAGAAAATAGTAATAGTAGGAAGAAAGAAAGAGTAAGGATAGAGTAAGATTGAGCTCACGGTCAAAGGGCAATACTACAGGCGGTTTAAGCCTATCTTGATAGGTAATCAGCACTCAATTCTAGTAGAATGGTTACATATGCTGAAGTGACCGCAACTAGCGTGACTAAAGGCACGTCTGGGATTGGTAATTTAGGGGGGTTTAAAAACCTTGGACGTAGAGTCAAGCGCTTTCCATATCTTCCTGTGTCTGGGTTTCCAAGGGGAGGTATTTAAGGAGGCATTGTCCGCACCTCGTAAGAAAGTTAGCCATTCTTGCCACTTTTTTTATATGATAGCTCTTTAACCGGTGAGATGCTGAATGTCTGGGAAATGTATTTGAAGACTTTGTTCCAAAAGGTTTGTAACATAGGACATAGCAGGAGCATGTGCGATAAGTCACCTGTTTAAGAGTTGCAATTCCAGCATTGTGGGGACTGTATTAGTTTAAGTTTAAATAGTCTTGTAGGGGTCCAGTAAGTCCTATTTATGATCATAGATTTTATTTGCGAAAGAGTAGGGGAGATTTTGTGTTTGAAAGGCATCATGTGTATTTATGGCCAGTCCAGTGTAAGTGTTTTGCTGTTCGGTTCTGCCTCCCATTTTGATACATTGCTCAAACGATGCTTACCCGGTGAGGGGAGAAGTAATTTGTAGATCCTTGAGACTGTGTGGCCAGCATTCAGCAATTGGGATAGTCTTGAGGGAAGCCAGGGGGGGGGAGAGATAGAATTAAGTTTGGAAATCTGTACTTTCAGTTTCAGGAAGTCCTAGAAATCTAATTCAGTTAAACCTTTCTCATATTCAAGTGTGGAGAAAGGAATCAGTGAAGTATTGTTATATAGGTCCTTGACGAAATTAATACCTTTGCGGGACCACTCTTCCCAAAATATGGTTTCTTTACTTATTTTTCTCGCGGGGTTGTGCCAAATCACCTGTGCATTAGAGGCACCTATTTTCGTTGTGGAGAGGCTATCCAGCCGTGTTAAGGCTTTTTTAGTGTTTACAATGATATATTTAGAGTGCTCCAGTTTTGTGGTCTGCATTGTCATAATTGCTTGGAGGGCTATTCCTTTAGTAAGATTTAGTTCTACATCTAACCATTAGGGTTTGTAATCAAGGTATCTTTTTTTAAACAAAACTCATATCGGTGTGCTACTTACAGTAGGCAATGGAACTGGCCATACACACCCATTGGTTGGCACTGTGACAACTTCAGGCCAGTACATTTTTGAACAGATGAATAAATAATTTTTGGTGCAGATTCCTGGTGGCCCTGGATTCCCATGAGATGGTCACAGCACTGAACACAGAGTTAATAGCACAGGACTCGGGATGAGGTAACTTTATCTTGCAACCGCAGTTGAGGGGTTGATTATTTTTCATGCTGAGAGAATTCACTTTCAATGCAAGCTGATTCCAAAGTCCTTGCCCCTATAAATTTCAAGATTATCTCAAAGACTGAAAAAGGACAGGAAATTTAAAGGAATATATTGTACGTTGTACCAGGAAGTTAAACTAGTCAATATATTTTCCACTTTTTTTTATTTTTATTAGAAGGAATGCGTGCTGTGTTTTACTTTCTATTGCTTTGAAGTTTAATTCATTCATTTTCACTTTAAGGAAAGGCCATGCTCAAGAGGGCATGCCATAGCACTATATGCTAGAATACTTCCTCCCTTACTCTACTGACTGGTGTCCTCATTTACTAGGGTTGATTGCTCAGGAAGGAGGGTGGCCAGTGTGGATTCAGATGGAGTTATAAAAGTCTGGTCCTTAAATCCACTAATGCAGACGAAAGCCTCTGCCATCTCTAAATCGCCACTTCTTTCACTGGAATGGGCATCGAAGCGGGACAGGCTGGTGAGTATGGCAACAGCTTTAATAAGATCATTACATTTATCTTTAGGTTTTCATGTGGTTGCATAGTTCCAAAGGTTTCAGCATACGTGAACTATCAATTTGTTCATCCTGTGAGCCTCATTCAGTTGGTGCGATAGCCTTACACACTTAGGGGCCCATTACGATGGTGGGCAGGTAACGGTAAAGGTGCGGCGGTCACGCTGTGCCCATTAGGATGCGACCGCCATCCTGGCGGTCGCATCCTACATATTCAACATTGTGGCAGGCGGTGCTGTAAGCAGCACCCGCCACAATGTTGAAAATGCATGTTGTGCATTGGCATGCACAACGTGACAGGCACCGCACGGTGCCTGCCAGCTTGTGAATGCCAATGTAGGGGGGTACCATGGGTACCCCCCAAGTTCAGCCCCCGACCACTCCCCCCCCCTATCCCCTAAAGGCCCGCAACGGGCCCCCAAAGTAAACTCTGCATGCCTTTCCATGGCGGAGTCTCCACCATGGAAAGGCATTCCACCGCACACATCATAATATGGATGGCATTGCCTGCAAGGCACGCCACCATATTATGGGCCTTTTCCGCCCGGCAGGCAATCGTGACGAATGCCTACTGGTGGAAAAGCGTTGGATTGTCTTTCCATCTGCCACGGTACCTCCCGCCATGCCAATGTGGCGGGGATAGATGGCCGTCCGGCGGGGTGTTTTGGCGGGCGGATCGCCACTGCTGGTTGGGCGGTGGCGATCCGCGCGCCAAGCTAATAGGCCCCTAAGTAAGCAGTGCTTTTTTATTTTTTTTGTCTCCCCCATGATCAGTTTTAAACTGAGAAGATAAGATTGTCTGCCTTACTTGTTAATCCTATATCCAGATTAGGTGACTGTAGTGTGTTCTTGTGACCGTAGGACCCCATAATCTTATTGAGAAGAGATAACCTTACTAACAATTTCATCTTAAGATTTAAAAAGTAAGCTTTTTTTCTTCAGGTGACTTTGAGAAGGGTAAGGGCATTGTGGTTGGTGGTTCTCTTCACAAGTCCATGTAAGGCATTTTCTAGGGTCCTGGGCTTGATGGCCAGTATCCTAAACGTCCTTGTCTCCTTTGGATAGATAACCAAGTTACTTCTTTTGGATGCTTAAATCTTCAAGTGTAGTGAATTGGGTATTCAGGGCTTACTCTTACACAAGCCTACAGGCTCCCAAAATAGTAATTTCACATAACACCAATGCTGTTTATATGTTATATGTAGAAGTAGACTTTAATGATACGCAGGGTAGTTAACACTATGACACAAACCAAAAAGGTTATAGTATTTTCTGGGTTCGCAATAAAACCCTGTTGAATTTTCAGTTCTACAGAAACAAATTGCATGAGTTCCTGTGGCAGGTGTCCTTTTCAAGGCAAAGCAGTTTACTTCAGTGCACGTCTATGACTTAAATTTGGTTTGAGAGATTTTCACTACAATGTTAGTTACTAAATTGCAGTGGAACAGAGATGATACACAGTTAAAATGGATATGATATGTCTGACCTCTGTCCTGTTGTCTTTGTTTCTTAGTTGCAGGATCTCAAACCTGAGCTCGCCACTTTAAACTAAGGGCCTCATTACGATGCCGCCCGCCATTGTTGCGGTATTTCGGACTGCCCACCAGACATCTGGAGGTCCCACCACTGAAATTATGATGCGCCCGCCATACCGGTGGACGCATCCAGGGCATTTAACATTGCGGACGGTGGGGCTGGCTGCAGCACCGTACGCAATGTCAAAATATCATACTGTGCTTTTCCCTGCACTACGTGGCAGGCACCACGCGGTGCCTGCCACGCAGTGCAGGGCAATGCAGGGGGGTACCCTGGGTAACCCCCCCTCCCACAGTGCAGCAACGCCTACCCCCAACACAGAGGGGGCCCACAATGGGCCCCGGAATCCAGCCTTCACCAGCCTTAACGCCAGCATTGTAATCTGGCGTGCGGTGCCTTCTAGGCACCGCCGCCATTTCCCAGGTCCTATCCGCTCCGCCAGGCAATCCTAACGATTGCCTGTGGCGGAAGCATGTCTGGCGGTCTTTGCGCCCGCCACGCTTGCGGAACGATTCACCCCCGCCATCCTAATGTGGCGGGGGGAAATAGGCATTCAGATGGCAGAGGGCGGGCCTTCCGCCATCCTAATGAGCCTCTAAGTTCCTAGTGAAAAGAAAAGAACTTTAACCACAAACCCACCTCCCAAACAGTGAACAGGGCTATACATGAACAGCAGTCCATTTCCAGTAAAAGTAACTTGAATGTGGTTCCAGTACGACCTGATGGTAGGCCGCGGATAGATCGATAGTAGAGAACCACGTAGCCCCTCTCAATGACGCTACCATCTCATTGATTTTAGGCAAAGGAAACTTTTCTATCACAATATTGTTGTTTAAATGGCGCAAGTCTATGCACAAACGGATTTTTCCGTTGGACTTGCGGGCAACTACGACCGGAGAAATCCACTCCGATGTCTCCACTTCTTCAATCACCCCCTTGCCTAGCAAGTTCTGTATTTCCTTTTTCACCTCATCCCTAATTAAAATCGGAATGGGCCTTACTTTGTGTACTTTTGGTATTGCATCCTTTTTCAACACAATCTTGTGTTCAAACCCTTTGAGTTCCCCTAAATCTTTCCCAAACACCTTAGGAAATCTTTTGCTCAAAACTTCACTCATTTTACTGCACTCATCCATTATCAGCACTTTCTCCACACTATTAGGGTCTAAGATTATATGCAAATCCTTCTGATCGAACCACCCCAAAACTGACGGTCCCCTCTTAGCTACGTACAACTTCCCTCTTGTGGACCTTCCCTTAAAAAGGAATGTTAACCACCTGAAACCTAACATGTCAATCTTTTCTCCTGTATAGCTAATGGGATTTACATCTGATTTGTTTAATTGGTTTCCGATCTTCCCAACAAATTTTTCTTTCCATATTCCTTTATTAATGATTGTGTAGGGTGACCCCGAATCCGCATACACCATCACCTTAACCCCACCTAGAGATAACTCACAAATAGGTTTCCCATCCATAGAGCTATCCTCTATATTCAACATGAAATTCCCTCTTACACTCTTTACACATTCGTCCTCACAATTATCATCCTCCTCATCACCATCCCAAATGTACTTTACATTACTGCGCCTACGACACATTTTGCTAAAATGCCCCAACAATCCACAAATACCACATTTTTTTTTTAAAGCAGGGCACATTTTGCTAAAGGCCAAATGCTCCTTGCTATCGCAACGGTAGCATCTTCTTTCCTCAGTCCTAAAGTCTCTCCCCTGGTTCCTCAATGGTTGATTTGTCCATCTCCCTTGTGGACGTTGAACGTTAGGTTTAGCTTTACTCTGTATTTTGAATACTCCTTCTGTCATCTTTTCCGGTTCTTTCTCTGCTGCCTTGACCACAGTTGCACACCTCCCTGACATTTCCGATTTCCTCATAATGGCCAAAACGTCCTCCAGTGGTGCATCACCATTAACCCATAAGCGGTCCTGTAGAGGTGAATTGTTGTTGTGCATGACTAAATGATCTCTAATTAAATCATCATGTAAGTCACCAAATTTGCAGTCTATCGCCAATTTCTTCAGATCATCCAACCAGTCATCCACAGTTTCGCTTTTAGCTTGCTTCCTTTGAAAGAATCTATGCCTAATTACTCCAATACAAACCTTTGGGGCAAAATATTTGTCCATATCCTTTATCGCATTCTCAAATGTATTTAAATTTGTGTCTATCACTTTGGACATCCTCGAATAGGTTTTCAACCCCATAGGCCCCAATGAATGTAAAAGTATTCTCTTTTTCTGTTCAGGTTTCATCTTCCCAGCTTCGTCCACCGCTGAAATGTAATTTATAAAGTACTCCTTCCATTCTAACCATTTAATACTTGGTTCCGCTCCTGTCGCCCAAAAGGTGTGTGGATTACTAATAGAGTAATTTTGATGAGCTATCTCCACACTTGTGGGGTCTCCTTCATTATCCCCATCACCCATGTTTCAACTTAAATGTGAAGTGTTTTTTTTTTTTTTTTTTTAATCTTCTTTTGTTCCACTACTTAGTTCGTGGTGTTCCCCCCGGCAGCCTCACCTGTTTACGCTGCTTTCCGCTGCTCCAAACCCCCTGTGCCTCCCTTTCTACGGCACTTCTCTTCGGCGCTCGTATCCTTATGTTGCCAAGCAACCGACACCAAAACAATTCCTCCAAAATGGCCACTACGTAGGGTCACTCAGCGTGACCTTGCGTGATTACCTTCCAATGCGCATGCTCCTGACGTGTCCGGACGCACCTCCTACGTCAGAAGCTCAACGCTCAGAATTCTGGAATCTCACCACGAATCGTATCACGCTTCCAGCGCGGGCCTCTCAACTGTCCGAAATCCTTTCCTTTTCAGCACGTATGTACCACCAAACTTCCTTTCACTGCTTTAACCTCGTCTTTGATGTCAAAAATCCGATGCAGGAGGGGTCCGATGATTCACGATATAATCCACCTTGCTGAAATCAATTTCCGTTGTTTTTTTAAAAAATTTTTTAAGGTCCTTTGCGCGCCGCTTCTCTTCTCCTTATCCCATCCGATCGTCGCCAATTGTAGTGAAGACACAACTCCTTGTAGTAGTTCAATACTTTATTGAACAAGATACATAAACAGGTGAGCGCCAGGATACACCTCTACTTCCACCGCCGACCAACTGCTACTGCCCCGAATCCGAATGTCACTTACTCAGTGACATTCCATGCACGCTCACACTCTCACCTTAAAAACACATCCACACATACCAACACACCAACATAAAAGTAGGACACAACAATCCACTGGCCCTCAGTCTTTTTTATTCAGGACAAAAGCTACAGTGAATACACATCCACAGAAGTGTTACCACAGATACTGAATATAAGATGCTTAGTTTGTAAGTTTTCCAATTTCTAGTTGGAGAGGAATCCAAAGAAGTACCAACACCCACTGGCCTTATTTTGAAAAATGAATATCCAGATCCATAAGGGTTAGAGAGACTATTCAAACTGTTGTACATTGAGGGTGAGTGGCTTCTACCAGCGTAACATTATCATAAAGCTTGGGGTGAAGAGAAAACATGATGGGCATCAATGTACCAGAGACGTTGGGCATTATGCAGTCTCATCTCTGAGGTCTTCTTGGAAAGTATCTTTGCAGATACATTTGTTTTCATAAGTGTATTTATTGGTATTTTAAAGCCACGTTGTACTACACATGGTTACAGAACCGCTTAAACAACTGAAGAAACAAAAGCAACAATTGGGTAGCGGGAATTGTGGGCATCCTTTTTACCAGGTCCGAGCCGCCACTGCATTGTTTACAAATTGTTGGGCGCATAGCAGAACACAATAACATGCTTATACATTACACATAATATCACACCGATGGTACAGCCAGCACTAGTGGTCCTGGCAGGTACCGACACCATCCACTCTTAGAGCACAGGAGGGTTATGAATTATGAAAAAAGCAGCACTTCAGGGCAGTGGCGGTGCGTCCATTGGGGCGGTGAGGCGATGCCCCACTAACCCAGCCAGCCAGCACAATGATGAGCACAGAGTCAACTCAATCAAAAAAAGAGAAATCCTCGAGAGTCTGCGCGCTGCGCATTATGTGTTCGCGGTCGCGGATTCAATCGCGGCGCTGATGGGTGGGGGCAGGGCCAGGCTGAGTGACAGCAGAGGTAGCTGGCACGTGCTGCAATACTAATACCAGTGCGGGTAAGTGCGCATGCTCGATTTTGAGAGCTGACCATCCCGAACATGCGCACTACCCATAGGTAGCCACTCAACCAGGGAAGCGAGTTGAGGAGGGGGGGAGAAATCAGAGCCGAGGGTTGCTTCATGCAGCAGCCCCCGGTCTCCAAATGGGCGAGCCGTCATCAGTGCTCTAGCCAATCCAATCCGGGCGCTGCTAATGCAGCGTCTGGATTGGCAGAGACACCGCGCAGCCTGAGCCTGAGGGCAGGCATTTGCCGCATTGGGTGCCGCGCGTGGGTGGGGTGGCCCTGCCGCTGTGCCGCACTGTGATTGGCTGGCATCCATTCGTGACGTGACCGGAGCTTGCGCAGGCTCCGTCACGGTCACCGCGTCGTCGTTACTCAGTGCCACGAGGAGACTGACTGCTGCTGTGACCACGAGACCTCGTGCGGTGCAGGCGCAGCCACAGGCCTACTACTTTTCTGGTGAGTGGCGATTCATGTCGAATCGAAGACGTGTGTGTGATTGTGAACTTAACTTAACTACTTAGTCCGAGTCGACAGCACTCTGCAAAATTGTGTGCGGTAAGGGCCTCCAGTTGCCGCCGCGGCTGCAGTGCACTCCTATAATAGAATAGTCAAGCTCCCTGAGGCTGAGAGTATGACATTGCGGCACTTGGAAAATATATTTTTTTGTTGCATGACTTGTTGTGCCCTTCGAATGAATGTATGATATGTAGCCTTGTGTAACGTAACCGGTGCTCCGACTTCGAGTCGAGTTCGCGCTATATAAATCTGCAGCAAAAAAAAAATAATAAACTAAATCCAGCCGACCAAAACGCAGAAAAGGCCGCAAAACTATTAAACTGTCAAATGACATTCACGGACGTTCCTATTATATGACGGCTGTTTCAAAATCATGCGCAACGTTGTACCAAGTCCATTATCAGGCAAAAAATCATAATATTGAAGACATATATTTTGGATTCTTAAATAGTGGAATTATTTAATGATTGCGAGAGAGGGTGTGTTCATGCGCAGCGTTGCTCATAAACCTGTGGGGGTATACCATGGTTTCGGTTCGTAGTGCAAGCTGCAGTGGCCTCCGGACGAGGGCCCTGGCAATTATGTATTTTTTTTGTTTTTACAAATTAAGCACTGAACAGCACTCAGCAGCCAATGAATGACCCAGAATGCAGGGGTATGCCCTCACAGAATGTGAGTAGCATATTTTGAGGATGTCAAATGACTAATCAAGGAGACTAAGGCCAATGAAGTAGATCGTTTAACGATTTCTTAATTAATTACATTTTGAGAACCACAATAAAGCAATGTACTGTATTTTTCTTTTACTATAGGGTTTATACAGTAGTTATCATGTCTAGGAAGCGTATTTTGTTTCCATGTCGAAACCACAAGAACCACATTTTTTAATGCAATCAGAGTTTTGGGTGGGTTTTTGTTAACAAAGGGATTGTGTTTAAGGACTCTGCACAGTGACGTAAGGAGCGCAGGGTCACTCTCCGGCGCGCGTGCGAAACCTCACCACGCGCCTTTATAAGTAGGCCTCTCGGGGGTGTACCCTCTGCCCATCGGGCTGTGGAACCGTGGGGCTGCGCCTGTTTAGATACTAGTCAGCATCCTGTGTTTACCCTACTTTTTAAACAAGAATCTGGGTTCAACCTTAATGTCAACCTAGGTAGTGGGACGAATTGCGGAGGGCCAACCCAAAACAGGCAAGCAAACATTACGTGCCAAAAACAGTAAGGCGCACTGGACAATAAAAACACCCTGCGAAGGTTTTAACATCAAACACAAAGCAACATATCTCAACAGTTTGGGAGCCTCGTGCAGAAGTGTTCCTGATGATTCATTTCACTTAAAAGGTGAGCCGAGTCGGCTCACCTTTGTGACAGGCCTACTACTTTTCTGGCGATTCATGTCGAAGCGAAGTGTGAACTTTACTTAGTCTACTACTCTGCACAGCACTCTGCAAAATTGTGTGCGGTAAGGGCCTCGAGTTGCCGCGGCGGCTGCAGTGCACTCCTATTATTTAAATAATAGAATAGTCAAGCTCCCTGAGAGTATGAGACTGCGGCACTTGGAAAATATCTTTTTTGTTGCATGACTTCATTTTCTTTTTATTTTGCCAAAGTTACCATGTTTTTCAAATATGGCCTTTACTTATGGGAAAGCAAAGCCATCCTATGAAAAGTAAGTTTTTTTCATGTCGGTGGGCATTTTGAGACAGCCAAGAGCAGCCCCTTCTGAAATGTTTTGAAGCCATAGAAGCCAATGATGAGTTTGATTACAAAAGTCAGATTGAAGCCCATGGCTTTGGTAGAACACTACAAGACAGAGAGTTTCAGTTCTTACTGTTTTTATTTCATGATATAATGGTAGCTGTCGACCTGTTATACAATCAGTTACAAGCACGAGAGATAGATACTGTCAAAGTGCAAGTATATACTACTATGTTTGTACAAAGCATAAGCAAAGTGAGAGATGGGGTTGACAATTTAGACTGCAAACTGCCAGAGAAATCTATTTTCGCAAACCGCAGGAAAAACATCACCACTATGGTCCGAATTGCAAAGGAGATCTGTGACATTGTAATTGTGCAGGCAAAAGAGCGTTTTTCTTTCACAAAACATTTGGTGAGTGCCACATTATTGCAAAGTCAACAGTTTGCCAAATATGATGAATCCTTCCCGGAGCGTGCTCTGAATGAGGCTGTGGGAGCTTATCCTATGCTCAATAAAGAAGAGCTGAGAACTGAGTTGACTGTACTGTACGCAATGCCTGTGTACCGGAAGGCCACAAGTGCCTTGTCTTTGCTGGCTTTAATTCATAAACTTAATATGGAAAAGTCACTTGGAGAGACAGTGGCTTTACTTAAAATTGTCATAACCACTCCTATGACAACAGTCGAGGCAGAATGATGTTTTTCAGCCTTAAAGAGGATTAAGACATTCCTGAGAAACACCATGCTTGAGGAAAGACTCAATGCTTTGGCAATGCTCTCTGTAGAGAGCAAGCTAGTTCAGAAAATCCCGGACTTTAACACTAAAGTTATTGAAAAGTTTGCTGCTCTTAGAGAGAGACGTGCTGATTTCATTTACAAAAAGTAAACAATTTTCAATGCTGCTACTTTGCAACCAGTTTAGTTTGTTAAAAAAAAAACATCTGTGAGTGAGGTACTCAGAAATGCATTGTTTCTCGAAGTCTGTTATGAAGCTCTGTGGTTATACACTGAATAAGCAGCTACCTATGTTATATGACATCTCTTTATTAATGTTATAACTGCACTTTCACAATTGCTTTATTAACCTTCCTGCTTTCTCAAATTTTCTTGAAAATGCACCATTTCTCTTCTCTTTTTTCAAAATGTTCTCGGGGGGAGAACCCCCCCCCCCCCCCCCCCCCCGAACCCTCCTTATAGAGGTTCAGGCTCGCTCGCTACGCTCGCTCGCAACGGTGAAGTATACCAATCATTTTACGCCCCACCACTTTAAAATGTCACCAGCCGCCCCCTGCTTCAGGGTAGCTACACTGGGGGTGTTGACGGGGTGGAAGTGGCTGATTCTCTGTCTGAGCCAGACGAGAAATGGAGCCCAAATATCCTGGGGCTAGACGAGGGGGGCATGAGTTCTCAATGTGGACAATTGTTCTTGACTAAATGTGACATCTTTAATCCAGGAGTCATCGAGGTGCCGGTGTGATTCCCCCAGTATACTGCTATTCTGTGCTTGGCCAACAGCAGTAGCATTGAGACCAGCCGCCGATCAGTGGGGGGAATTTTTTGACTTATCCCAGGAGTCCCACTAATGGTGTGTGGTCGATATCCACCCCTGTAAATATCTCGCACAGTGTTGAACACTTTGACCCAGTATCTCACTATCAGTGGGACGTACCATGCCAGATGGAGAAATGTGGCATCTGGCATGAATGCAACTGCATTTGTAGAGTGCATAGCTACTCTAAGGAGTGTCCTGGCACTATCAGGTTGACTGCAAACCAAGACTGGACGGAATACTTTATTTGCTAAATAACCAGGTGTTTAGTTTCTTCATGATGATTGAGAGTTCCAAGGTAGTCCGAAGTGCCAGCAGAAGTTTATTCCAGGCTTTAGCACTGTAACGGGTAGGGTTCACAGGGGTGCTCACCAGAAAAGAGGTCGACTTCAGAGTGACTTAAACCGGGTTTTATTCCACTGTATATATGTCTTTTTGTTCTGGCCAGCATAAGAAGACAAAAGAAACTGAACAAAATCAGGGCAAAAGAAAATGTTCTGGGGCGTCAATGGATAATCCGTCTTATTCCTTTCTGGTCTCCTGGGCGTCTCTCTCTGCTGTGGAAAAGCGACTTCTATGGGTGCACTGGCGTTGACTCCTTGGGATCGACTTGTGGCTTTCAATCGGGAAGGTCGTTATGCAAACAAAAACAGAAGGACAGGAGTCACGTGGTTTGTTTTGCTCGATACCTAAATCGGGAAGGGGGAGTGAGGGTACACTGGTGTACAAACTGAGACAGACTTGAAGGTATGAGAATGCTCATGAGGGGGAAGGAACCAGGTTGTTTTACTGCCTAATCTTGGTAAAAAGGGTTTTACACTCTCTCCCCCTCTTTCTCCCTTCTCCCGACCCAGCCCGCCACTCGGCTCCGTACCTGTGAGAGCCACACCCCTCCGGGAGTGTGGCTGGCCTTTGAGTGGGGACGATGGCCTCCGGGCACTCTTTCTCTCCTCCGGTCTTCACGCCAACGCTGTTCACTCCAGGCGTCCTCTGCTCTGCTCCTCTCGATCCGTTCACCCTCGCTCGCTGTCTCTTCCTCGATCTCTGCGTCCTCTTCTCTTCCGGGTTCCTCCCCGCCTCTTCTGTCCGTGCTCGGCGACACGATTGGCTCACTCCAGGTGACGTCCTCTCTCCGGGTGTGGCTTGCCGAGGTTTTCCAAATGTTAAAGGCACAGGTCCCCGGGTCAGGGGTTTCCTCCAGCCACACAGTGTTTTCAGCGAGGCACCGGTTAACGGGCTGCAAAGTAGGGACACAATGGCATTCAAGGGGGGGGACCACCACTCTTCTTGGGCACTGCATTCCATGGGTGATATTACGGGGGAGGGGGCGCCCGCCCGGTGACAAGCACCAAGATACGAAAACGATCTTCCACCGATTCAGATCCGGTGGATTTTAGGGATAGTGGCTAAGTGACCAGGGAGCATCTTACATTTCCAACAGTTGCTGTATGCCCTTAGACCCATGTCAAAGATCTGCAAAGGCATTCTGTACATTTGGTGTAGGAACTTGAAATGTATGAGATGTAGTCTGCAATTGGGGGACAGAAGCTCCAATTGGCCACAGCAGTAGAGCCACGGTTTGGCTGTGACTGGGGATGTGAGATCAGAGTTCCAGGCATCCTATGCCCGTAGATGAATTATCGGGTGCGCTTGCTGCGTAACAGTGTATAGTCATGTGATTAATTTGTGTGGTGGTGGTTCTGACAGTCTATGTTCTAATGTAGTGAGAGGGGGTGGTGGAGCCGGGAATTTATTATGTTAATTTACGGCAAGTTGCCTGCAGTTGATAATAAAGAATAGTATTGGATATATTGAAGCATGCACCGTCTCCAGGTTGAGGTGAGCCATACATAAATTTGTCATCTGTGTAGAGATTTGCAAGTTTAGTGATGTTAAGGTTGCTTGCCCGCCTGATTGCACCACTATCCTGTTGCGTTGGGAAGTGGGGATTTCGTGCGAGTGGGATGAATGGGGAGATTACCTTCACTATTGCCTGAGGCTTGAGCCGGGCTGCTAGCTTTTAAAAAACGCTCTGATTCAGATTTTAACTTGTTACTGTGATTATCCTTTGTGTCCTACCCCCCCCTGCAAGCAGTCACGGAATTTCGCGCTGCTCGATCTATTTTACCGCTCAGGCGATTTAAAATACTGAGCTTACTCTCTGGAGGGAGCGCTGCACTTTCGCTCACCTGCCTCCTTCCCTGGGTGTACAGCCGATTCAGGGCTGACTCAGGAGGGCCACGCTCGAGCAGACGGCGGCGGCCATTTTGGATAGGGACAGTATAAAAACAGTAGAAGGACTTGCTTCGCGAGGAGATTACCTTCACTATTGCCTGAGGCTTGAGCCGGGCTGCTAGCTTTTAAAAAACGCTCTGATTCAGATTTTAACTTGTTACTGTGATTATCCTTTGTGTCCTACCCCCCCCTGCAAGCAGTCACGGAATTTCGCGCTGCTCGATCTATTTTACCGCTCAGGCGATTTAAAATACTGAGCTTACTCTCTGGAGGGAGCGCTGCACTTTCGCTCACCTGCCTCCTTCCCTGGGTGTACAGCCGATTCAGGGCTGACTCAGGAGGGCCACGCTCGAGCAGACGGCGGCGGCCATTTTGGATAGGGACAGTATAAAAACAGTAGAAGGACTTGCTTCGCGAGGAGATTACCTTCACTATTGCCTGAGGCTTGAGCCGGGCTGCTAGCTTTTAAAAAACGCTCTGATTCAGATTTTAACTTGTTACTGTGATTATCCTTTGTGTCCTACCCCCCCCTGCAAGCAGTCACGGAATTTCGCGCTGCTCGATCTATTTTACCGCTCAGGCGATTTAAAATACTGAGCTTACTCTCTGGAGGGAGCGCTGCACTTTCGCTCACCTGCCTCCTTCCCTGGGTGTACAGCCGATTCAGGGCTGACTCAGGAGGGCCACGCTCGAGCAGACGGCGGCGGCCATTTTGGATAGGGACAGTATAAAAACAGACGTCCATTGCTTCGCGCAGCGAACGCGTACAGCGGGCGCGCCATAGTCGCGCCGGAGTCCAGCCAGAGTCCTGCCCGTCTGCGCTCGTCCGCGCTAGGCTGGGCTCTGGGCTCTGGCATACCCTTTATTGGTGAGTAAAGCCACTATATCCATCATGACTCTTACATACTCCTCCGAAGAGTTATTTGCGCTACGTGGTGCTCCCAATAATAACTGCTCCACCTACCCTTTCCCGCCTCACAAGTTCAGCTGTCCTCGCTGCAACTTTTCACTAAAAATCCCTACCACATGCAGATCCCTCCAACATCAAGGCAGACGAAAGAGACAGGTATGCTCTAGGACAACTTCCACTCGCCCCCTCTTAAGATTTTGGAGCATAAATTGCCGATCCTTACCACAACATAGATACAATATCCACGATTTTCTAGATCAAAATCAACCTGATGCTATATTCCTGACCGAGACGTGGCTCAGAGACTGCTCGGGCCCGGATGTGGCAGACGCCATTCCCTCTAACTACGCCATTCTTCGTCAGGATAGAGTTTCCGGTAGGGGCGGAGGAATTGCAATTATTTACAAAAATGTATACACTTGTAAATTGGTAGACACCACTCAAAAAGATTGTGAATCAGCCCTTTTTAAATTATCCATTACCCCCCAATTTACGCTGTCAGGGCTACTGGTATACCGTCCCCCTGGGACAGCGAGCCCTTGGATAACATCGTTACCGGACTTCCTAGCCCCAGTACTGCTTAAAGCGCCTAATTTCACAATCTTAGGGGACCTAAACATACATTTAGACGACCATGAGTGCCCTAATAGGAATCAGCTTCTCCCTATTCTGGAAGCTTTTAACCTTCAACTTCTAAACACAGGTCCCACTCATTGTGCCGGTCACTTACTGGACCCGATCCTATCTAACCTGTCCCTAGATTGTTCTCGTGAAGCCCTACAAATCACCTGGTCCGACCACTTAGCTGTCCCCTTCTCTTATGACATGGCTGATACAGTAATAAGACCTGAGGTGGAAACTACGCGGCCAGTTCGGAATTGGGGGAAGATTAACTTGCCAGAACTCAATAAACTACTGATCAAAACACTTCCATGTGTTGAACTACCAACTGCCGCTCTCAATTGCGCCACTGAACTCTGGCTAACCACTGCAGTCAATACAGCGCTTCCAATGACATCAAAGCCCGCATTTTCACACCACCCTCCTGCTCCATGGTATTCGGAACAACTTAAAAGCCTCCGCTCACATTGTAAGACCTTGGAGCGTAAATGGAGACAAGGCTATTCTCCTTCACGTAAAGCCACATATAAAGAAGCCTTAAAAAAATACCACTACAGTTGTAAAACTGCTAAAGCAGACTACACAAGGAAAACTGTGACTGATGCACAAAACTGCCCAAAGGTGCTATTCTCTGTTGTCAAAAAATTGACTGGTGCTAACTCGATCCCTCCTCCCCCGGCACTTGATGGCACTCAGTGTCAGTCCTTAGCGGATTACTTCATAGATAAAGTTGATCTTATCTATGAAAATTTCACTATACCTCCAGGTACTATGTACACTGCCCTTGACATAGTCCAAAAATTGGAAAACAATGACACTGATGCAATAGTCACTACTTGGCAGCCCTTAGACGCCATTTCTTTCCTCTCCTGTTTAAATAGTGTGAGATCGGGCTCCCCACAGGACGCTCTCCCGGCCAAAATATTAAAACAATTAGACCCCCTCACTCATCCCCCCATCATTAAATTACTCAACGCTTCTCTGAGCGAGGCCCATGTCCCACAACCTTGGAAACACGCCATGGTTGTACCGTTATTAAAAAAACAGGGTGCAGATCCTTCAAATCCTGCTAACTTTCGCCCTATATCTTTGTTGCCAATTTTCTCAAAGATATTGGAGGGACATATAAATTCTCAGCTCTCCAAACTGGTTGAAAACACTGGATTTCTCCATCCTTCTCAGTCGGGCTTTCGGCCTAGGCACTCAACCGAGACAGCCCTCCTGGGGGTGACAGAGAGTCTTAGGCACGGTGTCGATCAGGGAAACACCATGGCGCTCATCCTGCTGGATTTGAGCGCAGCTTTCGACACCGTGTCACATTCCATCCTCATTGACTCTCTGAAATCTCTAGGTGTGGCAGGCCAGGCCTTGGCCTGGCTGGCGTCTTTCCTTAGTGACCGAAGCTTCCAAGTGTTTTCTTCTAAAGCTGCCTCCGCCATTTGTCCTTCCACCCGTGGCGTCCCCCAGGGCTCAATTCTTAGCCCTTTATTATTTAATATTTATGTTAAACCCTTGGCAACCATAGTCGAACAAGCTGGGCTAACCCTGTTCTCCTACGCAGATGACACCCAGATTGTCTTCTCCTTGTCAGGGAGAGACGTAAACAACATCTCCGCACTCAAGTCGGGCCTCACTCTTGTGGCCGACTGGATGCGGAGAAATTGTCTCAAGCTGAATGGGGAGAAGACCGAGGTGGTCATTCTGGGACAGAACAAACATCTTTGGGGTCCTCGCCATTGGCCCATCGAACTGGGAAATGCGCCTACACCATCTACTGCAGTTCGCAACCTGGGCGTCATTACTGACGACAGGCTAACTATGAGACAACAGGCTACTAAGGTCTCAGCCATCTGCTTTTCAACCTTGCGATGGCTTCACAAGATTTTGTGGATGCTCCCGCTCTCCTCTCGCAGAACTGTAGTCCAGGCACTTGTAACATCACGCCTGGACTATGGCAACATTCTCTATTTGGGCGCAGATAAAGCTACTATACATGTGCTGCAGGTGGTGCAAAATGCGGCCGCGCGCCTGCTAAAGAATGTCCCCAGACGCACCTCAGCCACTGCCGCTTTGCGTGACCTCCATTGGTTGAGCATCCCAGAACGCGTTAAATTCAAGGCACTATATGTTCAAGGCTAAGCAGGGTAGCGCCCCAGTATATGTTCAGGGGCTGGTAAAACCCTATAGACCCCTGCGCTCATTAAGGTCATCGGACATTGGCAATTTCACAGTACCAAGATGGAAGCTGGCAAAAATGGGAGGCCGCTCCTTTTCCACTCTTGGTCCTAAATACTGGAACTCCCTCCCATTGGCATTAAAATCTGAGACCAACCTACTCCGCTTCCGTAAGGCTTTGAAGACCCTGCTCTTTACTAAGCGTGACCAATAGTCGGCAGAGGCCTTAAGTCAAGGTGACATTCTCTTTTCTTCTACAGTCTATCCCTGGCGCCGGGAAACCCATTGTGGGTAGCTGTGCGCGGTACAAGCTTAAATAAATAAATAAATAAATAAATATAAACTGGGGAGGCCCGCTCTCTTCCTCAATCCATTCCACACCCACGTCATAGTCTCCACTGTATTTACCTTCCTTTACAGGTGCTTGTATTCCTGGTATAGTGCACTGCAAAGTGGGAGTGCGGCGGGGCTATCACGGTCATTAGCGATGTGGGGTTTGAATGGAGTTGGGTATAACCAACGGTGCTGAAACTGGGCTTGTGCACAATACGTAAACGGGGTGAAGTCTGGTGCTCCCAGCCCACCTTGACGAAGTGGTAGTGTCAAAACTTCCCCAGCTATTCTAGGTTGCTTTCCCGCCCAGACCAAGGTAATCATGTTGGATCTGAGTCATTTAAAAAATACCAGGATTAAGGGTATGGGCAAATTAGCAAACAAATACAACAGCTTAATCAGAACAATCATTTTTGCATTTCCAATTCGACCCGCCATTGAAATGGGTAGTTTTGTTCAGATGGATATTCTCCTCTAACCACGTGATCACGCAGCCATAGTTTGTCTCCCATAGTTCTTTTTTGTCTCTGCTGATCCAGAAGCCCAGGTATTTAACTGGGCCGTTGGCCCACTGTAGCGGTTAGTCTAACATAAATATCTGCGTTGTGTCTGTGAGGGGAAGCAATATACACTTGGACCAGTTGATTTGGATCCATGAGAACTGACCACATTTTAACAGTTCTGGTATCATGGGATTTAAGTTGTCTTTTGGATTACTAACAAATAGTGTAACGTCGTATGCAAATAGGGATGACACCAGTCCTCGGGTCATAAATCCCAAGCCTCGGTGTGCGTTGTGGTGGCGGAGTCTTGTAGCAAGGGGTTCCACTGCTAAAGCAAAAACAGGGGTGACAGTGGGCATCCCTGTCGCGTAGCACGGGAAAGTGCAATGGCGTCGGTACGACATTGTTAAACCTGATTCATGCCATGGGGCCTGTGTACAGCAGGCGTATTTGCCTTATGAATTGTGAGCTGAGCTCAATACGGGCCAATAGTGCAAATAGATCTGACCACTCCAAGGTGTCAAAGGCCTTTGTAGCATCTAACAGGGCGGCGAGTGTGGACACTTGAAGGTGCAAGTAGTGTAACACTGCAAATAGTGTGCGTAGGTTGTGAGAAGTAGACCGTCCAGGGATGAAACCGGATTAGTCAGGCTGAATTATTAGGGGTAGAAGTGGCTGTAGTCGGGAAGCCATCAGCTTGGCATATATTTTATTATCTACGTTTATCAAGGATATTGGGCAGTATGAACCACGTTTGTTTTCAGGCTTGCCAGGCACGAGAAGTGTTATTATTAACACCTCACACATAGACGGGGGAGTGTGCCTTTCTCAAGGGCTTACTGATAGACTTCCAGCATTTGTGGTGCCAACAGCGGAGCGATGCCTTATAGAATGAGGTTGTGATGCCGCCCGATCCTGGAGCTTTATCGCCTGGCATACCTTGAATTACTTGATTGATTTCGTCTGCGGTAAATGGTACGTCAGATAAGATCTGTGTGCCCTGTCTAACCAGACAAGTTGTATGTCCCAATAATTATTTAGTGTGTTTTTTTCGTAGGAGGGGCAAGAGGTGTATAATTTCGTATAGAATTCTGTGATAATCTTTGCAGATCATTGATCTGATTCTCATCTGCAAGGATCTCGTGGGTTTAGGATAGCTCATTCACTTTAGGTGAAGCCCTCGCAGCACTCCACTCATCTGGGTCCTGTAATTTCTTCATTCCAGTCCAGGGCCTGTTTCTTTCATTGCTGGGCAGTTCTAACTCTTCTTCTGCTGACTTTCTCACAGCAGCAAAAAGTTCTTCACTGTCCATGATGTTCATAGTTCTTAAAGTGGACAGTCACCACCAAATCTCCTGTCCCCTGTAAATATCCTCTTTATACAATGTGTAGAACCCTATCAAAGTCACAAGTACCAAGTCCTTGTTTGGCCTTTGGGGGAGCGAGGTTCTGGTTTTTTTCTTTGGCATTGTTTGTGGAAAGCCAAAATGCCAGCTTTAAAAAAAAAATTTAACATCTTTCCCTAGTCAGGATTAATTACATTTCAATTTGTAGTCCTTTTCATTCCTGGAATGTTCAGGGCAGGCTGTTCAGTCATACTAGTCCGAATGAATCAGTCATTTTTTTAATAGGAGCCAGACTGTTTGAACTGTGGGTGACAGGTTGCACTGTGTAGTAGCCAATTGGTCTATTTAAACCCCAACATCATTGTTTACAAGATACCTTATCAGTATTGGCCTTGGATTAGTGATTAGTGCATCTTTATTATTCAACAATAATGCATTTTTGGGTGTCTTTTGCATGCTGCATCCTTAGATTACCGTTTTTGTTTTGCATTATGCCATTTTATGATACATATCTAAACATTGTTATTCATGTTTCTATTGTGTATTCTACTTTTTACCCTGTCTTTTAAAATAGTCTGTTTTGTGCTTGAGTATAATAAAGCTCTTTAGACATTGCTTTACTTTATCATATCCTTCTTGTGCTAGAGATTTTTTTTAACTGTCTGTCTTTCACAATACCATCCAGATCCAAATAGTGTGTTTTTCAGTCATTTCGTTTTTATGCTGGTCATTATTGTCTTTATTATTCACTGTTTAATGTGCATTAGTTTAAACTGTTCCTCTTATGCTGCTACTTTTAAACTGTATCCCTCACAAGGGATGGGCCTTGGTTGTGCACAACATAACCACTCTTTCTTAGGCATTCTTTGGCAGGTCCTCCTGTTTCCACTTTTCGTCTGCAGCAGGGTCATTGTTGTTTGCAGGAGACACAGGAAAAATGCAGGTATCATTGCGTTGGCAGCGGCTGCTACTCAGAGGGTCGGAGAAGCTACACTTCTTGGATAGAGGTGGCAGAGGGGAACCCCTCAGCTTGTTGCTAGAGAAACATGGCACATGGCACAAATTGAGTCTGCAGAGGTACAGGCAAGGTCTGCGAGATGGCCTGTCCGATGATTGTCTTGCCTGCTGTGGTACCAGCCAGAAATGGAGAAGAACGCACCCTCTGGTGGCAGTATCATGTGATCATTAAATCCAGCCTGATACAGATCTATCCAACACCTGCGACAGACATAGACCTCCCCATTCAGAGTGGTGCTCATATTGGTCCTGGCTGGTGTGCACTGGTGAGTGATGGTGTTGGGCGCTCTTGGAACAGAGAAATGACAGGCAAGCAATCACAACATGAGCTCACAATTGTTTTCAGCCTTTGCCGAGGAGGCAGAAGAGGAAGGGAAGAGAATTGAGATGTCCTGGCTGGAGACCTGCTACAAGGACCGACTGAGATGATAGAACTGTTAGACCTGCTTGACCTGGTGATGTCTCTATTAGGAAAATGTTTAGTGAAGATGCAACCTGGAATGACAGGTGCCAATCCAGCGATATCATTATGACTCCTCCTCCCTTTTCTTATTTCTTTTTGGAGAAGACAACATTTTAAATTATTTGTAATAAAAGTGTGGTAGCCAAGGTGTAGTTTTAGATGATTTATTCAGTCGTAGTTACAAGTTAGTACATTCATAGCTTTGTCCAGGTTTGTCCCTAGAACAGCCCCCACCAGGAGCAGCCTGCCTGCTGCTCAGCCCATACTCCAACTGACACACCTCACCTCACAGACACCCAAACATTCCATTCATCATCACCATTCCAACATTCCACACAGCAAGTTCACACTGGCTGAGCAGTAAGATCCAAAGCAACAGGGAAGATGTATAGCTATCTACACTAAATGTGACATATCCTCCCCTCTATAAAATACATAAAAATCCACGAATGCAAGATAGTATAAAACATTACGTGAATGAACATGCAATGATAAAATAGAGAAGATGCATAGATCAATACACAAGATATCTTACATCCTCCCTCTTTATAAAACACATAATATTTAGCCGAAGAAAACTGGTCACATAGCATTAACTTTTAAAGTCACCAGTTGCTGAACGAAAAAACTGGGAAAAACCCTATAAGTCCTACAACACCATACAATTTTTTTTTAAACAATGCCACTCCTATTAACACCACCACCAAACACACCAATTGGCCAGACTAGCACGAAAGGTGGCATGACACCGTACGGCACAACAGAAAGAAAACTGCAAGTAAAATAACTAAATCAACAAAAACTCGTCATCACACACAAGTAATGGGTGAAATAGAGTTGTTCATCGAGGCAAAACACACAAATTCACTACTCCTCAGCAAGCCCAGGACTTCCTGAAAACTGCACTAAGGGGTTCCCCTACGCCTCGTGACTCCAGGCGAGGCTCAGGTTGATCATCCCCAGCTCCTGCCGAGGAATAATGATAATCGGACCCCACAAACTGAATGTTCCGTAACCTGGTAAGACAGTCGGAACTGAGGGAATATGCGAGGATGGGCATCGATGACTGACCCAAATATGCCTACTGGGCACCTACATAACTGTCCTTTATATAGTTACTCCTTAATGTGCCTCACTGCAAACCAATAATGATCTCCCAGGCTCCCTCGCTACCGCGAGGTGCGCTGACGGTTCCTCTGGCGCTTATCCCCAGTGAGAATATCCCTAAGATTTAATGTTGTATCTTGAGATATTTTCCTCTTTTACGTTAATTTGTTTCTTGAACGAAGCCTCTTTTAGGCAGTTGTTCATTGGGGAGGGAGGGAATACATTCACCTGTGGGGCTGAGTTACAGATGTGGGGGGGGGGGGATTGTTGCTGCTCAGTGGGAGAGTATTGCACTGTAAAACATTCATTGATTTTGTTGCATCTATGTAATGGTAAAATCTCGTTACAAATATGCTGGAATCATTGGACACGCACATCACCTATGGGTAGCCCTTGTAGGATGACAGGTAATGGGGATACAGACAGGCTGCCCAAGATTCACTGCCTTACAACGTGCGGGTCCTTGGGGATCCACGCAAGCGTACACTGGTGTTGGGATACCTTGACCGCCATCAGATTCAACTTGCCATGATACAGGATACACAACTTAACAAGCGATCTCCTACCACATTTGGGAAGCGGTGGGCAGCGCACAGTTGTTTCTCTTCTTTTTGCACATATGCTCGGGGCACGGGCATACTTATAAAATTTGGAGTTGATTACTGCCCAATAGGGCAATTGCAAGACACACAAGGTCGCTATAGCATTATGTGGGGCAGACTTACCGAGCACACGGTCACACTGGTGTGCTGTTATGCACCTAATATTGATAACTCTGGGTTTTTAGGTCTCGCCTGAGCCAGCGCATGTGCTGCTCTGGCGAGACATTTAGTGAGTGGGCTTTTAAAAGTCCGACTACAGCTTTGTGTGGCATACAGTGTGCGGTTACACGCACAGGCACAAGCAGAGGCGCCATCTGGCTTTCCTCTCTCTTGCCCAAGCGCGCGCACCTTGCTTCAATGCCCCTCCCCCACCACAGAGAGCGTCTCGCAGCTTGTTTTTCCTTCAGCACGAGGCGCGCGCTTTCTCGTCACCCTGACCCCACCGCCCTTCGAGTCGAGTAGAAGTACCTTGGGGTTAATCTCGGGTCTGTGGCAGCAGAAATCAGCTTCACTAGAGCCTGTCGGCGGCTGCGCTGCAGCAGCAGCAGCTATGGAGAGAAAATCCTTCAAATGGCGACGGAACCGCAAATATCCCTCCATAGTGTCTTCCCTCGGCGAAGCCCTCTCCTCTGCTCTTCCGGAACCAAATCTATCTCCGTGGGTCGCAACCAAGTGCAAAGAATACTCCTGCCGGGCCCTTGAGAACATTTCGACGGCACCATATAAGTAAAACCGTTTAAAACTCGTGTTAAAACAACACAGAAACACACTCAGAACTTCCTCGTTCTTGCTGATTTTATTTCTTTTCATGGTGTTCGGCCGGGGTCGCAGTTTGTGACATGCCGACAAAACGTGCTGCTCTTCCTACTTATCTCTTGCCTACGAATCCTTGCATTTACCGAAGACACCTTTTCTACTGCGCTGTCTCATGTTGCTGAGCTCTCGCATGGTCTCTCCATTCACCCCACCCCCCCCTCACTTCTCTTCCCACTTTCCTCTCGCTCCCGATGTCTCCCTCCTTATCTCTGGCTCCTGCCATTTCTGCTTTTGACCCTCTGTGTCTGTCCCAGAAGTATTTCCATTGGGTCTGTGGCCAAGAATGCTGATTCCTCACAAGCACCCCCACCCTCTCTCTGCACTGCTACCCCAGCTCTCTCTTTCATCCACTGTCTCTATTCCTCACCAACTCTCTACCGCCCTCCGTTCCCACTCCTCACACATTCCTTCTTCCCTGTCCCATCCTTCTCTAACCATTCATCTCTCTCTGCCTCTCACGCACACTTCTCTCTAAACCCTCGTTTGCCCTGTGTCTCACGCACATACACTGCTGCTGTATCACACTCTCTCCTGTAATGCATTATCCCCGGCCCTTTACAGCAATTCCCTCTCTATTTTTTGTATTCCTTTTTCCATTAGCGTCATATATTTTCTTCCATCTCATTCCTCTCTTTCTTATTTTCTGAATATCTTCCACCTTCTCCCTCTCCCCTCATAACCTATTTCCCATTTTAAAGGTTCTCCAGCGCCGCGTCTCTTTCTCCTGACTTATTTTCCCTTTCCACGCCTCTTCTTTTCTTCCCTTCCTTTCTTCATCTCTCTCACTCTGTTCTTTGTTTCCCCTCCACGCTCGTTTCCCCTCCCTGTTGTCTTTTCTGCCCCTCTTCCCTTCTTCTCTTTTCTGAGCGTCTGTGCCCGTCACCTCTCTCCCACCCCAGACCACATTTCACCGGCCAGAGCGGAGCCTGCTTGCTATCCGTCTGTTTTCCCTACGCTTTAAGACTTTTTTTTTCCCTTGCTTTTCTCAGGATATGAGAAAATGTTTGGAAAATTCAGCCTGCTCGCCAGGAGCTGACTCATTTGTTTATTAAAGGCACCCTGTGTTAAATCTGACTCCACAAAATAACCCGGCCGCTTGCCCCTCCTGCCGTAGCTGCTGCTCTGAAGAGATTTCCTGTCGGTTTGGCTGGGTTCGTCTTTTACCACTGAAGTGCTTTCCTAAATTCTTGCTATGTGCAAATATGTTTTTTCTGTTTACACAGCAAAACCGCTGGTTGCAACTGGATTTGTGCAGCCACCCATTCCCAGGGTCCAGAGATGTCAGTGTGGTTTCTGACATCCGGGAGGAGGACGGGTTTATTGGTGCACAGGAGGGTACTTGGACAAACTATGCCAAAAGAGTGGGGGCATGGGCAGTTTTTACCCCGCCCCATACAAAGTATGCCCTCCCTCCCTCCCCCCACCTCAGCAGTAACATGGACACTTGCGCGTAACGTTACGGATATTGTCCCATCTGCGCCTCTTTGCCGGGGGAATGGATTCTCTGTGGCATTTTGAAGAGCTAGAAAAGGATCTGCGTCGAGGCACAGGCTAGCCTGCCCGAAAACAGTAAGCACTAGTGCGATAACCGTACTTTCTTGAGCTAGCGCCAAAATGTCCAATCTCTGTACCGTAAACCCAGGCCCTGAGCAGCATGCGTGTTTACTAATACCTCATTCGTCTTTGAATGCCAGCACAAAAAATTAAAGTCCCCCCCCTGGAGTCCGATGGGATTCCTACTTGACTTTCTCTGTCCAGGCCCAAATGGAATATTTTACATTTGTGTTTTTAGGGACTTATAAAACTTAAAAGTGGCATCTTTTGAATGCATTCTTGTTATAACGTCCTGTTTTCCACCCCCATCTGCCCGCCTGTTATCCATCTCCACCCACCTTTGCGTTTCCCACCCCACCTGATTGCCAAAGCAAATAGTTCGCCTATAGGGGAGAGCGATTGGCTTTGCCAATGCTTGTTTGTAGTG
Source organism: Triturus cristatus (assembly GCF_964204655.1). Classification (NCBI taxonomy): domain Eukaryota; kingdom Metazoa; phylum Chordata; class Amphibia; order Caudata; family Salamandridae; genus Triturus; species Triturus cristatus. The sequence continues at coordinate 247,973,205 of NC_140585.1, forward strand.
GAAAGGCTTTGATAAATTGCACCAAAGCTCTACAAAGCTACCAGTTTGCCACACTGCAAACCATTGAGGGGTTTTGGCCAGATTCTAATTTGCACATTCAAGATTAGCTTCATAATAGCCATGACCCAAATAAATTTGGGGTTTGCATTATTATAATGTTTGTCACTTCATACATTTTTTAATTAAAAAATCATTCTTTACTATTGTTGTCTCCATAAGAAATATATATTTTTTAAATGAAAGCCGTTGTTTTCACAAACAAAGCATTTTTTTTAAACATAAACCCATTATTTTTTAAGCATAATGGTCTAGATCACAGACACAACCCAACAAGCATTGGCATAGCCAATAGGTCTCGCCTTTGGGACCTTATAAGTGTTTAGCCATACAACAGTTGATGTTGTTGCACCAAGGATATTGTGCTGCATAACTAAATACCTATAAGGTCAGAAAAGCGAGACCTATTGGCTATGCCAATGCTTGTTCTCCTAGCTATTGGGTCGTATTTTAGAAATTGGATCAGCATACATAATCTGGGGTGGAGATTTTAACCTGACACTTGACCCTGTGATGGATCGACACCCAGTACATACGCACTTGCATCTCCAGGCGTCTAAAATACTTGCTGATATCATGGTAGACCACTAACTATTTGACGCGTGGCGTTTCCGGAGCCCATGGAGAAAGGAAGGCACCTTTGTATCCAGCGTGCACTCTAGCTGGTCTAGACTCGATCTCTGGCTTCTCTCACCTGGACTTAACACATGGCTTGGGGAGGTGACCCATCTGGCACGGACCTTGTCCGACTACTCCCCAGTGCTGATGAAACTTACCCCACGGGGAATACCTCCCCATACCGCTTGTGGTGACTACTACCCACGGCATTATTAGACACAGCTTTCTGTGAAGATATACGGCAAGAGATAGAGGAGTTTTTCCCGCGCAACATAGACAGAGTAGCAGAGATGGCAACTGTATGGGAAAGCTTTAAAGTTACAATGCGAGGGCTATGCCTGGCCAAGAGTGGGGGGATTCTCAAATCTATCAGGGGTACGCTACTTAAGCTGAAGGTAGCTATCAAGCAGACGGAGGAGGCAATTGCTGCTGATCCGGACCGGCGTCACACTGCGAGACTCAAAGAACTGCTTATAGAATACTCCGAAGAAGTGGAGCGTGAATCCAAATTTCGCTCAAAGTACCATGTGGCTCGGACGTACGGAGTAGGTGAACGGCTGGGTATAGCACTTGCTGTGGCCACCAGGACCCCCAGATTCACCAACCAGGTCCTGGAGATTGTGGATGGGGCGGGCATACGGCATACAGACACCAACGAGATTTTGAGGACATTTTCCGACCACTACTCTTCCCTTTATTGCTCTAGAATACAAAAAACACCTGATGTAGCGGCTTACTTTGCAGACACCGCACTGGGTTGGGTAAGTGATTCTCGTAGAGAATTCTTATCTGCGGAATTTGAGGTGTACAAAATACGTGAGGCCATAATGGGGTTGCGGTCTGGCAGGGCTCCAGGGCCTGACGGCCTGGCTGTAGCCTTTTATAAAATCTACATTGACCTGCTGGTCTCTATACTCAAGCAGGTGTTTGAGGAGGCTATGGAGAAGGGTATTCTCCCCTTATCAATGCGACAGGCCAAGATAGTATCACTGCTCAAATCGGGCAAAGATGCTGATAATTGCGACGCATACAGGCCGATGTGTCTCATCAATTGCGATACCAAAATCCTTGCTAAAGTCATAGCCAACATGTTGTCCTTACTGATGGATGGGCTGGTTCTCCCTGACCAGGCTGGGTTCGTGCCAGCACGGCCACTTCGCATAACCTGAGGACCTTATTTGCGTTGCTCCACGACATTGACCCGTACGAGTCTGCTGAGGTAATCTTCCTTGACGCTACAAAGGCGTTCAATTCCCTTGAATGGGGGTACATGTTTTATATACTGGGCAGAATGGGACTCCCAAACCTGTTTTTGGACTGGATAAAGCTGCTATATAGCAAACCGGAAATAATAGTACAGATTAACGGGCAACATTCTAACCCGGACACTATCACACGGGATACACGACAGGGGTGCCCACTATCCCCACTAATGTTTGCCCTCTATCCCCACTAATGTTTGCCCTCTCCATCGAATCCCTTGCCGCCAAAATTCGGCAACATCATAGGAAATATGCTATCCCATACCCATCTCGTCAGATTTTGATATCTCTCTATGCTGACGATATTACCCTATTTCTGAGGGACCCAAGTATTAGCCTGAACCCAATACTACTGGAATTTATCCGGTTTGAAGAGTTGTCTGGGATTAAACTAAACTGGGCTAAATCCCAGGTATTTCCACTCACTCCCAACACGGCACGCTTTACCCCCGACTTCCCACTGAGCTGGTGTGAACAGGAAATCAAATACTTGGGGGTGGTTGTCACCAGGGACAGAGAGGCAATGCTTCGAGCCAACGATGGCACCATAATTGACAGTATTCACTCCTGGGTAGATAGATGGATAACACTACCGCTGTCCCTAGCTGGGAGGGTTGCGTTAATGAAGATGAATATTCTTCCTAAGCTCCTTTATTTATTTGTTAATATCCCTTGCTTTACCGGCCGACATTTCTTTAATTCACTCCGGTCCTTGCTTATTAAATTAGCATGGGGTGGTAAACAGCCCAGAATGGGGTGGAAGGTCCGGACGCAACCATTCGCTCAAAGAGGGTTCGAGGCGCCGGACTTGGAACTCTATTATTTGAGTGCGCAGGCACACTACGCCACTTACTGGCAACACCTCCCTCCATATATGCCGCACTTAGCTATCGAACAGGGGTATATGTGGCCCACACCTCTGGCTTCCTTCCTGTGTACCACGGTCCCCAGTGAGGGGGTTAGACACCACACAGTTAGCTGCACTAACTACGCCTGGACGAGGCTGACCAACATACTGGGCAAATCAGTACTATATTCCCCTCTGTTGCCACTCTCATATCTACCCAGGTTACCTGTCACCCGGGAGGTTGCAGGCCGGGAAATGCTCCGCAAACGTAACCTTGTTGTGTGGGGGGACATTTACCGTGGGGGGACAGTTCAATAGTCAACAGAAACTGCTAATGGAAGAGGGGGCTACACCTTTGCAGATCTTCCTATACAGACTTAAACACGAACTCCGAGCCAGTGTCCCTGGGTTCCCGGCTGAGCCTCCTGTGGTCGAGACCCTCCATTCCACATTGAAACTTGTGGGACCCGCCCATGCGATATCTCTTATTTACCGGGCGGCACTGACGGAGAGACCGGAGAGACCGCTGGGAGTACATGGGGCCAGAGGGGAATGGGATGCGGACTTAGGGGAACCCCTTACAGACGAACAATAGACATACTGCTGCATGCAAACAGAAGCCATTACTGCTAGCAGCAGACTGCGTATAACCCATTTTAAGTTCCTGAACAGAACGTATTACACCCCAGTCAAGCTTCATAGGTTTGAACTAAGAGACGATGATCGCTGTTTGAGATGTAATCGGGAGGGGGCGAGCTTCCTGCACCTGGCATGGAGCTGTTCTGCTATCAGAAAATATTGGGGAAAGGTGCTGGAGGCATTATCTAAAATGACAGGGCTCACTATCCCAGACACCCCCATGACAGCCCTCCTGGGGTACACAGCGGATATACAATGGTCGTGTAGGAAACTTGTCTCGCAGGGTTTACTGCTCGCGAAACGCAGACTGGCATGCAGGTGGGGTAGATGGCGAGTTCCCAAATTCAAGGAATGGTTGTCTGATCTTACATACTGTAAGGACCAACTCACTATATATGCTGACCTGCTTCCCTCATCCTCTCGCCCCAGAGATGTATGGGAACCGCTCTTGGCCTACCTAAGGGAGGAATCTAATGGCTAATGTATAAACACACAAATTCGCATATGCCTCTACCTCGTCACATTGTGCCACTGCCTGTCACGGAGAGAACAAATGAACACAAGTCTCCAATGCTGCGAACTGGGCTCCACCTGCCAGTGGAGTTTAAGTTCATGTGTCAATATCCCCTGCCTGACGTCATGTAAAATGCTAATGTACTGTGCTTATGTTCCCAATGATTTGTAACTTGCAATGAATTCCTTGCAATATGTAATGTGCGATACCTTGTTTGATTACGTTTATCAATGACTTGATATATTCTACTGCAAACTCTAACAAAAAATAAAAAAAAAGTAATGGGTGAAATACCGCTGACCAAACACCCCCCAGCAAGGGCAAATAGTGTAACAAGTAGCAACGGGTAACATCCACCCCAAACCACCATCCCTCATGTAAGGGCATAAAGTGTAAAGTGCAGAAATGGCTGACTCCCAACCCATCCAGTCATCCCACTTGTAAGGACATGCAGCAAAACAATGTAGAAATGGTTGAATACCATCCATACAGCCACCCCCCATGTAAGGGCCTGTAGCGTACAATGTAAATATGTGTTACTTCCACCCATGCAGCCTTCCCTCACGTAAGGACCTATAGCGTACAATGTAAATATGGGTGACTTCCACCCATGCAGCCATGCCTCATATAAGGATCTGTAGCGTACAATGTAAATATGGGTGACTTCCACCCATGCAGTTATCCCTCATGTAAGGGCCTGGACGGTATAATGTAGAAATGAGACTCCCACCCATACAGCAATCCCCCTTGTAAGGGCATGTAGACTAAAATGTAGAAATGGGTGATTTCCACCCATACAGTAATCCCTTGTGTAAGGGCATGTAGTGCTAAATGTAGAAATAGGTGAGTACCCCCAACACAGTAAATCACAGATGACAGAAAAATAAATGGCGACACTCACTTACAGAGAACGTGCTCACCAGAAATACATTTCCCACACCAGAAATAAATGTCACCACAGCAGCGACACCTCGTAATGGGAACCAGCGCTCAGTAGGAAAACAAACCTACAATGTACATAAATCAACACAACACAGTCAAGATTCCCAAACACTGCAAACCTTGTGCAGCAGTAAGAACTCAGAGTATACAGGAACTTAGCATTCAAGATGTCCATGTAAACTGAGCATACATTTAAGGAAAACATTAATATGCGCTCAAGACATGAAATAATGGCATAACACAGCATATAATTGGGCAGCCAATGCAACATGTCTTGCAGAAACTGGACAGTATCCTATTCTGACACCACAAGATCTCCTGTGAGCGATCACTCACAGAAATTGGCACTCAATATCACTAGACCAAGAAGCTTCAGAACTCGCCCAGTTGAAGTCTAAGAAATATTGAGAAAACACCATTATCTCCCATGAAAGGTTACATACAAAACATGGCGGATTCAGGACTGATTCACTCAATCTGCTGAAATGCTTTCTAGAACAGCTCATAGAGCCACACGGAAGCACATTCATACATCATAAAAACTCCCTGAAACTCTGACTGGCATGAAAATGTACTGAAAATGGAAGCCTCTCTGAAGGAGGATAAAGAAAAGAATAAATGAATTCTACTCTGCTGGGAAAATTGGATTGCATGCGGAGATCTGTGACTAGCCTCTTGTCTGAGGCCCTTGACACTTCCAGTGTGTTGTGGAGCATGGGGATCACTGTATTTTAATTTTTAGGGGTCTGCTAACTGTGGTGTCTGTTTCTTCACCCACATTATCACTCTAAGCCCCCTTTTAATTTATTTTTCCTTTCGGTACTATTCCTTTCCATATCCCATTTTCTTTACTCCACCAATTGTGTTCCTTTTTTAGTGATGTGCCAGATCGAAAATTTCGAAGGTGGGTGTTAGTTGGTGCATCATAATCTGTCAAATATTGCTGTGTTCTATTTACACCCACCAGCATTTTGATACTGTATGTTTTAAATAAAAACATTTAATAAGTAAACTGTATCCTCCCATCCATTTTCGTACTATGTCCCTTGTCTCCTTTTTTAACTCCACATCTTCCTTTAGATGGTTTCAATTGCATTCTTCTTTTAAATACTGTTTCTCACAGGATTTTTCTTTTCTGTCGCTAATCTAAATTTGTATACTGTCCTTTGCATATTAACTAATTCTTTCACTTACATAGCTCATTTTACCTTGTGCTCTCCCTATTGGGCGACCTAAGCCTCATCTTGCAGTTTAAGATCATCCTCAAAACAGTGTTATTTTAATAGTTTCTACTTGATCTTTACTTTTTTCTTCCCATTTTAAAGCTTTTACTGGGCAGTGGTGTTGGTACAGTCCGCCTCTATGACACAGAAGCCAAAAAGAATCTTTGTGAGATCAACATTGATGACGACATGCCCAGGTAAACATGGCAAATCCTTTCAAGATATCGCTCGATATCCTGACACGTTAGTAGATGTGCCGAGGTAACTTCCCTAGTCTATCCCAGATAATCTTTGAGTGTCCTTCATTACCAAAGCACTTTAAAGTAACATTTGTATATCCTGCTTCTTTAGGAAATGTTGGTATCCAACTGCCAATCCCCCACATCTTGTAGTTTATCCCTATGTCAAGTATCAAACGCACAGACCCATTAATATCTTAATTCCACCACAATAGTGAAGAAAAATACTTATCTGAGGGTTTGGAGCTCTTCATACTTTGGGCCGGGAACCCAGGATAGCTCAAGATGAACATGGCATTCTCAGTACAACGTTATATGCTTAGGGAATGGGTTTATGTCCAGGCACACTGTGCCTTGCCTAGGCAATATGCTTAGGACTGTCCTCATGTTCACAGGTTCAGTCTGAGGTTCAGTAGTGCTTCATATACCAGAGCCTCCACTAGACCACTTATATATCGAAAGCAGCACCTGGTCTGCCCTCTATTGCCTCATTCTGCCTGGTACACCCTCATTTATATCCAATAAAAACCTCATAAATCCGGTGCAGCTTTATTTGCTTTCCAGGTTCATCTGCTAAGTACAACTTTACATTTGTCTCTGAACTTAAGAAGCTCTGGTCTTATTTTTTAGATGGCCGAAATGACTGAAGGAGTCCCAAGAATGGGACTGATCGCAGGAGGGAGAGCATTAACCTGCCTCATCCTGTACCCCTCCCACAGGGTGGGGAGAGCATTAACCTGCCTCATCCTGTACCCCTCCCACAGGGTGGTTGGCAGGCCTTGATTGATAGCAAATTTAGCATTAGCTGTCTTGGAACGCAAGCGCTCAACTATAGTATTAATCATGAAAAACTGATTTTTACTTGTCCTTCAGAAAAAAAAATCTGTTGTATTTGCACATTATAAATAAGTATGGGCAGTAAACTTGTTTTGTTTGCAGAGTTTTTTCTTGCGCACGGCTCGCCAACGTTAAGTTGGTGAGCGAGAATTTGTGTCCCCTAGTGCGATTTTCTGAGATTTCCCTACTCTGGCCGTCACAGCAGGTTGCACTGGTTCGTGTTAGGTCAAGACCGGTTGCGTTGAGAAAGCTGCCGCCGAGTAGAAAATCTACTCAAGCGGCAGAAAGGATCAGCATCCTCTGTTGATTTTACATAGCGGAACAAGTTCCTGCCGCAAAAAATCCATGCGAGCGGTGCAATGTGCTAAATTCCCCCTGCAAGTTTTGCCTACCCTTATAAATAAGGAGAATTCTAAGAAAAACTGTTTGTAAACTGCCATACTGTCTACTGTGCACTACTGTGCTAACTATAACTTGCACCCTTCTACATGCACTGCTTATAGCCTCACCTATTCTATCACTCATGACATGTTCTCTGATATCATTTGTGACATCACTGACAACACCTCAAATGACTTCACTGATGACATCATCTAATGAGTGTTAGTTTGTTTTATGGTTTACATAGTGGTGGTCAGCTACCATATTTCATTTCTATCTAATTTTGGAGAGCCTGTGTCCAGTTAATGGGTGTAAGTGTTTACAAAACGCATGTGCTTCTAATGTATCATAGGTGTGTAGAGGTATTGATCACAACATTTTCGTATTGAAGAGTAACACTTCTGTGTGCAGATGACAGTTGACGACTTGTGTCCAGTATGCGCCACACACGTTTTTTGGTCCTGCACAAAATGTTTCCAACAGGGCAAACATTCTGCGTAGTAGATACTATGGTAAGCAGCCTTGAGTGATTAGACAGAATCGTCTCAGCATGATAATTTCTACACACCATGTAAGACTGTATGCAGAAGGTACTAACCTATGTTCATGAGCTTCATTTGCTTCTGAAGATGGGGTATCTGTAATGCTTTCACCACAGTATGAAGGCTGCAGGTACTATCTTTAGCACCTTCTCACCGTGGTTATTTTAATCGAATAGCGTCACGAGAATTCTTCGGTCTGCAAACGGAGTGGTAAAGAGTCCACTCTCTCCATAGAGTAAACCCTGTTTATAGTACCTTCTTTTCTTCTCATATCCACTTCATTTCTCAGTGTAGGTTAAGGGGGTTTGATACAGATAAAAGCTGTCCATAGTAGGGCATTAATTTTGGAACAGATGTGGAGTATCTTGAAGAAACTGGCTTTCTCTGAACAGTTGTATATGTGTTGAACACTGTGTGCAACGAGGGTTTACCATAGATCTGTGGTTGATTTTTAATGAGACCTAGCTACCCGTGAAGTGTATGGTATACAGTCAATGTTGCGCATAACACATACTTGCTACGCCTAAAGGACTTGTATCTGTCATGGCATTAATGATGCTTCATATTATTCTGAACTATTTTGTGCCTAGTTTCAGGCCTCTAGTGCCATACTAGTTTATAGGGTAAGGTGTACAAAAGAAGTTTGGATACATACATATATATATTCCCATGTTGACACGTGTATGCTCACTTGTGGCTTGTTTTTTTGTATTAGTGTATTTAGTGTCTTTGGATAGGTAGACTTTTGTTTCTTACCAGTGTTGCATGCAGTTCTTTGACATGGCTTTCCTTACCACCATCTGCTTACAGTCTGTTTATTTCTGGATAGGATACTGTCGCTGGCGTGCAGTCCAACTGGTGCCTCATTCATCTGCTCTGCTGCATCTCCGAGTCTGATTACACAACTAGACTTATCAGCACCTGATTTTAGGGAGCGGGGTAGTAATCTGGTACCTGGAAAGCTGTTACTCTGGGACACGAAGACCATGAAACAACAGGTATAGTATATTTGCTCTCTAAAAGTCGCTTTCCTCTGTTATAGAACATTGCACTTTGCCTTCGTACTCTGTCAGTCCAGTTTGTCTTCTATTCCTAAGTGATAAAAATCAGGTCCCAAAACCCCAACTGCAGTGAAGTGGAGCCTCCAAAAAGGAAGACATCTTCATGGGTATTACTGCTCTCTGCCTTAGGGTGTCTGGTCAATACTCCGTTGCTCTTGAACTATGTACTTACTGGTTAAATATTCTTAGCTGGTACCAGATTTACATTGACACCATTAATGAGTTAGCTTATGTCGTATAGTTTGTAGGAATCCTCAGGACCTGCATGCTTTGGATGACCTAAACTGAGGACTTGGTGTCCAAACTGATTCACGACACCCCCACAGGATATGTCAGCTGTTAGACTAGCTATCTCTACAGTGCCACTACTACCCCCCTGTATCTTACAGTAGTGTAGGTAGTTTCTGGCAACCACTGAATATGACTACCCCGATTCCTCAGGGATCGAGGAAAACAAGACAATACTTTTCGCTCGGTCAATTGTGCCTACTTATTCTCAGAAAGTGCACAGGATGGCGGTTAGGATGTTCTAATAAGTATTTATTGGTCCAGCTTCAATCTTGTGTTAACATATTTGCTGCGACAATCAGGTGACAGAAGCATACAAAAGAAATTGCAAGTACTAATATAGTAAACAGTAGATACATTTCTACCATAGAGCTAGGAAGATGAACATATACAGTTCAGAGAAGACAGTAGCACTTGCATACTCCTATAATGCGCCCCCTTCGTAATTTGCCCAAATGTACCTAGCCTAGATATGTAGGTGTAGCATGTATATGTGTATAGATATATATGTATGTATCTAGCCAAGAATCCCCTAGGGAAGAACCAACCCCCTCACCTGATGGTAGAGAATGAAGGAACCCGTCTCCGAGGATGAAACCCCGCAATTTATGTCAGACCGCTGCTGTCGAAGATTCTGCATGCATGACCCTGTCTCAGCGTGGAAGGAATTCTCCTCTAATTTGCAGGGGCAATAAGGGTCTTATATACTAGAGTGGTTACTCCAGGGTTTCTTCTAGAATCAATATGTTTTGAAAACAATCATAAATGTTTTAAAAACAATCATAAATGTTTTTCTAAACAATGCAATCATGAACAGCGGGCCTGTTGGCCAAGGATATAAAAGTGGTGACCCTTATACAGAATGATTATGCAGTGCCTGAGGACATGTTTATGTACATCAGGTACAGGGATTATGATAAAATACTAAGAGCCTGGTGTCGTGGAGACAGGAGCAAACTACTAGGCAAAAGGTCACCTATTCAAAACCGTTATTGTCGTGTGGATAGGACAATGTATGTAAAAAGGGGGCATACCTGACTGGACTAGCCTAAAGGACATGACACTTATTGAAGGTCTTGGTGTACTGATATCGGTTTTGATCTGCTGTAAAGATGTCTCATAATACCAATTCCATTTGCAATATGCAGGGTAAGGCGTATGGCAGAGTGCAATACTCTCATTGTCCTCTAGGCCACATTTTTCCATCTCGTAATTGTGTCTTTACAGTCAGAATTAAAAGTTATTTTTTAAATTGGGTCTTCAGACTATCGATCTTGGATTGATCAGTCTGATTTACATTTGTATCCAGAGTTTTACTGGTTTGAATATTTGGAATGTTTTTAACCTACCCATTTGGGGGTTCTAAGATCTCCTTGGCAACAAGCTGTAGTGGTTGTCACACCCCCTTCAGAGAAAAGGAAAACAGACCGATGTCTCTCACTCTTCCCTATGAGTAGTTGGGCATATCCAGATTCTGAGTTGTACGAGTCCAAAAACCTTGTCAGTGAAACCATTCTGCATGGAATTATACATAAATGTATTTTTAGTAATTTCTCTAATTATTTCTTCCAAAACATGTACTTATCCGCGCATACTTTTGAAAGAAAATGGGCCTCCAGTTGGATAATCGCTCTTTGCATCTTCCCTCCAGTAATCAGTCTTCGTGCTTGTCTCTTCCAAATCCTTTGTTCTCGCCATTCCCTCTCTCCAGTGATTTGCTATTGGGAAAAGATGACGAGGGAGGGGGTTGTTGAGCATTCTTTCATATCAGAAACCTGCCTGAAAAGTAACAAATATTTCCAACTTTGCTTCCTTCGGCCTTACAAATCTGTTCTGTGCGCGGCCGGATGGACTGCCAACTTTAATCACCTAGAGGCAGCTTGTTAGACAATAAAATGGAAGATTCTCTCTGCTGTGTATTTATTTATTTTCTTAGCACAACTATTTGTTTGCTAAAATAATATGGAGATCATGTACACTCTCTTAGTGATCATCATCGTTCAATACTTGTAGTTCTCTGGGACGTTAGCCTTGCACGTACAAACTCTAAAGCATTAGTGTGTCTCATGTTTATCATAGTAGTGGGCCTGATTTGTATGTAACATGCTTGTATTATCAGAAACAGCCCTACCAGACACGTCACATATATTGCAAACTAGTTCTTATGGCAGAACCCCATTACCTCTTGTATCTGTATGGCGAACTTATGAGAGACAGTCAAGTATATCTGGTGGATGCTAACATCCCTTTCTCCTAGTGCTTTAATAAGGCCATAGGTGATGGGGATTCTGGCATATGCTTTGCCTGGCCACAAATTAAAACATTTGTAAACACTCCCAATTCAAATGAGCCAGTATATAACTGTGTATATCGAAATCTACTTGTAGATTTCGACAGTATCAAAGAGTCTCTATGCACAAAACCATTGTTCCTGACACAAGCTGATGGTAGTTACAGCTCGAATGAGTCGTCGTATGTCTAGTGATGTGCAGTTCAGATCATCATCACTAGGTTCAAAACTAGGTTAAAAACTGAACAATATGGGGATAAAGGTTTGTAGATTTTAGATACAGTCTGCCCTGACTTTAGTAGCTGGAGTATCCTTGGAAGGATCAACGGTTCGGTGGGTATTATTGAACGTAGTGTGAGCTGTGCCTTTAGTTTCAGAAATTTATCAAAATCTAAGGAGTCTAAACCAAACCGTGATTTTAGTTCGGAGAAAGGAGAAGGGAATTTCCCTGTAAAGAGGTCTTTGACTATTTTTATGCCCTTTTCTGACCATTTTTCCCAGAATAACATTTCTCCATCTACCTTCAGGTGTGGGTTGCGCCATAGAGAGGCTAAGTTTGATTTTTACTACTGACATTTGATCCAGACGCTGTAGGGCCCTTTTAGTATTTTGAATGATATATTTAGAATGAGGGATGGAAGAGATATCCATGGTTAGGAGAGCAGCCATAGCCCTACATGCTGGAATTGTAATGCTCATGTTGGTGATCTAGCTCACATGCTCTTCCCATGCCCCATCCTACAAACATATTGGGACAAAATATACAAGTGTATAAACAAAACATTCAATATCGACCCCCCAGGGAATTCTCCTATATCCTTCTGGGATTCCTAGACCCAATGCTATCGGATGAGAATGACCGCTACCTGTTAGATCTATGCTTACACTTGCCTGCAAAATAGTACTTAATAAATAGAAGAACTCCAAAGAAGTCTCCTTCAGAATGTGGCAAGAATGGTTGTCCTTTCTTAGAGGGGCTGATAATATCTCTCTACACTCTTCGCCCTGGGGCCCCCCATATAGGAAGTTATGGAGGTCCCTTGACGCCTTTTCCTTTAAATATGACCCTTCGTGAAACTCATAAGTCCCAACAATCCAACACATACACTCTACTGTACCTCTTGATGACTACCACTGCACTATCACCCTCCCTATGGATCTCGTCCACGAACATTAGTTTTTGCACTTAGGATATCTGTTGTTCTAACATGTTACCCTTATAGTGCACCATATACAACATTTTAAGTCCTCAATAGCACGCATGCAACGTAACTTTATCATAGAACGGCTGAAGAATGTGTGTGAGATACATATATATATACCACCTGTATCTCTAACTTAACTGCAATTCCAACTACCACTTATTTAGTATCCTCTTGGCATTTTCTTCCTTCTTCTTTTGTAGTTCTTCCTTGCTTTTTATTTTAATTTTCAGTATATTTGTTATCATTGCTATTATTATTATTAGTATCATTTACAATGTTCTTTTCTTGAAAACCCAATAATAATAATTTGAAAATAAAAAAAACTGAACAATATGTTTAAAAATCATACTTAACAAGACTTGGCAAAGCAATATGTCTCACTGTTTTAAAAATGCCCACATAATATATAGGCAGTTGCAAACCTTATACCAATTGAATAATCACAGCAGTGATCGCAGTCACTTTTTCTTGTGGTTTAAAGTTTCACTCAGGAGAATGATGTATTCTCTGTAATATATTGCCGTAGTCCACAAACGTCCCATCACTTCTCAGATGCGACAAATCCAGCAGTTTGTGTACAACTGATTGTATGCATGCTAAACAAATGCTAAACAAACAATGCCAGCATGTGTTTTTTTTTTAAATCCTTTGCACTATCCATACAGCACCAGCAGACTTTATTTTCTCTCTCATTTTCTTATTTCTCTTTTGATGGCTTGCCACCTTCTTGCGTATGTCCCAACCCTGGAGCATAGCCTCTTTCTGATTCTTTTGGTCGGGTGATCTGTACCTTTTCACTACTCACATTTGTAGAGCTATTTTTTTCATTTTCATTCCACCCCATATTTATTTATTTATTTATTTAGTTATTTAGGGCCTCATGTAGGTAGCGTACCAGTTACCACTTCTTAAATACCGAGCCGTACCGACTCGGTATTTAAGAAGTGGTAACTCGTATGTAGGTAATGAGTCGGTAATTTTTACCGATTCGTTACTAGTCGGTGATTACCGAATCGGTATTTACCGATTCGGTAATGAGGCATACCTTCCCATTGATGGGAAGGTATGCCTCATTACCGAATCGGTAAATACCGATTCGGTAATGGGGGGAACACATACAAGGGTGGCAGGGTGTCACATTGACACCCTGTTGCACCCCTGTTTCGGCCATGTGTGCACATGTGGCACACATACATGCCCTAAGGGCATGTATGTATGCCACATTGCACACTGCTACGCGCGTAAAAATGCATTTACACATACATTCATTATTTACCACCAACTATAAGTTGGTGGTAAATACCGACTCATAAACACACACACACACTCCCCCTACATCTCGATTTTGCTTTCGGAATGTACCGAATCGGTAAAATTACCGATTCGGAAAAGTTACCGATTCGGTAACATTACCGATTCGGTATTATTACCGAATCGGTAATTTTACCGATTCGGTAAATTCCGAAAGCAAAATATGTCCCCCTACATACCAATGGCCAAAATACCGGTCGGTAACGGTATAATTACCGAAAATCGGCCGTTACCGACCGGTATTTGGCTTCCTACATGAGGCCCTTAGTGTCTTATATAGCGCAAACAAGACCCAGAAAAGGGTATCAGAGCGCTTCACATATACATAGAAATGTTGCATTGAACAGTACCAGAGCAGATCAAAAGTATTTATATATAGCATTGAAGTATTAAACATTGCAATAGACATCTATACATGTAGTTACTTCGATGGACAAGAGAGGCGAGGAGAGAGAGAAAGAAAAAAAGAAAAGTAGATAGAAACATTTGTACAATCATTAATACAATAAGAGTAGCGTAGGTTATAGCTTATCATATATTTGGGATTGATATTGTTATTCTCAGTGTGACAGTAGGGGAAGCAGTCTTCATGCAGAAGTTTCCGTGCGAGTACGGCTCATCACGATGTGCCTGGTGAGAGAGTGAGGAACTTCACTAGAGCCTGGTAATAAATGAGATTACATAAAGACGTACTCCCCCCGGCTTGGGTGGGTAGAGTGATTGTCTGAATGAGGCTTCTAGGACATGTAATGTGCGGGTTGCTGCGGATTAAGGGAGGAATTTGCTCATTAGGAAGGACTTAGCTTTTTTTTTTTTTTTTTTTTTTTTTTTTAAAAGACCTTTATTGTTGTGATTGCCAATACACAGCTTTGGCCTACAACCCCTCGGGCCGGCCGCGTAGTTGCATACATGTACGTTGTCTCATCTTAACACAGCCCATTGCCGTCAACCCGGGGGTACGGCGGCGCTAGCAGGTGCATTAGTATCACCAGTTAGGGAAGGAGAATGCAGGCCTCATTTTTCTGTGTGCAGCCATAAACAAGCGGAGAACCCCCAATGGCGCCAGCGCCTAACGATCAACTAATCCCCCCCTCCCCCCCAAACTCCCTAGAACCAGTCACCACTCGAACCGCATAAACACTCCGTACCCATGGGCGCCCGCGGCACCCGCTTTCAGCACCAGGAGCAACAACATCGTGTGAGTCCTATATAGCCCCTGCGTCATCCTGCTCGACGGCAGGCGGCTCGCAAATGCCACCCCTAAAGTCATTCCATTTGGACCATACTTCCCCCCATTTCCTGGGGCACCCTCTTGCCATATATACAGTCTTTTCTCGCAGCATGCACCAATCCATGTCGCCTTGCCAGTCCGAGAGTTTTGGTGGAGTAGGGCTTCCCCAGAGTCTGGCAATGTTCCTTTTTGCCACCATTTGACCAAGCGTCACCCAAAGCCTTCCCTTCGGTGGCAGGTCCGTTGGCTCCCATATGTTAAGGAGACACCTCTTGGCCTCCGGGCGAATTTCCACCTCCCATACCTCTTCCATACACTTTACCACCCTTCTCCAATAACGTTGAATCTGAGGGCAGTCCCACAACACATGGAAAAAGGTACCCGTACCCCCACATCCCCTCCTACAAAGAACTGTGTCCGCCCTACCCATTTTGTGTAGCCTAGTACAGGAGAAATAAATTCTGTGTAAAAGCTTGAGTTGGATCAGGCGCAGCCGGGCAGATATCGCGACCTCCCTAGGGGAGGCTAACGCATAGAGCCATTCCTCGTCGTCTATCTCAAGCCCGTCAGCGACCCACTTTTCTCTGAGGGGCAGCAGCAGATCGGGGGAGTTGTTAATTAGTTTTTTGTATGTGAGGGAGATGGCGTGTTCTGGGAGATACCCATCCAGTAACCTATCTTCCAACGGGGAGGCTGGCGGTGGCTTAGTTTCGGGTGTAATGTTGGCCTGTAAGGAGTGCCGCACCTGCAGGTATCGAAAGTATTCAGTGTGTGCCAGCTCATATGTGTCCTGCAGTTGGGCGAACGTGCGGATCCCCGTGGGGCCCCAGATGTCTCTGATTTGGTAGATGCCTATCAAGTCCCAGTTGCGGAAGCCCTTCGTGCGTCCAAGATTGGCAAGTTGTTCAGACGCCCAGAGTGGTGTGGCTAGCGTTAGGACTCCCGCCCATCCGAACTTCCTATTGGCCATGCGCCAGACTTGTACCGAATGAAGGGTAGGACCCGTGAGGCCATGTGTACCTCGTTTGGAGTAGAGTGCTCTCTCGTAGTTCCCGCCGGGAAGCAGCCATCTATCCATACCGAACGCTGGGTCGTTTCCGTCGCCGTATGTCCCGTGGTTGATCGCTGTGAGATGGGCCGCCCAGTAATACTTACGAATGTCGGGGAGGGCTATACCACCATCGTACCACCCCAATGTGAGTTTAGTCAACGAGATTCGGGGCGACCCCGCCCATATGAGGTCCCGCAGCGCTGCATCAATCGCCGCAAAGTAGGTGTTAGGGACTAAGTCGGGATAGTTTTGTAGCGCATAAAGGAACCGTGGCAACCCCAGCATCTTGAATAAGGCTGCCCGGCCCAACAAAGACAGTGGCAGGCGCTGCCAGGCCTTGGCCTCTCTCTGCAACCGAACCAACGGTGGCTTGAGGTTGCGCTCGTACATCAGGGTCTTGTCAGTCGTGATGAATATTCCCAGGTACCGAAAACCGTCTTCCGCCACCCTGAGAGGGCACGCATCAGGGAGCCTCGGGGGGTCGCCCCGCAAGACGTAAAGATGTGATTTGGCCCAATTGATCCGGAAGCTAGAGTTACGCCCGAAACTCGCAAATATGTCGAGTGCCACAATGAGTGACCTGCGCGGCCTGCAAAGGTATAAGAGAATGTCGTCGGCATAAAGGGATATTCTGTCCTCCCACCCCTCCGTCCACGCTATACCCCGGAGATCTACGTCCTGCCTTATCCAGGCCGCGAGCGGCTCAAGGGAGAGGGCAAAGAGAAGAGGAGAGAGGGGGCAGCCCTGCCTAGTCCCTCTGGCAAGCGGGAACACCTCGGACAATTTGTTGTTGACCAGTGCCTGCGCTAGGGGCTCGGTGTACAAGAGACGCACCCAGGCTATGAAGTGAGGGCCAAATCCGAATTTATGCAGGACCGCGAACATGTAAGGCCACTCCAAGGTGTCGAAGGCCATTGTGGCGTCTAGGGAGACCACCACCGCATCTTCCTGCAGTCTGTGGCGCTGCCCCAGAACGCCGTGCAACCGTCTGATGTTAAGGGCCGTGTTACGATGGGGCATGAAGCCTGATTGGTCCGGATGGACCAACGAAGGAAGCACTGCCTTGAGCCTGTTGGCAAGCGTCTTTGCCAGTTTTTTGGGCTCCGCGTTGAGGAGCGAGATTGGCCTGTAGGAGGCACAGGAGTCTTTGGGTCTCCCTTCTTTAGGGAGTGCCACTATAGTCGCGATGCGCTGGTCGCGGGGCAGGACCCCCTTCTCCTTGCTTCGATCGAACATGAGTTTCAAGTATTTGCTAGTGACGTCCTTAGCTTCTTTTTTTAATGTAGAAGTAGAGGAGATTTTCCTGATGCCTGGTGGGAGTGAGTTCCATATTCTAGGTGCCACTCCGGAGAAGGCTCTGTCGTATGTTCTTTTCTTACGGAAGAGAAGAGGTTTTAGACGAAGAGCATCTGCACTCCGTGAGAGTCTGCTTCCTCCAGAGATCGAGATTTTCTGTGCTAGGTACAGTATGAGAGTGCATGTGTTCTTAGTTCACTGTTTTGGTACTGATTCCCCCCCAGTTTCCTGTGTGGCCTACCATCAGCTTGTCTGTAAGAGCACAGCAAGATGGATGTGTTTCCAGGGGTGTGGCTGAAGAACAGACTATAACGGTTGTTCTTTTTAATCTCTTGCATTCCACAAATTGCATGAAAGCTCATGCTTTGGCACACAAATGCATTTATGGCGCTGGCAGAAGAGCCATCTGCTACACTCACTCAGATGGTGTCTGAGGCGGAAGATGTACTTGGCATAACACTTCTCCTGGAGGTCCATAAATCTGCTCTCTGGGCTTAAAAAGAGGACAAGTGGCTGAATGCTGTAGAAAATAAATTAGAATTGTACCTTTTCATTTAGACATTTTCTGATTCTTTTTAAAAATGTGTTAGGAGTTTCACGAGTGAAATGTATTTGAAAAATAAACCATGCCATTTATAAAGATTGAAAGTACTTAATTCACTGTACAATTTTTTAGAAACCATCAGAAATCTGTTAGTTTTTCCATCCAGTATTTTGAGATTTCTTATTTGTTTTACTGTTTTGAACAATACGTTACAGACAAACATTGGCAAAGCCAACATCTCAGCAATCACATTATAAAGGTGGGGCCTATAGGCTTTGCCAATGCTTGTTTTCGATAAGATAGCTATGTGTCCCAGATCTGTGTTTGTCATAGCACTTTGGCTTTTATTCAAAGTAGTCTTCTAGCTGTTTAAAGTCACTGAGTCCACTTTACCACAAATGGGTGCCCCCTTGTAGCTGCCTTGATGTCCTATAAGGCCTAGGGAAGCTCTTAGCACTCAAATTATAGAGAACAATGGTATGTTTGAAAATGTGCACAGAACGCTCCTTTTGTGCTGTGAGGCTGAAATTATTAAAACATTCAAAGAGACTGGCTTCTGTTACTCATTTTTAAAATTCTATTGTTTCAGTTTAGATTAAACCGATTAAAAATTGTTTTTACACACACTTTGATCTTTTTATATTATTACGTCTTTTTTACTTACACACCGACCCACAAAAAATAATGATACAACTGTGTCAATTCATGTCAAGCAGAACACTGAGAACTGCAGTTATTTAATTAGACTTCACTTTCTTCATCTGCAGAAGCAAAAGCACAATGGATGACTATTGGCCCTATGATTATTTTTCCGATTTGTTCTACATAGAAGAGTGATTAGTGCATCTGTTTTGTACGTCTTCTCTGCAGGAACATAAGTGCCTCAGTTTTGACTAAATATGCCAGGAAGAATGAGGGGGTTATGCACCTTTGTGAATTTGCAGATGATGTGAAGTGTATGTGTGTACATTTAACACTGAGTGTAATTGTTTTGTGTTTATCGGTGCATGTATCTGTGCATGCATGATGATGTGCTTATCTGTGCATGCAAAAGACCCCAAAAGTGCATTTCCCCATATACCTTCTAACACATTTTTCCTGGCACAGTTGCACAGTCCACGGGAAAGCTCCAGGTCTGTGCAGCTCTTGAGTGAAACCAAAATACTCCAAAGGCAGAACAAACAAAAGAATAGGGAGGGTCAGTCCACCAGCCCCCCCTCCAAATCCTCGTAGTCTTCCTACTTATCATCATGAACACCCAGTCAGAGGCAGGATTTGCCATTATCTGCCCCACTGGCAGTCCATAACATGGGACAGGTGGGTTTGTCTGATTGTCCAAAGGGGCTACTCCCTTCGAGACTATCCCTCCCTCCATGCCACCCACTTTCATGAGGCTGAGGGAGGACCACCTATTTCTTCTCCGCCAGGAAGTGTTGGCTGTTTTGGCCAAAGGAGCCATAGAGAGAGTGCAGGGTCGTGGTTGCTATTCCTGCAACTTTCTGGTGCCCAAGAAGAATTGAGGCCTTTGTCCTATCCTCGACCTACGCTCTCTCAATTTCTTCCTCAAGAAGGAGAATTCAAGATGCTCACTCTGGCTCAGGTCCTGTCTGCACTAGACTCTAGATACTGGATGTTCGCTTTGGACGTTCTTGCCTACTTTCGCATTCTCGTTCTGCCTGCACACAGGCGTTACCTGCGATTCACGGTGGCTGGCTATTGAAGGTGGGCTCCCACCGCCAGACTTTGGCAGACCTCCTTCATTCCCCTAGGTTCTCTGTCATTGTCCCAAAGTCATACCGAACTCTCTCTCAGACGCTCCCTTTCATCTGAGCTATTCTGGACATAGTGCAGTTTCGGGCCTATCCTCTGAAGAGCAAGTCCAGGATATTTGGGCTATGATAATGATGGGTCAGCCTCTATCCTTGTTTTTGGTGAGACTGACTCTGAGGCTGCTGGCCCTCATGGCCTCCTGCTTGTGACACTTGCCCGTTGGCATATGCAGGCTCTGCAGTGGGACCCTTCTCGCTTCCACAGCCAGATCAGACAGTAGTGACAGATCCTAGGAAGGGGCAGCCGTCTAGGAGAAGTGAAGATCAGAGGACTCTGGTCTCTAGCAGAATCCGGACTCCACATCAACCTGTTGGAGCTCCATCGATTCGATTGGTATTGAAAACCTTTCCATCCTCCATCCAGGGAAGGCTAATGCAAACGTTCACAGACGACAACACCGCCATGTGGTACTTCAATAAGATGGGCGCGGTAGAGTCATTGACCCTGTTTCAAGAGGCGCTGTATCTCTGGACGTGGCTGGAACAGAAGGGTATATCCCTGGTGGTTCAACGTCTGGCGGTTTCTTTGAATGCCAGAGCAGACTAACTCAGCTGAAGATGCCCTAGCGGATCACAAATGGCGTCTTCATCCAGGGGTGTTGTAAGGTCTTTTTCAGCAGTGGGGAGAGCCTTAGTTAGATCTGTTCGTCACTGCAGAGAACATGCAATATCAACAGTTTGCGCACTGGAGTTTCCAAGGTGGCTCTCGCTCGGAGATGTTTTTCGTCTCAAGTGGAGCTCAGGCCTCCTGTACACATTTCTACCCATACCACTTCTGCCCAGAGTTCTAAAGCAGATCAGGAACGACCAGACGCAAGTCATCCTTGTGGACTGAGCATGTAGAGTTTGGTATCCCGAGCTAGTGAGCATGGCCATTGGTCCTCCCATCAGGCTGCCCCTTCGGGAGCATCTTCTGCGAGGATTTTCCACTCTAACCTGTCAATGCTCGGCCTTCTTGCATTGAGATTGAGCGGAGACAGTTGATAGCCTTTGACCTTTATCCCGAAGTCTGTAATGTTGACTTGGCAGCTGGGCATCTTTCTTCCAAGACTGCTTACTCCTGCCGTAAATTTGTTGCATGGTGTTTAGTCAGGCACATTGATCCCCTTTCTGCCTCTCTTTGTCAGGTGCTCCTGTTTGTTCTTTCTCTTGCCCAGCAGGGCTCTGCTCTGGGCACTGTTAAGCGATATCTATCTCCAATTTCAGCTTTTTTACAGTTGCTTGTCCAACCTTCCCTTTTCTAATCATCTATTGTACAAAGGTTTTAAAAAAGGTTTGCAACATTTGGTCCCTCTCACTCCCTTCATTATGTCCCAGTGGCGTGGCGTAACGAAACTTGAGGGCCCCCCCTGCAAAGCACATAAGGATCCCGCCCTCCCTGGCCCACCACCTAGCACTTTTGCTGAGGGGGCCGTCGCCACACTGCAGGGGCTGTGGGGGCTTATATTACATCACTGGAAGGTTCTCAATGTCATCCTCACCTTCCTTCTGTGAGCTCCCTTTGAGCCTCTGCACAATCGTCCACTCAGGCTTACCATCATAACAGCCTTTCTTGTGGTAATAATATCTCTCTGGAGGGTCAGTGAGTTTCAGGGCTTGTCATTCAAGTCTCCTTATCTTCACATCTACCCACACAAACTGGTGCTATGTACAAGAGCTTCCTTTCTTCCAGAAATGTGAACTTGGTCCGCAGACCCACCTCCAGGAAGGTATTACTTGGGTATCTGTTCTAAGGTAAGGAATTTATGGCCAGAAGTCTCTATTAGACAAACAAGTTACTTACCTTCGGCAACGCCTTATGTGGTAGAGACTCTATCTAGCTGCAGATTCCTTACCAACCCACTCATCCACCCCGCTCTGCGAACGGATTTCAAGGGACAAAGTATTTCCCTTTCAGGGCCCTAGCTTTACACACCAGTGGTCTGTTTACTTTGTGGCGCTGCACTTCTGGTGTGGAAAGTCATGAAAAGTTACTGATGTCAGCGTGCATGGGTAGCCACTACATACACAGCGCAAACATCACTTCCGGCACGGACACCGCTGTTGACACCACCTTCAGGCACACAGGGGTACTGCTCATGAAAAATGTCCGGATAGTCTGACGACTGGGATTAATTCTAAGGTAAGGAATGTGCGGCTAGAGCACGGGTACTCATAGTACGGCCCGCGGGCTGCCAGCGGCCCGGCAAGCCTTCCTTAGCGGCCCGCGGACCTTGCAGACATCATACACCTGTGTTTTTTTTATATCACCGGTTGCGAGCTATGGGGGCCGGGCGATTCTTTTAAAGACCATTCGCTTGTTAATGAGGCTTTGCTGTATTTCACCCTGCATCTCCCCTCTGATTGAGTGGAGATGCAGGGGCGCTAAGAAGAGGTGAAATACAACAAAGCCTCATTAACAAGTGAATAGTCTTTAAAAGACCTGTGAAGTACTTGGGTGCGGCAGCTGTGTGTGTTCCCGGGAAGCTGTCTCAGCGCGGGCTGAGGTGACAGAGGGTGAGGAGGACAGCAGGGTGAGGTGATGGAGGGCAGCAGGGAGTGAGAGCAGGGGGTGAGGTGACAGGAAGACCGAGTGCGACAGAGGGAGGGAGAGGGGGAAGACCGGGAGAGGGGGAAGACAGGGAGAGACAGAGACCGAGGGAGGGAGACAGAGGGAGAGGGAGGGAGGGAGACAGAGGGAGAACGGAGGAGGGAGGGAGGGAGACAGAGTGAGTGAGACAGGGAGAGAGGGAGAGGGAGGGAGACAGAGAGGGACAGAGACAGAGAAAGGGAGACAAACAGTGATTGAGAGAGAGCTAGAGGGAGGGAGACGAAGAGAGAGAGAGAGAGAGGGAGGGAGAGGGAAGGAGGGAGACGGAGGGAGGGAGACGGAGGGAGAGAGAGAGAGAGGGAGAGAGGGAGACAGAGAGAGAGGGTGACAGTGAGTGAGACAGAGTGAGTGAGACAGAGTGAGTGAGACAGAGTGAGTGAGACAGAGGGAGTGAGACAGAGGGAGTGAGACAGAGGGAGTGAGACAGAGGGAGTGAGACAGAGGGAGTGAGACAGAGGGAGGGAGACAGAGGGAGTGAGACAGAGGGAGTGAGACAGAGGGAGGGAGAGAGACAGAGAGGGAGGGAGACAGAGAGGGAGGGAGACAGAGAGGGAGGGAGACAGAGAGGGAGGGAGACAGAGAGGGAGGGAGACAGAGAGGGAGGGAGACAGAGAAAGGGAGACAAAGTGAGTGAGACAGAGGGAGAGAGAGAGTGATCGAGGGAGGGAGACGGAGAGAGGGAGGGAGGGCGACGGAGAGAGGGAGGGAGGGAGACAGAGAGAGAGGGACGGGGACAGAAAGAAAGGGAGACACACAGTGAGTGAGACAGAGAGAGAGGGAGGGAGACGGAGAGAAAGAGAGGGAGACAGAGGGAGCGAGAGAGAGAGAGAGAGGCAGGGAGACTGAGGGAGGGAGGCAGAGGGAGGGAGGGAGACAGAGGGAGACGGAGACAGATGGAGGGAGACAGAGAGAGGGAGAGATAGGAAGGGAGGGAGACAGATGGAGAGAGGGAGGGAGACAGAGAGAGAGAGAGGGAGACAGAGGGAGGGAGACAGAGGGAGACGGAGAGAGAGAGGGAGGGGAACAGAGAGAAAGGGAGACAAACAGTGAGTGAGACAGAGGGAGGGAGAGAGGGAGGGAGGGAGGGAGACGGAGTGAGAGGGAGACACAGAGTGAAGGAGGAGACAGAGAGAAAGGGAGACAAACAGTGATGGAGAGAGAGATAGAGAGAGGGAGGGAGACTGAGAGAGAGAGAGAGGGAGAGAGAGAGAGAGGGCGGGAAACAGAGAGAGGGCGGGAGGGAGATAGATAGATAGATAGATAGATAGATAGATAGATAGATAGATAGATAGATAGATAGATAGATAGATAGATATAGATGTGTGAATGCCGGGTCTGGTGGCTCAGTGGACGAAGGCATCCGCTGCAGGGGCCTGTGTTCAACCTCATGGTCATAGTTTTTTTTTTTTGCTCTAGCCCTGCCCCCACCCCCACTGGCCCCGCCCCCACCGGTGCGGCCCTCATCCAGAAACCACACTGTAAATTTTTCCCCTGAAAGTTTGTGAGTACCCATGGGCTAGATAGAGTCTCTACCACATAAGGCGTTACCAAAGGTAAGTAACTTGTTCGTTTGAGCCAATGCACAGCTGGCCTTTGTTCCTCATGACTCTCAAAACAGCCTTCCTTAAAACTATAACATCAGTTTTCACGTAAGTGAGCTATGGACTTTATCTGTTCATCCACCATATACTACAATTTTTCCAGACAAACTGGTGTTGCGAACTAGGGTGCCATATTTGCTGAAAGTTTTAACGCCCCTTCATGTCAGACACCAAACAGTTCACTCATCGGAACACTAAAATTGAATTAAGGTCATTGACAAATTGTAACTCCAGAATTGTGTACTGCGACACAGGAGTCACATCAGATGCAATGTCAGAGGAGCTCCTTTCATGGTACACCACCAACTTCAACAACATCCAACAGAGGAAATGCGCTGGCACTTGATTGAACACTGGCACTGCCCGACTCCAGAGGAGGAACTCTATTACAGATTTTGATGAAAAAGGAACTTAAATAGATTGGCCGCGTAGATTCCGTAACAAATTGACTAAATAATGCAAAGAACTGGAGATAGACTCAGCTGCACTTTTTGAAGAAAAAAAAGCTTCCTTTACTACTGTATGCAAATGCATATTCAGCTTCTATGTATATCTCTGTGCAGGGAGCAATGTTCTATGCATTTGGTTACTTCAAAACATGATTTGGTGGGAGTGTATCCATATTGTTTAACTGTACATTCTTTACTAAACTGAATGTAACTTTTTATCTGTGGTCTGTACATCTGATCATACCCTAGGAACTTACTTCTCTATTAATTTTAGTCTTTAATGGTTTAAAACTACACTTGGTGTTTTGAGAATTCGTAATTTAACTTATAAATATGTCCATGACACGTTGTATGAACTAGCCGTACAACTTGTTTTTCAGTATTTTCTGCCCCACGGACACCGTTCCGGGCCACGTGCACGCTATGCGTGTTACAAGTTATAATAGGAGCTCACCCGCAACCGCTCTGCGTCTGACGGCTGCAGCGCTTGTACATGAGTACTTTGTCCACTAGATGGCACAATAGTACAATATTGCCCGTTTTTGCTATTTCTTGGAACATCTGAGTATATTTCTCTTGTTTATTATCTACAGACTTCCGAATGTGTGATCATTTGTTGGTCATCCAGAGCGGGTGCTTTTTCTCAAGCAGGCCTGTTTTGTTTCTTCTAAATATTCATATTCGGTCCCTTGAGAGTCTTTTTGTGACTATTATTCCACAATTCGAATTGGTTATCTCTGTAGTTGGTTCTACAGTGGGTCAAGCCATATAAGGTGGTCATGATGCAACAGAATCTAATCTTATTGGCACTTTCTAGGATGAAACGGCACACTTTTCTAGGGTGATATATTGGTACCACAAGGTGACCAGCCCTTGCATTCTTGGTAAATAATATTTTTACGCCCCTGTAGATATAATATGGTTAACTGATACTAGTTGTTTGCGAATTGGTTGATTGCAGATCCGTAAGTTGATGGATTGCATGCGGCAAGAGATAATTCCTTGTGAACTTGTAATGTAATGTAATGTAATGTAAAAAATTCTTGTAAAGCGCAACTTACACCGGACGGTTTCTTGGCGCTAATCACTTACTTGAGAAGAGGCGCAAAAGGGGAGAAAAGAGTGCTTATGTATAAATGCTGCGGAAAAGGTGAGTTTTAAGAAGAGACCTAAAGTGAGGGTAAGAGGGGGAAAGTCTAAGTTCCAACGGAAGTGAATTCCAAAAGGAGGGAGCCAGGAAAGAAAATCTGAGGCCTCCGTGTTTCTTGCGCCTAAACCTGGGCGTCTGGAGGAGCGCATGGTGAGAGGACCGGAGGTGCCTAGGGGGAACGTAGGGGTGCAGGAGAGAGGAAATGAAAGAAGGGCCAATGCCGGCCACAGATTTATGGGTCAAACAACCAAGTTTGAATTTGCAACGCTCCGAAACAGGAAGCCAGTGAAGGGCTTTGAGCAGAGGTCAAACGTGAAGATGTTTGGGTTGATGATAGATCAGGCGGGCTGCTTGGTTCTGTATCAGCTGTAATCTTTTAATTTGATATTGTGGGATGCCTACATACAGGGCGTTGGCATAGTCAATCCGAGAGATGACTAATGCCAACAGTGCCAGGGTGAGAGCCTCGGTGGTCAAGAAATGAGCTATTTTCCGGATCTTCCTAAGCTGGAAAAAGCAAGAGGACACAGTGGCACTGACCTGGTGTTTCATTGAAAGATCATGGAAAATGTAGACTCCCAGGCTTTTCACCTTGTCAGCCGGACAAGGAGAGGGGCCAAGGGAAGAGGGCCAGAAAGTAGATTTCCAAGGGTTGGATAGGCCTCCGACAAGAACAAGCTCCGTCTTGTCGGGGTTAAGTTTAAGATGGTGAGCGCCCATCCAATTACTGATGTGACAGAGGGTGAGCTGAAAGTCTTGGATCGCTTCGTCCGAGGAGTCAAGATTGAAGACAAGCTGAATGTCATCTGCATAATTAAATGCAGTGACATTCCTTCCCCGGAGGGAGCGAATAAGGGGAGTGAGATACAAATTAAATAGAAGTGGTGACAGAGACGAACCCTGCGGAACGCCGCAAGTAAGCTTCATTTTGTCAGCCGAAAACTGGGAGAGTCGGACAGATTGGTGGCGGTTCGTCAAGAAGGAACAAACCCAACTGAGGGCCGTCCCACTGATGCCCGCCTCTTTGACACGGTCGACCAAGATGGTATGGTCGACCGTGTCAAAGGCCGCTGATAGATCTAGAAGAATCAGAGCTTGACTAATATTAGAGTCGGCGCCTCTACGGAGTTCCTCCATGACAGAGAGGATAACCGCCTCCGTCGAATGAACAGGTCTAAACCCAGCTTGCTGGGAGTCTAAGAAGTTGGACTCTTCAATAAAAGAGCTGAGGACACTGGTCACATGTGTCTCGAGTACCTTACTCAAGTAAGGGAGAAGGGAGATGGGACGGAAGTTACCCATAACTGCGGGGTCAGCATTAGGTTTTTTTAGTATGGGAACCACCTCAGCGTTCTTGAACTGGCTAGGAACCACACCGAACAGAAGAGAATTGTTCAGGAGGGCTAGCGGAGGGGCGGGGCAGGCCGAAAAGGCAGCACGAAGAATCGCAGGGGGGCAACAGTCCGTGGGAGAGCCAGATGAAACTTTTTTAAGCAGGGAAAGAAAATCTACTTCTACTATAGGGGGAAACTGGGTTAGGGAATGGAGATTAGAGAAGGGAATGGTCTCTGTGGGGGGCATCACCGGGGATCCAGAGAAGATACTATTTTTAATTTTGCTGATTTTGTCTATAAAGAATTGATTAAGAGAGTCACATAGAGCCTGGGAAGGAAGGGGTTCAAGAGTCACCCTGTCAGGATGTGAGAGCTCCTCCCAAATGGCAAAAATTTCTTTAGATTTTTGCGCAGAATTAAGAATTTTTGTGGAGAAGTAAGCAGTTTTGGCGGCTGAGATAGCCTGTTTGTATTCGCCAGAAAGTTTTAAAAATTGTAGTTTTTCTGAGTGGTCGTAGTTTCTACGCCAACGGCGCTCGGCTTGGCGGAGTCCCAGTTTTAAAGATTTAAGGCTGTCCGAGAACCATCGATGTGCGTCATGAGGGCGCTTAGTTCTGATTAGCTTGAGGGGGGCAACCTTGTCACTGGTGGACTCTAGCCATTTGACAAGTGCGGCTTCTTGGGAGTCTATGGAGCCGGGACTGGGTGGAACCGAAGATGTTAAGGAGGTAAAAAATGAGTCGAGGTCTGCTTTATTCCAGTTGCGGGCCAGGAGGCTAGGGCCTCGGCTGCGGCGGAGGCGGTGGAGGGACCAGAAGAGAGAAAGAAATTAAGGAATGATCCGACCAGTGACAAGGTGAAATCATGAGCGACTTAATTCCAAGATTGTAGGTCCACACTTGATCAAGGATATGGCCCTTAGAGTGAGTGGCCGTGTGGACGTGTTGGAGGCCATTGAGCCCACTTAATAAGTCGGTGAAGGCCAAGGAGAGAGAGCTTTCATGGGCGTCTGACGGCCAGTAGTTAGTCTCCCAGAACCAGGAGTTTGGAATAGTTGATGGTAAGCTGGGAGAGTAGGTCGCCAAAGAGCGAGGGAAAATTTGGCATAGGTTGGGGGGGCGATATACCAGAACGCAGGTAAGGGGAGACACCGAGGATTCAAAACGGATGGCTAGGTAGTCGACCTGGGGAATATTGGGTAGGGAGAGGGAGGTAAACCTAAGGGGGAGTTTGATAATGGCGGCTACGCCGCCACCAGGTTTCCCCGCTGGACGGTTGGCTTGAAGGATATAATACCCAGGTGGAATGGCTGCCAAAATATCAGGGGAGGAATCCTCGTTCAGCCAAGTCTCCGTTATGAGTAGAATATCGGGTCGGTCTGAGTCCAGGAGGTGGCATATGTCAAGTTGATGGCTGACTAACGACCGAGTGTTAAGATATATGATTGCTAATTCCATATTAGCAGGTGCCTGAGCGGACAAAGATTTGGGGGGAGGGGAGATGACTGTGTTCAGGGGTAAGGGAAGACAGAAGAGTCCTGAACTCAGGGAAAGTCCTGCGGGCTTGGAGAATGCCTAGTTGTTTTAGTTTTAAATAACTAGTAGCAACCAGCGGCCAAGGTTTGTGTAAGGAAATTAGGTCCCTAGGGGAATAAGATGGAAATTGGGCAGAGTGACAGGCCCCAGGCCCCAACCGGCCGCGGACGGGCGCAGACGGGCTTGCCTTTGGCGCGCCGTCGGCGCGCCTTTGGCGCGCCCGCTGCGCCGTCTAGGGAACATAGTCATTTTGTAGGGAAAGAGGAGGGTGGGAGGCAGCCGCAACTACAGCGCTACCCCTGCCTTCTCCCAAGATGGCGGCCACCCTGAGCTTAACCCAATGGCAGGTGTCCCAAGCAAAGACGGAGTCCGGCCAGGAGGGGAGCTGAGGTGGGAGTGAAGCGGGATGGCAAGGATGTCGGTAGTGCCAAGTACACTGTGCACAAGGTAAGGATTTAAAGTTAAAAACAAACAGAAAAGCGAGCGTGTACAAAATTCACAGGAGGCGAACAGTAACACGCCACGCAGCGCGCAACACACGATTATTTAAAAAAAATACACAGCGTTGCACTCACACGGCCCCCGGCTTTCCGCCTCAGGGGTATTCACACAAGTAATCTGTGCGGGTGTGAAAGAGCGAGCATTAAATAGCCAGGGAGGGCGGGAGGCAGCCGCAACTAGAGCGCTACCCCTGCCTTCTCCCAAGATGGCGGCCACCCTGAGCTTAACCCAATGGCAGGTGTCCCAAGCAAAGATGGAGTCCGGCTAGGAGGGGAGCTGAGGTGGGAGTGAAGCGGGATGGCAAGGATGTCGGTAGTGCCAAGTACACTGTGCGCAAGGTAAGGATTTAAAGTTAAAAACAAACAGAAAAGCGAGCGTGTACAAAATTCACAGGAGGCGAACAGTAACACGCCACGCAGCGCACAACACACGATTATTTAAAAAAAATACACAGCGTTGCACTCACACGGCCCCCGGCTTTCCGCCTCAGGGGTATTCACACAAGTAATCTTGACCTATGGGGAGGGGTAAAACTGTTTCTGACAAATCTTTAGCCAGTGTACCTTTATTTTGTGTATCTGCAATGGGTGACTTTTTATTATTTGATAATTGTAGGTGGCTACCAGTATGGTCCTGATGAAGACACCTCAAAGTGTTTCAATAGGGGTCGAAACATCGGCGTGTAAATGTTGACTTTAACGAATGTTTACAGTTGACATTGGAATTTGTACGGCTATTCTGAGTCTATGTTCAAAGAGACATTTAGGTTTTTAATTTAACATTTCTTGGTTTCATATAGTATTGCACACTGTTGTTCACCATCTTTCACTAAGCACGATCAATGCACCGTTAGTTTGGAGCACCTACTTGTGATACTGTTGATGTAGGAATATGTATGTGTGTGTGGGTGCGCGTGTGTGTGTGTGTGTGTGTGTATAGATATATGTACAACAATGAAACAACTGATTTTTAAGATCACCAACCAGATTGCATCCTACAGTTCTCTGGATTTCCAAATCACCAACCTGGTTGCATCCTACTGTTCCATAAAAAGCATAGGCTCTGAGTCTCTTTCGAGGGAACCAGTGTTCATTGTATAACATCTATACCCAGGTTCCTAGGGACACCGGATTGCCCAGTATTGTGTTTATGATTGCCCTTTCATGTCAGACATCACCATTGCCATCCGGCTTCTTTGCTCCACCTCACTCTTCGAAAGAGGACAACAGACTCCACCACTTGGATCTAAAAAGAGTTTTGAGCTTTGAGATCGATTGTAAAAAAGACCATCAGGTGGACAACAAGCTCCTATTGGGGTTCACTGGGGTGGAAAAGGGTAAGGCAGTGCAGAAAATGACCATATCGAGGTGGATAGTTCTCTGTATGAAGATCTGCTATGCATCTGACAAGAAGCTGACCCAGAAGAGCTAAGGGCAGATTCGACCAGAGCCAAGGCTGCTGCCTGTTCTGGTCATTTGTCAAGCTGTGATTTGGGTGTCGCTCCATATGTTCATGAGGAACTACGGCCTTGATAGCCAGGTCCGGGGGGGGAAGGGTATTTTACCCGCTCAGTCCTGGCAGTTTTCTCGAGCTATTACACAAACTCATCATCTGGGGAGATGCTGCTTTCATATCAATTCAGAAGGGGAGGTTTTTTTCTCAAGGGGAGGAGTCTGCAGTAAGAAGTGTCCATCTGAAGAACAAGATACTTACATTCCATAATACTCTTTCAGGTGGATACTCTATCTCACCACAGGTCAGTTGTGAAAATCTTAGTGTTTATTAGAAAAGTATGATTTAGGATTATATGATGTGTATTGGAATTACAGATTTGCATGCTGTCCACATGGTGTGCACATCTTAGACCTCAAGGCCTAGTCCTAATTTGAAAGGTGCAGGTTGTGGTCCTTAGTTTTCTTAGTGGTTTGCCGACCATGTGACGTAACTGCTTAGGTGACTCCTAAGGCTAATGCCTTGCTAAGTCTTCCAGTAGTGAGGTGGACAGATGGAACACCATTGTCCTAACGGTCCACAGAATCTATACATTTGGTGGAGGCTGAAGTATATTGTGATCTGTGTGTATATGTGCACAAAGTCTCCCTCCAATGGGAGTATTTATTGAGTCTTAGCCGTGAACCTTCCCAGCTCATAACTTGTCTGCAGCTGCAGAATAGATAGTGCTATGTAAGCCACTCTGCTTTTGTTTTTGTGCCTTATATAACAAAACTGATACGTTTGTGGTGTTGAAGAGCGAACCTGCCAGACAAATGGGTAAGAAATCTTTGTGCTCAGGGTTATGCGAACATGATCCTGGCTACAAGTAAATAAAATAGGCAACAGGTGTCATCTCTCTCAGCCAGTACAGGTGTTTTTAGATGTCTGAGAAAAGAGTTTGGGGAGGTGGGCTACATATGTTCATCCTTCCAGAGTGTAGGACTTACTCTTGAAGTATTCCTGCTTTGTGAATGGGTCAGTCGTTTTCCAGAGTCTGCTCTATTGGACCAAGAAGCCATCTGAAAATGTATTTGTACTGTACCAGTGGTCTTCCCTTTTATAGAAATATAGTCTCTCATCTGTAGAGATAAGATACTTGAAATCGAAATGCAAGCATGACAAAGGCTCATGAGATTTTGCTTTGGGTCGGTGAGGACGTACAGTTGAAATAAAAACCTGTAAGCATGTCTTTTCATTTTCTCTGTCACAGTTACACTTTTCCCTTGAACCAGAACCCATTGCCATAAATTGCACGGCCTTCAACCACAACGGGAACCTTCTGGTCACTGGTGCAGCTGATGGTGTGATCCGACTCTTTGGTAAGAAGGTTTCTGTCATTGGAAGTCTGCTGCAGTATAATGTTCAAAGCCTGATCATAGACCTACACTTAATGTTACATTACTCCCCTCCCACCATTTCAGATCTAAATACATTAATCTTCCATTAAAATCCCAAGATCATCTGGACAAGTAGTTTGAACTCTTCCTTCACCCCCAAAATAAGACCAGTGGTAGAAGGTTTGTAGAGCATATAACCGTTACCATCACCTTTGTACATATTACGCCTGATAGTTGCCTAGAGAGCTCTATTGCTGAACATCTGCAGTGATACCTCAGCTGCTAGTAAACTTTACTTTATCCCCACAAGAATGACGCCAGGTCAGACATCAAGTAGCAGACACGCTCACTTATCATTATCAATCAATCAATCAATCAATCAATCATAGCATTTATAAAGCACAGTACATACCCGTGAGGGTTTCAAGGCGCTGGGGGGGGAGGGGACGATGCTATTGTTCGAAGAGCCAGGTCTTGAGGAGTCTCCTGAAGGTTACGAGGTCTTCGGTCTGCCGCAGGTGGATGGGGAGGGTGTTCCATGTCTTGGCGGCGAGGTGGGAGAATGATCTGCCGCCGGCAGTCACTCTTCGGATGCGGGGGACGGTGGCGAGGGTGCGGTCTGCGGAGCGGAGCTGGCGGGTGGGGGTGTAGAGGCTGAGTCGGCTGTTGAGGTACGCTGGTCCAGTATTGTGGAGTGCCTTGTGTGTGTGGGTGAGGAGCTTGAAGGTTATCCTCTTGTTGATGGGGAGCCAGTGCAGGTCTCTCAGGTGGGGTGTGATGTGGCTGCGGTGGGGGATGTCGAGGAACAGGCGTGCGGAGGCGGTCTGGATGCGTTGGAGCCGTTTCAGGAGTTTGGCCGGGGCTCCTGCATAGAGTGCGTTGCCGTAGTCCAGTCTACTGCTGACGAGGGCCTGGGTGACCGTCCTTCTAGTTTCGGTGGGGATCCACTTGAAGATCCTGCGAAGCATGTGGAGGGTGTTGGAGGAGAAGACGGCGTTGAACTGCTTCGTCATGGAGAGGTGGAGTCGAGGATGACCCCTAGGTTGCGTGCGTGGTCGGTAGGTGTAGGGGGTGCTCCTA
Organism: Triturus cristatus; assembly: GCF_964204655.1. NCBI lineage: Eukaryota > Metazoa > Chordata > Amphibia > Caudata > Salamandridae > Triturus > Triturus cristatus. Next base: position 248,006,483 of record NC_140585.1, read on the forward strand.
GTGCAGCCAGCCACAAGGAGTCATCCCAGGCCAAGGGGGTGGGTCCGAGGATGAGGACCTCTGTCTTGTCCGAGTTCAGCTTCAGTCGAATGTCTCTCATCCAGTCGGCGACGGCCTTCATTCCTTCGTGGAGGTTGGTTTTGGCGGTGTGGGGGTCTTTGGTGAGGATCAGCTGGGTGTCGTCGGCGTAGGAGATGATGTTGAGGTTGCGCTGTCGTTAGACGTGAGCGAGCGGTGCCATGTCGATGTTGAACAAGGTTGGGCTGAGGGATGAGCCTTGGGGTACGCCGCAGATGATCTCGGTGGCTTCGGAGCGGAAGGGGGGGAGGCGGACGCTCTGAGTTCTACCAGAGAGGAAGGAGGCGGTCCAGTCCAAGGCCTTCTCTTGGATTCCGGCGTCGTGGAGGCGTGTTCTTAGTGTGCGGTGGCAGACCGTGTAGAAGGCGGACCTGCAGATGATGAGCACAGAGCTCTGGGAGAAGGGTCAGAGCTTCTTCTTAAAAAGTGGAAAAAAGTATTAGTTCTCACAATTATTATGTTAACGAATAACATGAAAAACTCTAAACTTGTTCTGCCCTACTAGGACTAATTTTAGATGTATTTCAGAAATCCTATTAAGGGGTTATACTCTACTTATACATGAAAAACCGTGCCACAGAGGACAAATATTTAATACAAGCGTCGTTCATTAGTGCATAGTTAGGGGGGGACTCAGAAGGGACTTCAACACTTTACTCCCGTGCTTTAGTCATAACTCCTAAACAACTGTGACAGATGATTTCCCTGCTTAAATGTAGCTCACTTGAATATGCACAATTGCCAAGGGGATTTATAGAAGAGGTGAATCGGCGGGAAGAGCGTCTGATATGTCGGATTATACTGTTGAATGCTGTGAACTCTCATCCCCATAAGCAAACCTTCCATCGAGAGCCCCAAACTAGAAAGATTTTTACAGAGTTTTGCTCTCAGAGGTGATCAATTCAAACATAGTTGTGTTCGTTCAGTGACGTTGTTGACTGGATGTTCCGGTATTTATTTAGAAGTCATCATGTAATTCATTCTGGTTTCCCTTTTTTGAGAAAAGTGCACGACAGCCATTTTGAGACCATCAGAAAATTCAATTCCCATCCGTACATTATAATCAGTTAAATTGCTTCATGGTGCCACCGCTTGAAATGAACTGGAAAGTTGTAGGGATCTTGCAGTGTTCGGTTTTGGAAGATAAGTGGGAAAGTCACCTTGAAGAAATTTATGGCAAATGGCCAAGGAAGGATGAAATAGTATCAAATAATTGGCATGGGGTCAGGGAAAATGTGAAGGAGCACTTCTCCACAGATCATATTAAGAGTATTATATCAAATTTAAAATTAACACGAGCAGCAGGTCCTGACAATCTACCAGCAGTTGTTATAAAAACGAATCCAGAGTGGTGGGCCGAGTTCTTTTCGAAGATGTTTCAGAGGATACTAATTACAGGAATCCTGCCAGATAGCTGGAAAGGGGCGATTATTAGGCCAATACACAAAAAAGGCGATGTAGATGATCCAAAAAATTATCGCTTCATAAACCTCCTGGATATAGGTGAAAAAGTATTCTCTAAAGTAATCCTAGGTATGCTAAAGGATTGGGCATATCATAACCAGATAGTACCCCCAGAACAGGGAGGATTTAGAGAAGGACATTCGACGGTGGACCACTGTTTTGCTCTCTGGGCCATAGCGCGGAAGTCAATAGAACAGAGGGGTAATTTATTCTGCTGCTTTGTGGACTTCCGCGTGGCTTTCGATCTTGTGAGCAGAGAGCAGAAGTGGACAACCCTGACAGGGTATAAAATACAGGATGATCTTTTGGCCTTGATCCAGGCCTTACATGCTGAAAATTGGGCCCAGATAATTTTGGATAAGGAGGGAGGATCCAAATTGGAAATGGATTGAGGCAGGGGTGTGTACTTGCCCCCTTACTTTTTTCCCTGTTCATAGCAGATTTACCTCAAAAATTAAGAGAGGTTAGAGGAGCTAGCCCGAAACTAGGAGGGAACCACGTACCCTGTTTACTATATGCAGATGACCTGGTGATTATGGACCAGACGGAGATAGGTCTCCAGAGAAAATTAAATAGGTTTAAAGACTACTGTGTGAATAAAAAATTAGTAGTGAATATGGAGAAGACAAAAATGTTATGCTTCGGGAGGAATAAAACAAAGTTTTTATGGAATCTTGGTATAGAACGCCTAGAGAGAGTAATGGAGTATAGGTACCTAGGAATGTGGTTTACGAGTAATTTAAAATGGAATACTCCTCTGGAAGCGCTAAAAATGAGGGCAGCGGCCTCTGTGAAGGGCCTAAAAAGATTTAACAGCGTATATGGAGAGATGTCGGATAGGCCGGTTATAAAGGCCTATCTAGCAATGGTCCCGCCACAATTCCTATACGGGATAGAAGTACTTTATCTAAGCGGAAAATCCAGCTGGGACAAAGAAGAGGGAAATATCCTAAAAAGCTTGTTCTCGCTGCCAAAATCATCTATGGTACAAGCAGCAAGACTAGAGCTGGGAATTATCTCTTGGGCCATAACAGCCTGTATGGCACTAATACGCTTCTGGCAGCGCTTAGGGGCAGAGGAGTCTCATAAAGTATCCCAGTGGTGTAAAGCGGAAATTGCCACGAGTGAGCTGTCCTGGGCAAAAGTGGCAAAAACTGTAATAAAGGAAGCGTATGGAGTATTAGGTTTAAGGCTTGACCCGCAGCTAGGCTATCCCCGAATAGACAAGAAAGAACTCAGGTCATTGGGTTTGACACGTCCTGTATACATGACCGGGAGTATCTTTCGCGAAAAACTTCAGTATCCCATATGAGTTTGGCTTGGGAAAAGGATAAACATTACCCGTATATAGATAAAGTGCGAATGGGGATAAATCCCTGTTATATGAATAATGGGGTGAAAAATCTCATGATAGATTATAGCGGGAAATGCACTTGCACTCTGGGGACCCCCTGTGATATTGTACATATTTTATTTGATTGTATGAAATTTTTAGATATACGAAAGGAGATTCTACGTCCAATATTTATAAAATACAGAATAATGAGTAGGACGCAAGCTGTTGAACTTTTAATGGAAATGAGGAACTTAGACATAGCTTGCGCCATGGGGAAATTTATGTGTAAGGTCAAAGTGATTCTTAAGGGCACAGAGTAACCTTTGTATGTGTATGGTAACGTTGTTAAGAGATGGCGCAACTAAGAGATAACAGTACTGTATTTGATCTATCGGAATTATTGGATGTAAAAGTATAAACGTAGGAATTACCCGGTTTTATTAATTTTAGAATATTTTGTAATTTTTTTAAAAAAAGGATATGAAATAATTTAGGCGTGTTGATTATGCGTCATATTTTATATATGTATTTTAACAGATGGAATAAGATGTAATGTATATACTTTTATGGTTGTAACAAACTAAATAAAGTTAAATTGACTGACTGACACTTGAATATGCACAATTGCCAAGGGGCTTTATAGAAGAGGTGAATCAGCGAGAAGAGGGTGGGAAGAGCGTCTGATATGTCGGATTATACTGTTGAATACTGTGAACTCTCATCCCCATAAGCAAACCTTCCATCGAGAGCCCCAAACTAGAAAGATTTTTACAGAGTTTTGCTCTCAGAGGTGATCAATTCAAACATAGTTGTGTTCGTTCAGTGACGTTGACTGGATGTTCCGGTATTTATTTAGAAGTCATCATGTAATTCATTCTGGTTTCTCTTTTTTGAGAAAAGTGCACCACAGCCATTTTGAGACCATCAGAAAATTCAATGCCCATCCGTACATTATAATCAGTTAAATTGCTTCATGGTGCCACCGCTTGAAATGAACTGTAATACAAGTCCTCCTTAGTTCGACTTCACAAGAACCTCAACCCCCTTTCTGGAGCTGCAGCCACTGAAGCAAGCACCATCATTACACACTGAGGCATTTCTGGGATATTTGCATTTGGGTGTGATGTTGCATGCTTCACAGGCATTGTTCAGTTGAGGCATTCCTGCTCCAGCGATGGGGAGGATGTGGATCCCACGGTGGTCCTGTGTGGCCATGGGAGAGTCGTGGAAAGCATGGGCTTCGCGAGAGTAAGTTAAACTGCTGTCATGAAACTTGAAAAGGAATAAACTCTCCGCTCTTGGCTTTTATTTTGTTTTTGGGTTTCACAATGTTTCAGTATTCATAGATTTGTGGGGACCTAGTGTATATGTGAACACCCATTTCAAAGTCAAGTCAAGATGCCAGAGTAAAAGATTCTATAAAGTTCGCACACTTCGACAACGGAATCTTTTCTGGCTGCTGTTATCAAGTTCTAAACGTATTTCAGATTGAAACTGTTATTGAAATAAGGATTCCTGTTGAAAACGTCTGAGGGACATAGAATTACAAAGCATTATCGTAGGGTGCTCAGTCCACGAGAGCAGTAAGGCAGCATTTTTACTGTTTCGGGGCTCATTTCCTGATGTTATCCCATCTACTTTGATGTATTTAGCTAGAGCAAACTACAAGCCAGGTTGGGCTTTTAAATACTTTCTGCTTGCCCATTCCAACTGCTGCATGTAGAGAGGGGTTCCCTTGTCTCCCTCCCCTGGTAGCAGGCCTCTTCAACACTCAGCCAATACATTTGTCCAAATCGATGCTCTTTGCCTTCGTAGATCAGTAGATGTGAAGCGCGGTTGCCTGAATTGGGGCTGCTGTGGGAAACAGATAGATATTTAAACTTCCAGATCCACATAGCGTGAAATGCTGTCTGCTCCTCCGCTGTCCCCTCCTTCCATCATTGACCCTTTCTCTCTTGTGGCTATCCTCTTCCTCTCAGATATGCAGCGGCACCAGTGTGCCATGAGCTGGCAGGCTCATGATGGGGAGGTCTACTCCGTGGAGTTCAGCTATGACGAGAACACCGTATACAGCATCGGAGAGGACGGAAAGGTACATTACTGAGGGCGGAGAATGCACTGTGGGTGATATTTGAAATAATACAAACTTTGGGTACAGAGGCTTCAGCGGAGCTTGTGAAACTTGGAATTTAATCCACTTTGACATGTGCCTGTTATTTTCTATTCCAGTTCATCCAGTGGAACATACACAAAAGTGGGCAGAAGGTGTTGGATTCTTTTCTGCCCTCAGATGCCACAGGGCCCTTCGTACTGTCTGGTTACAGCGGGTACAAGCAGGTCCAGACTCCTCGAGGGCGCCTCTTTGCTTTTGACTCGGAGGGAAACTACATGCTGACGTGTTCATCTACTGGAGGCGTCATTTACAAGGTAGGGTGTGTCATTTACAAGGTAGGGTGTGTCATTTACAAGGTAGCGTGTCCAGGGTCAGAGTGAGGCGATGGTGAGGTGAGAGGAGGTGTTGAAGATGTTGAAATCCTAGACTACCCTTTAAACCTGGTAAAGGATAGACATGCAGACCTCTCTTCCTGTGCAGCAGTCCAATCATTCCATGGAGCTCAGGCCCCTCAACCAGGCGCTCTGAACCAGTGCATTACTGGCACCATCTGTAGGGGCAGGACCATCACCCGGTCTGTAGCCGTGCATTGCTGGTGTCCTAGGGACGTGACCCTCACACCTCTGCGGGCTTCTGCTGGTGACCCTCACAGGGCCTGGGATGGTCACACCTCTTGTAATATATATTCTTAACAACTCTATGGCCAGGACAATCATACCCTCTAAAACTGTGTCCAAATGTTATCACCTTCAGGGTCTGGGATACAAACATACCGTACCTGACTTTTAGTTAGTTAGCATATTATGACTGTTGCTTGTAGTAAAGTAAGAAGATAAACTGTTCTCTTCTGTGTCCTTAATAGAATAAGACCTCTACCACTACAAATCTGGATCCTCAGACCCTATACATTACTCCATCACTAACTAAACTCCCACATGAATGGGTCATTACATCCTTTTCTCTTCTACCGGTGCTGTCAGTCCCCAGTAAATCTTTGCACCTTTAAACGGCTGATGTCCTAGCAGAGTGAGGGACTCTACATACATGTACATGATTGATGTTTCCCACATGAGCAGACAATAGCACCTGGATGGGTGTATAAGCAAGGCTACCTCCTCGCTCAGTGAGTTTCACATGTTGCCATGTGTAAGACTTCTCTTTTGTCTCTCACCAGTGGAAAGAATCTCCATAGGAAAGTGATTATGCCCCCCTTTATAGCAAGCCTCTTGGAATAAACCACTTGTAGGAAGCAACTATGCAGACAAGCAAAAGCCGGTCAAGGACCGGAATGACGTGAAATTCGTATCTTGTGTAAGATTTTTTTTCTCGCTCGCAAGTCCTTGAGGGGTAATGCGCCTCCCTATCCAAAGGATAAACTGCACCGACACTGGCCTTCTCCTAGTCCCGCTGTTAGACACGAGGGCTGGAGCATTCCCTCAGGATCAAAAATGTATTGCAGTGGTTAGGGCTTTCTATATTAAAATGAACTGCAAGTAACAGAAGAATCTCTGTCAAAAGCAGTAAACCACTTATCAATCTACATAAAATAAAAATCTGTGATCTGCATTTTACACATTGTGCTTTATAGCTGGCAAATTAATCCCCTATGCTATATTGAGTCAAAACTTTGGCTCAGTAAAACCAGTGGCAAAGTAAGCAGGCTCGGCAGGGCACGGCGTGCCCCTACTTTTTCAATTTAATAGAATCCGTCCCCCTACTTTTTAATATATAAATGCGTCCCAGGACTGCAAAAATAGCCATAGCCTATAGGTAAGGATCAGCTGTTTGGCGTTGGGCAGGGTGGGCAGAGAAGGAAAAGGACTCAGTCTCTTCCTTCATGCCCTGAGAAGACAAGGGCAGTGTCCACTTCTCTTGCTGTGCCGCTGCCAGCTGCCGCCCACTCTCTCTTTCTTCCACCTTCCTCTTATTCACTCTCTTTCTGTCTGTTTCACTGCTCTTCACTTGCTGAATGAAAACCGTGACTTCAAGAGACTGCTCTTACCCTCTCTTTCCTCTCCTTTCCTTCATTCGTTCCCCTGTTAAATGGATCCAAAAAAGAAAGAAAAACTTTTGCTGGAAATGTCGTCTTTTTCTGCCATTTTTCTATTCCAAAGTGCAAGGACGGAGAGAAAAAAAGGTTCAAAATACAAAAATAACTAAATGAAGCAAGGCAGAGTAGTCGCAAAGTGGTCAGATTGGTTTTATTTACACCCAAACACATTAGCACTACTTTACAGAGTTTTCCAGTAAAGAGCTACTATCGTTTTCTTGTCTTTCTTTGAACAACATAGTTTTTACCGGGTGGGGAAGTGCAACGTTCCTGGAGGTACTGCAATAGCTGGTTGATGTGTGGAGTGGAAAATGTTTAATGTGATTCTTATCAGCTGTTTTCCTTATTTTAATTTATAAAATGTGCATCGTGGCTCTGCGTTCAGGGATGTGGTCTTTTTGAACGATGCTTATTATGTTTTTTAAGGATATAAGCAATGGACATTGAAATGGGTCCCTACCGGGCCCTGAAGTCATGTTCTTAATGTGCCTGGCAAAAACACTCATTGATTTCTGAATAATGAGCGTAAAAGCATTAGGGTAACCATGTTGTTCCTTCTTACATTTCACATGCTTTACTTAATCTTACATTCCCTATGAGTGTTTGCTTTTTCTAGGATGTTATTACTTTTTTTTCAGGCACCATATTACTCTTGTCTAGTGCAGAATTTGAATTGAGTCGCATCCAGGTGTTTATAGTGGGGCACAATTGGGTTGTAGCTGAAGGCAGTGCGAGTTTCTCTCAGTGGGGCAGTATGGTTTTCAGTGGGGGTGAGGATATGGCAATATGGCTAAAGCTGCTGAATTTGAAACTGGAGAGCTAGGTTCAGCCTTCATGGCCAGTCCACCAGACCACTATTCTGAGGGAGCACATTTCATGATAGACCTTAGAAGGCCACGCTAGACCTTAAAAGCCATGTTGTCTTAGCACCAGCAAGTGGACTCTTGCAGTGGCAGGTGTAGGTTAACCTTGATGCTTGTCCACCACTATCCATACTGAAGTTCACCTCCAGTCTTGAAGGCAGGCCTAGGAAGCAGCACACCCTAGAGCGACATTGACTGTCACTGAGGTATCGGGACGCTTGAGGCCAGTCCTCCTTACCCATTGGGACCTCCATTGGCCTTGTTTCAGCAGTAGTAGTGCAACTCACCAGGGATCTGCAATGCAGGATTTGCACGCACACCAAACTTAAGTTTGCAAACTTCATGGTCTCTCTGCTTCAAGCACAAGCACTTTTAAAATGTGCTGCCTGCTTTGGAGCCACTGGAATCTTGCAGCAATGGAGGACAAAATTATGTCGCAGTGTTGACTAACTTATGCAGCAAAAAAAACGGCTGCAACGTAATGCGGTACATTTTCCGATACTTTATTATTTTGACATTTTTATACATACTGACTGTCTCTGCAAAGATTTTACCTCAGTACCAGTGTATTACGCAAATGCAGCAGTGAGAAAGGTGTCCAATCAATCTTTGCAAAGGGCACTCCAATTCGCAGCAACACAAGTCATATTTTTCTAGTAACTTTTGATCCATTTGAGCTACAAACTTTTTTTTTTGTGTTAAAGTCGTCAGATTATGCAGAAGATGATGTATTAGGTTGCAAATATGGCAGAGCCATAATTATGTGAAAAACATTTGCCAACTAGGATATTTTGCCATTCATGTTTGAACTGCTTTTGTGGAAAAAGGGAGTAAAAGTTCTGATGACAGAAACTGCATGGCTCGGAGATAAATGGCTTGCGATTCCACTTTTAAACGTATTTGGGACATTTTGTGATTGGAAACGTTATCTCACTTTGAATGTATTTTAATGTCAGTAAGTCATATTAAACCTTAAATAAAATGTTTATCCACTATTTGAATTAAATAACGTAATAAGCTACAACTGGTCAGTGAAATGCCAAACAAACTCTAAAAACTGGGTTGTTTTGCTCTTTCTGGCCATACCTCTGACTCTGCCCAGTGACCATATTCTCAGGTTATTCCTGCCCGCTGATTCTCCGGTGGGGGCAGGGGGGGGTGGATAAGCCTCTTTGCGATCAAATGAGTAAGCCACAACAGATTTCCTGTCAAGTTTGTCCTTCTTGCCAAAATTTGTGTGTCTGTTTCCAAAAAATAAATGTACAAGTTGACTGTATGACTGCTTTTCAAGACGTCGCTCCTCGTGACGCCACCCTTTCCACTGCTACACATTGACCCCGATTTAATGGGTTCCCGGGATAATTTTGTTATGTTTCCAGTAGGGTCTGTCCATTAAAAACGTCGGCGATGCATGTATATGACTTCTGCCTATAAATAAGCATTTAATCGCTGACCGTACTTAAAGCAGCCCTATCACCTATACTGAAAGAGCCCACAAGAGGGCACTGTTACTACAAATTTATTAGCAAAGTACAGAATTTGCCACATAGTTGGAAAACGTTTCCGTATTACACTGTCGAGTTATGCATTATAAAACCCCTATGAACTAATGGTAAATTATAAATTACTTTATCAAATTGCCATTTTGTACGTAAAACGTATCTGCCATTTTGTAAATTACGTAGTAGCGGGTTCCTTTCTGTGTAGATTAGGAATACAACACTTATAGTCTTCAAAATAGAATTTGTGTATATGCTGCACGTGCTGAGAATTGCCCCCACTCTGGCCGTAAATTTATGGGCTCATCATGTCATCAGTTCTCTTACCATTTTCTCAGTGCTGGATGCTAGCATTAAAGGTGACATTTAAAGCTGTAAAGAGCCGCACAGAAACCAGGAGGACACCAAACAGCAGTGTCGCGGCAGGGCGACAAAGACATGCATCAAACAATGTATGCCAACAATTAAGAAACCATACAAAGGAATAGTGTATTGCTCGGAACCTAGACGAGACACAGGAGGGCGGGGGAAGTGGGAAAATTATGTTTTCTATACTTTAAGTTAGCTAATCGCTGCTATTGGTTTTACCAATGCCAGCCTATTTTAAAAGCATTGTAAATCCATTAGCAGTGATTTATTTGGATTGCTGAAAAGAGACTGATTGGCTTTGACAATGCTTGCTTAATCCGTTAATTGCCGATTTTTATTAATTCCTAAAACCTCTATACCTCCACCCCCATAAAGGTGTAGGCCGTGTGTTACCCATTCATGTCCCGTAATTTCCCCACCCAGCCTCAAAATCAATTTGTGATTGTGGTTTTCTTGGTAATTATTTTGAGATGACGAGTTTTTCTTGGTTATGTAGTACATAGTTTTACAGAATACCGTAATTCAGTGGTCGGTTGCGATAGCCCAAGCAATAAATAAAGGTGCTTGAAATTCTGCATTTATCTGGTCACATTTGCTGCACTTCAAAGACGGAGGTCAAATATTAGGCTATGTTTTCTGACAAATTGCTATTTTAGGTCTGCCGTTAGCCAAGACAGTTTGATTTTACTAAAAATATTATTCTTACATAAAGGGACTTTCAGCCACCTCTTTTTATTCATTGGTCTGTTGTTGTCACTCACATTTTGCTTCTGCCCATTACAACATGCAGCATGGGACAATGGGCCAGCCCACTTCAGCCACTGGCTTACTTCACTTTGAGTGACTGCATTTGGCACTTTTACAAGGAGCACATCTGCACACAAGGTAGTTCCCTTCAGTGCCAGTGTTTTTTTGTTTTTACTTTATTATTGCTTTAGTGTTGCATCTGTTTCTAGAGCCTGATGTGATAGCAGGATGCAATCTACCAGATGAGATCACAGGGCACATTCCAGCTTTATCAGTTCCTGTCTCTTGCTAACTTCCTTTTGAAGTGACCTTTGTTTATCCTAGTGCTGATGTTTACATACAGTAACAGCAGCTCACATGAACTCTGGATATAAGCTCATGAGGGTGCTTTATCTTTGCAACTCTGACTGTCATTCATTTCTTTCCATCCTTTACCTGTCTTTCTTTCTCTCTTTCCCTCTTTCTTTCCTTCTTTCTTGTCTTCCTCTTTCTTTCCGTTTCTTTTTCAACTTCCTCTTTATTTCTTGCCCTCCTCCTCTTTCTTTCACTCTTTCTGTCTTGCCTTTTTTCCCAAAGGCCAGAGGCTGGCCACCAATGTCTGACGGATTGTTTTTTTTAAGAGTGTGTTAGCCAAGACATTTTGAGTTTACCAAAATTATGCGTATTACATAGTTACCGGTAGGGGTTTTCAGCCAGAGTCTGTCCTTTCGTGTGTAGTTCTGTCAGTTACATTTTTTTTCCACCACTCTCCAGCATACATCAGGGGACATTGTGGCAGCCACCTTCAGCCATTGTCTGACTTCACTAAAAGTTATGGTTTGCTGCCCTTTGACAGGGTGACTGGAGCACATCAACACGCAAAGCCGTCCCCTTCAGCGCCAGGGAGTGTTATGGAAATGTGTCCTTTTGTTGAGAACAAAACAACATTTTTGCCTTTAGCCAATGTTTTTGTTTAGATTGCTGAGGGCCTGGCAGCTTCATGAGTAATAACGTGTTGCAAAAGCCAGGACAGTACAAAATAAGAAATTCCAAAAGACTGGTGATCAACAGCAGATCAATTGGCTTTGCCGATACTTCTGTAACATGGCACTTGTTGTTTACAAACTCACTTTGTTGTCAGAGAAAGAAAAGTAAGGTGATTTATGCAACAATCTTGCTGGGGTACAGTGAGTGTGAAAGGAAAACCTGCAGGATGTCATTTGTTTGTAACACACAACAAAATGTAAATATCTATAAATTAAATGTACACTTTCAGCAGTTAGGAAAGCAAAAATGAAGCACTTTCTAAAAAATAATTCTGAAGTGTGATGGAAACAATGATTTTAATAGGATAACAACGAATGAAGACCCTTTACTTGCTGATGCATAAATGATAAATATTTACTGAAACCCATTTTCCTTACATTATCATTTACGTACAATGTACTTTCTAAAACTGTACGTCTGTGCACATTTAGTGCCCATTTCAATGGAAAATATCCTGTTTGTAAATGAGTGTGCTACCACTCGATGCTTCAGTTACATTAAAAAATCGTCTGCCTCATGCTCGTTAAAGCTAGGCGGGTCTCAAAAGTTTGTTTTCCTATAAACTGGGTCGTGGTGCTAAACAGTTCGAGAAGCACATCCCTAAGCTGCGGGGCCAGAACGAAGGCAGAATATGATTTCCTGACCCTCACCATCCAATATCCGACAGACCATAAATCTCATATAGAGTGAAGTCCAAAGGATGTACACCCTCTTAATTCTATAATTTCACAAATTGAGATATGCCTGATCTTCATCTAGTCCTCACCAAGTCCTAACCTCATGTGTCAAACAACTTACACAACTTTCGTTTTGTCATCACTTATACGGAAAAATCAACCAACATTCAGAACACATGCCTGGGCATACTGTGGTCGAGATTAATGCAAGCATTCGATCCATTACTTGTTTGTCTATCTCAGTGTGTCTCCTTAAGTGGGATGGGTATGCCCAGATTTGGGTCCCATGCACACGGCCACTGGAACCATGTTTTACCCGGCTGATGATCTCTCAAAAGGGCCTGGGTTGCTTGTGGTTCCGGTTCAAGGAGGACCTGGCCTGGTAGTTTGAGGCTGGACTGTTCCCTTTGGAGTAGGGTATAGACTGATTTCCATATGGCTGGGTCCAAACTGAGATGGCAAAGTAATGGTGAACTGGTATGCAGCCACGCGTAACTACCAGTGGCTGAGATTGGTGGACCATGTATGGAGGCAGCTTTGCTCATGCCTCTGTGTTTGTGGAGAGTATGCCCTGTGCCTCACTCGACCTGGAGCTGATGTGGTGCGGGTGCCCCGAGTTCTCCATTCATTGTGAGGAAGGAGCCGCCAGAAGAGTGATCGAGTGTGTTTGCTGCATGCCTCGCTCAGCTTGTGTGAATTGCTTGGCCAGTAGTGATGGTGGCTGGATGCCCTGAGCTCAATTGATTTTTAGCATCTTGAGTTTGGAGCTGGCGATGGTCACCCTTTGGTGCACACCCCTTCCATCTTGTTTCTTTCATCTTCCAGTGTGCAGTGCCTCCTGTGTGTGGGGATGGTGAACATGTTGTGGGGGGGGGTCTGCTGCAGCACTCGGTGAACGAGGTGTGGAGGGAGCAGGCCAGCAGCAAACTGTGACACAGACTGCTTCTCTTCAATTAATGACCGCAATTCTGTGAATATTGCCTTATATTCTGTAGACTACCTTTAGCGAGACAGTTCTACATATCTGGCTGGCATAGTGGGAACCCAATTTTTATTCTATACAAAACTAGATTAGAAAGTGACGAGCCAGTGTTGGAAATGGAAAATAATTGTGACACGAGCAACTGGTTGGAGGCGTGGGGAAATTGGGTCTGACAACAGGTCCATGATCAGCAGAAATGGTAGGACGAAGCCCTTGTTGGTCAGTGTTACTTTTACATGAACAAATAGTTCCTGTTCATGCAGTGCCAGCATGCTCCTTTTGTAAAGCTTATTTTGTGCACAAATATATAAAAGGATAAGTGTGGCATTCTGACAGCTATTTAACACTCTTTGTAGAACGGTAGAATGTGATGTGGTTTGTCACTTCTGTCGTAAGACCCATTTTCTTGTTGGAATTCTTCTAGCAGTAACACTATGCACCTATAAGATTAGACTAATGACCTCACTAACATAGCTGGCCCCTTCTGTAGTCCAGCTTCCATCTTTATACCGTGGTCCTTCTCCGATGAAGAACCTTGAAGTCGAGTTAACCACCTTAAAATTCAAGAGCTTTTGTGATTAGCTCAGAGCGCAGAGCTACGCTTACATCTGGTCTCAAGCATGTTTTACCTGAACGGCATGACAGCAGGTATATTTGAGTTTTGCACAGCGCTGCATGATACCTTACAACTAGGGCTCCCAGTTTTATGGTATTTATTTTTTTGACATTTCCGTCTGTATTTATCCAAATTAATTTTTGGTTTTGTGAAAAAAATAAAGCTGAAACTGGTATATTTCCGCAATTATTTAACCAATAAAACGCCGTCACATTTGAATGCCTGCCAGGTTTCAGTGATATGAAGAAGATAAATCAATGCACTTATGTGACACATGTTAGTATCTGCCTTGTGCATATCTACTGCTGTTTGAGCCTCTTTACTAAAATTCCCTTTTTTTAACCCCCTTACCAGTCTGTCAATCCACACAGTTGTTGGCCTGGCAGTCATGGCAAAGTGTATTTAGAATCACTCAAAAAGCACCCAATTACCGTTTTTATCCACATTTAAAAATAAATACAGACAAGAAAATAAATGTTTTTCTGTCTGTATTTATCTCTAATATTCAGTAACAAGCATTTGCAATGCAATAGGTCTTGCATTTACGCGAGTTTGAGCTATTGACATTGCAAATAACAATGCCTTTTATTTTTGTTTTCGTTTTTAAAACATAAATCAAAGGCATTGTCATTTACAATGCCAATAGCTTAAACTCGCGTAAATGCGAGACCTATTGCATTGCAAATGCTTGTAATAGCAAGTTGTGAACAGCTCCATCCGTATCAGTCAATCCTGTATATCTGTGTGGTGCTGCATCCTGACTGCGCAGTGCACACATGTGTATGTGTGTGCCCACTTGCGCGTGATGCTTCATATGTTCATGGATGAGCGCCAACTGTAATATTTGACACTGTGCACCCATGTGCACCTGCGCCACTCTGCCTTGGCCTCAGTAGGTGTAGATGTGTGTTGTTGCATATGTTTCTGGAGGAGTGTCCGCCTGTGTTCCTTTGCGTGACTACGTGCAGCTTACCTCAGTCTGCGTGTGGTTCTCTATATGTGCCTCAAAGTGTCAGCTTGTGTGTGCATCTGTGCGCTTGCCTTTGACCCTGCCATACCATGACTGCGTATGTTTGTTGCTGCAGCTGTTCCTTGAGCTGCGAGGGTGTTCTGTGAGTGTGCGCGTGTGTGTGTGTGAGAGAGAGAGGTGTGCACGTGTGCCATCCTGCCGTGTTTTTATGAGTGTTTACTGCTGCAGACGTTCCTGGAGGTGTGAATGTGTTCTGACAGCAGTATGTGTGCATTGCTGGGGGGTCTGTGTGTGCATTGCTGTGTGTGTGTTGCTGCATATGTTTTCAGAGAGAAGCCTCGGCGTGTGGTGGCTGTGTGCATGTGCGCCACCCTGCCGTGGCTGCTTAATGCCTGCATGTGTTGGCCGTGCGGCTGTGTGCATGTGTGCCACCCTGCCGTGGCCTTGTGTGCGTGTGCTCGCGTGTTTTCACAGCAGCCCTTGCCGGTGCCTGCAGCCTTGTGTGTGCGTGGAGGGTAGGGAAGAGGCCGCCATGCAGAGCGCTGCTCTCCCCTCCCTCGTCCCTGCTTCCCACTTGTTGCGAGTGTCTCTGGCTCGGGCCTTTTACCGTGACCTATTTTCACGCTCCCAGCGGTTGGCCGGGAAGTTATTTGCGGCCTCCCATTAAGAAGGTCACTTCCCCTCCTCCCCCCTGATGAATCAGCTAAAGGAGGGGGCTGTATATTGGATTGAATAAGCCGGGTGTTAGCAGAGGATCCAGGGGATTGTATTGCTAATCAGATGAGATCAGCGGCCTCGGTGCCCTTCAGGCTGGCAGGTAAGAAGAAAGCAGACCCTGATCTGCCAGACAAAGGGGGCAATAGATTCCTTGTAGCCCCTACCCCCCGGGCCTGCAAGGTACTTAGAGCTGCTAGAATAACTCTGCCCTGAGATCCTGCATACCGTGGGGTTAGTGCCTTGAGGCTGGCCGGCAAACCGGAAGCAGATCCTGAATCCAGTGAGTCTTAGATGCGTAATATTCCGACCCCAGCGCTGACCGCCGCTGCTGGAGCGGCACGTACAGCTCTCCTCCAATGCTCCGCAGCTGGCTGCCCTCACTCACCTGCCTGCGCACATTTAAGCCGTAAGCGAAAGTGAAAGCGCGCCAAAGCGCCGTGCCCGCACAGCAAACGCGTGCACATCTTGTGCTGTAAGGCCGCAGGGGAGGTAAAGTGAACGCAAAATGGGCCTGATGGAGACAGGGAGGGAGCGAGCAAGAGGGATCGCGAAAGGGCACCATGCCGTGAGCGTGCACATCGACTGTCGGGGCTCAAGCGGACATCGCCTGTCCAGGCGCGCCCCCTTTGCCCACCAAACCGACAACAATAGTCTCGCCAAGGCGAGCAGCGCATGCGCCGCATCGCTAGGCGAGACCTAAAAATGGAAATCAGGCAGCCTTACTTACAATCAGTTAAGAGCGCTAGATGGGTTAGTAACGAAGGAGTGTGTGGAGCCCCTGTCCAGGGGTTGCAACCCCTGGTGGTTCAGTTAAAAGCTCATTCGTATGAGATTCTTCAGCATTGGCTGTGTCACTATTGTAAAGATGCCATTTTAGAATCATAGCGGGAAAAATACACTGTGATCTGGTTTGTGTCATTCTGTCTATAATGCTACACTCTGTATTACAATGCACCAGTTCAGACGGCGCAGTTACAGAGCCTGTGCACGCCTGCAGTGGCAGACGTATGTTTGAGAAAGGAATCCTGTACTGATGACAGGCTTGTGTTTGAGAAAGGAATCCTGTTCTGATGCCTTCTAAAAAGATGTCCTTCCTCTCCTCCGTAGCTGAGCAGTGACGGGAAAGCCCTGGAGCCCTGCCTTTCACTCGGTGGTCACCGAGCCCCGGTGGTCACAGTAGACTGGAGCACGGCCATGGACTGTGGGACCTGCCTCACCGCCTCGATGGACGGCAAGATCAAACTGACCACCTTACTGGCTCAGAAGTCCTAACCAGGGCACCAAAGAGCGGAATTCCTATTGGCAATAATTACTGTTACTATCTGATGGATGCAGGAACGTCTGTTTGGCAAAGAGAGGGGGGAGACCAGCACATGGGTAGACACAAATAATACAATATATTCTCGTTTTAGAGTTCAGCTCTTGTCTTTGATTTTTTTTCTGGTTTTTAGAGCTAATTTATTACAAATTTGCTGTGTTGCTTTTTACATTCCATCTCTAGCTTTCAGTGTTTGGTGTCTGTTTTTCTGATTACCCATCTACTGAATTTAATAAGCCCAGGTGTCATACTGGATTCTGAATATTTAATAGTGATATTTTCTGGGCACGAGTACAACCTCGAAATTAGACCTGCAAAGGCAGTTCTGTTCCCGGGCCATTTTGTTTTCAAATTTTTCAGTTTTTCAGAGATTTTTTGAATGGGCACCATGGTCACACCTGGGTTGAAACCTTACAAAACTGCATGCATCAGAGTATTGTGCCAAAAACACTCACCCAAAGTGCCTATAATGTTTTGGGCCATACTCCAGTCCTGGGGTTTTGAGTCCTGCTTAACCTGGGAGCCTGTAAGAAAAGTGACACATGTTGCATTGTAAAGAGACTTCTTCCAGGTTTCGTTTACCCCATCATGCGGATCACCAAGCACAAAGTCATTCACCTTGCAACGCAGCTGAAGAGATATGGCACCAGATTGAAGTCACTGTGCATCATAATAAAAGTATAATGCTTTCTCATTAGCCTTTCTTACCCTGGCCCCACTCTGGTGTGTATAGGACATTCACTGTCAACTGAGGTTTTCTAGGGTGTCGGCACCTTTTACTTCCTTCTCTTTTAAGAAGCCCTTGTGAAGATGAAGGTAAGCATTTCCTTCTCTCTGCCAACAAGGCGAAATTTAAGAAACCAAGCATTAACGTGGTTACTCTGATAAAAATAAAATTAAAAAAAGGCACAGCCATTTCCTCAGGACATTATCATTAATTTAATGCGTGGTATTGCTGCTTTTTTCTACCTTTGAGGGTGTCAGGTTGTTGAGCTCTATATCCTACTTGGCCTGCTGCAAAGCTCTTGCCAAAATAACAACATTGGTCCATTTCATACACCTGGTAGGTATCTGCAAGTCTGGCCCTATTTTATCTAAGAGCCAAACGACTCCAAGAAACCGGCATTCAAGGACCCACACTCCATTGGATACACTCCTTCCTGTCAAACCAAAATGCAGTCAGTCTGGCCCCATGCTGCCCAGATACCCACAACCTCATTTGTGGAGTACCGCAAGGGTCATCTCTCTGCTGGACCCTCTTCAACACGTACATGCCCCACTTGTCAGCATCATCTGCACACACAAAATTCATGTCCTATCCTACTCCAAAGACACTCAGCTCATTCTCTTCCTCGCAGATAAAACTCCGACCACTAGGACCAAGTTTGACGCCTGCATGATCAACGTTTCCAACTGGATGAAAACCATCTGTCTCAAAGTAAACACAGCAAATCCAAAGGGGATGGTGGACGGAGTGTTGAACAATGCAAGCACTCACCCCCAGTCAACTGATCTGGGTTTTAATCCATCAACATTCTTTAGCTCACTCCGCCACCCCAGTTCAGACATGGCCATATGCAAATCAGTCTGACCCTGTGCCTCATGGGAACAGTCCAGCCCGAACTGCCAAGCCATGTCTTCCCTGGACCGGAAACAAGCATCCTGGGACCGCTTTCGGGTTCATAACCCTCATCAGCCAGGCTATCTTGAATCCAGTGGCAAAGTGAGCAAGGGACTCACGTCTGGGCATACCCTGCCAACTTAGGGCGAACAAAGCAAAAACAAAGGGGATGATGGGCGGAGTGTTGAACAATGCAAGCACTCCCCCCCCCCCCAGTCAACTGATCTGGGTTTAATCCATCAACATTCTTTAGCTCACTTTGCCACCCCAGTTCAGACATGGCTATATGCAAATCAGTCTGACCATGTGCCTCATGGGAACAGTCCAGCCCGAACTGCCAAGCCATGTCTTCCCTGGACCGGAAACAAGCATCCTGGGACCGGTTTCGGGTTCATAACCCTCATCAGCCAGGCTATCTTGAATCCAGTGGCAAAGTGAGCAAGGGACCCACGTCTGGGCATACCCTGCCAACTTAGGGCGAACAAAGCAAAACCAAAGGGGATGATGGACGGAGCGTTGAACAATGCAAGCACTCACCCCCAGTCAACTGATCTGGGTTTAATCCATCAACATTCGGGTGACACCCCGAAACCGGTCCTAGGATGCTTGTTTCCAGTCTAGGGAGGACCTGGCCTGGCAGTTCGGGCTGGCCTGTTCCCATAGGGCACAGGGTCAAGACTGATTTGCATATGGCTGGGTCCAAACTGGAATGGCATGGTGAGCAAAAAAACAATGGATTTAGGCCCAGATCTCTGTACTGGGGTGAATGTATGACATTGTTCTGCATTCTGTCCATCAATAGTTCTTTTTTCAAAGTAAACACAAACAAGACAAAAGTTGTGATCATTTGCAGGAAAACATAACCGTGGGACTCCACCTGGTGGCCAGCAGAACTCTGCCCTACCTCCACCGCCCACACCAAGAACCTAGGCATCATCATCAACTCGACATGTCCGCTGTATTCAACGCAGTCACCGCCTCCTGCTTCGACACCCTAAAGATGCTGAAAAAGATATTGAAACATCTCCCACCATCACTTGCAGAACAATCACCCAAGCCCTCATCAAAGCAAACTGGGCTACGGAAATAACCCCGATGCTGGAATCAGCACAGAACTGGCCAGGTGATTCCAGACCATACAGAACTAAGATCACTTACAACCTTCCACAACACATGCAAATCATACCACACCTCAATTAGCAACATTGGGTGCCTGTAGACAAAAAAGCTCACTTCTTATTCCTATCACACACCTTCAAAGCCTTACACAACATAGGGCCTGCCTATCAGCACAACCACATCACTTTTCACAAACCCAGTCAGTCACCTCTCCTTACCTGGGCTTCCATTTGTTCACACCCCAGACATCCAGAGAAGCAGAACCGGCAGACAGGCATTCTACATCGCTTATGGAGCCTGGTATCCGAGTCTCTTCTTCAAGTCTCAAGAAGTGGCTCTTCGAATACCCCCCTCTTTCTTGACCCTAGGTCTGGCCATGTTGCTCCTGCTTAGGCGCAAGGATAGCCCCGAGTGATATGAGCGCTCTTCAAATACCCATAGCGTAACATAACAGAGACTCGGGCTAAGAATGTTTCAAGACCACAGGCCTTAAGCTTTTTATCTTCAATTTGTAGGTCTTATTATTTTAAAGATGCCAGAACTTGCAGACTACCAGGATAATACAGAGTCCAACAAGAAGAGAGACAAGTTGCTTCCTCTTTTTAATGCATATGTGGCCTCTTTTTTATACGCAACTATGGTGGTTCCACCTTACATAGTTCCACCTTACAGATTAAACAATGGTGCTGCCCCTGGGTTGATATAAAAGCCCACTTCTCTATATGAGACTAAGCACTACAAGCATTAATTACAATGTATTAATGTACATTTATATATAAATGTAAGTAGCTCAGACAGTTTACTAGAGTATTCCTTTCAAACTCTATATGCGTCCTGAAAATCTCTCCTCGTTTTCCTTTGTAGTGTGTAAGGCCCTCATATGGAGAAGTGTGGCTCAATGATTAGAGCGGCAGACCCTGGTGCAGAGGTCTAGCCCGGAACCAGGGTTCAATTCCCCACCTCGGCGGGTCTTGGGCTCAAAATTTCCACGGACCTGATAATTCTCGCCTCGGTGCCTATTCCAATCATGGAGTCCTACTCTGCAACTCTGGGCAATAGCTTGCTTAATCTCCACAACGGCCCCCACAACGCTAAGGATGCCTGGCCTCCACCTTGGGGTTGCCCAGGAGTGGACGCCTCACAGGGAAAGCCAGGATGGGTTCCACAGCGGTATTCGTACAAGCGCCTTGAGACCCTTGCGGGTGAGTAGTGCGCTATACAAGTATCAAATTATTATTTTGGCAATTCTAGTCCAAGTTGTAAAGCTTGAAGTGCATAAGCTGAGAAAAATTCTGCTGCCAGTCCTCTGAGCCCATGTTTCTCTTTAACAAGGTAATAGCAGAACCGATCTCAGTGATGTGGGAGAAGGCATCTTCTGTTCTAGTGGTAAGAGGAGAGCAATTGATCATTTTCTGGCAACATGTGACCCGTGTTTCTTCATGGTGCACCTGACCTCAGCAAAGTCTAAACCCTCTGCTTTTCCTATTCTTTTAACTTCATGCCGCCTTGCACTCAAATCCACATATGTCTCCTGCCATTTGGCCTGCTGACCCATAAGTTGTAGAAATGGCTAGTGAGGACACAAAATATCTACCAGATCATATGTACCTCAGATGCATGGTTGCAGGTGCCTCACGAGTCTTCCAAGCATATTTTGCTGCAAAACTCAAGACTGTGGATGTGTTTGCATGTTCATCATGGTCTGGAGTCATCCTCTGGGGGCACACCAGGATGCATTGCCTGGGTTAGATGTCCAGTGACAATTTTACAGCTCGTCTTTTGCTGGATGTCTCTTTGATGATGCATCAAATAATTTTTATAGAAATTCAAATAATGGAACACCTAGTGCAAGTGCTCAGTGCTGTCTGGCTTCAGACCAGTGTTGCAGATAAACCCGAGATCCTCAGGAGCGAAGAGAGAGCCCCAATTCTCCCAGGAGGTATAGCCAGTTCAGCCAAGAAACGAACAACCGAATACTGACTAATACCCCCGAGGAGAGAAGAGGCACTTCCGGACCACCAGGAAGAAGTGCAAGGGGTCAACCGAAGGGAAGAGCGAGAACTAGGAAGGCGTGTCCCCAACACTGCTGTCTAACGATGAAAATAACAAACCAAAAAAAAAGAGCAAGGGTTAATCACTATTCCCATTGATAATAGTGTGCTAGATTAAACTAATAGCTGAAAACAGCAAGGGTAGGTTGTGTGCACTCCCAAACTCACCATATATTGGAAGTGTCCCAGGAAACAGAGAGATCAATCTTCAGGAATAATAAAATCAAGTAACTGGTCTCGCTTTAGTCAGCGTTATGCAATATGGAACTTAATGAGAGGCATACGTCTGCCAAGGCGATAGAAACAAAGTAGCAACCGCGAAGATTGATTTGTGGAAGTTCAGTACTGTCCCAATATTCACAAAGTTCAAACACTCAATAACGGATGTTGCCGATGGAGTCCAATGCTTTTTCTGAGCAGTCTTCAAACACAAAGCAAAAAAGAATTCCATACTCTGTTTCCAACAGCAGCGAAATGAAAATAAAAATACAAATGCCAGCAGCGCCTCTGGTATTGGTATTGGTAGGGGTTTTTTTATAGAGCGCACAACTCACCCTGGGGCATCTAGGCGCTTAACTGGGAGAATGCGGGAGAAAAAGTAACCGCAATGACCGGGAACCAATTTAGAACAGGAAAGTTTTTAATTTCTTCCTGAAAGCAGTCAGCGACTGAGTATCACGGACTGCTAACGGAAGTTTGTTCCAATAGTTAGGGGCCAAGAATGAGAAGGATCTGCCTCCCGTCCGCGTGAGGCGGATTCTGGGAACTTGAAGGAGCGTTGGATCTAAGGTTTCTCTGAGAGGAATATTTGACCACTTTCTTACGAAGATAGTGAGGCCCACTTCCCCTTAGAGCCTTGTAAGTCAGACTGCAGATCTTGAAGATAGATCGATTTCTGACATTCAGCCAATGCAGTTCTCTCAGCAAAGGTGAAGAGGCTGAGCCTGGAGGGCGATTCAAGACAAGCCGTGCTGCCGTATTTTGGATAACCTGAAGTTTAGCCAGGTGGATTTGGCTCACTTCAGCCAGCATCGCATTTCCATAATCTAAGCGACTGATCACCATTGCCTGGACTAAGGTTCTGCGCTGTGAAATAGGGAGAAATGGAAAGATTTTCCTAAGCAACCTTAGCCCGTAATAGCAAGAGCTGGTTATTGCCGCTACGTGATCTTTCATAGATAGGGTCTGGTCCAAATAGATCCCAAGGGTCTTGACCAACTTCTGGGGAGTGGGGGGGGGACCAAGTTGATTGGGCCACCAATCATCCGACCAGCTGTTACTCGCTTTACCTAAAAGCATAACCTCCGTTTTACCGGGGTTAAGCTGGAGGCAGTTTCTCGACATCCAGTCAAAGATGGCCAGCATACCGGCGGCAAAGCGGGATTTGTCGAGAACTGGGTCCGTACCAATTGTGAACATTAGCTGGGTGTCATCAGCATATGACACAATTTCGAAACCCAGATGCTCGACTACTTTTGCCAGAGGAGCCATATATAAATTGAAGAGGGTAGGGCTCAAGCAAGAGCCCTGAGGGACTCCCCTGTCCAGCAGCATTTTTTTTTAAACAAACGGTCCCAGCATAACAGTTTGCGTGCGACCCAATAGATACTGTTCTAGCCATTTCCAGGCTTGACCTTTAATGCCACAATCCTGGAGTCTCTCCAACAGCTTCGAATGTGAGATCGTATCGAAGGCTGCGGAGAGATCAAGGAGAATCAGAATAACTGATCCTCCTTTATCAACAGTTAGCCTCAGAGAGTCAGTAACGGCCAGCACAGCCGTCTCTGTACTGAATCCGGGACGAAAACCGGACTGAGATGGATCTAAAAGATGGTTTTCCTCTAAGTACAGGCTAAGTTGGCTGTTAATGTGACTTTCCAAGATTTTCCCTAGGAGAGGTAGCAGGGAAATGGGGTGATAGTTAGCCAAGATCAAGGGGTCAGCCGATGATTTCTTCAGTATAGGACAGACGACCGCCTCTTTCCAAGCAGTCGGAATTGTGGCCGATGTGATGGAATTATTAAATAAATCTCGGATAACGGGGGCACAGCTTAAGGCCAGATCTGCCATGATTTTGGGAGGACAGATATCCCATGGTGAGCCCGATTTCGCTCTCAAAAGAGCTTTAATCACCTGTTCAACTGTAACCAAAGAAAAGCAGTTGAGGGAACATGCATTTGTGTTATTTTGATTCCGGGGCGATTGAAAGGAAGCGATCTGAGAGTTAGTAGTGGTGGGGAAGTTAGCATAGATGTTTAGAATTTTTTCCCGAAAGAAGGAGGCCAGGGAGTCACATAGCTCTTGTGTTTCTGGGGGCCGCTGTCTGCAGGCTTTTTGCGAGACAAAATCCCGTACAACCTTAAATAGGGTTTTCTGAGAGTTGCTCGCATTATCGATTTGATCAATAATATAGTGCTGTCTGGCAGCCTTTAAGTTCAGGTGGTATTTGGACAAAGCCCTCTTATATAGTGTTCTATTTTCCTCTGATTTGTCCAGGCGCCATCTCCTTTCCAGGTGCCGGCAGCTGGACCTTTCTAGCTTCAAAGTACCTGAGAACCAGGGAGTAGAAACTCTCAGGGGCCTAGATTTCACTAACTTCTTTGGAACAGTTTTGTCCAAAGCTCCTTCCAGTGCAGTATTAAAAATTTCCAATTGTTCACTAATATCTCTAGTGTTGTCTGATTTATACATGGAAAAGGTCTCATTAAATGCCGCCGGGGAAAGATTGTCCCATCTTCTACGGAGCCTTAGGGATTGTTTAGTGGGCTGTATTGTACTTAGTTCTACCAGGCCAGTTATGTGGACCGTAATCATATAATGATCGGTCCATGGAAGGGGATAGGGAGGGTCACAATGGATCCGATCCGAGTTGGAGAAAAGTAGATCTAATAGATGCCCAGCATTGTGGGTAGGACCCTCTATTCGTTGAGTAAGATCTAAGAGTTTAAGAGAAGCCAGTAATTTCATGACTTCAGGGTCCTCTACTTTCTCTCCGTGAAAATTGAAATCCCCCAACAAAAGGAAGATGTTTGCTGCAAGTATGTGAAGAGCAAGATATTCTACTAGCACATCAGCGAAACTTCCTTTGGGACCTGGTGGACGATATACTAAAGCTCCATGCCAGGTGTCAGAAGGAGAGACAGTAATTTTAAAAATGCCTAGTTCTAATTGTTCATTACATATTGAGGAAACCCATTTTGCCTCCAAATCTTTTTTAAACGCAATGGCAATACCGCCACCCGTTTTTTTTTCCCGGTCCAAATGAATAAACTTGTAATTCTCTGGAATTGCGAGCGTGATCATCGCGTGGTTTGAGGGGTTTAACCAGGTCTCGGTAAAAAAACACACCATAGGGTCCTGAGAGGTCAGCATGTCCCATATTTCAAATGGGTGTTTAGCTGTTAATAGTTATGTACCGCCAAGTCCAAGCGGTATGTGATGATGGGAACAATCTTAGTGATAGCGCGTCCTCGCGCTAACGTCAGGAATTTGAATAAGGCCGAGAGGTGAGCAGAAATGGCAGTGCGTCCTCGTGCTGTCTACAATCAGGGTAAACAGAAAAGATGGCTGCGCATCCTCACGCTGCATTCCTCCTAGGAACTGAAAATGGTCCACAGAGTCAGCGTGACCTCGCACTGAGTGTCGATGAGTCAGGCAGGGAGTGGGAAGTAAAGGCAGCTGCTGCAAGCACGTACTCCCGTTAAAGAAATGAAACGATGCTCAGGCAGCATGCTGAGTTCGATCAACTGGAAACGAGCACATTAGCAAGAAAGACAACTCTCACCACGGGTTGCGGGAAGCAGGGGGATTCCAGGATTCACAAGGCACATACCAGGAAGGGAACTGAACAGGAAGGCGTGGTAATCCAAAGGAAGTTAGCCAAGCACCTGGGAGCGGGCGGTCTACTTTTAAGGCAGGGACTACTTCCTTGGTGCAGCCTGGGACAGCATACAACCCTTTCTCCCACCCAATGCATTATGGGAGAGGTAGTGCTATGTCGAATATACAGACCAGATGCAAGAAGCCTTAGGTGTAACAAGTGCGACCTTCTCTAACCCCCTTTTTGCACAAGTTCTAATATCTCTGTCTGTTGAAAAACCCTGTTTCTTTCTGCAAACTCAATAGTCATGGCACTATTTTTACCCTGCGTCCTCTTGTGCCATTATCTGGATTGAGGAGTCGTGGTCACTGCTGTGGTCACAAACAATTCAGCCCACCACCACACCTGATCAGTCTCTGCGGGAACAGTGAAGTACCGGGTTTTTAAAACCCAGCGGTGCAGGGGAACACACCCTAAGACTTCGGATTCTTCCTGTTTCAGACCCACAGAAACATAGAGTCTTCTAGATGAAATCAAAGATTGTATTTATTGGCTGCAGACCAATCGCAGGTATCCGAGAAGTACAACACGATGTATGTTCTCAGGAGACTGCTCCCGAACCAAAAACCAGTCTTTACTTATATACACAAAATTACGCTTTGGGGGCAACACCGCCCCTGTTTTACAAGTGGTCATTCACATATTTTAGTTTCAAAGGAACAGCAGAGCCATAATGACAATCCCACATTTCAGTTCATTAAGCATACAGTCATTGTACCCAGCAAGGCTCAGAACTCTCATCAGATAACAGCGGGCCCCAATAAAACGGGCACCTCCCGCTCGTAAAACAAGCCATAAAGTAGGAAACTGAGTCAGGTGTGAAATAGCTTAGTCAGAGATCGTGTGCGAACAAGGACTTTATGATGGGTCGAGCCCTGATGCTAATCACATTAGGCCGCGAGAAAGGGAACTGGCCGGACAGGATTGACCTCGGGCAGCGGAGTCAGTCTGCACAGGTCAGAGAGAAGTCACAGAAGGTGTACGTGTCCTTTTAGGCCTAGGCAGGGCCTTAGTGCGCAGCCTATGTGAGGGCAACCACAAAATGGCTACTGTTCTAAAATGGAACCCATAGGGTTCAATATGTGGTATCGTATGCACGGTGAATTCATTAGTGAAACATGCCAAAAACGCTCATACATACCACGTTACTCATTTGCGGTTCGCTAATACCAAAATTGACATGGTGGGACCATGCCACCTACACGGTTCCGAATTTTGCAGTACCACAGACCCTCCTTTTGCCCTTACATAGGCAAGAACTATACTAATCTGAGTCCAAGTCTATGTTTATAAAGTCATGGAGATGTTGCTGTAGCATCATCCTATTGCTTAGCTCGTCCCTTGATATAGGTTTCCTTACACATGATGTAACACAGAGGCTACACATTACAGGAGCACACTGTATACATAAACAGAACAGGAAAAGAATGGCTAAGATCATCCCAATGACTATTAGAATCTTCCATCCCCAAGCTGATAATAGTCCCCAGAACCACCCCATCATTGACCAATCTCCTTTATCTACGTGAATGGATTCGGAAATCTTATGCAGTTTGGAGATGGCCTGGTAGACTGTTGGAGCGTTATCTGGTATGAAAATACAACAGCTCGATTGGATAACCTTGCATACCCCACCACGGTCTGCAAGTATGACATCTAGAACCATACGGTTCTGCAACGTCATGAGGCGATCCGCCTGAAGCTCAGCTGTCAAGTTACCAAGGGCACCAGCCGTTACATTAACAGTGGATTTAACTACACAAGTCAGTTGTCTCAGGTTCCGACTATTGACCATTTGTCCCCAAAACGGCAGGAAACCCAGGAAAAAGTCTCCTGCTTCCTGACCGGCAGTATCCTCCTTACTAACAACGCCTCTCACAACTCTGGTCTTGTGATAATCAGAGGCGGCAGTAAATGTCGGCGGTAGCAAATTCGCAACATAACACGTGCCCGAGAAATCAGGGGGCAGCCATGTATATGCTCGATCATTGCAGACAAAGTGTGTACCCTTGGCAGCTAAAAACGCAGGGGAGAACTGTGATGGGAAAGTGTATGTTTCAGTACAGTTACTCTTCCCTAGTTGAGCTCTTGGATTCTGACCATTGCCTTGTAGACAGAACCGACCTATGTGGGGTACAACCCAAATCGGAGATGCACTTTTGCGCTGTTTCTCGCCCAGACTAATACTATACCCCGTCGCGTTCCAACCTACATAAGCTCGCAACTCATCCTTTGGAATAGATGTATATGCATCGATATCTCTACTCATATCTGCAACTCCTCTCATCAAGGCTTTATTGTTCGAGTTAGGTCTAGTGGAACGCGGTGGTCGCGGGGAGTAGGTTTCAAGCGCAAAAAGAAACATGGTCTGGAATGCCCATGATGAACCATTATAGCTAAACGGCAGTACTAGATATGGGATACCCTTATTAATGGTGTGCGGCATCAAACCACACACCCAGCAATTTGTTGTATTCATAACTAGTTGGTGTTGGTGCAGGAGTTGAATGAACGAATTGTTTACGAACTCAGAACGTCTAGCTTGTTCGTGTTCTGGCAGAGGGTGAAAAGAGTGCGGGAAAACAGTAGAAGGAGGTGTGGGCTGTACAGTGGGTGCAAATGGCATTTGGAAAGACAATAATACACAACCTACAGAAAACATCATTATGCTAGATAGTACAAACAGACACAATATTACAAAACGTTTGCTATTCATTATTTTACATATTCTGCTTTTGAAACTTATTTCCTCGGTGGGCCTCTTCATCCTGAAAAACTCCATCCCCTAATCGTGCTGCTCGCGGCGGATGAGTATCTTCTGCTAAGGAGTACACCTGTCAGTCCAGGGAACGCCCTAGACCAACCAGAACCGTTGACCTAACGTCTTCGGCTTGTACCCCAAAGTCTTGGCACTGCGACCCTGCAGCTGAACCCGGATGGTGGTTCGAAAAACAAAAAGTCAAAAAGTCTCTTAAATGAGAGAGCTGCACCTTTGGAAAAAGGAAAAGAATTTTTATTTGTCCATAGTTCTCGGCCTCAAATTATAGCGACTTCTGCCAGGTACTGTCTGGTCTTGAAACAAGAGTTCTGGCTCTGGGTGTCCAATCGAATTGATGGCGATGTAGCTTCTTGCAGAATGTCGTTACTTTCTTGTTCTGTGATTGTTCCCTTTACACGTACATCGCTAAAAGGCACAAAACGAGGCACAGTCTCAGCCTCAGAGTCAGCGATCCCCTCCTGGACCCACTGATCATACGGTAGGGGCAAAGGGATCCATTTGCAATGTATTCCGTGTATCCAATTCTTTTTCCCTTTCACTCGAACCGCTGATCTTGTCGATAGTAGGACTAGGTGGGGGCCGATCCAACGAGGCTCATCATTCTTTTTTCGTTGAAAATTCTTAATTAGCACCCACGTTCCAGGATTAATAGGGTGTCCTGGAGCTTCAGAGGCCTGGGGCAGAGTATCGTGAACCTGTTGGTGTAAGACACGCAATTTAGCCGTCAATTCATACAGGTAATCAAGCAGTACTGGATGTTCGATTTCACTGAATTTTGTCGGCCTTGGCACTCCCCATACATTGGCCGGACGGCCAAACACAATTTCATACGGACTAAGTCCCAGTCGTGAATGCACAGTCATTCTTGTTGATAGGAGTGCTAAGGGCAGAGCGTCAGGCCATTTAAGACAGGAGCTCGCCTGAATTTTGGCCAACTTAAGTTTCAAGGTGCCATTATAGCACTCTACTAATCCGGCTGATTGGGGGTGATTTGCAGCGTGGAACTTCTGCTTAATGCCTAGTCCCTCACACACATCCTTCATCACTCGACCCACAAATTCACTCCCGTTATCACTCCACACCATCCTTGGCATTCTGAACCTAGGGAAAAATTCTATGACTAGGGCTTTAGCTGTGGATAAGGCTGTATTGTCTTTTAGGGGAAATGCTTCTATCCATCTTGAAAAAGCACAAACAACAACCAGTACATATTTCAAATTGTTGCATCTTTCCATGTGGATGAAGTCTAGTTGCAGAACTTCAAAGGGATATGATGGAGGCGCAAAATGACCAGGTGGAGTTGGGGGTTCCCCTACCAGGATTGTATTTCAAACATACCATGCAATTTTTGACCACATTCTCTGCACATTTAGGGATTCCAGCATTCTGCCATACTGGAGCCAACAACTTACAAATCCCTTTCACACTGATATGTGCCATTCCATGTGCCATTGTAACCACTGGAAGCACATATGCATCAGGTAACAACCATCGCCGGTGTTCTGACAAATCAACCCAACAACCATTTTCATCCAATTTACCCTTACTCTCTTTCCACATACTCAATTCTTTCTCTGTAGCTTCAGCTTGAAGGGACTTCACACTCTCTATCGTGTCTTCACACATTCCAACATCACCAACCCATCTTGCAGGGCCTGCAACATACATTCGGGTTGTCACATCTTTTGCTGTTTCTTTCGCGGTTTCGTCAGCAAATGCATTACCACGCCCAACATCATCGGTAACCTTCTTGTGTGCGCTGCATTTCACAATCGCGACTTGTAGCGGCAAGGTCAGTGACTCAAGGAGATCATTCACTAACTGACCATTCTGAATCTTAGCTCCATGCGAGGTCAAGAAACCTCGTTCTTTCCACAAACGCCCAAAACTATGGGCCACACCAAAAGCATACTGACTGTCAGTATATATGTTCACTTTCATTCTTTTCGACAACACGCATGCTCTTGTAAGCGCAATTAATTCTGCTGCTTGGGTTGAATTATGTGGTACGCGTGCAGCTTCAACAATCGTGTGCAAAGTCGTGACAGCATACGCGGCAGTCGTATCACCATTCGGAAGCTTGAAGCATGAACCATCCACCCATAAAGTACCATCACATTCAACCAGGGGAATGTCCTTAAGATCCACTCTCCCTTTTGTTTCTTCTTCTGTTCTGAACAGACAATCATGCTGTTCAACCTCGTCTGTGTCTGCCGGAATTGGCAATAATGTGGCTGGATTCAACGTATTGCACCTCTTTATGTGCACATGACTCGCTAGCAGCGTCAACTCGTAATTTGCAATCGAGCATTAGTTAAATGCTGTGCCTTGGTCCTGTTTAACAATGTGTCCACTGCATGAGGAACCATTACAATCAATGTGTTATTCATCACTAATCCAGCAGACTGTCGAATAGACGCAGCTGCTGCCGCTGTGGCTCTTAAACAACTTGGCAATGCCCTCGCTACAGGGTCCAAAGTCGACGAAAAATACGCGCATGGGCGCGGTCTGTCTCCAAAAGGCTGTGTTAGCACTGACACTGCACAACCGTCCTTTTCATAAACATACAAGGTAAAAGGCTTACTATAGTCGGGGGTACCCAACACAGGAGCTGAACATAATGCCTCGCGTAATTCCCAAAAACTTTTCTGACACTCTTCAGACCATGGGACAGGATTCGGTATATCTTTATATGTTAATGCTAGCAATGGTTTTGCCAGCAAAGAAAAACTCGGGATCCAGTGCCTACAGTATGAAGTAATGCCCAAGAAAGCACGCACTTCTCTCTTTGTCCTTGGCACACTTAATTGTGCAATGGCTTGGATTCTTTCTGGGGTCAGCTTCCTTCCCTTCTTCGAGAAGAGATGACCTAAATAGGTCACTTCTTGTCGACAATATTGCAGCTTAGAAAGAGACCCTTTGTGATGAAAGGCAGGCAAATGACGCAACAATGACGTTGTAGCTCCTTTACAAATCTCCTCAGTATCTGCGGCGATTAGTAAATCGTCAACATACTGGATAAGGGTAGCACCACTAGGTAAAACAAGGGCATCAAGCTGCGCTTTTAAAGCCTGACTGTATATTGATGGACTTTCACAGTAGCCCTGTGGAGCGCGTTTAAAACGGAAGCTTCGACCTCCTAAACAAAAGCCAAAAATATCCCTGCTCTCCTCTGCAATCGGGATACTAAAGAAAGCATTCTTTAAATCAATCACTGAGAACCAAGCAGCGGAAGCTGGGATCATAGTCAACAAGGCAGTTATATCGGGGACGACTGGAAACTGTGGCACAACTACCTTATTGACCTCTCTAAGATCGATCACAAACCTGTAAACAGGTGGCTGAGAAGGGTCAGTACATTTTAAAACAGGCAAAACCGGACTATTACAAACGTTGCCTCTTGTCTCTTCAATTACATCCTTTTCAATTAAATCATAGATAATTGCTAACAACGCTTTTTCACCTTCCTTAGAGATCTTGTACTGGGGCATGCGTGGCAATCTAACATTGGCTTTCAAAGTAACAACATACGGCGGTATTTCCAAAAGGCCCACATCATTAGGGCCAGTGGCCCAAAGGGCATCAGGAAGAGACGACAATTCAGCTGGTAGTTTATTCTTTGACAAATACATGGGAGAAATCACTTTCTTACCCAGCGTAAGTTGTACTCCCGAGGGGGAACAATACAATGTCGCATGTAATCTTTTTAACAGATCCAATCCCAACAAGTTTTCACCACATCCTGTCGTTAGGATAAGGGGTACTTTCAGCTCACAAGGTCCAACAGAAAGGGCCATAGGACTTGAGATCGGATTCCTAACCGGGGCGCCAGAAAAACCTACTGAAACATTCATTTCGCCAGACAAAGGCGCGCCAGGGAGTTTTGAGCGCATAATAGAACTCTTTGCAGCACCAGTGTCCAGCAGAAAGGGCTCTGTTACACCCGCTGTAGTCACCTTAACATACGGTCCGCTCTGATCCACTGGCACTAAAACAACTCCCTCTCTCTGTCTATGGCTGTCCTAGTAATCATTACCTTCCGTATAATCATCCTCTGCATAATAGTCATTATTATAGTACTGAGCTGTCTTGCCAGTTGCATTGGCTTGCTGATCAAAACTATTTATCGTATTTTGGGGCGGAAGAGGACGCGCGTTCTGGGGAACATTTCCACGCCCTCTACCTCTTGGGGCTTGCTGGCCACCTCTACCTCTTACGCCATAAGCATTATTCGTGCGCTGCAACAATCTAAGACAATTATTTTTAAAATGACCTTCCTCCTTGCAATACGAACACTGATTGGGACCGATAGGGACACGTGGTTGATAATACCCATACATTTGCTGATTATTCTGGAACTGTTGGGGTTGCTGATAGATACCCTGGGTTTGTCTATAATTATTCTGACCTTCACGTGGCGGATAAGCCTGCTGTAAGAGAACCTTCGTTTTTAATTCTTTCGTTTTCTTCTCTGTTCTATCCTTCTCATCTTTATCCCTATTTTCGTAATACTGTGCAGTAGCCAGTATTTGCGCTGAAGAAGAAACGGCCCAAGAACTCTCCGAATCTTTCAATTTTTTACACAACTCTGGAAGCAAATTATGCACAAATTTATCAACAAATAACCGTTGGCCACCTTCTGTACTCATATCTTGACCACTGTGGTCGATAAATGTTTCTTCAAACCTTGTGAAGAAATCGGACACTGTTTCATCTTTCTTTTGTTTGCATGCGGATAATTTATCCCAATTTACACGTATTGCGGGCATTAAAGTTTTCATATAGTTAATTGTTCTACCAGGGAGTTCTGCTACCACGGGCTCAGGCTTGGCACCACCAACCTGTCTATTGTCCGCATTAATGATATAAGCCCATGTGTCACCTAGGTCTGCAGCATGATCTGCATTACGAATCAATCCCCACAAAGGCTGTGGAACAACATTCCCGAACAACATATCTATGTCAGCTAGGTTCATGACACACGATTCTGCAGTCTGTGATAACTCCTTATAATATCCTGCAGGATTCTTACGGGGGTCAGGCAATGTCTGCTTAAAGGCTAAAACTTCAGATCGTTTCCAGGGAACATGTACCCAAATACGCTGAAAATGTGCCAGAACAGGTGGATTAGCATTCGCATCACCAGGTCTCCAAACTGGAGGAACCTCACGCATCGGGTATTGTCGCGCTTTTACCTGTTTCCCTTCAGGGAATTCCTGTTCAAACAACGACTGCTGACAATCCCCATTCCTGAAAGACAGCAGTGTCGCAACTGCTTTCTCAACATCAGAACCCACGATCGTACCTTTTCCAAATTCAAACCTTACTCGACACAACTCCTGCAGGCTTAAGTCTAAACCATTATCTTCCAATTCCTCACATAGAATCTCACACATCTTCTCAAAAACGTATCTCTGTTGTGGTGCTTCCCACTGTTGAAAAACATTCACAACAGACTCTACATCATATCTAGAGGGATAAACAATCCATCTACGTGCCATGCGGTCCAGTTCTTCTTTCTCCCTAGAACCAGGTATTTGACTACGTAACTGTTTACGTTGTGGACCAGGGGTCGTACTAGATCACCCAAAGAGAGGTGAGATAAGACTAGTGACTGCACTAGCTATTCGTTGTCGTGCAGAAGGAGAAGTTGAGGCAAGAACCGGGGGAAAAACAGAGGGGAGAAAAACGGGTGTAGATACAGATACAGGAGTAGTAACAGGTAGGGCACCAAGAGAGGCAGCTGATGTGGTAGGGAAAGTCGCAGGGAGTGCAAAAGAGGTAGGTAGCAAAATCGGCGTCCCCTGATGAGGCTGCGCTACCGGGACAGGAGCCGGCTGAGGAGGAGCTGGCGGCTGCAGGAAAGCTTGCGGTGCATTAGCTGGAGGCTGTACATTTAAGAGTTGCGGAGGCGCTGTAGCATTTTGCGCATACGGGGGTGGTGAATTTAGCAAGTGTGACATTAGGGAATCTTTCTCTTTCTCTTTTGACTCATCTTGTTGAAGGGGTGGCAAAACCGGGTAACATTTATCAATGACTAGTTTGCGTTGCCTATGCAACTGCTCATTCATTTGATCCTCTTCATTATCTTTAAACTGCACAGCTGCTTGCATTATCGACATACCTCTCTCTCTTTTATTCTTCTTTGCTAATTTAATTTCCTTTTGTTTGGCTTCCTTTCGCCATAGGCGGAAAGAATCAAACATCGCCGGCCGGGCTTTCTTCTTGAACAATTTAACTTCTAAATTATCTAGGATCTCTGTGTCGAAACTACCATTTTGGGGCCATTTTAAAACACCATCCTTCCTGGTGTATCGGACCCATACTTCATTATACGTAATGGGGCCCACGCCATGTTTCACATAAAGCTCATAAGTAGGAGTTCCAATTGGAGGAACCGGACACGAATCCTCCAATCGGGAATCCCTTTTACAACCAAAACAAAACAAATTTCCAAAAATACTAGAACCAGGCATCTTCGCTCACTAGTCTAGTTTCAAACTTCAAAGGATTATCACATATGATAGTCTCGTGAATACACGAGTCCTCTGGCTTTGGCACTTGCAAGACCCAGATCAAAGCGATCCCGAAGGATACCAAAATCCCGAAGGAAACCAAACAAACTGGGAGACGCTCCACTTATACTTAACTGAGGTATCGATGACTTCACCAGAAGACTCTCTCAATTGTTTCGCTCTACAAAATCGTCAAAGGTCCAAAACAGGGCGATTAATCAGGGCAGCAGTCCTTCGTAGCCGTCGGGACGCGGAGAACCTCGCAGAAAAGACTTTCGGACCACGTCGACATGCAGGGGTCGATGAAGTGGCGGCCTTCCTCCGGAATTTCCACACGAAGCTCCGGCTGGACCGGTACCACTGAAATCGCCCCGAGTTGGGTGCCAACTGAAGTACCGGGTTTTTAAAACCCAGCGGTGCAGGGGAACACACCCTAAGACTTCGGATTCTTCCTGTTTCAGACCCACAGAAACATAGAGTCTTCTAGATGAAATCAAAGATTGTATTTATTGGCTGCAGACCAATCACAGGTATCCGAGAAGTACAACACGATGTATGTTCTCAGGAGACTGCTCCCGAACCAAAAACCAGTCTTTACTTATATACACAAAATTACGCTTTGGGGGCAACACCGCCCCTGTTTTACAAGTGGTCATTCACATATTTTAGTTTCAAAGGAACAGCAGAGCCATAATGACAATCCCACATTTCAGTTCATTAAGCATACAGTCATTGTACCCAGCAAGGCTCAGAACTCTCATCAGATAACAGCGGGCCCCAATAAAACGGGCACCTCCCTCTCGTAAAACAAGCCATAAAGTAGGAAACGGAGTCAGGTGTGAAATAGCTTAGTCAGAGATCGTGTGCGAACAAGGACTTTATGATGGGTCGAGCCCTGATGCTAATCACATTAGGCCACGAGAAAGGGAACCGGCCGGACAGGATTGACCTCGGGCAGCGGAGTCAGTCTGCACAGGTCAGAGAGAAGTCACAGAAGGTGTACGTGTCCTTTTAGGCCTAGGCAGGGCCTTAGTGCGCAGCCTATGTGAGGGCAACCACAAAATGGCTACTGTTCTAAAATGGAACCCATAGGGTTCAATATGTGGTATCGTATGCACGGTGAATTCATTAGTGAAACATGCCAAAAACACTCATACATACCGCGTTACTCATTTGCGGTTCGCTAATACCAAAATTGACATGGTGGGACCATGCCACCTACACGGTTCCGAATTTTACAGTACCACAACAGCGCTACTAGGCTGTCCAAGGACCGCTGTCCACAGGTAAGTGTCTTGCTGCCCAATGAATCCACACACGGGCATTTCAGGTACCCCTTCTTGTATTTGTGTTGGAAGTCAGACGATAGGAGTTTCAAGGAGCACTACCCCTGACCCAACAGGCTTCCCTTGACCGTCACCAAATCACTATTGATCCAGCGATCAGGGACTAATACATTTTCATTACCTGGACCCAATTAATTACCCTACAAGTCCCTTCACACTGGGTGAGTGAATACTAAACTTACCAAATCTTCATTACCATATCATCTTCATAATAACCTTTTTGTGGCGATGCAATCTAATATTTGGTTCTAGAAATAAACCATTGTACACTCTTTATATAAACAGTCAATAACACTAAATAAAGACCAATTCATTTATGAATTAATAATGTTTATATATAATAATGTGATTGCTCATCAAGTACAATACAGCTTGAATCATAAATCACCATACAAGAGAAAACATCAATGGAAATGACATAAAGAACACCTCAATTGCAGCGCTCTGAGTTAGTGGAAAGGCGAAGAGACGAGAGTAAATACATAAGTCATTTGCAAAATAGTTATGCAAATTTTGAAATTCATACTAACACAAGTTCAAGAAATTTGGAAAGCTACCCTCTGGCCATGAGAGTAAGCAAGGCTCCTCAAGAAGAGTTAAGGAGCAAAGTTGTTAGAGTCAGATTTCAGCAGAACATCAGCCTGCCCATAAATTTAGGAAACAGCAACATCGCTCTCTCCTCTCTCAAAGTAGGAAATCACGCCTTCTCAACCCCACCCACCGGGTACCTAAGTTATACTCTAAAGTCCAACCCACCTTGTGTCATAACCCAACATTTTCAATTCATTCTATTGGTTAAAACAGGGGGTGTTCAATCACACCACTCTTAACGTGACAATTCTGCAAAATAATCCATTGTCTGTTTTGTTCATTTTATGATCTCCCAGACACAGAAATACATTTTCAAAACTTCCACAGTTTATACGCTTCCTCCATCTGGGTCATGTATCAATTTTTGTGCCTCGATTGTTCAAATGCACTGCTCACTGAGGAAGTGTTCCTGCCTCTTGTATTCATTTGGTTTCCTCAACGCAAATTTTGGCAGGCACACAGGGCTCATGAAGGACGGACAGTTTCAGACTCCCCATTCTTGCCCAGTTTAAACACGCATTCATTTTCTAAAAAGACTCCCGGCCCTTTTCTGCAGAGCAGAAAATCATACTTCTAGGAAAGACAATTATAAGTGTTATTTATCATTTATAAAATCACACCATTAAAATACCCTCTATGTAATGCATATTTTCTCGCTTTATCTATGCGCAGTTTAAAAGATTATTCTTTTGATTCAGTTTAGTGTAAAATAAAACTAGCAGCTTTAGTCTGTTATTTTTCACATGCATTTACAGCCTACCACAGCACTTTAACACGTACTTGTGACATTTTCGTTTTCACCATTAGCCTTTTGTATTTAGTTTGCGCATCACTCGATTAGTATTTTTCACACAAAGGGAGTTCAATCCAAGCAGGTTTTATTTTGCGAAAACCCTGCTTCTTCACTGTGTTCCGCGCTCCATTGCTCTTGAAGTAGGCTTGCGCTCTGCAAACACGAACACATACATATACATGCAGACCTTAATAACTCCTTAAACAGTTCAAGATGGTGACTTAGTCTATGATCTGGCAAGCTAAGGGCATAGTTGACCGAAAGTATAGACTTTCAAGTTTTATTCCATCAGACGAGGTTGTCTTCTTGACTGAAAAGTGGATTGCATGAAGGCTGGGTATGATTGTCACTGGAACAGACTTATTACTTAGTAGGCAGATGAAGTCCTGGTGTCCTGTTAGTTTCTACTCACAAGAATTGTGGGATGTCCTGACTTTTATGTGTTCCACTAATGATCAGCTGCTCCCTGGATCAACCCTAAGAAAGCAATAATGTTTTGTTGCTGTAGAGCTTATGTTCTCTCTGATCTTTACTTATGAACTTCTCCTGTGGTATTAAACAAATGGCAGTCAAAAAGCAGACTCCTCTGAACACGACCGAACTGGTAAGCTTGAATTCTATATCTGCTAGCCCTTTTCTGAGGAACCCTTACTGACAAATGTCTGAACAGCAACTTTTTGTTGAAGTGCTGTAATGAAGAAAAGTCAAGAAAACAAACCGTGTTAAGAGATTTGAATTTAAAATAAATTAACAATTAAAAATATATATTTATTTTATTTATTTTTACACAAAACAGGTCTGCCTTTTATGTTTTGAAACATCATTTCACAGTAACAAGGAATGCTGGGTAGGGACAGTTACTCCAGAAAGAGTTTGAAAATATTGATCCTATACTGAAAGATCAACTGTTATCGCAGGCTTTAGCAGTTAAAACGGGTGCAAAACGTTTACTCTATACCGATGGAAGAAAGACAAGTAAATCATGTGTTTCAATATGAAAACAAATCTCCAAAATTAGCACCAGAAAATAACAGAAACTGAACATATTTTGTTTTTATATTCCTTTATTAGTTTGAATAATGAGGACATAAACTGAGCACATAAAAGTGCCATTGATCATTACTCCTTATTCAGTTTCACAAGGTGTATCAGTTCAGCACCAGGTCAAAACAGATTAAAAACATTAACTTGGACATGAAATTTCAAGGATACGTTTCTAGGGAGTCAGGCTTAACGATCCTATGAATGAACAAAAAAATGAGGTTACCGTCTACAAAGGTTAGGGAAATGCATGGCTAGGAGCTATGGGCACATGTTTCCATTCAAATTGCAGGTCAATCTGCTTAGCACATATTCATAAGAAGGGGCATGCGATGAGTCAGATCCCTCCTGGTTCCCTAGAGGGGTACACGGGCATACTTCCAATATATAGTGAAGTGCAGATCCACCAACATGGGGGCCTTTCATCATTTTTGGATCTCAGGGTGGGCACATATTTATCCTATACTGTAGAAACAATTGATCTGTGGGCCTGTTTGTACTTTGTCCAAGGAAGAAAACAACGCATTGTTGTCAGTTTGTACACTTCTCTTAACCACCGCTCATGTGTACGTGCATGCACAGATTTCCAGGCCATGGCAATTTGTCGTTTGGCTATCAACAGGTCCAGATCAGTGAATCTAACCACTAATGTTGCATTTTTAGGCCTGAGTATTGACTCCAGAATACAATTCTCAGTGGTCAATAGGCCTGTTTTTCCAGTTATCTCAAGAATTTCACCAGCGATCTCTTTTAATAACCACTAAGGGCTGAACAGCCCCAAAATGTGAATTAAGTCAGCTGGTGACCAGAAGCATCTCTGGCAATCATAAACAGATTGCGTGTAATCTGTGGAAAGGAAGGCTCTATGCAATACCATGTATTGGATTAATTTAAATGTAGCATTTCTGGAGATGTTCGAGGGGTGTTTGAGGATTTGCACCCATTCCTTATTGTTTTGTTGTCTTATCAGGTCTGTCTCTCGCATCTCAGCAAGAATACATTTGGTTTGTTCATCCATCGCAATGTATAGTATCATAGTCGCCCTTTGGCCTTTCCCTAGTTTTAACACCGCTTGCTATGCCATATGCACATCTGGCTCGGTAGCCCCACTCTTCCAGTGATTTTTAAGAGCTCGATAGACAGTACAATAGGTCAGAAACTGGCCTGCGAGCAAGCTATGTGACTGACTCCTTTCCTCAATAATGTAGGATCAATCAATCAGGGATTTATAGAGTGCACTACTCCCCCTTAAGGGTCTCAAGGCGCTGGGTTTGGGGTTCTGGCAACTCCGAGGTCATCCGAAGAGCCATGTCTTGAGGTCTTTTCTGAAGGCTTGCTGTGTAGGACTTGGCCTGATGCTCAGGGGGAGTTTGTTCCATGTCTTAGCAGCGAGGTAGGAAAATGATCTGCCCCCAGTTCTGGCTCTGTGGATGTGGGGAATTTCGACAAGGACG
Organism: Triturus cristatus; assembly: GCF_964204655.1. NCBI lineage: Eukaryota > Metazoa > Chordata > Amphibia > Caudata > Salamandridae > Triturus > Triturus cristatus. The sequence goes on from NC_140585.1 coordinate 248,046,498, forward strand.
CGGTCGACGGAGCAGAGGTTTCTCCTGGGGGTGTGGAAGGAGATTTTTTAGTTGAGGTATTGGGGTTCGGTGTTGTGGAGGTCTTTGTAGGCGTGTGTGAGCAGCTTGAAGGTGACTCTTTTCGACGGAGAGCCAGTGGCGGTCGCAGAGCTGCTGGGTGATGTGGTCGTGGGATGCTGAGGATGAGTCTGGCCGCGGCGTTCTGGATGGTTGTTAGATTTGGGGGTCTCTGGTTGGCACAGGTAGGTACCTGTGACAAGCAGGGACCCTCTCCTCTAGTCAGGACAAGGGGATTACCCTCTCAAAATAACCCCTGCTCACCCTCTAGGTAGCTTGGCGCGAGCAGTCAAGGCTTATTTCAGAGGCGTTGTAGGTTAAGCATTTGTGACCACATACAGTAACTTAGTGACAACACCACAAATGGACACCACACTCGTATTATATCAAAAATACTTTAGCTTTTATGTAAAACTTAGCACAAGACCACATAATGACAAAAATAATCCACAATACTGTCAGCCATAAAGAGTTCTGGTTTAAAAATGCTTATCTTAGAGTTCTGTGCGCTTCGCACCCTTTGTCTGGCTCTCACGGTGATGAAAATGCCCAAAAGAGTTTAACCGGCGCAGCGGACGCTCCGGTCCGATGCGCACACAAATGCAGTGCGAGTCGTTCACAGTACCTTAGTTTGATGTGTCCGGCACGGACGGGGCGATGCAAAAGAAAGCGTTGTACGCGGCGATGTCCTCCTGTCATGGTGCGAGCTACGGCTCGTAGACGTCCTCAGTGCGGGTCGTTTGGAACTCAGAGCCGCGTTGTTTCAGGGGACGGTGCCTGGTGTGATGCGATCTCTTTACGTTGTGGCGTACGAGCCGTACCTTGGGAGCTGGTGCCTTTCAGTCTTTAAGCGCGGTGCGAGGCGGCCAGTACGACGCGGATGGGCGAAGCGTACTCCACCTTTCAGCGCGATTGCAGATTTGACATCAGTGACAGGGTGCGCGGTGATCAGTGCGGCTCGAAGGGGTGAAGCGAAGTGCGGTGCGTGGTCCCCCTGTCACGGTGCGAGCTACGGCTCGTTGACGGCGCTTGTGCGGGTCGTTGGGCTCAAAGTCGTGTTGCTTGAGGCGGACGGCTTGGCACAGGGTTTCACAGAGTTCGAGTAGATCCTACGAGGCGCACACAGCACCCTGCCTCGGCGCTACGGGGAAAACAGCGTTTCCAGCAGCTCTCCTCAAGGCATGTGAAGTCCACTGGTCCTGGGACTTCGTTCAGGGGGCAAGCTCACTGACAAGCCCTTGGAGATCTTTGGCACAAGTTAAAAATAAAGTCTTTGAGTCTTTCTGCTCTCCTTCAGCAGCAAGGCAACCCCTGCAGGCCAATCCCCCAGGTCAGGGACAGTATTCCTCCTTCAGCTTTCCCAGTTCCTTCTTTTCAGGCAGAGGTTTCTTCTTGGCAAATCTGGATCTAATTTCTTGGGAGCAGGGTCTTAATACTTATACCCCTAAATCCTTTGTTCCTCTGGGGTAGAGAGGCCTGTGCCTAGTTTAAACCAGTTCTGGAGCACTCTGTTGACATGACTCTGGCTTTTCTTTCAGTGTGCAGGGCAGAGATATCAGACACTCCACAGGAGGTGGAGCAAGCATTGTGGTGGAAAGGCACAGTCCTATTCAGAGTCCAGGTGTACTCCTCCCACCCATCTGGATGTAAATCTCTCTATTCACCACCGGGCTGCCCCAGCCTGTCTCCTGGAATTCCCCAGACCTGTCACTCACAGAAACCAGACAGCAGATACACATCCTAGCAGAGGCGGGCTGAAATGGTTAGGCAAGCAAATGCCAACTTTCTAAAAGTGGTATTTGCAAACACAGCATATTAAAATAACCTTTACTGAAAGATGTATTTTATTATTCTGAGTTCAGGCATACTAAACTCGAATTTCTACCATGTTCTCTGAGTCTGCTAGGATTATAGAATGTAATAATTCTAACAGCCCATTCTGGCCTATGGAGAACAGGTAGCCTTGCAATAGTGAAAAACTAAAATGGCTATAATTCACTATTAGGACATGCCACACCGACCAGGGCTTGTCCTACCTTATACTTACAATGCACCCTGCCCTTGGGCTTACCATAGGGGTGACTAATATGAAGTTAAGGGAAGGTTTAGGGACTGGCAAGTGGGTGCACTTGCCCAGTCAGCATGACAGTACCAAACTGCATGCAGGCTCTGCAATGGCAGACCTTAGACACACTTTACAAGGCTGCTTCTGTGGGTGGCACAACCAGTGCTGCAAGCCCACTAGCAGCATTTGGATTTACATGCCCTGGGCACTCCTGGTGCACTGTACTAGGGTCTGACAGTAAACCAAATAAGCCAATCATGGAATCCAATCAATATAGCAATTTACACAGGGAGCACTTGCATGGTGGCACTGGTTGGCAGTGGCACAGTGCTCTGAGCAGCTAACACCAGCAAACCACATGAGGCAACAGCAAAAAATGGATGGGAGACACACGCCAATGGTGCCAGGTCTAACAATGGTCTGGAGTTTGCAAATAAGTGCTTTGTTGATTTCGGCGTAGAGAGCATTTCCATAATCCAGCCTGCTGGTGATGAGTGAGTGGGTGATGGTCTTCCTGGTGTCGGGGGGGGGGGGAATCCACTTGAAGGTCTTGGGGAGTATGCGGAAGGTGTTGAAGCATGTGGAGGACACGGTGTTGATCTGTTGGTTCATGGTGAGTGAGGAGTATGATGTCGAGATTGCAGGTGTGGTCCATGGGGGTGGGAGGGTTTCTGAGAGTGGGTGGCCACCAGGTGTCATCCCACGTGGCAGGGGTGGATCCAAGGATGAGGACTTCCATTTTCTACAAGTCGAGCTTTAGGCAACTGCTGCTCATCCAGGATGCAACGTCCTTCATTCCTTCCTGGAAACTGTGCTGGGTGTCGTCGGCGTAGGATACTATGCTGAGTCTGTTTTTTCTTCACAATGGTTTAAAGGGGGGCCATGTAGATGTTGAAGAGCATGGGACTGAGGGAGGATCCTTGAGGTACTCCGCATCTGATCTCTGTGGGTTCAGAGAGGATGGGCGGGAGTCTTATTCGTTGTGTTCTGCTGGAGAGGAAAGAGCGAATCCAGTCTAAGGCAGTTTCCTGTATGCCAGGGTCGTGGAGTCTGGCTGCTAGTGTGCGGTGGGAGAAGGTGTCGAAGGCTGCTGAGAGGTCTAGTAGAATGAGGGCTGCAGTGTGGCCTTAAACGAGGAGGGTGTGGTTGTCAGTGGCGGCTAGGAGGGCGGTCTCAGTGCTGTGGTTGCTGCAAAATCCAGATTGAGATGAGTCGAGGATGTTGTAACTTTCTATGAAGTGCGTTAGCTGGGTGTTGACGATTTTCTCGATGACTTTGGCGGCGAAGGGGAGGAGAGAGATAGGCATGTAGTTCTTGAGGTCTGTCGGTCTGGAGGTATTCTTGAGGAGGGGCTTGACTTTGGCAACATCTGGACTTTACACTACCTATCTAAAATGTGACAAAGGCTGGACACTTTGTAATTATGCCCAGTTGGTTTTCAAACAACATTTGCCTAGTGAATTACCAAATTCCTACCTAATATCACTCTCTGAGGAATTTATTATTATAATTTATTAGGATTACCATTGGACTATTTACATACAAAACAGTGCAAAAATACCATTTGGCCTCAAGGAAAGGTATATGTTTGAATTATGGACTTTTTCTTACTCATTGACTCGGTGAATATTTTAAAGCGACAACATTTACAGTTTTGATAAATTGAAGTTATAAAATGTTGTTATCAATAAGCATTTTATATATGTGTGATTTGTATTTTCTGGTATTTTACTGAGAATAGCATGTTGGGTTTTTTTAAACAATCTTTTTGATTGTTTTTTTTTTACCGCTGTTATGTGATGAGTACGATTGAAATCACTATTTCTAGTGAAATTCAATATTTTCTGAGAACAGCAAAAAAGGCAAACAAATTACTTTGTTTAAATTATGCTTTGTTGTTAAAAATTTATTATTACATGTTATCACTATTTTTTCTTTTATTTCACAGATCCTAATTCTAAAATAAGCAATTTACCACAATTTACATTACAAAAAACAACAGAAAAAAATGTGTACCATTTTTTATTTCTAATACTGTGAAGGTAAGTTTAACTAAGTATTAATATGCACAATGGGCAGATCTGCAAGAAGCTACAAAGTTTTAATACGTTTTTCAAAACACCCTGTTTATACCTGTGTAGTTTTGGAATCTCTCTGTCATAGGATATCATATGACCTCCAAAAAAACAGATTTGAGTGGTTCATAATATTTCCCATTCTACGTATTGAAGGACTGCAATAATTTCAATCATTCTTCTTTGAGCATCTTTGCAGACAAATATCGGTGCTTACCTCCTATCATTCACAAGCAATTTTCCAAACAGAAATATGTTACTTTTTGTAACATAGTTATAGCGCAAGACACTCTTTTATATTTACAAATAGAGGAAAAGGCACTCTGTGTACCTTTTTTTTTTTTTTTTTTGAAAAACCTTTATTGCACACAAAAATCAATACAAACATGGGCCTACAAGCACCAGGGCCGGCCGCTAATATATACATGTTCCACAACATCAAGGAAGTAGTGGGCTCCCTGGGGCTCAGCCGAATTGACAAAGTACTGAGTGCACCTCAGAAGTTATCCGGATACATAAATTTTAGAAATACAAACGAAAAGGAAAAATAAAATAACACCAAAAAACAAGGCGGAAACCATCGAGAAAGAGGCGTCGAACCACGGCCAAGGGACCACACAGTACCAACTCCACCCTCGGGTGGTCAATGAGGATGATCAAGGGGGAGGTGGGGGTGACGGGAGAGCCACAACCATCTATAGGTGAAATGCAATAGTCCGGGAACCCCAGGGTCAGGGGGACAAGGCAACATCAGATGAATCCACGAGGGGGGGTGTGTAGATGTTCCCACGATACGCGTTCCACTGGCCCCAAATTCTACCCCATGCCCCCGGCTTACCCCGGGCCACATACACAGTCTTCTCTCTGCACATGCACCAGTCCATGTTCTCCTTCCATACTGACACAGTGGGAGGCCGCCGGGAACCCCAAAGCTGTGCGATGTCCCTCTTAGCAACCATGTTCCCAAGGGCCGCCCACCGAGTCTGAGCCGCATTATAATCGTTAGGCTCCCACACGTTCAGCACACATCGGCGAACCTCAGGCAACAGGGCGACCCCAGTGACACACTCCATGACAGCATGCACCCGGCGCCAAAACTCCGCAACCTCACGGCACTCCCAGAGAACATGGAGAAAAGTGGCGCTGAGCCCACAGCCGCGTCTACAGAGCCCGTCTTCAGAGAAACCCATCAGAACTAAACGAGGGCCCGTCACGTAGACACGGTGGAGAATTTTAAGTTGGACAAGACGGAGACGCGCGGGTATAGCCACCTCCTTAGGGGAGGACAGCGCAGACTGCCAGTCCTCGTCGTCCAGTTCCACCCCATCCCCGATCCACGCCTCCCGCAGACGCACGAGGAGATCCGCCCGAGTGTTTATCAGTTTTTTATAGATGAGGGAAATAGTACTGTCGGGCAAGTGACCGTCAAGTATACGGTCCTCGAGTGGCGAAGACACAGGGACTGCAGTCCCCGCCCCGATGGCCGAGAGCAAAGCGTGGCGAACCTGAGCGTACCTAAAGAACTCCCTCTCACTCAATTCGTACTCACTCTGCAGCGCAGTGAAGGATTTAACCGCACCCTTCACCCAAAGGTCACCTACTCTGCTGATGCCAATCGTGTCCCAACGCTCGAATCCCTTCGTCGTCCAAAGGCTTCCCAATCTTTCAGACGCGAACAAGGGGGTCGCGCCCGTCAAGCGATCATTCCAGCCCATGGCCACATTCGCAGCCTTCCACAAGCGTACTGCAATCTTAGTGGGACCGGTTAAGGTCCTCCCAGCCGATCGAGAGTAAAGCGCTCTGTTAAAGTTGCCGCCAGGCAACAAAAATCTATCCATTTCGAAAGCCGGATTCGGACCAGGTGAGTATGTGGCATGGTTGATAGCAGATAGCTGGGAAGCCCAATAGTACCTCCTGATGTCCGGGAGCGCGATGCCCCCGTCGTACCAGGGGAGAGTCAGTTTTGCAAGAGCAATACGTGCACGACCGCCCCAAACAAGTCTCCTTTGTAAGCTCTCCACTTCCCGGAAGTAGGCCGCCGGAATAATATCAAAGGAGTTCTGAAGTGCGAAAAGAAATCGGGGAAGAGACATCATTTTAAAAAGTGCCGCGCGACCGAGGGGAGACAAGGGAAGCTTATGCCAACGGGCCACGTCTAGCCGCAATCTCCGAAGTGGAGAGAGGAGATTATGCTCGTAGCGGACAGCAGGATCCAATGAGACGTACACCCCCAGGTACGTATAGCCGGAGCTGGACGCCTTAATGGGAAACCGAGAAGGCAAGAGAGGAGAGCCACCGGATATAGCATAGGCACAGGATTTGGACCAGTTAATGATCAAACCAGAGTTCTTGCCAAAGGAAGTGAGGATGTCAAAGAGCACATTGAGTGACTTACGTGGTGAGGTAAGGTACAAGAGAATGTCGTCCGCGTACAACGAAACACGATCCTCGAAGCCAGGGGCCCACTGAATACCTCTTATCGACGGTTCCCAACGGAGCCAAGCAGCGAGCGGCTCCAAAGCTAACGCGAAGAGCAGGGGAGACAACGGACACCCCTGCCTAGTGCCCCTCCCAAGAACGAAGGGCCGGGAAACCCTCCCATTAACGACCACCTGTGCCAGCGGGGCAGCGTATAAAAGTTTGACCCAATTAATAAATCCCGCCCGAAGCCAAACTTTGCCAGGGCGGCCCAAAGATACGGCCATTCTATCGTATCAAAGGCCATCGTGGCGTCCAAGGAAACCAAGATGGCCGGCTCTGAAAGATATTCCGCCCACGCAAGTACGCCATGCAGGCGCCGCAAGTTAAGGGCCGTATTCCGGTGCGGGATGAAACCGGATTGGTCCGGATGCACCAGATCGCAAACAACAGTAAGCAGGCGGTTCACAAGAACCTTGGCAAGGATTTTCGGCTCTGCGTTCAGCAGAGAAATAGGCCTATACGAGGCGCAACGGTCTCGAGGCTTACCGTCCTTGGGAATCACGACTATAGTGGCCAGGCGTTGGTCATCAGGGAGAGAGCCGAGTTCAAGCGACTCCGAGAACATACGACGGAGAAATGGCGCAAGTTTGTCCGGTTGCAGTTTATAGAGTTCAATCGGGAGTCCGTTGGGGCCCATAGCCTTGCCTGAGCGAAGGGAACGAATCGCGGTGGCAATCTCGTCAACCGAAAGTGGGGCATCCATAAGCTCACGCTCCTCCACCGACAAGCAGGGCAAAGCAATGTCCTTCAACAAGTGACGAGAGTCAGCCTCATCTCTAGTAGACACCGGGGAGTACACAGCACAGAAGTAGTCCGCAAAACACTCCACAATCTCACCAGGGTCAGTCACACTCACTCCCTCCGACGTCTGAAGCACGGGGACCACTCGATTCACTCTCTCTTTCTTATCAAGCCAAGCAATCAATTTACCCGCCTTATCCCCAGCATCATACAGTCTACCCTGCTGTTCCCTATACATTGTCCGAGCAGCATCCGTGACAAGGGACTTGTATTCGAACTGCTTCAGGCTGAGGGCATGAAGCCCGTCCTGAGTGACACCCATCTCCAAGGCAGCCTCCAACCCCGATATCTCGGCCTCCAATGCCACCACCTCCCCGCTCTTAGCTTTCTTGGCCTCCACGATCAGGGATAGGGCGTGTCCTCGGAGGACCGTTTTGAAGGCCTCCCACAGGGACACCGAGGACACGACGGACCCCTCATTCTCCAGAAAATACTGATCAAGCGACTTAATCAGACCCGTGCGAATCTTGGGGTCACGCAAGTAGCAGGGGTTAATGGGGGCGATCCGCCCGGCTGATCGCATCCCGGTGTCGAAGAGGAGCCACAGTGGGGAATGATCGGAAATGCCCCGGGCCAGGTGTTTAACCTCCCGGACCCGGGTGGTCTGGGCCGCGGGCATTAGAAAATAATCTAGTCTGGAAAGACTCCCGTGGGCCCCGGAGTGGAATGTGTACTGACTCTGTGTCGGATGTATCAACCTCCAGCAGTCCACCAGACCGAAAGTGTCCAAGAACCCGCTGAGCCACGCCTGGGCGGCAGGGAGGGCCCTGGGAGGGTAGCGATCTAACTCCCCAGAAATCACGGAATTAAAATCCCCACCCACAATCAGGAGACTGTCAGGAAGTTCAAGTAACATACGACCCACATCAGAGAAAGTGGAGGTCTGGAGGCCCGGGGGAACATAGACCGAAACCAATGAAAGAGTTTGCCCCTCCCACCGCCCAGTCAAAGACGCATAGCGCCCTCTATCATCAAGAGTAACTTTGTCAATCTCAAGCGGGAGGGAAGAGCGCAGTAAGATGCCCACCCGTTTGGAGCCAGTGGTGAAGCCAGAGTGTGCGACCAGTCGGTAGCCCCCCCTGTTCATAGCATGACATACATTTCCCACCAAGTGCGTCTCTTGAAGAAATACCACATCAGGGGGCAATCGACGCAAATATTGCAACACCACCCCACGTTTGATACGGTCCCCCAATCCGTTGACGTTCCAAGACATCAGTTTCAACCCGTCCCCCCCCCCCATCCCAACACAAGAAGCTGGAGTCCCCGGGCACGCAGCCAGACACCTGAAACTGAAAGAAAACAATAACACCGCCTTGAAAAGAAAAAACACACAACCCAACCACCACTGCCACCCTCCCACCCCCTCACCATTGCCACCCCCCCCCACCCTGCACCCCTGCGGACTATACAGCCCCCCCAACTTGCAGTGTGCCTGTCGCCCTAACAATCCCATTCTACAAAAAGACCCTAGAGGAGGAAAGGGACCCGTCCCCGCCCGCACCCAGACGAAACATTAATAGACCAAATATACAAGTGAAGTAGAACCTGGCTGAGCACAGAAGGAAATGTCAAAGTGGAGGACCAAGAATCATTCCTGCAGAGGCCCACCGCCCTCGGCACCGCCAGTACGCCCAGTTCGGTCTCCCGGTTCCGGCAGGGAATCCAACCAGTCACTCACTGTGTCGGGGCGTTCAAAGAAGAGAGTCCGATCTTCATATTCCACACGAAGCCGGGCAGGGAACAGCATAGAGTATTTAATGTCCAGTTCTCGAAGACGGCGCTTCACCCCCTGAAAGTTCATTCTCTGTTTCTGCACGAGTTGGGTGAAGTCCGGAAAGAGGTTGACGGAGGAATTCTCATATTTAACTGGGCTGTGCACCCTCGAGGCCTGCAAGATCGCATCCCGGTCTCTGTAATGAAAAAGTCTTGCAATGATAGGCCTCGGGGGAGCGCCTGGTCGAGGCCTACCGACCGGGACACGATGGGCACGCTCCACGGCGAAGAACTTGCTCAGGCCTGAAGGAGCAAGATGATTGAGGATGAGATCCTCGACCATAAGGTCCACCGGACGATTGTTGGAAGTCTCCGGTACACCTATGACACGGATATTATTGCGTCGTGCCCGACCTTCGGAATCCTCCAGCCGCCGGGACATCGCGTCGTTAGCAGACTTTAGATCGCCAAGAGTTGCCTGGAGGTCTGATACATCCGTGACAAGAGTGGATGTCCTCAAGTCCAGCGATTGAACCCTCTTGTTAGTCTTGGAGAGATCCGCCCGGATTAACGTAACATCAATGGCAACCGTGTAAATTTTACGGGCCAGAGCCTCGTACTGCTGGGCGATGGTCTCCCTTATGCCGTTGATGGCGCCCATAACGTCCTGCAGCGACAATTGCGTGGGGACGGACGGACCCCCACTGGAGTCCTCCATGACGGCACCCGCCGGCCCGGGGGTCCCTTTACCCTGAGTATAGCGATCCATGATGTTACTCTGGACCGGTCCTCCACGCAGGGATGTCTTGGTCTTCCGTTTCTCGGGATCCCCCTTGCCCCCCATGTTGGGCGATGCTCACCGGTGGGGTCCACCCGGACTGATAGCAAAGGGGCACCAGCAGATCAGACACAGACTGTCCGAGAGCCCGCTCAGGAGAGTTGAGGAAAAGGCAGAAATCAGTCCGGTGCCAAGGCCGGAGGACGCCCCAGCCGTGCAAAGTCGCTCCTCGATCAGGACAGGCAGAAGTGCAAAAGCGAAACTGAAAGTGGGGGCGCGGTCATTGGCAAGGCGCCGATGCCGTTGTTGTTCAACTACTCCCCGGCCCCACTGTTCACCAAAGCACCGGGCACAGCTCCCAGGTGGGCCTCCAAAATGCGGGACGCTGTATTTCAGGTCTCCCCGGTCCGATTTTCGTTCTGAGAAGAGTTATGGGTTCAGCCAAGGTTCATCTTCCAGAATCCGTCCACAAATCCAGGATTATGTCAGGATAAGTTGCGAGGAGCGGTAAGGGTCCGGGGAGCCCTGTGCTCACGCGACCATCTTGGATGCGCGCGAAGCTCTTCCTACTCGTACCTTTTTTTCTCAATGTAAATACGACCTCATCATACACACCACTTTACGTTGAAAGGGTGTTCTATAAGTGTTGCTGTGTGTAATTGCACATAATACTCATAGAGCAAGACACATCTCCAGATTTATCAAAAATAATAAATCTGGACATGTGTGTGAATGCTGCACCATTCTCCAATTGGTGTAGCAAAGCACAACAAGGAGAATTGTTTTCATTTCTCCTCATTTTTTAACCTTCAACACATGCTAAAACGCTCAGCACACATTGAAGGAGAAAAATGCCTTTACTGATTGTTTTTGTGCAGGAAGGTGTGTCTTCCTGCACAAAAACAAACACCACATGACACAGATATCCTTGCACCGTGGTGCAAGGGTGCCTGTGTCACCATATGGCTGCAGTTTAAGCAGCCGTGCAGAGAGAAGCATAGATTTGCAACATATTTATGTACATATGTTGCATCCCTGTGCTTCGGAAGTACTACAGCACACTGCAGTTAAATAGGTTACTGTGTGATGCTGCAGCACTTTCTCATAGTTCTGCACTTATACATTCACCATACACTACTAATGCATTTGTTCAGTCAATTATGCACTACATATACATTCATCTAAACTTTCACTCACTATCATACAAATATAGCTCTTTTTTAAACAGAGAAGTTAGTTTTGACAAGAATTTTTTTCTTTTTAGTTTTATAATTTTTTTGTGCTTTTTTCAACAATTTTGTGATTTCTTTTTTTTTTTTTAAACAAAAAAAGGGAACAGGACGAACAAAATAGTGAACTTTAGGGAAAAAGAATAAACAAAAATTTAACACTGGTGGTTTCTCTGCGCTCTGCAGATAAGGTCAATGGACTGCTCTCCATAACAGAGCAGTTTGTTGCATTTAATGCAACTCATTTTAAGTTGTCCGAATTCGGGACGTATGTCCGGGTGAACGACCGATGGCGATGCCGCAGATGTACTTGCCACTGCTGGCGGAGGGTTGTGACGCATTCTTCTGCACTCTTCCTTTGCCAGGTTGACGGGATGGGGAGTCCTGAGGTGCTTCATCATACTTGCGGTCCTGCAAGAGTATTTTTTGGTTGGATCACCTCTCGACAGGACCCTCTGGCAAATTTTGCACGTGACCTTAGTTGCATTGGTTTTAGTTTGTCCTTCAGAAAATGAAAAAAAATTCCAAACCACTGAAGTGTATCGTTCAGGGCGTGGAGGTTCAGGAAGAAACCCATAATCTGAAGAATGTTCTGAATCAGATGGTGGCTGCTGTCCAGAAGCCATTTTCTTCAGACTGAAATGAATAGCAGCTGTGGAAATCTCCCAAAAAAGTTCTTCTGAGGTGTGAGATGTTCCTCCAAAGAAGCTCAAAGAAGAATGATGAGAATGGGTGGGGTCCTTCAATAGTTACAATGGTAAATGTAATGAACCAATCAAATCTTTTTTTCAGGGCACATGGGGTCCGCGCACCCTGCGCATAGGCAGCACGCACCCAGCGCGACTTCGCGAAATCGCATTAAAAACTAATATAGGTTTATTAAAAGTAAAAGTATATAATTGTTATGATTAGGTCAGATAATGTCTTGCCTTAATATTTATATTGAATACATATATATTTATTTTTCTACATTAAAAATGTTTTGCGGGAGTCGCGCACCTACTGCGTCGATCACGTATATGACGTTTCGCAGAAGCACGAGAGCATCGCGTAACGCATTACGTATTTGTAAAATATTTAAACTTTTAAGACACGCACATTCACTGGATGATATCATCAGTGATGTCATTTGAGATGTCATGAGTGATGTCACTGACCATGTCATGAGTGATGTAATATGTGACGTCATCAGCAGTTCATTGCGGGGGCGTGAGTTATAGTTAGCTGAGCTAACTATAACGGGGGAATTTCAATGGTTTTGTACAAGGGAAATGTCCAGCTAACTATAACACCCCTGAAACCTATGGTTTTTTCAGTGAATATATATATATATATATTCACTGGAAAAAACATAGGTTTATATATATATATATATATGTATATATATATATTCACTGAAAAAACATAGGTTTCAGGGATGTTATAGTTAGAAATTAGCATTTAAAAAACCTTAGAAATTCACTGAAAAATCCACAGGTTTCAGCAACGTTATAGTTAGTGGACATTTCACTTGTACAAAACCAGAGATATTCGGCCATAATAGTTAGTAGAACTAACTATAACTCGCGCCCCCGCAATGCACTGCTGATGACGTCACATATTACATCACTCATGACATGGTCAGTGACATCACTCATGACATCTCAAATGACATCACTGATAACATCATCCAGTGAATGTGCGTGTCTTAAAAGTTTAAATATGTTTTATATATATGCCAAGGCATATTGAAGAATTAGTGGGTGTATAAGTGTCTGAATGGATGATTTAGTAGGTGCGTGACTGATTGGATTCGTGCTGCCAACGGCTCCATGCTTATGGCAAACAGTAGAGGGGACAATGGGCACCCCTGCCTCGTCCCCCTGCGTAGACTGAACGGCCGTGAACAAACCCCATTCACCTGTACCCGTGTGCGCGGGAGCGCGTAGTTAGCTTTGATCATGTTAATAAAAGAGGCCCCAAACCCAAATCTTTCCAACGCCTGAAACATAAAGGCCCAGTCCACCCTGTCGAAAGCTTTTTCCGCGTCCAGCTCTACCACTATCGCGGGTATTTTGTATTTGGATGCTTTCTATATCAGATGGAGCGTACGACGGATGTTATCATGGGTCTGTCTTCCCTTTATAAAGCCCGATTGGTCTGGGTGTATAAGGTCAGACATCAGAGTTTCTAACCTTGCTGCTAGAATCACCGAGTACAACTTTGCATCTAGGTTTAACAGGGCGATTGGCCTATAAGAGGCACAGAGTTGAGGGTTTTTCCCTGTTTTCAGGATCACTGTTATCCTGGCTTCGGCCATAGAATCTGTCACCTTTGTCCTTTCCACAATGGAATTAAAAAGAGTAGACGCTGGGGAATGATCACTGGGGCATACATTCTATAGAATTGTGGTGTCAGACCATCCGGTCCTTGGGATTTGGTGGGCTTGAGCGCCGCTACCACTTGTCCCACTTCCTCTTCAGTAATGGGGGCATCCAATTGCTCTCTCATCTCCGGGGAGACCCTAGGGGGCGAGACTGACTCTAGGTAAGATGCTTGGGCTGCTGGATCTGAGTTCCCTGCTTGATAGAGAGCACTTTAAAAGGACCCAAATATATCCGCTTCCACTACCCCCCTTATTCTTAATCCCTCCTACGTTTTCCTTCTCTCTTTTTTCACGCCAGGTGGGATCCCACTTTATTCCCTTGGGCATAGCATAACTGACGCAATCTAAGGAGGGTTTATTCCGCCCTATTGGTGTAGATCGCGTTGATTTTCCCTTTGAGGGCATTGATCTGGCGTTGTAGGCACTGCAGGGGGGGGTCTTTTTATGCTCTTTTTTACTATCTCGAACTCGGCTTCTAGTGCTTTGTGTTCTTTAGCTCTTTGCCTATTTAGCGTGGCATTCAGCTCTATGCATTTGCCCCATTGTTTGCGGGTGAGGTGGCAGTGGGTTGGTTCAGTTGAAAGTATTCTTTGATTGCTGCCCTTAGCTCATCTCTTAACAATCTGTCCCTCGTCAACGAGACAGGGAAGAACCATTGCGCCGGGCCCTATGGCAGACTATTCTTGGACGGGCAGACCGATACGAGGCCATGATCTGAGATGGTAATTGGTTGAAGCTTTGCCACCTGAAGGGAACCCCTAAGACTCTGGATGAGGAATGTGTAGTCCAGTCACGAATACGTTCAGTGTACATGTGAAAAGAAGGTGTAATCCTTAGTGGTTGGGTATATTGCCCTCCATGCGTCTATATGGCCCATTGTATGGAAGGCCTGTTTCAGACCTTTAGGGAAGTTGCCTGTGAGTGACCTGTGTGAGTGTGTGCTATCTTCTGTTGCTTGCCAAGTCATATTAAAGTCCCCCATGAAGATTATTGGGCCTTCAACATGGAGGTCACGAACGCTGGCTGACCCGTGTTGGGTACGTAGGCTGAAACAAAGGTGCATAACCTCCCCTTCAGTTTCCCTTTTACCATTATCACTCTCCCCTCCTTATCCACTTTTATGCCTTCTGTTTGGAGGAATTTGGTCATGTGGAAGAGAAGAGCTACCCCTTTTTGTTTCGTACCCGCGGACGACCTGTATATTAGGGAGCAATTTTTATGTCTGAGCCTATGTTCTTCCGAACAGGTGGGTTTCTTGAAGTGCCACTATATCGTGTTGATGATCTAGTAGATATTTCCAAATTTTCTGGCACTTGCAAGGGGAATTTAACCCCTTGACATTCCAGGAGGCTATACTAACCATCTTGATCTTTAAGCACCCTCTCTTCTCGCTCCACCCTCTTCAAATTGTGTACTGCTGCCTTCTCCCGTTTGCCCCCCTCAGCCTACCCCATTGATTCTGTGACCGGGCACTCCCCGTTGCGGATTTGCAGTGTGGGCTGACTATGAGCACTGTGCGGACACCACCTTTCCCCGAAACAAGTCCCTCCCCCCAACAGTAAAACCCCAAACCATAATTAAACCTGAGCCAGAGGGCATGTTGGCCCCCAGCGATGCCATCCCTCACGTTGAAGGACGTGTTGGTGGGCGTCGCGGTATAGGCCTGCCGCCCTGGCTGATTTTGATCTTTAATACATGTAGTGTATCTGTATGTTGTCCTTATCATCCCCGGAGTCCTTAGGAGGTAGGCCTTCCCTGCAACTCGAGTCAATGTCCTCTTGACCTATCCGGGCCATGAATTCCGGCATCTCTTAGAAATTCACAAATGCAATAGTCTGTGGTCGCCAGTTTATCTCTAGCATATGTTGAGGTCAATTTACGTCATGGTTTGCCTCCCCTTTGGTACAGTTTGCCACTGAAGTGGCGTTGTATGAGAGGTTTCCCCCTCTTTTCTGGAAGCTTAGGACTCTTGGTGGCCCCAGGAGTTCCAGGCCCTTCTTCAAGTCTGTGACATGCTGTGCCTTATTATTCAATTCGGAGGCAAGCACAAACAGGTAAGTCCAGCGATATCTGATGATTTCAAATCAAATCAAATCAAAACTTTCTTTATTCGGCCTTCCGAAGAGAGGTCATAAAAGATACAAGTAAAAATACATGGTAAAATATCACATAAAAATCCCATCAGTTTAAAATTCAACACAGACAAGAATGATCACAGTGATTTCATTCGTAAATTTAAAGTGGCAATGCATGCAAAGTATCTGGGTGAAGAGCATCAATTTAGTTTTTAACAGTCGGTTTGACAGTAAAATCAGATGGATAAAATCAACCTAAGTTCGGTCTATGTCGCATGATATTCTGTAGGAAATTAGAAACAATATAGACCAGCCCCTCCCCCTCCAGTGACTGTAAGAAGAGTAGAGCTGGGCGACAAGTACGAAAGCCCAAACGTTTTAATAAGGGGATGAGTAATTTTCTCCGTTGATCCATATAATATTTACAAAAAAGAATAGTATGGATTGGAGACTGGGAGGAACTCCCGTCACAAGGGCAAGGTGATAGTGTTTTAGCCCAATTGTTTCTCAATGGAAAAACTACTAGACGATGGAAAAGATTCAGCCTGAACCTAACTAAAAGAAACAGTTCATAAGAAGTAATACTATCAGTTAGGTAAGGCTGAATCCCAAATACCGTCTGGACTGTTAGACTGTGCCTAACTGTTTGCTTCATAACCTCTGAGTTAAGTCGTAGGTCTTCAAGATGATTAAAACAGAGTTTATAGAAAACCTTCCTCGTTAACTCCTGAATCAGAGTAGGGTCGTGATAGTATTTTACTAACCCTAGGTCACTTACATTTTTTTTGACATAGACTAACCACCTAGATCTGTGTACATAATCAAGGGCCTTACAGTCTTGGATGATTTTTTGGGTAAAGACTGTTCTTTCTGACGACCAAATTCGGTGCCACAATAACAGTGGCTGGATTCTCGCCAGGTCTGTCACGTACGGAAGACCCAGTTCCAGATGGCAGGAATAATTTGCGGCTGTAGTTGGTAATGCGAGAAGGTATCTCAAAAAACCATTCTCTACTGCCTGAATGGGGCCCACAGCTGCATGGCCCCATACACCCGCTCCATATAAAGCCACTGAAATACATTTGGCTTTATAGATTTTGACCATTTCCACAGGTGCTTTTCTCCCTAGTTTCCTAGAGAAATTTACAAGTGCGGAAGTGGTTCTCGCAAATTGGAGTTTTCTCACTTCAACTGCCGGTTTCCAGCTTAATTTTTGGTCGATCATGACGCCTAAATAAGGGTATTTGTCAGTGGTCGATAGTCTTTCCTTATTCAAATAAATGGACCTGGTTTTGTTTTTCCTGCCAACGCCCGCCTTCATAACAAAGGTTTTCCCAATATTGACTTTAAGATCTAAACTGGCCATGAAAAGTGCATAGCTACTTAGAGCCCTCTGAAGTTCGTTTGGGGTACGAGCCAATATCACCGCATCGTCTGCATACAGGAGAGCCGGTATGCGGCGGTTGGCTACCATAGGAAGGTCCTGGGCTCCTCTTAGCATCTCCCTCTCCAAACCATTGGTGTAAAGGGTGAATAGAAATGGAGCCAGGACACATCCTTGTCTAACGCCCTTCTCCACCCCAAACGACACAGTGAGTTCTCCACTGGTCCCAAATCTCACCCTGGCAGTTGCGTCGGCATAAAGTTCCCTCATAAAGGTAACTGCAGTCCGATCCATCCCTAGGTCTAATAAGATGGACCAGAGTTTAGAATGACTAACGCAGTCAAACGCAGCTGACAGGTCTACATAAACCATGTAGAGTGCTCCAGCATTGATGTTTACATATTTATCGATCAAGAGTGATAAGTTCAAGGCTTGATCTATGGTCCCCAAACCTTCACGGAACCCATATTTTGGGTCGGATAGGATGTTATTTTCCTCTGCCCACTCCTGCAAACGGTCAAGAATTATCCGTCCCATCATTTTCCCCGTGGAGTCCAATAGGGAGATAGGGCGGTAGCAGGAGACTGAGCTCCTGTCCCCTTTCTTGAAGATCGGGACTAGTATAGATTTTTTCCAAGATTCCGGAATGCCGATGGTACACAATGCATTGAGGACCCTGGTCAGAAGAGGAATTCAAAGCTCAGTATGGGTTTTAAAGAAGTCTATTGGGACCCCATCGGGGTCCGGGGCCTTCCCTTTCTTGCTTGCATTTAGAGCCCGAGTAACCTGGTCAAGTGAGATGGATAAGTCAATAGGAAAAGGCGAAGGCTGTTGACAATAAAAATCATTATCCCTGACATTAATTGATAATGGGTTCATCATAAAAATTTTAGAGAAATGCTCTACCCATTCCCTTTCATCTATAGCGACCTCTACTTTTGGAAAGCCACCCTTTTCAATCAAAAAAGGTGATTTTACCCCTTTCCAAAAGGCGGCACTATTTTTACTGAAACAACTCTCATGTAGTTGGTCCCAGAGTTGTTTTTTTAACTCCAATTTTCTTTCCTTTATAGCGAAGTTATACGCCCTCCTCAGTTCAGATATTTCTGCGGGGACCCTGGCTGTCTTACGTAGAGCAGATTTTAATTTAGAGTACGCTGCTGTGCACGTGTGATTGAACCAGCCCTGTCTATTCCTTGCGGAATGGTTCTTTTTTGCCGTTAGGGCTTTTTTTACGGCCTGAATCACGGTGCCAAAATTAATGATGACGTCAGCGTCTGTGGTAGTCCAGTCCAGACATTTCATAATGGACGAGTATACGTCAGTAACCACAGCGTTAACAATTTCAGTGGGATCAACTAGGGCCCAATTAAGAGAGTAGCCATTAAGTCTGGTTAGTTCTAAATTATTTTGATCCAAGAGACTGGAGATTTTAGGGTTGGGCCTGTCGGAGAAATAAAAAGTAATACTAAGAGGATAATGGTCACTCAATACGATCTGGTGGTGTGGAAAATGGTATCCCTTTTTATAGCTCCATTTGAGATCAAAATGAAGTCAATGGTGGAATTACATCCTCTCCCATGGTAAGTAGGGGCCAGCATCGTATTTGAATTGGCTAGGTTATTGGCGATTCCCAGATCTAACTTAAACATAGTTTCGTTTAGGGAACTGCCTAGACTCGAGTGAGTGAAATGGAAAATAGGGTTATTATCCTCATCATTTAAACCACATAAAAATTGATTAGAAACGCGGCAGGAAGTCTGGTTAAAATCACCACCCCATATAATACTCACCTCTCTGACTGATTTCTTAATAGTAGATAATATTAAAGAAGAAATGGAATTAACTATTTCCACTGCTTCTAGGTCAGAAAGATTGTTATAATAATTGACCAAGAGGAAAGAGTTCTTCGCATTTAGACTAAAGCTAAGAAGCTGAAAGCTAGGGTCAAGTTTTATGACCCTTATCTCGTCCATCTTGATCAAATTTGATATATAGGTAGTTAATCCACCCTTAGCCCTACCAGACTTAGAAGGTTGGGCAGGTGAAAAGTACGTTCTAGAACCATCGAGATGAATCACTGTTGTCAGCCATGTCTCCTGTAAGCACAAAATGTTAAAATTTGAGATAAAATTAATCCAAACGTCATTCCCTAATTTGGAGCGTAGACCAGCCACGTTCCAAAATGCAACCGCTGTTTTTGATTTGCTGGTCTCTTGATCATACGTGGTTATGGGATTTAATAGAGGTATCGAAGATGTCAACGGTTCGTCCGTCGATTGAGGGTGGGTGCTTAGTGTCAAAAATAGTGGCTTCTTATTATCAGGTACAGTATGAGTTAAAGGGGGAAAACAGAGATCACTATTTACTTGTACCTTCAATGCACCATCAAGAGGGACCCGGGTATAATCTCCAATAGAAAGTCAATCGACGTCCTCTAACCCTCTAAGAGAAGAGAAACGATTGGAAGTAGGAATATTAAAATTAGAGCACCCTAATTGGGGCCGTAAATAGGTACTGGGCTGTGTTGGGTTCCTAAGTAATATCTGTGGATAAAAATAGGTCAGGTCATAGGTTCTAATGACACTCTGATCTTGACCTTGAAACCAATTAATTATGTGCCTAGTTGCCCTGCGATCTCTGAAATTGACAATAATCACATCGCCTTGAATTTCCTTCGGCCGTGAGCCAACCCAACCAAGTCTGCGGACATTAAGGATTTCGCCATTGATGTTAGGGGGTAAGGGTCTATTCTGTCCCAATCAGTGTATGACCTTATTTTTTAGGTCATAATAGCCCTCTTTTTCCCTGTTTCTAATGTTGGAACTCCTGTCAAAACTACAACATAAGGGACCGCCTCCGGGGGCAAATCTATATGATGCAAATTTGCGCCATCGATTTTTCCCGGGGCAATGGCAGCAAGTGCATTGCGTGTTTTGGAGTCGGGCCCATTAACTTGGGAGTTGGCAATTGTCTGACCACAATCTAACTCAATGTTATTCTTTCGATTAGGTGACAGATTTTATAGGCTTGATGAAGATGGTAAACTTTTATTTGCCTCTAGATTAAGTTGTCTATCATCTATAGTTGAGGATGGTTTGGAATGAGTGGGACTATTTAAAGATACCAATCTATTGGACGATAGCTCTTTTAATTGATCAGTGTTATTTAAAATCAACTTCTCCATTGACCCAAGTTGTTTGGACATTCCCTTCATTCTTTCGAGGAGTGGAAGAAGAAGTGATTTAACAAGTAACTCCAATCGACCTGTAATTTCATTCATTAATGAGTCATAGTTATAGAGGTCCGAGTGGGTTACAGAGCCTTGTGTCTGCTTAGCAACTGGGGGAACATGAATCGCAGTGTTCTCCACTTGTTTGCACTTGTTATTACCAAGTGGATTGATTTTATTATGTTTCTTCCCTCCCCTCTTTCTTTTTTTCGGAGGAGGGCCTGCGTTAATGGTTCCCCTGCCCTTCTTTTGCTGAGGACTAACGACGACAGCCCTGGGAGACAGTAAGTCCAATGTTATACAATCAGAGGAAAGATCAGAAGGGCAGTTAGAAGCAAACGATGTTAGATGGGTGTGAGGTTTTAACAGGAGATTAGAGTCTCGCATAGGCGAAGAGAGTCTAGCAGCACTTTGAGAGTCATTTATTAAACAGGGAGCAGGTGGTGCAGGCGCGGGTGAAATGGCCGTCTGGATAGATCCGAGCGAGGAGCGTTTGCTATGTAGATGTTCGGCCGATAGGCGCCGCTCCACCAGGGCAATCTCCTTCTCAAGGACTGACGCGGCCCTTGTAATAAAGTTGTCCAATGTGCCTCGCACTGAGCCTCCCAGCAATGAGGATCTACTTTTAGGAGTACCTGTCGACATGATAGTAGTTAGATGTCGTAGCTCTAAACAGCGCTGGGAGATGTGATTGTCAATATCCAGTTCATGCAGAATAAACAATCATGAACAAAAAAGAATGCGGGGTGTAACAGTGACAAAGAAGAATTTACAAATAGTACCTTTCGTGGCAATATACAGGTCTCGGAGAGTGGGCCCAGCCCTGCCTCCTCCTGCCCCGGACGGCCACAGACGGCCCGCCCTTTGCCCGGGCTTAGCCCGGCGCTGCCCGCGCGCGGTCCCGCGACGCGGGGGTTGATGCGATCTTTTATGCGCCTCCTGGCGCGGAAACGGCATCGGCGGCTCTCCTGCTGCTGGGGCTGCTGGGATATGTGGTCTCCATCTCCACTCCGCGGCCGCAATAGGTGGTGATGCGGCGGCGGGAGACGGGAACGAGCTGAGGGCGAGAGCACTGCGGGATCAGCGGGACAAAGGCACTGGCAAGGTCCGGTAAGTGAAAACAGGAGCCCGCTCTGCCGGGGTTAATGCTATCTTTTATGCGCCTCCTGGCGCGGAAACGGCGTCGGCGGATCTCCTGCCGCTGGGGCTGCTGGGATATGTGGTCCCCGTCTCCACTCCACGGCCGCAATAGGTGGTGATGCGGCGGTGGGAGACGGGAACGAGCTGAGGGCGAGAGCACTGCGGGATCCGCGGGACAAAGGCACTGGCAAGGTCTGGTAAGTGAAAACAGGAGCCCGCTCTGCCGGGGTTAATGCGATCTTTTATGCGCCTCCTGGCGCGGAAACGGCGTCAGCGGCTCTCCTGCCGCTGGGGCTGCTGGGATATGTGGTCCCCGTCTCCACTCCGCAGCCGCAATAGGTGGTGATGCGGTGGCGGGAGACGGGAACGAGCTGAGGGCGAGAGCACTGCGGGATCCGCGGGACAAAGGCACTGGCAAGGTCCGGTAAGTGAAAACAGGAGCCCGCTCTGCCGG
This sequence comes from Triturus cristatus, assembly GCF_964204655.1. NCBI lineage: Eukaryota > Metazoa > Chordata > Amphibia > Caudata > Salamandridae > Triturus > Triturus cristatus. The sequence goes on from NC_140585.1 coordinate 248,068,350, forward strand.
GGTTAATGCGATCTTTTATGCGCCTCCTGGCGCGGAAACGGCGTCAGCGGCTCTCCTGCCGCTGGGGCTGCTGGGATATGTGGTCCCCGTCTCCACTCCGCGGCCGCAATAGGTGGTGATGCGGTGGCGGGAGACGGGAACGAGCTGAGGGCGAGAGCACTGCGGGATCCGCGGGACAAAGGCACTGGCAAGGTCCGGTAAGTGAAAACAGGAGCCCGCTCTGCCGGGGTTAATGCGATCTTTTATGCGCCTCCTGGCGCGGAAACGGCGTCGGTGGCTCTCCTGCCGCTGGGGCTGCTGGGATATGTGGTCCCCGTCTCCACTCCGCGGCCGCAATAGGTGGTGATGCGGCGGCGGGAGACAGGAACGAGCTGAGGGCGAGAGCACTGCGGGATCCGCGGGACAAAGGCACTGGCAAGGTCCGGTAAGTGAAAACAGGAGCCCGCTCTGCCGGGGTTAATGCGATCTTTTATGCGCCTCCTGGCGCGGAAACGGCGTCGGCGGCTCTCCTGCCGCTGGGGCTGCTGGATATGTGGTCCCTGTCTCCACTCCACGGCCGCAATAGGTGGTGATGCGGCGGCGGGAGACGGGAACGAGCTGAGGCCGAGAGCACTGCGGGATCCGCGGGACAAAGGCACTGGCAAGGTCCGGTAAGTGAAAACAGGAGCCGATGATTTGATTTGATTTGATTTGATTTTATAATTTTATATAGCGCTGAATCACCCCGAAGGGTATCTCTGCGCTTGCAACAGCGGACTATCTTGAACTAGAAAAGATATGTTTTCATCAGCTTTCTGAAACGGAGGAGGGGCATTTCCGTGCGAAGGTATTGGGGAAGGCTGTTCCAAAACATAGGAGCCAGATACGAAAAGGCCTTGCCACCAGAACGGGCTTTATTTATTCTAGGAACAGAGATAAGTTTTTTTGATCCTGATCTAAGTGAGGATATAGGGTTATACACTTTCAGTTTCCTAGTAAGATAACGAGGGCTAAGCTCGTTTAGAGCCTTGAAAATCATGCAGCCTGTTTTAAATTGTACTCTTTTTCTGATTGGCAACCAATGTAGTTCATACAGTAAAGGCAGAGAGGGGGTCCTGGCAGGAGAATCAGTTACCAGACGAGCAGCTGTATTTTGGATAACCTGCAATTTGACCAATGAGGCAACATGAGCAGAGAGAAGAAGAGCATTACAATAATCGATCTTGCTCATGAGCAAAGCCTGAATTAGAGTCTTCCTGGTAGAAAGTGGAAGCAACGGAAAAACTCTTCTAAGTAAACTTAAGATGTGATAGCAGGACCCAGCAATTGTATTAACATGGGTCTGCAATGTAAGTTTCTTATCAAGCTTAATGCCCAGATTTTTAACTACCTCTTTAGGGGCAGGGGCTTTACCCAGCTCCTCCTGCCACCAACTAGGTGACCAACAGATGTCAGCACCTCCGAACAGCCGAATCTCAGATTTCTCAGAGTTTAACTGGAGATAGTTAGTTTTCATCCAGGAGGCAATAGCCATCATACCCTGAGAGAAGATGGTTTGTATGTCTGATCTCCTTTTGTCGAAGGTGAGGAGGAGTTGGGCATCATCTGCGTAAGAGATGGGGTTAAACCCCAGGTCCCTCATCAGTTTAGCCAGGGGCGTCACATAGATGTTAAATAAAGTAGGGCTCAAACATGAGCCCTGCGGGACGCCTCTGGTAACCTGTGTGCGAGCAGATGTAAAAGGACCCATTGACACTGCCTGAGTACGGTTGGACAAGAAATCTGACAACCAGCTCAATGCAGATCCGTTGATGCCAAGCTCTAGTAATCTATGCAAGAGAACTTGGTGGGAAATGGTATCAAATGCTGCTGAAAGGTCAAGCAGCACCAGAAGTGCTGCTTGACCTTGATCCAGAGCCATTCTGATATTATCCATTACCTCCACCAAGGCAGTCTCAGTGCTATGTTTAGCACGAAAGCCTGGCTGAGAAACATCCAGAGCACTAGAAGACTCAAGAAAAGCAGATAAGTGCTTATTGATATGTTTGTCCGTGATCTTGCTCTGTAGCGGGAGCAACGAAATCGGGCGATAGTTTGACAATTCCTCAGGGGAGATGTTAGAGTTTTTGCGGATGGGAATGATTTGGGCGTGTTTCCACCTTTGAGGAAGACTAGCAGATTTTGTTGTCGGCTCGTAGATTTGTTGTCGGGGGCCGGAAGAGTTGTCGTCTTTGCAGTGTAGACTGGGCGAGGTCCTGAAATAGCATAAAGCTGAAACCTTGAAAGGAGATCTTGTCTTTCTTCCTGGCCGCTTGCAGTCAGTATAGCTTCCTTCACCTTAAAAGAATGCTGCTTGACCAGGACATCGCGGGTTCGTCATCTCTCTCCTTCAGACAATGCCCCCACTCGATGTGCTCTCTCTATTTTGATTTTCATTATATGTGGGCTCACTATTTCTGCAAAGAGCCCTTTGACATATGCTTCTAGGTCCGGGACTTTGGCTTTTTCCTCCAGGTCCCTGATTCGAATATTGTCTCTTCGGGACCTATTTTCAAGATCCTTGTTTTTTAGCAGTGCATGCTGAAGCTGAGTATGAAGGTCCTGGTCTCTTTTGTGTGTGTGTCTGCTGTCCTCCTGTCCAACTCCTGGGCCTGGGCCTCACCCTCGATTACCCTTGTACCAATGGAATCAACATCTTGTTGGAAGGTGGTCATAAGCTCCATGAGGTCGGACTTAAGTTGTCCCATAGAGGCTTTTATATCTAGTTTCAGTTCCGTGCGTAGCTCGTTTTTAAATTCCCTTAGGGAGGCCAGGAGGTCGTCTTTAGTAAATGCCATGCTAGCGTCTGCGACTCCCTGATCTTGCGTGAGCTTACGGAGTGAAAAAATGTGTGACCTTACTTGCTGACTTTTTAGGTCGCATAGGTGAGGTCCGTTGGTTCTTCTCATGTGTGGGCACTGATTCCCGTTGGCCACCACTAGTCAGTGGCCCCCTTCTATGGGGGGGCGTCAACTGCAGGTCTCTGTCCTCTGTGGCTGCCCCCACCTACTCGCTGTATTGGATCCTGGTCCCCATCATAGGGTCAGGCGGGAACCTCCCTGGAGGGCTCCTCCCTTTCTCTGTTCTGTTTGCTCTCCCGCCTATGTTTCACTGTGCCAGCTGAATTTAATCGCATGCCACCACAAGGCACTACCTTTCATATCAGCAGTCCCTATGGTAGCATTCTCTCCCGTCTTGCTTGTCTCTTCCCTGGGATCGCCATCTTGGAGTCAGGCAAAGCTGATGTCTTGCCTGAGCTCGCTTCTGAGGCCATGCTGTGTTTTCTCTCTGCCCTCCCAATCGTCTCTCAGACCCCCATAAAGTCTTATGTAAGGGCTAGCCTCTTTCCCAACTCATGGCTGGCAGTGAGGGCAGGAACTCGCGCATAGCGTCTTCATTGGCATAGTCATTGCCAGGGCCTTCCACTGCTCACTGTCTATGTCTGCGCGGTCCCGGTCCCCCTTGCTGCCGCCACCGGTATCGGGAGTCTGAGGGGAGGCCACATGGTCTATTTCTGCCTCCGAGGAGCCTGCCCGTCCGGTTGCTTCTTTTCCCTCTTTGAGGTCTCTGTCGCGGGTGCCGCCATCTTGCCTGTGTCCGACCTCTCAGGCTCGCCCCCGTCCGGCAGATAACTCCATTGTTGGGTAGCCGAAATCGCTGCTTTCAATCCCCGTCGCTTCTCGCTATCCGCTGGTCAGTAACCATGCCGTGGACACTACAGTCGCTGTCGGATTCAGGTAGGACTCACACCGTGGCGGCAGAGCTGGAGTGGTTCACCTCCACCCGGCCATCTTGCCTGGCCACGCCCCCGTAACCTCTGTTTTTACCATATATATATATGTGGATTCAGCTGAGACATGAATCCGAAAGCAGGAATGGACACCTCTTGTTTAGTGCAAATTAATTTATTTTATATTTCTGCGCTATGCCGCCATGACGCGTTTCAGTCCACACGGACATTGATCACGTCGGATTCACACCGTGGTGGCAGAGCTGGAGTGGTTCACCTCCACCCGGCCATCTTGCCTGGCGACGCCCCCGTAACCTCTGTTTTTACTATATATATATATATATATATATATATTCATATTCACTGGTAAAAACATAGGTTTCAGGGACGTTATAGTTCGAAATTAGCATTTAAAAAACCTTAGAAATTCACTGAAAAATCCACAGGTTTCAGCAACGTTATAGTTAGTTGGACATTTCACTCGTACAAAACCAGAGAAATTCGGCCATTATAGTAGAGCTAACTATAACTCGCGCCCCCGCAATGCACTGCTGATGACCTCACATATTACATCACTCATGACATGGTCAGTGACATCACTGATGACATCTCAAATGACATCACTGATGACATCTTCCAGTCAATGTGCGTTTCTTAAAAGTTTAAATATGTTTTATATATTTGCCAAGGTGTATTGAAGAATGAGTGGGTGTATAAGTGTCTGAATGGATGATTTAGGCGGTGGGTGACTGATTGTATAAGTGACTGATTGAGCATATCTTACTGAATGCTTGAGTTAGTGAGTAAACTGTCTAAATGTCTGTATCAGTCTGTCAGTTGGTGTATAAGTGGCTGCATGAGTTAGTGAGTAGCTACATGACTGTCTATATGGGTTATGGATTGGTTGTCTGAGTATCTGTATGGGTGCCGGAGTGTCTGTGAGTGGGTGGGGGTGGGTGACTCTGTGCATAGATGTATGAGTTGGTGATTCGCAGGGTGTATGGGTTCAAGAGTGCATCTGTGAAGGGCTGTATGGGTAGGTGAGAATGTGTATGGGTGTGTTAGTGAGTGAATGGATGTCTCAGTGGTATATGTGTGAGTAACTACATATGTGAAAGGCAGTATATATGAGTGTTGGAGTATATAAATGACTATACGTGAGAGTGAGTGATTGTGAGAGTGGCTGTATGGATGAGTGTGTGCTTGTATCAGTGATTGTATAAGAGAGTAAGTATGTGTTAGTATTTGTATAAATAAGTGAGGTGGTCTGTGTATAACTGTATAGGTGAGTAAATGGATGTAATTAATTTGTTGCATGACTGAGGTCCTCAGGACACAAGAGGACCTCATCTCCCCACCAGCAGTGCACCAGAAGCCGCGTTTGCAGAGTGGTGTCAAAAGGGGCGTGGCCTCGGACCACCTCTCTGCAACCCAGCTCTGTGGCACTTACTAGAGGTACCTGGTGGGCTAGTTGGCCCCCAGGGACCTTCAGGATTGAAGGGGACTTAATCCCCCACTTTACAACGTGCCAGGGGGCGTGTTTGCACACTTGTTATATCAGGCCCCGCCCCCTCCCTGAACCACTGTGCAAACGCGCCCCCTGGCACGTTGTAAGTTGGGGAATTAAGTCCCCTTCAATCCTGATGGTACCTGGGGGCCAACTAGCCCACCAGGTACCTCCAGTAAGCGCCACAGAGCTGCGTTGCCTGTAATAAAGTTTCCTATGGAAAATAAGATGGAGAAAACGCTCTTTGGGGCGCCCCTTTTTTCTCGGCCCCCGCTTGACAAATCATCCCGAAACTTTCAACACACACACTGAGCGGTCCGGCCCTATGTTTTGGAAATTTTCACGAAGATTCGTCAAACGGCCCCAAAGATATTGGCAAATCAAAAAATGCTTTTCCTATGGAAACTAGGTTCTAACTATAGGTTCTACTAGGTAGTTATAGCCTTGCATGCTGTACAAGTGGAAAACCCTTGTTTCCCCCTGGATGACCGATAGTCTCCTCAATAGGGAGTATTACGAAAATACCTCTAAATACATTGACCATTTTCTTAGACCATATGTACAGGCATTACCTTTGTATGTGAAGGACACCGGGGATGTTCTGAGAAAGATTGAGAATGTAACCTGGGACCAAGATATGCTATTGTTAACATTGGATGTCAATAACCATTATAATTGTATACCACAAGACTTGGGTATGGAAGTCTGTCGGTACTATCTTAAGTTATCCTATTTGTTACTTAATGCATACGGAAATGCTACTGAATATGATGTTCACGTGTCTCACAAATAATTTTTTCATTTTTGATCACATGATCTATTGTCAAGCCCAGGGAACGGCGATGGGAACCTGCTTCGCCCCAAGCTACGCCGGTTTATACCTTGGCTGGCGGGAGGAGCAGGTGGCAAGTAACATCGAAGCCTTTAACCATCAGGTCGTCCTCTGAGCTAGATATATCAACGACATATTCTGTATTTGGAGAGGGGATGAAAGGGAGACAAGTAACTTTGTAGATTCCCTGAATGACAACAACTTAAATCTTACGTTCACTTGCTCAATGGATAGGAAGGTTATTGAATACCTAGATGTAGAAGTGAAAGTAAACAAAAATCGGCTGGAAAGCAAATTGTTTCATAAGAGTACTGCTGGTAACAGTATACTCCATGCCGAGAGTTGTCATCAAACTAATCTCATTAACAGTCTACCCTATGGGGAATTATTAAGGGCACGTCGTAATTGTAGCTCAGAGTCGGCATTCATGGAAGAAATGAACAATAAGTAGCAAAGGTTTGAACAGAGAGGTTACTCTCAAAAAGTGATTTAAAAAGCTTGTGAGAAGTTGAAAGGTGTTAAAAGAGAAGATCTGTTAAAAATCAAAGATGAAGCCAATACAGAGGATGAGTCCATAAGATTCATTACCTCATTCAGTAATCAGGCAGGAGACGTACGTAAATGTTTTAAAAGATTTTGGAATGTATTAAACCCAGATGAAACTCTAGCAAAGTGACATCCTAAATCCTAAAATTACATTACATAGATGCCCAGCATTGAAAGATATGTTATACAAGAATATATTACCCCCTGAAATTAATTACCAATCAAAAATACAAGGGTTTTACACTTGTACAGCATGCAAGGCATGTAGAAACAGTACGAATTGTAAACAGATTAAATTATCAAAATCTCAAAAACCTTTCACTATCACTAAACACTTTAATTGTAAGTCAGACTTCTGTATATATGCCCTAATTTGTCCATGCCAGTTGGTACATATTGGCAGCACCATCCATTAGGTCAAGCAACGAATCTAAAAACATATGCGGGCAATAACAAAAGAGGATAGGCAGTATCCCATTGCCCAACATTTTAAAGAATACCATAAGAAGGATGTGAGTTTGCTCAGATATTGTGCCCTCGACAGAATCCCTGTTTCAGAAAGAGGTGGGAATAGGATTCTTGAGTTACGCAGACTAGAATCCAGGATGATTATAAAATATGAAACTATGCACAAATTGAATTTCTGACTTGTTAGAATATGAACCCGAACGATTGCCTCTTGAAAATGATGTTTGTGTTTTTAAAGTAAGAAATAGATCATTTACTGATCAGTGCACTTGGTTTTATTATTTTTTAGGAGACGGAGCTATTGCCGTGTTATGGAGAATTACAGAATGAGCTACCATGGACAGTGTTATTTTACAAATTTGAGTCATGCATGTGAAGTATTATTGGCCCACTTGGATAGAATTGAGAATTAATTAAATGAGCAAACGACATTATATCAACGAAACAATTTAGACCCACTCGGGTGGAAATGTTACATTATACAGAAATTTATGTTCTGATATACAGTAATATGTATTCATGGGAATTTGTTTATACAAACTTATGTTTCATGTAAATCAGAACAATCATGTGGATTCATTGAGATCTGCAAATCATATTTAGAATATGCTCTTTATTTTGAGTTGAAAAATGCATTATTCTATATAAACTAGCAGTTACAAAATGGATGCCGCTGTAACTATACCTTTAAGGCAGCGAAGTAGTCCTTTTTTAGGTCTCGCTGAGCCCAGCTCATGCGCTGGCTCGGAGAGACATTTTGTATGTGAGATTTTTAAGTGCTGCTGGCTGGCCTAGCGCTTGTGTGCACGTGAGCATGCACACGCGCAGCCACCATGCACTAGGCCAGCCAGCAGCACTCAGGAACGCCTTTAGCCCGTCATCGCGATCACTTTCGCTTTAACAGCGATTGTGATCACGTTGACTTTCGTGTGGCTGCGCCCGCGCACACAACTCCCGCTTCTCCCCCTCCCGCACCACTTATCGCGTCTCGCGGCCGCTTGCGTTTTCAGTATTGCATACAAGCAAACTTTCCCTGATTCTTTCTGTAGCCAGTGCCTATTTGTGGGTTAGTAACATCTATTTCTTTACCAAATGTAAAGAAATAGATTTTTTTTTCTATTTCTTTATCTTTGGTATAATGGCGGCACCCGCGCTTTATTTATAACATTAAAAGTAAAGCGCTGGTGCCGCGATTATACCAAAAGTAAAGAAATAGATGTTTTTTTCTATTCCTTTACTTTTGGTATAATCGCGGCACCCGCGCTTTACTTATAATTAAAAGAAAAGTGCGGGTGCCGCAATTATACCAAAAGTAAGGAAATAGAAAAAAAATCTATTTCTTTACCTTTGGTATAATCGCGGCACCCGCGCTTCACTTTTAATGTTCTAAATAAAGCGCGGGTGCCGCGATTATACTAGACTACGGGTGACCAATTGCGCTTCACGAGCTGTAGACATCTTGAAGTCAGGCAAGACTTTGGGAGTGAAAGAGCCCTACTAGAATACTGTACTAAAATCAACAGTCACTACCTTACATAGTAAAAGTAAAATAGGCCTACAGAAATGCACTTGTGTTTGCATTTTTCAAGATTATACATGCAAGCGGTAAAATATATAATAGAGCTTTAAAAACAATGGTGGTCTTTATCATTTCCAGAGAACCGCGCACATTTGCCAGTCTCGTTCAAGGCAGTTCATACTGCAAGCAGTCTTTTAAATGTGCCTTATTCGTCTACAGTTAGTTTCTCACATTTTTAGTTTGATTTCACTTCCTCGCACATCTGTTTGTAGTCCGTTTTTTATTTCCAATGAACTCCTCCCCTTCAGTGTGTCGTGGTAGATAGCAGCTCATCAGCAGAGTGGGTTTTCGTAACGATTTGGTGCAGGCTGCCAGAGAGACTTCACGGTGTCCTTAATAGCAGCCATGGCTGTACTGATGCATAGGGGAGTGCAGGTGAGGTACTGTGGTATAAGCAGTGTGTTAGCCCAGCTGCTGGACCCTTTGCAACGAGAGCTCTCTTTTGCAGTTTTATATAGCGTGAACTCGACCCGAATTGGAGCGCTTTACGTGAAATAGCAGTTTTCTTCAAAGTGCTTATAACAATGGGCAATGATCAGAATGAGAATGTTTGTTTTGTTTACCGGTCACAAATACATTCTTAAAAAAACAATGGTCTATGGTGAGGTCTGCAAATGCATGCATTTCTGTGGGCTGACGAGTTTAACACATAACTATAGATTTACTGAGTTTGCCACATAATTTGCAAAATGTGTCAATTTCACTAAAAATGTTGTTTCTAGTTCAAATTGAAATGTGCCACATAATTTTCATAGGTTTTTGCATAATTGAGATAACTCACATTAGGGATCCACGTTTTTAGTGTTCTCCTGCATATTCGCTTGTGCTGTGCTTGTGAAACATATGACGCACACCTTTCATTACATAAGTGTGTACTTTTAGACTTGCTTTCTTTTCAGCGCAATGTTTTAGATGGTGCATCCAACTAAATGTGTTTTTCTCTGTGATTTACAAAGGACAGCAATACTTAAAGTGGCTTCCTGTACTTCAGTGCTAGACAAAATATAGAAGTTTTGTTGGACAACATTTTGAAGAGGAGCTTCAGGACAGCATGATTTTCATCATCATCAAGTCTTTATTTCGGCCACCAGGGCCATAAAAGAGTACAAGTATACATCATTACTTAGACAAATTAAAAGACAATAAAAACAGTTCATAAGCAATAAATTAAGATCATCTGGGTATTGGTCTCAATGGGAAAGACTTGAGGTAACGCATGCGAGTAAGCCACATTGAAGTTAAAAATTTTGCCACCGCAAATACTATTGGAGGGGAGAGATCTGATTTCAGTATTCTGAAGGCAGGGGCATAATGTCTAAAACCCATGTTAGTGAGAAGGGGGCGGAGCCAGTAATTCCTTGCTATGCGGTAGGCCGGGCAGAAAAATATAATGTGTAGATCCGTTTCCTCAGGGAGTGAACATGTGGGGCATTGAGCAGTGTGGTTTGAGTGTGCCCACCGAGCCGTGTTGGCCCTTAGGGGCAGTGTGTTATAACGCCATTGCATAAAGAGTTTCCTCGTTAAAGGCGGGCCCATATCATCATAAGTGAGCTCGAGATGGAAAAAATCTTTGAATCCTAAAAAATGTGCTGTTTGTGAGCCCTCTCGTGCGCTCATAATGGCCAGACTCAGATAATACTCATAATAAACTTTGGAAATGAACCTTCGGGAGACCTTAAGGTGTCATGTGCAGAGTAAAATACATGGCCAGGCTGTGCTGCAGAAGTATATAAAGTTTAATGTGCATCATCTGCCTTATGTGCACTGCATTGTGAAAACCGCATGGTACACGCAGTGTTTCCTTTGTGCAGAATATGCAAAATGCAAGAGTTTGTGAACAACGTTTCGTTTTGGTAGCTTGATGTAGGGTGTGTGTGTCTTCCCTCTCCCACTACTGAGAGCACAGGCTCTCCGTATTCTGCGGACGAGTGTGCACTGTTCAACCATACACTAAACATTTTTTATATTAAATATGTTTTTAATAAGGTCGTTCAAATATACATGATCTCACCTTAATTATAGACAAGGTAACAAAAATGCTTATAACAGTTTTTTTATTATTACTTTGCAAAATGCTGCACACAAGCCCCACTGCTCTACAACATAGCTTAAAACACATTAGCAAAGCCAATACCTATAGCTAAACACTTAAAAGGTCCCAAAGGCGAGACCTATTGGCTTTGCCAATGCTTGTTATTGTTTACCACTTAGTTTGCACTATATCACATGGGAAATGCAAATGTCTGATTGACCCATGAGAAAGGAACTGTGGTTCCGAAACGCATCGGGCAGTGTTTGCCATATACTTTTGGATTAAATAAATCATATTGAAAAGGACTTTGGGCTTGGCGCAATCTTTAGAAATATTAAGGATTGGCATCTGTGGAATTTTGGGTGTCGCGACCCCACCGGCAGCCCGCCACCGTCTGATGGCAGAGGTATAATGCGAACATTGTTTTGAGTATATATATATATATATATAACTCCACAAAGGTATGCCGTGCACTCTCCGGTTTCCTTGATTTAGATTTTATTCCATTAGAGCGTTGGGTAGACAATGTGGCCCTATGGGTCAGGTATATTGATGGTCTCTTTGTAGCATGGCGGGGAACACAAACAGAGGCAGAAAGATACATTGCTAGTTTGAATAACAATGATTAGAATTTACAATTCACAAGCCATATAAACAGCATAGAATTATCATTTTTGGACTTGTTGGTATGCGTGAAAAACAATCAGTTATGTACAAGATTCTATAGAAAGTCCACAGCAGGGTACACAGCGCTACATGCATGTAGTCAACATCCACGAAGTCTGGTAGCTAGCATCGCCCTATGGGGCACTATTAAGGATTAAGCGGAATTGCTCCCTGTCAGAAGATTATCATAAGGCAGAACAAGAAGCACTCAGTCGATTTACAGAAAGAGGGTATGCTAGCAAGACATTAAGAGAAGCAGTTAGCGAGGTAAAGAGAGACAAGATTTACTCATTCCTGAACAGAAGCAAACAGGGCAAGAAGAGGATGTAAGATTGATTATTATTTTTTCGTTAGAATCAAATCAGATCAGGAGGTTAATTGAAAAATATTGGAATGTTCTGCAGTCAGATATGATTTTGGGACCCGTGTTGCCGGATAAACCCAGTATTACACATAGAAAAGGCATGTCCCTCAAAGATCTTTTAGTACATAGCAATTTCACTGACCGACCACAGAAATGGCCGGAAGTCACTGGCTTTTACCCCTGCACGAGATGCAAGGCCAAAATTGATTATGAAACTTCTGAATTACAACTCCAGTTTAGTAGCCTACAATGCCCATTTGTGGGAAAAAATATATCGGCAGTACGGGTCCTTCTGCCAAAAAATGAGTTTTAGAACATTGTCGGGCAATAAGTAATCAGACTGGGACATATCCGGTAGCAAATATGTTGAATTACCTCTGCATTGATCAAGTGCCACGTGAAGAGAGAGGGGGGTACAGAGTCAGATGGTTAAGACGCTTGGAATCTAAGTACATTGTAGAATTGAGGACCCGAGCACCGAGCACATTGGATGGATCAAGTACTTACCAATGCAAAAAGTGATATCTGCAAAACTATTACCAAGTATCACCTATGGGACCGAGGCGCTGTGTGACAGGGATGCTTCTAGGTTAAACGCAACTCTTTCCAAGACATTCAGATTACTCTTTCCTCTCCCCCACAATGTCTTCTGCAGCCCAGATAAGGCTAGAGTTCGGCCTGGCAAATCAAGCTATTGAGAGAGAAAGAGGCATATATTAAAGTATGGAAAAGTATAAAGTCATATGGATCCAATCAATTATGTCAAACTCTCTGGCAAGATTTACAAATAAAGACAAACGCCCCATCACAGCAGTGCTTAGAAGCAGCGAATGACGATCAGGCGGTTCAACCACTATCTTTTTAAAATACTATCAACAGTTGGGCAAAAAAAATCTCACGGCTAAAAGATAAGGAGATCCTTGCACTCAGATCTCCTGCTTGGGCAATACTAAATGCGCACAAATTCCCGAAACCGAGACAGGGCTGGCCAGACATCTGAAAAATGATTTCATCAGGTTGCGGTTTGGGATACTTCCTGGTCTCTCCCACGCACTGCCTTGGACCCAGGACATACAAAGTACTTGCTGTAGATGGTGTGAAATGGGGGGATAAAAAACATTATTCATCTAACTTGTACTAGTGAAAGAAGGGAAGAGGCTGTTAAAAGCACTCCTTAACCAGCGTTGAGTGTATATGCGCCAGCAAGGAGGATTTGCAAGCCTGAAGCCCTCGGATACCCCTTTGAACTGCAGTTATACAAAGGGGCTTATTTACAAGCCGCTAGTGCGGCACTTTTAATATGGGAAAAAGTGACCTACCTAGGGCGCAGGGGGCTTGTAAATCAGCCCCAAAGTTCTTACAACTGGCGGCAAAAAAAAACGGAACTGCACGACTCCGAGAGTACCTCGACTTAAATCCGGCGCTCGGAACTACCTCTGTAGTTAAATACGGTCCCATTCAATATTAAAGACACCATTACTGTGAAGGATTCTGAATGTTTATACGGTGTTTTAGAATTATATATGGCTGCTTTTGCTTTTCCAGCATTATTTGCTACTTTTCACCATAGACAATGCACTTTATAGAAAAGTATGAATGGAAATTTTAATGGTGATTATATATCTAGCGGTTCTAAACTAATGTTATGTATCGGACTTAAATGTTAAACATTTGGCAGAATAGTGTAACATTATAATTAATATAACAATACAAATTGTACTTACTTTTGTCACTTACACTTACCCTATCATATATTTATCTTGCATTGGAAAGGTATGCGTGGTAAAGGCACAAGAGGGTAAGGCATGCGTTGCATTTGTCAAACAACCTCACAACACGTATATTGTCGTCACACATGGGTGCACTTTGCTCATCTGTGCGTGTACAGTGTAGGAAGTTTAGGTAAGGGATTTGGAAAGTGCAAGGATGTCAGGTTGCCCCCTTATATGATCTCAGGTCCCGTTTTATACCGATACAGTCCTGCGTTATTATCAAACCAGGCTGAAAAGGGCACAACTCAGGGCTGGGCGAGTTCACCTCGGCCCTTGAAGACCAACAGATCCGTGATGGCGACATCATATGTCACTTGCGCAATGCCCTGTCACCGGCGACGGCCCAAACAATCGGGCTTTCCTCCTTCGGGTGCACACCTGTGACTGAGGTCCCGGGCACAGAGCACCTCGCTGACACACGCCGATTGTGAGCCCTCTTCCTTGCAAACAAAGTCCAAACCCGAGGGGCAGTGCCAGCCTCCGCCTCTCCGGGTTAGCTATTTACATGTATTTCCTTACGTTGGCAGGTTTCCCCCCTGTTAAGCTCTTCACAGAGGCTTAATCAGCGACACAAAGTGGTGCAAGCACGAACCGAAGGGAAAGCTCCAGTAATGCGTTTCACATGAGGCAACTGATTGGATGTGGGTATCTGAGAAGGGTAGCACAAGCCACTCGCTCGCCACCGCCAGAAAGAGGTCCCTGCAGCAGGAGACAGAACACGGTAGTGCCGGTCACCGAGAGCAGACGCTGCTACCCCCTTTGAGGCGGCCCCACCTCAGCCACCTGCTACTCTGCCATGAGTAGCACAGAGGAGGGCATACCCCTGCCAAGCAAGGACCACAGCTGCAACGGGCTGGACAACCCCACGTTTACGGTGAGTGCTCTTTGGCATCTGCCTTGAGGTGAGGGCTTCAGGGAGCCGCACAAATAGGGGAGTGGTAGGGACCACTCCCAAGTTCCAGAGTTATCAATCGATTGCGTGACATAATTTCATAGCATTTTAATCTGGCTCTGTCATTTTTTAGCCAACAGCACGTTGCATATCAGCCAACTGTCCCAGATCCATGCTGTGAGTGGATTGGCCATTCATTCCCCGTGTTTTCGTAGAATCCCGGGACATGTAGCCCTGGTTATATACTGGGTAAAATAAGACTACAAGTCCCAGAATTCTTAGAAAAAAGTAGCATACCCTAATAAGCCACCCAAGGGCCTGGGAAACTTGGCGTCTATGACTTTGCATACTACGACTGATGCTTCCAAAAATCCTGCGCTGAATAAAGTGCGGACCCACGTTTTTAAATTCTTATTACATAATTTTTGAGCGTTCAAAAGACCAAGGGATTACTAATTACATTTACCAGAATGCTTTGGAAATCAGTTGAAATGCAAGCATTAAAATATATCTGTAAAAGGTGGCTGGCATAACGTGAGGGAAACTTCCAGAATGCAAGTAGAGCCCGCATGTTGTCTAATGTCGGCTGTGAGATGTTCTCCCTCATCAAAGAGGCTCCTTAACACGTCACAGATACGACACCCTGAGCCAGTCCTGGGCTTTCAGCCAACAGCATATTGCATGCTAGGACTTGCAGTTTCAATTCTAACACTGTAAACAAGGACTAAGAAAATCCACATTTCAATTGCTGTTGGCCGTAAAGCTATAAAGGTAGGACTGGCTGAAAGTGTCAAACATGTACTCCCCTCAGCTATGGCTCTTTATCACTTGTCACTTTACAAATACTTACATGCCAGATCTCTTGAGGTTCCGTATTCCATGTATGAGCAGCTCGTCAGGCAGGTTTTTTCCCTTTGCATTTTGGTATTTGTAGTCCAGTTTGCCCA
The DNA here is from genome assembly GCF_964204655.1 of Triturus cristatus. NCBI lineage: Eukaryota > Metazoa > Chordata > Amphibia > Caudata > Salamandridae > Triturus > Triturus cristatus. Next base: position 248,083,703 of record NC_140585.1, read on the forward strand.
TTATAGGTTCAGGACCATAACTGTAGAATGCTAAGAAAAACCTGGACTTGATGAGCTACCCGGTCATTAAAGCATGAACCTCGAGAGCTCAGGCAGTTAGTTGGGCTTTTAGAATGGCAAAATAAACTACAGGTACCAGAATGCAAAGTGATTCGAGCTCCGGAGACTTAGCACAGCCGGTTATTCATAGGATCGGTCCTAATACAGACCCTCGTGACATGGGGCCATTAGGTGGGCAGAAGTGCACCCGTCACCAGACACCTTGAGATTTCGGGGGGGAAGGTATCAGTAGCTAATTAACTCTAGATAATTGGGGTCAACATAAACCCACCCTCGCGCCGAGATAACAGGTTTATGAATAAATCAAAAGATTGGAATGAGCTGTCAATGAACAGTGGAAAAAGTTTGTTTGAGGAAACGAGGGCCTGGCTGTTGAGCAAGAGTCGGTCAAACGTCAGACTGGAAGAGCCACCATCTTCAGGTACCTGCAGCCGTGACGTAGTGCAAGAAGCCGTGTACAGCGGGGGGAGGGGGAAAAGGGTGTGTGCAAAGTTATTGTACCTAATAGTGACTCTCGTTACATGGGGCATTGAAGGGGCAGAAGCGCAGCTGTCACCAGACACCTCAAGATTTCGGGATTTATTTATTTAATGCGTTTTTATATAGCGTGGTCTTTACCCGAAGGTGTCAGAGTGCTTCACAATAGGAACAGGAATGATACAAAAGGAGAAAAATTACAAGTGAGCATGTTACAAAATCAAACGGTACGGTATATGAGGCAATAGTGACAATTGTGCAAGTATCAAGAGCAAGCAAAAAACAAGAGGTAGCAAACGATACGTTACAAAAGGAGAGGTGACGTGTGCATGTTACAAAAGAGTAAAAAGTACAAGTAGAGGTATAATACTGCACTAAATGGCAGACACTCAAAACACAAAAACACACTGGGAAGGCACTTCTATAGGCATGGAGAACAGAGTTTCCTATAATGGAAGGATTTCCTTCAGAAAATAGAGGGCGTGAATTAAATTTGGAAGTGTCTTTGAAGGAGGAGAGCTTTGAGGTCAGTTTTGAAGGCCTGGCAAGAGCTGGTGGTCCGGAGCTGAGGCGGAAGTGAGTTCCAGATTCTCACTGCGTTGCCTGAAAAGGATTGGGCCATCGATCTTTCCTTCTTGAAAGTGGGAGGTTCAAGCAATACATTTTCTGCATTACGTGATGGTCTGGAGCCTCCAGATAGTTTCAGTTTATTCGCCAGGTAGCGAGGGGAGGAGGAGTGCAAGGCTTTGTGGGTCATACAGGCAGTCCGGGATCCACTATCATCTATATGCGGACGACACTCAAATCTACCTTAAGGGTATCCACCCTCCGTTGGCTTCCCATCAAGGCAAGATCTATCTACAAGAATTACTCAGGAGATTTCCCAACGGTTCTAAATAGAGATTGAACAGTGTGGGTGCAAGTATAGAGCCTTGAGGAACACCTTGACCGACCGCTAAAGGATATGAAAGACTGTTCACTATTTTGATCATTTGGGATCGATCAGAGAGGAAGGAGGCAAACCATTTGAGCACAGTGCCCTCCATGCCCATTCTCTGTTGAAGAGTGTTAAGGAGAGTGTTGTGATTGACAGTGTCAAAGGCTGCAGAAAGGTCAAGAAGAATTAGAAGACAAGACTCCCCTGAATCGAGTATCCGCAGCGCGTCATCAATCACTAGCAGCAGGGCTGTTTCAGTGCTGCAGTTTTGAATGAAGCCGGACTGGAAATTGTCCAGAAGATCATTGTCCTTGATATGGCGAGAGAGTTGTTTCGCCACACATTTTTCTGTGATTTTCGCAAGAAAGGGTAGGTGGGTTTTTTAAGCAGAGGGGTGACCTGCCCAGTTTTGAAGGAAACAGGAAGGGAGCCTTGACTGAGGGAGAGGTTATTGCACACACGAAACTAAGCAGAAGCTTGCCAGAAATGTACATGCACATCCATTGTGTCATTAAAATGCCTTCATATTTGAAACAAAAAACCTCTGAATATAAGGTGCTCTCAGACAAAAAATCCTCCTCTGCCTTTGGAGGATACAACAGACCCAAAGGAGAACCAAAAGGGCCCTTTAGAGTCCACACACTAGTTACACATCAGTCGAGGCACACATAAACAATAAATTAGCCGAGTGCAGATGGTTTCCACTGTACGTTAGTGTATATTTGAAGTCCACAAAATATTTCACAATTTTCTTTCGGTTTATTCTTTATTATTTCTTCTTGTCTTGCCCACATGTATGTACAAAAACAGCCGACACGTGTTTCGTCCAAAGGGACTTTTTCAAGGCTAATGCGTAATCAGATGAAAGTTAAAGACATCCTTAGTCGGTTGCACAGTTATTGACCGCTAAATCCGTTGGAAGTGGGTATATCTCCTTTCTTTATGGAACAAGTAATTGCATTCCCCAGTTTAATTCTCATCCATTTTTAGAGTGGCCTTCAGGTCATAATACACCTGTACAAAAAACGGGTGTTGGCGTCTCGACTCCTAAGTAAGGAAATGACTGAGGGAGAGGTTGACCAGAGTGGTCCAATAGAAAAGAGAAAGGGTATAGAAGTCAATGGCAATTGCACTAGGAATGGGGTCAAGAAATTGGTTAGAGGGCTTTGTATAAACGTATCTAAGTAGTTAATTAACTCTAGATAACTTAAGTCAACATAAATCCACCCTGTAATGAATGAAGCCGGTTGGGGAGGCGGATGGGAAGCTAGGAAAAGGGTGTGCGCAAAGTTTTCGTAGTTAATTAACTCTAGATAATTTGAGTTAACATAAACCCACAAAAGGGGGTGTGCAAAGTTTTTAGTAGTGCCACAAACTGTCAGGGCCTTATTTATGAGGCGCTTACGCTGTTGTTGTGTCACGTTTTGTGACGCCGAGGAAGCGTAAAACATGCGCCATATTTACTAAGTGAAGTGACGAATCTAGTCAGATGCGTCCCTTGGTAAACCCCTGCGCTACATTATAGCGGTGACAGGTATAATCTATGCAGGGTGGGCGTTCCTATGCAGGAAAGCCACGTAGAAGTGACGCTGTGAAATCTATGAGATTTCACTGCAACACTTCTACGGCATCAGTGTGTCAAAGGCTTATGCCTGCTTAAAGCAGGCGTAAGGGGTGTGTCAAGAATTCCTGTCATCGAGGGGAGGAAAACGGTAACCAGCGAAAACGGACTACATCTCCCAGGATGCTTAGCGGTTGAGAGGTTATGTAAACAGGAGAGCTGTTACATAACTAAAGGAAAACACGCCCTTATGTAAACAGGAGAGCTGTTACATAACTCAAGGAAAACACGCCCTTATGTAAACAGGAGAGCTGTTACATAACTCAAGGAAAACACGCCCTTATGTAAACAGGAGAGCTGTTACATAACTCAAGGAAAACACGCCCTATAAAGGGAGGAACCGGGAGGTACAACGCTGTCGGATATTGTGTTTACACCGACGTACCTGCTTAGTGAAGAGCAGTGTTCCGGAGTGGTGCTCCAGTAAGGCAAGAACGGAGGTAGGTCGAGTCGTTACTCCCTGGGCCGTGTCTTGCCCCATCGTCACCTGTGAAGGACCCGGAAGCTCTATCGGATAACCATTGAGCTTCGCTTTTTGACTCGGCTGAGTCAAAGCGCAGTGGCGCTTTTGCTGGTTGGAGTCGTAACTCCCAGCCCGACCAGAGATACAGGGACTGCCAGCTGTAACGCACACCAGGAGGTGTTTGCTGCGTTACAGACTCGGAAGTCCACAGGATCGATCGAGCGGCTGCTCTCGGTTCAGTCTTCTTTGCTTGTGATTGGGGTATCGGTGACGCATCACCAGGAGGTGACTCCGCGTCCCGGTGCAGTCTGAGGAAGAGGTTGAGCGGCTGCTCCCTTCAGGTAGAGACCCCGGCTGGGTGTTTCCCTGACTCCTCGATTCTCCCCAACACCCTTCGTGCCCCTCGCAGCCTACCGATTGGCATTGTCGGCCATTTCATTTCTGCCCTCTGTTGGCATACGCCGGGATCGGCGTATATGCAGAGGACGGTTAGGACCATCCGTGCTGTGGGCTGGTACTGACTTAGCCTGGAGGATTCCAGTGACTATAACCTTTGTTTATTCCTTGTATTATTTTTGCCTTCATTAAAATAACTAAACCTTCACAAGTGGTTGCGTTCTCATTATCGTGTCTGTTAAACGATCCTGAGACGTTCAGGGCGTTACAAAATATCCGACCGTAATAACACTAACTGTCTCCCGGTCGATAACAGACATGGCAACACTTGATGATGTGCTGGCTGCTTTAGCGACCGTGCAAATTGAATTGGCTGCCTCCAGGCAAGAAACAGCCGATGTAAAAGCCAGACTGGATGCTATCCAATTGGACCCGCTCACGCCCAGCACCTCCCTCACGAACCAGACCCCTGCGGTAGTAGTGGAAATGCCGGTAGCCGTCCCCTTGGCAACACCAGAGAGGTACAGTGGGGATCCTAACACAGTGCAGGTATTCCTCACACAAGTGGCGCTACATTTATCGTGCAAACCAAGGGCGTTCCCCACGAGTCAGGCTCGTGTGGCTTTCCTTATATCCTATTTGGCTGGAAACGCGGCACCATGGGCCGTACCTCTGGTGAGCAGGGACGACCCCATCTTATGTGATTGGGGTGCTTTTCGCGAGGAATTCATGAAAGTCTTCGACAGAAGGGCTGACTCGTACACGGCGGACCGTGAAATGCTTGAGTTGAGACAGGGATCCAACGACCTGGTGCAGTATCTCAACGCGTTCCGAAGGCTGGTTGCGGAAACCAAGTGGCCTGTTGCTAAACAGACGGCGCTCTTCCATCACGGGCTGTGCGATGAGCTCAAGGACGCCGTGGCTCATATTGACCCACAACCCAAGACATGTGAGGGCCTTATCAACCTGGTATTACGGCTGGAACATAGGCTAAGTGAAAGAAAGGGGGATCATGGGAGAAAAGGAAACTCCCTTCCATCCTATGTGACAGTGGGAAGTCCTGAAACTTCCACCGCATCCAAGGGAGAACCCATGGACATCGGCGCAATACGAGCGAGCCTCACAGCCACGGAGAAAGAGTCACGCCGTAAACAAGGATTGTGCCTATATTGTGGCAAAAAAGGCCACTACGTACGTGAATGCCCTGCCAAACCGAAGACGTCACGTTATCGGGCCAACCGGTCGGTAACAGCCGTGGTGGACGTACCGGCGGAAAGCTAGAGGACTCCCAGACCAAAGAAGGGGCATCTCGGAGTCACTCATCCATCCCTTCACTTTCCAACTCGGTCACTAAGGGACAACGACACCTGTTTCTCACGGTGCACGTGGGAGTGCATGACCAGTGGATACCCGTTGTGGCCATGGTGGATTCAGGGGCCACTGGCATGTTTATGGACCACAACGAGGCATGCAGGCTAGGGCTAGTGCTTCTTCCCAAAGCTGTACCCGATGACGTCTATGCTGTAGACGGAAGGCGATTGGTGACGGGGCCCATCGGGCAGCACACGGGGGTCCTTCCAATGAGATGTGGGAGGAACCATTTGGAACAAATCGATTTTAACATCATCCGAGCGCCCCAATATGGCGTCATATTGGGATTGCCGTGGCTACAGAAACACAACCCCTCTGTGGATTGGCCAACACATCGCATCGAACTGACGTCACCGTATTGCATCCTGCATTGTGGAATAAGAACGGAATCCCTTGACGCAGATGAGAGCGGCAGTCAGACGGTGGCTACAGCGGCAGAAAAAGATGTGGCTCTGCCCCAGGCTTATCACAGTTTTGAGGATGTATTTGATGAGGTGAAGGCGGAAGTGCTACCACCACATAGACAGTTTGACTGCCAGATCGACCTGGTGCCAGGGGCCAGCGTTCCCAGCGGCAGGCTGTATGCCCTGACGGAGCCAGAAAACATGCATCTCCGGGGGTACCTGGATAAACTCCTCAAGCTAGGATTCATCCGCCCGTCCAAGTCTCCGGCCGCCTCGCCACTCTTCTTCATCCCGAAGGCTAATGGGGAGCTGAGAGCCTGTGTGGACTTTAGGGCATTGAATGCGATAACCGTAAAGAATCGGTACCCCTTGCCTCTCATCAGTGTACTTCTGGAACAGGTCAAGAAAGCTCGTATCTACACCAAGTTGGATTTGAAAGGGGCATACCATCTGGTGCGCATGAGGGACGGAGACGAGTGGAAGACCGCCTTTAAGACCAGGTTCGGCCTTTTTGAGTACCTCGTCATGCCGTTCGGTCTGTGCAACGCCCCGGCAGCCTTTCAGTACTTTTTGAATGAGGTATTCAGAGAGGAGTTGGATATCTACGTGGTCGTATATATCAACGACATCCTCATCTATTCGTCCAGTGTGGAGGAGCACGTACACCACGTCAAAGCTGTGCTCCAAAAGCTGAGGGAAAACATGCTGTTTTGTAAACTCAGCAAGTGTGACTTCCACGTCACATCCGTGGAATTCCTAGGAGTGATGCTGAGTCCAGAGGGACAGGAGATGGCAGAACGAAAGATCAAGGCGGTGAAAGAATGGCCGGTGCCCCAAAGCGTGAAGGACGTCCAAAGTTTCATTGGCTTCGCCAACTTTTACAGGCGGTTTATAGATGGATTTTCAGGATTGGTGGCCCCAATCACACAGCTACTGAGGAAGTCCACGGAGTTTGTCTGGTCCCCTGAAGCGAACAAAGCCTTTGAGGCCCTGAAAAGCGCCTTTGGTAAAGTGCCGGTGTTGGCTCACCCCGATCCGGATCTCCCCTACGTGGTGGAAGCGGACGCATCGGATGTGGCGCTGGGGGCTATCTTGTCCCAATGCAACCACGACACAGGGGTGCTTCATCCCGTTGCGTACATGTCCCGCAAACTCAACGACGCCGAACGCAACTACCATATTGCGGAGAAGGAGCTTCTCGCAATCAAGGACGCCTTCACCGAATGGAGGCATTGGTTGATGGGGGCAAGACATGTGGTATCGGTGTACACGGACCATCGGAACCTACAGTTCATGACGGCCACAAGACACCTTTCTCCCAGACAGCTGCGGTGGATGATCTTCTTTGCGGGGTTCAACTTCCGCATCACATATCGGCCGGGGACGGAAAACCGGAAGGCGGACGCCCTGTCCCGTCAATCTGCAGTTAAGGAACCATTGCCTGCGACCGAGCATTCCATCATTTCCCCGAGGATGGTATTGGGGGTTATCCAACCGGATACTTTCCTGAGGGGAATAAAGAGAGGGATCAGGTCATTCGCATGGCGGAGGTGGCTCCTCAGTCACAGAGAATGGCAGCTGAAGGACGGGATACCCCTGAAGGGCAGGTGCCTATTGATACCCACGCCTAGGCTAAGGAAACAAGCATTCATCTGGTGCCATGACTCTCCATGCGCAGGTCATTTGGGCTTTGAAAAAACGGTGGCTAGCATGGGACGGCATTTCTGGTGGCCAACCATGAGAGTGGATGTCAGGAGGTGGGGACAGGAGTGTCCTACGTGTGCTACCATGAAGGCCGACCATGGCCGAACCCAAGGGCTCTTACATCCACTTCCGACCCCGGATAGACCATGGGATAGCATATCACTGGACTTCGTGGTGGGCCTACCGGTAGACCAGGGGATGACGGCAATACTGGTGGTGGTGGATTACTTGACGAAAATGGGGCACTTCATCCCCTGCAAGAGAGTCCCTACGGCCGGGGAATTGGCGTCACTACTCCTAAAGAATGTGGTACGACTGCATGGATTACCTGGGGTGATCGTGTCGGACCGGGGGTCGCAGTTTACTGCGCAATTCTGGAAGACTTGGTGCACTGCGCTGCATGTTAAGACCGCCCTGTCCACCAGCTACCACCCTCAAACGGACGGCCAAACCGAGCGCCTGAACCAAACGCTCAAACAGTATCTGCGATGTTTTGTGGACCAGGGCAGGGAAGAATGGGTCGACTTGCTATGGGTTGCAGAGATAGCCTATAACAACGCCACTCACAGCTCCACACAGTCATCTCCGTTCTATAGCAACTATGGCCAACATCCCATGTTCTTGCCATTTCTACATCCGTTCAGAGAGGACAGGATTCCCGCCACAGCGGACAGGGTGGCACACATAAAAGACATGTTGATGCGCTCAAGGGCTGTCCTAATAGAGGCCAAGAGAAGATACAAGGCTGCGGCAGACAGGAAGAGAAGGCCCGGGCCACTGTACCGCACTGGAGACTACGTCTGGATATCCACAAGAAACATGAGGTTTCGAAAGAACAGTGTGTTCCATCCCAAGTACATGGGCCCCTATCGAATTACCAAGTGTATGGGTCCCATGAACGTGAAGGTGTGCTTGCCCCAGTCATTGCGGATACACCCTGTCTTTCATGTATCATTGCTCAAACCAGCACCCTCCAAGCCGTCTGGGACACCTAGGCCGGTATGCGTGGAGTCGGAGGTGGAGTATGAAGTGTCGGGCATACGGGCGTCCAAATGGCGCAGGGGGAAGCTATGGTACCTGGTTGCGTGGAAAGGCTATGGCCCGGAGGAGCAGTCATGGGAACCGGCTGAAGGGGTTCATGCTCCGCGCTTGGTCTCCTTGTTCCATCGGCGTTTTCCTGCCAGCGCTGGACCCGTGGGGAGCCGCTGAGAGGGAGGATGTACTGTCAAGAATTCCTGTCATCGAGGGGAGGAAAACGGTAACCAGCGAAAACGGACTACATCTCCCAGGATGCTTAGCGGTTGAGAGGTTATGTAAACAGGAGAGCTGTTACATAACTCAAGGAAAACACGCCCTTATGTAAACAGGAGAGCTGTTACATAACTCAAGGAAAACACGCCCTTATGTAAACAGGAGAGCTGTTTTATAACTCAAGGAAAACACGCCCTTATGTAAACAGGAGAGCTGTTACATTACTCAAGGAAAACACGCCCTATAAAGGGAGGAACCGGGAGGTACAACGCTGTCGGATATTGTGTTTACACCGACGTACCTGCTTAGTGAAGAGCAGTGTTCCGGAGTGGTGCTCCAGTAAGGCAAGAACGGAGGTAGGTCGAGTCGTTACTCCCTGGGCCGTGTCTTGCCCCATCGTCACCTGTGAAGGACCCGGAAGCTCTACCGGATAACCATTGAGCTTCGCTTTTTGACTCGGCTGAGTCAAAGCGCAGTGGCGCTTTTGCTGGTTGGAGTCGTAACTCCCAGCCCGACCAGAGATACAGGGACTGCCAGCTGTAACGCACACCAGGAGGTGTTTGCCGCGTTACAGACTCGGAAGTCCACAGGATCGATCGAGCGGCTGCTCTCGGTTCAGTCTTCTTTGCTTGTGATTGGGGTATCGGTGACGCATCACCAGGAGGTGACTCCGCGTCCCGGTGCAGTCTGAGGAAGAGGTTCTGCGCGCGCGCCCGCGCACATGCACTGTAGCTCTAGGCTGGTTTGGTAGCACTTTTTGGAGCCCTCTCAATAAGTCTCACCAGACCAGCGCATGCGCTGGGTCAGGCGAGACCTAAAAACGAGGAGAAATAAAGACATTTCTCCTCGTTGTGCCTCCCTTACGCTTCCCCTGGGGAGGTGTACATTTTTGGCACTGCCTCAGAGTTACGATTTCTTGTAAATCTGGGGCAGTGTAAAAAAGCCATGAATGTTCCTGGGAACACCCATTGCACGCCCCTATAATGCACAAAACTGCATTAAAGGGAACGGTATTTACAAGGCAGCATTAAGCCAAAAAAAGTGGCTTACTGCTGCCTGGAAAATATGGAGCAGGCTCCTGCGCCACCGGAGCACCACAAAAAGTGAGGCACCGGCGGCGCAAGGGGCTTATAAATAGGCCACTAGGGGTGGTAGTTGTTGTATTTTCTAAAGCTAAGTAAAGCTCCTGAAAGAAAAACTTTGTAATTCCACACATTTCTGTAAATAGCATTTTGGCCAATACTCAGAGCCACAGGAAATATGCGGGAGATGAGACCAAATTATGTGGCAAAGTTGACTAAATTATGAGGCAAGAAAAAACAAATTATATGGGATAATGTTGTATATTTTGTGTTAGTATTACTGTATTATTTTGTCATTTTACACTTGGCAACACTATCTAGGAAAAGAGTTTACCTTTGTAGTACCTATTTCATACGGAAATTCACCAAAAAGCAACTGAAAGAGAAAAAAATCAACCTTTGCGAACGGCCTTCAGATGCGCAGGAACATGAGTCGCCATGTTTTTTGTAATTTCTGATCCATTAGAGCTAGCAATATTTACTTTTTTTTTTGGTTCAAATCTGCAGGTTATGCAGATTATGATAGATTATGTAGCAAATACGAGACACCCATAAATATGCGAGACACATTGAAGCCAAAAAATCACATAATTCCAGTACCCTGCCCTTACTGTGGCTTTCAGACACCGCAGTTGACAGTGGCCCAACGTATCCTTACCTGGTAGTTGTGTTGCTTATTTAGCTAAATTGTTCTGTTAGGAGGAGGAGCCTAGCGCGCAACCAAGATGGCCGCGTAGGTGCGAGGCTCCCGAGGACCTCCGCAACCTCCTACATTTATCCTGAATTCATCCTGCCTCGATTGAGGGGACTGTGTTGGTGAGCCTGAGCTGAGGTGGAACCCGTTTTCCGTTCTCGAATCGGACCTCGGGTGCCGGAGTGAGCACCGATTGAAGTTTGCGGCCTTCTTCTCGCCGAACCCCGGATTTGCGTTGGGGGGTGGCCCAGTGGCAAAGTCAACAACGGCGGGCCGGGCCTGGCGAGTCGCGTACCCCGCACTTTCGCTTTCGCTTTCTCGCCGTCTTTGCAAGTGAGATCGCGGAGCCTTTTGTGTTGGTGTGGCCTCGCTGGGGGACCCTGCCTGCCTGCCTGCTGTGGCCCGCCCTGCCGATCTGGGGTGGCCCCCCCGGAGCTCGTGGCCCTGATTGCCTGCCCTCTACGGCGTTGCTGGTGCGATTGTGGGACCAGCGGCGATGGCCACGAAACAAGATGGGGATCGGTCAAAGACCAAGTCGACCCGACGTGGCACCGTCCATCCGGCCAACAGCATGGACCGCTATACCCTCCAGAGGGGATCTCCCGGCGGACCGCACAAGTCCCCTGAGGGCCCATCTGATGCCCCGGACTTGCCCACGGATCTGACTCTCCACGACGTCATGGGCGCCATTTCCGAGATGAAGGCCTCGGTGGGCCAGCGGTTCGACACCCTGGCACAGAAGATCGACGCGGTCCTTGTGGACGTTGGCCTGGTGAGGGCCGATCTTTCCAAGACCAACGATCGAGTTGATTCTTTGGCCCACACCGCATCGGGCCTTACAACTGAGGTGGCGGCACTACAACTGGAGGTACGCCGGCTAAGTCAGGCGAGCGCACTTATGGATCGGCGCCTCGAGGATTCCGAGAGTCGGGCCCGGAGGAATAACATCCGCATCATCGGAGTACCCGAGGGACGGGAGGAGGCGGCGGCGGATCTATTTGTGGAGGACCTGATCGCTACCCATCTCCAGCCTCGGGGACTGAGTAAATTTTTTGCTGTGGAGAGGGCCCACAGGGTTCCCGGGGGAAGGCCGAAGGTCGGAGCCCCTCCGCGACCTCTCATTGCCCGGATTTTTTACTTTCGGGACAGAGACGCTATCCTGCAGCTTCCAGACTACATGGGCCGGTTAAGCTGGAAAATATGGAAGTGAACTTTTACCCTGATTTCACCCAAGCGGTCCAGAAGCAAAGACTGAGTTTCCTGGGCGTTAAGCGCCGACTCCAGGACCTGAATTTAAAGTACGCCATGCTCTTCCCGGCCAAGCTGCGAGTAGAGGTGGATGGTCGCACGCACTTTTTTGATCGTCCCGAAGCGGCCGGGGACTGGCTGGACACTCTGTCTGGGGATCGCGATCGAGATGGCGGGGTGGGGGGGCGGCGGGAGTAGACGGCCCACTGGATCGGGACTGAGGGGTCAATATTGGGCCTCACTCTGGACGAATATGATGCTACTTTCGATCAAGTGTCTGTCTTTGTACATTCCCCTCCCATGGAGGTTGTGTGGGGTCTAGAAGGGGTACTCTTTCCTCCTCTAGGGGGTCTAGCTAGTTTCTTTCTATAGGGGCGACAGGCACACTGCAAGTTGGGGGGGCTGTTCGGGCTCATGCAGGGGTGCAGGGAGGGGGGAGTTTTGTTGGAGTGGGTGGGTTGGGGTGGGGTGTTGTTCGTTTACACCACAAGGCAAACGTATTATTGTGTTATCTTTACAGTGCTCTCTGGGGGACGAGTGATGACTTCGGTTTATGATGGGGGGTAGGGGACTGAGTTTGTTGTCCTGGAATGTCAATGGACTGGGGGACAGGATAAAACGAGGTGTGGTCCTGCAGTTCTTGAAGCGAACCTCGCCCGATATAGTTTTTCTGCAGGAGACGCACCTCATTGGCAACTCCTTTTGCGCCATGAATCGACGAGGCTACCGCCTTGTGGCCCATTCGGGCTTCACGTCTGGTTCAAGGGGTGTGGGCATTATGGTTAAAAACTCGCTCCCGTTGGAGATTGATGAGGTGCGCCATGACGATAGGGGACGTTACACGGTTTTGGTGGGTAGACTGGAGGGCAGAGTGGTCGTTTTTGTGTCAGTATATGTCCCACCGGGGCTGCAGACGACCACCTTTGTGGACCTGGGGCGCCTCCTCCTTGACCTTCCGGAGGGGATTCTAGTGGTGGGGAGGGATTTTAATGCTGTAGTTTCCGGAACTGTGGATCGTCACCCCCCTAGGGATCTCCCCCGGGCCCAAGCGTGGTTGTCTGGCCTCTTGGATACCCTGGGGCTGGTGGATTGTTGGCGTTTAAAACATCCCACGCAGCTACAGTACACCTTCCATTCAGGGGCTCATGGTAGTCTCTCACGGCTAGATTATGTCCTGGTCCCAGCGGCTTATGTGGGGAGGGTGGGAGAAGAGCGCCATTTGGCACGGGGTATTTCGGACCACTCCCCGCTCTTGTTGCACTTTGATATTTTGTCGAGGGGAGAGGGTAGAGTGGCCCCGATCAATCCCTGGTACCTGCGTGACCCCACCATTCGCGCAAAGCTGATTAAATCCCTTAAGCGCTATTTTGATGAGAATGTGGGGTCTGTGGCATCGGCGGTCTCACTGTGGGAGGCGTTCAAGACAGTACTCCGAGGAGAGGCCCTGTCCCTTATTTCCCACTCCCGGAGGCGCGAGCGGGAGGAGGTGACCCGTGTTGAAGCTGAGATAACCGAGTTGGAGGGTGATCTAGAATGTGGGGTGACGGATGATAAATTACATGTTCTCCAACTCAAGCAAGCGGCCTATAAGGCCCTCGTCACGGAGGCGGCCAGGGGCCTCAGTAGAGAGCAACAGGGGAGACTGTATGATGTGGGTGATAAGGCTGGTAAATTGATTGCGTGGCTGGATAAAAAAGAGAGAGCGAGTCGAGTTGTCCCGTTGATTGAGAAAACGAATGGTGTGTGTGTCACTGAACCGGAGGAAATTGTCTCCTGCTTCGCGGACTATTTCCGTGGGGTGTATTCCCCAGTGTCTTCCCGCTCTGAAGAGGATTCCCATGCCCTGCTCAGAGATATCGCGCTGCCTTCCCTTTCGGAGGAGGACAGGGTGTTGTTGGACGCCGCTCCAACCTCCGAAGAAATTGCCCTCGCCATACGCTCGGTCGCTTCCGGCAAGGCCATGGGCCCTAATGGTCTTCCCATCGAGTTGTATAAACTGCGACCGGATACGCTGGCGCCGCATCTCCGTGCTATGTTCCTTGCGGCCCACTCGGTGGGTTCCCTCCCGCTAGACCAGCGTCTGGCTACCATCGTGGTTATCCACAAGGAGGGGAGGCCACGGGACCGGGTCACATCCTATCGACCCATTTCGTTATTGAATGCGGAGCCCAAAATTCTCGCCAAGGTTTTGGCCAATCGGCTGGTCGGCGTGGTGTGTGACTTGGTCCACCAGGACCAGTCCGGCTTTATTCCCCATCGTAACACAGCGCTTAACCTGCGGCGGTTGCATGGGGTGCTCGCACGTGTCCCGTTCATACGGGAGCCGGCCATCTTGGCATCCTTGGACGCCACTATGGCGTTTGACACACTTGAATGGCCATATATTTGGGCGACGCTCGCAAAATTTGGGTTTGGCCCAGGGTTTATCAGCTGGGTTAAATTGTTGTACTCTGGCCCACTGGCGCAGGTGGTTGTGAACGGTAGAGTGTCGGCGCCGTTTGAGTTGGGCAGGGGCACGCGGCAGGGCTGCCCGTTATCGCCGCTCCTTTTTGCGCTTGCCTTGGAGCCCCTGGCGGAGTGGCTGCGGTGGGAACCTTCTATTCGTGGTCTCCGCTGGACCCCCGAGTATGAGGACCGCGTGTCTCTATATGCTGACGATATTCTCCTGTACCTGGCTTCCCCACGTAAATCACTGATAGTACTGGTTGATGTATTGCAATCATTTGGTCGTAACTCCGGCCTTGTCATCAACTGGGCTAAATCGTGCGTGTATGTTCTCTCTGGGGAGGCTCCTATCCTCCCGCGGGGCTGTCCTATCCAGATCGCCCCGCAGGGATTTAGGTACCTGGGTATCTTCATCACCCTAGACGCGGAGGCCCGGTATGATCGAAACCTGCTGCCCCCCCTCCAGCGCCTGAAGGAGGATGTCGCGCGTTGGCGGCGTTTGCCGCTCTCGCCGCTCGGCCGGGCGGCATTGTTTAAGATGATGTCGCTGCCGCGTTTCCTGTACGCTTTGCAGAATACAATGGACCTCGTCCCGGCGCGCTACTTCCGCGAGGTGGAGAGTTTGCAACGCCGCCTGTTCTGGGACGGAAGACCGCGTATCGCCCTGGCGAAGCTGACGCTCCCGTGGTATGACGGGGGGATAGCCCTCCCGGATATAAAACGGTATTATTGGGCCTCCCAGCTGGCTGCGATTAATCACGGCCTATACGGACCCGCCCTAAACCCGGCCTTTGAAATGGATAAGATGCTACTGCCGGGTGGTGACTATAATCGAGCGCTCTACTCCAGCTCGCTCGACGCACGTCTGACGGGCCCCACGCGTGTCATGGTACGAGTGTGGCACGCGGCTAATGTAGCGATGGGGTGAAAGGATCGTTTGACCCGGGCGTCACCACTGTACGCATCTGAGCAGTTGGGCTCCCTGTGGACCTCGAAGGGCTTCGAGAAGTGGGACATGATAGGCATCAGCAGGGTGGGGGATCTCTGGACGAGGGGGGGATTCAAAACGTTCGAGATGCTGCAGACGGAATTCCAGTTGCAAGACAGGGAGTACTTTCGGTATATGCAGATCCGTCATGCACTATGCTCCGTCTTCCCGGACGTCGCCTCCATCCCGGAGTACTCCCCTCTGGAAGATAGAGTGCTGGATGGACATGTACCGGAAAGCACGATCTCGTTAATCTATAAAAAACTGATCAATGACCGCGCGGGATTGCTGCTTGATCTTCGCGAGGCTTGGGTTGCCGATGGATTGGAGCTGGACGACGAGGACTGGGTCTCTGCGGTGGCCTCCCCGAAAGAGGTGGCCATACCGGCCCGCCTTCACTTCGTCCAGCTCAAGATACTCCACAGGGTCTACATAACGGGGCCAAGGCTATTGCGTATGGGCTATGTTGTGGACGGGTTGTGTAAGCATGGGTGTGGTTCTTTGGGGACCTTTCTTCATATTTTGTGGGAATGCCCAGAGGTGGAGCGATTCTGGCGTGGTGTGCATGAGGTCCTGCGGGTGGTTACGCGTGTGCCGCTGCTGCCCGAGGCAAGGAGATGCCTGTTGAACGTGTGGGAACCAACCGACTATTCGGCGCCACAGACGTGGTGGGTGACTCTGGGGTATATGGTGGCTAAGCGCGATATTGCTCAGCTGTGGGGTTCCCAGAGGCCCCCGACTGTTTCGGCCTGGAAGGACAATATGGACTGGTGCATGTTTCGGGAAAAGGTGGTGTATGTAGCGAGAGGTAAGCCTGGGACATGGGTGAAAGTGTGGGGCCCCTAGAACGCCTACCGTGGGGGAATCTGTGCCCCGCCGTTATTGCCCGATCCATCGCCTGCCCCGTCCCCTTAGCCGGTTTAGCTCTCCGGTACCGGGCACTGAGTCCACCCAGTCCCTGTTCTGACCTTCCCCCCCCCCTTTGATACTCCTATGGCTTGGTAGGGTCCCCCTTCTAGGGGAGCACATGCTGCTGTTTTCGATCGTGGGTTGCCTTGTGGTTTGATTTTGTTTGTTGTTATTTATGTTTAAAAGAAACCGTCATGTGGAGTCCGGATGGTGTGGCCATCAACGCGGCTAACTCCTGTACGTTTCCCTTTGCCGCAGCCTGTGTTTTACTGTGTGTATCTTATGCTCCTCTTATTTGCTAGCGGCCGGCCTGAAGGTTGTAGGCCCATCTTTGTATATTCTTTGAACTTTGTAATAAACGGTTTAAAAAAAAAAAAAAAAAAAAAAATTGTTCTGTTAGACACATCGTACTTATTACCTAGCACAAAGTGGTCTAAGGTGGAACGCTGTGCTTCCAAGAACAGCTGTTGATGGCAGGGGCAGCTTGCACATTGAGTTCCTTAATGGCATACTGTGCCAGGGCATTTTAACAATAAATATCTTCAAAACCAAAGGGTCTGGATCAATGTTACCTCAAATTTTTTTCCTCTGTGTGCGGTAGCGTAAGGTCTCTGTGCGTTGCAGCCAAGGCTATGTTTGCCAAGAACCAGACTGCGTGTGTGGGTGCAGCAACAAATATCCGTGCAAAAATCACTCCAAACATTTGCTTAAAAAGTGAAAAGACGGTGCATTTCCACACATACAACGCCACATGATGGGTCTTAAGGCAGGTTTGCAATTTAGATACACACACCATGACATGTATTGTTACACAGGCAAGTACACTTCAGCTTTAGAAGAGCACAGGACTCCAACGGTGGTACCATTATAAGATTTTACTAAAGATTCTCAACTGGAGCTCTATTCACAGGGTGGGGAAATGTTGGGAGTCTATACAAGATCGCATACTGGTAGATACATGCAGGGGGGGCAGTTGTTATGCCCCCCTGTGTGCAGGCACCCCCAGTTCCTGCACAGCATGGACTTTGCAGTCCATGCCCTGCAGGAATTTGCTTTTGAGTTCCCATTTATAGGAACCGCCAGGGGACAGCCTACCAGTAACGAAAAAAGTCAAAATCTGTCCGGTGGTGTTCACATGGGTTTTGGTGGTGCAGGAATGGGGTGGTCCCGTACCGCCAAACTCATAATAAGGCCCTAAGTCAGCATGGTAATCATAGCATTTGCAGCAAAACCAGCAAAACTGTCAGCAGCAACAACTAACAGTAGTTCTTGGATAGCTGACAGAGCAGCAGGAACACAGAATGCATTGCAGCAGCAGTGGGATGTGCACTTGCACAGGAGAGGGCAAAAAGAAATCAGGCTTCTGGTAACAAAGGTTCTGCATGGAAAGGATGACTGGAAGCTGGTTAATGCATCCGGTGCTGAGGAATATTACATAAGCATCTTTTGTTTATATTTCCATCATACAATTTACTGAAAGTTTTTATAAGTAACCGTCATACTATTGATCATACTCGCATATCTTCTGATTAAAACACTGGCATATCAGTTAGTTTACAAAATAATGTAAAGATATTAAAGCCAAAACGTTTCCATGTCAAATTAGTTTGAGTAACTCTAAATCCAACAAAACCGTGGATTTCTTGTATTTGTCATTCATCTTGTTTTTCACCCATAATGCTCGTGGAGGATGGCCAGTGCCTTCAATACCTTTTGCTAATCGGGTGCGTCTGTGAGGCAGATTGTGTGAGTATTCATGTTAATCGCAGCGCCCGTCACACGCTGCAATTAACACAAATACTTTCTCAGCGGCATGCAATCTGCCCTGCACAGGGCCACCCTTTGAACTGGTGGCATCTTGTGAGACAATGTTTTTTGGTGCCCCCCAATAACCACCTCATCATGGATTTCCCTTAATACCAACCTTTAACAGTGCCCCTCAAGTCTCCATTACCACTCTCTCTGAGATGCACACCTCATACTAGTGTAGGGTGTCAGAGCACTTTACATTTCACACACATTAAACAGAGACAATCATTCATAGGTTGGTAAATCAGTGTATGAGAAATGTTACATAAGAGAGGACAGCAAAGTGTAGGAGTGGCATGTCATCCATACTAGTAGGCAGTATAGATTAAGAGTGCTTGGTTCTGGAGAAGCACAAACTCAGAATTTAAAATGTAACACCACGATTGGGGGTTCTCTTTAATAAGAATGACTTTTTACCCAAATTAACACTTTTTGCAACATTAGGATAACGAATGGCTGGCGAAAAAAATCATAACGCTCTGATCTATACCTTGCAGTATGCATGAAGTTCTTAGATGACAGTTGATAGTTTACTGTTCTATATTAGGATTTTAACTTATAAACTGCAAGTAACAAAATGACCTCTCTGACAAAAGTACTATCACGCTAACCTATTTTCATTCTATGCACTTTGGGATCTGCTTGGTGCACTTTCTTTGCAGCAGTGGTGAATGATGAAGCTGGCCTTAAAAATTACACGGTCTTAGATTGTAAGCTTGTGTAGTTAGTTCCTTGACCATTATCTTACCCTCGAAAAGTGAACGTGGCACAGTAATTCAGGTCAGATTGTTCCTTTGGCAGTGAGGTCACGGCTGATTTGCAAATTGTTCTTTACGAGCACAGATGAGCTAAACAGCCTTGTAACGAAAAGCTAATTGGTGGTTATAAAGTGTGGATTTATGTATTACATCCCTCACTCTGCTGTTCTCAGCCAATCTCACTCCAATATGTGAAACAAACAGGAATGACTAAGGAAGGGCCAGTCAGTCACTCACTGGACACCACTAGATTTCAGTTCATGAAAGAATTAGCCTGAAGACATGAGTCAAGATATTCAGAGCCACTTTAACTTTCTACCAGCAACTTCCATACTACCCTCTACCAGCAAGACGAAATCTCCATTCATGAACTGATCAGACAATCCTGATCATCTAGAGCAGTTTACATTCAGGATCGAAGAAGCCACTAAATCTATGCAAACCACACCATTGCCAAAGAACAATGGCTGGAGTGGAATTTTCTAACACATTTATCACACTCCATTACTCTCCACGCACTGGCTTGTGAAAATCATGGATTGCTCAGTACCTACCTAATCATAGGTTTTAGGAACGACAGAGTGGCTGTGAGGTTGTAGCTCTGGAATAGGCTTGTCGTCATGGAATTCCTTTATGCAGGGTTCAGGTATGTCCCATCCACAGGAGTAGGAGGTGTAGTTCGTTCAGGGATATAACACAACAGAGTGTTGTGAAAAGTATGGTGAAGGTAGAGATAAGGCAATTTTAGTTTGATGTCTACTTTTAGGTAAGCATATCAAATATGTCAAACTCATTTAGGTAGGAGCAATCATAGCATGAGGTAAGGCTGCTACCTTAAGATGACAGCACTAGGTCACGTGAAATTACTAGATCTGAAAACGGTTATCTCATCTCCTTTCATCTTGATGGCAGCACTCAGTGGTGTCAAAAACAAGAAAAGACCTCAAAACAGATATTTCATCTCATCGTAGATGTCAGCACTAGATGGTGTTAAATTAGGCCAGAAAACAGCTCCTTCATCTCAAAATAAGATTTTAATCTTAAGTGGTGCCAAATTACAGGCAAGGGCATGAAAATGTCCATCTCATCTCATCATAGCCTAAAATGTCAGCACTAACTGGTGTCAGATTACAGATTTAACACATCAGCAGTTCACTAATATTAATCTCAAATTCACAGTAACGTACAAAAATACTAGTTACTGCTTTGATTTACTTGTAACAAAGTGTCACTCATTTGGCAGTAGAATGGCACTTATATACACACTGAAACCACCAAAATGCCACACATAAGTAGTATCACTCATAGTCCTTGAAATGTCACTCAAAAGTACACTGAAATTATCCATATGTTACACATAGCGATCTGAAACCTTGTCAGCTATGACTGAAAGGCTGGGGCCCTGGGCCAGAGCCCACTTTGGCCATGCCTTAAAACGTCTCTGAAGGTTACCAGCATGACGTGCGTTCAGGTGTTTCTGAAAGCACACGTCTGCTGCATTTCTTTTGTTAATAGAGTGGGCACACAAACTGCCTGCTCTATTAACAAAAGAAATGCAGCAAGTCTACAAGCAGACGTGTGCTTTCAGAAACACCTGAACGCACGTCATGCTTGTAATCTTGCTGCCTTTCATTTGTTAATAGGGCACAGCTGCGGGGCAGATTGTGTGCCCCTTCGTGAAAGTATTCATGTTCATTTCAGCGCACACGGGCGCTGCGATTAACATGATTACTTCCAAAAAGGCACACAATCTGCCTCGCAGCCGTGCCCTTTTAACAAAAGAAAGGCATCAGGAGCCACTTGAGGACAAACTTCGGGTGGTCTTTACCGCCACCAACTACAGAAGGAAATGACCGTTTTTCGCGCCGCAGGCATTTTAAAAGCGACGGCGCGAACGGTCCACAGCTGCATGTACGCGCTTCAAGTATTTCTCTGCGCGCTCACAGAGACATGCCGGCGCGCAGGCGCTCACGTTAATGGGAACAGTGGTCTGGATAAGGCTTTACAATGGACTTTAATTAATTAGTGACTGTAAGAAATAGGGATATTAGGTGAGAGGGGAGGAGTCCCATTCAAATAACAAACAGAATCCTTGTTAGGGTGAACTACAGCAGTCACCAAATTAACATGTGCTTAGATCACAGGCAGCTTGGCACAAAAGCAGTCTGACTTAAATTGGAGGTAATGTGTAAAGTATGTATGCAGCACTCAAACAGTAACAAAGTGAAAGCACAACACAAGAAAAATCCTAAACCAATTTAGAAAAATAGAGTAAATTGTAATAAATACATTTACACCTAAACAAAAATCCTTTCAGTTGAAAAATGGGGGAAAATAGCACCAAGAAGCACAAAAAGCCAACCGCAGTTATCTGGTCATGCTGACCCGGGGAAAGTCTCAAGTTCAAGCCGACCACAATAGAGCTCAGGTCGGATACGAGGATCAGATTAGTACCAATGAAGAGAGACTTTGTTAAATCTGCATGAAGAGTGCTGTTCGTGGAGGCTGCGAGCAGGAAGAGGCTTTGGTGCAAGGAGCAGGTCTAGTGGGTACCAGGCAAGCAGGTCCACTCTTCTATCTCTAGTCTTCAGTCAGCCAGGCGGTCCCCCTTCTTCAAACAGCAGGGCAGTCCTTCTTCTGAAGCTTCCTCAGGTCCAAAATCATTCTGATGAGAGATTCTGAATGTCCTGCTTTTATACCTTGTGCAAGCCTTTGTGTGAGGGGATTCCCTGACCTACCCCTCAAAACTGATTCTGGCCAGTTCTTCCACTTACTCTAGTCTTTTTTCCAAACTGGCTTGGGAGACAAAGGCCTGGTGTCAGGTGCTGTGGTTACGGCCCTTTGAAGTGTTACCAGAGCAGGTCACAACTCCTCCCCAGCCATCCTTTCAGGATGACCCTCTCTCCTCACACCTAAGCCTCTTCGGTCTCACTGTCTGGAAGCAAAACACAACCCACAACAGCAGAACCTTTCACAGTCATGTGACCCAGGACAGTGGCAGAAAGGCACAGTTGGTTTAGGCAAAAAATGCCAAATTTCTAAAAGTGGCTTTTTTCAAATTGTAACATAATATCCGACTTTTCCATTAAACAGGATTTTAAATTACAATCCATTTGAGTATAAACATAATTTCTCTATCTGTTCCCAATTTGGAAACAGCACTTAAGTGTAATAAGGTAACCACGTGTTAGTCAATGGGAGAGACAACAGTGAAAATCTACTTTAGGGGTCTGTTACTGTCAGGGCACGTACAACCTAAATACTCATGTCCTACTCTTTAAATACCCTGCATCGTTCCCTAAGAGCTTTTAGGGCCTACCTTAGGGCTGATTTATAAGTATTAAAATGAAGGCTTAAGCCATCCAGGAATGGCAGTTTAAAACTGCACTACAGGGGGGCGTGGCCAGCCAAGATGGCCGTGTGGACGTAATCCCTGACGGCTCTGCTGCCAAGACAGACTGAAATACAGACAACATCGCACTAAAGCAAACAAAACTATGGTAATGCACCTGGAATAAAGCGGAGACGACTCTGATCCATTCTGCACCACCTGGAATTTGATTTTGATCGGTGGATGGCGAGCGATTGAGGGCCAAGTGAGAGGCCGCTGCTCCCGCCGGAGTTGCACCCGTGGCTCATGGCAGTATGGTGCAGGAGAGGGAGAGCAGGACGGGACCCCTGGGACCAGCCACGAGGGAAAGCAATTTGTTTGCGAGGCATACCTGGAAGACCGGGAGCGGAGCCCAAACTTCAGCGGCCCGTGAGTGACTGCGAGACGTAGCAGGAGACGCGACGGCCGCCATTACACGAAGGTGCAGCGCGGATGGGAGAAACGAGCGGTGTGCATGGTGGGGAGTTGTGGCAGCTAATTTGAAGAGGTGGTAAGCGTGGGCAGAGAGTAACGGACCAGAGAAGACTTCCTCACCTTTTGGGCAGAAACTCCACACTAATGCCTGAGGTGGAAGCAATGCCTGACCCCAACATGGCGCCCACTGCGGACGAAATACCTTGTGATGACAATGGGGCCCCATATAACACAGATTGCCTACATTAGCAGAGGAGCATACCTCACTCACCTTGATATGCAGACTATTAGAGCATCTTCCAACACACTGCCTTAGCAAGGGTGAGGAGATACAATAGACACCCCCGAAACGACTCGAATCGGCAATTAGTAGGGAATGCCTGCTTGAGGAGGAGAGGGGCCACCTAGCGTAAGAGAGACTATGTGCCGAAGGGTGAAATACGAAAAGCCCAAGTTTGAGGATAGAGCAGAGAAAGCTTTGGCGCTCCTACGCAGAGGCGCACCGGGCACTAGGCATAGATCCCACCTGGGAAAGGGGGTTACCCCTACATTCGGATAATCGCGAAGGGTAGTAATGCTGGAGAGGGGGTCAAGGTTATTCCAGGCTCTGCGACTCAGGAAGTCAAGGCCCCAGACATTTCACGGTGCACACCAACTGCAACTCTATGCCACCCAAAAAACAACCCCAGAGCAACAGGGTGTCTACATATTTCGCACCTACCTCCAATATGGAACCATAACAGAGCACACGTGAAGAGACCGGAATGGCGCTATCTAAGGACGACCTACTCACCTCTTTAAGAGCATTCAAGCAGGAATTGAGGGACAAACTGAAGGCGGGTTGGACACAATCACTAGAGCCCTGAAGGCGGACTTGAGTGGCAGACTCACCTCACTGCAACAAGACATCGATTTGGTGGGCACGAGGGTGCTGGACATGGAAACTAAAAATGCAGAACTCAAACAGGGATCGTAACGCATATCAGCCATGACGAGGGATCTCCACGCTCAGCTCACAGCAACACAATTAAAACAAGAGGATCTGGAGAACCGCTCTCTGCGAGACAACCTACAAATTTGCAACCTGGAAGAAGGAGCGGAAGGCCCGGACCTCGAGGCCTTCATAACGGGTCTATTCTCTGAAATACTGGGAGCAACGACGGTGAAGGTGAAAATAGAGAGAGTCCATAGAATGGGAAGACTTCTACAAGGCGAGAAACGCCGGCCAAGGGACATCCAGGCCAAACTACACTCCTTCAAAACTAAGGAAGCAATAATTCAGGCAGCCAGGAAAAGGGATGTGGTGAAGTTTCAGGGGTTTACTTGTGACCTATTCCAGGATATCGCCCTGGCGACCTTGGCTCTATGTCAGCAATTCCGCCTCGTCACAGACAAGTTATTGCACAACAACATCCGCTACCGTTGGACTTACCCCTTCGGTCTCAGCTTTGAATATAATAATAGGTTGCGCCACATCACCGAGGTCTAGGAGGCGTGTAGAGTCCTGGGGATCCCGATACCAGCTCATAATCCAGGAGAGAATACTCCGTCTCTTCCAAGCACCGACATGCCTAATGGGGGTGAGTCAAGATCTCCCCAGATCAAAGAAGACCCAGGATGTTACTGATCTGAACTGAGAAATGCCATAGCGAAACTTAGACAAGAGAGTCAATAGACTGGATCTAAAGAGCTGAACTGATATGGCTTGGATGAGTGGAGACTCATATACATTACGAAGCGGACAAAAACGACCATGTTCCACTCCCCCTGCAGTCTCAGTAATATGGGACATTTCTCCCTTGATCGCTGTTTACCCCACTTCGCCGTGCGCACTCAGAGGATCGGAGCGTTCCAGTCTGGACACAGGGGGACGGTGATTGTCTCTACAACTAGCTGCAATGCAGAACTTTTGGCAGCGGACTTTGGTCCTAATCGCCTCACAGTGTCAGACAGACACTATGGAGGTACGCGGGACTGGGGAGAGACAGTCCCAAAGTTGACACTGTTCAAGTTCATTTGTTTCTGTTTTTTTATTCGTGTTTTACTTTTTGACCTTGGGTGATGGGGATGACACAGAGGGCTTTGAGGGGAGGGAGCGATTGAGGTGACACAAAATGCAGCGACCCGATGGGATGGAGAGAGGGGAGGGACGGGGGAGAGGTGTGAGAAGGGATACGTACTAAGATATAATCATGTGATGATAATCTACCCGTTATCATCAATATGGTGATCACCACTTTGTCTTGGAATGTGCGAGGTATGAATGCCCCCTTTAAGCGTCAAAAGGTTTGGAAGTACCTCACAGATGAACACTATGACGTGGTGGCCCTTCAGAAGAACCATTTCAAACGATCTGAGGATCACAGGTTGAAACAAATCCTACCCACTGATCTACACATCCTCCTCCACCACAAAACACAACGGGGTGGCTCTGCTCTTTCACTCCTCACTCAGATTCCAACCTGAATACTACAAAACGGACAAGGAGGGGAGGGTCCTCATGGTGAAGGGGCATCTTCGGGGGCGACAGTGCACCATAGCGTCGATATACGCACCCAATACTAACCAGGCGAAATTCCTTCACTCCTTGCTGTCTTTTCTGGGTGCTTTCCGTCGGGCGACATAATACTCATGGGGGACTTTGACCTCACCTGGCACTCGGGAGTAGACAGTTCCAACTCGCATAAATCTCACACGGGCAGTTTTCCAAAAGCTCTGAAACAAGAGGTACAGGAGATGGGTCTCAAGGACGCATAGAGAAAAGTGCACCCCGACAATACAGATTATACCTTCTTTTCTCATGTCCACCGCAGCTATTCATGACTTGATTACATGTTTCTCAGTCAAACCCTTGATAGTCAAGTCTGAGAGGCCACCATACACCCTATCGTTATTTCTGACCATGCCCCTATAGCAGTCTCCATGGAATGGGCGTGCACTGCACCTAAGTCCAGGAGGTGGTACTTCACTAAGGCCTTAATTCGAGATAAAACATCGCAGGATGCACTAAGGGCTTCCATTAGAGAATTCTTCCAAATAAACAACCCTCAGGACACATCCACAGCAAATAATTGGGACACATTCAAAGCCGTCATTCAGGGTCAATGCTTGTCCCTTATGTCAGCCCTTAATAAAGAGAGGATGGCAGTGAGGTTACTTTTAAAGGGGGAACTACAAACAGCAGAACGCGTGCACAATGTCAATCCCATCCTTACACTCCAGAGAAAAGTCACGGCCCTGAAAGGGAAGCTGCACGCAATTTACTTGAATAGGGCAGACATGACTTTGCTTTGCTTTCAGCAGCCGTCATATACTCAGTTTAACAAAATAGGGTCGCACTTGGCGTGACAACTGAGAGTAAAAAGGTAAAGAGAATATATTGTAAGCATAACAGATACCACAGGTGCTCAGATTAGGGAGGGCCCTGGGAAGGCGCGATTGTTTAAAAACTTCTACGATACACTCTACACTCCAGATCAAGCCAACTTACACGTCCAAGCAAATTACCTGAACTCAGTGCCGCTGCCTCAGGTAACGCCCTACCAGAACGAACAACTTCGGAAACCTATTTCGGAGGAAGAGGTCCAGGCGGCCCTCAAGACACTCAAGCTGCATAAAGCCCTGGGACCGGATGGCCTGACCGCGCAATTATATAAAAGCTTCAGTGCAGAACTCATTCCCCAATTCACTATTCTTTTTAATCACTAACACCCTTATGCATCAAGCCAAAATCCAGTCGGTAAAATACCGAATCGTTAATAGCTCCCGGTATTGCGTGAAAAATACCCAATCCCAATGCATCAACCCAAAACCCGAGCAAATAACGAATCGCAAAATAAATAACCTCGAACATACCGAATCGCTAATACCCAAAATGCTAATTTACCGAATCGCTATATACCGAATTAGCAATTACCGAAATCACTATTAGCTCCCGGAAAGTGCCAATAGCAAATAACGAATCGCACCCCAATGCAACAAAACTCGCTAATAACGAAAATCCCAAAAATCGCTATTTTGCAAGAGCTAAATAAGGGGAATCAAAACCTGGAGGTAAAGTTACAAAAAAAAAACAAAAGATGAGGCTAAATTCTTCCTACATGTGCAAATGATTGAGGCAATCACTAAACCCTTAAATGTGGCCCAGGAGACCCTGTTGGCTCCCACAAAATGGCTGCCCTCTACGTGCTTGCAAGGAGGATGCGGATCAATGCAGCAGGACAGCGCAGGAGAAGGGTCCAGGAGCGAGTTTTCAGACTGCGCATAACCTTGCTCGGCCAGAATGAGGACGAGGTGTACCAGAAGTATCGCCTCAATCGCGCTATGATCATGCGCCTGATTGCAGACCTGGAACCATTACTGCAGCACCAGACACACCGGACAAATGCCATCCCTGCGCGCGTTCAGGTCCTATGCAGCCTGCACCTACTGGCCTCAGGGAGTTTCCAGGGGGTAATTGCGGTGGCCGGAGGTGTTTCGCAAAGCGCACTGTCACGCTTCTTCAAGAAATTCCTAGATGCCATGCTGACAATGCTCCACACACACATCAGCTTCCCCACAACCCCACAGCAGTTGGACCGCACTAAACAGGCTTTCTACCAGGTGGCACAATTTCCACATGTGATTGGATGCATCGACTGCACGCATATCCCCATATGTCCTCCGTCAGCAAATGAGTACCTATTCCGGAACCGCAAGTCATACCACTCGATCAACGTGCAGGTTGTGTGCAATGCCAACAACATCATAACGGACCTAGTGGCACAATTCCCAGGGAGCACACACGACTCATACATCTTCCGCAACAGTGGAATGCACAGGCGACTAATCAATGGAGAATTTGGAGAGGGACTCCTGTTAGGTACGTAGAAATACGCTTCCCCACACCAACACCACACATGTATGTACATCACCAATGCTAAGTCTATGCTTCTATCTTCTAGGTGACAGTGCTTACGCCCTGCGGGAATACATACTCACCCCATACCTAAATCCAGCAACCCCGCAGGAACATCGCTACAACGTTGCACACATCAGCACGAGGAATGTGATAGAGCGGACTTTTGGGATTCTCAAGAGCCGCTTCCGTATCCTCCACAAGACTGGCGGAGCCATGCTATACCAACCAGAAACATGCTGTCGGATAATTGCTGTATGTGCAATGCTGCACAACATTGCCACCAGAAGGGGGATACCCATGGAGGTGGACAGGGATGACGACCACCAGGCTGACCAACCACCCGCCCAACGACGACCGGCACACATCCCAAACACAGCAGAGGGCCATAGGAGGCGGACATACATAATGCAAAATCATTTTTGACCCTGGGTAAAATGAGACATTACAAGTTGGTTTTGGGTGCAACTGTTTAATGCACAGTAGCACTGAGGAATGTGCAACAGAACTAGCATTGTGAATCATGCTCCGATTGCATACATGTAAATAAAAGGTGCCTTAAAGTCAGGCCTGTGCAAACACAATAATTGGATGGGCATGGTTGCCCCACCATGGTCCTGCAGCATGTCCAAATGTCTAGTGGCGCTTGCCACGTACACCAAGCCTCCGCTCAGGTGCATCCAATGCCTCACCACGGCCTGTCCCCGTGGAGGCACGTGAACTGCGGCGCCTGGTGCTGGCCTCTGCCAGTGACACGCTGCTGACACTGGAGGCAGCCTCACTTGTGTCATCCCCTCCCAATGCTGCAGCACTGCATGTGCTGCTCTGAAGTTGTTCCACAGCAGTGGTGATGTGTCCCAGTGACTTAGCCACATCCCCGCAGAAGTGCCCAAGGTCCACCTGCAGGGAGACTGTGCGGCGTGCCAACACAGCGGTGCAGTTGCTGTGCCGTTGTATGGCCTTGGTAGCGGCGGCGGAACGCAACATTAGCTGCCGGTTACTCCTCCTCTGGGACTCATGGCCCTCCCTGATGGCACGGGTGAGCTCACGTACCTCCTCCCTGAGCTGAGCATTGCCATCAGCAACCGCAGTGGTCTGGTCCCTGACCGCCGTGCCCATGTCCCTGACCGCGGAGCCCATGTCGGTGACTGCTGCAGTCATGGCGCGCATCTCCCTCGCAAGGCGCACGATATTGCAGCTAATGCTAGCCACATGTCGTCCCTGCAGGCTCTGTGTACGCAGCATCCTCTCCTCGATTGCAGAGGTTGTTGGGACATCCTGGTCTGCTGAGGAGACGGAACTGCGACGGGCCCTGTGACGCCGTGCGTGTGTTGAGCCTCCAGGTGGTGCAGCAGGTGGTGTGGATGTGCGCTGCCTGGGTGCCAATTGCGGGGGGGTGTTACCATCTCCTGCAAGGGCGCAACTTGGTGCCTGTGCCTCTGCGGTATTGTGGCTGTACTAGCTGCAGGCTGTTTTGCTGGTGCCGTTGCTTGTGGCGCTGTTGCTGGTGCCTTGGCTAGTGGCGCAGGTGCTGGTGCCTTAGCTTGTGGCACTGGTGCTGGTGCCGTTGATTGTGGCGCTGGTGGAGGTGGTGCTGGTGGGGTGGCAGGTGTTGGCGATGCGTGCGCATCCTGCGCTGTCTCCTGGTCTGACTCCACGGGTGTCTCCGAAATGATCAGCTGGTCGCTGTCGTCAGAGTCCCCAGGTGATGCATCTGTGTGTGAAACAGTGCATGATTAGTGGGATGATTACACCTACATAGTGTTGTACCCATTAATGTCCCTCTGTGGTCCAACAAATGAACAGTCTCCAGCCATGTACAAAATATTTGGTGTATGCTCATAGGATTTACGCCTGTACATGCACTCTGGTCTGACTAGACTACAACTCCCAAGATGCAGTAGTGTCATGTGTGGAGCTGTCTGTGCCAGAGCTGCAGACACAGTGAGATTGGGCTGGGGGCATGGGTATGGATTTACGCTATGCTGGGTGTGGCACAGGCATGCATCTTACCTTGGGCACTTGTGGCTGCGCCGGACGTGTCCATCTGGGTCACCCCCACGACGGCTTCCCGCTCTATGGTCCCTTCCACAAGGTCCTCCAGGGCTGTGTTGGATGGTGCAGTAGATGTTCCGCCTCCAGTCCTTCTTGCCTCCCGTAGCCTCTCAGCAATCCTCTCTTTGGCGCGCTTCCGCAGGTCATACCACCGTTTTTTAAGGTCGTCGATGCTGCGGGTAGTGACGCCAACCGCATTGACCCTCTCACGGATGCGCTGCCAGATGCGCCGCTTCTCTGTCTCAGGCACCTTGAGGGACAGCTTGCCAAAGAGGCGGTCGTGTTTGCTGGACACTCCCTCGATGAGGTACTCCAGCTCCCTGTCCGAAAACTTCTTCTTGCGCTTGCGTGCAGATTCTGCGCTGGATGGCACTTCCTGCGACATGATGGATGTCTGATGTGATTAGCAGAATCGGTGTGGCCTCACTCTGCACAGCCTGTCCTTATTTCCAGCTCCTGTCTGCTCCTCTGTCGAGGCTATGTGGGTGGGGCAGCAGTATTTCCTGGTTGGTGATGTCATCAGCACGTTCCCGGAGCGACGCGGCAATTTGCGATTTCGCTATTACCGATTCGGTAATAGCTAACTCGGTATTACCGAACTCGCTATTAGCCAAATCGGTATTACCGAACTCGCTATTTGCTAGTGAGGCCGTTTGCGTGCCCCGCTATTAAGGAATCGGTAAATTTAGCGATTTTTAAGGAATCGCTAAATTTCACCGAATCTGTTGATGCATGCCAATTACCGATTCCTTAATGGCGATTCCTTATTTTTCGCTATTAAGGAATCGGTATTCGTTTGGTTGATGCATATGCCCCATAGCGACCTGTACCCAAGTGACCCGTACCATGAGCGAAGTATTAATCACTGTGATTCCTAAGGTAGGGAAGGTTGCTCACCTCTGTGGTTCTTACCGCCCCATAGCGCTTCTTAATCTGGACGCTAAATTGTATTCCAAGATACTGGCCTCTAGGTTAGACATTTTGATGCCAGATCTCATACACCCGGACCAATCTGGTTTTATTAAGGGCAGACAAACACATGACAATGTGTGCAGGGTGATCCACTTAATAGAGAAAACCCATAAGAAACAGATTCCTGCAACACTTCGGGTCTTGATGCCGAGAAGGCGTTTGACCGGGTGGACTGGTCCTTTCTCTTCCAGGCCCTTCAGGGATTTGGTTTCTGCGACACCTTCATCAACATTATACGAGCTAACTTCGCAGCACCGAGTGCCAGGGTCTTGGTTAACGGGGTGGCATCAGATCTTATTTTTTTTGGGGTGAGGAACAAGGCAGGGCTGCCCCCTATCTCCGCTCCTCTTTGCGCTCAGTATTGAACCACTAGCAGCAACTATTAGGGAGTCAACGGAGATTAAAGGGGTGCCCTTTGGTTCCGACAAACACAAAATATTTCTGTTCGCCGACGACGTCTTGTTGATATTGTCAGACCCCCTACGCTCATTGATTGCAGTGCAAGAGGAGTTGACCCGGTTTGAGCAGGTAGCAGGTCTCAAAATTAACCTTCCTAAATAATTTCTCCTAAACCTAACACTGCCAGAAACCGAAATGAGAAATCTGGAGGCAGCTACACCATTCCAGCGGGCCAAGAAAGACTTGACCTACCTAGGGATTAAATTAACCCACAAAATATCAGATTTGTCCGCTGCCAATTATCCTCCGCCTCTCACCCAACTGCAGGTAGACCTCAAACGCTGGACACCTCTTTATTTAGCCTGGATTGGCAGACTTCATTAAGATGGTGGTTCTGTCGAAATTTCTGCATTTGTTTCAGAGCCTCTCAATCAGCCCAGAGAAACACTTCTTACACAGAGCACACATAGTGAAAAAAAATATGTCTGGCAGAATAAGAGTCCGAGGTTACCATTCCACCTCCTAAGAAAATCCACAGATGAAGGGGGCCTAGCGATCCTTGACCTGACACTCTATTACAAAGCAGCACAACTCTGGGTCATAGTTGAGTGGTCCCACCATGAATCGGACAAACACTGGTTACATATGGACCGGGCGATAGCCGGTCGGGTGATCTAGGACCTTCTCTGGAAACCAAAATCAGATTGCCCAGCAAATGCTTACATTAGTACCCCTACCAAAACGACTCTCCACACATGGGACGATGTGCTGCGACAGACTGACTGGATGACGTTCCTATCCCCATTCACCCTTATACATTACAGCCCAGCGTTCCCACCCGCACTAGAACGGGACCTTTCGACGTATGGAGGGAGGGGGGATGCCTGACGCTTACACACCAATTCCACAATTGGGATTTCGTAACATTTGAAAACTGTCAGCGCAAATTCAATCTGCCCAAGTCAGAATACTTTCACTATCTACAACTACACCACTGGACTATGCAACCCGAGATCAGGGACGGGGCGACGAGGGACTTCACACCACTAGAACACTATCTGACGGAAGCAGGCACAATGAAAGGGGCTATCTCTTTCCTTTACGCACTATTATTACACACCCTACCATCCCCTCGTCCCCGATATCTTGAATTTCAGGAAAGAACACGAGGCCAGGATATCACGGACACTCAGTAGAAGGCTTTATGGAAGGACATAGGGCGTCACAATCACTCACTGACATAATAAGAGGCCCATTATAAGGTACTTTATGACTGGTACTAATACCCCACCAAACTCAAGAAGATTTTTCCCAACACAACAGACCTATGCTGGAGGGGTTGCGGCCTTCTCGGAGATTTTCGCCACATATGGTGGGACTGTCCAGTCATTCGACCCTTCTGGAATGAAATTCTTGCGCATATCAAAGACATCCTAGGATATCCCATACCGTCTTCTCCTCAATTTGTACTTCTAGGGCTTAGGGACCCAGGGCTGATGCACCAAACCACGGCGGATCACGCCATCATCTGGCTTTGTCTGGGTGCAGCCAAAACAGCTTTGGCTGCAGCCTGGAAGAAGCAGGAGGCTCCGCCCTTGACACAATGGCAGGCACGCCTCTGTAGAGCGCTAACCATGGAACAATTGAGTGATATTTAAAGAGACGCTTTTAAAAATTTTGAATACACCTGGGGGCCTTTAGTTCAGTATTTGTCCACTGGGCTACCAATGACTACATGTTCCCCGGGGGTTAGAGCACTCCACCTGTTCCAATTCTAAGCAGAGTGCCGTCACACACCAGAACGCCTCATAGACTTCGCTCCACTCTTACTAGTCACCCACTGTCTTACTTAGCCTGGGTTACACAAACCCAGCTTATTTTCTTTTTTTCGTATTTTTGTTTCTTCTCATTTTGTGTTTGGTTCACACACAGTTGGGGGTTCATTCCCAGGCGCTCCTATACGCTCACCGTAAGCGAATGCTGGGTTTGGGGGAGGGGGAGGGTTAGGGGTACATGGGTGGGGTTCGTTTAAGAAGACTTGGTTGCCCGCAACGTACATATATTTATATCTCCTTGAGGACAATGGGACCGGAACCAACCGCAATACTCTTTACATGGAAATAGCATTACGACAGCTGTATACGGGATGATTGACTATATGTATTGCCATTTGCTATGATAACTCTGTGGGAAAACTCAATAAAAAACAAGTTTGATAAAAAAAAAACCTGCACTACAGAGTGCAGTGGCAGGCCTGGGACATGTTTTACAGTGTTACTTTAGTGGGTAACACAATGAGTGCTGCTGCCAACTAGTAGCATTTCATTTACAGAACCTAGGTACAGGCAGTACCATCTACAAGGGACGCACAACTATATTAAATGTGCCAGTCAGGCATAGCCCAATTTTACTATGTTTACACGCTGATTAGCAGGGGAAAAGTGCACAGAGCCCTGTAAGCTAACACAAACGGATTTGGCAAAGAAAGACAAAAATCTACGGTAACCCTGCAGAATGTGCCAGATCCAACAGTGACCTAAAGCTTTATGGGACTTGTAGTTTTGTTTTGCTTCAATTTGACTGGCATCATAGATTATAACGTGTTGAAAAAGGACAGCACAGATCGGAAGCTCTGTGCACCAAGTGACTTGGAGGCATCTTGCATCCTAATTTCCGATAACGTCCCTGGTGCAAATAGGGAATTGCACACAATGGCTGCAACTTCTCTGCCTAACCTTGTTTGATTGGGGAGCTACTCACTCGCATGTAAGTTTATATCGAGAGAAGAAGGGGAGTTGGGATACTAAAAGAATGGAACCAGGCTCAGTCCTCTCATTTAGTATCCAATATTTTATAAACCTCTGCTTTTCAATCTTCAACAGGGATACCAAACCATAGGTGCCAACGGTGAAGTCCATTGCAGTGGCTGCAACTAACAGCAAACAAGGGGTATGGGGTAATTACCAATGCACCTATCTTTTTGACTATAGTGGCAATATTTTATAATATATACGGGTGATAAGAATCAGAGTCTCGATACCCCTTATGCCTCCATGGATAAAGATCCCATACATTTACAGCTTCACCAATGATTCAGCACTCCAACATGTGTAATAATGAATATGTTTTACAAGTTCAAACAAAGTAAAGAGAAGCACTTCAATTCCGCAGGTTCCGGTTTCTTTAGTTCTTTATTTACAAAAATCTTCATAAAAACGACTGTAGCTAATGCGTTTCGACCTCAAAGGTCTTCTTCAGGTCTCTTAATCCTAATTCCACCAACCAGGTCAGGTCGCTTGTTGAGTGGCTTCTAAATGCATTATCGCAAAGTCAATTCTGGCTGTCTGAACATGGGTTTATTCACCCCATGTGTATTTCTTCTATGTATGAACCGCTCCCGCCTCGTAGCCAAAATCATCACCAATTGGCTGGTAGTCCATTGCGCCCTTCAGATGGAACCCACATAGCAATGTGTAGTTATGCGAGTGACCAAGTTCTCCAGATATGCTCATACAGAAGAATTTGCATGAACTACATATGTATTCTCAAAGTTGTAGAGTAGTAGGAGAAAATTATGCATTTCAATTTTATAAAGAAAATAAATAAATGTGTACTTTTATATGACTTAATATAATAGAGTAAATAAAGATTTATGCTGATGAAGAAGAGTAAGGGTTTACCACTATTAGGATACAAATAGCACCTGTCCTTCCTATGTACACCATATGTTTCCTTACTTTTGCCTCCACCAAATTAGCACTTAGTGAAATAGCCTTCTATGGGTAAAGCACAGATCTAACTCTTGTTTTAAGGCAAGTTAAGATATGTATATGTGACTCTGCTTAGGAGTCACTTAAGGTAAGCTATAGCTTACAGGTCTGATTATGCTCACAAACAAAGTAAAATCAAATCAAATGGGGGATGCTTAGCAACCACATGTGGTACATCAGGCTTGTGCTGCTATCTCTTGGGACTCCTATGAATAGTCTGTGGTACCGCAGGCTTCTGCCATTAACTCTTGTGACTCCTAGTAACAGCCTGTGGTACTGCAGGCTTGAGCTGCACTCTGGGGACTCCTAGTAACAGCCTGTGGTACTGCAGGCTTGTGCTGCACCCTGGGGGCTCCCAGTAACAGGCTATGGTACTGCAGGCTTCTGCCATTATCTCTTGGGACTCCTAGTGACAGCCTGTGGTACTGCAGCCTTGTGCTGCACTGTGGGGACTCCTGGTAACAGCCCGTGGAACTGCAGGCTTGTGCTGCACCCTGGGGGCTACTAGTAACATCCTGTGGTACTGCAGGCTTGTGCTGCACCCTGGGGGCTCCTAGCAACAGCCTGTGGTACTCCAGGCCTGTGCCATTAACCCTTGGGACACCCAGTAACAGTATGTGGTACTGCAGGCTGGTGCTGCAAACTGGGGACTCCTAGTAACAGCCCGTAGTACAGCAGGCTTGTGCTGGACTCTAGGGACTCCTAGTAACAGCCTGTAGAACTGCAGGCTTGTCCTGGACTCTAGGGACTCCCAGTAACAGTCTGTGGAAGTGCAGGCTTGGGCTACCTATTAGGGACTCCTAGTAACAGCCTGTGGTCCTGCAGGCATATGCAGCTCACTGTTGGGACACCTCAAATCAGCCTACATAACTGCAACCTTGCACTGCTAATTCCCAAGGCACGATTAGGGTTGTATCTGTATGCATAGTGCTAGTTTACACTGTACAGTTAATTGGTGTTTGGACCCATTGCTTCAGAAGTTTCCCTTAATAAGATCACTTGAAAAGTACTTTATACATCCTTTATTATTCATGCATCCATTATCCCTAGTCAAGCAGAGAAAAAGTGACTCACTTTCATGTCAGACTGCAGACAGTGTCTGCTTTAGCATGTCACCCAAGAACACACCACAGACACTTAAGCCAGTCATGAACCTTGAATCTACATACAGATTCAATTCTAAGACACAGACCAGTACCCAAGCGCATCCCTTGCAACCTGGTGCACATCCCTGTACCATGGTACAGACCTCCTCCCGCGCACAAATTTCAGACCCACCAATAGACTGCATGCAGGCATTGACCTCAGAGTAAGACACATGCTTCACTCCTAGACACACACCTCTCTGCTGTGTCACACAACCTTGAATTCAGCAAGAGATCTCAAACCCAGATGCAGATGCACTACTCAGGCATCTAAGCACATACCTTATACCCTGACACACATCCCTGCATGTTGGCATAGGCCCCCATGCACAGACACAAACCCCGTACCTAGAAACATATCTCAGATCCAGGTTAAAATTCTGCACTCAGGTACAGACTGTCACAACCAAATTCTAACTATAACCTGCACTCCCGCCATGCACTGCTTATAACTTCACATATGACATCACTCAGGGAGAGGTGTGGCACAGCAGCCAGGGTGGCTGATTCTGGAGGAAGGGGCTCAAGGGTTCGATTCCCAGCACCAGCTCAGCCCAGCACCCTGTGACTCTGGGCAATAGCTCGCTTAATCTCCCCAACAGCCCCCAGTGCCTTGAGAACCTTAGGGGTGATTAGTTTGCGCTTTTTCAAATTTAGGATTATTATTGTTATTATTACTACTCATGACATGTTTTATGACATAATTTAGGCCATGTGCCAAAACCCCCCCAGCAGGCAGTCAACCCCATGCAGCATACGGCCTTTGCTGTGTGCAGCATAAGTTTGGCATTCGGGCCTTTGGGAGCCGGGAACCCATCCAGGGCCATATATAGCGAAAATGAGGAGTGGGACGATCGCCCCTTCCCGAGCCTTGTTAAGCCCCAGGGATCCTAGGGCCATACCAGGAAAAAGGGGCATGTGCCCCCCATCCCCGAACCTCATTAGGCCGTGGGCACCTCATCCCCATGGTCATATTTTTTTTAAAGTGTAGGTGGGGACCAGCCTCATTAGGCCATGTGTACCCCATCCTCCAGTGCTGTTTATTTTTTAAGAGGGGAGGGGGTAGCCGCCCCAGAGTCTTATCAGGCCCTGGAATCCCAAGCCCCTGGGGCCAAAACCTAAGGGGAGGGGGGCATGCAGCCTTGTTGGGCCCCAGGAACCCATTGTTTGTTACAATCCCTCAGGGGTCCTGCGGGTTCTCTGCTAAAATTGCTCATTTTATTTTTATTTTGATCCCAGGGGGGGATCCCTCTGTTACCCCTCCCCCATGGGATTTATGGGGTCAGGGTATCCCTATCCTGTCCCTTTACCTTTACCTTTTTTTCATACTTCAGGACTTTCAAAACCCTGAGTTCTATCATGGTTGCCAACAACATTTTTATGATGTTGCTGGCAGCCATTCCGAGCGCTCGGTCCTGCAGGAGTCTGACTTCCATGGGAGCGAATTAGTCCAAGGGAGATAAAGCTCTATGGACCAATCAGGATGCTCTATTTTTGAATAGGCGCTCCAGTGAGAGTCTTTTGAGCCTCTCTAGGTCCCAACCGTCCAGATATAGAAATAGTTGTGACCCTTAATTTCTGACAGAACTACTGAACGGATTTACAACAAATCACAATAAGCACAATCTGAGTACCAATATCTAGCTTCCTGTCAAATAAGGGGTAATTCTGTTCAGCAGTTTCTCCTGTAGCCCTGTCTAAAGTCTATGGGATTTTGGTCCCCTTTTTTTCTCAGCCCCCACTTGACGGATCACCCTTAAATTTTCAATGCACAAAGTAGTCAAAAAAGAGTACTTTTTTGGAAGGTTTTGTGGAGATTTGTCAAACAGTGGTATAGATTACCTACTGGCAGTATCCAGTAGGTAGTTATAGTTAGGACCTAGTTTCCATAGGAATATCGTTTTTTGATTTGCCAATATCTTTGACGCCATTTGACGCGTCTTCGCGAAATATTCAAAACTAATGGGGCGCTCAGGTCAGCTCCTATCTTGAAAGTTTTGAGGTGATTAGTCAAACATGAGCCGAGAAAAAAGGGGGGTCCCAAAATGCGTTTTCTCCATGTTAATTTCCATAGGAAACTTTAGACAAGGCTACAGCCTGAACTACTGAACGGAATTGCGTCGAATTTGGTAAAAATTTAGCTCTTGGTTCAGAAAGTGCCCTTTTTTAAAATAGTGTAAATCCATTCAGTAGATCCTGAGAAATTCATTATTTAGAAATATTAGTATCTTGTGACAGCGGTGGATCCGCAAACCCTCCCAATCACGAGCTTGACTCTGATTGACTGTCAACACTTCAAACCATGAAGGGTTGGCAGCCATCTTGTGACTCGGTTGAACCGAGTCACAAGAAGAAAGGTAAAAAAAGAATTAAATTGAAGAAAAGGGAGCAGGGTAGAAACATCCCCGACCCTCTAGGCCTTTTCAGGAGGTCCCACAGGGACCCCGGGGGCCCAAAAAAGCATTTTAAAAAAATATTTTCAGCGGGATTCACATAGGGTCTGCGAAGCCTAGTCTCACTTCATTTAATTAAGCCCCCAAATGGGCTAGGTACCGGGGCAATGTCAAAATATGGTGCGGGGGCCCCGCAGCCCCCAGGGACAGCCACTTCCCCTTTTGAATAAAATACGTGGGGGCGCTCCTGCCTGCCCCCATGCTGCCCCATGGACCGCCATCTTCACGGGGCTTTATTATATAAATGCGGAAGGGCCTCGCGCCCCCCTCCTGCAGCCGCGGGGTACAACTCCTCTTCGGGACTTTACATCTGTTGGGAGGGGTGCCGTGCTGCCCCCCTCCTGGAGCTCTAGAAGGCCCTGGGGACCACCACCCCCCCAAGGCCAGCTCCAGCAACGTCCCGAGGTGCACACCCCCGGGATATTGCCATTTGCTATGGCAGGAGCAATGCTCCCACCCTGCCATAGCAAACATCTGCTCCACTTCATGGAAGCAACTGCTCTTGCTTCCATTAAGCAAAGCAGAATTGCTTTTTGGCAAAGGAAGCTGCATGTCAGCAGCTTTCTTTGCCCAAAAGCAATGCCGGCTCTCGCAGGAGGCGGAGAGCCGGCAAGGACTGTGGGGGCATGGGTCTCCCCCTGCGGTTCCCCACACAGAAGCCATGCCCCGGGGGATGGGGTCCCAGGGGCTGAATTTTGGCTTCAGGAGGGGGGCCACGCAGCCCCCTCCAAAATGTAATGGGGTCCCCGGGGCCAAAAGTGGCCCAGGGGAGGGGGGCTGCACGGCCCTCCTCTTTAAAAAACATAAAGAAAAGCCTAGCCCCGGGGGATGGGGTTTCTGGGGCGTAATCGGCCTCGGGAGGGGGGCCTCGCGTCCCCCTCCCTTTTCATTTTTTTTTTTTTTTTTTAAATGGCCCAGGCCCCTGGGGTGGGGTCCCCGGGACCCAAAAGAGTCAAGGGAAGGAGGGCCACACAGCCCCCCTTCCTAAAAGAAAATTTGAAAAAAGTAACCGGAAATTCACGTAGGCCCCGTTCCCTCCCTGCACCACTCTGCAAACGTGCCTCCTGGAGTGCTCTGGATTGGGGATGAAGTCCCCGTAGCTACTGAGGGTCCCTGGGGGCCAACTAGCCCACCAGAGGGATTGTTGAGAATGGTCAGAGGCCACGCCCTTTTTTACAACACTCTGCAAACACGCATCTTGGCACATTGGTGGCGGGGCGATGAGGTCCCTTTGTGTCCTGAGGACCTCAGGACAGTAGTGGACTTCATCCGCCAAGCAGCAGTGCACCAGGAGGCGTGTTTGCAGAGTGGTGTAAAAAGGGTGTGTGGCTTCTGACCACTCTCAGCAATCCAGCTGTTTGAGGCTTACCATCGGTAACAGGAGGGCTAGTTGGCCCCCAGGGACCCTCATGAGGCAAGGGAACTTCAATCCCCAACCAAGAGTGCACCAGGAAGCATGTTTTCAGAGTGGTGGAGAAAGGGAGCGTGGCCTGTGTCCACCTGCCAGCAATCCCACTGTGTAGGGTTTACTGGATTCCCAGCAGCAGAGGGGACTTCAATACCCTACCAAGAGCATGCCAGGGAGCGTGTTTGCAGAGTGATGGGCACTCTGCTATGAGAACGTAGCAATCCTGCTGTGTGGGACTTACTGGAGGTAATAGGAGGGGTAGCTGTCCCCCAAGGAAGACCTTGGGGGCCAGCTACCCCTCCTGTTACCTCCAGTAAGTCCCACACAGTGGGATTGCTAAGAGGTCTTCACAGGCCACGCCCCCCCTTTCTCCACCACTTTGCAAACGCACATCCTAGCACACTACTGGTTGGGGAATGAAGTCCACTTTACTCCTGAGGGACTTTGGGGGCCAAGAAGCCCTCCTGGTACCGCCTGCAAGTCCTACGCAGCGGACTTTCTGAGCGCTGGTCAGAAGCCCAGCCCCCTTTCTCCACCACTCTGCAAACGTGACTACTAGTGAAATTATGTGGTATGTTGTGCAGTGAAATTATGTGGATAGAAAGTATGTGGTATTCAGTGTATAGGAATTATGTAGAGTGGGATTATGTGTTATGGAGAGTAATTATGTGATATGGTAGTCTGTGTTGTGGAGTGGTAACCTCAGGTTTAGTCTTCCTCGTTCTCACAGAAGCTAAACTATAAACTCAATGAGACAAAAAAAGAAGGAACCACTGAGGAGCACTTCTGGACCTAGTCAGAGGTATGAGCAGGGCCACTTGATTTATGCGACTGTTTGGTTGCACCGACTTTTCCACAATTATACATTTTCTGCATTTGCTACATAATCTTTCATCTGCTGGATAATCTGCAGATTTATACAAAAAAAAACTTGTTTCTAGGTCAAACGGCTCAAACGTGACCAAAATTGCAGTGACAAGTGTCACAGCGGGGTGGAAGGCCCTTTGCAAACATAGAATGGTCACCTGTTACTTATTGCTAAATGTGGGTGTTAAATTGTTACTAACCACTCTTCCTTCTTTCTGCGCCTCTCTTGCCTCTTTCTGCATTTCTCTTGCTTCTTTTTGCACCTTTTTTCCTTTTTCTGCACTTCTCTTGCCTCTTTCTGCACATCACTTCCGCTTTCTGCACCTCCTTCTTTCTGCACCTCTCTTGCTTCTTTCTGCACCTCTCTTGCTTCTTTCTTCTGCACCTCTCTTGCCTCTTTCTGCCTCTCTCTTGCTTCTTTCTGCACTTCTCTAGCCTCTTTCTGCACCTCTGTTGCTTCTTTCTGCTCTTCTCTAGCCTCTTTCTGTACCCTCTTCCCTCTTTCTGCACCTCTTGCCTTTCTGTACCCTCTACCCGCACCTATCTTGCCTCTTTCTGCACCTTTCTTGTCTTCTTTCTGTAGCCCTCTTGCCTCTTTCTGTACCCTTCTTGCCTCTTCCTGCACCGTTCTTGCCTCTTTCTGCACCTCTGCACTTCTCTTACCTGTTTCAGTACTTCTGTTGCCTCTTTCTGCTCCTCTCTTGCCTCTTTCTGCACTTCTCTTGCCTCTTTTTACACTTCTCTAGCCTCTTTCTGCACTTCTCCTGCCCCTGTCTGCACATTTCTTATTCTTTCTGCACCTCTCTTCTCTGCAATTCTCTTGCTTCTTTCTGTACTCCTCTCGTCTGTTTCTATATTCAAATGGAAAGTGCAGGCTGTCAAGTTTAAAGGTCTGCATGCTCTTGTGACTGAGGTATATGTCTACTTGTACATGTATTCTCACATGTGTTATGCATCTGAAGATGGTAGCTTAAAAAGCGGGTAGCTTCTCTTATAGGTGGTCAAATCTTCTTAGTTCTGCTCTGTCATTCAGTTGCACAGGCAGACATGTCTTATGTATATAGGATTTATAGAGCCCCTCAAATATACTATTGAATAGCCATGTGCGCTGTATTATGAGCAGAAAGAAATACATACACCTTTTTGTATACAAATTGACAGAGTATGCTGTTTGAAACACAGGTATTCAAGTATTTGTATGTATGTTTATTTTGATGTAACATGTCACTGAATAAAAGCACAGACTTACGCATGTATACCTTCACAAACTTGGTCTGACTTACAACAGTGATATGGTTAGGATTGCTGTTTTACTTTTGGTAGGCCTAACATTCTGAGCAGCCAATGAATAGTGAAACTTCAAGAGGAAAGTGAGGTTTAAGACATCTTGGGAGAAGGATTAGTAATTAGGCTACTTTGTATAAGTCTGTGGAAAGGTACAGTTAAAGTATGCCTCTTTCTGCACCACTGTTGCTTCTTTCTGTACTTCTCTTGCTTTTTTCTCCAACTTTCTTCCTCTTTCTGTACATGTTATACCTATGTAGGCATAGTTGGGAATTAACATTTTAAAAACCTTTAGAATGAGTGTATGAAAGGTTATATTAGGGTGTGAGGCGGTGCATCAGATATTAAATGGATGATGTCATCAGTGATGTCACTGACTATGTCGTGAGTGATGTAATATGAGACGTCATCAGCAGTGCATTGCGGGGGCGAGAGTTACAGTTTGCTCAGCTAACTATAACGTCTGAATTTCTCTGGTTTTGTATGAGTGAAATATCAGCCTAACTATAACATCCCTGAAACCTGTGTTTTTTTCAGTGAATATGTAAGGTTTTTTAAATGCTAATTCCTAACTATAACGTCCCTGAAACCTGTGTTTTTCCAGTGAATATATATATATATATATATATAGTAGTTATAGTTAGGACCTAGTTTCCATAGGAAAAGCATTTTTTGTTTTGCCTATAACCTTGGCGCCGAATATGACACTCACTTCAGCTACTATCTTGAAAGTTTCGGGTTGATCCATCAAGCAGGGGCCGAGAACCAGGGATTGGTTACACCGAATTTGGCAGGAAGGTAGATGTTAGTTCAAGGAAGTGACTTTTTGTGAATTGGTGTAAAACTGATTAGTAGTTGCTGAGAATTGTAAAAAAATTCCCAGTTGTATAAATAGGGATGCGGTGGATCCGTGACCCCTCCCGATCTCGTGCTGAGATCTGATTGGCTGCCAACACTTCAAACCAGGAAGTGTAGGCAGCCATCTTATGACTCCGTTGCACCGAGTCACAAGAAAAAACATTGAAAAAAAAAAGAAAAGGGGGCAGGGTAGAAACACTGTGACCCCCTAGGCCTCTTGGCAGGAGGGGGGTTGGGTGTCAAGCCCAAAAAAATAATTTGGCTGGAGTCGCGCTGGATCTGCAACTCCTGCCGAAATGTTTAAAAAAAAAAGCGCGGTCTTCCGCCCTTCGTTAAATATAGGCTCCCAGGTGGGCCAGGTCCCAGGGCATTGTGGAAATATAGGAGGGGCGCACAGGGCCCCCCTCCTTGGGCTACTCAAAGTTCTGGGGGCCGCCACCTCCCCGGGGCACAGACGTAAATTTTTAAAATAATAGAGCTTCCCCTCAGCCCCGGGGACTGTCGCCTACACAGGACAGTAAGTTAATTATATATGAGGGAGACCACCACCTCCCTGGAGCTAAATCAAATAATAATGCATGGGGGCATTGAGTCCCCCCATGCAGCCCCGGGGATTGCCACTGTAGGAAGGTGGAATCTGACTGCATGGTTACCCCTACTTTTTTCCTCGTGTTTTGCTGGTTTATGACTAGTCTGACTGGTATCCTGCTAATCAGGACACCAGTTTATCTGCTTTCACCCAAAATTGGTTGTACATGTACTTTAGGTACACTCCAGATTGGATACTGGGGTACCCTTATCGTCCCTAGTATATGGTACACCATGTACCCAAGGCGTAGGTACTCCAGAGGCCATGTATTGTGCCACCCCTGAGAGGCCATTCAAACTGACACTACAGGTCTTCTACTGCAGCCTGTGTAAGGAGGTGCATGCACCCCTTACTTAGATATAGGTTCCCTATATCTATTCTGAATCACTACACACATACACCTATCAGTCACCCCTATGGCAGACCTTAACAATCCTGAAGGCAGGGTGCTGGGTTTTGTGCGAGAGTGTGCCCCTGTACGAGTAGGCCCCTCTGCAGCCTTCGGAACCTATTTTCCGGGGTTGTCTGTGATGCAGCCAACCATATATACTTAAGTGTATTATAACCTTGCGGTAAATGCTAACTTTAAAATGGCTGCTTAGAAACATGTTGTGTTTGGTGTCAAACACCTTGGAATCATACCTCACCACCAGTAACTGGTGTGGGAGGTATGATTGCACCCTCCTAAAGGGCCCTATGTGGATCCCCGGTCTACCCGGTACCAGCTTTCTTGAACCTTGGCATCACAAAATGGATGCTGCCAGCCACAGACACGAGTCTACCCTCCTGCTGCTGAGCCAAACTCGAGCAGAGGAAGGCCTGACAATAGGTATCCTGTCACAGGGAGGTGTGACCACCTCCCAGGCAGGCTTTAGTGTATTATGGCTGGGTGGGTGCACTCTGAGAGTGCCAGAAAGTCTGCA
This sequence comes from Triturus cristatus, assembly GCF_964204655.1. NCBI lineage: Eukaryota > Metazoa > Chordata > Amphibia > Caudata > Salamandridae > Triturus > Triturus cristatus. The sequence continues at coordinate 248,127,745 of NC_140585.1, forward strand.
CTGGGGGCACATTTGGTGTCCCCATGCATAGTCCAGCTCAAGCAAGTTCCAGGAGCCATTTGTTCCTGCTCTGATGCGAAACTGGACAAAGGACGTGGGTGTAGCCACCCCTCTGTCCTGCCCCTCCCCTAGGAGGGTCCCCAGAGTCATTCCAACCTCTTCCCTGGGTATAAAGTGGGAAACCAGATTACAGGACTTTGGATTTTACCTGGACTAAACTCTGTAACAAGAAACCAAGTACTTTGATGGTCTACACTTCGCTGGACGACAGAGAATCTCCCTTGGAGTAAAGGAGTTACTCCCCTACAGCAGCAGACACCTAAAACGCAACTGACCGGTTTGCATCTCCCGAGCTCCTAAGGACTCTGCAAATTTCTGCAACACAGGAGGTGGGTTCCTGAGCGTCCCTGAGGTCAACCTGCTCTCTCAGCAATCCTGAGACCAGTATCCCTCGTGGGGACCATGCAACCCGAACCCCTGTGGACCGTGTACTTTTGCAGCAGCATATGCTTTTTGGCGATCCCAGAGGCTGTGCTTTGGACTACTTGTAGTCCCGACCCAGAGCAGTATTTTCACCAAAGAGCTCCGGCTTCCACTCCACGAGTGCTCTGTGGGCTGGTGCTTTGTTAATTCGCTCAAGGTCCCCTTGTGATCCCTAGTCCGCTGACCTGTGGGCCCTAGAGAGGGTCACTTTGATTTTCCTTGGGCTTCCCTGGTTGCTCCAGACATGCCCTGACTCCCCATAGCTTGTAGAGTCTCCTGGACCTTGCTGGTCCACACCGTAACCTGTTTCCTCTGCCCACGTGGGTTGCCTTGGCTAAGGCTTGTTGGTGTTCAATCCGGACACTGACCCCTCAGCATTCAACATCCTTTCTGGGACAGCTCACCTCCGGACTTTGGTCATCATCGTCGACGACGTCTCCTGGTTCCCGTGGCTGCAGAGTCAAACATCCTATCTTCACACCTGAAGCACCCGACATCGGTGGGCATTCGCCTATCGAGCCCCTGGTCACCCTGAATTGACCCAGACTCTGTCACCTCTGCTTTCAGGTTCTTCTCACCTTGGATCCAGGCTCGGACACTTTTCATCTTCCCGGCAGCAGAACTTCTTTGCATCACGCCATTGAAAACGACGAGGGTTTCCGACACCACTTGACCCCTATTCACCCGGCTCCTCTGGGATAGGTAACACGGGTACCTCGGTACTCACAAGGGTGCTGGCCTTAGAACCTTCTATGTTCTAAAGGGCTTGCATGAAGACCTCTCTGAAGTGTCCTTAAACTGTAATTTTCCAACCACGACTTTCCCATAGAGTTGAACGGAGTACGCGTCTGTGTTCCCACACTGCATCCGTCTGCCGTGGGCTTCCTGTGTCACTCCTTTGTGTGGTTCCTTGAGGTCCCAGCGATTCTACGTGCTCTAGGCCCTGTGGCTATTGAAGTCGTTGTTGTTATACCATTTTTTTAGTATATGGTGCGGTCTCCCCCTGGAGTCCGCTGTGTATTGTGCTATTTACTGAAGTTCTATTGATTAAGTATTGTGTGCTTTATGTTCTAATCTCGTATAGAGATTAGTAGAGTGTTTAGAAATAAATACATATTTTTTATTTAATACTTGTGTGGTTCTCCTTTCATTTGATCACTCAGGAGGTTCTGCTCTGGTAAAACAAGCTGCTTTACATTCCTTCAAGACTTAGCCTGAAGGCTGCTCTCCATAGCTACCACTAGGATAGCTTTCTATAAAGATTATCTTTGACCTTATCACCATAAGGGTCGTTTAGCCTGGTGCAAGGTGCCCACTTTAAATTAGCGGACAGCATATACCAGGCCAACTTCTCACAGCCACCTCCCGGGGGCAAGTCTTTAAGATTACATATGGGGGCGGCACCACCTCCTCCCGAGGCTTAATTAACCAAGAAGTGGGGCCACGCGGCCCCCTCGTTGAGCCCTGCATGGCCATGGGGACTGCCACCCCTCAGGGCTGGCTCCTGCAATGTTCCAGGGTGCCCACCCCTGAGACATTGCAGTTTGCTATGGCTTGGCAGGAGAAGCCATAGCAAACACTCTGCTTTCAGCAAGCGAGAGCAAAAATGCTCTCGCTTGCTGAAAGCAGAGCATGTCTTATTCCCTGCCAGTGTCAAGCGAGCCTCGAGGACCAACACCTCCCCGGGGCTATTTCGAAGAAGTTAGGTGGGCAGCGTGGTCCCCCCGCATTTAAGTATAGTAGCCCCGGGGCTGTGGTGGGCCTGTGCAGGGACCCCCATCATTATTATTTATTTCCCCAGGGACCTGCCCCACCCGGGGGCTTAATTAAATGAAGGGTTGGAGCCTGCGCTTTGTTTTTTCCAATTTGCGGCCGAATTCACTGATCCACTGAGACTCCTGAAAATGAATAATTTTACAGCAAATATTGCAGTGATATTATCAATGAGGTCATAAAAGATGTCATGAGTGATGCAAAATGTGGGGTATTTAGCAGTGCATGGGGAGGGAATGAGTTATAGTCACCTTAGGGTACGCGTTATAGTTCCTTGAGATAACTCTAACTATAACTGCATTATTTCTATGGCTTTGTGTGTGTAAAATCTGTACCTCACTATAACTTCCCTGTAACCTGTGGTTTTTTAGTGAATTTCTAAGTTTGAAAAAAAAATCAATTTACGAACGATAACGTCCCTGTGCTTCTTTTTTCTAACTATAGCGTGAGTGTCTGAATGGGTCTGTCAATGCGTCAACAAGTGTCTGAGTGGGTCTGAGAGTGGATGTGTGAGTCTCTGAGTGAGTGAGTGAGTCTGTGAGTGGAAGGGTTAGTCTGAGTGGATCTGTAAGTGGGAGCGTGAGTGTCTGAGTGGGTCTGTGAGTGGGTGCATGAATTTCTGTGCCGGTCGCTGATGGGTGCATGAGCGTCTGAGTGGGTGTATAAGTGTCTGAGTGAGTCTGTGAGTGGGCACATGAATGTTTGAGTGGGTCTGTAAGGGTGTGTGTGAGTGGAAGCATGAGTCTGACTGGTTGCCTGAGTATCTGAGTGAGTCTGTGAGTGGGTGCATGAGTTTCTGTGTCGGTCTCTGATGGCTGTATGAGTGTCTTAGTGGGTGTATAAGTGTCTGAGTGGGTCTGTGAGTGGGCATATGAATGTTTGAGTGGGTCTGTGAGGGTGTGTGTGAGTAGGAGCATGTGTCTCTGGTTGCATGAGTATCTGAGGGAGTCTGTGAGTGGGTGCATGAGTCTCTAAGTGCATCTATGAGTGGGTGTGTCAGCATCTTTGGGTCTATGAGTGGATTCATAAGTCTCTGAGGTGGTCTATGAGTGCGGACATGAGTCTCTGAGTGGATTTGTGGCTGGGTGTAAGTGTGAGTGGGTCTCTGAGTGAGTGCATTAGTGTCTGAGTGGGTATCTAAATATACATATTTAAAAAAAAATGTCAGCGATATTTCAAATTCATTGCGATGTTACACGTGGGCCCCACCCGGTGCTGTGATAAATTCGCATATATTGCATGTGGGAAAAAAACATTTTCAACATCTTGTACACATAAGGGGTCTGCCAAACACACCTATATTCCACTCGTTGGGTCAAGGTACCTCTACCCTTACCTCTTCTATCACTTTCAATTTTTATTTTGAGCCCCACCCCCTCCCCCCCCGGGACCATGTCCCATTAGATAAAATGGCGGCCGCATATTTCTCTACAGGTTGCAGCTAGCGAATCACAGCATTCCTGTTGTCATGTGCATTCACGATTCGTTGCAAAACAGTTGAGAAATATTCGAGCTTCTAGATGTACAAATTTGTTTTCCCTTCCTATCTGAAAAACTACTGAATGGATTTACACCAAATAACAACAAGCATTTGAAATGCAATAGGTCTCACATTACTGAAATTTTTAGCTATTGGCGTTGCAAATGATAATTTTTTTTTCTTTTTTTTGTCAAAAATTATCTCAGCAGTAGCATAAGTTATCCAGCAAACAAGGAAACGGTGCAGTACCACAGGCTGTTACTAGGTTTCCATGTGGAGCTGTAAATGGCCCTCTATAACCCGCATAAGGTACTGCACCCTTAATGAAATTATAAAGAGAAAGATTACAGCTGAGCATACGTTTCCATTTGTTTTTATTGGAAGTGAGATTTTCTTAGCTTGCATGTGAAAAATGCACCATTATTGTTTATTAAGCATTTTACTTACAATAAAAAGTAATGGAAATGTATGCTCAGCTGCATTTGTTTTAGGTCTCGCCTAGACAGCGCTTGCGCTGTCTCTCCGAGACATGCAGTATACACTTTAGTGTAGAAGCTTCGTAAAAGCTCTGCCCACTCTCTATGCTGCCTTCCAATTGGTTTAAGACTTGTTAGTCCCTCCTCATGACGATTATGTCGTCATTTGTATCCTTCCAAGGCTACTAGCCCCTTTACTCACCGCACTTTCTTCTGGCGCAGGGCCTAACCACAACCACGCGCACGCGATGACGTGGTCTCTTCCTGGCCGGCTTTACCGAAGACAGCATCACGTGATCCGCATTCACCAGCACCCGCAGCAGCTGAAATGGCCCGATGACATGGTCTCTTCCTGGCCGGCTTTACCGAAGTATTGCAAATGCTTGTTTTCTCTTGCGTGCGCCGATTCCTTACATCATACGCATGCGCGCCACATAAACACTTTGTGGCTATGTTTAAGAAGGGTTCTGGTGTGCGTACTGTGCTGTAGTCTCTGTGGGGGTGTACTCAGCTTCAAGGCGCATGGGCAAGGCTGCGGCACTAGTCGGTGATGGTGTGCGCGAGGGGCAGGCAGCACGTACTGTTTCTCATTTCATACTGCTTTGGCGCACGCCCAGATCTATGGTTTATTTTAGCTGTGCTACTCTATTTGGTTAGCAGATTCCTTGCCGCTCTGCGACATGCCTCACTCCCGTTTTATTTGATTGCCTCGGCTGTGTGTTAGTAATTTTGTGCTTTTTGGCTTTCAGCGGCAAACGCACGCAGTTCATATTTTCAACCCCACGCGTTTTTGTTTTTTACTTAAGAAACACACTGGTTATTTTGTTCGCGCTCCTCTGATGGCATAATCTTCTTCGCCTGTCACTTAATCTCCACGTACCCCTCACCACCTCCCCCTCACACAACAGTGCTTGCCCGCCCCCAGTACCCCTCCAACCTCACTCTTGTTTCGGTGCTTCTACAGCTTATCTCAGTTTGGCAGAGTCGGCAGCTCTGGATTTTTTGTGTTTTCATATGAACTAGCAGCTGACGGCATTTCAATACCCCACACCCCTCATCCACCCAGGAAAGGTTTCCCGTTTTATTTTAATTAATCAAGCACAACACCTCTTTTGTGCACGTGGCTTGCAGGCATCATGCTCCCTTCCCAATGCCTGTGTGAACATGCCTGAGTCCACTGGAGTGAAGGAGGACGCACTGCTCATAATACATTGCTGTTCAGCATGTGCTTTACATTGTTAATATTGCCACAGCGTTGATCTGTAAACGCCTGTCGGAGCACACCCTGGGAGGCTCAAGCAGATCCTATTGCACCCCATAAGGTAACACTATAAGTGTTTTGAGTGATTGTGCAAAGGTCGTCGAAGAGACATGGGTGATTGTGCTTGGGAAATTGGATGAGGTGAAAGTATGTCCGATGCTGGAGGGTTGTGCTCCGCCCCTTCTGTACTCAGCAATGCTCCAGCTGCCACTTCTCTCCAGGGACAGATGAAATGGCTTCGGAATAGAGGAGCAGGGGTGGAGAAGGTCCCGGGGACGAATCCAAAATCTTTCCAGCCAGCGCCTCCACAGACACAATCATCACAGCTGCAGCCATGTATACTGTAGACACTGTGGAGGTGAGCATGGGGTCAGGATGCTAATGAAGGGATCTTCTCCTAGCAATCCTTTCACCACCTACACAAGCAACACCTCTTATCCCTTTGTGTTGTTTGTTTTTACTCGTAAAACTTGTACATTCCCCAAGAAACCAAAGTTTCTACCATGCTATTCCACAGTACAGTAGCTCTTATGACAAGACTTCGGAGTATTTCAGGCTGCTGTGGAGGGCACTTGATTTGCGAGTAAGCTACACTGTGTACTTACAAGGGAGTGACTATTGCCAATGCTGCTTCCATCTGCCTCAGTTTGTGTGCACTTAATTGCCTTGGCATGCAAAGATTGTGTTTTGTTTCATTAAAATACACTTTGCAATTGCAAATGCACAGGATATTAGATTGGAAAATAGCACCTGTTATAGAGCCTGAAACACATAAATCACTGCCTCTACGGCCTTTAACAAGGTGCAATATTATGTTTACAGTTAGGACTATGTCTGTATTTTGAACATAATTGTATTGTTCCCTAGAGAAGGCCAAAGTTAGAACAGATAGACAGCAGCTGTAAAAGTTGATAAATAAGTGTGTGTGTGGGGGGCGGGGGGGAGGCTACGTTGTATGCATAAATCATAAGGCAACCAAAACCCTGCCCCGATTTGTTGTAGCGAAGCAAAATGTTTGTTTGCACTTCGACAAGCAGGAATCTTTCTAATTAGAAGATCAAATTTTGCTCTCCTTTGTGGCCGTAGTGCATTCTGGTTCGAAATCAATCTTTTTACAGCATCGTTAAGCTCTGTATCAACAGACAAAGGCTTGGAAACAATATGTTCTTTATTGTTGCAACTTGTTTACTTGATTTTATTTGTATTTTTCCTTACTCCTTTTGTTAACCCATTGCCAGAGCCGGTATGCTGTAATCCCCTCTACCAATATGGCTACCAATCACACTTCCCTGCACTCTACCCTTCCCAGTACTCCTGCCCCTAGTTCTTTCTTTATCTCACGTGCCTACTCCTTTCTTTATCTCTATTTACCATGGTCAACTGCATTTACATGCCAGTGTGCTTTCGAAACCCGCTGCTATTCAAGGCACACATAGCCACAGCACGTCCTTCAGGCTCCTGCCATTCTCATGGCACCCAGACCCATGTAGTTGGCTCTCTCAATTCAGATATGGCCTTAACAACCCTTCTCCTTAATTTTAGTGCATTATTACCTTATTAGCTTAACCAATCATTTGATATTTCACAATTTTCAAACGGCTGTTTATTGAATGGAGACACAATGGGGTATATTTACAAAGAAGTGGTGGAGCGTGTTGTTAGACTCCTTGGCTTAATGACATGTTCCACCACTTCTGAAACGAAGTCTGCACCATATTTACAAGAATATGGTGCAGCCCTGCATTTCCCCCTGCGCTGGCACTTACTTTAGCTGCCAGCCCCAACGCAAGCATAGTGCAAGGCTGTCTGCGTGCAGGGGAAGATTGTTTATGTTATTTATCAAAAAAGATTCCTTTCTGTGTATTACTCTTTTAGTTGGTGACCATGAGGCCTACACATTTAGATCAATAACCTTTGATTTTTGACTGTGACACTGGACAAATATTATTACTCCAGACTAGAATATACTTTTTGTTACTCTCAAAATTTATTTTTCATAGGAAAACACTTATGTTCAATAAAATCATATTTTAAAATTGCATTCAATATATACTCTGATTGGGTGCTCTGGTACAGTCTTATATATGCTATCTAACAATTCCGTATTACGGTATCTATCTCAGAGTCACACACAGTTCAAATCATGTACTTTCAAAATTGCAAATTAAATACTACACAAATACATTTCATATGCTTTAAAAAGTCCCACTGTCGATGCGTTTCGGTGCATAGGTTACAATAGTAGCACCTTCCTCAGGACGGACGAGAATTTAAAACCAAAGTTTTGTTCTTCTTTCTAAAAAAGAGAATGCATATAATTAATACCATTTCCCTATGGAGAGTTGATTCTAGTTCTGGGCTATGCTGTTAGTGTCACTTATACATGTTGTCTGCCCTTACTTTAAGTGTAGGGGTTGAAGTCCTTCTGTGGGTGTTCAGGACGACTTTATCACCTCTCAACTTTTGTGATTTTAGACCACTTGCATCATAGTCAGTGGAGTCATAGAATTCTACAAAAAGAGCATGGAGTTATTTCACCATACTTTTTGAGCCTATTAGCCTATTCTCATGCTGTTAAGCAAAACACTTACTTTTAAAAAGTCACGTTGACACATGTTCAATGGTGTCTTAAAGCAGGTACGTCTTTCGATATGCACCGCCTGTATTCAATTGTTTAGCTGTGCCTGTAAGGTACATAGATAATGCTATATACTTCAAATAATGATGTCATGGCACTGGTGTTTATTCTCAACAAATACATCCATATACCTACCAATAGGTTTTTCGCCTAATGTTTAAGTTCAGGCTGTCCTTCCCTGCACCTTTTCAAGTGGTGTCCTGATACCTGTACCGGAATAACATGACGTTCAATTTAAGTGTACAGTTATCCATAGATCATGGCTTTAGACATCTACCTATCTCCTACTCCTTCTAAATTAGAAAGGGGTTCAGTACATACCAGTTAGAGCCTGCAATATCTTGTGGCAACCTAAATCTTGACAACGCTGTCTTCTTTTCTTTAAGCGCTGTCAGCCACACTGTAGGTTTTCTTAGGGGTGTTTTTACTTTTACTCCCAACCTGTGTATTAAAAGTCATATTGGAGGAGGTTTTATTTAGATCCTCGCATAAAAGAATCTTCTTATCGCATTCCCCAGATTTTGCCAAATTTGCTAATTAACAGTATGTCCTCTACTCTCATTGTCACTTATGCTGTTTTAAAGCAGTGCTGAGGTGTACTTTAATATTTCTTTATCAGAGGTAACTAACAGAAACCGTGCCCTGTTCGCTTTGCAGTGCTACAGCGTTAAAAGCGATTGTCACAAGCAGCCCCTCCCTAGAGCACTTGCTTAATGACCCTCCCTAGAGCACTTGCTTAATGCAAGCTGATAGACTATGGTCTTCAGAAAAGGAGTACCACAACTTTCCCCCTTTCCTAGGATTTCATTCTTGGAATCCTGCATAGGAGAAAAGATTCTCTCCCTCACTCTACATACATTCGAGTGCCCAATGCTTACTCAAGTCTTCTATCCATCTAGTTTGCACCAAAGCGGTCCTTACCTTTAAAAATCGGCGAGCCTGCTAGTCACAACGTCCTGCTTCCACCGCAACTGGTGAATGCAGTCGTTTGTGCAGGCTTTAAATACCCCTAGGCATACTTAATTGGATGCCTATTACCTGCCAAATTGGTATTTAACATTCAATTAAGGTAGCCGTCTATCGGCGCCATTTTAGTAGTTTTTTGCATCAATCCTTTAAGGACTACAGGTCCATGGGTTCAATCCCGGGTCCTCCTGTTTGCCGAATTTTAAGCTGGTGACTATTATTATTTCTGATTTATTTATAACACTGTCCCCTTTTCTTTTAATATTGTAAACTTCCTCCTGGGCACACCGGTTTGTTCAGACCGAGTTTCGATCGTTTTCGGCCGCCATTTTGGTAGTTTTTAAGTCTTATTTGCGAACTACAGAACCACGGGTTCGATCCCCGGTCCCCCTGGTTACTGATTTTCGAATTTATCCATATTTGCCGAATTTTCAGCTGGTGACTTGTATTATTTCTAATTTATTTATAACAATATCCCTCTTATTTTGATATTGTAAACTTCCTCCTGGGCACACCGGTTTATTCAGACCGAATTTCGATCATTTTCGGCCGGCATTTTTGTAGTTTTTTAGTCTAGTTTGCGAACTACAGAATCACGGGTTCGATCCCCAGTCCCCCTGGTTGTTGATTTTCGAATTTATCCAGGTTAATATTTCTACCTTGCTGGTTACAAGTTCACATTAAATTCACGCCATTTTTGCAGTTCGCTATGCTGCATTGTTAAGGAACTACACGGTCACTGAATTGGTCCCCAGCCCTATATTTCACAGAATTTGAGTATTAGTCTCTCTAATTACACAAGATACTGTTTAATTGATTTGCAACTGGCATCTTGGTATTATGCCATAGTTCTCTTTGTGCACAGAAGTACTAGGATGCAATGCTCATTAACTGCCTCATTCTGTGCTCGACTGTTACTCCTCTACTCGGCTAGTGGTTCCATGGTCACATATTTCAATAAACCTGTAGGGCATGCCAATTTTCACACATTTCTTATTGTGAGGTGTGTCCCCTTATCCCACCCTATGGTCGTAGGTCAAAACAATTTATACTCCACAACAAATGTCATACGGTTCACTATTGCTATTCACCATATACTACATTTCATATCATTTGTGTATTCTTCTATACAACAAGAAAAAAACAGTTACCGTAAAATGAATGGGTATAAAGTTCAACCTTGCTATTGGATATCTTCTACACTGCATGTCTGCTTTATTCAGTTATAAAAATAAAATAGAACAGTCACCGTGTTACATTGGGTATACCTGCATTGTGCTTTTTGTTAACAATATCTAACACAACATGATTCTTTTGCATAGTCTTTACAGAAAATACTTGCATTATAGCTACAATGCCATCCTAAATACATAATACCATTTTCATTGCCTATACTTGCTTATTTCTCCCCATTGGGGCCAGCCTTAATTTGGGTCGTGTTAATCCTGATATTTATTAGGGAGATGATTACAGACTTTCATATTACTATCCTGTATTTCTTGGATGTGGTGGGGCAGAAATCTGCAGCACTATCTAATCATTCTGTCCCATTCCTCTCGACCGTTAAGTCCTAGATAATAAGATTTAAATTTGGACATATAAAACTGTTCTCTCTGTTTACGTTTTTTGTTTAAATCTCCTCCTCTTACTGAAATCCTGATCTTTTCTAAAATGAACCACTTGATGTCATCCATATTGTGGTTTTCAGATGTCCAATGTTCAACCAAAGGAGCATTCTTTCTTTGGTTTCTTATTGCGGATCGATGCTCCGTGAGCCGTAGACGCATTTCACGTCCGGTTTCTCCAATGTAACATTTGTTACAAGGACACAGCAATAGGTACACTACATTAGATGTGCGACAATTAACATGTTCGTTCATCCAATGAGTTATACCGTTGATTTACAGTTTGTCGGTCTTAATGATGCTCTTACAGTGTGAGCAAGACCCACATGGCAGGTTTCCCCTAATAGGAGTATTATTTGCAATATTCCTTAGTCCCCCACTCTTTGGTTCTTTAAAGGTATGCACTAAATGATTCCTGATGGTCTTGTTCCTCCTGTATGCATATGTTGGTTTAGCCATTGGTATCACTCCTACCTTATTCAATATGCCCCAGTTCTTGTTAATCAGGTTTTTTACCTTATTACTAAAGCCGTTGTAGTCTGATACCATTATAATTCCATCATTACGATCATTCGTTTTTGTCGATGTCTCGAACAGACTATCACGGTTATAGTACTTGGCGCGCTTATAAGCTTGTTTTATTAAGCGCTTAGGGTATCCTCTCTGTGCAAGCTTAACTCTAAGGATGGCTGCGTGTTTTTCATAACTGGATCTATCGCTGCAGTTACGCCTAATCCGTAAGAATTGGCTGAAAGGTATCCCATCTTTCTGGCATTTAGGATGGTAGCTGGTATGGTGAAGCAGGGTGTTACGGTCTGTGGGTTTTACAAACAATTCTACATTGAGGACTCCTTCTTTTTCATGGATCCTGATGTCTAGGAAGTCTACTGCTGATTGACTTTTATTTGAGGTAAACTTAAGATTTGGATCCCCGCAATTGATCCATTCAAGGAAGGTGTCTAAATCCCTTTCTGGACCGTCCCAAATGAAGAAAATATTGTCTATGAATCTAGACCAGCACTTTACATTCTCAAAAAAGGGACACATTTCGTTGTAGATATGTTGGGTCTCAAATCTCCCAAAATACAGGCATGCCAGGCTGGGAGCACATGTGGCTCCCATACTGGTGCCCTTGATCTGGCAGTAGTGATCTTGCTTGAATAAGAAGATGTTGTTTTTTAGAATTATATCAATGCATTCTATGATGAAGGTGTTTTGTGCAGTAAGATCCCCTGCCTCATTTCCCAAAATATCCTCCATCATTCTCACAGTATCCTCTTGTGGGATATTGGTATATAATGCTTCAATATCTAAGCATACCAGCCATTGGGTGTCTTTATTGAATGCTAAACCCTCAATTTTAGAAATCATATGGGTGGTATCTTTTATATATGAAGGTAGTTGTGTGACCAAAGGCTGGATGAAGTGGTCCCCAAGAAAACCTACAGTGTGGCTGACAGCGCTTAAAGAAAAGAAGACAGCGTTGTCAAGATTTCAGGCTGCCACAAGATATTGCAGGCTCTAACTGGTATGTACTGAACCCCTTTCTAATTTAGTAGGAGATAGGTAGATGTCTATGGATAACTGTCCACTTAAATTGAACGTCATGTTATTCCGGTACAGGTATCAGGACACCACTTGAAAAGGTGCAGGGAAGGACAGCCTGAACTTAAACATTAGGCGAAAAACCTATTGGTAGGTATATGGATGTATTTGTTGAGAATAAACACCAGTGCCATGACATCATTATTTGAAGTATATAGCATAATCTATGTACCTTACAGGCACAGCTAAACAATTGAATACAGGCGGTGCATATCGAAAGACGTACCTGCTTTAAGACACCATTGAACATGTGTCAACGTGACTTTTTAAAAGTAAGTGTTTTGCTTAACAGCATGAGAATAGGCTAATAGGCTCAAAAAGTATGGTGAAATAACTCCATGCCCTTTTTGTAGAATTCTATGACTCCACTGACTATGATGCAAGTGGTCTAAAATCACAAAAGTTGAGAGGTGATAAAGTCGTCCTGAACACCCACAGAAGGACTTCAACCCCTACACTTAAAGTAAGGGCAGACAACATGTATAAGTGACACTAACAGCATAGCCCAGAACTAGAATCAACTCTCCATAGGGAAATGGTATTAATTATATGCATTCTCTTTTTTAGAAAGAAGAACAAAACTTTGGTTTTAAATTCTCGTCCGTCCTGAGGAAGGTGCTACTATTGTAACCTATGCACCGAAACGCGTCGACAGTGGGACTTTTTAAAGCATATGAAATGTATTTGTGTAGTATTTAATTTGCAATTTTGAAAGTACATGATTTGAACTGTGTGTGACTCTGAGATAGATACCGTAATACGGAATTGTTAGATAGCATATATAAGACTGTACCAGAGCACCCAATCAGAGTATATATTGAATGCAATTTTAAAATATGATTTTATTGAACATAAGTGTTTTCCTATGAAAAATAAATTTTGAGAGTAACAAAAAGTATATTCTAGTCTGGAGTAATAATATTTGTCCAGTGTCACAGTCAAAAATCAAAGGTTATTGATCTAAATGTGTAGGCCTCATGGTCACCAACTAAAAGAGTAATACACAGAAAGGAATCTTTTTTGATAAATATCTGACACCCAGTCCTTTCTGGTCCCTGGGAAACTCTCTTTTTTGAGAAGATTGTTTATGTACAGGAAGGTCTACTTTTCTACACATAAACAATCCTTAAACGGCTTAATGCAGCACATGTGGAAGTTACAATATGTCTTCTTTTTTTTTTTTTAAAGATTCTTTATGTGCAGGAAGGGTCACCTTCCTGAACATAAACAATCCAAGGCATTTTGCATTTTCTATGTGTGCTGCTCAAGGCAGCACACATGGAAAAAGCAAAAACAAGGAGAAATAAAAGCATTTCTCCTCGTTTCGTCAATTTGAGACCAGGTTTTCCCTGGTCTCAATTTTGGGGCTGCCTCCTATTCACGCTTTCCTTGTAAATAGGGGCTGCGTCAAAATGCAACACCCATTGCAACACCCACTGCCCACCCCTTTCATGCTAAGCAAAGAGTGAAAGGGGGCCTTATTTGCAAGGCAGCGTTAAGGCATGTTAAGTGGCTTATCGCTGCCTTGTAAATAAGGCGAAGCCCCTATCGCCACGGGAATGTCACAAAAAGTGGCGTTCACGTGGCAATAGGGGCTTGTAAATATGCCCCAATGTTTTCCTTCCCTGCATCCCGGTGGAACAGCTACTGGCCCTTAGCTGCAGTGTAGCCCATGGCTAAATACTTATAAGGTCCCAAAGGTGAGACCGATTGCATTGCAAATGCTTGTTTATAATTGCATTAAGGGTGAGCCAGGCAAACGTGGTCTCTGCTTTGTGCCTGCTTCAGCAACTACAAACAACACATTAATTAACTAGATAGTGCTCAGTAACTTGTGTTAATTCACTGTGAGTAGCTCATTGAGCAGAACAAGTTGCAACACTATCATACTAAAAAGCAAAGAGTTTCCAGTGACTGTATATGCTTTCAGCAGGCGTGCGGGAAATTGGGTCAATGAGGATACATTAATGTATCAGGGTAATGTGCCTCCCTTTTAAAAAAGCTGCCTCCTTCCCTCAACCACACGAGACGAGATCACGTCTTCTGGTTCATGGTGAGCAACATACATTCAAGCAAGCATGCTCCTCTGAGAACAGGAAGTTATACCAGTTGCATGAGCTGTGTCTATAGACATATGCTGATGCCAATCATTCACTGTGTCTTTCTGGATCTGCTTTCTGATGTATACAACCTTAAGCCCCACTGCCAACTCCTGCAACAGCAGTGTTTGCTAACTCCATTCACCTGGTGCATTCGGCAAGGTCTCCAGAAGTTCCAGTCTACTCTTGTTAAGTATTATATTTGGCTGTCACACAGACCTTCTTTGCCATGTCTAAAATAAAACGTGAGCTGCGAGATTTGAAATCATTCCATGGATTTAACCCCTACTGATTAGGCTCCTCAACAGCATTACCATTCACTACCACTTTATGTGGCACATTCCTGCAGTAAGAAGTTCTTCTCAAATTCGGCCCAGGCACACAATATGAACAGAAGCCCTTTACAGCTCCAGCATTTCCCATCGCACCCTCAGTTCATTAAAGAGCTGAAGATGTTTCTTTACAGAGCTCACAATAGACATGCATCATTAGTATCTCATATATAACTATATGCTAATACTTGAATACAAACAGTACTGGCTATCAACTGGACCCTTGCCATGAAAGTGACTTTCTGCCAGCCCTAATTACTTAGCAGTGTGTATGCTCCGGCCTTTTATTTTGGTGTCACAATTGAAAACACGGACCTACAAGTGCCATCCTGTTTAATGTTGGTGGCAGAAAAAAAATAGAACCAGTTCATAGTGCATGCACGTGTAGAAGAGGGAGGATACGAATCAGAAACCTCGTGTGTATGCCCTTTACGGAAATGTAGACGCGAGGAGGAACTTTTGTAGACAAGTGGAGAATATGTGCAAAAGAGCCTGGAAGGACTTTGGTAAAGAAGGTGGAAAAAGTGAGGCAAACTTGCAAATGATCTAATGTATTGACGGCACGGATTATATGGAATTATTCCTAAACTATACCTTGCCCTGTTGCTCTTGCAGCATCTGCTCCTTCAGTCCTCCAGCTCCCTGGGGACCCTGTTCCGCAACGACAGCAGCTCTGGATGTAATTTCCGCAGCCCACCCCTTTGTGTCAGGCAAGAGTCCCGAGTCCTCCTGCAGACAGGGCCAGGAGAGGCCATATGACGACATAGAGCTTAGAGGAAGAGGGAGCAGCCGGCCGAAATGTGGGGATCCGTGTAAAATGAACTTCCTCACTACTGCAGGAGGAGGGTGTCGCATGGCCACCTTTTCCCTTTCTCTGCCCTCTGACATGATGGATACGACAACTTGCACCCGAGTTAAGCGGTCTCTTAAAAAATGTACCACCTGGCCTTAACATCTTAAGCAACAGAGTATGTAACTTGCTGCCCAGGGATGGGCGTCAATTTAAGCAATAAAGCAAAGTGGGGGGATAGAATAGCGAAAACACGGTTGTTTAAACAAGAAGCGTGTATAAAAATGTTAACATGCTTTCCGACTATCTCATGCAACATAATACATAATCTGCATCCAAGAAAAGAATTCCCTTTCAGCGATGCAATGGAGAAAATAGCTCTAAATGCCCTGTTAGAAATTAAAATGCTAGAGAGGTGTATTTTAAATTAGCATTTTGTGAAGCGTATTTTAAATTAAAGGGAAAAAAGCAAACCTTGTTGCAATGTCAAACCACTTATTATCCTGCCCCTGCTCCACTAATTAATCAGTTGAAGCCTATAAAGCACGGAAATCTGTAAGAAAAAATTAGGTATGGTCAGCAATGGGGTTCTAACGACCAGGTCTTGGTGTTGTAAAAGTACTGCAGCAGGAAACTGAAACAGACTGCTTTTGCTCTTTTTTAGGTCTCGGCTAGCGAAGGCTGCGCTTGCGCAGTCTCGCTCGCGAGATTTAATGACTTGGAGAAGAGGGGCTTGGACCCGCCCCTCTTCTCTCCTCTTCTCCATTGGCTGGCCTCTTAAATGCTGGCCAGCCATTGGAGAAGAGGCTTGTTTCGCAAAACAAGTCCCGTCCTTTTCGGATTCGGGGGCATGTTTTTTCGTTACTTTTCGCTGGGCGTGTTTTTCTCTCCTCCAGCCAATGGCAAGAGGAGAGAAAAAGAAAAACACGCCCCCGAATCCGAAACCGCAGCTGCCTTTCTCCGAGGCATTTCTGCTTGACCTCGAAGAAAGGCGGTGGTGTCTCCGTATGTTCTTGCAGGGCTCAGGATGGTACCGCAGGGCGGGCTCGGGAACGGCAGGTACAGGCACCATCGACCTCCTTACTCGTTGCCCGCTGCGCCGCCTCCGGTCCTTCCCCCGAGCCCGGCATTACAAATACCGCTACGACGCACCCTTGTTAAGCCAAACGCCATAAATACATCGCCCAGTCTGCAGAGAGCCACTTCTCATCCTGACATCCAGCCATCCCCTGCCAACCTCTTGAAAATCGTTCACGGATCTTCCGACCGAATTTGCACGGGGCATTCAAAGCCAAACTTGAAACGCTTCCTATAAAATCACACCGTTCAGCTGGATGAAAAAGCTGGCGTGGATTAAACCATAAAACAAGATTAGGCAGGCGCGATGCAGCCTCGGCTCCCAATTCCCGACGACGAACCCGTAGTGGAAGTTGCTGTATTACAAAAAAAAAAACCCTCTCCCTCCTTACATAATTAATGCAATTGCTTGTTTAAACAAATTTTGAGGTGAGCGGGCGCACTTTGGTTTGTTGTTCGGCGGTGTTTTTCTGTTTTCAATCTTTCGCTCTGCGAGAAGTCGGGCAGGTGGGCTCAAAGATGGCGACTTTTGTGAGCGAGCTGGAAGCAGCCAAGAAGAGTCTGAGCGAAGCGTTAGGGGACAACATAAAACAGTGAGTACGACTATGGCATTCTGGTGTTTAGTTCACATTTCTTTGACATAGACGTGCATCTGGTAGCAATCATCCCAATTATCTATTTGGCCATCACACTGTCTAGCGTGTGATGGCCCCTCCTTCATCTTCCCTTTTCCTTTACAGGGATGTGCATCTAGAAACAATCATCCCGATCGCATCTACAGTGCGACTTTTACATTTGTTTATTCTTGCTTACTCTACCGGCAGATCTGTGTTCGCCACCCTCTGTGTTTTATTACCCTTTGTGCGAACTCAGAGAGCCGATTGCTGTTTCCGTACTCGCCCTATTTTAAGAAAAGCAACAAAAAAGCAAACACATTTTTAACGTTTCCCCTTTGGAATGTCAGCGATTTCCAAATAACGCAACATCTTCTGGGTGACCCTTCAGCTTACACAGAGTCCTAACTGTTCAGTTTTAACGCTTCCAGTTCATAATGTATGTTTTTAAGGGAAGCCTTGCCTCCTCCTCAGGTTTCTCCTTTCGGTTTCCCTTTGTGGTGTGTTTTTAAATATTCCCCCCCTTTGTGAGTAATTGGGGGCGCCACGCTTTAACGCAGTGCCCACTTTTATGTTTAAAAGGGCAATAGCTTTACGTCTCGCAATTGCAAGACCTATTAGATTGCAAATGCTTGTATTTATATCTGCCCAGCACCCACAAAGTGTTTTTGGAATAGCTTCAGCCCTTTATCTAATCTCCCCCGCAGCTGTATAATTTGGTGGACTGTTGGCGTCTTACTCCTGCATACATCCCTGTATCTGTATATAATTATGTTTGGAACTTACGGTGCTCATCTCATCTCATTCATTAACGAGGCACTAACAAGCGCTCTTAAAGCAGCAGTCTCCGTCTGTTCTTTGTAGCCAGGACATTCATCAGCGAGGCACTCACAGGCACCCTTACGCTAGCAGTCTCTGTATAGTGCAAAAACACCCTCGCTTAATTGACCAGCACAACAGCAACAACATTTTTTGGCCATGTCTTCAGCAGTTTCTCTAATCTCCCCAAAGCTGTCGAACTTGGTGGAATGTTAGCGCTTTACTCCTGCATACATCCCTCAGCCCCTCCTCCATTGAACTCCCGGACATCGTGCATTTTTATTTATACCTGCAAGTGTTTTTGGAATATCTTCAGACCTTTATCTAATCTCCCAGCAGCTGTATAAGTTTGTGGAATGTTCGCATCTTGTTCCTGCATACAACCTTTCCCCCCCGCCATCGAACTCCTGGACATCATGCATTTTTATTTATATCTGCACAGCACCCACAAGGTGTTTTTGCGATGTCTTCAGCCCTTTATCTAATCTCCCTATAAATGTTTAACTTGATGGAATGTTGGTGTCTCACTCCCGCATACATCCCGTCAAACTCCCGGACATCGTGTATTTTTATTTATCTCTGCACAGCACATGCAAAATATTTTTGGGATGGGTTCAGCCCTTTACCTTATCTCTTTGTAGTTGCCTAACCTGGTGGAATGTTGGCTGCATAACTACCGGATATCGTGTATTTTTAATTATATCTGCATATAATTATATTTGAAAATTACAATGTTCATCTCATTCATCAACTAGGCACTAACAGGCGCTCTTAAAGCAGCAGTCTCTACTATCATTTGGTGTCATGGGTGTACACGCAAGGCAATATTCCCAATCTCTTCTTAGTAGATATATGTGAGAAACAGTGGTGCAATTTTAGGTGTTTCAAATCGGATGTGATGACTTGCTTTCATGTTTTTATAACGTAACAGGTTTCAAACTACAAATGTTGATAAACTCCCAGACAATGGCATTATATCTTGTTTGTGAAGTCTGGAGAATGGAGGAGAAGTGCTTGTTTTCGGGGCTTCTGAGTACTGACAGTAATGCAGAACTTCTACTTTTACGGAGGCAAGTGGCTACAGAACGAATTCTGTGGTAACACTGTACCACCAGCTCTAGGCTGTACTACAACAGAGTGGAAAATAAATAGCTGTTGCATGTTTTAAAGGGCTATTTAAAAGTGTGGCTACCTGGCTGGTCAAATTTAAATTTTCACTTTGCGCCATAGTTTTCAACACAATGTTTAAAGCATTCTGGTATTTTCTATAAAAAAAAAAGCAAACAGCATTCCAAGTGTGTGGGGGTGGCTCTGTGTGTGTGGGTGGCTCTGTGTGTGTGGGTGGCTCTGTGTGTGTGTGTGGCTTTGTGTGTGTGGGTGGCTTTGTGTGGGTGGCTCTGTGTGTGGGTGCAAATGCAATAGGTCTCGCATTTGAGAGTGATCAAGCTATGGTCATTGTAAATAACAATGCCGTTTCTTTAAATGTTTTAAAAACAAAAACAAACAAAAATAATGTCATGAGCAATGCCAATAGCTCTAACTTTAACAGTGCCGAGACCATTGCATTGTAAATGCTTGTTCTGTAATTCTGACGGAGCGGCATGGGTAAATTAAGGCCTTTGCTCGGTTTGGTTGCTTAAAACACAGTAAAGTGGATGCGAGGGGCTAGGGGGAAGGGCGAGGATCGGCTGAAAACACAAGCTGCAAGTGCTTGTATTTTCAGCTAATCCTTGTTAGTTTGCAAGCACTTAACCACTGAAAACACAAACACAATTTAAATAAATAAACACACACCTTTTCCCCTGCAACAGTGAAAGTGGTGAAGGTGGGTCTGGGGAAGTTGCAGGAGCAAAGAGTGCAACCGGAGGAGACGCAGCATGTGTGCTGCAGAGGCGGGGACGGACTAAGGGGCATATGTATCAACATCTCCATTTGCGATTCTCAAATAGCGATTTTTTGAGAATCGCTATTTGAGAATTGCAAAACGGGATGTATCTAAAAATTCGTACAAATTTAGCGAATACTTAAAATTCCTTAATTGCGATTAGCAAATTGCGAAATCGCAATTAAGGAATACCTTCCCATTCATTCCCATGGGCCAGGAGGCCCATAGCAATGAATGGGAAATCTTTCTCAATTTGCGAATCGCTATTTGCTAATCGCAAATTGAGAATATTTTCAAAGGTGCAAGGGTGTCATTATGACACCCTGATGCATCCCTGAAATCAGCATGTGTGCGCATATGGCGCACATACATGCCCTAAGGGCATGTATTTGCGCCACATGGCACTTAGAAAAATGCCAAAAAGTGAATTTTTCAAAGAAATCGCAAATTACCACCAACTTGAAGTTGGTGGTAATTTGCGATTTCTTAAGGAGAAATCGCAACTTGGGTGCGTGTTACATAGCATTTAAGGAATCGCAATTTGCGTTTTCTTAAATGCTTATGCAAACTTAAGCAATCGCAAAATTAGCGATTCCTTAAGAATGCGCTGCTGAAATGCCTCATACATCTCATTTTGCGATTTTGTATTCGCAAACGCTGTTTTTTTGCGATTCGCAGCGTTTGCAAATACAAAATCGTTTGATACATATGCCCCTTAGGGAAGGGAGAGTTTGGCTAATATGGGAAAAAATGAAAGGCAAACAGTAGGAAGCAGACATGCCGCGCTAAACCAAATGAAGCACAGCAGCGGACGCCAGAAGTAGTGCGGGCATTAAAGTAACATAAGTGACTACATAATTGCGACTTTTTTAAAATGCACACTGCAGCTATTGGACCCAGTGTGTTGCTTTTCCTTACCAGACTTTCTTTGGCTGCTGTTTGCATGCATCACTGTGTCACTCTGTCCAGATGGAATTCTTTTTCGGCTTTTCTGTGACTTCACGGAGAGGTCAACTGTACCAGTGTGTTAACTAATTACAACATTTCCTCTGGCTCAGGGCGGTACGGGAGCAGTTTACGTGTTGTTCTTAGGACGTGATTTCGCTCAGGTGACGAAGTGGGGGAGAAAGCGAGTGCAGAGGGGGTCGGGCTCTGAGGCTGTTACATCCGTGAGGTAAAAATGCAATGGGAAAGGAGAGGCAGACAAAAATCTGTGACCACCAGCATTGACACCCTAACGAAGTGTAGACATAAAATAGTTCTTCCAAAGAACACAGGGGCATATTTACAATGTGGTGATAAAAAATTATCGCCGCTTTTGCGGCCATTTTCGGCGATAATTTTATCGCCTAATTAGCAAGGCCACGCTAACGCGTGAAACCTTGCTTTAGCGTCAGGATTCCTAACGCCCAGCTTTGCATCTCTAATGAGATGCAAAGTGGGCGTTCCTGACCTAACTGACAGGAGAAATGTCGCTAAGCGACATTTCTCCTATCATCAAGCCCCACGCTATGAAGCATAGCGTCAGGAAAAGTAGCGATAACCCCTGCTATTGCTACTTTCCTTACGCCTGCTTCAGGACTGACTTAGCCATGATATCCTATGGAGGGTGGATATTATGGCTAAGTTTGTGAGTCCCTATCAGCAAGCTAACGTGAGATTATCCCCGGGATTTCCAGCGATAATCTCACGTTAGGCAGTTAGCGTGAGGATTTTGTATCGCTGAGGAGATACACGTTGCTAATAGCACGCTATCTCAGCGATAAAAATCCAAGTTACCCGGCGAGAATTATCCTCACGCTAATAGCGCTGAGCGATAATTATCGCCGGGTGTTGCTGATATGCCCCACATATTCCCTGAAAACAGAAGGAAACTGTACTCAGCCGGTGCTCCTTGGCCGGCAACGGAACTGACGTATCGGCTGCAGGAACCATTCAGGAGGCAGTTAAGAAGATAGACACTGGAGTCGGCGTATGGTAAGTAGGAGGTGGAAAATACGTGGTTCTATTGATTACACCAGGTCTTGCAGTCAGCGCATGCGTGCTGATGCTCGACCTAAAAAGGGCTCTTTCTGGACAAAGAGCTACCTCACTGCCAAATTCCCTCTAGCTCTTCAGGCTATAGTTGTGTTCAAATCCCTATTGGAATTAATATGGGAAACTCACCTTTTTGACCCCACCCCCTTTTTCTCAGCCCCCACTTGAAGGATCACCGCAAAACTTTCCATGTACAATAAAACTGACTGGCACACTCTATTTTGTAAATTTTGTGAAGATTGGCCACTGGCGCCAAAGATATAGGCAAGTCAAACGCTTTTTCTATGAAAACTAGGTACTAACTAGAACTGCATACTGGCAATAGCCAGTAACAAATATACATTATATATATATATATATATTGGCGCATTAAATACGCTATACTAAAAATCTGAGCGTGTCGAGTCCTGGTCTTGAGAGGAAAGAGATGCTGAATGATATTTACAAACACATCAAAAGGTCATGGCTAATGCCAGACCAAACAAGCATTGGTAAATGCAATAGGTTTAGCCTATGTGAATAATAGTAAGCTGTTTCTTTTTTGTAACTTGGTGAGCAGTAGTACAATATAACTAAGTCACTGAAGCCCCTCTTAAGATTTATAGTAAATACAATAGATTTCACAAGCACAGCTCAAATGCTGTGCAGGGAAAACTTATCAGGCACAACACAAGCACTGTACAGGTGAAACCTAATAAGCACAGCACAAACGCTATGCAGGCGAAACCTAAAAAAGGACAAGCATTTGCAATGCAATAGGTCTTGCATTTGCAAGAGTTTAAGCTATTGGCATTGTAAATGACAAGGTCTTTTATTTATCTGTTTTGATAATTAACCCCTAAATAAATGGCATTGTCATTTACAATGCCTATAGCTCAAACTCTTGTAAATGCAAGACCTATTTAATTTCAAAGAAGCGGCCGCCATTGTCCCAGGCTGCTTGGAAAGTGAAAGAGCGCATGGCGCGCTGAACGTTGCAGGAAAGCATGTTGTGCCTGCAGTAGGAGAAACTCATTAAAGAGAATAGTGCTTACAGACTAAATAAGACATACCGTGTAACAACAGAAGTAAAAGGT
The DNA here is from genome assembly GCF_964204655.1 of Triturus cristatus. NCBI lineage: Eukaryota > Metazoa > Chordata > Amphibia > Caudata > Salamandridae > Triturus > Triturus cristatus. Next base: position 248,150,781 of record NC_140585.1, read on the forward strand.
CCAGTCCTCATGGGAGGTTACAAATGAAGACAAGGCGGTACTAAGGAGGGACTAACAAGCCTATTAACGAATCAGAAGCCAGCATTTACAAAGGACAATGACACAAGCCAATGAAAAATATTGGCGGAGCTTCAAGTCTATACCCAAATACAGCATGCCACACAGAGCATGAGCTGACCAGGCTCGACCTAAAAAGGATTAATAACTATGTATACACCATTAACGCTAAAGACTCCCAAAAATATATGGTCAATGGTATATAAAGTAAATTGCAACACTCACCAGTGCAGATTTTCTCGCACTCACATGCGATCAAACTTTTTGCAAGTATTACATTTCAGGATGTAATACTTCCTACCATGTAAAACACGTGTAGGATATCTGGGAAGCAGGCGTGTGGTTAGTAAAAATCCCTTCAATAACAACCTTAAATATCTAGATCCCATCCTCTCCCATCAAGCATGACTCTCCTACTGAGAAGGGGCAATATTACTCTAAACCTTTGTAGATGGCAGGGTGGGAAACAGCAGTCCAAAACCTGTCAGTCATTTAGATTAACACTGAACCAGAAAAGCTTACAGAAATTATACGAAAATGAAAGGTTTGGGGTGTTTCATTGACCTTAAAGTTTATTTAACCTCAAAGCTCGTCAGCTGCATAGCAATGGTGCAGCTGAAAGTAATAATCTAAGATTCATCACCTTTTCTGAAAGAGGTCAGTCTTCAGTTAAAGTCATGTTCGAATACACACCACCTTCAGACTAAATGTGGAAAAAGATCTGTAGAGCATAACACAAACTGATAATGGACCTCTTCTGTACAACTATAGTGCTACACTGCACTTTCTACAGACATTTTTTAAGTGCTGCAGAGAGTACAGGCAAACTAGTGAAACAGAGATACGCCTGGGATTGCGCATTTTGGATCAAGGCTAAAAGCCAAGCAAAAGCTCTAATCCATTGGTTTGAAAGGTGGCAGTTTCCCCACTAAACCACATCACCCAAACATTAACTTACAATCACTTATGGTAAACGAGAAAGTCACCAATAAAAGTGTGCGTACCCAGTTTTTGAGTCTAGTGTGTCTCGAGATACTATGTTGAAATCCCTCTCTGAATACTCCAGGGTGGCGATAGGTAAATCATAGGCAGGCCCACTGGAATAATGAGATTCTTTGGCCATGCTTTTTTCCTCATAATTATGTTTATGCCACATAATCCATCTCAAGTTGGCAGGGTATGCTCAGACGTGAGTCCCTTGCTCACTTTGCCACTGGATTCAAGCAAGCCTGGCTGAAGACGGCTGAAATGCCAGAAACCGGTCCTAGGAAGCTTGTTTCCGGTCCAGGGAAGGCATGGCTTGGCAGTTCGGGCTGGACTGTTCCCATGAGGCACAGGGTCAGACTGATTTGCATATGGCCATGTCTGAACTGGGGTGGCAGAGTGGGCTAAAGAACGCTGATGGATCAAACCCAGATCTGTTGACTGGGTGTGAGTGTTTGATTGGTTCTGATGCTCCGTCCATCACCACCCCCTTTTGTACCGCTTTGTTCGCCATAAATTGGCAGGGTATGCTCAGACGTGAGTCCCTTGCTCACTTTGCCACTGGATTCAAGCAAGCCTGGCTGAAGACGGCTGAAATGCCAGAAACCGGTCCTAGGAAGCTTGTTTCCAGTCCAGGGAAGGCATGGCTTGGCAGTTCGGGCTGGACTGTTCCCATGAGGCACAGGGTCAGACTGAATTGCATATGGCCATGTCTGAACTGGGGTGGCAGAGTGGGCTAAAGAACGGTGATGGATCAAACCCAGATCTGTTGACTGGGTGTGAGTGTTTGATTGGTTCTGATGCTCCGTCCATCACCACCCCCTTTTGTACCACATAATCCATCTCCTGCATAAATAGTCAGTTTCAACAAAGAAAACCTAGTTGTAGCTCAAGCAGATCAAAGTTACTTGAAAAGATAAAAACACATGTGGTGATGCACCATGGCAAACACTTTGCCTGAGGTACCTGGTCCCCTTTCAGTTGATTGCTGCGGTGTTAAACTGGTATTTATACGATGAAATTGAGGCCCAAATAGAATTAAGGCATCTTCTTAAATTGACAAAATAGTGAACTAATACTGTCACAGTGTCTCATAAGTAGTCTTTTCTTGCACTGTAATTCAGTCAACCCGGCAACATAAATTGGGCTTTCACTGCCACATAATTTCAGTGGTCCTCAGCAGAAAGTTGTATGTAATTTCTTGCATACCACGCATGCGCTTTAAGGGCAGGCCGGGTGCACGCCCAAGGAAGAGGTTTAGAATGTTTCCTGCTGCGGCCGTACTTCGGATTCCTTAACGCACGCCATCCCAGAAGAGCTGGCTGTTGACACACAGCATGTCAACACCTTTCTACCTGGAATAGCAGACAAGATGCCTGTGTTATCAGCAAAAGAGCTTTACGAAATGTGGGGCGCGGGGGTCCTGAGTGCCAAGCCTTTATTGCCTGTGCAAAAGTAACAGTTTACAGAAGGGACAGGAAATGGTGGAGAACAAAGAGGCAAGTGTAAGATTTATTCAGAAGTTCAGGACAAGCGCAGCTCAGCCAATGAACTCACCATCACATAGAATTCTCCTCAAAATTAAACATTCAAGGCCAGTGGCACGAGGACAGCACCAAATAAGATAAAAACCGATAACATGACTGCCATCCAATAGACATAGTATACAAAGATGACAAAACAGATAATAAGGCAAGCCCCCCATTCCCTGTAATCACAGAGAGACAATTAGGAATGCAAATGGATACATAGCTAAACCATTCGCATCAAAAACAATTGTCCAGTTTTCCTCTAAATTAAAAGCACAGTAAACTGAGTGTTCTGCAGACTCCTGTTGAATAACCAAAGCTACTGGAAATATGAGAGTTGAAGGCTGCTTTCCAAATAATGATGGGTTTCCCACATAATCCGTCATCTTCTAGGTTTTATTCTAACTCAAACTAATTAATACTTTCTTTAAATGCTGCTAAAGGTGTTGCTGCTCAGTGTCACATTTCAGTTACTCGTTGCTGTATTTAGACGTTAACCCTGTTAACCTAATGCTAATGAGGTGAAACATTTGCCCAGGAAGTGTTAACATTGTGAAAAATCACAAAATAGTGAAGTAATACTACCACAAAATGTGCAGCATACATTTCACTCTTCTTGCCGCATAATTCTGCCTTCCCCTACCATATAATTCCAGTGATTCTGTGCATTATCTACAACCAACTGCACCAGTTACAACTAGCCCTACAAAGTAACTCTGGGCTCCAGAGAGTTGCATGCAGTCCGTCAGCACAGCACTTGAACGCCTTGTCCGGGGTATCAGGTGAACGGACAGCAAATGCGAGGCTGTATGAGGCATAGGTCAGATATGTGGAAAGTGAAACCTGGCGCGACACAATGTCAACTGACAGATCTAATAGCAGCCCTTCTGAAGGAAAGAAAGGATTGCTCACACCTCGTTCAGACATCTTCCGCCAGTCCATCGCCCCTGGTTGGTATTTTCAAAATAAAAAAAGCCTGGATTCTGTGAACACGCCGAGCAGCTAATATGTTTTCAAGAGCGCCGTGCAGCTGCTCTTAGCGTGCAAGGCGTCACCTTCTGCCAGTTTGGCCACGTGTGGCTCGGATCCCGCCTCTTAACTCAAGCAGGGGCAGTGATGTAACAAGCATTTACAATGAAATGGTCTCGGCAATATTATAGGGAGAGCTATTGGTATTGCTCATTATTTTTTTATCATTTTTGTATCCCTAAATAAATGGCATTGTCATTTCTATTGGCATTAGTTTTTTTTTGCATATGTGATACCTATTGCATTAGCAGAGAGAGAGTGAGGTATTGAAATAGAGAGTGAGGTAGTGAGAGAGAGTGAGGTAGAGAGAGAGTGAGGTAGTGAGATAGAGAGAGAGAGTGAGGTATTGAAATAGAGAGTGAGGTAGTGAGAGAGAGTGAGGTAGATAGAGAGTGAGGTAGTGAAAGAGTGAGTTAGTGAGTGAGGTATTTTCTGACGTAGTGAGATAGAAACAGTGAGTGATGTTGTGAGATAGAGAAAGATTGAGGTGGTGAAAGAGAGAGTGAGGTAGTGAGGGATGTTGTGAGGTATTAAGATAGAAACAGAGAGTGATGTAGTGAGGTGGTGAAAGAGTGAGTGTAAGTGACTTAGTGTATTTGAGAGAGAGAGTGAGGTAGTGAGATAGAGAGAGTGAATTAGTGAGTTAGAAAGAGAGAGTGAATTTGCGAGGTAGTGAGAGAGTGATGTAGTGAAGTTTTGAGAGAGTGTGTTGTGATATAGTGAGGTAGTGAGAGTGAGATATAAATAGATAGTGATGTAGTGATAGAGAGTGAGGTTGTGAGATAGAGAGAGAGTGCATATAATGTATTTTAACCTGCATGATTGTTGGGAAATCTGACGTACATACCCCCCCCCCCAATCTTCCTGAAGAAGCTACCCCCTGTGCATTATGCGAGGCTGACTGCAAATAATTGAGTCCTGTATTTCACAAGAAGCATTGACCAATAGCCACTGACAAGAAGAGCTTGTGCCCCAAAAACTTGCCCAGGGCTGTCTGCCTTGCAGAATTTGCAGAATACCTGGGTTATTGTGGATATTGATTATTGGTATAAGATTTTCTTATATAGTTTGTATTTTCTGAATATTCATAGGGTTTCAGAGACTTTTTATCAGTAGGCGATTTGGGCATGCGGTATTGATGTATTTTCTGTTTTTGTCATAGTACTAGAGTGCATGGCAGCTTCTGTTAATAGATTATTGTTCCTGAATATTGATAGAGTGCCTGTGAATTTTAATTCATGGGTTACTGTTTCTGAATATTGATTGTGTACAAGGCCTTGTATTGATAGGTCTGTTTCTGGATGGGGTGTTTGGGACATTGTACGAAAAGATTATGGCTTTGTTCCTTACAGGTCTGTTCCTTCATGGAATCCTTAGATCAGGGGACACCAGATTGGGCGAGACCACCCGTGGTATTCACTGGGAGTGAATCAATGTAAAAGGCCTGCACATGGCCTAGTCATTTCTATATTGTTACTGTTGTGGCATCTTGAATGCTTAGAACCAACCACTCACGCACAAAGGTTTTCTCCTTCAGCCACTCACTGGTATAAAACTGGGAGTGGGGGATCCGAGAAGTGGCATGTTCACCCCCCTCTTCTGGGCGCTATATCTGATGCCGTTTCAGATTGAAGTACTGGATCTTACCCAGGAAGAGTGGCATAACTAAGGCCCCCCGCAGTGCGGGTGGCCCCCTCAGCACAGTAGCCTGGCCTGAGAGCCCCTGAGTGAGGGGGGTGGGGCTTCAAGTTTGGGGACACCACTCCCCATGAATACTTCTGTAGCCTGGCCCGTGCAAGACCAGGAGAGACAGGCCCTCTGCAAGAAGGAAGCGGTGGGAGGTGGGGAAGGGCGGTCTGTGTGTGTGGCCTGTTAGCCACCGAGCCCAAAGTTGTGAGGCTCCCAAGAGGCAGAACTTCAGATGGTCGTTAAAACATAAAAGGAAGATAGACTCGTGAACATGTGTGACACAGGTCTCGGAAGTGAACGAGAGACTGCGGAACTGTGGGGATAAAACCACCCTAACCAGGCTCGGGGTGTTTTGTTTTAGGAAAGGAACAATGTCGGCGGATATGGTCACTCCTGGTGACACGAGGGAGCACCTGAGACACACAGCAAAGGGCGCGTGCAGCTCTCTGCACACAGGCCACACACAGCAGCCTCTAAACACTGTACTTCTGTATGAACTGCCAGTGTCGTATTCAACCCTAGCTTTTAACCAACTTATCAATCATTCAGGGGCTTGTAAAGCGCTACTACTCACCCATGAGGGTCTTAAAGCACTGGGGGCGGGGGGGGGGTTAATCTTTGCTTTAAAGACTTGTGGGGGGTATGTAGGATATATGACACTCTCGGACTCAAAACAAACAGAGCTGAAACAGGCGGTGCTAGGAATTTTTTTTACGGAAGGCGCTGGTGGTGGTGCCAAATTTGGTTTTGCCCTTGGCGCAATTTACACAAAGCCCCCCATCTGTTGGTATGGTTGTTGGGGTGGTTGTACGCAAGGCGGATTCTAGTATGCCAATGGTTGCGAATTAAGATCTGGCAGCTGTTGTATTAAAGCAACCTTCCACACAGCACTTAGCAGCGCTGGCGTAACTCAAAATACCCCCCTCCCCCACCGCAAGATGTGATGGGGGGGCTGAGACTCCCACGTCACAAATATTCTGATGTCTGGGGCTGAAAGGGGCCCTTAGAGATTGGGGGTGGCTGCGTTTGGCCCCTGACACTCCGTGGATCACTGTGCCGTTCCTCTCAGGCGCTGTGCACACATGGGTGATTCCACCTCCCTCGAATCCACACAAAGGCGGCCGGGCCCGCTAGATAACAAGAGCGTGTCCGGGAGGGCCTGCGCCCTTCCACGCAGGGCTGAGAGCCGAACCCCGGGGGTCAACAGTGTGGAGCCGCGAGGATATCAGCGAGATTCCGGGGAGGGGGGCGGGGCAAGGGGCATACACGAGCACACAAGCTTCTCTAAATAAAAAAAAACACATACTACTCAGGCAGTTTCAAACCCAGCAATCGCGCACACGTTAATCAAACAGGAAGAAGCAGCCACCACGGAGGCAGACACACAAACTACTGCAGAAACAGCCACACAAACAGACACAGCACATGCATAGACACATTCCTGATATCACCCGCATGACTTGGCTCGAGATGACAGGGACGCTCCCTTGGCTCGCAGCCGCCACCGGGCCAGCGACAGATGCCACCGCGAGGCAGCGGTGCATAACTAGGGAGCGAACTGGTTCCGGGACAAGAGGCTAGAGAAGTCTGAAGAGAGCGCACTGAAAAGGAGATGACGGAGCGAGAAGGGAGCGAAAGAAAGGGAAGAGAAAACGAGAGAGGGGAAACGCATCGTGGGCAACTGAGTTTTATGGCTCCGGCGGCCATGTTAATGTGACAACCCAAACAAGGCAGAGCAAAATGCAAGCCCACCACTGCCTTTCTCCGAGGCAAAGCAGAAATGCCTCGGAGAAAGGCAGCGGTGTTTCCAGATTCGGGGGCGTGTTTTTCTTTTCTCTCCTCTTGCCATTGGCTGGAGGAGATAATGAGAAAAGTAGCAAAAAACACGCCCCCGAATCCGAAAAGGACGGGGCCTGTTCGGAGAGACAAACCTCTTCTCCAGTGGCTGGCCAGCATTCAAGAGGCCAGCCAATGGAGAAGAGGGGAGAAGAGGGGCGGTTTCAAGCCCCTCTTCTCCAAAATGTTAAATCTCGGAGCGAGACTGCGCAAGCGCAGCCTTCGAGCCGAGACCTAAAAAACGGACTCCCGAACTGCTCTGGAAATTAGAGTCACAGAAGAAATGCCTTAACACATGAAAGCCCCAAGAGGGACAAAAAAAGCTCACACGCTTTACTGAAGACATTGAACCAAAATTCAAGCGGATGCAGAATGTGCAGAAACAATGGGCGCTGTTTCCAAATCACAGTTGAGCCGGGAAACGTTTTCATCCATTTCCACGCGTGACTGAGAATAGCCCACTTCAAAATGGCACACAGAAGTTTTTTACATTGCTGCTACGTGAACCCACAACTTGCCACTGGTGCTAGAACAGGTATACTGGGTAACTCCTGGTCACCAAGGCTGCAGGGCTCCAATTTTGAGCTTTAACAACCGAATGTGTTTTGTAGGAGTTGTAGTGCTAGTTCACCTCAGTTGCTTTTTTTTTTTTTCTTTTCTTTTCTTATTAATTTTTTAATTCACAGATACATTAGCATTCCTGTCGCAGGGTTAGCTAAAAGTAGTGTTTATTACAGTGATTACAGGTACATGAGATATATGTTCAGCTGAACCCATCTACATGGCTTGCAGGAAAAATAGGTATAGGGTGATAGAAAGAAAGTGACAGTAAAGAAAGGGATGAAAGGAGAGTACAGGAAAGGCTCTGTAGTGATGAGTCTAGCTGGGGTTAACCTGCGGCGAGAAGTGGCAGACCAGCAAGGTCCCCCCCTTTGGCGTCTCTCTGCCCTTTGGTGACAGAGTTCCAGACTCTCTTGCTCCGTGTCCCCCGAGAGGGCTGGATTGTATTTAAGGGGGTTCGTAAGAGTCTAAGTATGTGTCGAGTGACTCTCACATCCCCCTAGTTGCTGGCCTCCATGGTGAGTTCTGCAGAGCAATGTTATCTGCGCCTCTAAGGTACGTCACCCAGTAAAGACAGCCTTTGTATGAGGTCTTGGCTGTGTCCTTCCAGTTATTCAGGACCATTTTCACTGCGGCGGTGGGAAGCAGGTCAAGTAGGTCCGAACATATCAGAAAACAACGATCTATACAATAAAAGCCCAAGAATGGAGCACTGCTTCCCTGATTGCCTGTGGGCAGGGCCACTGGAATTATGCGACTCTGCAGCATTTTCCGAAGAATTATGGATTTGCCACATTATTCTTTATCTGCTGCATAATCTGCAGTTTAACTTTTTTTTTTTTTACAGCTGAAGCGGATCAAAATTTACTAAAACCATGCCGACACGTGCTCGTGTGCAGTGGAAAGCCCATTGCAAAGATTGAATGGTCATCTTCCAGTTGATTATTGCTGTATTTGGGTTTTAAATTGGTGCTATTATGGTGAAACCTTTTTCGGATTTTACCATGTATAAAAATGACAAAATAATGAATAATACCATCACAAACATGTACTGCATTATTTGCTTTTTCTTGACACCTAATTTAGTCAATCCTGCTGCATAATTCGATCTCCTTTCATGCTGCATACCTCTAGAGGCCCCACTCATTTGGTAACTATATATGGATTCAAAGGCCAGTACCATACCCCAAGGTACGCTGCACAACCTCATTAATTCACCTTTTATAACCCTCGTTTGGCATTAAATCGACAGCCGGTGAACCAGTGGTCAAAAATGGTTGCTTTAAGACAGAGCAGCCAACAAAGTAAGGACATGCATTCCTGTCAAGTGTCCCTGATTTGTGAACCCCTCATTCTTATAAGTTTAAAAAAACACAGACTTTCCTGATGATAATCTCTTTAAAAAAACATATTTAGTAAGATTACAAAATGGAAAAGTGAGTTCACACATTTTCACTCAAAGATGCTTGCTTCTCGTTACAAATGTGACAGGTGGGGAGTTATACAAACATCAGCCACAACATACATTAGGAAAAGGCCAAGAAGGAAGTGAGATAAATGTAGCCATACGCGCCCTTGCATTTGAGCAATGCTGGCTGCCCAGATGTGGTTTGCAAGGACCCCTTATCATGGTCAAAGCATACTCTGAAGTTAACAACGAATAAAATACTGAAAGCCGCAGCATTGCTGAAAGCGTAGAGCAGCCACACCACTGGAAAAATATGCAACTGTCAAAAACTAATGAATATACAGACAAGTACTTTTTTTTTTCTTTACGAAGATGTTTATTTTTCTATCACAGAATGCTCTACCGGTATAACCGTAAAACACGTGGTTTCAGAGTTTTTTTTGCACCCTCGCATCATTTAAATAAACAAACAACTTCTTAACCGACAGGCTGCATGTCCTATGTTCAAAAATTGAAAAGCATCATTAAATGAGCCCACGCTGTTACATTGAAATAATACTTATCCGTTTAAAGGGCGAGAAAAGGGGTCCACTAAAGGAAGTTTAAGTAAATAATCACAAAAATATTAAGTGCACCAGCAAAAGAGACAGTGATTCCTTTGAATAACTTATCCAACTAGCGCAAACTTCACCACGGGCAAAAAAAACACTTCATGCTTCGAAAAGGTAAACAAAAGACCCAAAATCATTTGGAAAAGAAACCACGGATACATTGGCAGTGTTAGAAAAGTCCCATTACTGTCTCAATGATAACCACCGAAAGCCTCCCCTAAAACAGTCTGTTGAAAATGGGCTGCACAGCAAGGCCCTCGGTCCTACAGCGCTGCGAGGATCCTGGCAGGGGCAACCTGGCAATAAATGAATGAAAACAACCGGCTTCAGCGTAGCGTGTGTCTAAGTTGCTGCTGCTCTCCAGGGCGCCCAGTTCCAGCGCCTTGGTATGGAGGAGGCCCGGTCGCCCATATTTTTTAGGTCGAGCTTTAGCGGCAGTGCGCGTGCGCTGCGCGCTCTGCAAGGCATGCAGTAGTAGAGTATGGGAGACAAGCTGCCTTCATTCTCCGCCCATATTTTTCATTGGCTTCTGTCTTTGTCCTTTGTAAATTCTGTCTTCTGATTGATTGTGAAGTTTGTTAGTCCCGCCTTATTATGGCCATGTCGTAATTTGTACCCTCCAATGGCTGTTGGCCCCTTTACTTCGAGTGTTACACTGTACGGTATATGTTATTTAGAGCACTATTTCTTCACATTCCCCCTCCCGCACTCCCGTTGTCTTTGCATTCTCCCCCCTTCACCCGCCCACACTCCCATTGTCCGTGCCTTCTCGCCCCCCTCCCGCCTGCACTCTCGTTGCTGTGCCTTCCTCCTTGTCCCCGCACTCCCGTTGTCCTTGCCTTCTTGCCACTCCCGCCCCCCGCCCGCACTCCCGCTGTCCGTGCCTTCTCGCCCCCTGCCCGTCTGCCCGCCCGCACTCCCGTTTGCAATGCAATAGGTCTCACGTAAATACGAGTCCTATTGCATTGCAAATTCTTGTTTAATACAACCTGTCGGAAAAGCATAAATGCGATTGAAATGTAAAGATATATAATGGCAACTGGTTGTGCTGAAATAAATGCTATGGCTGGATCACAACAACTAATAAAAAAGTCCGCTCAACAACGTAAATGCAGTTCTTTCCAGTTTCGTGCCCCCACCTCCTTCCATATACGCTAACACAGATGAATCTGCTTAATTAGTCTCACCACTGCTCACACTGTGTTGCCAGCATTTCTTCTTTGTGGTGCTGCCCACCATCCTCTCTCCACTGCTTGCACTGTAATTTAGGATTTTTTTGTTTTATTTTAACTGTTTTGCTGCCCCACCCCACACTCCTCTCAACCCCAACATCCACACTTGATTAAAGAGTAGCCGCCTTTCATCAGCCTCCATTTTCCAGTGTTCTTGGCACTAGCACTGAGGACTAGTGGACTGCTATGAAGACTAGGGTTTCTGTTGCTACAAACAGCATAGCGCTGCACCGTGGCTTCGTGTAGTGTGTCGGAGTCAGCTCAGAGGGATCCCCCATATTACTCCCCATGCCGCCAACTGAATGGGCAGGCGAGCACTGCATCTCTCTCCGCCCTGGGGCGCTGGCCGGACGGCTGCATACAGCCAGTGCTTTGCAGGTCGGTGCAGCCCTGAGGAAAGAAGCCAGAGCAGATTCTCCGAAATGGATCGACGCCACACCAGCCTGCCCGCTTTGTGGCTAAGGCTGGAGCTGTGTGCTATGGCAGCGGTGCTTAAAAGAGCTAAGTGGCAGAAGCGTGTGCTTACCTGGTATCCCCTCCTCTGGCTCAATGGGGTACAGCACTTTTAGATTCAATCTGAGGGGGGGTTAGCTTTAAATTTAAAACTCATTGGGTTTGTTTTTGTGCCATTTTTAAAACCAGCCAAGTTGCCCATAAAATGCAGTTCTTTCCAGTACACATTGCCCAAAAAGAAGAGTCACAGAGTTACTGAAGAGTGAGGACGCCGCCAGCTCGCATTGTCATAATGTTGTACTAGCTTTGTTGCTAAACATGCTCCCACCCCCCACGTTTACATGCACACCCTTCCAGAGCAGATCCCAGGGCATGCCATTGTCCAGTGTTATTGGTAGCCTGTCTCTAATGAACTTCTCAAGATTCGCAGGCCTGGGTCATAGAGGCCCCATGAACTAAAGAGCTGGTAATCTCCCCTCCTCTCTACCAGTGCGTTCACTCCTGGGACGGCATGTTTACAACTGTAGGCAAATTTAAGCCACTGTCACATGGAATTCTGTGTTCACAATAAACTGCTACAGTATATAACTGCAAAAAAAAGGATGTGTAAATGGCGTTGCAGAGAGTTACACAGTATGGGTTTGTTTTGCAACGTGATTAGCTAGTGTACCCGGTGGAGGTATACACCGTGGATTAAGGGTCTATACTGTGCACCAGTTGCAAGCATAGGTTAATGGAGAGCAACAACGCTCCCACAGGACACACTTTGCTTCGAATGAAATGGCCTATGTTGCATTGCTGCACTGGCTGTGAACTGTCTGCAATGTAATTTACAGAACTACTCTGTGCTGTTTGGACTGAGATTTGCTTCATGGTTATGGTATGCACACACCAATAAAGTGAGGATCGATGCGCATGTGTTATGATAGTAGATTTGTATCTATTGTATGTGTGCTTTCGTGTGCGTGTGTTCTTCAATACTTACTCTTTGGCGTAGGACATCTTTTGCGATTTCTGAACCGGGTTGCTTCTGTGGTGTGCTGCTCTTGAAAAGTTAGTGTTAATTAGCCACACAGTTCCACACCACACAATGCAATTCCATGCATTTCCAATCCACACCACATAATTCAACTTAACTACACAATTATACAACACACCACGTACATTCAATCCACACCACAAAATTCCACATCATGCCACAAAATTCGACAATACACCATATAATTAAACTCCACTACAAACCACTCCACCACACAAAATACCATTCCACATAATTGCCCTCCATAACACATAATCTCACTCCACATAACTCCAGTACACTCAATACCAAATACTTACTATCCACAAAATTCCACAGCACACCAGGCCACATAATTTCACTACGCAAATCCACTCCACACCACACAATTCCACGAGACACAATTCCACAACTAACAATTTCAATCCAACCCACATAATTCCACTACACACCACATACATACACTCCATAACACATAGATGTAAGACATAGGGCCAGATGTATCAACAATGCATTTTGCGATTCCATAATAGAGAATTTTACCAATTCGCTATTATGGACTCGCAAAATGCAATGTATGTAGGTTTCGCTATAAAATTTGCAATTCCTACATATTCCTTAATAGCGAATCGCAAATTGCGATCCTCTATTAAGGAATCCCTTTCCATCCATGGGAAGACATTCGCAATTTGCGATTACCGCACATTGCGAGTGCAATTTTGAGGTGCGATTGGGGGCCTAAAGGAACCCTGCTGCATCCCCAAAAAAGGCAAGTGTGCACATGTGGCAAACATACATGGCTTAAGGTCAAGTGTGTGCACCACATGGCACTTAGAAAAATGCAAAAATGTGCATTTTTCTAAAGATTTGAAAATTACCACCAACTTGAAGTTGGTGGTAATATGCGATTCCTTAAAGCTGGGTCACAATTTTTAACTGCTTCCTGCATTGCATTTAGGCAATCGCAAATTGTGATTACCTAAATGCATTTGCAAAATAGGTAATCACAGAAATTGCGATTCCCTATTTTGCCATTACCTTTTGGGATGATACATTCAAAAAGGCTTTTTACCATTCGCAAACAGGCCGATTCTGTGAATCGGCCCGTTTGCGACCAGTAAAAAGTTTGATACATTTGACCCATTGTCATTTACAACACTAATAGCTCTAACTTAACCAAATGCGAAAGCTATTGCATTTCCAATGCTCATGTTTTGCAAGGAAAGGGAACAACTAATTTCCTTGCAAACATCTTCAAATTACCTTTACAGTTTAAAATACAGTATCAACAATATTTCTCCATTTTGTGCATTTTTAGTAGGTTTTTGAGGGCTTTTATTTGCGGATTCTTTTAAGAGCGTAATCAAAGTGATTGTTTACTTTTTGATGCTTGAGGGTTTTGGTTATTTATTATGTCATGGTTTAACGTGCCTCTGTTATATCTTATTTCACTAAAACTCTTTTTTTCTTCATTACCGCATATCAAAGCACTTTCAGATATATACGTTTAGACTACCAGTTGTAAAAAAAAAAACCACACTAAATAAGTATTTCTCAGTACAGTGCTATAATGTGCCTATTAGTGTCAAAGCTTCTTTGTTAAAGAAATACACTTTTTTTTAATTTTTAAGAGGCTTTATCATATTTTCATTAAATATCACAGAAGCCCATCCTTGGGTGTGTGATGCCGGCCGTTTACCGGTGGCACATGAAGTAACTGTAGCTGTTGTGGCACTTAGGATAATGTGCTGCATGGCTAAATACTTATAAGGTCCGGAAGGCGAGACCTATTGGCTATGCCAATGCTTGTTTTTACTGTTATCTTGGCCTCTGCAGCAGGTGCGGTTAAACAGCAGGAACAGCTCGGGGTTAGCAGCTGGTTCACACCAGCCCAGGTGTGACAGGAAGGAGCATAGGAGAACTTCAGGAGAGAGACAGATCCTTGAGCGAGCCCGTGTCCCGGGTATTTCCGTTGTATACAGTTCATGCTATATAACACCGGGTGTGAGGCGCTGCAGGGCGCGAGCAGTGCCCATTGAACACACCCCAGAAGCCCTCGTCACAATACAAGTTTAAAGATGTTCATTATGTGGGCAAGGTTGGTTCTCGTCAATGTCCCCAAAGCGTGTGAAAATGCAATATAAATCATAGAGCAGATTGGCTCAACATGCATGAAAGCAAAGAATACTGGACTACGTAAAAAAGTGTGCTCGCTGTTTTAATTTAGTGGAATCCCGGCTCCCCTCCTAAAAACCTTTGCATGGTGCTGGATAGGAAATGCAGCAGAGTGGACTGTCCTACAACATCGGCCCCAGCCCCGTTTCCTCAAACAGAACAAGCATTTGAAATACAAAAGATCTCGCATTTACGAGAGTTTAAGCTATCGTCATTTACAATGGCAATAGCTAAAACTCTTGTAAATGCGAGACCTATTTCACTTCAAAGAAGCGGCTGCCATAGTCCGGGGCTGCTTGAAAGTGAAAGCGGGCATAGCGAGGAAAGGACGTCATGCCCGCAGTAGGTAAAAGACATTAGGGAAAAGAGTGCTTGCAAACTGAATAAGACATGCCGGTGGGGCATCCGAAGTAAAGGGGCCAGTCGCCATGGGTGTTTACTAATGCAGACAAGGCAGTACCAAGGAGGGACTTACAACCCTATACAATAAGAAAAACCTCTTAACTGGTCTATCTAGTGTCTACAGTGATAATTACTCAGACTGGACATTTCCCCATAGCACAGAATCTCAGTACACACATTACTTTTCTTTTTTTGTTTTGTTTATTTATCAAAAATATTTTGTTATATTTATATATATTTCTATATTGTCATATTCTTTTAAAATAATTTTTGTAAAATTCACAAAAACATTTACAAATACGACAAAATCATGATATCATTTCAGTTTGCAAGAGACCATTATTAGCTTCTCTTAATTTAGAAACAAATTATAGTATCCCCCAAATAAACACCATCATCCTTCCAATCTCACCTTTCATTCTACTCATACATACCATCAATCATACCAACACAAGCAAAAGGGTCACAATAAAAGCACATCTGTGATGGAGTCCTACTTGTTAATCCTGTTGGTCACAGTTATCAAAAGACACAGTTTTGATATTCACTAGTCCATCAAATGTATTTCTGGTTGATTATTCTTTTCACTTGGTTCTTGGGTAGGACTCCCAGAAGTGTAATCACTGGTCTACGCACGTTTCGGTGACAACCAACACATTTATATCACCTTCTTCAGGACCAAGAGAGAAATAAACTTTTCATCTGTATAGTGGTCTGGGGGTCTATATGCGTTTGAGAACTTGGAAGTGTCTCTGATTAGGACGTCCGGAGCGTTGTCATCAGACGATTGTTATGTTGCGAAAAAGTTCCCTAATGGATGTACTCTCATACAAATAAACAGGGTTGGTTACAATCTGATCTGTTGTTGTATTGCAGTTATTGTGTGTCCTCCATGTTATTGAGGGTATAGTAACTCCATCTAATTTTAAAGGTGTCTGTCGATGTCTTAATATAATGTTGTATATCTGATATCTTGTTCTAGAAGGATTGTATTTCCTGGATTGGTTGTTCCTAGGGATTCAATCAGTATTTCTTCTATCATGCATACGTCCCCGTAAGTTCAGAACTGCTCTGCCGAAAAACAACCCTAACAATAACTCACAAGCCAGCTTTTACGAAGGACAATGACACAAGCCAAAAAAAAATGTGGGCGGGGCTTCTCTTACATACTCCACCACAATAAGTCTCGCGCTGACTCAGGCTCGACCTAAAAAACACATACCAAGCCTTTCACTGTTGAGAATTTGCAAAGCAGATGCCAAGCTATGCGGCATTTAGGTGTGGTGCCGCGGCCAGGGCGACTGACTCTGGAATCTGGGGATCACGGTTCGATCCCCAGCGGCAGATTAGCCCAGCACGATGTGACTCTGGGCAATAGCTTGCTTAATCTTCCCGACGGCCCCCAGCGCCTAGAGACCCTTACGGGTGATTGTTCGTGCTTTACAAATGTGTATTAATAATATAATTATTAGTGTCAGAGAGAACTATGCCCACCCTCATCTATTTACTTAAAGTACAGTAAACACATCGTGAAAGTGAGGCTGTGGGAGTCCCTAAAAAAAACAAAACATTCAAAGGTATTAATCCTATACATTGTTTAAAAACTAGAACACCATTTTCAACAAAAAGATGCTTTGCATTAGAAATAACTAATTTGAAAATGCCTTTGAAACCTTTAATGTTCCTCAAAAATAGGGAGCCTTTTAATATAGTTCTATTTGATGAAGCATCCCACGTGGGCTGAGTAGGAAAGTGTAAGAACACAAGAACACATGAAGAGCAACAGGAAATGCTCGATTGATTACTGCAGGCTGTTCTCGGAATTTGCGGATTTATACTCTTCATTTGTGGTTCTTTTGAATTTTATGGGTAAACTAAACTGTACGGCCAATTAAAATGTCTGCCCTGAATCATGCTTGCACTTTTGTAAACGTGAAGAAATAAATACAAATGATGAGTTCTTATGTTTAAACATTTGAGAGCAGCATGTGTATAATTGTGCTTGACATTTTTACATTGTTTCGTATTCTTTCATGATTTTAACATATCTTCCTCTCAATTCCTCTATGAGTATATTTAGTGATGTTTAGTGTCATCTTCTGTAGTTGTTGTATGAGATGTATTCTCACCACACGCAGTGTGCTAATATCACAAGCATCGTGATTTTAGGGGCGGAATGCATCCAATTTTCGCTTACAGATGGGTTTGTGGTTGGGCTGTTTACATAGGATTTATGTGGGTGCTTTAGTTTTGTTGTGTTCTTTCAGTTCTGCTCAGCTTTCGTAGTGGTATACGAGCAAAAATGATTATTCGCTCGCCCCTGACCAATAAGGTCTTCTGAAAGCCATGCTTTTGAATTTTGGTAAACCAAATCCAGCCTTCCATTCTCCCGAAATAGTTAATTTTAGGACCCTAAATTCGTTAATAATAGCATCATTTATTTGAAGCACTTAGAAAAGGGCTTAGTGTGGTGTGAAGCTCTAGATAAAACAGGCTATTATGAATGGTGTGATAAGGCTTTTCAGTAGGGTCCCGATCCCCTTGACCAGGAGAGGTGGCTGAACTCTCAGTCGGTTGGAAGCAGAGAGGCAGACCTCTTCTCTCTGAGGTGGGAGGGAACTGTCTGTTGGGCAGAGACCTGACAATGAGAACAATTAATCAGAGTGGGAATGTCTGGGTCCTTTTCACCTGGGCTTTGTGGCATCAAGGGAGGACTGGCCCCATGCTCTGTACTCTGGGCTAAAAGGCACGTCTGTCCCGTGCAGCTCAGATCCTTGGTCCTGTCATACTGCAGCCTTGTCTGGGGAGCTTTTCTAATCTTCCAAGTGAAAAGTTGTCAAGGCACTCAAGGAGTTTTCTTAGATCACCGCTTTATCAAAGAACCAGTACAGCGACACCAGCTCTGCATGCACGAGGATTGTTCTCGATACGTAATGTAATGCTTGCATAGGAAGACATATCTATGAAGTTATTGAAACAGATATATGTGAAAGATATTAATTTTAGGAGACCCGGGCCTCCAATAGGGATCACGCTACTACACAAATAACATTACCTGCGCGGAGACAATAACAATCTGTGGGAGGAGCAACACGGGTGGTCAAGCTGCTGGGCCTAGGGAAGAGGTTGGAGGAGGGGGAAACAAGCAGGGCTACTGACACCCTTGCTCAGAAAGAAGTTTCGACGCAGAGGAAAAGGAATACTTGGGCCATGCGATACTGATTAGAACTCAAGAAGAACAACAGGAAATAGCATGCTACAACCAACAGAAATGAAGAAAAGTAAGTGGCAACTACAACAACCAATGAAAAGCAAGGGCGGGATGTAAGATCCTTTTAAGATACATTAATACAATAGATTTCACAAGCACAACAGGCGAAACCTAAAAAGGTAAAACAAGATCAACAATATCTTTTATCTGTAGCCTTGTGATCTACTTCCTCTCTCAAATAAAAACAACGTTCACAAACACTTCGGTGCTTCCTTTAAGGAGTGTTTTTCATCATTGAAACTCACTTTAAACAAAGCAGAACACAGCAAGTAGGTTTGGGTTATAACTGAAAATGCAGGTCAGTCCTTTAGACTTTGCCAATGCTTGTTTTTTCTATTTTCTTTACATTAATATATTGTAAAAGTTGAGCACATACAACTGTGTACTATACAAATGCCCTGTAATCAGACTAAGTAAATCACCTGGGTTGCTAGCAGGTAAGAAGGGCTGATGATGGATGCCCCTAATGACAGGGAGAGCTATCTTTAATTTCCTTTATTAAAAAAAAAAAAATAAAGTAAATATATAAGCGAAGTATCTTGATTACTAGGAGCGCAAAACGCATTCACTGAGGAAACATTTTTTTATCGGATAAGTGTTGTTAACACGACCAACTTTAATTTGTACAATGACAGCATAGAAATACGACAAAGCTTAAGCTGCCAGACACTTTGGTGTGAATGGTATGTTAATGACCACATTAAGCATTTGTTGCTTTGCATTGATTAACGTCTGTGCTCAAGGCGTGGTTGATGGATGCTGTGCCTCAACTAAAAGTGTAAATTACGACATTTCAAGGTCTGTGCCCAGTGGTGCGACCTTCGAGCTCTTGAAACGCTTCGATGCCTCACCTCAGCACATTAGTTGCCAAGTGGTGCCATTCTATGAGTCACAATTTCGGTCCTAGCTTTTTAGCCAACAGCATTTGGCACACTGGGGTTTTTAAGCCTTTTAAATTGGTTTAAAAAAGTATCTGCGTGAAAAGTGTGGTCAAGTGAAAAGACTGAGTTACATCAGGCACAAGCATGGGGACCTAAAGAAGCATGCAAATACAAGCTTGCGTTTGGGCACTGAGCTGGCCCTGTTTGATATTTATTTTTTTACTATCAACGCTGCACAAAAACCTTGGATCGCTTGATGTATTAGTTGCAGAATGAGAGATTCCTATTGAACTGTAGCTACTTGCTGCCAATGCCATGACCCCGTTGGGTTTTTCTTCTACTGACAAACTTGTGTCTATTGTTATTTCTGGGGTTTGGGTACAGATGGGTATTTGCTTATCTTCAGTTGTTGTTGTTAATCTCCTGTGGGGCTCTGTGTCCTCCTCACTGGTCCTTATTCGCTCTCGTTCACCTACAGCTCCTCTTCTCAAAGTATATCGTAGAAGTGCGACAGGCACTGATCTCTGTTCCTGATGGGGAGAGATCTCAAGATTGTAAGTCTTAATGTCCGGGGCCTAAATCACCCTGTAAAGTGCTCTGCTATACTGTCCTGGCTAGAGCACTCTGAAGGGGACATTTGTATGTTGCAGGAGACCCACTTGCTGCCCAAAGACTCTGCCGATATGCGCTCACGGCGCTTTCCCCACCAATATTGGTCCTCAGGCTCGGCGAAGACGAAGGGGCTGGCCATTCTACTAGGGGCGAAATTTGAAGGAAAGGTGCTTTCCACTTTCTAGGAGGCAAAGGGCAGGGTTCTAGCGCTCAGTGTACAATGGGGGACCACTATGCTAACTGTGATGAATGTATATGCAACTAATACACACCAGGAGCCATTTTTACGCCAGCACATTGCAAAGGGCTTGGCCTCCCCTGACGCTGCGATAGTTGGGGACCTGAATCTGGTCATGGACAATGACTCTGATCGGTCCGGCCAGCGGTATACCCAGGGGGGCGCCCTCTCCCCAGAGGGTAAACAATGGTTGGCTGATAGCGGCATGTAGCCACCAGCAACCAGCTATAAAATGTGCCTGACCAGGAAGCGCAGCGGGAGCGCCGTTTGCGCGCCGAAGGCGCGCCTAGGGCAAGCCCGTGTGCGCCCGTCCGCGCACGAACGGGCTCAGGTCCAGACCCCATGCCGGGCTCAGACACCAAGAGGGTGAGCTATTTGCGTCGCGCCCTACTTAGTCTCAGACCCACTAAGAACATACACTGTAATTACGTTCACGACTCATATGGACTTTTTGTAAATTGCGTACTCTGCCACTCAGTCCACTCACTTCCCACCCAGGCACCTATCCCACACTCTGGCCTGAAATTAGCTGTACTAAACTGTAGGTCGCTCCCCATGCACGCCCTGCTCATCAATCACCTGCTCGTTGACCATGAGTTAGACATCCTGTTCCTCACTGAGACTTGGCTTACAACACACTCAGACTCGGATGTGGTTTTAGCCCTGGCCCCGGGCTTTCTCATCCAGTCCCAATTACGTCCCTCCGGTAGAGGCGGCGGTCTGGCCATTCTGCATAGAGATCATTTCTCATGCAGAATCAGCGATGCTCATATCATAGACTCAGAGAGCTGCCACTTTACCATCCAGCTGACCCCGACTAGATCATTGGTAGGCCTCCTGGTGTATCGTCCCCCTGGACATTCCGGTCCCTTTACCAGCGCCCTGTTAGAAGCCATATCAGCATTGGCCCATTCTACACCTAACTTCACGGTGCTAGGGGACCTCAATATTCATTTTGATGATCCCCTTGACACAGGGGCTGCTGACCTGATTCTAGACCTGGCTGTCTACGGTCTCCAACTGGTTAATACTGGAGCCACCCACATTAAGGGCCATCTGTTAGACCCGGTTTTCACAAATGTCCACACCCTCCAGGCCAAACCTTCCTGCCCCCTTCCATGGACAGACCACTTCTTAGTTCCTCTCTTCTTGCCAGGAGAATTTAAGAAGCCCCATAAGCCGGTCACGTATACCCGGGACAGGGCATGGTCCAGACTCTCAACAGAGGACTGGGCCAGAGCCCTGGAATCAACGACCCCCGCCCCCTCGGGGGATCCCGTCGTAGCGGATAGCAATTTTAGGAAGTGGATCTCCAATTCACTCGACTTGATCCTTCCGATAAAAACCTGCGAAGATAAAAGCGGAAAGATAGGCTCAGCCCCATGGTTCAGCCGGGAACTCAGAACCCTCCGCAAGGAATGTAAAAAAGCGGAGCGACTGTGGAGGAAGGACTGGCTCCACTCTAGTAAGGATTCCTACCGGAGGACGGTGAGAGCATATAAATCGGCTCTGAAACTTACTAAAGCCTCTTATTATGATGATAGGATAAAAAATGCCATTAACTCTGCAAGAGAATCCTATCTCATTGCTAAAGAACTCATGAAAATACCACAACCCCCTTCACCTACCAGGACCTTACCGGACAGGAGCAATGAACTTGCTAAGTACTTCGAGTCTAAAGTCTCCCACATTCTAGCCTCACTTCCGCAGCCTAGCCAGCTACCTTACTGGGACAGCGTTGCGCCTGACACTTGCACAGGAGGTGCCCCTCGCCCACTGCTGACCACCTTTAGGGCGGTCTCAATGGACGAGGTCGGAAAGACTTAGGCCAAGATGAAAAGCGGCTCTCCCCGTGACCCTGCTCCCATGAGGTTTGTGAAAGCTGTCGCCCCTGCGATTGTGCCCACAATCCTGGAGTTGATCAATGCCTCGCTGTCCCAAGGCTCCGTCCCCCCTAGCTGGAAGGGCGCGGTAGTTAAAGCCCTTCTCAAAAAACCCCAACTGGACCCCACTGATTTGGCCAACTACAGACCGATCTCGCTCCTCCCGGGCATCAGCAAAATTGCCGAGAAACTGGTTAACGTCCAGCTGTCCCATTTCCTGGAATCTAATAACCTGTTGCGCCGGTCCCAAACTGGGTTTCGTCCTGGCCAAGGCACGGACACTGCCCTCCTCGCCGTCATCGAGGAGGCAAGGTGCATTCTAGATTCAGGGGGGTTAGTGGCAGTGATCCTCCTGGACCTTAGTGCAGCCTTTGACACGGTGAATCACCGGGTCCTGCTCCACCGGCTGGCCAGGGCGGGACTTGGGGGCACAGCGCTGGCCTGGATTGAGGCATTTCTGTCGGGCCGCTCGTTCCAGGTCTGGGATGGCAATTCCCGTTCTGATTCACTGCCATTGACTAGTGGGGTGCCACAGGGCTCCTCACTTAGTCCCACTCTTTTTAACGCCTATATGGCTCCTCTAGAGGACGTAGTTGCCCCCTTCGGCATCAAAATTGTGAGTTACGCGGACGACACTCAATTAGTCGTCTCGCTCTCTCATCTTGACCAATGCCCAGACAATCTCCTGCACTGCCTCCAGGAAATCCATCTCTGGATGTGCGAGTCCTCACTCAAGCTTAACGGGTCCAAAACTGAAGTTATGCTGATGGGCAAGAAATGGTCAGCAATTCCATCTTCAGTTTGGCCCGATTCTATGGGTGAGGTGCCCGCCCCTAAGAGGGAAATTAAGAGCCTCGGGGTCTGGCTCGAACCAGACTTGTCTATGAAAACCCAGGCAACTAAAACAGCGGGAACTTGCTTCGGACTTATGCGCTCAGTCCGTAAGATCCTTCCACTGCTCCCTCCCCAATCAAGGAAACTCCTGGTTCAAGGACTGATCCTTACGCGATTGGACTACAGCAATGCTGTTTACTTGGGAGTCCCCGAAACTACCCTGGGCAAGCTACAACGAGCCCAAAATGCGGCTGCCCGGATGTTAATGAATCTTCCCTCCAGAGTCTCTGCCAGACCAGCGCTTAAGGCTCTCCACTGGTTACCAGTGCGAGAGAGGATCGAGTTTAAGGCAATGTGCATCGCTCACAAACTCCTCAATGGACAAGACCCTTCCATTCTGGGAGATATGGTGACTCCGTACAAAGCCTCGAGATCCCTGCGCTCGGACAACGAGCGACTAGCCAATGTCCCCAAGTTCAGGAGAGTACGCACTGGTGGCCGTCGCTTTTCAGTAAAAGCAGCCACACGCTGGAATTCGCTCCCTCGCTGTCTGCGGTTAGAACCTGTCTACCTTCGCTTCCGCAAACAGCTTAAAACTTTGCTGTTTCCCAAATAAGTTCTTCCCCTCCTCCCTCCTCGGCCTATTCAAGTTCTTACAGCGCGGGGATGCCTCCGGGTCACCAGGCGCTCTACAAATCGTTAAATAAATAAATAAATAAATGTATGATGTTTGGCGACTTAAGCACCCGACTCTCAGGGACTTCACCTTCTACTCCGCAGCTCACAAAACGTATCCACGTTTGGACATGTTCCTCGTCTCCAAACGCTGTTGCCTAGGGTTACTGAGGCGTCTATAGCACCGCACTCCCTATCTGGCCATGCGCCAATTTCCATTCACATACAGCCAGAGGGGGTCGGTTACACTCCGGCTAGATTGCGTTTACAGGTGGGTCTACTGCACTTGCTTAGCAATGTAGAGAGTATACGCGCGAAGATTACTGACTATCTGCAGCACAATGACACTGTGGATACATCACTAGCAACCATATGGGAATCCCTCAAACTGGTTATTCGAAGAAAGCTTATGCCACATTCCTCAGCTGACAATAAACAATGTAAAGAAGCCAGACAGCGCTTAGAACAAGAAGAGTTGGAAGCTATTCATAAGCGCACGGGTGCCCCGAGAGTATGGAGGTCCCTGGAAAAGAAAAGACTACTCCTTAAACGCATAGACCTGGACAGGCAGAATATGCTGTGCTCGCC
Source organism: Triturus cristatus (assembly GCF_964204655.1). Taxonomy (NCBI): domain Eukaryota; kingdom Metazoa; phylum Chordata; class Amphibia; order Caudata; family Salamandridae; genus Triturus; species Triturus cristatus. The sequence goes on from NC_140585.1 coordinate 248,174,747, forward strand.
TTCGCCATAAGTTCTACCTGAGTAGCGATAAATGCAGGAGGATGTTGGCACAGCGTTTATGCGCCAAAACCGTGGCAGCGGCCATACTATCCCTGAAGCGGCCTTCTGATGAGGAAGTACATTTAGACTCCCAAATAGTAGAAGAGTATAGGCGATTTTATCAATCCCTGTATAGCGAAGGTGCGATCAGGCACTACGAGAAGGGGCTTACCTGGAGTCAAGCAAGTTTACCTGCCTCCCGGAGGCCCAGGCGGAGCAACTAGAAGACTCCATACGTCTGGATGAGGTCATATCAGCCATTTCCCCTCTAAAGCTAGATTAATTCCCCAGGCCGTATGGCTACCCAGCCCTTTTCTACACAAAACATTCTGTAGGGAATTAGCACCTGTCCTGACACGACTTTTCAATTCTTTCTTAGACAACGGTGCAGTCACGGACTCCATGCCCAAAGCCGCGATATCAGTCATCCTCAAGACTCATAAAGATCCCGGGCTGTGCAGCTCTTACCGCCCTATCTCGCTGCTCAACATCGACGCAAAGCTCTTCACGGGCATTCTAGCGGCACGACTGGGCCCCCTCATGGCATGTCTAATTGACCCGGATCAGGCGGGATTCATCCCCTCCCGTCAGGGGGATAATACGAAACGCCTTCTTCACCTCATGGACAGCATACATCAATCTCATAGGTAGGCCGTGCTCCTGTCCGTGGATGCGGAGAAAGCGTTTGACAGGGTGAGCTGGGGGTACCTATTTGACACGCTTCAGAGCTTCGGGTTTGGACCTTGCTTCACCCAATGGGTTCAATGCATTTATCATGCCCCCCGGGCATTTGTAAGGGTGAATGGAGTGTCCTTGATCTCCTTTGTGATCGCTAGGGGAACGAGGCAGAGGTGCCCACCCTCGCACCTCCTATTTGCCCTCTACATGGAGCCCTTCGCTCAAAGAATACGAGATCATCCGAGCATTTAGGGTCTCCAATTCGGAGGCGATACTCACAAGGTGAGCCTATACGCGGATGATATCATCTTATCCCTCGCAGAGCCCCTCACGTCTCTACCTGCGCTGGTGAGAAAATTGGAGTCCTTTGGGCGTGTTTCAGGCTTTAAGGTCAACCTTAACAAGTCCCAAGTGCTCAAATTATCCTCGCCCCAGGCACATGTAGACCTACTGCAAAAGAGTCTTCCCCGGCACTGGTCTAGCGACCCCGTGACCTATTTAGGTATTCTCCTTGCCCCCTCAATCCCCCGCACCCTAGAGCTGAATTACTTGGCTCTGGTGGACCAGGCTAGGAAAACGCTGGATGGTTGGACTAAGCTTAATCTGGCATGGTTCGGGCGCATAGCTGCGATAAAGATGACGATATTGCCAAAGATCTTATACCTTTTCCAGACCCTCACCCTAGTGCTCCCACCCAAAGCGATGCGAGGGCGGGGTGAACTTACCGCTGGTCCACAGATACCTTCAGGCCGCCCATCTCCAGTATGTGTTAGAGTGGAACCGCCCCCTTTCCGAAAAGCACTGGACCTTCATGTACCAGACGGTCGCTGGAGCAAATATCTGGAGAGAGATTTGGCTTCCGGGTAAAACACGAGCTTGGGCATCTACTCCTCTCCAGTAACGGCGGCCACCATGAAAGTGTGGAATGAGGTAGCGCTAAAGAGGGGCCTCACAACGTTTCCCTCCCCTATGACTCTGATGGTCGATAACCCTGACTTCCCCCCGGGCTGTAAATCTGAGATTGCTCAGCGTTGAAAGGATGTGGGCTGTAAGCGCCAGGGTTACTTATTCGATCTAGACGGCATCATTCCCTTTGCACAGATACATCAGGATTACAACTTACCACGTGCAAATGAGTTCTACTACTTACAATTACACCACTGGGCCTACCTCAGCGGTGTATCTACCGAACGCTTCTCGAAAACTCACAACCTTTGAGAGATGGGTGATGAGCAAGACCGCTGATAAGCATTTGATGGCGGAACTTTATATTCTTCTTGCGCCAAGCCAGAGAGGGAGTTGCTCAAAAGGTCAGTTACATTGGGAGGCGGAATTGGGGCGGGCCCTCACCGACAAGGGGTGGGACAACATTCATTATAGAGCTCACCACACTGCCTACAATACCGCAGGGACCGAGTCTGCATTTAAAGGAGCATCTTATTGGAACCTCACGCCCGCCTGTATCCCTCAATGGGACCACACAGAGAAATGCTGGTGGGCATGTGTCTTGACCGGCTCCTTAATACATCTTCTTTGGCACTGTCCGAAGCTAGAGCGGTTTTGGGAGCAGGTGTTAAACAACATAGATGTGGCCTTTGAGACTGAGATCCCCGGCTTCCCGGCCTACACTCTATTGGGGCTTTCGAATCCCATAACGTTCCCACTGCGGTCCGTGCGTGGAAGGCAGATGGCTTTAGCGTTGCTCACTGCTCGCCAAGCACTACTGGTTCACTGGGGTACTACAACAGTTCCAGACCACACGGCATGGCTCCATAGATTATGGTCGACCCTTGCTATGGAACGTTTATCTCTAGTACAGGATCATAAAGGCGAAAAGTATGCGGACTTATGGGCACCCTTCATTTCTCTACTATCCAAAGAATTCCGAGAAGTCACCTGCCCCAAACTCTCTTACAAATCCTCCAAATGATCCCTAGAGCTCAGGAACAGGTGACTCCCAACTCGGAGTGACGAGGAACTAGGGTTGCATTGGATGGGGTGGGGCGGGATACTCCCAAATATCTGTTGGAGCATGGTGCGGGTCCCCCCTTTTTTTGTTTTTTCTTTCTTTCTTTCTCTTTCTTTCTTTCTTTCTTTCCCTTCCTTTCTTTCTTTCCTTGGTGTGGGAAGGTGGGAGGAGGGCTTCTGTTCTTTTACAAGTCTCTTTTTTCAATATACATTGTTCTCTTGACGGTTTGTGTTTTTTTTCTTGAAATTCAGGCATGTTCGTAAGCGCTGCCAGCCTCCGGGTTGCAGGCACTGAAGCTGTGTACACATGTATATACTATGCATTGTTTCCTAGCCGCTGGCCCCCGGGGTTGTAGGCATATGGCCGTATATGTACATTGGTCTGCCTTATAAAACGAATAAAAAAGATTTGTTCCATAAATTAGATGAGCAGCGCCACCACGTGGTAGACTGTTCTCTGTATGGTGTTGACAGTTAGGTGCCAAGCACAGTAAACCAATTAAGTACTGGTGCTTAGCCGCGGAAAGTCCTGGCTCAAATTAAGCACTGCTGCTGAGCTGTGGAGAGACCTCTCTGGACGAGCGCCAGCTGCAGAGGGTCTTCTGCAATTTGCAAAAAGACAGGTTTGTGAACTTTGTATCCCTGTTGACCTAGTTTTATCCAGTGAAGGATAACAAAATGTCGTTAGATAAAATATTACTGTGTCTGTTGGCATCTCCCCAACTAAGGTATAACAATGGATAATTATCTAGCACTCCTTGCACTTTCATCATTATGTGTAATCGATTGAGATAAACGAAAATCTGCAAAAAGCCTACTGACGCGTCATTTCAACATCTATAGTAGTCACAGCACTGGATCAGCTTCAGCTAATGTTTTGGCCATCTGCACATCGACTATTTTTACTTCCCATACCAGCAGGGATGTCACTATCAATATTGCAGCAGGTACAGGGCCTACTGCATCCCAGTGATGGCTGTCTTGTGCTACAGAACCACAGTGATGAGGACCCATTTTCCTTGCTTGCATTATGGCTCCTGCACACCAGCTAACCAGTGTATACCTGGACCATTGAATTCTTTAGTGCTCACAGCAGGTGCATGCTAGGAATGGTGGTTAATTAGTGCTGCAGTATTTCATGATATTTGTTTAAATATATAGCAACTTATAAATAAAGTTCGGTGACAACCAATATCACTAAGTTAGAATGCCTTGTAACTTAAAAAATACTTACCCTACTTGCCTGTGATAACTTCCCTATTCCCAGACCCAGTGCCTAAAGCCCTGTTTAGGAGGCTCTCCTCGAATGCTCACTTATCACAGCAAATGATGCATGTAAATATGTGAGGCTGATAGAAGATGCTGGATACAAATATCTGTGCCTTAGGAGAAGCACTGTCTAATACAGCTGGGTTGCTCCTGCCTCATTCATAGGGGTTATTTTTCAGGTCCATGCTTGACTAGTTAGTCCATAATTTTTTTAGGTCGAAGCCTACCAGACAGCACAGCTGTCTGGTTTGCTAACGACATCTTGGGGACAGTCTCAAACTTTCTTGGGAAAGCATTCTGCCCATTGCTTATTATTGGATTTGTGTTTTGTAACTCTCAGTTGATTGCTTTCTATTTGCTAGCTATATTTGTTTGGGCTTTCCAGCTTTAGTTAGTCCCTCCCCTGAAGCATAAGCTATTACTTTATTCTTCCATGAGTGCTCGCTTTCTGTAAACAGGCCTTTAAATTATGTTCAAATCTTGTCACATTTGCTGTGCATTTAGAGACCGAAGTCAAATATCGGGCTCTGTCTTCCGATGGAGCTTGGTATTTACTTTTCTTTCTTCAGAATGAGAGGATTAACATGGCAATTGTGCCGTGAAAGAAAAGGCTTTCTTTTATAGCACACAACAACATTTAAATGTCCATAAATCAACTGCACAGGTATTTCAGAAGATAGCTGAATTAGGAAAGCACGAATGAAACACATTTTGTTGTAATTCTGAAGTGTGGTGGAAACACATTTTTTAATACAATCAAAACAAATCAGTGCATTATGTGATGCCATTTGCACATATTATTGTTTGTGCGCTGTAAGGGAATGCCGCTATTTGCATGATCTCTCCCCAATTTTGGGCTGATGCTGCAGGTTCTTCAACTCTGCAAGTGCATTGAGGCCCCCCGAACCAGACCTCAGGGGCAGTGTTCTTACCCCTTACAAAGTGTATGTTGAATTGCCTACACCCAATTGGCATAAGCTGATTTACTTACAAGTCACTGGTATATGGTACCAATGATAGCCAGGATAGGTAAAACAGAGTGTCCCCCAGGGCTGCAGCACTGGTTGTACCACCGTGGATGTAACAAAGTACAAAATAGCTCCCAGCCTGCTACTGCAGTCTGGAAGAGCAATATTAAACTGCTCGTTTGACTTTGCCATTTAAACCAATGGCAAAGCCCCTACTTCCCTTAACAATATATATGTCTCCCCTAAGGGAGGCCGATGGAGCCCTGAGGCAGGGAGATGTATATTATAAAGTGGGATAGATACTTTTATATGTCCTAACAGCAAAACTTCCAACTTACTGGTTTTGCTGTGGAAAGGTTAGTAGGGGACTACTAAAATGGGTTCTTCAAGGTATCAAATTAATCATAGCATTAAACCTGACTTGATGCTCTAATCTAATGTAATGTCATTTGTATGGAAAGCACCTTTTAGAAAGTTGACCCTCTGTAGCCCAATTTGTCCAGTGGCCTCACTGATTTGCTGGCCACCAGACAGCCTTCTGCGATTCTGATGAGTAGTGTGAATAGCTCCGAGGATCAGTAGGGTGCTGCTGAGACAAGTGTTAATTCCTCCTTGCTAGAAGCCACTCAGGGTGTTGGCCCAAAAGGCAAGCGTCAAAGGCGAAGCTGCCTTTGGTGGGCAAATGTCAATTAAACTCCTTAAGGGTTGTCCCTTTGTTCAGGTGGACGGGATAGCAGCACGAACAGAGAGAAGAAACCACTGCCCAAACTGGATTTTCTGTGGGTGTGTAGCCCCCCCATAGCCACACTTCTAGGGTGGGCTACCAAGCTCATAACATCCAAGAAAGCTTTCAGACATCTTGGGAGTGGGCAGAATAGTGCACCCTGGGATTGATAGATACCACACATAGCCAGAAATCGTCATAGGGCAGGAGCCTTGAGGACAGCATCTTGAGACCCTCACGGGTGAGTAGCGTACTTTAAAATCCCCTGATTGATTGATTGATTGAGTGATCCTTGAGGGCAGAAAGCGCCCTTGGGAAATGCTGTGGTCATTATACAAGTATAATGACCACAGCATTCCCCGAGGGCGCTTTCTGGGCAAATATATGGCGCTCCTGGCACCCTGATCTTCAGATCATGCATGAACTTGAGAAAGGACCCCAGAAGGACACCCCTGCTGACCCATGGACTTGGCAAGAGAGGCTGCACTGACTGCTGGACTGCACCTGCAGAAGCTTGAGCTAGCACAGAGAGGACTGTGACTGTGGCTCCTAGGTCGAGGGAACGTCCCTCCCAAACCCCAGACCAAAGAAGTGACTCCAAAGGTCAGTCAGCTGACACTCTGGAACCAACACCAGGGCCAGCACAGCTAAAGAAGCCCCATCTGCCAAAAGTTGCATCTGAGTACTCTGTACCTGGGAGTGTCATCTGAGCCCGAGTTAGTCACCCACAATTGACACTAGATTCCACGAAAGGATACCCTGGACCCAGTGTGTATGGAGATTGTTAGCCCAGGAGCAGATGACCCTCTACTGGTTAAAGAGAACATTGAGGGACCCCCAACTTCTGTGGCTAAAGATGCCCCACCTCATCCGTGCAACCAGGAATACCTGCAAGGACACCCCTGCTGACCACACAGCACCCAGAGCATCCTCCACATCCTACACCCCCAGCATCAAGACCACTCCATTAAAGTCCACAGCAGTTTTGATGTAAAGTGTGGAACTGGATTTGAGAACGCTTTAGTGATCAGGTAACTGGTGGATCTTGCTCATCTTGGTATCCAAAAATCCATAAAAATATAATCTATTTTTATAAATTGGTGTTGGATTTCTTTTGTGCTGCATGACTTTCATATTTCGTTGTTTGATGTTTCTAAATTCTTTAAACTAGTTCCTTTGTTTAAGCCTCACTGTTCGAAGTCACAGCTACCCGGACTATAGCTAAAGGTTTTACAAACAAGCCTGACTGGAGCCATGACAGTTTTGCGAGTGTATTACACGGTAACGTTGCACAATCACATCATATAATACACCACAATCCTCACATCCGCTGTATAGTTTTATCAGTAAAACCGTATGTCTGTGCTAATTAAATGGTCATTTCAATTGAAAATGTGTTATCTATAATGGCAGTGCGCTACTAAACCATGCATACTCCACACTATGTGACTCCACTCTACACCACTCCACTCTATGCCACTCTAGTGCACTCTACTCCACTCTGTGCCACTATACTCCACTCTATGCCACTGTATGACACACCACTACACTTTATGTCATTCCACTCCACTATACAACAATACACTCCAATCCACTCTATGACACTCCACTCTCCCACACTCCATTTCAATCCATGCCACTCTACTCTACACCATTCCCCTCTATGACCCTCTATTCTGCACCACTCCACTATAAGATACGCCACTCCACTCTATGACATGCCACTCTACTCTTCGGTACAGCACTCCACTCTATAATTTGCCACTCTACTCTTCGATACAGCACTCCACTCTATAATACGCCATTCTACTTTACTACAAGCCACTCCACTCTATGACACTTCATTCTATGGTATGCCAGTCTACACCACTCCACTCTATGACACTTTACTCTACTTCACTCTACCCTACTCTAATCTACAGCACTTTACTCTACCCAATTCATTATGACCCAATCCATGACACTATACTCCACTCTACACCCCTTAACTCTAAGCCACTGCACTCTCAGCCACTGCATTCTAAGCCACTCCACTCTGACACTGTACTTCACTCTACAACACTCTGTGCCAGTCTGCTACAGTCTATGCAACTCCCTCTACCCCACTCCATGCCATCTTACTCCACCCTACTCTATGACACTCCACTCCAATCTATGCCACTCCACTTAAACACTCCGCGCCCCTTCGATCAGTGACACTTAACTCCACTCTGTCACTCCACAACACTCTTTTGCACTCTACTCCACTTTATGCCACTATGCGACTTCCTCTACACCACTCCACGTCTCTTTGCTCTACTCTACAACACACTACTCTACTCCACTCTCTGCCACTCTACTCCAATTTACTTTTCTCCAATCTATGCCACTCCACAACACTCTAGCCCCCTCCTTGACACACTACGCCCCTCCACGACACACAAAGCCCCTCCACCACACTCTATTCTAGTCTTCACCACTTCAGTCTACAATACTCCACTCAACACCACTCACTTTTAGCCATGCTGAACAGCAGCCAAGCTGATGTACAACATGGCCAAAACACATTGGCAAAGCCAATAGCTCTTGCATAGGCGAGACCCATTGGCTTTGTCAATGCTTGTTTTCCCAGGATTCTGGGACTTTCTAATCCTGGTGTTGTACTGTGTTAAATAAAACTATAAGTCCCAGAATTCTGCAAAATTGGGCCTGGCCTAACTAATCACGCATGGGCCTGGGAAGCTTGGCAGCTAAGGAAGGCTACTTTACACATATTTGCTCCAAGTCTGCATTGTCTCAGTGAGCAATATAAGTGGATGCACCCTGGAGTTGTCACCAGTAGCTGAGGTTAATTCTAGCGATCACCCATCACATTTTGTTTTTAATCTATTTGAAAGAGTCACGAGGTCTGTGGCAAAAGTATAAGTCTGGGGCATCAGAGGAGATCCAAAAAAGTGTGGTACAGAGAAACAGTACTCTGGGCAACCCTAGGCAGGTGGGATCCTTCACGTATTAGCTGCAATACTTTCCCGGAGTCCTTTGAAAGACATCTGCATGGAAAAGAGCAATAAATACTCGAGGAACTTTTGCTTGCAAGTTTGCCTTTAGCTGAGTTTTTCTATTAACAAGTGGCAAAGGGACAAACTTTGTAATCTTCGTGTAATAAGTAAATACAATAAAAACAAACAATCCATCGGCCTTTGGACTGAGTAGAAATAATTCCATAGGCAATGTCACTGTGTAACTGCATGCACAACACGTGGCAGGAAAGAAGTTGGGGGCAAAGTTATTGGTAAATGTCGGTGCTGGAGTATGATTAACTCTGGAGTGAATACTACACAGCACTAATCCAAGTGCCTGGAAAGCACTGGGGAAAGCAGGAAATGGCAATGAGCATGCGCAGAGCTGACCGGCTTCTCATGTGACGCCCTTTACAGATTCCCCCGGAGAGTGTTTGGCGCTCTGAGCGGCCAAGTGGGAGTTCTAGAAGCGCCCCTTGAAGTGGGAACACCCGACAACTCATTTATTTATAAAAATGAAAGTGGTCTTTTGAGGTTTGTGTAGAGGGCTCCCGCCTTTGCGTACGTTGGTAAAGAGTATGTTACTTTGTTTTATTTATTTCTAAAGCACTCGCATCTCTGAGGGCATCAAGGCGCTGGAAGCATTAGATAGCCAGGCTGCAGCTGACAAATCTAGCTTAAAAACTATGGTTTTAAGGCCTTCGTGATGGCCAGATGACTCATTTTTTCACCTGTGTAGTGGCACAATCACACCCCCGAACCTTCCCCCTCACACCTTCTTGGGCTTTGCTCATCCCATGAGCGAGGAGCTGCTGAAAGCCGCCGATACCTCAGGGAACGAACAGGTTTGTGAAGAGTTTGTAAATTAATAACAATGTTTTCACATAAACTGACAAAGGGGTTTTGACCTAATTATCAGATACAAGGACTGCAGATCTGTGAAGTGCTGGTGCTGATAAAAGATTAATGTTACATGGCAGCAGTTCTTAACCTTTTGACTTCTTTGAACCCCCACTGCATCACTACCGGAAGTCGAAGGCCAGTGTAGGCCATTTCTAGGATTTGAAACTCAAAACAATACACAAAAAGAAACAAGTATACATCAAACAAATATAAAATATTTTATTTAATTCACAAACAAAAAAAGATACAACTTTGGAAACTTTAATTTCAATGGGAAGGTTGGAGCTTTTCAAAATGTGTTTTTATTTGTAAAAGACGAAGCAATATGTTAGACTCCCACAAATCAATAAAGCTAAAAACACCAAATCAAATCCCTTCACATTTAAAAGGCATTTACAAAATAAATCTATCTGTCTGTCTGTCTGTCTATCTGTCTGTCTGTCTGTCTGTCTGTCTGTCTGTCTGTCTGTCTACCTATCTATCTATCTATCTATCTATCTATCTATCTATCTATCTATCTATCTATCTATCTATCTATCTATCTATCTATCTATCTATCTATCTATCTATCTATCTATCTATCTATCTATCTATCTATCTATCTATCTATCTATCTATCCTTTAATAATCTGCTAATATTGAATTTTCTAAGCATTTGCAGACCCGCTGAGTATACGTTATAGACCCCAGACTAAGAACCTCTGTTCTATGGATTCATCATGGACTCCCACCACTGGTCTGGTTCGCTGCTTATATAATATTCTGCCTTCTGGAAATGAATCACTCATGGGGATGCTGCAGTGGTCCAGGAGCTCTTATCTTTATTTTATTGTTCCACCACATTAGCCACAGCTTTGTTTACTATTGATGCACTGAGGGGCATATTATCAAGCCAGGCGACAAAATTATCGCTGCTTTAGCGGCAGAAAACTGCCGCTAAAAAGGCGATAATGGGCTTGATAATATGCTCTATGGAATTCCAATTGAAGCCCATGTTAGACGTCCTTCACATCTAACATGGGCTTCAATTGGAATTCCATAGAGCATATTAACAAGCCCATTATCGCCTGTCTTGATAATATGCCCCTATGTTTGTCCGTGCTTGGTATGCTGTGCATTGCGTCAGACACACAGCCTTCATGCTACGTTCGTAGGAAAAGGAATCTTAGTTCGGATACAAAGCAGTAATTCCCTTAAGGTGGCCATCATAACTTTGCTGCTCTTGGCGTGCATGCAACAGGGTCGTGATATATTACTTTATCAGCTAAAGGAAGGGTCACTGAATTTATGAAATGCTGCTGTATTTTTCAATTAGTTATATATGTGCCACACAAAACCCATCTGCTGCATAATCCACTGATTCCAACAAAAAGAAAAAATCCTGGGTCAAACAGCTGAATGAATGAATGAATCAATTAATGAATTACCTTTATTTTATATAGCTAATTAAAACCGTTTACAAAATTCATGTTTAAAAATCAGATTCAATAAAATAACATCCATTATTATAATAAATATGTTCAGCTTCGTTTTTTTGTTGTTTTTTTTATAAATTAAAGATTAAAAACTAAAGCTAATAGAGTCTTCTTGGTCGAATTGCCCTTGGCTTGTATACTTTTTTTCATCTCAATCAGCCATGCAGGTTCCCAATGTGTGTACTTCTTCCATTTTATTATTTACCATATTTAAAAAGTTCACTAATTTGCAGTTTAACTGCGGGTCATCAGAGTTGAAACACGCTATCACAGCTTGCCATCTTGTGCGAATCCCCTGGGCATTAAATTCAGGTGTAAGCAGCTGCGCCCTTTCTCGCTTTAAGTGTAGACAAGAATAAATCAAATAAGCCATATCCTCCATCCCATTTCTACACAGACGACAATTAGATGTGGATTGCCCCCTCTGCCATGGAGGGAGGTGCAGGATGGATGGCAGCTTTCCTAGTCTGTGTTTGAGGAATTTTTCTTTTATGCACAAAGAGTACCCCAAACTGAAATAAGATTGTAAACTGAGTGTTTTGTATCCAATGAGTGGCTCCGTTTTGCTAAGGCGGCTTTGTCGTCTATTAGTGAGAGGGTCTTGATTGTTCTGGTTATTGCCTTTTTGAAGAGTGTATGCGAGGTTGGTATGGCCCAGAGCTCGGAGAGCCCTATAGTTCCGAGACTGCTTTTTAGATAGTTCCTGGCTGGCCTTTGTGAGCTATGCTGTAGTTCCTTCCATAGTAAATGGTTTAGGGCGTTCTCAGGGGCATCCCTTATTTTGTGCCAGCTAGTTAGGTAAGCTCCCTGTCTTGCTAGCTGTTGGTTGGTGAGACCGAATTCCAGTCTGATCTGGGCCGGCGATGCTTACGTTGGAATGTGCGATGCTTACGTTGGAATGTTGAAAAGGGTCCTGTAAGCTCTGATGATGGTACTGTGAAGAATTTTAGAATATCTCCCTCTCAGAGCAATGCTTCCATATGAGATGGTAGGTAGGATTTTTGTGTGAACAACCTGAAGTAAGGGAGAGAGTCTAGGACCTGTCAGCTTAGATTTCAGTTGTTTCAGAGTTGTTGCTAAATCCAATCCTTTTCTTCTAATTGATTTGAGTTGGTTAATTAATTGACTGCTGTTATCTATGTTTATACCTAGATATTTATAATTTTTAACATTCTGAATTCCGACATTTCCAAGATGCCAAGCATGAGAACCTTTTTAAAGATCTTTTTATGTACATAGCTTTCGTCTTGGCAAAATTTACTTTCAGGAAATTTTCTTCAGCGTATCTCACTAGTGCATTGAGGAGGTGCTGCAACCGTACTTTCGTGTGGCTAATCAGGACCACACCGTCCATGTTGAGTATGCTGGACAAGGCCTTACCTCCTATCCTTGGGGCATGCGCATTGGATAGGTTTAGGGATTGCATCAGGTCTGCCACATATATTTTGAAAAGGGTCGGCGCGAGCACACAACCCTGCTTTTGAGACCATTGGTTGTGTGGATGCGCCTTGATAGATGACTTCCGTTCCCCAATTTAATCTGAACCCAGGTGTTGGTGTGTAGTTGTATAATAATTTCCAGGCGAGAGCTCGGAATATTACAACCTGCCAATTTTTCCACAGCCTTGCCCGATCGATGTTGTCAAATGCGGCTTTAAAATCTATAAAGCAAAAGCGTAAAGAAAGATCTGTAGCCCTTGCTTTATCAATAAGGAGTGACATTGTTAAGACGTTAGTGGTTGTGCCAGTTGATTTACAAAATCCGGTTTGTTTGTATGGAATAATACGATGATCTTCGGCCCACTCTTGTATTCCACTAGTAGTGTACCAGCAAAATATTTTGCTTCTATATCGATCAAGGCGATGAGGTGATAGTTTTTCAGAAAGGCTTTGTCGCCTGCTTTGTGGATTGGTGAAATAACCGAGCCCTTACATGAGGCTGGAAGCAGGCTTGTTAGCCTCATTTGGCAGAAGAGTGGATCTAAAATGTCTGCCCAGAATACTACATCCTGTTTGAAGAGAGAAGGTGGAACTCCGTTTAGACCTGGTGCTCCATCTTTTCCCTCCTTAGATATTTGTTGTTTAATTCTAGCTAAGCGAATTTACTTTGCTACCTCCAGATGTTGTTTGGGACTCCCCTGAGTACTTCTATTCTGTGGTTTACTATTTGCGGTGGGCTCAGACATTGTGGACAACCATAGGTTCCCTGACGGAGGATTAAAGTGGGATTCCAGATACTGAGCCCACCTCTACTCAGGTATATATGATGCCACTCCACCATGAAAAGGGCCCCCTACTTTATTCATAAGGGACCAAATATGCTTGTTATTATTTCTTTTAGAGTAATGAAGCAGTCTAGCCGAAAGCTTTTCTTCCCCGGCTCTCTTTATTTCCCATCTGATTTTTTCAACTTTGATCTGTCCTGGCGTAAGGAGAGGATTGAGATAGAATCTCCCGAGTTATATCGCAACAGCTGCATAACGGTTCAACGAAGATTTTGCGCCAGGTTCAGCCTGCTAAGAGCCCCCATTCCTTCACATTGAAGGCAGGGTGCACTCACTGGCTGTTGCACTAGGGTCTGAGCCTTGCCAAGAGCAACAGAGTGTTGTGTTTTCAGATCCAGTACCACCCTTCTACAAGGGATACTCTTTGGCCCAGTAGAGAATTCCGGGAGGTGATAAAGGGGGTTGCGTCTCTTATCCGGTACTTGGAGTAGGCTTGCAACCCTGCTCCACAAGTATGGTCTCAGCCTAGAAAAGGAAGCAGAGAGTGGATCAGAGGCTGGGGGTAGGGCACTCGTATGAAAGCAGAAGCACAGTCGGCAATCAGGTGAACCTACCTCAGCTGTGAGGGATATATTTTTTTTCTCCAGAGTTTTATATAGCACAAACTTGACCCGAATCCAATCAGGTATCAGAGCGCTTTACATAGCACCAGTTACGTTACATTAGGACACACATTCATTCTTTGTTAGGCACAGGGAGTTTAAGATATTGACAAAGGAAAACCACATCATAGAGGGACACAAGGACAAACTCATTCCATGCACCATCTCCAATGTGGAGCATGGATACAAATGGGATGTGCAGTGTTTGGAAAATTACTGCGCGCTCATGACGTCCTGTGACTTCCGAAACATTCTCTTGTAGGGGACACAGCCACGAGGAGAGAAAAAACAACAGCATGTTCCTTGTCTTCCAAGTCTCCATGGAGAGCAGGCAGAGCAAAATTGTAAGCAGAGCTTCCTTTGCATTCCAAGATGGCAGAGAGATTTCCTTGGACCTATGGTTATTCCGTCCTCCACCTTCTTCTGACAGACAGTGTAATGCAAAGGGTTGATGGAAGGAAATTGCGTACAAGGATCCATAGCTCAAGTCATAGCTGTAAATTAAGTAATCCAGTCCTAAAAAATAATTTGAAGAAAACAAAAATAAGATAATGGTTTACATCTTTCAATGCTAGTCAAACATGCCTATCCATGGCAACCAGTGGAGGTTTATGGGGCATGGTTAAAGAGTCCGAAAGAAGTACGTCCAAATGTGGGACTTTAATCTGGATATAGGAATATGTGTATTTCCAAAAAATGATAACCAATATTCTTACTGTGTATATTCTGTCTCACTATATTTTTGACTTGATATTTTTGACACAATATTCTTGTATCGCAATGTTATTTCCATAATATTGTGGTGGAATACCATCAAATGGCATTCATGTAACATTTTAACGAAACTGAACTTCAGTTGCCCCTTCCTGAGACCATCTCCATGATGACTCAAGACAGTCTACCACTCCTCATCTGTGAATCTCATTGAGATGATCTCTCACCCATGCAAAGCGAGTGACCCTCCAGTGGGAACAGAGAACAGTCATTTAAAAAAGCCAAATATCAACCCTCCCCTAAATTAACCCCAAATGTTCAGACATATCCATGCAAGAGAAGATGGAAGGTCTTAGGCAGAGGGCCCTAAAGCCGATCTTAGTGTGACAGTTGACTGCATCGCTATATCTGTAAAGGTTGTAAAACTTTCTCAATTTGTACATCCTCAATGATATAAAGAGACCCCCTGATACTAAGTTCTGAACCATTTTGATGCCTACTAACGGACATACTGTCCAAAGGTCGTAGTTCACCTTGTCTTAAGTTTAGCATTCCTGTGCAATGGTGCTTCAGTGTGTAAATGTGAGTGTATCTTGCAGAGTGTATGCACTGTTCTCAATACATGCAAAGTAAAGCATATGATAGGATTTTAGGGCCTCACAGATAACGTGTTTATCAATTGTTAGCCAAAGTTGGTGTTACCCGCAGTTCAGAAAAACATGGCATAGGTGTACTGATCTATCTGATGAGTAAGTGGAGTAAAAATGAGGTAACTATAGGTCACCCGATTTGGCGTGCAGTTTTGACATCCCGAGCCTTAGTGTTATCCCATTCAACAAGAACCTATTAATTGTAGACTCTGTCTCCCTCACAAGGGACCGGGAGATCAACAATTCCAGCAGAGCAAAGATGCAATTCAATCTGGGCACTGCATTCATTTCTACTTGTTGTATTCTTCCCCAGAGTGAAGGTCTCAGAAGCTCCTATGTCAGAAAGGAGGCCATTGTTTTTCGCAGTATGGGTTTTATGTTATCTTGAACTATGCCTTTTAGTCCCTATTTAACCAATACATAAGGATATTTCGAGTTATTTGAAACCCACTGGAAAGGACATCCTTTTATCTATTGCTCCCTTGTGCTGGTGTTGAACGAACTATATAGCAGCGTCTATTTCCGATGGGCATGTCCATTGCATGGTTAGAGCTCTATCATCCACTGAAAGAAGGTCCACATTCTACAGACAGTTGCAGTATTTTGCTTGAGTTTCATGGTGGTCATGTGTCCAGACACCCGAGACTTCTCTAGGTGCTTTGGGGCCAGACAGTGAAGTGTGCTTAATTAGGATGTCACAGGGAAAGAATCCACTTATGGAGTCCATTAAGGGAGTTATATTGGCTATCTGAACCCTCACAGCCATATAAAACTGGCACATAAAATAGACCCAGGCACCGAACTAAAAGTGGCCGCCAGTAGTTAATTAAATAGCTAAAAAAGGGGCCCATCTTTGCAAACTGGGGCAGTATGAAATTGTATTAGTTTATCGCAAGGTATGGATGACTGTATGATTTGAGCTTGCTGCAGGAACAGTTTGTTTTCATATTAGACAAATTAACAGTAAACACTGGCCCAGTAGACCATAAAACAGGCCCACAAACAGCCAAAACACCGGCCCACACGCAGACCTGTCAGACCAGCCCATCAGGCACTCCCTGCTTGCATCCTAAGCAAGGATGAGCTCCATACTTGGGATACCGGGGAAGACGCCATCTTTGAGATCTGGTGGGACACCAAGCTTCCACGTGGCTACCTGCCCTCAGATATAATGATGTAAACAAGCAGTAGGCCACAAACCTACATTTGGTGAGCTAGTCAAGCTAGCCTTGAAAAAAGCAGAAAACATTTAAAGTGCCAGTTTCCATATTCAAGCACACGTTAAGAATCCTTGAAAGGCAGATGAAATGTGACTAATGCAGGAATCCTGGTTTAAGACTGTTAAGCGATTGAGTGCTCCCCTGACCCTCTGGCAGCCCAGTCTCTTGGAAGAGGTCTGTGGAAAAATAGCACACACACTTTCTATCTCACTCGTTCAACAACCAATGAAAAGCCCTTTCACTTGCAAAAATCAAGACCCACAGACTTTGCCAAAGCCTGCTACTATGATGTTGATAGGCGAAAGGCTGGCTTTAGCCATCTTTACAAATAAGTCCTGCTTATCCACTTACCAGACTGGAATATACCACCCCCCCTCCGCCCCACCCCCCAGTCCCGTCACACTACACGGTGTTCCAGTCTTGCCACTTGCATCGACGTAGTAAGGATGCAACGGGCCTCTTACAAGCGGTGCCCAGCCCAGGGTGCCACTGCACCTGCTGCACTAGTGAAAGCTACCCCATGGGATATGGAAAACATCTGAAAAGATTAATGTACTTACATTTTGCAAATTTCAAAATCATTTTGTCAAATGTATAGTTATGTATTCCCGACTGTAAACTCGGCTGGCATTGCACGTCAAAATGGCGGGTGGAACTGTTGGGTTCAGTGAGGTCATCAGAAGCACGAGGCCACGTGCAGCTCTTGCTTGAACTGTGGGAACAGCGGACGAGAGAGTCCGCGAGGCGTCTTGAAGTCCACCCTTGCTGCTGCTGCACGTGTTTTAATTTTGTAATTAAATTACGTTTGCCCGTTTCCTCCTCTGCAGTAATACCATAGTGGATACGGTTGGCAGGAAGGAGCCGCTCACGAGGTTTTTGTTTTCATTTTACAGGGGGATCAATCAGTTCTGCGCCGCAACTAAATATTATCCCACTGTGAAGGGAGCGGAGTGAGAGAGTCAGTTTACAATCCCCTGGCACAGCTGGCGGCAGTTTTTAGGCAGCTGCACCCTGCAAAGTGCATGGAGAGCAAGCTTACACGCACCGCGTTACCCAGGAAAATTAGGAAACTGATGCGTGGTGGCTGCTCCCTGCCCGCAATTCACAATTGACTCGGGGAAGTTCCAAGATAAAAATATAGCCATGGCACAAACAGGCAGACGGTTGTACCTTGCGCAAGCTTTGCTGATACCGTACTTCATGATCTGACCCCTTGACATTTTCAGGGCAGGGCTGCAAGCATGGGCTGCAAGTGCAACAAGTGCTGCCTGTAACGAGTGCTGCATATCTGCCAACTTGAAGAACAATCTCAGAGTGAGGATGGGGACCCAGGGGGAGCACGGCACGAGCCGGTCTCCCCAGGGGGGAGCAGGGCACGAGCCGGTCTCCCCCTGGGAATGTTCGCACAATTGGAAGGAGCCATCAGGTGCAAGCAGGGAGTAATTAGGGAAAGACGGACGCGCGAGGGAATCTATTTATAGAGGTTGGCTGGGGCGGGAAAACACCCGGTCCGAGGGCGTCAGGAAGGTGTTTTTGTCCCACCCACGCACCCTCAATATTTTATTACTTTTTGGGTTTTCTTTCCAGTGGCGTAACGAAACTTGAGGGGGCCCCCCTGCAAAGTACATGGAGGGGGCCCCCCATTCTCCTCGCCAGTCAAGAGCCCTCAGGCCAGCGACCTGCCATACTGCAGGGGCTCACCCCAGCCATCAAAAAAGGATTCTGGTTCCTCTATTGGTCACATCCGCCCTCTCATCGAGTGATTTACATACATCAGTAAATGCTGCTGCGCCCTCCAGCAAAGTTACATAACACTGCCTCCAGCCGGCCCACCAAACACATCCTCCTACTTGATGAGCCACCTTCAAGCGAAGCCCTCTCAGTTAACCACCTCCAAACGCAGATCACTTCCGTCGTGCCTGATACTAACTCATCCATTACACTCTACCCTCACCCCTATGAAACCCGCAATTATGCTTTTCTGCCCGCCTTTAAAACCACCCCTCGGATGTCACTGCAAACCTGTGACCGCCGCCTACTGCTCCCCTGTCCATCACCCACAGAAAGACTGATGACCGGTCACCATCTAACCACTGCCTACCAGTAAAGACAGAGCCTTTCAGCTGCTGGCCTCCCCAATGCCACTATGGAAGTTTTAAAAATGTTGAACAATCTCTGCAACTGACCACCCCAAAACAGTTCTTGCTGCTAGCCTCTACGGCATCAAAGCCGTTCCCGCTACGTTTCACCCTCTGCATGATGCACACAATAATATCAAATGTACAAAGGGTCCGATTTTTGTTTCCTCACGCCAACATTAATTTACACTATGTACCCCACTAAACCATACCTGCTGTCAAAGGCAAACCAGATCCCAGTTGTAGCACCAGTCAACAAGTACCCCAAGGACAAACACCAGAGAGAATGAGCGATTCATGAATTAAACCTACAATGACAACGTAGCATTTCCCCACCAACTGTCAGCCCAGCGAAGTCTGCAACCGCACAGTAGCCATCAATACCAGCAACGTCTAAAGCGCATTTCCACTTCCTTTCTTTGGCAGCTCGTACGCCTTCTGGGCGCCATCTACCACAGACCACAGCATTCTTTGTCTCCCTTAGACTAACCGAATGCTGTCGGTGAACGCTTCTCTTCCCCCTTCCTTACTAATAACTAATGGAGGATAACAAAAAAAAATATAGTATTTTCTTATGCAAATAGCGTATCAAGCACTTGCTGCCCGCAGTCCTCGCCAGATCCACACAAATCAATATTCTGCTATCGCACCATCCTGTCACCCCTATTATTATCTGAAGATATTTTTGTATCCCTTCCTTGAACTGGGAAAAGCAATACTTTGCACAAAAACAAGTCCCTTTAAAACCTTTGCTACTTACAGACTCGCAAAGCACTTCCTTGTTTTACTAACTGTTGTAAAGCAAACGGATAACTCATTCTAGGATTGGGATTATTGTTTAGAGGTGTGGAAGTTAATACTGAGACATAGGATGATTTTTTGCATACACTCGTTCTTCCCTGCATGCGCACACAAAGCAACATTACAATTTAGCTAAACAAATTGTTCAGAAATGTACCGGAAGGTAAAGAAACAGCCCAAATTATTTTTACAAAGAAAAATAGACAATCGTCAACTTTATACCCCATGACATAAAAGCCTTAGTGTGCACAGCTTGCTCAAATCCACGCTACCTAAATTCTACCAAACTCAGCACATTTGAACATCTCATAATTCCATGCCACACAATTCAACTATAAATAATTTAACCCTACATTCCATACCACATAATTACAATCCTAAAAATGAAAAAACATATATTTCTACTTCACTCCATACCACATAAATCCACATCACATAATAACATTCCACACAACTTAATAGCACTCCAAACCACATAATTACACTCCACACAACACAATTTAAGTATACATAATTCCACTTCAACCTATATAATTATACGTCACACAACATATTTACACTCAACTTTAACCCCTTCTGTGCCCATGACGAGAGAGTCTCGTCATGGAGCACGGTTGCGCTGTGCCCATGACGAGACTATCTCGTCATGGACCCCGCCCGCTAATGAAAGGGCCGGCACAGGAGGGGGAAAGGGCGGGGCACTCAAGGGGTTAAAACACAGAATTACCCTCCACAAAATACAACTCTGCAACATGCTACATAATTCCACTCCGCACAATTATACACCACACCATGCCACATAATTCCACACGTCTCACAATTCCACAATTCATCCCCACAAATTCATCACACATAATTACTCCACATAATACCACTCAGCACCACATAATTAACCTCCACATAATTATGCTCTCATCCATATTGCATAAATACACTCCACATAAATCTAGTCTATGCCACGTAGCAACATTCCACATACACTCGTTCTTTCCTGCATACGCACAAAAAGAAACATTACAATTTAGCTTAACAAATTGTTCAGAAATGTACCGGAAGGTAAAGAAACAGCCCAAGTTATTTTTACAAAGAAAAATAGACAATCGTCAACTTTATACCCCATGACATAAAAGCCTTAGCGTGCACAGCTTGCTCAAATCCACGCTACCTAATTCTACCAAACTCAGCACATTTGAACCGCTCATAATTCCATGCCACACTATTCAACTATAAATAATTTAACCCTACATTCCATACCACATAATTACAATCCTAAATATGAAAAAACATATATTTCTACTTCACTCCATACCTCATAATTCCACATCACATAATAACATTCCACACAACTTAATAGCACTCCAAACCACATAATTACACTCCACACTACACAATTCAAGTACACATAATTCCACTGCAACCTATATAATTATACGTCACACAACATATTTACACGCAAATCCAAAACACAGAATTACCCTCCACAAAATACAACTCTGCAAAATGCTACATAATTCCACTCCGCACAATTATACACCACACCATGCCACATAATTCCACACGTCACAATTCCACAATTCATCCCCACACAATTCATCACACATAATTACTCCACATAATACCACTCAGCACCACATAATTAACCTCCAAATAATTATGCTCTCATCCATATTGCATAAATACACTCCACATAAATCCAGTCTGTCACGTAGCAACATTCCACATAACTACACTTCACACCATGCCTCATGATACCACTCAACATAATTTTCACCCAGCAGCGAACACTTCCACGTCACACATTTCAACTCTACACATTTCCATTCCACACCACATAATTCAACAACAAACTACATAATTCAAACCAACAACAGAATTACATAACACACCACATACATCCAATCTACACCACAAAATTCCACATCATGCTATAATATTTAACAGCACACCACATAAGTAAACTCCACTACATACCACTCCACAACGCAAAATACCATTCCAGATAATCTCACTCCAAGACACACAATCCCACTCCATGACACACAATCCCACTCCACATAATTCCAGTACACTCAATACCACACAATTACTATCCGCATAATTACATTATTACGCTACACAGATCCAATCCACACAACACAATTCCACAACTAACAATTCCAATCCAAACCACATATGTCCACTTGACACCACACACATTCACTCCACTCCAAGCAGAAAACACATAGGTAAAATACACTGTCCTTTACAATGTCAATAGCTCTAACTCTCACAAATGCGAGACCAATTTCATTGCAAATGCTTGTTTACCTTCAAATGCGACCGAGCAGATCCTGTTCATTTTTTTTATTTTATGGAGTTTTATATAGCTCGAACTTGACCCGTATCGGGTATCATAGCGCTTTACATGAGCACCAGTTGCATTACATGAGGACACATTCATATTTGTTAGGCACAGGGAGATTAAGGGATTTGCCCAGAATCACAGGATGTTCAGCGTCATTGTTGAAACTCAAATCGAGTTCCCCAGATTCGAGGTCAACCGCCCTAGCCGTTAGGCCAACTCCTCTCCCAAGTATGAGTAAGAATAGGCATAAGAAGGGCTAAGCAGAAGAGCTGAAGTATTTAGATGTAAAAGTAGTGGAAGGTAGGTTCAAGTAGGAGTATGCAGGAGTAAGAGTGCAAGTAGGAGTAGGTAGGACTAAGTTAATGGTAACTAGGGCATTGGTAAATACGGTAGCAAAAGTAAGAATAGCAGTTAGAAGACGTAATAGGAGTAAGAGGATAAATGAGTAAGAGCAGGAGGAAATAGGCGTAATAAATTGTAAGTGGAAGCAAGAGTATGTTGGAATAATAAAACGTAAGAGTGGGAACAAATATGAGGTGTAAGAGAAAGGTAAAATTAAGAGGTTACGTAGCACAGTAAGAGGAAGTATGCAACATATGAGTAGAAACAAAAATCAGCAGTAGGCATAAGTAGGAAAAGTTAGTAAATTAAGTGCAAGATTAAAGGAAATAAGATTCAGTGAGACCAAGATGAGAAAAGAAAGACGAAGACAGCAAATCCTTCCATATTCTTCTACGACTCCAGTGCTAACAAAGCATGACATGCTTTTCATTTTATGTACACATCAGATGAAGAGCAAGGACCTTCCATTAAGCGCTATTGTAACACGCTTCAGTTGGTAACTTGCGTGCAGCTGAAATAGGTACAATTTATGTGTTTTATAGCGCTCACAAACAACATAAGCGTGTTTCTTGGCACTATTTCAACAAAAGTTAACGCTATGCCACTGGCAGAGGTGCAATTTGTTTTATTAATGGGTTGCACACAGACCAGTCTCTGTGACGTGCTGTTCGATGAAAAAGTGCAAGAAAAGACTTCTTAATACCACGTGAGCAGCACTTCAGAACTGTTTGGATAAAGCTTAGCCGATGCTCGGGAGCCGAATAGTGATTTTTGTGTGTCTCTGGCGCCCAGTAGCAGTGCGTTTACCCCGAGGGCCACATTTGGCATGTTCTGATTTGAACTCACCATTATAGAGAGAATGTAATACTAGGTCATATATTGTCACATGCAACAAGGGTTGTCAATCCCGGCCCCCTTTCTCTGTAGTCCCCGGCACCTCTTTAGAGGTGGACAGGAAGAAGCCCTCTCTCCTTCCAGCACAGCAAGCAATACCACAGAACAGCGCCAAGGCCAACACAAACGGCTCCCGGTAGCTCAGCTCATGTGCCCCGGTAGATGTGAGGCTGTGAGCTGATGAGTAAGAGGTTTAGGAGCAGGGTGAGGAGCTGGCAGCTTACACCAGGGTGGAGCAACAGCACCGAGGCGTCTACAGCAACAGGGGACGGGTCTCCTCAGCTCCGAAGTGTGAGGCCAGCACGTGGGAGCCATGCAGCGGCAGCCAATGCTTGTGAAGCAAGTAATCAAGCATTGGCAAAGGTAAAATAAAACCAAGCTAGTGCCAACTAACACGAAGGGTGGGACGGGGAATGGTAAAATTGGGAGCAGGAGGCAGGCCCGGCTCCAGGAATTTTTATTTGGGTGGGCCAAGGGTACATTCGGGTGGGCCACTGCTGGCCCGATTTATCGCTTATATATCTAGCCAGGCCTGCTTCTGGGCCCTCCTTTATCTCTCCTTACTCTTACAAGGCACAGTAAAACACACTCTTTTCAAAGTCTCTTTCTAAATGTTATCACTCTCAAAAAGTGCTTTTCTTCCATGCAATGTCCCTTTTTTGGGAAGAGGAAGTTTCTAAGGTGGGAGTATCAAGCAAGTGACACTACCCGGGCTTCCTCTGTGCGAGCCTTCAGGGAGAAACCCTCTTCATTACTACCTCCACCTGACCCCTGACTCTGCAGCACACTCTCTTACAGGCTTGATTATCCACTTTTCTACCACCCTTCTCCATCACACCTTATCTCACACCTGACCTTGGGCCCTAGCCCCATATCAGCCACCATTCAGTTCCACTTTCACTATTCCCCGTAAAAAAAAAATAGTAAAATCACCTTCAAACTTGAAACATTGAATATAGCAGTAAAAATAATTAGCATGCATGATAAAGTATGCTCCACAGTTGTCCTAATCACCTGACTGTTAATTAAATAAATGAAAACAGAAAGGCCATGACAGGGCCGGCTTTATTGCTGGTGCAAACGTCTTTTTGACCTCTTTTTTGACCTCTTTCTCTGTAGATAGCTTAACTACCACCCTCCAACAGTACCCTTCATCTCGCCATAGACACTCCCCCTCATGGCCTCCTCCTCAGACTCCCTAACTACCACCCTCCACCAGTGTCCCCCATCTTTCTGTAGCTCCCCCACACCCCATGACCTCCTCCTCAGATTCCCTCACTGCCACCCTCCACCAGCGCCCCTCATAGCTTCGTATTTCCCCCCACCCCATGACCTCCTCCTCGGATTCCCTGCCACCCTCCACCAGTGCCCCTCATCTCTCTGTAGTTCCCCCCCATGACCCCCTCATCAGATTCCTTCACTGCCACCCTCCACTAGTGCCCCTCATCTCTCTATAGTTCCCCCTACCCCATGACCTCCTCCTCGGCTTCCCTCGCTGCCATGATTCACTAGTGATTATCATTTCTCTGTAGCCCCCCGCACCCCATGACCTCCTCCTCAGATTCCCTCACTGCTCCCTCAACCAGCGCCCCTCATCTCTCTGTAATTCCCCCCGAGCCCCATGACCTCCTCCTCGATTTACCTCACTGCCACCCTCCACCAGTGCCCCTCATCTCTCTGTAGTTCCCCCCCACCCCTGACCTCCTCTTCAGATTCCCTCACTGCCACCCTTCACCAGTGCCCCTCATTTCTCCATAATTCCCCCCACCCCATAACCTCCTCCTCAGATTCCTTCACTGCCACCCTCCACCAGCACCCCTTATCTCTCCGTAGATCCCCCCACCCGTGACCTCCTCTTTGGATTCCCTCACTGCCAACCCCCACTAGTGCCCCTCAGCTCTCTGTAGTTCCCCCACCTCATGACCTCCTCCTCCGCTTCCCTCACTGCCAACCTCCACTAGTGCCCCTCATTTCTACATAGCCCCCCCACCCCATGACCTCCTCCTCAGATTCCCTCACTGCTCCCTCCACCAGCGCCCCTCATCTCTCTGTAGTTCCCCTCCACCCTGTGACCTCCTCCTCGGATTCCCTCACTGCCACCCTCCACTAGTGCCCCTCATCACTCTGCTGTTCCCCCCACCCCGTGACCACCTCCTCTGACTCCCTCACTGCCACCCTCCACCAGTGCTCCTCATCTCACTGTAGCTCCCCACCCCATTACCTCTTCCTCATTTTCCCTCACTGCCACCCTCCACTAGTGCCCCTCATCTTTCCGCAGCTCCACCCCCACTCCAGGACCTCCTCCTCGGCTTCCCTCACTGCCACTCTCCACTAGCGCCCCTCATCTCTCTGTAGTTCCCCCCACCCCGTGACCTCCTCCTCTGACTCCCTCACTGCCACCCTCCACCAGCGCCCCTCATCTCTCCGTAGCTCCCCACCCCATGACCTCTTCCTCGGATTCCCTCACTGCCACCCTCCACTTGTGCCCCTCAGTTCTCCGTTGCCCCTCTCTCATATCCATTCCATTTGTTGTACAGCGCTACTCATATGAGTGTAGGGTGTCACAGTACTTTACATATTAGCACGCATTATACAGAGACAATAAATCAGTCTATGGGGAATGTCACATAAGCCAATGAGGATTACAAGGTGTAGAAATCACGTCATCCATACTGGTGGGCAATATATTTTACGGGGGTTTGGACTGGAGAAGCACAAACTCAGGATTTAAAGAGTACTCCAGTGGTTGGGGGTTGGCTTTACTGATAAAAATGTATAACTGCCCAAACAAACTCTTTTTGGCAACATTAGAATAATGAAGGAATGGAGAAGTTCTAACTATATCACAATGCAAAAAAGCGAAGTTTGTATGCAGCTCTTTAAAGACAGTTCATAGGTCACTGTCCTATGTTAGGATAGTAACTTCTGAACTGCAAGTAACACAAGGATATCTGTGACAGAGGTAGTAACCCACTGAGGTATTCCCATAAAATTCAGTTTATCAGCATTTAAAAACTACCAACAGACAAATGGTTACTCTGCAGCAGGATCGTAAATCACCAGTTATCTGCACAGTTTTTATTGTAGATGTACATCGGTGGCAGATTCACTGGGAGGGCCATGGCTCATGTTTGGGTGGGCCAGGCTCATGTTTGGGTGGGCCTGGCCCACCCGGCCCACCCACCCTCTAGAACCGGGCCTGGCAGGAGGTAACATATCCTGCACTTGTTAGTGGTGTGAGACAAAGAAAAGGGTCAGCGACAGGAGGATATTTACAGCTGGGACTAATTAAAGTCCCAGATAACCTATCTGTAGAAATGTAAATGCAGCATTTTAACCCCTTCGCTGCTAGGCCTTTTCCCCTCCTGTGCTAAGCCCTTTTTGGGCTATTTGAGGTAGTGCGCGCTTAGGCCCCTGTAACTTTTTGACCACATTAGGTATCCACGCCAAATTTGCGTCCTTTTCTTCCAACATCTTGGGGATTCTAAAGGTACCCAGGGTTTGTGGATTCTCCTAGAGGGTTCCCAGAAATTAGTCAAAATACAGCAATTTTTTTTTTTTTTGTGAAAAATGTGAAAAACGGGCTGCAAATGAAAGCTTCTGGGTTTTTCTCTGCAAATGGTATCAAAAAAGGGTTTGTGGGGCTGAAATCACAATTTCTCCAGCTTTTAGGGAATGACAGAATTTTGTTAGAAAACCAACATTTTTTACACAGTTTTGGCATTTTTCTGGGACATACCCTATTTTTGCTATTTTTTGTGCTTTCAACCTCCTTCCAGTTAACGGTAGAAAAGGGTACAAAACAATAATGGATCCTGGAAAGCTATACATTTTTGAAAAGTAGACGAAATTCTGAATTCAGCAAGGGGTCATTTGTGTAGATCCATCAAGGTTTCTTTATAGAAATTTACAGGCAAATATAGGAAAAATTAAAAATTTGTTGAAAAAAGCAGCCTTTTGAGTCAACGTTTTTACCTGTAACTTCTTCGAATTATGACATCTCTTTGAAAGCAATGTACCGTTACATCCGGTAGACCTTCCTGGTTGTGGGGACATATAGGACTTGTAGGTTCACCAAGAGCCCAACGAACCCAGAGTAGAAAAATGAGCAGCATTTTGTAATGTTTTTTTTTTTTGGTCCGGGTATATAGCAATTATTGTGGGAAAATGTATACATGGAAAAATCGGTATGAAAGTCACCTATGTATTTCTGAAATGGGAACAAATTACAGAGTTCAGAAACAGTGCATATTTGCACATTTTCGAAATTGGGAATACTCATATTTGCATGACAATTATTGGTCATTTTTCAAAATGACTTTTTTTTTACACAATGTCTTTCATTTGGAAGGGAGAAATGCATCAAAAATCAATAGGTAATAACAGTTGCTTTACAAATTTGAACTACCCTAAGTCTCCCGAGAAAAATGGTACCTCACTTGTGTGGGTAGGCATAGTGCCCACGACAGGAAGTGGCTCAAAACCTAAGGTGAACACACCACATTTTCACACTGAAAATTTACACTTTTTTTGCAAAGAGTCTAGCTGTAGTTTTTGAACCCTAGCCCTGCCGGCACCTAGGGAAACCTAGCAAACCTATACATTTTTGAAAACTTGTTAGTGGTGTGAGACAAAGAAAAGGGTCAGCGACAGGAGGATATTTACAGCTGGGACTAATTAAAGTCCCAGATAACCTATCTGTAGAAATGTAAATGCAGCATTTTAACCCCTTCGCTGCTAGGCCTTTTCCCCTCCTGTGCTAAGCCCTTTTTGGGCTCTTTGAGGTAGTGCGCGCTTAGGCCCCTGTAACTTTTTGACCACATTAGGTATCCACGCCAAATTTGCGTCCTTTTCTTCCAACATCTTGGGGATTCTAAAGGTACCCAGGGTTTGTGGATTCTCTTAGAGGGTTCCCAGAAATTAGTCAAAATACAGCAATTTTTTTTTTTTTTGTGAAAAATGTGAAAAACGTGCTGCAAATGAAAGCTTCTGGGTTTTTCTCTGCAAATGGTATCAAAAAAGGGTTTGTGGGGCTGAAATC
Source organism: Triturus cristatus (assembly GCF_964204655.1). NCBI lineage: Eukaryota > Metazoa > Chordata > Amphibia > Caudata > Salamandridae > Triturus > Triturus cristatus. Next base: position 248,202,800 of record NC_140585.1, read on the forward strand.
ACAATTTCTCCAGCTTTTAGGGAATGACAGAATTTTGTTAGAAAACCAACATTTTTTACACAGTTTTGGCATTTTTCTGGGACATACCCTATTGTTGCTATTTTTTGTGCTTTCAACCTCCTTCCAGTTAGCGGTAGAAAAGGGTACAAAAACAATAATGGATCCTGGAAAGCTATACATTTTTGAAAAGTAGACAAAATTCTGAATTCAGCAAGGGGTCATTTGTGTAGATCCATCAAGGTTTCTTTATAGAAATTTACAGGCAAATATAGGAAAAATTAAAAATTGGTTGAAAAAAGCAGCCTTTTGAGTCAACGTTTTTACCTGTAACTTCTTCGAATTATGACATCTCTTTGAAAGCAATGTACCGTTACATCCGGTAGACCTTCCTGGTTGTGGGGACATATAGGACTTGTAGGTTCACCAAGAGCCCAACGAACCCAGAGTAGAAAAATGAGCAGCATTTTGTAATGTTTCATGTCTCATATTTGCATGACAATTATTGGTCATTTTTCAAAATGACTTTTTTTTTACACAATGTCTTTCATTTGGAAGGGAGAAATGCATCAAAAATCAATAGGTAATAACAGTTGCTTTACAAATTTGAACTACCCTAAGTCTCCCGAGAAAAATGGTACCTCACTTGTGTGGGTAGGCATAGTGCCCACGACAGGAAGTGGCTCAAAACCTAAGGTGAACACACCACATTTTCACACTGAAAATTTACACTTTTTTTGGCAAAGTGACTAGCTGTAGATTTTGTACCCTAGCCCTGCCGGCACCTAGGGAAACCTAGCAAACCTATACATTTTTTAAAACTAGACACCCAGGGGAATCCAGGATGGGGTGACTTGACTGCCTCCCACCATGGTCTGTTACCCAGAATCCCTTGCAAACGTAAAAAATTGACAAAAAAAACACATTTTCCCCACATTTCTGTGATGGAAAGTTCTGGAATCTGCGTGGATCCACAAATTTCCACCCACCCCGCGTTTCCCAAAGTCCTACGAGAAAAATGGTACCTCACTTGTGCGGGTCGGCCTAGTGCCCGCGACAGGAAACGGCGCAAAACGCAACGTGGTTTTGCAGTGAAAAATGACCCTTTTTTTGGCAAAGTGACTAGCTGTAGATTTTGTACCCTAGCCCTGCCGGCACCTAGGGAAACCTAGCAAACCTATACATTTCTGAAAACTAGATACCCAGGGGAATCCAGGATGGGGTGACTTGACTGCCTCCCACCATGGTCTGTTACCCAGAATCCATTGCAAACGTAAACAATTGACAAAAAAAACACATTTTCCCCACATTTCTGTGATGGAAAGTTCTGGAATCTGCGTGGATCCACAAATTTCCACCCACCCCGCGTTCCCCAAAGTCCTACGAGAAAAATTGGTACCTCACTTGTGCGGATCGGCCTAGTGCCCGCGACAGGAAACGGCGCAAAACGCAACGTGGTTTTGCAGCGAAAAATGACCCTTTTTTTGGCAAAGTGACTAGCTGTAGATTTTGTACCCTAGCCCTGCCGGCACCTAGGGAAACCTAGCAAACCTATACATTTTTGAAAACTAGACACCCAGGGGAATCCAGGATGGGGTGACTTGACTGCCTCCCACCATGGTCTGTTACCCAGAATCCCTTGCAAACGTAAAAAATTGACAAAAAAAACACATTTTCCCCACATTTCTGTGATGGAAAGTTCTGGAATCTGCGTGGATCCACAAATTTCCACCCACCCCGCGTTCCCCAAAGTCCTACGAGAAAAATGGTACCTCACTTGTGCGGGTCGGCCTAGTGCCCGCGACAGGAAACAGCGCAAAACGCAACGTGGTTTTGGAGTGAAAAATGACCCTTTTTTTGGCAAAGTGACTAGCTGTAGATTTTGTACCCTAGCCCTGCCGGCACCTAGGGAAACCTAGCAAACCTATACATTTTTGAAAACTAGACACCCAGGGGAATCCAGGATGGGGTGACTTGACTGCCTCCCACCATGGTCTGTTACCCAGAATCCCTTGCAAACGTAAAAAATTGACAAAAAAAACACATTTTCCCCACATTTCTGTGATGGAAAGTTCTGGAATCTGCGTGGATCCACAAATTTCCACCCACCCCGCGTTCCCCAAAGTCCTACTAGAAAAATGGTACCTCACTTGTGCGGGTCGGCCTAGTGCCCGCGACAGGAAACGGCGCAAAACGCAACGTGGTTTTGCAGTGAAAAATGACCCTTTTTTTGGCAAAGTGACTAGCTGTAGATTTTGTACCCTAGCCCTGCCGGCACCTAGGGAAACCTAGCAAACCTATACATTTTTGAAAACTAGACACCCAGGGGAATCCAGGATGGGGTGACTTGACTGCCTCCCACCATGGTCTGTTACCCAGAATCCCTTGCAAACGTAAAAAATTGACAAAAAAAACACATTTTCCCCACATTTCTGTGATGGAAAGTTCTGGAATCTGCGTGGATCCACAAATTTCCACCCACCCCGCGTTCCCCAAAGTCCTACGAGAAAAATGGTACCTCACTTGTGCGGGTCGGCCTAGTGCCCGCGACAGGAAACGGCGCAAAACGCAACGTGGTTTTGCAGTGAAAAATGACCCTTTTTTTAGCAAAGTGACTAGCTGTAGATTTTGTACCCTGGCCCTGCCGGCACCTAGGGAAACCTAGCAAACCTATACATTTTTGAAAACTAGACACCCAGGGGAATCCAGGATGGGGTGACTTGACTGCCTCCCACCATGGTCTGTTACCCAGAATCCCTTGCAAACGTAAAAAATTGACAAAAAAAACACATTTTCCCCACATTTCTGTGATGGAAAGTTCTGGAATCTGTGTGGATCCACAAATTTCCACCCACCCCGCGTTCCCCAAAGTCCTACGAGAAAAATGGTACCTCACTTGTGCGGGTCGGCCTAGTGCCCGCGACAGGAAACGGCGCAAAACGCAACGTGGTTTTGCAGTGAAAAATGACCCTTTTTTTGGCAAAGTGACTAGCTGTAGATTTTGTACCCTAGCCCTGCCGGCACCTAGGGAAACCTAGCAAACCTATACATTTCTGAAAACTAGACACCCAGGGGAATCCAGGATGGGGTGACTTGACTGCCTCCCACCATGGTCTGTTACCCAGAATCCCTTGCAAACGTAAAAAATTGACAAAAAAAACACATTTTCCCCACATTTGTGTGATGGAAAGTTCTGGAATCTGCGTGGATCCACAAATTTCCACCCACCCCGCGTTCCCCAAAGTCCTACGAGAAAAATGGTACCTCACTTGTGCGGGTCGGCCTAGTGCCCGCGACAGGAAACGGCGCAAAACGCAACGTGGTTTTGGAGTGAAAAATGACCCTTTTTTTGGCAAAGTGACTAGCTGTAGATTTTGTACCCTAGCCCTGCCGGCACCTAGGGAAACCTAGCAAACCTATACATTTTTGAAAACTATACACCAAGGGGAATCCAGGATGGGGTGACTTGACTGCCTCCCACCATGGTCTGTTACCCAGAATCCCTTGCAAACGTAAAAAATTGACAAAAAAAACACATTTTCCCCACATTTCTGTGATGGAAAGTTCTGGAATCTGCGTGGATCCACAAATTTCCACCCACCCCGCGTTCCCCAAAGTCCTACGAGAAAAATGGTACCTCACTTGTGCGGGTCGGCCTAGTGCCCGCGACAGGAAACGGCGCAAAACGCAACGTGGTTTTGGAGTGAAAAATGACCCTTTTTTTGGCAAAGTGACTAGCTGTAGATTTTGTACCCTAGCCCTGCTGGCACCTAGGGAAACCTAGCAAACCTATACATTTTTGAAAACTAGACACCCAGGGGAATCCAGGATGGGGTGACTTGACTGCCTCCCACCATGGTCTGTTACCCAGAATCCCTTGCAAACGTAAAAAATTGACAAAAAAAACACATTTTCCCCACATTTCTGTGATGGAAAGTTCTGGAACCTGCGTGGATCCACAAATTTCCACCCACCCCGCGTTCCCCAAAGTCCTACGAGAAAAATGGTACCTCACTTGTGCGGGTCGGCCTAGTGCCCGCGACAGGAAACGGCGCAAAACGCAACGTGGTTTTGCAGTGAAAAATGACCCTTTTTTTGGCAAAGTGACTAGCTGTAGATTTTGTACCCTAGCCCTGCCGGCACCTAGGGAAACCTAGCAAACCTATACATTTCTGAAAACTAGACACCCAGGGGAATCCAGGATGGGGTGACTTGACTGCCTCCCACCATGGTCTGTTACCCAGAATCCCTTGCAAACGTAAAAAATTGACAAAAAAAACACATTTTCCCCACATTTCTGTGATGGAAAGTTCTGGAATCTGCGTGGATCCACAAATTTCCACCCACCCCGCGTTCCCCAAAGTCCTACGAGAAAAATGGTACCTCACTTGTGCGGGTCGGCCTAGTGCCCGCGACAGGAAACGGCGCAAAACGCAACGTGGTTTTGCAGCGAAAAATGACCCTTTTTTTGGCAAAGTGACTAGCTGTAGATTTTGTACCCTAGCCCTGCCGGCACCTAGGGAAACCTAGCAAACCTATACATTTTTGAAAACTATACACCCAGGGGAATCCAGGATGGGGTGACTTGACTGCCTCCCACCATGGTCTGTTACCCAGAATCCCTTGCAAACGTAAAAAATTGACAAAAAAAACACATTTTCCCCACATTTCTGTGATGGAAAGTTCTGGAATCTGCGTGGATCCACAAATTTCCACCCACCCCGCGTTCCCCAAAGTCCTACGAGAAAAATAGTACCTCACTTGTGCGGGTCGGCCTAGTGCCCGCGACAGGAAACGGCGCAAAACGCAACGTGGTTTTGGAGTGAAAAATGACCCTTTTTTTGGCAAAGTGACTAGCTGTAGATTTTGTACCCTAGCCCTGCCGGCACCTAGGGAAACCTAGCAATCCTATACATTTTTGAAAACTAGACACCCAGGGGAATCCAGGATGGGGTGACTTGATTGCCTCCCACCATGGTCTGTTACCCAGAATCCCTTGCAAACGTAAAAAATTGACAAAAAAAACACATTTTCCCCACATTTCTGTGATGGAAAGTTCTGGAACCTGCGTGGATCCACAAATTTCCACCCACCCCGCGTTCCCCAAAGTCCTACGAGAAAAATGGTACCTCACTTGTGCGGGTCGGCCTAGTGCCCGCGACAGGAAACGGCGCAAAACGCAACGTGGTTTTGCAGTGAAAAATGACCCTTTTTTTGGCAAAGTGACTAGCTGTAGATTTTGTACCCTAGCCCTGCCGGCACCTAGGGAAACCTAGCAAACCTATACATTTCTGAAAACTAGACACCCAGGGGAATCCAGGATGGGGTGACTTGACTGCCTCCCACCATGGTCTGTTACCCAGAATCCCTTGCAAACGTAAAAAATTGACAAAAAAAACACATTTTCCCCACATTTCTGTGATGGAAAGTTCTGGAATCTGCGTGGATCCACAAATTTCCACCCACCCCGCGTTCCCCAAAGTCCTACAAGAAAAATGGTACCTCACTTGTGCGGGTCGGCCTAGTGCCCGCGACAGGAAACGGCGCAAAACGCAACGTGGTTTTGCAGCGAAAAATGACCCTTTTTTGGCAAAGTGACTAGCTGTAGATTTTGTACCCTAGCCCTGCCGGCACCTAGGGAAACCTAGCAAACCTATACATTTTTGAAAACTAGACACCCAGGGGAATCCAGGATGGGGTGACTTGACTGCCTCCCACCATGGTCTGTTACCCAGAATCCCTTGCAAACGTAAAAAATTGACAAAAAAAACACATTTTCCCCACATTTCTGTGATGGAAAGTTCTGGAACCTGCGTGGATCCACAAATTTCCACCCACCCCGCGTTCCCCAAAGTCCTACAAGAAAAATGGTACCTCACTTGTGCGGGTCAGCCTAGTGCCCGCGACAGGAAACGGCGCAAAACGCAACGTGGTTTTGCAGTGAAAAATGACCCTTTTTTTGGCAAAGTGACTAGCTGTAGATTTTGTACCCTAGCCCTGCCGGCACCTAGGGAAACCTAGCAAACCTATACATTTTTGAAAACTAGACACCCAGGGGAATCCAGGATGGGGTGACTTGACTGCCTCCCACCATGGTCTGTTACCCAGAATCCCTTGCAAACGTAAAAAATTGACAAAAAAAACACATTTTCCCCACATTTCTGTGATGGAAAGTTCTGGAACCTGCGTGGATCCACAAATTTCCACCCACCCCGCGTTCCCCAAAGTCCTACGAGAAAAATGGTACCTCACTTGTGCGGGTCAGCCTAGTGCCCGCGACAGGAAACGGCGCAAAACGCAACGTGGTTTTGCAGTGAAAAATGACCCTTTTTTTGGCAAAGTGACTAGCTGTAGATTTTGTACCCTAGCCCTGCCGGCACCTAGGGAAACCTAGCAAACCTATACATTTTTGAAAACTAGACACCCAGGGGAATCCAGGATGGGGTGACTTGACTGCCTCCCACCATGGTCTGTTACCCAGAATCCCTTGCAAACGTAAAAAATTGACAAAAAAAACACATTTTCCCCACATTTCTGTGATGGAAAGTTCTGGAATCTGCGTGGATCCACAAATTTCCACCCACCCCGCGTTCCCCAAAGTCCTACGAGAAAAATGGTACCTCACTTGTGCGGGTCGGCCTAGTGCCCGCGACAGGAAACGGCGCAAAACGCAACGTGGTTTTGCAGTGAAAAATGACCCTTTTTTTGGCAAAGTGACTAGCTGTAGATTTTGTACCCTAGCCCTGCCGGCACCTAGGGAAACCTAGCAAACCTATACATTTCTGAAAACTAGACACCCAGGGGAATCCAGGATGGGGTGACTTGACTGCCTCCCACCATGGTCTGTTACCCAGAATCCCTTGCAAACGTAAAAAATTGACAAAAAAAACACATTTTCCCCACATTTCTGTGATGGAAAGTTCTGGAATCTGCGTGGATCCACAAATTTCCACCCACCCCGCGTTCCCCAAAGTCCTACGAGAAAAATGGTACCTCACTTGTGCGGGTCGGCCTAGTGCCCGCGACAGGAAACGGCGCAAAACGCAACGTGGTTTTGCAGCGAAAAATGACCCTTTTTTTGGCAAAGTGACTAGCTGTAGATTTTGTACCCTAGCCCTGCCGGCACCTAGGGAAACCTAGCAAACCTATACATTTTTGAAAACTAGACACCCAGGGGAATCCAGGATGGGGTGACTTGACTGCCTCCCACCATGGTCTGTTACCCAGAATCCCTTGCAAACGTAAAAAATTGACAAAAAAAACACATTTTCCCCACATTTCTGTGATGGAAAGTTCTGGAACCTGCGTGGATCCACAAATTTCCACCCACCCCGCGTTCCCCAAAGTCCTACAAGAAAAATGGTACCTCACTTGTGCGGGTCAGCCTAGTGCCCGCGACAGGAAACGGCGCAAAACGCAACGTGGTTTTGCAGTGAAAAATGACCCTTTTTTTGGCAAAGTGACTAGCTGTAGATTTTGTACCCTAGCCCTGCCGGCACCTAGGGAAACCTAGCAAACCTATACATTTTTGAAAACTAGACACCCAGGGGAATCCAGGATGGGGTGACTTGACTGCCTCCCACCATGGTCTGTTACCCAGAATCCCTTGCAAACGTAAAAAATTGACAAAAAAAACACATTTTCCCCACATTTCTGTGATGGAAAGTTCTGGAACCTGCGTGGATCCACAAATTTCCACCCACCCCACGTTCCCCAAAGTCCTACGAGAAAAATGGTACCTCACTTGTGCGGGTCAGCCTAGTGCCCGCGACAGGAAACGGCGCAAAACGCAACGTGGTTTTGCAGTGAAAAATGACCCTTTTTTTGGCAAAGTGACTAGCTGTAGATTTTGTACCCTAGCCCTGCCGGCACCTAGGGAAACCTAGCAAACCTATACATTTTTGAAAACTAGACACCCAGGGGAATCCAGGATGGGGTGACGTGACTGCCTCCCACCATGGTCTGTTACCCAGAATCCCTTGCAAACGTAAAAAATTGACAAACAAAACACATTTTCCCCACATTTCTGTGATGGAAAGTTCTGGAATCTGCGTGGATCCACAAATTTCCACCCACCCCGCGTTCCCCAAAGTCCTACGAGAAAAATGGTACCTCACTTGTGCGGGTCGGCCTAATGCCCGCGACAGGAAACGGCGCAAAACGCAACGTGGTTTTGCAGTGAAAAATGACCCTTTTTTTGGCAAAGTGACTAGCTGTAGATTTTGTACCCTAGCCCTGCCGGCACCTAGGGAAACCTAGCAAACCTATACATTTTTGAAAAGTAGACACCCAGGGGAATCCAGGATGGGGTGACTTGACTGCCTCCCACCATGGTCTGTTACCCAGAATCCCTTGCAAACGTAAAAAATTGACAAAAAAAAACACATTTTCCCCACATTTCTGTGATGGAAAGTTCTGGAATCTGCGTGGATCCACAAATTTCCACCCATCCCGCGTTCCCCAAAGTCCTACGAGAAAAATGGTACCTCACTTGTGCGGGTCGGCCTAGTGCCCGCGACAGGAAACGGCGCAAAACGCAACGTGGTTTTGCAGCGAAAAATGACCCTTTTTTTGGCAAAGTGACTAGCTGTAGATTTTGTACCCTAGCCCTGCCGGCACCTAGGGAAACCTAGCAAACCTATACATTTTTGAAAAGTAGACACCCAGGGGAATCCAGGATGGGGTGACTTGACTGCCTCCCACCATGGTCTGTTACCCAGAATCCCTTGCAAACGTAAAAAATTGACAAAAAAAAACACATTTTCCCCACATTTCTGTGATGGAAAGTTCTGGAATCTGCGTGGATCCACAAATTTCCACCCATCCCGCGTTCCCCAAAGTCCTACGAGAAAAATGGTACCTCACTTGTGCGGGTCGGCCTAGTGCCCGCGACAGGAAACGGCGCAAAACGCAACGTGGTTTTGCAGCGAAAAATGACCCTTTTTTTGGCAAAGTGACTAGCTGTAGATTTTGTACCCTAGCCCTGCCGGCACCTAGGGAAACCTAGCAAACCCACGCATTTCTGAAAACTAGACACCCGGCGGCTTCCAGGGAGGTATGGCTTGCGTGGATCCCCCAACGTTTCCTTACCCAGAATCCCCTGCAAACCTCATTTTTTGCTCAAAAAATCACTATTTTCACACATTTTGGGGTGGGAAAGTAGTGGCATCACCGGGCTCACACAAATTTACCACCACCCAGCGTTCCCCCAGGTCTCCCGGTAAAAATGGTGCCTCACTTGTGTGGGAGGCCCAAGTACCCGCGGCAGGCAAGGGCCCCAAACATAGTGAGGCGACATCAAAATGGCCTATCGCCAAACCACCTGGTTTTGCAAGGGGGGTCACTTTGGTTTTTGGCCCGGTGCGCGGCAGCAATCTAGGGAAACCTACCAAACCCAGGCATTTTTGAAAACTAGACACCCGGCGGCTTCCAGGGAGGTATAGCTTGCGTGGATCCCCCAACGTTTCCTTACCCAGAATCCCCTGCAAACCTCTTTTTTTGCTCAAAAAATCACTTTTTTCACACATTTTGGCGTGGGAAAGTAGTGGCATCACCGGGCTCACACAAATTTACCACCACCCAGCGTTCCCCCAGGTCTCCCGGTAAAAATGGTGCCTCACTTGTGTGGGAGGGCCAAGTACCCGCGGCAGGCAAGGGCCCCAAACGTAGTGAGGCGACATCAAAATGGCCTATCGCCAAACCACCTGGTTTTGCAAGGGGGGTCACTTTGGTTTTTGGCCCGGTGCGCGGCGGCCATCTAGGGAAACCTACCAAACCCAGGCATTTTTGAAAACTAGACACCCGGCGGCTTCCAGGGAGGTATGGCTTGCGTGGATCCCCCAACGTTTCCTTACCCAGAATCCCCTGCAAACCTCAATTTTTGCTCAAAAAATCACTTTTTTCACACATTTTGGGGTGGGAAAGTAGTGGCATCACCGGGCTCACACAAATTTACCACCACCCAGCGTTCCCCCAGGTCTCCCGGTAAAAATGGTGCCTCACTTGTGTGGGAGGGCCAAGTACCCGCGGCAGGCAAGGGCCCCAAACGTAGTGAGGCGACATCAAAATGGCCTATCGCCAAACCACCTGGTTTTGCAAGGGGGGTCACTTTGGTTTTTGGCCCGGTGCGCGGCGGCCATCTAGGGAAACCTACCAAACCCAGGCATTTTTGAAAACTAGACACCCGGCGGCTTCCAGGGAGGTATGGCTTGCGTGGATCCCCCAACGTTTCCTTACCCAGAATCCCCTGCAAACCTCAATTTTTGCTCAAAAAATCACTTTTTTCACACATTTTGGGGTGGGAAAGTAGTGGCATCACCGGGCTCACACAAATTTACCACCACCCAGCGTTCCCCCAGGTCTCCCGGTAAAAATGGTGCCTCACTTGTGTGGGAGGGCCAAGTACCCGCGGCAGGCAAGGGCCCCAAACGTAGTGAGGCGACATCAAGATGGCCTATCGCCAAACCACCTGGTTTTGCAAGGGGGGTCACTTTGGTTTTTGGCCCGGTGCGCGGCGGCCATCTAGGGAAACCTACCAAACCCAGGCATTTTTGAAAACTAGACACCCGGCGGCTTCCAGGGAGGTATGGCTTGCGTGGATCCCCCAACGTTTCCTTACCCAGAATCCCCTGCAAACTTCATTTTTTGCTCAAAAAATCACTTTTTTCACACATTTTGGGGTGGGAAAGTAGTGGCATCACCGGGCTCACACAAATTTACCACCACCCAGCGTTCCCCCAGGTCTCCCGGTAAAAATGGTGCCTCACTTGTGTGGGAGGCCCAAGTACCCGCGGCAGGCAAGGGCCCCAAACGTAGTGAGGCGACATCAAGATGGCCTATCGCCAAACCACCTGGTTTTGCAAGGGGGGTCACTTTGGTTTTTGGCCCGGTGCGCGGTGGCCATCTAGGGAAACCTACCAAACCCAGGCATTTTTGAAAACTAGACACCCGGCGGCTTCCAGGGAGGTATAGCTTGCGTGGATCCCCCAACGTTTCCTTACCCAGAATCCCCTGCAAACCTCTTTTTTTGCTCCAAAAATCACTTTTTTCACACATTTTGGCGTGGGAAAGTAGTGGCATCACCGGGCTCACACAAATTTACCACCACCCAGCGTTCCCCCAGGTCTCCCGGTAAAAATGGTGCCTCACTTGTGTGGGAGGGCCAAGTACCCGCGGCAGGCAAGGGCCCCAAACGTAGTGAGGCGACATCAAAATGGCCTATCGCCAAACCACCTGGTTTTGCAAGGGGGGTCACTTTGGTTTTTGGCCCGGTGCGCGGCGGCCATCTAGGGAAACCTACCAAACCCAGGCATTTTTGAAAACTAGACACCCGGCGGCTTCCAGGGAGGTATGGCTTGCGTGGATCCCCCAACGTTTCCTTACCCAGAATCCCCTGCAAACCTCAATTTTTGCTCAAAAAATCACTTTTTTCACACATTTTGGGGTGGGAAAGTAGTGGCATCACCGGGCTCACACAAATTTACCACCACCCAGCGTTCCCCCAGGTCTCCCGGTAAAAATGGTGCCTCACTTGTGTGGGAGGCCCAAGTACCCGCGGCAGGCAAGGACAACAAACGTAGTGAGGCGACATCAAGATGGCCTATCGCCAAACCACCTGGTTTTTCAAGGGGGGTCACTTTGGTTTTTGGCCCGGTGCGCGGCGGCCATCTAGGGAAACCTACCAAACCCAGGCATTTTTGAAAACTAGACACCCGGCGGCTTCCAGGGAGGTATGGCTTGCGTGGATCCCCCAACGTTTCCTTACCCAGAATCCCCTGCAAACCTCATTTTTTGCTCAAAAAATCACTTTTTTCACACATTTTGGGGTGGGAAAGTAGTGGCATCACCGGGCTCACACAAATTTACCACCACCCAGCGTTCCCCCAGGTCTCCCGGTAAAAATGGTGCCTCACTTGTGTGGGAGGGCCAAGTACCCGCGGCAGGCAAGGGCCCCAAACGTAGTGAGGCGACATCAAAATGGCCTATCGCCAAACCACCTGGTTTTGCAAGGGGGGTCACTTTGGTTTTTGGCCCGGTGCGCGGCGGCCATCTAGGGAAACCTACCAAACCCAGGCATTTTTGAAAACTAGACACCCGGCGGCTTCCAGGGAGGTATGGCTTGCGTGGATCCCCCAACGTTTCCTTACCCAGAATCCCCTGCAAACCTCAATTTTTGCTCAAAAAATCACTTTTTTCACACATTTTGGGGTGGGAAAGTAGTGGCATCACCGGGCTCACACAAATTTACCACCACCCAGCGTTCCCCCAGGTCTCCCGGTAAAAATGGTGCCTCACTTGTGTGGGAGGGCCAAGTACCCGCGGCAGGCAAGGGCCCCAAACGTAGTGAGGCGACATCAAGATGGCCTATCGCCAAACCACCTGGTTTTGCAAGGGGGGTCACTTTGGTTTTTGGCCCGGTGCGCGGCGGCCATCTAGGGAAACCTACCAAACCCAGGCATTTTTGAAAACTAGACACCCGGCGGCTTCCAGGGAGGTATGGCTTGCGTGGATCCCCCAACGTTTCCTTACCCAGAATCCCCTGCAAACTTCATTTTTTGCTCAAAAAATCACTTTTTTCACACATTTTGGGGTGGGAAAGTAGTGGCATCACCGGGCTCACACAAATTTACCACCACCCAGCGTTCCCCCAGGTCTCCCGGTAAAAATGGTGCCTCACTTGTGTGGGAGGCCCAAGTACCCGCGGCAGGCAAGGGCCCCAAACGTAGTGAGGCGACATCAAGATGGCCTATCGCCAAACCACCTGGTTTTGCAAGGGGGGTCACTTTGGTTTTTGGCCCGGTGCGCGGTGGCCATCTAGGGAAACCTACCAAACCCAGGCATTTTTGAAAACTAGACACCCGGCGGCTTCCAGGGAGGTATAGCTTGCGTGGATCCCCCAACGTTTCCTTACCCAGAATCCCCTGCAAACCTCTTTTTTTGCTCCAAAAATCACTTTTTTCACACATTTTGGCGTGGGAAAGTAGTGGCATCACCGGGCTCACACAAATTTACCACCACCCAGCGTTCCCCCAGGTCTCCCGGTAAAAATGGTGCCTCACTTGTGTGGGAGGGCCAAGTACCCGCGGCAGGCAAGGGCCCCAAACGTAGTGAGGCGACATCAAAATGGCCTATCGCCAAACCACCTGGTTTTGCAAGGGGGGTCACTTTGGTTTTTGGCCCGGTGCGCGGCGGCCATCTAGGGAAACCTACCAAACCCAGGCATTTTTGAAAACTAGACACCCGGCGGCTTCCAGGGAGGTATGGCTTGCGTGGATCCCCCAACGTTTCCTTACCCAGAATCCCCTGCAAACCTCAATTTTTGCTCAAAAAATCACTTTTTTCACACATTTTGGGGTGGGAAAGTAGTGGCATCACCGGGCTCACACAAATTTACCACCACCCAGCGTTCCCCCAGGTCTCCCGGTAAAAATGGTGCCTCACTTGTGTGGGAGGCCCAAGTACCCGCGGCAGGCAAGGACAACAAACGTAGTGAGGCGACATCAAGATGGCCTATCGCCAAACCACCTGGTTTTTCAAGGGGGGTCACTTTGGTTTTTGGCCCGGTGCGCGGCGGCCATCTAGGGAAACCTACCAAACCCAGGCATTTTTGAAAACTAGACACCCGGCGGCTTCCAGGGAGGTATGGCTTGCGTGGATCCCCCAACGTTTCCTTACCCAGAATCCCCTGCAAACCTCATTTTTTGCTCAAAAAATCACTTTTTTCACACATTTTGGGGTGGGAAAGTAGTGGTATCACTGGGCTCACACAAATTTACCACCACCCAGCGTTCCCCCAGGTCTCCTGGTAAAAATGGTGCCTCACTTGTGTGGGAGGCCCAAGTACCCGCGGCAAGCAAGGGCCCCAAACGTAGTGAGGCGACATCAAGATGGCCTATCGCCAAACCACCTGGTTTTGCAAGGGGGGTCACTTTGGTTTTTGGCCCGGTGCGCGGCGGCCATCTAGGGAAACCTACCAAACCCAGGCATTTTTGAAAACTAGACACCCGGCGGCTTCCAGGGAGGTATGGCTTGCGTGGATCCCCCAACGTTTCCTTACCCAGAATCCCCTGCAAACCTCATTTTTTGCTCAAAAAATCACTTTTTTCACACATTTTGGGGTGGGAAAGTAGTGGCATCACCGGGCTCACACAAATTTACCACCACCCAGCGTTCCCCCAGGTCTCCCGGTAAAAATGGTGCCTCACTTGTGTGGGAGGCCCAAGTACCCGCGGCAGGCAAGGGCCCCAAACGTAGTGAGGCGACATCAAGATGGCCTATCGCCAAACCACCTGGTTTTGCAAGGGGGGTCACTTTGGTTTTTGGCCCGGTGCGCGGCGGCCATCTAGGGAAACCTACCAAACCCAGGCATTTTTGAAAACTAGACACCCGGCGGCTTCCAGGGAGGTATGGCTTGCGTGGATCCCCCAACGTTTCCTTACCCAGAATCCCCTGCAAACCTCTTTTTTTGCTCAAAAAATCACTTTTTTCACACATTTTGGGGTGGGAAAGTAGTGGCATCACCGGGCTCACACAAATTTACCACCACCCAGCGTTCCCCCAGGTCTCCCGGTAAAAATGGTGCCTCACTTGTGTGGGAGGGCCAAGTACCCGCGGCAGGCAAGGACAACAAACGTAGTGAGGCGACATTTGGGATAGGCAATGTTGATGTCGCCTCACTACGTTTGGGGCCCTTGCCTGCCGCGGGTACTTGGGCCTCCCACACAAGTGAGGCACCATTTTTACCGGGAGACCTGGGGGAACGCTGGGTGGTGGTAAATTTGTGTGAGCCCGGTGATGCCACTACTTTCCCACCCCAAAATGTGTGAAAAAAGTGATTTTTTGAGCAAAAAATGAGGTTTGCAGGGGATTCTGGGTAAGGAAACGTTGGGGGATCCACGCAAGCCATACCTCCCTGGAAGCCGCCGGGTGTCTAGTTTTCAAAAATGCCTGGGTTTGGTAGGTTTCCCTAGATGGCCGCCGCGCACCAGGCCAAAAACCAAAGTGACCCCCCTTGAAAAACCAGGTGGTTTGGCGATAGGCCATCTTGATGTCGCCTCACTACGTTTGTTGTCCTTGCCTGCCGCGGGTACTTGGGCCTCCCACACAAGTGAGGCACCATTTTTACCGGGAGACCTGGGGGAACGCTGGGTGGTGGTAAATTTGTGTGAGCCCGGTGATGCCACTACTTTCCCACCCCAAAATGTGTGAAAAAAGTGATTTTTTGAGCAAAAAATGAGGTTTGCAGGGGATTCTGGGTAAGGAAACGTTAGGGGATCCACGCAAGCCATACCTCCCTGGAAGCCGCCGGGTGTCTAGTTTTCAAAAATGCCTGGGTTTGGTAGGTTTCCCTAGATGGCCGCCGCGCACCGGGCCAAAAACCAAAGTGACCCCCCTTGCAAAACCAGGTGGTTTGGCGATAGGCCATTTTGATGTCGCCTCACTACGTTTGGGGCCCTTGCCTGCCGCGGGTACTTGGGCCTCCCACACAAGTGAGGCACCATTTTTACCGGGAGACCTGGGGGAACGCTGGGTGGTGGTAAATTTGTGTGAGCCCGGTGATGCCACTACTTTCCCACCCCAAAATGTGTGAAAAAAGTGATTTTTTGAGCAAAAAATGAGGTTTGCAGGGGATTCTGGGTAAGGAAACGTTGGGGGATCCACGCAAGCCATACCTCCCTGGAAGCCGCCGGGTGTCTAGTTTTCAAAAATGCCTGGGTTTGGTAGGTTTCCCTAGATGGCCGCCGCGCACCGTGCCAAAAACCAAAGTGACCCCCCTTGAAAAACCAGGTGGTTTGGCGATAGGCCATCTTGATGTCGCCTCACTACGTTTGGGGCCCTTGCCTGCCGCGGGTCCTTGGGCCTCCTACACAAGTGAGGCACCATTTTTACCGGGAGACCTGGGGGAACGCTGGTGGTGGTAAATTTGTGTGAGCCCGGTGATGCCACTACTTTCCCACCCCAAAATGTGTGAAAAAAGTGATTTTTTGGGCAAAAATTTAGGTTTGCAGGGGATTCTGGGTAAGGAAACGTTGGGGGATCCACGCAAGCCATACCTCCCTGGAAGCCGCCGGGTGTCTAGTTTTCAGAAATGCGTGGGTTTGAAAGGTTTCCCTAGATGGCCGCCGAGCCCTGGGCAAAAAACCAAAGTAACCCCCTTGCAAAACCAGATTAACTATTGTTACTACAGTGTGAGAATTTAGGAATAATACTGCAAAGAAAATGTGGCAGACAATTTGAGGTTTACAGGACAATGGGGATAAAAAATATTTTTCAAATCACTAGAGAGACATCACCATGAACTCCCAAGGGTTTTCGACAATATCTACAGTTGGTGGGTTATTCTTACATGGAAAGTGTACCTTGGCAGAGAAACAAAAGACAAAGATTCCTGCACAACCATCTATTCCTCAAACACACACACATACTGGTTGGATTTGGCACGAGGGCAAGTCATGGTTCAGTGTATTAAATTTTATTAACAAGAGATTTCACAAAAATGAAATGCACTGTCAATAATTAAATTCACAAAAAACCAAACCAATGACTTGCAGCTCGTGAGCTGTAAAGCCACGTCAAGGCACCAACCACTTTACAGGCCATTCACACACCTTTCATACGTGATACAAACAAGACCATTCGCACCACCAGGTACAAAAGCAACACAGTACAAAAATCACCAAAAAGGGACAAGGTACACCCTGCTTCAGAAAGACAAATATTACTGCACAGTCATCTAACCCGCAAGCACACACACATACTGGTTGGATTTGGCACGAGGGTGAGTGATGGTTCAGTAGATAAAATTGTATTACCAAGTGATTTCACAAAACATGAAATGCACTGGTAATAATTGAAAGGGCAAGAAACTGAACCATTGACTCACAGCTCGTGAGCTGTAAAGCCACGACAAGGCACCAACGTCTTTACAGGCCATTCATACACCTTTCATACGTGTGAGACATACAAAACCATTCACACCGCCAGCCGCGGGCCCATCACATAACAAAACTCACACCAGCACACAGCGCCATTCAAGGGCCCATCACTTTCACACGCCCACAATCCAGACACAGCAACTACACAGGCTGAAGGATTGCGTGGAGTGGCACTCAGCTAGCAGTGTGTGTAGTGACCAGCAGAAAGTCACTACTCACACACAGCCAGCCAAGCACCAGTCGACACACACCGCTAGCCAAACGCCAGTCCACGCACACCGCTAGCCAAGCGCCAGTCCAGGCACACCGCCATCCAATCGCCAGTCCAGGCACACCGGCAGCCAATCGCCCATCCACCTACACCGCCAGCCAAGCTCCAGTCCACGGACACCACCAGACAAGCGCCATTCCACGCACACCGCCAGCCAAGCTCCAGTCCACACACACCACCAGACAAGCTCCAGTCCACGGACACCACCAGCCAAGCTCCAGTCCACGGACACCACCAGCCAAACACCAGTCCGCACACACCACCAGTCCACACACACCGCCAGCCAAGTACCAGTCCACGCACACCGCCAGCCAAGCACCATTCCACGCACACCACCAGCCAAGCACCATTCCACGCACACCGCCAGCCAAGCACCATTCCACGCACACCACCAGCCACGCACCAGTCCACGCACACCGCCAGTCCATGCACACCGCCAGTCCACGCACACCGTCAGCCAAGCACCATTCCACGCACACCACCAACCAAGTGCCAGTCCACACACACCAACAGCCAAGCGCAAGCCTACACACACCGCCATCACATTTTGGATTTTTTTAGAAAAAAATAAAAACACAAACAAATTGCAAATAGATACAAATCTTCTAACAGAAAATCAGCAACTAAATACATTGCACTAACACCAACCTTGAAACAGAATCATATTTTCCAAAGAATACAGACCAGGCAGTTCACTTTACCACTCATGAATCTTCCCAGAAATTTTTACGCGTGTGGTACGCTCGGAAACAAGCAGAGAGACACAGTGCAGGATGAGAGGGACAATCGGGGCAGTACATACGACTCTCCTTCCGCAAACCTCTTCGCCAACAGACTCTACATCTCCTACTGGGAAAATCTTTTGCGGGTGTGGAGGAATGTGATCTGGAAAGTGGCGTTCTTTCAATCTAGCAACATCCTCCACCAGTCCAACTCTAGGAACACTTGCCTGTTCCACTACAACAAGGCTGCCTATTACAGACTCCTGAAACTTAGCAAAAGTCATCTTTGACTCAGGGCAAGAATCCTGGAACACAACAAAAGCATTAAACATTGCCAAGTGGAAAAGATGGATAGCCAACTTCTTGTACCAAATGTAAGCCTTACGAAGAGCAGTGTAAGGTTCCAACCTCTGATCTACTCTGTCAACACCACCCATGTGCCTATTATAGTCTAAAACGCATACAGGTTTGCGCGCTTCAGCGACCTGACCCCAAACAGTCACAGGTGCAGTGCTTTCATCATGGATGGAAGTCAGCATGTAGACATCTCTCCTGTCTGTAAACTTCACAGCAAGAAGCTCCTGGCAACGCAACGCACTGCACTGTCCCCGCACAAGCTTTTGACAAACAAGTTCTTTCGGAAAACCTTTACGGTTACAGCGGACTGTGCCACAAGCAAAAGTGTCCACTTTGCCAATTCCCTGAACAACCGCACACCAGTGTAGAAGTTATCTACATATAAATGGTGGCCTTTGTTAAAAAATCCTCTACCAAGTTTCCAAACAATTTTCTCAGTCACTCCAAAAGTGGACGGACAACCAGGGAGGTTAAACCTAGATTCCTTACCGGTGTACACCCTGAAATTAGAGACATATCCAGTCCTACTGTCACACAGCATATACAGCTTTATTCCATAGCGTGCCCTCTTACTAGGAATGTATTGCCTAAAAACCAAGCGGCCCTTGAACAACACCAAAGACTCATCCACTGCAATTTCTCTACCAGGGGCATAAATCTCAGAAAATCGATCAACAAAGTGATCAAGGACAGGCCTAATCTTAAAAAGACGGTCACAATCAGGGTGATCTCGTGGCAACGCTAAACCATTATCAACAAAGTGCATCATCCGAAGCAGAAGCAAATACCTGTCACGACTCATGACTGCCGGAAAAATAGACGTTGCCATCAAGGGACTGCTAGACCAATATGAAGCCAATGATGGCTTCCTTAGAAAGCCCATCAAAAAAGTTAAACCCAAGAACTTCTTCATCTCATCAACATTTGTGGGAGTCCACCGGGTAGCTCTAGAGTGTGGCTTAAGACTGGCACTGTTGTCCCTCAAAAACTGTTCGGCATACAAATTAGTCTGCTCAACAATCTCTGCCAAAAACACATCGTCCATAAACAACTGAAAAAAATTTACAGGCAAAAAGTTCTCAGTATTCACTCTAGACCCTGGAACACCAGTAAACTCTGGAAATTCCGGCTGCACCATGCCAGGGGCAACCCAGAGGTCATCACTTTCAACGGGAAGACTTGCAGCCCCAGCCTGCAGCCCAGATGTCTCTTGCCGCACTACACCAACGGAAAGGCTTGCAGCCCCAGCCTGCAGCCCAGATGCCTCTTGCCGCACTACACCAACGGGAAGCCTTGCAGTCCCAGCCTGCAGCCCAGATGTCTCTTGCCGCACTACACCAACGGGAAGCCTTGCAGCCGCAGGCTGCAGCCCAGATGCCTCTTGCCGCACTATCGGCACATCAGTCTCCTCCTCTAACACAGGCACTTCATCCGCACTAAGAGTATCTTCATCATCCGATGACCCCATACGGAGAGAAAACTCACTGCCAGAATCGTCCCCTGCCCCCTCTCCCTCAGAAGCAGAGTCAGTCTCTGACCCAATATCAGAGGAAGACTCAAACAGCAAACCAACAACCTGCTGAGCAGTCATCCTGCGGCTAGCCATTATACCTACTAAGATAGAAGACTGCACAAACAAGTCAACAACAACCAACAATGTGCAAACCAAGTAAGTAAAGAAATGTGTACCTTATATCAATAAGATCAATGTACTCAAAAACTATACAATCCAAAATCAAAAGAGACAGCTGCACTCACCAGAAACAAACTCTGCAGTGACACAGCAAAGACCAACGATATCAAACTAGAAAGAAGAAAAAAAAACAAATTACTCACAAGACAACAAAATACACATCGAGCACCAATGCAAAAAGTTTTTGACACTCAAAAACCAAACATACTGCTATTATTACACCATTTGCAAAAAAAAACAGGCAGAGAAATCAAACACATTTGCATTGTACAAAAAAACAGTCTCTTACCAAACTACACAAACAGCAAAACCACCAGAACCAAAACGTCAACGTGAACAGAAGAAAAGCCTTCACCTAGAACAAAAAAGTAAACAAAAAAAACATTACAATTGGAAATCACAAAAAATATAACAATAAACATTATAACATGCCATGTCACTACCCAAATGGTCAATCGGTTTGTGTGCCAGGTCAGGCAGAAAACAGCAGGAAAAAAAAGGCTATTCAGTCCCGGGGCGGGTGAGCCAAATACATATAACAAATTGCACCCTGGAAGCGAGGGGTCACTTCTATTTCTAATTGAACTAATTCCCTGGTGTCTAGTGGGCTTTTCTGCCCCCAATGGGAGCAGAAACGGCAAAAAAATAAAACCGATCTGCCCCCAGAGGGGGCAGAAAAGTCTTCAAAAAATTTAGGGGCCCAAGGAAGCGACGCTTGCCCAAGGGGTCGCTTCCTACAATAATATTTATATCCCTGGTGTCTAGTGGGCTTTTCTTCCCCCCCCCTAGGAGCAGAAACGGACAGAAAGACGACCAATCTGCCCCCAGGGGGGGCAGAAAAGTATTCTAAATAATTAGGCCGCAAAGGAAGCGACCCTTGCCCAAGGGGTCGCTTCCTACATAAAGAAAAAGACATCCCTGGTGTCTAGTGGGCTTTTCTGCCCCCCCTGGGGGCAGAAACAGGCAGAAAGACGACCGATCTGCCCCCAGGGGGGGCAGAAAAGTCTTCTAATCACTTTACCACCCTAGGAAGTGACCCTTGCCCAAGGGGTCGCTTCCTACATAACGAAATAGACATCCCTGGTGTCTAGTGGGCTTTTCTGCCCCCCCTGGGGGCAGAAACGGGCAGAAAGAAGACCGATCTGCCCCCAGGGGGGGCAGAAAAGTCTTCAAATTATTGGGCCCCCCAAGTTCCTACATAGCATAAACGACATCCCTGGTGTCTAGTGGGCTTTTCTGCCCCCCCTGGGGGCAGAAACGCGCAGAAAGCGGACCGATCTGCCCCCAGGGGGGGGCAGAAAAGACTTCCAAAAATTTTGCCCCCAAGGAAGCGACCCTTGCCTAAGGGGTCGCTTCCTACATAGTATAAACGACATCCCTGGTGTCTAGTGGGCTTTTCTGCCCCCCCTGGGGGCAGAAACGCGCAGAAAGCGGACCGATCTGCCCCCAGGGGGGGCAGAAAAGACTTCGACAAATTTTTACCCCCAAGGAAGCGACCCTTGCCTAAGGGGTCGCTTCCCAAATTCGAAATAACAAATCCCTGGTGTCTAGTGGGGCATCCCTACTCCACGATCGCGACACTGTGCGCGATCGTGGAGCAGGAATGCCCTGTATTGAGACATCGGGGGAGAGGAAATACTCTTTCCTCTCCCCCGATGCCTCAATACTACAAATTTCACCGCCGCGGCCCCCACCGGACAACAAAACCTACCTCTGCTCCCTTGGACGCGCTGGAAGAAATGGATTCCAGCGCGTCCAACGCTTCCTGATGACGCCGGCGCGCGCTGTGCGCGCTGACGTCATCAGAAAGCGTGGTGGGGCTCGGGGGGGCTCGGGGGTGGCAGCGGAAGCTCTTCCGCTGCCACCCCCGTAAAGGGGGGCAAGATCGCTGCACAAGGGGGGGAGCGCCAGCGCTTCCCCCGGGGGCTGTCCTCATGACGGAACGGTTCCTTCATGAGCACAGCCCAACCGATGCTCATGACGGAACCGTTCCGTCATGAGCATCGAAGGGGTTAAAACATATTAGGCATTTGTTATCAACCCACAACATAGCATGTTTTTTGAAGGAGCACACAATGAAAACTCACAATTAAAAACTGCTAGACTTACCGAACGCTGCAGAATGTGATCTGTCCTGCTCTTTACAAGTCTCACCTCTCTCCCTGAAAGCCCCGGTGTTTCTGAAGAGTGCAGGGCCCCATTCTTTTTCCGGCCGGGCTCTGACTGAAGAGAAACAATGTAACTTGTTACTTTGTTTCTCTTCAGTTCAGCCCTGGGTCTACGGGAGGAGCGCAGAACAGGCTGCAGGCTGCACCTGCTTTCTAGAGCAAGCATTTCTCTCCCAGCTCTTTACCGAAGAGCTAAGGGGGCCCCCTTCACCTACCGAAGACTGGGGGCCCCCCCGCGGGGGCTGCGGGGGCGTTTGTTACGCCCCTGTAATTCTTTCCTACAAACACTTTATTCACAGTTTTTTCTTGCACTATAAAACAGGTACATTTTTCCCACACGCAGAATAGGTAGGCGGAATTTTTTGGGGGGGTGGACAGTATCGAGCGGGCTTATCCATCCCTCAAGAGGAGGGGGGGGGGGAGTACAGGACACGGGGGAAAGGGAAGGAATATGATGGGGGGTTTTCTTTAACATGATTACAGTTCTTTGAGGATGCTTGATCACCATTGGGGGTTTATGTTTTGAAGCTATGTTAAGCTGATTTGGGGATTGAATTCTGATCTAGCTGTTAATGCTGTGTTATTTAAAGTTATGCTATGCACCGGTCTTAATAAAGTGGCCTTTTTTGCTAATAAAGAAGTGGTGGGACTTGAATTATTGTGCGAGGGGGCGGGGCCTTGAAGGGGACGGGCCCTTGTGCCAAGAAGTACCTACTAAGACTTTTGAAACCCCCCTCATATGCCCCATCTCCCCCCCCCCCTAAAGAAAACAAGCTTGTTGAGGCTGGTGCGGATGTCCTGAGGTGTTTTGACACCCCTTATTGGAAGTTAGCAGTTCAAAGCCTTGGAAAACGATCTGAAACCACTATTTTCAGTGGTTTTCAGCTCGTTTTCCCTGCCACTGTGTGATATCGGCTTCCACCCTGTGTGTTTGCAGGTATGGGGCTGCTTACTTCTGGGAAACGTATAGGTATATGTTGCAAATGTAAGAATGAACTGCAGACAATTGATTTATTTTAGTCCCTGATTTGAAAGACTTTAAAGTCTGTTATCGTTTGACCACTGACATCTTGACTCTTTAAGGCAGGACCTGCAATTTCTTATAAAATGTAGCCTTTTAATGCCATACTGTACTGATCAATGTTGCTGACATAATGTCAGTGGTGGCTGTGACCTTTCAAAGTGGTGGGCATAATATTTGTTTTGAATTGTAACCAGCGAGTCCGACGTCTTCTAGAGACAGCTATCCTCCCTTATGCCAGAGATTGCCCACTCCCTCGTACCTCATTCAGTCTCACTCAGTCTTGCACTCACTTTTTTTGCTCACTTCTTTATTCACACTCTTTCCTATCCTCTCAATTGCTTGCACTCACGCTTATTCACTCATTCTTATTCTAACGTAGTCTTATTTATTCTCAGTCACTCTGACTCGCTCAGTCTCTCTCATTTATTCATACTTACTTGCTCTCTCAAACCTCATTCTCTTGCACTTACTCTTACTCCCTCTCAATTTTCAGCCACTCACTCACCGCCACTCTCGCATTTTCACTCTCAATATCCCTCACATTCATTATTATTCATTCTTGCTCGCTCTCACTCACTTGCAGTTATTCTTACTCACTCATTCCCATTGTGACTTGCTCATACTGACTGTCACTCACTCTTTATATTAACCCTCGTGGCAGGCCCACAGCTAAAGCAGGAGCCTGAAAGCTTGAAGCTATGCGGTTGTACATTTAGGTTTCAGCTTCATGCTTTTTCATCCCCTATTCCTGACTCTGTCATGAGTTGGCAAAGGGTGGGGTGAGTGGCTGATTGGTATGTAGTGCTGCAGCATGGCACAAATAGGAAGCCCCGAGGTATGGCAAGGGCTGGGACTTTGATACCCCTGGACTATCTGTGGTTGTTGCCCGCATCTCTAAGCATCTGTGGCAGCCTTCAGATAGCTGCCACCTATTGCCTCAGGCGATGACCTTCACTCACAGCCAGGGTTGGCATTTTTTAGATTTAAACATCTAATTTATAATTCACTATTAGTTTAATAGAAACAGGGCAGAAGACAAGGATGGTGAAGCACTGAGGGTGAGCAGCACCTTCCTGTGATTCAGATTTTCATATCCCAATGCACCACTACAGTTGCCCCCAACTTCTCCTACCAGGCAGACCGCCAGCCTGGCAGACATCAGGACTTGTAAGCATATACACGATCACCAGAACAGCTAACTAGAACTTGACCCCCACCAAAAGGCTTGCACAGAGCTCTTTGGCTCCTTCCAATGTTTCCTTCACTTCCCTTCCTTCTACCTCTGATAACAGCTTCTACAACCACCGCGACTCTCGCAGTGTTTCACAGAAACTTGGTCTACAGAGGACTCTCTCTCTGACCTTGACAGGGCATGTCCAGATGGTTTTAGAGGGTTCCACAAGCACCGAGTGGGTAAAAAAAGGGGGTGGTTTAGGCATCCTCCACAGAGATAGGTGGGATTTCAAAATGTTTCCCACAGACGAGGTAGAGGGGATAGAAACATTAGGATTCCAGTTAAAGGATCAACAGATACACTTGGCCACAAGGATTCTTTGTTATAGACCTTCCACTACTGTAAGTCGACCCATGTCCTTCTTTTAAGACAATATCTCCAGCATATGGATCACACATAACAACTTTTTCTGTTGGGTGACTTTAATTATTGCGCAGAAGAAGGCCTATCAGCAGCATATAAGGAGCTGCGAAGCACTTGCAAGACAATAGGTCTCCAGCAGCAGGTCCATGGCCCCACCCACATAGCTGGCAACACCTTGGACCTTATCTTTTCCCCAGAAAATCTGACTTCGGTAGAGGAAATAACTCCTCTCTGCTGGACTGACCCTTTTTTGATCACCTTTCACCTGATTTTGGCTAAGAGCCGTTTCCCTGTCGAACCAGCAGCCCACTCAGCAGTTACCAGAGGTAGAGCGTGGAATAAGCTCTCCGAAGCTAAAACCAAACCTTTCATCAATAATACATATTTTTCTCCAGCAGACTCTGCAGATGTGAATTATAACATATTCAAAAGGGAAATTTAAAAAACTTTAGACAAAATTAAACCCCTGACTTCCATAAAGAATCCGAAACAAGTCTTAGCTTCCTGGTACGATCTAACACTGAGAGATGCCACATTAAAATGCTGGCAATTGGAGAGGAAATGGAGGCATCACTATCTTGAAGTAGATAAGCTTCATTTAAAAAACACGTTACGTGATTATAAAAATAAAATAAGGAAAACAAGAGCTAACTACTATTATGAACAAATCATTGCAGCTCCCAACAAAACAAGGAAAACATTTGAAATTCTTACAGAATTTACTGACCCATCTCACCTCGAACGAGAGATTGAACCATCACAGACACTATGTGATAATCTTTCAGAATATTTTTTTTTTTTTTTTTTAAAAACCTTTATTTGTGCATATGAAAAGGACAAATACGGGCCTACAACCATCAGGCCGGCCACAAAACGGTTAAGCACTGAGACACACATTACAACCCCTGTGCGTCAATGGTCAAGATTAGCAACGATTCAGGAGTTATACACTGGAGAGATCCTTGACACCAGGGGAAGGAGAAGTAAAGGTTAATTTTAAGGTTTTCAAAAAAAGTTTTATCGAGGAAAAAGTCAGTAGAGGATAGAACCAAGGAGATTCGAGTCCGCAAGATGGCTTCATCACACGGGAGAGCAGCAGCATCATTAAAACGGCCATAGAAAATCTCAAACAGTGAGGCGATGCAGTTATATAACAGGATAGTCACATGAGTAAATACGCACCCCTCCAAAGCCGCCCCCACTCAATCCACCCCACACCCGGACCCCGAATCGGAAACAAGTATAGCGCAGAGACATAGAAGAAAGAGGCCCATAGAACTAAAAAGAAAAGGTAAATTACCCCCCCACCCTACACCAATGCGGAGGCTACGGCCTGCCCCCCCCCGGCATAGTGCCTGTCGCCCAATGAACCCGAAATATAGACAAGAGAGAAAGTAGGAATAGAGTAATGAAAATAAGAAAACAAAGAAGAAAGCGGGGAGGAGCCCACGTAACCCCGGAGCGCCCGAAACCACCGGCCAACTACGTCTCCACACACTGAGAACCCACTACACCCAAAGGCGGTCGTGTGAAGATAACGTGTCACAACAATATAAATGAAGGCAGACAAATCGCGACGAGTGCGCACAACATATGCAGACAGTTCCAGTCCCAGTCCAGCCCATCCGTGACACCATGGTGATAGAAATCAATCTAGCCCTGGCCCGATCGCGGGCGTAAGATTAGACTAGCCCCCACATGAAGGCCCCGCAGCCCGTGCAGACAAAGACAATATGGCCGCTTGGGAGAAGATGGAGAAGTAGAGTCACAAAATGGCCGCCGATCATCTATTGAGGTCCCCTTGTGCACCATATAAAATCCAGACCTGGCCTGTAAAGTACAGGAGTTCCACATAAAAGAAGCCGTAGGCCACCGTGAACGGTTCCTCGAGGACGTCAGGTGTCGCTCAGCTGGATACTCTTGCGGACGCGGTGAGGCAGGCAACAACAAAGCAGGCAGCAATGAATGGGGAAACAAAGTGTCCACAATTGAGCAGGAGATCGATTGATCCTGGGTGCCGGGAAAGCCAGATGCAGACACCAGTGTAGCACGGTTATACACAGTCGTTGCGTCCCCGCAAGAGGACAGAAGCACTGGCAGACCCACGTCTTGTTGAGAACAAACGGGGCGCTCACGACCCGCAGCCGACAGTATGGAGTCGAACCGCTCACTCAGCGTTTGCAAGCCAACACACAATTGCAAACGAAGGTCCCGCAGGGCAGCCAGAACGGAGCCGCATGTCAGCGGAAGCTGCGCCCCCACATCGGCAGCAATCCGGGACGGCACTGTGGAGCTGGAGTCTGGTAGAGGGAGGGCGAAGCGGGCAGCGGGCGAGACCGGAGCATCGCCCCCCAGCAGCGAGCAGGCAATCAACGCCATGTTTTACCGCTGAACGGTACAGTGGCCAGGGGGGGGGTCGTAACAAGGAGGCAATTCCACGCAGGTCTGCGCCGCAACAGGTGAAAGCCAACAGTCGCTTCCCCTCCCTCGGACTCTCTTTGCAGCCGACTAGGCAATAGAAGAAGGGGGTCCGCAGCCTTCCACAGCGCGGGCCACAGAGCGAAGCAGGAGACCCGCCACACCGGGGCTTACCCTATAGCTCCAGCCCGTCAGGTGAAAGGTGAAGGAGGTGTCCGGGCGTCTCTCCCCCGGCTCATCTGGCGACAATCCGTGGTGTGAGGCGGGATCGGGGCCGCGGGGCTCAGATTTGCGCCGGGGGTCCAGTGACTGCGGAGCTTCCAGGGGGCCGGCCAAGGCCACAATAGAGCAGGGGTCCAGCGCGGAGAACAAAGGCACCAAGAACTCCGGCATCCGGGCGGGCTCAGACTCCGGGAAAGTGGCGGCGCGGTCAGCGCGTCGTCGCGCACGTTGCACCTCGAAAATCGGCGAGGATAGGAATCAGGATGATAGTCCGAGGCCAAGGGCCGGCGGAGCCGGGCGCTCAAGCGTCTGCTCCGGTCGCCATCTTGGCTCCTCCCCCCTTTCAGAATATTTTGAGAATAAAATTAAAACTATTCTGGAGGTAATTTACAAACCTACTGTAGGTAAACATACTATAACACATCCCCCCAGTCCAGCTCAACTTGGATTGTCTCCCCTTTTAGATCTCTCCCCGTCAGACCCACCCTCTGTGACACTCACTAGGCTGGATCCTATCTTTGGCGAGACCTTTAAATCCTTGTATAGGACTATAAAATCAGGGTCACCGATGGACCCTCTGCTGCCAAAGCAATGGCAAATATGGGAAGACGAGCTCGCTGGCCCTCTCCTACAACTCTGTAACCACTTTCTAGAAACTGAGAAGGTACCTTACTGTCGGAAGAAAGCTATAGTTAAACCACTACTAAAAAAAGCCTTAGCCGACCCTTCTGATTTAGCCAACTTTAGGCCGATTTCTCTTCTTCCCTTTCCAGTAAAAATTCTAGAGCGTCACATAAATGCATTACTCTCACATTATCTAGAGGATGCCGCACAACTTGAGGAGGAGCCATTCGGATTCCGTCCTGGTCATGGACCTGAGACTGCTCTAATCTGTGCCGCCGATAAACTGCGGAGTACTACTGACCATGGACAATCAGTTGTACTTGTCCTCTTGGATCTATCGGAGGCATTTGATACGGTGGACCACCACACCCTACTATTCAGGCAGTGGGTGTGGGGGGACAGATGTTGAACTGGCTAGAATCCTACCTGTCAGGGCGTTGCCATGCCGTATCTCTTCCCCCTTTTTCATCCAAATTTAGAAAGACAACAAATGGTGTTCCTCAGGGCTCCTCCCTGAGCCCCATCTTGTTCAACATTTATATCAAACCTCTCATATCACTTATAAAAACTCATAATATGATGTTATTTAACTACGCAGACGATACACAATGGATTCTGTCATTGAACAATAATCAAGAGGACACCATTAGCAATTTTCAAGCTTGTATTCTGGACATCTTTAATTGTATGAACATAAATTCTCTTAAGATGAACAGAAATAAAATAGAACTCCTCTGCTGCCCTTCTAATAAAATTCTGGTACCTTTACCATCCAGTTTCTGTCCGCTACCTACGGAAACCCCACTGGGTAACCCCGTAGTGGTACGAAACTTGGGTGTGATAATCGACCAAGGCCTGACTCTGGAAAATGAAGTCAGGACCTGTTTTGCACTGATTCTGGCCCTTAGGAAGTTATATCCATTGCTTGACCAACCAGCTAGAGCATTAATCACGAGAGGGGTAATATTAAGCAGGCTGGACTATTGCAATGCCCTGCTGCTAGGAGCCTTAACTACCTGTTAAAAAAACTAGAACATATTCAGACAATCACTGCCAAACATACGCTAAAAAAGCCTCTCTACTCATCTGCTACAGAAGCTCTGAGGGAGCTCCACTTGTTGCCTATCAAACAGAGAATAATCTTCAAAGCGCTCTGCATTGTGCATAAGGCACTACAAAAAAAGGACCTATACCCCTACAAAACAAATTTTAAAAAATACACGCCTGGTAGAAATCTCCGATCCACTACAGACAATTATGTTCATGAACCGAGAATAAAAAAAAAAGTCAGACCAGGAGGACGCACCTGTACTGTTAACGCAGCCCGTATATGGAACAAACTACCAGTCCCCCCACGAGCTCACTCTAACTTAATAAAGTTTAGGAAGGCACTGAAAACCTGGCTATTCCCTCATTAGCGATCTGCTTCTCAGCTTTTTGATCTGCTGATCTCCTTATTTAGTGGCTCTTAGCACCAGGATACCATTTCTTGTCACAGTGCGCTCTACAAATAATTATTACATACATTACATACATACAACCACAGATTGTACATCAAGTGCGCTTTCCCTCAGCAGTGTGATCATGGTGAGCACTACCGGGGCCCTCTAGTGGTATAGAAGAGGTCCAGGTCAGTCCCAGCAAAGCAATAAAGGGTAGAAGTGAAGCTGAAGTCAATCTTCTAAGGATGTGATAAGCGATCTGTCCTTTGCGCGTCTATGGGATCTGAACACACACTTTTGTACTGAACATTACAGCAGGTTAGTGAAGGCATTTCTTACATTTAGCTCCAGCACTTTGATTTAAAAAAAATCTGTTGAGACAATAGGTTTACGCAAATTGTAGATAGGTGGATAACGCCTGTCAGACACAGGGGGTCATATCAAGTATGGAAGGCAGTCTGCCAAGTCCCCAGGACAGTGGAGGCCATCACCTTCCCAGAGGATGACTACTTTCCATAATTGGAGATCCCTACCAGGCAGGCAAGGATCTCTCTGCCTTCAGTGGAGCTGCTTCAACTTCATTGGAGGTATTGAAACTTTGCCAAGTGCGATTTGCCAAGCAAGCATCATATCTGATTTGTGCCCTAAGCTAAGTTTTTTTACTTTTCAAAAATTAACTACCAAAGTGTTAACTAATTTTTGGAGAACAAAATATTAAACGACCCATCTGCAGGGGGAGCCATTTATAAATTTCCTTGAGTTTCCAGCTGTTCATTTATAGTTTGAGCATGTCTGCTGCCCAAACATAAGTATGAAAGTTTCATTAAGCACTTGCATACACCACTGCCACAATTAGGATAGATTCTGCCTTAAATGCCCATATATTTCCACCTAATGCCAAGGATATCCCCAATATGCGAAGAACTACAACCAACATAGAATGGTCACATTTTGTTAGGGCTGGGTCTCATCACGCAATTGAGGGCTACAAGAAGGTAAGAATGACCACCATTATCCCAGGCTAGCTTTTTACCTAGGGTGGGTACCATAGCAAGCACCGTGGCCTTGTTATACTATTCATTTAACCAACTTCCAAATTCTGCTAGATCTGTGCATGCTGCTTATGTAGGCATTGATTTAATATTTCTTTCAAGATTCTACATTTTGTGTCATACCTTTTCTAGACAAAGGCCAAAATGTTTCATTGCTTGAATAAAACAGAAACCAAGCAGACTTCATGCAAAAATGCATCTGTGCTTACAACTCACTGTAAAGAGGGGTCAATATGTGACGCTTGTATATGAAGGTCAACCTGTCGCTATCATTTCAGTTCTTCAGACAGATGGTGATATCTCCAGATAGAATCACTTACATTGTTTATGGGTATAATAATTCCCAGACCATATTTCAAAGCAGGCCCATTTCACTCCTACCTTTTGGCCATGCTATCTACCACTCTGATTCTGATATATTGAGTCATAAAGCTGTATTTCACTGCTTGCACGACCTAGTGACGCATAGTATTAAATACAAGAGTACGTAATACAACTATATAACTCTGCTAAAATAGTTTTGTGTCCGACACATGCTGTCACCTTTTTAAATGTCAATAAAACACACTTTATAAACCCAGGCCTATAGCCAGGAGTATATGTTTCGGGGAGGGGGGGCCTTGAAATCGCAATATAAACGGGATATAGGGGAAAGGTCGAACCAGTTGCCTGGTTGAATTGGTTTTGAACTATTATATACCATTGTTAGATTTTAAAGGACATAATACATTTCATTGTATTTTTTATTTATTCTACTGTGAGACGTATTTTGAAAAATGGTGATTAGCGTACTTTAAACGACTTTTTGCCTGGTACGTCGGTCAAAAGTGGAAATCATTACACATGTAATGTAAAGTACATGTAATGAAATTATTACACATGCAATGTAAAGTACATGTAATGATTTCCACTTTTGACTGACGTACCAGGATTTGGTGCTCTAAGAGTTACTAGGAAATTTGTAGAAATCGTGTATTTTAAAGCATCTTGGAGTGGATTTGGTGAAAGCTGAAACTAATTTAAATACATAATTGTCAGAAATGGGGGTCTCTAGTTAGCATAGGTATGCACCTTGTCCAAGTAGGGACCCTTGCTTCTAGTCAGGATAAGGGAGTTACACACTTTGGATAACCCCTGCTCATCCCCTTGGTAGCTCAGTATGAGCAGACAGGCTTATCTCAAATGCAAAGTGTAAAGTATTGGCACCAAGGCACACAGTAACATAGTGAAAACACTACAAATGAAAACCACATGAGTTTAGAAAAATAAAGTATCTTTATCTAAACCAAACAAGATCAAAACGGCAAAAATCCAATATACACAATTCAAAATATGACTTTTAAAAGGATTAATGCAAAAATACAGCTCATAGAAACATGTAGCTCTAACTGGGGCTATTACGACATCTTGACCGGCACAAATCCAAAGTACGGTGCAAATCACGAGGTGCGCAGGCCGGTAACGGAGTCACACAGACTCCTCACTGCCACAGGAGAGGCAAGGCATCACGTCCATGAGAAGACGAGGCATCAAGTCTGGCCAGGCAGGGGAGGTGAGGCAGCGTCGGCGGTAAGGCTGCTGTTCCGTTCAGCAGCGCGGTGTCGATGAGTTTGGGAAGTCACCCACGTCAGTTACTGGCACCACGATGTTGAGATGTAGCCGATGGCGGCGACCGGTGTCGGTGTGAGCGCTAGCGCCAGGGAGATCGATAACTTGCAGGTTTCTGCAGACAACAGAGTTGCAGTGCAGGTAGGGCAGTGCGTTGTTCACTTCACGAGCGGTGTCCATGGCCTCGGTGTAGGTTACGGTGTCACTAATGGTGTCTGTGTTGTTTCTCTTGGGTAGAAACACCAACCACATGATTTCAAGGGCCCAGGAACTGGAATTGGCACCCATTGGCAATCAGGAGTCCAACAGAGGAGTCCAGGTGCTGTTTAGCTAGATGCAAGTGAAGTCTTTGTGTTCCTGAGACTTCAGAACAGGAGCAAGCTCCACTTCAAGCCCTTAGAGAATCTTCTTAAGCAGGATAGCACAACAAGGCAAACATCCAGTCCTTTCCACTGCCCACAGACAGTAGGAGCAACTGCAGGCCTACCCAGCAAAGCAACACATAGCAGAGGGATAGTACTCCTCCTGACAGCTCTTCTTCTTGGCAGGGTCCTTTAGTCCAGAAGTAATCTAAAGTTCTGGGGTTTTAGGTATAATATTTATACCTAATTTTCTTTTTGAAGTCTTTGTTGCAGCTCAGTAAAAACCAGTTCTGTCCTCCCTAGTCTAACTTCACTACAGGAGGTGGAGACAGCACTGTGCAGAGCAGACACAGCTTATTCAGGTGCAAGTGAAGACTGCTCCCACCACTATAATTGCAGAAAGGTCTATTCAGCCTAGCTATGAGTCACCCAGGAAAGGCTGGGCACACCTAAACCCCCCTTTTGCGAGTGGATGCACATCCCCAACCCATGTGACTCCAAAACCAGACGGTGAATACACAAATAAGCAGAGGCAAACAAGATGGTTAAACAAGAAAATGTCCCCTTTCCAAAAGTTGCGTTTGCAAACACACAATTTGAAAACCACCTTTACCAAAAGATGTGCTATTAAATTCTGAGTTCAGAGAGTCAATACTCCAAATCTCTAGCTGTTCCCAATTGAAAGTTACACATGTAAAATGTTACAGTGCAGCTCCAATGGTATCCAATGGGGCAGCCAGCGTTTCAACAGTGAAAAACAAAATACACAGTATTTCACTATCAGGATATGTAGCACACACCAGTACATGTCCTACCTTTCACAAAGCCCACGCCCTGTTCATGGGATTACCCTTGGCCTACCTTAGGGGTCCTTACATGTAAGAAAAAAGAAGGTTAGGGCCTGGCAAGTGGGTGCACTTGCCAGGTCAACATGGCAGTCTAAGACTGCGCGCGCAGACGCTGCAGTGGCAAGTCTGAGACACATTTCCAGGGCTACTCAGGTGGATAGCGCAACCAGTGCTGCAAGCCCACTAGTAGCATTTGATTTACAGGCCCTGGAACACTTAGTGCCCTTTACAAGGCACGTACCAGTAAATAAAATATGCCAGTCATGGATAACCAATCACAATTTACACAAGGAGCACTTTGACACTGATCAACAGTGGCAAAGTGCCCAAAGCATCTAAGCCAGTAAAAACGGAAGCCAGTACACAGTCAAAAATACAGAAGGTAAAGGCAGAATGTCAGGGGAAACCGCACCAAGGATACCAAGTCTAACAAGAATTATAGGGAGTAATGGGAGCTTTCCTCAAGGAATGTTTAGGAAAAACACATGGCACAAGGAGCATTATAGGGAAGGAGCTTTGATAAAAACACAACAGAACTTCTGTAGTATATTTAATAAGAGTAATTTGAGTTTTATTTTGTGCTGTATATTACACCACCAACTGATATAGTGCAGTTCTCTCATAAATGCTCAAGGGGAAATGTGTGGCAAATGGTTTATTTGTAAGCTTTTCTGCCTATGCTGCAAACAAAACATGACTCGCCATTGTGAGCAGTAAGGGGGAGAAGCAGGGGATTAGTACGACCATGGGGAAAACTTCTTGTTAGCAGGTAGCTCATAGCCTGTGTAGGTGAAATGTGTTCATGAACTCGTTATTTCACCTCTATATTGTTAATAGGTTAAGACTTCCTCTTTTTATTTTTGTTATACTTTTTGTGATCTATACCACCACCCCTCATCAGGGTTGCCATATGTTAGGCTGTACCACTACTACCCAAGAGAGCTTCTGTGTTTTGTATGGAGGAAAGGAAATATTTTGAGGAGGGCTGTCTCATATCTCAACACTTTTGTGGGCTGATAAACGTTCCACAAAATGCCAACCTTTTATGGTTTAAATTTCTTTATTGTAGTTGCATGTAGAACAGATAAAGATGGCTGATGGCAGGGGCCACCAGCTGCAGTGAATACAGTAGTACAGTGATACTCCTGTACGTAGAGCCGCTTGCAGCCCTCTTGACCTTTAAATGCGGCCCCCTTGGTGAACAGCAGCATCAACTGCTGGTTCTTTGCTAGCACTAATATTTAGAAAACTATGTTAAATGGTCAAGCATTTACTAACATGCAAATAAATGCTTGCCCGTATATTTAACATGCTTTTGAACCTCCTTACACAATCCATGAACGACCCAGACCCCCTCAGACCCCCCTGCTGGCATCAGTGCGGCCCTCGGGCACACCACAAACAGTACTTTGTGGCCTCTGGGCAAATGTTTGTGAGTACCCACGCAATAGTATATTAACCCCAAAACTCCCCCCCTCCCACCCACCCCGGACCTGGTAACCTGTTTAAAGAAAGCTATAAGAAAGAGCCCCCACCCAACCCAATTCAACGGCCATGGGTTGGTGTAATGTTGGCTTCCGACAAGCGAAGTAAGCGTAAGTACTTGGGGCATGTAAGCTCGTGAAATTCGGTCGACAGTAGGGATAAATAGGGCCTCCAGAGCTTGGGGAATGTTGAGCCGTGATTTGTTCATGTGAAGGTGATTCGCTCCTTCCCCATTATATACCACAGTTTGTGTAGCCAGCCGTGGTGTTTGGGAATGTGTCCAGTGCCCCAGTGCAATAGTATATTCTGGAGAGCTGCCAATCCGTCCTGCAGGGTTTTAATGGGAAGGTAAGCGCATTGGGGAGCCCAAGGAGAATATATGCCGGGAATCTAGGAATTTCTGCTTCTAGGTGTTTGTCTATGTCTTTAAGAATCTGTGCCCAGTATAAGGCTAGCTTTAGGCATTCCCATAGTATGTGAAGTAGCATGCATGAAGATCCACATTGGCGCCAACAGTCAGGTGACTTGGATTGTGTGTATTTATGTAGTCTAACCGTGGTAAGATACCAATAGGTTATGATTTTGGTGGCCCTTTTAATGCCTGGGATATCTTCCCATTCTTTTGGAGATAACTCCCGACCTATCTCGGATTCCCATTGCTTTTGGCCTGGGGATTTCATGATTGTGCTCTCTGTGGCCAGTAGTTTATAC
This sequence comes from Triturus cristatus, assembly GCF_964204655.1. Taxonomy (NCBI): domain Eukaryota; kingdom Metazoa; phylum Chordata; class Amphibia; order Caudata; family Salamandridae; genus Triturus; species Triturus cristatus. Next base: position 248,238,335 of record NC_140585.1, read on the forward strand.
AAGTGGGTAATGAGTCGTGTATCAGTCGTTCTAGAAAGTAACAAGCGTTCGTATGAGGTAAGGTGTTGTTGTGCCCTTAGGCAGTTTGCTGGATGCATCACCCAGTGGCGCATCTGGGTGTAGTGCCAACATTCACCTTCGGGAAGGCTGTGTTCTTGCAGAGGGAGTCAAACGGAATGGGGCCTTCTGTATCAAACATATGTCCCACCAATCTGCATCCCGGTTAGTTCCAATGGGGAAACCCTGGTTCAGTAAGGGCCGAAGTAAGTCAGGATTTCCTACTATGTGTGTCAGGGGGGACTGTCACATATTGCTAGCACTGGTTTAGTGATGGAGGAGAGATACAAGTTGGGGGCCATGCGCTTTTGGGAAGAAAAGGTATTTTCCACCAGGGTTGTCCTACAAGTGCCCTCTCCATAAAAAGCCAGTGTTTTCCGGACTCCGTGGTGACCACTCGACAAAGGGCCAGATGTACAATTCGTTTTTGCATGCGCAAACGGGTTTGTAAACCCGTTTGCACATGCAAAAACATCATGGGTCATGTACAAAGCCTATTTAGCGAGTTGCAATTTATTTGCGACTCGCTAAATAGGTTTTGCGACTCGCTATTTGGAAGGGGCATTCCCTTCCAAATAGCGAGTCTAAAAACCATGTACTAATGTTTTGAAACCGCAATATCGGTAGCAAAACCACCTACTTCAACTAGGTGGTAATGCATTCGCAAGTCCCAGGGACCACTGCCTGCCCTTAAAAAATGAAACGAAAACGTTTCATTTAATTTTTGTTTTTTAAATGCATCCCATTTTTCTTTAAGGTAAACGGGCTGCATTTAAAAAGAAAACTGCTTTATTTCAAAGCAGTCCCAGACAGGCCACCATCCCTGGGGGGGCCTGTCATTCTCAATGGGCTCGCAAATTGCGAGAGGCTCATTAATATTAACGAGCCTCGAAATTTACGACCCCATTGGGAATCGCAAACAGGGTTAAACACACTGTTGTACATTTTATTTTGGGCCTTGTAATCAGTCGCAAGTTGTGAGCTGCAAAATAAAATGGTCGTATATCTGGCCCAAAGACTCTTAGTTGGGTTGCTTGATAGCACCGGACAAGGTCCTGGACCCCAGGCCACCCTCAAAGGGGGACCTATAAGTCAGGACTCTGTGAAGACGGGGACGTTTGCCCGCCCATACAAAGTGGCTCAAGTCGTCCTGGAGGGAGCGAAGCAAACCCGGTGGTGGTTCTAGTGGCATGACCTTGAATAGGTACAAGATCCGGGGAAGGACTTCCATTTTCACTGCGGCTATCCTCGCAAGCCAGGAGAGGGAATGGTGTCGTCAGTGGCCAAGATTGGGGTGTATCTGAGTGCGGTATTTGTTGGGTCACTGTCTCGGGTATCGTAAGGGCAATCCGGAGACCTAAGTGCTGAATATGTGTAGTGGCCCATTTGAGAGGAAAGGCCTGTCGAAGTGTAGTTAGCAATTGTTGTTGTAGTGTTAGGCTAAGGGCTTGCGACTTCTGAATGTTCAATTTAAAACCCGTTACGTGGCCAAATGCTGCGAGCTCATCAAGGTAGGCCGGTAGGGAGGCGCTCGGGTTCTCCAGAGTCACCAGAACATCGCCTGCGTATAGATGGATGGTATGTTGATCACCACCAAATGTGATTCTCTGTATTGTCGGGTTGGATCTGACTCTATTAGCCATCGGCTCCATGTATAGAGCAAAGAGTAAGGGCAACAGAGGGCACCCTTGTCTGTGCCTATATTGACTGTGAGTGGGATGGCCATTTACTCGAATTACTGCATTCGAGTGGTCGTAGGCCCTAGAGGTCCACTTTCGGAATCCTTCGCCTATACCGAAGTACTCCAAGGTAGTCTCGAGGTAGGGCCAGTGGACTCTGTCAAACGCTTTCTCAGTGTCAACTGATAGTAGCATTCGTTCTTGGCCATGTCGCTGAGCTTTGTCTATGATGTGTAGGACCTTTGCGTGTTATCGCCATGTTGTGGGACAAGTAAGGTAGTAAGGGATTGAGGCTAAGATACCTGTAAAGATTTTAAGATCAACGTTTAAAAGGGAAATCAGTCTGTACGAGGAGCATTGCGTTTTATCTTTCCATGGTTTGGGAAACACTGTGATTAAGGCCATCTTCATCAATGGGGGGAGTGCTTTAGAGCTCCCTAGGGCATTAAAGAGTCGGACAAGGAGGAGGGGTGCCAGGGACGGGAAGAACGTTTTGTAAAAAAGGGCTGGGAAGCCGTCCAGGCCCGGGGATTTAGCAAGCTTTAGGCGGGATATACAGGAGATGACTTCCTCGATTCTAATGGGGCAATCCAATTCTTCCCTCTGTTCCAAGGTTAGAGTGGATGTGTGCGCTTCCTGTAGATATGTTGATATCCCCTCCGGCTGGAGGTTTTGTACCAAGTATAGCTCATGATAATTGTCTCTAAATGTCTCCTCTATGTGAGGGTCCTCGGTCTGTGCCCGTCCCTCAGAGTCTCAGATCTCCTGGACCCGGTGCTCCTGTCGCTGGATCCTCAACCTGTTGGCCGCCTGGAGGCACCCAGCCCTGTCTCCTCCCACATAATATCGGTGCTTTAAGTGAAGTGCAACGTACTCTGCCCTATCCACATCGCTGCCATCTAATTGGGATCTGGCGGCCTCCAGCTGTCTCCACACCCTGGGGGCCCCAGTCCTTTTGTGAATGCGCTCAAGTTCTGCCTCTTGATGGGAGAGGGCTTTTCTTTTGTCCCTGCGTTCTTTGTTTTCAGCTGATGATATGGCGATAAGTTTCCCCTTTACCACTGCCTTTAGTGCATCCCTTATAATGGAGAAAGCAGATTCAGAGTTGTCATTGATGGCCAGGTAGCCATTGATGACTTTTGTAATTTGATCTACGCTTTCCAGACATTTCAAATGGGTAGAATGTATAGTTTTGGTTCTGTGTATGAGTGTTCTTCCAAATATCGACTAAGCCGATGTTCTTCAGCCAGTCTAATCCCTCTTTGGATAAGGCGCCTGTCTGATCCTGTCGTTGTGGGGATCTGTCCATGTCTTTATCGAAAACAAGGTTCAGGTCGCCCCCCACCAGGACTTAGCGATTCATTGTCCCCATGATCTCTGTCACTGCTTGTCTTAGAAAAGTGTCCTGCCCTTCATTAGGCGAGTACATAAACGCAATTGTGAGAGTTCTGGAGCATGTTTGTAGTGAGTAAGCTAACAGCTTCCCCCTTAATTCTGCCTCCTTTGATAGTACTTTGCCCCCTGAAGTGTTGGGAGATAAGAATGGCCACCCTGCTGTTTTATTCTGGAGGAATGAAAAGTATTGGTGCGGGAAATGTTTGGAGCAGAGCCTATACTCATCCCTCGGGATGAGGTGTGTCTCTTGCAGTAGGCAGACGTGGCCCCCTGAGTGCTTGAGATACAATAGGAGAGACCTTCTTTTCAGGGGGTGGTTAAGGCCTTTAACAGTCAGTGTGAGAACCTTCAATTGTTCTGTCATTGGGCACTAGGAATAGAATCTAAACAGAAGTCACACTTGAACGGACAGGGAGGCTTGCGGGTGCAATGTGTGAAATGTTTTGCGCTAGGGAACAGTGAGGTCAAGGGCTCGAGTCGGTAGGTCCCAGGTCCGACTAAAAGAAAAAACATTAGATTATCTAAACCCATAACAGGTAACAACAATACAAGATGAAAATGAACATAAAAGAAGGTAAAGTCCATTTCTGGTGAGTCCATTTGGTCACAAGTTGGGGTCGTGGATGTGGCACCCCCTTCCCGCTGGGGCCAGCCACACAGTGCTCAATTAATGCGACCAGGCAAAGATGGAGGAAAGAGGAGCAGGGCGGAGGAACAAAAGAAGGAGACACCAGGGTTTCCCGGCCATCTTCAGGGAGTTGCAGGTCTTGAGGATGCTCCAGATAGTGTGTCTATAACAGCCTGCTTCTCCCTAGCTATTGTTTCAAGGTCCGGACAGAGTCCACTCAGGGAGCCCCCAGCGCCCCCCTTGCTCCGGGCCATTTGCTCTGCCCGGCTCTCCTCTGCTGCCCCTCATAGTTTCGGGTGAGGCTCTGTTCAGGCCCACTGCATGCTTCCTGCAATGACCTGATTTGGTGCAATTTCCCATTGTGGCGTAAGATTAGGCTAAAGGGATGCCCCCGCGAGTAGTGTGTTCCTGATGCACAGAGATGCGTGGTAATGGGGCAAAAATCTTTCCATTTCTGGAGGGTGGCACCGCCAGGTCTTGGTATAGGACTGGGTGATGACCTTGGTATTGGAGAGGATGTTTGCTTATAGCGTTCTGTTGAATACTTTCTTTCAGGGGGAAGTCATGTACGCATGTGAGGATATCTGGCGGCGGGGCTTTAGGCGGGCATCTGGGCCACACTCTGTGCGTTCTATCAAGCTGAAATTCTATCTCTGGGGTCAGCCCTAGTATATATCGGAATAGGTCCTGTACGTAGGAGGGGATGTCTAATCTTTTAATTGCAAAAGGAACTCCGCATATGCGGATATTATTCCGGTGTGATCCGTTCTGCAAATCTTCTGTGTGAGCTTGATCAAGTTGTTGGTCTCTGAGGCGAAGTATTTCTTGTTGGAGTTGTTCTATTTCCTCTACCCTGCCTGTTTCATGGTCTTCCAACGTGGAGACTCTCTCACCCAGTCCATTTAGGTCACACCGGGTTTCTTTCAGTTCCTGCGTGAATTCCTTTCTGAAAGATTGAAGATCCTCCCGCAGGGAGGCAAACAGCGATTCTAGATAGGGGCGGGTGATCAGCTCGTCCGATGCCCCAGGGCCGGTGGGCCCCTCGGGTGCCATCGAGGGCGCTTCACCTACCGGTCCTCTCGTTGTCTTAAGGAGCATGGCCTTAAGAGTGCGGTCTTTCTTTCCCCGAGCCGCCACCATGATTGTGTTGGGTGGGGTGCCAAAAGGTGGGCTGTAAGGGTGGTGGACGGGCCTGCCACTACCCTGAGTGGGGGCCCTGATGTCTAGATCAGCTTCTGGGAGATGCAATGTAGGTCCCACGGCGGACTAGGTCGCCCCTGGACTGTTCCACGTATGTTATGCAGCCCAGCTCTGCTCCCAATTCTAGTCCTGGTGAACCCCCAGTGGCGCAGGCTCGTCTGTCTCAGTAATCGCTGCCTGTTAAGTGGTCTGGAGCCATGCTGGGCGCACAGGAAGGGGTCCACCACAGTCGTTTGCCTACACTGTGTTATGCGGCTTTCAGAAACTTAGGGTCGGACATGGAGCGATTTATATCCTTCAGTAGATGTGGCATTACCGTCCTGCTTCCGTGCTGCTCTCCAGCAGCGGATTCAATGCCTCGTGGCCCTGGATGGCTGTGCTGCACTCTGCACACTAACGCTCATGATGCAGGCCGCCCCTCCCCCGGCCTCGGGCACCAATCCGGCAGGTAGGCACGGTGCTCTGCTGGAAGAGGCACCCACGGGGCGAGCAGCGCCAGGCTCAGGTTCGGTGCCCTTTACTCCTTTTTATCCAGTAAGGCAAGTGCGTTGCTCCTCAATGTAGGCTCCCTGGCTCCTCCACTGTAGGTGGCCCACAGTTCTCCAGTGCCGGGTTGAATCCCCTCACGCCGCTGTTGCTGCTGCCGTCATGCCTCCAGTGGGGTACCTGCCTCCTCTGGATCAGCCCAGGTCCCGGTTCCGGGAGCTCGCACAGTGGGCGGCGGCTCAGTCCCTGCTCCAGAATCCGTTGGTTGTGGTCCATCCCCTTCGCCCTCTCACCTGGCATCAGCTATAGACGATCGCTGCGGGCATCAGCCCCCTCTTTTGCTTCCGCCAATCTCCTCTGCCCGGACCCGGCTCGGCACAGGCTCAGGCTCCCCGCCTGGCCGGCCCGACAGGGGAGCGAAAGTTGAACCGGTCTCTGCCACCAGGAAGGGCAGGTCACGAGCAGCATCCGCAATAACCAGTTCACGCTGTGTGTTAGCGTAAAAGGCCATTTATTAGGACAAGGTTGTTAACACAATATATAACCAATACAGCAATAACTGATAACAATCCCCAAACCGCATAACTCCCTTTATTCACACTCCTGATTCTCTCTCACGTTTCACTCCGCAACTCCTCCCTTACTCCATTCGTTCCTCACTTATCTTCCAACCTCCTCCAGCTTCTCTATCCGTCGCACTCTTGCATCCCGCACCCCCATCATGCACCTGTATCCCTCTCCCCGGAGGGGTGAGTATGCCCGTCATAGACTCCCCCCCTCCAAAATACTGCTGGCCCCGTAACACAACCTGTCCTAAACTGGCACGCTCTTACCGGGCAACACCTGTTCCCTACTATTGAACTTGTAGGGTGGGAGGGTGGTCCCAGAAAATTACCCAACCCTTCCCCAATGGTGCTGAGGGCAGGAAGAGGATGAAACCTCCTCCCCTGCCCCCAATAAACCTTACCCCTAACCCCACCCCTAACCCCACCCCTTGACCTTAACTCCCCACCTATGTCCTTCCTGTGCACGAAAACTCAGAGGGAAGACTGGTCTACCCACCCTACATTTCCCGGGGGCCGCATCGCGCAATAACCAGTCCACGCTGTGTGTTAGCGTATAAGGCCAAGGTTGTTAACACAATATATAACCAAAACATCAATAACTGATAACACCGGAGGCGCGAGCGGGAGGAGGTGACTCGTATTGAAGCGGAGATAACCGAGTTGGAGGGTGATCTAGAATGTGGGGTGACGGATGACAAATTACATGTTCTTCGACTCAAGCAATCGGCTTATAAGGCCCTCGTCACGGAGGCGGCCAGGGGCCTCAGTAGAGAGCAACAGGGGAGACTGTATGATGTGGGTGACAAGGCTGGTAAATTGATTGCATGGTTGGACAAAAAGGAGAGAGCGAGTCGAGTTGTCCCGTTGATTGAGAAACAGAATGGTGTGTGTGTCACTGAACCAGAAGAAATTGTCGCCTGCTTTGCAGACTATTTCCGTGGGGTGTATTCCCCGGTGTCCTCCCGCTCTGAAGAGGATTCCCACGCCCTGCTCAGGGATATCGCGCTGCCTTCCCTTTCGGAGGAGGACAGAGTGTCGTTGGACGCTGCTCCAACTTCCGAAGAAATTGCCCTCGCCATACGATCGGTCGCTTCCGGCAAGGCCATGGGCCCTAATGGTCTTCCCACCGAGTTGTATAAATTGCGACCGGATACGCTGGCGCCACATCTCCATGCTATGTTCCTCGCGGCCCACTCGGCGGGTTCCCTCCCGCTAGACCAGCGTCTAGCTACTATCGTTGTTATCCATAAGCAGGGGAGGCCACGGGACCGGGTCACATCCTATCGGCCTATTTCGTTATTGAATGCAGAGCCCAAAATCCTCGCCAAGGTGTTGGCCGATCGGCTGGTCGGCGTAGTGTGTGACTTGATTCACCAGGATCAGTCCGGCTTCATCCCTCATCGCAATACAGCGCTTAACCTGCGGCGTTTGCATGGGGTGCTCGCACGTGTCCCGTTCATACGAGAGCCGGCCATTTTGGCGTCCTTGGACGCCACTATGGCGTTTGACACGCTTGAATGGCCCTATATTTGGGCGACGCTCGCGAAGTTTGGGTTTGGCCCAGGATTCATCAGTTGGGTAAAATTGTTGTACTCTGGCCCGCTGGCGCAGGTCGTGGTCAACGGTAGAGTGTCGGCCTCGTTCGAGCTGGGCAGGGGCACGTGGCAGGGCTGCCCGTTATCGCCGCTCCTTTTCGCGCTCGCTTTGGAGCCCCTGGCGGAGTGGCTGCGGTGGGAACCTTCTATTCGTGGTCTCCGCTGGACCCCCGAGTATGAGGACCGCGTATCTCTATATGCTGACGATATCCTCCTGTACCTGGCTTCCCCACGTAAATCACTGATAGTGCTGGTTGATGTATTGCATTCATTTGGTCTTAACTCCGGCCTTATCATCAACTGGGCTAAATCGTGCGTCTATGTTCTCTCTGGGGAGGACCCTATCCTTCCGCGGGGCTGTCCTATCCAGATCGCCCCGCGGGGATTTCGGTACCTGGGTGTCTTCATTACCCTGGACGCGGAGGCCCGATATAGTCAGAACTTGCTTCCCCCCCTCCAGCGCCTGAAGGAGGATGTTGCGCGTTGGAGGCGCTTGCCGCTCTCGCCGCTCGGCCGGGCGGCATTGTTTAAGATGATGTCGCTGCCGCGTTTCCTGTACGCTCTGCAGAATACAATGGACGTCGTCCCGGCGCGCTACTTTCGCGAGGTGGAGAGTTTGCAGCGCCGACTGCTCTGGGAGGGTAGACCGCGTATCGCCTTGGCGAAGCTGATGCTCCCGTGGTATGACGGGGGGATCGCCCTCCCGGATATCAAACGGTATTATTGGGCCTCCCAGCTGGCTGCGATTAATCACGGCCTGTACGGGCCCGCTCTAAACCCGGCTTTTGAAATGGATAACATTTTACTGCCGGGTGGTGATTATAACCGAGCGCTGTACTCCGGCTCGCTTGACGCACGTCTGACGGGCCCCACTCGTGTCATGGTACGAGTGTGGCACGCGGCTAATGTGGCGATGGGGTGGAAAGGTCGTTTGACCCGGGCGTCGCCACTATACGCATCTGAGCAGTTGGGCTCCCTGTGGACCTCGAAGGGCTTTGAAAAGTGGGACATGATAGGCATCAGCAGGGTGGGTGATCTCTGGACGAGGGGGGGATTCAAAACGTTCGAGATGCTACGGACAGAATTCCAGTTGCAGGACAGGGAGTACTTTCGGTATATGCAGATCCATCATGCGCTATGCTCCGTATTCCCGGACGTTGCCTCCATCCCGGAGTATTCCCCTCTGGAGGATAGAGTGCTAGATGGACATGTACCGGACAGCACGATTTCATTGATCTATAAAAAACTTATCAATGACCGCTCGGGACTGCTGACTAACCTTCGTGAGGCATGGGTGGCCGATGGATTGGAGCTGGATGACGAGGACTGGGTATCGGCGGTGGCCTCCCCGAAAGAGGTGGCCATACCGGCCCGCCTTCGCTTCGTCCAGCTCAAGGTACTCCATAGGGTCTATGTCACGGGGCCAAGGCTACTGCGTATGGGATATGCTGTAGACGGGTTGTGTAAGCGTGGGTGTGGTTCTTTGGGGACCTTTTTCCATATTTTGTGGGAATGCCCGGAGGTGGAGCGATTCTGGCGTGGTGTGCATGAGGTCCTGCGGGTGGTTACGCGTGTGTCGCTGCTGCCCGAAGCGAGGAGATGCCTGTTGAATGTGTGGGAGCCAACCGACTACTCGGTACCACAGACGCGGTGGGTGACTCTGGGATATATGGTGGCCAAACGCGACATAGCTCAACTGTGGGGTTCCCAGAGGTCCCCGACTGTCTCGGCATGGAAGGATAACATGGATTGGTGCATGTTTCGGGAAAAAGTGGTGTATGTTGCGAGAGGTAAGCCTGGGACATGGGTGAACGTATGGGGCCCCTGGAACGCCTACCGCGGGGGAATCTGTACCCCGCCGTTATTGCCCGATCCGTCACCGGCCCCATCCCCTTAGCCAGTTTATCTCCCCGGTCCCGGGCACTGAGTCCACCTAATCCCAGTCTTGCCCTTTTTCCCCCCCTTGCTACTCCTATGGATTGGTAGGGTCCCCCCCGCTAGGGGAGCACATGCTGCTGTTTCCGATTGTGGGTTGCCTTGTGGATTTGTTCTTTTGTTGTTATTTATATTAAAATGAAACCGTTATGTGTGCCCGGATGGTGTGGCTACCACCGCTTCTAACTCCTGTGCATTTCCCTCTGCCGCGGCATGGGCGCTATTGTTTGTATCCAATGCTCCTCTTGCTTGCTAGCGGCCGGCCTGAAGGTTGTAGGCCCATCTCTGTATATTTTTTGAATTTTGTAATAAGCGGTTTAAAAAAAAAAAATAAAAAAAAAAAAAATAACTGATAACAATCCCCAAACCTCATAACTTTCATCCACCCTTCGTTCACACTCCTGATGATTCTCTCTCACGTTTCACTCAGCAACTCCACCCTTACTCCATTCGTTCCTCACTTATCTTCCAACCTCCTCCAGCATCTCTATCTGTCGTACTCTTGCATTCCGCACCCCCATCATGCACCTGTATCCCCCCCGTAGGGGTGAGTATGCTCGTCATAGACTCCCCATCACTCCAAAATACTGCCAACCATAAAACCCCCGGAGGGTGATTACCTGCCTCACCCAACAGTGGTGGCTGGTGAGCTTTGAAAGTGGTAGGGTGTAATACTTGCTCTGAACAGTGGCCATCAAGGGAAGCAAGACTTCTGCTAGATGGGTTTGTTGTATTCATTGATCTTGAAGAAAGACTCAGCCCACAGGTTCTTGAGGGCGACAAGAAGATCTCTGGTACTGTCACCAAATACAGTGGTAGTGGCCGTGGTTTTGCCCGGGATGGTGGTTGGTGTTGGATGCACCAGCACAAGCAAAATATGGACCCTGCCTCTCAGAAGAGATGTTTCGTGGGACCACTAAGAAGGTTGGCAGACTGAGTGTCGAACAGATTTCTTCAGGGAAGATATTTAAGATTCTCGGTGTGAAGCTGGTGAATCTCTCTTTTGATAGACTTTGTGTGCCCCTTTGTTGCACAGCATCAAAAAAGGTCCAGTGCCTTAAGTGAGATGAAAAAGAAGACAGAGGGGATTCTAAAAAGGGGTGAACAAAGAAGCCTATCTAGGAATCTTTTCTAGGAGGCGTGGCCTATGTCATTAAGTGCGTGGCTTAAAACATGCAAACAAAATCCTGTGCTTCACACAGGGTGTGATCTTGGGACGTATTTGTGTCTCTCTGTCAGTTTTATGGGGTTGCATCTGGACATTTTACACCACAACCAACATACCCAAGAAATAAGACAGACCTTTTGGTTTTGTCAATGCTTGTCAGCGGTATCAGATTAATGAGGGACAATAATGATAATAGTGTGAATAATTAGAATGTTTCAATTCTGAAAATAAGGCGATAAATTAAACATTACTAATTACACTCTGTTCTCCCTTTCGTATCCCTTTCTTTTGCAGTCTCTGACTGTTTTATGCGTAAACCCTTTTTCGCCACACAGTGTTCTCAAATCCTCAATATGCACCTCTCTCTCTCGCCCTCCCTCCCTCCTCCCCCACCTCAAAATATGGCATTTTCGTTTCCTTTGGCACTCTCAATATTTCACCAACCGTGCATACCTCCTTCACTCTCTTTCACAGTAGTAATTATAATTGGCATGTGGGACCATTATGTTCTGTGCTCTGCAGAGAGGCCAAGGATTGAATGGCCATGTATTCTGAGAATTTGTATGAGTCACTGACAGGTTTGGAGAAACTCGCGTTGCCTCCAGCTTCAATTCCACAATGAGAATTCACGGAAAATACGACATAAAAGGATCAAGGGCATGAGCAGGGGCGCCTAGAAGCAGAGAGAAACACCAGTCCAGACGGCAAATAACTACTATGATAATAGGAACGTTGGTTCCACACAAATGATGATTTAGGAAACGGAGTAACCCATGAAAAGGAGAAAGAAGCAGGTGAATTATTACAACAATTCCTTATATTCAGTTATATAGCCACCAGTCAGTGGCACAGCAAGGGTTCTCTGGGCACTGCTACAAGCAGGGAAAGTGCCCCCCCACCTGACTGATGTTTGGTTAGTAAAATACAAAAATAATCAGGGCTCAGTAAACACCTCAGGATTCTGGGGGCCGGTACCACTGCACCTGCTGCACCATAGGCAGCTACACTCCTGTTGTTAGGAAAAACACAAAGGAAGTGCTTCCATTGTGAAGCCTCGCGAGGCGTCCATTTGTTGCAGTGAATGCACAATCTTTCACTTTATAGAAACGGATGTCTTTGCTGCCCTTACAATGAAAGCAGGGGTGCTGCATTCGACCTTTAACCCAATGAAGATGTGGCCAGAAGTGATGACGTCAGAGGCCTTCGGCTGACACTCGGACATCAGTGTACAGTGCTGGTGTGGCTGGCGATGGCCCCCGCTCCTTGACTGTATCCTGTTGTACATAAGGTGCAAGTCCTGTTCCTTGATCCACCTTTCACCCCACCGCCTACCTAGACTTTGCTCACCCCTGGGGGTCTGTTCCTCTCCCCATGCATGAACACTGCCCTTCTCACCCGAGACACTACGATTCCTCCAACCTCAAATAGACTCTGTGTTGCTCTTACCCACCAGACCCTGCAGTGTTCCCAACGGCTTGGACGTTTGCTGCGCTGCTCCTGTACCCCTGTGGACACTCTGCTACAAGCCAGTTGGCGGTCGTGCCTCGCGGGGGAGGGGTCAGGGGAGGGTCGCGTGGCGGTGGGGGCCAGGGGGGGAAGTTTTAAAATAAATTAAAAAATCTACCTGAGCAGGTCCGCGCCACCTCGGGTCCGTTGGCGCCTACAGAAACAGAACAGCCACATCACTGCTGCAACCCCTCTCAGCCAATCCTGGCGCTGCCAGCAGTGCCAGGATTGACTTAGGGCACGGTTACTCTCTGCCCGTCTGCCCATTAGGAGACCAAGGTTTGAGCCTTTACTCAACCCTCGCTCTCCTAATGGGCATGCGCCAGCCTGTGCAAACACTAGTGCGCATGACTGGGCACGGCGGAAAAATTTGCCGACCTTCCCCAGTCATGCGCACTTGTGGTGCTGCCTGCTGCCCCTGGTCTGACAATCATGTCAGTCAACATGACGTTGGACCGTCCACCCCCTTCAGACTCTGAAGGGGGTGGGCGGTCTGACATCATGCTGACTGACATGATTGTCAGTTAAGTAAACTGAGAGTTTACTTAAGTTCAGAGACGCCGAGGGAGCTGCGGGGCGCGGGCGGCTTGTGGGGCAACGCCCCAGTGCCCTAATGGATGCACCGTCCCTGCCACCCAAACTAAGTGTGCACCTTTCACCTTCATAACCGCCGGCACCAAATGGACTCATTTCACAAATTGCTAATGGCATCCCTCAGTTCCATCATGTAATACGCATTGCCCATCTGTGAATGGTGCACCCCATCATCACGAAAAAGCAACAGCTCCTCCAGCCTCAATCCCACATGCGCAACTACTTTGATCCCTTTCTCCCCACAGAAAACCCTCATTCCTCTGTTCAATTTTCTCCTTGCTTTCTCAACAGCCGCCGGCTTCAATGCCCCCCTCCAAATTCTCCGTGGCACAAATTCAGTCCTGACAATACATGTGCCGGCATGATTGCTCTTCATGGCCTCCAAATCACGTTGCATCAAATGCAATAGAGAGACCCCGGATTGCTTTATTGAGTCCTTCTCTCCCAAATGTATAACCAACATGTTCGGGCAGCCTCTCTGGGCCACTTTCTTCGTTAGCCAGGGCAGCAGTGCTCCCCAGCGCATCCCACTCTTTCTCCACCAATGCACCTCGTGATGGCTGCTGCGCAGGCCCAGGCTACGGCCGTAAACCTGCCTGTCCGCATATTTTGACGCCCAATGCACGAATGACAGTCCAACTATCCAGTTCACCGTCCTGGCACCTGGAACCCTCACGCAACCTATGAAGAGAAACAGATGTTAGGACCAGTGTAAAACAAAACAACAACATCAATTGCCCAGACAGTACCCCAGCTGCCTACCCCCACAAACCTCAACCAACTCACTTGCGCACAAAGCGTTCGCAACAGCGCGACCTCCACCGCCCAATCTGGCGTATCCTGTCCCAGGACCAATCCAAGCGCGCCGCTGCTGTTGCCGCCCCTATGCAGAAGGAATGAGTACCGTACCTCGCTGGATCCCTGCCCAAACGCCTCAACGTCATTCGCAACACCGCCAACAACTGAAAAGCAGTCAGTCGCCTCTCCGAAGCATGACAAAAAATTTCACCAGATGTCTTCCGCACCTGCCCACAAAAACTTCGCCACTCCTGTACTGGACAGACACCAACACAGCCACTCTCACTCAACCACACCCACTTGCCCCTGCCGGTCTGATCTGTATTAGAATGTTTCAGCCAAATGCCCAACCTCACTCCATCCAGACGTATTTCTTCAAACATTCTACCCGCTTTCCCCTGCGCCCCTACCAACTCTGAAACCTGAAAAGCCCCAAAAAACATCCATATCATGCACGAGCGAAACACCGCAACCTCATACGAGTCATAACAACAATTAGGTAAGTCAGCCAACAAGCACTGTAACACATCAAACGTAATAGCCTCCCTGGGCGCGTTCCCCCTCCCTCCCCTCTTTCGCGCCCCCAACCTGTCAACATCCTGCTCAACAGTACACTTTTTGCCAGGTCAAAACCGATGTACACTGTGTTATAAAAGGAAATCCCAGCCAGTTTCCTTGCAATCGTAGTAGGAGACAAACCCCTGTTTATGCAACACAGAACAAAACGAAGAACTCCCTGTTCGCTTTCGTGGCGGGACATGCGCCAAGTCTCAGTAGTCCATCCCAGATAGGCGCAGAATTCAGACCACGCCAACCTGTAACTGCACCTCGTAGAGTCAGCTATGGATCTTTCTACCAGGCCCACTACTCTCACTCCCCTCAGGCCCAAATGCCATCAGGCACCTTGGTCATGCAAGCCTCCGCTCCCGGCGCCAACCGTCTGAAACTCTGCCACTCTAAACGAGACAATGCGTCCGCAATGTCATTACTTGCACCTGGGACGTGTTGCGCGCGACTCAGCACATTCAAACGCATGCATTGCAGCATAAAACTTCTCAGCAAGAGCAGCACCCTCAGGTCTCTTGCCTTCTGCCTGTTCACCAAGTCCTCTACTGTCATGTTGTCAATGTGAAACAGTACTGACCTGTCTCTGAATTCCGGGCCCCACACCACCAGTGCCAGCAACAACGGAAAGAACTCCAGGAACGCTATGCTTCTCCCTTGTGACAACCAGTGTTCCGGCCAACTCCCCCGCGCACCACCTCCCGTCCCAGAAAACCCCAAAACCAGAAGTCCCCGCCGCATCAGAGAAGATCTGCACCTGCCAAACCATCTGGTCATCCACAAAATCCAACGAAACGCCATTGAAATCCGGCAGAAACATCTGCCACACTCGCAAGTCTGCCCTGACCCCCATGGAGATCCTGACTCTGTGATGCGGCAGCACTGCCCCCGACATGGCCATGCCGAAACGTCTGCAGAATGTCCTACCAGCTCATACCACCCGACATGCAAAATTCAGAAACCCCAAGAGTTGTTGCACTGTCCGCAGTCAATCTTCTTCTCCCCAACCACTCGCTGCAAAAAAACCTGCATCTCCTCCACTTTTCGCTCAGGCAATCTCGCTACCCACTCCACAGAATCCAACTCAATGCCGAGGAAAGTGAGCCTGCAGCTGGGTCCAGCTGTTTTCTCGGGTGCCAAAGGGACCCCAAATTCGTCTGCCATGTCCAAATAGTGTGACACCTAACGATGTCCACTGCAGCTCGTAAAAGCCCACTGCAAGAAAGAGCTGAAAGTTTCAAACAACGCACAGGAAAGCGCGCAGCCCATAGGCAATACCTTGTCCACAAAAATGGCCCCCTCAAACTGCATCCCCAGCAGCGAGAAATCCGTGGGGTGTATGGGGAGGATGTGAAAAGCCGACTTTATGTCACACTTCGCCAATTCTGCCCCCCACACATCCACACCAGACTGATCGCATCATCAACTGAAGCATATAGCACTCTGGAGTCTTCTTCAGCAATGTAGTCGTTAACAGAACTCCCTTCCGGCCACGACAAGTGGTGTATCAACCTGTACTCCCCTGCCTCCTTCTTTGGCACCACCCACAGGGGCGAAATAATCAGATCATCTACCGGCCAATGATCAAAAGAGCCTACAATCCTGCCTTCCCCCACTTCTTTCCGCAACTTGGCTGCGACAACTCCTGGCAATTCCTTCGCAGATTTCAGATTCTCCGCCCACCTCCGTCCCCGGGGTCCCTGATAACCCACCCAGAAACCCTCCTTAAAACCCCAATGAATCCGCAGTGCGGACTCCCTCTCGGCGTACTGAGAGAGCCATGGACCCATGGCCTCAATGTTAACTGGCGTAGGAGCCCTTGGGCCCAGCTTGCCCCCTGCCCTTAGTGACTCTCTACTGCTCTGATGGTGTGGCCAAGGTAAAGCATTGTGTGAGGGGGTGGCGTCCCGCACATTTGGAGCATTCATGTTTAAATTTACAAGGGTGCCTAGTGCAGAAACCCTTGTTGAAATTCCAACAAACCCCAGTGGTGTTCCCGGTGGGCTTGGGGGACTGGCCCGCTGTCCCTGTGTAAACACTCTGCCCACCCGTTCCAGACTGGGCGGGACGGGGCTGAAAAGGCCGCTAAGTGACCGGCAAGCCACTGGCCGTGTGTGTCGATGCCGAGGACTGAGTGGAGGACATCCACTGCATCCATAGCTCCTGATCAACCTCTCCCCACGGTGTATCGGGATTGACGCTAATCCTGGCCCTGAACTCCTCGTCATAGCTAAGCCAAGCAAAACCACCGAAATGCATCTGTGCCTCCCGGATGATGTCCATATATTTCAACAACGCTATCGCCCGATCCAAATCCTCCCCCACCAATTCTGCACCTGCGTCACCCTCCTCTCCCTCCTCCTCACTGTCCTGAGGTGATTCAATCACTGAGACCTCCATCACCGGGCCTCCTTGCGCCTGACATGGCCTCAAACCCTTGCCTCCCGGCTCAGACTCCGGCGCGCGCTGAGAAACCACGGGCACCCCACCCCTCCCTACAGGCTCTGCTGATGATTTGGGTGCGTTGGCATTACCAGGCAGATGTGCGGGCAGGCTCTTACGCTGACCCCCACGCTTACTAGCATCAGTCAGTCCTGCTCCCTGCCCCCGCCCAGACGTACCTCTCCGAGACGGCGGTGGCTCCTCCAGGCACGCCACCACCGCAGCAGCAACTCCCACGGAAGCGGACTTGGGGGTCCGGGTCATCCCGACCCAGGCCTGCTCCAGGACCCTGGGCTGCAGGGGATCCGCTCTCCCGGCCCGGCCCAGCACATGGAAGGCAGCGCAGACTGCCTCCGCATCCGGTGACTCCATGATGGCAGGTACGGTGAGTGGCGGCGCCAAACTTCCACTACGCTGATCGCTGGCAAGAAGGGGGGAGGCCTTCAAACAGGAATGGGGGGAATGGGGATACCTCCCTACGACTGCGTGCACCGGGTCACCAGCAGCACAACCACACCAAATCGACCAATTGGCCTACGCTAAACTACCACCACTACTCTCCCAGAAAATTACCCAAATTACCCAACCCTTCCCCAATGGCGTTGAGGGCAGGAAGAGGATGAAACCTCCTCCCTTGCCCCCTGTAAACCTTACCCCTAACCCCACCCCTAACCCCACCCCTTGACCTTAACTCCCCACCTATGTCCTTCCTGTGCGCGAAAACCCCGGGGGAAGACTGGTCTGCCGACCCTACTTCCCTCTGGGGCTGCACTCTCCTGCGGCTGTCTGAGCATCCAGGTCCGGTGCACAGGCCGCGTCTCCACACCAGAGTATAAGGCCGGGGAGAGCGCGCCCACACAGCCCCTGAGGCCCGTAAATGAACCTCTCCAGCTCCTCAGCCGGGCCATGGGATTTCGTGAGCTCCACTTCTGCATAGTGATGAAATAGGCGACTAGGCCCGGCGGTGGGGAGCGGAGAGACTCGAAAACAAGTCTCAGCCGTTCTCTATCTTGGCCACGGCTCCCAGTGCCACACTTTTCGAGGATAAATAGATAGCCAAGTGCACTGGTTGACACATCTAATGCAATGATCTTTGCTTGAACTTTTGTCATGGCTTTGGACGCCAGCTTTACCTCTTAGCCTTTCGTCATCGTGAGGAAGATGAAATGTTTTTTCTGGAGTATGGCAGCAATAAGCATCTGTTATCTGACAACAGTGCCCTCTGACTACTAGGGATAGATGCGTGCCAGAATGCACATCCTACTTTAAGCCTTTCTGCAATACATGTATTGCGAGGAGTGAACAGAACCGGCTACCTGATCCTATGCCAGTCTTGGTATGTGGCATGTTCTTGGCTCTGTCTTCAAGGCTTAGTCACAACGTCCTCAAGTCTAGTTTCCCTGTCTCTGCATGCACTTGTCATTGTTCAGGTTTGGACTTTGTCAATGCCCTCCTGTACCTATGTTCCAGTACGCGAGCCACAAAATCAACAGAATTGATGCCTAAGTGAGTTGGATCCATAACCTTGAGACAATGCCCCCATGCCTGTCACATAGTCCGTGTCTCAGTGTCAGCAACACATTTTCAATGCCTGTGTTCCCAGGGCCATCTTGTCAGTTTGAGTCAAGGGTAGTGTTTGGTGTCAGTGGCCTTGGGCCCCAGTGTTTTTGTGTCAGTGGCCCTATGAAGTCACCTTTTGTGAAAGTCAACATCCCCATGGCCATCTCCCTGTGTACATCTTCTCATGTCCGTCTCCTAGGTTGCAGGCAGAGCCACACATGCCATTTCCCCTCAAGCGCAACCATACTTGCCTCCACCATGCACATGCCTTAACCCCGTATATGCGTGGTTAAGGCCGTGCGCGGTCTAGATGCGTGAATGAGCGGGCACAGGAAGAGGAAGGATTGGGAGAGGAAGCAGACTGGTAGGTGTTGCTGGGGCCGGGTTTTGATGGGCGGGGGTAGTTTAGGGCTGGGGTGGTCGGGGTTGTTTATAGGGCAAGGGTAAGTGTTTTAGGGGTCTACGTCCCTTCATGTGTGTGGGGTAGCCAGAGCATTGGACTCTGAGCACACCCAGTTCCAAACTCGTCCAGTAGGTGATTTCCTCAGCGGCATTATGATACAATATCATCTATTTTTTTGCCATGGACATGTGTGAATGTGTGATTCATCAGTAGACCTAAAATGAACTTTTGTTGGCAAGGATGCCACCTCTGTTATTGGTTTTATTTTAACCAGAGAACACTGAGAGCCTATGCTGTAGGTTTCTGGGCGGTGCCGATCTGTGATCATAAACCCATTGTTGGTCTTTCAGTTTTGGATTACTTTTCCCAGACAGACAACAGAGCATAAGGGACCAGGAAGTCGAGGTTGTGCAAAACAAAGGGGTATTATTGAAACGGTCTAAACTTGATCCTAATTAGTACATCGTTTATTTTTCAGTTAATTAAAATAACAGGAGTGCAGCCAGAGAGTGCAATGCAGAATCAAATATTTAAAACATGATTTTTGCATACACGTGGCCAACAATTACAAACCTAATGTAAGTGAAGACCTTGAGCTCCACTGAGTGAGGAAGTTAATTAAAATACTGGAGAAAGTGCAAAGAGCAGCAGATCACAATGCCTTAGTTGATTCAAGTGTGGAATGGCAGCAGGGTGAGGAAGTCATTAAAACACAAGATAAAGTGCAAAGAGCAGCGAAACAATGCCTTAGTTTGGTGCATGTGTGGAATAGCAACAGGGTAGCAGCAAAGCATGGCACCAGAACTTGGAGAAAGCAAATAAAGTTGCCTCAAGCCATATTGGGTGCCACAATTAACATCCTAGTGTTTTGGTACACCATGGGATTATCCTTCACTGAGCAGTAGATAAAGTGCTTGATGTAAAGTGCAGGGGGAAGGCTAACAGCAAAAATGCAACACAATAATGGCGACCGGACAATGGAACTGCAAAGGAGAAAGTGCAAGAGAGTAGAAGGGTGGCCAGGTTCGGTGCAACAAGGGCACAAAGTTAGGCAAGCTTGATAAATTGGTGACTAGTGCCAAGGTACACAGAAAAGAAAAAAACCGACAATGTTAAGGTGCAGCTAGATGAAACAAAGTAGTGGTGGAGCTGCCTCCCAGCGAACAGGATTGAGCAGTAAGTCCATTAAGTCCAGCTTCCAAAGAAGCGTTATTGTCGGCAGTTTCCAGCTTCGCTACAGCAGCTTGGGGGAACTTGACTTTAACATGTAACATGGTGTTCTCGGAATTCAGACCTACAACTACGGCCTGACTGCAGGTTCGAACCCCCAGGCAGGTGATGTCTCTGCAAAGGAGATCTTTCCTCATTAACCGGAGCAGGGAGGAGCAAACGAAGGGAATGTGGATGATGGTTTTCTTGCTCTGGTTGCAGTGTCGGCACATTTCTCCTTTTTGTCGTGAGATTCCATCCTGCCAGGGGATGGCTCGCAGACTCCACTCCCAAGCCTTAGCGCTACAAACCTGGACTTTAACCGCATCTGGTAGGTGCAGGTAATTTAATGCAGCTGTTTCCATGGGTCATAAGAATTAATTACTGCCCAGGTATGGGAGCGCTGGCTCAGTGCAGCCATATATATCGCCTAACTTTGACAGCGTTTTTGCAGTGATTATTGTAGTTTTTTTTATTGCCGACTACATGAGATTTTTTCCCATGCTTTTTTAGGCAAAAATAGGCTTAGATTGTCTTAAGGTGGCGGTTATTATAGGTAGATGCAGGTTCCGAACTGCTTAAGTCGCGCCGGACTGAGCCGTCCATGCTGTATTTTGGAGCATGAACTCCAAAAGTCGCTGTCTATGAGAGACGTTTTAAAAAGAACTGCATCTGGCCAGGGTCTGCTTTGTGAGATTAAATTCAAGCCTTATCTGTGCTGTTGACGCTCTTTTTGGCGGATGGAGTGCTGCTTTATAAATTCAAGTGAAGATCTTGTCTAGTAAGTTAGCCCCATTGTTTCTGAGATAAACTCGTGAAACCAAACAGAAGGCTGTTGACTTTGGTTTTCAGGGAATTCATGTAGGTGTTATAAGTGCCTTTGCTATCAAGATGAAAACCCAGGTATTTGTACTTTGCGAAAGCCACTCACTAGATGCCACTTTCCACGGTCTGCAATTTTCGCTCCAAAGATGCTGGTCTTGGTTTAGTGCGATCTATGCCAGGGCTTTTCTTACCAATATTGAGGTGCAGAGTTGATCATTGTCTCTTTAGGCCGATTTTGGTTTGGTTTAGGAGTACAAGATCATCCATGTAGTGCAGGAGCATCATGCGTTGACCTCCCAGTTTAGGGGAATGGAGGTTGGCTTAATCTACGGCCTCCGTCAAGTCAGTAATGTACAGATGGAATAGTAGAGGCGCTAACATGCATCCTTGCTTCAAGCCAGAGCTTGTTGGGATCTTCCATGAGATGCACACGCCATACCCTAAATTCACCTGCACCCATGTTTTCAAGTACAACTCCTCGATAGTTTAATGGAAGTCCCAGCTCTGCAGTTTGCGCCACAGGGAGTCTCAGTGAATGTTGTCAAAAGTGGCTTTGTAGTCTATGAAACAGGAGTAAAGCACTGATCCTGATTGCGTTATCTGGCATCTGGGCCAGCGCCATTAGATTTGCGGATGTGCCACAATTATCTCTAAAGTCACACTGTTTTCTGGGGACAATCTGACCTTCATTTGCCCAAGCTTTCTGCTTGTCAAGCAAGTGGATTGAGAAGAGTTTGGTGCCATTACCTATAAGGGCTATGAGGCGGAAATGGTAGGGTTCCGATTTTGATCCACCCTTAAAGATCGGTTGGATAATGGACCCTCTCCATGATTCTGGAATCCAATTTGATGCCAAACAGTATCCAAATAGCGGGGACAGTGCCGCAAACCAGAACGAGGGAATCTGCTGTGAAGGGAGATGACGGGAGGCCATTCGGGCCAGGCACCCCACCATTCCTCATTCTCTCCAATTTGGGTCTGGAGAGTTCCTCTATCAGATCTCTCTCAGGGTTGTATGAAATTTCCTTTGTATCTGAAGGGAACCCTTGGGGTGATGGTGGTGATGCGTCGGGTTTACTGGGTTGGTGAGAAGTGTAGTGTCATGTAGGATAGCCAGGCTGATTCAGGTATGTTTGCGCTGGTACCTCTCTTGCCTCCAATTGATATTTGATGGGGACGCTCCTTGGACCTGTGAGGAATACCGGGGTCGAGTGCCGGGGTGCAGACTCCATGTCCAGCCTCCCCTGCAACACTGCTGCTGTCACCATCTCCTGTGCCCGGAAGGCGCATAAATTAATCTTGGAGCTCCCGCAGCGCGGGACGCTCCTTGGACCTATGAGGAATACTGGGGTCGAGTGCCGAGGTGCAGACTCCATTTCCCAGCCTCCCCTGCAACCCTATTGCTGTCACCATCTCCCGCGCCTGGAAGGCGCATAAATTAATCTCAGAGCTCCCAGAGCGCGGAACGCTCCTTGGACCTGTGAGGAATACCGGTGTCAAGTGCCGGGCTGCAGACTCCATTTCCCAGACTCCCCTGCAACACTGCTGCTGTCACCATCTCCCACGCCCGGAAGGCGCATAAATTAATCTCGGAGCTCCTGCAGCACGGGACGCGCGCGGGCGAAGCCCGGGCCAAGGGCGGGCCCGTCTGAGCCCGAAGGAGACCGGGCTGGGCCATACCCCCTGGTTTTGCAGTGTGATTTCCCTGCTGCTTCTGGACTTGCGTAGGAAATGTTCCATAAGGTGGGTGTCTTCATCGTACAATTGATCCACATATTGCCGGAACAAACCACTCAATGACTTAGAGTTTTATAACTTGTTTTAATTTCGCCTCCTGTGAGGTCCTTTCAGCAGAATATATTATATTGTGACTGAATTTTTGTTCCCTCTCCAAATTGACCAGCCAAATTGATCCAAAAGGAGATTGGTAAAGTTGAACACGTTCCCGTTGGCCAACTAAAATGGGGAAGCGTATCTGCTTAGGGAAAAAAGCAGTAGTAGCTGCGCAATCACCAACAAGCCACCAGCCTCCCTCAATCGACAAGATGCTCCAGAGGGCTATAGGGGTGGCTTCAAATCAGATTGAACTGAACGAAAGACGTTTATCAATAACACCAGATTCAGCCCAGCCTATGTTTAATACTGAACTGCAATCTGTTCTGTCAACCACCAACCCAGACCCCCCAAGGGCCCATTCCAGAACATGTGCCCTAGTGCATGACGTGCCAACTCTGGATTTACACACTGGGGAGACTCCTCTGGACTCTCGAAAAAGAGGGAATGCTAAAACTGCCGCTAAAGCTGGGAAAACTTGGAAGAAGGGAGCTAAGGATCCCGCAGAAGATGGGGTTACAGGGAATGTAGGGGTGGGGGGTTGTGAATGAAGGCACAGAAAAACCACAGTGGGTGTCAAATCTGGTCAGGGATTTACATCTGGAAATAAGAAATATAATTGAGGAGTTGACCACTCTGACCACTAGGGTAGAGAATATCGCATCTCTATTAGATGTTTATATTAATAAGGCAGGACCCAGGGAGAAAGATCCCCACCAACAGATCAAGTCCCTAGTTTACCCAGCCCACCTAAGAAATGACCATGTTCTAGAAACCCCTTGTAATCCGACTCCACAAGCTCAGAGTAATAGGGAAGATGTGGTTGTTTATATGAATACATCTAGTAAACCAATTAATACTATTACCAGCCCAGAAAGTCAGGAATCAAGTCGGAGGTGGGAGACTGGTAGACAACAAAGATCCCAGTAGAAGAACCCCAAGCGGGAACAAATATGCAAAACTTGGGTTTAAATTGCAGAACTAGAGAGGGGCAAGATCTGAGAAATATGGCATTAGAGGGCAGTTCAGACTTACCATGTATTAACCTTCACCCTGACTCCACACCATATGTCTTGATTCTAACAAATGTGCCAGAACTCAAAAAGGGGCAAAGGGAAACGCATTATGAGCTAAAAAATAAGTGTAGTTTTTGGCTGTCTAAACAACTCCAATTTTCCTATAAGAATGCGAGTGAGATTTTATTCACACGCAGGGTGAGGTGGGTGGGCCAAAGAGTAAAAGATTTAGATGGCGATACCATTGTGATCAACTTTAGAAATCCACAGGTTGTCAGGACACTCTTAAGGCGAACCCATCATAGGCACAAAGGGGGCATTAGGCCCCTTCCACTGGGGTACTTCTACCCCCCGAGGTCGGCACCAGACAATAACCCATGGGCAGTCTGTGGAGTAGGGCCTAGACGTCTGTATGAGAAAAACTGCACCAGGGGGCAAGAGTACACAAATCTACTATCTTTTAACCTTCCACTTGCAAATAGATTCGCTCCCTTGGATTCCGTTGACTGACTAAAATCAATACAGCAATCAAACTCGGAATCGAGGGAAACAGAACAGACAGCAGGGAGGGCTGAAGGAGTAGAACCTGTCCATAGTGAAGGAATGGAGAGGCCCCCCCTAAATTACATTGTATCAGGTACACCACTAACGATAGCACAAACTCCCATAGGCCACCAGCAGCTGACACCAGTATTTACAACTACTGACCATGTCTATTCTACCATCGGGACTAGTACCAAACCAACTGCAGTAGTTTATGGCAATATAAACCAACCCTTAAATAACAAACCCAAGTTCCATGTTTTATCCTGGACCATTGCGGGCTTGATTTCTAAACAGGGTAATCCGGAGTGGGGATCCCTTATTGATGCAAATGACATCTGCATGTTGCAGGAGACCTGGGC
This sequence comes from Triturus cristatus, assembly GCF_964204655.1. Taxonomy (NCBI): domain Eukaryota; kingdom Metazoa; phylum Chordata; class Amphibia; order Caudata; family Salamandridae; genus Triturus; species Triturus cristatus. The sequence continues at coordinate 248,262,699 of NC_140585.1, forward strand.
CAGAGATGACACCCATAGATTGGGTTACACGACTTTTTGCTTGGCAGCCACGAGTGGGGGAAGACCTGCCGGAGGACTTTGCGTCTGGGTTGCTGTGCATCTGGGATGCACTGCAAAACAGATTGACACATCCTCACGTGACATACTTTGTGTCATCCTGAGTTTCCCCACCAAGATTAGAATAGCCTTCATCAATGTCTATTTTCGCCCGGTTACCTATGGCCAGGAGTTATCAACTCTTGAGCATTTGTCAACTTTTTTACATACCATCCCTGATGGCACTCTGGTGGTACTTGCTGGCGACTTTAATTGCCAGTATGAACCACTGAAGGACCTAATTGGGGGTGACATTGATGAGGAAGACCGGCACTGGTCTATTACAGAACTGAATGCCTTACCAACCCGAGCCGGGACCCCTTTGGTGCTTCAAATGAATACTCTTACATTGACCCATTCCTTCAGGGCTTGTAATGGTTGAACTAAATCTGATTCCCCAGCAAACCATACTTATAATAGACCCGGAAGTTCTTCCATTCTAGACTACATCTTGATGGATATTAAATCCTGGTACTGGGTGATTGATTTTAAGGTCATACCTAGATATGAAAGCGACCACAACGCCCTGGTCCTAGAGATGGTATCACCCTGCTCCATGGGTGTTCAAGTAGGTAATCATTTAAATGGGTCCAGGTTAACCTTGACTCGTTGTAGGAGGTGAGTGAAATGGGGAGCCATCTGTAATTCCTAGGATAAGTTGGCCTCCCTGTATAAAATTGCTATTCCATACCTTGAGGTTGCCAATAAATTTAGCTATAAACAGTCTCAAATACAGTCCTAGCAGAAATCGGGAGAAATCATAAAGACCTAGTACGTGACCTGGTAAACATCTTCTTTCCTGTTGTAAAATCCAAACAAAAGGTGTCTATGGGCCACTCCTGGTATAATGGTGATTTCCGAAGGATCAAGCAATTATTGATCCTAGCTATCAAAGGGAAAGACAAACCAAAGTTAAGAGATAAGCGAATAGCCTATAGAAACACAATCAATGCTGCAAAAAAACTGTGGGAGGGTGATAAATGGGAAAGCATGAGGCCTGCTTTATGTTCTAGGGACATGCGGACCTTTTGGAACCTAATTAATTCCGGCTGTAAAGAGGGTAAATCGGCAATAGAGCCAAATCTTGGGGCAGAAATCTGGAGGACCCACTTCAAGGCGCTATATGAATGGGGAGAGGAAGACGTAGGACAAGCTATGGGCACGCCAATTTGCCGCCCCACTTCCTGGCTAAAGCGCCAGGCCTAGACAAGATCCCAGGTGATGTTTTTAGGAACGAACCTACTATTTGGGCCCCATACTTCTGGTGCCTATTTAATGCTATTCTCCAGGGGATGCCAATTCCGATGACCTGGTTGGGGCAGAGATTATCCCGATCTACAAAAAGGGTTCTCCACTTCTCCCGCTAACTATCGTCCAATTAGCCTCATAGATGTTTCTCAAAAGATCTACGCATGGGTGCTTTTGGATCAATTAGAGAGATGGATGGAGGAGTATTCTATACTTAGCCCCTACCAGGCCGGATTTAGAGCAAGGACGTCCACAATAGAACAGATTTTAAGGCTGCAACTCCTCTATTGGAAGACAGAGCTCCGGGAGGGTGGCAGCCTTTATCTGATCTTTGTGGACTTAAAAGCAGCATTTGACCTGGTCCCTAGGGATAAATTATGGTCCATTTTAACAAGTATGGGGGTCCCTCCGTACCTCTGTCATCAAATGAAGCAGTTTCACGAATCTAACTATGCGCAAGTCAGATATGGGAAAAATGGTGAGCTCACAGATCCTATAGCTATAGATAGAGGGGTAAAGCAGGGGTGTGTTTTGGCCCCAACCCTTTTCTGTCTATTTATTAACGGCCTTGTGGCGGACTTGACTGGTGGGGGGGATATAGATGCCCCCAGGTTGGCGAATCGCAGGGTTCTGGCCCTGATGTTCGCCGACGACACCTTGCTATTATCCAAATCCCCGATGAGAATCCAGCGTGCCCTAGATATTTACCAGTCATTCTGCAAAAATAGCGGTTTGGAGATAAACTCTTTAAAGACCAGATATATGGTTTTTAATGCAAGCGACTGCACACGTCCAAATCCCTGCTTATAGGGGAAACCACTGGAAAATGTTACAGTTTTCGATTATCTAGGATTAACCCTCGTTGATAAAATGCAGTGGCACGCGCAAATTAGGAAGGCCAGCTTAAGACTGGCCCAAACTTCGGGGGGGCTGGCTAAGATACTTTAGAAAGATACCCATAAAATGGTTGGCCCGGTTATGGAATTTTACAAGACACAAACAATGGGGGGCGGCCCTATATGGGGCAGAAATCTGGGGCCATCAACCATCTGATCCCCTCTCTAGGAATGAAAATGTCTTCATTAGACAAATCCTAAGCCTCCCGAAAAGTACACCATTGACGTCACTCCGTATGGATCTTGGGGTCGGTCCAATTGCTGAGGAAGTTGCCCTCAGGCCCCTTCTCCACTGGCAACGTCTATGGTGCACACCAGAGCTACTGGCTTTGCAGGATGAGATGAAGGAGGTCTTAAACTTGCAGGGGGCGGGCAAAATCTCTTGGCTAGCCTATATTAAAAATACCTTAATTGCTCTAAGGATGGGTGACTTATGGGCCAATGCTGAAGTATCCTGCCCGACAATTCCCAGGAAGGCTCTTTCAAAGCTCTTCAGAGAATATAAGATAAATCAGATCAAGGGGAATTCCACCACTGGTATACTGACTGCACAATTTTTAGAAGTCAAGGACCAAGACAGGTTAGAACCTGTTCTTGACGTTAATCAGTCCCCCCTAGATAAAAAACTTTATTTGCAATTTAGGCACGGTGTATTACCACTCCATGCCTTCACAAATAACTGGGGGGGGTGCACAGTCTAAGGGGTATCCGGTTTGTGATAACATCCCAGAAATGGACCAACATGTACTGTTTGTTTGTCCGGTATACAAGAAGATTAGGCACCGATGGCTTCAACAGGTCTGCCGGAATCTCGGGACAACTCATTGTGGGGAGGCTTACAGGATATTAAAATATGATGCCAGCCTCCCTATCGTGTATTCAGTTTCCCGATACTTATTTTCTATGTGGTGTGTCCTTTTAAACAATTTTTACCCTTTTTACTGTATACAATTGAGTAGTTTTATATATATTTATGCTTTTTCTGAGATCTTTTAAATATTGCACTGTCCGGCACTTTATTTAATCTTGTATAACAAAATTGTATGAAATGTGTTGTATTTTTAAATGTACTTTTATGGCCAGAATCGCCGAAATAAAGATATTTTGATTTGATTTGATATTTGGTTGACCATCAACCAAAATGGTTGGTGTTCCTCTTCATTTAGGAAAGGAGCCCAAAAGTTGACGTAATCTTGACCCACACAAAGTTACTAAAGATTTATTAAAGGCTTTTTGATCAGATGTTCACAAATGTCTAATCAATTTTGACCCCAAATTAATTGTGCATGCATTTGGGACAATCTGTTCAACTGCCAATAAGCTAGTGATAAGACAGATACGAGCTTGCAAGTCTTATCCCCATGGCTGTTGAGTTTCTCATAATAAACTTAAGGCTGCACTTAAAACTAAGTCCCAGATTGTTTCACTAATTCAGGACTGTAGACTTAATTATAAAAAGGTGACTGAATCGAGAGAACCCTGCATTAGAAAAGATTATGGGGATTCATTGCCATAAGCGGATGAGTGTTGAGATAATACACCCTTCCAGAAAGTAGTGACCCCTTATTTAAGGAAATGCCTTTTGTTGTATGGGCACCTCCAAGTTTTTCAACTGATGCTGCTGGTTTTTTGACTCTGAGAGTACACTGACACCTGCTAACCTGTGCCAATGCCCTGATATGTTGAATTGGCTGTACCCAATTGGAAATGCCAAACTTACCTGTTAGTCTCTACTAAATGGTACCCTGGTATCCAGGTCATGTAAATTAGAGGGGTGGACCAGGGTTTGCAGCACTGGCTGTGCCACCCTGGAGGTCCCCCAAGTAAAACAAGTCCCCAGTCCACCATGGCAGACTGATAGAGCAGTCGTACACTGCTAGCCCTACTTTGCCATTGAAAGCAATGACAAAGCCACCACTTCCCTTGGACATGTGTGTAAGTCACTACTCTGACAGGCCAACTAAGCCATAAAGGCAGGGTGCAACATATGATACAGGTAGGATATGCACTTTACATGTCCTGGTATCAAGACATGTGAGACGACCATTTTTACTGTGGTGTAACGCCCTGAACGTCTCAGGATCGTTTAACAGACACGACAATGAGGACGCAACCACTAGTGAAGGGTTAGTTGTTTTAATGAAGGCAAATATAATACAAAGAATAAACAAGTTATAGTCACTGGAATCCTCCAGGCTAAGTACGCTACCAGCCCACAGCACGGATGGTCCTAACCGTCCTCTGCATATACGCCGGTCCCGGCGTATGCCAACAGAGGGCAGAAATGAAATTATTATTATTATTATTATGTGTTCTTATATAGCGCTCAACTTACCCTTGGGCATCTTGGCGCTTGCATTGGGAACCCGTCCTGGTTTTTCCCTGTGAGATAACCCATACTGGGCATCCCCAAGGTGAAAGCCAGGCATCCCGCCGCGGGGGGCCGTTGTGGAGATTAAGCAAGCTTGTTGCCCAGAGCTGCATAGTGTGAACTCATGCTTAGAGTGGGCACCGAAGCGAGAATTATCGAGTCCGTGGACAATTGGGCTCCGGACCCTGCCGCGTCAGGAATTGAACCCTGGTCCCCGGGTCTGACCTCTGCTTCAGGGTATGCCTCCTCTAACCAGTGAGCTACACTTCTCCAAATGGCCGACAATGCCAATCGGTAGGCTGTGAGGGGCACGAAGAGTGTTGGGGAGAATCGAGGAGTCAGGGAAACACCCAGCCGGGGTCTCTACCTGAAGGGAGCAGCCGCTCAACCTCTTCCTCAGACTGCACCGGGACGCGGAGTCACCTCCTGGTGATGCGTCACCGATACCCCAATCACAAGCAAGAAGACTGAACCGAGAGCAGCCGCTCGATCGATCCTGTGGACTTCCGAGTCTGTAACGCGGCAAACACCTCCTGATGTGCGTTACAGCTGGCAGTCCCTGTGTCTCTGGTCGGGCTGGGAGTTACGACTCCAACCAGCAAAAGCGCCACTGCGCTTGGACTCAGCCGAGTCAAAAAGCGAAGCTCAATGGTTGACCGGTAGAGCTTCCGGGTCCTTCACAGGTGACGATGGGGCAAGACACGGCCCAGGGAGTAACGACTCGACCTACCTCCGTTCTTGCCTTACTGGAGCACCACTCCGGAACACTGCTCTTCACGAAGCAGGTACGTCGGTGTGAACACAATATCCGACAGTGTTGTACCTCCCGGTTCCTCCCTTTATAGGGCGTGTTTTCCTTGAGTTATGTAACAGCTCTCCTGTTTACATAAGGGCGTGTTTCCTTGAGTTATGTAACAGCTCTCCTGTTTACATAAGGGCGTGTTTCCCTTGAGTTATGTAACAGCTCTCCTGTTTACATAAGGGCTTGTTTCCCTTGAGTTATGTAACAGCTCTCCTGTTTACATAAGGGCGTGTTTTCCTTGAGTTATGTAACAGCTCTCCTGTTTACATAAGGGCGTGTTTCCCTTGTATGACAGGAATTCTTGACAGTACATCCTCCCTCTCAGCGGCTCCCCACGGGTCCAGCGCTGGCAGGAAAACGCCGATAGAACAAGGAGACCAAGCGCGGAGCATGAACCCCTTCAGCCGGTTCCCATGAATGCTCCTCCGGGCCATAGCCTTTCCACGCAACCAGGTACCACAGCTTCCCCCTGCGCCATTTGGACGCCCGTATGCCCGACACTTCATACTCCACCTCCGACTCCACGCATACCGGCCGAGGTGTCCCAGACGGCTTGGAGGGTGCTGGTTTGAGCAATGATACATGAAAGACAGGGTGTATCCGCAATGACTGGGGCAAGCACACCTTCACGTTCACGGGACCCATACACTTGGTAATTCGATAGGGGCCCATGTACTTGGGATGGAACACACTGTTCTTTCGAAACCTCATGTTTCTTGTGGATATCCAGACGTAGTCTCCAGTGCGGTACAGTGGCCCGGGCCTTCTCTTCCTATCTGCCGCAGCCTTGTATCTTCTCTTGGCCTCTATTAGGACAGCCCTTGAGCGCATCAATGTGTCTTTTATGTGTGCCACCCTGTCCGCTGTGGCGGGAATCCTGTCCTCTCTGAACGGATGTAGAAATGGCAAGAACCTGGGATGTTGGCCATAGTTGCTATAGAACGGAGATGACTGTGTGGAGCTGTGAGTGGCGTTGTTATAGGCTATCTCTGCAACCCATAGCAAGTCGACCCATTCTTCCCTGCCCTGGTCCACAAAACATCGCAGATACTGTTTGAGCGTTTGGTTCAGGCGCTCGGTTTGGCCGTCCGTTTGAGGGTGGTAGCTGGTGGACAGGGCGGTCTTAACATGCAGCGCAGTGCACCAAGTCTTCCAGAATTGCGCAGTAAACTGCGACCCCCGGTCCGACACGATCACCCCAGGTAATCCATGCAGTCGTACCACATTCTTTAGGAGTAGTGACGCCAATTCCCCGGCCGTAGGGACTCTCTTGCAGGGGATGAAGTGCCCCATTTTCGTCAAGTAATCCACCACCACCAGTATTGCCGTCATCCCCTGGTCTACCGGTAGGCCCACCACGAAGTCCAGTGATATGCTATCCCATGGTCTATCCGGGGTTGGAAGTGGATGTAAGAGCCCTTGGGTTCGGCCATGGTCGGCCTTCATGGTAGCACACGTAGGACACTCCTGTCCCCACCTCCTGACATCCACTCTCATGGTTGGCCACCAGAAATGCCGTCCCATGCTAGCCACCGTTTTTTCAAAGCCCAAATGACCTGCGCATGGAGAGTCATGGCACCAGATGAATGCTTGTTTCCTGAGCCTAGGCGTGGGTATCAATAGGCACCTGCCCTTCAGGGGTATCCCGTCCTTCAGCTGCCATTCTCTGTGACTGAGGAGCCACCTCCGCCATGCGAACGACCTGATCCCTCTCTTTATTCCCCTCAGGAAAGTATCCGGTTGGATAACCCCCAATACCATCCTCGGGGAAATGATGGAACGCTCGGTCGCAGGCAATGGTTCCTTAACTGCAGATTGACGGGACAGGGCGTCCGCCTTTCGGTTTTCCGTCCCCGGCCGATATGTGATGCGGAAGTTGAACCCCGCAAAGAAGATCATCCACCGCAGCTGCCTGGGAGAAAGGTGTCTAGTGGCAGTCATGAACTGTAGGTTCCGATGGTCCGTGTACACCGATACCACATGTCTTGCCCCCATCAACCAATGCCTCCATTCGGTGAAGGCGTCCTTGATTGCGAGAAGCTCCTTCTCCGCAATATGGTAGTTGCGTTCGGCGTCGTTGAGTTTGCGGGACATGTACGCAACGGGATGAAGCACCCCTGTGTCGTGGTTGCGTTGGGACAAGATAGCCCCCAGCGCCACATCCGACGCGTCCGCTTCCACCACGTAGGGGAGATCCGGATCGGGGTGAGCCAACACCGGCGCCTTACCAAAGGCACTTTTCAGGGCCTCAAAGGCTTTGTTCGCTTCAGGGGACCAGACAAACTCCTTGGACTTCCTCAGTAGCTGTGTGATTGGGGCCACCACTCCTGAAAATCCATCTATGAACCGCCTGTAAAAGTTGGCGAAGCCAATGAAACTTTGGACGTCCTTCACGCTTTGGGGCACCGGCCATTCTTTCACCGCCTTGATCTTTCGTTCTGCCATCTCCTGTCCCTCTGGACTCAGCATCACTCCGAGGAATTCCACGGATGTGACGTGGAAGTCACACTTGCTGAGTTTACAAAACAGCATGTTTTCCCTCAGCTTTTGGAGCACAGCTTTGACGTGGTGTACGTGCTCCTTCGCACTGGACGAATAGATGAGGATGTCGTCGATATATACGACCACGTAGATATCCAACTCCTCTCTGAATACCTCATTCAAAAAGTACTGAAAGGCTGCCGGGGCGTTGCACAGACCGAACGGCATGACGAGGTACTCAAAAAGGCCGAACCTGGTCTTAAAGGCGGTCTTCCACTCGTCTCCGTCCCTCATGCGCACCAGATGGTATGCCCCTTTCAAATCCAACTTGGTGTAGATACGAGCTTTCTTGACCTGTTCCAGAAGTACACTGATGAGAGGCAAGGGGTACCGATTTTTTATGGTTATCGCATTCAATGCCCTAAAGTCCACACAGGCTCTCAGCTCCCCATTAGCCTTCGGGATGAAGAAGAGTGGCGAGGCGGCCGGAGACTTGGACGGGCGGATGAATCCTAGCTTGAGGAGTTTATCCAGGTACCCCCGGAGATGCACGTTTTCAGGCTCCGTCAGGGCATACAGCCTGCCGCTGGGAACGCTGGCCCCTGGCACCAGGTCGATCTGGCAGTCAAACTGTCTATGTGGTGGTAGCACTTCCGCCTTCACCTCATCAAATACATCCTCAAAACTGTGATAAGCCTGGGGGAGAGCCACATCTTTTTCTGCCGCTGTAGCCACCGTCTGACTCCCGCTCTCATCTGCGTCAAGGGATTCCGTTCTTATTCCACAATGCAGGATGCAATACGGTGACGTCATTTCGATGCGATGTGTTGGCCAATCCACAAAGGGGTTGTGTTTCTGTAGCCACGGCAATCCCAATATGACGCCATATTGGGGCGCTCGGATGATGTTAAAATCGATTTGTTCCAAATGGTTCCACCCATATCTCATCGGAAGGACCCCCGTGTGCTGCCCGATGGGCCCCGTCACCAATCGCCTTCCGTCTACAGCATAGACGTCTTCGGGTACAGCTTTGGGAAGAAGCACTAGCCCTAGCCTGCATGCCTCGTTGTGGTCCATAAACATGCCAGTGGCCCCTGAATCCACCATGGCCACAACGGGTATCCACTGGTCATGCACTCCCACGTGCACCGTGATAAACAGGTGTCGTTGTCCCTTAGTGACCGAGTTGGAAAGTGAAGGGATGGATGAGTGACTCCGAGATGCCCCTTCTCTGGTCTTGGAGTCCTCTAGTTTTCCGCCGGTATGTCCACCACGGCTGTTACCGACCGGTTGGCCCGATAACGTGACGTCTTCGGTTTGGCAGGGCATTCACGTACGTAGTGGCCTTTTTTGCCACAATATAGGCACAATCCTTGTTTACGGCATGACTCTTTCTCCGTGGCTGTGAGGCTCGCTCGTATTGCGCCGATGTCCATGGGTTCTCCCTTGGATGCGGTGGAAGTTTCAGGACTTCCCACCGTCACATAGGATGGAAGGGATTTTCCTTTTCTCCCATGATCCCCCTTTCTTTCACTTAGCCTATGTTCCAGCCGTAATACCAGGTTGATAAGGCCCTCACATGTCTTGGGTTGAGGGTCAATATGAGCCACGGCGTCCTTGAGCTCATCGCACAGCCCTTGATGGAAGAGCGCCGTCTGTTTAGCAACAGGCCACTTGGTTTCCGCAACCAGCCTTCGGAACGCGTTGAGATACTGCACCAGGTCGTTGGATCCCTGTCTCAACTCAAGCATTTCACGGTCCGCCGTGTACGAGTCAGCCCTTCTGTCGAATACCTTCAGGAATTCCTCGCGAAAAGCACCCCAATCACATAAGAGGGGGTCGTCCCTGCTCACCAGAGGTACGGCCCATTGTGCCGCGTTTCCAGCCAAATAGGATATAAGGAAAGCCACACGAGCATGACTCGTGGGGAACGCCTTTGGTTTGCACGATAAATGTAGCGCCACTTGTGTGAGGAATACCTGCACTGTGTTAGGATCCCCACTGTACCTCTCTGGTGTCGCCAAGGGGATGGCTACCGGCATTTCCACTACTACCGCAGGGGTCTGATTCGTGAGGGAGGTGCTGGGCGTGAGCGGGTCCAATTGGATAGCATCCAGTCTGGCTTTTACATCGGCTGTTTCTTGCCTAGAGGCAGCCACTTCAACTTGCATGGCCGCTAAAGCAGCCAGCACATCATCAAGTGTTGCCATGTCTGTTATCGACCGGGAGACAGTTAGTGTTATTAAGGTCGGATATTTTGTAACGCCCTGAACGTCTCAGGATCGTTTAACAGACACGACAATGAGGACGCAACCACTAGTGAAGGGTTAGTTGTTTTAATGAAGGCAAATATAATACAAAGAATAAACAAGTTATAGTCACTGGAATCCTCCAGGCTAAGTACGCTACCAGCCCACAGCACGGATGGTCCTAACCGTCCTCTGCATATACGCCGGTCCCGGCGTATGCCAACAGAGGGCAGAAATGAAATGGCCGACAATGCCAATCGGTAGGCTGTGAGGGGCACGAAGAGTGTTGGGGAGAATCGAGGAGTCAGGGAAACACCCAGCCGGGGTCTCTACCTGAAGGGAGCAGCCGCTCAACCTCTTCCTCAGACTGCACCGGGACGCGGAGTCACCTCCTGGTGATGCGTCACCGATACCCCAATCACAAGCAAGAAGACTGAACCGAGAGCAGCCGCTCGATCGATCCTGTGGACTTCCGAGTCTGTAACGCGGCAAACACCTCCTGGTGTGCGTTACAGCTGGCAGTCCCTGTGTCTCTGGTCGGGCTGGGAGTTACGACTCCAACCAGCAAAAGCGCCACTGCGCTTGGACTCAGCCGAGTCAAAAAGCGAAGCTCAATGGTTGACCGGTAGAGCTTCCGGGTCCTTCACAGGTGACGATGGGGCAAGACACGGCCCAGGGAGTAACGACTCGACCTACCTCCGTTCTTGCCTTACTGGAGCACCACTCCGGAACACTGCTCTTCACGAAGCAGGTACGTCGGTGTGAACACAATATCCGACAGCGTTGTACCTCCCGGTTCCTCCCTTTATAGGGCGTGTTTTCCTTGAGTTATGTAACAGCTCTCCTGTTTACATAAGGGCGTGTTTCCTTGAGTTATGTAACAGCTCTCCTGTTTACATAAGGGCGTGTTTCCCTTGAGTTATGTAACAGCTCTCCTGTTTACATAAGGGCGTGTTTCCCTTGAGTTATGTAACAGCTCTCCTGTTTACATAAGGGCGTGTTTTCCTTGAGTTATGTAACAGCTCTCCTGTTTACATAAGGGCGTGTTTCCCTTGTATGACAGGAATTCTTGACATGTGGAAAGACATGGTTCCCCCATTGGCGAGTACAGTGTTACACGCTGACCCCTTAGCTGTGCTAACTCCGGAACGGTGCAACCAGAGCGGGCACTCCAAGGTATTAAACAACTCATTACTTTAGGCCTGACTTGTATCTCAAATCGAAGTTAAAGTAACTTGTTGCAGTGGGAAGCTTTAGCAGGGCTGCTACTTTGTTGCCTTTAAAACTCCTGTGCCTTCCCGGGCACACAGAGAGCCTGCTCCAAGAGACAGCTTGCTGCCCTCCTGGAGAGACATGCCAATGACTCTCAGGTAGGAGAATAATGAGGGATCGCAGGCTAGTGAGATGTCACCTGCCTCCTGCAGGGAGCCTATTAAGTGTTAGCCCATAAGAAAGGCTTCAAAGAAAAAGCTGCTTCAAAGAGCAGATGTGGGTCACCAACAGGGAGGGCTGCCCCATTGTTGAGGTAGACAGGCTGGCATGGGGAGCAGAGATGGGAAGCTAGTTGCAAAACAGGTTTCTCCAGGGGCGTGCTTGTCACCAGGTGGGAGGGAAACTCGTAGCTCATTGACTACCAACCGCATCCTATCCTGAGGGCACATTCTGAGCACTTAGAGGGCACCCCTGACACCCTCAGTTCTTGACCGACTCGGACGGTGGAACAAAGAAAGACTGCCCTGATGCACCAAAGGACCAACACGAAGAGGCTGCCCTAATGGGAAGTGCACCTGCTGCACCGGTGGCTAGCGAAGAGAGGGACTGTGCCTGCTGTGTCCTGCTCAAGGAGAAGTTGTCTTCAGAGCCCAGTCAAGCCAAGAAGCACAGGGACACAACAGCTGATGAAGCCTGTTGGGTCAAGTTGGTAGACCAAAGTCAACAAACCACTACCACTACCGCTGTGCAGCACTGAGGACCAAGAACCAATGCACAGAGTTGCACCTGAGTTCGCTAAGACCGGTATTGCTGTCAGAGAGTTGCTGAGATCCTCATTAGGAAAGTTATCAACCCAGGAAGGATTGAGTTGCGACTGCAACAATGATGACTGGTAGTCCAGTGGCGACTGGACTTCAGTTAAACTGGAGAAGACCTCATGGGACGTCGACCCTGCAAACTGGACCTCTTCACTATCTCCGTGGACTGAGGAATCTCTGCAAGGAGACCACCCCCCCCCCCCCCCCCCCGGGGACCTAGTTGAATACACAGCATCCTTAGAGCCTCTATAGTATCCTTCATTCCTTGCATCAGGACATCTCCATAGGGACCCACTGCAACACAGATAGAGCACCTGGACCTGCTGAAGGACTGTTTCATCTGTGAAAGTAACTGTTCTTGAGGACCTTGCCAGTCCCTCTGCCTCACTTTCTGTCAGAGTTGGTTGCCCCAAGTAGTTCTAACCGACCGCATTGACACTTACCTAAGTTTTCTTTTAAATAGTTTCTAAGTGTTGAATTTGTTCATCTTGCCTAGGCTAGTTCGTGGTTGAGTGATGTTGCTTTGATTTATTATTGCTTGTAAAATGTATATCTCCGGGACCCTCTAGTGGATCTTTTTCATTTTAGTGTCTAAATTCTTATAAAAAGGCAGTCTATTTTTATAAATTATTGTTGGATTTCTTGAGTGTCAATTTCTTCTTCAATTGTTTTGGTGCTGTTTAAATTCTTTATACTTGTTCCTCTGTGTTAGCCTTGCTGCTCAGTGCCATAGCTACCGAGGGTTGGGCTGAGGGTTTTACAGACGGAACCTACTGGAACTAGAGGGGTTGGAAAGTATTTTACATGGCTAGGTTGCACAACCACACCATATAATACAACCCATTCCCTCACAGCCCCGTATTTTCAAGATAGGATGGTGTTTACCCTACTTACTGTTGTTCCGCCTGCTAAATGGGAAGGACATTTTGCTGAAGTATACTCTTAAACGTATATTTCGGTGATTTTGTTATGGAGAAACCTCCCACTCCAGTTACCTTTGATGAAGAGGAGGTAAAAGAATCAATTTAGAAAGGCCCAAGTGGGAAGACCCTGGGACCCGACGGTTTGCCAGTTGACCTCTTAAGGACTACTGTTGATCTCTAGGCATAATTGCTACTAAAGCCCTTAGGGCAGCTAAGACAGACCACCACCCGAAATCCTGGTCTGAATCAGTAACAGTGCCAATCTACAAGATTTGAGAAAAAACTAACCCCACCTGCTACAGGCCAATTTCCTTACTTGATTCCATCATAAAAGTGGCATGAAGGGTCCTTCTAGCAAAGTTGGAAACTTGGGCCCAAGATAACACTATTGCGTCTTAGGTCCAATTTGGTTTCTGACAATGGTTTTGTACCATAAATCAGTGTCTTCTAGCCTCTAAATGCAGAGTAGTAAAGGATGGTTCTCTGCACTTGTTGTTTTTGACTTGTCAAGTACATTTGGCTTGGTGACCCAGTCCAAATGATAGCAAAAAATGTTAGTCGATCCACCAATTGTTTTTTACCGGTCCAGTTGCACCGGGACATGATTACCTGTGTGTGTTGGGAGTGAATGCATTACTTATTTTAAGATCGGCAAGGGAGTACGCAAGGGTTGTGTCCTGGTCCCTTTCTGTGCATTATTGAAATAGAGATTTTTTTTTTAGGTTAAGAGCTTAGGACATGCCTCAGGTGGGCTCATGCTGACTGCCAGTAGTCCTTTATGGCGATGAGGCAATCCTTATGGTTCATTCTTTGAACGGCCTGCAACCACTGATAGACTTATTTGTTCGTTTTATGGAAAATGTGGATTTGCAGATCAATGTCCCCAGATCCTTCATGGTGATCTGAAGCCCACAATCAACCAAAACTAGGTTACATCATATTGATGAAGTCCTAGTTTGACCTGTAAAAGCTTTTCAGTACCTTGGAGTTATCTTTGGTTTAAGCCTTAAGTGGGAGTATTGTCATAATGCCAGAGCATGCCATTTCGAGAAGGCCATTGAAAGTGTTTTAGATTTTCAAATAAATCCAGCTCAAAACTGGTTAAGAAGATGTTAGAGATTCACAAACCTAAATGCATCGCCATTGCCACCTTTGGGGGTGGAATTTGGGTGTATAGCGAAGAACACCTTTCTTGGAAGGATTTTGTTTGTACATAAATCAACATCTTCTTGTATCTGTCATACTGAGATTGGGCTAACTTATTTAGAAAATTATATAGAGCTCCACCCATTGACATTGGAGTTACACATTTAGGTCCTGATTAAGATGCGGTCGGAAACGGCTCCGACTGTTGGTCGGAGCCTTTCCCACCGCATCGTAATATACCTGTCGGATTCCTGTCGCCCACCTCATTACGATGGAGGCAGTTGGAAAGGAATCTGAATGGCTATTCCGACTGGCTTTCGAATGGACTCAGAGAGCCCGTCCGCCAGTCGGAATGCAGGCAGTAATCCCAAGGGCGGTTCTTTCTGCCCGTGTGATTACTATGTCGGGTTTCAGCAGCCTTTCCGTGCCAGCCTTTCCGACACAGAAAGGCTGTCGAAACTCTACTTTGGGGCCCCCCAGCAGGGCCTCCTTGGGTGCACAGCTTCCAGTTGGAGGCCAAGGGGGCACCTTTGGTGCCCCCCTGTTGATCCCTGCACCCTGTGGCAGGCACCTTAAGGCAAGACAGTTTTCATGTGATGCCTGTATGGGGCCTCCATTCTTATATATAGAGCAACATTTTGGTCTGTTAAATTAAACACAATAGTTTTCTTTAGAGTTGTTATTCTGAACTCAAGTATTTGAAAGAGCTTTCTTACGCGATTATGAAGAAAATGGTGTTTTGGTGAAATAAAATATTTGGCCAAGATCGCACAATTTAAGCCAGGAAGCCGAGATTTAGCCAGGTTTTTTGATTTTCACTTTGTGAAATCAGCTACTAAATGCGTGTCTATCTGCCTTTCTTTTTTATGGTAAAACTTTGTTTTTACTTTTGTACACTTTATGGCAACTTTTATGTAGCACGAACTCGACCCAATGGTATTGTAGGCCTTTGCATAAGCACAAGGTACACAGGGACGTCTTAAGGATTGTGGGGGCCCTGGGCCAAACATATTGTGGGGGCCCCTTTTCAAATAGCTTTCAATTTATGATCCAGTTTAGCTCTTTTATGCCCTCTTTGGCCAGGTCACTGACAATGCACACACACACTGGTCCAAATTCTAAACCTGTTTACATTCTAATATTTAGGATAGTGATGTGTTTTCAATATTGTAACACAGCAGTATTTCACTAATATTACTACAAATAATCTCTGTGACATACGAATATGTAAGGTCCTGTTTTGATCTAAAATAAACTTTTAATGTATGTTGTGTGAAACAAAAACACATTTCTCTGCAAAATGTTTCTAATAGACTCTCACACACCACCCACATTAAAAGTAAATTAAAGGAAAAAAGTATTTGAAACAATCTGTTGAAGAATTATTCAAGGTCATCCGGGCATGAACAGAGCTGGCTCTCTCAGGGGGCCCCTTGAAAGGCTGGGGCCCTGGGCCAGAGCCCACTTTGCCCATGCCTTAAAACGTCTCTGAAGGTACATTACACATGGTCACTCACATTCATTTTTTCAGGCATGGAGGGATTATGTGATTTTCAAGAATCACAGAAAGGTGAGCTGGCGCCGGGACTCGACAGTCAGTGGGTTTTCTTTTACGGAACAGCGTGTTTTACTTTAGAAAGTTGGGCAATCTACGTTCGTGCCTCGTTATCATTTTTTTGTTTACATTTGTTTATTGAGTTTCATAATGGTAACTCACTGCAGGTTACACAGGCTACACAGCTGTATCACAATACAGTTTCAGTCTATTAACATTTAGTAAGCAGGTTTGTAGTGCAGCGCGCCAAAAATAATAACAAATATATAAATCTGGCTCTGCATGTCTTCTTTTGGATTAATTAACAGGATCTCCATGCTTGCTCGCAAGTAGCCGCCCTGCAAGGTTGGGGGCCCCCTTAATGGAGTCTGTTTGGATACGAGGAGTATCGAGGCGCCATGACCTGCTTGTCACTGACCGGACGAAATGGATTTTCCGGTGCTTATCTGGTTATGTGACGAGAAAGGGAGAAGAGAGAGGTTAATGCCTCTCTTGGAAAGTTTCGGATGCCATTTTCAGGACAAACTGCTTTCCGTTTGAAAAATACTCATATGAGCATTTTTAACTGGGTATTAAACAGGATGCACGTCAAAGAATATAATTATGACTATGGTGCCTAAGGACGCTATGCAGTAAGATATAACAAGATCGCACCATATCCATGAACTGTAATTACCATACTGGTGCATCCTGGGACCAGTAGTTTTGTGACATCAGAACACATGGGTAATGGACATAAGCACCTCCTTCTGGCAACTCAACTCCCCTGTAACCAAGGCTACATCAGCCGAAAGGCGTAAGGACAGGAGTTTGCTGCACTCCCATAGAGAACATAAATGTTTGGTTTTCTCTTCCGAAATCTGGCTCTGCATCTCTTCTTTTGTGTGTATATATATATATACATATATATATATATATATATATATTCACTTAAAAAACCATAGGTTTCACACATGTTATAGTTAGGTGGATATTTCACTCGTAAAAAACCAATGAAATTCCTCCGTTATAGTTAGTTCAGATAACTATAACTCGCCCGCCCGCAATCCTCTGCTCATGACGTCACATATTACATCACTCATGACATGGTCAGTGGCATCACTCTTGACATCACTGATGACATCATCCTTGTGATAGAGTGGCGGTCGCGCGAGTTATAGTTATCTGAACTAACTATAACAGGGGAATTTCATTGGTTTTTTACGAGTGAAATATCCACCTAACTATAACATGTGTGAAACCTATGGTTTTTTAAGTGAATTTGCAAGGTTTTTTAAATGCTAATTCCTAACTATAACGTGTGTGAAACCTATGGTTTTTTCAGTGAATTTGTATGTTTTTTTTAAATGCTAAGTTATGTATGTATTATTATTTTTTTTACATATTTATTTTTCAATAAACTACGTATACATTTTTTTTTTTAAATGGTTTTTCACCGTGCGCGCACCCCCGTGATTTAAAAAAAAAAATTTTGAAATGTTTTTTTCTGCCTTCGGGGTCCTTCAGGGAGCCCCTGATAAAGGCTAGGGGGTCAGGAACTCTCTACTCTGCCCCCTTTTCACGTTCGCCACCTTCCTGTTCCACTCTCGCACTGAAAACAAACAAAATGGCGGCCGACACTTCCTGATTTCGACCGATTCGAACGTAGACTGACATGTAACAACCAATCAGAATTACGCTCGCGCACGTTAGGGTGCGCGCACGGTGCGCGGCTATAGATATGTATGTGCTTTTTACTGCAATTTTCTCTGGAACTACTGAACAGATTGACTCCATATATACAAAAGGCACATCCCTGACCTGAGGACTACCTCTCTGCCAAATTTCAAGTAATTCTGTTCAACCGTTCGGGCTGTACCTTTGACTAAAGGTCCTATGGGAAAATGCATGGGGAAAACGCGTTTTGGGACCCCCCTTTTTTCTCGGCCCCCGCTTGACGAACCCCCCCGAGACTTTCAGGGTAGGAGCTGAGCGGAGCGCCCCATTAGTTTTGAAAATTTCGTGAAGATTCGTCAACCGGCACCAAAGTTATTCAAAATAGAATTTTGAGATTTCCTATGGAAACACGGTCCTAACTATAACTATCTACTGGCGACCGCCAGTAGATAATATAGATAGATAGATAGGTAGATAGATAGGTAGATAGATAGGTAGATAGATAGATAGATAGATAGATAGATAGATAGATAGATAGATAGATAGATAGATAGATAGATAGATAGATAGATAGATAGATAGATAGATAGATAGATAGATAGATAGATAGATAGATAGATAGATAGATAGATAGATAGATAGATAGATAGATACCATGAAATACCTATTGTATTACAAAGATGCCTGTGTTGGTCCAATGAATATATAGTATGACAATTTACAACATAACATCTATGAAACAAGGGTATTAACACATTGACTCCTTCCCTCAAAGATTCAGACTTTGAATTCGTGCCTCGTTATCATTACAGTGACAGAGTGGAGGCACTTGATTTGATGCAATCTTTATGTATAGCTGGTGAAAGTGTAAAGTGGTGTGAGATGAGGCACAAGCGACCTGTATTTCCACTGGGATGCAGGTATTCTGCTGCATTGAGTTTTTCTTCCGAACAGAGCGCAAATCACTGATCCTCACTAATTTGAGGAAGTGAGAGTTCCCCTCTCCTGGTAACCTAGGACAGCACCAACTGGCCTATTTAGAGTACTAGAAGCATGGCGCATACCAGAGGGAGTGTGGTGCTCACTCACCTCTGATGTTACCTGCTGTACAGGGATCTGTTTGTGAGACTGTGTGTACACATAACCAGTCCTTAATTTGAGCCGGTGGTTTCCGGTGCTCGGCACTGATAGTAATTGTCAACACCAGCTGCTTGTGACAGGGTGGCGCTGTCTGGCTAATTTAGAGATGTCCACAGCAACAGCTAATTATTAATTCAATATACATGAGAAATTACTATTACATGCCACCCAAGCAATTCTTATAGCTTTGTGGGCCTGCAATAGTCCGAATTGTCATATTTGTAGCAGTGTGATAGTTAGTAGTTGTGTCGTTGCTATAATGGACAGAATAGCAGGTGCAATGTGTGGTGCAAGCTACAGTGACAGCCCTGTCACTTTTTTTTTTTCAAATTAAGCACTGACACGTACATGCGAAAAGGTGTCTAAACATACTTGGTAGCGGGACGGTGTGCACATAAACCTGTATATGGTACAGGACTCCCTCAGTACCCACAGGCATTCACAATTCTAAACTCTTGCTTCTACCCCATCCACGGGAAACGCGAATTGGATTCACTTCAAGGGTGCTTTTAAGTGAAGTTGTGAAAAAGAACGGACGAACGGCCATTTTCCAACTTCACATGAGGCGGGGGTTCTCTTTGGGGGCCTGATGTACCCTCCCTCAGCTAATGGAGTACCAGGTAGAATACCTTGCTGTCAGATGCTTGTGTAGTTGTGCTCTACCTTGTATGACTTCCACATGTCTTTATTTTTTTTTTATTCCTCAAGTAGGAAATAGCATATACCCCATAAGTCATTACGGCTGCACAAACAACGCATACGCTATAATTGTCTGCTATCTGTCTTTATATCTTTATTTCTGAATTGTCCTTTCTGATGCTCTGTCTGCCATCACCAGGCCTCTGCCAATTCGACACATCTCTTTGCTTTGCAACATTATTTTAAATATTGGTTGTTAGAAATGGGGGTCTCTTGTTGGCAGTGGTATGCACCATGTCCAAGAAGGGACCCTTCCTTCTAGTCAGGATAAGGGGATTACACACCCAAGAGAACCCCTTAGTAGCTTGGCACTAGCAGTCTGGCCTATCTCAAAGGTAATGTGTAAAGCATTTGTACATAACACACACAGTAAATCCATATTTAAATCTATATTTGTATTTAAATCCATATTGGTAAAGTGTGAACTTATCATCCGTTAAGGTTTCAAGGCGCAGGTGGCCATCGGGGAGATTAAGTGAGATTTTACCCAGAGTAACATGGTGCTGAGTTGAGCTGCCGCCAGCGCTGGAGATCGAACCATGAGCCTTGCGCTCCGGAGTCAGTCACTCTGGCCGCACCACACCAGCTTAGAAAAATAAAATATCTTTATCTAAACCAAACAAAAACAAAACGATAAAAATCCAACATACACAACTCAAAATATGACCTTTAAAAGGTTTTACGAATTCTGTCCATAGGAAACTATGAATGTGGTAATTTTACACCAAGTAGCTTCAGATGCATCAAAATTCACAAGGCAAACAGCCGCAGAGGAGGCAAGCGTCGTTAAACACAGTGATGCGTTTGTTCCTGAGTCCACGGGAAGGCGATGCATCAGTTCTGCTGCATACAGAAGTGTTGCATTAAATACGGACTGTAGGGGGAAGCGATGCTTCAAAATCCAAGACGGTTCTGGTCTGAGGGTGATATGTCGGAAAAACTTGGTGCACAGGTGCGTTGGGTGAAAATCAAGATATGCTGGAGGTTGATGCAGCGGCAGAAAACGCGCTATGTCGATTATTTTCAGCCGTGGTCCCACAGTGCGTCGATGTTTTCAGACGCACAGCCTGGCCTGCGTCGGGGTCAGTGCGGGTGTCTCGGACTTCGGAGACAAAGTGTGCTGAACCCAGGCTGCAGTGGATTTTTCGGCTGCAGACAGGTGCTGCGCTAATTTCTTTGACCGCCTGCCGGCGATGCATGGAAGCTTCTTGTGAACGGCATCGGAAAAACAGGTGCTGGAAGGGGGATGCGTCGATTTTCATGTCTTCCTGATTCTTTTTGCAGCAGGAACAACCTCCAAGGGCCCAGAACTGGAATTGGCACCAGTAGGCAGGTTAGAACTCTCAGCAGTGGAGTTCAGGGATGCTGCAGATGAAATCTTTGTGTCCCTGAAACTTCTTAACGGGAGGCAAGCTCTTCTTCAAGCCCTTGGAGAATCTTCTCAAACAGGATACAGCAAAGTAAAAGTCCAGTCCTTTCCACTGCCCACAGACAGAAGCAGCAACTGCAGGCCAACCCAGCAAAGCAACACACAGCAACGGGGCAGTACTCCTCCTGACAGCTATTCAGCTTTTGTTATTGGCTGGGTCCTCTTGAAGTGTGCTAAACGTCTGGGATTTTAGGCCCAATAATTACACCCCTTTTGGCCTTTGAAATCTTTGTAGTTTACAAGTTCCTGCCTTGCCTGGCCTTGGCTCGAGACACATTCCAGGGGGGTGGAGGCAGCATTGTGAGAGGACAGGTGCAGCCCTATTCAGGTGCAGGTGACAGCTACTCCCACCACTCTAGCTAAGGAAGGCCCACCAGCCTGCCGATGGGCTATCAGCATATACAGGGCACACCTCAACTCCCCTTGTTTGGCTGTCTAGAGTGAATGCACAAACAGGCCCCTGTCAGCCTAAATGAGATGTTGAATCTAAACTGGCAGAGGCACAGCATGGTTAAACAAGAAAATGCCTACTTTTTAAAAGTGGCATTTTCATACACTAAATTTAAAAATCACATTTGCCAAAAGATGGGTTATTCAATTCTGAGCACAGGGAGACCAAACTCCAAATCTCTAGCTGTTCCCAATCAAAAGTTACACTTGTAAAATGTTACAAGGCAGCTCCAATGCCTTCAATGTCTCCATACTTCCCATTTTTAGCACACCTGCATGTGGAAAACAGCTCCAAATGCCTCAGAATATCTACATATCTCTCAGAGGTGAAAGGCATAAAACCCTGGTCTCTCAGATCTTGTCCATTTTCCCTTTTTTTCTTCTTCTGTCTGGGATTCAGTCCCTTTTTTTAACTCGTCCCCAAGGTGACTGCAGAAGGGCCAAGACATGCTTATGGCCAGTGCAGATCAGTCTACCAAAGATAGCCCCCAAAACGAGGCTCAGATTAAAGAACGATTCAGCTGGCTGAATGATGTGGAGAAAGGCTTAGTTACTGAAATGTAAGAGCAGGCAGTAATATGCAACACTCCATGTGAGGTGTGAGGGCATCTGTTCATGCAATTTACTGTGATTGGAGATTCTTTTTATGGAGCTTCAAACATTGGCTTTTCAATTTTGAGGCATCTGCCGCCTGGTGAGGCTCTGATTTCCTGGATGCAAATTTGCCCTAAAAGACAATCAATCAATCAGCATTTGTAAAGCGCGTCTCTGTCACTCCTAGGGGTATCTAGGCGCTGTGTCTTAGTAGAAGAGCCAGGTTTTAAGCCTCTTTCTGAAGTCTACCAGCGAGGGGGTTGGTACAGAGCTAGAGGGGAAGGTCGTTCCATATCTTGGCTGCGATGTAGGAGAAGGAGTGTCAGATGCAGGGGGTGTGTGTGTGAGGGTGAGTGAAGAGAAACATAGGTATCTAGCTGGCTGGTGAAAGTTCAGTTGATGGTTGAGTTAGGCAGGTCCTAGGACATGGAGGGTTTTGTAGGCGTGCGTGAGGATCTTGAACTGGCAACTTTTCTGGATGGGGAGCCAGTGGAGGTTTCTCAGGTGGGGGGTGATGTGGGTTCATTTGGGGAGGTCCAGGATGAGACTGGCTGCAGCGTTCTGTATGGTCTGGAATCTTCTGAGGAGCTGGATGGAGATGCCGGAGTAGAGGGAGTTGCCATAGTTGAGGAGGGCCTGAGTGACAGTCTTTCTGGTGTTGGTTGGGATCTATCTGAGATTCTGTGGAACATGCGTAGTGTTTGAAAGCAGGAGGCGGCAACTGTGTTAACTTGTCATTTCATGGTCATTTGGCTGTCAAGGATGATGCTGAGGTTGCGTGCGTGGTTGGTCGGTGTGTGTCTGAGTTTTGCAGGCCAACAGCTGTAGTCCCATGTGGAGGCGTTCTTCCTGAATATCAGTACTTCAGTTTTGTTGGCATTGAGTTGGAGGCAGTTGTCTCTCATCCATTCGGCTACGTTGGTCATGGCATTGCAGAAGTTGGTTTTGTTGTTGGTGAGGTCCTCAGTGAGCGAGAAGATCCATTGAGTGTCATTTGTATAGCAGATTAAGTTGAGTCCATGGGATCTGATGACATCTGTAAGGGGGGTCATATAGATGTTTAATGGGGTGGGGCTGAGGGTTGATCCTTGCGGTATGCCGCATAAGATGTTGTTTGGTGGGGAGGTGAAGGGAAGCAGTCAGATGCTCCATAGCTGCCAAGGTTTCAGATTGCTATGTGTGACATTTTCATCGTTTCAGTGTAAAAATGAGTGACATTACACTTTTCTTGTGAACAAAATCAAGCATTAAAGACGAGGGAAACATAAATATCAGAAATTACACCTTTTTGAGCAACAAGGAACTCTAAGAAGTTACTAAACTAAAGTGCGCTAACAGCAGGCAGCTGAAAATTGGACTGCGTGACTGCACAGTTCTCAGACTCAGTACACTACAGGCAGGGGGCGCAAGCAGCTCAGAATGATTGAAGCATTCATTGTATTTATTAAGAGGAGCCATAGCAAGTTAGCTGAACTACTACATACCAGCGTGGCAGGTTCAGGCAGGCGCACTCGGTTGGGAGCGCTATATAAATAAAATACTGTACTGCTTACTTTCAGAGGGTCTGCTTCCACTGGGAATTACGGGTTCAACTGGTGGCAATGGAATATTTATATAACTTCCAGGTTTTCAGATTGCTTATGTGTAACATTTCTATGGTCTCCATGGGAGTGACACTTTCTTGCTAGTAAAACCAAGCAGTGAAGTCAATGGAAAGAGATACATATCATTATGAGCAATGAGAAGCTCTAAAAAGATTTTAAAACTGCTTCAAAGCACCTGAAATGGAGGGTCACACGTGCCCTGGAGCACCTCAAACTCCAGTAGCGCAGTTAGGAAGCAACCCACATGATCACAAAGTCCAGGTTCTTTTTTTAAAGCCAGGTGTAATTTGTATGCTGGGATTTGTATCATGCCCATTCTGTAGGAAAGGAAAAAAGAAAACTACAAGTCCCAGCATGCACAGTGTTATAGGATAAAAAGTTACTCTAAGGAAGTTTTACAGGGCAGTGTCTCTTCACATAAGGGCTGGACTGGCGATTTGTGATTGCCTAAACTGTGGTAGTTCACAGGACCTGAGCGCTAGTCCTTGCGGGGTCCCTTTCCAGTCAGAAATGGCGTAGAGGTGCCTCTGGTCTCTGCCAGGGTCTGCTGTGCTCCTGATTGCACTGGTTTTGCTCTGTACGCAGGGGCTGAGGCCCTCTCTCAGAGGCTCAGGGCTGCTGCAAGTGTTGTCCTGCGTCAGTGAGCTCTCACTCTGTGCACGCCACGGGTTTCAACAGCAGGCAGCAGTGGGAGGGTGGCCTGAGCAGACCTCGGAGACTCCCAAACAGCATCTATTTTCGCTCAGAAGAGTTTTATTATGGCTGACTGGCCAAGAGCACTGGCACTTTTATTCTTGAGTGTTCTTCACCCACGCCCTAGCTACAACTTACTGAAACTGGGGGCATATTATCAAGCACAGCGTTAAAATTATCGCCGCTTTAGCGGCAGAAAACTGCCGCTAAAGCAGCTATAATGGGTTTGATAATATGCCGTAGAGAATTCCAATAGAAGCCCCTGTTGACACCAGAACATGGGCTTCTATGAGAATTCTCAAGGGCATATGATCAAGCCCCTTATCGCCGCTTTAGCATCAGTTTTCTGCCGCTAAAGCGGCGATAATTATAACGCCGTTTCTTGATAATATGCCCCCTAGTTACTACAGAATATGAGTTGATAGGCTGGCGAAATCCAGTTTCTGCGGGCTGTCCGGGGAACGACATGGCAGAGTGATAACAAGGCTCTAGCTGTTGCTATTAAACTGCACCCGCTGTGTCGTCCTCTGCAGTAATTACTCCGACCACTTGCCATCACCAGTCAACAAAATCACGAGGGAGCCGACCGGCTGCTCCACTATCATCGGTGCTACCATGCACTGTGTGGCGCAGGCCACAGGGGGCGCTTTACAGAAGCAAGCCACTGATGTGTGTGAAATAAGTCGTCCTGACGAGCAGCTATCTATGGAGAGATCGATGCAATCTGAAAGGGTGCTTCGGCGTTTTGCCTACCGACTGGGTGTTTCAGAGCCCAAGACAGCGCTCCTGTATGGTAGGTTATTTAAGGCCAACATATGGCTTAATATGCGCTCCACATCATACACATAATATAATCTACAGCAAGCATCTGTGGCGCTCCCTTCCCAGGCCTGCAGACAGGCTGAATTGGTATACCGGCAAAGCGCAGATTAAGCACGGCACGGGAGGCTGCTTTTAGGAGCACGTTGATGATGGTGATTAACAAAGGTGTCAGAGAGCGTGACTAAGCATTTTAGTGTGGTGATGCGGACACCAGCACTAGAATGCATTAGTCTAACGCCTGATGCATGGTACTTGGCAGGGCTGATGCTCTATGTGGTTGGTCGCGGGGTGGTCTTGTGGGCAGGAGTGGTGCAGGGACTTCCATAGGTTGTGTCGCAGGAGAAGTGGCAGTGTTGGCAGGTGAATGGTCCTTTAGTAGATTGTGCGGAGGAGGAGACGCAGCTGTTTCGACGTCCAGGGTCCAGGTCCCAGAGTTCCTTGACGGTGTACCATCGGGTGGTGGGAGGGCCAGGGGTCCTGGTGCTAGGCATTGGACAACCACTATTGCATTGGCAGCGAGCCCGCTGCGCGCATCCACTGTGTAGTCGTGCTGCAGCCTCCATTGGTGGTTCCGGTGGTGCAGGCAACACAGGGGCAGCAGGCGGGCCTGGGACAGCACGAGGGGCAGGGGCAGGGAGAGACGGCAGCGCAGGGACAGCAGGCAGCGCAGGGACAGCAGGCAGAGCAGGCACAGCACAGGGACAGCAGGCAGCGTAGGCTCAGGGACAGCAGGCAGCGCAGGGACAGCAGGTGGCAAAGGGACAGTAGGTGGCACAGGGACAGAAGGTGGCACGGGGACAGAAGGCAGCCCAGGGACAGTAGGTGGGGCAAGGACAGGAGAAGACACAAGGACAGCAGGTGGGGGAGGGATGGCAGGCAACGCAGGGACAGCAGACAGGGCAGGGACAGAAGGCAGTGCCGGGACAACAGGAAGGGCAGGGACAGCAGATGGCACAGGGGCAGCAGAGGTGGAGCAGGAACAGCAGGTGGCGCAGGTAGGGCAGGGAAAGTTGGCGGCGCAGAGGTAGCAGGCATCACAGGGACAGCAGGTTGGGAAGGGACAGCAGGCAGGGCAGGGACAAAAGGCTGCACAGGGACAGCAGGCAGGGCAGGGACAGAAGGTGGTGCTGGGACAACAGGGGCAGAAGGTGGTGCTGGAACAGCAGGTGGGGATGGGAAAGCAGATGTCACAAGGACAGCAGGCAGCGCAGGTGGGGCAGGGAAAACAGGTGGCACACGGGCAGCAGGCGTAGCAGGGACAACAGATGGCGCAGGTACAGCAGATGGTGCAGGGACAGCAGGCAGCGCAACGGGGCAGGGCAGGGAAAGCAGGCGGTGCAGGTGGGCCAGGGACAGCAGGCGGCTCAGGAAAAACTGGTGGCGCAAGTGGGGCAGGGAATGCTAGCGGCACAGGGGCATCAGGCGTCACAGGGACAGCAGGTGCAACCGGGATAGAAGGCAGCACAGGGACAGCAGGCAGGGCAGGGACAGAATGCTGCACAGTAACAACAGGTGGGGCAGGGACAGCAGGCAGCAGAGCGGCAGTAGGCTGCGCAGGTGGGACAGGGAAAGCAGGCAGCGCAGGGGCAGCAGGCGGCGCAGGAACAGCAGGTGGGGCAGGGACAGCAGGCGATGCAGGGACAGCTGACAGAGCACCGCCTCCATTTATTGTCGCCCTCACCCCGCCTTTCAACCAGTCACTGAGGTGTCCCTCCCCCAAACACACCTGTGCTCTTCTTTGTACATGTTGTATGGCAGTGTGGGTTGCTGTGCAACATGGCTTAAAGGTAAACATAAAGAGCTACGATGCTTTCAACGCTGGTTGGGTCATAGTGCTTTCTTTTTCTTACTCTAAGTCATGTTGCACAGCAGCTCAACTACTGTGAAACATGTAAAAAAAAACATTAACAGAGCCAATAGATTATGCATAAGTGAAACCTATTGGCTTTGCCAATGCTTTTCTAAATATCTACTTTCGACCTCTTCTGAATCGTATCAGACCTTTTTGGGGGTAAAGCTTTGTTGAATTTAGATGGAACCCAGGTGATCATACGACTGGACAATTAGGCACCTAACTCTTTTTTTAACCTGCACAGTTGTTTGGCTGGGATCCAGCAATGGAGGGGGGCATAACTTCTTGAAGTTAAACGAGAACAAGACTGGGTCCTGTTAACTGGCCTACACTGTAGTATTTTGCTTACTTTGGGATATGTTGCACGTCACCACCTGCAAATGCAGACCCAAGATAGGTGAAGCTAATGGGTGTGGCTTTAATGTGCACGCATAATGCTGTTTATCAAATAAAGTCCGCTCATTTTCGCTTTGCCAATGGTGGAACAAAGTAGCATAAACTGATTACTTTCTGTATACATTGCATATAGAAGATAAAGAACTGACCGTGACAAACAGTGTGATTTGGTGTACTTTTCAGATATAAAATAGTTCCATGTACATTGTCCTGGATTCACCTTCTGTCAGGTGAAACAATATACCAAATAGCCAATGGAATGAGGTGAGAGGGTGAGACCCCAGCGAGTGGATCCAATACCAATTCCATGAGTATTTTAAAAAAACAGGCAATCTGTTAAGGCAGATCTAATTAGTTGGCGACATAGCATCTCCTTGAAAAGGGATAGAATTTACCCTGAAGCCAACATGCACATGCCTAAATTAAAGTGGTACTCTGGCCTGCAAGATACTGCTACGTTTGGGCATTCAGGAACATTTTCGATGAGTGACACTCTGGAATGAAGAGCTAGAGTCATTAAGGGTCAAAGGATAAATATTTAGTTGAGGCAGAAATGATGTCCCCTGTTAGTGAACTGCTGTTGGGGTTATAGTGCTTTGTTGGGTGCTGTGTGCGCCTCCCTTTGCCACTGACACACTGATGGCTCAGCCAATAGTGAAGGTGCAGCGAGACGTTGTAATTACAGTAATGTGTGTTTACAACGGGCGTGCTAGTAAACTCGTGCAGATTAGATTGTGGTCGGGATCGTCATCCGCTCATTAGACGTCACATTACGTCTCACGGCGGAGGAGTGTGACGCAAGACGGAAGCTTTACAGTGTTGTTTTGATCAAGCTGTGGTAGACCTGGACTGCACTTCACCCTTAGTAAACATGGTAAGAGCGCAGCCTCTAAAAACCCTGGGCCAAGTACCTCCCAGACAAAGGCAAAATAACAAACTCCTCATTTTAAAGTCTAATTTTTGGACTGAATCGGGATACTTTTCCTTCAAAAGAAAGACTGTCGAGATTTATGTTTGGGCCACAGTGCACGGAACGAACCACGATTGACTCACCATAAGTGTGAAAAAGGCCGCTTTGTTGAAGACAGGTGCACCTTGCAAAACATAGCCTCGGCCTTTGCCTCACAAAACTATAGCTAACTATACAAACTTCATCTACTAATCCTCCTCCCCCCACCCCTAAGGTTTCCCCAAACACAATTGCAATTTATTTAACAGACCCCAACTTGATCAATACTTTCGCCCCTTTAAAAACGCTGTAACCTCATCTCAAACTATCTAAAGATCTATCTACTCGATCAATAACTGTTAACCCTTTAAACGCTGTAACCTCTTCTCTACCTGTCTACAAATCTATCTACTAAGTATAATCTATCCTAACCTCATTACCTACCTGTCCCCAACCATAAAATAAAACAGTAATAAATGGCCAAAAATAGGTAACAGACGCCACTCAGAAATCGTCCTTACAACTTTTCTGACCCCCCATAGGCCCCTTCTAGGATAACGTCTTATATCCATGGCTGCATCTAAGACTTCCTTTATTTGGATCAAGTATAACTCCATCCTGAAGCAAGACAAATGCACCCCATCATCCCTGAATTTATTTTTTGCCGAATACCTTTGCTCTGGGCAATCCACCACCGAATACTTTAGTTCTGGGTGCTCTACCCTGCCAAAACCTGCCTCTCTGCAAAACTCCCTCATTTCGCTGTTTACCTTCCACCTGGCTTTTTCAATGGCAACAGGACTATTTGCCCCCCTCTAAGGCCTTCTGGGAATAAACTCACTCCACACCACAAAGCACCCAGACCACTGCCTCTTGATCTCCCGCAAATCCCTTTTCATCTGCTTCAACAGAGATAACCCTTACACACCACTAAATCATTCTCCCCCAAGTGAATTAACAGCACATCTGGACAAACATGTTGACGCAGTAACTTATTTAACAGGGGGAAAAGCTCGCGCCAACGCATGCCCCCTTTTCCACTGCCAATACCTCCAACATGCCTGAGGCCCCCAAGGGTACTTGCGTCAACCCCCCTGCATCCCACCAACCTCCCACTGGACTGGGCCCTCCATGCCCCCAACGAGCACCTTGGACACTTGTGGCACCCACTGCGATAAACGCAGCGGGAACCTCATGGCGCATATCCTCGCGCACTGCCCTACCCTTCCACAAATGTCTGTGGGGGGCGCCTCGTGGCGCTCTGCCCGCGTTTCTCCCGCTTTGCAGGAGCCGCCTTGGCTCTGTGGCCCCCACCACATACCTCAGTACTCTTTCTCTTCACACCGCCTCACAGCGGCGAACACTCCAAGATCGCGGTGGCCATGCCCCCAGCCGAGCCGTGGTCTCTGTCGGGCCTCGGATGAGGTCCATGCGGCCGGCTTCTACCAGGAGCCGCATGGCCTCCTGGACGCGTGCATCGTTTCGTGCCATTGCTCAGTCGTGCAGGCAAAAAACCCTCTTTCAGGCCTCAAATCCCTTTACCAAAAACTTTCCCTAGCTGACGGTACCACACGGCAGCCGTGTCACCTTCCAAAATGGCCCAAAAACCCCAGGGGTTCAAGCCTCCCTGCCGGTCGGCTGCCCTCCCAAAGCCCCATTATAATTAATTATTTTTGAGGTTATCAAAACAAGCAATTGTCAATTAGCAAGTGAAGTTGCACAAACAGAATCAGACACCAAATATTGTACAAAAATTCCAAGCACATACCCTTTATGTTTTTTGTGTCAGACTACCAAACACAAGTTCTGCAGCAGCATGGGTTGAGGCTGCAATCCCCAAATGTTAGTTCTCCTGCTAAACTCACGTTTCCTTTTCACTTTTTGCCACCCAAGGCCTGAGATTTGCAGATGCATAATTTCACAAGAGCCCAGTACTGAAAGTGGGTCTGGGCCTACGGCGTGCATTATCTATGTATGCATGCTCGATTTGCATTCAGCGAACATAGCATTAGGCAAGGACAGTCCGACTACCACCTTACTTTTCTCTCCTATTGCACTAACGCTCTTTGTCTTGTTCTTGTAGTTCTTATATTTGTTTTACTCCTTTTCTCTTATTAATCATACTCCCTTTTTCCCTTTTTTCTTCCTTTCTATAATTGTTTTGCTGTTTTCTTTTTTGCTATTTATCATTTATCTCTTGATTTCATCCTTTGTGTTTCCTTCTTTAGCCATTCTCCATTTTAGTGCCTCTGTCCTCTGCAGTCCTTTTTCCACTCTCGCTCTTACTTCCCCTTACCTACACTTTCTCCCCTTACAACATCTGTTTCTCTCATTAATTCATCTTCTCATTAACTAGACTTTCTCTCCATACTACAACGTCTCCCATTAATTAATCTTCTCTCCCTTTAGTTCCCCTTCAGTTCACCTTTTACCCATTCTGCTCTTCTTTTTCTTCTCTTGCTCTTCTTTTTCTTCTCTTTCTCCTCTTTAGCTTATTCTCCCATTAGCTCTTCTTCCTTCCTTGATCTTTTCTTCCTATTAGAGCCCCCTCACTGCAGTTCATTCCTTCATGCTTTGGCTACTCATTTACCCTTTTAGGTCCTCTTTCTACCCTTTAGCGTTCAGATTTCTATTTTCTGCAAAAGTGTGAAAATAATTCTACAGACTGTCACATATCTGTATAAAGTTTTGGTCCTCTTTTGTAGGAATACCTTAATGGCTGACCAAATTTAGCGCCACTGCTACACCTCGTTAGAGCAAAGCAGAACCCATTGTCCCCTAAACAGCACAGCATGCTGTGTTTATTGTGTCATATTTTCTTGTAATGATGACCTCACAAGTGAAAACTGCACCTGCGTTCCTGCAAAAATTCTGCATAGGGATGTGAGGTCTGCATCCGTGTACAAGTACCGGCACACCCCTCCTATAGAATCTTCCACCGTGAGAAGGATGTTGAGTAGTTGAATACGCTCTTTCCTCCGGGTATCATCCGCTGTCAGACTGGCATCTATCAAACACCTTTATTAGAGAGTAGGACTTCTTTCTTCACACATTACTAAATATATTTCCCTTCTCCCCGCCCAGGACGACTCATGCTGAGAAGATGTTTACTTACCCTTTATGCAGCAGTAGATCAGATGTGTGCTATTGGGCTGGTTAAGCAATAACTCTGATATCTTATCGACAGCAGAGAGATGACAGATACGTCCAGAGGTCAGGCCTGCATACCTTGTAAAATCTTTTTATCTTTATGCCTGTGATTACCGTTACTCCAGGAGATAAAGAATAAAGTACTATTATAGGTTTGCCAAAATGTAGAAACTTTGTTCTGGTGGAAAAATCTGATAAAAGTGTTTAGGGGCAGTGCAAGCACAGGAAGGGGAGAGGGAGTACTTGACTCATATCTGTTTGCTGTTGAATCTTCTGGTGTCGGCTTAGTATGTATGCACTGGCATTTATCCACCAGTGACATAGTGCCATGCAGTAGAGCACAGCACAACAGGGCAGAAAGAAGTCAGAAAAGTTTGAAGATTGTGTACATTTTAGTAGTAAATGGAGTGGGCATTAGGAGTTTCTTTGCTAGGATCAGAAGAGTTATGGGAGCCGAGCGGCTCCTACTCGCAGACAGATGTGTCTTCAGCTATCTTCTTACTTGGGTCAGGCTTGATTGCTTTGTAGGGAATGTAGTTACAAAGTCTCGCGACTACGAAGGAGCGATAAGAACCCTAGGGACCCCAACAATCCACCACAGCCCGAATCTGCATTGGTAGATACTGTGCAGTAGCTCACCAGTGCTTTCATCCATATATGGAGATTCGTTCGCCATATATGGAGCTTCATTTGCCATGGCCACGAAGAGAGGCTAAACCAGAATCACACTTATGCCAAAGTCGATACTGTTATGTATGTTTACTTGGAAACAAACGTCTTTGGCAGAGACTCATGAAGAAGCTACTTCATGGTAAGTAATTTATTATAATAAAAAATGGGGCTGCTCTGAATCACTGGATTAGTTCATGGCAAAATTACGCAATCCATTATTAACAATTTTCTACAGCTCTTTAGGTATCTAGAAGTTGCTTTCATCTTTTACTGTTGAGCTCTGTCCCAAATAGCCCACATGCACAGAGGTCCTGGGTAGCATCTTTGCTCCATTGTGAGGAACCTATCTTCTGAAGCTGTGAAGTCCACCTCATCAGATCAATAAAGATCTCAAATTTTAACAAAGTGTAGGGTGCCCTTTAGGTATAGGAAATAGGTGAGTGTTTTTGGAGACTAAGGGGCAGATTTACTAGTTTCTCATGCAGTGCAGCAGCCAAAAATACTGTGCTGCGTGGTAAGAAGAGATCGGCGCCATATTTACAGAAATATGGCACTCTCTTTCCCTCTCCGTAGCGCAGAAATATGCTGCTGTGAGCCACGGAGTCACCTTTTTGCTGTAGCATAGGTTTTGTACTGGAAGATTAACCTTCCAGTACAAAACACCATGCTTAGACTAACTTGAAACCTTTTCCCACTTTGTATGTGTGCTGTAAAGTGCAGCACACATACAAAGTCAGAAAAGAAAGGAGAAATAAACAAAAATCTCCTTCATAGTGCCTATTTGAAATTGGCGCTATTTTTTCACACTAAACCCAGTCTACTTTTTTTTTTTAAACTCTTTTTATTGTTACATGTATAGTGGTTTGTCCATACAGGGATTGAATATACTTCAGGAGCATTGCGTTTCTACATTTCTGCACATTATTCAAGTTGCAACTTCCGTTCTTGGGAACAAGCGTGAATCTTATTACATCATATAATTTATCTTATAGACCTCTGTAAGTCTGCCAGGCCCCCCAGATTACCTCCCCTTTTTTGGGGCATCCCCTGCTCTTATATATCATAACATCTGCTTGCCAACACCTGTCCAAGTTGTATTCCCACTCCTCCTGTGTCAGAACTGCGGTCAACCCCCTCCCATCTCTTTCCCACATTTCACTTTGCCACTACTGCTGCTAGCCTTAGCCACTGTTGCACATGCCTCGGCCAGTCTTCGTTTTCATCAATTATCAGCAAGAACCATTTAGGCTCCAGCCACTGCAGCTGCGACTCTTTGCCAGGATCGGACACTCCCAAATTAGGTGGTAGAAGGTCCCTTCTTGCCCACATCCCCTCTGACACTGTGCATTTCCGCTCCTTGCCATCCACTGTAGCACTGACCTGGGGTGATATACCCTGTGTAGCACCTTCGGATGTACCAGTCAGAATCTTGCTCTAATTGCTTCTTCTCTCGGACCTTGAAGCGCCTCCACCCATTCCTCTTCATCCAAGGGGTCCGCATCCCTTTCCCAGGTCGTTATGAATGTACCCATTGGGTCTGGAGCATTATTTGTTATTTTTTTGTAAAGTAGGGAAATAGCTTTCTTCTGCAAGTGGCCCTTCAGGATCCTATCCTCTAGTGGTGTGGCAGCTGTTAGTGTCTCTCCTTCTCTCAGATATTGCTTAAGCGCGTGTCCCAACTGGGTGTATCTAAGCCACTCCCCCCTCCTCAACTCATATTCCTGTTGTAGGACAGCAAACGTGATGTATGCTCGCCCTCTCCATATATCTCCTAGCGTCTCTAGCCCTAGCAGTTCCCATTTGGCAAAGCCCCAGAGTGTGTTAATTTCTTTCAGGCGATCACCCGTCCAGAGGGGTGTCATCTCTGTGAGTTTGTCTTCGCACCCTAGATATTTTCCCACTGCCATCCTTGCCCTGACAACTGTTCTAGTGTATCATATTGCCCTCGGACCTCTCGCCCACATGGCAAGTCTATCCACCCAATATGCTAGGTCCGCGTTATCATCAAACATCCATCCATTTACTGTTACTAATTGGGCTGTCCAGTAGTAATTGCGGATGTCGGGCACCGCTAGACCACCATCCTATATCCCTCTTTGAAGTTTTCTCAGGCTATTCGCCCGCGTTACAGCAGCAAATGGATTTCTGAGTTCACTCGTTGGAAGAACGATAGGGGCAACTCGAAGGACGTGTTTTGCAACGCATATAACAGTCGGGGAAGGGCCATCATTTTAAACATAGCTGCCTGACCCATCATTGTAAGGAGCATGGCCCGCCAGTATTTAGCATCTGGTATGAACCTGTCTAGCTGTTGGCCCATGCTCTAACGATAGAACTCTTTGGCGTCTCTTGTAATGTGAATCTCAAGGTATTTAAAGCCTTTTGTCTCAACAGGTACCTGACATCTAGATGTAAGGGCGGGCGGTTCCCCCGACAGAGGATATAATAAAGACTTATCCCAGTTGATTTGATATCCCGAATATTCCCCTTAAATATGGAAAATCTGTAATATTCGATCTATTGACTGTCTCTGATTTCTCACATACAGGAGAACATCGTCTGCATATAATGAGATTTGGTCCTCCGATTCCTCCCCAATCGGTATCTCCCAGATCAAAGGGTCCTGCTGCACCCATGCTGCGAGAGGCTCCAGGGCAAGCGCGAATAGGATCAGAGACAGCGGGCATCCCTGTCTAGTCCCCCTCTGGAGGGTGAACGCCCGGGATACCGTGGCATTGACTCGCACTCTAGCTAGTGGTTGTTCATATAGGAGTCTGATCCATTTTATAAATTTGGGGCCCATGCCTAGTTTGGCCAGGACCGTGAAAAGGTAGTTCCACTCCACACTGTCAAACGCCATTCTGGCATCTCAAGACAGGAGAGCTGATTGCTCTGTAGAGTATTTTTCGGTCAGTTGGAGTATGCCAAACAGCCTACGGAGATTTAGTCTAGTTCCTCTGTGAGGCATTAATCCCGATTGGTCTGGATGTATAAGAGTGGTAATCATACCGGTCAATTGCGTAGACAGGAGTTTAGCCAGTACCTTAACCTCATAGTTTAGACGTGAGATTGGTCTGTATGACCCACACTCTATTGTTGATTTGCCTGATTTTGGTATTACCGCTATTATTGCAGTTCTTTGGTCAGCTGGAAGTTTGCCCTCTTGCTGTGCCTGTTCAAACATATTCGCTAGGTTTTCTGCAGTTATGTCCAACACCCTGTCTACTTTTTTAATGTCCAACACCCTGTTTACTTTTTTAAGTAAATAGGGTTTAGCATGAGAAATCTTGGGTGGTTGCTTGGGAGCGCCAATGCACCACCAGTGGTGTGCCAGCTTAGCACTATCTAATGGAAAACAGTGCAATGCGGTGCTTTGCGCTACTTTTGATTGTTTTCCAGCTCTAAAAAAGTTTCGCGCTGGCAAGTAAATTAGTAAAAAAACATTAAACATAATTAGCATCACTTTTGTGATGTAAACACCGCGTTAAATCTTCGAAAAAAGAACCCAAGTCTTCTGTCCCTGAGGGTGTGATGCCTCCAAGAGCTGTAGAGGGTGCCCCCGTTAGTGTGCCTATGAAGTGAGGGACATTCTAGCTGAGTGGCAGGAGTAGGGTGACCAAATATTCCGATTGAAAAACCAGGACAGCCATAGACATAGAAAAGGGACTATGTTATGACTGCTGCCGGATCATGGTCACAGAAGGTCTACACTAAACAACTTAAGAATATTGTTAGAAATGGGATTCCTGGTTGGACGAGGTATGCACCTAAGCCAGGCAGGAACCACCAATCTAGTCAAGGTCAGCTAGATACACACTAAAAGATAACCTGTGCTCACCGTCTGGTGGGTTGGCACAGAGCAGTCAGTCTCATCTAAAGAGGCAAAGAGGTAATGTGTTAGGTAATTGTGCAACACACCCACACAGTAACACATGTTTAGAAAAATTGAGAATATTTATCTGAGTGTGGACACGATCGAACTGTCCCTCAACTTGCTTGTGATCTTGGGGAAGAAGGTAAAAGCCAAGGGGGGTGCTCTGTACCTGGCCTTAATGGGTTGTGGACATTAATGACTGAGGCGGGAGTTGATCTAGGTATAATCTAGGTATAATCAAACTTTTAAAATGTCTGCATTGGAATACTCTGGCACAGGTTCGATACAGCCCAGCGGGGAGTGTACATCTACTTTTAAGGTTTCCAAGGGGGTTAGACAGAATTGTATTCTAGCCCCCTTTTTTTATATTCATTCTTTGGAGTGCTTTTTACAAACAAAAGGAAATAATTTGCCTAGAATAGGAGACAGGCCAGTGCCTGTACTTTTGACGACAAGGTGATTTTGCCACATATTGCAAATGGGTTGCAACTTTTATTGAAGTATTTTAATAATTTTATGACTAACTTGAGATTGAAGGTGGGGCGAGGCCAAGATGGCGGCCGCATCGGCATGCAGCCTAGCGAACTCCATCACCAGTCCATGCAAAATCCTTTATTTATCCTCCCCAACTAGTTTAAATCCGCTCGCAAATGATGTCCGGGCTACTGCACCGCTTGGAAGATGCTGTATGTCTGGAGATTCAGGGGGAATAAAAGAGCCGCCATATCCCTGAAACAGCAGCGAGGCGATCGGCTGTTAAGGCCTCTACTGGAGTGGGAGCGGGCCCGAGCTGGCGCTGGGACCCGGTTGCGCTGAGTGGGTGATCCCCGCTGGGGTTGGTGCAACTAATCCCCATTGCTTCGATCCCTGTACGGGCGTGCCCTTGGATCTGCCTGGCTCCATGGGGAGTGCCATGAGGCAGGAGCCAACTACCCTGCTCGGCCATCCCCTGATTACGGGCCTGGCACTGAGAAGATTGCTGCACTGGAGGGTGCGGACCACCTCTGGGGGATTAAGGCCACTCGTACCCGCTGGTGCCTGCACTCCCCACCCGGAGGCCTGAGGTGAGTGCCACACTATGCGAGGAGAATAGGACTGTGCATGACTCCACTGCAACACCCTGGAGGATACCCACAACTGCTGGCTTAGGAGAACCTCTCCCAAGACTATGCCCCACTTTGGAGGGCTCTGCAGGGGTTTGCGAGGCTGCCACCAATCCCCAGTCATTCCTGCAGGTATGAGACAGCTTGTCCTCCATTCCACTGTGACTGTGCTCTACTGCTGTGACTGAGGGAGACCCATAGGGTGGGGGAGTGATTGATCATCTACTCTCTTGGCCACAATCGGAGAGCATGTTACTAATTCACTCTCCTTGGTCCCACTTGACCTGATACCTTCTGCACTGGGCTCCTGCTGCAGTGGAGTTCCTTGATGAGGCTCAGCGAATGACTGCTGCAACAGAGGTCGGACCTATCAACCCATGAACTTGTTACTAACTATACCGGTTGCTCCGACCTCTGGGATGTTCCCTTCCTGCTGCACCCCTTGGGACTCTTCTGGCTCTACTGGTGTCCCAGCCTCTCACATCCCTGACGAGGCATGAATGGTCCTGCACAGCTTACTTTAGGATTGTCCTTACGATACAGCACTTTTTTGTGAAGCAATTGAGATTTTAATTACTGTTTATCCTGCACCTCTTGTGCTACAGGAGAGCACTGCAGGCCACTATGGAGACTCCTGTTAGCGCTTCTGTGCCCTGTGTTAAGACTTCGTGTGGCCAACTGACTGCCTCGAGACCCTTGGTATACTGCACTCATTGGGAAACCAAGGACAAAAGCTGCGGGTGCACAATCGGGCACTGGAGAGCTGTCTCAATCCCTGGCTGTAGTGACCAAGGAGACGGATGAGGAGCTGACATCGATTCACCTTCACCTGGATAAAATACTAGCTGCCATAGCCGACACTAAAAATTGTCTGACAAAGTGCGCATCTTGGAACACCGCCCTGCAGATGTGGAAGAGCGTAATTGCCGCAACAACATTTGGGTGGTTGGGCTCGCTGAAGGTAAAGAATAGGACGATACGGTGGCTTACCTCGAACAATGGCTCCAGACGGAGTTCGTCCCCAACCATCTTGCTTCCTTTTCTGCTCTAAAACCTGCCCACAGGGTGCTGGCTTCCCCCCTTTCACCTGGTCACCCGCCCTGTCCGGTGGTGGCTAGGTTGTTACATTTTAAGGACAGGGACACTATACTGCAAAAGGCGTGGAAAGCGACAGCGGGATCATTTACCATGGACAGTGGTAAAGTCTTGGTGTTCCATGACTTCATAGCGGCTGTGCAAACCAAAGGGGCCTCCTTCCTGGAGGTTGAAAAGGCTCTCAGGATAGAAGGCTTGCAATACTCTCTGATGTTTCCCTCCAAGCTGAAGTTGTGCTGGACGGATGTACACACTTTTGTGAAGACCCCGACAAGGCCTGGGAATGGTTGGAGGCCTATCGAGCAGGGACCTCTTTGCCGGTGCCCCGACTCAAGCCAGATGTATCTGGACTTTCCAGAGTCCAGATTTTACTCTGGAAATCCCATCTCACAGTGTCAAAGGCCTTCTCGAGGTCCACTGACATGAGGGTGGTCCCGGTCTGGACCGTTTCTCCAGGTGATAAAGGGCATGTTATAGTCTCCTAAGGTTGAGTGACATGCTTCGAGAGAGAATTAAGCCATTTTAATCCTCATGGATCTGCGCAGTTATGTAAGGGAGCAATTGGAGGGCAGAACTTTGATAACAGTTTTAAAGTCCATTACATTTAAAACTGTAATGGACTTTGCTATTAGGATTAAAAATGCCATAAGACAGGGACAAGTTCTTGTTTTAATTTTACCTGAATGTATTTTATCATAAATTCTGTATGGCATATAAGTTGTGTATACATTTGTACTGTGTTTCTTTAATTGCCCTATGGCTGAATTAAGTTTATTTGACTTAAAGTGTTAGAAGTGTCCTGCAAATGAAACAGAATAAAGTTTAAAGTACCATTGATGAAACAGAGTCCAGGAAATAACTACAGTCAGATAAACGAAGGCAACTGATAAAGGAATTTACAACAGTATTGGCAAGAGGAAGGAACTGATAAACCTGAAATTGGATCTTTGCTCGCTTCATAGGCATCCTGCTGTCACATCAGGCAACACTCAAGTAATGAGAATGTAAAAACAAAAATATTGCCACTAAAGGGAAACCACTACCTTGTGTGCAGATGTGCTTGTTTTGAAAGAGCAAAACGCAGTTTTTCAGAGTGAAGTTATCTAGTGACTTAAGTAGACTGACCCACTGCCCAATGATGTATGCTGTACTGGGTTGAAACAAAATGTGAATGACACAACAACTGACCAATGGATGAAGAGACTTGACTGAATACCCCTTTAAGTAAGTTTATTATACATTATTTTAGTAAAATCAAAAAGTCTTTGCTAACGCCAGGGATAAAAGGGGAGCAACATTAAAGCGGGTAGGGGAAATGCATTGAATTGCTAATAACTGTGGTACAGTTTCACAGATTTGAATGACACGTGGCAGGCTCTTAGCATGTATATCTGGCATGCAAATCCATTCGGTAGGGGCATACTTGATGGAGGTTGGAGGGGTCAAAATCTGTTCATTTGCTGCTAATTTTTTTAATGAATATATATGGAATATTGCAGGCTTTTCGTAAGTTTAACACAGCACAGTGATTTCTGGTTTCAATGGGATCTGATAAGGGTCAGAAACCTTTAACTTGCTAATAGCATTGGGGTTGTTTAATGGATCTGTACGAAACATGGCAGGCACTTGGCGTGTTTAACTTCAGATATGTTGTGTTTCATGCAGATTTTTCAAAGTACGCATGATGGGGGGGTCAAACAAGTTCATTTGCTGATAACTTTGACACCCTATGACAAATTCATATACAATGTCACCATAATGTATATGTCATGTAAGCCGAATGCAGAGATGCTAGGTTTTATACAAATCTGACAACGGGGAGGGTAAATAAAACATTGATTTTCTAATAACTTTGACACCATTTGACAGATTTACATGAAAGTTGAGATAACAAAATGTGGGTTTAATGGGAACCTTCTTTATAGTTGATCAACTGGCTGCATGGTTAGCCACACGTTGTGATTGGGTCTGCACTCAACCTTTGCTGCTCACAGTAGAACAGAGGGAGGCTTCACCAGGATACCAAGGCATTATCATTCACCTCCACATCAACCACACATATATCACATATAATCACACAGCCAACAGGAAACCACTTTCACCTCTCCATCTAAAGAAACACATAGTTAACATGAAGTCATAGTCCAAACCTAAAAATGAAAAACCTTTGACATTCTCCAGATGGTCAACTCAACAAACCATAGTTTCTACACCTGCTATGCAACCCATAACTCACAAACCAAATGCAACACCATGACCTTACGATCTTTAGGCATACCACATCTTCAAATGTCAACACATACACAAAGAGATCCTACTGTATCATAGTCATGACATTCATAATGTTAATGGTAAGATAATACGTCACGCTACATGTGAGCTCGTGTATATATGCCATTTTTTAAAATGATCTGTTACATCAAGGTTGAGGCTATAAGCATTGCATTTTGTCTGTGAGGTATGGTATGCAGTGTGTGTGTGATGTGAGTGTTGCAAACCACAATTTAATTATGTTCCCTGAAACAAAAGTCAAAGATTAGGTATGGTTCACAAAAAGCAGAATAACCCCTAAAATGCACAATTCATGCATACCATAACAGAAGGCTCACCATGTTTTGCTCTTGGAAGACAAATTTCCTATTGGCAAAGAGGTGTACTGAGCAGCAGGCGTTCGTCATTTATATTGTGTTGTTTACCATAGCTGGCGAATTTCATAGTTTTTTTTCAATTGTTTGTTTGTCGAACCATAACTAACCTTTAACTGTGATTTGGGGGGAGGAGGGGGGCAGGAAGGACTTGAATTTCTAGGAGTTTTTTTCAGGAGCTTTTTGCATTAACCTGCTATGTAACCATTCCATGGTGCTCACTGCTACCACTGTGTGTAGTGAGGGGTTGCCAGGCCCTGCAGTCACCCTGTCATACATTCTTCCACATTCTGCACCTAATTATAGAATGAATGGCTTTACTTCTTTTTTTCTTTTTTAATTCACGAACAGTAGCCGTTTCTTCATACAAAAGGATCGCCATGTGCTTACAAAATTCATTAAATAAGCAAATCTATCATTTAATAAATGCATTTTTTGCTATTTTGCTTATTTTTCCAATCCTCTGTGGTCCTATTTTACCCTGTGTGGTCATTATGCCTGCCCTTCTCTCTGTGATTTTTTTTTTTCACAACACCAAATTAGTGAATTTTGCTTAATTTGCGAATTTCGAGATGGCTAAAGAATATTGAATTCCTTAATCAGCTAATCAAATTGCTTGATAAAGCTCACAATTTCATACCTCGTAAGTTTGAACAGCCAAGATATCTCTAAATTTGAGCTCTACCGCGCCCCCGACATATTTTTCACACAGAGATATTGTGAGAAGTTGGCCTGGTATATGATGTTCACTAGTTAAAGTGACCACCTTGTACCATGCCAAGCAACCCTTATGGTGTGGTTGTAAGTCAACCTTTTCGGACTAGCTGCCCTAGTGGTAGCGTAGGCTAAGCAGTCTTTGAGGCTAAACTCGTGATGCGTGTTAAGCCAGCTGTTTTACCAAATGCAACCCCCTTTTATACCAATGAAAGGACACCACACAGATATATATTCAAAATATATATGTATTTATTTCTCAAAGTAACCCCTAGTCTCTTTATGAGCACAGGAGCACAAATCGTCAAACAAGATTACAGTAGAATACACAGAAGTTGCACTTTATATGGATAGGCCCTGGTGGCCGCTCGAACCATATACTAAAATAGTGGTATAAGTACCACGAACAGAAAAGGGGAAAGGCCTAGGGCCTCTAGAATCGCTGGGCCTACAAGGAGCTAACTTCAGTTAGTGACCAGGAGGTCCACGGGTTGCGTGTGCAGAGCAAATAGTCACACGCGTGCTCCCATAGGTTTCAATGGGTGCGTAAAAAGTACAAAGTTACTGCAAAAGGAATCTTCCGGAGGGGCTAGGAACTTAAGATTGGAAACACAGACACTAGAGATGATTCTCTACACTTGGGCACTGGAGTGCCAGCTTTACCTCACCCACAGGAAGCGGGTGCATAGGCGTCGAAGTGCGTCGGGTTTCTTCTATCTGTTCAATGGAGCCTGTAGATAAAGATGCTGCAGGCGGTCGCCCCGGAAGAGATGCGGTGGATCCAAGAGTGGATCAGAGATATTGAAGACCTGTAAGCAGAGGGGACAGTGTTCACAGTCACTAGCCAGTGACCAGCGTGGCACCAGGTGGGTACCAGGCGATGTCGGGTGCAAACAAGAAGAAAGGTGTAGCTTGTCTCTGCAGCCACGGGGTCCCTGAAGGTCGACCACGTCCAGGAGTCGAGTCACGAGCTGTCCCACGCAGGCTCTCGCTGTCGGCGGTGTCAGCGACTTGATCGAAGCAAACAAGCCTTGGCAAAAGCAATTGTTGTAGGAGATGAAATAAGCTGTTGGTTCTGACCAGCAAGGTCAGAGGGATTGCTCCTTTGGAGGGGAGCAAGGGCCAGTCTGGAGCAACCAGACCAGCGGTGTATTTCTTGTAGTTCGTCGCCAAGATGGCCACTAGCCAGCGGGCCAGCAACCGGTTAGGCGCGTCGAGTGGCAAAATGCAGAAGGGCCCCACGCAGATCGTGGAGATGCTGGAGGGCTCACCTTTGGTGCAGATGCTGCTCGGGTGTTGGGCTTCTCAGATCCCAAAGCACAACTTGGAGGGAGCCTCGGTTGTTGCACTTGTCAGCTTGTCGTGGTCATTCCAAGATGGCTGGCTCCACGTGTCTCGGTGCCTCCACGGGTCTCCTCTTTTCAGGGACTGTGGATCGGGCGGTGAGAGGTCTGGAGGTCCAGGTCTTGTCAGTCTCTGGGCTCGGGCTCCGGCGGGAGGCGGCGGCAAAGCAGACGTTGATTCGCTGGAGGGTGCTTGCGTTAGCAAGGTGGTCACTCCCTGACCACAGGGGAGATTGGCTTCAGTCCTCTGTGCGGCAGAGCGTCGAAGTTCCCGTCTTCTTCTTAGTTTCAAGTTGATTCCAGGATGTCTGAAGTCTTAGGACACAGCTCCTACCTTTAAGCGGATTCTAGGGGCCGGACTACCTGCTAGGTCCCTCCCTAAAGGTGGGACCAGGAAGGGGGGTGGTTACACCCCCAATCCTTTGTCCAGCTCGCCCCAGGCCCGGGACTGGTGTGCGCCAGGACCGGTTTGAACTGGCATATGCACCGAGGCTCCTTGTGAGCCTCAGGCATGTCTGGTTTCTTTCAAGCCCTACCTGACCAATACACAAAATCCTGTCTGGGGTGGTGCACGCACCTCACCTGGCAGGAAACCCTTTGTCCACACCTCCCAAGCTGGAAGGACTCCCAGCAGCAGGAGGGCAGACTTGTGTCTGTGGTGGCAGCATCCATTTTGTGGAGCTGAGGCTATGTCTGATTTTACCCGGGTTTCAGGTACTGTACATGTCGTGTCCCTCTAGAAGGGTGGAATGCTAACCCCGTCGCCAGAATTGGCGAGGGGTTAGTATTCCAATTCGTATGACACCTTACTCGACATGTTTTGATAAAGCCAAACCAAAGTTAGCATTTAACCGCGAGGTTCATAATACACTTAAGAGTATATGGTATGACGATATCTGGAAACAGTAGAAGGAAGTTGTTCCGACCACTGCAGACAGGCTCAGCTCATGCCAGAGCACCATCTCACATGGAACCAAGCACTCTGCCTTCAGGATTGTTAAGGCCTGCCATAGGAGTGACTTATAGGTTACCAGGTGTCCCATTTAAGGTTAGGTATAGGTATACTACACCTAAGTAAGAGGTGGTTACACCAACTTACCCCAGCTGAGTGATCAGCCAGTTGTGTCAAATTTGTTAGGCCAAGCCTGGGGTGGCATAATACATGCTGCAGCCCCTGGCAGGCCTTAGATACACCAATGCCCTGGGTACCTAGTGTACACTGGTACAGGGGCTGACAAGGTGATCCAACCAATTGGGTATGTACCTAGGGTACATGGAGTCCATTTTAAAGAGAGAACAGCCAGGCTGAGATCCTGAATGGCAGGATCTCAGGCCAACTAAGTCGAAAAACCAGCTAGACACTAGGCAAAAATTTGGGGGTAACCATAGTCAGATATCCACCTTCCTACACAACCCCCCCCCCCAAACGAAGGGAGATAAGGCTGACCTTGACCAGGTAAGCCTATATTGCCCAAGTGGCCATATAAGGAGGAACCAGCACTGGCATGGTTACCCCCTGTCTCATGGTCCACTAAGCAATCCCTCACCCTAAGGGTATCAGAGGGTCTCCACCATAGAGAATCTCTACCTTTGGTGTGTCTAGGCAAAGTAAAAGGCTGGTGTTGAGATGGAGTACTGAAGTGAGTGTCCTCAAAGTGAGGCCTCAGCTTCCTCCAATCGTCCTTCACCATGGATACCTTTCTTTCCTTAACTGAGTTGCACTGTGCTCTCAGGGTCAGCCTCTGGCTACCTAAAGCTGGAGGCTGGGTCCCTTTTGTGGGCTTACTGAGGGACAGGTCAGGTTTGGGGCCCTAAGGTCCCATGTTTGCCTGTGCCCAACAGAATCCCTCTGGGGGAGGTCCCTAACTACCTGTAAAGGGGATCCCTCAGGAATGTTTTTACCCATCACCTGACTAGGGCTG
Source organism: Triturus cristatus (assembly GCF_964204655.1). NCBI lineage: Eukaryota > Metazoa > Chordata > Amphibia > Caudata > Salamandridae > Triturus > Triturus cristatus. Next base: position 248,307,298 of record NC_140585.1, read on the forward strand.
CTAGCCAGGCAATCCTCATTCTTTTGATGGGGGGGTTCTTGTGGACAGGGGCCCTCTGGGGGTCCACTGGCCTCCCTGACCTCTGCAGCCCTGGGCTGACTGAGGCAGGGTAGAGAGAGGCAGGCTACCTGCACCAGACTGGGTCCCACCTTGGAAGGGGCCACTGACATCAGAGGTTCTGCCAGGCTAGGCCTGGCTACCTCTGGGGCAGTTCCTTCACAAGGGGTGAGGTCAGCTCCCTGAGGAGGCTGACTTTTTCCTAATGTCTGGGGAGAGGGAGACTTTTCTTCCTCCCCACTACTCTCTGTTTGTGTGGAGTGATCCATAGTTTCAGGCTTCACTACACCTATGTCAGTCTGAGTATAGGCTGAGACCATTACAGCCTTGCCAACCTTTTCAGGGGGGCACTCAGTTTGTGTTTGAGCTGTGACTGCCACAGCTCTGCCAGTCTCTACAGGGAAGTCTGTCTGTGCCTGGGCTGTGGCTACCACTGCCCTTCCAACCTTTTCAGGGAGGAAATCTAGTTGGACAGGGGTTGTGATTGGCACAACCCCACTACCCTTTTTTGAAAGGCCTACCATTTTAGAATGGGTGTCTTGTTCAACTCCAGCCCAAGCTGAGAGTTCTAAGTCATTCCCCAGTAAGCAGTCTACAGGCAAGGTTGGGGACACTGCCACCCTTTTAGGGCCAGTGACACCTCCCCAGCTGAGACACACCTCTGCCATGGGATGACTGTTCTGTTTGCCATCAATGTTAGTTACCTGGTAGGAGCAACCAGGCAAAAGCTGTTCAGAGGGAACTAGCCAATGGGCCACCATTGTGATGCTAGCTCCAGTGTCTCTGTAGGCCTCAGCTTTGGTACCATTGATGTAGGGCTCCTGTCTGTACCTACCCAAAGTGTTGGGACAGGCAGTGAAGTTGGCAAACCCCATGCCACCATCACAGACAAGAGTAGTTGCTGCAGGGGAATTGGCTAAGCCAGGGTCCCCCTGTGTTCCCCAAGTAAACCCACCCAGATTTCTGGGGGCACTCCCACCACCTGGGGGATTACTGCTGACAGTAATAGGTGGTGTGACAGGAGTAATTGGAGGAACAGTTTTGTTTTTAGCCCTTGGGCAACCGCTGTCAGTTTTCCAATGCCCAGGAGTTTTACACTCATGGCAGTAGGGCTTTTTAGCTGTGGTAGAGGAGGGAGCTTGGGACCCACCACCCTGTGTGGAGTTTTGGGGCCCTGAGGAAGATTTCTCTTTTGCTTTATCCCCACCCTTCTCTTGAGGCTTGGTGGTATCTTTCTTTTGGTCACCACCCTGGTTTTTAGGCCTGATCCTGGTCCTGACCCATTTATCTGCCCTCTTTCCCAATTCTTGGGGAGAGGTCAAATCTGAGTCTACCAGGTGTTGATGGAGAAGCTGGTTTTGACAATTACTTAAAATCTGCTCTCTCATCATCAAATTGTACAATCCTGTATAATCAGACACCTTACTTCCCAGCAACCAACCCTCCAAAGCCTTAGTTGCACATTCCACATATTCAGACCAGTCCTGAGTCTGTGTCTTCTGGGTGTCTCTGAACATTAACCTGTACTGTTCAGTGGTTAAGCCTAACCCATCAACTAGGACCCTCTTCAGGACTCTGTAATTTCTGACATCCTCTTCTCTAACAGTGAGGAGTCTATCTCTGCCTCTCCCCTCAAAGGAGAGCCATAAGATTGCTGCCCACTGGTCTTCAGGAACCTGCTGCACTTTGCAGGCTCTCTCAAGAGCAGTCATCCATTTGTGGATGTCATCCCCACTTTTGTAGGGGGGCACAATCTTGGACAGGTTCCTATTGTCAAAGACCCTATCTTTGTCCCTAGGGACAATGCTGCCACCAGTGGGTATAGACCCACTCTCTCTAGGTTGCCTAGCCTTGTTCAGTTTTTCTTCCATCAGGGCTACTTCTAGCTCCTGCTTCCTGATCCTCAACTGGGCTTCCTGCATTCTGGCCTCATGTTCCCTCCTCTGAGGGGTGGTCATCCTTTTCCTGGAGTGACCTTGAGAGCCTCTAGAGCCATGAGAAGCATTGGATTCACCTGAGCGATTCCTTTGCCTCCCAAGCCCTGTGTTAAGTCCACTGGGGAGATCCAATGGGGTGAACCCACTGTCAGTCCCCAATAGCCTTAGTTTAGCTGGGCCAAGTATAACACTTGGCACTGGGCTAGTTCTCCCTTCATCCTCACTCACATCTGTATCCCCCTCACTTTCCTCCTCTGTAGTATGGTGTTCATCTAAGGGATGGCTATTGGAAAGGGGACCTCAGTGGCATCTTCAGAAGGGGGGCCTCCTGTTCCTGTCCCTAAGGGGGCTAACTGGGAAGCTTTCTTGAGCTCTCTTTGATTTTCATCATTCTGTAAGAGTTCTCTGAGCTCAGCAGAGGTAGGATTCTTGGGCTGTTTAAGGCCTCTAAGAGTTGCCAAATGCCTGAGCTCATTCTGATTAAGGGTAGCAAAGATGGATGGTGCCCTCTGGGGGTCACTCTCAACAGAGATGGGTACAGTGGACCCCTCTGCCCCAGCCATTGCTCTTAAGTGTGGGTGGATGTGTTGCAATCTACCTACACTTGGGTTTACCTACTAAACCTATCTAGTAGTTGTAGTCAGGGTGTGCTACTCCCTTTGCTCTACAACAACTAAGTTCAGTAGAACTTATGTATATCTAATCTTGTTTTATATGTACCTACAGGTACCTATGTGATCTTTCAATTGGTAACCAAGAGATTACAATGGTAAAACACAGCAAGCTCAAATCCAACCGCTGCTCACCAATGTGAGAAGTTGGCCTGGTATATGATGTTCACTAGTTAAAGTGACCACCTTGTACCATGCCAAGCAACCCTTATGGTGTGGTTGTAAGTCAACCTTTTCGGACTAGCTGCCCTAGTGGTAGCGTAGGCTAAGCATTCTTTGAGGCTAAACTCATGATGCGTGTTAAGCCAGCTGTTTTACCAAATGCAACCCCCTTTTATACCAATGAAAGTACACCACACAGATATATATTCAAAATATATATGTATTTATTTCTCAAAGTAACCCCTAGTCTCTTTATGAGCACAGGAGCACAAATCGTCAAACAAGATTACAGTAGAATACACAGAAGTTGCACTTTATATGGATAGGCCCTGGTGGCCGCTCGAACCATATACTAAAATAGTGGTATAAGTACCACGAACAGAAAAGGGGAAAGGCCTAGGGCCTCTAGAATCACTGGGCCTACAAGGAGCTAACTTCAGTTAGTGACCAGGAGGTCCACGGGTTGCGTGTGCAGAGCAAATAGTCACACGCGTGCTCCCATAGGTTTCAATGGGTGCGTAAAAAGTACAAAGTTACTGCAAAAGGAATCTTCCGGAGGGGCTAGGAACTTAAGATTGGAAACACAGACACTAGAGATGATTCTCTACACTTGGGCACCGGAGTGCCAGCTTTACCTCACCCACAGGAAGCGGGTGCATAGGCGTCGAAGTGCGTCGGGTTTCTTCTATCTGTTCAATGGAGCCTGTAGATAAAGATGCTGCAGGCGGTCGCCCCGGAAGAGATGCGGTGGATCCAAGAGTGGATCAGAGATGTTGAAGACCTGTAAGCAGAGGGGACAGTGTTCACAGTCACTAGCCAGTGACCAGCGTGGCACCAGGTGGGTACCAGGCGATGTCGGGTGCAAACAGGAAGAAAGGTGTAGCTTGTCTCTGCAGCCACGGGGTCCCTGAAGGTTGACGACGTCCAGGAGTCGAGTCACAAGCTGTCCCACGCAGGCTCTCGCTGTCGGCGGTGTCGGCGACTTGATCGAAGCAAACAAGCCTTGGCAAAAGCAATTGTTGTAGGAGATGTTGTAGGAGATGAAATAAGCTGTTGGTTCTGACCAGCAAGGTCAGAGGGATTGCTCCTTTGGAGGGGAGCAAGGGCCAGTCTGGAGCAACCAGACCAGCGGTGTATTTCTTGTAGTTCGTCGCCAAGATGGCCACTAGCCAGCGGGCCAGCAATCGGTTAGGCGCAGATCGTGGAGATGCTGGAGGGCTCACCTTTGGTGCAGATGCTGCTCGGGTGTTGGGCTTCTCAGATTCCAAAGCACAACTTGGAGGGAGCCTCGGTTGTTGCACTTGTCAGCTTGTCGTGGTCGTTCCAAGATGGCTGGCTCCACGTGTCTCGGTGCCTCCACGGGTCTCCTCTTTTCAGGGACTGTGGATCGGGCGGTGAGAGGTCTGGAGGTCCAGGTCTTGTCAGTCTCTGGGCTCGGGCTCCGGCGGGAGGCGGCAGCAAAGCAGACGTTGATTCGCTGGAGGGTGCTTGCGTTAGCAAGGTGGTCACTCCCTGACCACAGGGGAGATTGGCTTCAGTCCTCTGTGCGGCAGAGCGTCGAAGTTCCCGTCTTCTTCTTAGTTTCAAGTTGATTCCAGGATGTCTGAAGTCTTAGGACACAGCTCCTACCTTTAAGCGGATTCTAGGGGCCGGACTACCTGCTAGGTCCCTCCCTAAAGGTGGGACCAGGAAGGGGGGTGGTTACACCCCCAATCCTTTGTCCAGCTCGCCCCGGGACTGGTGTGCCCCAGGACCGGTTTGAACTGGCATATGCACCGAGGCTCCTTGTGAGCCCCAGGCATGTCTGGTTTCTTTCAAGCCCTACCTGACCAATACACAAAATCCTGTCTGGGGTGGTGCACGCACCTCCCCTGGCAGGAAACCCTTTGTCCACACCTCCCAAGCTGGAAGGACTCCCAGCAGCAGGAGGGCAGACTTGTGTCTGTGGTGGCAGCATCCATTTTGTGGAGCTGAGGCTATGTCTGATTTTACCCGGGTTTCAGGTACTGTACATGTCGTGTCCCTCTAGAAGGGTGGAATGCTAACCCCGTCGCCAGAATTGGCGAGGGGTTAGTATTCCAATTCGTATGACACCTTACTCGACATGTTTTGATAAAGCCAAACCAAAGTTAGCATTTAACCGCGAGGTTCATAATGCACTTAAGAGTATATGGTATGACGATATCTGGAAACAGTAGAAGGAAGTTGTTCCGACCACTGCAGACAGGCTCAGCTCATGCCAGAGCACCATCTCACATGGAACCAAGCACTCTGCCTTCAGGATTGTTAAGGCCTGCCATAGGAGTGACTTATAGGTTACCAGGTGTCCCATTTAAGGTTAGGTATAGGTATACTACACCTAAGTAAGAGGTGGTTACACCAACTTACCCCAGCTGAGTGATCAGCCAGTTGTGTTAAATTTGTTAGGCCAAGCCTGGGGTGGCATAATACATGCTGCAGCCCCTGGCAGGCCTTAGATACACCAATGCCCTGGGTACCTAGTGTACACTGGTACAGGGGCTGACAAGGTGATCCAACCAATTGGGTATGTACCTAGGGTACATGGAGTCCATTTTAAAGAGAGAACAGCCAGGCTGAGATCCTGAATGGCAGGATCTCAGGCCAACTAAGTCGAAAAACCAGCTAGACACTAGGCAAAAATTTGGGGGTAACCATAGTCAGATATCCACCTTCCTACAGATATCTTAAAAAATACTGAACAGATTTATGCCAAATTAAAAAAAGCTTGCTTTCTCTGTGATGTTCCACATTCTTACCAAGTTTGTTGTAAATCTGTTTAGAGGTTTTTTCTGTAGTGGAGAGTACATTTTTCTATGAGAGCTTGAGTGATTATTATAACTTCCCAACCCCCATTTCACTATTTTCTTCTGCATGGATCTGCACAAAACATGCCAAACCTTAGCCACTTTCCCATAGAGAGTGAAAATTTCATGCAGATTTCTCAAACAGCACCCAAGTTCTTTGCAATGCAAAAATGTTGTTTTATTGAGCATGACCAATAACTACAGTTGTTATTCAGATGCAGTGATATATATGCATATATACATTTTTATGGAAATGGGAAAGGTTAAGATTTTGTTTTTTAATTGCATATACTCACCTGCAGGGTAATGGTTCTTGTAATGAAGCAAATCTTGGTGGAAGTGTTTTTAACACTTGCATTGGACATAGTGACTCCTGATATAGTGCCTGTGAAGAAGTGACTCCTGATTTAGTGGTTGCAATGTAATGACAGAGCACCACATAAATCCATCAATTTACTGACACTTTAAAGGTAATAGTCTGTGTGTGTCCCATTGTACACAGTTCTACACAAACAGGGTGATCAGGTGATGTGAGACAGAAAGGCTTGACAATCTCAAAGGTTTAGTCTTTTGCTATCATCAAGAATCAGTTAAATTCATGAGCAGGATGAGGCCTCCGTTGTAGAATGCACCCAGGTAACCCCGAGGAATGACGAGCAGAGAGGTCATTAAACCTCTAATTGAGTCAGAATATTTATTAACTTCAGGTTTAAATTTTGGAAAGGAGACCAGCAAGTGAAGAACTTGTGATACTGAACACGCTTACCAGATAAACGCTTATCGAATTGCTTGGCAGCGCGTGGACTCCCTGCTTATGACAGATCATCTGAAGCCTTTAGCCCCAGCAACGGACTGTGGTTGTCGATGTAACTCTTTGTAGCTATATTGCCTTTCAGGAAATAAATAGAGCTGTATATGTAACAGATTAACAGTGTTTGCCCTTGATAAAGCACACCGCAGAAGGCTAAGTAAGGGAATCAGTACTAAGGGACACAGTTAAAGTCAGATATGGAGGCCACTCAAGTGCTTAATTTGTCCCAAAAAAAAGGTGCGGGGTTCGAAGGAGGGGCTGTCTAATGCCTGGGTAGCTAAATACCAATGTTGCCTTGTCCTTTCTTGATCCCACCTCATTCCTCTTTCTTCCACCCCCACATGTCTTGTCTTTTTATCTCATTCTTCCATGTTATTTTTCAGCTGTACTTTCTCTCATCATCATTCTTTTCTCATCTCTATCAATGTTCTACCTTTCTCTTTCTTGCTCTGGATAAAATCTGATGATGAGAAATAAGTGCTGGTCCCCAATTAGGAATGCTGTTGTAAATTAAGGCAGAATGTGATTAAGCATTTACTGAAAACATTAATGCTTTCCCTTGCGATCATGTTTTCTTCGTTATGTTGACCGAAGTCCGGACTCCATTTTGTATTGACATGCTGCCATGTGTTCGTCACGAGGAGAGTCCGACCTCTGTGTTAGTTGCTCCTGTAATCTGCCTAGTAACAGTTTATAAATAGCTCTCTTGTCCATCTGGCGCATGCCCAGACTTGACCACATCTGTTATAATTAGCTTTGCTTGACCATGTGTTTTCGCGGGCTCAAAGAGTGTGTTGGCTCCGCCCATGTATTGATTCAGTATCGAGAATGACCATAAATGGCAATGTTCTTCGGCCTCATGTTGTATCCACCCACTTATGAGCCCCTCTGTTGTGTATAAAAGGGGACTGTGTACGAATGTTCTTTGTGCTACTCCATGCAATACTGAAGAGTGTTGTGTGGATTGTAGGACCACCCTTAAGGGTTAATAAACGTTGTTTTTGTACTTTGCAGTTTCCGTGCCAACTTCCTTATAGATTCCGTTACAGGAGAGCGAACCCTTGTGCTTTGCGGGCCTAGCTGGGGCCTGTATTCATCAATTGGCGCCCGTCACGTGGGGCTCATCGGCGACTCGGATGCTCGAAGGACTGGTCGCGACGAAGGTGAGGAGTTTGGCCGGGGACGTGATCACTGCCAGCGGCGTCTTAGCCCTGGCATCCCGAGGTTTTTCTTCCTTCCCTTCCGAGCTGACCGTCTGGGTGGCGCCGGTCATCGACTGAGACCTCTTCTGTCGGTCCTGCCGTGAGAGCCGTTTGGGCGATTGTGGAGCTTGGCAGTTGGAACCTGGACTCTTGATTGGTAAGAACCGTTGTACGGTACTTGCTCCGAGTTTTTGAAGCCTGGGATGGCTATTTGAGTTTGATTGATGATGACTAGTCATATTTTGAATTTGTCTTTGTGAAAATATATGCGTTGCAACACATATAGGCAGGTAATGTGGAGAAATTTCTCCAGGAGCTGTGTAAACTTTGAACGGCGCAACGATTAAGTGCCATTTTTCCTTATAATATTGCATATTTTGCATTATTTCTAGCATGCCTGCTTTTAGCGCACTCCGTAAGTGGTGCTGCTGTTTTGGAAATCGGTTGAACCTCGAGGAATCTGCTCCAGCTCCCCCAGAGGGGACTCCTAATAGGGATATGTACGTGAAGCATGGTCTTTCTTCCATAATGTACAGCACGTTATGGAGGAAATACACGAGGAAGGATCCTGAGTTGCGATGGCCTTTGTATGGATCGTTTGATATACGTAAGATTGAGTATGTGGAACAGTGTATGTGTAAGCGACGTGCTCGTCAGGATATGTTTGAGTGTGTGCGATTATGGGTGAAGGAAGTGCGTGAGCGAGAGAAACGTGAGAAAGCGCTGTTTGATAAAGAACAACGGAAGAATGATCATGTGCGAGCGCAGGAAGCGAAGCGTCGGGAGGACAAAGAGCAAACGGACAGACAAGAGAAAGAGCGTAGGCTACAGGTTTCGGGTCAATATGTTGTTCGTCAGCCACTTTATCCTGTCCTTAATAATCCTGATGATGATTTTTATTTGCTAGATCGCTCTCCGCCCCCTTATGTTGGCGCATCTGCTCCGCGGCCGCAAGATTCTGGCCCGGCTCCGGGTAAGGTCGACACACGGTCCATGTTATCGGCCGAGCATATGGCTGAGCTTCGGAAACTTTCCCTCCGTGCACTTAAGGGCAAGATGTCTAAGGAGGAGTTGTTCCATACTTGGGGGTCGTGGCAAGATAGAGAGAGGGTGTATTTTCTGTCTCATTTCGCGGATGAAGTAATTGCTGCTTTCCGAAAATATTCTAGTGTCCTTGAGCCTGACGAAGTGTCTTCGGATGCCGGAGCATTACGTAATGGTGTTTTTTCTCCCCCTAAGGCTCCTGAGGCGGCTCGGCGGCTGTTCGCTTTGCGGGACGAGGTGCTGGCCCTTAGAGAGAAAGCACGTCAACAAACGGAGGAGGAGAAGCAGTCGGATTCGTCTGCAGCAGGGGGCCACCCATCCGCCTCCCAGTCAGATAAGGATGACATAGTGCATGCTAAACCAATGCGAGAGGCGGCGCCTTTGTATGTTCCTCCTAAGGGAGCAGGGACTAGCTCGGATATTAACTCCGCCGATGCAAGGGGATATTTTGTATATAATTGGGTTTACACTCCATGGCATAGGGCCGATGTTATGGCATTAAAGAATGCGCTGCCTGACCCCCGCAAGAATCCAGCGGCCTTCTATGAAGAAGTCGAGGGGGCCTTGAATTCTTGCATTATGACTTTAGCGGATATAGACCTGTTCTTTGGCCTTATCCTACCGCCGGATACGTGGCGCTCTGTCCGAAAGGTAGATGATGCGGTTGCCTTCAAGGCCCGGTGGTCCGACCTTGAGGATGAGGATAGGGAACGGAAGCCCGCACAGAAACCACCCCAGAATATTTTAGATCTCCCTGCGGCTATTGTGACTAAGTTGAAGACGATTATCCCCCCTAAAAAGATTGACTGGAATATGTTAGCTGCATGTAAACAGAAAGTTGACGAGTCAGTTGCGGACTTCTTTACGCGCTTTGAGGAGACGTTTCATGATTTTAGTGGCCAGTCGCTTACTGACGACACGGGCCGCCACCTTTTCGCGGACAAATATGTGGCTAATCTGCTACCGGCAGTTGCGGCCCGGTTAAAAGCGAGTGAAAGTTCTTGGTCCTCCGCGACACCGACGGCCCTTCTGACTATCGCTCAGTATTATGAGCGTCAGGAGCACGAGGCGAAGGGCCAGGAGGAGAAGAAATCGAAAGATCTCAAAACCAAGGTGATGTTAGCACAAGTATATGGCCCGCCCCGACGGGGTAATAATAATAGAGGAAGGGGCGGATCTTATGGTCCCCCTTCGGGCCGATCTGATTTGAATAGGAACCAGTGTGCGTACTGCAAGCAGTTGGGCCATTGGGCCAGGGATTGCCCAGCGTTGCGTGCTTCGCGTCAGGGGCACACTCCGGGTGGCCCGAGAGGTAGAGGGGGCTTCTCGAACTTTAGAGGGAATTCTAACGATAATGTCCGTTTCGATACTGCCGGGCGGCACCGAGATGGCTCAAATGTTTTTGATCGCCAGCACCAGTATCATGTATCGGACATCGATCAATCGGGATATCATGATTCTCAGCATGCATAGGAATGCGTTGGATGGGGGTCCGAATCAGTTGAGGTGCCGGTCGATCAGACGGGTCCTTATGTATCGGCTGAGGTTTTAGGTTCTACTGATCAGTTCCTAGTGGATACAGGAGCGACACGTAGTGCATTGTCTAGGTACTTGGTTCCGGGGGCTCCCCCATCCGGCTCAATAGTTACATCGGTAGGGTTTGACGGTACACTCTCCCGAAGCCCTCTTTCACAGCCCCTTGCATTTAAAGTTGATTGTTTTTCTGCGCCCTGTCCGTTTCTGCTTGCTCCGTATACACCGGATAACATTATGGGCCTTGATATGTTAAAGTACTTTAGGGCTACAATCCGCTGCTCCCCTGAGGGTGTGAGGGTGATCTTAAATGACAACTATCCCAGGTCTGGGCGGATGTGTACGATATCAGAGGATGCGTTGTTGGCTACCCTCCCCCGAGCTTTATGGGCGACTTCGGACACAGATGTGGGACAAATGGTGATTCCTCCGGTCCACATTAGTGTCCAGGAGGGGGCGGTGCTACCACGCCTCCCGCAGTATCGTATTTCCCAGGAGGGCGAGGAGGCTCTCATACAGATTGTGCAAGACTTGATAGCAGTAGGGGTAGTGGAAGAAGTTCCCTATAATATCTGTAACAGTCCGATTCTCCCAATTTTGAAAAAGGACACGAATGCAAAGGTCTATCGGTTCATAATTGATTTGAGGGAGGTAAACAAGATCGTGATACCTCAGTACCCGGTGGTTTCCGATATCACGACGTTGCTTACCTTGGTCCCGCCTACGGCAACCATGTTCTCAGTGATTGATTTGAAAAATGCCTTCTTTTCCATTCCCATTCACCCTGATAGCCGATTTCTTTTTGGGTTCACATTAAACAATAGATCTTATCGTTTTTGTAGAATTCCCCAAGGCTATACAGAAAGCCCTAGTATTTACAGTCAGGCTTTGAAACGACAGTTGGATTCCTTTGTTTTACTCGAGGGGGTCGCCCTCATTCAATATGTCGACGACATCTTGTTGGCGGCTGACACCCTGGAGTTGTGTGAAAAGAGCACGTTATCCCTCCTTTCCTTTTTAGCATCCCACAATCATAAAGTGTCTAGGAAGAAATTGCAATTCTGTAGACCAAAGGTGACTTATTTAGGTCACCTTTTGTCTAAGGAGGGGCGTGCACTCACACCAGATCGTATCCAAGTAATTTTGGACACACCGAGACCATCCACGCAGAAGGATGTGCGTGCATTTTTGGGCCTTGTTTCTTTTTGTAGACAGTGGATATTGGGGTTTTCACACATAGCTAAGCCATTACTAGCTCTTTTGACAAAAGACACGCCTATCCCAATCCCTTGGTCAGATGAGTGTGATGCTGCTTTTCAGCAACTGCGACAGGCCCTTTGTTCAGCACCAGTGTTAGGGACCCCTGATTATGCAAAACCCTTTTCGTTGTATGTGCATGAGAAAGATGGATGTGCATTGTCAGTCTTAGTACAGATGCACGGCGACAAGCAGCGCCCTTGTGCATACTTTTCGGCTGTACTTGATCCTGTCGCCCGAGCATTGCCAGGGTGTTTTCGCTCGGTTGCGGCGACAGCTGTGTCAATACGCCAAAGTGAAGGAATTGTGTTGTCCCATAAATTGTTGGTGTTAGTTCCCCATGCTGTGGATGCCCTGCTTAATCAAACAAAGACGCAGCATTTGACCAGTGCCCGTTTAACGGGATATGAGCTGACGCTTTTGGCTCCTCATATTACGTTAAAGAGGTGCGTGACATTAAACCCGGCCACATTGTTGCCATACCCCGAGACCCAGCCTGAGGCGCAGAAAGCGCATGATTGTATTCTTGTGACTGAGGTACAAACAAAGGGTCGTATTGATCTCCAGGATACGCCCTTTTCAGAGGTAGATGGAGAGTTGTGGGTAGACGGATCATGCCTGAAGCTACCAGATGGTATGACTTCAGCAGCGTATGCAATTACCACATTACACACGATAGTGGAGACAGCACGCATACCACAGAAATCAGCTCAAGCAGCGGAACTGATAGCCTTAACACGAGCATGTGAGCTCAGTACAGGATTGTGTGTGAATGTTTACACAGATAGCCGCTATGCCTTCGGAGTAGCGCACGATTTCGGCCTACTCTGGAAGGAGAGAGGGTTCTTAACGTCACATGGGGTACAGATAATGCATGGGGAGTTAGTCCACAATCTCTTAACCGCATTGACATACCCGAAGAAAATTGCCATTGTTAAGTGTAGTGCCCATAGGAAAGTAGTTGATAAAGTTGGAGAAGGGAATGCGTTAGCAGACCGGGTAGCACGGGAGACTGCGATGCAGCCCGGCGCTACTGCCATGTATGTAGTAAAGTCACAGGTGGAAAGATGGCGTGATGCGAAGGAGGAAGTGCGAGAAATGCAAAGGACCGCTTCTGATAAAGAGCGGGAGCAATGGGCTAGCGAGGGAGAGTTGGATGATGAGGGCTGTTGGAGAAATAAGCAGATGGATAGATGGAAGTTACCCACGGCTTTCGTACAACCTATGGTTCAAATGGCACATGGGCTAGCACATGTTGGAGCTTCCGCAATTGTGAAATTGCTTACCCAAGTCTGGGAGCATCCAGAGATTGCTAGCACAGCAAAGAGGGTGGTGCAGACCTGTATGATCTGTCTGAAGTATAACCCAGGGAAAGGCACTCGAACTCCAGCAGGAGGATTTGCGACGCCCACTGCACCCTTTGAGGTTCTGCAGATGGACTACATCCAGCTTGAGCGCTGTAACAATTTGAAGTATGTTCTAGTAGTGGTCTGCGCCTTCAGTAAATGGGTTGAGGCGTACCCTACGAAAGACAATACTGCAATGACCACGGCGAAGCTACTGCTAAAAGAGTTTTTCCCTCGATACGGCGTCTGTAGACTTCTGTGGAGTGATAATGGCCCTCACTTTGTAGCGGATGTTATAAAGTATGTCTTGAAGGGCCTAGGCATCACCCAGAAGTTCCACGCCGTATTCCACCCCCAGTCTGCAGGACTAGTCGAGAAATATAATGGTACACTGAAGCTTAAGATCGCCAAAATCCAAGCTTCAACATCTTTGACTTGGCCAGACGCCCTGCCACTGGCGTTATTGTCAATTAGGTCAGTGCCACATTCTCGAACCGGCCTTACGCCATACGAAATAGTATTCGCACGCCCAATGAACATTTGGGGTCCACCAAGGCCTAAGGCTGTGTATGATGTACCTTGTGTAATGATGAGCGATTATCTGGCACAGTTAACGGATAACTTGGTTTCTATTCATCAACAGGTCCGAGAGGCGCTCCCTGATCGGTCTACCGGCGAAGGACATGGTCTCCGGCCTGGGGATCATGTCATGGTGAAGGTCTTCGACAGAGCGAACAGTTTGGAGCCGAGATTGGTCGGACCTGAGCAAGTTCTCCTTGCAACAAGGACGGCAGTGCGAGTCTCGAACAGGAAGAATTGGATCCATTCCTTACACTGTCGAAAGGTACCGCCCGGATTGGTGGAGTCTGCCGTGCTGACCGATCAACGAGAAATCCTAGCAGCAGAGACAGGCCGTGCTGCGGAGCCAAACGACACTGAGGAGCTCTTTCCGGACCACACGACTTCTGGAGGAAGGCGATATCATCTTCGACCAAGGAAGTAAGGTTTCCAGTACCGGGACATACTGTCAGAACGGCCCTTGGGTTAGTGAAACGGAGAGCCGATGAGGCAAGGGGGGGGGATCAGCCCTGCATTAGTGTAGCGACACCCATCTTGGCCCGCTGGTGAAGAAATCAACCGCTGCCCAAGGGGAAGAGTTCTGACAGACTTTTTAGTTTCAGGAAGATATCAGGGTATTGTTTCTTTTGACATGGAGAAGAAGAAAATCCTTTGTGCCTTAGGGTTCATGTTGACAGTAGCCATTGTTGGGATAACCACATGGTTTGTGGAGGAGGCAACTCCTGCTCGAAAGACACTTGTGTTGACGACTCCAGTGCCTGCGGAGCACTACTTTTATACACTGCCATATCAAGAGTTGAAGCATCGACAATCCTATTTGAATAACACTTTCATTCAGATGCTGCATCACACCCACGTTGCTACGAACGCTACGAACTGTTGGATATGTGGGATGATGCCAGCCCATCAGAAGAAAGGAGGTACGCCATTCATACCACTTCCTTTCTCTCATAATGGCTCTTGTAGAGCATGGTACACTTTGCTGTTTGCCACTCGGAAACCGACAGTGGGACGATTGCTTTTTAGACTTAATAAAGAATGCCATCAGGACAAGAATGGGTATCCACAAGCGAATGGGACAATTTGGGAATGGGAAGAGTACCGACCGGACAATGAATCCATTCCCTATATCTTCACGAACACCAGAGACACTGTGGGGAAGGACAAATTCGTAATCCAAGTAGCACAAGCTCAAGCGGACCTGTGTGTCCAGAGTGTGGGTTTTATCCCTGTTGGTGTCAGTGATTGCATAACCGTATTGAACATTGACGGGTTGAATGACAGTACCTTCCTAGCGTCCCATAATACCTACTTTGTGTGTGGAAATAAAGGTTATTACCGTTTGCCGGCTGGGTGGTCTGGGGTATGCTATGTATCATTCCTATTACCTCCTGTATTCTTAGCACCTGCGTCATATCATAAGGATTTGAAACTGTTGAATAATGTGACTGTAAATAGATATAAACGTACTCTATCAATTGATGATGTGGATCAGACCGATACCAGCTTGCAACAGTATATTGATTTTAACTTAGGACTGTTTTTCTTTGTTGGAGCCGCTTTGAATAGTAGGAAGATCCGAAGATTAACAAGAGTGGTAGAAGCTGTGACCAATCAGACTGCCGCTGCTCTTGGGAATCTTACGGAAGAGTTACAAATAACCAGGATTGTTGCATTGCAGAATCGTATGGTATTAGATGTAATGCTAGCTGATCGAGGTGGAGCCTGTAAAATTATTGGAAGTAGCTGCTGTGTGTTCATTCCTGATCATACGCCATCCGTTTATAACGCCATTAACAAGCTGCATAAAATAGCAGCTGAAATCCACACAGAAAACGGCACTTGGTCCTTTTCTGGATGGTTTTGGGCGTTGGTTACTGCCTGGGGATGGAAGGTCTTAACTGGTCTCTGCATTATTATAGCAGTTCTGTTCCTTTTCTGTATGTGTATTCAATGTGGACCATTGTGCTGTTCCGTATGCATTTCATTCTGCATTCCAGATAAGAAAGCTATTTCCGATGTTGCTCGCCAGAAGGGTCTAGCTAAAGAGGTTAAGGGAATGATGATAATTGATATATATGATGATTATTCTTGGAAACCGGATGTCTTCAGTAAATGCTGAAAGGGTCGTCTGTTGTAAATTAAGGCAGAATGTGATTAAGCATTTACTGAAAACATTAATGCTTTCCCTTGCGATCATGTTTTCTTCGTTATGTTGACCGAAGTCCGGACTCCATTTTGTATTGACATGCTGCCATGTGTTCGTCACGAGGAGAGTCCGACCTCTGTGTTAGTTGCTCCTGTAATCTGCCTAGTAACAGTTTATAAATAGCTCTCTTGTCCATCTGGCGCATGCCCAGACTTGACCACATCTGTTATAATTAGCTTTGCTTGACCATGTGTTTTCGCGGGCTCAAAGAGTGTGTTGGCTCCGCCCATGTATTGATTCAGTATCGAGAATGACCATAAATGGCAATGTTCTTCGGCCTCATGTTGTATCCACCCACTTATGAGCCCCTCTGTTGTGTATAAAAGGGGACTGTGTACGAATGTTCTTTGTGCTACTCCATGCAATACTGAAGAGTGTTGTGTGGATTGTAGGACCACCCTTAAGGGTTAATAAACGTTGTTTTTGTACTTTGCAGTTTCCGTGCCAACTTCCTTATAGATTCCGTTACAGGAGAGCGAACCCTTGTGCTTTGCGGGCCTAGCTGGGGCCTGTATTCATCAATGCCCAAGAGGTGGTTTCCTGAACAATAGTAGTCAACTATTGGACATTAAAGTCCACTTCCCCGAGTTTACCATCCTAGGGGACTTTAATCTGCATCTCGAAGATACTTCAGACAGAGAAACTGCTATTTTTTCTGATCTCCTGGAAAGTGTAGGTCTTACGCAGTTGTTTAAAGGCATATGCACGTTGCTGACCATACCTCTGATGGTATTTCTTTAGATAATCCCAACTTTAGAATCATCTATTCTTCCTTTGGTCTCTTTGGAAGCTGCATTCGACACTGCATGCCCCCCCTTTGGCTAAAATGCTAAATCACCCATGGCATAAAATTATCCCGAAGACCTTTAGGAAACATCTAATTTGCTCTAAACTTGAAACTCCAGCCAATCTGGATGAGGCCACCATCAAGTATCATAATTGGATTACGAACAATCTTAACCTTCTGGCGCCTTTAAAAAAACATTAATCATCAAAGGATGTCTCCATCTGAACCTTGGTTTGATAAAAGCCTCTGATTGCAGAAACAAATCTGAGGTAGGCTTGAGAGGAAATGGTGTACGCAATACGATCATACGATCTTCGTCTGCACTTCCTAGCGAAGATCGTAAAGAAGGCAATGAACTTTGAATTATCACACCTCTTTAAGGATCACAATCTCCTGGACGGCACACAATATGGGTTTAGATGCCAGTATAGTGCAGAGCTGGCACTGATAAATGGGTCGGAGGAGATTAGGGAAGTCTTGGACAGAGGTGGGAAGACGGCCTTGATCCTGTTGGACCTCTTTGCAGCGTTCGATACGGTCAATCACGGTCTTCTCATTGATCAACTCTTTACCCTGGGCATAAGGGGTAGGGCACTCGAATTACTTAAATCGTTCATAGCAGATAGAGAGCAATCGGTGGAGCTTGATGGGTTTAGGTCCACCCCTTTCTCCTTTCCCTATGGGGTGCAGCAGGTCTCAATGTTAAGTCCAACGGTTTTCAACCTTTATGTCACCCCTCTTACCACTTTATTAAAGTCATTTGGCTTTACGGTGGTGTCATATGCTGATGACACCACCGTAAAGCCAAATGACTTTAATGGGGCGCCATTGGTGGGTAATCCGGAGGACACCACTCTTAGATTCCATGAATGCATGCATGAAGTTGGGAAATTGATGTCCAGAAATTGTCTCAGGCTGAATTCAGGAAAGACAGAGGTTCTTTTGTTTGGACGTGACACTTCGTTATGGACACCTAGTTGGTGGCCGCTTGAATTGGGAGATCTTCCTAACCCAGTCTCAAAGGTAAATAATTTAGGAGTCTACTTCAACAATAAATTATCCTTCAAAGGCCAAATAAATGCCATCAACTCCTCCTGATTGTTCATGATTACACTCTCAGAAAAGTTCTACCTTTTATTCATTTAGATCTTCAGAAAGCCGTTATTTTGGCACTTATTTTTTATCAGAGATGACTATTGTAGTGCACAATTTTTTTATATTCAATCGAGATTTTTAAATAAACTGCAAATCCTCCAAAATGCCACAGCACACCGTTTGCTTGCCATCCCAAAATATCAATCGGTTTCTCTTCCAATACTGCATTGGTTGCCGATTGGAAGCCAAATTGAATTTAAGTCCCTATGTATTGCTTTTAAAGCACAAATTCCAGACGTATGTTCCAGAAAGGCAGCTTCAATCTTCTTTTTTAGCTTTTAATCTGTAATTCCAAGGGCTAAAACTGCATTGTGTGGGGGGGTGGGGGGGGGGGGGGGTGGGGTAGAAGTTTCGTGGCAGGCACAGCCAGGCTGTGGAACTCACCTCCGCTGATACTTATGAAAGAAACTGATCTTCTCTCTCTTAGTGAACTTTTAAAAACTTGGTTATTTAAAAAACAATAAAATAAGGTATTTTAACAGGGTATTGCCACGCCCTGCAATTTTCAGTCTTCCTTTCCATCTTCTCGCGCCTAGACACCCTTGGATATTAGTGCACGTTACAAATTTTAAAAAAAACAGCACCCATTAAGTACAACCAGAGGTACTGAGTAAGAACTGGGGCTACTTCCTAGGAAACATTCATGGGCGTTTGGGATATGATTTAATGGATAGATTCTGTTTTATGATTTATATGAGTTTCCCATTTTTGCCTGTGGACCCAGCCATTCCCCCACTTCCAGCCTATTGCATGTTTTCCACTTCACTATAACTTTGCCCTTGTTCTGTGGGCTTGCATGTTCTGGCATATCAGAAACCAAATTAAAAACCAGAAGAAACTCTGGCATGGCATGCTGGAGTATAGTGGCTGGTCTCAATACTTGCTAGGCAAGGACAGTCTTCAGCCCATACGCCCTGCAGACAGTTTCCATGCATGATTTGCTGCAAAATATTGACCTTGTAACAGACCAGTAGCTGAGTATTTCATCTCTTAAATAAGGGGTTGTCTTTTTTCCGCGTATTTACAACAGCAACATGCTGAAGGAGCTTCAAAGAAACCAAAACCTGGTCTGTGATAGTAAGTCATACTTTTAGCAACAACTCATAGATGAATAGTGACCTCTCACCCTGTTTTTTTAATTTATTATTTTTTTTAGGAGGACCTGCAAAAATACATTGACATCCAGCTGACGGTCTCTGCATGCCTTGTTCTTTCTGTTGACTTCTTTACAGTGATAACTTTGGCTTGGAAAAATATTTGTTTCCGTTTTTTTTTGTGTGTGTCCAGTTTTAAAGGTGGAGGACTGTATAGTAACGCAATATGTCAGTTTTTTAAGAAAGTGTAGTATGGCATATCCCTCCATAGACGTGGCTATCAATGGAATATATGAAGATGGATTCTATTCTGACAACCAATGCACGGTGTGTATGGCCTTATGCCTTGCTGCCATTAATTACACATCAGTGAGGAGGTAGAGAAATTGGGCACTTTCACCAATCAGAAGAAACATTACTGCTACTGAGATAGTGATGGGGTCTAAATGAAATAGTAATGTGATCTGACCGTTTTAAAAGTGATTATCAATTTAATTGGCCTGGTGGAAACAACCTGTATTTTAAGCAAGCACTGACACAGCCAGTGCATCAATTACTTACCAGTACTCTGAAACCTTCCTCCATTCAATTCATTGCTAAATGAGACAGCCTTGCCTCTCAAACAGCACCAATTTGATCTCAAGCGCAATTACAAAAGTCCCCTCCTTACCTCATCCTGTTCCTCACAGGGTGAGAGGGAGGAAAGCAATGAAGGGCTCAGAGTAATGCAATTAGTAGTCAGTATTTGAAGCATTATTTCCTTGCCCTTTCACTTTAATTTCTTGGCAAATGAGATTTATCAAGCAAATACTAGAATCTACTAGATAATATGACCCTCCCCAATTCACTCCATTTAGAAAAGAACCGTTGACTCAAAACCATCTTTAATGTCAACCTCCTGCATTATTCCAAAGTGTTTTACAATGGTGAAAGGGGTTGCCCAGGTTGCAGCCCTCCATATCTCTGCCAAAGCCGCAGACATTGCCCTAGTTATCTGCCCTGGCCTCTTAAAGTAGAAGGACCCCCTGGTTACTTGTAGACCATAGCATACCAAGGTTTCATTTATCTACTAAGGGTCTACACTGTAGATTTGGGTCCCTCTATTGACCAGACTAAAGTTTACAAAGCGGAAAAAGAAAGCCTGAAACTTTACACCCTTTCTAGCTGACAATGAAAAGTTCTTTTCACATCTAGCGAGTGAAGGCTGTCCTCCTGTGAATCCTTAGAATAATAAACAAAAACTGGGAGAATTATCTCCTGATTCCTATGAAATGCACAGTTAACCACTGGGACAAAGGAGGGACCTAGATGTAGAATGGGTCTGTCATCAAATGCACAAAGGAACAGATATCTATAAAACAAGGTACCCAAATCCTCCAGTCTCTGGGCTGATGGTACTGCAACCAGCCAAAAGGGTTTCAATGTCAAACTCTTAATATCCACAGTTTCCAAAGACTCAAATGGGGATTGTTAAGAGCCTCTTGGACCAACAGCAGATCCCAGGTAGGTAGGCATGCGTCAGAGCGAGGTCTCAAATCGTTAAACCCTCTGAATAATCTGTGAAGTAATCCCTGCTCATCTGAAACATTATTTTAAGAACCTCAAAATGCACCAGTGGCTGCCCCCAGTGTTCTCAATGTGGAAATCTTCGTGCTTAATGAAAACCCATCCAGAAAAAAGGAAATCATCTGAACTAAATCTGCCTGTTATGGAACGAATTGCCTTGTTACACTCCGTTTACTGAAATAACTTAAAAGTGTTTCTTATACGATTTAGGCGCAAAGGCTTTCCTGGACGACTGAAGAGTAAATACTAAAACCTCAGAAAGACCCCTCCTTCTTAGACCTTCCCTTTCAACCTCAATGCCGCCTACCTGAGTCTCACTAAGGAATCATGATGGAGAGATGGAAACTGCAGCAAAGATGGGGAGATCTGAGGCAGATTCTCCTAACAGACTTCATTGAAATCTGAAGAGGATACCTGCAAGAGCGGGGCTATGCTCACAATAACTGAGGTCCTTTGTTCCCTTACCTGAAACTTTAGGATCAAGGAAAAAGGAGGAAAGACATTGAGGGTTCCATGAGGTCCAGAACAGTAAAAAGCATCCAATCCCCATACCCCCGTTTCCCTCCTTGTCGAACAAAAAAGTTCCAGAAAGAAGTTCTGGAGGTGACACATAAAGATTTATTATCAGCTCTCCATGTCTGACATATCATTGCAAAATCCATGTGGTTCAGTAAAAATTCCCAGGGGTAAGAAATCATCCTGCTCTGCCTTTCTGATATTGAATTTGACCCCCCTTGAATGATAATGGCCAAGATCGGCACAATCGTTTACTTTGCCCAAGAGAAAAGTTTTGTACCCCCTAGTCTAATTATCGAAAGTCGTCTCTGTCATATTGTCAGCCCTCACCAGAACAGCTTGAGAGTGCTAGCTGAATGGCTTCCAATTCCCTCTAGTTAGAAAACCTGGTTTTCTGAAATGGCAACCAGCGACAATGTATCTGAAGAGAATCCATGCAAGCCCCCACCCCACTGTACTGGCATCTGTCAATATCAGTAAGGGAGTCTGAGTTGAAAACAAGGATTCCTTGGTGACAATTTGTGAGAATAGTCACCACTGCAGCTCCTAGGCAATTCTGGAGACACAGCATGCTATAGAAAAAGATTTTGAGATCTGGGGTTCCAATGTCTCAAACTATCTCTTTTTACCTTTTTTTGAGGTGGAATGTAACCCAAGAAAACAGAAAAATTGCCCCTGCCATATCCCCTTGCACCTACAACCAGTCTGCTGCGGTTGAAGAGGAGAAAGAAAGAGAGGGAGATGACTCTGAATCTCCTGTATTCTCTTGTCTGAAAGAGTCACAATCCCAAGATCGGTTCAAAATCTTTCCTCTATGAACACCTGTTCGCATAAAGGCAGCATCTGGAACTTTTGGAAATTTTGCAAGTTTATCAGAAACCTCAAAGCTAAAAGTACGCTCTCTGTGTGATTCTTTGTCATGTTGCTTGAAGGAGAATGCACTAGTCAGAACAAAATGTCCCATGGATGGAGCAATGCCACTAGAGGTGCCATTTGTGGAGCTGATTTTAGCCGAAAAGTTAGGACCCTGATTTGAAAGTGGCAATTGAGAAGCAACAAAATCTCTGATCTGTTGCATGACTATACTGTAATATGTACCTGTAGTAAAATGTATACTGTCTCCTCTGCTTCATATATTACATGCCGATGAACAAGTTTAATAAAAAAGAATTATTAAAAAAAAAAAATCTCTGAAAATTCACATGCGATGTGTCGATATGTAATCTGAAGGTCCATAGTTACCTGGAAGTCTGGATCTTTAAAGGACATCTTAGGTTGAAATTTCTTTCTTCAAGAATAGAAGGACTTGTAATCATTCTTCGAAGTGTCCTGATTATCTCTATCCCATGATCTAAGAGATCCCATTCACCCTCCTTTATAGGATAATATGTGCTTTCTATCCTTGAAAGACTTGGTAATCATGGAGTCTAGTTTAACAACAAACAACTTGTTAACCTAAAATGGAATTTTTTAGCAAGGCAGATCTTAGAGACGTTAGCCTCTCAGGATTACCATCCATATATTTCTCCTTGTTAACACTGCCTTACCAGGAGCCGATGCTGTAGATCCTAAAATATCTGCAGAAATATTTTGCAATAATTTTGCCACCTGCTCCTGTTGCACCAAGAGATTTGAACAGTGTGAGTCTTCCTGAATTTCTACTGCCAAGGGCTCAAATTCAGTCACAAGGGACTGAGAAATATGAACAGCAGACGAGCCAGCCTTGAGAATGAGACTGTTGGCAGCGAACAATTTCTTCGGACCACTGTCTACCTTTTTATCAACTACATTCATCAGTGAACAGTCCTCTGGATTGACTGTGGTACATCTAATCAAAGGAGATAAAATAGAATCAACCTTGAAATTCTGTGGAAGGAATTTATTCACCCCCTCAAATGCATAAACTTTCTGCAGGAATCTTGGGGTTGTGGATTGGTCCCTCCCTTCCATTGCCTCATGATTAAGTCTGTGATGTTGTCATGCGTAGACAATGCAGTCTGGTGAGGCTTCTCATAATTTGGAAGAAGACCTTCAGAATATCCTGGCATAGGTACCGGATAAAACACCAAATTCTCTCTAATATGATTATGCATTCAAGGCATCTCTACTCACTGCACATATTTGCCTGCGTATCAAGTTTTGGGCGCCTCAGAATAAGAACTAGAGGAATGCTGTGACGTAATCTGGACCTCATACTTTTGGCCTTATCTTCTATTTCCCTGGCCCTTTTCTGTAATCCCTTCAACACTGCTGCCTGAATCAAATTTTGCACCTGGGAGGCTAGCATAAATGCAGGACTACCTGTCAAAATAGATCTGGATTTCCTAGATCTACTTCTTTCAGGCTGAGCCCCATCCTCCTCGGAAGAAGCAGAAGAGACTTTCTCTCATTACGCCTTTTTTCTCCATGCTGGACTCGCAAGTGATACAACTACCCTTAAAGAGAAAGTATCTGGTAAAACAGGCTATTAGTTGACCAGTGGCTGAGACAGTCACCAGATCTTTTCTTTCAATGAGGAACTTAGTTTGGCAGATTCAGGACCCCTCTCCAAAGTTTTTTAAATGCCCAATAAGACATTTGGCCAGAAGTTATAAAATAACAGTTAATTAATATTTTTAAGTTCATCTTCATTATTTGTAATGCACAGAAGAAATGCTAGATACCCACAGCGCCAAACCATCAGACATACAGGCCCTTTGCAAGTTGGTCAGAAGAAGGTAGGGTATTTACCACATGTGATAAATATGGTTACTACCATTACCTCAGGGTGAGCTATTTGCCATATAGAGTAAATACCTTCTATTCCGAGTTTTCAACAAGAAAATGTTACAAATGGGAATTGTTTTTCATACTGAATTCTGCATGATTAGCCTTTTTTCTGGAACTTTCCCACAGTAACTGTTTGTAGGTTTGACCTACCCTAATTTATCACTGGAATACTGCAGGGTGTAATAAATCTGACATAAACACTTGTTTGCACAGGGTTCTAAATTTAGCCCTTAAATTATAATAAGGGCCATAGAATAAAATCACATAATTATAAAAGAGACAAACTGGCAAAGTGTCAGTAGAAAAAAATACTTGAAATACTAAATGTAATTTTTTTTCCAATAATTAATGAGAATAAAATATTCTCAAAACATAAAATGTAATACTCCCTCGTGGGTAGAGTGAACAAGAGAAGAAACCTGTAGGTCAGTACTAAAGTTTTACAGAAGATGTAATAATTCGACTATTTTTTTTCTGTTACTTGAAAAAATTATTTCTTAATCCGCACTTGAAGTTGACTAGGTTATACCTGGACCTCACATCTTTGGGAAGCTTATTCCACGGTTTCACCCCTCCTGAATTTAATGGTTTACTTGTAAATTTCATAAAATGTCATTTTGAGATTGATAGTTCTGGGCAAAACAGAAAATAATATATAATGCTTGTTGATAAACACAATAGCAGTCTGACAGGTACATTGGGCCCAAAACAGAAATAAAGATATAATGCTTGTTGATAAACACAATAGCAATCTGTTAATCTTTTCCAATCCAAACAGTAC
Organism: Triturus cristatus; assembly: GCF_964204655.1. NCBI lineage: Eukaryota > Metazoa > Chordata > Amphibia > Caudata > Salamandridae > Triturus > Triturus cristatus. The sequence goes on from NC_140585.1 coordinate 248,331,599, forward strand.
TTAGCGTTTACTTTGATATTCCATGGTCAGCCAGGTTAATTGAGACCCTTTGGCAGATAGTGTTATAACTAATGTCTTACATATGGCCACTCAACTCACCACCTAACAACATCCCCACTATCTCCAACCACAACTCGGATAGTTTACCTGCCTACTCTAATAGCTCGCAGCCTCCCTGGAGGACCGTACCCATCCTTAATCATTCCTGCCAACCCGAAAGGCTAGTCAGACAGCTATCAAATGACGATATACTCGACCTTCTAGACTCCTACAACCCCTCCCCTACAGATCTCTCCCGACCCACACCCAAAATCGAGACTGTCACCTTTCGCCTCATGAGGGCATCCCGCCCCAAGACAAGGTCTCGAAACAAATTGAACCTCACCCCAGTGCCTATCTCCCACATGCCCTCTAATACGATACCACTAACACACCCCTGAAATGTGCATTATTAAAAAGCCCCGAGAATGAGATATCTGCTCTTATCCTCGACCAGGAGCTTGACATCCTCATGCTCACGGAATCCTGGTTAAACTAATATTCCGCTCCCTCCTTGAACATTTTGGTCCCCCCTTGGTATAGCATCATCAGACTTGACCACCCTGGTCACCCAGGAGGTGGCCTTGCCTGTATTCATAGAGCCTCACATTCTGTGAAACAATCTTACACTTCTTCTCCTGTGTGTACCTTAAGATGGACATCTATTCCTTCAGCAACTCAAAGTGCTCCCTTCACTCATTCTATCACCCACCCCGGGGTAATTGCTCTTTCATGGAACAGATAATGGATATTATCTTCTCCAGCATTGACGATCATTCCAGCCAGATCTTCCTTGGTGACTTTAAAATCCATTAGAACAATATCAATGAATACCTCTTGAATTGTTTCAAACCCTTCCTCCGGGGCCTCCACCTCATCCGAACCTGCAATGCTCCAACCCATAAAAAAGGAGCCATCCTTGAACTAATCACTGCTAACGAGAACACTTTGCATGTTGACTCTATTCTTCCTTGCGACTGTACTGAACACCACTGCTTCACTTTCTCCCTAAATATAAAAGCCGTCACCTCCAAGAGCCAACCAAAGAGAGTTAAACATTGAATCCACGACACCCGCAACATTAACTCACTTCTTTATCTTCCACTAGTTACAAATCTTTGCTCCAGCCTCCCACCATGACCGATGCCCATGACCTTACTAATCACTATTTCAATTCAGTGTCAAATATCATGGACACCATAGGCCGTAGTCAACTAAAAAGAATCCTGTATAAATGTTCCAATCCCTGGTTCAACAGTGATCTTAATGAAGAACGGCGACTCCTCAGACATGCCAAAAATTATGGAGACACACCCCCTCCGTGGCCAACCTCAGACTTCTGCATCAAAGCTGCATCACCTACAACAGGCACATTAGGAACTCCAAAGCAATGTTCTTTCAAAACCAACTAGACACTGCTTCTAATAGACCTAAGAAATTGTTTGAAATTATTGGGAACCAATCTACCTTCAAAAGCGATCCTGCTTCCACAAACAACAAGGCATCCCCTAACTGTGAATCCTTTGCCTCCTTTTTCGCTGAGAAAATGTTGTCAATCACTAACAACATCCAGACCTCTCTCAATCTTCTTCTGCCTCAACCCATCCTACACCCTTACACACTGGACCATGAATCTCCCCATAAATGACACCATTTGGTCTAGCTTCATAATTCTCAATGAGATTGGCATTCTTGAAATACTCTAGACACTTCATTGATCTCCTCCCCTCCACACTCCTAAATTAGTCCATTCACCTCCTACTCACTCTGTGGACTATGATAATCAATTCCACTCTCACCCAAGCCTCCCTTCCCAACTGCCTCAAAATCAGTCAGGTTACCCCAGCCTAAAAAAAACCAACTCCGACCATTCTGAACCCAACAACTACTGCCCCATCTCCAACATCCCTTCTCTGGCAAACTCCTAGAAAATGGGTACACTTACACCTCCACAATCATATTGAACAAGTTCAACTTCTAGACCATTGCTAATCTGGCTTCCTTTCGGGTCACAACACCAAAACTGCTAAGGCCCACATTGTCAACGATGCCCTACACTCGCTTGACCTGAATGAATCCTGCCTCTTGATCCTACTAGATCTGTCAGCAGCCTTTGCACCATCAACATGCTACCCTGCTCGACCTCCTAGAACACAGGATGGGCCTCTGTGCTAAAATGGTTCTCCTCCTTTTTACAGAACAGTTCGCAGCGCTTCCTAATTAATCACACTCTAACCGAGCTGGCCCAATTATCGCTCAACGTCCCCCAAGGCTCTATCCTCTCCCTGACGTTATTTAAACTCTACACAGTGCCCCTAACCAATATTCTAAAAGGTTCTCACATCTCCTAACATATGTATGCTGACAACATCCAACTGCATGAGAATAACCTCCCCCGAGGACATCCATACACTCAATAACACCCTAATACTAACTCAACAATGGCTGACTCATAACCACCTCAAACTCAGTGCCCTTAAAATGAGTTCTTACTGATCGCACCACCCACTACTCCCTCCAACGCCAAAGAATGGCTCCCCTTCCCCCCACCCTGAATTGCACCCCACATATTGTCGACTCCGCCAAATCCCTTGGTATACTCTAGACAAAGACCTCACCATGCATAAACACATCAGCACCATCGCAAGAGAAGCCAACCATCAGCTGCGTATCCTTAGGAAACAAAACTTTCCCTTGTGGCCCCCCTCACATCTGCAACTCATGCACTTGTGCTTTCAAAACTAGACTATGGTAGCATTCCCATAGTGGGCCTCCCGAAAAAAAAATCACTTGCTCCCCCTTAAGGCTTCACTTAATGCGGCAGCCAGGCTCATTATGGGTTGCCGAAAAAGTGATCACATCACCTCTGACCTTTGGGCTCTGAATCGGCTACCATTGGAGGCCAGGATGCATTTCAAAATTGCTTGCATGACCCATAAAGCACTGCACCATATTACCCATTCCTACCTGTCCCAGAAACTGACCCTTTTAGGTATAAACATATCCTCCAAAAGTACGAGCACCTTACTTCGCAAGCCACAAAAATCCAAGAAAAAGAAAACATACAACCGATCCTTCTCTGAAATGGCCCCAAACATTTGGAATTCTCTGCCTACTGAGATCAAATGCAACCCACCCACACCCCTCTTCAGGAAAGAAGCAAAAATGTATCTTTCAAACAAATTACTCTCTCACTAAGGACTTGACCACAGCCCCGCTCTCTGTTAGACCCCGCCCTCCATATGTCCGCTGCCTCCTGCCACTCCACTGAGCCCTGGACAAATATTAGCCTGCACTCCTCACGTAATTCTATATATATCTACCTTGCGGAAAACTGTGCTTTGACTCTCCCTATCCTTTCATCTCCCTTCCACAACTACCACAGAGCTTTTATGTACGCTATCATTCGGATTCTTCTTTGATCTATTGTCGCTATTTACTTTCACTCACACTTTATATAACTCTGGTTCTGGCTGCTTCTTGATAATGTACCCCACTGTATTTCATCTACTAATTTTTTACTGTTAGCACTTATTTTTATTTGCTCTCAATGTACCTCAAGTTTCTGCTGTTGTTCTTACGCTGTAAAGTGCTAGTTTCATGATCTTAAGTGCTATGTTACCATGCTTGTTCACTACCTCGGGAAAATACTGTGCACCTACTCTCCCTACCCTTGTAACTCCCTACTACATCGACCGCCGAACTTTACGTTCTCACGTCCCTCTGTCTGTCAAATTCTTCTTTTATATAATGTTGATATATATTTATATTTACGCTTTATTTAACGCAGGCACTTGCTGCTATTTATACATATCCCATTGTATACCGTTTTCCTTTTTGACCGTTACTTTTCATCTATTCTAGCTGTACCTCATGTTATTGTTGTTGTGCTTACTCTGTAAAGCACTCCGATACTTTCAGGTCTAGTTCGCCCTATATAAATGACACAAATATATAAATACATACCACACTTTTGTCATTTCTAGGGTCAACAAATAATAGGTGTAACTGTTACCCTGTTTTATGGCACTCATTTTACCAGCATCGAAAAGTTGAAATGTTATGTTGACCTTGCCAGGATTCAGCCTTGTGATTCCTGTTCATCAGATGTGTTGTGTTTTGTTGTTATTTCTGTCTGAATACTGCATAAATACTTTACACACTGCCTCCAAGTTAAGCCTGGATGCCCTGTGACATAGATACTAAGAAGGTAAACATGGTTTTTTTTTGGTGACTTTTGCGGTTCACTCCGACAAGGATTCTGATAATTATCTGAGATAAGTTCTCATGCCCCTCAACTAATATTATAATTTATCGTGCTCACGATGGCCACAAGTATTAATTATTGTTCTTTTGTAATTTTGTTTAGGGCAAAACAAATCCATTATGGTTGCAGAATGCTTAACATAGTGACCCTTACTCTGGACCTCAGTGTTTGGAGTTCCTTTTAAGAGGTTAAGTTGCATTTTTAAGATGCCCAAAAGATGGGAGATGCTGTAGTCAAGCCTATGTTGTTTCGAGTCTAGAGAGGACTAGTGCTTGTACCATGGTTTTATATGTAGTCTGCTGAAGTGATGAACTTCAATCCATGTAGGAGTCTGATTTGATAGTATGCTCCTTTAACCAGTGCATTGACATGGGCATACATATCAGGGCCGGACTGGCCATAGAGGGCACCGGGCATTTTCCTGGTGGGCCAGAAGGGTGGGAGACGGTTTTGGACCGGTGGGGGCAGTTTTTAGGTCGAGGACTACCGGTCTGCCGAAAGGCAGAACCGGAAGTCGGAGATTTAATGACTTGGAGAAGAGGGGCTTGAACCAGCCCCTCTTCTCCCCTGTTCTCCATTGGCTGGCCTCGTAAATGCTGGCCAGCCACTGGAGAAGAGGTCAGTCACTCTGATTAGGCCCCGTCCTTTTCGGATCGGGGGGCGTGTTTTTTTCAGAAAGTCTCATTATCTCCTCCAGCCAATGGCTGGAGGAGAGAAAAGACAAACACGCCCCTGAATCCGAAAATGCCACTGCCTTTCTCCGAGGCATTTCTTCTTGACCTCGGAGAAAGGCAGTGGTGTGCCTTTTGCTCTGCCTTGTTCGTCAAATTACCTTAGTGCTTTTTGTTTACCGTGGGTATGAATGATACTTTATCGTATACGAAACCAAGATGGTTTGCGTTTCTGTATTTAGTGACATTTAGCTTTTTTGGCCCTTCATTTCATGACCAGTACATTCGGTTTCTAGTCATTATTTCCAGAGGGAGTGTCGCCTCTCACAGCTCTCTGGAGGCGAGCCTGGACTGTATCAAGATAAACGAGTTCAAAAGGAAAGCAAAGAATGTTTTCCTTAGTAATGATGGACCCACATGAAACGCTATCATCAGCAAACAGATAGATAAGCTTCCTGCTTTTTTTTCCCACACATTAAATCCGCAATGATGGAGTACTGGTCAGATGTTCTTTTTTTTTTTTAATTTGTGCTGATAGGAATTTGCTTTCCCTTGCCTAGTTTCTTAATAACTGGCCTGCACGCATGAATCCCCCCCAGGAAGTTTTCTGAAAGGGAGTGATGACTAGAAATCTTATTGGAAAAGAGCTCGTTAGTACAAATAAAAAACTTTTGTTTTAGAAAAAATGTAACTTATGGAAAAAGGCAGCATAAAATAGTTTGTCCTAAAAGACTTATTTTTTTCTTTCACTTTAAAACAGCAAAATTGCGTCCAGGTACCAAACAAGGATCTTGCTCAGTTGGCCTTAACTTATTTCAATATTAATGTTCATTGCCAGGTGTAGTGTTGCAAGATGGTGGACAACACCTTGTTGTACGCCGCGCAAGGGGAAGACATGTAAACCCCTGTGTGCATGAGTAATGTGGTAGTGTCTGGCGTACGCACCAGAAAAGATAATAAATAGTCCTTGAATCCGGGCGTGGTCAGAGGAGGGGTGTGTGTGTGTTTTTTGTTGCATTTTTCTCTTTCTTCTGGCACCCTGATCCTTGCTTTCGCCTCATTGCACTGGCGACGAGATAGCATCTGGCACCTACATGTGCCCCCCCCCTTCTGCATCCCGCCATCAGAAGCCCGCTTCACTGCCTCCGCCGGCACTGGCTCCCCACCACACACGGCGGCTCGCGCTGCCAGCTGCGACAGACCAGGCCTTTCCAGCTCACACCTTCGACGGCCTTATGGCTCTGCTGCCGAATGGAACATTTAATTTTTTAAGGCCCCGGAGGCATTAGGCGAACTATAGCGCGCGGCTGTAACTAAAGCAGGCTCCGCCTTCCGCGGTTGGCAGCGGACTTCACCCGTATCCAGTGGTCGAAGTGGGGGGGAACGGCAGGGCACGGCGTGCCCCTACTTCTTCAATTCCAGCGATTCCGTTCCCCTACTTTTTTATTTTCAAAATGCGTCCCGGGACGCAAGAAATCACCATCGCCTATAAAGCTCGGCGTTCGAGCATGGGCGTAGGAAGTGTGGGGGACGCGGGGGACAAGGGTGGGGGGGACGAGGGGACAAAGGAATTTCCCCTCTCCCTTCTGTTATCGCAGGGCCATTAGCACACGAAAGCGCTACCTAATGGCCCTGCACTTGACCTACCTGGAGTCAGAGGCCACCCGCCCTCTGCCTTTTGTTATGCTGCAGGAAGGCTCAGCCGTTCTGGGAAGGGCAGAGAACGGAGAAAAAATAAACGCTGTCTCTTTTCCTTCATGGCAAGGACCGTGCCCACTACTCCTGATCTGCCTCTGGCGGATGCCCTCCTCTCTTTATTCCTCCATCTCTTTCTGTCTCTGTCTCGCTCCTGCTTGCGTGCTGATTTCAAGAGGCAGCTCTTAAGTTACTCTCTCTTGCCTCTCCTTTTCTTTATTTGTTCCCCTGTGAAATTGATCCAAAAAAGGCTGAACACTTTGGCTGTAAATGTCCTCATTTTCTGACCGTTTTCTATTGAAAAGAAAAACCTCGGAATGGAGAGAAAAAATAGTTAAATACCTAAATAAAGCAATACAGAGTGGACAGCAGACAGGCCAGACTGTTATTTACACCCACACACATTAGCGCCACTTTACAGAGTTTGCCAGTGAAAGCGCTACTTTCTTTGTATCTTCATTCTTTGAACAACATTGTTTTCCCAGGGTGGGTAAGTGCGCCATTCCTAAAGGGACTGCAATACCTGGTTGATGGGTAGAGTGGAAACGTTTAATATGATCGTTTTCAACTTTTTAATTATTTTAGCTTATAAAATGCGGCTCTGTGTTTGGGGATGTGGTCTTTTTTAAACCAAACTGCATACATTTTGAAAGGATATAAGCAATGGACATTGAAAGGGGTCCCTTCCTGGTCCTGTAGCCATGTCTTGAACTTTTCAGGCAAAATCACTTACTGATTTCTGAATAATGAGTTTAAAATCGTTAAGGTAACCATGTTTTTTTCTGATTACAGTTCACATGTTTTGCTTATTCTTGCATTCCCTATGAGTGTTTGCTTTTTCCAGGGTGTTATTCATTTTTTTTCAGGCAGCATTTTACTGTTGTCTAGTGCATAATTTGAATTTAGTCGCAGCACAATTGAGTTGTGCTGAAGGCAGTGCGAGTTTCTCTCAGTGGGGCAGTATGGTGTTCAGTGTGGGAGAGAATGTGGCACTCTAGCCAGAGCTGCTGAATTTGGAACTGGAGAACCATGTTCAGACCTTCATGACCAGTTCACCATACCACACTCCTGACGGAACTTATTCCGATGCTACACCCCGATAGACCTTAGAAGCCCAGGTGTCTTAGCACCCGCAGGTGGACCTGTCCACCACAATCCATAATGCAGTTCACTTCCAGTCTTATGGGCAGGCATATGAAGAAGCACATCCTAGATCGACAGTGAATCTGTCACTGAGGTCACAAGACCCTTGAGGCCAGTCCACCTCACCCATTGGTACCTCCATTGGCCTTTTTCCAGCACTAGCAGTGCAACTTGCCAGGGGTTGGCAATGTAGGATTTGCATGCACACCAAACTTAGGGGGTGATTATAATGGCAGTGGGACCGCCACGTCACCCCGTCGGTGGCGGTCCCACCGCCATTGGTGACTGCATCACAGCCCGCCATATTACAATGGCGGGTGGTTACCTGGCGGTCGGAAAGACCAACCACCACGCACCCGACGGGCTTCTTGAGCCCGCCGGTGTGGTGGAGGGGCTCGTGGTTCCTACAATGCTGGTGGTGCCTACCATGCACCGCAGCAGGGATTACGATGTCCCTTACCCGCCAGCTTATCAATGGCGGTTCACCTGCCATGGAAATGCTGGCGAAAGGGACATTGGGGGCCCGTAGCAGGGCCCTTTACCCCTGGCCCCCAGACATGGGTCCTGGGGGGCATCTATGATGCCCCACAACATATCACTGCACCATGTGGCAGGCACCGATATATTTAACATGTTCCTTTTTTTTTTACTTTGCGGCGGATGATGCAGCCAGCAGCACCTGCTGCAATGTAAAAGATAGGCACTGCGAACACCGTAGTGGCAGTCGCATTGTAATGCCTATCGTGGGGCCTCCACCTTGAAGGCCAGCGGTCCCATTCCCCGATTCGATGGCGGTGGTACTGAAGTCCGCCTGCCATCGTAGTCAGCCCCTAAGTTTGCATTTTATGAATATGATTCAGCGGGAAATAAATTGATGTTTGCAATTTAATTGACTTTGGTTGGCCTCTTATCTATGAGATTTCCCTGTTGAATGTGCCCTTACATTATACATTTTCGGTTGTATGAATTGATTGCATACTACACTCTCCTACAGGTATTAACTTGAGTGTCATTAGGAGTGTCTGGGACCATTTGTTTTCTTAGGAATTGTTTTCTTTACTAACCTTTGCAAAGGGCCCTAAACTTCACAGCAACACAAGTCACATTTCTTTTAGTAATTTGGGATCCGTTTGAGCTACAAAATTGTTTTGGAGGAAATCGTTAGATTATGCAGCAGATGATGTATTATGTGGCAAACATGATACAACCATAGTTAAGTGGAAAACATTTTTCCACTTAATTTTGCCCCAACATTGTAGTTGATCAATTTGTAAGTTCCCCAAACCCAAAAGTCGAGTTTGGGCACAATTTGCATTTTAAAAGCAGCCCTATAACACAGGGCTACTTTTAAACTGACCTCAGGCTTCAGCAGTGCACACATGCAAGCGCAGAAAGGGCTGCTGGCCTCTAAACTGCCATGCCTTATTATATTCTAGGGACTTAAAAGTAGTTCTAATCCCCCTGCCCTATTATGTACTAGGGCCTTATAGGAGAGGTCATGCCAATCATAGGGGTACCCTAACCCATAGTGCACCCTAGTGTATGTAGGTGTTTTCACTGTATTTTTAAGTGCCTCTTTCAGAATAGCACTGGCTGTTTAGGCAGAGGCCAGGGCCAGTCAGTCAGGTACCACCAGTACCAGTCAGCAAAAAGTTGGGGAGTGCCCAGGGCGGCTTTGCAACACTAGAAAAACACAAACTCATAATGTAAAACAAAACACCATGGTTGGGGGCTTCTCTTCAATAATCAGAATTGATTTCTATCCTAATTAACCCATTTTCCAACATTAGGATAGGGAAAGACTGGGGAAAAATCATAACGTTCTAATCTATACATTGAAGTTTTTATGCAGCTCTTTGATGACGGTTAATAGCTCACTGTTCAATGTTAGGATTTTAACTTATAAACTTCAAATACCAAAAGAATATCTCAGACAAAAGCAGTAACTCACTGACCTTTTGAATTAAAACTTTCACTAGACAAGCCTTCGATCTCTCTCAAAAAAAGAACATTAATCACCAAAGTTATCTTCACATTTTTATTGTTGCCTGAAAATTGCTGGAGACCAGGAATGCAGCAGCAGGTACTTTTCAAACCATAATGCATTTGCAAACACGACGCCCCCACCCTAGCCTTTGTTTGCTTTGTGCATTAAGATGCAAGATTCATATATATGTTTTTTTTAAACATTTGGTCTCATTACTATATGAATGTAAATAACAATAAAGCATACATGCAAACTGTGACTACATGCCTGCTTTTCTCAATATTTCACTTCGAAAGTATGCAATTGTATTTGTGTAACAGGCGGTGATTTGTATAGGGTCACTGGAAAGTGCACAAGGTTGTCCCTGTCCCCCCCAGAATTTTAGTGTCTCCTAAGCCCATGCGTTCGAGGACGGGCGGCAGAGAAGTAACAGGACTCTGTCTTTTTCTTCTTACCCAGAGAAGCAAAATACAGTGTCCGCTTCTGCTCTGTAGCTTCAGCTGCCTTCCCCCCTACCCCCAACTCTTTCCCTCTTCCCTCTCTTTCTGTCTAGCAGTTCTTCTCTTACAGAAAACCGAGATTTCAAGACGGGGTTTTCACTCTCTTTCCTCTCCTTTCTTTTATTTCCTTCCCTGTGAAATGGATCCAAAAAAGAAAATAATTTTTGCTGGAAATGTCCAGCATCTGGAATAAAAGGTTAAAAATAGGAAAAATAACTAAGTAAAGTAAGACAGACTGGTAGCCAGAGGCGCTACTAGAGCCAAATTTCGGGGGGGGGGGGGCTTAATCTTTAAGCAATAGGCAGAGTGGAGCTGCAGGGGCTCCTGGAGGGGTGAAACAACAGCAAGGCCTCATTAACATGCAAATGGTCTTTAAAAGACCTGTGAAGTGCTCAGGTGCGGCTGTGTGTGTGCCAATGGGCTGCTGGTAGCAATCAGGTAAGCCTAATTAGAGGTAAAGTTGCCTTCACAGGGACCCACCAGTCGACGGACTAGGGATCGCGAAGGGACCTCGAGACAAAACACAAAGGGCCAGCTCACGGAACACTCATGGAGTGTAGATGGGCAATCTTCAGTGCAAATGCTGCTCGGGGTCAGCGCTATAAGTAATCCAAAGCTTAGCTGCAGGAGTTGTTGGAAAGCTGATGCTTCTGCAAAGTGACGTGGTGTCCAGGGGTTCGGTTTGCACAGTCGCCACGAGGGATACGGGCCTCAGACTTGCTGTGGGCACTGTTCGACCTCCAAGACCACGGAAACCCACCTCCTATGTTACAAAATTCTTCGGAGTCTGGCGGGAGCTTCGGAGCTGCAAACCGTTCAGATCTGTCTTTGGTGCCTGCCTTGCAGGGGAGTAACTCCTTTACTCCAAGGGAGATTCTTTACTTCTCTAGTTCAATGTAGATCGTTGAAGTTCCAGGATTTAGTATCAGTTTCGTCCAGGTGTAATCTAAAGTCCTGGAGCCAGGGGTTCCTTTCTTATACCCAAGGAAGGGGTGGGACAAACTCTAGGGACCCACCTATGGGAGGGTCAGGAAAGGGGGGTAGCTACACCCATTTCCTTTGTCCAGTTTCGCGCCATTGCAGGGGCTGGACTATGTACAGGGACACCAAATGTGCCCCCAGTGCTGAACTTCAAAGCACTCTTGGAGTGCACCCACCCAGCCCCAATACACTAAAGTCTTTCTGGGAGGTGATGACACCTCCCTGTGACAGGAAACCTATTGTCCAGGCTTCCCCTGCCGGAGTTTCGTCCAGCAACAGGAGGGCAGACTCGTGTCTGTGGCTGGCAGCCTCCATTTTGTGATGCCAGGGCTCTGTTAGCTGGTGCCGGGTATACCGGTGCTGTCATGTCTCTCCCTCTAGAAGGGTGGGATCATACTCTCACACCAGTTACTGGTGTGGGGGTATGATTCCAAAGTGTTTGACACCAAATACAACATGTTTCCGTGCAGCCATTCCAAAGTTAGCATTTACCGTTTGGTTATAATGCACTTAAGAGTGTATGGTTTGGCAGCATCACAAACAACCCCAGAATAAAGGTTCTGAAGGCTGCTGAGGGGCTCTGCTCATGCATGGGCACCCTCTCACATAAAACCCAGCACCCTGCCTTCAGGATTGGTAAGGCCTGCCATAGGGGTGATTGATAGGTTTGTATGTGCAGTGATATGGAGAGATATAGTGAACCTATATCTCAGTAAGGGGTGCATGCACCACCTTACCCAGGCTGCAGTAGCATACCTGTGGTGTCATTTTGGAAGGCTTCCCAGGGGTGACACAATACATGCTGCAGCCCCTGGTAGGCCTATGGGGTACCTATGCCCTGGGTACATAGTATACCATATACTAGGGACTTATAAGGGTACCCCAGAATCCAATCTGGAGTGTACCTATAGTACTTGTAATCAATTTAAGGGAGAAAGCAGATAGGCTGGGGTCCTGAATAGCAGGATCCCAGGCAGACTAAGTCAAAAACCAGCAAAACACCAGGAAAAAAGTGGGGCAACCATGTAGTCAGATTCCACCTTCCTACACAGATCACAAAGTGCACATAATGTAAATAGGTCAGTGGGCTACTGCTTTTGTCAGAGAGCTCCTTTTGTTACTTGCAGTTTAGAAGTTAAAATCCTAACATACAACAGTGAGCTATTAACTTTCATCTAAGAGCTGCATACAACCTGCAAGGTATAAATTAGAGCGTTATGTTTTCCCCCCAGTCTTTGATTATCCTAATGTTGCAAAATGTGTTCTTTTGGACAGAAATCAATTCTGATTATTAAAGAGTACCCCCAACCATGTTATTAAGTTTTAAAATTCTGAGTTTATGTTTCTCCAGACCAATCACTATTAAACTATACCGCCTAGTAGTATGGTTGTCATGTGACTCCTACACCTTATAGTCCTTAGTCTTATGTAACATTTTCTTTACAGTGATTTACACACATATTGATTGTCTCTGAGTAATGTGTGTGATGTAAAGTGCTCTGACACCCTACACTGGTATGAGTGGCGCTGTAAATCAAATTAAATGCATCTGAGAGAGAGTGTGGTTATGGAGACTTGAGGGGCACTGTTAAAGGGTGGTAGTGAGGGAATCCATGACAGAGGTGGCCATTAGAGGGTAATAACAAACATTAATGCACAGGGCACCGCCAGTGCCCTTGAGGCCAGTCTGCCTCACCCATAGTTAGCTCCATTGGCCTTGTTTCAGAGGTAGTAGCTGCAACTCACCAGGGATTGGCAATGCAGAATTTGGCACGCACACCAAACTAAGTTCGCAAACTTCACAGTCTCTCTGCTTCATTCACAAGCACTTTAAACATGTGCTGCTTGCTGTGGGGCCACTGGAATTAAATATGCAGCAAAGGAGGACACAATTATGCCACAGTGTTGACTAAATTATGCATTTAAAAAAAGGCTGCAGCGTAATGCAGTATATTTTCTGATATTTTATTATTTTGACGTGTACACATGCTAACAGTCTTTGGAAAGATTTTGCCTTATTAGCACCAGTGTAACATACAAATGCAACAGTGATAAAGATGATCAGTCAACCTTTGCAATAAGCCATCCACTCCGCAGCAAAACAAGTCACATTTTTTGTTAACTTTTGATACATTTGAGCTATAAACAATTTATTAGTTTAAATTATCAGATCATGCAGCAGATCTTGCATTAGGAGGCAAATATGGCAGAGCCATAATTATATAGAAAACATTTGCAAACTAGGATATTTTGCCATTCATGTTTGAACTGCTGTTGTGGAAAAAGGGAGAAGTGCTGATGATAAACACCATGGCTCTGCGACAAATGGCTTGTGCTTCCACATTTTATTGTATTTGGGACATTCTGTGATTAGAAGCATATCCCACTTTGTGAATGTGTTTTACTGTCAATAACTCATTATAACATTATATAATCATGTGTATCCATTGGTTGATTAAACTGGGCAGTGAAATGCCAAACAAATACTAAAAATTGGGATATTTGCGCATTCTGGCCACACCTCTGGCTCCGCCCACTGAGCCAATCCTTGGGTTATTCCCGCCCTCTGATTCTCCGCCCACAGTTCCCCTACTTTTTTTCCCCCACTTCGACCACTGCCCGTATCCCATGGCATCGCTCATTTTGTTTACATCCCTAAATTGCAAAAAGCGCCAATGTCTGGGGGTGATCAGCCGACGGGGTGTTTTAATTCCCAAAGCCATTTAACACGATTAGCAAATAAGCGCTAATGACTTTGGTCACTCTTGCCTGGAGAGTCCTGGCTGGTATGCATGAGGCTTCAGAGAGCCGGGGTGCAGGGCCCATCCAATCACCTCGTGGAAACAAGCATTTACAATGCAATGGTCTCGGCATTGGTAAAGTTAGAGCTATTGGCATTGCTCATGACATTATTTTTGTTTATGTTTTTGTTTTTAAAACATTTAAAGAAACGGCATTGTCATGAGCAATGCCAATAGCTCTAACTTTAACAATGCCGAGACCGTTGCATTGTAAATGCTTGTTGTTACTGGGAGCCGGTTTTGCAGCAGTTCTGCAATATCGGCCCCCTGTAACAAAAGTGCAGCAACAGTGTTTCCCATCAATTTTTGCTTCCCAATAGCATTGACCCCTTCCATACTTAAATAAGTCTTAACAATGGAATGTCGTCTATTGTCATACCTCAATTTCTAACAGATAAATACTTAGTCTGCATTACAATTTGCAATCTATCCAAACTTTTCTAGATGAGTAGCTGTCAGTGCTTAATCTATTACATAATGGCTGCCTTTATAGTGTGAAGAATAAACAACATTTCTCAACCATTAATCAAACAAAAAGGAAATAACAAAGGAAAAGAAAACTTATGCAGATTGGTGGTTTATATGTAGAATTATGAAAGGCCTACTTGTATATATATTACAGAGCCCATCAATGGGCCCCTGATCGGGCTAGGGGGGTTTCTCTCAGTATGTAGGAGACTTTCGTGAGTTTGCATCTCGTTCTTGGTTGCAGACGTCATTGGTGTCCAATAGTAAGATCTGAATCCATATCTCGTTAGAGCGACGGGATGGCCTTACTGTTACATGTCCTCCTGCCTCTGGTCACTATCACTCTCCCCCTCTCACTGACTGAGTCGGTGTTTCCCATGCCACCAGTGCTTCTTTTCAAAGATCAGCTATGGGGTGTTTCCACCCCCCTGGATTCTTTCCAACTCAATGCCCTGCCTTCAACCCCCGCCCAGTTAATCACATCCCGGTTCCAAGCTGCCACCTGGGGTCCAGACTCCGCTTTCCATTCTGATGCAATTCGTCGCTTCGCTAGTCCCAACGCTAGGTCTATCAGCCTATTCTCAACTTTGCGCTTTTGTGGTGTGGGAAAAAGTCCCAACAGGCATACCTGCACTCTAAGGGCTTATTCTAGTCCCAAGGCATTTTTAATCTTAGCCAGATTGCCTTCCAAAACATATTTGCGCTCTGGCATTCCCACGTCGTATGAATAAAATCTGCATCTGTGTGGGAGCATCGTGGGCATTTCCATGGTTCCCCCCCATAGGTGACGTTGAGACGTTGTGGTGTCATATAAGTCATGTGCATAAAATTAAATTGTATATATTTCAAGCGGGTATTCCGAGAAATCTTCTTAGGGGATTGTAATTTTTTCCCCCAGTCTACATCGGAGATTTCCTCGTCTACAACTTTCTCCCATAATTTTTTTAATGGGGTGTGGAGTGTGGTAAGCAGGGTAACATAGAACCACTTCACCTGGTGTCCCACCAAACTCATGATAATCAGCGAGTGCAGCACTGGGTGAGTCTCAGGCTCCTCCCTCCCTGCTCCCCACAGCCGTCCAAAGGTACGTCTCAGGGCTTCATATCGTAGGAATTGTCCCAAGGGGAGGCCACTGATCTCCACCAATTCCTCAAATGGGATCAGAACTTTGTTCAGATAGCAATGCCCCAACCCTCTCCAGACCCACCGCTGTCCAGGGTGCCAATTGTTGTGGTGAGAAGATCGTCCTAGGTTCCCCATGAGGCAAACCCACCAGAGGAAGCATAGGGATATACTGCTGAATTCCTGTTTTGTTAGTCGGACACCTTTTCGAGGTCTGTAGGGCTGTGTTTTGCAATATGGAGCGGTATGGGACCACAGTTGTTGGGTCCCACAATTTCACCATCAATAGGCTGGGGTAGGCGCCAGGTACTGTTAAATGTGTGCCCTCTTTATTCACTCCTTCTAACTATTGTGCCAGCCATTGCATTTAGGCAGCTAGCATATAGAGTTCGAAGTTCGGCACCCCCAAACTACCTTCTGGCATAGGACGTTTTAGTGTCTTCAACGACACTCTCCTTGGCCCATCATTCCACACCAGATCCCGTAGTAGGGAGTTCAACGGGCAGAACCCACCCGGGAACATCAGAACTGGGAGATTGATGAAAAAATAACGAAGCTGAGGCAGCATGAGCATTTTGGATAGGGAAATTCTAATCATAGGCATTTGTAGGGTGCACCAGAACAGAACACAAGATCTAAGGGATCACACTGCTCTATCTAGGTTTCCCTCTCGCATGTCCTCCATACGGTGGAAGACCTGAATACCCATATACTTAAATGACAGAGGGGCCTAAATGATGTCAGCTGCCAGGGCCGCAGGCATGGGTATGGGACCCGCCACTGGGAATAGTTAATTCTTTGTTTTATTCACCCGGAGGCCCGATACATGCTCAAACCTCGCCAGTAATTGCATTGACGAGGCCACGCCTGTCACCGCTTCCCCCAAATAAATCAGCAGGTCAACTGCGTAAAGAGAGATAGTAAGTACCCGTTCACCCATCCTGAGGCCCATCCCTTCACCACCCTGTAAGACCCTCTTGGCCAACAGTTCAATTGCTAGGGCAAACAGGAGGGGGGAGAGAGGGCAACACTGTTGAGTTCCACGGGAAATCTTATATTGACAAGATATTGTTTTCCCAGTTCTAACTCTCACTGTAGGGGATGTACAGAGGAGCCGAACTCATTTCACCCATGCAGTCCCAGAACCATACACAGCATGTTTTCAAATAAATACTCCCAACCGACCGCATCGAAGGCCTTTTCCAGGTCGTTGGAAAGTACTTGAGTGGTGCTTCTGAGTGATTGAGAACCGAATAGAGCCTGCGCAGATTATAGGAGGTACTGCTGGAAGGAATAAGGCCATTTTGGACAGAGTGGATAGCAGCTTTCGTATGAGGGAGCAATTTTAAAATCCAAATTAAGCATAGAGAGGGGCCTAAAATCTACCACCCAGGCACCTATCTCCTTATATTTAGGTAAGGGAATCACCAGCGTCCTCTGGGTAGTCTCAGTAAGCTTGCCGAGTCTGAAATAGGGTCACTAACCTCAGTGCTAGGCTATCCCCCCAATTACAATTACTCCTGTGTGGACCTGTCTACAGTCCACAGGTACAGGGGATCTAGGAAGTCCCGGATCACCACCTGTGGGGTTGCTGCTACAGGTGCGGTGTACAATCCTGCAGGGATGTGGAATTCCTATAGCCCGACACCCAGGACATATTGTTTGGGGTCAAGGGCAACACATTTTCATGTGTATTTTGTTCTTGGGACAAGTAGGCCCAACCCCCTGCAGCACAAACCCATTGGTTGCCAGTTTGCAGTACCACAATATGGATCAGGAGATGGCACTGTCTGCAGTTAAGGTCATATTTTTGTCCATATGTTAATGCTGTTCAAACTTGTATTTATAGTTCATGAATTGAAAGCCTTTATTATTAGGGTGAGCGCTCTCAGTAAATGTTGTAAGCTCCGACTACACTGACAGTGGTTCCAGTATAAAAATGTGTACACAAGTTTTCAAAGTTTTTGCAATATGAGGCTATGTATAATGCTCCCAGAATGCTTTCTGACTTTATGCAAATATTTGCAGAAGCTTGAAAGCAAGGTTGTTGATTCTTTGCTTTCAAAATAAAATTTTCCTTAAAAAACATGAAAGCAGAAAAAAACATTTAGCTAAACTACTGCAAAATTTCAGGTTCCATCACTTTGCAGCATCATTTAGTAACATGTGTTGATGCATGCAAGTAGTTGGCAAAGATATTCATAATGGAAAATCAGCGTAACCAGTTTCAATAAGATTATGGGATACAAAAATAAACAAGCATTGGCAAAGCCAGTAGTTCTGAAATTGGTGGTCAGCTTTTTAGTTTTGTCAATGTGCGACTTGTTTTGGCATGGTTTTTGTAAAAATATTATTGGTGTGCGAGCTGCCTGGCCCTCACCATTATAACAAACATTGCAAAAGCAAAAAAAAAATTTTGTTCTCAAAAAGCACACTGCCACTGTACAAAACTACTTTGTGTGCCGATATGCTCCTTGTGAAAGGGCAGAATGCTGTCACTCACAGTGAAGCCAGCCGATACAGAGAGACAAAATTTTAATAAACACAAAAGGTCACAGTCAACGCCGGACCAAATTAGGGGCCTTATTATTTAAAAAAGTCACAAACGTGCACTCATGGTATATGTCCTTGCATTAAGTGCAGCTATATGGTTTTCATGAATTCCCAAGAATTTACAGAAGTAGGACAAGAAATAGTACTCTTAGAAAATATTTGTGAACTGCATTTTAGCATGAGCAAATCTGCATGTGTAGATTTGCTCATGCGAAAATCTGAGTGTTTGCAAGTTCACTTTCCCTCCAGCCACTTTTTTCCCCAACTCTGGAAGAAGGTTTACGTCTGCCATTGGCAGGAGTACATTTCCAAAATTATCAGTATGCGAAAAGATTAGACAAGAGTTGTTGAAAACCCTTAAAACATGCAAGTTGGTAGGTTTGCACAGACTCAAAGGGGCATTCTAACCCTGGAACTATTGCTTACCACTACCTTTAGCCCCAGTATGTAGATCTGCAGATACGTGGCAACATAAGGGGATTGCAAGCATTCAAACACTACTATGGTATGAACCCTGGCATAATCAGAGAGCTATATCAGAGATCTTATATAATGAGATTGCTGCCATAATTTGTCACTGTACTACATGGCACCAAAGGGGCAAGTGAATTTTGTTACAGGACACGTAGATTTATGAAGCAACCTGCCCCATGGACCAGCAGATATTTAATCAAATTCCACACCCCTGAATCCTCCATAGTATTCTAGGAGTAACATTCCTCAGGATTATAAAGTAAGTCACCCGCTGCTGTCCTCAGTTGTGTAAACGGTGTCCCCCAGGTCTCCGGTTTGATCAGCCATGCCAAGAGATGGCCAGCCCTCCCCTCCTTTTTCTGCATTCTGTCCAGATGTTCCTAATAGCTGAGGCATCTCAGTTGCCCTAGAGCCGCATTGTAGCTTACGCACCTTTATATCCAGTTGGCGTAATTTACCCTCTAAGTCTAGGATTTCTTGACGGATTTCTCTCTGAACCCCAATGGACTGATCCAGACATTGGCCTCTTACCACCACCTTAAATACCTTCCATTCCACCAAGGCTGTACAGCCTGTGTGGGTATTAATGGGAAAGAATGTCTCAATAAGTGTACCAAGAGATGCCCTAAATGGTGCATCCTCGAGGGCCAGAGAGTTAAGTCTCCATGTGAATATTGGGGGGACGCCTCTCTAGCGGCTGATGGGTCATTAATAATGGACTGTGATCAGACAGGGTAATGTGGGTAATGGTACTATTAAAACTGGTGTACACAGGAAGGTGTCAAGTTTTGTGTGTACCTGATGCATCTGGGAGAAAAAGGAGTATTCCCTGACCGTGTCATGTTGTACCCTCTAGGTATCTTATAGTCCCCAGTGGGCTATTCAGAACCCTGATGCTGTACGGGGTGTCTGTGCCCCAGGTAGGAGGGTGTGTGTGCAGTCAGCCACAGGGTCGGTGATACCGTTGAAATCTCCTCCGAGCACCACCTGTCCCCTCATATGTTTGGCCATTTTAGCTGAGTGTGAGGTGAGGAAAGCAACCTGATGCATGTTAGGTGGGTAAATGTTGCTCCAACAGTAGCTCCCGCCCCCCAATCTCCCTGTCAGGAAGATTTGACTTCACTATCTATTGAGGCATATTTTACATCAAAGGGAACCCAAGGTCTTATCCAAATCAGTACTCCTTGGCCATAAACTGAGGAGGTGGTTGCAAAGACCTTCCTCTCATGCGTCTGCACAATTTCGCAGCTTCATCCGCAGTTAGGTGGGTTTATTGGCGAAAAGCTATATGTACATCTCTGCATCTCAGGTAGCAATAGATATTATGTCGTTTAGCCATAGATTCCCTCTCCCTTATGTCCCACGTTATGAACTTCAGTGAGTTGTGTACAGAAGTCATGGTGGTAGTTTATCCATCACTTCACGAGGTCCTCCCATTTACGAAGACCCCCGAGTATTCCTATCCACCCTACTCTGCGATCCTAACCTAAACCATCAACAAAACCACTACACTGAACAACTCCCACATCCCAGGACAGTCCAGCGACGGCCTGCCGCCAAAACCTTATATCCAACATCAGCTACTTAAAGAAGGCCCAAACCTAGTGAGGTAAGGACCTGAGGGGGGTGCGGCAAGATCTAAAACATATAAATAAAGCGTAAAATCCTATGCAACGCACCGGCCACAGACTGTTCAACCCAGACCGGGCCCCAGACAGCCCGACTGAGTCCCCCACCCAACACTTAGCCCATTAGGGCCAGAGACCAGTCCCAGTGTCAGATAATTTCATACACCGTCTTCGGGGTTACCACTGGAAGCAACACACCATCACTGTGGGAACAGTCTGATTCTAGCCCCTTGGTCTCACTCGAGGAGCAGGTCCCAGCATCTGAGGGGGTTTGTCGATCCTGCATAATCGCTTCTACCGCCTGCAGTGCTTCTGCCTTTTCTCTTTCGGTGTGCGAGGAGCTCGGCTTCCCCAGTGTACCGCATCCCAGTCTCTTCCTGGGTCTTTTCCTGGGTTCTCTAACCTATGATGGCACCACTTTATACAGAACGGCTTGAGGGCCCTCTGTTTTGTAAGCTTCAATCCACTCCCACGCAGACCCTTGGTTGTCATAGAAATGAGTTTTCCCGTCAAGGAGGATACTCAGCCGTGCTGGGAATATCAAGGAGTACTGAAGGCCCTCCTCCCTTAACGCTTTTATGACCTCAAGGAGGGAGGCACGTCGTTTCTGGACATCTAACGTGTATTCTGGGAAGATGGAAACTCTTTTATTGTCTACCTTGTACAGGCCTTCAGACCAAGCTTTTTGCAAGAGAGTGTCTCTATCTCTGAAATGGAAGAGCCAAGCTACCACTGGGCTTGGAGGCCGTCCTGGCGCCAGGGGACTAGCCGGAACACAGTACTCCCTCACGCCTTCGGGTGCAACCACCATCCAGAGCCACAGTTCCAGGAAGGTCACCATGTCGCTACCTTCCACTCTTTGCGGGAGGCCCAGGACCCTAATGTTATTCCTCCTGTTCCTGCCTTCTGCATCTTCAGCTCTTTTCTCCAGTAAGCGGACCCGGTCTGCCAAGTTTCCCACCTGCGTGGTCAGTTCTTTGTGGGCTGGTTCTAAGTCTGCAATGGTAGTTTCCGTCTGTTTCACCCTCTGGACAATTTCTTATGTTCGGTGCGAAGGAGACCCAACCCCACTGATACCGTGCTTATTTCCTGATGTAGGGTGGCCTTTGTGTCAGCAATTGCCTCCAAGATCTTAGACAGCTGCTGTTGCACTGGGTCATCAGGTTCTCTCTGTGTCCTGTCTTGTGCGATCTCTTCTTGGTCCTGGGTGGTCCCAGTGTGTCTCGCTCTCGGTTTGCCCTTGGTAGCAGGAGGGTCGAAGGTGCAGTATATGATAGAACCTCTACCCGTGAGCCCACCGTTGTGTCTCCAGTCCTTCCCCCGCAACAGAGCTGTTCAATTCTATTGGCTGGCTTACGCCCTTGTGGGGATCTATCTCTGGATAGTGGCCAGTTATTCCCCCATTAATCTAAATCAGGGTAATCCCGGGATTTCTTGGGCTGTGGGCTGCTCCCAGCATCCCAACTTCGCCCAGCACCATGGAGGTCCCACGCCACCTACTTGATGTATTGGCAAGCAAGATCAGCCTGAGACCAACCACCTTCTCCCGATTGCTTTATCTGCTGGGCGTCCTCCTGGGCCTTGAATAATGGGGCCCTACGTAGACAGCTTCTTTTCAAGTGGGTTCAAAGTCTGTGACCCACTGGGTCTAGTCCTCGCTATGCCTTGTGCTCTCCTGTTATTTCTGCCTCTGTTTTGTGCCGCTCCCTCCCTAAGATAGGGCCAACCGTCCCCAGATGCTGCCAGCACTAGCCTTTCTTCCTTTTTATTTGAACCCTTAGGCCCCAAGCCAGGCCCCAAGGGGCTGCCACAGTTCCTCACCGCTTTGCGCTGCTTCTCCGAGCAGTTCGTGGGTTCGTTCTTCCATTCCGAAGCCTCTGTTTTGTTGTACTTCGTCCTCCAGGACACGGTCAAGCCTCCATCTCTCTGGGCGCTCCTTCTGCCAGCAAAGCACCTTGTCGTCACTGAGGTCACGTTCAGGCCCTCAGTACCTCGCCTGTGGACCCACAAGCCTGAGGTTGTGTCTCTCCCTAGTCAGCTTAGGAGCAGCAGCCGGAACCGCCCTCTGTAGTGGGTCTGCACTTTCTGGCAGTCACGGCCTCGTTTCTGTCCAGATCGCTGCGCTGCTCCGGGGTCTACGCCGCCATTTTGGGTCTGCACTTGCCGGAGCGTCCCCATCTGGGATCAGCTCCCCTCGGTCATCTCGGGTGCGGGAGCCCCGGCAATCTGCTTCGGCTTCCTCTCAGGTAACCGGGGGGGTCCCCTGTCTGGCACCCAGGGCCCGGCCATCACCAATATCGCCCGATATATACCAGGCCGGTGCGGAGCTGCAGGCCCACGCAACCACCATCACAGGCTTCTAGGCCACGCTCCCACAACATGCATAAATGATTGTCAGTATGCTAAGCCACTATCACACTGACGCCAATGTCAGAATTATGTCAGCAGTCGGTACCATCAAGCTATAGGTAATGACAATTTGTAAAGAATTGCCAGTATTATACTAGGGCCAGCACAGTGGCGGGAGTGGGCACTATCATGCCATGGGTGAAGATAATATGATAACAACAAGCGCTATTATGCCACACACTGCCATATATCAAAAGGGGGAATTATAATGCCCCGGGTGTCCAAAACTTTCCATTAAATTGCCATCTTAATGCCAAGAATTATCATCTAATGTCTGGGCAGGGATTATGCTAGATGTCAGTACTATTGTGCCACGGATGTTCAAAAAATGCATCTATCTGCTCAAGTGTTTTCTGGAGAATGTAATGTGGGACACCATCACCTACATATTACATCACCTCTAGTCCAAGAATCACCACAGTTGAGCCAGATGTGGGCTCTATCATGTCCGGGACCATTACAATGGGAGACGGAATGTAATAGTCTATTTGTATGTTTATCCACTCCATCTCTTTGTGGTTTTTGGTTCTTGTCTAAGACTTCATGTACAGATGTAGCTCACCTGACACCACTATTTTGTTTGCTTTGTGTGTGTGCATTCAACATATGTAAGTGTGTAATGTTCACTATTTTGCACTCACTAATTGTGTTGCCTGTAGGTACTCACCTCACCCAAAATATCACCTTCCCACCAAAGAAATCAAAAGAATATTGTGTTGTTACAAAACTAAATGTGCACAATTCATAATGTAGTAAATACAACTAACCACTATTAAGGGAAGGTCCCAAGGATTAACGAGTGTCACTCTAAGTATGGATACACTATTGAGTGTACCATTGCAGAAGGCTGTTGGATGACAGTGGATTTTGCAGCAAGCACAGCAGCAGGTGGAGTTTCTGGCACCAGGAGCATCACAACCCTCCCCACCTTTGAGAAAGATTCCAAAACACTTACTGGCATCGGAGGAGCATTAAGGACCTCCCGTATGCTGCCTCCACAGGGCTGTGTGTGTAGAACTTGAGGACAACCGCCCGCTGCTCCTCCCAGGCTTTGTGTGAAGAACGTACCAGAAGGGGACATGCTCTGAGACTTTGGTCGCTCAGATCCTGCTGGTGCAGGTTAGACTGAACTAGGGGACAGACTGCCCCAGCAAAACTTGCCTGCTATATAGCGCTTGGGTGCTGAAGCACTTTTGGCTTTAATAAAAAGTTGAAGTGGGAATTCTGAAACTCAGACTACTAGTGGGGCTTAACCTGAATGTCGCCTATAGTGGTTGGCAAATAACCGCTGCTGCTAGAGAGAGGGGAGTGACCTGCCTATAAAACACGAGAGCCCTGACCGCGGAACTGTGTGTATTGTCGAAAGTCGTATTTTACTTTGTTTTCATATATAAATACTCCTTTTTTCATGAAAGCAAGTATTTGACTGGGCAATTACCTTTTGTGGCTACTGATCATATTTTTTGTTGTTAGTCTGTATTCACCCCCCCCCCCTTCTCTACCTCCCCTGAGAAGCCTTGGACTGCTCGACCCAGGCTACTACTGAGAGTGAAGTGCTGAAGAGGTACTTGGCCCAGTTGCTCAGAAACTGTAGTTGGTCGGGCCCATGCTCATCATGACTAAAATGCCTCAACCCCCCTAGTTGGGTCCAGTATCTCCTGCTTGCCTGTTAGCCTTCTGAACAGAGTTCTGGCGCTCTACGAATATGTACTGTCTCTAGCCCTCTATCTCCATCATCGGTGGTGTGGGGCTGTCATCACCTCTTGACTTAAGGTTTGACCATGGCCTTTTATTCCATCAGGCATTTACTGGTGGACTGGAGCCTTTGAAGGATTGGTTTTGAAGCCAGGGAGCTGCTGATGGCACATCTTTCACATTCTACAGCTGCTTCAATAATTTAGCAGCAACAGCCAGAGCTTTATGCGAGAGAGAAGAGGAAAGAGAACAAGAGATAAAGGAGGCAAGAGGAAGATGAAAGAGGAGGAAGGGAGTGGAGTTGGTCTGAAAGATTTGCCACAGCTGCTTTTGACTCGCAGTCCAGGTCTTGCTTTGATCCAGAAAGCCTAGGGCCTCCAATCTGATATGAATGAACAGTCAAGGAGGTACCCAAGTATTCTTTCATAAGAACATCGCAGCACCCTGCAAAGCACATTATCAAAAAATGTGAGTTATAATTTTTCTCCAGAGGGTGGCTCCCTAATTCTGGGCTCTTTTCTTTTGGATTTATATTTAAGGAAGGTTGTTTGCATTTTTCTTTGACGTGGGGTGTGTAAATGGTATTTATTTTGGGCTTAATTTTTGGATGTAGTGCTTAATTTATGTGTCTTTTGGCAGGGCGTGTAGCATGTTTTGTGCTTTTTTGTTGTTGTAGGATTTTTACTTTTTTACCTTTGCACCTAAATCTAATACCACACACTGGGTGACTTTGCCCAGAGGGTGTTTTTGCACTTACATAATTGTGTACACCAACAAATGATTTCTCGTGTTCCTAAATGTGATCTCACTTCCTAAACGGGTTTCCTTACTCCTGCTGATGTTACACCTTAATATGTCTTTTTAGGTCGAGCCTAGACAGCGCATGCGCTGTCGCAAGACCTGAAGTAAACAATATTTGGAGTGTAATCCCACCTGCCACTTCGCATTGGCTCACTCCTCCGTTGCTCCGTCATTATTGGCTCGCGTTCCACAGACGTCACTTCTGTTTATTGCAGGCAGAACCGACCAAGTACAGTTTTGTTTCGCTGCAGGGCCGTATGTTTTCATTTCGGGACTACTTCATTGGTATTTTTTTTAAGCACCATGGCACCTGGTTCACCCATTTCTTTACTCTATTTTTTTAAACAGTTATGGTTTTCTTTCTGCCAAAGCGGCACGATGGTAACAGCGCCTGTACATCTTCTTTTTAAAATGTGTAGCTCACAATGGCGCCCGTGTGTTTTTTTTTTTTAATGCAGGTTATTTTTAATTTTGTACAGCATCTGCTTTCTGCCCATTAAGTTTAATTTGATCTTTGGGTGCACCCTCCCTGTGTGTCTCTGTGCCTGCTGTGGGTAAGAAGGTGGCTGTTATCCTGGCTGGCTGCGGCATGTTCGACGGCACCGAAGTCCACGAGGCTTTGGCGGTTCTGGTCCATTTACCTTTGCAAATAAAATGTTGGTTTAATCCCTGTAGTCTTATATGTAATATCCATGTGTACACTTCTGTGGAGATTACAACCTGTCACTGACTTCTTTAAAATCTCCTCGTCAAGCGGAACTCGCATGTTAGGGAGTAAATGCTTAAATCACTACACAGGTGGTTAGAGATGGAGCACGTCAGAGCAGTAACGTTATATTATTAAATTGGAGGTAAGGGACGACTCACCAGCTGGTAGTAATAATTTTCCCAGAATCGTCTATCCCTAAGCGAGGCGGCTCCCGTTTACAGCTCTTTAATAACAGACTTTAACCTGAAGTGAGTGAGATGATGTTGCCGTCCTCAGCTCTGGTTTTCATCTTCCATCGCTTCTGGTTTTATTCTGTGCTTGGAAAATTAGATTATCTTTCTAGATGGGGAGGGTTTGTGGAACTAATTCTTACTGACATATTTAGCTGCCGCTAGTACACAGCAGGGGCGGCTGGTGACATTTGAAAGTAGTGGGGCGTGAAATGATTGGTATACTGCACCGTTGCGAGTAAGCGTAGCGAGCGAGCCCGAACCACCATAAGGGGGGGTTCGTTGCGATTCTCTTCCCGTGAAAATTTTGAAAAAAGAGAAGAAAAATGGTGCATTTTCAAGCAAATTTGAGAAAGCAGGAAGGTTAATGAAGCAATTGTGAAAGTGCCTCTGTCAACTGTCACTTTTCTCTTTACCTATCTCTCTCCCAGAATTCACCACCTTCACCTGTAAGTGGCTGCAAGCTGCTCTATCGGCGTCACTCTCTTCCAGTGACACTCTCACTTTCCCATCATCAAAGTATCCCTTCCTACCTTATCTCTTTCGCTATCTCAGCATCTCCCCTCCTCTGTCACTGGCTGGGTGCTGCTGACACTGCCCGGTGACTGTCTCTTGCTGCCCCTTCCATTGTCTCGCAACCCCCCATGCTCTCCTCTCTCCCTATCTTGCTTCCTCTTTCTATCTTGCTATCTCTTCCTATCTTGTTGCTGTCACATCCATCTTGCTTGCTATCCCTCCCTACATCTCAATATCCCTTCCTCCCTCGTCTCTTTCTCTGTCTCCGCACCTCCATTCCCCAGTCATAGCAAATGACAAGTAGTTACGACAGAGCACATCTCACACAAGAATCGGATCAACTATCTCTAGACTCTACTATAGCGCCTAATATGTACCGGTGATTGCAGGTGGTGGGCACTTAGCGCTGCCACTCTTTTAAGGTCCGGCGTCCGGTCTGGGGCGTATTTCTCATCATCAGCCTTCACCCCCAGAGAGAAAAGTCAGTTAACCGGAGAATAGAAAGAGAAAGAAACAGTGACATAAGGGGTCCTCTTTGATAGTCAACTAAATTGGGGACCCGTGATTGAAAAAAAGAAGGGAGAAGTCACTAGGGTAAACGCGGCAATAATGGACTTTTCTAAGAAAGTGGGTAATAGTCCAGTTGCCGCCTTGCTCCAACTTTATCAAGCTAAAAGTGTCCCCACAGCGTGCTATGGAAGTGAAATTTGGGGTTATGTTCCTCCGGATCCCTTACAGACCGCTGAAAATAACTTCCTAAAATCAGTACTAAGGGTTCCCAGGGGCACGGCCAACTTCTCCGTGCACGAGGAACTGGGGGTTTCCTTCGTATGTGACAAGATTGCTGTTAATCCCTTGTTATGCTGGATGAACTGTTGGTTAAATGATAACATTCCACTAACCCAGCTTATTTTAAGAGAGTCACTCACATGGGACAACAGGATGAAGGTTCCCTGGTTAAAGTATCTTTTTAAGTGCTTTGCCGAATTAGGTCGCCCTGAATTCTTTTTATCCCCTGAATCGATCACTAAACAGGATGTTACAACGGTCCAGAAAGCTTTTATTGGTCTAAGAACTCAAGATAGGGAATCACGTGAGCTAAAAAAAGAAAGTGTTCGTAATCATGCATTAGTAAAAAGCACCTTGCTCATGGAACCCTATTTATCCTGGCAATTGTCCAGCTATGACCGTTTCTTACTGATCAGGTTCAGGTTTAATTTGTTTCATTTTCTGCTGGCTGTTCCCAGGGGATCTCATCGTGGACAAGTGTTGCCGGCTTGCGGCTGCGACGATATGTCTCCGCAAGACCTGGCACACTTTCTCTTCTTTTGTCCCTTTTATACTGTACCGAGGAATCTACATCTGAAACCCTGTTTGAAAAAACTAAACTTTATACAATATCGTCCTGCACTGCACTTTTTACAGCTATTAAGTTGTGAATATACTTTGTTTTTATGTAGTTTTTTAAAATTGGCAGTAAAATTCAGAAATAGTATGGAAGGATAAAAATAATATATGAATTGCTATTACCTCTTTTTTATAATGGACTCCACAAAATACTCTGAATGCTTGTTGTATATTTGTCCTCACCTGCTTATCTTATATCTGTATTTTATCCTTATGTATTAATGTGTCCTTTTTAAATGTAGTGTAAATGCTTTTATGGTTGTCAATTTGTACAACCGAATAAAGTTTATTGAACTTGAACTTGAACAGTGACATAAGGGAACAAGGGTGCAAAAAGGAACGTGTGAGAGTAACAGAGCTGACCTAATGCCCATTGCTTATATCATTACAAAACGAAAGCAGAATGGTTTAAAAAGACACCGTTTGTGAATACTGAGCCGCAGTATGCATTTTGTTTTCCAATGCACGCACCCAACAAGCAGGTATATCAGTACCTCCAGGAATAGTGTGCTTTCCCACCCAGGGAAAACATGGTTGTTCAAAGAGCGAGGAGGCAACAAAAGTAGGGCTTCACTGGCAAACACTGTAATGTGGCGCTAATGTGTTTAGGTGTGAATAAATCAATATGGCCATCTTGCTTTAGTTAGTTATTTTTCATATTTTGAATGTTTTATTTCTCTCTACCCTGAGGCTGCACTTGGAAATTGAAAAATGTCAGCAAAAGACTACGTTTCCAGCAAGTGTTTTTCTTTTTTGGATCCATTTCACAAGGAAGCAAATAAACGAGAGGAGGAAAGAGAAGTTAATACCTGTTTCTTGAAGTCTCCGACCAGTTTTTACTACATGAGGAGGAGCGAGACAGAGAGGGAAGAGGGGGAACAAAGGAGGGGGGAGGCAGCTGCCAGCAGTGGGAGAACTGGACTCAAGCAGTGACTTACGACAGAGCACATCTCACAATCGGTTGAACATCATGAACTATCTATCTATAGCACCTAGTGAGACCTAATGCCCATTGCTTATATCATTAAAAAACGAAAGCAGGATGGTTTAAGCAGCGTGCGCAGCAGCATTTTATTTTCCAATGCACGCAAAAACATTCTTCAAAGAGCGAGGAGGCAGTCGGGGGGGGGGGGTGGGGGGGGAGGTTGCAAGGGGGGTTCACGCGGGGGTGGGGGGCCGAGGGAGAATAAAATTAAGACGAAAACTTACCTGACCGCCTCTGCTCCTGGACCGCGTTGGCGCCTCTGCCCTCTTCAAACCGGAACAGCACGTCAGCACTGGAGTGGCAACCCCTCAGCCAATCCTGGTGCTCTCGGGACAGAGACAAATCCAGATACCTGCTGAAGGCTTGATAGAACATTTCTTGCTAATCCATCACAAGATGCTGAAGGACCCAACAAATATATGAGATGCCAGGCCTATGATTTTAATTTCTGATGAATAATTAATAGACTCCCATGCATTAGGTCCTATACATTTTGATTTTGTGGTGCAGCCCACTGACTTTCTGAGGGGTCTCCCACCCTCATAAAGTATTTAGAAGTTAGTGTTCAATGGTACCCACCTATTTCAGTGGTCATACCTATGGCTTAGGTGTGTTATGGTCCCCCATGGAATTTCTTCCTGACATATGAACTCGCTGCTAAAGTTGCCACCCCCATATTCAACATCTTGGTGATGTCCACCACCAAAGCCATTTCTCTCTTGTCTCTGAATGTAAATTGACTCGCCAATTTAGATCTAAGAAATAGGACATTACGCTACTGCAAACGAGGCATGTATCATTAGCAGAAGTGGCTATGTTACATTGAGAATGGGTGGGCAAAGTAATAGCAGCATCTGACATTAACACCCGAATGCTTCAAATGCATCTGATACCTGCAGAAAGAAAGAGGTTGCAATGCTCATTCACAAAGACTTACCAGCAAAAATCCAGAGGGGCACTATGTCTTTGCAAAAATTGCACTTCATTAACACATCCTAGGAATCGGCTCCATTATTGCCCCAGTACAGAAAAATCCTCCTTTTTTGCCAGTTGAATAGGGTTTTAACAGAATTGGCTTGTGGGCAAGTTGTAATTGTAGGTAACTGAAACATAACAACAGATTTGGTGCTAGATCGGTTGGGGCGACAATACCTTCTAAACAAAGCAGATAGAGGACTGCTGATTTAATGGGCCTTATTGAATTCTTGGGGGTAAGGATACTCCATGGCAAATTCAACCTGATCAACAGAGGGCTCGCCATCCTTCAGAACAAGATTATACTTTCTTGTCTTCCATGCATGGCACGGAATCCAGAATAGACTATTTTGTGACCAAACTGGCATTCTTCCTAGAATTTCTAACTGATCTATCAGAATTAGCTATGTATCGAATTAGGCCAAATTCAAGTTACAAAAGGTGACTTAGGATTCTTGATTCCAATAGACAGGAGTTGGAGGATAGTCTCCCATAGGTACAAACAACCTAAAGAAAAGATGATACATTACTTTAGGAATTATCTAGATCTTCATACAGAATCAATATCCTCTCTGTGAATTTGCTGGGCAATAGGAAAATACTTTATGTGAGGTCTATTGATGAGGTATGCTGCCATGGTGCGTAAAAAAATAGTCTGAAAAGAAATTGTCATTGGAGCTAGAAATTGCTGTAGCTAGAATTTACCTATGGTCGAGAATTTGCAAATGCTGAGAAAGAAGAAGAATGAGTTGAAAATATGATTTATGCAACAGGCCAAGAAAACCCTTAACATACTTAAAGAGTTCCTTTATGAGTAAGGTGAAAAATCCAGCTGCATCCTTGCACTGCAGAGGAAACAAAGAATAAGTAAACGGGTGGTCTTGGCAATCTATGACAAGCATGCCACTTTGCTTACCCACCCTCGAGATAATACCAAAGTATTCGCTACCTTCTACACCTCCTGATGTACTGGAGAAACTGGATGCTGAAATTTTGGATGAGGAAATTTGTGGAAGCGATAAGGTTGATGCTTCACCCGAGGTGAAGATGGCTTCCCGATGGAAGAATATGAAATAATAACTACATACTCAGTTTCTCTCCTAGGAAAATGTTAACAGAAACCTTGCACTCTGAAGGTCTCTATGCAGAATTTAACAAGGCCTATAACTCCTTGATTCCCATACTTAGAAAATGCCAATTATATTGTGGAACTTACCAACTAATCTCCTTAATAAATTGTAAAGCCAAAACACTGGCCAAAGACTTGGCTCAAAGACTGTAAATGTTAAACCCTTACTAGTTCACTAATCATAGGTGACCCCCACCATATGCGGACTCTACTACATTTTTTATAGACTGCCTGCTAAGAGGATGACTAGAATGGGCATAGGCACACAATTTATGATCATGACCAAGTGGTTAAATGACTAACCTATGGCCGCGGTCAACTGCAATTGTTTTCTGTCAGTCTCATTGTCATCGGACAAGGCAGCATAAGGGTGCTCTCTGTTACTTTTTTTACTAGCGTTGGAATAACTGGCAATTGTCATAAGCATCTCGATGAGATTTTGGGCATTGACACCGCTGCCGGAAATCCTAAAATGATGCTTTATGCAGATGACATCTTCTCCACCCTTACTTCTCCAGAACATTCAATCCCAGTGCTACTGTCTTTCATATCAACCTTTTCACAGTTTTCTGGGTATACAATAAATTGGACTAAAAGCAAAGCTCTAGCCATGGCTCATTCGATCAGTTCCCACCCATTCAGATGGATGCCTAACAAATGAAATATTTGGGGATATTGATTACCAACAATTTTCATGGCATAATTTAAGACAATCTGGCAATACTCAAGGAACAAATATGCAGAGACTTTGGGAACTTGAGTAAGATACACCAGTCCTTAGGTGGATGTATTCAAACAGTAAAATGGTAGTGGCCCATGTTATAATTGTGTTTTCAGTATGTTGTCGATTCTAATATCACTAGGGCACATTGACACATTTCCCAAACAATATATTAGGCAAACTGACATGGTGAGATTGGCCATGGCTAAGCCTCATTTAATGACTGCTTCTAGTGGTCTTCTACTACCAATAATGGAACTATATCATGATGCTTAACATTTATCGCAGTTGGCATACCACTTTACTTCCACACTGGGTAGCTATCGAGAACCACCTATGGAATGGCGCAGTGTTTCCCCAAGTGATAATATTGCAGCATTTTTCATTAAAAGAGAAAGAGAATCCCATTTCTAAAGGACCGAGACCGAGATGGAATATGTCCTCTAAGTTACTCATGTCCCATAAGCTCCACTGTGGAATAATGCTGCAATCTGTCTTGATGGTCAACCCTTAGACTGGATCTCCTGGATTCTGAAGGGGATAATAGGAGTGAATTAAGTCCATTCTAATGGTTCTTTGATATAATATATAGATCTCTGTGAGATATTCCATCTGAATTCCAATCAATGCTTATCTGGAGAAATGGGACAACTGCGAAAACTGGTTTCTAGCCTAAGTGGGAGTGCTTCCGAAGTTTTAGAACCACCACCCACTTGTTATAAGAAATAAACTTTTGTGACCCACTTAGCTTTAATGGACACGAGGTGGGCAATTTGCTAACATAACTAAAGCATTATGTGGTAGTGTACTGGCATTTAAAAATCAGCCCATTTTTCATTGAAATTGCCACTACATTTGCACAGACATACAGGTTTTCTGATAAACTATAATGCACACAAATGATA
The DNA here is from genome assembly GCF_964204655.1 of Triturus cristatus. Lineage (NCBI taxonomy): Eukaryota > Metazoa > Chordata > Amphibia > Caudata > Salamandridae > Triturus > Triturus cristatus. The sequence continues at coordinate 248,364,410 of NC_140585.1, forward strand.
ATGTGTGCTAATCGGGTTTCAGTGAATATTTATAATTTGCTCATTAAAGTACCTTGATTTCTTGATTTTGTTTTGATCCTATGAAAATCTTTGTTTCCATCCCACAGCCTTTCCTTTCACAGTCTCTGTACCCCAGCAAGACTTTCTCATAGTTCACTTTACATTTCTTTCCCTGACTGCAAAGTGGGAGGACTTTGTAAACACCAATCCTCGTGTTAAAAAATAAGTAGCAATATGTCAGAAAACATAGCCTGACATTTGATCCCTCTATATTTGAAGTGCAGCAAATGTGACAACATAAATACAGACTTCAAAGGCATCTTTATTTATTGCTTGGACTTTTAGGACCCACAAAAAATGTGCTTGCGACCCGCTGGTGGGCCGTGACCCACAGTTTGGGAAACACTGCTCTATGGCATAGTGACCGAAGGGCACATCTCCATAGTGATCGAGGAGCACTAGTGACCACACCGTCATCCGCTCCACTCAACACGTATGCACAGACATCACCCAATGATTACACTGACACATTAGTTATGGGTGAAGAACTGCTGCAGGTTTATTTCATACAACATAAGTATGACGATAGAGTGGGTTATCTTACGGGCGATCCAGGGCAAGCAGCCCCTCGCTGCTCCGCCCGCCTTGCGAGCCAGCACGCACGGTGGGTCGATGCCCGGCAGTGCGGCACATTTTTCAGATCCTCCTTTGGATCACGTGATCTGTCTAATACTCCCGCCCCTTTTAACGGGGGCGGAGCGTGTTATGGCACACCCCCGGTTGGTCAGGCCCCCCAACCGCCCGAAGGACTAACGGGGCGCCGTCGCGGTCTTCCCAGAACCTCCTTCGGCTCCCGGACCTTGGCTCGGGCACCCTTACTGTGCCGGACAGGGGTACCCTTACTGTACCGACTGTCGCAGAGGTACCCTTACTGTACCCTTCTGCCTCCAGATCGCCCTGTAACTCCGCCTGCAACACAAAAAAAAACATTATAACATTCCAGTTGCGCGCTGCTTACGCCACGCAGGGTAAGCGGAAAGGGTGGGAACTCGCGCGGCACAGGGGTGTACCCCAGGAAGCAGAGGGCGATCTGCGGGGGCGGCGGGCTTAAGTAGGGCCTAGCCCCGCCCCGCCCAGCACCAGTGGCCCGCCTCCCCCAACAAATGCCAATTGAGGCCTCCCCTCCCCAAGGCGCGGCCTCTCGGGAGAGGTGGAACAGGAGGGGGGGGGGGGGGAGGCTCCGGCGGGTGGCCACTAGAGAGCTGCCCTGCTGATGTCCCTCTGCGTGGGACGTGGGCAGCGGCATTCCACAAACCAACAGGTATATATCGTTTGGCTACATGGCAGCGCTGCATTAAAAAGGTGCACTGAAGAGTAATGTTCAGACTTGTTATCTACCCATGATAAAGGCCTTTATGAGGCCCAACTAAAATGTATTTTCTTTAAATTCCTCATAATTGGTGGTGACAAAGTGTCACTATCATTTATTTGCCGTTAAAGATATGTTTACTTGTAACACGCATAACCATTACTTATATGTGTGCACATGTTATTTTACACTTAGATTAAGTGAAAAGAGTAGTTTATATGTTTTCAATTAGTGTAGTTAGGCTATGTGTAGCCTAAACTTTATATGAGCTGGCATAGGGCTTAGACACTGCCTCCATGTTGAAATAAACATTCTATTTCCGCTTGCTGTGCATAGCACTCTTCTTTTAGTTTAATAAGTTTTGTATAGGTCATGTTTGTTGCAATTCATTGTTTTGACACCGATTCTCGGCCCTTTTACGGGGTGGGAGGCAGAGGTGGATACTCCTTTCTGAAATATTGTGAAGGCCTCGATGATGGAGGAATCTGGCATTGTACTAAACCTGTGAAGGAGGCTGACACCGAACTCTGTGAATGTCTCATTTTGATTGGTTCTTACCATGACATCGATTCACCAACCGGGGTAGCGGAAGTGACATTGCCTGCCCGTTGCCACTGCAGATGATGTCCCAGAAACCCTTGACATGGTGACGTCGTAGGAAATGACAGTTTCTGTCCATTCACAATCACCTCGCGGCGTTACAGGAAGTGACATCAAATGACTTCAAATATCATGATGGGAATGCATATCGGGCGGAAATTTAATATTTTTGTTGCACTGGGCCCACATGTGGGATCCAAATATTTCAACTTTGTTGCGTGAGTACTCAACATTTCAACATTGATTCAGAACATGTGCTCACATTATTGCAGTACCTTTACAGTATTTTCTTTTTGCTTCTTTGATTATGTTTAATACTTGCCTGGCCGCGCCGTTAACCCATGATCCCAGCCCACTATGCCTGCGCATAAAGCAAGAGATGCAGTGTGGTCTGCTGGGGCTGACTGTAAACACTGCAGAAAGGACGCACCTCATTGGATTCCAGCACCAGACAGGCTGGCACTGGTAGTGTCTCCTGTCTTCTTTCTGCCACAAGCTGGGCCTACTCAGACCTGTATAGGAGCCTCTGGCTGGCAGCATGTCTGTGTGCCCTGGGCTGCAGCTTTCTAACCCAGCCCTCCACGCCCACACATGCATACAAGTGGCTCCAGCTTATGCATGTCTACTGCATAGTGTCGCCCTTCCACTGACCAGTACAACGTCATGTTGAGGTGAAATCTATCACTTTAAATCTTACCTGAATCTGCTGTGTTGTGTATTGTCAGATGTGACTGCGAGGCATAATGCAGGTCAGGGGTCATAAACAAAATAACAGCTGTCCCAATGGGTTGCATAGGGGTCGCAGTTGCAACCACTGTTGACCACCTCCCCCCCATCTGACGTCCATACTTGGTGAGACCTTGTCCAGTGTATCAGTTAGATGTGATTTCATGTTTTAACTGTGTGGGCTGTCTTCAGTTAGTTACATTTGCCCCAGGTCACCTTTGCAAGTGGCTCTCTCTCTTTCTCTGTGACCCAATACTCCTTCCATTTCTGCTTATTGATTTTCTTTCAAGAGCAAGTTTCCCTTTAAGGGAACAGAACTTTTTAACTTTCCTTGTCCTTTTTTTTAATAATCAGTTCTCGCATTTGCTACTTGGCTTGTCTGAATTATATGTACATATGCTGTATTCCGGCGACTGCTGATTTATGCTTCACTGATTTGATTTGAATTGTAACTTTATTAATTTGTTAATAAACCTTCATGGTTTGCAAATTCACCTTCTCCCTGACGTTCCTGTGGGGCAAATTCTGCTTCACTGTCATTGACGTATGGCTGAATTCATGATTTTAGCCTCAGTTCGAGATAAACGTCTATCACAGTGGGCATGGCAGAGATTCACGTTTGCACCGCGTTTGCACGGCGCAAACACCATCCTATCTCTCACACTGTCATTAGTGCTAGTCGCCATGAAAGTTGCATAAATCACGTTTCTTACCCGCCTCCTTTTCATTGGAATAGGCTTCCACCTCACATTCACATTTGCACTGATTTTGTCTGCTTCAGGAAGCTACTTAAAGCTTAGTTTTTTTACTATATTTCTTCTTTTCCTTTCTCATCTTGGGGCTGTGCTTTTGTGCTGAGACACCCCTGCTGGGGTGATTTGTGCGCTATATCAAGTTTGGATAACATAACAAGCCTAGTAGCAACTCATAACTGTTGTCACTGCAGGGTCCTGAGCTAAACACACTGCTTATCCTCTAGACAGGCCTGTTAGAATTCATAGTAACCACACCGTCATCCGCTTCATTCAACACGCATGCACAGACGTCACCCAAGGATTACACTGACAATTTCATTGTGGGTGAAGAACTGCTGCAGGTTTATTTCATACAACATAAGTATGACGATAAATGGGTTATCTTACGGGCGATCCAGGGCAAGCAGCCCCTCGCTGCTCCGCCCGCCTGGTGAGCCAGCACGCACGGTGGGTCGATGCCCGGCAGTGCGGCACATATTTATTTTCAGATCATCCACTGGGTCACGTGATCTGTCTCCTACTCCCGCCCCTTCTGGCAGGGGCGGAGCGTGTTGTGGCACACCCCCGGTTGGTCAGGCCCCCCAACCGCCCGAAGGACTAACGGGGCGCCGTCGCGGTCTTCCAGGAACCCCCTTCGGCTCGTGGACCTTGGCTCGGGCACCCTTACTGTGCCGGACAGGGGTACCCTTACTGTACCGCCTGTCGCAGAGGTACCCTTACTGTACCCGTCTGCCTCCAGATCGCCCTGTAACTCCGCCTGCAACGCAAAAGAAAAACATTAAAACATTCCAATAACGCGCTGTCTCTGCCACGCAGGGTAAGCGGAAAGGGTGGGAATACGCGTGTCCGGGCAGGAGCAGCGCGCAGGAAGCAGAGGAGGAACTGGGCGAGAGGGACGCCTATGTAGGGGGGGGCTAGCCTCGCCCCCCTAACGGCCCGCCTCCACCTACACACTCATTGGTAGATCTCCTCCCTGGGCGCGGCCTCGCGCGCGAGGCAGAAGGAGGGGGAAGGCTGCGACGGGCGGCCACTAGAGAGCTGCCCTGCTGATGTCCCACTGCGTGGGACGCGGGCAGCGGCAATCTCGGCTCAACTGTCGGCTACAGTTGACTTGGCAGCAGGGCCGGACTGGGAACAAAAACCGTCCCTGGCAAAGTGCTCGGCAGCCCCCCCCCCACCTCCTCTCCCCGGGGGTTGGGGGAGCCACCGAGCTCTTTGCCAGGGCCGGTTTTCGGCCGATTTTGTTACAGGGCCGATTTTGCAGCTATGCTGCAAAAACGGCCCTGCAACAAAATCGACCCCCGGGGCCCAAAACCGGCCCCCAACCGTGCGGCGCACCGGGGGATTGCCCGGTGCCCGCTATGGCCAGTCCGGCCCTGCTTGGCAGTAAAGCCCTCATAGGAGCAGGCGCTGATTCATGAAAAGCAAGACATAGGGGCTGAAAAATCACAAAAAGGTGGCTGGCCCTGCTCTCGCTGTGGTTATGCTATGTGTCCTGAGGCGTTCGAACTCGAGAGATCCACTGGTGTTATCACAGTGGACAGAGACCATGTAACCACTGGCGTAACGAAAATTGAGGGGGCCTCCCTGCAAGGAACGTGAAGGGGCCCCTCCGGGCTCAATCAAGAGCTCTCCGGCAAGAGTGCTGTGCTGAGGGGGCCCCCTGGAGCTTTGGGCCCCACCGCCGCACCGCAGGGACTGCGGGGGCCTGTGTTACGCCCCTGGATGTAACTAACGGCCTCATTTTAGCGTATGATTTATAAGCTGAATGATTCTTTTTGGAGAAGTGCGGGGACCACACATTAGAAGGAACTAGACCCAATGTAGGTGGATTTAAAACTGTACTTTACTCCCGCCATGGCGAGGGTGCTCTGCCTGCCAAAGTTAGGGACGTATGCTGGCCCGGGGGACATCTCATGCATTTACAGGAACAGTGTCATGGTGGTTCCTGAAATGCACTGAAAGTTTGATGAACAGCTCTATTAACATGACAAAGTCATACGAAAAACTTTCAATATTTTTTTTTTCAAAAGAGAATTCCCACAACGGGATTTTATTTTTGAAAATAAAAAAAACAATGACCCCTCATCCCCCAACACTGGAGATTCCTCCGATGGCGTGGGGGCCATTTTGCAGTTTCTACTGGCCAAGTGTTCTCCCACTCTCAATAGGGTGAGCAAACATTTAGCTAAACCTATAATGGCTCCTACTCCATTGGGCTTTTGGAAGTGTATGTCGGCGGCTGCAACAAAGTAGTCTCCACCATCTACATGCTGAAATTCTGCTGCACTCTAAATGAGGTGGGCTGAATTTCGCTTTGGCGGAAAGGGTATTCCTTAGCCATTGTAACAGAGTACCCTCACCACTAAAGTCTAAATTAGACCCTTATTTCTTATAGTAATTCTTAAGGCCCTTAGGTTACAGTCACAGGAGATAAGTCCTGTCAGGGCTCCATTCTTCCTTCAACTGAAACAAACTCTCAGTCCTCCCCTCCCCAAGCACACAGACACCAGGAGCCATAATATGAATACAGTGCACTTTCCTCGTTTGCTCCACTGCACACCTTTCAAAAGGTGCGCCACGCGCAAACAAGGAAATGTTGCTGTTATACAAAGACTGCGTTGCCCCCAGGTTAGCCGTGAACTCCCGCTGCCCCCAGGGCAGTGAATTTAAGTGAAATTCGAAGCAGCTGCTTTGTTACACAGTGCAGGCGGCAACTCGCCTGTACTTTCAAGGCGGAATAGAGATCCACTTACAGAAGAGTGTACTGAGTGACTGCACCCGTCTGCAACGGAAGGTATGGGGGTCCTTGGGTCACCCTTTACCCTCCCCCCAGAGGGCTGCCTTTGGGAGGCACACTGAAACTGATAGTACAAGTATCTGTAGGACCTTTTGGTACACCATTGTGCCCCCGGGCAAACAACAGCAGACACACACGCTCGATGCGCCACCAGGGCACGATGTATTATACCGCTCCAAGAGGCCATGCATCATAACATTCTCACAACATCCACTCAACATTCTACAGCATGCCTACTCAGCAAATGCAGACACATCATGTCACTACCACATTACATTTTGTTGAACGATCCCTCGGTCCTCCTGGAAGGGATTACCATGCAGTAAGGTGTATATAGGGTTGGAATGGACAATTTGTTAAAAAGGGAATCTAGCGAAATCCTCAGTATCTCTTTAATTAGCAGCACAGGGTAAAATAACCAATCTTCAGTGAAATATATCAAATGATGGATTTCTAACCTGAGCTTGGAATTCCACAAGGGTTCATGGAAGTACCACCTGCTGTTGGCTTTTTGTGCTCACTGTAGCGGATGTGAACCTGGCAAAAAAGGTGGATTCATGGTGTGACTACCATCCATGTGCTGCAGATAAAACCAACATTAGATCCTGCTACAGATCTAAACACACTGCAGGCTTCATTGAGGCACGTAGGGGAGTCAATAGGGTGCAGCATCAAGGCAAAAAAGTAGTTGAACTCATTTACAATCATGGCTAGAAGTCTGTAGAAATCCTTTCAAAGTCGTTTATAGTTGGTTGACATTTTATGTGTATGTCCCTCCATTAGGTGAGCGCTTGGCACTCCTGGAAACGTATCACGAAATGCCTTCTGAAATGTCAGTTTCTAATTTCAACACTTTAAATATATGTTTTTTTTCACTTGGAGAAGAATGAAAATTACCTGTTCACCTTCTCCCGTGAAAATGTGTTCTCTACATAGAGAGACACTTTTATATTTGGGGAGGTAATTTTCACTGTTCTCGAAATCAGCCAAAATGTATACAGAATTATTTATTTGCAAGTTCACCTTCTGCTGGACTTTTCTATACATCATGCCATTGAAGATTAGTAAACTAATGCTCCAATCACCACCTGGGTGCAAATTCAAATTCTGGTACAAACTCCTGTTTGCACTTGAATTTTTTGGTAAATCCTGGTGCCTTTTTGCGTAATATGTGGAGTTTTTACAAACTGCTTTTTTGCTAGGTCAAGCAGGGCTCTAAGCGGTTGGGTAAGTAAAACACATGTGCGGAGTGCCAGCTTCGGAATGAGGAACAACGTGCTATTAGCTGAGACAAAACACAGTGCGGCTGACCAGGGTTCAGCACCTCAGTTCCAATTGTTTCCAAACTTATATAGAATCTGTGCAACTACTTCCGGAGTCTGCCGCACCTCCACTCCACCGGAGACCAGATAGTTCAATTCATACAAAAAAGGAAGGTGCACCAGGAAAAATCTATAGGCTTCCAATCACTTCAAAATGTTATCCTTTATTATTCTGTAGTAGAGAATCAACATCAGCCAACGCGTTTCGTTCACAGAGAACTTCGTCAGGGCTCAAATGCTCAAATAGGCAAGTAGATCCAGTTGACATATGCGTATAGTCCAATTATCCATTGATTTAGGTAGAGAACACAGTTTCTCTTCAATATTCAAAGAAATCGAGTTAACATCATACAGACCCGCACAATTATGCCCAGCGTACCAAGTCAGTATACATGTCAATGAACCTAAAAAATAACGATAACGACGAGCAGGATCCCTCATCCAAAATATTTAAATGTGCTATTAGCTGTTACACCTCATTCACTAGTGTGTGTGAAGCAAACTGCGTTGCAGATTGCACGGCGGTAAATACTGAATCCTGTTTAGTGTGTATTTGCCGGGTGTACAATTTGCACCCCTTATGAAACCGGAGCTAAATAGTTTCTCTGAGGTATACTTTATGTGAAACAAGTTTAACAGTTTAAATAGGGTGACACAACATAAATTGCAACAGAATTCAGGTGTTTCAAGTGGATATGACTGTAAAGAACTCAAACTTAACTCAACATATCCATTTTTAGTCACCTTCATTGCAGTCTACCATAAAAAACACTGATTATCGATATAAATGGGTACTGGGCACCTGTGTTGTGTCTTATTAATTTGATATTTTTTTTCGCTGAGCAATAGCATCAGTTTGTTTTGTGATCGCATCGGACTAGTAGTGTCTTCTATTGAAATGAATTAGGTGCAGCATTAGTGTGAAAAATACAACTTGTTTTTTTAAAATATTTCAGCAGATAGACTAAAATAAAGTAACGTTAATCAATGTAATCATATGGGGCAGCCTATTACTCTAACCCCATAACTATATTCCCCAAACCCTTAACCGTATGTCCTTAGTCATTTACCTATAACCTTAAGCATATCCTTATAATTTACAGAAAACCTTTAACCCTATATCGTTAACTGTATACACATTTCCAACCCAACCTCTTTCCTCATACCCCTAGCCTATATACCCTATATACCCTGTCCTACACCCTTAAACCTATACTTCTAACCCTATACCCATAACACCTATACCTATACCCCAAACACATTACCCTTTACCCCTAACTCCATACCCTTAACCCCAAATGCCCTTCACCCCTAGCTCTTAACCGTTCAGCTCAATATCCTAAATCCTTTACAGGCCTTATACCCCAAACACATACCCCTGTATCCTTAACTCCGAGCCGCATATCCTAAGCACCTAACCCCATTCTCTAAACTCTTAATCCTATACTGTAAACACTTAATCCTAGCCATAACTATATACTAGGTATGTATAGCTTTATTCGATAAAAATATCATAAAAGCACAACATACAAGCTAACCGTATACTTTTAACCCGACATCCATAATCCAAAGCTGTAATCTTGTACCCTATACCTTATACCATGTACTCTTAAACTCTAATCCTTAATCCCTTCAACTCTTTTAGTCTGTTTTACTTAAATATATTTTAGGGGCAAATTCAGTGGGGAGTGCTCTTTTTTTCAAAGTATGTTTACCCTAATAATGTCCACATGCTGTGAAAAAGAATGTTTCAAGTCTATAGAGCCTGTTGCTAGAGTTGAGATGGAAAATGATACACCCCTTGCATCTGTTGCCGTACATGCCTCTTCAATTGTCCAATACCTGATAGGACTCTTCTTCTTCTTCCTAACAGAATGAAGATGGAAACCTTTACTGTGTGGTCACAGAGAGCAAGGCAAGGAATGAAAAGACGAGCAAAAAAGGCAATATACGCTCTCACGAAAAGAAGGATTTGAACAAACTTGCCTACTGCGTCACAGACGTACCACCGTGGTACTTGTGCATCCTTCTGGGTATTCAGGTGAGAAGGGTCGGAGGCAGGAGATGGAGGTTGGTGTGCACTGACAATCACCGTGACATATCATTTGGATTATGTGTCCGATGCATGGGTCAAACACGTGATGTGGGTACACATTTTCATTTTTTCCAGAAGCTAAAGGCACCTGCTGGTAACTAGAAGTATAAATGTAAGTCCTCCAGGAAAAGAACACTGACATGTAATGCACATCTGCAGTGTTTAGTAGTATGGCCACCTAAACGACCTTATTCTTAATAAAACGAAAATACGTACTTTAAATTAACAATTCGTAAATAAATTTTGCTATAGGAATGCAGGGCCCTGAAAAGTGTATGAACTGGGTTATAATTCCATTTCAGCCCTCCCTCTTCCTTGTGACAGCTATGGGGTTATGAGGTAAGAGAAGGGAAATGCAAGGTCTGACCAACGTGAGGACGGCGACGGATTGTCGCCATGATAATGGTGTTTGTTCCCTTCTTTAGGTGATATTACATTGAGTTCAAAGGTGATGGAGACACTTAGGGCCTGATTTAGATCTGAGTGGACGGGTTACTCCGTCACAATTGTGACGCATATCCCGTCCGCTGAAATGTAAATTCCACTATATCCTATGGGATTTATATTTCGGCAGACGGGATAGCCATCATCGTTGAGACGGAGTAACCCGTCCACCAAGATCTAAATCAGGCCCTTGGGCTGTAAATCAGACATCCTAGGCAAGCCACCAAGGTCTCTCAACCGGATTCTAGACACCCTCATTCTCCTTTTACAGACCCCAACCCCACTCTCAGACACCCCAGACTGACCCATAAGGACCTGCAGCCAGCCCTTGGCTTACTCTTTCGACACACCCGCCTGTCCCTCTGCATGCCCTCAGACTGTATCACAAGTATGTATATAACCCCGATCTGCATTCTAAGACTCTCGGTGAGCCCTCAGACCTCTCCTTCATGCTTTGAGAATCCATCAGTGCGCTTTCAAGGACCCTCAGACTGCGTTATTTTCCAAATGGTACTAAAACACTCATGATCGGTCCACAGAGATCCAGGGTCAGGCCTCAGAGCATGCACTGAAGAGGCCTTCAGCTTGTGTTCAGTCACTTACAGACCAATGGCCTGCCCTCAATCACCCTTAGTAGTCCCTCAAAAGACCTTTGTTGAACTCTCAAACAGCCCTGCTAGCTCTCACCTCCTGATAAAACCAACTGGCTTCACAGACACCCTCAGCAATGGCCCTTAGACACTCCTTTAGCTGATCATTATACACCCTGAGATATTGGGTCCTCAACTGGCCAAAAATGTCCTGGTCTTCAGTGACTGGGAAGATGGGCAACCCTGCCTGAAAAACCTCATGCTTTTTCACTGCAAACCAGGCCTTTACTTTTGTCACCGAAGGATTGAATTTATTAACTATTGATCTGTAAAGTGGGGATCATCCCTTCTTATATTGTGTGTTTTATCTTTGCTCACCAGCACTACCTGACTGCCTTGGGTGGTATTGTGGCCATCCCATTGATCCTGTCCAAAGGGCTGTGCCTGACACATGATCCACTGACTCAAAGCCACCTCATCAGCACCATCTTCTTTGTCTCTGGAATCTGTACCCTGCTTCAAGTCGTTTTCGGAGTCAGGTAAGTGAAGCTTTGAACCGTCTGAATTAAGATGTTTGTTTTTCTCTAGACTGCCAAAATATAGCCCATTCCATTGATAGTCTAAACCCTCTCAATTATACCCATTCTTTAAAATGGGACCTTCTCCTGGATGGATCCCAATCATTGATGTCATCCTTTTGAAAACATTCTAATTCTAGTTTGAGCAGATCCACAGACACTTTAGCCTTTGTGAAAAAAGGCACGCAAAGACAAGTTTGTTTACATAGGCTCCAGAACAGCCCATTGTGCTTCACTTGGCATGTTTAACTGAATGTTAAAGAGATTGTTTGAGTGGAAAAGAATGGGTGACTGGGTGTTTTTTTGACAGGCAGAATAAAGGAGTATGCTTGGGATTCTAAACTGTTTGCATAGTTATGGATCCAGAGTATTGAATCTTTAAAATGGTGCAACTAAATTTATCAAAGCACAAATATTGACGGCCAAAATATCAGCAAGTTAGGGAAGTATAAGTAAGTACAGGTTAAATATACTTCACTCTAAATATATGTACTTATACAATATACATCTTCAAGGCATTTGTATGTGGAGTTAAAAGTAGTAATACATACTTACGCATTTAAATTTACCTTCTCAATATTTTGATTGTTAATATTTTTACCATCATATTATGATAGCACGATATCAAAACTCAATATTCTGACATGTAGTTGTTTACATGTAGAAATGGTGAGCCATTTCACTGTAAAGATGAGTAACTAAAATGAGAGGCCCTGATGGCTCACTAACCAGGGCCGTACTGGCCCTGGAAGGACCTGACCACAGTAGTGGCCCTCTGTCGAGTTTGGTATGTGACTGGTTCGTGTGTGCTGCGTGATTGACTCCCAGCATCCAAATGCAGTCTCTTTCGTCTCTTGGTCTTAGGTTCTTCTGATATTCTTGCAGGGGACATTCTTTGTGTATCTATCCTTCTGAAGGCTTCAAGTGTCCTGACTGGCTTCTAAAATCTCAGCCCATGCTGAAGGAAAGATTCCGAGATGCAGGCGCACGTCAATTCATATCCATTTCCTCAGTAACCAGCCATCTGGCCTAGCATAAACCAACATGTGGAAAGTCTAATGTAACTAGGGGCTTTTACTGTGGGTCGGTCTCCAGAGGTGTCTAGCGGATCACAGGCCATACCTGGATTTCTCTCAATCTCCTTCTCAGAGAAAGCCTACAGGTTATTCTACATAGTTGGATGTTAAAGTCTGGGCTTTTTGGATGAGTTTAGGTGCGCACATGTAGGGTTCATTGATATCAACTAAGTTGTTCATGACTGAGATACAAAAAGCCCAAAGCATAATGCTATTTGCTTATGAAAATCTAGTTTACCTTTGCGAATAGCATTTTTTTTTTACAAAGGCAAAATCTCTTTTGGAATTCTCAAAAGTTTGTTTTTTCAATTTAAAAAAGATTTCAACAGAAAAAGATGGTGTGTGAGTAAATCTGCTCAAAATGTGTGACTATCGCAAATTTCTAGGCGAGATCTGGAAATTTGAAAGAATGGTAAGCTTACATCTATCCATGGTTGGAAACCTCCAGGTGAAGATTTACGTATTTTTCCGAGAACTGGGTCTAGACCTCATATTTTCCTTGATGAAAGCCAGTCACTGGTCACTTACTCATTGTGAATAAACAATAGAAGGAGTAATTCCCTGAGGAAATCAGTGTTGAAATCCGCTAGGTACCATGGAGGTCAAAAAAGAAAAAAGGAAAGATTATTCCTTTTTTATAAAAAGCCCCCTCACTCACCAACCTAGTTGGTGACATGCTTCATAACCGAATGTTACTCGGTTTGCTTCAACACCTGTTTACAGTGGAGCTGTTTTTTTTTTTACAAAAGTTCAAGTGAGTGAAAAAGTGGGTTAAAATTGTCTTTATTGTACTCCCTAATTTTTTTATGTGGAGCAATAAGACAAGATAAAAAAATCAGTGAGTAATACCCTAGGAGGCTTCAATGGCCTGTGGTATCTATAGTGAGAGTGATGGTCTACATGTTTCAACCTGTGGGTAGTAGTACTAGGTTTTCTTCAGGACCAAGTGAGTTGACCCGAGCGGTATGCACAAACTAAGGTGCACCTCAACTCTGAGTCAATTGTGAACCATAATGTGTACTCACGTATGGCAGCCTCTTTTCCTTTCTAGAGAGGAACAATTGCGGGCATATTGCAGCTTAATCTGAAAAACAAATGAACAATCACACAAAGAACAAGTTAATACTGTATGACGGTATGGGCAGTTTCTACAAGTGTGGTACTAGCATTCTAACACCGTGTGAAATGCAAAGTCATGCACACGTCTCACAGCTAAGACAGATAAGTGCATAGCCGTGTCCGCGTGCTCGCGGATAATTCAAAGTGGAAGCCAAAAATGCAACCACCCTATACAGACCCACAGAAACAGTCAAACGTGGGTGTCATAAATGCTCAACCGAATAGGTGATCATGTGCTGGAAAGTGGAAAAAATTCGTGGAAAACAGCACCAATTGTGCAGGCAAAGAAACTATTGAGACTATAGTTACAACCAGGACATAACCACGAGAACGAGGAATAAAACGAGAATTAGAAAAGAGGGCAATGCTCACTATGGACTTGTTACAGCCTCATGTCATGGAGACCATGGGGAGGGCTGCTGGCTGTAGTCACACTCTGTGGGTAAAAATGCCGACAACGTTAATGGCCAACACTAATAGTAAAACAAATTGAGCGTTTCCCGCTCGCAGCTGTTACTATGCCAAACCATGCCACCCGCAGATCCGCCTACAATACAGCCCTGCACTGAATCCCGATGATCCGGCAGTCGGCGTCTCTGCTCTCTTATTAACCAGGAACTGCAGTTGAGTTCCGTGTCATGTGAATAGTGACCTACTCATTGTGCCATTGGACATAAGCTGCACCTCACTAATGAGTCTGAAAAGCAATTAAACTGGGGTGAAGATGCCCTTGTTCCTCTCTGGAGTGCACCTCTCCGGGTCGCTCAGTCTGGACTCTCCTAGTGGAACAGGACCAAGTCTGATTTGCCTATGTCTAGTGTCATGGAATTATGGGCAAAGCTTGAAGGACAGAAATGAGGCCAGTGGATGGGATTAATTCAAGCCTTCCCCTCATCAGTTTTTAGTTTTTCTTAGAAAGATACCCTAAGTGTGACTGACATGCCCCGAAGTATGTCAACAGGTTCAAGTTGCTCCACACTGGTGAGGTCCATCTGGTTTGGTGTTGCATGTGTTCCAATTTAGCAGGACGTGACCTGGCAGTTCGGGCTGGACCAAGGTTGATTTCCACGTGGTTGCTCACTGCCTGAAGTGGCACAGTAAGCAAAAAAAGATGGTCTGGAATGTGGCCAAGTATTCCAATAATCTCTTCTCACTGTATCCCTATGAGACCTCAATCATATATTTCTCCTAAATTCTTTGGTTGCTTGTTGTTCTAAAGTATTCTCACGTATCAAGCCCATTGTTTCTGGATCCAGGGGCCCGAGTTTAAACTTATTTGGTTTGTTGGCCCTGCGAAACCCCTTTTCTGTCGGAATGGAAAGGGAAATCTTTTTATCGTGTTTGTTTTCATCTGAGTTTCATCTCACTGTCTGGTGATCTGCTGATAAACTTTCTTCTGAATGTCGGGCAATAATAGCATTTAAAATATGGCGTCTAGCCTATCTCCCACCAGTCAGCAACAGGGGATCCCAAAGACCAGGTCAGCAGTGGCAGGATCAGAGAATGAGGCTCCCCATAAAGAAGAGGATTGATTTTAAAGCTCTTTGTATTGCCTGCAGGGCCTACACAACTTCGGACCTTAAACACCGGTTCTCCTGGTATATCCCTCAAAGAAATCTTTGTTCATCTTCAGCCAACTAGGTCAAAGTTCCAAGACATCGGCTCGAGAGATGGGGTGGTAGGAGCTTTGTCTCCTTCGCTTCCAAACTACCCTCTCACCTGAAGATCGCATCTGAGAGAATAGCATTTAGAAAATTGCTCAGAACATGGCTTTTCACTCAGTAAGATGGCCTATGCATGTATTCAGTTCATCTTTCAGCCGTCAATACCTGTTAATTCCTCTGTTCAGTGTGGGTAGCGCCTAGACGCCTCAGGGCAACAGTATGCACGTTATAAATATAAAATAAAATCAGAGGTGATCTTTCTCTTCCCCTGCAGGGGCAGAGGTGGTCACAGCAGAGTCTGGGAAGGTGGCACAAATTCACGTCAGACAGTTTGGCAGATGAAGAAAAGCCAGTGAAGATGTGTTTAGAGTGGCACAATATTTGCACAATTGGCGACTAATCTCGTATCCAGAAAATCACTAATCAACACTCTTCTGACCAAGCACCCTATCATGGCGTAGAGTGCAACCAGTCTGCGAGAGGGATGTGAAGAACTGCCAATTAGTGCAACATAAAAGTAATAACACTATCTTGCACTTTTTGGTGCACCTCTAGAAAGGGTTGCCACCCTTCTCCGAAAAACATACTTGCCATTGGTTTCTGTTTAGCTATTCCGGAAGGGGCAAGAGCTGGTATGAAATCCTCAAAATTATTTTTTCAAAATGATAAAAATCCCTCTGATTGCTTCAATAATATTTAGGAAATAATTTAGACGTCTATCAAATATCTCTCACTCAATTTTTGTACGTGTTTGCTGTATTAAGATTTATAAATCGTAGGGTAAAACATACCGGGTTTCACTGAATTTCACAATTTTCATACTGGGCTTGCCCTAAAAATACTGTCCTGACATTTACAATGCAGCCCGACAGTCACGTGCATACCTATGTATTCTCTGTGTAGAATTACTTAATCCCATCGATCCTTTAAAATTATTTGCTAAGGGTTTATATAAAAGATATACTTACTTAAGACAAGCCTAGGCAAGCCTGTCGTTTGTACGACACTCCCACGGGAGTGGTCAGGCATCTCTCAATGACCACACTCAGCTCACCGCCACGTGCTGGTCCTTTCAGCGGCTCTCTCCAGTATTTGCTGGCGACGGAAGCCGAGATGGGACAAAGAGTAAGCTGGACAAAGAGCTGCGTTGTGCTGTCAGATCCCTGCGGCCCTGTAAGCAATGCTAAGCCGTTCCACGTTGAGGCTTGGTGCTGCGCCAGAGTGTCTGCTGCACAATGGTTCTTTCAGTCGGGTGACCAGACGTCCTGGATTGGGCCGGAAAGACCTGTTCTTTTCGATACAGTCGACTTTTATTTCAAATTAATGCATGTCAAGGTTTCTGAGAAAGATCGGATGAGAGCGCCCTTTAATTACCGGACAAGTGCGTGGTCACGTGTCCACCGGCCCTTGTCTCACTCCAGGGGTAGAAGTTGAACTCTTATAAGACTCGCATGCCGTGTCTCCCCCCCCCCCCCCCCCTCCCTCCCCCCGCCTCATGCACGCAGCACAGCAGGTTTCAGGGTTTTTTGCCTTCTGGTACCTGTAATCTTCTTTTATCATTATAATTACAAGACCACGAGCTCCAGAATGTAAACGAAGTGGACTATGCTTTTCATGTGTGATATTAGACAACTTGAATGCTTCGCTCTTTCTTGTATTATCCACTCTTTTTTTAAATAGAAGTCCACGGCATCTGAAATGCTGTTCTTTTGTATATGTAGTCTTTTTTATAGGTTTGTCGGATGTGACCTTAGTGTAGACCTTAGTCTGTGTTGGTGTGAGTGCTGTATTGTAGGCCTTCAGTGCTGTCAACTGTTAGTCCGACCTCTGTGTCTGTGGCCGTCCCTTGTTTTTTGGGTCTCGCTGAGCCCAGCGCATGCGCTGGCTCGGAGAGACATTTTGTATGTGAGTTATAAAAGTGCTGTTGGCTGGCCTAGCGCTTGCGTGCACGTGAGCGTGCACGCGCGCAGCCGCCATGCGCTAGGCCAGCCAGCAGCACTCAGAGACGCCTTTAGCACGTCATCGCAATCACTTTCGCTTTCACAGCGATCGTGATCGCGATGACTTTCGTAGCATTGACCGCGTGCGCACACAACTCCCGCTTTTCCCCCTCCCCCACCACATATCGCGTCTCGCGGCCGCGCACGCGGCCAATGCTTGTTTTATTTCAAACTTAAAATGTAATACCAAGCACGGCGCCCGCTTCAGGGAGACCGCGCTCGGTTTATTTTATTATTTGCCTTCATCTGGGGTAGGAACATCTGAAGGTGTCGCTTTTTTAACTTGCCTAGCAGTATGGTCTGTACTGTGAATCCACCCCGCCTCGGGGAGAGGTGTGTCTGCTCTTACGAGTACTGCAGAGAGCCTGTGTTTCCCAATATCCAACTTGCATAGTTTTGTGATTCTCCCTCCTGCTTTTCCCTCTCACCCCCCACACTTCATGTCTCTCGACCTCACTCTTGCTCGTTCTTTGCTGTCCTAGCTTTCCTTTGTCATTATTTCCAGCTTTCTCTTCCTCCTCCTCCTCATCTTCCCTCTCTTGCTGTAAGGCAAGTCCGTGTAGTCAAAATAGGCGCCGGTGCCCACCAGCTGCAACCACCGGCACACATTAAGCGCCGACGCTTCCCTTGTAGCAGAGGGGGCTGAGTGCCTGAAACGGATGAGCAGGCCACACCGCTCACCTGAGCGTATTTTGTAGAGGGCTCCTCCATAGCGTACACACACTAGCTCCCCATTTGTGGGAGGTGGAGCTATGACCCTTGCCACGACTCAGACCGACAGGGGCCGCACAGTGACGAGGAACTTTCGGACAATCTTCCGGTCTCCCAGGGCTCCTGTGTGTTGTCACATGTCACTCCGCAGACCACTGACAATATTGCTTGATCGTGTGTATATCAACTGTTTGCTTTTCCTCTTCCGCGCAGGCTGTGAACTGCACAACCTCACCGGCTACGCAAGTATAAAAGACTCCATTTGCCGTCCCTGAACTGTAATGTTTAAGATTGACATTAATACAGACATTGCTCCTGTAGGGCGGGTCTTGGGCCTCCCGGCATATCTTATATGGTAGCTTGTTAATGTATGGGAATTTCATGCATAATGAGTGGGCAGCAGCCCGTCCTACAAGTGTCTGGCCAGAGATGGACTTAGCGGCACGCGATGGCTTCTTCCATTTCTTTAGTCAGTCTCTAGATTGCTATGAATAATAGTCTTTAAGTTGGGGCTCTTGCCTGTTGCAACATTGCTCTCATGGTATTTTTGATTGTAAGTTGTTATTTTGTTGTTTTTTTATGCCATCTTTTTTTGACTTGGGTAGGACTGTTGCAACATCGGCCTACACAGGGTAACGCACACTGGAGCTACCTCCACACACCAGCTGTTAGCCATTCTTGCCACTCGGCTGGATGGTTCAATTTATGTCTCTGGTACTCAAGGGATACGGCACCCGATAAGATAGGAACATGGAACGTGCGAGGCATACGTCGTTATCTTATATACTCATATTTAAAACGCCATTGCATACAAATAGCTCTCCTTCAGGAGACTCATCTAACCCAGGTAGAAACCACACGTCTTCATAGACACTAGCGGGGGCAATTGTATGCGACGAGCTACTCTGCATATGCAGGGGGGTCTTAGTGTGGGTCAGACCAGGCACCCAATTTGGCAAAATAGCCTCACTTTACGCGCCCAATACTGAACAGGCAGCTTTCTTAGATCGGGTATCACAAAAACTATCCGCATGGCACGACACTCCCATGATCTTAGGTGGAGACTATAACTGTGTGCTGGACGTCTCCTTAGACCGCTCCTTTCCTCCCTTACCTGGTACTGCTACACACACAGCTGCAAAAGCATTGGCGCACTGGCCATGCAGTGGCGTTTCTCTGATGTATGGCGACACAGAATCCCTCTAGACAGGGTGTATTCTTATTACTCTGGTGCCCACAGACTCCATGTTCACCTGGACCGCTTCATGGTGTCGACTGACCTCTTGCCCTGCATTCCCAACACTACCTACATGGGGCGCACACACTCTGACCACAATCCACACGTAATAGAGCTACAGTGGGAGATGGAGTTGCCACCAATTCCGATACGGCGCTTCCAACAGTATGTTCTCCTGGATGCGCCCTTCCGGGACTCACTGGCCACTACCGCGGCGCAATATTTCAAAGAGAATGCGGGCACTGCCACGTCACCTTTGGTGGAATGGGACGCCCTTAAGGTGGTTATTAGGTGGTTATTAGAGGGCATTGTTTGGGGATGCAGGCGGGCATGCGGGCGCAGCTGGAAAAGGAACTCACCATTTTAGAGAGGAGATTGGCCGCCAGCGATGGGGCAGATGTGGTTGGTGCCCAGGGACAGCTGGGCCACCTCCAGGAAGAACATGCGCAATTGCTAGAGTGGCTGCGATGTCTTAATTATGCTGCTCACTCGACGAGGACACATCATATGGGCGACAAGGCAGGCAAGCTGCTAACCTGGCTCATCCGACAGAATGAGACATCAACGCCCATAGTATCGGTGAGAAAGGCGAATGAGGAGATTGCGTACGCGCAGCGAGGTATTCATGATGCATTTGTGATGCATTATCGAGATTTATATAAATCGCGTGTACAAGCAACGCCCTTAGAGTTACAGATATACCTGGAAGACCTAGAACTGCCGCGACTCACAGGCGCCCAAAGTGAAGACTTAAACGTCCCTCTCCACCTTGAGGAACTTCGAGAAAGTATTTATTTCACTGTCCAATGGGAATTCGCCAGGGTCGGATGGGCTGCCGACTGAATTTTATAAGGCATATACGCATATCTTAGTGCCGAAGTTGTTAAAAGTGTACGAGACCGCACTTGACGAATCTACTCTCACTACCACGCAGAACGAGGCCCTATTGGTCTCTCTCCTCAAACCTGATAAAAGCCCCAAGCTTATGGGATCCTATGGCCCGCTTGCGCTCCTTAACTCGGACTATAAAATCTTTGCATCGCTCCTAGCCAGACGCCTTTCATCCCTAGTGAAATCATTGGTACACCCTGATCAGAACGGTTTTGTTCCTGCACGCTGCACTTCTCTTAATATATACGCAGGTTTTTTAGAGTGCAACAGTGCGCAACGCATAGATGGCCCCGATCAGGCTGCCTAGGATTGGACTTGGAGAAAGTCTTCAATTCCCTAGAATGGCCTTATTTGGTGTCTGTGCTAGGAAAATACGACCTAGGGGAACATTTTTTAAACATGGTTCGTTTATTATATCAACGACCCACTGTCCGAGTCCGTACTGGCAGGTTAGTCTCGGACTGCATTCGTGTGAAACGGGGACATTATCCCCACTATTGTTCTCCTTAGCCATGGAGCCTTTGGCCATGCTGCTCCGGAGGGATAGCAAGGAGTGGGGGATATGGTTGGGAGATGGGCTCCATACTGTTTCCCTGTATGCTGACGATTTGCTGTTATATCTCTGAGATGTCACTGCAATACTGGCATCTATTGCGGATATACTCACTACCTTTGAGGTAAATTCGGGGCTCCGGGTTAACTGGGTCAAATCAGGGATTTATTCATTTAATGCAGACACAGTTGAGGAAGATGTATTCCTCAATGGCGTGCCTCTCACGTGGTATCCCACCACATTCAGATATCTTGGTATCTTCATATATCGATCGCCCGATGACTTATTAGAGGGTAATTTGGTGAAGGCAATTTCGGCTATACGAGCTCAAATGCAATTTTGGAAAACACTTCCATTGAATGTAATGAGCCGTGTCACCCTGCTAAAAATGATCGTACTCTCCAAGCTGCTGTATTATTTCTCGGACCTTCCGCTTTATGTTCCACCCAAGACTTTCAGAGAACTGGAACGGCTATTCCGGGAGCTGATATGGAATAAGGGGAGACCGCGACTTGCTTTGTGGAAGCTGTACGCTCCCACTAGTTGGGGCGGGCTGGCTGTCCCTAACATGGAGTTGTATTACCTAGCTGCCTAGCTTCAATTGGCAACGAAATGGCTAGACGGCAAATGTCTGGAAGACACGGCGACTATGCACCCGCCCTGGACCCACTCTCAAATTTGTCATTTGTGCCATCCCGTCGCCAAACTCCCACGGCCACCACAATGACATTTAGGGTTAGCTCATAAGTGCTACAAAATAAGTTTATATCTTACCCGCACAACACTTCCATACGCCCCGATCTTGCCACTGATGGGAACACCAAGGGGTACACTAGGCACATCAGAGGCAGCTCTGGCGACCTGACATACGGCGGAACTAGACACTTTAGGCGATTTATACAGAGACGGTGCATTATTAACATTTGAAACACTGGTTGAAGACGCTGAGTTACCAGCGGGACAATTCCTCTTACATACTTCCATCTTGAAGGCATTAACGGCCGCCTGGGGGAATCTGACAACTGTGCCACCGACGCACCTCTTAATACAATACTTACATGTCATGGGAGCGAGATCACATGTAGTACACTGGCTGGTGGATGCACTACTTATGCATACATTGAAGCCGCTACAATGTCTCCGAGTAAGATGGGAGGTCGACAGAGGCCGGCCCTGGACAGATAAGGAATGGGACGTCATATTAGCGGGTGCCAAAAACATACCAAGGAACTCTAGGTTCAAACTTATACAAACGTATATCATACAGAGGGCATATCTCTCGCCTGAAATGATAAATAGATATTTCCATACTGCCTCCTCTGCGTGCCCACGCTGTCAACATCCTGACGCTGACCTACTTCATATGCTGTGGGCTTGCACATCCCTTCAACATTACTGGCAGGAGGTAGCCGCAGTTCTAGCTTTATGCACAGATACGTTGTTACCATTGTCATGGGAAGTCTGCATACTAGGACTTTATGCTAGGTTAAAAAAGAATAAGGTCTCCACGAGGTTCCGTGATTTAGCTCTAATCACGGCAAAACGCTTAATAACCAAGAAAAAAAATGCAAACCCTCCGGAGACACTCTGTTGGAGGCGTTCACTCACAATATGGGCACAGGCGGAAAGCACAGTGCTGCACAGAGAGGAGACAGCGGGGCTCCGCAAAGTTCCCATTGCACAAAGCTGGGACGCTTTACTCACTGCCTTGCAGGCAAGCCATGCACCGGTAGCAAATAACTTCCAAACTGCTGACTCAAGCTAGGCACACTAATTCCTCACTACTTAGTTTAGCACCGCAGGCGCACTTCGCCATACATGAAACAGCACACTATTACACCCCTGGACCTTTGTAGTTGATTATCCACGCTCCTTTTCATCTTCAGAAACTGAGGTCCTCTTTGCTCATTGAACACCACCACTCGTTATGCGCCCTGCTCCAGTCCTTGATTAGATATAATGTTCAAGTGGCTAAACACCGATGACACAACTTTGTACCCATTGATTTTGTTTGCAATTTTACAGATGGCAGATATGTTTCTTTTTATATATCATAAGTTTCAGTTTAGGTTGTGTATTTTAGAAAATATGTCTTATTGGTACTCTTCAGTGTCCACCACCTGCGTCCTACCTTCATGCCAAGCCTATCTTTCCCCTCGCAGTGAATTGATGAACAGGCCCGATAGGCAAGCTTCACACGTACATGATGTATAACAATAAGATCCTGCCATAACAGTCCAGTTCGACTGTGTAATACGTAAGTTGCAGACAATGATGACTGTAATTTTTATTACATGATGTAGCAAAAATGTGGGCAATGGCACGCAGAAACCCCAGAACACATACTCGCAAGATGTAAGAATTTGTAATTGAGAACAGCACACTGATGACATCTATACGCTGTTGTACTGGGCAAAGTTATTTTATGTATGTGATTTTTACATTTATGTTCTAAAACATTTGACTATTTTGTATAATATTGCGATGATAGTCATGTCAAAAAACAGAAAACACCAATAAAGATATTTAAACAAAAAAAATGAGGCCAAGGAAGTCCAGCTTGGTCGAGGGCAGGGAGGGGAGCAGGATTGGGAGCCCCAGAGGCGGAAGGGTTACCTGCCACCAATTGTTCTAAACGCTGAGAAATAGGTAAAAGGGCAGATGAGAGAACCTTTTCAAGCTTGGCATCTAATTTCTTATCAATAATATCTTCCATAGGTTCCTCATAGTAATACCCTTGATCATCAAGGTCCTCTCACGCAGCCACCTCCTCCTCGTAGACCTCGCAGCCTGACATGGCACAGAAAATATATAGAAACATATAAGGCTCAAATTTTCTCCCCAGGGGGAAGCTCAATTATTTCTGCCAACAAATTCTCTTGAACTTGGGCGTCAATCGGGAGCAAAAGCCAGGGCAGTGGAGTTACACGGATACTCAAAAAGCTCTAGGCGCTAGGACTAATGGCGTGGGAGAAACCCCTACCTGCCTGCGCAGAGAAGGGTTGCCAAAAATTAATTAATGCCCAGTAGAACTGGTACTGCGGGGGTTAAGCGTTTTCCAAGCGATGCCTGAAAAAATGCTGCCAGATAATTAAGCAATAGCAAAGGGGATGATAGACGGAGTGTTTGAGCAAATCAGATAATTAAAGGCCTGGTATCAGCTCCAACTGCCAGCTGCGATTACCCACGAACCAGCCCGGGGCGAGGCGTCTATCCGGCTTGCAGAGGGAGCTGCTCGCGCACACGTGTGCGTGCAGGCTCCCGGGACGCACGCAGGCCACCCGGTCGGGCCACAGCGTGTGCCTCGCTCCCTGTGGGGGGGGGGGGCAGACCCGTCCCGAGCGCAGAGCACGAGACGGGCAAAGCGCAAGCAGCGCAATTCGGAAGCAAATAAAGGGGGGAAATCGCCAAAACAAGGAGACAAAAGTACAGCGCAACACGCGCTGGGAAAGCTACGGACTTGAGGTGAGAACGCATGCGGAAACGCGGCGCAGCGTTAGATCGCTAAGCATATCAAATACAAACACATTCATAGATCTAACTCAGGACAACAATGCATATAAAGCAAACAAAGTCTAATAAACCCAATCAAT
This sequence comes from Triturus cristatus, assembly GCF_964204655.1. Lineage (NCBI taxonomy): Eukaryota > Metazoa > Chordata > Amphibia > Caudata > Salamandridae > Triturus > Triturus cristatus. Next base: position 248,388,533 of record NC_140585.1, read on the forward strand.
GAGATAAAGCTGAATAGAGTTGTGAGGCACTTATCTTGACTGCGGAGCAGCAAAGAAAGAGGAAGCCAAGATGGTGCCTCATTATTTTGTAGTATGTAATGTGTGATTATTGGTTGTTACAGGTGGCGTGGTTCAAAGCCTCATGTGAAATTAAGTTTTTACTAAATGTTAGTTTTTTCATTGGTTGCTGTGAGTCAGTAAAGAAATTGAGACAGCGTAATCTGAAGCCTCCGGTCCTGCTATAGAATCTCCCCATGCCTAAAAAACACTAACGTGTGTGGACTTGTGCTGTGTCAATGGTGCTCCAATACCTTTGGGTCGAGTTCGCACGACACAAACATTTTTAGACTCAAATGTCAGCACCTGTTAAGTAAACACATTTGCGGTGCAAAATCAGCATCCAAGCGAAATTTCTCAGATTGTTGACTAAAATGTAAACATGCACAACATTTCTGAAAATGGGTTATCAACAAAAATGTTTGTGCATACACAGTGGTCAATAGATTGTACTTATTACATTTTTACTTTGTCACAATGAATGTCACTTAAAAAAAATCAATCACCAGTTCCTTTTATTTTGTTTCAAGAATGTACTTCAAGATGGTTGCTAACATGAAAGCAAATGCCACAGTTAAAATACCAGCAGATAAATTTATAAAAAAATAAAGGTAGGCAAACTACTGGCAGTTCGGTCTGGACTGTTCCCATGGGGCATAGGGTCAAGACTGATTTGCATATGGCTGGGTCCAAACTGGGGTGGCGTAGTGGGCAAAAGAACAATGTATTTAACTCAGATCTTTTGACTGGGGGAAAATGTTTGCATTGTCAGCATTCCGTCCATCATTTGTTTGCTGTAAAGCTACTGAAAGCTCCAGACAGATTTCTGGTTCAACTCAAGTTCCTCTCAGAAACCTACTTCCAAATTAATCAGCGCTTTCATGGGGGAGATGTGGCCTAGTGGCAAGAGTGATTCCAGCCTCATTCAACATCATATGACTCATCTATGTGCAGAAAACCTGTGTAAAGGACTCTGTTGTGAAGAGCCCTTGTACCAGCTTTCTGCTATGCAAGACTGTCAAAAATGTGGGTTCTGCCTGTCACCTTATATCCCATGAATTGAAACTAAAGCATTAACCTTTGATGAAGGCATACACTTCTACGAGCTGTATTGCACAATGTGAAACCTGAAAACCTGGACTCAATTCCACCTTCCCCGCTTTACCAAATTTTGTGGTCCTAAGCGAATACTTTATTTCACTGCACCTCTTTTTTTTCATTTTCACGTATGACATTACCTTGTAATAAGATACACTGTGCATGCTTCCATGAGCAAAAGCGTGAATCTGTTTAGAGAAGTTGATATTGAGCAGGTACAAGTTTCAGATTGATCTGCAAATAATTTATAGAGGTGTCCGTTGGACCACTAGCATCAGTGTCACCCAGCCAGGTTGCATCAGTGAGCCATCAACCCCTCACCATGGGAAAGAGATGACACAAGTCCTGCCTCATGACCCTATATAGGTGGGTGATCAAGTGACACCCCCAACACAAGTCAATTGTATGTCCAACGTATATGTGTTTTTTGGGGCAGCAGAGTATTCGGGCCAGGTCGCTCTGGCAATGTCAGCCAGTCCGGCATAACGTAAGTATTGCCCTTGCACTGGTGTAAAGTCCTCGCAAGGCTGCCTGTATGTAAAAAAGGACTCGGCAGGGTATAGGTCTCCCAAGCACTTACACTCCATCTGGTCCATCGTTTGCCGAGCCGCAGCTAATATCAATATGGGGAGTTCCCAGTAAAATGGGGCATGTTTCAATGTTGTTTCAACCTATTGTGGCCATATGTGTGCAGCGTGACGCACTATGTATCATTGAGGCTTGTCGACTCACAATCCCTCCATAGAAGCCTCAGGCAGGCGTTCAGTCATCACCATTCCTGCAAGTAAGCGCTTTTCCCACTTATCATCGGGCTCAAACCATCTGGCCATGTGTTGCAGCTGCACAGCATAATAATACAAATCTAGTCAGGCTACTTCAAGTCCTCCCACCTTATATCGCAGAGCCAGCACTCTACTATTTCTACTGGCCCTTAGCAACGAGGTAAGTGCTGATTGCAGTTGAGTAAAAAAAACTCTTAGGTATGGGACAAGGTAAGTTCTGCAACACATATAGACATCGGGGTAGCACCACCATCATACACACCGCATGTCTACCCATCGGTGATAGCAGTATAGTATTCCAGAAAGCTATCTATTTCCATAATGTGTCAGTCCTTGAAGTCATCCAACAGTCTCAAGTGCCTGGGGAGTGCCTCGCGCGGTGAAGTTATATCAAAAAGGGCATCATCCACATACAGCGAGATCACGTGGTTAGCGCCCCCCCCAATCTAATACCGGATTTATCCAATTCCCGTATCGCCTAAATCACTAAAGGTTCTATGGCTAAGGCAAATAATAGTGGGGACGGAGGACATCCCTGCCATGTTCCTCATCCCAATGGCCATGTTGCAGAGCGACTCTGCCTGACCCTAAAGTGGCCAGTGTGAATTTCCATTTTAGGGAGTTCTGAAAGGCAATTTCAGTGGTATTATGCACAGCCCATAAAAACAATATTCAAATCTTATTTGTGAGTAAAATTGGAATATGATCATTTTACTCATCCACTATTTGATGGTGGCGTCATGTCATTTGGCATCTCATTGGTGACTTCATGTGTGAGTACATGAGTAGTGCACTGGGGAAGTGTAGGAATCCGGCTCTATATAAGATATATCAAAATGAGATTTATTGTGCAAAAAGTCCAGGTATTCCTTCATGAGCGGATAGGGGCTTGTTCTAACAATCCGAAGTTGCTCTTCGATCACAATCCAGTTTTACTCACAAGGAAGATCCTGAATACTATTTTTATGGACCATGCCAAAACCCACTGGTATTGCCTTTCAGAACTCCCTGAAATGGAAATGGACACTGGCCACTTTGCCAAAATTAAGATGGCCACCTCTGAAAAGTCGTTTCCGCTTCAGGTTATGCCACCTTGGGGTGGTACTAACCTGGGGGTTGGGAACGCATACATGACTAGCTAATGTTATCGCTTGTTTAGGTGCCAGTGGTCTCTGGGCAAAGGGGGTCTGCTTCCTCTCCTGTGAGGGAAGCCAGACTTGATTTCCAAAGGCGGTACCTTCTTTGAATCTCCCCTGCCTTGGAATGCTAATAAGTAGGTCATCATGTGGGAGAGGATATGAACACATTCCTACTGAGCAGGCTTTGTTTCTGACCTCCCAAGAGCAAAGGCTATCACACTTGGGGGCCAGAAACTCGTCTCTGGTGGGAGGTTGGCAGAAACTAGTCAGCCAACATAACAGGTGCTGGTAGGTTTTCAGGGGGCACCTCTAAGCTGCCCTCTGGGTGCATGTATTAATACATACAACACTGGAACCAGTGTGGGTTCATTAATATCAGATGTTTTATACCAAACATCCCTATTTACAGTGAAGCCACCATGTATCAGGGTAACTCTTTTTCACCAGTGTCCAGTACATGTTTTAACGTGGCTTCACTGCTCACTTGCACTGCCAGCGATGGACCTGACCAGCACAGGGGTATATCTGCTCAGGCAGATATGTCATCACAGATAATATAAGACACCCTTCCTTAAGGCTATAAGGCTTGCTATAGAGGTGACTTATAAATATTACAAGCTGTTGTAGGCAACATGGCACACAGGCGTGAGTGTCATGTCGTGCTTTCACTTTGGTCTGCACCAAAACACACAGCCTACAGTGGCAGTCTTGCATGTGTTTGGTGAGGGGTGTCCTAGGGTGGAACACTTTGGGCTTCAGCCCTTAGAGACCCTCTTTAGTACTTCAGGTCCTAGGTACCAAGGGTACCATTTACTAGGGACTTACAGAGAGTGCTAAAGGTATTGACAAATGGGGGGAACAATTGTACAGTTTTGGGAAAGAGATCTGGCACTGGGGACCTGGTTATCAGGGACCCAGTGCACCTCCAGTCGAAATCACATCAAATACCAGGCAAAAAGTAGGGGTGACCATGGCAAAAAGGGGCACACTCCTACAGGAATTTACAGTTGTGTTGTTCACCAAAACTGGAAAAGTTCATATTTTTTATGATTTTGCATTTAACCCTAACATCCCTTCAACATTTGCATTTTGTAGAGAAATATGATATTGCTCAAATAACTAAGGAACTCTTTAGAGTAAATGTGTTACATGCAATATATATTTTAAGTCCTTTTGACCTTTTAGTCAGTGAAATAAATATGATAAAATATACATGATCTGGTATTGCATTGAGTACATTTGTCAGAAATACTAACATGCAAATACACAATTGATCTGTAGCCATGGAAACAAAACACATAGGGCCTGATTATGAGTTACTCTTTAGAGACCGGCTCATGCATAAACCCATGTTTATGCACTGGTCGGAATTATGACCTAAAAGGTATTTAATGCATGCAATAATTATCGGATGTGTTAAATACCTAAAGCTTCGCTAAATTTTGGCAGCTCAAACCTGCTGAAATTTAACAGCGTAAATGTGTACAGTATTTACTGTCTCATGCCGATTTTGGTGTTTTAAATACCAGCATTTGCATGTTATTCCCCAATAATTCATAATAAATACTATTCATCGCACTCGATACATAATTAACCCCAGGGTATTGTTATTTTACCAGATGCGACAAATAGCACCTTTACTTGTAGCAAGCCCTTTAGTGAAGACCGATTGGTTCTTAGGAGTTGGGTGATTCATGACCATGGACTTGCTTTGTCAACAACACTCTTTCATCCACTAATGCAGATGGCCTGGACCAATAACTCTTCACCTTAATGTTTTTCAGACTCCCAATCCTGCAGGGTGGCACCTTTGCCTTCTTGACTCCCACCCTTGCCATGCTCTCCCTGCCGAAGTGGCAATGCCCGGCGTGGACGCAAAATGCTAGCCTGGTAAATGCCACATCACCGGAGTTTATTGAAGAGTGGCAGTCGAGAATACGAGAGGTAATATTTTTCATGGTTCTTTAGTCTGTATTGTTTTTGGTGAACCTGTGAAATTAATTAGGGAATTAATGTTGGCAAAACTATGCTGTAGGCTCACCTGACAAACCACCTCTGCATATGAAGCACGATCATTCGAAGTCAAAAAATCCACACTCCCTAGGACTAAGTACTCTATTTCAGCATTATCTGAACAGTGGTGCAAGCAAACATTAAATATACTCAGCTACAATAGAGACACTCAAGCTCATTAGCAATGTAGGAGATTGCTCGTCCCTTTCTAACACCTCAAGAAAGGGGTTAGAGAAGGTCTGCCGCCATCCTTTAAGTCTCAAGATGTGGTTTTGAGCTGTGGAGATACTGGACAGAAACTGCAGCTCATGCCTAGACGTGTAGGCAGAGTTCACACATGTGCACCCAACTTGCCCAACAAAAGCTGTCTTTGCGCCATTTACCTTATAGTCCACAGATGACACCAGTTACCCCCATGCAACTGATGTCAACCACCCTAAAACACAAACACACAGTTTTAGCCGAAACTTCACATAACCAAATGCTCCTTTGCTAGCTACTGGTCCGAAGACGGACTGAGAAGCTGACAACCTAACCTGCCCCCAAAAACGAATGAACCTGGCAAAGGGCTATTACTTTTTTTAGGCGTTGCATTTGGCACTCAAAGTTGGTTTTGCAAGCCCTTCTAAACGTTGAACATTTAACACGTTGTCTGTTCTTAGTTTTTGCTACTTTTAGTAGGTCTTTGCGTTTTATCATTCTCTGTTTAATGTATAATAGATTGCTTAAAAACTTACCATGGTGATACCGCCAGCTCCTTGAGGACAAATAGGAGAGTAGGTTAAAATTTAAAAAATAAAAGAGAAGATAAGTGACAAAACAAAAACTTTAGGAAAGAATTTATAAGAAAAAATAAATTGTTGGAGTGAAAATTATAAAAACTGTTGCAAACAATAGAATAAGGATTGGAAAACAATAACATAAGTGAAGTGCATATTTATTATTTGGCAAGTTGATGGGGATGGGGATGGGTGAGTGCATGAATGTGACAATGCATCCATGGCTGGATGGATGAGTCCGTGCACGGATAGATTAGTGAGTGATTGAGAATGTATTGAAAACAGAATAGTGAGTTCATGCAAAATGGCTGAATAACTAACTGCGTGGATGAATGGCTAAATACATGGGTGAATACATGAATGGATGCAAGGGTGGATCAATAGATGCCGATGCGTTCCACCATTCTTAAAACTGAAGCCTCAGACAAGAGTAGTGATAATGCTATTACAAGCTTGGTCATAATATATTTTCCTAGATATTTTCTTTACTGACAACTTAAAAACAGACTTGGGTTCAGATGTACGAAGCCTTTTTGCGGTCACAAATGTCCTAATTCGCAGAATCGAGCCATTTGCAACCACACATAGACTTTTTTTGATGTACCAAATTCAAATTCCGATTTGGTAACACATTATCAAATCGCAGTTTGGGTTTGCTACCAGATACTGTTTCAGTATTTTGAAGGGGCGGTATTTGGGCATCCCTTACAAATACTGAATTGGAATGGAATGTATTGTTTTGACACTGAATTCTGGTAGCAAAATATTGATCTTTTACCATCTTCTTTTAGGAGATGGTAAACCATTCGCTAACTGAAAGGGATCGCCAAGGGACCCCTTCCTCTTTTTGAGCATTTAAAAACATATCTTTTAAAAGAAGGCAGAAGGCAGTGGTACAATGGACCACTGCCTACTTTAAAAAAATGAAAACGAATTATTTTTTGTTTAAACACATCCCATATTCCTTTAAGGCATGGGTTGTATTTGAAGGAAACAAAATGCTTTATTTAATAGCAATTACATACCTGGTGGTCTGCTGACTTCAGGAAGCCACACTCCCTGTGATGGCAGCGATTCCTAGTGTGTTCCAGTTTGCGATCTACCACATTAATATTCATGAGGACGTGCGACCCACTAGCTATCAGTAATTTGCGAATTGACCTATTAGTAGGTTAGTTCACATATTAGCACTCTAGTCGCAAAAATACTGGTCGCAGTTGCAATTGTTTTTTTGCGACTAGAGATTAGTACATCTGACCCACAGTTTCATATATCAAATTGAGATCAAACCACAAAGCTGCAAAATAGGCTAAATTAAACCAAACATATATAGATTTGGGGCTAGGATGAAGAAAATTTCAAACAGAAGATGGTTTATAAAATCTTACTGATGTATCAAATGACTGGTTGAAGTATAGAGTTGAAAATCTAAAAGGGCAGAGCACAAAAAAGTACGAGATATAGGCAACTAGTTAATGATGCAAACAGTTGCCATGCATGCTATAAAGACAATGAATATGGATTGGAGAAATCACAGACAAGGCATTCAATCAAAGGTGGATAAGAGACAGGCACTGGGGCTTGGCAACCAACAGAACAGGAGCTCACAGACGTGTGGTTGGGAAACGTGTAGTAAGTGGAAAGTGAAATGCAAGGTGGCTGTTTTGAGCGCTCTATTCGTATCAAATGAGAGTTAAGGGCCACCTTGCGTTCAATGACTATTTGGTTGTGGCTTAGCTCACAGAAGACTAGATGGAAGATTTCAGAGGTTTACATTCATGTGAGCAGAATAGGCATGTGCCATCTCCCCCATTGCTTCCAATAGACAAATGAATAAACTCATGATATGTAGTTTCCGTCTACTTGAAAATGAACTTGTACTGAGACAAGTTGATCTTGTGTAAAAGTACCTCTACCATTCATCGACTTAAGGCAAAAATAAATCTGACTCCTCCATTCCACCTTCACCACTCGTTGGGACCTGGCCAAGTGCTTGCCCTTACAGGGTGTTCTCATCTCTAACAGGCACTGTGCACATTGGTCACCTCGTACAAGGGTGTGCTCCACTCTAAGTCACCTTAGAAATGTGAAGCGATCATGGGTATGACCAAGGTGCAGAGAATGAATCCGGATCCACGAACAGAGAGGAAAGACTGGTACAGTACAACAGTGGCCATTTTAGATGAGGGGATTTTCCTCACATAGCAGGGCTTCATTGATCTGGGATTGGTTAGTAGCGGGGTAGGTTAGTAGCCTGCCTCATGTAGCCAAGTCGAGGGAAAGGCATGGCAAATCTCTTAATCGATATGGCATTGAGATGCTGGATTTAATGTGTTTTTAAGACAACCAATAGTCAGTTATGCACCCACTTCCCTATTGGTGGAGTTATCAAATGAACTCTGCTATGGAGTCTGGGTTACTAGCACTTGCTGACCTACACAGGGCAGGACGACTTCTCACCCTAACGGAACTGGAGGATAAATCTGGGTTGCCATCCACTCAGTTCCTGACTTGTTCAACACTATCCCATAATATCAGGTGCCGCTGGGCACCCTATGCCACAGAGCCGGTGACACATGAGGTTTTCACTTGATATACATAACTGAATAGGACCCTAAATCACTACTTGATATGACTAAATCTCCTTAGATGCAGAACAAAACCAAATGGGAAACTTACCTGGGTGTGGAACTCTTGACCAAAGAATGGGATAGGACGGTACATTATGTTAAAAGAATCTATAGGAATGTAAGATTCAATAACACTCAGTTTAAATACCGCCACATAACTTACATGTCCTCTAGGAGGAAAACCTCATTGGGTCTTCGCTAGAGGTGGTCTTTGTGATGCTGATTATTAACTCATGGTTTGGCCTTGATTAAAATTAAGTTACATTAGAGAGGGATCACTGAGTTAACTTGAAGGGGTGGCTGCATACACTTGAGGCCTGTCTGATGGGCTTAATGGCCAAACTGAGGAACCGTCTTGCTGGCAATGCGTTTCTGAATTTGGCCACAATGTTGGCTATGTGCTGCATTGCTATGTAATGGAGATATGGATCCTCTGCTAATAATCATAGATGCCACTCTCACTTGAGTAGGTGAGCTAACTCCAAAATGTTGGCTCTCTGAGTCGAGGAAATTAAGAATGTCCGCATTATACCGGTATCCCACTTGTGGAATTAAATCCTATGGAGTTTTGAGAACCTAGATGATATTGATCCCACTACCCTTGATTAGATGTTGACTAGTTTTTTGTTATGTCATGTCATCCCATGTCATGTTATGAAGATTGGTAAAGCACACTATCACCCGGAAGGGTATCCTGGTGCTGAGCAGGCATGAGTCTACCCACACCTAAGGCCTAGTTGGACTACTCAAAAAGCCAGATCGTCAGCTTCTTGTTGAATTCAAGAAGTAAGAAGGATGCTCTTGTGTGTAGCAGCAGGTCATTCTACACTTTAGGAGCAATGTAGGAGGAGGCTCACTGCCGGATCCTGTTTTTCGTATGCGTGGGATTTGTGCAAGTCGTAGTCTGAATGAGCCGAGGTGTCAGGAAGATTTGTGGATGCGATTGTTGAGGTATGTTGGGCCAGTATTATGTAGTGCCTTGCAAGTGTGGGTGAGGAGTTTAAATGGTGCTCATTTTTGAATGTTGAGCTAGTGGAGTTCCTTTTGGTGTGGTGTTATGTGAGTGTGGCGTGGGAGGTTGAGAGTGATTCTGGTAGCTGAGTTCTGAATGGTCTGCAGCCTTCTGGTGAGTTTTTTTGTTGATCCGGGTATAAAGGGTGTACCATTAGTCCAGCTTGCTTGTGAACAGGGCATGCGTGATGGGTTTCCAGGTGCTTATTGGGAGCCATTTGAAAATCTTCATACGGATCTTCAGAGTATGGAAGCATGAGGCAGTAATGGCATTGGCTTGTGCTGTCATGTTAAATTTGCTGTTGATGATGATCTCGAGGTTATTGGCGTTGTTGTTAGAGGTGGGTGTTGGATCTTGCTCTGTTGGCCACAGGATGATGTGCTCTTCTTAAAGACGACAATTTCGGTCTTTTCAGTGCTCAGCGATGAGGGCAGTTTCCATGCTGTGGTTGGGTCTGAAACCAGACTGATTGGTGTTGAGGAGTTGGTGGTCAATGAGGTATTTGGTGAGGTGGGTAGTAGGGAAATCGGCCTGTAGATGGTGAGCATTAAAGGGTCCATAGAGAGTTTCTTCAGCAATGGGAGGACAATTGCATGTTTTCAAGCATCCGGGAAGGTCGCTGAAGATGGGGAGACATTCATGTTGGGTTGCAGCATAGAGGTGATGGGTCTCAATCCTCTGGAGAAAGCGTAGTGGAGGCAGGGTTCCAACGGGGACACTTAGTGGATAGAATTGAAGCTGGTGGCAGTTTCTTCTGCGGAGATGATTGGCCATGTGGTTAGTATTAGTTCTTTGGGAAAATCGAGAGGTGTTTGGAGAGGTCTGTTGCACCCTCTTGTTGGTTGAGGTTGCTGTACAGGTCGATGCCTGTCACTAGCATGCTAACTGCGTTATTGTTACCCCCTCAGACACTTTGTTTATTTATATTGAGTCTACATATGCAACTATAAATTGGTTATTTGTTAACATTGCTTAAGATCCATAGTTGAGATCCACCATATTCCCAAGGCCATGATAGAATGCATTACTACCTGAGACAGCTGATCAGTCTGTTTGCTGATTTATTGTCAACACGTTACTGTGTAAACTTCCTTACATTTTATCTGCAGTTTTGTGATGCATAATGTAATAATAACAACAAAAGTCAATAAACAGATTTAAAAAAAATGATTGAAGTAGAGGTTGAAAGTGAATACAATTTATAGAAGTGAGAGGTGGCTATAGTTTGCGAGGCTTATTGGCAATCAGGATTACAAGAGCATACGTATAGAAAGGAGAAGCAAAGATAAAAAGGTGATACTTATTAAGTACGTGAAGAGTGTGAAGTGCATGTTAGGATTGGTTAGGTACATAAGCAGAACTCAATGGCATATGGTTTGGGTACAGTAACAACAGGTGCTCCAGCTAAGGAATGAGTTAACAAAAAGGGCAGAGACTTCAAGTTTAGATTTAGAGTTACACAGAGTACAAGGGATTTCAGGCGTCAAAAGGAAAGGACTGAAGTGGACCCTGTTTGGGTACTGAGAGCATAAGTGTGTTCACATTGTTTTGGTTTGTAATTTGAATGTTCTTGTTCCCTTTACAACCTCCTTTTTCTCATATTCCACTTATACCACTGTCTCTTCCTCTAACTGCTCCAATTAAATCTTTTCCTTTCCTAAAATTATGCTCCTACTTTTAATCTGATCTTGCCTTTACTCAATTTAATTTGTTCTCTATTTCTCTTCCCGTTCACAATGAACCAACCCTTCTTTCCTCTTACCTCCACTTTCTCTTTCCCTCCGTAATCATCATCGTTCCCACGCCGTGCTGAAAACTCATCTACATTTATGCACTCCCTTTGATTAATGATGCTTGCTATCATGCTTGCATTACTCTATGTATATTCTTCATTTATTCTTCCTTATGCCTCGTGTTTTTCTTTCTTTCTTCCCCTCCACCTTGTTTTTTCTCTCTCCCTTTGTCCTACTCCCATTCAAACCCATTCAACCTCTCTCCCACCACTTCCTCTCTTGCATTCTCCCCACTTGCACATCCTTCCCAGATTCAAGGTGCCGTCATGGTTGCTTCCTGTTTCCAAATCTTCGTGGGATTCACTGGTCTGATTGGACTCCTCATGCGCTTCATTGGACCACTGACAATCGCCCCAACTATCTGTCTTATTGCTTTGCCTCTCTTCGAGTCTGCAGGCAATGATGCCGGTTCACACTGGGGAATATCAGCCATGTAAGTTTTACCACTTCACCCTTCACCATCCTTTGCAGGAACAAAGGACCAATGGGGCTGATTGTCTACATCTTAACCCCCTGCCCCCAGTAGCACATGAAATATGTGTGCCATAGTAGAATATATTGCTCCATAAATTGATTATATATGTATAAAAAAGTGATTCCTCCTGACCAAATCCTAAAGGGGATAACTTTGCAGCTCTTGTTATTCCTTCAAGCCACAAGATAAACCTATCATATTAACCATGACATTGACTAAAGAGAAGCATTTTACACGTAATTTGTATGAAATGATTTATTTATTAAATATGATTTTGTCTTTGTATACAAAATATGTGATAGCCCCAGTACTACGTACCCTACCTTTACCTGTACCATTGAATTTGTGTTGGGTTCATCTAATCTAACTGATGTTGTTTGTGGGTATGTGAATTACCCGAGTGACCATAACCTGACTGTGTGTGTTTTTTTTTATTGGATCTAAGAGCGGCTAAACCTATATACTTTGTGAATGACATAGACAAATAGGAACAATAGAAGAAGCATTCAATGGCCGAGCATAGACCCTACTGTGTTTCTATCGACGTATCGAGAGAAACTAAATGATTTGTAGACATGTTTAGAGGAAGATGTGATAGTAGGGTTAGAATCTCCTTAATGTAATTTGTAGTTCTATTAAGACCATCCTTGAGAGAACTAGAGGCAAGTCAATGGATAAATATCAAGGATAGTTTGATATTACTTGTAGGTATGAACACAAAAAGTGGATTAGTGATTTACAAGAAACTCATAAGGAGAGTGAGGAGATACGTTGTTGAACCAGAATAAACGGGTACTTAATTCCAGGGAAAACAAAATTAGAATAGAAGCTTGGGGAAATTTGGTTAGAATTAGTGAGATTAAAGACTGTACCCTATTCAGGAAAACTGATAATGCCCCATTTATTTACAGAAGCTGTAGGGCACTGCACTGAGTCTTTTATTCCTGCCTGGAAGGAGTTAATCAGTCTAGTAATATTTTTGACTAAGAATTAGAGCAACTAACTTCCAACTGAGACTACTAAATATGGTACTTCAAGGTTTCAAACAAATTGTTGCATTAAACCGGACATGATGCTGAAGTCGAATTTAATGTAACTTAGCACAAATGGCAACTTTAGACAACCCCCCCCCCCCCCCCCCCCTCGAGACAGGTTTGAACGGCACTCAGGAAGGGAAACAAATGATCTGCAGAGAGTAGAGGCATCACTTCCTCTTGGCAGGATGGTCAGATTGGGTGTGAGCCCAAAAGAAGAGTTTCAAAGGGGAAGCCAGCCTTTGAATGGTCAATTGTAGTCACATGTGAGAGGGGCTACTCTTTTGTTTTAGCAGATAGGCTGGCATCTCATACAGAGAGGGAGAAGTCATTGTCAAGTAGTTTTTTCCAAGGTGGTGTAGCACCCAGTTAGCTACACCTCTGGATTGGGCCAGGTAGCTCCACACACCATGAGAAGAGTTCTGCCATGTTCATAGTGGCCAGAGTAGTTCATTCTGGGATAGTTTGATGCCACACTTTGCAGAGAGTCGTAATTGGGGGCAGGGGGGCCTGGTAGCCCATTATCAAGGTAGTTGCCACATTCTGTAGGCTTGTAGTGGGCATAAAAGACAACCCTGGCACAGAGACCTGAGATCACGTCTGTACTGGAAAGAGGGATGAAGAAGGGATGCACTGCTATTCCCTGTATCCAGCAAAGTGAGGCAGCTCCAAAGCTGAACTGCACTTGCTGCAACTTGGACTGTGACTGTGGTATCCTGCTTGAGGAAAAGTTGTCCCTGAACCACAAACAGAGAAGGGGACTTCAAGAGTCAGTTGACTGACTTCCTGTAACAGACACATGGAAATAAAAGCGGAGAGGCCTGCTCCTCTGAGAGCCCAGCACCAAGATGCCTTACTGCTGCTGGATGCCAAGGTGCAGCCTGGGAAACAGTATCCCAAGCTTAAAAAATCGCAGCCAAGTCTGTTGGATCCAGGAGAGTCATTGAAGTGCAGTTTAGTCATCTGGTCCAGAAGTTATTGTGAGTTAAAGGGAACTACTGGTTTTCCTAGACTGGGGACCAGTTGACCAGGGGAAACTTGTTTCTGCTGGACTTCACCCGGGCTTTGTGGGACATTGACCCCCAGAGGCCAATGTCACCCGATTGTGCTCATGGACCCAGGGGTGGCTACAAGAAGACCCTTGACACCGGCTCAGCATCCTGAACATCTTCAGCATCGGGCATTCCTTGCATCAGGACCACTCTATTGACTTCTATGGCAGTTCACCCATAGGACATGTAACTGGCCCGAGACTTCTTAAACTTCAAAGTATCTGTTCAACTGGTCCTGACTGAACACAGTGAACTCCTCCCTATCAGACCCCACAACAGTGCCTTTATATCAGTTTTCAGATTACTTATTGTGGCTAACTCTAAACAGCGAGTCACTGTATATTTGATTGATTTATTACATTGAATGAAAAGCTGCAATTTATTGTTTTTCTAAAAACTCATAGCTCCGTTACCTTCCGGTGGATGTTTGGTGCTGAGGTGTATATTTAAAGACAAAAATAGAACCAATTTTTATAAATTGATGTCAGATTATTATTGTGTTGTGTTTCCTTCATATGCTTTACTCTTGTTCCTTTGATAATTCCTGACTGCACGTAGTCACAACTACCCAGGTCTGAGCTAAGGTTTCACAAATGAACCTGACTGGATCTGATATAGAAATTCATCTTTATTACACAGTGAGGCTGCACAACCACACAACAGAAAACACCACTTTCCCCTCATTAACCAAAAAAAAACTTCTTTGAAAGTGTGCTTTACAAACAAATGTCATGTTCTGGAAATGACAAATACTATTCTCTGAATTATAGAACATAGACTTACTTTTATTTCTATGGCACTGTAGACCTATTGTTACTAAATTATGCGATGCAGATTAAAGTATTTCTATCATGTCTATGGACAATAGATGCAATACAAACATGTTTTATAGTGTAGCACCATAGCTGCTGATGGTGAACATGGGCTGAAGCAACAATGAGGGGGTGCCAGATTGTAGGGGTATGCAGTGAGCCCTCCTGAAGGCAATTAACCGACGAATATATGGGTGTCACCAATAATTCAAAATGGTTTACCCTTGACCTGGAACACCTGATACAAAAACAAAATTTGGCTGGATAAAAAATATGTAGACAAATGCACTTTCATTTAACTTTTACAAGGTTAAACATAGGAACAACACAGGTCTGTTATCTATCTAAACAACTGTTGTCACAAATCATCTGCTGATCTCAAGAAATAATTATGAGTACCCAACATGGAATTCAAAGGCCATAATAAATGCATGCCTTGAACTGATGCACTCTCTGTTGGATTTGAAAGTTCAAATTAAAACAATATTAAGTGAAATAGGCAGAATCAGGCAGGTCGGTCAAGAACCAAAACATTCCTGACTCCAAACTGCTGGATATCATGTTAGCCATAGCTTAAAAAATTGTGGCAACTTTTTGGGCCAATACTGCTCTCTAATAGAGACTAAATGGTGGCGCTTCCTATGCCCCGTTCATAAACTGAAAAAGTTGTAGCGTTTCATACACATTCATCAATAAATAGATAAGCTGCAACCTACCCTTTAACTGATCAACTGCAATATAATATTGTAGACGGACTTGAATTTGGCATTTCTATGGCACAACCTAGCCAACAGGCAGTGGAGACAAGACATGCATTAAGTTAACGAGTGATAGAAGCAGTTGCTGGTCTGTGGACTATTAATTAATTGTGATGTAGTGTTAATTAAAAAGGTGCATCTTCAACTTTCTCTTAAATTGGAGCAACGTTGGGGTGGTCCTGATGGATGCAAGGATGTTGTGTCCCAATCTTGGGTGCTTAGATGGAAAAAGCCTGCTGCCTTGTTTTTTTCTTTTTTACACATCTTAGCCTGCAGTCAGATGGTGCTTTCGCTAGTGAGAGTGCTGACAGCTACCAGAGAGGGTGAGCTTGTCTACAACTACACAACAAGCATCCCTTGTTGTCTACTGGACAACAAGGGACGCCAAGGGAGGTTCGGCTCGATAGAGATAATGTGATCCTATTTCTTTAGGCCCTGGATGAGATGTGCTGCTGTATTTAGGATGCCTTTAAGTGATGGCAGTGTGGACATTGGGAAGCCATGGAGCAGTACATTATTACCATTCAGACTTCAGCGAATTCAGCAGAGGAAGAAAAAGGGGTGGGAGCTACGGATGGCGAAAAAGCCAGGTTTTCAGTGCTTTCCTAAATGCTTGTTTAGTCTCTAACTTACGAAGGAGGCCAGGCATGGAGTTCCACATTGACGTAGTTCTCACTGAGAAAGCTCGACCACCATTCCTGGCTTTAGAAAAACGAGGAATCCTGAGTAGATTCTGGTGATTAGATCTCAAGGCCCTAGTCTGGCGATATTTCTGGAGTCTCTGTCTCAGGTAAATAGGGCCCCTGTCCCTGGTTGCTCTATAGGCGATGGACAGCGCCTTGAACTCTATCCTCCGTTCGACCAGCAGCCAATGGAGGCTCGGCAGACAGGTAGGGAGAAATGTGGTGACGGACTGGCACATTTCTAATGAGTCTAGCCACTTGCATTACGAATAATTTGCAGTATTCGAATCAGATAAGCTGATAGACCCAAATATAGGCTATTAGCATAGGCTAACTTTGATGTAACCCTCGCATGGAACACAGTCTTCCTACAGTCCATAGGCAGGAGATGAACAAATCTCAGCAAGGCTTTTAATTTCGAAAAACAGGACGAGGAGACTTGGCAGATCTGGGCTTTACAGTAAATGTGCGTGTCAAATTTAAACCCGAGATTGCTAGCGGAATCAACTGGGATCGGTGGGGGATTTAGCTCCGACGGCCACTAAGGATCGGAAAGCGGAGGAGAGGGTTGATCGAAAAACAATACCTCCGTTTTGTCCGTATTTAATTTCATACAGCAATCCGTCATCCAGGTCGAGATGTTGATCAGACAATGCTTGAAGATGTTGAATGCTGCCTCAGAGTGTTCTCTAAAAGAGAACACCAGCTGAGTATCATCAGCATAAGAGACAGCTTTCACTCCCCATTGTTCGACTAGCCATGCAAGGGGGGGGGGGGGGTAAGATAAACATCAAATAAAGTAGGGCTCAGAGTCGAACCTTGGGGAACCCCACACATAAGTGGTTTTGGTGCGGAAACATGGGGGCGGAGAAATACTTGCTGAGACCGGCCCTTTAAGAACGAGCGTAACCAGGCCAGCGTAGTACCCGTCACTCCTAGATGCTCAAGTCTCTGCAGCAGGATCCAATGAGAAACCATGTTGAATGCTGCGGATAGTTCCAGCAGCACAAGCATTGCGGAGCAGCCATGGTCTAAGGCTTCACGTACTGTTACCATCACTTCCAAAAGGGCTATCTCTGTACTATAACCTGATCTAAAGCCAGATTGGGAGTTGTGCAGACAGTTGTTAGACTCAAGGAAGTTAGATAATTGCTTCCGAACTTCCTTCTCAAGGATTTTGGCCGGAGCAGGCAAGAGAGAAATAGGCCTAAAATTCTTGAGCTCCGCTGGATCGACATCCCCTTTCTTCAGAATCTGCAGGACATAGACCTTTTTCCAGATGGTTGGGTAAATGCCCGTCATCAGGCAGGAGTTCAAAATAGGGTTTAGTTGTTGATTGAGCCAAAAAGCCAACAATTTAAAAAACTTAGTCGGGCAAGGGTTGCGGGGCGAGCCTGATTTACATTTACTAAATTCTAGCAAAGATGCTTCTGGGCCAAATGGGCAAAATTCGGACCAGATGCCAGGCGGGTCTAAAATAGGTTTTAGCATAGTTGATGACCCAGCCGGGGAGAAAGATGAATAGATAGATTGTACTTTCTCCTGAAAGAAGATAGATAGGTCCTCACACAGGGTAGCTGAGGGAGCAACGGTACTATCCAGAGTCACGGGTTTGATAAAGCCTTAAACAATCTTAAATACTTATTTAACTGAATTATCAGAGGCCTTAATTTGGTTGGCCATGTAGTCCCTGATGGTGTTACTTTTTAGCCCATTATTTTTTTTTAAAGCAGTTCTATAAGCACACTTGGCTTAGGACTGTAGGCTTTACGCCAGGCCTGCTCCAGCTTGTTACATAAGTCTTTCTCCAAACGGAGTTCCGACGTGAACCAGGGGGCAAAGGGTTTATTCCTGGCCAATTTCATAGGTTTAAGCAAGGCAACGCTGTCCAGGGCTGAGGTGACCCAGCAGTTGAAAGTAGATACCTCCCTGCAAGGGTTTCCCGTCAATTCAAGTGGGGCAGATTGTAACATGGGACCCACAGCCTCAGGGGAGACCCTCCTCCAGTTTCTTCTTTCCACATACATCGGTCTGGCATTGTTGTGCAATAAAATGCCAGTCCAGCTGAAAGGAACTAATCGGTGGTCCGACTAGGTTAGAGGTATTGGGACCTCTACTTTCATTGTGGGATCATTTGTGAGAATGAGATCCAACATATGGCCAGCCTTATGGGTGGGCGCACACATCTTTTGAACCAAATTTATGCCCTTAAGAGTGGCTGCAAACTGAAAGGCCAGGGAACAGTTGCCATTGTCCATATGGACATTAAAGTCTTCGGGGACTAAAAAACTGGCATGGTTTAAAGACAATTCTGCAATAGTGCAACATAACTCGAGCAGATGGCTGGCCGGGGTATCAGGGCGTCGATAGGCCAGCAGTTCGGAGATGGATGATGCAGGGGAAGTTTTGATGCAAAAAGATAAAGTGCCTCAATCATCCCAGTGCTCTCAATTCTCTTGCACAATATTTACCAGTCATATCTCAAAATAAGAGCAAGCCCGCCGCCCATTTGTTGCCAGCTCGATTAACAGTGACGATCCGAAAACCCACCGGTATCGCCAGCAATATGTTAGGGTTGGTACTATCTTTTAACCAAGTTTCTGTTAAGAACATAAGCTCCCACGTATTAGACTCTAACGCAAGCCAGAAGTCGTCTGTGTGTTTTGATAGAGATCTGCAATTTATCAGACAGGCCTTGTGTTTGGAGCTAGTGGCCCTATGGTGTACTGTCAGTGTCTTTCTAAGAGTGGTACCAACGTTTTTCTACCTCAAAGAGAAGGTGTATATACTGCAATGTAGCTCCTGACTGTGCCACTCCTAACTAGTTGTGCAAAGGTCAATGCAGGGAGGCCCCGGACAGGCCACTTTATTCATACCTAATAGCTGCTCCTCTGGCTGAGGGTGCAAAATGTGCAGCATGGCTGGCGCTGGCTGCGGTCCGTACGCGGACGGACACAGACGGGCTTCCCTTTGGCAAGCCTTCGGTGCGCCAGCAGCGCACCCATTGCGCGCGTCCGCTGTGTGTCTGCCACACTCCTACCATTAAATTGGGAATCTTGCGGTCGGGCGGTAACAACTAGACCACCGATCTAAGATGGCGCTTGACAGGGTCCCACTCAGGAGACTGAAGATGGCCGCTATGCCTGTGGCTCTGCACTGCTGGAAATCGCAGAGCAGTGGCTGGAGAGCACACACTGCCCATGAAGTCCCAGGTATGAGGTGGAAAGGGCAAAGAATGGCCTGCTGCACCCTGCAACACCCAGTAGTGCAAGCAGAATGAATAGTTAAAATGTCTAGCAGCAAATAGTAATAGAGAAACGTGAGGCGGACAAGCGGCGATGAGTTTCTTGCCTCTGATGTTCGCTCGCCGGCGCCCCATGGCCATTCTCAAGATGGCGTAGCAAGCCGAGACGGGACCGCTACGGAATCTCACACCCGACGGTGGCGGACATCAGGGAATTCTTCTCTAACCACGGATCACGGATGACAGCGCGGCCTCCCAACTCTGTTTCCTCTTTTTCTACCCCTGATGCCGTTTTGAGAAGCCGGAAGGGCCGGGGAGTATGTGCCGCGATCGCTTCGCCTGACCCTAAGATGGCGGCGATCTGTGACTTGCGCTGAAGATCACCCTGCACCCTGGGCCTTGGGAAGGCATCGACCAGCACTCAGCGGGCAGCCCCCATCCGCTGTCCCACAGAATTCTTCTGCGAGAAGTCCGCTCTGAGGCTCCCAGCCGGGTCCTACCTCTCCTCTGCCTGACCTTAACGTGACGACCAGTCTCCTTCATTTTGCAGAGGCCTGATTTCTCGGCATGTGGCATCCACCCAGTTCGCCCCCGACTCCCAACACCTCTACAGTAGACAGACTCAGGGATTCTTGACCCCTCACAGTGCTGGGCAGGGTCCTTATGCCTCCCAAGAAATCTACAAATAAAGTCTCCAGATACTTCAAGTCTGCTGAAAAAGATACGCCCTCAGCGGAGGGCAGCCAACCGCTAACCATGACGCTTACACAGGAAGGCCTGGTTGCAACCCTCCATGACTTCAAGGCAGAGCTCTGCCTGGAAATCAAACAGGACTTGCGGTCCTCCGTGGAACAATTGAAAGCTGATCTCACCGAGAAAATGACGACTTTACGCCAGGATGCGGATGCCGTGGGTTCCAGAGTGTTGGAGGTGGAGGAGCAGACACAGGAGCTTACGACGACCACCGCCAAACTGCAAGATTCCCATCAAGCACTTCAGACTCAGCTCCAGCAAGTTATGTTGAAAGCAGAAGACCTGGAAAATAGAACCCGATGAGAGAACATACGAATCCGGGACCTGGAGGAGGGGGCGGAGGGGCCCGATCTCGAGGCGTTTGTGACGGGCCTTTTTGCAGAGCTCCTAGCACCTCAGCCACTGAAAATCAAACTGGACCGGGTCCACCGCGTGGGTGCTCTACAGTCTGGGGGTCGAAAGCGACTGAGAGATGTCTTGGTTAAATTACATTCATTTAAAACACAGGAGGCTATCTTGTCTGCAGCGAGAAAGAAGAAGGAGGTGTCCTTTCAAGACCATAGGTGCACCCTTTACCAGGATCTGGCCCCATCCACATTGGCCCGACGCCAATCGCTGAGACCGATCACCGCCAAGCTTCAAGAGAAGAATATTCGCTACCGCTGGACATTTCCCTATGGCCTTGCATTTGAGTATCGAAACAAACTACACCATGTGACAGACCTCCCCGACGGCATTCGCATCCTGGGCCTACCTTCCCCAGAGAAGGCATCCCCATCGGGCTCCTCGGTGGAGGCGGAAAGGCCCAGGACGGGCTCCAGACCCTGGCACATGGTCCCGAAATCTCATTGAATCAATAAGGACTCACCTAAGGGTCTCGGCTCTACATGCCCGCCACATCTCTCAGATTCCAGACCTGGTTATTCTCCTAGGAGTCGACGAGGCGGGCAGAACCCTGGCGTGGGAGGCTGCCTGTCTGGGTTCACCTGAAGCGAATACCGACCATTATGTACACTGAGGTTTTTATTTTCTATTATTTTATGTGTCCTATTGACACGCTCATTAGACTTTATGGCTTGGCAATCAGGGGGTGCGGGCCTTGCCTGTACTACCCACAATTCTTCCTTTTTCCTCTGGAAGCGTTTTGTGCCGTGGAAGCGTTGGTCCTCCGGTTTTCAGTTTTGGGGGATGTTGGGTTTTTTTTCTTGGGGGTAGGAGGGGTCCTGGTGGTGAATTCTGGGTTTTATTGTCTATTTGTTTAGGTCTCCTTGATCTCGGCGGGATTCTTAGGGGCGAGTTGGCTTGCACAGCACCTGCGGGTGGGGGAGTTTACATTTCAGAAAAAGAGGTCACAAACATGTGCTTAGGGGGGCAGGGCTACACATGGGGAAAGGGGGGGGTCAATCGCTCCGATGACCACTGTAGCGTCGTGGAATGTTAAAGGGTTGAACTCTCCCCAGAAACGTCAGAAAATATGGAAATATCTTACAGGCCGCAAATTTGATGTAGTGGCTCTCCAGGAGACTCATCTCAAAAGATCTGAAGTCACTATGCTCCGACATAGGGCGTATCCCCTGATTTATACTTCCTCGGCAACCACTAAACACAATGGAGTGGCGCTACTCTTCCATAGCACAACTAAGTTCCAGCCCGAAGTCACTAAAACAGATCGGGAGGGAATATTACTAATGGCTGTGCTATGCACCTTCATTTCCCTATACGCTCCCAACTCGGGCCAATCCTTTTTCCTTTCCACTACTCTCGACTTATTAGATGGCTTTGCGGAGGGCCCCATTATATTATTTGGTGACTTTAATTTAACCTGGCACGGGTCACTGGACAGCTCACACTCGACCCAGGCACCTACTAGCTCCTTCTCCAAGGGGGTCAAACAGAAAATACTCATACTTGGCCTGGGCAATGCCTGGCGTTCCCTTTATACCACCACTAAAGACTACACACATTACTCACATGTGCACTGGACATATTCCAGGATTGACTATATTTTCGCCAGTCAATCCTTGCTGGGGTCGCTTCAGGCAGCACAAATTCTGCCGGTCTCCGATCACAGCCTGATTGCCATCAGTCTGGCCTGGAATGGCCCTAAATCTGGCTCTTCCAGGTGGTATTTCCTGGCGGCGCTTACACGGGACAAGACCCTCAGGGAGGAATTAAGGGCGACCATTACCGACTTTTTTACTCATAACATTCCGCAAGACACCTCCCCACAGAACAATTGGGATGCCTTCAAGACAGTGCTACGAGGAAAATGCATCCAACTCAATGCGACCCTAAACAAACAGAGAACGAAAGAACTTGTAGGTCTTGAGCAGGAGTTGGAGATAGCCGAACAGGCACACGAAGCCACACCTACATGCGAGTCGCAGAGACACCTCACTGCAATCCGGGGCAAACTTCGCTCTATTTACAATAACCAAGCGGAATACACTCTGTTAAAGCTTCACCAAACATCCTTTGCACAGGGTGACAAGGTGGATTCACATTTAGCTCGCCAGCTCAGGGTGAGGGAACGGGAATTTATTGGGGGCATCTTGGATCAACGGGGCCAACTCACACACACCGACTCCACTAAAGCCAACAATTTTGGTGATTTTTATGGGCAGCTTTACCAAGGTACTATGCCTGATACGATTCTCCAACAACAATGTCTTGACACTATGATGCTTCCGCAAATTACCCCTACAACAGCCGACTTGCTGGATTCCCCTATCGCCCCAGAGGAGGTGAGGGACGCGATCGCACGGCTCAAATTACATAAAGCCCCTGGACCCGACGGCCTAACGGCCCAATTTTTTAAATGCTATGCCTCCGAATTAGTCCCCCATCTCACTACACTATTTCAGGCCATAGCTAAGGACGCACGAGTATCTAGGTCTATGGCTGAGGCGGTGATCACAGTGATTCCCAAACTGGGAAAGGGTCCCCAACTATGTGGCTCGCACAGGCCCATAGCTCTCTATAACATCGATGCAAAGCTCTACTCCGCGATCCTAGTGGCTAGGCTTGAAAACCTGATGGCCGAATTAATACACCCGAACCAATCAGATTTTATAAAAGGCAGGCAAACTCACGACAATATCAGACGCACCATTCATTTGATTGAGAAAGTGTCCAAGCTTAAGATTCCGGCAGTTCTGGTGGGCCTAGACGCGGAAAAGGCCTTTGACCGGGTGGACTGGTCCTTCCATTTCTCAGCGATGTGGAAATTTGGTTTCAGAGACACATTCCTTAACATGGTCAAGGCCAACTATCATCTCCCTCACTCACGGGTCATGGTCAACGGTTGTCCTTCCCTTCCCTTTGCCCTAAGCAAGGGTACCCGTCAGGGGTGTCCGCTCTCCCCCCTTTATTTGCTCTCAGTATCAAACCCCTAGCGGCCACACTTAGGTCCAATGATGAAATTCGAGGTATTCAGTTCAGTGGTGTAGAACACAAGGCATCTCTTTTTGCCGATGACATCTTGCTTACACTTACGGACCCTGCGTCTTTGCTACGGGCTGTACAAGGAGAACTAAAACAATTTGAATGGGTGGCTGGCTTCAAAGTCAATCTGTCCAAATCGTCCATACTTAACCTTACCCTCTCTACAGCTGAGGCAAATAGATTGAGAAACCAGGCAGCTCTACAATGGGCCAAACACTCTTTGCTTTATCTGGGGGTACAGCTTACGGCTAAGATTAGCGATCTTTACAAAGCTAACTACCCACTCCTAATGGTGCAACTACAGCAAGACCTTAAGAGATGGTCCCCCCTTTACATCTCATGGTTAGGACGGATTAACGCGGTTAAAATGTCAGTCCTGCCTAAAGTTTTATATCTGTGCCAAGCCCCACCCATCGAACTTGACTCTGATTTATTGCCACGTCTTCGTTCATTGATCACCAAATTCATATGGCAGGGAGGGAGGGCTCGCTTACCTTACCGTATGCTAAGACATTCAAGGAATAAAGGGGGACTGGCTCTGCCTGATTTTGCATTATATTACCAGGCCTCACAGCTTAGAGTGGTGTTGGAGTGGTCAGCGAGGGAGTCGGATAAACATTGGTTACACATGGACCGTTCGGTTGTAGGAAGGTGCCCTCAAACGCTTACATTAGCACCCCCACATGCACCACTTTGACCATCTGGGACCAACTCACGAGAAGTGAGTTGGTCCCCCTACACTCCAATACATTTTAATCTGGCGTTCCCCCCAGCGCTACACGAGGGACCCTTCGATTGCTGGAGGGAGGGAGGTTGTGTAAAACTCTCGGATCTGTTCCATAACCATGATCTACTAACATTTGATAGTTGTAAGAGAGACTTTGCAGTTCCCCATAGGGAATATTACCATTATCTCCAGCTTAAATACGGGGCTACACTCCCGCACATTAGAGCGGCAGCTACTAGGGAATTTACTCCCATGGAGCGGCTGGTGATCCACAAGGCAGGTACTATGAAAGGCGTCATCTCTTCACTTTACGATATGCTTCTGACCACGATACATGTCCTTCTGGGAACAAGTCATAGGCAGAGACGTCACCGAAGAAGAATGGAAACATATCTGGGGCGACATCATTACGCACAAAAAGTCCATGGCCCTACGGGAAGCCCACTACAAGACGCTACATGACTGGTATCTATACCCTACCAAGGTACGACAAATCTTCCCTGATACCTCTGATCTATGTTGGCGGGGTTGTGGGCTCTAGGGAGACTTTCGCCACATTTGGTGGGACTGCCCGAGAGTGCGCCCCTTTTGGGAGGAAATCCTATCCCACATTAAAGATATGCTGGGGTATCCCATTTCTGCCACCATTGAGTTTGCCCTCCTGGGTATCAGGGACCCGGCTTTAGAGTACCCAGTAGAGTTGTGTATCATCTGCATGTTGCAGCTTGGTGAGTGGAGCACCATGTGGCTCCATGCTAAGGTTACAAATGACAGGGGACAGCATAGAATCCTGGGTGGCTTCACATGAAATAAGGATCTTTTGGGACCGCAAGGTGTCCATGTGAAAAAACTGGTGTCATTTGGAAAGACAGGAGCAGTACCAGTAATGGACATTGCCGGTGAATTGCATTTGAGGCTCCAGGGTGCATATGAGGGTGAGATAGTTGACTGGGTTGAGGCAGCTGTCATCTTTCACTGTTGTCAGGAGGGCATTGTCTTTACAAAAGTTTCTATGCTTTAGTGTAATCTGAAGACAGGCTGGCAGTCGTGCAGTATATGGTTAGCAATAGTTAGATCATGGAGTTGAACATAGCCTGATTTTTCAATGAATTTGCCTATTAATGGTGGGTGAGTCATGAGCCTGTAGGCGAGATCATCAGGGTCTACTGTAGGCTTCTTTAAGAGTGGGAGAGTATGGCGTGCTTTTGAGAGATTCCGAGAAGATGCTTTGAGTGATGGAGTCATTGGTGAGTAGGGCTGATAAAGTACTCCTGAGAGAAAGCATTGATGAAGGATAAGGGTAAGGCGGTGTATTCATAATTTGGCATTGCCCTTTTCTGTGGAGTGAGTAATGGGTGGGCAGGCAATGGGTATATGGAATGCTTGATGGTCTTGAAAAGTGCTTTGCTTATGTAGGTGGTCTTGGTTTAGTACATTGGCTGAGGTGATGAGCTGTCTGTATGTTGCTCAGAGGGACTTTAATATCATGAGGCCATTGGAAGTTCCTCTTTCTTCCATTTTCTTTCCTGTCTGTAGATGGATTGCATGGTCTTTTAAGTGCTTAAGGCTTTGGCTTGCATTTGCATGTTTTAATTGGGGTGTGGATGTTCACATATGTTTCCCAAAAAGTTTTAACGTTTGTGTAGAAGAGTGTTTGCAATGGGAATGGGGTTGCTAGGGTGAGAGGTGAGTTCAAGTTTCACATTTTCTATGGAGAAGGCTTGGAAGGATATGAAGGTTTGGTATTCTGCTTTGCTTTGGCCTTGGATTTTTCATAGGGTATTGAGCCGGAATATAGTGATTGCAAAGTGATTGGTTGAGCTCAGGGGCATGGGTATTTTGCATTGGAGTGTTGGTGATGTTGAGACCACAACGTCGATCATGTGGCCTTTGAAGTATGTTGATTGTGTTACATGCCAAACCACTTTGGAAATTCAATGGTTGCACTCTCTGATTGAATATTTGAAGGTGAACTCGTTGAAGGTGACCTCGTATTTGGAGTAATAATACTCGCATGCCATCTCATCCTTCTCAATCACCTTTCCATAGTCTTATTTCTATGTGTGATCCCATTTGTGAGGTATTGGATTGTTAAACTATGCAAGAGAGACCACAATCTTGATGTGAGCTATTACTGATCTCTCATGAGGTCCAAATGATTTACCCCACAAAGGTAAACTTTTTTTGTGAGGAATTCCTGGTTTCTCATTGGTAGGCAGTTGGTCCTACTGAAAATGGTTGCTTTCAGACTTATAAACTTTATAGAAAGGTAGAAAAATCTTAAATTGGGCAGGCCTTGAAAATGTAGCTGGTCAGAGCTCCACAAGCTCAGGAACTTGCCTGAGTTGTTCCACTGTAGATTTAAACTTCCCACCCAAAAGACTATGGTGAAAAACTGCTCTAAGATAAAACTGTTGAAGTCGCATCTTTTTCAGAAAAGAGGGGGTGAGCACCTTGTTTCATATTTAAGTTTTAAATTTCGCTAATAGGAATCATGTCCTATTGCTGTAAGCAAAAAACCTTATATATTGTAGTTGTAGGTTGGAGAAACTTGCCCCTATACACCATAGCTTTACTCTACAGTTTCTTAGGTGACCTGCAAACAGATAGTTGACTTTTCAGATTGGAAATAAATAGATTGTACATTTCAATAGAATAGGTGTATCTATGGTTAGCAGGCCACGACACTGCACATGCAAGAAACCTCAGATCGACAGAGTAATGTAGGGGGAGACTGGAGGAACATTTTGAAAAGTCTAGATTTACATTATTCTAGTGTGAATATGCCCTATGTTCTCACCTCAGAGACTCCTAATTGATTAATGCTATTCATGTTCAATTTAATGTTAATCTGATCTTTCTAATTTCTGATATTACTGAAAATAAATGAAATAACAAATTCCAACTAAGTGAAGCAGTTGTCATGGCAGTCCGCTATGACTTCCTATTTAAGCAATAAGACTGAGCATTCCTGCAGTCCTTCCATTTGTATTGTTTTCTCTTTCAGGACCACCTTTCTAATCATCTTGTTTTCTCAATATCTACGCAACGTCCCAGTGCCCATGCCAACATATAGCAAAACTAAGAAATGCCACTTCTCGATGATCAACCTCTTTCAGATCTTCCCAGTGAGTGCCCTTTGAGTTAATATACATCCTTTTTTAATGAACAGCAAATACATAGTACAGTTTTAGCTATGACACTATATTTCTATGTTATGGCATTTCTTCAGCATGGGTCTATAAAAGAATAAAGCATACACTTTTATTCCAATTTTATTTCATATTGACATGTGAAAGTATTCCTAGGCCTCAATAAAAGAAAGACAATTTACATATTCTTTACCAGTCACTTAATTTCTGGGTTTTGTAATTATATACTTACTTTGACAATGTAACGGCAGCCAGTGTACTGAATGCAATAATTTTGTAGGTCAGTATTTTGAATATAATATAATGTCATAGAACTGTAGCTGGATGTGCTAAGAATGGTTATTCCAATCAACATGCTGAATTTGTAAAAGTGAAAAAAATCCAATTCGGCTATGTGGCAGATGTCAAGACTTTTAGCATTATTTAGAGTTGAGCACAAATTGAACGGGGTGAAGTTACAGTGGCATCAGTGATAGATTGGGATACAAACCTGCTAAATCTGTGTTCTAATTTGAGGATTAAGTGCAGGATCATGGTAGCCAAAAGCATACAATAGTAATAAAGCACACATTTGGAATATGTAGGCTGATTTTTGTATCTATAGAAGTAATGACCCAAAACATTTAGCCTTTTTAACTGAATGGTAGAGCTGCTACTGTTTGTCTTGCATAAATACTTTGTGTAATTGTTATAGTCTCTCATCTTGACAATTTATAATCCTTTGCACGTTTTATGAAAGTACTTTGATAAAAAAAAGAAAATTGTAAGTATGCACATTTTTATAACCCACCCCATCCAAGAAGCAATGGGACTGTACATAGTGACCCGGAGGGATACAAAAAAAGGGTTATATGTGCAGCTATCTTATGTAGAAGTTGAGGGAAGGCAATTGGAGTGAGTAGGTATAAAGATTTACATTAATGAAAACTGATTACTTATTTTTGCACCTGTCTTTCATCTCTTAACTTCAGTGTCTTCCTGAATATAGGAATTACCAATTACAACCTATAAATAGTTACATGAATCCTCTTGTGGAGACACCAGTGATTAAGGTTATTCAAGCAAAGCATTGCCTTTGTGCTTCCTCGATCTCCATTTTAGTACCCAGTGTTGAAACTTAAAAACAATAAATCACCTTGGCCCATCTCACACACAGATCCATAGCTGGATTTCTATGACTCTTTATTATAGAATGGCATGTCTCTTCTCAATGGAGGCAAGATCACCTTAAATATTCCAAGTTTCATTTCCCAAGCTATCCTCACCCCTTCCATGAATTTCCCCCTCCCTTATGGACCGAAACTCAATTTTTCTGGTACTTGTTGTGCTTAGTAAATAAGTACAAGAACATTTAATAGCCAGTATTTTTCTGGCGCAATTACATTTTAGTCTTCATGAACCTTCATACTTGGCATCTCTTTAGAGTGGGCACCGCCAATGAAGAATTAGCGGAGCATTGTCTATGAGTGAATAAGAGAGATGTCTGTCTTTATCTCCGTACAATCCCTGTCCTCCTTGGAGGTCTGAGTACCTATATCCATGCCCAGCTCTGTTTACATAAATGTGAAATCCCAGCATTCTGATTGGAGGGAAATTGTACTTTATATGAAAGGGAAGTTCAGTCCTGTAAAAATAGACAGCAGACTGGCTCCATCTGAAGTGGAACTACCTCAAATGGATGGGAGGATATGCAAACCTCTGTTATTTTAATCAATGCTGTCTAGCTGCAGAATTTACCCTTACAGATTGTGCTTGCTCAGTCACAATGCCTGTATTTGCTAAGATACAAAATTGTGGCAATTGTGGATAACTTTTGCTGCTAGAAAAGGGAGAGACACTAGTAACTGATCTAACCATTGAGTCACCCTGATGTGTACAACCTTACTTGCCTGGTTTAAACTACTGACCAAAGTATAGAATATACTGTGGCAAATGGTTTTCTTCTCTGTGATTGAATAGGTCCTTTTTGGAATTGGCATCTCTTGGCTGGTATGCTTTATCCTGACTGTTACCAATGCCCTTCCTTCAAGCCCACAAAGTTATGGATACTTGGCTCGAACAGATGTGAAAGGAGATGTCCTATCTGAAGCTCCTTGGTTTCGTTTCCCATACCCAGGTACAGAATAAGTCTTTCTACTGTAAATGTTCTTTTTACGGTCAATTCTATATATGTTCCCTGTGCAGCCTTGCACATTTTGTACTGAATTAAAGGTTTCATTTTCATTGGGTACTGTTTCACTGGAGCAACAGGAGAGCTTCTCAAGACATTGAATAATGTTGATAAAGCAATTATAGTTTAACAAAGAGATTGCATGCTTCTGAGCAGGGTGGTGCCATTTACCATAATTCTCACATACCCTTTGGGAATGCTGTCTGACTGAGGACCAGAAAACCATAAAGGCGCCATTCAGCTTTTATGTGTAGCCTTCCGTTCAGACGTCTTGGCCAAATTGTAGCCCAAACCTCTACTACCATTCAAGCCAAGACAAAGCTATACTTTTTCAGTTTGGAAATGAATTCATCTTCCTAGCTTCCCACCCCTGGCTCCTGGGCAGATGTCATCCCACTCTTCAGTCCTATTCTCTTGTCCTTTGCTCCTATTAATCAGGAGCGAGAGTTATTTAAGTGTCTCAATGCCCCATACAAGACTAAAGTTATCACAAACATTCTCTATTATAAAGGCTGAGACAAAGCTATGCTTTTTCAGTTTGAAAATTAATTCATCCTCCTAGCTACCCACCCCTGGCTCTTGGATGAATATCCTCACACTCTTTAGTTCCATTCTCTAGCCCTTTGCTCCTACTCAACAGGAATGAGAGTCATTCAAGTGCCAAGACTAAAGCTTTGGCCCAAAGTAAAACCTTGCCTGCCTTAGTAATGGAAAAAGCAATGACTTTCACAGTGTTCTCTGCAGTCACAGCGACAAATGAACGGAATGGTCCCTGGCATCTTGGAGAAATGTATGACACTTTTTGTTTGTTTAACAATTATATTAAGGGTTTCAAATTAATTAACAGCATGAAAGAGGTAATGCAATTTTAACACAATAGTGATAATATGAAAAACAACTTGGCAGTTTTGGTATTCTGAAAATTAAACATCTGTATAAAAAAGATTTGTGAAGTGTCTATGACCAAAATAATTCAAATATGCAATTTGAAATGTTTACCATTAATAGAAATGACTGTGGAAGAAAGAAAACAAGAACAGATAGAGGAAAAGAGAGAAAGGTAGGAAAAAAGAAAGAAGGAAAAGTAGCAGCAAATATACAGAGCTTAAACATAAAATTATATATGTAGCTGAGGAAGAATGAAAAAAGTATAAAATAAATACATCAGATGTTATTAGAAAAACGACAGTATCAATGGAGTATTTCATGGAGGTTTGAAAACTACTTCTGGAAAACAAGAAGGTTGGGTACAGATAGGTTTTCTTGATAAAAATCTAGTTAATGGTAACCAAAAGATATCTCCTTTGGTGATGTTTTGAGTGGAAGACGCATGTGCATATTTTATAGTTGTCAGTACTTTTAGTCTTGTCCAAAAGTGAAAGAGACCCAAAGACCACATTTTCTAAAAGTAAGAGAAACATTCAATTTAAGAATGCAGTTTACCTGATACCATATTAGGTTCTAGATATCAAACACTTTACCACAAGAAAGCAACACATAACATAAGACCTGTTTATTTTCATGACATAGCAAATACCAAAGGAAATGATGGACGGAGTGTTGAACATTGCAAGCACTCACCCCCAGTCAACTGATCTGGGTTTAATCCACCACCGTTCTTTAGCCTACTCTGCCACCCCAGTTCAGACATGGCCATATGCAAATCAGTCTGACCCTGTGCCTCATGGGAACAGTCCAGCCCGAACTGCCAAGCCATGTCTTCCCTGGACCGGAAACAAGCTTCCTAGGACCGGTTTCTGGCATTTCAGCCATCTTCAGCCAGGCTTGCTTGAATCCAGTGGCAAAGTGAGCAAGGGACTCACGTCTGAGCATACCCTGCCAACTAATGGCGAACAAAGCAAATACCAAAGGAAATGATGGGCGGAATGTTGAACATTGCAGGCACTCACCCCCAGTCAACTGATCTTGACTGGGGGTGATTGCTTGCAATGTTCAACACTCCGAAGCTTGTTTCCGGTCCAGGGAAGACATGGCTTGGCAGTTCGGGCTGGACTGTTCCCATGAGGCACAGGGTCAGACTGATTTGCATATGGCTATGTCTGAACTGGGGTGACAGAGTGGGCTAAAGAACGATGATGGATTAAACCCAGATCAGTTGACTGGGGGTGAGTGATTGCAATGTTCAACACTCCGTCCATCATTTCCTTTGGTTTTTGCTATTTTCATGACATAACCAGAATAAATTGTCGGCAATATTATAAATCGTATATGACTTCAGTATTTTACACAGCAAATAAAAAAGTTACACCCTACTATAAATAAAAAAACAATTGAGTGATTGTGGTAGCTTTGACAATCGTAAACATTTTGGCAAACATTTTATCCCACCAATCACTGGACCAACATACAGAAAAATCACTCTCTCGTGTTTCAATCAGAGATGTAGAGTGAAATTCTTTATAAATAAATGAAGTTTTCGGTATAGTACAATCCCTAAAAAAAGGAAAGCAATTATGTCGGAAAGCAGAGTATTTAGATATTGATGGGATATGAGCAGTAAATAGATTTTATATAATAATTTTTCATTTAAAATATTGTGGGTAGATTACAAATCTTTTGTAAGTCCCCTGAAGGACTAAATTAGCTATTTTTAAATAGTTAAAACATCTGAGAAAGATGTATAAATCTTTCCAAAGAAATCCAAGAAAGGCTTTTCTTGTATACATTTTTCAAACAAATGTATTGGTTACTTAATTTTTATAGGCTCCTAACACCAAATGATAAAGAGGGTAATGTTGTCAAAATGAGACACTTTAGAAAATATAAAGGCTTGCAGTAAATCCCAAGTGTGTTTGATAGGAGTTTCTTTAATTTGGGCCATTTATTCATTGGAGTGTAATAATTAATTCAAAGAAAAACGAATTAACATCACATTTTCCAAATAACCAATCTGGGAGTTTTCTTGTCAATATAATTAACACACCATTTGTCTAATAGGAGAAGCATGCTGATGAAGTCTAAAATTGGGAAATCTGACACAATCTTCTGCTTTGAATCTTGCCAATTTACTCAACACAATTCTAGGAGTTGCTTGTTCCATAAAAATATTGGGAACATTGAATCTATCCTTTTAAAGTCATGAACTGTGATTCTGAAAGATGACATTGATAATAAATATAAGGTAATAGGGACTGGCATCATTTTAACTGAATCAAACCTTCCCTACCATGACGAAAGTAAAGGAGACCACTTATTAATCAGTGAAGTGACTTTTTCTTTGATGGATGCAAGATTAATTTTAATAATAGTGGTTGCTACATTAGGTTTTTAGGGCTTCAATAGACGTTGGTGTTAAATATAAAATCTAAATACAGACTATTATGGGGGTAAGACTTCTATTTTTATCAGAGTCCAGTTTATAGTCAGAAACTGAGTCATAAAAGGTAATGTCCAATAGAAGAGATTGTAAGGAAGCTTCTTGACCTGATATGCATTGTAAAATATCAGCAGCATTGGCTGAACGTTTAATATTTTCGTCATAGAAAATGACCCCTTTAATTTGAGAATTATTTCTAATAAATTTCATAGAAAGGTTCAATATAACACAGAAAATATTGGGAAAGTGTGCAAGCTTGCCTGGATCCATGAAGTGTTAAAATATGAAGTGTTAAATAATGAATATGGAAAGATTAGTGTTTTAAATGAAAAGGGACAATTCTATTAAATGACTTTCTGGCATAAAGCGATATAGCAACTGAGGGTTGTTATAAAGAGGATGCTTTCAAAATAATATTTGAATCAGCTCCAACACTATCCGAAGACATGCGTCCTTTAATAAATCTGGATTGATTAGGATTAATAAAAAAGTGAATAGAAGACTGTAGTCTGGTAGCTAATATTTTAGCGTGAATCTTTCAGTCACTCTCAACAACATTGGTGTAAACGTCTTACAATATTGATAATCATTATCATGTAAAGTTAAAAGGTTCAAGCAAATTAAGAGCTAATACAACAGAAAATTAGGAGGTGAGATCTACTGAAAGTCCATTAGAACCAGGAGCTCTAGATTTCTTGAGGAAGGATATGATATTTTTTACTTCCTGTACAGTAATGTTAATTTAATTACAGAATCCAAGGATTATGTAATTAATATGCTGCTTGAATGTGAATTTACCTTGAAAAAAACAAAGACAAGAAGCCTTTGGAAAAACTGGAACAGTTGGTTTAAACAAACACTTCGGCCGGGAGCTCAGTTACAGAGTTAGGGTCTAAGGACTGTCTCAAAGTACAATCAATTTGAGGGCCATTATATACATTTCTTGGAGCATCATAAAACAGTTCATCAATGCTTTGTAGGAAGAAGAATGTGGGTCTACTCATGGAATCATAAATTATCCCACCTGAAAACAAATGCAGGTGGGTCACAGCATTGCGTGGACACAATGAGGGTCAGTGGGCATCGTGTCCAAATGTCCGGCTTGGGGAGCGTGCGATCACAGCATGTGCTGTGTGTACTGTTTCGTGATTGACTGAGTGTTCCTAACTTCATGTGGCATTTAACTTTATGGTGTTTTGGGAACGCTAGTCCCTCCGGCCATGTGTGCTTTATTTCGACCATTGTGGTGTTGCTGCCTGATTAATCTGGGTTTATCCTCTTAGTGCGTTTGTTCTGCTGGTTACATGCCACCCCACCTGTGATCTGTCAAGCAGTTGCCTCAGGCCTAGGTTGCAGGGACTCTGGGTTGATGGAGAGGTCATAACGGGTGATTTTGACAACTGTGATTTGATTTTGGTTACATGCACACATGTATCATTTTGTACATGAACTTTTTCAATATTACCAATTAAATTAACATTTGTTTGTTTAGGAATATTTGAGAAGTAATTTTCAAGTACAAATTGGGAAGCATGAGTATTTTCCATAACAAGAGTTTTATAATATTGCGCAAATGCTTTTCTTGATGCCCAAAAATATTTAGGATCAACCAAAAGAATATTACTGGTGCTTAATGTAGCAATCAAGTTTAGTCAAACTTTGTAGCGACTAGATAAGACATCATCTGAGAAGATATAAAATATAAATAATTTCAAGATTTTATTTGAATGCCAATTATTAGATAATTATGTATTTTTGGGTTTATTACTATGAACAGAAATCATAAGTAAGCATTCAGAGTTGTAAAATAAACCAGCAGATAAAGGGGAATTATTAAAGCATCAATCCCCCATTTGATTTCCATACCCAATTATGATCAATAGATGGTATCACAGGAGCATGGTTGACAATAGATATAGATCCTATTTCCGATTTATTAAGGTTTGCAGTAATAGATTTCAAAGGAAAGATTAATCAATTTTTGATAAAGAACCATGTGGGGATGAGAAAAAAATATATTTTTTGGAACTAGGATTGTGATTTGTTCATGAATCAAAAAGCGCTTTAGAGTTGAATACACTTGTGAATGCTTTGTGTGATCTGGGCCAAATTTATACTATTTCTTGTCAAGTAACAGATGAAAACTACTGATTACAATCACCAGCGATACTAAAATGTTCATTCTCAACCAAGCCCACTTTTAATTCAGTATTATTCAGAAAGTTTGATCATTGCGTACAGGTCCATATCGATTTAAGATGGTTCAATACTTTTTTTTAATAAAGGTGTCTTAGAGGAACCATCTACCATCATCGGCATGCTCCTGTGATATTACGTCAGCATTTATGGATTTGTAAAATAAATTTACATACCACTATTGTGAATAATAGCTGGTGAGCAAAAATATTACACACTCATTGCTCCTTTAGTTTAAGAGTTATTGTCATTACAATGAGACTCTTGCAGTAGCTTTATTGGTGCATTTAGTTTGGGTAAATGTGTTAAAACCTTTTGTCTTTTTATGTGGTTATCAAGACCATTTACATTACAAGACACTACATTAAACATAATCGCAATGGAGGAATGCATATATATTCATTTAGACATCACCAAGCAATGTATATGGGAGACCATAAAGTCTTAGATTGTTGCATCAATTTTTATCTCGGGTTCAGCCTGATTCTTCAATGTAGTAAATTCATATTCTAGATTAGCGACTCTACTGGATCCATCGTGCACATCACAAAATTCTTTGTTCATCATTTTCAACCGGTTTCTCCATAGCCACCCACCTATTTTCGATCTGTTGCGGCTTTTAATTGTTAATACCCCTTAAAGATTGATGGTCCATGATGTTGTCTAGAATTTTATCCAGGACATGGTTGGAAGGTGATTCAGTAAGCAGCAGAGAATGTTATGGACTCTTTTTGACTTTGTGCCCGAGAATCAGGAACACAGCCAGCATTTTAACATCACATGTGGACTAGTTTTACATAGAGTTGTGCTAGCATAAAAGAAGACATGTTTTAAGATATAATATTATACATAAAATATAAATGATAAAAATATATAAAAAGAAGCAATCCCTAAAAACAGAAGAAATATTAGTATGGATATATCAAACGCTGACCCAATGTAAGTGTATTACGATATAGAGGTTGAGATACGAGTGAGCATTGTATTTATACTTTGAACTTGCTTCCATTAGATTCAAGGGAGGCAGTGATGACTATGTAGCATATATGAGTAAGCATTGTGTTCATATGGATGACTGTACGGCGTGTGGAGATTTACTAAGTACACAAAGACACAATAAAGCAGACCTATAGTGGCAAAACGTTTAGGGAAATTTCAGTGAGAGAGGATGCCTGGCTTCCAAAAAGATAGAGAAGCCCATTTGCTTCACAAATGGCAGGCACATTAATGATCAGAATGAGCTACTAGCTAAAAACAGTTCAAAGCAAAAATCAGAGGACATCAGCAGGTCTGGATAAGCATTTCAATTAGGATGGCTTCTTTCTGTGTGGCAACCCAGGCATATTCACATACACATGTAGATTATGCTGCACTGAGTCTGGTGCAGTAAAACTAATTGACCACATCTCAGAAAAGAAACATCAAGGGTTTCCAAACACTCCTTTAATTAACTATAGCATGAACCCATCACAAATCACAGTGCATTCCATCGTGTCAAGGCTCATAAAAATATTTATGTAGTGTGGGATTGATCTGGTAAAAAGTAAGAAAAGTCCAGATTTAACATTGGAATCCAAGAAAGGGTGGTCACTACATTCAGTGGCGTACATTATTAAAAATAATCAAAGCACAACATTTCATTTAATGTGAATTGATTTGGCATGCTGAGAAAATATATTTTCCCATGCTTTTCTGAAAACAACTGTGAGATGCAACCAGACATCCATGTTAAAAATCATGAAAAGCATGTAAAGCTTTAGCGAGGCGTGGAGTCATGTGCACA
Organism: Triturus cristatus; assembly: GCF_964204655.1. Classification (NCBI taxonomy): domain Eukaryota; kingdom Metazoa; phylum Chordata; class Amphibia; order Caudata; family Salamandridae; genus Triturus; species Triturus cristatus. The sequence continues at coordinate 248,425,456 of NC_140585.1, forward strand.
GCAGAATTCCTCTAGGTTACTTTCAGATGCAATGCTTGGTTCTGCAATGGACTTTTTTCCTCGATGACCCTGAAAGCACTTATGTGAACAGCCTTCTCCTAGGGCACCAGACCTGGTCCCTAACCACCACTTTTGCCAATATATTTCTGTGTTATATCGACTAAACAAGTGGATCATTTTTCTCTACCATTGACCAACCATCAGCAGCCACTAATTCATAATTACAGTAGTGCCATTGAAACCCCTTACATACTTTCCCGCAAACCCATATTTAGAGAAACCTAAACCATGTTGAATAATTTATTTAATTCAGTTTCAAAAGTTACGATGGGGTTTGACCCAAAAAGCTGCTCCTCTCACCAAAATACAGACATCAAAAAAACAATTCTGATCTGGCTTGACAGTGCAACTATCGCCAGACCTTGTGGGATCATCAGAAAAAGAGGCAACAGAAGCGCTACTTTTTTTTTTTTTTTGGCAATGATTATTTATTGGTATATCAACGTCAATTGAGTGTCATCGGAAGCATTACTAACAGAAGGGGGTTGACTCTGCTTAGATGTACATTTCCTTGAGTGCAGCATTTGATTGTGGAAAGGTTGGGTGCAATCACTGAAAAGGAGTACTTGTGTTGCAGACTTTCCTTTGTGACGAAGCTTATACTCAGTACAGAAGGACTGAGTTGGTAATGGCACCAATTCAATGATCAAGGATAAAGGCCTGATCTATTTCTTATTCAAAGTTACTACAAATGTAGCAAGCCTCGCATATGTATTTTGAAAGGCATAGGTATATATCCAGTATAGATTTAAAAGTGGATTATTATCACACAGAGTTAAAGCACGTAGAGATGTATTTTACATCGAATCCCAAAGATTATCACAGTACGCGAATGTTTTGGCGCTGCTCACCTCCTGTGACAAACTCTCAGTGAAGAAGATTTGCACTGTGATAATCCTTGCTAGCCCTTCTTAGAAGGTGTATTTTTCTCTCTACTTTCATTTTTTTATGTGTAGTCTTATGACTGTATGCCTGGACTATGTGGACTCGAGTTGGTTATGTTAACAAGCCAATGATGAATACAGTAGGCCTCATTGGTTCAAGTTATGGTGAATGCTGATGTGTTGATAGTATCTTTAAGGATGCATCGTTATTCCACTGTGTTAAAGGCTGTAAACAGGTATTATGTTACTTGCAATCTCATAAATTAGTGTAGTAGGCAAGGGTTTTGTTGTTGGCAACTCCCACTGATATTCATACATTTTCATAATCCTTGGTAGCTTCTTAGAAGAGCTTTATTTTGTTTTGCCAGATTTGATTTTGTTTATATTTTTGATTTTATGGATCTGTGCCTGATGGTTGCCAGGTTCTCAACACCATAGGCCTGAAGAGTTTATGTAATATGCTGAAGGCTAAAGGCTTGATTGCTTCACCGCGAGCAGCTTTGTCAGAAGCCACAGGTCGGATCTATTTATTGTGAAAAGGTTAGGACATAGGCAGTAGGTCTGACCTATTCAATGTGAAAAACGTACCTCAACAATATACACTGCTTTGTTGTTTGACCATTAATGCCTTGAACCTAGGCTGACTACTGTCTTTTGAAACGTTTTGCCATATATCAATAGTATTACTCCCTCATGGTTTATTGGTTACTGACTTTCATTTTATTCAGATTTATTCTCTTCCCTCTATTAAGGATACTGTTCTTGAACACAATACCGAAGTGTAATGTATCCTAGAGTCTCTGATTCTTTATAGTTTGATTTCTATGATTCAGGACTTGCATAATGTTTGTTTAGGTGTGATACTTCATTCTACAATACTTCAGTTGTTCATCTTTGAATATCACAAAACAATGAATGGAGAATGCAAAAAAAAACGTATCTATATTTTTAAGCAATACTCGTTTAAGGGTTGATTGTTGTTTCACTGTGTTGACGGCTGTAAACAGATATTTGGCTGCATGGAGTCTAACTGATTGCCAATCTAGGGAATGGTCACCCCCTCTGACTAATCCCTGGGGTTGAAGATTTGCATTTTGTCCGTGTTGGGCCGATTTGAGAGGGGCTGCATATTGTTTTGCCAACTGTAATATTTATGTAATATGTCTGTATGCTCGATAGTTGCCAGTTTATGCAAAATACCATAGGCCGGAGTAGTTTATGGTGATAAGTCAAAGATAAAGGCTAAGGGCTTGATTGGTTCATTTGGGAAACGCTCTGTCAGATGCCACGAGTCTGAACTGTTTATTATGAAAAGTTATGACAAGGGCAAAAGGACTGACTTATTTATTGGGAAAACATTTGTGGAAGCCAATCGGGCCGTAGAGTGCGTGGACAAGTATTGCACTCTGCTAAAGACCTCTGATGGGTATTTTGTGAAAAAGTCAACAGATCATCCTACTAGGCAAGGATACTGGTGCTGGCAACTCCCTTTGCCAAACCCTGGGAGTTGAAGATTTGCACTGTTAGAATCCATGTTAGGGCCCAATACGAGGCCTGATTGTTGCCCTGTAAAAGCTTGTACTAATACAGCTGGGTTGTGTTGGTCATGGTGACAAACTAGTTATGGAAGCTTGAGGCCTGAGTTTGCTCACTGGGTAAAGTTATGTTAGATGCCACTGGTCTGATTTGTTTATTATGTAAAGTTATGACAAAGGAAGCAGGCCTGGCATATTTATTGTGAAAGGTATTTGTTAAATATAAGATGTCTGACACTGATATTTGTTATTACACTCTGTTAATTGCTACAGGCAGACATTTGGTAACTTGGAATCTAAGATGACCATGCTTCCCAAAGGTGCTGCTGTTGTCAACCCCACTGACAAACCCTGGAAATAGACACTTTTCACTGTACATAATCTTTATTGACCCCTCTTGGAAAGTACATACTTTTTGTCCACTGCGGTTTTCTATATTTTCAATTTTATGACTGTATGTCTGACACTTGCCTTGTGGGAAAGCTTCTGCACAATTTAGTGGACCTGAGCTGCTTATGTGATAAGGCAATGATAAAGGCTAATACTAGAGTTGGTACACTAGGTAGTGGTATGTATGATGCCATGGGTTGGATCTGTTTATTATGAAAAGTTATGACAAAGCCAGTAGTACTGACTTGTTTTGAAAAATATCTGCTAAAGCCAATTTGCCCTTAAACGAGGATTAGTATTGCACTGTATTACAGACCGAGGTATTTTGTAAAATGGAAGCTCACTGATCACCCTTCTAAGAAAGGATCCTAGTGTTGGTTATCCCCTTTGCCAAACCTTGGGGTAGAAGAAGAACACTGTTGGTGGGCATGTTAGGCTCTGTTGAGGCCTGAAGGCTGCCTAGTAGAAAAGTCTATTCTTAGTAAAAGGCCATAGCTGGACAATGCTCTGGCCTCCCACTTGCTGCTCAGTTCATCTGCAGTGCATGGCTACCCACACGGCCTCTGCTTCTTGCAATGGCATTGTTAATAGTATACCACTTTTTCTCGTTCTAAGATGGCCATTACGTTGGAAATAAATGTGATGGCCATGTTGGATCTTTAAAACAAAGGTGCACAATCACTGCATGGTTTTACTTTTTGTTGTTAACAACATACCGTTTAGATGACAGCATGTTTTCTTTTTTCTGCTTTCATTCTTCTAATTTATCTTGCATATGATTGTTGAGCTTTTTTATGACTTTTACTGTGGATGGGTAAGTGAGTGAATGCGAGAATGAATCAATGGATATATGAATGAGTGCGAGGATGAGTGTCAGACTGCATTAATGAAGTACTGAGTGCCTAAACTTACTAGCGACTGTAGAGGTAGTCATAAGTCAGAAACGGACAATATTTGTTTGAAATATGTCTCTGTGGACAACAATTATGCTTTCACAAATGTGTATTGAGATCTCCGGGAAGTCCCCGTCCCCAGTGTGTGGGATTGACAATGCCTGCAAAGAAAAATCACAGCCGCAAAAACGTACTGCATCAGAAGCTTGATTTTGCCCCTTTGCTGATCAATCTTCATATTATGCGACATTCATGCTCTTGCTATTGGTAGTCAGCTGCCTAATAAAAATACTTTCTTTTATTCTGTTTCTAGGCCAGTGGGGGGTACCCACCATCAGCCTTGCTGGTGTGTTTGGCATTTTGGCAGGAGTGATTTCATCCATGGTGGAATCTGTGGGGGATTATCATGCCTGTGCCAGGCTGTCTGGGGCTCCGCCCCCTCCGAGGCATGCAATTAACCGAGGAATTGGTATAGAAGGTATTGGGTGCCTTCTAGCTGGAGCCTGGGGCACTGGTAATGGGACTACCTCTTACAGCGAGAATGTTGGTGCTCTTGGGATCACCAAGGTAAGAGAAGCATTTTTTTTATAGTATCCAAGTAAGCATGTAAAGTAAACTGAGTGCAGAGTTGAATAAATCATATAATCTTGCAATTTATAAGGTAAGCAGAACAGTCAGTGTTTATATTTCTTTAATACTACAGTTGGAAGAAATGTAACTTCAGCAACACAGACATGTTGAAATCCCTGGTGCAATTCAATCCCTCAAACTACAAGAGAGCCACTTCTCTTCACTCTTCTTATCTCTTCACTGTGAAACAAGGGACCGCCATCTCTAAAATAGATTATCGAGTGAAGCTTTGGAATTCTCCTGCTGGGGTCTTTGCGGATTCTCATGCACCTTGGCTGTGTTATGCCTATGCAGGGGCACAACTGGGATTGTTGGAGCAAATATCTGCCTGTTGGGTTCTCCTTGAGGGTCCAGCAGTGGATTGTGCAGTGGACCTGGAGGCTTTCTGGCACCGCCACCTCAAGTTCCTCGTATCCTAAATTTGTTAAAGTGCAACGAGAAGAAGCTTCGAGCGGGAGAGAGACTTTGTGTTAGACTTGGCTTTCTTGTGGTTTTCATCAGAAGTGCCTGCTATTTAGTGTTTTAAATGTTAGTATATGTGTTAAAAGTATATATTATTTTCGTAATGTATGTTTGAATTTTTTAAAAGTAACAAATTTTATGTTAAATTATTTTTGCGTATTTTAGTAGTGTTTTAAATGTTAGTATATGTGTTAAAAGTATATATTATTTTTGTAATGTATGTTTGAATTTTTTTAAAGTAACGAATTTTATGTTAAATTATTTTTGCGTATTTTAGTTCTGTAGAGGGTTGTGGGTTTATACGGGAAATAGGGTGGGAAGTAATTACATTATAATATATTAATTAAGAATTTTTTGAATTCATTAATTATATGTTAATTAATTGTTGCATCATTTTATTCCGTAGCGGGTTGTGGGTTCTGCAAGACACCGCCATCCATATTATGATGTAGGCGGAAAATTACCTTTCAATGGCGGCGATGCCGCCATGGAAAGGCATTCGGTTCTTGCTGTTGGGGGCCCATTGCGGGCCTCCTGGGTGTTGGGGGAGTGGCGGCTGCACATGGGGGGTACCTATGGTACCCCTCTTCTTTGGAATGCACTACGTGGCAGGCACCACATGGTGCCTGCCATGTTGTGCATTGCAATGCTGTGCACAGTCCTTTCACATTGCGAGCGGGTCGGCAGCCAGCAGATCCACCCACAATGTAAAAGGCCCAGAATGCGCCCACCAGTGTGGCGGGTGCATCCTAATTTAAATGGCGGGACCGCTGCAGCATCGGCGGTCGGTCCCGTGCTCCGTTACGGTGCCGCCCGCCATCGTAACGATGCCCTTTATTTGTATTAAAAGTTTTAATATTTTTTATATATTATTTATTTAAAGTTATTTTATATTGTTAATTGTGTGAATTAATTTATATTTGATGGCTATTAGTTAATTAATTAATTGATAATAAATTATGTTAATTGATTAATATTTTACAATATTGGTGGTGACATGTATAGGGGATTATGGTGGGATGTAATTTTTTTTTTAAATGAATTATTTGTTAATTAATGTTAATTATATTGCAGGAGTGGAATATTAAATTAATCCAACATTTTCCCTACTGTTGCACTCTCTGGAGTGGGAATAGTAATTTTTACACACCCGCTATGCAACACTTTCCCTACTGTTACACTTGTTGGAGTGGGAATAGTAATTTTATCCCCTAAGCTATGCAACCTTTTCCCTACTGTTATAATTAATGTAGTGTGAAATATCATTAAAAAAAAAAATAATAATAATAATTTAATTTATTATATATCAAATTAATTTTTATATTTATATTACAGGTTTATTTAGATATATATTGTATTCTAATTTTAATTATGTTTTTAACATTTCATAATTTAATTTAATAAGTATTTATTAATATTATGAAGTAAATATATAAAAAATATGCATGTTTAATATTGTTTACATTACATGTATTATTTATTAATTTTAACATTTTTAAAATAATTCTTACTATGTTTTATGTAATTATATTTATAATTCAATTAATTTTATATTATTTTCAAGACATTAAAAAAATCGATATTTTATACAACTATATTTTAACAACGATATTTTGGTATCGATATTTTGGTACTTACCTTTATGGAGCTAGGAAGTCGATATTTTGTCCATCGATATTTTGGACACGATATTGTGGTACCTCGATATTTTGACTGACAATATGTCAGTGATCTGTCACAGATGGACTCTGGCTTTGGCACTTCAGTTTTAACCACTGAAGTATCAGGACAGACTGTCCTTCGGTTCCGCCTCGTCACAGAGTGGGGTGGTGTCAGCACTCTCAGTGACCCCATCTCACTCTGTGCCAAGTAATGGTGGGTGTCAGTGTGCACGCTTGTGAATGGATGGGTGTGAGTGTGCATGTACATGGGTGAGTCTGAATATGTGTGTCACCCAGTACAGCAGTGCATAGCACTACATGACAAAATAGAACACAACCTCACATAGCAAAGCACACACAAGACAATATAGTAAAGTGTGACCTAGCAAAAAGATCCCAAGACTTAAACGTAAACATCCCAATATCACACAACATACCAGAGTATAACAAAACGTAACACAACACATCATACCGGACTATAACAAAACGTAACACAACACACCATAGCATTGCATGACAAGATCTCACACAATAAAAAACGTTGCATACAATAGCATGCCACAACATAACACAACATGCAATAGCATGCCACAGCATATCACAACACAAACCACACCCTAGCATTGCACAACATGAAAGTTTGATACACACTTTAACATAGCATAGCATATTAAAACATGACACAACATCACAGATCATACTATAACAAAGCATAACTATGAATCTCCCAACACACAAATAGTACAATATGACACAACATGTCATAACACAGCACCATGTTACATAAAAAAGACCACAACATAACACTGCCTACCACAATAAGACACAGCACACCCTTACATAATACAGCATAGCACGGTATGACACAACATTCTACAACACACCATAAAATAACAATCAGTTTTGAAGGGGGTTGGGGTTTGTAGTTCGCAGGACTGACTGTGTTGATTTGAGGTGTTATGAGACTGTTTATTGTTGGTGCAGAATTATTTGAGTGACATGTAGGGAGAGTTGCTCTCATTCCGAGGTGAGTGCTCCACCACAGGTAAGGTCAAGGGCGGTGTGCGCTACCTCTTCAGGTGAGCTGCCAAGCTTACAGTAACCTTCCAGGTGATAATCTACGTGACCTAACAGGTCCTCTTAAGAGAGTCTTCTCTGGTAAAGTGAAAACTGGATCAGCCATTAATGACGTGGTTGAAAACGGGCTTGATTTTAAGGCTTAGCAATACCAAGCAAGAACATAGAAGGTGGAGTCAGCAGGTCATGAGTAGTCGGGATGAGTCAGGATGAAGCTGGATACAGATTTGAATGGAACGACTGGGTTGCCCTTGCCATTTTTCACATTATTGTTTCACTCTGCATTTGTATGGCCCAGTATGGCCAATGTGGGAACCTCATATGATATGGTATTACATGTCACCTAGGAGCAGGGGGAGCTCCATCAAGAGGAAACATACCAGTGAGAATGGTTAATGCAAGACTTTGAGCCTGATTTAGATATTGGCGGACGGGTTACTCCGTCACACAGTGACAGATATCTCGTCCACCGAAATATAAATAACATAACAACAACATAGCACGTGTATTTGTAAAGCGCACGTTCACCACTACGGGTATCTTGGCGCTGAATAACAGATGTTTATTGTTACCCAACTCAATGGTACTCATTTTATCGACCTCAGATGGATGAAAGGCTGAGTGGACCCGCCGGGATTTGAACCTGTGACCATGAGGTCGAACACAGGCCCCTGCAGCAGACGCATTAGTCCACTGAGCCACCAGACCCGGCAGTCCATTAGGATATAATGGGGATTGTATTTCGGCGGACGGGATATCCGTCACCTTTATGTCAGAGTAACCCGGCCGGCAAGATCTAAATCAGGCCCTAAATTGTAAGTGTTCATGCACCGTGGGAGAGTGTATGATGACTTCAGTTTAATTCAGAACTTTGTTCGGCAGCATTGTCGCGGCCATAAAGGTTATTCATGAACAGAAAATTATAAGAACATTTTACATCATAACAATTTAAATTAAGATTTGACCAATACATAAAATGCCTCAGCTAGAACGATAAAATATCTCACACAGTACCAAATTGCAACAGCATATCTCATCGGTGCATCAAAGTTCACGCCCTCGCGGCATCCTTTAAAAATGCACCCACATTAAAAGACACTTCATCATTATGTAAAAGTAATAAGAATCTAAGAGCGGGTCTGCATTATTTTTTTTAAATAGGGGTTAAATACAACCTTGAATATTGTGAATAAAATTTGCAGAAGAAGATAAAATAAAGCATAGTCTGTTTATAAACTTCGTCACGCAGGCCAGATATGGAATCGAGATGCTGTGTATGGCCCAGGGGAAAGTATAAAAGGTACTTAACAGTGTCTGATCTAAAACTAAATAAAAGTGAACGTTACCAGCTGCTGTGAGCAGTCCATAAATAATGTGTGACGTTATCAGTGTCGTATAAGTCCAAATATCACAAAACACAGGTCAACGGATCCTGGAAAAAAGATTCCATTCTTTTACGACTCTAAACTCTCTTAACATAACCAATCCAGGGGATTTGCAAACCTTTATCCAGGAAGAGGCAGTTCAGTATTATGCCCCTTCATAAGGCAGACTCAGGGGTTTTTCATATTGATAACCAGAGCAGAGCCAGCCGACATGGATCAAGTCTGTCAGATATCGGAGCTCCAGTTCTTTATGATTGATGTAATTGGCAGCAGAGATGGGAAGTGCCAGCAATCTCCTTAGAAATCTATTTTCTTCTTGCTGGATTACCTCAGAGTTGGAAATAACCCATAACTCTGAACCATACACAGCAATTGGATGGCACTAGGATATATATATTTTTAACAATATGTCTAGAAATCCACTACCCAGGGGTGGGGGAAAACAGCATAGGGACCCGTTGGCCGCAGGACATTTTGTTGTACGATGAGAGATGTTAAAAGACCATGACGCTTGGGAGGAGAAATAGATACCCAGATAAGTGAAGGTGCTTGTACTGGTGAGAGTGTTGGGGTCAATTGACAAGGTTGATAGGGGCCTGGACTTAGGGTCATTACGCCACTGGAGTCAAGCTATCCTGGCTGATGACGGCTGATAGCCAGAAACCGGTCCTAGGATGCTTGATTCCGGTCCAGGGAAGACATGGCTTGGCAGTTCGGGCTGGACTGTTCCCATGAGGCACAGGGTCAAGACTGATTTGCATATGGCCATGTCTAAACTGGGGTGGCGTAGTGGGCAAAAGAACGATGGATTTAACCCAGATCTCTTGACTGGGGGAGAATGTCTGCATTGTCAGCATTCCGTCCATCATTGGTTTGTTGTAACGCTTTTCGCCCTAAGTGGGATGGGTATTCCCAGACGTGGGACCCGTGCTCACTACGCCACTGGAGTCAAGCTATCCTGGCTGATGACGGCTGATAGCCAGAAACCGGTCCTAGGATGCTTGATTCCGGTCCAGGGAAGACATGGCTTGGCAGTTCGGGCTGGACTGTTCCCTTGAGGCACAGGGTCAAGACTGATTTGCATATGGCCATGTCTAAACTGGGGTGGCGTAGTGGGCAAAAGAACGATGGATTTAACCCAGATCTCTTGACTGGGGGAGAATGTCTGCTTTGTCAGCATTCCGTCCATCATTGGTTTGTTGTAACGCTTTTCGCCTTAAGTGGGATGGGTATTCCCAGACGTGGGACCCGTGCTCACTACGCCACTGGAGTCAAGCTATCCTGGCTGATGACGGCTGATAGCCAGAAACCGGTCCTAGGATGCTTGATTCCGGTCCAGGGAAGACATGGCTTGGCAGTTCGGGCTGGACTGTTCCCATGAGGCACAGGGTCAAGACTGATTTGCATATGGCCATGTCTAAACTGGGGTGGCGTAGTGGGCAAAAGAACGATGGATTTAACCCAGATCTCTTGACTGGGGGAGAATGTCTGCATTGTCAGCATTCCGTCCATCATTGGTTTGTTGTAACGCTTTTCGCCCTAAGTGGGATGGGTATTCCCAGACGTGGGACCCGTGCTCACTATGCCACTGGAGTCAAGCTATCCTGGCTGATGACGGCTGATAGCCAGAAACCGGTCCTAGGGTGCTTGATTCCGGTCCAGGGAAGACATGGCTTGGCAGTTCGGGCTGGACTGTTCCCATGAGGCACAGGGTCAAGACTGATTTGCATATGGCCATGTCTAAACTGGGGTGGCGTAGTGGGCAAAAGAACGATGGATTTAACCCAGATCTCTTGACTGGGGGAGAATGTCTGCATTGTCAGCATTCCGTCCATCATTGGTTTGTTGTAACGCTTTTCGCCCTAAGTGGGATGGGTATTCCCAGACGTGGGACCCGTGCTCACTACGCCACTGGAGTCAAGCTATCCTGGCTGATGACGGCTGATAGCCAGAAACCGGTCCTAGGATGCTTGATTCCGGTCCAGGGAAGACATGGCTTGGCAGTTCGGGCTGGACTGTTCCCATGAGGCACAGGGTCAAGACTGATTTGCATATGGCCATGTCTAAACTGGGGTGGCGTAGTGGGCAAAAGAACGATGGATTTAACCCAGATCTCTTGACTGGGGGAGAATGTCTGCATTGTCAGCATTCCGTCCATCATTGGTTTGTTGTAATGCAGGTCGAGGGAGACCATGAAGTTGGTAAAGGCGTATACTAGGAGGCGCAGTGCCCTAGTTGTACGTGCTATGAGCACTGCATCATCTGCGTACAAGAAGGCTGGAAGTGGGTTGCCCCTGATTACTGGGACGTCATGAGTTGCATCTAAAGGTGTTGAGATGGAGATCATCCACATACAAAATGAATAAAAGAGGGGCTAACACACCCCTGCCTGACGCCACGCTATGTGCCAGGTTAGAGAGTAACTCGGCTTGATTTGTAACAGAATAAAAAATGAGACTACTTTGTCAGTGGTGAAAAGAAGAGTGAGGGAAACATTGATTATTTGGCACCTGCATCTTCCTGAAATCTTTTCTCAGCTTAGCAAGCTATCTATTGTTTGGAATTTAATTTTAATACCATAGTTTAAACCAATACGTATTTACTAATTTTTGAATTTAGGATTGCTGGTTACCATTTTGAGTTCTGATTGTTACTGAATATTGATAAACGTCTCCTCTTGTTTTGCTGAAATCATTTCTCAATTTATTTACCCACCCCTTGAAACAGGTGGGAAGCCGGATGGTAATAATCGCTGGAGGGGTAATGATGCTTCTGATGGGCGTCTTTAGTAAGATTGGAGCGGTATTTGCCACAATTCCAACACCTGTGATCGGAGGAATGTTTCTGGTGATGTTCGGAGTCATTGCTGCTGTTGGAATTTCTAATCTGCAGGTATATCATTGGGTTTATGATTTAACAAGCAATCAGTCAATATATATAGTTTTAATGGTTTATGGAGAAGTGTGTATGGGCGTGCATGTAGTTACGTGTGCCTCTAAAAGTCACTGCTGATGGATCTTATCCATCCTGATCCTGATCTTTAGTGGAGCAGCATCTGTGCTTCAACTCCAGTTCCATCACCTTGCATCTCTCACACAACTGTCCAGATTCTCACCTGGACTTGTTGAACCCCAATTAATCATCCAGACTGCACGGTGTCTCTGGTCACTGAAGCTTGAAGAAGCGCCCTGTAGCTTAACTTTTTGTGTTGCTCCGGCAGTGCAAACCATGAAGTCATATCTATGAAGCCATGCAAAGCCACTTTACATGGCTTTGAATGGTCTCATAGATACGGAGTAAGGCAAGGCAGCGCAGATCGCTGCATTGCCTTACTCTGCGCTCTGGAGAGGCGTTCTATGGGCGTTGCAGTGGGTGTTCTCATGCAAATTGCTTCATTACCTTACTCTACACTCGGGAGTCGTTTCATGGACATTGCGGTGGGTGTTACCACACATGGATTTTGATGCTTTCCCAGATTTGCAAGACCATGTAAATCTTACGTCTCCCGAGGTGAGGCATAACAAGGAGAAAAAGTTTTCCTCTTTCAATGTGTGCTGCATCCTTTGTCTTTCTATGTGTCCTGCATCCTATGTCTGCAACAAGTTTACCAAGAGATCATCATAGACAGGCTATGGTTTTGGATTATCCACACGTTCTTTACAAGACTATGGACCTGATTATGGGTTAAGATGTTATTTATCGCTTCTGATAAATAACGGCACCACGGGGTATGTTATTTATCTGGTGCGATAAATAACACCTATTGAGCGTTTATGGGGAATAACATGCGTATCTTGGTGTTTAATGCACCAAAATCTGTGTGATACAGTAAATACCGTAAGTTTTCCCCTGTTAAAATTTGGCAGGTGTGACCTGTTGAAATTCAACAAAGGTTGAGATATTTAACACATCCGATAACTATCGGATGTGTTAAATACCTTCAAACTCGTAATTCAGAATCATCCATGAACAAGTTTAACCTGCCAAATGTAATACCTGTTAAATAATTAACACATACGATAAATATTGGATGCATTAAATACCTTCAAACTCGTAATTCAGACCCATGTGTAAGCAGAAGTTTACCCATGGGTCGGAATATTATGAGCAAGCTGTATTCAGGCCCTATGACTACAATGGAGGAATTGTGCCCTTCAATTAATTATATGTGAAGCAATCTATACATATAATGTTGTTCAGTAACCATGATGCCTGTGCTTGCTTCTGAAATCTAGTACAGCTTGAGTCCTGTACTCTGCTTGGCTGGCAACAGAGGACAAAGGGGAAAATGTCAGTAGGCTACAGGACAGGAAACTGCATTATGGGTTGGGTGGGCTGCTGGATCTACAGCCTATCCAGCTCCAAAAGCTTTCATTGTAAGGGTGTGACATACCATTTCCCTATATCCGCATACATGGCTGACTGATGCAGAGCATTAACGTTTCTGTCTCATCTGCATGTAATCCAACTGGCAGGCAATAGGGTTGAAGAGACACTTTGTTGATGTGAGATGTGACTGACCTCCCACACTGACCAAATAGAAGCATCCACAAGGAGAAACCAGTTTTTCTGCTCAAGTCAAAACAAACTTGCATTTGATAACTTGGTCAGTGCAGCAAGGGAAACCTTCAGAGCAAACAAGGCAACAACATATTTTTGCTTCCGGTTTCTTCAGGACTACTTCCAGTGAACCAAAGACACTTCAGAAGGTTGTACACAGGGATCCCCAAAATTGACAACACCTTGAAAAGATCTTCCTAGTCCCCCACCAATTATCTGGGAGCAAATGATCTCTGTTGTAGGGCCATTGAACACAAGAGACCACAGGTGATGGACTCTACAGCATGCTGCAGGTCTCTTACATGAGACTTTTCACAGTCCTGGTATAGGATCCGATCAGGCACAGATTCAGGACAGGGAACCATTCATCTCTTCTGGAATTTCCTACTCCAGACAGTAAAATGAATCTTCATATTCTCAGCAAGCAGAAGTCTTTCTCCTTCATCTTCTCTTCCTTCCTATGCACAATTCAAAGAACAGAGGGCTCTGCAAAGGATTTTCAAGGGTGACAGCTAATATGTAAATAGTAGACATATGAAATTTAGTTCTGATCCATCCCTTGTGGCACTCTCCAGCTCTTTCAGCAATGTGATGTTGACAGAAGTGTCAAACAAGTCAAAGAAGATCTCACCATTAATCTCTCTATTGTTCAGGAAACGTTTGAAACTGGGTGGGGAAGACCAACACTGACAGGCCCATCGGCCCACCTTAATTACTACTCGCTTAAGTCCACAGATGTGAATAGCTCTTAATCTGCTCTTGGCTGGCGAAAGTATATAATATGTATCCTCCATAACTTTGTAACAAATTGAAAGCTGAAATCTGTTTTCACATCTCTGACCCACAAATACCACATGAGCTATATTTGCTTATGCGAAATAAATGTGTCGCTGCACAACCACACAGTATCAGTCAATTTCCGTGGCCAAGCTGACAGTAAGTGAAAGTACACACCAGTTTAAACAGAACATCTGGTGTGGCTGTTGTAACTCTGGAAGTGATTTATGGGTGGCTTGTTATTGCTTAAAATGTGTTGTCAGTGGAATAGTCGGGGCACAGAATAGGATTCGCACCTCTTTGCTTGCCCAAGGCCGGAGCTCACTGTGGAGATGGTGCATCTACTTGTGCTGCTTAGTATGGTGGGCCACTTTAACAGATACAGAGCACATTGAGTCACAGATAGAGGTCTATCTGGAAGTATAGAAAATATTTTTCAAAGTTTTTAACATGGCTGGTTTCTACTTCTGCCTTTGCCAATGCCGGCAGATTGTAAAAGCCTCCGACATTGGCAAAGCCAGATAGTCTAAAAATCATGGCGCGAAAGATGGGCCACGGAGGAGGGCGACAAAAAAGAAAAATAAGGGGAACACAAAACGGCACACAAATGCAGCAGAACAAATTTCTGGGCATCCGCTATCTATCAACTAGGGTGTGTCAGTGTGTCAAAATATGTATTTGTGTTTTTAAGACAGTGTACAAAAAGGAAAAAATCTGTTTTTTTATCCCCAGTATGCAGATATGAATTCCTCAAGAAATATATTTATTATTGGATTTTCCATTTTTTCGGGACTTACTATTCCTAACTGGGTCAACAAGAATACAAAACTCATCCAGACCGGTGAGTACAAATATTCTTAGTGCTATTTTTTAGGAAACAAACATCTAGCCAGAAGAACAGACGAAATGGGCTTAGTATAATAGGAAGGTGCTAACATATAATAATAAAAGATAACAAACATGTTATAATTAGCCATGCTCATTTTCTGAAGCACCAACCATGCTGTTTGTAACTTTCCTATCTGTGACAGGTGGGATTTTTTAAATTAAATCTTTAAAAACAGAATTTTCATTTAATAAATTAAATATTTAATTCACAATTAAGTGAATACTTCTTTATCCTTTTATTTTGTTCTACATTTAAATAAATAAAACTAATTTGCATTCATACTTGACAGTTAAATCCATAGCTGGGGCGAAAGCCTGTGGAGCAGACGGGCTCCCAATTGAGTTCTATAAAATCTTTGCTAAAGAATTGACTCCTTTTCTGGTCAAATTATTCAATGTTGTTAAATCGGGAGGCATTGTCCCCCCCGAGGTTTAAGGAGTCTATCATCGTCAGTTTTGTTAAAAAAGGGAAAGATCATAAAGATGTGAATGCGTATAGGCCAATCAGCCTTCTTAATGCTGAATTCAAGATTTTGATGAAAATATGGGCCCAGCGTTTTACCCCGATTGCCCAGGCTTTAATCCACCCTGACCAGTCTGGCTTTGTGTCTGGGAGGTCGAAGTCGTCAAATACCAGGTTTTTAATCCAGACCCTTGATTATGTTTCTATCAACAAAATTCCAATTTTGGTTTCAATGGTCGATGCCGAAAATGCATTAGACCTGGTAAACTGGGATGCTTTATTTCTCGGTATGCAAAAATGTGGTTTCCCGACCCAGATAATTACTCTGTTGAAAAATATTTATCAAGGTGCCCAAGCCAGGGTGGTAGTTAATCCCAATGCGATAGGGACAATCAATATTAATCGAGGAACCAGACAAGGGTGCCCGATGTCCCCCATTTTGTTTACTTTTTTTATTGAGCCCCTAGAATTAAGAATTCGTGAAAATCCTGAAATCAAAGCACCAATAGAAGGAATGGCGAAATTAAAACTATTCGCCGATGATATAATCTTATATCTACGACCTGATAAATACAATTTTGATCAGGTTCTATTTTAATTTTGTCTATTTGAACAGATCGGTGGATATAAAATTAATCAAAATAAAACAGAGATTCTAGTAATGAACGCTGATTGTAATTTTTTGCCTTTAAATCTTAAATCTCAAGCCCTAAAACAGAACCAATTAGATACTTGGGTATCTATGTTTCTAATCATTTCGATCAACTATTCAGTTTGAACTATTTATTTATGCGTAATAAAATAAAAATTCTGCTTGAGAGATGGACTCTTCTTCCTTTAACCTTAATTGGCCGTGTAGCATTAATTAAAATGTCAATACTCCCCTTATTAATTTTTCTCTTTATAAATGTTCCGTTAAAGATCAACTCTAATTTATTTCGAGAAATTGAGTCATTGATCAGGGATTTTGTTTGGAATGAGAAAGCATCCAGGGTCAAGTTGTCAGTATTGCAGTTGGGAACTGCTCAAGGGGGTCTAGCATTGCCAAATATTCGTTTTTATTATATGGCAGCGATTATGGATCTTGCAGCACGTTTATTGGATCCCAATGGGCTGCTTGATATGTTTTTTTTTCACAGAATGATACAAGAAGCAGGTTCGCAAGTTCCGATTTTTTTAAAAACAATTAAACTACCCAAAAAGACCAGGTATAAGACCATTTGGGAATTCTCCGACAGACTACGGTCTTGTTTTAAACTGGTAGGGTCCGGTGGTTTTTATTACCTAAAACTGGAAGAGTGTAAGATCTTTGGGCTGCAAATTCATTCTAGTAAGCTCAAAAAATGGAGAGATTCTGGGTTGGGTGATTTGGGCTCTTTTTTTCTAAGCTGGAAACTTATCACCTGGCAAGAGGTCCAGGACAGGTCTAGTCATCAATTAAAGACGGGGTTTTTGGAATATTTGCAGATTGTAAATGTAATAAATAAATACAGTCTTTCGGAATGCGGGCCACCATCATCTCTGGCTAATGCCCTTTATAAAGCGAAATTAAAAGGAGTGGTGAACTGGTATACTTTATTGAGTAAGGGCGAAGAGCCGTCTTTGGTTGAAGGTATCTTGGCCAAAATAACTTATGAAACTAACTGCTCCTTTTCGAGGCAGAAATGGGAGCAAGGCCCTTAGAGCTGCCAATTTCAAAAGGATGTCGTTTTTATCCCATTGGCTGGCCTATTTTACTCCAAAAAGCTTTAAATAAACGCTTTCCGGGAGTCGAAAATAAATGCTTCCGATGCCAACTTCGAGAGGGGGGGCGATTGGCTTCACATTTTTTTTACTTGCCCCAAACTCGAAATATTTTGGCGTACATTTTTTTTAGCAATAAGTCAGGCCATCGACAAGACGCTTGATCCTGAAGCTGAGGTTGCTTTATTTGGTATCTCAACAAAAAGATCTGACTTGTCCAAAGCCGAAGAATTTTATACGGTGATCTGTTCTTTAGTGGCCCGCTCCTTAATCCTTCAAAATTGGAGATCAAAGGAGTTTCCTTCTTATCTAAAATGGGTGAATAAAATGAAAAGGACAAAATAGTTTGAAGAGGCCTGCGCCAAAAGAGTTGGGGCAATGAATAAGTTTACTAGGAACTCTAAATTTTTTAGTAGTGATCAATTAATGTCCGGAACTTAGCACTTTAGCATAGGACACTTTTTTTATATAAGAAGTCCAGGATTAGTAAATATGTTCATCTCTTCTGGGTTGGCAAAAGGAAACGATAAGAACTATAATGTAGGGTTGTCTATATATTTCATGTTTAAGTATTTTGCACCATTTGTATCCTTCTGCAATTGTGATTTTAGAAACGACTGTATGTTACACTTTTTGTACCGGTTTCCTGCTCTGTATTAACCATAACAGCTAAATGCTATTAATTAATTAAGGATTTTATTGATCTTGTTTGATGTTTCCATAAGTTTTTCTATCCCTGATCATTGATTGATTATTGTATAATGTTTTTATGCCCATCCTAGCTGCTCAATAAAAAAAAAAAAAATACTTGACATAACATTTTTTTACTTTAAAAAAAAGTGTAATTGACACCTCTGATTCATATTGATGCAGTAGATGTTGGGGCGGCAATGGGAACGGTTGATGCCGGCCATGGACTACATCACCGATATGTTGTTTCTGTCCGTGGTGTAAATTGGGATGATGTATTGTCAAAAGATACGAACAAAATGTCTACTCAAGTGTCTTGTTGTTTTGTTACTAACAAAAACAATAAAAAGTTTAAAAAAAAGAAAAATGTAATAAACTGTTTACATTTTCTCTAAACTTTACTATAGGGAAAAGTCTATCCCAGTGGGGCGGACTCTGCTTACATGTGAAAAGATAGTGGTAGTAATTTTACACTATTAACGTAATTGAGAATTTTTAAAGATTTATTAAAAAATAGCCCCACACAAAGTATAATGTTTCTATTTACTTATGTAAGGGTTTTTTTTAGCTGTAGTAACTTAAAACTCGTAAATATGGCTCCACTCCATGTTTCAGGGGGTGGTTGTAGGAGAGTAGGATCTGCTTCTTATAGTTACCCCCACTTTTTTCTGATGTTTCACTGTTTTTCGACTTAGTCTGACTGGGATCCTGCTAATCAGGACCCCAGTCTATCTGCTTTCTCTATAAATTCGATTACCAGTACCTTAGGTACACTCCAGATTGGATTATGGAGTACCCTTATAAGTCCCTAGTATATGGTATACTATATACCAAGGGCATAGGTACCCAAGAGGCCTCTCAGGGGCTGCAGCATGTATTATGCCACCCCTGGGAGACCATTCAAAATGACACCACAGTTCTGCTACAGCAGCCTGTGTAAGGTGGTGCATGCACCCCTTACTTAGATATAGGTTCACTATACCTATCCATATCACTGCTCATATAAACCTATCAGTCACCCCTATGGCAGGCCTTATCAATCCTGAAGGCAGGGTGCTGGGTTTTATGTGAGA
The DNA here is from genome assembly GCF_964204655.1 of Triturus cristatus. Taxonomy (NCBI): domain Eukaryota; kingdom Metazoa; phylum Chordata; class Amphibia; order Caudata; family Salamandridae; genus Triturus; species Triturus cristatus. The sequence goes on from NC_140585.1 coordinate 248,444,627, forward strand.
GGGTGCCCATGCATGAGCAGAGCCCCTCTGCAGCCTTTGGAACCTCTATTCCGGGGTTGTTTGTGATGCAACCATACCATATATTCTTAAGTGCATTATAACCTCGTGGTAAATGCTAACTTTAAAACGGCTGCATGGTAACATGTCGTGTTTGGTGTCAAACACCTTGGAATCATACCTCCACACCAGTAACTGGTGTGGGAGGTATGATTCCACCCTACTAGAAGGAGAAATATGACAGCACCGGTACACCCGGTACCAGCTTTCCAAGCTCTAGCATCACGAAATGGATGCTGCCAGCCACAGACACGAGTCTGCCCTCCTGCTGCTGGCCGAAACTCCGGCAGGGGACGGCTGGACAATAGGTTTCCTGTCACAGGGAGGTGTGGCCATCTCCCAGACAGGCTTTAGTGTATTGGGGCTGGGTGGGTGCACTGTGAGAGTGCTTTGAAGTCTGCATTGGGGGCACATTTGATGTTCCTGTGCATAGTCCACCTCAAACCGTTTGCAGGGGCTACCAGCCACTGCTCTGGAGCTAAACTGGATAAAGGACATGGGTGTAGTCACCCCTCTGTCCTGATCCTCCCATAGGTGGGTCCCCAGAGTTTGTCCCACCCCTTCCTTGGGTATAAAGTAGGAACCCCTGGCTACAGGACTTTAGATTTTACCTGGACGAAACTCTGCTACAGAATCCCAGAACTTCACCTATCTACACAACGTTGGATGACCGAAGAATCTCCCTTGGAGTAAAGGCACCAAAGACACATCTGTCCGGTTTGCAACTACGCAGCTCCTGAAGGACGCCGAAGATTTTGCAACACCGGAGGTGGGTTTCCAAGCTTTCCTGAGGCAGATCCGTGCTCTCAGCAAACCTGAGATCCAAAGCCCTCGTGGGGACCTTGCAACCCGAACCCCTGGACACCGTGCACATTTGCAGCAGTATATGCTTTTTGGCGATCCCTGAGCCTGTGCTTTGGGCTACTTGTAGTCCAGACCCGAGCAGTGATTCCACCAAAGATTTCTGGCCTACACTCCATGAGTGTCCCGTGGGCTGGTATTGAGTGATTCCTCTTGAGGTCCCATCGCGATCCCTTGTCTGTAGACTTGGTTACTCCAGACATGCCCTGACTCTCCATCACTTGGGGAGTCCACAGGACCTTGCTGGTCTACACCGAAGCCTTTTTACTCTCACCGCGTGGGTTGCCGTTGCCGAGGCTTGTTGGTCTCCAATCCTGACTCCGACCCCCCAGCACTCTACATCCTTCAGGGGACAGCTCGCCTGCGGACTTTGGTCATCGTCTACATCTTCTGGTCCCCGGGCCAGTGGAGTCAAGCTTCACCTCATCGCACCTGAAACACCGACATCGGTGGGCATTCGTCCATCATGACCCTGGTCACTGGCAAGTGACCCAGACGCTGTCCCCTCTGCTTTCAGGTTTGTCTCATCTTCGAGCCAGGCTTGGATCACACCGGACACTTTTCCTTTCTACGGCAGCAGCACTTTGTAGCAACTCGCCATTGAAAACAGCGAAGATTCCCGACACCATTTGACACCTATGCACCCGGCTTCCCTGGGTTAGGTAACACAAGTACTCCGGTGCTCACATGGGCGCTAGCCTTAGAAGCTTCTAAGTCTAAAAGGGTTTGCTCCAAGTCCTCTCCTAAGTGTCCGTAATCTTTAAAATTCCAACCACGGCTTTCCCATAGGATTGCATGGAGCTCGCGGTTGTGTTCTCACACTGCACGCTTCCCCCGTGGGTCCCCTGTGTCAATACCTTGGGTGGTTCCTTGGGGGCCCAGCGATTCTACGTGCTCTAGGCACTGTGTCTAGTCAAGTCATGGTTCTTATACCACTTTCTTAATATATGGTTTGGTCTCCCCCTGGGGCCCATTGTATATTGTGCTATTTACTGTCATTTTAGAACTGTAATATTGTGTGCCTTGCTCTATAATCTCATAAAGAGGTTAGTAGAGAGTGTTTAGTAATAAATACATATATTTTATATATTTACCTTGTGTGGTTCTCCTTTCATTTGGTCCTTCAGGAGGTTATAATCTGGTAAACCAAGCTGCTTTACATTCCTTCAAGACTTAGCCTGAAGGCTGCTCTCCATAGCTACCACTAGGATAGCTTTCAATAGAGGTAGTCTTTAACCTAATCATCAATAAGGGTTGTTTGGACTGGTACAAGTTGCCCTCTTTAACTAGTGGACAGCATATACCAGGCCAACTTCTCACAGTGGTGACATGTATGTAAAAAATGTGTAGTAAATTTACACTCTGAAATGATAAATAGCCAATAGCAGTACATTTACTACAATGTGTAAGAGTACATTTACAAGTGTGAATATAGTTACGCATACATTTATTTTTGTGACTATACCTCTATGTGTCTACAGTATACCACAGCAAGAAATGCAAAATCGGAGTCATGAATACTCTTTAACATTCTTCACTGATATGAATAATAACAAAGACGTTTGTTAGAGTTAGCTGTGCTACGTCTCATGACTTGTTTAACAACTTTTCTTTTACATGCTTTATAGGGATTGTCCAGCTCGACCAAGTGATCCTTGTCCTACTCACTACTGGAATGTTTGTGGGAGGGTTCTTCGGCTTTATTCTGGACAACACCATTCCAGGTAATTCCTTTCATCACCATTCTTAATCTAGGATTCTCAAGGCTCTCTTCACCCCTTTGCAGTAGTAGGATCATCAGATCAGAAAACAATTGCTGTTTCTGTGAAATATTCTTATTGCCTTGGTTTGCAAGTGCCATATCCAATTGCTACTCTGCATTATAAAGTCTACAAAACAACCACAGCACTTAATTCTTCTGTTGAAACTGCAATACTAGCGACTGATCATCCAAATGACCAGAGAGGTGTTTTGGGTGAACTATTGAGTGTACTTGTGCAGGAGAAATTTAGAGAGAAGGATGCTTTCTTTGTCTTTGGAATTGATTCTTAGAACAGCCTTACACTTGGGTTTTGATGACAACAATGGGGCTAATTTCATTTCAAATGAGAAACTCTGTTATGTTATGTTAAATGAGCTTGTACAGCGCACGTACACCAAATGGTTTCATGGCGCTAGAGTTCAGGGAATGCTGCAGCTGTGAGGGGTTTAGTTATATGCCTGGCGGAACAACCAGGTCTTTAGCTGTTTCCTAAACTGTGCCGAACAGGTCAGTAATCTCATCTCTACAGGGATAGAATTCCAGGATTGAGGGGCCAAGACCGCAAACCTTAGTCCTCCGTGTTTCTTACGTTTAAGGACAGACAACCCAAAAATTCAGATGAGAAGACTTAAGGTCCCAAGTGGGAACATAGCGCTGAATCCGAGAGGATACAAATGCTGGGCTGTTGCCGTATAGAGCTTTAAAGGTGAAACACCCCATCTTAAATGCGCAGTGTTTGGCAACTGGGAGACATTGTAGACTTTCCATTAATGGCTTAACATAGTGCCATTTGGGTTGGTGGTTGATTAATCTGTCCGCTTGATTTTGCACTAACTGCAGGCGCTTTAGATGATATGCTGGAATACCTGCATAAAGTGAGTTGGTATAGTCAATGCGGGAGATTACCAGCGCCAGGATGACTTGGGTTAGGGCTTCTGTAGTCAGAAATCTACTAATCTTCCTGATTCTTCGCAGCTGGAAGTAAGAGAAGGAGACCACTGTCCCAATCTGGGCGTTTGCAGACAGGTCACTGCTGAAAATAATACCCAGACTTTTGATAGAGCACCCTGGGAGTGGGGGGTTTCATAATTGAGGTGGCCAGAATTTGGAGTTCCATGGGTTGGCTGGCACACCCGTTGGGATCAGCTCTCTGTTATTGGGGTTTAATTTTAGATGATTACTTGTCATCCATTCACTCTATTTGCTCCTGAAACAGAATTCCAAGTCATGTGACCTTTGCTCATATGCTAGTTGTCATTTCACAAATTGTGTGCTGCTTATTAATTATATTAGAAATCACAAAATTGCAATGTTAAAGTGTTGGTCAAATGCCTAGGTTCCGCTTGTAAGTGTTGCTTCTAGTTCATGGATGCACTAAGGTGGTGAAATATTAAAATAATTCTAAATTTTACTTTCGAAAGCCACGTTGAAACATATGGGAACCTAGTGCATGTTTGTAACAGAAACTTATAAATGTGTGTTTAAAATGCATTCATCCCACTGAATTCAGTTAGAGGTTATTTGTCTAGATTGCACATGATTTTCCTAAAGAAACCAATCAATGAAATAAAAAAAAATGATCTAAGTGGGAAAAATAGAAATAAGTAGCAATGGTAAACTCTTCCAGTTGCAGAAGTGTATAGTGGTTGTCCAAAAACATACGATACCCACGAGCCATCAACAGCGCTATGGCTTATAATTTTTTATGTGGTTGTCCTATGCATCACTTCACAAGGTGAAAGCTAATAAAGAAAAAAAACTGAGGTTGTTTTATTAAATGTGCTCTCTGACTAACAATTGAAAGCCAGAAGTGTAGAGAAAATTAATATATAAACATTCCCACACTTCACCCAATCTAAAAAGTAACCCACGCATGTGAGAGAACCTATCACACGGTGGAATACAGGAAAAATGCAAACATGAAAACACCAAGATTTTGCTTTGAATTGCAATATTTCTTGGGATGATGTTCGCAGTGGCAGTTAAGAATGACCTGCATACATCAAACTTTGTGGAGAAATCACAGATTTTGCTCACATTTCTTAAAAAGTTCCGAAATTTGTAGAGATCACCAGAAGACCTACCACCCATTGTCCCCACACTTCTCCTGGTAAAATGTTTTTGACTATTCCAGTGATGTGCTTTAGAACCACGTACACATGTGAGGCACTATTTTTCTCGGGACAAATGTGAGAATGCGGGATGGTCCTGAGATTTCTGTCACATAAATTTGGGGAAATTACATAATTTGACCCTGATATTTGCAAGGTATTCTGTGAATGAAAACATTATAGGATCCATGCAAGCCATACTAGCCTGGTTTCTCTTCAGTCACTGGTTTTCAGAAATGTCCACAGTTTTTTTAATTTTTCTTTAGATTATGTTTATTAACAAATTTGGCGTACATTTAGATATCATACAACAGATTACGGGGATAGCATACTCTCTCACTACATTTATAATAAGGTATTGCATTAACGAGTTCAATGTCATCCACAGCACTCCTCCGTTTCTTGATCTTTGAAAGAAACACTTCATACATTATAAAAAAGTGATTCATGCAGGCCTCAGTGTCTTCTATACTTCGTCCAACAACCCCAAATTTTATACCATTTCTTAGGGCAACCTCTGCTCTGAAACACCACTTTTTCTGCCTCACAGCACCAGTCCAGTTCTCCGCATCACTGAATCACTGTTGGTGGTTGGTTCTTTCACCATGCCCTTGCTATGTTTATTTTGGCTACAATGTCATGCTGTTGTAAGCCAATGTGTTACATATTTAGGTCATCTATCTTCTCCTGTCACACATAATATATGCCATTTGGCATTCCTAGGGACTTCTTGTCCCACCACCTCAACTATTATCTGGGTTATTTCTTTCCAGTACTTTTGTATATACGGGCAAACCCATAGCTTTTGGTAGATGGTGCCCCTTGCCCACAACCATGTGTGCATAAGCCAGCCTCACTGCGGTTCATTTGGTATAGGAGAGCTCTAGATGTATAGGATCTATGTAATATGTGTAATTGTATGAGACGGAATCTCGCCCTTATTGCCACCTCCCTTGGGCTCTGTATGGCCTCTGCCCAGCCGTCTTCCTCCATTAAACCTAGGTCAATCTCCCATGCCGCTTGAAGAGACACTAACAGGTCTGGAGTATTATTCATTATTTTTTTATATATTAGAAAGGTTGATTTAGATGCCATAGGATCTAATAAGATTCTGTCCTCTAGGCGTGTGTATTCTGCTATGTGTTCACCGTCTGGTACATGACATTGCAGTGCATGTTTTAATTGAATATATCTGTAGTCTTCGGAATCAGGCATTTCGTATTCCTTTTGTAGAACGTGAACCTTAATCATCTTTTGCCCTCTCCACACGTCCCCCAGATATCTATCCCGAATATTCCCCATTTGCGAAACCCCTGTAGTCCTCCAACATCCCTTAGGAGGTCACTATCCCACAATGGGGTTTTCTCTGTTAGTTTTCCGTCCCAACCCAAAAATGTTGTTGCCTTCCTCCATATGTGAATCACCTGTTGGGTGTGTGGTGGCAGCTGCTTTCCCACCCTTTTATGGTAAAGTGCCACTTGGTATGCTCTCTTCCCCATTGATAGATGGTTCACCCTATAGGGGGGTTCATCTCGCCCCATGAATACCCACTCATTGATTGTAACCAATTGTGATGCCCAATAATATTTCCTTATGTCTGGGATTGCCAAACTACCCTCAAACACTCACTTCTGGAGTTTGTGTAGTGCTATTCTCAGGCTTCCCCCTTCCCATAAAAGCGATCTTATTTCACTATCTACTTTCCGAAAAAATTCCAGTGGCATCCTACATGGCATATTTTGCAGGACATTTAGAAATCGTGGCAGCGCCATCATTTTGAACAATGTTGCCCGTCCTATCAGAGACAGCAGGAGTTGTCTCCAATGTTTGACGTCCCTTCGAAGCCTATCTAATTTGGGCATTAAGTTTTCTTCTAGGAATTCCGTGTCTGTTTTAGAAATTATTATTCCTAAGTATTTAAACTTGTCTTTGACCATTAGTGCTCAAGTGCTGGATGGTAGAGCAAGAACGGGTCCGGCAAGCACGTCGATCAGGGATTTGTCCCAGTTTACTTGGTAGCCAGAATACCCCACAAAGAGGTTAAATATATGGAGGATACGGCCTATCGATGATTTTGGGCTTGTGGTGTATAGGAGTACACATCCACATATAGAGATATTTTCTCATCCCATCCATCACTCCCAGGATACCCCGTATCATCGGGTCACCTCGGACCCATGCCGCTAAGGGCTCCAACGCCAAGGCAAAGAGCATAGGGGAGAGAGGGCATCTCTGTCTAGCACCTTTATGCAGGGCCAGTGATTGGGACACCGCGCCATTTACCTTCACTCTTGCCATCGGATTAAATTACAGTAACCGAACCCAGGCTCTGAATTTTGGACCAAATCCAAACCGCTCCAACACCACGAATAAGTAATTCCATTAAATGCTGTTGAATGCCATTCAGGCGTCCAAAAACAGTAAAACTGCATTCTCTTTTAGTCTCAGTGCTGCCAAGACATTGGACCCCGTATAATCTTCTTAAATTGAGCCAAGTACTCCTACGCGGCATAAAGCCAGATTGAGCAGGGTGTACTATGGACATTATTATACCAGCGAGTCTTGTAGCTCAGACTTTTGCCAGTACCTTCACCTCCATATTTAGCAACGATATTAGATAATAGGAGTTGCAGTCTGTCAGGGGTTTACCCTTCTTTGGAATGACCACAATAGTAGCCAACTTTTGGTCCTCAGGGTGGCTACCTCAGACCAGTACCTCCCTGAACATGGCTAACATGTGCAAGGCTATTTCAGATGCCATTCCTTAGTACAGTTCGGCTGGAATACCATTTGGTCCAAGCGCTTTGCCCGACTGCGTGGTTCCGATGGCTCGCTTAATGACTTCTGTTATAAGGTCCCCCTCCAGCACATCTTGTGCCTCTGAGAACAATACCAGGAATCTAGCATCCTGAAGGAGTGCAACAGAGTCAGGTCCTTCTCAAACGGAGGTAGAAGTATATTGTGTCTCGTAGTGCGTTGCAAACGCAGCAGCTATCTCTTTTCATGTATTACAGATCTCCTCTTCTGGGGTGTGTATTTCAAGCACCCAGTTTCTTGCTTTGTCCCTCCTGTCTAATCAGGCCATCAATTTGCTGGCTTTATCCCGACCTTGTACAGACAGTGTTGTGTCCCCCTAGCCTGCGCTCAGGCCGTCCCCTCCGCTATATCTTTCATTTCCTTCAGTCCTTCTGTACTGTGAATTTGGTGTTTAACTTGGGCAAGTATCTCCTTCGCTTCTCATTGCAATGTCTCAAGGTCAACCAGTTAGGCCTCTAGGGTATCGTATCAAAGCCTTTGCTCTTTCCTTTTAACGCCGGCGACAGCCTGTACATGTGCTCTAACCACGGTCTGGTATGCTTCCCACAATTTTCATGCAGAGTCTACGGAACCCATATTATTCTTATGGTATTACTGTGTCCTTTCCCTCAGTTTGTCTCTAGTTTGTTTGTCTTTAAACAGCCAAGGATCCAAGTGTGGTGACTGTGCAGTGTCTCTCGTGGGTCCTATCAGTCAGACTTCTACTGGTGAGGGATTTGATATGGCACGTGCCCTATACGTTGCCTCCCGAAACCATCCTGCCTCAGGGGATTGTGTCCAGTCGGGAATAGCCCCCATGTGGTGCAGAGTTAAATGTGTGTGGTCTAACTTCTGGGTTATGTTCCCTCCGGAGATCCACTAGTCCTAGGGCTTCCGTGAATGCTCTCAGAGGTTCTATTCCCACTCTCTTTTCAGAGGTTGACACTCTGTCTATGTCAGGGTTTATTACTGCGTTCATGTCCCCACCCAGGATCAGGGTGCCGCTTGGCAGTTCTAGCAGTATCTTACTGAGGGTCGGGAGGGTATCTGTATGCAATCGTGAAGGTATGTAAATTGAGCATATGTTTATAACCTTTCCTTCCCACATCCTGTCAGTGCTACGTATCTTCCCTGTTGATCACTCCATATCTTACCTGGTGTGAAGCGCAAAGCATTACAAACCAGTATACCCGTTCCCCGTGACCCTGTTGTGAATCCCACATCTGCAAGCAGCCTATATCCGTACCTATCTATTACCTTACAGTTGTTGCCCTTTAAATGTGTCTCCAGTAGGAGTACTATATCTGGTATGTTGCACCTTAGATATTGCAGTACAATAGTGCGCTTTATTTTATGACCAAGTCACTTACATTCCAGGTCATTATTTTCAAATTGGTCCGATCTCGAGGGGGCCCGCGTGTGGGCCTATATGGCTCATCTCTATAGGCCTATTTGACTCATCTCTATAGGCCTATTTGACTCACTATGCATCTGTTCCAATGCCATCAGGTATTGCTAGTGACTGTTGTGACCCTCATCATTTCAACCTATCTGACCCTCCCCTGTCGGTATATTAGCCAAGGAAAGTGTCATGTATAACTTCCATTCAACCCTTGTCAGCTTTGGCAATTCAACACCCAACCCCCCCCCCCCAACCTCCCCAACTCCCCCCTCCCTGCTAACCTGCGGGCATAAAACCACCCACCACCCCAACCAGCAGAGTGTCTGTCGCCCCATAACTTTAATACCTGAGAACAGGCGGGCTTAAGTCTCGAACAGTCCTGCCGCCACCCCGGCAGCCCCTCCCTTTGTCCCAGGTGTACTTTCACATTATATACATATCAAGCCGTCAATGAGATAATGCACATTACAAAAACATCAATTACTTAGCTGACTAAGCAGATTTAGTCTGTCATGTTATCCAAACGACTGGCCCGGGCATCTTCTATTAGTGTCTCTATTGGCCTTGTCCAGTTTTCCTCTGCTCCTTATGTGGTGGCCTCTCCCGGTGTTCAGTCTCTTTGTTTCCCTAGTTGTTCCGCTGACCAGGTAGGTCCCGCCGCCATTCCCAGGGACGTTGCCCGTTCTGTGATGGCCAGTTCATTGGTGGTGTTTCGCCAATGTTGGGGTTTTCCTGCCGTCCTCCAGCCGTCCAGCCAATCCCACGCCTCCTCCGGGGTTGCGAAACGCCAGACCTTGCCTTCCGCTGTGACTCTGAGTGTTGCAGGTAAAAGCATGGTGTATTTGATATCTTTCACACTGAAAGCTTTTTTTACCTCCAGGAAGCTGCGCTATTGTTGTTGAACTTTTCTGGTAAAGTCAGGAAAGAATGAAATGGTGGCGTTTTCACATTTGAGCGGCGGGGCACTCCAAGCTGTCTGCAAGACCACACCCCTGTCACAATAATGAAAGATTCTGGCAATGATGGGACGTGGTGGGGCTCCCGTCCTTGACCGAGTACCCAATACACGATGGGCCTATTCTACTGAAAAATAGTTGGATAGTCCCCTTGCTTAAAGCGCTCTGATGACCAGATCTTCCACAAATAAATCTACAGCTGGCCCCTCTGCTTTTTCCGGTACCCTAATAATGCGAATATTGTTGCACCGAGAGCACGCTTCTTGGTTTTCCAGCTTGGCCTCTAGTTGTCTGGTTGTGACTGTTTATGTGTTGACCTGTGGCTGAAGCGATTTTGTGTCCGCCGCGAGGCTCGTCGTGACCTCTGTCCACAGTTGTTAAGTTTCCCTGGATACTGGCGGACTCCGGACCCAAATATTGCTGCCATCTCTCATGGATTGTTGACATTTGAGGGTCATGCACAATAAGAAAACATCGGTTAAACCCAATATGCCCTTAACCAAGGGGTGCAGAGAGACTGTATAAGCCCCTGCTACGGTGGTAAATCCCAAAATCTGCCCATCCCTAGGTAAGGAAGGAAGGCCTTTGGCGTCCTTGGTGTGCAAATGGAGAGCATTTGGCTATGCATGGGAGGGATGTCAAAATCAATCCAAGAGAACAGCACCAATCCTAGGCATTTCTGCAGACCTGCTTTGGCATCACCCTCCTGTGGAAAGGGGAGAGTATCACTTTTTCATTTACACATTTCTCATTGAGTTCACTGTTTGAGGAGCTGAACAGTGCCCCTGAACACAGACCAAACTGAAAGAACATGGACCTTTTGGTTTCTTTCATTTTCAAATCTTTGACCTCTCCATTGAGGCAGAGCTTTGGGCCAACCCTCTTATCATTTGTCCACTGGACTTTTCTTTCGGACTGAGAGGTGAGGGGAGTTAACATTACATCAATAAAATTCAATTAACAGCGTAACCCATTTGGCTACACAGTAAGCACCAGGAATCAGTGACTAGAGTTAAGAAGGTTTATTACAAATTAGCAATCAAGTTAAGGTACACAAATTTCAGCACCATGCTATAAAGATACAGAATAATAACTGGGAAAGCCAATCTCCCAAAGAAGTTTAGATGTACCAGTATTAAGCAAACATGAAGTTCTGTCACAGCAATACAAAAGATCAGCAATACAATCTGGTGCTCAGAGAAGAGTTACTGGTCCTCTCTTCTATACATGAGTAAATCTAGAATCATCTAAGTTAAAGTCCGAACTAAGAGAATGGCTCATTAGTCTAAGGAATCTCAATCTTGATGGAACTGTAGAAAAATAGGACAATACGGGAAGGTACGGGAAGTGAGAGAAGGTGTCAGGTTCACAGAAGCTCGGTCAAGAGTCATCTTGGGTAAGGCAAATTTTGAGTGTTAGCCTAAGCCACACTCCTTAAGAATCAAAAGGAATAAGAACAGAGGTCTAAACCTCTCAAGGCCCAATGAAAAGTGGCTCTAACATTAGACAGTGTAGATTCCAGTTGTTCTCACTAAAAACACTTAGGTACTACCCTTCGGTTCGCATCATCAGGGGTTTCATTGCCATTTTCCATTCCCAATTTGTTAAGCTGTAACATTTACGAAATGTCCTACATTGAACATGGGAACGACATCGTCCTTGCTCACCCAAGCCATGCTGTAACATTGCTGAATAAGACTTTTAGTTAACACTTTGACTCTCCATGTTCCTTCGTTAAGGTCTTTTTCTCAGGCTCTGTTTCTACCGCTAATACAGTGGGGCAGATTTACAAGAAAGTGACGCGTCTATAAAGATGCGTCACTTTCCCTGCACCACCATTAGAAACCCTTGCGCCACTATGGATGCCCCGTATTTACAATATGGCGCACCATGGCGCAAGGATTGACAAATGTGTCAGAATTTCTGACGCATCTGTTGACACAAAAGTCACACATTGCTGGAGTGGTGTCGCAAGCACGACGCAGCTCCAGCAATGCAGGGGGAGGCCTATCATCATTGTGCCACGTCACTCCTTATGCCTGCTTCAAGCAGGCGTAAGAATTTGACGCAGTGGCGTCCTAGAAGTGGCGCAGTGAAATCTTGTACATTTCATTGCGTCACTTCTACAAGACTTTTTTGCGTTGGAACGCCCACCCTGCATACATTATACCTGACGCAGGTATAATGTGACGCAGTGCTTTACAACGTGACGCATCTCCATAGATGCGTCACGTTGTAAATGGGCTGCATTTTTACGCTGCTACGAAAAGTGATGCAACAGCGTAGCAAAAATTACGCAAGGGGCTTGTAAATCTGCCCCAGTGTTCTTACTATTCTCAAACTATCAATGTGTGTAAATGCACCTGCAATGGAAATGTCATGTCAGCAGAAATGTAAAACAGTATTTTATGCAGAATGAAAAACAGACCTTGTAAGGGCAAATTTAAAATATTAAATCAATGGTGCACATTTAATATGCGTGTGCACTTTCAAAACACAAATGAATATAACCTGTCAGTACATTAGATTCATATTGCATGTGGTATACAGTAACACTTTAATAAGCATGTATAAGTATGGCTACGATCTACATTTTATATGAAATATACATCAAACATTTGTGCACACATTACACACACTCAAACATGTAAACACATTCTAAATAGGTGAGGATGGTTTATTCATCAAGTCCAAAAATATCTCATACAGTTAAGGCACACGGGGGCATATTATCAAGAACCTGTGATAATCATCGCAAAAGTTACTTAACCCAACTTCCAACATCGCAGTCTATCGCGGGAATTTTACGCTGTGTTAACCAGGCATTCACAACATGGTGGTACAATGCGATAGTCACCTGACTGCAATAAAATCAACGCCACGCCGCAAAAATGCAAAATGCGAACGCAAAAAAAGCTGCGATGAGGCCAAGCACGATACAAAAATCTGTGAAAACTAGCTACAGGCCTGCAATTCACACACGTCAGGCGGGAACAATCACCATAAAAGTAGGAAAAAAAATGACAAACCAATGCCAAACAACAGCCAAGCACAATGGATGTTGCCGGAGCAAGTACGGAGGAGAACCAGAACCCCACAAGCACCCCGGAAGACCAGCCTGGGACCTCGGGGTCAGGGAAGGCCAAGGACAAGAAGAGTAGGAAGAAGCACTTCAGTCCGCAAGAGAACAGGATCCTGATAACGGAGGTGGTCGAACACCATCGACAACTGTTCGTCACCTCCACAGTGTCATTGGCGACAAAAAATGGACTATGGCAGGCCATTGTGGACATGGTAAATGCAGTCGGAGTGCTGAAGAGGACAATGGATGAGGTCGAAAGGCGCTGGAATGTCGTCAAGCGCAAAACCAAGCTGAAACTCGCCAACAACCGAAAGGCAGCAATGCAGACTGGAGGTGGCAGTCCTGCGCCACTGGAGGAATTGGTGTCCACAGTCATCAGTCGGACGACGGTGGTAGGAGTTGGGGGACCGGCCACTGCTCAACAGGACCAGACACAGCAGCACCAGGGTGAGTGACGACCAGGGACTGGGGGACGGGGGAGATGGGCACAATGGCACACATGCAAAAGTAAGTAGAGTACAGCTGCGGACAAATCATGCCCCAGACCCAAACTCCCACAAAGAGAACTATGTACCCAGGTATGCAACATCGCAGCACTGTATGAGCACAGAAGTCAGAGGCACACCGCATGTAAGGAAGAGGGGCAGCCAAATCAGAGCTGCAGGGGCGACTCCCCCAAAAGGCGGCACACACATCATGTGCACAGTATATCAACATTGACAACGAAGTGGCACAAACCGCAACACGTTCATCACAGAACAGAGGACACAACTGGTGCTGACTGGGTGTAGACACTGGCCAATCACAAGTGGCATTGCAAGGAAATGTTAGTTGAAAATGTACAAGTACAAACACACCGGCATGATGTTGTTGGAATGTCCACTGTCCTGCAGCAAATTGGCAGCCCCCCCGAAACAGCCACAATGTACACAGTCATGCAGTCTGTATGTAAACATGTACAATGCGACAACACACATGTGAACATATTGTTAAACTGCATCTCCCCTTCACATTGCAGAGGGACAATCACCACCTCCTGCAGAGCAGTCCCAAGCTCGCTTCTCTGATGACGAAGAGGACCACGACACCTTTGACTCAGATGCCCTGTGAGAGTTCATTGACAGTCTCCGCAGCACACCTCCAGGAGCAGGGCAGCCCAGCTGCAACGAGAAGAACCCACCCCCTGCACAGACCACACTGCAGGCAGCACCCACCACCACGGCTGCCTCCCAGGACCCCCACGAAGAACACATGGCCTTCCAACGCCGTGTGTTGGGATGCCAGGAGCAGCTGGCTGAACAGGTGCGGGTGGGCTTCGACCGCATGGCAGACATACTAGATGCCATACGTGGGTGTCTCACCACTCACAGTCCCTAACGGACACCAACAGTCCGCTCCATGCTCTCCAGCGAACCATGGCTGACATCGCTAGAGTCCTGACTGTGAGACAAGACTGACTGTCCAGTCAGAGTGGCTCCAGCGAGCTCGCCCAAGAGTCGGGACTCATGCGGAGGCTCATGGAGAACATGGAGCGGACCAATGCAGAAAGAGCGGCTGACACGGCTGCACACCGGCGAGAGGTAGCTGGGTTCCACAATGACCGCAAAATCATCCTCATGGCATTGTTGGCACAAGGCCTGGCGCAGATGCATGCTGCTGCTACCACTACATCCACATCTCCGCCCCCTGAAGTGTCAGTGCCACACAGTACGGCAGACATTCCACCTCCGGCCCCTGAGGTGTCACTGACACACAGTGCTGGACAGAGGCCAGCACCACCCACACGTGAGGCACATGAGACAGCAGAGGACGAAGATGCGGATGAATCTGCCCTCGTGGTCATGGCCGGTTTCAGCTTGGTTCTGCCCTCTGCATCATCACCTTCCACTGTCCCCTGATACACTCTGTGACACTCACCTTGGACCTCGCAATGGACTGCCATATTCTCTTTCATCGCTAATGACCCAGCTATCAGATTGCGGACTGAACTCTTCCACTTTCTTTGTACCTGTCATTCCCCTGAATAACTCTGGCTGGCCCTCCACGGGCAAATATTTGAAACTGTGGTTTGCATGGCCCTGTACTGCTCCAGATGCAACAATCCACTGAATGTGCATTAAACATTCTGAATCACACAGATGTGTTGTCTCTATGGTCTTTCAAGTGTGGTAGTATGGATGAATGTAGGGTCAGTGAATTTTTCTTCCGTACATGTGGCTCATGTCGTTGCACTTTGGTCACAGGGTGACACATTGCCGATTTTCGTCAGTGTGGCGCCAACGCAACAACAGCGACACACGCATTTGTAACTCCCTTGTCCAGCCCCGTACGGAACCACGCACAGAGCCCCTGTGTGATTGTTCAAAAACGTACGCTGTACTGGCATACGCCAGGCCAGCTCACTATGCTTACGCTCCGGCGGGGACAACAAGACCACATGTGCCCGGACTTCCCTGTAGTGATCTGCTGCCCACAGGTCTAGTTGTCAGCATGCCACGGCCACTCCCTCACGGTTGGTTTACACCCACACCACACCCATCCAGCACGCGCATCACAGCACATGTGACCCTGCCAATAAAACGGGCTGGGCGTAAGTGCACGACGCCATTTCCAACCTATCCTGGGGTGTATCCGTGTGGTGTGCATGTAGGCATGGGGGCCCAGGGGCATGCGACATCACATTCCACAGGCCCGGAGAGGACATGATGGCGTCCGCACCACGATACCCAATCATAGAGGGTCCATGACTAGCGGGGCACAGACTTGGTGGCACCGGATACACTGTGGGTGGCACAGGCACACCGCCACGGGATGGTGACTTTCGGGCACAAGGGAGAGGCACCTTAAGTGCTGAGCGGGTGTGCAGCCCGGATGGCTTAGGTTTTGTGTGCCCTGCTGGACCGCAGTGTAGGCCTGAGCCAGTGGGCAGCGCGGGCCTACCGCCATGTGGCGTCGCCTCGGGGATCACAGAGTTAGTGGCACATATGAGGCTGAGCGGGTGTGCAGCCTGCAATAATGCCGGGTGCACTGGTATGTTCTCTGCCATGGAGTTATTAAGACCCAACACCAAATGTGAGACCTGGTGGCCTGCGTAGCGGGGCTGCATGATGTGGAGGGTGCCATGCCTGTGGGCCCCTGGCTTGTGGCTTGCAACGGCACGTGGTGGGACCTCTTTTCTACACGCCGGTGGCGGAAGGTGAGCAGTGAGGCCTGCGTGCGCAGGGGCTGCCATGCACCACTGGGCGGAGGGAGGGGCTGGGGTGCATCTGCCTAGGTACTTTGCCATGACGGATCTGTCTCAGATGTGGGACCTGGTGGACCGCACTACATACCGGCACGTGGTTGGAGACACACCGGTGGCAGCAGGTGAGCAGTGTGGCCTGGGTGCACAGTGTAGACACTCTCTCTTCCTGCCCCTCTCTGCTTTTCTCTATCTCTCTCTCCCCCTCTCTGTCCGTCTATCTCTCTCTCCCCCTCTCTGTCTGTCTATCTCTCGCTCCCCCTCTCTGTCCGTCTATCTCTCTCTTTCTCTCTCTCTCTCCTTTGCTCTCTCTCTGTCCCTTGATGTGCGCAGGACACAGCTTCTCATCATGGTTTTTGTCTTGCAGGCTGTGACCTATGGATTGGCCCGAAGGGAGCCGACATGTGTCTCCATTTCTGTTCTGTGTTTATTTTAATACATTTTCATTTGTTGCTTGCTTGCCCTGATCTTGACACACATGTTCAAGATCAGGGCAGGAACTGCACCAAAATACCTGCAAAAATTGGTTAGGCCCCATGTTCCTACACGCAATCTCCGTTCTTTAAATGGAGCAAATTTCGTGGTTCCCAGGTTTAAACTGGCCCGAATGGGGGGGAAATCTTTCTCCCATCTGGGACCAGTTCTTTGGAATTCCCTCCCCTTAGCCTTACGGAAGGAGGAGAATTTTGCCAGTTTTAAGAAAAACGTTAAAACTTGGCTTTTTAATAAATAATTGTGGTCCTTGACAGTTACTGCCTCTATGTTTTGACCTCTTAGCCCTGGCGCCGGGAAACCCTTTGTGGGTATCTGTGCGCATTACAAATGCAAAAAATAAATAAATAAATAAATGGTGAATGTGTGATGCTCATTTTTGTGACATCACATGCATGTCACCAGATGTGATTATGCGACATTATGCGGGTTATTTGGTATATCGTTCCATGTGGTTGATGTGACATATCTTTGTCCGGGGGTGGGTATGGGTGCCCGGAGTGGGGACCGGGGGGTGGGGAATCCTGGGGGTGATGGTGGTGGGTGTTGTTGCCCTCTTGGGGCTCCGGGATGCATGTTCTGTGGCTCCATGGCATCTGTTGTTCTTCAGGTATGGCTCTGGGATGGGCTCCCTTTTGTGGTGCAGGTTGTAGTCCGACTTTGCACCAGGTCGGAGCAGGTGTTAGTTTCCTGGTGCTAATGCGCCTTATCACATGTTTTTGTGTTCTTATCGCCGATGTGGCTGGTCGTTGAGAATGTTGTGGAGTGGTGTCGCGGCTTTTTGCTCGGTAACGTCTACTCTGCATCTCATTAGCGATGGTTGCCGGGGTCATCTTTGGCGATGTTTTTTGCGGCTGCTATCGCCGGAAATGTGGTGATATGGGCTGTTTGCACCAGCTTGTGAATGGGGAGATAAATTTATCACATATTTGGCTGCGTTAAGGTGAAAGCTCCTTGAGACTATGGCCCACAATGTTATGTATACATTTTCTAATTCTACAGTGAATGCACTTCAATAATGAGGGCAAGTGCAACATTTCATAATAATGTTGTTATGCCACACAGGTGCACGTTTAGGTTATGCATTGTTGACCTGTAAAGGTGAGGTTAAAATTACCCTGTACAAATGTGCTTGGGTCGCAGTGCATCACGGAAATAAAAACATATCTAGGTTTGCAAGGAAAGCTCTTCCCTTGAAGTCTGAGTTGAGGACTTCAAAAGTGAATCCCTTTGGCGAATTCCCTGTTCCTGATGTGAGGACATGATGCTCAAGTTACCTGCACTACAGAGAGAGTACAGAGAACCTGAATGTCATGTTACCAGCACTAAACAAGTTAATGGTGGTGATAAAGAGTGTTTATTTATGAGAAATGGGAACTATATGACTCATGAAATTGTTTACTTAACTACTTAATAACTTTTAGGTATAGATTCAGGTTTTTATTTTGGTTTACTGTTTGATGGAAAATGATTTTTCTTAAATATGTTGGCTGATGAGAGGTGATACCCCGAAACCATTCCTAGGATGCTTGTTTTCAAATCCAGGAAGGACCTGGACTGCCAGTTTGGGCTGGATGGTTCCCATGGGGAGCAGGGTCAAGGTTGATCTGTATATGGATGGATCCAAACTAGAATGGCATAGCAAGCAAAATAAAGATGGATTAAACCCAGTTCTGTGACTGGTGTTGAATGTTTGACAACGTTCAGCATTCGGTCCATCATCTTTTTGTGTTGCATTTGTTGCCCTAAGTGGAAAGGGTATGACCAGACATGGATCCCGTGCTCGCTAGGCCACAGATTTTAAGCTAGCCTGACTGATGAGGGGTGATAACACAAAACCGGTCCCAGGATGCTTGTTTGACAGTCCAGGGAGGACCTGGCCTGGAAGTGCAGGTTGGATGGTAAACAATGTTTACAACGCATCGTTTACACCGCTTGCCATTACAATGCAAGTCATTACAACAACACGTTGTTACATCGCATGCCAATGACTTACTGTAGGGGCCGAAGGTGTTGGATTTGTTGGATTTTCAATCCAATACCTTCCCTACTGTTGCACACACTGGAGTTGGAATAGTAAATCATACTATTCCAAACTCCAGCGCCCCCCCAAACAGCAAGTTGTTGTAACAACTTGCGTTGTAATGGCATGCGTTGTAAATGCATGGATTGTAACAAGTGCTATTCAGTCTGGAATGTTTCAATGGGG
Organism: Triturus cristatus; assembly: GCF_964204655.1. Lineage (NCBI taxonomy): Eukaryota > Metazoa > Chordata > Amphibia > Caudata > Salamandridae > Triturus > Triturus cristatus. The sequence continues at coordinate 248,463,596 of NC_140585.1, forward strand.
AGCAGGGTCGAGGTTGATTTGCAAATGGCTGGATCCAAACTGTAATGGCGTGGCGAGCAAAATAACGGTGGATTAAACCCAGATCTGTGACGGGTGTGAATGTTTGACAATATTCAGCCTTCCTTTTTGCGTTGCGTTTCAGAGGATTGCCAACTACAAGTCTGGTAAGTACCATGCCACATGCCTTGAGAAAGGGGGTTGTAGTACATTTGAAGTGGTCTAGAAGTGGTCTAGAAGTTATGTACAAACCTGAGGACAACAGCCAGCCTCCCATCAATGCAATTGTGCTGCAATAGCAGAGTATCCATATGATATATCTGAATTCCCAAACAGCAGAAAGTATATGTTTCTCAACTTTAGGGTGGAAATGGTAATCTCCCCTGATGTCCCTCCTCCAACAGACTTGGTATACCATCTACCTTGTGTTCTTTGCTGCAATGCCAACACTACGATTTTTCTAATTGTCCTTGGCAAATAAACTAGTGGCTCTAAATATAGAGTGAAAAATCTAAGAGAAACCTGGCACTAGCAGGTGTTCATCCTGTAAGGCCAAAGTCTAAAATCTTCCTACTTGTCATGAGTCTAGCGGTACTGATGATGTACAGTAGTCAAACCCACTATTGTATGATGGATAATAGCTATTCTAAAATACTCCTGCTAGAGCCAACAAACTCCACGACAGACACACAGGGCTGCCTTCATATAGAATAGATAGAGGTTATTTGATACTGTCCTATTCTTGATTTCTTACCATGCACACTTCATATAAAGCCTTTCCCCATAAAGGCTCACAGAGATTTTGATTGTGATTAGAACAAGAGTCAATAAATGTCCAGTAGCTCCTCTCAGAAGGAAACATTCCTTCTTGACACTTGTATTTGTGACCATTTATATTTTTATTCATGGATATGCAGCATCTATTTTTTAAATGTTTTATTTATTTACATTATAGAGAGCACAATTAGCTGTATAAGCATTAGTGTGCTAATAAATCTACTAAGTATTACAACAATATAAGAGGTAGCATGGCCAAATCTTTGCTGAGTCTATACAAATTACTGAGCAGATAACTACTTCAGAGTAAGTCCAAAAGTCCATAGTTATGGAAACTTCTTGCTTTAGTCCAAATGTTAAAGTTCCAAAATCTATGGGGGGGCGTGGCTGAGTAAGCAACCAAGATGGCCGCTTAACTTTGTAGCTCCCGAGCCGTCTGCCTCCTTTCTTCATCTGCCTGCATTCCCAGGCCAAAGTACAACCTCCCAATGCAGAGCAGGTAATTGAGGAAACATCCGCAGACAAATGGGGCTGGTCGTGATTCCCGAAAACGCCTGCTGAGCCGTGAAGCAGCTGCCAGCGCTCCCGGACCCGACGCGGCCCTCAGAGGCCCCAAGACGACAGGGGTCTTGGGTGAGCCTGAGGGCAGGGTCTGCCGGGAGCGTTCGTGGCGGCGAGCTGCCACTGTCTGGGGGCCTTCGGAGAGCCGGCGAATCTGAGTTGCGGAATGGGAGCCCCAGCTGAGTCTGCATCGGAGCCTGTTCCGGGTGCTGTACGGTGCCTGCAGATGCTGAACACGGCAAGATGTAGGAGGTAGCATGCTGCCTAATCGGATCCTTCCTCCGAACAACGCCTGGTTCTTTCTAATTTATTTTGTTTGATGCAGGCATTGTGAAAGTGCTGCCATGACCCAAGACCCAACATATGCGGTTATCTACACAGATGGAGTAAGAGCGCGATGCTTATGGTGGGCCCCCCTTCCACTGCATGCCCTGAATACTGCACCAGCATGACTGGCCGAAGTACGATTTACTGAATAGCGCCACGAGTGAGGCATTAGCACATAGCGTCCCATACGCATCATACCTGCTAATATGTTCGCTGTGTCCCTCAAAGCCTCAATATAATGGTTGGCAGTGAAACCAGGGACTAACGCAGTTGGGAGCAGTGGGCCCCGCATAGTAAACCAATTCCTCAACATCTTTCTGACTTGCAGAGTCGCCTCCCTCGCCTCTGCAGTACCATAATGGGGCGGGCAGACCACAAGCAGCATCAGCTAAGCTTTGAGGCTGGGAAAACCCCTCGGCGCGAAGACTCCGAGCTCCCCACGGAGCCAGAACCGCAACAGTTGGAAGGTGCCAAAGCCATATTGGCCGAGCTATGGGCCGGGTTCCAGTCTATCGATGCCAGACTAGACACCCTTTCCACGCACCTAGACGACATACATGGCTGGCTGGAGGCGCCGGACTCCCGGATCGGCAATGCCGAACAGCGAATCTCAGATCTGGAAGACACGCAACCCACCACGCAGAGAAGACTAGAGAAGACGGAGGACCTGCTCAAGCAACTCGCCATGAAAGCGGAGGATTTAGAGGCGTGGATGCACCGGAACAACCTCCGTATTGTGGGTGTAGCCGAACCCACAAACACCGGCCCCATGGCCAAATTTGTCGAATCTATCCTCTTCGAGGTGTTTGGGAGAGAGGCGTTCTCTGCCACATTTGAGGTGGAATGCGCACACTGAACATTGGGACCTGCTCCGATACCTGGAGCGACCCCGAGAATGATTATTGCCAGAGTACTCAACTATCACGACTGGGATGTGGTGCTGAGGCTGTCACGGGAACGTGGCTCCCTCAGCTATCAAGGATTGAACATTTCTATTTTCCCAGACTTTAAGCAAATGGTGCAGGAGGCGCGCCGCAAATACACAGAAATAAAGCGTTCTCTTCAGAAAGCACACTATGTTGTACCCCGCCAGGCTCCGAGTCCAGATGGGCTGCAAAAAGCACATTTTCGATTCTACGGTGGAAGCCGTGCAATTCTGGAAGAAGCAACAAATCAGGGACAAAGCACAAGGGAAGGCTGATGGACGTGACCCTGGTTCCTAACGATGGCCGGCTGACTATTGACCTGTCACTCAATATGAACCCTCTTCTGGTTTTGATGCATATTATCGGCAATTTCCGGGATTTATTGGGGGCCGCCGATGACATTTGTGCGAAACCCTGTCACCGCACCTCTGCCGGACTGCAACCCTGAGTAGCGAACAACTATTAATGTGAATCAGGCACATATTGGGCGGGCATGAACCTGACACATGCATATTCCATGGACCGACGACTCATTGGAGTGTTGCCTTTCCCCGCAGTATGTTCTCCTGTCTGTTCTTCCCTTTCTCCCCTCCCATTTCCCCCTTCCCCTATATTTGGGAGTGTTTGAATGGGATTCACCGGATGCCTCATTTTTGCGTATCCGATGTGGGCGGGGGTGGAAACTGGGTTGGGTGTTCTGGTTTCTTAATATCGGTTGGTACAGAAAAAGTCTTGCTTGAATAACGACGGGTACACTTTTCATAACTTTACAACCTGCAGTGATCAATCTGATACCGGTCAAATGATCTCCAAAAGCATGCAAGGCCGGTGCCTTAGCCTCAAATGCCTGTCCTGAAATGTGAGGGGATTATCTAGCCCTAAAAAAGGGCGCCAGGTCCTGGCATACCTGACCAGACATAATATCCAGGTCGTCTTCCTTCAAAAAACACACTACGCACCGCTCCCAACACACGGATTTGCGTCCTCATGGGGGAGCCACCTATTCTTTTCTAGCGATATCACATACTCACGGGGGTGTGTATATTGATACTTCGCTCTCTCCCTTTTCAGGTCTCTGAGGTTGTAAAAGATGACGAGGGAAGATATCTGATGGGTTCAGGATTGCTGGGGGGAGAGCCCGTTCTGTTTATTAATGAGTATGCTCCTAATGTGGACATAGTGATTTTTTTCCTAGACTTACGGCACATATTGATCGATTGGGCGCTGATAATATACTGCTGGGGGTGAATTTAACCTCACACTTGACCCCATGGCTGACACTACTGGTACAGGCCGCAACAAAAATCCTCCTACCACACGGGGACTGACCAACTTGTTGCTGTCTGCCTTACTCACTGATCCCTGGCGCAAGAAATATCTGGGAAGCCATGCCTACTTGTTGGACTTGGCCCTTTTTGCAGGGTCATCCCTAAACTTTTTGCCTTCCTCCTGTATTTTTTCTGACCTGTTGTTGGCTGTTTTATGACTCTGGGCACCTTACCACTGCTGACCAGTGCTAAGGTGCATATGCTCTCCCTATGGTAAAATGTATACATTGATTGGTGTCCATGTTTGGCTTATTCGGTTTACTATCAGCCCCTAGTAAAGTGCACCAGGAGTGCCAGGGCTTGTAAATGCGAATGCTGCTGGTGGGCCTGCAGCGCTGGTTGCGCCACCCACAGAAAGCGGCCTTGTAAAATGTGTCTAGGGTCTGCCACCGCAGAGCCTGTGCGCGGTCCGGGACCGTCGCGCTGACTGCGCAAGTGCCCCCACTTGCCAGTCCCTAAACCTTCCCTTACTTACATATTAGCCACCCCTCTGGTAGGCCCAAGGGCCGGGTGCATTGTAGGCATAAGGTAGGACATGCCCTGATGTGTGTGGCATGTCTTAGTAGTGAATTACAGCCATTTTCGTTCTTCACTATTGAAGGCTACCTGCTCTCCATAGGCCAGGATGGGCTGCCGGGATCACGCCGACGCTGTGACCCCAGTGGACTCAGAGAGCATGGTAGAAGTGTCAAGTTTAGTATGCCTGAACTCAGAATAATAAAATACTTCTTTTAGTAAAGTTTATTTTAATATCCTGCGTTTGTAAATACTACTTTTAGAAAGTTAGTATTTACTGACCTGGCCATTTCAGTCCGCCTCTGCTGTGTGTGTGTGTTCTGCCTAGCAACAGTAAGGAGCAGGGTTGGGGAATCCCCAGAGACAGGCTAGCTGCCAGGTGGTGGGTAGAGAGATTACACCAGGATGGGTGGGAGGAGTCCACCTTGACTCTTGAATAGACCTGTGCTCTGCCACCACAAAGCCGGCGCCGCCCCCTGTGGAGCGGCTGATGTCTCTGCCCTGCTGCTGAAAGGAAAGAGCAGAGTCACCATAACAAAGTGCTCCAGAACTGGACTGAGCCAGGCCCAGGCCCCCTGGCGCTAAAGAACAAAAGAATCACTGTATAAAAGTAGGAGCCTGGCTCCTAAGAAATCAGAATCCTGTTTACCACAAAGAACCTCTGCCCGACTAGAAGGAGAAGAAGACGCTGGAGGAGCTGGCCTGCTGCTTGCCTTGCTGAGAAAGGAGAGGAAGAGACTTACTGAAAAGACTTTGCTACTTCGTGCTTGAACATTCTCCAAGGGCTTGACCTGAGCTTGCCCCCTGAACTGAACCCCAGGACCAGTGGGTTCTCTGTGCTTTTGCTCGTCCTCCAATTCGAGCCGTGTGTGCATCCCGCTGGAAAGAGACTGCGCCCCTCATCGCCCCTCCTAGGGCCGTGACACTCAGAAGCTTGCCTGCCTCGAACCCGTGAGAGCCCCGCTCCGTCCAGAGCCGCTCTCTGTCCCCGGGCCAGGCCGCCTGCATCCCTGTCACCGCCTGCTACTGGAGCGCGCTGACCGCGCTATCACCCCTCCCGCCGGAAGCCGTCCGACGACTGTGATCTACGCCGGGTCATCCAGCTGCACTGACTGTGCCCTGCGACCCCGCTTCGCTATCCCCGGACATCTCAGGCCGCGCCGCCCCCGCTGTGGAGACCCTCCTGCACCGCCGTGCTAAAGGGTCGCTGGCCGCGCCTGCCTACGTGCCCACACCTGCTGATTGAGGACCCAAGAACACTTCCCAAGCTGAGAGTCGCACCGACCTGTGCCGACTCTCCACGTCACGAAAGAAGTTCCAGTATCGGGCTCGGGGCCCGCAACGCCTTATTTCCCCGTTCGCAGGAGCCGATCTCTGTGAGTACTGGAACCACAAGTAACATTTGCGAGAGACTACAAGGTCTCCATTTGAAACTACGAACAAAGAACATTTGCCTGCTTTATAACCTGGTGGCCTAGCAAAAACGTTATTGGTCTTGTGATAAGTCTGCTGAGATATATATACCTATTTTTACATAAAGAAGCGTATTTTTATATATATCCAAGTCTGGTGTCCGTTTCTGGGGGGATTGATGTATTTACTGTGTGTGTGATTGTAAGTGCTTAACCAACAACGCCTGAGGAATCGCCTTGGCTGCTCACGCCACGCACCTAGAGGGTGAGCAAGGGTCATTCGCGAGGGGTTATCCTGCGCCCTGACGTGGAGGAGAGGGTTCCTGCTTGACACAAGGGCAACCTTGCGCCAACCAGAGATCCCCGACTCTAACATTGTTGGCAGCGGGTGGGATTTCGGATTTGCACTTGTAATTTGCATACAGTGAATTATTAATCACCAGATAGTGAGAGCAGACCAAATAACGCAGCCACAGGTTTGTAATTGTTGAACTTTGTTGAGACATCTGCCATTACTGCAACCATGCCTGGCTCACACTCCGCTGGAAGAGCACTCTCTGTGATTTCTGGAATAGATGAGGTGGATTGGGAGAGACTGGAAGGCTACACGATGGAGCAATTGAAAGGCTACAGTGTAAAATTCAGAGTCCCCCATGCTGGATGCAAGAGGAAGCCCCAGTACACCAAGGCGTTGAAAGCCTGGAAGGAGTCACGAGACCTACGGAATGCGGGGGACATCGTTCCACCCGACAACCTCGTGGAGCCCAGCAGAGTCCTGTCCCCAGAGGAGCTGGCAGACAGGGCAGCAGACAGGGCGCATGCAATGGAGATGGCAAAGTTGGCAGGACAAATGGAAATGGAGAAGCAGAAGTTGGCCTTGGAGGCACAACGACGCCAAATGGATCATGATCTAAAAATGAGGGAGTTGGATCGCAAGATCAAGAGTTTAGACCGCTCTCCCTCTGGTGGCAGCAATATTGAGTTTTACAGTGCTGAGAGAGTAGTACGCACACCCAGAGATGTGGCGCCTGACTTGAAGGAGGGGGTTAACATACACCAGGAGGTTCAAGGGCATGAGGTAGCTCCAGTAGTGCGCAGTATCCCTGAAGGGAATAGGGTAACTGGCGCAGGGGTTCATAGTCCTAGTGGAGGGAGGGACACTCTACTGACTCTAGCTGAGAGGTACAGGGAGAGGGGTTCCCCCAAAATTGAAGTCCTGGTGGGTGAGTGTGAAGACCGCCCAGAAGAGTGTGGGTTGTGGGACAGAGACAGTCAGATACTGTCTTGCCAGTCTCAGGAGAGTGGTGTGGAGTACGTGTGTGAGGCACTGGATGGTGAGGTCAAGGATAGTTTGGTTAACCCTGCTAGGGGGCTGTGTGATCCAATTGTGGGAGAGCATATTGTAAGTCCCTGTTTTCCAGAGCTATGCCAACACCTGTGTGAGGGTGAGTTCTCTGACCGCAGAGAGCCCACATTGGAGGCAGACCTTTTGGTGGATTCCAGAGGGTCTGGAGAGGCATTGGGGAGTGACCCTGTGGGGAGTGGCTCAGGTATCTTCCAACCCATAGTGGTGGAAGTGGTGCAGAGTAGCCCAGCTAGGTCCCATGATAGTGGGAGGGGTGTAGGGGCTCACGTCCTGTCTCAGTGGAGAAGGAGTGAATGTGGGGCTGCATGCCCCCAGGTGCCCGAAACCCAGTCTCAGAGCCTGGATGGTTCTTTAAGGGAACACCAGGCGAGGAGCCTAGGCTGTCCTGATGGGCCGCCCGTTGAGGGTGATCCCCTAGTGTCTGGTGAGCTGGGAGCGTCTGTAAGCAGGCCTCCCTCAGTTCTGGTGTCTGGCAGTACCGCTCAAGTTGGGAGGGTGCAGAGGTCCAGATTGAGGGGTGAGAGGGGGAAAGAGTCCCCAGTGGAAGAACCAGTGGGTCAGGGGCCAGCCAGAAGGGCTGCGTCCCCCGTAAGTGACCATGGTGACACCACTTATGTCCTGGGGGATCTTCAGGCACTGTCAGATGGACAGGGGTCGGGAGATCAGCGCCAGGCAGACTGTCACACGACACATGAGTTCTGTGTCACCCTCAGGGGGGGCATGCGTGCTCCCCGGGAAGTCCTGGTGCGCCAGGCGAGCGTTCAACCGCATGGGTTGGTCCCAGGGTTGGGAAGCCAGGTTCAGGTGTTGTCTGACCTGGAGGGTGGGACTACTGTAATCAGTGTCCTGACCCATGTTGCTTCTGGGGGTACCACGCCAGTTGGGAGTGGGCAGTACTCTGGAAGGGGGTGCAGAGGGAGGGAGTCCTCGCCTCTGACCCCGGCTCAACTGAAGGGTTTAGACCCTAGGTTGGAGGGCCAGGTTCAGGGTGTCCCTCCTGACCTGGACGCCCAGTTGCAGGATAGAACACCTGAACTGGTGGGCGAATTGCGCAGGACACCTGCCCCAGGTGCCCTGGCAATTCTGGAAGGGGGTACCACTCCAGGTGGGAGGGTACAGAGCCCCAAGGAGAAGGACCGGGTGTGGGAGAGGCCACCCCAGTCTTGGGTCCAGCCGCCGGGTACAGTCCTGGGGCTGGTGGGTCAGTGCCAGGATGTCATACCTGACCTGACAAGGGGGAGAATGGACAAAGGGTGCCAAGCACCTGGGGCTACCGCCCCCCGCTCCCTGGCGCCACAGAGGATTGAGAGCCCTGAGAGGCATACGGCCTGGGTCTCATCCCTGACTACTGTCAGTGGCCACTGTAGCATTTTGCTGTCTGTCTGTTGGGACACACCTGTGGGCCAGTTACGGTTAGGTGCTGCACAGGTGGTGTCCACGGGTGAGGAGAAGGGTTCCCCATGGATTGGCTTGGTGGGCCCTGAGAGTATGGACAGAGGGAGTCCGATAGGTTCAGATTGGCGTAGAAATGGAGTCTGCCCCTGCAGTTGCGGGCCAGGTCCTTGTTCTATCGCCCCAAGCAGGGAAGACCATCACGGTGGTGATTGGTCTACCCTGCGTTTCGGCTGGAAGGGGGTTGTGTTGGACTTGGCCCTTTTTGCAGGGTCATCCCTAAACTTTTTGCCTTCCTCCTGTATTTTTTCTGACCTGTTGTTGGCTGTTTTATGACTCTGGGCACCTTACCACTGCTGACCAGTGCTAAGGTGCATATGCTCTCCCTATGGTAAAATGTATACATTGATTGGTGTCCATGTTTGGCTTATTCGGTTTACTATCAGCCCCTAGTAAAGTGCACCAGGAGTGCCAGGGCTTGTAAATGCGAATGCTGCTGGTGGGCCTGCAGCGCTGGTTGCGCCACCCACAGAAAGCGGCCTTGTAAAATGTGTCTAGGGTCTGCCACCGCAGAGCCTGTGCGCGGTCCGGGACCGTCGCGCTGACTGCGCAAGTGCCCCCACTTGCCAGTCCCTAAACCTTCCCTTACTTACATATTAGCCACCCCTCTGGTAGGCCCAAGGGCCGGGTGCATTGTAGGCATAAGGTAGGACATGCCCTGATGTGTGTGGCATGTCTTAGTAGTGAATTACAGCCATTTTCGTTCTTCACTATTGAAGGCTACCTGCTCTCCATAGGCCAGGATGGGCTGCCGGGATCACGCCGACGCTGTGACCCCAGTGGACTCAGAGAGCATGGTAGAAGTGTCAAGTTTAGTATGCCTGAACTCAGAATAATAAAATACTTCTTTTAGTAAAGTTTATTTTAATATCCTGCGTTTGTAAATACTACTTTTAGAAAGTTAGTATTTACTGACCTGGCCATTTCAGTCCGCCTCTGCTGTGTGTGTGTGTTCTGCCTAGCAACAGTAAGGAGCAGGGTTGGGGAATCCCCAGAGACAGGCTAGCTGCCAGGTGGTGGGTAGAGAGATTACACCAGGATGGGTGGGAGGAGTCCACCTTGACTCTTGAATAGACCTGTGCTCTGCCACCACAAAGCCGGCGCCGCCCCCTGTGGAGCGGCTGATGTCTCTGCCCTGCTGCTGAAAGGAAAGAGCAGAGTCACCATAACAAAGTGCTCCAGAACTGGACTGAGCCAGGCCCAGGCCCCCTGGCGCTAAAGAACAAAAGAATCACTGTATAAAAGTAGGAGCCTGGCTCCTAAGAAATCAGAATCCTGTTTACCACAAAGAACCTCTGCCCGACTAGAAGGAGAAGAAGACGCTGGAGGAGCTGGCCTGCTGCTTGCCTTGCTGAGAAAGGAGAGGAAGAGACTTACTGAAAAGACTTTGCTACTTCGTGCTTGAACATTCTCCAAGGGCTTGACCTGAGCTTGCCCCCTGAACTGAACCCCAGGACCAGTGGGTTCTCTGTGCTTTTGCTCGTCCTCCAATTCGAGCCGTGTGTGCATCCCGCTGGAAAGAGACTGCGCCCCTCATCGCCCCTCCTAGGGCCGTGACACTCAGAAGCTTGCCTGCCTCGAACCCGTGAGAGCCCCGCTCCGTCCAGAGCCGCTCTCTGTCCCCGGGCCAGGCCGCCTGCATCCCTGTCACCGCCTGCTACTGGAGTGCGCTGACCGCGCTATCACCCCTCCCGCCGGAAGCCGTCCGACGACTGTGATCTACGCCGGGTCATCCAGCTGCACTGACTGTGCCCTGCGACCCCGCTTCGCTATCCCCGGACATCTCAGGCCGCGCCGCCCCCGCTGTGGAGACCCTCCTGCACCGCCGTGCTAAAGGGTCGCTGGCCGCGCCTGCCTACGTGCCCACACCTGCTGATTGAGGACCCAAGAACACTTCCCAAGCTGAGAGTCGCACCGACCTGTGCCGACTCTCCACGTCACGAAAGAAGTTCCAGTATCGGGCTCGGGGCCCGCAACGCCTTATTTCCCCGTTCGCAGGAGCCGATCTCTGTGAGTACTGGAACCACAAGTAACATTTGCGAGAGACTACAAGGTCTCCATTTGAAACTACGAACAAAGAACATTTGCCTGCTTTATAACCTGGTGGCCTAGCAAAAACGTTATTGGTCTTGTGATAAGTCTGCTGAGATATATATACCTATTTTTACATAAAGAAGCGTATTTTTATATATATCCAAGTCTGGTGTCCGTTTCTGGGGGGATTGATGTATTTACTGTGTGTGTGATTGTAAGTGCTTAACCAACAACGCCTGAGGAATCGCCTTGGCTGCTCACGCCACGCACCTAGAGGGTGAGCAAGGGTCATTCGCGAGGGGTTATCCTGCGCCCTGACGTGGAGGAGAGGGTTCCTGCTTGACACAAGGGCAACCTTGCGCCAACCAGAGATCCCCGACTCTAACACTACTCTTTTTATTCTGCCCCGCATGGCTCATGGTCCCATATAGACCACTGGTACCTTACGCCACAACTACTCTTAGAGGTGCAGGAGATTAACTACCTCCCCCGCACACTATCTGATCATGCCCCAGTGCTGCTCTTGGTAGATTTCCCCACAGTGCCAAAACAGCGCCCATTATGGAAATTTCCTGCATCGGCACTACTCGACCCGGTATTCCATAGTGAAGTGGGCGATGCAATTAGAGAATGTTTTTTGTTGAACGAAGGTACTGTAACCTCACAACTGGTGTTGTGGGACGCCTTAAAGGCATTTATCTAGGGGTCTGTATATCAAAACCAGCCGGTGTACTCCGATCCATACGAAATGACCTTGAGAACATAGAGAAAAAACGAAAGGATATGGACGTGACCACTCAGGCTACATCATCTCTAGAATCTCTGCATGACCGCGCAGCTTTCCTGACTGAAATCACTGAATATTCTGCCCGCAAGGTCAAATACCTCGGCAAATATGCCATGGCCCGAACATATGAAGAGGTTGAGAGGCCTGGTAGAATGCTTGCTCGCCTCCTCTGGCCCCAATACCAATCCGTATTCATCATCCACCTAGACACTGACATCGCATTGACAAGGGGGTCAGACATCACTGAAGCCTTCCTCCATACTATGTTCACTTGTACAAGACACGAGACCCTCCGGTAGGACAGGCATTAACAGACTATTTACAGGACAGCGCAAGTTTCTGGCCTCCCCTATAGACGATGATGAAATCAAACAGGCAATAAAAGGTCTGTCCAGAAGCCGAGCCCCGGGGTTGGATGGTCTCTCGGGAGAGTTTTATAAAGCCTACCAACACGAGTTGGCGCTGCGATTACTGGAAGTATATGACGAAGCCCTACAGAGCGGGTCCAAATCACCAACTATGCGGGAAGCCATTGTGACACTACTGCTCAAACCGGGTAAATCTCCCCGTCAATGCTCATCATACAGACCGCTGTCGCTACTCAATTACGATTATAAAATACTGGGCAAAATATTAGCGACCCGACTAGCATTACAGGTAAATACCACATTATGCCACTATCGGGCTGGATTCAACCTCCAAAAAGGCCTTCGATTTGTTGGAGTGGCCTATTTTATATGCTGTAATGCAAAAATTGTGGATCCCTGTTGGTTTTTTAAACTTAGTCCGCATCCTGTATGCAAACCCTGAAGCCCGACTGAAACTTAATGGTGAAATAAATCAATTCCCTTTATCGCGTGGCACTAGACAAGGATGTCCCCTCTCTCCCCTACTATTTATTATAGCTATGGACCCCCTCCCATGTCACATGCAGGAATGACATCGCCACAGAGGGCTGCAATTACACACAGGTCCACTGGCTGCGTCGTTCTATGCTGACGATATAATGCTATTTGTACAGAAACCGTCTGACAACCTGTCCCCACTCCTGAGGGAAGTAGTCCGATTTGGGGTATATTCTGGATTAGTAATAAACTGGACTAAATCTGAACTTTTCCCTCTCACACCGGCAACTGCACAAGAGGAGTTCGAGTTCCTCCTGAAGTGGTGTACAGAACCCCCCAAGTACCTCGCATTTATCTACACTGCAGTACCCCTGAAGTAATACTACTAAATTATGAACCTGCAGAGGACTGTCTCTCGTCACAGGTTGAAAAATGAATTAAGCTCCCCCTCTCCTTAGCTGCCAGAGTAGCTATATTAAAAATGGTGGTACTGCCACGTTTTTTATACCTCTTCTTAAATATTCCTATCGCTTTAACTACGAACTTTTTCGACACGTGTCGAACGTTGCTTATTCGGCTTGTTTGGGCAAGCAAACAGCTGCATATAAACTGGAACACACTAATTATGCCATACCAGCCCACCCTGGATTTTTGTTTGTACTACCTGGAGGCCCAAACCCACTTTACATATTATTGGTATCACCCTGATGCCCGGCTCCAATATCTCAAGTCCGAGTGTTCTCAAATATACCCCAACTCCCTATCCGCCATATTACTACAGGGACTGCCACGCGCCCCCACTGAGATCCAAACTCTGCCCACGACCTGTTGGGCATGGACCAAACTACAGTGATACCTACAAAAAGAGTCCTTGTGTTTGCCACATTTGCCACTAGCAGACAACCCGTGGCTACCCCCCACTACCAAAGCCCTAAGCAAGAGCACATTAGTCAAACATGGACTTCAAAAAGAGATTTGTTTAAAGATTCACGACCATGCACTGTACCGGAACTCACCACGCACGGGGACGTTACGTACATGGACAGGTTCAAACTACACAGAGTCACAAGATCTCTGATCGGGGTGACACCGAATGGGCTGGTGGAGCCGGAGGAGTTCCTCCCTCTCACGCTCGTCATTACATCACCAGACGACACTCAGTCTCCCCATCTTATACCACTTATCACTATCTCTTCGCCCTATGGCTGGAGACTAAAGCACGAGCAGCCTTGGAAAGAGACCTAGGTGTACCAATAATAGACAGTATTTGGCACTATTGTTGTGCACAGACATGATACATTGCGAATAATCATCGACATAAATGATTGCATTTTAAATATCTACACAGAATCTATATAACCCTGAAACTGCTAGCTAAGAAAGATCCTAGTGCATCACACGCATGCACTAGGTGTGCCAGGGTCGAGGCTGACTTCCCACATATCGCATGGAGCTGTGCACCAATACAACTATACTGGTTGGATATTTTTCAGCGCGTATCTCTTATGGTGGGACAGGTGGTGCAGCCCACACCCTTTATGGCATTGTTGGGCTATGTCCAACCACTTCCAAAAGCTATCCGGAGGTTCACTGCGATAGCTATGCTCATTGCAAAACATCAAATCTCTATACACTGGGGAAGAACACATGTACCGACGGTGAGGGCCTGGCTCCGGGTCATGGTTCACTGTGACACTATGTGTGAACTATACGCCACACTATTACCACCCAACTCCTGCCTGAGACATTTGCCAACCATTAAGGAACTACTTGTTTAATCACCACCTTGATGAAACCTGAGAAGTGCATGTGGTTGCAGATGAGAGGGGTGCTATGTTGGAGCATTGGAAGGTGGAGTGCACTAGAATGCTGAGACTGAGCACGGCTGATATGAAACGAATCTTGGCTCACTGCAGATATTGTCAACATGAGCGTGCCCGATATACCGCACTGCGAACATACTCACTAACTACTGGGGATTTTACTCCCTCCTTTGAGAATTGCCTACGTACCTTGTTTAATTGTTGTACTATTGATGTTCTTCTTTATTGTCGTGAACGTGTATCCGTGCTGTTATGATCTGTACATCATTATGCACTGTTCGTGCGACTGTTACTTTAAAAAGATCAATAAGGAAAGTTCCAAAATCAATAATATCACAGCCAGTCTGAACAGGATGTAGTCAACACCTGTTTCATCTCATGGATAGTATCCCACCGACTTCATCAGGGATACAAAAAAAACAAGCAACATCAGTAACTATTTCATTCACCTACTCCTACTGGAGTTAGTGTAAAGTGAAATGACACGAGATGACTCAAAGGAAAGAAAACGATAAAAGAAAACGAAGAATCGTGATTTGTAATCAGTCACACGTGAAAGAGGGTAAAAGATTTCTTTTTTTATAAAGAATCAGAAGAGTGAACGTTTACAAAAAGAAGGTCCAAAGCAGTCTTAGAATGATACCCTAGTGCAACTCGAAATAATGTGCCAAGTTCAAGCTACCAAGAGTACTGTCCAAGTGAACACTCAATAGGTTCCAAGTAACAATTATGACCCATTAGTAGTCAACCATCAATGCACCCAACTTTAGCTTACCTAATAATTCTCAGTCAAAAGGAATCTTTAGTTATTGATCAAAAGAGTCTCTGAAAGCACCTAAGTAGTTAGTAATTACTGTCACTAAAACCATTCTCATACGTAATACTCAGAATACAAGTTTAGACATTATTATGTATTAATTAGTTCCCACCTATGTCTCAGTATTCAATCCAATATTTCTCATTATATTCTACCCACTATATCACCGTTCAAATATCTGTAAGACCTAATCCGCACTGTATTTCAAAAGGGCGAAAACCAAGGACCAAAGATGAGAAAACATATGTTTGAATTAATATATATATATATATATATATATATATTTCAAATGTAACTGTGCGTAACATCCAGCCATTAGCAATCCTTAGTGCTTCACAATTTGAAAAACATTAAACTCTCTACCATCGGGAGCACGTTTCAAAGTGTGTAACTAAAAGTCGGTAACTTGATTCAGGTTACCGTGCGGACCGGGGGACATGCAATAATAAATTAGTCAGATGCGCCGTCTGGTAAATAATTTACTCATGTCAGCAGCAACATCACTCAGCCAATCAGTGAAAGAAAAAATTAACACCAATCCCCATGTTCAATAAGCAGCATTTTGTCGGAGGACTTTCGGTGACACTTGACCTTTGTAACTAAACTCACAGCAAAAACCACAAGATGACTACAAAATTTAAAAGCATGTTTATGGCTCGTTCTGTTTCTAGATTCCTGCACGCTTATTTTGGGGGTTCTGCAGCAAACCAAGCACCCCTACTTCAAGAGCCCCTGTTGGAGGATTCATAGAATTTGATTGAAAAGAGAGAAAATTGAATCATAAATTAACCATATATTAGACACAGAGTAGAAAGAAGGAAATTCCCAAAGTCTGACATCGGGCTAGTATTTTCACACACCAGAAATAAGGGAACTATTTGACTATTTTGAAGATCTCACAGGGTGAATAAAAGTCAGAACTTCCTTCTGATAACTTGTGAAAGCTTCACAGTATTTAATTTTAGTATATTTAATAGAAACAAATAGCTGTTCCAAAATACATTCAGGCAACATGACTATCAAATAAGCATATGGCATTGTGTTTTAATGCGGTTCGCTCTTATTGTCTATTTGATGTCACTCAGAACCCCTCAGTGAAAAACATCCCCATAATTCACTGTTACCCATCTATAATTCTATATATAATTTTGCTCTTCTGTGCCCACACGTGGGTCCTATCCTTGCTGCACTTTTAGGACTTTAGTTGCTCCTCTCTGACGATGCCCAGCCAAACAGATATCAGTCTGGGCTTGTTTTTCTTCCTGTGCAGAAGGGACATGCTCCAACAGTTCGGAATGAACTGTTCATATTCATATTCATGCTAAGGTTGGTCTCTGAAGTGGCACAACAATCACAGAAACAAGGGACTGGAATCTAGTTTAGAGTAATTATCAGTCAGGGACATTAATCCTGTTATCTGTTATCCAGAAAGTTGGCCCCTAGAGAAGGAGACAAAGGATGAAGGACAAAAGTTGAAACTTTCAGCTTTTGTCTGGTGTAAGGTGTCCCTTCCTACTGATACATGTTTACAGTAGAACAGAAACAGGCTGTATGTGCCTCAGGTCTTCTAATGCAGGAGGTGTTTGCCTTTTCTTGGTTCCATGTGTGCCCCTGACGTTGTAGGAATTCAGTATATAAGCTGAATCTATCAAACACAGACTCGAGAAGAGTGGACTCGTACTATAATCCCGCCCAACAACTCCCCTTCATTTCAGATGATTGCCTGCAAGATTGCTTAGACTCATGCTGCTTATTAATAAATGTGCCAACTTTGCAGAAAAGGTTTGAACTCTGTTGAAATAAAAAAATCAGCTATCATCCCTTTGTCGCCCCACTATTCTAGGACTGAATTTGTGAACTATCTACCCAAGTATTTAAAATACATTTCTACACTGAACCATAAACAGTATGCTAACCTTCTACCACTCTCCCTTAAGTGGGATGCAGAGGAGATGCAGTGCTAAACAAATGATCATTTAAAAGGGGTAGAGACCTCGGGCCTCCATGTGGTTCAGAAAGAATCACTCAAGAAAAAGTTGAGTGGTTCCATCACAATGCACTTCAGCTGGTCTCAGATATCCTTGGGTGTGAAAACCATTTACAGTCACCCTACATCAGATGAGCACCGTTAAAGAGGATCATCGTATTTCTTAAAGGAACAATACTTACTTTCCTGTGCCTACTACCCCTCCTAGGGTATAAGTCATTGACTAAGACTCACCAGTCATTACTGTCCTGGGCTTTTCTTTCAATCTGACTCCAGGTGTAACCCATCTACTTCTAGTCAGACTCCAGGCCTCAGTCCCAGATGTTTCTTGGCCTTCCACTTTCCCTTTTCCCTTGAGGGTTCCAGGTCAGGGCTTGCCTGGTGGTGTTTGATGCAGGCTTGTGGAAGGTGTGACCCATCCAGCCCCAGCGTCTTTTCAAGAATTCTTCATGAGCAGGAGTTGGAAAGTCTATTGCCATATGTCATTGATGCTGATGGTGTTTGGTCAGCGGATCTGAAGGATTTTCCTCAGACCGGTGTTGATGAAGGTCTTGACTTTGTTGGTGGTGGTCAACGTTTTCCTCCAAGTTTCTACTCCGTACAGAGGGACCAATTTTATGTAGATGTAAAAGAGCCTGATCGTGGTTTGCAGCTTTAGGAACTTGGAGTTCCAGATACTCTTTAAATAAATGAAGGCAGACCTTGCTTTGCCGATTGTTGCCTTGATATTAGCATCCGTGCCTCCCTGCTTGTCTATGAGACTACCCAGGTAGGTGAAGGCCTCAACTTCGTCCAGTGCATCAACTGCAAGAGTGACTGCAGTTGTGCTGGCCGTGTTAGCCTTCAGGATCTTGTTTTTTTCCCTTTGGATGTCGAGGCCAAGTTGTGCTGATGTGGCTGCCACATTGTCATTCTTTGCCTGCATCTGCAGATGGGTATGGGAGAGTAGGGTCAGGGCATCTGCAAAGTCCCAGGTCATTGAGCTTCATCCAAGGTGCCCACTGGATCTCATTTCTTCTCCTCGCTGTTAACGTTTTCATGATCCAGTCTATGGCCATCAGGAAGAGAAAGGTAAGAGCAAACAACCCTGGCAGACTCTAGTCATCACTTGGAAGGCTTTGTGAGTTGTCCAACATGGACTATCTTGCAGGTCATTCCCTCGTAAAAGTTACTGATGATTCTTACAAGTTTATCTGGCACATCACAGTGGTGGAGGACTTCCCAAAGGGTCTTTCTGTCAAGGCGGTAGAATGCCTACTTTTAGTCAATGAAATTGACATAGAGGGGAGGCAGTTCCATTTCATCGACTGCTCAATGATGATGAGAAGTGTTGCAATCTGGTCTGTGCAGCATCTATCTTTGCAGAAGCTAACTTTCTGGTCTTGCTTGTCTTGCAACGGAGCGTTGACTTGTTCCTCCATTCTGTTCAGGATGACTCTGTTGAACATTTTGCCTGGAATTGATAGAACAGTTATCCCTGTGTAGTTTGTGCAGTTACTCAGGTCACCTTTCTTAGAGATCTTGATGAGATATCCCTCCTTCCAGTCTGATAACACCATTTTCTCTTCCCGAGTCTTACAAACATGGAGTAGAGCATGTCTACTGATGTTTCAATGTCTGCCTTTTATGCTTCTGCAGGAATGTTTTCAGGTCCTGCTGCCTTCCCATTTCTCAGATGTTTGATGGTTTGCTGTATTTCTTCCTTGGTTGGTCTGTTGCAGTCTATTGGCAAGTCCTTGTCGCGCTGGTTGCATGTCTGGTGGAGACTGCGGCATAGGCTGGTTCAGCAGTTCTTCAAACTGTTCAAAGAAACAGTGCTTTTTGCCAGTTGATTGCCAGCACATGCATCAACAATCATGCCTATGCTTGCCTCAAAATGTTTGGATTGGTTTTATTAAAGAAAAGCAAACAAAAGGAGATGACAGACAGAGCGCTGAAACTTTTCAGACACTCACTGCCAAAGACAGATCTGGGTTGAATCCATCATCGTTCTTTAGCTCACTTTGCCACCCCAGTTCAGACACAGCTATATGCAAATCAGTCTTGACCCTGTGCCTCATGGATGGGAACAGTCCAGCCTGAACTGCCAAGCCATTTCTTCCCTGGACCGGAAACAAGCATCCTGGGACCGGTTTCGGGCTAACAGCCCTCATCAGCCAGGCTAGCTTGAATCCAGTGGCAAAGTGAGCAAGGGACCCACGTCTGGGCATACCCTGCCAACTTAGGGCGAACAAAGCAAACAGAAGGAGATGATGGACAGAGCAATGAAACTTTTCAGACACTCACCCCCAGTCACAGATCTGGGTTGAATTCATCATCGTTCTTTAGCTCACTTCGCCACCCCAGTTCAGACACAGCTATATGCAAATCAGTGTTGACCCAGTGCCTCATTGGTACAGTCCAGCCCGAACTGCCAAACCATGTCTTCCCTGGACCGGAAACAAGCATCCTGGGACCAGTTTCGGGCTATAAGCCCTCATCAGCAATGCTAGCTTGAATCCAGTGGCAAAGTGAGCAAGGGACGCACGTCTGGGCATACCCTGCCAACTTAGGGCTAACAAAGCAAACAGAAGGATATGATGGACAGAGCGGTGACACTTTTCAGACACTCACCCCCAGTCACAGATCTGGGTTGAATCCATCATCATTCTTTAGCTCACTTCGCCACCCCATTTCAGACACAGCTATATGCAAATCAGTGTTTACCCTGTGCCTCATTGGAACAGTCCAGCCCGAACTGCCAAGCCATGTCTTCCCTGGACCGGAAACAAGAATCCTGGGACTAGTTTTGGGCTATAAGCCCTCATCAGCCAGGCTAGCTTGAATCCAGTGGCAAATTGAGCAAGGGACCCACGTCTGGGCATACCCTGCCAACTTAGGGTGAACAAAGCAAACAGAAGGAGATGATGGACAGAGCGCTGAAACTTTTCAGACACTCACCCCCAGTCACAGATCTGGGTTGAATCCATCATCGTTCTTTAGCTCACTTCACCACCCCAGTTCAGACACAGCTATATGCAAATCCGTCTTGACCCTGTGCCTCATGGGAACAGTCCAGTCCGAACTGCCAAGCCATGTCTTCCCTGGACCGGAAACAAGCATCCTGGGACCGGTTTCAGGCTAACAGCCCTCATCAGCCAGGCTAGCTTGAATCCAGTGGCAAAGTGAGCAAGGGACCCACGTGTAGGCATACACTGCCAACTTAGTGCGAACAAAGCAAACAGAAGGAGATGATGGACAGAGCGCTGAAACTTTTCAGACACCCACCCCCAGTCACAGATCTGGGTTGAATCCATCATCGTTCTTTAGCTCACTTCGCCACTCCCGTTCAGACACAGCTATATGCAAATCAGTCTTGACCCTGTTCTTCATGGGAACAGTCCAGCCCGAACTGCCAAGCCTAGACCAGAAACAAGCATCTTGGGACCGGTTTCGGGCTCACAGCCCTCATCAGCCAGGCTAAGTTGAATCCAGTGGCAAAGTGAGTAAGGGACCCACGTCTGGGCATACCCTGCCAACTTATGGCGAACAAAGCAAACAGAAGGAGATGATGGACAGAACGCTGACGAGGATCTCGTGCTCTCCATGCTACTGGAGTCATGTGCATCATGACTTGTACACACATCATAACACTGACAAGTAGTTTTATTTACTGCTCTAACATGACAAATGGTCATGTTAGGTTGGTGAATTAAAATATTAGAAAAAACATAAAACAAGATGTGCCAAGTTTGAAAAGGAAGCAAACACAGGCACTCCTAGGTTGTACTTAAAGCAAAATTTTAAAAAAGAGTACGCTTAAGCATGTGGTAGAAAAAAACAACTTATCAGAACGCTGAGAGGTCTGAATGCTCCTGGGAAGAACAAACACTAGAAAAGGGAGGTAAGCTATCCAACCAGAAGAAGGGAAGTAAGATAAACAACAAGACTATCCAATCATGACAAGGGATCTGCCCCGAAGCCCCCCCTCTAAGTATTTGTGACATATTAAAGACAATAGTTCTGGCCAATTGACCACTAACGCTGTCTGCAACCAAGACCTAAAAAGCAACAAATCCATTGGATCTCCACCCATGGCATACTTGATCTGCAAACATCAGTTTGTTCCTTCAAGCACTCATATTTACTACAGTCACACATCATTAGATTCTGCCTCATATGGGTCGCCGTTGCTGGGGATGCAAAGGGGCCCGTCTGCCGCCACTGCCTGCCGCCTGCTGCTTCAGGTGGACTCCATCTCCCACCATCCTTCGCAGTGCGCACGTCGCGCATCGCATCACCGAGCGCCAGGAGGCACTGAAAAGGGGGCTGAAAGAGGCCGTGCTGGGCAACACCCCTTACTCCAGTCTAGGAGAGAAGGTACTGTCGCATCTGACGTTGCATACGCACATGGACCGGGTCCCCTAAAACTGAGTCAGGATCCTAAAAAGATCGAATCTGGTAGAGCACAGGGACAAATCTGAGGAGGTCGTGTTGGTATTGTTTACTATTTGGGAACTGTGCCGTGCCTTGTTTAAGTTTTTGCGCAATTTACAATGAACAAGCGAAAATCTCTTACTGGGAAGGGGGTGGTGGGAACTTTAGACGCTTTTTTAACAAGGGCAGAGTCAGCACTAATTAATGAAATATAGTTTACTGAGCGTAGGCTCTCATTGGACCCACAAAATCATACAACCTTCCCTGTAGACTTTTCCCCAGCTGCAAAAAGCCCCTACAATAGTGACCTACTTACAAACTCAGCGTCTCAGTCGATTTTGGAGGTCTCAGAGGATGTGGCCTTAATAGAGAACCCAGAGATCTGCAATAAGATGCCTAGAATGAATGTGACCACAAGAGGCCAAAAGGCCAAATCCACTGATTGTGATAGTCTTACCCCCCCCCCCCCCCACCCAAAAAGGGAAAAGGACAGTGTGTAAATAAAGAAAGAAAACCTGTAAAAAGCCAGGCCAATAAAAGTAAGCCTGCGGGAAACATATCACAACAGCAATCGGATCAGGTTCCAACTACAAGTGGTCAAGAAAGTTTACATCCTGGTCATCAGTCGGATACTGGGTGGGAGGACTTTTGGTTGAAACTTGAATCGATTGAGGGATCTATGCTGGACCCATTAAAACATATGTTAACACAAATTGATATCAGGCTGACAGTATTGGAAAGTCTAATGAATACCAATACAGTGGCTTGTAGCCGCTGTAGTCATGTAGCCCACCACAGCTCGAATAGAGTGACGTCGGGTAATCATCATTTGAATGAGAGTGGTTTTGCCCGACAGCAGCAGATACAGCCAGTTATGAGCACCATAAATGCCCCGATTAGCTCAGAGTTGCCCAGAGTAAATGCATCAAACACTTCCCATGTTCAATTACAGGCAACCAATTCCAAACAAGGCACACTACTGGGTACAGGGAAAGGGAGGGGGGTAGAGGATCCAATGCAAACAGCTGATGTGGCCAGCAAGCCTGCAAACATAACAGGTAACGCAATATCAGGACAGGATTGTCCATTAGAAATTAGGAACTTGCACCTCCCGCCCGAAGCAACACCATGCACGGTAGTCTTAGCGAACGTTCCCCCACTTCCAACTGGTATAGTAGAACATTGGTCTAATTTGAGAAATAAGTCGCTTCATCTCCTGGGAGCAAGGACCGGGCTCACTAACATCCTATTTACTGAACTCAAAATGGCTAGAAGAATTGCCTGGGTAGGAGGGTCTAGTAAATCCTTGCCAGGAGACTGCATAGTCCTAACATTTGGTTCACCTAGCCTGATTCAAACGATATTGGAGAGAGCTGGATCCAGGTATGTCTCTACACAGGGAATAAATTTTCTACCATTGGGTTTTTTCTATCAATATTTCTGGTGTCCATTGTATCCCGTGGCGACAGAAAATTTGTCTGGGGGGGGGGGGGGGGGTCAACAAAGATTCCCTATTCAAACTAGTAATCGTTTTGAAGCTCTTAGCTCTCTGGGGGAAATTGACTGACTGAATGCGGGGGTGTATCAAAATATTGAGGTAGGAAGGACCATCAGGGAGGTTTCTACAACACCAGCGAGAAGCAATAAGGTGCTCGAAGTTAGTAACCAGCAAAGATCAGGGGGTGAGAGAGCGAGGGGTCTAGAGTATGGTAATGAGGCATCATCACCTCCAAACTCCGTCCTTGATATGCAGACACTAGAAACGATACACACTGGTGTCAGTAATAACTCCAGGTATCCTCAATTGCCCCAGTTATCGAATGGTGACGCGCCTACCTGTGATATCATCTCCTGGAATATTGCGGGGCTGCAGTCGAAAAAGGATGATCCAGAATGGCACAGGTTCATTCAAGATAGAGACATAATAGGCTTACAGGAAACCTGGACCAACGAACCATATCATATTAGCGGTTTTAAAACCTTTAATACACCGGCAGTGAAGGGTTTAGAGGGCAGGCTTAAGGGCGGTCTAGTCTGTACATCTCAAACAAATTGGCAATTACTATAGTTCAGGCACTCCTGAGGAGTAGTTTTTATCAGATGATAAAGGTATCTACAACTACGTACCAATGTATAATACTTGTACATTTTTATAATAATGTGATCCCAACAGAATTAAGTCAGGTTTTAAAAAATGTAAGTGAGGATTTAAAAAAGAATTGTAATGCTAGTCCTGCTAATACTACGATAATAATGATGGGCGACTTTAATTGTTCAACGTGCCCTCTGGATGATAAGAGATTATGTGGCCACTTATATGAGGAACCAACTCATTTAACTCACTTTTGTCACTCCCCGGCAGGAGAATTGTTTAATGAACTTCTAACTATAAACAACTTAGGTTTTGTGAATGAGTTTATGGATCCCCCAGTAATGATGCCATATACCTATAACAGAAGAGGTGTATCCACAATCGATTATATACTAGCCTCCCATAATCATGTTCTGAGACTACTTTCCTTTGGGGGTCGACCAGATTCCACTTAGTGACCATTTTCCTCTACATTTGGTTATTGCTCTACCCATAAAGAAGGCACTTATTACAAATAAGGACAGTGAGGAAGCGGGTGAATTGGAATTACATAAGACTAATGGGTATTCACTTAAATGGTCCAAGGTGGATCCCAATGAAATCACTAGATCCCTTGTGGTTAACTGCAAGTCAGAAATTGATATCTGTCTGACTGAGTCAGCACCTGCTAAAAGTATAATAACATCTTATGCTGAAATATCGAACACCCTCAAAAAATTACTATTAGCACAGCATTGTAAGAATAACAAGGAACTAGGCTGGTTCAATCCAAGATGCACTCGAGCCTATTCCAATTTAAAAGCAGAATTACATAGGCAACCTAGACTAATGGATAATGTTAGACTCGCAAGATTGGAATATCGTCAGGCAATAAAGGAAGGGAAGAATACCTTGAAAAACTAAGCTTGGGAAGCCCTTCATACAGCTGCAGTAACGAAGGATAGTGCATCTTTTTGGAGGGCAGTGAAGACACCATTCTTAGTCACACACGAGGGTCCTTCAATAGCCATAGCTATAACAGAGGAAGAATGGATAACCCACTTCGAACAGGTATACAACGGTACTGAAACTTCCTATAGTGGGTCTGATGATGTTCTAGAGAATGACCATTTAAATATCAATTTAATTTTCACATTAGATTAAGTGATCAGAGCACTTCATGGGAGTCAGACTGGTAAAGCACCTGGCCTGGATTGCATCCCTATAGATTTGTTTAGATTCAATATTGCACTATGGGGGCCCATCATCACGCAGGTTATCAACGCAAGCTGTCAAACAAAATTGCCTGAAACTTGTGGTGGGTCAATAATAGTGCCAATTTTTAAAAAAGGGGATCGTCAGAAACCAGGCTGCTATAGACCGATCTCCTTATTATACTCAATGGTGAAAGTGGTGGGCTGTGTGATTTTAGAGCGTTTGCAGGATTGGTCAGTAGAAAGTAAGATCTTAACCGACCTACAATATGGTTTTCAGAAAGGACTTGGAACCACTGAGCAGTGTTTAAATCTGGCCTTTCTTATTGGAAAGTACACGAGGGCAAAAAACAGTAGATTTTACATGGTCTTTGTAGACCTAACTGCAGCTTTTGACTCGGTAAAACATGCAAGATTGTGGGAAGTTCTTGAGGACTTAAAAGTAGATCCTCAAATTATTGTCTTCTTAAGGAATCTTTATAGCAAGGCATCAGCTTGTGTATGTTTTGGAAAAGGGGGGGGAACGTACAGCTGACTTTCCCCATGTAGCAGGCCGACCCATCCCGGTACTTCTTTATGCGGACGACGCAGTTATGTTGGCAAGAACACAAATTGCTCCCCAAAGGTTCCTCAATGGTTTTTGTGTTTTTATGAAGGATCTAGGCCTCAGTATCAACATCTCTAGGACATATGTAATGAGATGTGGCTGTGGACCTATACGAGTGAAAGACATCCTTGTCGAGGGGCAGAAATTAAGCTCAACTAAGAGTTTTTCATATTTGGGCATTATGTTTACTAACAACGAATCATGGGCCCAAACTATAACTGCTAAAAAACGGATGCTCATCCGGACAACAAATGCTTTGGTGGGGTTTTCTAAGAAACTGGGCAGGAAACCCCCGGTGGAGCTGATACAAATCTATAAGGCAAGGTGTATCAGCTCCACATTGTGGGGTCTGGGGACTAGAAAATATGTCACAGCTGCAGCAAGTGGAGAATTCCTTTCTAAGATTTATATTGTCCATCCCCCCGAGCACAACAAGTTTTGTATGTCACGAAGAACTGGGCGTCCCTTTTCTATCTGACCTAATTAAAATAGAACCAATACTATTATGGCATAGTATTTGGATTAAGGAGCAGACCCAGTTAAACCGGGATATACTCGCTGATTGTCTCAAACTAGATGGAGCCTTAAAAATACCATGGATCAGCTATATTCGTGATTTTATGACTAACTTAGGGCACCCTGAGTATTTTATAAATCCGAGCTCCTTACAGAAAATCTCACGGGAAACATTAAAAAGAGAGGGGCTCTGTATGTTAGAAGATGCTAGATTGCCCAGTGAACTCATTAAGCCCACTGTTAGCCATCATCAAATGATTTTAACGACTTTTGGAATGGAGCCATACCTGTCTCATGTAATTGTTACTTTTGACAGAATGTTATTGGCTAGATGTAGGTTAAACACATTCCATAGAATAGTGTTGTGGCCCAAGATGAATGATTGGTCGAGACAACTCCCATTGTGTTCTTGCGATAATCAATCATGCCAGACTACAATCCACACCGTCTTTTTTTGTAAATTTTATCGTGAACTAAGAAAAGTTTGGCTGATCTCGCTTCTAAAATCTTACGGGCTAAGACAATGTCGTCCTGCTTTTTTAAAACTTCAATTACTGGATAGTGTTCATGTAGTATGGAGACTTGCAATGTTCTTAAAGAGAGTATTCTTTTTGAGGAAAAGTTTAACTACCATTGACGAATTATAACCTCTGATCGAATGGTTTTTGACTTTTTATGTATTAACATTGCATACTATATGAAAGCATTTTACACAACATGATAGCTGCTAGTTTGTAATCTCCATTTTTATTGAATATAAATGTGAATATATTTTTAATTTGTGCTTTTATGATTGTAAATTTGTAACAATGTAAAGTTTTATGATGATGATGATGCCTCATATGTCTAAGTATCATGAACAAATACCAACAGTATCCACCTTGAGTCAGGAGTAATTACCGAATGTAGGTTTGGTCTTCTTATGCCCAAGATGCCCAACTCAAGCCAATGGTGCCCCAATATGTAGAGTTAGTTAACATATTCAGAGGCATCATTTAGCCAAGGCTAACTATCATTATACCAGGAATAGTCATGGCTATTCCTACGATGACCACAGCAAGCCAAATTTGATTTCCATATGCCTGGCTCACCTGAAATGGGGGATAGGGACCATAATGGCAAGGATACTTACAATATGTCAAGGCCACCTTTAAACCAGGATGCCACCTAAGTATCTGAGATATTTGGGATATTTTTCAGAATTGGTAAACTAATTCAGGACCAATAGTTGTCTCATTAAGTTTGCGGGTCCTTTTACCATCTAAGTCAATGTTTAAATTCTAGTATCTTGTTGGTCTCCTAGCCAAATGTAAGATATAGTAAGAGATGGAGGTTCAGGGCAAGGCAGCAATCTGAATGGATTAGGTGCCTTGCTTCCTGTAGGAGGAATAAGATGGCCTATAAATAACTAACAGTGTTGGACCAAATTGAAATAAATATTAGCAATTTATCCCTGCATATTTATTAAATGTAAAGGATAATATTGACTGAATGATCATTTATTTTGATTGGTAAACTGCATTGACAACCTATTTTTAGATTCAGCTTACGATATGACTTTATTAAATTGACCGTTATAATCAGAAATGTCTATTACATTTTTCAAATCCATATTCTACATCATATCCTTTCTGTGAATGCCTTTTAGCCAGGATTTCAAGAAAAATGTCATGTTATTCAGCTCCTGCATACCTGTTGGAATTGATACCTCATTACTCCCGACCAGAGACCTCTGCACAAAGTCTGCACATTTTCTCACTTAAAGGTCCTCCCAGAGGATAATATACAGTGGCAGGACCCTAAATGCACAAGGACAGAGACTCTGAAACATCCTCAACCCACCCATGCACTATCTGAGGTTCTGGAAGCTCATGCAATGGAAGGCTTCAGATTTGCCTTTAATTAAAACTCAACCTGGAAAGGGTATTGTCGAAGAGTATTAGGCATGGCCACTGATCCTGCCTAGACACCAACAGCAGCAGCAATCAAGCAATGCTTCTCTATCAGACAGCACTCTGAATTAACTGAGAGGCAACACACGGAAATAGACAAAATGCCTTCATGAATAACTATGATCAAGCAGTGTATATTCATTTGGCAAAACAGACTTCAAAGTATATGAGGAAATATAATTGGGTCTACAAGAAATTGTGGGCTAGCAGATAAAAAAACAGATGTTATTTGGTCTCCAGCAAATCTTTCTGCCTTGAATGAATGGAACAATGTATTATCTCCAGAACAGTGGTAATCAGTGGAATACATTTATTAGGCTTCACCACTAAAGTAGTTTCATTTGTACACATTCTACTCTTGAAGATGTAGACTCTACCTATGAACATGTCTATTTGGGCTGGTAGGAGATTCTGTTAACTATGTTTCCTTTTCTTAACCTTGCTTGGTATAATACATGTTAGATCTGCATTCCATTACTAAGGATTTATAGACCGAGAAGAGGAGGAATTGTGTGAGGTTTACTGTCTCAACAATGGTAGGATGAAAGGGTGAGTAATTTTTGGTCCACAGGCCTCAGGTCCTGATATTACCAACTATAATGCTACCTTCTGCATCGTAGGATTAGGATTGGTATTAGGAAGAACATGACAGAATAGAAAACTCATCCAAAACCTGAAGGCTCCACTAAACCCAACACCTCTAACCTAAGCTAAGAGGAAGTTTGGAGGTGTTTTCCTTTGCATGAAGGCATGGATATAGGAAATATGCATATCTGGTGTTAAGTGAAATAAAGAAAATATAAGAGATATATTATTTGCATATTTATGTTTATATACCACACAATTACTAACTGTAAGAAGCACTTTTAGGCTGGGAGGAGGAGAGAGTTTCCATTTTTGTATTTTTCCGTAAGTGGCAAGAAGTGTCTCTTAACCGATTTCTAAATTCCATTATGTAGAGTGTAATAAAGCCTTTAAAAGAATTAAATATATATATTTTAACACTGGCAAAAATGTACCAGGGCTTGGTGACTTAATTACTGGAAGCCTGCACAGAGGCTCACTTTGTGGCAGTTAATTTGGAGAACATGGAAACCAAAGCTTAATGTCATGCAATATAATGTGTCTTTTGAATGTAAAGAAAGTATTGGATGACAGTATTGTGGATTAAATCTTTACAATATAGTGTCACTTTTGCACATGGCAGCCTAATGTCAATTACAGTTCTTACACAGATGAATGTGTAGCTATTTGAAGCTTGCTGTTACCTTAGTTGGGGCTTCTATGCATGTCTATCAATTGCCGAAAAACATAACTGATACTTTGATATTAATGTGCTAATTTATGTTTGCCTTCTAATAGGCACACAAGAGGAGCGAGGGATTCTAGCGTGGAAGCAAGTCCATGAGGATGAATCTGCTGACATCCTGGATACTGAGGAAATCTACAACCTTCCCTTTGGCATTGGCACCAGGTTCTGCACAGGATCTTGGACTCGGTACCTCCCATTTTGTCCCAGACCCAAGAAGCAAGACCACAGAAGCAGCATTCAGCAGGAGGACAGCCATGACCAATCAAAAGACAAAGAAAAAGAGACCAGGCACTGACTCACAGTGCATCAACAGTGACAATCAGCCCAACTGGTTGACTATACCTCTGAGATGCAGTTAGTGAATGCATCCCACCCAAAAACTGACCAAACACAAAACTGGATCTATCCAGGATTGATAAAACAGACTCAACGTGTGTGATGGCTCAGTTGTTCTTCCCATGTCAATAATAAAGTAGACTGCACTGATATCTAGCACTGACTAAATAGATCATGAAATAATTTTACAGTGAGCTGTTGAAAAGGTGGGATAAAAGAAGTGTTTTATGCTGGAACTCAGACCCCAAATAGCTCCTTTTCTACATCAGTTCATCTGAGAGTGTTGTAAGCTGTGGGTTCATGCAAACTGTGTCCAAAGAAACTGTAATGTTGTGGATGGCTCAAAGCCAGATAAAGATGCTTTTATAAATAGCAAATGGATCAGAGGGGAATTAAATTGTGTTTTGTATACAAACATAATGCAGTATTTTGCCTTCCTTAGTGTTTTCCCCTGTTGAATATCTTTTTTTTTTTAACTTATTTTTTATCAAGCACAGCACCAAGGATATCTGTAACAGGTGTCATGCACATACATCTACATTTCAATAATTGTGTTGTTACAATAAAATAATGACATGACATCCCTTCTTCCGCCGCCCTCACTACTGAGTCGACTGGGTTCGAAGAGCAGTGCATTTTGAACGTGCTCTCGAACATGTATACAATAATACAATAATAATAACAATAATCAAGAGGAACAAAATTCCCCCACCCCTGTCGCATCCCTCCCCCTGGCAGTGACCAGCAGGTATTACTAGTTCCCGATAAGGTCAATCTGGCAGTTTACCATATTTTATGTACATTATAAATTATAATGTACATAAAATATGGTGCGAAAGGGCACTCACATTGTTGTTGTATCGGGTTGCGGTGTGGGCTGGGTGGATGGTAAACTGCGTGGGGTATCCTCCTCATTTTGCGTCATTACTGCAGACACTGCAGTCAACATTTGGCCCCATTCCAAAATATAATTCTTTGCATTCTCATGAGTTCATACTACTTTAAGACGACATTCCTCAGCCACACGCCACTCACACAAATCATCCCTCCATCTATCCCTTGTGTGGTTGGGGGGGGGGACAGGACCTATCCAGTGGATCGCTATCCGTCTTTTTGCTAGAACCAGTCCTAATAGTTTGTATCGCATCCTAGTCCCCTTCTTGGGTATTGGGAGGACCCCCAGAATGCAATGTTTTATGGAGAGTTCAATTCGCACCGTAGCTGCTGTGCAAAGAGATTGCACCACCTGGGTCCAATATTGTCGGAGTTGTACACAGCCACAGCGCAGACATGAAGAGGACAACCCTGGTGTGAATCATGCACGGAGCTGTGGAGTCAATACCTGCGGTGTAAATAATAAAACTGAATAAGCTTGAACTGCGCATTACTTGTTGCATCTGCTACCTGTGTCAGCGCTCTCCTCCTTTCACTATCTATCAGTGGGACTGGCAAGTCATCATTCCACCTCGCTCGGAGCGTGCCGAGGTTCGTCCCCGATCCTCCTTCAGCGCTTTATATATACGCGAGATGAGACCCCTGCTAGAGCCTGGGTCCAGCATTGTCATCAACGTACAGTACTCCTTTGGCTCGTCCTGGAAGGTGGTCCACATCTCGCGCACAGTGCGTGATATTTTAGCGTACTGCAATAAATGCCCCGGCGGCACTTGGAACCAGTCCTGAGCCTCACTAAAGGTAGGCCTGGGCGAAAATTCCGTTCCGCTCGCGGAAATTGCGATAATTTTACATTTTCGCGTTCTGCGGAGAGTGCGTAATTGTCAAAATTTCCGCAATCCGCATCTTACCGGAAATTTTTTCTGGCTCGCGCTGTAAAAAAATACATTCTCGCGTGCGCGCGATCGCCTTACCTGAATCCCCACGTTCGCCGACAAGTTTTCCCGATCCGGTTGTGTTCTCCACGAGATGTTGGATTGTTGGTAGCCATTTGCGCTGTCTCGCGAAAGATTGTGCCCGCATTAACATCATTCGTCGCGCGATCACGTCATTCGTCGCACGATCACGTCTTTCTTCTCGCGATCATGCACCGCGAGAGTATGAGATGATTGAGATCTCGAACACGTTATTCTCCACCACGAGCGAGAGCGTGAGGACGCGGGCACGTCATATCGAACACGAAAAGGAGCAAGAGACCCCGAACACGTCATAGCTAACGCGACAGGGAGCAAGAGAACGCGATCAAGTCATTTTAGACACGCCATCGACATCCGGCGGAAGTAATGTGAAGCTCGAGAACTCGAACATGTAAAATTTTCAAGCTCTAGCAGCATGAAACCTTCTGCAAATGATGATTTGGATGAAAACAACTCCTCAGATTGACATTTGGCTGTCCTTTTTTGTGCAAGGAGTTCTTTTTTAAAAAGGTGGGGAGAGGGAGGAAGTGCCACAGAATCTCCAACTTCCTGTTCCTGTCCAGCAGGCTCCTCCCAGTGCTCTGTCTATCTCCTGCTCATTCTGCCTTTGGATTTTGAGCTGGAAAGATCACTCTTTTTGTCTGCTGCATCATTGCAATTGGATTTGAGGATTTTTTAATTGGATATTTTACAAGTAAGTGGTTGTTGTGTCTGTTTGATTGGGGGCATTGCAGTTGTTGTAACTACAATTTATTTTTGGTAACTATCATTCCTTTTTTTTAAAAATGTTGTGGGTAGTAGTAGTCAGTAGTAGGCCCAAGCTAGTCATGGCCTCACGGGTGTGTGTATGATGAAGCAACTGTTCCTTTGGTGTTTTTTTAATGTATTTCATTTTCAAGCATCATTTAGGGCCTGGATGGCATTGGATTTTTTTGGGGTGGGCTTTCTGTTGTTGGGCCTGGCCTTGTGGCTAGTGGCCATTTAGAAGCCTAGGCCTGCAAGCTTGTCTGGCCTTGTCTGCCAACAGGCCTGCTTTCATCCAGTAGGATCAGAGCAGGTAGCCACAGCTTTATTAATCAAGTGTTTCTGTGTGGTATGTTGAATTTAGACATCTTTTAGGGCATGGATGGCATTGGATTGAGTTGGGAAGTGTGTTTTTTTGGGGTGGGCTTTCTGATGTTGTTGCGCCTGGCCATGTGGCTGGTGGACATTTTGAAACCTAGGCCTGCAAGCTTGTTGTCTGGCCTTGTTGTCTGCCAACAGGCCTGCTTTCAACTAGTAGGCTTAGATCAAGTAGCCGCAGCTGTATTAATCAAGTGTTTCTGTGTGGTCTGTTGAATTTAGACATCATTTAGGGAATGGATGACATTGGATTGAGTTGGGAAGTGTGTTTTTTTGGGGTGGGCTTTCTGATGTTGGTTGTCTTAAAGACATGCCTTTGTTGTGTGTGTCTGGTGTGTGTTGGTGTGCAATGCGTGCACCCTGCAGACCTTTTTGAGGCATGTGAATTTTCGTATTTGCATTTTGTTGCATTAAAAAGGCAGAGCAGTGTGCTTTAGCATGCATCCTTTGCCTGGCTTTTATAGGCCATTTGTCAGCTCCTGGTGTTTACCAGGCCCCCTGCTTGTTTGTGATTTGTGAGTGTCCATGTGGCTGGTGGCCTTTTTTTGTGTTGGGAGTTATTAGTGTCCTGCTTTTGTCATATTGGCCTGCATGGTTTTCCTATTGGCTTACTGCTTCCATCCATCCAGCCCCTTTGCCAGCAGCAGCTCCATGAATGATGAGATGCTCAAATAATTTAATGGCAAATAGGGTCCACCCCACTTCCATTACATTTTTATCTTTCCTATCCTTCCTGAGAGTGTAGTGTGTGTACACAGTAGTATAACATAGCCCTTGTTGACAAAGTCTCAGAAATGGCTAGACTATATCTGTTGTTTGCACTAGTACAGTAGTAAGTAACTGAACCACAACAACAAATGCAACATTTCACTGATGTTCTTCTCCTGGCTTATTTGCTTTTAGGTGCACAAAAAGCCAGAGGAGGAGGTGTCATCATCATCACCCGTTGTACTGCCAGCCAGACAGAAGTCCTGCTGCGCATCACGTCCACGTGTGACCAGAACTTGTTGTGCATCTGCGTCCTGCCTGACATCTGAAGAAGATGGCCCCAAAGAAAGGTACCAGGTCCAGTACCAAGAAAGTCGCCGGTGAGAAGAAGGAACAGAAAAAGGAAGTGCCATTAACCACGACTGGTGTGCCGGCCAATGTTTTTTTTGGCACCAAAAAAGTTACGCCTGCAGCAGCGTTGTCCGGGAACCAAGCTGGGAGCAGCACCTTAGCACCAGCGGTCCAACCCCACCAACCTAGGCCCAAGCCCTTGAGTGTCGCAGAGGTAGCCAGTCTACTAACGAGCAGCGATGTTGAAATGTCATTATCGCAAAGTAGTACACAATCAACGAAGGCGAAAACTCAGTAGATAAGTGTGCAGCCGCAACAAGAACAACAGCAGCCACAACAAGAACAGCAGCAACCGCAACAAGAACACCAGCAGCCGCAACAAGAACAGCAGCAGCCGCAACAACAGCCCACCATAGTAGTTGTTGCTCCTGACGTAGGGGCATTTCAGGAAATCGAGCTTCCTGCAGACAAAGTGGAGCAAACCACTGTTTCGGAAGATCTATTGTCTTCCAGACCACCAGCAAGGAAAAGGAGGCTTAGTC
The DNA here is from genome assembly GCF_964204655.1 of Triturus cristatus. Taxonomy (NCBI): domain Eukaryota; kingdom Metazoa; phylum Chordata; class Amphibia; order Caudata; family Salamandridae; genus Triturus; species Triturus cristatus. Next base: position 248,497,566 of record NC_140585.1, read on the forward strand.
CATCATCTTCTTCTTCAAGCCCCGCTTCTGATGATCGTGATGCCACTTGGCAGCCACCAGCTCAGTCTGAGAGTGATGCACGCCACAAGACAATGCTTCTGAAAAGGAAGGTCCCAGAAAAACTTAGAGTTATGGAGGTAGATGTAGAAGAGGGGGGTGATGTTGATGAAGACGAGCCAGTCATCACGCACATCACTCCCGCCCCTAAGGGATTGGAGACCAACATTCTCACCCTATCCAGAAAGGCTGCTACTGAGCGGGATGTAGCACGGATCTCACCAACACAGGTTACACCACCACTACCTCCAGCTGCCATATTTTCCAAGGCCCGGCAGGGACCTACATCCAGCTCAACCATCTCAGCAGGTAGTGGTAGTAAAAGTCACAGTGTAGCTGCACAGAGTCACATTCCAAGCACACCCTCCAGTTCATCTGGTATTGAAAGTGGCACATCCAGCAGTGTCAGAAAGTTCTCCTCCCAGTTTGGGACTTCTTTTCTGTTAGCACCAAGGAGGAGAACGTTGCTATATGCTCAATTTGTCGACAAGGTGTTCGGCGGGGTAAGCTTTGTACAAACTATGGTACCGGAGGCCAAGCAAGTCATCTCAGAATGCACCACACTATCGTGTGGGAGAATCACCTACTTCAGTTAAAAGAAAGTAGAAAAACTCAACCCATTGAAGTTGGTCAGGAAGAATCAGGGGACGATATTATTGCGGTGGAAGGTGAAGAAGAGGGAGGCATTTCTAGCCCTGTCCCCAGTAGTGTAGTGGTACCGCCCATATCCTCCTCAGTAGCATCTGAGTGGCACCGCAGTAAGAGCCATACACGAGTCAGGCTGAGACACCAAGGCGACCGAGTACCACAATGAGACAAACTGCGTTGTTGAGCCTAAGTGGGTTAATGAAAACAACAGCACCACAAAGGAAAGTAATCCAGCCTACCATTGAGAGCATGCTTAGGTTGGAGGGGCAATTCCAACGCAACCACTCAACGGCACGGTTGTACAATGCGAAGCTTGCTAAAATGTTAGCGCTGGACCTTCTCCCTTTTTCATTTGTGGAAGGGGTGGGTTTCCTTGAATTTGTGTCAGCCATCTGCCCTAAATGGAAGGTTCCCAGCCGGTCCTATTTCGCAAGAATTGCTGTTCCGGCACTACATCATGATGTGCTGGAATTGGTTGGACAAGCTTTGCAGCAGAGTGCTGTTCACAATATCCACCTGACAACAGACATGGGGACCAGTTGCCAAGCCACAGATTACATGTGCATCACTGCACACTGGGTCTCTTTTGTGGGGGTTAGAGATAAGCTATCTGAACGAGGTGCTGTTGACACAGCTGCGATTTTTAAATGTACTCGGAAACATGCAACTATAGCCATGTTCGCCATGGAGAAATCTCATACTGCTGTAAACATTTTGCAAGAGTTTCGCAGCAAGGTTTTTGAATGGCTGTGCCCAAGAGGGCTTAGTATTGGTTTTGTTGCCACAGACAATGGCAGTAATGTACTTAAGGCCATGGATCTTGGTTCCTATTTCAGGGTTCCGTGTTTGGCGCACTGCATAAACATTATAGTTCAAGACTTTCTGAAAAAAGAACCCATAGTCAGCAACTTACTGGCCATCTGCCAAAGAATATGCACTCATTTCAGCCATTCTTTTAAAGCTCGGAAGCAGCTGAGGATCATTCAACGTGAATATAGGATGCCAGTCAAAACACTCATCCAGGAGGTGGCAACACGTTGGAACTCAACGTATCACATGCTTGATCGTCTGTTTGAGCAGTACAGGCCACTCAATGAATATGTCATGCAAAGAGGGGATGCTACTGTGAAAGGCATGACCCTTCAGAGGGAGCAATGGGGCCTAGTTAAATGCCTGACTGAGATGCTTCGTCCTTTTGAGGTCTTCACACATGAAGTCAGCAAGGAGGACTGTACAATGGGCCAAGCTATCCCATTATTGCAAAAGCTAGAGCATCAGCTGAAGAATGTGTCTGAATCATACAAAGATGTAGAGGACAAAAAGAGAGCCTATGACTTGGTGGAGAGCTTAGCCCATCGCTTAGCTGAAAATACAAGGATAGAAAATAAAATTTTGACACAAGAACAGTATATTTCTGCCACAATTCTGGATCCATGGGCAAAATTTGGACTGAAGACATTCTTTCCTTTTTCAGAGATTGATGTTGCCCGCTACAAAACTTGGACAGCTGAGGCAGCGAGTAAGTTGGAAAATGAACGGCTGCTAATTAAAAGCCTGCAAGATCAACCCACAAGAAGTACTGCAGCAGGGTATGCAGCATCAAGTGCAACTTCGGAGGCTGAGGGCAGTGCGTTTGGATCTCAGCACTCACCATCACTATCGACAACAGCAACAATAACTGGATAATTAGGCCCAGTAGAATCATTAGATGATTGGTATATACAGTTAGGCATTAATAAGCACAGTGCTGATGCACAGAGAAAAGAGCCCAAAAGCTTAGCAGCAGCACCCCTGAACATTGAGCGGATGGTCCAGGCCTATCTGGACGACCCAACAGAGGTGTACATTGATCAAAACCCATTGCAGTATTGGTATAGGAAAAGGTCTGAATGGCCACTGCTCAGCAAGTGTCTCTTCCGAACGTGTTTTCAGTGCTGCTGGTTCCATTGTAACAGTGAGAAGGACCAGTCTCTCAGCCAAAAACGTGGAGAGGTTAACAATGATCAAAATGAATCAGCACTTCACACCACCAAATTACACAATACATGAAGCAAGGGAGGAAGATGAGGACAGCGGCTCAGGTGACGGAAGTAGTGTGTCACATGATTACCTACTACTGGCTGAACCCCCAGAGTTTGAGGACGAGCTGTACTTCCCTGACAATTAGGCTTGCACTTACTGTCTTCCTCCCTTTTTTTTCCCTTTATTTGTGTGTCTGTCGTTCCGGTTACAAACTTGTGAATCACAACAAATCCATTACCACCATCTTCTACTCTTCTTATTTCAATATAAAAGTTTCAGGTGTCTGCAATTTGACAGTACAGTCCTCCGAATCCAGCTCTTCCGCTCCATCATACTGAATCTCCCGCCTAAATCCATTGCCCTCATGAATGATGATTGGATGATGGAAAGTAGAAGAAAAAATAAAAACTTTCCTAGCCCCGCCAAAAGAAGTGGAGCATGAATCAGATGACTACTATAACTATCCCCCTTTCAGAGCCGAGAGAGACTGCCCATTAACTGAAAATGAGATGGAACAGGTAATGATTGATGCCATGCATTGGATGCAGAGTCACAGAGTGATTTTGTTGTTGTTTGTTGTGCATGAAGTTATGTCATTGTGCACTAATCAACTTTCTACATTACACACTAATCGTAACTCAAGGTGAATTTTCCCCTTCTTGCAAATAAGAAATTTGTACTTCTCCTGCAGCTTGATACATTGCTTTTGATTGAATACAGGAAGGGGACTCAATCTGCGCACTTAGTATGATTGACAACAGCACCGTCCATGATGATGATGGCGAAAAAGACGGCCCGTTAACTTAAGATGAGAAGGAACAGGTAATGAAAAGTGTACTAGTAGTCTTACTGTACACACTAAAGAGTGACTCAAGTCAATAATATTTCTACTCTTGTTGTGTAATGACAAAATTTTACTTCTACTGCAGGCCGATCTTCACAGTTAGTCAGTACAAGTATCGAAGATGATTGATGGAATAATAACAAGTCAGGAGGACGTTTCATGAGTGGCATAAAAGCCTAAAGTTAAACACGTCAACAACAACCACAGCAGTCCCAAATGTCTGTGTTGAGTGTAGCGGTTGGATGACTGCGGTGCATTGATTTATTAACTTAAATTGTAAAATGCTATGTTTGGAATGGATATGTGCTTTGCCTTTGCCCAACTCTTTAATAAAAAAAAAAGTACTCTAAACGGAGGATGTGCTAAGCAACGTGCCATCAGGCCTGTCACTGTGGGCCTGCTCTGTCCTGTTGTTGTTGAAGGTCAATGCTGGAAACAGACTGGAGTAGAGATGATGCATACATGCCGCCTCGGAAAGTGTTCTTGTTGAACTACACCATAACTTGTGCATGTGTTTCAACTTTGTTTCTCAATATCCCCTTTGTTTTTCCATCTACAATTACAGGCCGGGCCTTGCCCTATACTTGGGAAAACATTACAATGCACACTTACCTTACCAATAAATCTACATTTTTTTCCAGCCGGGCAGTGGCGAGTGGCAACACCCAAGATTGATGGACGAGAGGACCAAGAGGAATGCCGAGATGCAAATCCAGTCCACATTTTTGACCAGGATAACACAGTAACAGTATCAACTTTCATCTTCTTTTAAATAATTTGATTCATTTTTTTGTCTACAATCTTTACAACAGGGTGTTCTTGTTGTTATTATCATTAGGTTTGCTCTCTGTTTGTGATTCATCCCTACCAATATTTAAAAATTCTATTTGCTATCTGTAAAAGTATTAAGCCCGGAACAACAGAACAAGAAGTGTATGTAATCCGGGTCTCCTTATCAATCATCATCATGTATGCATTTCCTTTTTCTCCCTTAACATATTGATATGGATATGGTAGTCTTCAAAGATTGTCGTTTGTTTGTCCATGCATACTGTTTTTCATTGTCAAACCTTTCCCCAAACCCCCTTCCCATCCATTCAACAAACCCTAACCCTTTTTCCCCGGGCTGTGTGACTTATTGTCGAGGTGTGACTAAATTAAATGTACACCAATACTTAATCACACGCTTGCTGGGGCGGATGTGGCGCAAGCAGCAGTACTTCAATTTCAAGGCAGAGCGATGATCTTCTTCTGCTTGCCCACCCATGAGCAGTATATTTTAGAGGTGATTTTTATTTAACAAAGGAACATATACCTCAGCATTAATTGCCGGCATTGATTGGATTTGTTGTCATTCCTCATACACAGCACTAACTGTTACGCTGTAGGCCTAGTCAAGTGACTCGACACAACTATAGTTTGTAACTCTGTCTAGTAGGCTATCCCCACCACCATTATGTTTTGTTGTAAAATATTTTAGCATATTATTGTTGCTCGGTAAGTTCTGTACTGTACTTCATTCTACTACTCCTCGAACAGTCTCTCAAAGGCGACTGACTGTCTCATTTTCTTTATTTGCAAATGCTGCTGCCCTACCAGTGTCTACTACTACTACTATACTACCACCACCACCCCAATCATGGCATGTTAGAAAAAGGAAACCATCTTCACCATGCAGCCATCGCTGTGCCTAAGTCAAACATCAAGCAAATGTAAGAGAAGTTTGGGGGAGGCATAATTAATAATGGACATGTTTTCAATGAATTCACACACCCCTTTGAGTCCAGATAAAGAATGCATAGACTAGAAGAGAGACTGAAAGTACTAGTAGGACAACTCAATCAGTGAGGGGTGTCGCATCTATCTGTTTGTGTCTTACACAGTCAGCCAATTATTTAAATCAAACACTGGCTATGGGCGGACCTGCACCAGCAAGGAAACAGTATGATGTAAAACAGTAACCCCACCTACAAAACATTAACAACATTGCATGTAACGTAGAAATATAGATTTAATGTACCCTAACAAAAATAAACTATGTAAAAAAAAACACAAAAGCTGACCCACCCCCTCCCTAACCCCAACCAATGTCCGTAAGAAAGTCCAAATGTCCAAAATCCCAACGCCCAATTCCCACCCACCCAAACAAGAATGAAAAAAGGGGCAGAAGACAGGGACTAAGATGTGGGGCGGGATGGCAGGATGACACACATCTGCTCCTCTAGACGGGCGATGCGGCGCCTGAGAGCGTGGCAGTTGCAGCCACAGTGGGGGGGCACCAGAGATGGTATTGCGGTGGCGGGCAGCCACCAGACGGTGGCGCCGTACCGCTGGAGGGCAGTGGCTGGGGCCCGGGGCACTGGAGGAGGCTTCAAGTGCTGCAGTCTCCTCCTCCTCCTCTGCCAAGACCACCAGCTGCCGATATTCCTGCTGGATTCCCTCCAGCTTGCGGCGCCGTGCCTTGGCGGCCAACTCCTTCCGATCAACTTTGGAAGGAGTAGCTGTATATCAAAAAGAAAAAAAGAAGACAATTGTAAAATATACTCTTAGAAAAACAGTAAGACAAGTTAATTATACACATAGTGGCATGGTAGCACTATAAAGCACAGTACATAACATTTATTAAATCTCGCCCGTCCTTCTTCCTTCCACCCGTCTTTCACTTTTTAGTTGAACACCAGGTGATCTGATCTGACTTTTAGTCTTCTCCATAAAACTTTCAAAGCAGAGTTGAAATCAGATAGATGAGGCCATTGGTTACTCAATACTCCCGCCCCTATGCCAATTAAAGGGTGTCTTCACTCTTCAAACGTTCACAACAACTCTTACTTACTTAGGACATTGGATGGCGGGCGGACTTTGTCCGCCCGCCATCCTCACGCTAAAAAGGGACCGCCCGCCATAAGGGCGGGGGTCCCATGGGGACAATAAGGATGCGCCTGTCACAATGGTGGGCGCATTCCGTATTATTAACATTGTGGTGGGCGGTGCCGAAAGCACCGCCCGCCTCAATGCTAAAAATACATGTTGTGCTTTTCCAAGCACAACGTGACAGACCCAGCGCGGAGCCTGCCACGTTGTGCTTTGAAAGGCAGGGGGGTACCATATCATAGGTACTCTCCATGGGGGCCCGCAACGAGCACCCCAAGCATACTCCGCATGCCTTTCCGTGGCGGCAATGCCGCTACGGAAAGGCATTCCAAAATGCAGATTATATGGCTGGCGGTGTGTTCAGACACCGCCACCATATTGAACCCTTTTCCGCCCGGTCGACATGTCGACTGTGCGGAAAATCGGCAGACGGTTTCTATCCGCCGCGGACCCCCCAGCCATTGTAATAGGGCGAGGGGGTCTTTTTTACAAGGATGGCGGGAGGTTTGCCCCTGCGGGGTTGGCGGTGATATAACATACATCACTAGTACAAATCAGGTAGTAGTAGAGTAGACAGTAGTTGTTATATATGATCCCCCCTAGGGTCATTCTAGCCTTTGCTTAGTTAGCCCGAGCCATGCAACCATTTTACCTTTGTGTCTTTTATTTTTGCACATGTGACGTTACCTTGCAGCTTGTTGTATAAGACACCTTTGAGCCCACATGACCTCACACTGCTACTGTCTACGCGCTGCGTACAAGCGGTCAACCAAAACATTAACAAGCCACTTTTTTATGAAGTACTGGTGTACTGTTAGTCCATATTGCTTATCCATAAATGCTACACTTTTTAGCACGGCTGAGAAATGCTTGCAATATACTAACGCGCACCATTTCATTTTTTGCATTACAGACGGAATATTCCCTTCTACAAAACAGAGCTTTGCAGAGCTTATGATGCAACAACTACCAGTACTAGGTTCTTCTAAGGTGAGGGGTCCCTTCACTCAGAGATCTTCATTTATAAATTTATATAAACTAAATTCCTAGCGGATGGTGGTGCTTCCACCACTGTTCAGTTATCATGATTTAATTCCCAACTGTAAGTAAGTGTAACAATGTTTATTGTTTTAATGTTATTGATTTTCCTGTTGGTGCTGCATTATAATAGAACAACGTACAGAGCTTGTCAATTCAAAATAAACATTTTGAACTTACATAGACCTGGTGATATTTGGTGTGGACTTACACGAGTGAGTAAATTAAAGGAAGGGTGTGCATGTTCATTGCTTCCACGACTGAGAGGTTGGGTGTGTTATGTTCTGGGTTGTCTACTTGTTAGGTATCTTGGGGGGAAGGTTCGGAGAGCTAATAGTTATGACACAACACTACTATAACTAGTCGGGCAGGGGATTGTGGTGGGTTCTGAATTTCTGATTGAGGTGTGTGAGGAAGGTCCAACCTACCATCACCAACATCCTATTTTCTTGTGCAAAGGTCTGTGTGTGCAAAATCCCTACAACAGTAGTAGTATGTCCTATCATATCAAAATAGTATTAAATCTGGTTGGGCATTTGTTGGTGTGAGTTTTCAAAGCCTCAAGATTAACAAAGACTCAAGATCAATAAGACTAGAAGTAGTACAAGAGGATGACCCAAAGAACTGGACTCAATGGCTAGAGCTACTGGTGAATCTGAGTTTTATTTACAACCTCTCAAATAAAGAGTGGCCAACTGGGCAAGCTTAGCTACTACAGTACAGACAGACTGATAGTAGTAGTAGTACAGAGAGTCATCATAGCAGAGGCAGGGATAACAAGATTTTCAAAACAGTACAGATCGAAGGATAATTGTTGGTAAAAAATAGCATTGGGAAACTGAAACAATAGTTTGGGAAAAATATGGTGCAGTAAAAGTTATGGAATAAGAATTATTATTAAAAACAAGAAGACTTACTAGGGCCAGTAGAGGAGCCCTCGTTGGTGTCCTCCTGGTGGTGTTCTCCAGCCAACTGTGTCCCACTCCCTGTCTGCCTGCCCCTGGGTGCTGATCAGGAAAGATATAAGAAAGAGACAAACATTGATGGATGGTGTCAAACAAATAAAATATTTTTAAAGAACGGTAAAAAAACACGTATGTAAACAACAATTGCAATAACTAAAATGACCAATCTCATCTGGTCAACAAGTAGTATTGGGGGATTCGCGGATGGACTACTTACTATTTATCAACAGTAATCGAGTCTTCCATTCTGATTCCAGAATACTAACTAAGCCTAAGTACGATGTACCACCCGACCTAGCCCACCTATTCCAGGCGTGCCAATTGTACATTAAGTATGCATTTCCACTTCTTTTAGTCCTCAACAATGCATATGGTCAAATGGAGGACACATGACTACATTTTTTGTATACACCAAATTTTGGGATGATTGATTGATGCTGATGTTCTGCTAGTGCTAAGCCTATTACCACCACTCATTGAACAAACTAGAAAAGGTTCTAATAAAGACTGGCGTACTAGCAGCACGTGAAGTAACTGAGGGGGCATCACGCATATCACTAAAAAATTACAAACTCATACAAAGTTACTAAACCTAAGTTTCAATCCGCCCCTATCTCTTAGTGACAAGACAAAGTAAGGACTAGAGTCACTATAGCATTACGTAACTTAATTTCTCTAAAATAAACTCTTACATAATCACGCTAAGCCACCGCAAACGCAAAGTTGCAAACAAGTAAGATTAGTAGTAGCACAGAGGAGCACCTGCGTCATAACAATCACAGAAGATTTTTAAACGTAATTAACCTGGAATGTAAGCAGCAACATTCTAGCTGGTTGGAAGAAAAAAAGATATTTGCAATATATAACACAGAGCAGAAGAACAGACACAAAGTAGTAATAATTAAATAGTTACTCACCAAGACCAGGAACCTCCACTCCTAGCAGGTCCAGCAGGTCCTGCTCACGGTCCAGGATGTCGGACCACCGGTGCGTCAACTGCGCCTGGGTGCGCCGGACCCTAGAGCAGCGCAACACTGCCCAGCGCACCTTCCCCCATCGCTGTCGATGCTCCCGGAGCCCGTACCCGGACCTAGGCCTGCCACCTGCTGCCAGGGTTGAGGGGAGGTGGCGCTGCACAAAGAAGATGAGTGCAGCCAACTCCACCTCCCGAAATAAGGCCCGTGCCTGCACCCCTTGTGGGTCTGGCTGCAGCGAGCCCTACCCTTCGACATGCTTCTGGGGAGAGAGAGACGGGGCGGGAAAGAAAAGGTAATAAAATTAAATAAGTAAGTAAAGGAAATAAATAGCAGGCAATAGAAAAAGAGTGAAAAAGTACCTAAAAAAGACAAAAAAAGTAGACAAAACCCAAAAATATAGAAGCAGGAAAATAGTTAGAGAGATCATAAATAAAAAAGATTTAAAAAGTGGCTTGAAACAAACGATTGGAAAGATACAGAGAGGATTGAAAATCAGGCCCCAGAACCATGCAATAGAGTGAAAAACAAGGTTGCGACCACGTGCACAAGTTTGCGCGATATTTTCTCCCCGAGCACGCAAAAAGCGGCGCGAACAAGTAAAAACGTTCCCGAACAGGAAATACGTACCCAGAACGGGCGCGAGCATGCATTGCGCGATCTGGAACAGGAAGTAAGCATCGCGGGCGGGCGGGACAAGTGAAAACAATATGGCCGCGCCCGTGAGCAACCACATGAGTAAGTTGGCGAGCCGCGATCACGCCGAAAATACCACGAACGGGCGGGAAAAAAACGTCTGCGTCTTTGCGATATTTCTGCGTGTTTGCGGAGATTTTTAAAATTTTCGCGATAGTTTGCGAAAGTGAATTTTGCAAATTCCGCCCACCCTTAACTAAAGGTCATGAACGTCTCATTCTGATACAGATCTCCCGCTGACTCACATCCCCCCTCATGCCACCTCGAGATGTCCAGGGTCTCCTGGATATTCTGAAATCCCTTCAACCAACGGAGGGGTAGTGCTTTAGTGTACCGAGCCTTTCGAAGAACTATTACCACTGCCTGTTCCCAAACTTCCGTGACTCGCCAAACTATGTGCAGGCAGTCTTAAGGGACCTTTGAGCCCATCATTAAAAACCGTTGTAGTTGCATACCCTCATTCCATCTCCCTAGGAGGTCCCTCTCAACTGTGTATACCCGCATGCACCATTGCGCGGCATATTGCAATAATCCAGCAATGTAATATAATCGAAGGTCCTGCAGCCCCAGACCGCCCCCCTCCATGTCCAACTTGAGCGTTTTCAGCCTGGCCCTGCTCCGTTTACCAGCCCACACTAAGGAGACCAGGAGGCCATTCAAAGCATCAAACGTAGATTTAGGAATTTTACAGAAGGAGTTCTGGAGCCCATAGAGACAGCAAGGCAGGAGCATCATCTTGGAGACCGCCACTCTCCCCATAACCGACAGCCACAACCTATTCCAGAACGTTATCGGTGCTCATAACTCTGTGAGGACCCTCCCCATGTTCAGTTCAAACTGGGACTCCGGCTGATGGGCAACCTGTATACCAAAGTAACGTAATCGATCACACCTCCAGTCCATGCCAACAGCAGAGAGATCCCGACGTGTCACCTTCACCAAGGCCGTGAGCGGGAACAGTATAGTCTTCTGGGAACTAATACGGAGGCCGGAGGAAGATCCAAACAAATCTAGTATGTCCCAAACTGCCGGGATCGCCTCCTCTAGGTCACTGAGATAGAGAAGGGCATCGTCTGCGTACATCGAGACCACGTCCCTACGACTGTCCACCGTTATACCCCAGGGCTCCATATCTCTTTGCAATCGCACCGCCAGAGGCTCCATGGCCAAAGCAAAGAGCAATGGGATAATGGACACCCCTGTTTAGTGCCCCTTCCTATCTCTATAACTTCTGACACTTGTCTTCCGTTCCTCACTCTGGCCCTTGGCTTGCAGTACAACAATTTGATCCAGGCGATGTATTCGCTACCAAACCCCATTCTCCTCAGTACTTCCCAAAGGTAATCCCACCACAGGGTATCAAAGGCTTTTTCAATATCCAGGGTGACTACTGCCGCCCTGAGATCTGAATCTGCCACCGAGTGTAGGACATGCGACAAGCGATGTAAATTCATATGTGTTCCTCTCCCTGGTATAAAACCACATTGGTCCTCATGGACCAGTGAGGTCACCACTCTCCCTCTTATGGCCAAAACTTTGGCCAATATTTAGTATCTACTCCCAGCATGGACAGGGGTCTATATGCAGCCGGATACTCAGTGTTTTTATCAGTCTTGTGGAGCATGACAATTTGTGCCTCTCGCATGGATGAGGGAAGAACTCCAACTTGTTTAGCCTCGGCAAGGTGTCCAGTAAGCGCGGAAGGAGAATAACAGCATATGCTTGATAGAATTTACGGGCATTCCATCCTGGCCAGGCGCTTTGCACCGGGCCATACCCCGTAGGGCTTCCTGCAAGTCACCCAACTGGAGTGTTGCCTCCAGCTCATCTCTCTGCTGGTCCGTAAGTTGAGGGAGTGGGACACACCGAAGGATGTCACCCCATCAGACCAACCATTTCCAACATTCTCCCGGTAGATGCCATCCACGTGAGCAAATAATACTAAGCTGGCACCGACCTACGTGTTAGCTATTCCGAATCAGGGCAACGCAGTGCTAGAATCATCGGGGTGGGAGCTCTCGTTTTAGCAACCACGTGAGCAATCTCTCCCACCTGTCACCTTCTTTATGTAATAATTGCCGATATTCCTCACGGGTCAGGCAATCCAGTCTATCCCAAGTCTCCCCAACTATACGTTGCACCTGAAAAAGAGCCTCTGAGGGTCGATCCATCGCGCGAACATCGCGCTGCAATTTAGTCAACTTTTTCTCCGCCTCCATCAGCTCCAGTTCCAGGCGTCTCCTAGTGCCTCCCACTCTTGACAGGCAGTCCCCCTGGTGACCACCTTAAGTGTGTCCTATTCATTGCTTTTGGTTTCTGTGGTGGGCCAGTTCTTATTGAAATAATATGTAATGGTTTTCCTAAGTTCTTCTCTAAATACCTGGTCTCGTAGTACGAATGGCTGCAATCGCCATAATGGGACCCTCGGCCTACTCTTCTCAGGCCCCCACTCTAGCGACACAGGGGCATGATCAGATAGGAAGCGGCCCAGCACTACAGTCCCGCCCACACCACCACACACCTCTTGAGAAAGCAAGAACCGGTCAAGCCTGCTGTAGACCTCACGTGCCGGCGTATAGCACTTATACTGCCGCTCTCCTGGGTGCATTTCACGCCAAATGTCCATACAGTGGAGTCTATCCATCACTCCCCTCAGGGCCGCTGTCATATTCGGCTTAGTGTGATATTTAGGAGGATGTCTATCCAACGCACCATCCAATATGTAGTTAAGGTCACCCGCCCACACCAATGGTATCCAGTGGTAAGGCAGTAACCGGTTCTCCATATCATTAAAGAAGTCAGCGTCATCTATATTGGGAGCATAGACGTTCACCAAGCCTACTTCCATCCCATCCATATCACCATGCACTATCATGCACCTGCCCTCTATGTCCACTTTCGTAGCTGCGCAGCTTAAACGGAACTTGTGGAGCTATCCATATAGCCACCCCGCTCGCATAGCATAGGAAGAAAAGGTGGATGCGAACAATTGTCCCCTCCATTTTCTGTGGCGTTTCTGTGTCTCAGCATCTAGTAGATGTGTCTCCTGTAACATAGCTAGATGTGTCTCCTGTAACATAGCTACATGTGTACCCTATCGCCGCAAATATGTCTGGATTCTAAAGCGCTTCTCGAATTGAGCCCTCTCACGTTCCATGTTATGATTTTGTAGCGTCCCATGACCAACAGTAAACACCCACTCAAATACTTATGTTAGCAACCTGCCATCGGCCGCCATCGCTGCCAATAAACCCCATGTCTTGAACATTTGAAACCACCATCCCCCCGGGTAGACACTGCAATAAACCTTTGTGTATCCCCATAAAAACCACCAAATTGAAGCCCCCCTCACAAATTGTAAACATTAATGACAATGCAATTCCCATCCGTGCAAAGAAAAACAATAGCAAAACCAATAATACACTCGCACTCCACTCATACCTCGTGTCTCTCATGCTACCACAACCACTACACCTTGATACGTCAGGTAAACTCCTCTATCAGGTCTGTAGGTTGTGCTCCGCTCGGACCACCAAGTCGCCCGTCAGCCGAGCCCACCCCAGCCCGATCTTCATGCACTCCCATACATACCTCAGCCGCCCACAGTTAAACACATCTATGAAGGTTTAACACTATCCAGTCATACTCTACCACTCAACATGTAACAGTGTCCAATGAGAATAGTTCTAAGGTGTAGAAAGAGGACTACAGAAGAAGCTTGCAGTCATCTAAAAGAAACAGCCAGAGAGAACAGATAAAGAAGAAAGGAGCAAAGAGAAGAGGGGGAGGCGGCATAGGCCGCCCGCCATTCGTCTGTGTCCAGCTATATCCAATCATCCAGCCAGGTGTCGATGGGGTTCAGCTTCATCACCAATTAGTTCCCTGTCCACCAGTTATGCCGGTGTCTGAGCCAAGGGCCTCATACAGTCAAACTTTCCGTGTTGATCTTCTGTTGTCATCGGTTATACTTTTCGGCGCCTCAGTAGCCCCCCTGCTGAGGTGTATCTTCAACAGTATCTCCTGTACTTGTTTTGGAGCCCGTGGCGGTCACCACCTCTACTAGCACTCTGGCAACCTCCAGTTCTGCCTGCTGCGTCGCTTGGTCAAGTCTAAGAGACTTACTGCCCTCTCTTCCAGAGTGCGATTGTTCCAGTTCCAGGGATCCTTCCCTTCTGACCACCACTCTTTGCGTCGATCTCGAGGACCACCTGGGCCCCCGGCGATGGGCATTGCTCCTGCCCTCTTTGGAGCTGGTCGGGTGTATCCTCTCCTCTCCCCCTCTGGGGTCCCCGCTCTCCTTGGACCTCCAGCCAGTCCCAGACCGCCTCTGGCGTTGTAAAAAAGTGGTTCTATCAGCATGAAGCACCTTGAGCTTTGCTGGATACATGAGCATGTATTGTAAGTTCATAGCTCTGAGATTTTGCTTCCCCCGATGAAGGGCGTCCTCTGCTGCTGAACTAGGCGTGTGTAATCTGGGAATATATGGATTGTTCGATTCCCAAGGACCAGGTCCCCATCACGTCTTGCCGCTTTGAGGATACAATTGCGGTCCCTGTAGTTTAAGATCTTTGTTATCATCGTTCTGGGCGGTGTTTCCGGTGGTGGTGGCGCTACAAGCACCCTGTGAGCCCTCTCAACTATAAAGATGGGGGGGGGGGGTGTCGCTGTGGGGAATACCTCCTTAATCCATATTTCTAGGAAGAGTTCCGACTCTTCCCCTCGACTCCCTCGGGAAATCCAACAAAACGGAGAATACATCTGCGGGAGCGTCCTTCCGCGTCCTCCGCCCGGCGTTCTAGGACTGATGTCTTGTGAGCGAACTTCGTTACCGTTGACTTTAATGTGGTAATCTCCGTCTGCAGCACGCTAACTGTTTGTTCCGTAGCCAAGGAGCAATCCGCAACAGTACGGAGAGGAGCCTGCCGCAGTCCAACATCCAATGAGACTGCATCTATTTTTGCCTGGTCTGTTGCGCTGGATGTCTCAATTGCGGCAAGTATCTGTGTTCCTGTAGGCTCCGGCGCAGTCGACCCAGCTCCTGCCGGTTCCGTCCGCGGCAGATCCGCCCTCGGGAGGATTCCCTGCTCGGTGTGCTGGTCCATTTTCATCTGCTGCACATTTCTTTGGGACCTGTCCTTCCCCATGTTCGTGATTCTGTGTAAGATCGTGGGGGACTACGCAGCGAGTGTCTAGTGTATGTCCGGCGATTCTCCCCGGCGGTTGAGTATCTGCAGGGTTCCAGGGTTGTTCCCGTCTCTGGGTGCGCCGTCTTTCGTGTTCCGTTGCTTTTTGACTAAGCCTGCGTTCAATTGTGTAAGCAGGCTTCCCCATAGTCCTATTGAGCAGTGGGGGGGCGCAGGATCCGGACCCCCTAGACATCTATTTCAATCCCCCCATGTTCTTTTTGCGTTATCTTGGCTGAGGGCCCAATGCGGGGGATGAGTGGTCCAAAATTAGCCTTCTCTTTGCTTAAGACAGGTGGGTCGGCATTTTTTGTTTCCACTCCTCAGGGCTGTTGCTAGCCCCAGTAGCCTCTTCCAGACCTGACTGCATCCAAAGGGAACTCCAGCAGCCACTCCTCTGGCACTGTGTCCCCCTGTTGTAGCATACATTCACTCCACGCAGGCCTCCTCACCTCGAGTCTCTCCGCCGGGGGCTACAAGTCCAATCAATGCCCTCCAGTGGGCAGGCCTCTGGCGCTAGCATGCTCCGGGGGTGCCACTCCCTGAGTCACGTCCGCCCCTCCAGCCCAGCTGGTGTGTGCCGACTGCTGCTTGATTAGGTGGCTGCCGCTCTGAATTGAGAATCCACCCCGCTGAGTCTGCATCCGGGGACGTGCACAAGCTGTCCTCAGGGAGCCACAACTCGCTCCCTGGGCCCGTTCCGGACCGGATTCTTGGTCCAACGCCCCAGCTTCGAGTGCGAAGCCCAGTGGGTCCTTCCCCGCTCCGTCAACATCCGGCTCACTTCAACGCCGATGAGGGCGGGCACAGGCAGTCCGCTTCAGCTCTCTGCAGCACCGCCGATGGTATGCGCAGGCCCCCCTCTCCGGGACCCAACGCTCACTGCGAGTCCGTCCTGACAGCTCTGCTCCTCGCCCACCTGTCTCATGGGGTCACTTCCCTGTGTCCTGCAGCTTTCTGCTTCCGTAACCGCCTTAGGTGGGCTCCCACTCTCTGGCACAGCAGGCACCTCGTTCCCCCCCGGAGGCCTCATCTCCGACTCCGCTCCGCTGCACTGTAGGCCCAGCGCCAACAATCGGCCTCCAGCACGCCGCCGCTCCGCTTCCCGCCATGTATCACTTTCTTCTTGGCGACACTGGCGATCAGTTAAGATGGCATGGCGTCTGGATTGGGTAGGATCCTTAAGGATTATTTGGGCAGGCAACTTCAGAGCTCACTAAGCTGCGACTGCTCCGGTCGCCATCTTGGCCATGCCCCCCTGTTGAATATCTTTAAGGTCAATCATCACAGGATGGTAAGATCTAAGAAAGATATCCCATCAGGAAATCTTGAGAAAGGAGGGCATTTCATTGCCTCTGATATCAAACAACTGTTTGAACAAATCGGCCTAAATGAAAGATACAACACAGCCATGGAAAGCTAAAACAATCTATTTCATCAACCTCACTCAGCACTGGGCAAGTCATGCCTGTTTGGCAATTTACGGTGATCGCACCACTACATAAGAAGCCTACTCTTCATCCCAACTACTGATCCATTTCTAAGAAAGGGTATGTGAAAATTCATTCAAATTAGCAGACGTAAATCTCAATTCAAAGTATTATATCCTAGATAAATTCCAAGCCGATTTCCAACACGGACATGGACAGAATTGAGCCTAGGTTTTACTTCATTACTCCCCACTGACCAAGTGTTCTTGTCAGATCCTGTCATGGTTAACATATCTATGTCCTTTGCTATACTGATGGACATCCAGCTCGCCCTAAACCACAGTGTGGATAGTCAAACCCCAGCTGGAAATCGATCAATCAACCATGTGTTTGTTAAGCACGACTACTCACCCGTAAGGGTCTCAAGGCACTGGGAGTCGGGGGATTCGCAGGTTCCAGTCCATCAAGGAGGGGGTCTGTCGAAGAGCCAGGTTTTGAGGGTTCTTGCGAAGATGGAGAGCGATGCTGTCTGTCTGAGGTGGAGCGGAAGATCGTTCCAGGCTTTGGCCACGAGAAAGGAGAAGGAGCGGCCTCCCTATCTGGTCTATCTGGTGCAGGGGACCACGGCATAGGAGAGCTGGGCTGATCGTAGGGTCCTTTGGGGTGCGTGGAATTTGAGTCGGCTGTTCAAGTATGCTGGTCCGGTGTCTTGGAGGGCCTTATGAGCGTTTGTGAGCATCTTGAAGGTGACTCTTGCTTCAATGGGGAGCCAGTGGAGTGTACACAGGTGCTGGGAGATGTGGCAGAGTCTTGGCAGGTTGAGGACCAGTCTTGCGGCGGCGTTTTGGATGTTCTGTAACTTGCGGGTGAGGTTTTTGTTTATTACGGCATAGAGTGCGTTGCCGTAGTCAAGTCTGCTGGTGACCAGGGAGTGAGTGACGGTCTTACTGTGTTCAAGGGGGTTTCCATTTGAAGGTCTGACGTAAGAGGCAGAGGGTGTGGAAGCAGGAGGACGAGACGGAGTTGATCTTGTGGTCCATTTTGAGCTCTGAGTCCAGGATGATTCCCAGGTTGCGTGCGTGGTCCGTGGGGGTGGGCGGGCTTCCGAGGGCGGGGGGCCACCAGGTGTTGTTCAAGGCATCTGGGTTTGGGCCCATGATGAGTACTTCCGTCTTGTTGGTGTTTAGTTGTAGGCAGTTGTTTTTCATCCATTTGGCGACGGCTTCTATACCTTCTCAAAAGTTGTGTCTGGCGGTGTTGGGTTCATTGGATAGGGAGAGGATGAGTTGGGTGTCGTTTGCGTATGACACAATGTTGAATCCGTAGGTGCTGACGATGGGGGCGAGCGAAGCCATGTAGACGTTGAAGAGTGTAGGGCTGAGTGAGCACCCCAGGGGGACTCCGCAGGTGGTTGGTGTAGGGTCCGAGAGGAAAGGGGGGAGTCTTACCCACTGCGTTCTGCCGGAGAGGAAGGAGCGGATCCAGTCGAGGGCTTTGACTTGGATCCCTGCATCCTGGAGTCCGCGTATTAGGGTGCGGTGAGAGACTGTGTCGAACGCCGCTGAGAGGTCGAGGAGGATGAGGGCTGCTCTTTCTCCTTTGTCCAGTAGGGTGCGGATGTCGTCTGTTACAGTGAGGAGGGCGGTTTCCTTACTGTGGTTTTTTCTGAAGCCGTATTGGGAGAAGTCAAGGATGTTGTGCTCTTTGATGAATGTGGCGAGTTGGCTGTTGATGGCTTTCTTGATGACTTTTGCTAGGAACCGGAGCAGGGAGATGGGTCTGTAGTTTTTGAGGTCGGTGGGGTCCGCCGAGGGTTTCTTCAGGAGGGTGTTGATCTCGGCGTGTTTCCAGTCATCGGGGAAAGAGGCGGTTGCCAGGGAGCGGTTGATGGTGTTGCAGAGCATGGGTGCGATGGTGTCGGCAGCTCTGTTGAAAATGTGGTGGGGGCAGGGTTCTGTGGAGGCCCCGGATTGGATTGACTTCATCGTCTTCAGTGTGTCTTCGGTGGTGAGGGCTGTCCAGTTGTCGATCGCTGGCTTCAGGGTGTCGGGGTGGTTGGTGAGGGTTCAGTGTGTTGGTTGTCTTCGTCGAAGTTGTCGTAGATGCTCTTGATTTTGTGGTGCAAAAAGGTTCTGAGTTTGTCGCAGAGGTCTTGTGAGGGAGGGATGTCGGTGGACTCGCTGGTGGGTTGGGCGAACTCCTTGATGATGTTGAAGAGTTCTTTGCTGTTGTTTGAATGAGTGGAGATTCTGTCTTCAATCGCTTTTTTCCTTGTTTTTCTGATGAGTTGGTGTTGGGCGTTGGTGGCGGCTCTGAAGTTGTTGTGGGCTTTTGTGGATTTGGTGTTCCTCCAGGCCTTCTCGAGGCGGCAGCAAGTGCGTCTGGACTCTCGAACTTCGGTGGTAAACCATCTAGCTTTCTTGGTGTGTGTGTTGTTTTTCTTGAGGGGGCTATGGTGTTGGCGCTGTCAGAGATCCATCTGTGCAGGGTTCAGGCTGCGGTGTTGGGGTCGTCATTTTCCGCGATGGTTGGGGTGGAGTTGTTGAGTGATGAGGTTAGCTGTTCGTCGGTGATTCTGGTTCAGTTTCTTCGTGGTAGCAGGTGCTAGTGTCTGTGGATGGTGTGTGTTCTGAAGGTGAAGTGGACGCATCGATGGTCAGTCCATGGGAGTTCGGTGGTGTGGCTGAAGTTGATGGAGTTTCCTGTTGTGAAGAGGGGGTCGAGGGTGTGTCCCACTGAGTGCGTGGGTTCTGTCACTATCTGGCGGAGTCCAATGTTGTGGAGGTTGTCCAGGAGGGATGTGGTGCTGGGGTCCAGTTGGTTGTTGAGGTGGAAGTTGAGGTCTCCCAGTAGGGTGTAGTTGGTGGATGCGATGGCATGCGGGGAGATGATGTTCGTGATGGAGTTGGCGAAAGGCCCGCGGGGTCCAGGGGGTCGGTAGATAAAGGTTCCTCGTAGGATGGAGGTAGGGCTGGCCAGTATCTTGAAGTGAAGGTGTTCCATCAGGTCTGTGGGCTCGTCGGGGAGTGTGCTCAGGCGGAGGGTGGATTTGTGGACGATGGCGATTCCTCCTCCCTGTCGGGTGGGGTGGTCCTTCCTGGAGATCTTGTATCCTTGGGGAAAGGCGATGGCGATGTCCGGTCCCGAGGTGGTGTTGGTCCAGGTTTCGGTGAAGAAGCTACGTCCGGGGTGGTGCTGTCAAGGAGGTCCCAGATTTCAGTGGCGTGTTTGTGGAGGGATCGGGTGTTGAGTAGGATGCGTTGCAGGGTCTTTGGTTCGGTTGTGTTCTTGCGGGCAGGGCGCGCTGGGTCCGTGGTCTCGGCGGTGCTGCAGGTGTGCCGGCAGCGGTGGCAGCTGAAGGGTCTGTGGGTGTCGGCTGGTGATGCTAGCTTGCAGTTGTTGTTGTGGCCTGGGTTGGGAGCATGGAGTGCCGCTGGGTCGTAGCATTGGCGGTGCGGCGGTCCAGGGTTCCTGGCGCTGGTCGCGGTCGGGTCGCTGACGGGCACAGACGGGCTTGCCTTTGGCACGCTATTGAGTAGGGGTCGGCGAGGGCTGGACAGTTGGGAAGCGGGAGCGGAGAGGGGAGCTGGATTGGGCCTGTTGCACTAGAGGGGGAGGGGCAAGAGGGGCAGCAGCGGCAGGGAAAGGTAAAGGGAGGAAATAAGGAGTAAAGGAAAAGGGGAAATAAGCAGAAATAAAGTAGAAAAGAGCAGAGATGCAGAAAAGTGCAGAAAGGTGAAAAATAAATGAGGGTAGAAAAACGAGTGAAAACGAGTGAAAGATGGAGCGAGAGGAGGGAGACAGAGATCCACTGGACCACCAGGGATGAGGCGCAGGGAAACCTGCGGGTGGAGAAGGGCCTCCATCACCAACACTCGAGAGTGCAGGAGCAGACCTCACTTAATGGTGGAGCTGAGAGGGTGGGGGAGCAATTTCACTGACAATGAGTCAGTGGCCTTGCGATAGCAAGAACACCAATCCTACGTTACCTTCTACCAGGGAAGGAAATATCCTGGATATGGAACACTCTCCTGCAATAATGCAGTCATTGGCCCCTGTGGACTCTCCTCTCATTTTGCCCTACTGGAGTCAATAAAGTCAGGCTTGCCATTAGACCCTATTCCCCAGGCTAAGCTGAGTGCCCTGTGTTATTTACAATATAAGTCCGGCCTCAGCGGATCTGAAAAGCTGTAACCTCACCCTGTTCTCCTACGCAGATGACCCCCAAAACATCTTTTCTCTGTCATCTGAGTAGGAATACAACTCTGGAGATCTAAACTCCTGCCTCAGTCTTATCTCCTCCTGGATGAATACGAGCTCTCCAAAACTAAATGGTGACATGATCAAGGCAATGGTACTGGGCAGGAATCCCTGGCTCTGGGGACCCCAACACTGGCCTGCTACTTTAGGGGCTCTTCCAGAACCAACACATAAGGGGAAGAACAAAGGCTTCTGGTTGGCTCCACCCTGCCCGTGAAGCCACAGGTGACCAAAGTAGCCTTGACATGTTTGCCGTCATGAAATGGCTAAAAAAGATCCTGTGGATGCTTCCTTTCTTGGCCCAAAGGACAGTCATCCATGCCATGATCTTATCAAGGTTGGATTATGGCAACATACTGTATCTTGGAACAGACATGGCTGTGATAAGACATCTTCAAGTGGTCCAGAACTCTGCCGCAAGGCTTCTGTTCTGGCTCCCTAAATATGCCTCAGTGTCTGGTTTACTTTGTGACCTTCATTGGCTCACAATGGACAGGCTACTCTATTTTAAGGCACTTAGCTTTATGCATAAAATCAATTCTTGGTCAGGACCATGGTACCTGCAAAAACTGGTGGCTCCTTACCACCCCTCCCTTGCATTGTGCTCTAGCATTCGTTCCCTATACACAGTCCCAAGAATAAAATGGACTCGGATGGGTGGGCGTTCCTTCTCTCTCCTAGACCCTAAGCTATGGAATACTCTCCCTGAGTCCCTGAGAAGCTGTACTCCTCTAACCATTTTCCGCAAGGACCTGAAGACTTGGTGAGTTCAAGCTGTTTGTCTCCGAGCTGCCCTTCCTGCCATCAATGCGATGGGAACCCCTCTTTGGGTAGCTGCGCCCTATATAAAATTTTCATAATAATAATAATACACTTTGCGACACATTTCTGTCAGACAGACTAAAGTCCTATTCTGGCATCTGTCGTCGATTGAGGTTTCTCCAACCTCCAGAAAATGTTGAAAGCTGTTTTTTTTAGATTTGTTTTTGGTTTCCTACAAACATTCACAGGCTATAGTCATTTACAATACTTCAAGAAAAAAGAAACTCAAACAACACAGTGATTAATTGTCCGATACAATTCATTCACTTTCGAAGCAACCCAATTTTTTCATACTTATGTAGTTTATTCATTTGTTTAAAACATAATTTTCTGTTTGACATATTCTTTTCATTTTCTGAAGTCAAGAATGGAACTGCAGAGGATCTTTGCCTTTCTTCTGTTCTTTAGTTTCTGAAATCATGGATGTTTACTCAATCTTAAGTGTTGATTTTCTAGAGGGACAGGCTCCATTCTTTGGTTTTAGTGTTGTTAGCGCTGAGATGCCTCTCGAGGCGCTTTACAATTAAGTTAATTCATTCACAGTAGCCCAGGGCACCCCCCTTAAGCTTGGAGCCAGGGCTAGACCAGTCATTGTGAGGGTGATCAACTACAGGGACCGTGATGCTATCCTCAGAGATGCACCTCCAAAGGGCCCACCAGCCTGTGAAAATACCAGTCATGCTATTACTGAACTACACACAGGAGCGAAAGCGGAACTGCACGAATTGAATGTCCAATATATATTGTTATTTCCAGTGAAATGGAGAATTCTGGCTGAGGGCAAAAATGGCATTTTACATTTTACATTACCAGAGGAAGTCTGGGAGTGGCTGGAGGAATGGCACTCAGTGGAGAGGAATAGACAGAGAAGGGACCGGTTCCCACTACAACGCAGGGAACCAGGTATCATATAACCAATGTAAGAGGGAGAGGAAACGCCGCAACAAGATGAAGAAGATGAACGGGCAGAAAACAGGGGCTCGTGACCCGAGAGCTGCAGACTAGAATTGTCAGGGCGACTTGGAGGTGGGAGACGGCCTCAGATTGGTGGCCTTGGCGCTTATGTGTATTTAATTTCCGTGATTGTTTTCTCCTTTGTAGGTCACAGAACGACTCAGAGAACTGCAGACATTGCACTCACATAGATATGATAGGTTAAAATGTTGTACAGGGGAGGATGACAGGTGTCTCAAGTGTTGGAGCAGCAGGGAATTTCAAGCCTGCAGCATGAGGCAGTGGGAGTGGGCAAACAGTTGGGTGGGTTGGGTTTTTTTGACCTCTCCTGGTGCATTTGTGCACAAGACCATTAATCGATGGCTGGGGGACTGGGGTTCTACAAACGCATTTTCTTTTACCAGTATGGCAAGTTAACACTGATAGGGCCGAAGGATTTTAATGTGGAAAGGTAAGGATTGGGACATAAATTGAAGAGAAGGACGGTGGTATGGTTCCTTTCTATACAGGATCCAGACCTGATCCTGTTACAGAAGACACACCTAATGAGCAACAACTGCTGGTTCATAGGTAAGGGTGGATACAGGGTTGTGGCCCACTCTGGATTCACCTCTAGCACATGAGGGGTGGGAATTCTGCAATGCAGATTGCTCCCACATTCAGTTAAATAGATCTTGGCACACAGGAAGGGATGTTACACAGCAATCCTAGGGGAGTGGAATTGGGAAAAGATGGTGGTGGTGATGGAGCAAGGACTCGCATAAAAAGAGACTGGCTTGGAAGCAATCCTCTCCAATAACTCGTAACTCCGTAATAATTGTGTTTGTAAATACTAATCTGCACCAAAATTCGTACATATAAATCTAGGGGAAGCCAAGTGTCAATGAAGATGGATGCTAAACGCGTGATTCTGCATTGCACATGCGTCTACTGCATCTACGTAGTATGACGTACTATCGCTTGGAGGGAAATTTTTGCAGCTGCGCAGTTGCTTTTAAAATAGCCGCTTGAAACCCACATGATAATGCGCATGCTTTGCTGAAACTAAACCATGCAAGTTTCCTCAAATGCTAATGAGAGAAAGATTTTTATAAGTTAATGGAAGTAGAGTAGAAATAGGTGGTATACAGTGAAATCATTTATTTTTGATTTTAATATTCTTTTTCTTTGACCTATCTATTAGTTTATATTTGGGCCTCCAAGTGGGACTGACGCTTGTGTACCATGTGATTATTTCACATGCGCAGTAGTAACAAGCCAGGAGCTGCCATGCAAAGCCTTGAATGCCATCCAAAAGAAAACAGCAACATACCCTGGGAACCAGCATGATGTCCTGTGAACGGAGAGGATTTTACACCATATTGCATACATTGTATTGATTAAGATGTGAATACGGGTGGGAAATAATGCTGGGGAAAAATAAATTGATGGGAGGGTCATTGAACAATAAGCTTTAGAACAAAATATAAATTCTTGGCATGGTGTGATGATCATCTCCCCTTGTTTGTCCAATCAGAATTAAGAGTTTCATAAACTAGAAACATTTAGGGGTGGTGTATAACATTAGAAAAGTATAATTGAGGTAGTTTAGTTAGTCAGATACGGAACAATTCGCTCATGCTGCAGAGATGCTGAGTGACTGAGATGCTGTCCGAGAATTGATTAGATCCTAAAGCAGAACCGAACTCCAGAACTCAGAGACAAAGCTAAATTAAAAGAACATCGCACAAGAATCGAGGAGGAAATTAAGTAAAGAGCTAGAAGAAGATCGCGGAATAATTGGGGAGGAAGAGACTATCAGAGAGGGGTGCGACACAGGCGTCGGAACTAGAAGAGGTCACCTATCCTGTCCTGAATCCTGTCCTGAAACTTTGTCTCCTGACCTGTCCCAGGGGACCCATTCCAGCTCCTAGGCCAAGGGGTTGGTTTCCACACCATCCTAGGTAACTATAATTCTGTGTAGTATGTCATTGTACTGCTATCTCTGTTTCTCCCTTTTCAGGTACTGTCATTATTATAAGAACTAGGTCCATTGACTAGAGGATATTATATACGGACGGAAGGGTTGAGAAGAATTGGTGAGGTAAAATTCATCTTGCAGGTATTAATACAAATAAATTGATCCGAGCGGTGCTTATTAGCTTATGTATGAATGTTTATGGGCCCAGGTGAGTATGTGAATTGTGTCTATCTTTAGCTGGTATCGCCCGCTCCATCAGTGGTGCCCCTGTAATTTCCACCATGCTTGAAGTTGGTTATGTTGGAGCGAATGGGGACATAACACAAATCCCACACAGGGCTCTTGATCATGGGAGGGGACTTAAACCTGATGATGCACTTTGACATAGATAGAATCACAACATCTAGGCTCCCGGGATGAGATGACAGGAGACTACAACACTTTGTCAAAGCTTTTGGACTTCTAGACACACACCCCGACACACAAGAATACTCAAATCTACCAACTCTCAGGCATTCACTCTCTAGATTTGTGTACTTTTTCCAAGCCAATATTACAGGGAAGTAGATATGGGAACACATGTTTTCTGCTGTGAGGAATTTCAGCCACACTAAAATCCACAAGTATCAAAGGGAGGCCTGAATGGAAGCTCGGTCAATGAACTTGGACATTAGGACCCAAATGGGACAAACCACAGATAAAAACTTTTAGGAGAATTCTCGTTCAGTAGCCTCAGTGATCCTATGGGAAGCATACAAAGTGGTTATAGCCATTTCAACTGGGAGATGTTGGGAAAAGAAATGGATGGTGCAGGAGATGGAACAGCACCCGGGCCAGTGCGAAGCAGAGTACATACAGGATCTGAGAATTGAACTGTCCCACAAAGTTGAGCTCTTGGGAGAAGAATACAGATAGTAGAGGAGGATGCAAACACATTCTTTTGAGCAAAGCAATACAATTTATATAAGCTAGTCAATAAGGCCAGCCTATTAGTGGCCGGGCTAGCACACAGGGAGGACAGCCTAAGATTGGTTGGGAATATAATGATGGATACCGTAAACTTGTTAGAATCAGGGAATGATATTACACATGTTTCAATAAATTTCTCCTCTGTAAGAAAGAGGGGAGGAGGGTACTTGAAGCTGGTTTAGGAGGTCCAGAGCCTGTACTCTTATGGGTAAGTCAAAGAATCAAAAAAGGGGGCTTCTGTTCCTGAGAAAGGAGAGAAAGTGTTACTAACAGGTGTGTCCAGACCTATGTCATGAGGACAGTCAATGAGACTGTCTCATGTTGCCCTCACACATCCCCAAGGGGATGTCATGCTTTATCATAGGGCGATGCTTCTCGTTGGGCCGACGCTGCAATGCCCTACGGGTCCCCCAAAGGGTCACTTTGGAGGAGATCTTTTTCAGAGATGCCGTAAGATGCGTGCAAGTGAGTTGACTGGTGTGGTGGAGTAGTGGAACATGGTTGTGGGTTAAAAACTGATAGGGGAGGTCACAAACTATCCTTTAATAAAGTAGACCGCCCTGTCAGAAATAAAAACCTATAACAAGCAAATGCTACCCTAGCGGTTTGAAAGGAATTCTGGTAGTCAGTGTCTAACGACTATGCAGGGAAAGTACCCTAAAGTGAGGCGAAGGCCTCACTCTGGTCTCCCACTCAGTGATTTATCAACATGTTCTGCGCCTAAAAGGTGGTCTGAAGGATCCGCGGCGCTTCATCAGGACATCAACATATATAATGAAAAACTACCCCACACAATTGTGGTGCCCCTAAGGTGCAACCTACTGTCTGTGTGGTTCAAGGTCCAACCAGTAAAGATAAAGATATATAAAAAGGAGAAAGAGGTTACTGTGTCTATGATGTAACAGGGTTTTTGCTGCCATAGGTGTACAAAGGCGGATGATTGCGGGAACTGGCTGGTAGCACGATAAGACAGTTTACATGAAGATTTTAAAATGTTAAAAAATGACACGAGTAAACACAAAAGTAGGACACCAATTGACATAAACAGACACAAATGTAGGACACCAATTCCGTGCTGTGGCAGTGATGTCCACAATGAATGTTGTCACTGCAACACTGGAGCGCTGTCAGGCTTCAACAGCGAAACAATGAGAGCGTCCCACAATGAGGGGTTAGTGTCTGCCTGGTGTATGCCTCTTCATAGAGGGCGTGGAGATGTGACACCAGCAAATCAACCCCATTTTGTTTTTAACTACTGCAAGGCCTATCTCTTCCATGGTATAACATTGGGATTACCTTAATACATGTTTTAACTGTTATTCTCAATGTGGAGGGGTAGACTTTTCAAGTTTGGTGTTACTGAAAAGTTGGCATTTACTTACTTTAGCCATTTGGTGCATAGTGCCTGTCTCTGTTCAGTCTGGGTTGGGTGACAGCTGGCCTTTGTGCATTCCCTCTAGGCAGTAACATACAAAGGGAGCTATGGTGTGTCTTGATGGGCCTTCCTGGGAGATGGAAGGCAGGAGCTGTCACAGCCTCACACTTACACCTGAATTGGATGTGTATTGTCCCTACACAAAGGCTGCATACCACCAGTGTTTAATTTGAGCCGGTGCTTTACGGTGCTCAGCACCTAATTTTCAACACCATACTTGGAACAGTCCACCACATGGTGGTACTGCTCATCTAATTTAGAGATGAGCAGAACAACGGTAGATTAAGATTACAATATACATTAAAATTGTTAATGCCTGCCTCCCCAGCCATTCCTTTTGCTTTGGGGACCTGGAATAATCTGAACTGTCGCATTTACATGTGAGAGAGATGGTTAGTAGTCTTTTTGGCAGTGATGACAAGGGCGATGGGTGGTGCAAGCTGAAGTGGCCTCCTGGTCAGAGCCCTGGCACTTAATATTTTAAAAATTAAGCACTGCATACCACCCTGTAGTGAGTCTGGAGCCAGGGATGGAACGGACGACCTATGTGCACTTCAAAGCTTTCTTTGTAGTTCCCCCACTTCAAAGGCACAACTGAGTTTAAGTCCTGTACCTCTGACACCATAACTTCAGTACACAACTGGACCTGTGACTACTCTGCCAGGAAGAAGAGCTGATGTGCTGTTGAAAGGACTGCCACTCTGCTAGACTGCTGCTTTGCTGGACTTCTGCCTTGCTCTCCTTGTGCCTTGCTGAGCTGCCCTGCTTCCTCCTGCTCTCCTGCCTGGGTGAGAAGGACTGGACCTGCATCACTTGAACCCAGAGTGATTCCAAGGGCCTGCTGGCTTCCCTCCTGTTCTGAGTCTCAAGGATATAAAAGACTTCAACTACCTGCATCTGGCCTCTACATGTTGTGAGTCTGCTCTGCCAAGTGGCACCACTCCAGTCCTGGACTCTTGGAAGTAAGACCTAAGGTGCTTCTACACCCAGAACCCACGCATCCTCATTGGAAGTGCGTGAGTCTGAACCAGTGCATCATCATCAATGTATAGAGTGGACCGAAGCAAGCCCTTCAGTACCAGCGCATGGACTTCGGAACCAACCCATCACCTACTGCAGGAGCAGCAGCCTTGCATCACATTCGGAAGCAGAGCTTCACACTCAAATAGACGCATTGACACAGTTGCGTGGAGAAAAGTGACGCATCTTGTTCACTGCGTGGCTCGATTGTGACGCCTCACCTCGGCTGCTCTACTCATGCTTGTCGACCATGAGGAAGCATCCCTGATCAAGCCACTTTGTTTCAGGTGGCCCAAGTGGGCCCGTGTATCTTGCCTGTGCTCCATCGCTATCTGCCTGAACTTTTGACTTTGCCCTAGTCTAGCATGACCAGATAACCCATTTAAGCACTTATTGATTCTAAGCTCTATTTTACATTCATTCTTTAGAAATTCATATCTCGACTTCTACTTGTTGGATTTTTATCATTCTGGTTTTTATTTATAAAATTATTCTTTAGTTTTCTAACCCGATATGGAATCTTTTGTGGTGTTTTCCCTGTGTTTCTGTTTGAAGTGTTGCACAAATACTTTACACATTGCCTCTTTAGTGAAGCCGGACTGCTCTGTGTCAAGCTTACCAGAGGGTGAGCACAGGATAATTTAGAGTGTGTTGTGACTTACCCTGACTGGGATTGTGGTTCCTGGTTGGACAGGGTGCATACCTTTGCTAACCAGTAACCCAAGGTCTTACAGTGAGAGTAAGCATTAGTGCTGTTACCTAAAGGGAGTTTTGTCTCTGTCGGATAATGAGACAGGGATGTCCACCTCATTGTTGTAGGCTTTTGAGGAAGAGCCATTGGCCAATTGGGTGCAATGTGACGCACAACTACGGGGGTTCAAGTGGGATAAGGATTGGGAAGAAATGATTTCTTTATATGGTACTAAAAATGCTTAACATATTTTGAGAATCTGCAAGGAGCTGCATAAACTGTCACAAATTGTTAGCGTTCCCACTCACTTCCTGGCAGCCTCCTGCAACATGGTTAGGCCGGTTACAGTGGCGCTACATGGGGCCAAATACCTAGTGGTCTATTGTCACCAGGGGTCACGCGGTCTGCTGAGGGCTATGAGACAGATGTTGACCACTGGAGAAAATTCCCACTGTCAACACTGGGAAGGGCCGCACTTTATAAAATGATCTCACTGCCATAATTCCTTTATATGATGAAGAACACGCCTTATGAGGTTCTGAACATCTTTTTCCAAAATCCCAGAAGTGTGGCAAGTCTAATGTTATGGGACTATGGGACTGGGGCATCCCTAGGGAAGCACTGCATGTGCTGATGAAGTCTCCATTTAAAGGGGACATAATCAGCAGTGGTTCCTCAATAGTAGCGGAGGAGTGCCCCTCCCCCCACACACTGCTGCGCAGAAAGCTGGAAAAAAAATGGTAATAAAATGGAGAGGGCAGGGCGGGGCCAGTGCGTCATTGCTGCTGATTGGCATGTGCGCAATGACGAGTGCCCCATCAGTATGAATTGCACATGTCGGTTTGACCGGCTACCTTGCTATGGCCAAACCAACACATGCAATTCAAACTCTCCAACCCAGCTGTCTTAGACAGCTAGGTTGGAGAGCAGAGACGGGTCTTCAATGTGCTTCGGAGCGCTGGGGCAGCCTGTTCCAGCCAATCAAGATGCTTCACTCAGTCAGCATGAGAGCAGTGTCTGGATTGGATAAGGACCGGTGGGAGCTGTGGGACCTCATGCTCGGAGTAGTCTGGAGCCGGGGACTGGAGAACACTGAGGACGTGCTTCAGGCTAAGGTAAGTGAAGCTTTTTTTTTCATATTTAAATGTTTATTTGTATGTGTGTTTTTTAGTTGTATTTATGTCGACCCACCATTTTTGTGGGACACCAACCACCGCTGGGCATAACCTTAGCAGATTTGAAACTTTATTACAGTGTTTCCCTGCTCCTGATTGTGAATAATTGGGCATTTGCTGCCTTACAGGAACCCTCACTTCAGGAGGACAGGAGGGCCATGATTTCTCGGGGTATCCCAGGCAACTATATGGTGGAGGCATCGTAGGCCAGAGATAGGCCCTAATGGCTACAGCATTTAAAATTAGGAGAATGGCCAATCAGGCACTAGGATTAATTTACACTGGAAACATCTCTGTAGGATTTGGCCCTGTTCCCAGACCTGACTAGTTTGAGGGGCTCTCAAAAGAAGGGGGACCTCCTGAACATATCTAAATTAGGGGAAATAGAGGGCCCCAAGGGTCTGCTATCATTTGAAGAACTTTAATACAAGCTAAAAGGCACTGTGGGCTTGATTTATGAGGTTTTGAGATTCCTTGCTGCGCTGTCTACGTCAAAACAAAAGGGCAGGAATGCACCTTATCTACGTGGTAGGGCGCATCCCTGTCCTTTTCCCCAGCGCAGGTGCACAATGGGCTGCCGTGTGCCAACGCAGGCACCCTTGCCCCATAGTGCAAGGGTGCCTGCGTTGTGGGGCTGATTCATTTTGTGCTAGAAGGGATACCTTCTTGCACAAAATCAATCAATTCAGGCGATTTCCTTTTTAGGTCTCGCTGAGACAGCGAAAGCTGTCTGTTTGAGACATTTTGTAAGTGGGTTTTCAAAAGTGCTACCCACATGGTTTTGCTGGCCTAGAGCTTGAGTGCACGATGACGTGCACAGCTGCTCCTTGCATTCCCCCCTCCCTTCTCACCCAGCCCTTTGATGCTCTGCTCGTATCTCCCTCCTCCCTGGGCGTGAAGGGAGACAGAGCCATCCTGCTTGATTAATGGCTTTGCATTGCCATGTGTTCCAGCAATAAACATGCCCGAGGCACCAGCCGAGCCAAAGGCACACGGAGACATTCTCTTTACCCTCGTTAGTCGATGTATC
The DNA here is from genome assembly GCF_964204655.1 of Triturus cristatus. Classification (NCBI taxonomy): domain Eukaryota; kingdom Metazoa; phylum Chordata; class Amphibia; order Caudata; family Salamandridae; genus Triturus; species Triturus cristatus. The sequence continues at coordinate 248,528,610 of NC_140585.1, forward strand.
TCTATTTCATTTAGAAGCTCTTGCTTTTCCTACCTTTCTGCCCAGCGATTTGCTTGTTTTTTTTTGTAGCCTCCACACACCATACTGTATTTTATCGATTCTGTGATGTTCTCACACATTGTTTTAGCATAATCCGTGTCTCCCTCATACATATTGATCATGTTACTTTACTAAATAATTCTGGCTACCCTTACATGAACCCTTTACCGTGCTCTTTCGATTTTCTTTTGCCCCATACTTACATTTATCCTATATCTGTACTTATATTTTCTTGACCTCTTCAGTTATATATACTTTTCATTATGTTACACGGTCTCTATTTAATCACTTCTTCTCTTTTGATCGTTTCTTTCTCTCCTAAATCTTATGACTACTTTTCGCCTGTTTCATACTCTGTCATGCAGACCAAATAACTGGTCTGGGACGGTGACGCAACAGAGCTCCTAATCCATGACTCAGCAGGAACCATCTGAGTGATACAATACCTAAATATGGTGCAAAATCTGTGTTTTTGGAAGTTCTAAAATTAATTTTGAGGTGATGTTGGAAGCTTACTTGCAGTGTCAGAGGCCATGCTAGGCAGAAACACACTGGGTCAAAGGTTACACAGTAGGATGAGTATGTCACGATAATTTCCACCAAGTACTTGTTTTTAAAATGTATTTAGTTTGACGGTCTCTTCTTTGAGATACTTTCAGTTAAGTGCTCCAGATAAAATGTTGTTTTGTAGATGTTTAGGATTGCGTAGGAAGATAACTTCATTTCTTTTGTTTACCATTTTCAGCTTTTTCCATCTTTGTAACAAAAGTCAAGCCGCACTTTCAGCACATATTTCTGTGCTTAAAAACGTTCCTACTTTCCCCACCTAACTAATTAGTTATTCAATATCGGCTCGTTGTGCTGGTATTTTGTTTCTCAGTATGCTATTCACCTGATTGGCATAAGTGTGAAACACTTTTATGTACCCATTTGTTGACTTTACTAATTTTGTACAAATAATATATGGCTTTGTGGATAATGTGCCTGCCAAAAGCATAGGGGTGTGTGTACACACAGTTTCCACAGGTGTGGTTGTAGTTTGTGGATATGGCTAATAAGTGTCTCTGTTGCTTGTCATCCTTTATTGGGTAGTTTTGCTTATGCCAGAATATGCTGTTTGGGGCTAGGCAAGTGGTTAGCCAATGCATTCTTGAAATGTTTGTCTTATATTTAGCGTGACTTGTGATTTCATCTGAAATGCAGGAAACCAAAAGGCTGCATCATTGCGAGATTGTGCCGCGAGACTAGTTGGATTTGCAGTTTACTGAGTTTTGGAGTGGCGCAGGTTTACACTTTCTCTGTATATTTTAGAAACAGTTTTATTGGTGGCATAGTAAAGTCAAACAACCTTGTACAACAACAGGACTGCATTTTAACCATCTTAACATTCGACCATAATCCCACAGGGTACATACAACCAGTAGTGTCAGTTGGTCATAGTAAAGTAATTGGCCTTATAGCCTTAAGAGAGCGAAATATTAAGCAATCGTGCCACAGTATTTTATTAGTACAACCAAGATGTTGCGTTTTCCTGGGTAGAACAAACTTCATATATGGACTTTTCCAGGATTCTGCATCTGCTTTCCATTAAATAAGACTTTGGACTGTTGTCGCCCTCCATTGCTGTGCAATATCCATTTTGGTGATAACAGGCACAAACTCCTAAGACCAACTGAACCTGTTCAAATTTAAGTTACCAAGTGTTAATAAAGGCCTGCAGGGGTGTCCGTGATTTGTTGACCTGTAATATCTGACAAGACCCTTCCCACTGCCCCCCAAACCCTTTAATGACTCCACTCTTGGTGGAGGCAATCCCCATTCTGGCTGGCGTGTCAGGCAGAGGAGAGGAGACTTGTCCCATTGGCCATTACCAACCCTTATTTAAATACTTATGGTGAAGTAGTTGTATTTTAGGAGTCTAGAATGGGTCTCCAGCTATTTCTATAACAAGAGCCTCTTATGTTCAATGATTATCATCCAGAGATACTAATATTATTAGTGTTGCAATAGTGACCACATCAGACCAAAATAGATTAGTGGCCACTATATGCCAGATTACTAGCAGTGATCATTTCAGTGCCTTTGGCCGGGTTGCCAGCAGTAATGTAAACAAGCATTGGCATAGCCAATAGGTCTCGCCTTTGGAGCCTTATAAGTATTTAGTTATGCAGTACAATATCCTTGGTGCAACAACATCAACTGTTGCATGGCTAAACACTTATAAGGTCCCAAATTCGAGACCTATTGGCTATGCCAATGCTTGTTTTATGTGTGCTGCAGAATGCAGCACATATAGAAAAAGGAAAGCACGAGGAGAAATAAAAACGTTTCTCCTCTTTGTGCCTCCCTAACACCACCCCTGGGGTGGCATTAGGTTTTGACGCATTCTCAGGTTTACGGTTTCTCCCGTATTTATAAGGCTTTACAGGGCCTTATGAATATGTTGTGGCACAATGCGCCACCAGAACATCATAAAAGTGACGTTCGGGCAGCGCAAAAGTGTTGGTAGGGCCTCATAAATGACGCCCCAAGTCCTTTCGTTATATACAACTTAAACATGCATTGGCCAAATATGGGCGCCTCCTCGAACTGGTGGAGGATGAATCCCCTCTGGAATATAAGATCCTGACGTGGCCATTACACAAACATGCCATTTATCCAAATAAACAGGACGCTGATAACTAATAGTCAAGGCCCCCTAGAAGCCCCTAGATATAAATAGAAGGTGGAGCCGGAACCTTGCAGGATGGGAACGGGGAGGTGGCCTGTCGGTGTCCCAGAGAGGTTGCGGTGAAAAAAGCAGGAGAATGTTTTCAAAGAATCATGAAAATGGGGTATAGTTTAAAAAATATGTTAGGCGCTGCTTTTCTTTGAAGAAAGCTTGATCTTCTGAACATAATGGTCTAGACATGAATTCTAAATGATCCCTTGGTTTTGTCTCAGCAAATTTCACTTTGACTTGTCCATGCAAAGTTATGGACAATGCTTTACTTATTGACAGAATCCCAATAAGCATTTCATGTGGTTTAATGTTTATAACATCTTTATCCAAAATGCTGCATATGGTTCGCAGAATAAATACACAAGACAGCGTTGAACAATCATTTTCGAAAGAAATGTCTTGGCCACACAAGTACACACCAAGCAAATTACAGTCCGGCAAAGAAGACGTTTGGGACAGAAGGACTTAACAGAGCAAGGTGGTCCACAGTTTGGAAGCCAACATTCTCGAAGATGAGAACCTAGACAGAGCAAAGCAAAAAGCTATTAGAACAGAGTGGGTGGAGAGGAAATGGCCGGCACTTTTCACAATGTAATAAATAAATGTGTCCAGGGATTAAGCATTTTGTGCCGTTGAGAGGCTGGACAAGGTTGGTTATCTTTTTGATACTGCCAGTACAGACCAGTGGTATCTACTGTGTTGTTCACAAAATAATTTGCATTCTAAGGGAATGTTGCGTTGCCTTTAATTACCAAGATATCAGGACGGGAACACCCCAGGTTTCATTTTTTAGTGTTTCAACAGTTGCATAGTTCACCCTAAAAATCTAACCACCTCCTGCTGCTTCTTGACAGACCGCAGAAGAACAGGCCTTTTCGAAGTAGAAAAAGTATGTTTCGGCACATGTGTATATAGGTATTTGTAGGGCACAATCTTGACTAGAGACCAACAAAGTGCTGAAGTGAGGTGGGATACACGAGTTAAGATTCACAATTGTTTACATGAAGCAAGTTGTTTGTGGGTGGTAACTCCTATTGTCTGTAAATGCAGTGTTCACTGAAGAGGTGGGACTTTATCTCCTTTCTGAAACATAGAAGAGGTGGGCCGTTCTGATGCTAAGGTACATGCTGTCCCACTTCCTGGAAAAAAACAATGGAGCAGGCTCTTCTTTTGGTTTCTGCAGTTCTTTTTATTTTCAGTTTGGAAATCTTGAATGGCTTCTGGTGTGGTGCTGCCCAACGAAGATAGTTATTTTTTCTGCCAGGCATGGAGGGGTGTATGTTCTGGTTGCCTCTTCAATGATGCACCTTACCATGAAGATCATGTGGGCTTGCTTACAGAGGGAGCCAATGTAGTTCCATCAGGGGTGGAGTCTGCTCGCCCCTAAGCTTTTTTGACTGATATTTCTGTTTTTTTTACTCTTAGAGTGCACTTAGGCCTGCGCGATTGTGTATAATAAATTGGCTTATCCCATATTGGCATAGGCTAACTTACTTGTAAATCCCTAGTACATGGTACCCAGAGTACCCAGGTTATGTAAGTTAAAGGTTCACACAAGGTATTGAAGCACTGATTGTGCCACCCTGATGTGACTCACATAAAATCTATCTCCCAGTCCGCCACTGCAGACTGGATGAGCAGTTTTAGACTGCTAGCCCGGCAGTGGCAAAGCAAAGCCTCCCCTGGTATTATGTGTAAGTCACCTCAATGGCAGGCTTACCAAGCCCTAAGGCAGGGGGCAGCATATTTCATGAGCAGAACAGGTATTTTAGAAGTTCTGATGGTAAAACCTTGAAACAGTTGCTTTTACTGTGGAAAGACTTGGGGGCATATTATCAAGACAGGTGATAGAATTATCGCCGCTTCAGCGGCAGAAAACTGCCGCTAAAACGGCGATAATGGGTTTGATAATATGCTCTATGGCATTCCAATTGAAGCCCATGTTAGATGTGAAGGACATCTAACCTGAGCTTCAATTGGAATTCCATAGAGCATATTATCAAGCCCATTATCGCCGTTTTAGCGGCAGTTTTCTGCCTCTAAAGCGGCGATAATTTTATCGCCTGTCTTGATAATATGCCCCTTGGTGAGTACAGGGTTACATGCTGACTCCTTTAGCTGTGCTACCTCCTGAACGATGCAACCAAGGTTTATATTTCAAGGTATCAAACAACTCATGACGTTTAATCCTGGCTGCATTCTCCAGCTGAAATTAATGTAACATGTTGTAGTGTGCACCTTTCACAAAGTTGGCATTTTGCTGCTTTCAATCTCCTGTGCCGTTAACAGTTACACAAGGAGCTTGAACCCAAGATAGCTTTCTGCCCCCCTTTGGAGATGTGCTATCAACTCCCAGGAAAGGAGACAATAGGGGCCTGCACTGGAGAGCGGTGTTACCTCCCTCTTGCATGAAGCCACACGGGTGTTGGCCCAAAAGGTGAACTTCAAAGCTGAAGCTGCCTTTGAAGAGAGAATGGTAAACACTTGGGAGAGGGGCAGCCCCATTGTTTAGGTAGACTGGCTGGAACTCAGGAAGGAGAGAGGAAACCTGCTGTCAAACTGTTTTTTTAGGGGTGTGCACCCTTTTATCTATTTGGACAATCCATCACAATCTTCTTGTAAATATGTAGGTGCTACCCTGGAGACTGTTAACCAGAAGATATTTATGTGCAAGATGAAGCACCATGTATGTAACCTAGGCAGCAAATGAGAAACCTAGCAGGGTAGATCTTGGCAGCATTTGAAGTCTTCCCTCTCTCTTCGCTATGAAAGAGGAAACCATGTATGTGACTAACAAGATAAGGAGGAAACAAGACAAACTGGTCAAGGAATGCAAAAATAAAAACATCTCCCTGCCAAAATTATTTAACCCCGTCTAGTAGCAAGGGTTTCAGGTTGGGTCCCTCCTCCACACTCTGAGCCCCACTGATTTACATAAAGTAATATGGGCCATATGTACTTATGGAAAACATAGCCCAAAAGACCTTGAGGCACTGAAGGAAATGTGCAAAGGATCTGCATGGAAACAGCTGCCAGGAGGAACAGAGGCATCCATAGCATTTCCCCTGCCTCACACTCCAGTGGTGGTCCGCCAGAATAGCCTGCCCCAGGTCTAGACACCATCATTGCCACTTCAGGTCACTCCTCAATGAACGTATTTCTTGAAATCAGACAAATTAAAGTGCAACGCACTCCTGACCGATCTAATAGAGGGTCGGCTACAAATCTCCTAGTTAGAAGCAGACTACAGTAAAGCAGATCATGAGTCAGTGCTGGGACAGGCTAAGGTAAGCCTGTTTGATAACTACTCCTGATTTCGCTCCACTTATACACCTTGGGGCAGATTTACAAGCCCCTTGCGTGATTTTTGCGCTGCAGTTGCGTCACTGTTTTGACACAACAGCGGTGCAAAAAATGCGGCCTATTTACAATGTGACGCATCCAGGGAGATGCGTCACGTTGTAAAGCCCTGCGTCACATTATACCTGCGTCAGGTATAATGTATGCAGGATGGGCGTTCCCACGCAGGAAGGCCTCGTAAAAGTGACTCAGTGATATCTACAAGATTTCACTGCGCCACTTTTAGGTCGCCACGGCGTCAAAACCTTACGCCTGCTTCAAGCAGGCGTAAGTAGTGACGCAGTGTAGTGGGAATAGGCCTCAACACACATTGCTGGAGTTGCGTCGTGCTTGCAACACGACTCCAGCAATGAGTGACTTTTCCACCAACAGATGCGTCAGAATTTCTGACGCATCCGTCAATCCTTGCACCATAGTGCGCCGTATTGTAAATACGGCGCATCTATGGTGGCGCAAGGGTTTCTAAGGGTGGCGCAGGGAAAGTGACGCATCTGTACAGATGCGTCACATTCTTGTAAATCTGCCCCCTTATGCAGACAAGGGCCCTGTCCTCTCCCCATCCCTTTGCCCGCAGTATGAGTGGGACCTGTCTAAATTCAGTTTTCAGGACACAGACTTGCCGTCCTGGGCCAGCACTCAGGTCACTGACACACTGCAGTATGCTGTTGAAAACTAGGTCAGTGGAAACAACTATCCCTCTCCTTATCCACTCTAGTTGTTGCAGAACAGCTGATTGTTATTTCCCCATAGTGACTTGCCCCAGCCTGATGATGCCTTTATGGAAAGTGCCCCCGGCTCCCTCACCAACTGGCAAGCCAGGGCCAACAGCATGCATACACATCCCGTGGTCAAGATGTAACCTCATGTCCTTCACTAAAGAATCCCTAAATTACATTACAAACCACACAAATGGTACACAGAACTGAATCGCACGGTGGGGATGCGGGGGCCTCCTCTGTAAAGACTTGGACATTTTATTCAATTTTATTGTTCCTAAAGATTTGTAGAAGGACTGCAAACATAGTGCAGCCTGTCCAGTGGCCGAGCCTGAACGAAAACAGAGCAGGGGCCCAAGCGATGTGTTTAACACTAAACTAAAATGTAACAAAGCATTTGAAGACAAAAGTCCACTGCAGCACTTGAGAGTGTTGTGTGGATGTGGTCCCACTCATGAGTGATTAATAAACTTGTTATTTATGCCAACTCCAGTGCGGATCTCTATTTTGTTGGTCTCTGGACCCGTGGACAAGAGGGTGACCCTGCACCAGTGTGCCCAGTTTTAGGCACATTTCCACAAGATATTTAATACAAGTGTGGCTCGATGGTGCAGAGTTGTTTCAGCAGGGGATTCGACAATCTGTGACAGATGGTTTCACTACTTAAAGATGGCTGTGCTGTTTACAGAGAAATATAGCTGTGATGATTGTACCACCTGCATTGTTTAAATGTATTAGGCATGTTAGGGTTGTATTGTGAGCACGCATGGGTATGCGTGCATTGTTATGTTTTAGTCTACCACATGCGCTTCATGAACTGACAGTGGGGATTCCACGACAGCAAGCAATTCGCTGTTGGGATCTGCATTGAAAGGACGTGCCGTGTCATGCACTTTTTTACATATGGGATATAGCTTCTTCAATCCTCTTGCCTCCACTTAGCATTTATTTGATTCTGTTACATTTGGCTACGATCTCGCCTCACCCTTCACCCACCGACGCATGGATTTTGCCAATAGTTCTGCATATTCCCGGTGAAGACAAATTAACATTTCTCTAGCCGCTGTGGAACATCTCTGACAGTCTCCAGACATCAGAAGGAGCACCGCTTTATCTGTGAGGTCGTGACGATTGAATTTGGGCCAATGATAAGGTATTTAGAGGGGTGTCTTATGGCGCATGCTTGTAGCACATTTTTCAATTAGGCCACGTGTGTTACATCCAGACTCACGCCTAATCGATTGTCCTGTTACAGCCATCTTAAATTGGGCATCAACGATTTTGCTTTTGAGGTATCGATGTCACTGCATCATTACGTGGCAGCCATAATTGATTTGCATTTCTCCATATGATATTAACATGGCAACGGTGATCGGGGCATGTCCACATTTCATGCATGGTTTTCTGCTGCTGCTCGTGTCATTATGGCCACTCCACACCAAGGGCCTCATGTAGGTAGCCAAATACCGGTCGGTAACGGCCGATTTTCGGTAATTATACCGTTACCGACCGGTATTTAGGCTTTTGGTATGTAGGGGGACAATTTCTGTATTCGGAATTTACCGAATCGGTAAAATTACCGATTCGGTAAATTCCGAATACAGAAATGAGATGTAGGGGGAGTGTGTGGGTGATGTTTAGAGTCGGTATTTACCACCAACTAATAGTTGGTGGTAAATGAAGAATGGATGTGGAAATGCATTTCAAAGCGCCTACAAGTGTGCAATGTGGCAGACATACATGCCCTTAGGGCATGTATGTGTGCCACATGTGCACACATGGCCGTTTCAGGGGTGCAACAGGGTGTCATTGTGACACCCTGTCACCCTTGCATGCGTTCCCCCCATTACCGAATCGGTATTTACCGATTCGGTAATGAGGCATACCTTCCCATCAATGGGAAGGTATGCCTCATTACCGAATCGGTAAATACCGATTCGGTAATTACCGAATTTTAACGAATCGGTAATAATTACCGACTCATTACCTACATAGCATTTACCACTTCATAAATACCGAATCGGTATGATTCGGTATTTATGAAGTGGTAAATGCAAGCCCACCTACATAAGGCCCCAAATCACAAAACCACCTCCATTCTTAAGACAACCTGGTAGCCACCTATGCAGCACACATGAAATCCGCAAAACGCCAATGATTGTTTATGTACAGGAAGGTCCCCCTTCATGCACATACCCAATAATTTTTTTTAATGCCGTTTTGCAACTTTTGTGTGTGCTGCATTAAGCAGCACACACAGAAGTTACAAAACGGCATTTCAAGATTGTTTATGTGCAGGAAGGGTCACCTTCCTGTACATAAACATCTTCCCCTGCACACAGACACCCTCGCACCATAGTGCAAGGGTGCCTGTTTTGGCGCTAAGCTGCTAAACTTAGCGCCAGCACAGGGGGAAATACAAGGCTACACCATATTCTTGTAAATAGGGTGCATCCATGCATTTCAGTAGTGGCGGAGCGTGTTGTTCAGCCAAGGCGGCTAACGACACCCGCCGCCACTTCCCTTGTAAATATGGCCCTTTGTGTGCGACCGTATGAGGAGGTAGCATGGATATAAAACACTAAAAGTAGCTTAGTATTCACCTTACTTTGATGGTTTGGTTGAGGGTGGTAAAAGAATAATTAAGGAAGGCGTACAGACTGCTTTGGCTTCAGGATTAGATGGGGGCACAATTGTTACTAAGAAAGATTGGGGTTATAATATATCCCCACATTGCACCACAGGAGTAACCCATTTTTCATTACTAAAGGGTAAAGAGGTGCACACGTCATTATCTCCCTCATAGTTGAATGAAAGAATGTGCAAAAGTGTGAGTGTTGGCCTGTCCAGAGATGAGGTAACCTCAAAGGTGTTGCTACAACAATCTTACGTGAAGCAACATTTTCATAAGATAACATGGTCAAAGAGGAGCAGGTCTAGTGGTAGGCGACTAGCTAATGATTAAGAACCCCATCAGAGCTAGGAATGGTGAGTCCAAGTTCTCCATGCTTGTATGAGTGGACGAAGTCAGTAAATAAGCTGCACTTGTTATGGGAAAAGGTTGGTGGAACAAGAGGTAGTTAGTGAAGCTTGCGCCAGAGCAGGTAAGCATGATGAGCAAGAGGAAAGGGTATGAGTTCTGTGGGTTCCCGCACCAGAAGGGTTCCCCAGAGGTTATGATGACTTTGTACTCTTGTAATTCTTATACAAAGTGTAATTATTCAGGAGCTGTCTTACTGTGATACATACTGTACATTCCTTTAGTCTTATTGTTTTTATCAGTTTTCTTTTTGTTATCAGCTTTAAAGGGGGGAAGGTGATGTGATGAATGTATCACCTTCATTGTTTAAATGGATTAGGCATGTTAGGGTTGTATTGTCTGCATGTGTGGGTACAAATGCATTGTTATGCTTTATTCTGCCACACGCACTTCATGAACTGACAGTGAGGATTCCAGGACAGCAAGCAGTTAGCTGTTGGGATCCGCATCAAATGGACGTGCCATGTCATGGGCTTTCATACATATGGAAGAAAGCTTATTCAATCATCTTGCCTCCACTGAGCCTTTATTTCATCCTGCTACAATAGTTATCTGATTTGTTCAATTGATAAAGCGATCGATAAGGGAATTAAATCAGCAAGAAGTTGGCGTGAAGAGCAGCTGATATGTCTGTTTACACTGTCAAATCTGTGAACTCTCATTCCCATAAGCGAAACCTCCATCGAGTGGCAAACACAGGTTTGCTCGTTTAGTGACAGTGTTGACGTGATATGCCCATATTTATTTACCAGGCATCATTTAATTCATTCTGTTTTTCTTTTTTGAGAAAAGAGCACTGCTAGCCATTTTGAGACCATTTGAAACCTCCGTATCCATCAGTACTTTAGCATCAGTTAAATTGTTTCATGGTGCCAATGCTTTCAATGAACAGTAATACAGGGTGCCTGAGAGCCGGCGCACAAGATGGCAGCACATTACTGAGGTTTCTGCTGTCAGATACCATATTCCAACGCCATCCTACAGATAGGGCACAGAATCATCCGTAGATGGCTTCGGGAGGGTCAGTAATCACCCAAAAGCAAAAACGGCTGGCTGATTCACATACCTAGTTAAAGGATTACTCGGTTTAAGACAGCTGACGGATTGCAGCATAGAAACATGACGGGGACTCACTGTGCAGAGAGCAGCCGAAAGTCCCCACAGGAGACGATCGAGACACAATGAGGCTGGCATCAGGACCTAGAAGGGCCCTCCGACCATAAGAGGACAGTTACAGGGCAAGACCAGTGCTATTTGGGGAGTTGCGACCTCACCTGCCACTGTCGGGCGATAAGTGGGAGCCACAGCCCGAGGCTGCGGCTGTAGTTGAAGCTTCCAACTGTATTCTTCACTGCTCGCCCTCTGAGAGGGCAACAGGCTTATGTAGTGCTAGGCCTGGCCAGGACCTTCCTCGTGGGTGTACGGCCTCTGGGCAGACATCACTCCTTGGTTCATTGAGTGTTCCCGTGCCTCCTCAACTTCCACCTACACCAGGCTGCTTGACTGGAGATGAGGCAGGACCTAGTTGTGACTGTAAATCACAGGGGCCCCATTTAGGTTGCGGCCTACTCCTGCTGCTGAGAAACCCAGACTGTAGCAGAAGTGACTAGGTCACTGAAACTATATAGAGCTAGCAGGAGGATGCACTGATGAGCTAACACACAGCAGCACCATTACTTTCAGGCACTACCTCTGAGTGAACACCCTTAGCTGGGCCACCCCAGACCTCCCAGCTTGTTTTAAAGTAACTCACATGAACAAATGATAAATCTTCCAAATACCTCAACAAGAGGCAGGGTGTAGCAACTGATTTTTTTTTTATTTCTTTATTTCTTTGAGGTTTTATAGAGCGTGAACGTGACCCGTTAGGTTATCAGAGCGCTTTACAGGGATAAACACACTACGTACAAGTTAGGCATAGGCAAATACAAGGAATGGGGGTTAGGGAACTGACTACAATAGGACAAAAGCCAGACTTATATACAATAATCAGTGCAATACCAAAATCAGTGAGCAACATGTCAGCGATAAAAAGAGAAAACCAGTAATTGTTTACGAGGGGACAAATGATAGCAAAAGGCAGAGAGAACCGGCAGAACATTTGAAGGAGTGAGAATTGGTACACAGAGAGAGCCAAGCAGTACAGGAGATTATGCACAGAAACAAAAGCCTTGATAAAAGGCAGTATGTGCGACAAAGGAATTATTGGAGGAATTTGCTCATTAGGAAGGGTTTAGCTTCCTTTTTGCAGATTGACAGAGAAGGTATTCTTCTGATGGAGGATGATAGCGAGTTCCAAATTCTTGGTGCAGCCCCAGAGAACGCTCGGTTATATGTGTTTTTCCTTGCGGAAGTGGGGTGTCTAGAGCACACGGTCTCTGGCAGGCCGGGGGTTTGTGAATCTCCCAGATACCACAATTTTCTGGGCGAGATATGCCGGGGAGTTGTGGGTGATGCAGGCCAGCTTGAGCTGGATTCTGGCTTCAAGAGGAAGCCAGTTCAAGGCCTTCAGGTCTAGTGAAATGTGGTTAAAAGAATTTGAGCCGAATAAGAGTCTAGCTGCTGCGTTGAGGCAAGCTTTTAAAGGGGCCGTGGAAGCCTTAGGTAGGCCAGATAGGGTCGAGCAGCCGTATTCAATTCTGGAGATAACTAACGCCTGAACTGGGATTTTTAGGTCGGCAGTTGCAAGGAATGGTTTTAGTTTTCTCAAGTAGCTCAAATCGAACCTGGCACATTTGGCCATAGATTTGATGTGTTCACGCATATTCAGGTTGCTGTCTGAGGTTATACAGAGAGATTTGGCAGAATCCACTATGGTCAGTGTGCAGTTGAGTGCTGTGATCGAGTTAATCCATTCCAGGATATCATTGGAGTTTTTAGGGGGGGGAGATGAGAAGGAACTCCGTTTTTTGGGCATTCAGTTTGAGCTGGTTATTGGCGAGCCATTGAACAGTCAGTTTCAGGGCATCATTCAGATGGGTAATCTCCTCAAGAGAAGAGATTTTGAAGTATATCTGAGTATCATTGGTGTACATGTAAAAGGAGATGTTGGCCGTGCGAAGAATTTCAGCTAATGGTTCAAGGTAGAGATTAAAGAGTGTAGAGTACAGAGTAGAGCCTTGAGGGACACCGATTGATATCGGGGAAGGAGCAGAAAGGTTGCTGTTGACTAAGAATCTCTGGGTGCGGTTTTGGAGGAAGGAACCAAACCGTTTGATGATGGTACCTCCTAGACCCATCCTGTGTTCGAGGTGTTCAAGAAGTTTCTCGTGGTTGACTGTGTTGAATGCCGAAGAAAGATCCAGAAGGATCAAGAGACAGGTTTTGCCTTGGTCAAGGGCTTGGAGAGCATCATCTACAATGTGAAGAATAGTAGTTTCAGTGCTATGCCCAGGCCTGAACCCAGATTGGAAATCGTCAATCAAATTGAAATTAGCAATATGTTGGCTTAGTTCTAGCCTCACACATTTCTCCAGTACTTTCGCAAGGAGAGGAATATTAGAAATTGGTCTGAAGTATGCCTGGAATTTCTGAATTCAGAGTGGGTTTTTTTAGGATGGGGATGACTTGCCCAGTTTTCAGGGAGTCAGATATGGACCCTTGAAGTAGGGAAGCGTTGATAATTGTAGTCCAAATGGGAACGATGTGTAGGGAGGTGCCTGCCAAGCAGTTGGCGGGGAGAAGGTTGTTGAAGTGGGTGTTTGGTTTTTAAGGAGGATGGAATGGTCATCATATAGTTCGACGTTGGACCAGTGAGCTTTGTTTTTGGGCGTTGCCTGGGGGGGGAAGAGAGGAGAGATGGGTCCCGGTAAGAGGAGAAGGGTGGCATTAAGTTCGTTACCTAGCGAGTTAACTTTGTTTGTAAAGAAGGAGTAGAACTCATCACAAGTTATTAGGGATTTTGTAGTTTCTTCGGATGACTTTGCTAGTTTGTTTGATTGAAGTTTGAATATTTCGAAGAGTTTGCGGGGTCTGTTCTTGGCGTTTTCCAGTTCTGATCTGAAGAACTCTTTTTTGGATATGAGGATGTTCTTGTTGTAAGTATTTCTGGCCTGACGGAGAGGTTTAAGATCCCCTAGATCATCCATTCAACCTTCTTGTAGAGTACCACCCTACAATGTTCCTCTGACCCCTCCACAACATGACACCTGGGAGCTCCTACCAGCTCTCACGAGACCCACAAGAGGTTACACTTAATACGGTTCAAGTTGTAGTCCCCCTAGACCAAGGCACTCACAAGTTTCTACTCCTGGTCCGGATAGGCTGTGTTGTACATTGTGCCTTTTTTAATTGACACAAGGGTTATGATTTGGGATCTAAGCGAGACTGTCCTGCTGGAATGTAAAGTTTCTTATTGGAAAGCTTTCATTTTAGTAAGGACACGCAGGCAAGGATTATGCTCATCTTTCTCCCTATACTTTAACTCCAGCAGCTTCAACATATAACAACAAATTATCTTTCCCTCAAACCACCAGTAAAGGGAGTCGAAAACAGTTTCAACCAATCAGAACAAAAAGGGGAATATGTACAAGGAAACTGCGCAGTTCAGCGGCAAATTTTGCAGTGCTGCGTTATTTCCAAAATTCAAGGATATGCCTTATATGTGCTCAAAACAAATCATTAATGGGGTTTTGCTCTTTCTTTTTGTGCTGCAGATTGCAGCACACATAAAAAAGCAAAAACGGGGAGAAATAAAAGTATTTAATGCCTGCATTTGCATGGCATTAGTTTTTGGTGCTCCTCAGATTTACACATCCTTGTAAATCTGGGGCAGCAACAAAAAACAATGGGTGTTGCGGTTGAATGCCCACAGCAGCAGCCACTGCACACCCCTTTCACGCAGATACCTGGGTGAAAGGGCACCATATTTACAAAGCTGCATTAAGCCATGTAAAGTGGCTTAACGCCACTTTGTAAATATGGACCAGGGCATCGCGCCACCAGAACGTTGAAAAAAGTGATGCTACGGTGGCGCAATCCCCTTGTACATATGTCCCTTAATATTAATTGACTCTCGTCTATGCTCCCCTTGTCTTCATGTGAGAGTGGTTCCAGAATCCAGCATTTTTTCTCTATCTTGACTTTCTCCGAATCTAAGGACAGGAAAAAAGTACATAACTTGCTATCTTGAATCACTTGATAAACAAGAACAAATACTTATACCAGACGGATACATCTGAATATTCACTGGATAATAAACTTTAAACTATCTCTGTAAAAATTAAGGGCAGGGAATGGTAACCAGGAAAAACCTGGGTGGGAATAATCCTCACCTCTATGTCCTAAATAGAATTGAAACTTTCTGTTACGAAAGCCAGGAAATTGTACATTCTAAGTCAGGAACGGAGGTGAGGATTATGCTCATTCAAACTTATCCACTATCAAAGAGGCTACCTCTTGAACTAGTTTAAAGTAAAAACTCTTAAACATAGAATGTGAAGACCAGTCCCCACTGCACTGATTATTTCCTCCAGCTTTGCTCCTAAAGAGAAGGCTTCGGACACCTTGGCCCCTCTCACAGAATGGGCTCCGAATTGAGACACATCAATACCTTCCTCTTATATTGTCATTCACACCTACCTAGCAATGGTAGGAGAGGATACTTCTTTGAAAGGTTTCCTAATGGATATAAGGAGCTCTCACTAAGTCTGCAAGAACCTTCAATCTGGATCCCCCTAATTGATTGATATACCACACAGCTGACATGTTGTCCATTTAGAGGAGAACACACCATTGTACCTACTCTTTGGTTTAGCATTGAAGGGTGAAGAATCCGGCCATTAGTTCCAAATAATTTGTGTAAAGTTGTTGTTTTTGCACAGACCACTTACCTCCTGTAAACGCGTCCCCGCACTGCGCACCCCATCCAGATTGGCTAGCATCGGATTCTATGAAAATATCTGGCTCTGAAACAAAAATTGCTCTTCCGTTTCATGCCTCCATACGAATGAGACACGTCCAATTTCCTCTCTTACCTTGTCTGTTAGAGGCACGACTTCCTAGTATTTCCGAACCCTGCTCATATGAAAGGCCTGGAGTCTCTGAAGAGCTCTGTAATGGAGCAGAACCAGAAAAATTCCCTGTATTGAGGAGGACAGGAGTCCCACTACCTGGACGATCTGTCCTAGTGATTTTGACGGCTTAAACAAGGTTTTGCGCAGTTCCTGGTGAATCTTCATTACTTTTCAGAAAAGAAGGCTCAACTTCATTTGCAAGCAGTTGATTACGAACCTTAGAAAGGTTGTCTGTCTGGCTGGAATCAACAGTGACTTCTTCTTGTTGATAACAAATCCCAGGCTCTCGAACAGTTGCACCATTATCTGGAGGTGTTCCGCCAGCGCTTTGGGACACCATTCCATTAACAGGATGTTCTTGAGATAAACAATGAAGCTAAAGCCTTGGGCACGTAGGTATTCCACCACTGGCTTAAAAACGTTTGTGAAGCACCATGGTGTTGAAGAATGGCCAAAGGGCAAAGTTTTGAACTCGAACACCAGGTGCCGTACTGCAAGGGGATATCTAATCCCCTTCAAAAGTGCAGGCAGGTTGCCACCTGTACTGTGGAAACACGGAGCGGCTTTAAAGCAGCGGCTCAGTTTTTCACATGAATGCACTACCCTGCATTACTCTGCATGAAAGGAGCATTCCACGGGTGCTGTGGGTGTTCCCACGCAACACCCATGGATTCTAACGCATTGCCAGATTTACAAGGTTTTTTAAACCTGGAAATGCATTTGATTCTAATGCCTCCACGGGAGAGGTGTTACAATGGCGCAACAAGGAGAAATGCCTTTACTTCTCCTTGTTTTTTGCTCCTTCTTTGTTCTGGCTAAGCAGCCAATTGTGCGCCAGGGCAGATGAGAGCACAGGTATGCGTTGCATTGCAGTAAAAACGATCCATCCCTGCAATTTACTAATAACGCAGCTCGGCACAGCTCGGCACTTGGTCTCCCCATTTGAACTAGAGAAATCTGCGGTGAGGCACCTAGATAGGCATTGTGAGGTAAGCATCTTTGAGATCCATCCCACATCCAGTCGTCTGAGTGCAAGAGGTCTCTCAAAAGATGGAAACCCTTCATTTTGAAGTGGCAGTACATCAACCACTCTTTAAAGTCTTGTAGATTTATGACAGGATGTTGACCTCTGTCCCTCTTGTGCACCAGAAAAATATTGCTGAGAAAGCCAGAAGGGTGAAGATGAGTGGGGGTGATGGCATTTTTCTGTAGTAGATCCAAAACCTCTTGATCGATAAGGGAACATTCAGTTTCTAAACAAATGAACGTACGTGGTCCGCAATGTTGATTTGGAGACCCATAAAACTCGATGTGGAAGCCCTGGATGGTCAGCAGAACCCATGCATCCGAGGTCATGGGCAAAGAGAGCCAAGTGAAACCCCCCACCCCTGACTGGGAAAAAGGTGGACTCTTACCTGAATTATTTCCTTTGAATTGTCCTTGTGAGCAGCCTCTTGTGCCTGCGTTCTTCTGGGATCTTCTGGAGGGGAAGAAGCTCCCAAACCTGGACTGATCCTGCCAGCGTCCCTGCCGGGCATCCCGACCTCTTGGAGGGCCTTGGTAGAGAACTTGACCGGTCGAGCATCCTCTGCCAGGGCCGGCCTCTGCAAAAATCTTAAGGTGGAAGATTTTCTTCTTGGAAGCCTGGGCTTTATCAAGGCAAGTGAGGGTGGAGACAAATTTCTCCACCTATTTGACAAACTGATTTCCTAACGAACCCCCTTGCTCCACCGTGCATGCCTCTGGAGATGCCAGATCCCACCAACTTGGGGTCCACAGCGCCATGAAACCAATCTGGTGTACGTTCGCTTTATAAAAATGTTTTAACATAACATAAAAAGAAGAGAGCGGCCTCTCTCCATTGACAGGGCGCAGTTATCATTCTCCAAGAAAGTCACTGCCCGTTGGTCCCAGCTTGACAACACCACCGGAGAAATAAGAACACAGGACTGCTTAGCCTCCTCTGCCACATCTAGGATTTTTGTGAGGGGCCCTATGACATCCAGAAGTTTATCCTTCTTCGGGGCCCTATGACATCCAGTAGTTTATCCTTCTACGGGTCACAAATGTACTTACCCAAAAATGTAGCCATTCGAGAGTCTATCCAAGGTAAGAGCAAACTTCCCGGCCAGCAAAGGCTGAGGGCATTCCACCCAAAGACGTGATCTCACCTCCTTCTCCAAATGCTTAAGCAATCTACCTGCTGCATCTTTAGCAACCTTATCTGATGGATCCCACTCAGCAAAACAAGGGTGTATAAGATTCTAAAGATGCAGCATATCAAAGGCTCCAGCCCCTCTTCCTGCGGCAGAAGTGGAGGTATCTGGGACTGAAACTGGATCATTGTTGGAGTCTGCATGGGAATCGTCATCATGCTCATCAGGAGAGCAAAATCGTGAGGCAGGAGCCTCAAAGGCAAACCCCAAAATTGCCATGGAGTCCTCTGCTCCAACATTAGGACATGAGCGGAACAAAAAGGTATTCTTCAGCCTCTCAAAGACACCCAGGTCCACCCCTGATTTCTGTTTACGCTTAGCCGGGCGAGAAGGCGGGGCAGGGGCTTCATAGTCCGTCAGCTTAATTCCGGGCATGTAGGCCTGCTGCATGAGATGTCTCTCAAGAGGTTCCATAGCCGAGGCCACCGGCTTGCGGATGGAAGCATCAATGCTTCGCAGAACTCGTCATCTGGTGGAGGATAGAGACAGACGCCTCTTCTATGTAATTTCCATCATTCTCCTGCATCATGGACCAGGAGATCCATGACACTGCTAGTCTTAAAGCAGACTATGTACGGCGCTGGATCAAGCCCAGCTAGGATTTGGCGTGTGCAAAATACACTGGGAGATTCAAGCCCCGGGGCAGGTGCACACTGAATAGAAATATATATGAGGGTAACTAAGGATTGGAAAAAGAAATAAACGGCTTAAAAGAAAGAGATAATTAGGGACTGCTGACCCGATCGCGTGGACCGTCGGCATCGCTTTTATTCAATAACAGACCCGCGCGCGGGGGTGTAAAGGCCTCGAGGTCAGACGGGAGAAGGCAGGGTCGGCGCTCCGAGGCAGCCCTGGAACTCGTTTCGGCCCGGTGCGCAGATCGGGAGCAGTGAGACGCTCTTCGCGCGCTCGCAATGTTATGTATGGCCCTGGAGCGCCCTCTAGCGATTATATGTCAATACCGCGCTGACGCCTATTCACCAGAATAGAGCTGTGCGTTCCTCGCAGTGAAAAATCTATAAAAACAAACAGGCCAACCTGTAGGAAACTCTGTCCATCACCACCCCCTTTTTCCCAAATCGATTTTATCCACACTCAGTGTGGGAGGGTATGCTCAGACGTGAGTCCCTTGCTCATTGCACCATCAGGATTCAGGCAAGCCGGGCCGACGAAGGCTGTGATGCCAGAAACCGGTCCCCGGAAGCTTGTTTCCTTCCCAGTATAAGAATTGGCTTGGTAGTTTGGTTTGCCCTGTTCCCATCATGCACTGGGACAGGTACAGACTAATTTGCATGTAGCCAGGTTCTGAGCTGGGATGGTGCAGTGAGCTAAAAAACGGTGATGGATTAAAACCATGATCTCTTGACTTAGTAAGAGTATTCTGCATCATTCAGAAACTCTGTCCATCACCACCCCCTTTTTCCCAAAACAACATTAACATAAAGCAATGACAGAAGAATAAGCACAAATAGTTACAGGGCGTCCTCCAGATCAGTTAACTAAGAGACTCATTTGTGCTATGCTGGGGCAAGAAAGAGGGAGCATAGATGAGAGACAAGGGCTAGTCTGGGACATTAGGGGTTCTGATTAGTTGAAGTTATTTTCGAATTACTTTCCTGGTGGCTCATGGGAAAGATAGTTTTCTGTTAAATGCTGAAGCTGTTGGAGTCAAACAAAGGGAGAAAGATGAGTATAACCCTCACCTTCAGCCCTGACACAAGATTGGGCTACCAGTGAGGGTGGGTGAGGGTGGGAGTTGATATGTACTGGTTTACATACATGGACAGCAACTGGTATATATGATCTCAGCCCATGGCTTGTATTAGGAGCCCGCAGTCACTAAAATGCATGACGTGGAATGTAAGATGCTTTAGCAACCCTGAGATGATCAGACAGGTTCTGACACACCTGGACATGCACAGATTACTCCAGGAAACACATTTAGCTTTGCATACAGGACGCAGTTTTGCATGCAGGCGGGCCTCTCATTATGTAACATTCTCGTACTCTTCCTATACCGATGGGGTGGCTGTTCTTATCAAATGGGCCACGTGCTTTACCTAGGGCCGAACTGGCTGTAGCGGCCACCGGGCATTTTCCCGGTGGGGTGGAAGGTTGGGGGCCGGTTGCAGTAGTGCTGCAAAATCGTCCCCCTGTAACAAAAGCGCAGCAGCAGTGTGCCCTCCTTCCCCCATCTGGGGGCCGGTCCGACGTAATTGCCAGGGCTGGTTTGCGTTCCCAGTCCGGCCCTGGCTTTACCTTCAAGGGCTCACTCACAGACGACAATGGCCGATAAATCATTCTCCAGGGTAGATTTGGCACCACCAGGCTTATACTCGTTAATTGCTACAGGCCCAATGTGGCCTCCCAGAATTTTTTGACCGCTTGTGGGGTGGGATTCTTGCCACTTAGCTGCAATCGCTGCTACGGGTGGGGACTTAAACTGTACGCTCAACCTATTTAGCTCTGCAAATGTGTCTCAATTAGTTGCTGTTGACCACATAATTGCTATTATGGACGACCATAAACTGGTGGAGGTGTGGCGACTGAGGAATCCGTCGAAGACTGAAGGCACTTATTACACAGCAGTGCATACATTGTGGTCCAGATTGGACTATTGGCTGGTCATACAGGACCTGAGCCCTCGGGTTAAGGATGTCTCACATTTGGCCCTCACTCTGACCACTTCCCAGTAATCTTGACTTTGGAGGCTTTCAATCATGATGACACACCTGTTGGTTTGCAGCTGACGCCTTAACCCGTTCTGTGCCCATGACGAGCTGGACTCGTCATGACACCTACCCACGGGGGCAGCGCTGGCGCTCCCCCCGTGAGTGGTCGATCTTTTTTTTTTACTGGGAAGGCAGGGGAAGACCTTCCCCTGCCTCCCCCCGCCCCCCAGTCATCAATGACGTCAGCGCGCGAGCCGCGCTGACGTCATTGAAGTTTTCACCTTTGTTCTCCGTTTGCTTCCTGCGCGTCGGAGAGTGAAGGTGAGTTTTGGGGCTGGGGAGGGGGGATTTTGGCATCGGTGGGTTTGGGTAGGGTGGGGGCACTATGTAGGCGGAAGGCCAAAGGCATGCCACGAGGCTCGGCTTCATTCGTGTGTGTTTGTAGTTGCTTACCTGTGAAATGGATCCAAAAATGAAAAACGCTCTGCTGAGAAATGCCCTTCTTTTGAAATTTTCTAATCCAAAGTGCAGCAGGATGGAGTGAAATAGAATGTATTATATGAGAATTAAATACCTAACTAAATAAAGCAAGACAGAGGGGTTGCACAGTGGCCAGATTGGTTTTATTTACATCCAAATACACCAGCATCCCTTTACAGGGTTTGCCAGTGAAGTGCTACTTTCGTTTTCTCGTCTTTCTTTGAATAGCATTTTTGTTCCCAGGTTGGGAGAGTGTACCATTCCTGGAGGTACTGCAATACCTGGTTGATGGGTGGATTGGAAAACACAATGTGTACCATGGCTCTGTGTTTATGGATGTGGTCTTTTTATACCATACTGCTTACGTTTTGTGAGGATGTAAGCAATGGACAGTAAAACGGTTCCCTTCAGGGCCCTCTAGTCATGTCCATAACTTTTCAGGTGAAACCACTCGCTGATTTCTGAATAGTTAGTGAGAGATCGTTTAGGTAACCATGTTGTTTCTGCATACATTTCACATGCTTTGCATTCCCTATGAGTGGTTGCTTTTTTTTTTTTTTTTTAGGCAGCATATTACTCTTATCAAGTGCATAATTTGAATTGAGCCACATCCAAGTGTTTATAGCGGGCACAATTAGGTTATAGCTGAAGGCAGTGCGAGTTTCTCTCAGTGGGCAAGTATGGTGTTCAGTGGGGATGTGGCACTATGGCCAGAGCTGTCGAATTTGGAACTGGGGAACCGGGTTCAGCATTCATGACCAGTCCACCACTTCACTGTACTGAGGGAGCACATTCCCATGCTAGACCGTAGAAGGCCCCACTAGACTTTAGAAGGCTTGATGTCTTAGCACAAGCAGGTGTACCCTTGTGGTGTCAATTGTGGGTTAACCTTAAAGGCCTGTCCACCACAATCCATACTGAAGTTCATCTCCAGTCTTGCGGGCAGGCCTACGAAGCAGCACACCCTAGAGCAACAGTGATCCAGTCGCTGTGACTCTGTCACTGAGGTCACATGAACCTTGAGCAGGTTAGGGCGATGCGAATGGTGTGACCTCACTGGGTACCTATTTCGGGTGGGTGCGTAGTGTTTGCAAGTATATTATGGTTTGAAAAAAACTTGCTGCCTCCTTCCTGGCCTCCAGCAATTTTCAGAAACAATTAAAATGTCATGATAACTTTGGTGATTAATGTTCTTCCTAGAGAGGGATGGAGTTTTGTGTAGTGGAAGGGTTGACTCCTGGAAAGGTAGCACAGAGGGTTAATGTGCCTGCTGCAAAGAACATGTACCATGCAGATCACGAAGTGCACTGCTTTAATGGGGGACCATGATGAATGGTCATTTAATGTCAGCCGTAGATGATAGATCCCTGAACAGTGTCATGTATGTGCGTGTTTGCATTGTGCTGAGGGGATTACCAGGTAATTATTCACGCAGCTCTCTGATGGATGTCACATGAGGTAAAATACTGCAATAAATGGCAGACACTCTGAAAACAAGAGCAAACGTTATGTTACATGAGGCAATGGTGGTAATTGTGCATGTATCAAAAGCAAACAAAATACAAGAGGTAGCAAACAATACGTTACAAGAGGAAAAGTGACATGTGTGCAAGTTACAAAAGAGTACAAAGTACAAGTAGAGGTATAAAAGTGCAATAAATGGCAGACACTCAAAACACAGGAACACACTGGGAAGGCACTTCTACGGGCATGGAGAACAGAATTTCCTATAATGTAAAGACTTCCTTCAGACAATAGAGAGGGTGTGAATTAAGTTTGGAAGTGTCTTTGCAGGAGGAGAACTTTGAGGTCAGTTTTGAAGGACTGGGAAGAGGGAGGGGGTGGTCCGGAGCTGAGGCTGAGTTCCAGATTCTCGCCGCGTTGCTTGTAAAGGATTGGGCCATCGATCTTTCCTTCTTGAAAGTGGGAGGTTCAATCAATACATTTTGCGCAGTACGTGATGGTCTAGAGCATTCTATGCATATGTGACATTAAAGTTTTTTTCTCCTTTTTATTCTAGTCTAAAGCTTTTGATTCCTGTTTCCGGTTTCGACAGTGGTTGTTCTTCAGTTTTGTGTAGTTGCATTGTTTTGGTAAGAATTTGTTTTTTGTTGTATTTACTCCAAATGAGTAATATTGTAATGTCTGAATGAATTCTTTTGTAAGTGATGTCATAATGGCGGCATATTTAGTTAGTGGTTTGAGCATGAAATTCTTTGCGATGTGTTTTGCATAGTCTTATGTGTAATTGCTTTTCTCTTTCTTTTTTAGTGGGATATTGTTGATCCATACTGTGTCTGTACAGAGTAGGTGGTGGTGAGTAGTTTAGCTGCCTCTGGCAAGTGAGTGGTATTGTTTTGGAGTATATATGAGTTTTTGATAAAGGTGCTTTTTGTTTATTACATATTTTACAAAGTGTTTGTTGTTGTTGACTTGTTTGACAAGTTACCTTTATTAGTAAGCAATATGGCTAGCCGTAGAATTACTGCTCAACAGGTGGTTGGTATGCTTCTTGAATCTTCCTCTGAGCATGATTATGAGACTGACAGTGCGTCTGATGGAGATGTGGGAGGGGAAGATTCTGGCAGTGAGTTTTCTCTCAACATGGAATCATCGGATGATGAAGGTACTCTCAGTGCAGATGAAGGTACTCTTGGTGTGGATGAAGCAACTCTCAGTGCGGATGAAGTGCCTGTCTTAGAGGAGGAAACTGCTGTGCTGATGGTGCAAGAGGCATCTGGATTGCAGTCTGAGGCTGCTAGGCTTCCTACTGGAAGTGCTGGACTTTGGGTTGATCCAAACATGGTGCAGCCGGTTTTGCCTGCCTTTAGCGGTGATGCAGGGTGTACAGTGGATTGTGAACACTTTTTGCCTATGCAGTTTTTTCAGTTGTTTATGGATGATGTATTTTTGGGTGAGATTGTTGAGCAGACGAATTTGTATGCTGAACAGTTTTTGAGGGACAACAGCGACAAACTTAGGCCCCAGTCTAGAGCTACCCAGTGGACTCCCACATATCTGGAAGAGATTAAGAAGTTTTTGGGTTTGACTTTATTGATGGGTGTGGTAAGGAAGCCAACCTTGGCTTCATATTGGTCTACTAGCCCCTTGTTGGCAACTGCCATATTTCCTGCAGTTATGACTCGTAATCGGTATTTACTTTTGCTACGTATGCTGCATTTTGTTGATAATTCTATGGCGTTGCCACAAGATCACCCTGACTGTGACCGTCTTTTTAAGATTCGACCCGTTCTTGATCACTTTGTAGATCGATTTTCTGAGATCTATACTCCAGGGAAAGAAATATCTATTGATGAGTCTTTGGTCTTGTTCAAGGGCCGTTTGGTTTTTAGGCAGTACATCCCTAGCAAGAGGGCACGCTATGGAATTAAGCTGTATATGTTGTCTGAGAGTAGGACAGGATATGTTTTTAATTCTCGTGTGTACACTGGTAGAGATTCTACTATTGACCCCCCAGGTTGTCCGTCCACTTTTGGAGTTTCAGAGAAAATTGTGTGGGATCTTGCTAGAAGACTGTTTAACAGAGGCCACTATTTGTACCTTGATAACTTCTATACTGCTGTGCAATTATTTAAGGAATTGTATAAAGTGGACACTTTTGCATGTGGCACAATCTGATCTAACCGTAAAGGTTATCCGAAAGAGCTTGTTTGCAAAAAACTTCAGAGGGGGCAGTGTAGTTCCTTGCGTAGTGATGAACTACTAGCTGTAAAATTTGTGGTCAGGAGGGATGTGTACATGCTGACTACCATCCATGATGATAGTACTTCACCTGTGGCTATTTGGGGTCAGGTTGCTGAAGTGTGCAAACCTGTGGGCATTCTAGACTACAATAAGCACATGGGTGGTGTTGACAGAGTAGATCAGAGGTTGGAACCTTACTCTGCTATTCGGAAGGCTTATGTTTGGTATAAGAAGTTGGCCATCCATTTCTTCGAATTAGCAAATTTCAATGCTTTTATTGTGTTCAAGGAGTGTTCGCCTGCGTCAAAGTTGACATTTCTTCAGTTTCAGCACTCTGTGATAGCTAGCCTTGTTGTTGTGGAACAGGCAAGTGTTCCTAGATTTGGAGTGGTGGAGGATGTGATTCGATTGAAAGATCGCCACTTTCCTGATTTCATCCCTCCCACACCGTCAAAAGATTTTCCCACTAGGAGATGCAGAGTCTGTTGGCGAGGAGGTACGCGGAAGGAGATTCGTATGTACTGCCCCGACTGTCCTTCTAAACCTGGGCTGTGTGTTCCTGCTTGTTTTAGAGCGTACCACACGCAAAATAATTTTTGGGAGCATTCTCTGGTCTGTATTCTTTGAAAAATTTGATTCTGTTTCAAGGTTGGCGTTGGTGCAATGTATTTAGTTTCTGATTTTGTGTTTGTAGATTTGTATCTATTTGCAATTTGTTTGTGTTTTTATTTTTGTCTAAAAAAAATCCTAAATGTGTTGGCGGTGTGTGTGGACTGGCACTTGGTTGGCGGTGTGCGTGGAATGGTGCTTGGCTGGCGGTGTGCGTGGACTGGTACTTGGCTGGCGGTGTGCGTGGACTGGTGGTGTGCATGGACTGGCGCTTGGCTGGTGGTGTGCGTGGACTGGTGCTTGGCTGGCGGTGTGCGTGGATTGGCGATTGGCTGCTGGTGTGTCTGGACTGGCGATTGGCTGGCGGTGTGCCTGGACTGGCGCTTGGCTAGCGGTATGCGTGGACTGGTGTTTGGCTAGCAGTGTGCGTGGACTGGCGCTCGGCTAGCGGTGTGCGTGGACTGGCGCTCGGCTGGCTGTGTGTGAGTAGTGACTTGCTGCTGGTCACTACACACACTGCTAGCTGAGTGCCACTCCACGCAATCCATCAGCTTGTGTTGTTGCTGTGTCAGGAATGTGGGCGTGTGAAAGTGATGGGCCCTTGAATGGCGCTGTGTGCTGGTGTGAGTTTTGTTATGTGATGGGCCCGCGGCTGGCGGTCTGAATGGTTTTGTATGTCTCACACGTATGAAAGGTGTATGAATGGCCTGTAAAGAGGTTGGTGCCTTGTCGTGGCTTTACAGCTCACGAGCTGTGAGTCAATGGTTCAGTTTCTCGCCCTTTCAATTATTAACAGTGCATTTCATTTTTGTGAAATCACTTGGTAATACAATTGTATATACTGAACCATCACTCACCCTAGTGCCAAATCCAACCAGTATGTGTGTGTGCTTGAGGATTAGATGGCTGTGCAGTAATATTTGCCTTTCTGAAGCAGGGTGTACCTTGCCCCTTTTTGTAAATTTTGTAATGTGTTGTTTTTGTGCCTGGTGGTGCGAATGGTCTTGTGTGTATCACGTATGATAGATGTGTGAATGGCCTGTAAAGCGGTTGGTGCCTTGCCGTGGCTTTACAGCTCACGAGCTGCGAGTCATTGGTTCAGTTTTTTCTCCATTTAACTATTGACAGTGCATTTCATTTTTGGGAAATCTCTTGTTAATAAAATTTAATATACTGAACCATCACTCGCCCTCGTGCCAAATCCAACCAGTATGTGTGTGCGTTTGAGGAATAGATGGCTGTGCAGGAATCTTTGTCTTTTTAGTTTCTCTGCCAAGGTGTATGTTCCTTGTAAGAATAACCCACCAACTGTAGATATTGTCGTAAACCCACGGGAGTTCATGGTAATGTCTCTCTTGTGAATTCCAAAAAGTTATTTTATCCACAATGTCCTGCAAACCTCAAAATGTCTGTCACATTTTCCTTGCAATATTGTGTCGAAATTCTCACGCTGTAGAAACAAACAACTAATTATGTCAAAACGATCTGGTTTTGCAAGGGGGTCAACTGTCTTTTTGGCCCGTGCTTGGCGGCCATCTAGGGAAACCTACCAAACCCATACATTTCTGTAAACTAGACACACGGGGGCTTCCAGTGAGGTATGGCTTGCGTGGATCCCCCAACGTTTCCTTACCCAGAATCCCCTGCAAACCTCAATTTTAGCTGAAAAAATCACTTTTTTCACACATTTTTGTGTGGGAAAGTTGTGGCATCACCGGGCTCACTCAAATTTCCTACCACCCAGCGTTCCCCCGGGTCTCCCGGTAAAAATGGTGCCTCACTTGTGTGGGAGGCCCAAGTACCCGCGACAGGCAAGGGCCCAAAACGCAGTAGGGCGACATCAAAATTGCCTATCTCAAAACCACCTGGTTTTGCAAGGGGGGTCACTTTGGTTTTTGGCCCGGTGCTCGGCGGACATCTAGGGAAACCTACCAAACCCATACATTTCTGAAAACTAGACACCCGGGGGCTTCCAGGGAGGTATGGCTTGCGTGGATCCCCCAACGTTTCCTTACCCAGAATCCCCTGCAAACCTCAATTTTAGCTGAAAAAATCACATTTTTCACACATTTTTGTGTGGGAAAGTTGTGGCATCACCGGGCTCACTCAAATTTCCCACCACCCAGCGTCCCCCCGGGTCTCCCGGTAAAAATGGTGCCTCAGTTGTGTGGGAGGCCCATGTACCCGCGACAAGCAAGGGCCCAAAAGATTTTTGGGATAGGCAATGTTGATGTCGCCTCACTGCGTTTTGGGCCCTTGCCTGTCGCGGGTACTTGGGCCTCCCACACAAGTGAGGCACCATTTTTACCGGGAGACCCGGGGGAACGCTGGGTGGTGGGAAATGTTAACAAGCATTTGCAATGCAATAGGTCTCGCATTTACTAGAGTTTGAGCTATTGGCATTATAGATTACAATGCCTTTTATTAATGTGTTGGTTTTTTAAACAAATAAATGAAAGGCATTGTCATTTACAATGTCAATAGCATAAACTCTCGCAAATGCGAGACCTATTGCATTGTAAATGCTTGTTTATTTATTTAGGGTGTTTTATAAGGTGTGAACGCGATTTGCGGACATCGGAGCGCTGTACAAACAACTGAAGAAGAATACATATAAACAAAGAACAGAAAGCGAGTAAAAAATATACACATTAATAAAACTTTGATTAAAAGCTAATGACTCTAGTAGTTTATGGTATGCTGTAATAGAGATATTTATAAATGTCCATCCTTCATTTATGAGGCTCTGTGTTTGAGTCTCAATGAAGGTTTCCCGAGTCATCATCATCAAAAAATCTTTATTCGACCTAAATTAGGTCATAAAAGAAAACACAGAATACATGCATAATAAAGTATAAATGATACATTATAAAAATTCTTTGAAAGTAAAAACACACCTCGTAGAACTGAGCCTGCTCTGACCTCGATCCGTTCCAGTTACCCGGGGGAACAATGTTTATGAGGCGTTCTTCTGGTAGGGATGCACTTCTGTCCAATATTGGAATTAGCGACAATGTGGCATCCACTGCGTTCCAGGGGACAAGAAAGGAGCCTGTCACCATCCTTCAGGTTACAAGTATCCCCAGCCGCAGTGCATGGATGTTGTACACACAGAGCACACCAGTATGAAAAAATATGCTTAAAATATTGTGCAAAACAAACAGAAATGTGACCAGCCCCTGTCCCACGTGGTGGAGGACGAGTTATCTGAGATGAGTGAGCTTTGAAGGAAAGTGACGTGTGTGTACAGAAACCCTCCGCTGTAACTGGATTGTTAACAAAAGTGAAAGTTTGCTGAGGGTGGGGGCTTCATCCCCCCGAGTCGCCCTGCAAACTTTTAACCTGCTTAGATATTTTAGAGCTATAGGGGTGTCAAAAACTCAGGGAATGAGGGAGCGGGCGTGAGTCCTATCACATCCTTCTGGGTTTCATATGTGCACACATGCATCACTGTGCAAGCAAGGGCCTAGCAAATGACGCAGTTGCCTATTGTTTTTAATTTGCCAATCCAAGATGGATCGGTAAATAAAAATAAATAAAAAATTGCCAGTACTTCGAAACTGCTGTTTATAAGGTTGAGTGGCTGATGGCATTTGCTGCCAAACTCTCCTAAATACATGAATAGATATGCATTTGGAAGCCAATATATAGTTTTTGTAGAGTTGTACATTGCGCGAACTAGACCCGAGAAATCTGGTATCAGAGCGTTTACACGGGCACCAGTTTCAATCCAGATGGACACGTTCATTTTAGGCACGGGGAGATTAAGTGATTTGCCCAGTAACACAGGGTGTTGAGTGCCGTTGCCGAGACTCGAACCCGGTTCTCCAGCTTTGAGGGCGACTGTTATAGCCATTAGGCTACATCCAGTAGATCGCGCCTACTCGACCCGAAGGTACCTAAGCACTTTACACGAACACCAGTTGCATTGCAGAGGACACATTCATTTACTTTTTTAGGCACGGGGAGATGAAGTGATTTGCCCAGAATCACAGGATGCTTGAGCCACCCACAAGACTCAAACCTGGTGCTTCAAAGTCGGCCGCTGTAGCTGTTAAGCCACACCCTTTCTTCCACCAGCTGCGTATTTACTGCATGTGAAAACAAACACAACAAATCCTCTTACGCAATCGAATATCTGCCTTTAGTCTCTTTGCCCGTAGAGTGAAAAGAACAGCAAAGTTAATTATTTCTCATAATCAGTAGTTATGATAAGATAAAGGAGCATCGGATAATGATGCGCTGAAATAATGGAGGACCAGCGCACTAAGAAATATAATAATAGCACATTAGTATAACCGTGTATGCAAAGTACATAGAGCCGCTGCCACAGTTAACCAGGCTTTGAAGGATTAGGTAGGAATTCCTAATCAGTGTGTAATTTATTGGCGCCCATGACACCTCTCTCATGGGCGTCGTTCATTAAATGTTGTCTGCTAAACAGGGACCTCTAGCGGCTCAGGCGTTCCTGCCCCACAGAAGTTATCAGAGGAAGCGGGTAACGCAGGTCATCCTGGTGGACTTCATTTCACGTGCTCTAGAAAAATCTAATTTAAACAAGGAATCATGCAAAACACGAGTTGACTTAATTTACAGGATTATTCCTGAAATTATTGCAAACCCGCTCTTTTCAGGTGTGAAACTCGCATGGCTGTAATTGTAACGTGTGTGGTAAATAGTCCATCATTTAATACATTGTTACATCTCTTAGAGAGTGATTCACTGAAATATTCATGTTAAAAGAGTGAGGCTAAGTGTGTAAGACCAAGTTTATGGTCCAGTTCTTCATCCCCATTTAGGAGCCCTGAGAATCATGCATTCATGGTCCCTGGCGGCCAGTTTAGAATTAATTTGAAATTGACAATTTATTTTGATTGCTATGCTAAATAGAAAGTTTGTTGAGTGAGAACGCATGGATAAGTAAGACAAACAGTGATCCTGGGCAAATCACTTAATCTCCCCGTGCCTGCAAAAAATGAATGTGTCCTTGTGTACTGTAACTGGTGCTCGCGTAAAAGCGCTTTTTATCTTCGACCTTCGTTCGGGTCGAGTTCGCGCTATAAACAAGCCGAGGTGACAAGAAGGGCTGGGAGAGAAGGGAGGGGGGAATGTCAGCAACAGAGGAGCCCGCGAAAGTGAAAGTGATCGTGATTACGATCGCTACGGAGGAAAGACACATGGCGCTGCGCGCGTGCACGTTCACGTGCACTGTAGCTTTAGGCCACGGCAGCACTTTGAGAAGCCCACATATAAAATGTCTCTTCGAGCCTTTGGCTCGCGAGACCTAAAAAGGAGTCATTTTTCACTGCGAAATTGAGGTATGACCACGTTGCGTTTTGCGCCGTTTCCTGTCGCGGGCACTAGGCCGACCCACACAAGTGAGGTACCGTTTTTCTCGTAAGACTTTGGGGAACGCGGGGTGGGTGGAAATTTGTGGATCCACACAGATTCCGGAACTTTCCACGACAGAAATGTGGGGAAAATGTGTTTTTTTTGGACAATTTTTTAGGTTTGCTAGGGATTCTGGGTAACAGACCCTGGTGGGAGGCAGTCCAATCACCCCATCCTGGATTCCCCTGGGTGTCTAGTTTTCAAAAATGTATAGGTTTGCTAGGTTTCCCAAGGTGCCCGCAGAGCTAGGGTTCAAAAACTACAGCTAGACATTTTGCCAAAAAAGGGTCATTTTTCACTGCGAAATTGAGGTGTGACCACGTTGCGTTTTGCGCCGTTTACTGTCGCGGGCACTAGGCCGAACCACACAAGTGAGGTACCATTTTTCTCATAAGACTTTGGGGAATGCGGGGTGGGGGGAAAGTTGTGGATCCACGCAGATTCCGGATCTTTCCACCACAGAAATGTGGGGAAAATGTGTTTTTTTTAACAATTCTTTAGGTTTGCAAGGGATTCTGGGTAACAGACCCTGGTGGGAGGCAGTCAAGTCAGCCCATCCTGGATTCCCCTGGGTATCTAGTTTTCAAAAATGTATAGGTTTGCTAGGTTTCCCATGGTGCCCGCAGAGCTAGGGTTCAACAACTACAGCTAGACATTTTGCCAAAAAAGGGTCATTTTTCACTGCGAAATTGAGGTGTGACCACGTTGCGTTTTGCGCCGTTTCCTGTCGCGGGTACAAGGCCGACGCAAACAAGTGAGGTACCGTTTTTCTCGTAACACTTTGGGGAACGCGGGGTGCATGGTAATTTGTGGATCCACACAGATTCCGTAACTTTCCACGACAGAAATGTGGGGAAAATGTGTTTTTTATGACAGTTTTTTAGGTTTGCAAGGGATTCTGGGTAACAGACCCTGGTGGGAGGCAGTCAAGTCACCCCATCCTGGATTCCCCTGGGTGTCTAGTTTTCAAAAATGTATAGGTTTGCTAGGTTTCCCAAGGTGCCCGCAGAGCTAGGGTTCAAAAACTACAGCTAGACATTTTGCCAAAAAAGGGTCATTTTTCACTGCGAAATTGAGGTGTGACATGTTGCGTTTTGCGCCATTTCCTGTCGCGGGCACTAGGCCGACCCACACAAGTGAGGTACCGTTTTTCTCGTAAGACTTTGGGGAACGCAGGGTGGGTAGAAAGTTGTGGATCCACGCAGATTCTGGTACTTTCCACCACAGAAATGTGGGGAAAATGTGGTTTTTTTGACAATTTTTTAGGTTTGCAAAGGATTCTGGGTAACAGATCCTGGTGGGAGGCAGTCAAGTCACCCCATCCTGGATTCCCCTGGGTGTCTAGTTTTCAAAAATGTATAGGTTTGCTAGGTTTCCCAAGGTGCCCGCAGAGCTAGGGTTCAAAAACTAGAGCTAGGCACTTTGCCAAAAAAGGGTACATTTTCACTGCGATATTGAGTTGTGACATGTTGCGTTTTGCGCCGTTTCCTGTCGCGGGCACTATGCCTACCCACACAAGTGAGGTACCATTTTTTACGGGAGACTTAGGGTAATTCAGGTTTGTAAAGGAACTGTTATTATCTATTGACTTTCGATGCATTTCTGCCTTCCAAATGAAAGATATTGTGTAAAAAAGAAGTCATTCTAAAAAATTACTGATAATTCTCATGCTAGTATGAGTATTCCCAATTTCAGAAATGTGCAAATATCTACTGTTTCTAAACTCTATATTTTGTTCCCATTTCAGAAATACATAGGTGTCTTTCATACCGATTTTTCCATGTACACATTTTTACAGAATAATTACTACATACCCGGTACATAATAAAAAACCATTGCAAGTTGCTGCTCAGTTTTTGGCTCTGGGTTCGTCGGGTTCTTGGTGAACCTACAAGTCCTATATATCCCCACAACCAGTAATATCCAGCGTATGTAATGGTATATTGCTTTCAAAGAGCTGTCATAATTAGAAGAAGTTACAGGTGAAAACGTTGACACAAAAGGCTGTTTTTTTCAACTAATTTTCAATTTATCCTATATTTAACTGTTAGGTTCTATAAAAAAAACCTTGATGGATCTACACAAATGACCCCTTGCTGAATTCAGAATTTTGTCTTCTTCTCGAAAGAAAATGTATAGCTTTCTAGGATCCATTATTGCTTTTGTACCCATTTCTGCCATTAACTGGAAGGAGGTCAAAAGCACAAAAAATAGCAAAAATAGGCTATGTCCCAGAAAAATGCCAAAACTGTGTAAAAAATGTTGGGTTTCTGACAAAAGTCTGGTATCCCTGAAAAGCTGGGAAAATTGTGATTTCAACCCCACAAACCCTTTTTTGATAAAATGTGCAGGGAAAAACCCAGATGCTTTCATTTGCAGCCCGTTTCTCCCATTTTTCCGAAAAAAACACAAAATGTTGCTGTATTTTGGCTCATTTCTGTGACCCCTCTTGGAGAATCCACAAACCCTGAGTACCTTTAGAATCCCCATGATGTTGGAAGAAAAGGACGCAAATTTGGCGTGGATACCTTATGTGGTCAAAAAGTTACAGGGGCCTCATCGCGCACTACCCCAAATAGCCAAAAAAAGGCTTGGCACAGGAGGGGGAAAAGGCCTGGCAGCGAAGGGGTTAATCCCGAGACCCTGTTGGAGATGGTCTTGGTCGAGGAATTATGCACTATAATAAAGGAGTACTTCACATGAAACACAGGCACAGTTCAACATATGGGGGCGGCGTGGGAAGCCTTTAAGGCCACCTTCAAAGTCAAAGAATAGTAGATTCCTTAGGTCTCTCAGAGACCACCTGGCCAGACGTGAGTGAGAGCTTAAGGAGATTCAGGGTGTTCTTCTTGATGGAGTACAAGAACAACTTACAGTTAAATTGGCTGAGTTCTCAAAGGTGGCAGAGAGGGAAAGCAAATACTCAAGGACACCCGCATGTGGAGAGGAGGAACCACCAGGCAGGACACTAGCAACCTGATTAGGCTCCCTTGTGGGCGGCCAGTGACATCCTAGAGACTAAAGAGGCGAGCTCCGATGCACTATCCCATAGATTCTACAAGTCTCCACGTCTAATTATACAGCCCTATACACTTTCAGGAGCTCCCATTCTCACGAGCAGGTGGAGGACAATCTTGATGATGTCACGCTGGGCTTGATTAGCAAAGCACACCGTTTATTATTAGTACAACCCTCTACAGTAGAGAACATCTTGACTGTTTCCCACTGGCAAAGCACCGGGTTCCTGACGAATTCTATAAAAAAATAAATTGCTGACCTGTTTAGGGTCTACAAAGAAGCGCAAGAATGACGACTGCACCCCCTGTCATGGCGAGAGGGAGAACTGATTTTGCTGCTTAAACTGGATAAGCCACTCAAGCTGTGACTCTTCTGTGGCCCCTGTCACTCCTAAATTGTGATGCTAAAATAATCTCTAAGCTCATCTCCAATCTCCTAATGCTCCTGATGCCAGATCTTATGCTACCTGACCAGTCTGACTTTATGCTGAGGTTTGCTAAACTGTGAACAATCTACAAACCCAGTTCACTCTCCCGCAAGGCCATGACCCCGGGGTAGATGCTGTAGCTGTGTTTCTGGATGCCGCTAAGGCTTTCGATTCCCTGGAATGGGACTACCTTTTTGTCATACAGACTAGGATGGGGCTGCCACTCCCCTTCCTAGACTGGATCGGCTTATTATATACAGAACTGGTAGCACAGGTGCTAATTAAAGTATGTATGAAATCTGAGGGATTCTCCGGATCGACTCATTAGAGAATATATAAAAATTGGGCCCCCATCAGGAGTCCGCATAAACTGGTGCAAGCCACAAATGTTCCCCATCAAGGACAGCACAATCCAGTTCACACCTGCGTTCCCCTTGAAGCGGTGTGAGGATTATTTAAAATACTTAGGTATATTGATTAAGCAGGGTCGCAGTGTTGTTATAGGGGAGAATTATGGAGTGACAATCACCAACATTTCTGAGCAGATTACAAGATAGTTATCACTTCTACTGTCGTTGACTGGTCACATAGGGATGATGAAAAAGTAATACTCCCTAAACTGCATGTATGTATTTGTGAACATCCCGCTCACAGTTTCAGTCGCATTCTCTTCCGACTTAAGACCCACCTAACCAGACTAGCATGGGCGGGGAAGCAACTGAGAATTAAATGGTCAATATTTACATTGCTGTTTCACCGCAGGCCTAGGAAAATTATAATAATTTTACAAAACCTGTAGATTGAGTGA
The DNA here is from genome assembly GCF_964204655.1 of Triturus cristatus. Classification (NCBI taxonomy): domain Eukaryota; kingdom Metazoa; phylum Chordata; class Amphibia; order Caudata; family Salamandridae; genus Triturus; species Triturus cristatus. The sequence goes on from NC_140585.1 coordinate 248,563,827, forward strand.
CTAGAATCATCAACTTGACCCAACTATAATGCGTTTCACCCATAAACTGGTCTCAACTCTCAAATTATCTGATACTAGGCAAGTATTTTATTTCACTGACTCGCCTTTTTTCAATATCACATATGAGAGCACCTTCAAATATGTGAGTTAAGTATGTAGGCTGTCCAAAAACAATTTGGATTATTTTAATAGATTAAAACTTTTGTTCCATGTATAATAAAAATCTACCACACATAAGTGTACACATAACCCTTGAAGTGCCTCTTAGTTCACTAACAGCATTATCATTAGGGTGGGGCCAGGTATATTTCTCAGTTCATGTTTAAAAACTTTCACTTTTAATAAGTATAATATAAAACCATGATGTGGTAGCACTCCGTCCTTTACAGACGGAACATTTCCATTGAAATGGCCACAAACGTTCCCACTGACATACACTTTTACTGATAAAACTATACAACGTACAAACAATAATGTGTGGAAATATTTATAATTTTCACATCACCAAGTAAAGTTTATTAAAATCTTTGTTTCCATCAACACGTCAAAAAAACTTTAAAAAATGTTTTATAACTACTGGACTATATTTTGAAATATTTGTAAAGTTCATTTACAAACCATTAAAATGTGGTGTTTTAGGAAAAAAATGACATCCTACATCCTTTCATTTTACACTACTTGTACCCAAGCACGGTTGTAAGCACAGCCGGACTGGGAACCAAAACCAGTCCTGGCAAATAGCTCTGTCGGCCCCTGGGGGGCAGGGGGGTATGTGCTAGCGGAACGCACCACTCCTTTGTCACTGCTGCTGCTCTTGTTGCAAGCGGCCAATATTGCAGCTATGCTGCAAAACCGGCCCCCAGTAACAAAAAAACGGCCCCTTCAAGGGTCTAAAACCAGCCCCAACCTGGCGGGAGAGACCCCCGGTGCCCGCTACGGCCCGTCCGGCCCTAATTGTCAGACAGTTTACTTCATGTTTCTTTCTTTAACTGCAAAGTTAGAGGATTTTGTAAACACCAATCTCCAAGATAAAATAAGCCCCAATTTGAAAGAACATATAAGTTGACATTTAACGTCTGTCTTTCAAAACACAGCAAATGTGACAAGGTAAAAACAAGATTTATAGGAATATTTATTGCTAACTCACTTTCAGAACACCTGTTCTTTGTCAGGAACTCTCTCCCCAGACCGGTGCAGTAGGACATAAAAATAGCTCCCCCGAATAAAATCTGACTCACCATAACAAGTGGGCAAGTAGATCTCTCGAGGCCTACATTTGGGTGGGTTTGAGGGTGCAGACCTAGAATTGTGTTGTCTGTGCACTAGGGCCCGCTTTGCACAATACTGGTACCACCCGACGCCTTGTTTGCCACAGGCGGCAGTGGAGGGAGGCAGCATGTCTCCCATCCCTCTGACATTCCTTCCTGGCACTTCGATCACTCAGTGGACGCAAGACGCTTCCACAGTGGAATGCAATGTAAGGGCATGGGACAGCCATGGTAAGAAAGTGGGTATGGGTGTGCTTTACTCGTCATATTTACGTCTAGACCATCATCTGCTTTTGCCGGTGGTGCAAGAGGCTGGGACGATATCCCAGCTAGCAGCACAAGTCCGCTGCTGAGGGGAACCTTCATGGAACAATAGTTTCCTTACACTCAACGACCACTACCACCACAAAACAGTTTGTCGCTCACCTGTATCGATCAGTGCAAGAGGGGATGCCTCCGACACACCAAAGGGCTAGGCAGGAGTGGGTGGGAGAGCATGTTTCGGAAATTCCATACAACTCCTGGTGGTTCTGCTGCATGAAAACAGGTGTGCTCACCTCCAGCAGTAGGTCACATATAATACAGTATAAGTTCTTAAAATGGGCCTACTATGCCGAGATCCCTGCCGAGGTTTGTCCTTAGGGAACAGTCCCGTTGTGGTGGATGTCGTGAGCCGGGGGTGGAATTCCATTAATTGGCCTGGACCTGTATGGGGTCCGAGAGTACTGGAGGAAGGTATGCTCCACCCTCACTGAAATGGTTGTTGTGCATGTACCGCATGACTCCATGATAGCTGTGCTTGGCTGGATAGGGGATATTGACACCACGCATAGGAGGCTAATGATGGCCCTGCTGACAGCGAAGCAGCAAGTTGCCTGCTGCTGGGGTAGGAGGAGAACGCCGAAATGTGAGGAGCAATGGCTCACCTCAATGATATATTGTAATGAGCAGCTAGAACTGTATGTAGAACTGCTACCAATGGCATCAAGACCAAGAGACATATGCCAACCTCTTTGATCCTGCCTGCTCACTCGGAAGCCTGAGGGAGGGAAAAGGGATGAAACTGAGCATCTCGCCCCAACTTAGACCACCACCTATGTGGCGATCGCCTACCTACCCCCACCACCGAGCTGTTATATTCACATATAGAATCATGGGTGGTCACATTGGACCTTGATACTATTGTATTGCATTGCCATAGCGGACAGCCTGCACTCCATGGGACTTATTGTCTCAGACTATATATACACTCTTCTGCACCACAACTCGGACAACCTCCAGCAATGGGAGGACTTGTCCCTGGCCACTGGATCCAGACTGATGGCAAAACGTGCATGAGATTCATTGCAACATGGTCCCTACTGTTTGTTTCCTTTTTCTATTTCCCTTTTTGATGTTTTTCTCAGTTTTATTTTTGCAGTTATTGTAACACATTTGCAGTACAATTTCAATAAAATAAAAATAGAAAAGATAAACTATAATATGTGTCCTACTTAGACTTCACTGGAACCGTAACCATCTTTCTGTAGCTGCTACCACTGAAGAAAGTACTATCTTTAAACACTGCAGCATTTCTGAGATATTTGCATGTGAATGTGCTCATACATGCTTCGGAGCATTGATATTCCTAGGTATTCCTGCTCCAGAGATGGTGTTAAGGGGTATCAAACTGTCGTCCTCTATGGCCATGGGAGAATCTTGGAAAAATGAGTTTTGTGAGTTTGTACAGTGGTATCCCATATACCCAGGGCCCGTAAATTAAAAGTTACTGGTGGGCTTGCAGCGCTGCTTGTGCCACCCACCGAAATAACGTTTTAAACCTGTCTCAGGCCTCTGCCATTGCAGGGTCTGCACCTGCAGTTTACTGCCGCTGTGATGTGGCATATAAAGTGGTTGCCACGTCTGCAACTTCCCTTTTACTACGTATCAGTCACCCCTAAGGTAGGCCCTAGCTAGCCGTATGGGCAGGGTGCAGTGTAGGCAGAAGGTAGGACATGTGTCTTAACTGTGTGGCATGTCCTGGTAGTGAAAAACAGCCTATTTGGTTTCTGACTTCTGTGAGGCTGTCCTCTCATAGGAATGCATTGGGGACACCCTGATCGGTGCTTCAGTGGTAATTTCTGATCTGAGAGGGGAAGCGTGCCATTTTTGGTATGTTTGGAATAGTAGTGATAAATTCTGCTTATTGGTGAAAGCAGATTTAATTTGACTATTTTTGAAATGCCACTTTTAAGAAGTGGGCATTTCTGTGTGCTTATGTGTTTTTTCTACCTCCGCTGGTTTGTGAGTTGCCTGTCTCGTTTTGGAGTGACAGGGACAGGGGATGTGAATTCTCTTCAAACATCCACTGGGGGGGTTTGAGGTGTAACCTGCCTTCCTGGATGTGTCAGGGCTGGACTGAATAGACCTGGGTTGGATATAGAGTGGTGGGAGGAGATTTGCCCTGTACCTGAATAGGCCTGGTCTGCCCTGAACAATGCTATCTTCACCTCCTGCCAGGAAAATATACCAGTCGGGACGGAACTGGTTTGGACTGGGCTCTGAGCACTCTGCCAGAAGAGAACAAAGACTTTGGGGCATATTATCAAGGTGTGATAATCATCGCAAAAGTAACTTAACGCAACTTTGCATATCGCAGTCCATCGTGAGAAAATAACATCGTCTTAACGTCCAAATTCCCAACCCGGCGGCACCATGCGTTAGCAGCATGATAATGCGCCAAATAACCGCGTAAAAACCAACGTGACAAACAAAAAATGTGGAACACGAACGCCCAAAAAGATGCAATGACAGAAAGCGCGATACCAAAACCAGCGAAAACCAGCGACTGGCCTGCAATTCCCACGTGTCATGCGGGAAAATGCACTATAAAAGAAAGAAAAAAAAACACCAAATCCAATTCAAACTGCGTAGCACCATGGATGCACCCGGACCGAGTGCAGAGGACAAGCCAAACTCCTCAAGCCACACGGAGGACCAGCATGGAACCCCGTGTTCGGGGAAGGGCAAGGAGAAGAGGAAGAGGAAGACGGGGTTCAGTCCGCAGGAAGACCAGATCATCGTCACGGATGTGATAGAACACCATCAACAGCTGTTCAGCACCTCCACAGCGGCACTGGCAACCCAAACAGAAATATGGCAGGCCATTGTCACCAACGTCGATGCAGTCGGAGTGTCAAGAAGGTCAATGGAGGAGGTCAAGAGGCGCTGGCATGATGTGAAAAGGCAGACCAAACAGAAACTTGCCGCCAACAGGAAGGCAGCAACGGCGACTGAAGGTAGGAGTCCTGCGACACAGGAGGAGCTGGATGAGCTGGAGGAAATGGTGGTCACAGTCAGCAGTATGGAGACGGTGGCAGGATTTGGGGCCCTGGACACAGCTCGATAGGACCTGACCCAATAGCAACAGGGTGAGTAACAACCAGGGACTGGGGGGATGGGGGAGATGGGCACAATGGCACACATGCACAATTATGTGTAGCACACTGCATACCCACAGTGATTGAGGAACATGTCCCTGATAGCCTTGGCACACTGCAGCACACATAAAAACACCAAGTAGGCCCTCTTCCACAATGTGCACAAAGGGGCCCCCCTCCCTATCACCAACATCACAACGCACCCATGCACATGTGCTGAATCCAGCAAAGCAGCGGCTCTGTGAGCCACACTGACTATGCAAGTGACACTGCATGCCCAATAGCATGGCAGCAGCCAAAAAACATGACATGGTTCACGAATCGACATGGAGGTGGCCCAGTGCAGATCACATCCGTAAAGGAGCAGGTCACACTCTGACATATCCACGTGGACCCACAACCCATGCCATACAATACATGCAGCAGACGAACAATGCACCAGGCCACAAAATCTGTCCAAGAGCACATATGACCCAAGTCACAAACAATTCAGCCCCCGAAAAGCACACAATTCAAAGGCACCCCGTCTCAAAGGGAGAATGGTACACAAAATCAGAGCAGCAGGAGCAACACCCTCACAATGCAACACACACACATAGCCACCACAGGACATCAGTACTGTTGCAATGTGGTACAATCTGCAACACCAGCACCACAGGACAGAGCTCACAACAAGTTCCGCTGGTGCTTAGTGACTGTCCACTCACATCTGGCATTGCCTGAGACTGTGTGATGATAATGTATGGGTACTACCACACATCCATCAAGTAGTCGAAAAACACAGTGACTGTCATCAAATAGCCAGCCCCACCCAAACAGTCACAATGTACATTGGCATGCAGTCTGAATGTAAACATCTGCAAATCTTCCACATACATGTGAAACTCTGTTGACCTGCATCTCCCCTTTACATTGCAGAGGGACAAATAACACCTCCTGAAGAGCACACCTAACTTCTCATCATTGATGATGAAGAGGACAACCTGCACATATGTCAAGACACCCTCCAACGGATAATGGACAGTTTCCGCACCCCATCCCCAGGAGCAGGGCAGCCCAGCTGCCTAGAGGTGACCCCACCACCTGCACAGACCACACAGCAGGAAACACACACCACCACGGCTGTCTCCCAGGACCCCCGACCAATACATGGAATTCCAACGGCATGTGTTGGGTTGCCAGGGGGAGTTGGCTGATCCGCTGCAGGTGGGTTTGAGCTCATGGCAGCCAAACTGGATGCCATACATTAGTGTCTGAGTCCCATCAGGGACCATGTACAGTCCCTATCAGACACCCCCTGTCTGTACCAAGCTCCACCACAGACCTTGGCTGACCTCACTGGGGCCATTAATCGGATACAAGAACTGTTTGGTCAGATAGGCACCAGCGATGACAGCACAGAGTTGGCACAGACGCGGAGGTCAATGGAGACCATGGAGCAGATGCAGGCTGGAAGTATGGCTGCCACGGCTGGACACCAGCGAGTAGTAGCTGGGATCTTCCATGCCCTGCAGTTTATCATCTTGCCATTGCTGCCACTGAGCCTGTCCAAGATGACTGCAGCGGGAACATCGACACACACAGCTCTGACCCCTGATGTGTCAGTGGCACACTGTGATGCAGCCCCATCATCTTCGCAGTCTGATGTGTCAGTGATGCAGCGATTACCCTGCCACACACATTGGACTCACCGGACACATAACCCATATTAGGGTAGTAAGAGGGGGATGGTAATTACTGTGTGAGGAAGGAGGCAGTAGCATCCATCACCGCCATATGGCCTGTCCCTGGCTGGTTCTGACCTATGCATCATGCCCTGGGACAATACCTTCCACTGACCCCCGGAACACTCTGCGACATTCACCCGGACCCCGACACGGACTGTCATATCTTCACTGCTGGACATTTACACAGCAATCCTGCTGCGGACTGCACTCCCCCTCTTCCAAATCACTTTTCAATCCACAAAGGACTCTGGTTGGCCAACCACTGGGCTTCCATGTAATGTGGGCTTGGATGGCCATGTACAACTCCAGCTCCGTCATTCACCAGAATGTGAATAAAACATTCTAAATCACACAGATGTGTCATGATTATGTTCACTCACGTTTGGAAGTATGGCTGGATGTAGGGACAATTATTGCACATGAAGGTACACCCTGGTAACTGACATCTATGTGCATGTTTATCCCTGAGACAAATGGACAATTGGATGACTGTGAATGTGAGTACTAGCTGTGTCCCTATTGCACATCAACAACAATCTCACAACCCCCCAACATAGACACACGTCCATGTATTGAATAGGGCTGTGTGTAGGAATGACCAAATCGGTAGCAGGCAAGAAGTGGTGTACTACATCACGTGTCAACCGAATTTCATGTCGCATACCTCCCCTCAGACATCTGTGTGGACACGTTCTGTCATGATTCATAACATTGCTTCACATGGTCTGAGTTTGGACACCATACTCACATTGCTGAAGTCACGTAAGTGCACAGGTCGGCCCTCAACTATCCCAAAACAATGTCTGGCTCACAGAGGTGGAGCTTGCAAAAGGGACCCACCCCCATTGTACATGCGTCAGTCAGTTACTCCCTGTGTAGGGACGATGCTCATTGTGGCACACGAGTGGACAATCTAATCAACACACATCACAGTTAGACACCAGTGGAGTTGCATAGACTTTATTGGCATGTGCGTGTCAGTACGGACAAGGCAACGGCCACAATAGGCAGGGACATGCTTAAGATACTTACACGCAGCATGGGAACATGTCGAGGTGAAGAAAAGGGTGAGGCAAAAATGGCCAACAATCATCACGGATGGCAACGGTCTCAGCCCACCTTGCCGTGCAGAACGACTCATGTATTTGGTATTGTTTGGCGCCTGCCCATTGCCCATGTGTAGAAGCACGACTCACTGCCCAAGGGGTCTGCATAGTGCTCTGCCACCGGAGTGCGCCGACTGTCTGCTCTGCTGACAGTGATCAGGTGAAAGGGTCCGACAGGTTCACATGTCATGCTACATTGCCATGTGTGTACTCTCCCCCCAGCAGTGTGTCCGAATTGGTAACGTTGCCAAACGACGCTGTGTTGCTCCGACCATGGACCTGCATCACCTTGCACAGGTGTGTGTAGACACGCGTAGTTCCACGCAAATGCATCCAAAGTCCTGACGAAGGCAGACATGTCCTCTGTTGTGTTGGGATATGTGAGCATTCGCCACGATGTAACAAGGTGTTGGGACCTGTGTTGTGGGTGACAATCCGATGTGGCTGCAGGAACGTAGTTACTTGTCCATGAATGCCAGCGCAGCTTCATGTGCAATGTGTTCCAATAGTACGTTGTTGTGTTCAAGGAACACCAGGGTGAGCCAATCCATTAAATGGTCCGGGCAGGTGTGCTCAGCCCAAACCGTTTCACCAATCCGCAACACAGCCCAATAGGGGAGCACCTCGATTTGGTCACTGCACACGATGAATTGTGTAATCTCCCATGCACAACTGCCAACACATACGCAGTATGTCAAGGCATCCCATGCACGGCTGTCTCGGTTACACTCCTGTTCGTGATCCAACAGGGGGCGCACACACAAGTCATAGTCCAATTCCTCTAAGGTTGTGTTAGATAGATAGACATCCATGGGACACTCAAATGTGCATGTTTGGCAGTGGAACCAGGGCTGGACGTAGGTGACGTAGGCAAGGCGGAAGCTCAGCCGGTAACTGATCCGCAGCACTGCCAGTGGCAGTGCACCGAGTAAATGCAGCATACGTTTCACGTGACAGGGGTTGTGCATGTGCCCGGGATGGCCTGCCATTGTGTTGGTGCGTCTTGTGGAACCGGCACTCTTCTGAACTGCAGCAGTTGTGTGGAGGTTATGCCACAGCTCTGAGCAATGATTCAACTGTGCGTGCAACGTTGGGGAGAATGGGTTGCTGTTTCCGTGAGTGTCAAGGGCATCCCATGCGGGGGTACCTCAGGCAGGGGCTTCTGTGTGTGGGGTGTGGATAAGTTGGATAGTTCATTTGCGCAATGTGTGGTGTGAGAGTCGTCCCCATCTTCCATAGCATCTCTCTCAGGGTGTTCCAGCCGCATTCAGGACCAAGGTCAGAGGTGCCGGTGTCATCCCACCTTCTGCATTGGAACAAAAGAGCTTTCATCCCTAATGTTTGTCTGACTACTACTTGTGGTTTCGGAATGTGATGTGGCTTTGGCACTGAGATTGGGACAAGGCCTTGGACTCATGGTGTACTGATGGCGATACACACACACAAGTTGGCATGTGGATCCAGGTGCCCGAGAGGCCTTGCGCTGCTTGTGCAATCTCACTCCGTCTCTCTTCCTCGCTCTCTCCCTCTCTCCCTCTCTTTCCTTTGTTGGGCGCATGGCACACCTTCTTCTCTTGGATTTTGTCTTCCAGGCTGTGTCCTACAGATTGTCCAGTGAGGACCCACTAGGACTCATCCGAATGGTTGTTTTAGCTTTTGTTTGAATGGTGTTTGTGTTGGTGATTGCATTGCTGTATGACTGATTCTCCATCTTCTGGCCACGCATGTATGTTGATTTTCCTGCTTGTGCGACATCAGGAAAATTATTTTGTTTGGGATTTGTAGTGTTGGTGTGCAGTTTCTTTGTCCGAGTTTAGGGCGGGCCCAGGCTTGGGGACCGGGGGGGAGGGTTTGCGGGCCTGGGTGTGGTGTTGGTGGGTGTTGTGGCCCTCTTGGGTGTCCGTGCTGTATGGGCAGTTGCTCGGGGGCATCTATTGTTCTTCATGTGTGGCTATGGGTTGTGCTCCCTTTTCTGGTTCTGGTTGTGGTCCGACTTTGCACCAGGTCAGAGCAGGTGTTAATTTCGTGGTGTCTACGTGCCTTATCGCATGTTTTGTGTTCTTATCGCAGATATGGCTAGTCGTTGGGAATGTTGCGGAGTGATGTTGTCACTGCTTTTTCCTCGGGAATGCCTACTCTGCATCTCATTAGTGATAGTTGCTGGGGTCTTCCGTGGCGATGTTTGTTGCGGAAGCTAACGCCGGAAAAGTGGTGCTGTCGGCTGTTTGCACCGGCTTGTAAATGGGGCAGTAAATTTATCACGACTTTGGCTGCGATAAAGTGCCGATAACTCGGCAATAGCTCCTTAATATGGCCCTTTGTGTACTATAAGTAAAGGGGCTGTAAACCCGTGTTTTGGCGACTTGAAAAAAGAAAGAGACTGCATGGGACCAGGGGATTGGTGTGCTACCAGGGAACCGCCATCTGGACTTTGCCGGTGTGCTGGCCTGTGCCTGCTTCCTGCTCGGGCCCCCAGTAATCTCCCTGGGCTGTGTGACTTGCCCTGGGTGATTTAAAACAGCGCCCGGTGAGCAATTTGGAATTTGTGCTTTGAAGTCTGTTGCCCAAGGAGTGGGTTCACTTTGTACTACCCCCGGAAAGGAGCACATTTTTCTTTCCATTCAGCATGGGCAGCGCTACACTTCTCTTTGGAGCTTGAACAACGGGAGGGGAGAGCTGAGAGGAATGAATCTCTCTCTCTCTCTCTACCGTATTGCCTGCTATTGTTTATGGAGGCCTGCAGCCGGGGCACTACTACATGGCCCCAGTCTGCCAAGTAGTAAGGCACAGTGGCAGTGAGGAGCCCCAGCCAGGATTTCCTCTGCGTGGCCGGAGCAGTGCCAACACTAGGAGGGAGGTAGGGCCCAAGCGCTGAAGACAACTGGAGCCTCGCAGGCTCCAATCGGCTGCCTCCTGCCTGAAAAGAGGCTGTTTTCAGCGGACGGCCAGCATGAACCCTTCTCACCCCCAAATGGGGTCCACCTTTTCTGAAGAATGCCGGAGAATGGAGATCTTCTTGGAACCACCACACATTGCCTCTGGGATAAGCCTGACTGCTCTGCCAAGCTTCCAAGGGGGTGAGGAGGGGTTATCTTGGGCGTGTAACTCTATTGCCCTGACTAGAGTGGCGGGTTCTGCCTGGCTTAGATGTATACCCTAGCCAACCAGAAACCCCATTTCTAACAGTGATAGATAGTCAAACAGTGGTAATGTCACTGAATATGAATGAAGTCTCTGCTCTTAAGCTTTTATTTTCTGGAAGGGCTTCACAATGTTTCAATATTCTGAGATTTGTGTGATCTTATTGTATATATTAACAACTATTTCAAATATAAGTCAAAATGTCAGAGTAAAAGATTATATAAAGTACATACACATAAACGTGTTGTGACACCCTGAGGGCAGATTAACACTGTTAATTGTAGCCCAAACTCCCTTTTCAATATATGTAAGTCACACCTCCTGCAGGCCTATCAACTCCTATGACAGGGTGCAACATATACAAAAGTTAGAACATGCGTTTAACATGTTCCAGCTGCAAAAATCCAAATTTGTTGTTTTTCTGCAAGAACGATTGGTAGCCCTATTGGTGAGTACAGTTACATGCTGACATCTCAGCTGTGGCAAACTTCTGAATGGGACTGCCGAAGTGGGTACTTCAGGGTATAAAACTACTTGTTACATGAAGCCATGTCAAAATGAATGTATCTTGTTGCCACATGCAACTTTTAGAAAGTTGCTACTCTGTTGCCCACGTTTTCCAGCGGTCATTTAACAAGCCTGGCCACGAGATAGCCTTCTGCCCACCTGGGCCCCTATTACAGATAAGGCGCACCTTCCATATTTAACCTTAAAGGAGGTGTGCTGGTTGCAAACATGAAAAGTGTACCCTATCAGGAAAAATGTCCTGCCCTCGAGGCAGCCGCAAACTTGCGCCCCACCATAGCGCAGCACACTCAAGAGAAATACAGAGCAGCTGTTTCCCTGTGCTAGTGGCCGCCCGCCTGCACTTTTAAAAGGGGAGTGAAATCCCCTTGCAGGCAGGTGCAGTGAGTGATTTTGAGGTACAATGCCTCTGAGAGACACAAAGGGAGCTCAGGATCCAAGTCTGGTGGTGTAAAAAGAAAGTCAACGCATGGGAGTGGTGCCTATTTCGGTCCCACACGTCCTTTCATGAATACACGGTAATATGAAGCATGCAAATGAAACCGAATGAGTGCCAGTGCCTCACATGTGTGAACATCAGGGTGATGTGAATACATTGCTTCATTACAGCACGGCCATGTATTCATTTAAGCCACTTGTGCTTATTCTTTTTGAAATGGCATGCTTCTTATTTATGAGTGGTCCGCCTGATACAGGATGCGATCACATCAACATGCACTGTGTTAATATCGACTTTTGGACATGTGCACCAAGTCACATTGGTATATGTTGCGATAACAATTATTATTTTTATTATTGCAATGTTGACTTGTAAACTCAGACTGTTACATTCATGTGCGCAGCATTATGTACACACTAACATTTATTTGTTCCGTTTGTAAGTAGTCCAAAATGGCCATATACTGGCATGACAGCCCTCTGTCTGAGTTTATGTTTACTGCTGTTTCAAGCACTGGATGATTGTATATATGAGGTTTGGTATGACTTCCTCCCAATGTGTGATCAAGGCCATAGGGACGAAACTCATAGCAGGGGCTGGAACACTTCTATTAAATCTATGAACTCTTCATTCTGAGTGCAGGTGACTTGTTTCATAGAGTTTTCTTGGATATTTGTCTGAGTGTCGCAGCTGACAACATGCTACACCACTGAACTGGCAGTACAGCATTCGAGGAACACAGCAAGCTATATATATATATATATATATATATATATATATTCATTGAAAAAAACATAGGTTTCAGGCACATTATAGTTAGGAATTAGCATTTAAAAAACATTAAAAATTCACTGAAAATACCATAGGTTTCAGGGGCGTTATAGTTAGCTGGACTTTTCACTAGTACAAAACCATTGAAATTCCTCCGTTATAGTTAGTTCAGCTAACTATAACTCGCGCGCCCGCAATGCACTGCTGATGACGTCACATATTACATCACTCATGACATGGCCAGTGACATCACTCATGACATCACTCATGACATCTCAAATGACATCATTGATGACATCACTGATGACATCATCCAGTGAATGTGTGTTTTTCTGAAAATTACATATGTTTTATATATTTATATCTCAAGGTCGATGGAAGAAAAAATGGGTATATAAGTGTCTAAATGGATGATTTGTTTTTGAAAAATTTATTGTATAACTGACATAAGTGTATCTTAGTGAATACATGGCTTAGTGAGTAATGTTTAAATATGTAAATATCTGTATCAGTCTCTCACTTTGTGTATAAGTGGCTGCATTGGTTGGTGAGTACCTACATGAGTGTCTATATAGGTTATTAGTTGGTTTTTTGAGTATCAGTATGAGTGTCTGAGTGTCTGTATGGTTTGGTGGGGGGTATTATGTAGTGCATAGGTGCATGAATGAGTGACTCACTGTTTGTATGTGTTGAAGACAGCATGTGTGCAGGACTGTATGGGTGGATGAGTGTGTGCATGGGTGTGTTAGTGAGTGAATGACTGTCAATAGTGTCTTTATGAGTAACTGTATATATTTTAAACTAGTATATGTGACTATTGGTGTATATAAGTGAGTATATGTGAGAGTGAGAGATTGGAAGAGTGCCTGTATGAATAAGTATGTGTTTCTATAAGTGATTGTTTAAAAGACTAAGTATGTGTAAGTTTCTGTAGAAGTAAGTGTGGTGGTGTGTGTATAACTGTATATGCAAGTACATGGATGTTTGATTCTTTATTAGCATGAGTGACTGTGTGTGAGTAACTCTATGGATGAGTGGCGTTGTGTAACAGGATGTATAGGTGTATGAGTACATATGATGAGTGAGTACATGTATGAGTGACTGTATAGGACTGTTGGTGAATGAGTGGATGTGTATGTAGATCTTAGAATTACTGAATAGGTTGTATCTGGTATTGGTATGTCCATTGTTTTGAAAATTTTAGTTTCTATTTTTGAATGTGTGTATCAAAGGTTTTATTAGAGGGAGAGGAAGTCTGCCACTCTATCACAAGGATGATGTCATCTGTGATGTCATTTGAGATGTCATCAGTGATGTCATGAGTGATGTCACTGACCATGTCATGAGTGATGTAATATGTGACATCATCAGCAGTGCATTGCGGGCGCGCGAGTTATAGTTAGCTAAACTAACTATAACGGGGGAATTTCAATGGTTTTGTACGAGTGAAAAGTCCAGCTAACTATAACGCCCCTGAAACCTATGGTTTTTTCAGTGAATTTTTCAGGTTTTTTAAATGCTAATTCCTAGCTATAACGTGCCTGAAAGCTATGTTGTTTTCAGTGAATTTCAAAGGTTTTTTAAAATGCTAATTTCTAACTATGCCTACAGAGATAGGACATGTGAAGAAAGAAGAAAAAACGCACAGAAAGAAGAAAAAGAAATGCAGAAAGAAGCAACAGAAGTCCTCAAAGATGAAGAAAAGTGCAGGAAGAAGGATAACGTGCAGAAAGAACAAACAGAAGAGCAGAAAGAAGCCTTGTTGCAAGTTCATCCTGTACCCTCAACTTTTTCAGACGGATACTGGTGGTAACTGAGTGACTAACCAGTCCTAGAGCCAGTGCTATGTTAAAAAACACTCAGAATACAGTGAAAACACCTACATACACTAGGAAACACTATGCGTTGGGGTCCCCCTGTGATTAGCATGACCTCCTCTGTAAGCCCCTAGTATATAATAGGGCAGGGGATTAAAACTACCTCTTAAAACGCGCCACAGGGCGTGTTTGCACACGTCACCTCAGGCCCCTTCCCCTCCCTTCCCCACTGTGTAAACACACCCTGTGGCCGTTTTAAGTTGGGAGATTAAGCCCCTTGAATCCTGAGGGTCCCTAGGGTCCAACTAGACCACTAGGTACCTCCAGTAAGCGCCACAGAGCTGCGTTGCAGAGAGATGTAAAAAGGGGCACGGCCTAGACCGCCTCTCTGCAACGCAGTGCAGTGGCGCTTACTGGAAGCACCTGGTGGGCTAGTTGGTCCCCAGGGTACCTCAGGATTGAAGGGGAATTATTTCCCCAACTTAAAACGCGCCACAGGGCGTGTTTGCACACGTTAACTCAGGCCCCGCCCCTCCCTTCACCACTGTGTAAACACGCCCTGTGGCCGTTTTTAGTTGGGTGATTAACTTCATTTGAATCCTGAGTGTCCCTAGGGTCCAACTCGCCCACTAGGTACCTCCAGTAAGCGCCACAGAGCTGCGTTGCAGAGAGGTGTAAAAAGTGGCACGGCCTGGACCACCTCTCTGCAACGCAGCTCAGTGGCGCTTACTGGAAGCACCTGGTGGGCTAGCTAGCCCCCAGGGGCCCTTAGGATTGAAGGGGAATTATTTCCCCAACTTAAAACGCGCCATAGGGTGTGTTTGCACACGTCACCTCAGGCCCCGTCCCCTCCCTTCACCACTGTGTAAACGCACCCTGTGGCCCTTCTAAGTTGAGAGATTAAGTCCCCTTGAATCCTAAGGGTCGCTAGGGTCAAACTAGCCCACTAGGTACCTCCAGTAAGCGCCACAGAGCTGCGTTGCATAGAGGTGTAAAAAGGGGAGTGGCCTCAGAACACCTGTCTGCAACGCAGCTCCCTGGCGCATACTGGAGACATCTGTTGGGCTAGTTGGCCCTCATGGACCCTCAGTATTGAAGGGCAATTAATTCCCCAACTTACAACTGGCCAGGGGGCGAGTTTGCAGAGTGCTGCAAGGAGGGGGCGTGGCGTCCGGCGCGATGCCGGTCTTTTATTTATTTATTTTTTTTAATAAGGAGGGCTGTGTGGCCCCCCTTCTTTTTCTAATTTATTGGCCCTGGGGAACCCATCCCCCAGGGCCTGCACCCTAATTTTTTTTTGTTGAAAAAAATTAATTTGGAAGGGGGCTGCATAGCCCCCCTCGCAAGGCCTTAATCGTCCCCGGGGACCCCAACCCCAGAATTTTTAATTCTTTAGGAGGGGGGCTGTGTTGCCCCCCTCCCCAGGCCACTTATGGCCCCGGGGACCCCATCCCCCGGGGCCGGCCTTTGTTTTTTATTATTTAAAAAAATATATATTTATAGAAACACCTAGGACATGCTGGACAAACCGTATGTACCTATCACCATGACGATTTGCGTGATATTCATTAAAAGGCGACTATGTATACAATTAATCCACGTGGAATGTATTTACACCGCTAGTGAAGCTCTGACGTGTCTGATGCCCTACCGTGCCTAATCCCGGCGCCCCCGCCGGTGGGTACTCTCCAAGTAGACACCCTTGTCGTTTATTTATACAAACATGGGTAGCTATTGACGGGCACATTTAATACACATGCCCACCAAGCCATTCAAAGGGGATTCGACAATAATTTGACCAAACTATGCAAGAAACCCTCCTCACGGTTAATAAAACACACATCCACCGCCGCATGTGTAATACTTTTTATTTTACTCTCTGGAAAGGAGACGAACCTCACTTGAGAGTCACAGCGTGCTTCTGGCTGAACCCAATGCTGTGTTAAACCCACCAGTGCCCGCCGAGTGCCACACACCTCTGTGTTGTATTCCACCAGCTAGTGCGTATGCTATGACACTCTCTAGCCCATGTACACTGTAACACCACCCCGTGAATATGTCATGCCACACTTGCCTTCGCACAGGTTATATTGCCCCATCTAACGTGCCTTCCTCGATGCCTATGTTATAACGCACAGCGCTATGCCATACATATTACAATCTGGGATCCATATCTTTGTCACAGTGCATATGCAACGTTACACTCCCCAGCATATATTTTATATTACAACTTTAGAGACTAGTTAGGTTACGCAACACTGCCCTGTGCATATTACACTCCAAGGCGCATATTGCATAGCACGCGCTAGTGCCTGTGCTATCTCGCGCTCTCCAATGAATCTGTCATTGCGCACAATGTATTGCATATTATATTTCATGCCCCGGTTCATCTTATATCACACTTTTTGGTGCATAGTTTATACCATATACTATATCTAGTTTTCATTTTCAATCGTGCTCTCAGGATTATGTTCTATATAACACTGCGTCCACCTACCCTTTTCAAGGGCATTACATTTTGTGATGGGGTGGAGGGTCAGGGGTTGTTTCTGCCAAGTGAGCCCGGAGTCACAGTCACAAACGTCCTCTTCTTCCTGAATAAAAGTGAGATTATGCTGCATACTTGTTCATATTTTAAGTAGTTCGCACAGACACACATTTTAAAAACAATAAAGTTCCTAATACCCACCTTCTCTGAACAGTTAACTTGCTGCCCCATCCACCTCCTCCCTATCCTCTGTTGTCTGAATCCATGGACTAGCCTCCTCCCTCCTGCCATGCATGGTCTGATGTGCTGCCACTGCCCTCCATTTAGCATGATGTACCAGTCCACTCCTCCTGCCCTCCATTGCCCAATTCTATGGCCCATCATTTTTTTTTTTTTTTTTAAAGAAACCTTTATTATACAATAAAATACATACAAGGGCCTACAACCACCAAGGCCGGCCGCTACAGAGCCCGAGGGCCCGCAATGCAACGCCACACAGTCAAATGAACCAGAGGCGAGGCTCCCGGCAGTCCGTAGGTAGATGCGACAGGCCGTGGCCATAGGCCAAGAGCAATCAAAAACAGTTTCATTTTTAATTAAATACAAAACACACTCAAGGCAATGAGAGTCCAAAATAGCAGCGTGCGCTTCCCAGGACGGGGGACAACGGACAGTGTCTAAAGCAGTTCTTGACAGGAAGTGGAAGCGGGGGCAGCGGGAAAACAAAGCATGGAACACACCTCACACAATCCCGCAAAATGCGTGGCTAGGGGGACAAAGCAATATCGACCTCTAACGGCAGAGGCGGGGTGCAGATATGCCCACGATATGAGTTCCATGGACCCCATACCTTAGTCCATTTCCCAGGCTTGCCTCTCGCCACATACACCGTCTTTTCCCTAAACATACACCAGTCCATGTTCTCCTTCCATACCGCGACCGTGGGCGGCCTCGGGGAACCCCACAGCTGTGCAATGTTACGCTTAGCCACCATGTACCCCAAGGTCACCCACTGCGTCTGTGCCACATTATAGTCATTCGGTTCCCAGACATTCAACAAACACCTCCTAGCCTCAGGCAACAGAGCAACGTGCGTGACCTCCTCCATGACAGCGTGGATACCGTTCCAAAATCGCACAACCTCCAAACATTCCCATAGGATATGAAGAAAGGTACCCGACAGGCCACAACCACGCTTACACATTCCATCCATCGAGTAACCCATACGTAGCAAACCCGGCCCCGTGATATACACTCTGTGGAGGATCTTTAGCTGTACGAATCGTAAGCGGGCCGGGATCGCCACCTCTTTCGGGGAGGCCACCGCCGCTACCCAGTCCTCATCGTCCAGTTCCAAGCCGTCGCCCGTCCATGCCTCCCGCAGACGGGTTAGCAAGTCCGGGCGATCATTAATAAGTTTTTTGTAGATCAGAGAAATAGTGCTGTCGGGCACATAGCCGTCCAACACTCTATCCTCCAGCGGGGAATATTCGGGGATAGCAGCAGCGTCCGGAAAGACCGAACACAGCGCATGGTAGACTTGTGCATACCGGAAGTACTCTCTATCATTTAATTTGTATTCAGTTTTAAGCATTTCAAACGTTTTAAAAGACCCCTTCGCCCAAAGGTCACCCACCTTACATATACCAATCATATCCCATTTCTCAAAGCCTTTCGTTTTCCACAAACAACCCAGCCGCTCGGAGGCATACAACGGCGTCGCCCGAGTCAAGCGACCCCTCCACCCCATCGCAGCACTCGCCGCATGCCACACACGTACCGCACCCTGCGTGGCTCCTGTCAACCGTGCATCCGGGGTCACCGAATACAGCGCCCTATTATAATCCCCACCCGGGAGTAGTAATTTATCCATCTCGAAGGCCGGATTCAAGGCGGGACCGTATATCCCGTGGTTCACCGCCGCCAATTGAGACGCCCAATAGTATCTTTTAATATCGGGGAGGGCGACCCCCCCATCATACCAAGGGAGCATCAACTTGGCGAGAGCGATCCGCGGCCGCCCGTCCCAAAACAGTTGGCGCTGAAGACCCTCCACCTCACAGAAATAACGGGATGGCACGACATCTAGAGTATTTTGCAAAGCGTACAAGAAGCGAGGTAGCGACATCATTTTAAACAATGCCACCCGTCCGAGCGGTGAGAGCGGAAGTCGTCGCCACCTCGCGACGTCGGCCTTCAATCGCTGGAGGGGAGGGAGAAGGTTCCGCTCGTAGCGGACCGCAGGATCCAGAGAGATAAAGATTCCCAAATATTTGAACCCCAATGTAGCAATCTGGATAGGGCAATCCCGCGGCAGAAGGGGGGCCTCACCCGAGAGGACGTAAACACATGACTTGGCCCAGTTGATGACCAGGCCAGAGTTACAACCAAAAGAATTCAATACATCCACCAATACAATTAGCGACTGTTGGGGAGAGGTAAGATACAGAAGGATGTCATCCGCGTAAAGGGAGACACGGTCTTCAAACTCCGGCGTCCATCTAATGCCCCGCAGAGACGGCTCCCAACGCAACCAGGCGGCGAGAGGCTCCAAGGAAAGTGCAAAGAGAAGAGGTGATAACGGACAACCCTGCCGCGTACCTCTCCCCAGTGCGAGGGGAGCCGACACCCTACCATTCACCACAACCTGAGCCAGTGGGTCAGCATATAGTAATTTTACCCAACCAATAAACTCAGGGCCGAACCCGAATTTCGCCAACACGGCCCAAATATACGGCCACTCCAGAGTGTCGAACGCCATAGTAGCATCTAAAGATGCCAAGATGGCCGGCTCGCGTATGAACTCCGCTCTAGCAAGCACGCCGTGCAACCGCCTCAAATTCAGGGCGGTATTCCGATGGGGTATGAAACCGGACTGATCCTGATGAATCAAGTCGCCCACGACCCGGACCAGCCGATTAGCCAGTACCTTAGCCAGAATTTTGGGTTCTGCATTCAACAGCGAAATGGGCCTATAAGAGGCGCAGCGATCTCGCGGCTTCCCGTCTTTAGGTATAACAACTATGGTGGCGAGACGTTGATCAGGGGGGAGGAAGCCCGCCGCACGTGCCGCGAAAAACATGTCCCGAAGATACGGCACTATCTTATCGGGGCGCAACTTATATAGTTCAATGGGAAGACCATTAGGACCCACAGCCTTACCAGA
Organism: Triturus cristatus; assembly: GCF_964204655.1. Lineage (NCBI taxonomy): Eukaryota > Metazoa > Chordata > Amphibia > Caudata > Salamandridae > Triturus > Triturus cristatus. The sequence goes on from NC_140585.1 coordinate 248,583,694, forward strand.
CGCGATCGAGCGAGTGGCCAAGGCAATCTCATCAGACGACAACTTCGCCTCCATCAAGATTGCAGCAGCCTCCGATAGGGTTGGCAAGGCAATGTCTCTAAGCAACAGATGAGAATCCTCCTCCGAACGCACAGAAGCCGGAGAGTATACCCCGCGGAAATAATCCGCGAAGCAGTCAACAATCTCCACAGGGTCAGTCACACGCACTCCATCCATTCTCTCCACAACGGGCACCACCCTGCTCGCTCTCTCCTTCTTATCCAACCAAGCAATCAACTTTCCGGCCTTATCCCCCACATCATACAGTCGTCCTTGCTGCTCTCTACTCATCTCTTTAGCGGCATCCGTGACTAGCGCTCTATAATCTGATTGTTTGAGGCTGAGAACGTGCAGTTTCTCGTCAGTAACACCCCGCTCCAAGTCCTCCTCCAGTTCAGCTATTTCAGTTTCCAGGCGAACCACCTCTGCTCTCCCGCACCTCTTAGCATGGGAAATAAGTGACAAGGCCTGCCCCCTGATCACCGCTTTGTAACCCTCCCATAGGGAGACAGCCGACGACACCGACCCCACATTATCATTGAAGTAGTGATCTGTGGACTTGACCAGTTCCGCGCGGATCTTAGGGTTGCGCAAATACCAGGGGTTAATGGGCGCTACTCTCCCCTCCGCCCCAGGGACAACCTTCAGTTGCAACCATATAGGGGAATGGTCAGAAATACCTCGGGCCAAATGACGCACCTCCCCAATCATCCCAGCTTGGATCGCCGGCATGAGCATGTAATCAAGTCTCGAGAGACTCCCATGGGCCCCCGAGTGAAAGGTGTATTGCGCCTGTCCCGGGTGCATCAATCGCCAGCAATCTACAAGTCCCAAAGTGTCCAGAAAGCCACCCAACCAGGCCTGAGCCCTAGGAAGATCCCTGGGGGGGCGACGGTCCTCCAACCCGGATACAACAGCGTTAAAGTCACCCCCCAACACCAGAACCCCCCCAGGGAGTCCCAGGACCAGACGCCCCAAATCAGCAAACGTAGCCGCCTGTAACCCCGGAGGCACATAAACAGCAACAAGCGAAACAATCCTACCCTCCCATCGCCCCACCAATGCCACATAGCGCCCCCTATCATCGTGAAGCACCTCATCCAACTCCAATGGGAGAGAGGTACGAACCAAAATACCCACTCCCTTGAGCCAGAAGTGAAACCAGAGTGAGCGGCAAGGCGATAGCCCCTCCTGTTTAGGGCATGGAAGGAGTTACCAATCAAATGTGTCTCCTGCAGGAAAACAATGTCGGGCGAAATCCGTTTCAGAAACTGCAACACCACCCCGCGCTTGATCCTGTCCCCCAGTCCATTCACATTCCACGAAAGGATTCTCAATCCCCCACCCCCCACCCCACTCCCGTGCATGATACCCACATCCCGGAAAGCACATCCCGGACAAGTCGGCAGAGAACTTCACATTGCCTTGCAAAACAAACAAACAGTCCCCAACACCCCCCCTCCCCCACAATCCCCAAACCACAACTCCCCCCTCCCTGCACCCCTGCATGAGCCCAAACAGCCCCCCCAACTCGCAGTGTGCCTGTCGCCCTAACATATACCACAAAAAGAACCCCGAAAAGAGGAAAAGGCCCCAATAAGCTCCCCACCACCTCCAAGCGTTTGAAGGGCATGGTATCCCAAACTAGAGTCCAGTTGAGCCAAGGTACCAGATGTCACCAGTCCAGTCCATCCCCAGGAACCAAGTTCTAGTCCTGCTGCCCCAAACCCTCTCCGCTCTCCGCCATCTGACCGTCCCGATCCTGTCCCCGAGGCAGGGTATCCAACCAGTCTCCAACCGCCTCCGGCCGGTCGAAGAAGTGTGAGCGACCCCGGAACTCGATCCGCAACCTGGCCGGGAATAACATCGCGTATTTCAGCTCCATGTCCCTCAAGCGCCGTTTGACGCTCAAAACTCCCAGCCGTTGTTTTTGGACCGCTTGCGTGAAGTCCGGGTAGAAACTGACATTAGAGTTCTCAAACTTCAGCAGCCCGGCCACCCTCGACACCTGAAGGATAGCATCCCTATCCCAAAAATTAAAGAGCCGAGCGATTATAGGCCGCGGGGGAGCACCCACTTTGGGCGCACCACCCGGAATCCTGTGGGCCCGCTCCACCGCGAAGAACTTGCTCAGTCCCTTGGGCGCGAGACGATTGATCACCAGATCCTCCACAAAAAGGTCGGTAGCAGAGTCCTCCGATCTTTCCGGCACTCCGATGATACGAACATTGTTGCGTCTAGCCCTGCCCTCGGAGTCCTCAAGTCGACGGTCCGTCTGGTCACTGGCTAGCCGCAACCTACGGACCTCCGTCTGCAGGGCAGCCACGTCCACAGTTAGGCTCGACGCAGCTTGAGCCAAAGAGTCAACCCGCTCGTTGGTTTTGGACAGGTCTGCCCTGACCAAATTCACATCGATCAGGACCGCGTCCAATTTATGAGCCAGGGTATCAAACTGCTGACCCACAGCAGCCTTCATCTCCTCAATGGCGCCCATAACGTCCAGCAAGGTCAATTCTGACGAGGGGCCCGAGACCTCTTTAGACCTCTCAGGCGATTTATGCGAGCCACTAGGGGATCCCTTTGTCTGCGCATAACGATCCATGTTGTTGACCTGAGTATAGGCTCCCCTCCGAGTTGACTTGGGTTTCGATTTGTCTCCGTCAAGTCCAGCCGCCATCGTCCGGAAGCCACCAAAGTTGGCACCCGCCAGCACCAGGAACAAACATCAGGTAGCCACTTCAATTGAACACAGCCGTCACAGACAGGAAGCCCAGGTATAGTCCGAGAGTCAGGCCAGGGATTCCGCCATCCGTGCCATCCGCGCCCCCCTGAAGCACCAAAGTCTCTCAGCCGATATCAGAGAACAGGCTTGAAAACGAAAGTGAAAGTGCGGGGTACGTGGCAGGTCGAGCCCAGCATGCCGCTTTTGTTCACTTCGTACACGTGCACCTCACCAACTCGAGATCGGGACCAAGGCAAGAGCAGGCCGCAAACTTCGGAGCGCAACCATTCCGGTTCCCGGCGTCTGATCCGAACCCGGAAAACGGGTGGCACCTCAGCGCAAGTTCATCAGCAAAAGCCCGTCAAATAAATCAGGATTAAGTCAGGATAGACATGGGAGGTTGCGGAGGCCCTCGAGAGCCGTAAGCCTACGCGGCCATCTTGGTTGCGCGCTAGGCTCCTCCCCCCCTATGGCCCATCATTGACCTCCTGCTTAGTCTCTGTGCTTAGCTTGCTGCCCCTATTCTCTTCCCCCTGCTCTCTGATGTCTTTGTGCATGCCCCTGCTCCATCCTTTTTGCCCACCATGTTCCATGGACCTGCCACTCCTATCTACTCTGAGTGTTCTGTCGAGCTGCCACTCCCCTCCCACCTGCCTAGCATTGTCAGATGACTGTAACCTGTCCCTGCCACCTCTACCCTGCCTGTCCACATGCCATGCCCCTATCTCCTTCCTCCTGTCCTCCATGGTCCATTTTACTGCCACACCCTTCTGCCCTCCCTGGTCTGTTGTGCTGCAACTGCTCCTCCTGCCTGCCCCGCGCGGTCTGTTGTGAGGCCCCTTCCCCTGAACTCTTTTGTCTGTGCCCAGGTCCTGACCCTCCCTTCTATCCTCCATGGTCCTTTGTGCATGCCCCTGCACCCTCCTTCTTGCCCATCAAAGCCATTGTGCTGCCACTAATCCTCCTGCTTGCCATGCATGGATTTGCTGTACTGCCATGGCCCCTCCCACCTTCCCTGTGTGGTCAGCTAGCTGCCCCTGACCCCCTCCCACCTTCCCTCCATGGTCTGTGTGTATGCCATCATAGTCTCACTGTTGCTCTCCATGGTGTGTCTTGTTTCTAGTGCCCATCCTGCCTGACCTCCATGGTCATCTTGCTGCTCCTGCCCTGCCCCCTTGCCCCCAGCCCTCTGTTTCCATGTGCAGACCCCTATTCCCTCCCTCCTGGCTTGTCTGTTCCATTGTAATGCCCCTGATCCGTCCCTCCTGCCCTTTATGGTCTGTTATGCTGCAGCTTTCTCTCCTGTCTGTCCATTATGGTCAGCTAGCTACCATTGCCTCTTTCCCCTCTGTTCTCTGTTGTCCATGTGCATGGTCCTGTCCCCTCCCTATTGCTTTCTATGGATTGTTGTGCTGCACTCCCGTCCCGCATGCCCTGTGTGGTGTATTGTGCTGCTGCAAACCCTGATGCCTGCCCTGTAGGGTCAGTTTGGTGCACCTCTCCATGTCCCTCCTGTCCTCTGTTATCCGAGTTCATGTCCCTACCCCAATTCGTCCTGCCTACCATGATCCAATGTACCATACTTGCGAACATTTTGAACTTGGTAAGAGGGAGATTTTGAAAAAAAACTGGGGTATTGATTTTCCCCTTTGAGTTACATTGAAAAAGAGGAGATTGTAGACAGGAGACAGATCAAATAAAGCCCATTTGAGCTTAAAAACATTTGACGTTTCCTGGCTGAAACAGGTCTATTGGCATGTATGGTTGTACTACCACTGCCTCCTCCTTCTGCCCACAATGGTCTATTATATTGCCACAGCCTCTCCTGCCAGTCCTGTATTGTTGGTTTGTTGCCCCTGCCCCCCTTTCCACTGCCCTCCATAGTCTGTTGTCCTGCCACTGCCCTTCCTGCCTGCCCAGTGTGGTCAAATTGTTGCCTTTGCACTCTCCTACCTGCCTTCAATTTTCAGAGTTCGTGCCCCTGGCCTCTGCCTCTCAACAGTATCCCAATGAACAACTAGATTGCTAACATTCTATATTTATTACAAAAGTATGGAACGCCTGACGTCATCTTGATGTAATCAAAACTGTAATGCCTAGAGCTTTTCCTTTAGAAATTACATATATGAGAGGGTCTTATTTGCATCAAAATTATGGTTAGGGCTCTAAAAAACTAAAATGAGGACATATTTTCTGAGTTTTCAAATAGCGACAAAGAACTTTTAAATTATTTGTAATCTTTATGTTTTTTTATCCAGTTGATCACTTAATTAAATGTTGCACTTAGGGGAGAGGATGTGGTTAGGCCTGGGCTAAACTTCCGTTCCGCTCGCGGAAATTGCGATAATTTGACATTTTCGCGTTCCACGGAGAGCGCGAAAATGTCAAAATTTCTGCATTCCGCAGCTTAGCGATAATTTGTTTCTTGCTAGCGCTGTAAAATAATACATTCTCGCGCGCGCGCGATCGCCTTACCTGAATCCCCGCGTTCGCCGACAAGTTTTCCCGATCCGGTCGCGTTCTCCACGAGATGTTGGATTGTTGGTAGCCATTTGCGCTGTCTCGTGACAGTTCGCGCCCGCAGTAATGTCATTGGTCGAGCGATCGCGTCTTTCTTCTCGCGATCATGCACCGCGAGAGGAGTGAAAACAAGATGGCCGCGCCCACGAGCAACCGCATGGGTAAGTTGGCGAGCCGCGACCACGCAGAAAATACCGCGAACGGGAGGGAAAAAAACGTCTGCATCTTCGCGATATTTATGCGTGTTTGCGGAGATTTTTAACATTTTCGCGATAATTTGCGAAAGTCACTTTCGCAAATTCGCCCACCCCTAGATGTGGTGTTACTTCCAGAGCTGCAGACTTTGCAACTGGGGAACCAGGTTGGAGTTTCTACTTCAGCTCAACATTCTGTGATTCTGGTCAAATCACTTAATCTCCCCATGTCTACAACCAAAATGAATTTGATCTTGTGTGATGTAACCAATGCTCATGTAAAGCACTCCAATACCTGACAAGTCTGCACTATATAAAACTGCAAATACACAAAAAGTAAGTGTTTTGCACACTTCTGTCATTGGGCTACATGTGGGCTACATCTGGGTGATATTTGTGCTGCATTTGGGCTCTTTTGTCTCTGGTGGCCATCTTGGGAGATTTATTTGTTATGAAGTTTCCTAATTTCCTCATTTACTGCAGTCTCCTCAGTAGGAAACGCTTTCAGTTTTTTACTTTGATTCCATCAAGAAGGTATTCAGATATGTCACACATTTGCCATAAATTCTGAATGTTAGCACTCTAGTTGCTCATTAGATCACTATAGTAAAGCTACTGCTCACCACGGAAGTCTGCTGCTGGTATTAAAAGTGCATGTTTCAGTCTGCATGTCAGAATTTTTTTATGAAATAGAAGAGGATTGGAAAAGTCATTCAAAATGTGCCCTAGTTTTTCTTTCTTCAGCACTAATCATAATTTCTATGGCAAATTGAACCCCCTCATTTTGTTCCTTTTTAAATTAAATGTTTTAAGTGTTACCACTTTATTCCAATCAAGATGGCTTCAGGTGTGCCATACTTTTGTCATAAGTAAGACTGTTAGCGCTCTAGTTGTTCTTTAGAACACTCTGGGAAGCTGCAGTAGAACACAAACGAATCAACTGACAGTCTCTGCCCTTGTTGGATGTACATGTTTTACTGAGAATGTCAGACTTCATTCTCACATGACTGAGAAAGATAATGGGAATTTACAGAAAATATGCTCTCAGTTTAGCTTATAGATCACCCTCCAAACCTCTGTGGGAAAAGCATGAGAAAATAGTTTTCTCTCAAACATGATTCATGATATCACAGCAGAAGGCTTTTTCACATGGTAAAATCACCTTAGAACACACCACAATTCCTAAAATGAGTATGGTACCATCAACAAATGATTTATAATGTAACTAAAGTCTTAAAACCTTCTATTAACTGCAATGCTTTTTAATGAGGTGCTATCATGTATATTGGTCCCAAGATGGCTGCCAACACTTCATGGATGAAGTACTGACAGCCAATCAGATCTTACGATGAGATGTGTGGTTAGGCTCCGCCCAGATATATCTATCTTTTTAACTCTAATCTTCTCAGGAACTACTGAACGGATTTACACCAATTAAGCAAAAGGCACGAGTCTGAACTGAGGACTACCTCTTTGCCAAATTTGGTGTAATTCCGTTCAGAAGTTCGGGCTGTAGCTGCGTCAACAGGCCCTATGGGAAAATGCATGGGGAAAACGCGTTTTGGGACCCCCCTTTTTTCTCAGCCTCCTCTTGACGAATCACCGTGAAATTTTCAGGATAGGAGCGGACCTTAGCTGGCCAAAAGTTTGGAAAATTTCGCGAAGATTTGTCAATCGGCGCCAACGGTATTCCAAATAGAATGTTGCGGATTTCCTATGGAAAATAGGTCCTAACTATAACTATCTACTGGCGACCGCCAGTAGATAATATATGTATATATATATATATATATATATATCAACCACCAACTCCAATCTTCCACAAAAGAAAGGATACCGACACCAACGACTTTTGCTGGATTCACAGATTTAATGTTATCACTCCATTGCTACGCGTTTCGGCATCACCTGCCTTAATCATGCAATGAGGAACGAATTCAGTGTGTGGGTTAAAATACATAAAAGTTGAATACAAAAAAGGTCACATGGTGATTCTACACCAATCACTGGCTGTTAGACAGTAAGGAAAGACATGTGGATTATCTGAATACATCCTTACAAGTTTCGTTTTCATTTTTTGTCTGACACAGAAAAACTTTATTTAAACATGAAATATTCTACACCCCATATTACTTCATATTTGGTGTGTGTTCTTTCTCTAGGCTATTTGAATACTATCAGACAAAATGTGAACATTCTTAGATAAATATGCACGTGAAATAAGGACATCATTTTAAAAGAAGAAAACTGCATTTGAGGTTTCTTTTCTAAAATTTCCAACAGATATTTTTATACAGAGAAATTTTAGTTCTCCATGTAAACATTTTTTTACAAATAAAGTGACATAGTGCATTAACCTCTATTTAAATAAAGTGCAAGTGCGAGAAGGTGCAAAAAACCATTTCACGTATTGCATAAAATAAGAAATCAATAGATTCTTAGTCAAGGGTCTTGAGCAAGTGCCCTAAATATTTAGCCTGAAAAGTAGCTGTGTCATATACCTTTAAATCCACAACAATTTGATTCATAGTTTCTCCTTCGCCAGTGATAAAGTATTAACACAATGTTATCATATACTAGTCAATTGCCAATCAGTTACATTATAGACATACGGAATTTCAAAGAGTAACCACTAATTTGATCCATTTCTGTTATCATCTGCGTAGCATTTTCAATTGGAATTCTTAGTAGAAAACTTTATTGATGTCTGTCTATTGTTTACTTCGCTTTCAGACTGTTCTTCATTGTTACAATTTCTTTCTTTATTTTTTCTTATTATGAATAATATCTAGAAAGTAAACCAATTTGAAGAATTAGAATGAAGCAAAGCACCACGATAAATATCTGTTAGATATAGACAAGACCTATTACTTTTGCATATACAGATGTTAGATATTTCCAAGCTCAGTTGAATTCAAATTCTCTATTTCATCATTTAGGGCTGCCACATAAGTTTCTGAACTAAATAATTTACTATGTACAAAAAGTGCGAGTGCTTCTATATACAAAATCTAATTTCTGTGATATTGGTCCTTCATGGCTAAAATGATTGGCCGGTAATTTGTTACAGAATATCCAAGCCCCAAAATTTACTGGTCCTCTACTAGATTGGCAACATTTGTGTACAGAAAGTATTGACCTTAAAAGATATTATTTGTTTACAGAATACAATTTAAAAAACAAACAATGTCAGGATCTGGTTAAAGGAAGATGGATTATAAATGGACATATAGATCTTCCTCTGAATTTAAACCATTTGGCATTTTTGTAATGAACAGCATAATATATTTTGATTCCAATTGCCTCAATTTACGCTCCCTATTTCCTCCCCTCCGGGATTTTGGAGCCTGATCTATGGCAAAATAACACAATTCATTTACATTACCATTGTGAATCTCATGCATATGTCGGGCAACTGCATAATTCGGATCTTTATTATTGATGGCCCTTAAATGCTGCAGGATTCGAATATGCACCATATGAATTGTGCTGCCAACATATAGCTTAGGACACGTACACTTTAGAATGTAAACCACAAACTCGCTTCTGCAGTTAAGCGAGTGCCTAATCTTCCATGGATTTTTTATCAAAGTCGATGTGACCTGTGTTTCGTTCTTCCCAAATTTGCAGGCTTTGCATTTAAGACACCGATGAAAACCCGGGCTGGGCTTTAGCCAAGTATGTTTACATTTTAATTCTGGGCTAGTTACCACCAGTTCGTCTCTCATCGATTTAGCCTTTCTGAACGTTACTAGTGGTCTATTGGGAATAAGGTCATTCAAAATTGGGTCTCCTTTAAGTAGATGCCAATGCCTGGTAAGGCTATGTCTAACATCTGTTTGATATGCTGAAAAGCCAGTTATTAATCTTGTTACATTACCCTTATCTCGTTTGATTTTAACAGTTTGTTCACTGGGTGTAGTGAGGAGTTCATCCCTACGCAAGACTTCAACTTTTTTTAAAACCTGATTTAAGGTAGTGGTCTCAAAGCCCCTTTGTATAAATCTTAAATTGAGTTCAGTTTGTGCTTTGAATAATTCAGTACCCTCACTGCAGTTTCTTTTGATTCTGATGTGTTCTCCATAAGGGATGCTCTTTTTTAAACACTGGGGATGGAAACTCCCTGCATGAAGAATCGAGTTTCCTGCAGTGGTTTTCCTATAAGTTCTCGTATGGATGCTTCCATTCGTAACGTATATTTCCAAGTCTAAGAAAGTTACTGATGATTTGCTTATGGTTTCTGTAAATTTAAGGTTCAGATCATTACTGTTGATGCAATCAATGAACTCTTTTACTTCGGCAGTGGTCCCATCCCACACCAGAAACAAATCATCAATAAATCGGACCCAGAAGATGATGTTATTATCCCAGGTCGTTTTGTACAGGACTTTGAGCACCTGCTCCTCCCACCAGCCCATATGCAAATTTGCATAGCTGGGGGCGAAGCAGGTGCCCATCGCCGTGCCCTGTTGTTGCTTGTACATGTCGGCTCCAAAAAGGAAAAAATTATTTGTAAGACACAATCTGCACATTTCTAAAAGCATCATAGAATGTTGATAGAATTGTATTGGTCTAGCTTTCAAAAAATGCCCAGTGGCTTTCAGACCATCTGTGTGAGCGATACTGGTGTAGAGACTCACCACATCCATTGTTGCCAGGATGTAAGTTTCCTTCCACTCAATATCTGCAATCTTCCTCAGAAAGTGTCCTGTGTCCTGAATGTACGCAGGAAGTGATTTGACACATGGTTGCAAAAACAAATCTAGATATTTTGAAGTAGATTCAAATAAACTGCCAATTGCGGAAATTATCGGTCTCCCAGGCGGAGTTTCTTGATTTTTGTGGACCTTGGGGATTAGGTATAATACGGGAGTAACTGGATTGTCGACCTTCAAGAATTAAAATTCTTTTTGAGATAAAAGGCCCATTCCACGCCATCTGGAGAGGTCTTTGTGATATTTTACTTTCACCTCATCCAGATTACTGGCAGGAACCTTGAGATAGCTGTTAGTATCTCTTAATTGTGATTTTGCCTCTTTGTTGTATGCCTCTAATGACCAGAGTACCAAGTTCCCACCCTTGTCAGCCTGGCGAATTACCACATCAGATCTTCCTTTGATTTTAGTCATAATCGTGTGATACTTCCTTTCAAAATTACTGCAATTTTTGGGGAAATTGGTGCTGGATTTCAAGGAAATATCCTTAAAATCTTTAATCACATGGTCAGAAAAGAGATCAATAGCATCTCTTGGAGTGTTGGGGATGAATGTTGATTTGGGCCTAAAATCAGTCTCTGCTGTATCAAACAAGTTTAAACCCGTTAATTCCCCCATCATGAAACCATCATTTAAATCATTGCAAGCTCCTGCCTCTTCATTATGTAATTGATGTAAAGTACATAGAGTTTCTAGATCTCTAATTTGAAGATTTTCAGAATCATCAATATCAGATAATTGTGATGATGTTTTCTTGTGCGCAAAGAATTTTTTTAATTTTAATTTTCTGATGAATCTAAAAAGATCTATCCTACTTTCAGTATAGTTAAAATTAGTTCTTATGCAGAATGTCAAGCCTAATGCAAGAATCCTGGTTTCTTCTCCAGTTAGAGTCAAATTAGTTAAATTAATGACAGTTAAAGGTTCCATACCTATTTGCGTTGAAAGGAATCTTTCTTCCGTGTTCCCGACCTCAGTTCCATTGCCATGGCGCCTGTTTTTCCGTTTCGTCGCTGGTCTTTGTTTCTCAATCTCTTTTGATAGTTCGGTCTCACACTTTTTGTCCTGTCCACTAATAAAAAACCGAATTCTTCCACAATTGTTGGTGCTACATCTTGTTTGTAATTGGTGGCCTCTGTTCCTGATTCACTCTCCGAACTGACAGCCGAGCTTACTTCAGACCTCATGTCCATTAATCCATCTTGCTCATTAATCATTATTTTCTTATTAGATTGTGCCGCCGATGCTTTGGATAGCCTCTGTTTTCGTATGCTATCGAATCTTTTGGCAAATGTGTAAATCTGACCTCTCGCATAGTCCAACCTATCCCGTTGGAATTTGGTTGCCTTTCGTTCTCGTATCCCTTTCTCGTGCTTGATTAAACGGGTTTGAAATTGCCGTTGAGTCACACACTGCTCTCAATTTCTCCTCCAATTCGCAAATCTCAATTAATATCTTATCCCGATCTGAGGTCGCATATTTCACCAGTATTTTTATCATGTATGCTGATGATTGAGCGTTGTTTACATCCCACTCCCGTAACATTTCCGGGTCGGGATTTTCATACGTTGGTGCAGTCAAAATTCTGAGTCCTCGCGGGACTCGTTTCACATCTAAATATTGTGTGAGTGATTTTATCTCCCACCACTTTGAGACTTCTGTACGTTTTAATTTTTCTAGTTTCCTCATGAGCTCAACTGCAGTCGAACTCTCCGTGGGCTTTTCATTAATTTGCAAGTTGATTGAAAGCGGCCCTTCACAAAACATTTGTCCGGCAGCATTCTCTCTCTCCTTTAGTACTTGATCCATTATGTTCGTCAAATTCACCCAGGCGTTTCAAAAAGCTTTCACGATGGGTGGAACATTAAACTATGTTCTGTGCAGTTATATGTCGCTTGTTCGGGCAAGCCTGCCCTATATCCCTCTCCCCGGTGTCTTGTAAATACGTTACCGCTCCACTCAGCAGGCCGGTGTGTGTTGACAAAAGCGTCAGAGAAATTTTAGTTCTCCATGTAAACATTTTTTTACAAATAAAGTGACATAGTGCATTAACCTCTATTTAAATAAAGTGCAAGTGCGAGAAGGTGCAAAAAACCCTTTCACGTATTGCATAAAATAAGAAATCAATAGATTCTTAGTCAATAAGATTCGTCAACCGGCGCCAACGTTATTCCCAATAGAATGTTGCGGATTTCCTATGGAAAATAGGTCCTAACTATAACTATCTGGCGACCGCCAGTAGATAATATATATATATATATATATATATATATATATATATATATATATATATTAACTGAAAAAACCATAGGTTTCACACAAGTTATAGTTAGCTGTACATTTCACTCGTAAAAAACCAATGAAATTCCACGTTATAGTTAGTGCAGGCAACTATAACTCACGCGACCGCAATCCTCTGCTGATGACATATGTGTCTTTATGAAAAAAAAATATTTGTAATATATGTATAGCTAAAATTTAATGGAAGAAGACATGGGCAAATAAGTGTCTAAATACAGTATTAGCATTATTGTTGTTATTATTGTATTAGCATTATTGTTTTTTCAGTGAATTTGCAAGGTTTTTTAAATGCTAATTCCTAACTATCACGTGTGTGAAACCTATGGTTTTTTCAGGGAATTTGTACGGTTTTTTAAATGCTAAGTTACTTTACGCCGTTCGTGCCGTGCGCGCCCACTTCACGCAGTTCGTTCCGTGCGCGCACAGTGAGCACGCGGTGCGCTTCGCGCACCACGCGCCCACTTTACGCAGTTAGATTACGATCGTCACCAATGTTGAAAAACAACTCAGTTGGAAGGACGAAGCGAACCCAAGGTAATGGTGCAGTTTTTTTTATTGTGAGACCAGCACCACCATCGCCATATATATATATTATAGGTAATAGGTATAGGTATATATATATATATATATATATATTCAAGGCTCAGTGGGGTGTCCAACAAGGTAAGCAGCACTCGAACGCAGCTCCGCTTTTCCCCGTAAAAGCTTTATTTGGTGTGTTTGTCATCCATTCTCAGTCCTTATTAAAGCATACGACCGCAGCCTTACGCGTTTCGTGGCTTCACTTCATCAGAGGCTGAGCGGTCGAAAGAGGCATTGCGGGTCACATCTTCCTTTTAAACAATATCCTACGCTGTCATGCAGCTGCTCTGAATGAGTCTGTAAGTGGTGCTCATGGGAGATGTAGTCCGCCATTTCTCCTCAGATGGATGCCTCTTAAATGAATGCTGGGTACAAAGCTCATCATGAGCCCCAAGAAGCGATGTCATACTTAATCCAGGAGGCGCATTCCACTGTAGAGTCCCTCAATGAGACTCCGTGGCCCCCTTTGAATCTGGGGTGGTGCTTGCTTAGCGGCAGGACGGCCGCTTTTAATGTTCAAGGCTCAGTGGGGTGTCCAACAAGGTAAGCAGCACTCGAACGCAGCTCCGCTTTTCCCCGTAAAAGCTTTATTTGGTGTGTTTGTCATCCATTCTCAGTCCTTATTAAAGCATAAGACCGCAGCCTTACGCGTTTCGTGGCTTCACTTCATCAGAGGCTGAGCGGTCGAAAGAGGCATTGCGGGTCACATCTTCCTTTTAAACAATATCCTACGCTGTCATGCAGCTGCTCTGAATGAGTCTGTAAGTGGTGCTCATGGGAGATGTAGTCCGCCATTTCTCCTCAGATGGATGCCTCTTAAATGAATGCTGGGTACAAAGCTCATCATGAGCCCCAAGAAGCGATGTCATACTTAATCCAGGAGGCGCATTCCACTGTAGAGTCCCTCAATGAGACTCCGTGGCCCCCTTTGAATCTGGGGTGGTGCTTGCTTAGCGGCAGGACGGCCGCTTTTAATGTTCAAGGCTCAGTAGGGTGTTCAACAAGGTAAGCAGCACTCGAACGCAGCTCCGCTTTTCCCCGTAAAAGCTTTATTTGGTGTGTTTGTCATCCATTCTCAGTCCTTATTAAAGCATACGACCGCAGCCTTACGCGTTTCGTGGCTTCACTTCATCAGAGGCTGAGCGGTCGAAAGAGGCATTGCAGGTCACATCTTCCTTTTAAACAATATCCTACGCTGTCGTGCAGCTGCTCTGAATGAGTCTGTAAGTGGTGCTCATGGGAGATGTAGTCCGCCATTTCTCCTCAGATGGATGCCTCTTAAATGAATGCTGGGTACAAAGCTCATCATGAGCCCCAAGAAGCGATGTCATACTTAATCCAGGAGGCGCATTCCACTGTAGAGTCCCTCAATGAGACTCCGTGGCCCCCTTTGAATCTGGGGTGGTGCTTGCTTAGCGGCAGGACGGCCGCTTTTAATGTTCAAGGCTCAGTGGGGTGTCCAACAAGGTAAGCAGCACTCGAACGCAGCTCCGCTTTTCCCCGTAAAAGCTTTATTTGGTGTGTTTGTCATCCATTCTCAGTCCTTATTAAAGCATACGACCGCAGCCTTACGCGTTTCGTGGCTTCACTTCATCAGAGGCTGAGCGGTCGAAAGAGGCATTGCAGGTCACATCTTCCTTTTAAACAATATCCTACGCTGTCGTGCAGCTGCTCTGAATGAGTCTGTAAGTGGTGCTCATGGGAGATGTAGTCCGCCATTTCTCCTCAGATGGATGCCTCTTAAATGAATGCTGGGTACAAAGCTCATCATGAGCCCCAAGAAGCGATGTCATACTTAATCCAGGAGGCGCATTCCACTGTAGAGTCCCTCAATGAGACTCCGTGGCCCCCTTTGAATCTGGGGTGGTGCTTGCTTAGCGGCAGGACGGCCGCTTTTAATGTTCAAGGCTCAGTGGGGTGTCCAACAAGGTAAGCAGCACTCGAACGCAGCTCCGCTTTTCCCCGTAAAAGCTTTATTTGGTGTGTTTGTCATCCATTCTCAGTCCTTATTAAAGCATACGACCGCAGCCTTACGCGTTTCGTGGCTTCACTTCATCAGAGGCTGAGCGGTCGAAAGAGGCATTGCGGGTCACATCTTCCTTTTAAACAATATCCTACGCTGTCATGCAGCTGCTCTGAATGAGTCTGTAAGTGGTGCTCATGGGAGATGTATTCTGCCATTTCTCCTCAGATGGATACCTCTTAAATGAATGCTGGGTACAAAGCTCCTCATGAGCCCCAAGAAGCGATGTCATACTTAATCCAGGAGGCGCATTCCACTGTAGAGTCCCTCAATGAGACTCCGTGGCCCCCTTTGAATCTGGGGTGGTGCTTGCTTAGCGGCAGGACGGCCGCTTTTAATGTTCAAGGCTCAGTGGGGTGTCCAACAAGGTAAGCAGCACTCGAACGCAGCTCCGCTTTTCCCCGTAAAAGCTTTATTTGGTGTGTATTTCATCCATTCTCAGTCCTTATATATATATATATATAGTTCAAACTTCCCCTCCAACGGAAAAGAAGGCATCGCACTTGAGTGCGGTGCCTTCTTTTCTGTTGGAGGGGAAGTTTGAGCTGTATCTATCCGTGGTTCCACCGCCACGCACTACTGATGACGTCACATATTACATCACTCATGACATGGTCAGTGACATCACTGATGACATCTGAAATGACATCACTGATGACGTCATCCAGTGAGTGTGTGTTTCTGTAAATTTTAAATATGTTTAATATATATATAGGGAAAAACCTATGGAAGAATGAGTGGGTGTATAAGTGTGTGAATGGATGATTTAGTAGGTGCGTGAGTGACTGTATAAGTGAGTCATTAAATGTATCTTACTGCAGACTAGTGACTAAACTGTGTGAATGTTTGTATCTGTTGGTGTATAAGCGGCTGCATGGTTTTGTGAATAGCTATATGAGTGTCTCTATGGGTTATTGATTGGTTGTCTGAGTATCTGTTTGGGTGCCTGAATGTTTGTGTGGGTGGGGTGTGTGTGACTCTGTGCATACATGTGTGAGTGGGTGATTCTATGGGTGCATGGTTTTAAGAGTGCATCTGTGATGGACTGTATGGTTGGGTGAGTGTATGTATGGGTGTGTTAGTGATTGAATGTATATCTCAGAGTAGCTACATATGTGAAAGGCAGTATATATGTGTCTAAGAGTATATAAGTGGGTATATCTGAGAGTGTGTGATTATGAGAGTGGCTGTATGGATGAGTGTGTGCTTGTATCAGTGATTGTATAAGAGTGTAAGAATGTGGTACTATTTTTATGAGTAAGTGAACTTGTGTGTGTATAACTGCATAGGTGAGTAAATGGGAGTGTGATTAATTATTTGCATGACTGACTAGGTGTGAGAGTACCTCTATGGATGATTGGTGGTGTGTGAGTGTCTATGTAGGTGTATAAATGCATATGATAGTCCTGTACTGAGTGACTGTAAGTATGAGGTGAGTGAGTGGATGTGTGTGTAGATCTAAGAGTCAATGAGTGGGTATGTAGTTATTGGTATTGGAGTATCTATGGTTTTGAGAATGGACGTCTGAAATTTTGATTGAGTATATCAAAGGGTGTGAGAAGATGCACTAATTTATCACATGGATGACGTCATCAGTGATGTCATCAGTGATGTCATTTCAGATGTCATCAGTGATGTCATCAGTGATGTCACTGACCATGTCATGAGTGATGTAATATGTGACGTCATCAGTAGTGCATTGCGGGGGCGCGAGTTATAGTTAGCTGAACTAACTATAACAGGGGAATTTCTAGGGTTTTGTACTAGGGAAATGTCCAGCTAACTATAATGCCCCTGAAACCTATGGTTTTTTCAGTGAATTTCTAAGGCTTTTTAAATGCCAATTCCTAACTATAACGCCCCTGAAACCTATGTTTTTTTCAGTGAATTTCAAAGGTTTTTTAAATGCTAATTCCTAACTATATCAGGCCTGAAACCTATGGCTTTTTCAGTGAATTTCAAAGGTTTTCTAAATGACAATTTTGAATGTATTAATTGTTATACTGATTTTTTTGATACTGATTTACTACATTTTTTAACTATTTATTTTTAGATATTTTTTTTTTAATTACATTATAATTACATTATACATTACAATACAAAATATACTTTCTCAGAATGAATTACTTTAGTTTAAATACTTGGCAAATAGGCAACAGACTTTTAAGTACAGTAGTTACAGTTGTTGCAATGGGCAACACATTTTCAAACACAAAGCAACATTGAGCTCAATGTGAATTTCTAGTTAAATGCAATTAGTTACTTTATGGATTACTTTTCTAACCACAAGACTGGATCCTAGATTCAGTCCTTGGACATCTCCTGTAAACAGTTGAGTAAAAGCGCTTTGGTTACAGTAGTGATTTTTAAGGAATAATATTGTATTTTAAAAGTTGACACTTAGAAACTTTTTCCCATAGAATCACCAATGTTATCCTACGGCAGAAAATTCACTTAGCAGGTAAGTAGTGTTATCGTTACTTTTTCTTACTCAGTGGTGGATCCTGGATCCAGCACTGGCCAACCTCCTGTAAACAGTTGAAAGAATGTGTTTAAGTCATACAGACGATTGTTTAGGAATATTTTTAGTTTGTGAAAATAGACACTTAGAAAATTTTCTGCTGAAAACCACACAATGGATTCCTATGGAAGGAAATGCAAGTTACTGGTAAGTACGCTTAGAATTACTTTTCAGGGTCAGTGCTGGGCTAAAAGATGCAGCCCTGGGTTCTCTCCTGATAACAGGTGAGTAAATTGGAATTCGTAGTTCGGCTGATTTTAGAGGAATATTTGTACATTTCAAAAATGGACACTTAGAAAATTTTCTGGTGAAAACCACACAATGGATTCCTATGGAAGGAAGAAATTTTTCTGGTGAAAACCACACAATGGATTCCTATGGAAGGAAATACAAGTTACTGGTAAGTACGCTTAGAATTACTTTTCAGGGTCAGTGCTGGGCTAAAAGATGCAGCCCTGGGTTCTCTCCTGATAACAGGTGAGTAAATCGGAATTCGTAGTTCGGTTGATTTTAGAGGAATATTTGTACATTTCAAAAATGGACACTTCGAAATTTTTCTGGTGAAAACTACACAATGGATTCCTATGGAAGGAAATACAAGTTACTGGTAAGTACTCTTAGAATTACTTTTCAGGGTCAGTGCTGGGATAAAAGATGCAGCCCTGGGTTCTCTCCTGATAACAGGTGAGTAAATCTGAATTTGTAGTTCGGCTGATTTTAGAGGAATATTTGTACAATGGTGAAGGAAGGGGGAGGGGCCTGAGGTGACGTGTGCAAACACGCCCTGTGGCGCGTTTTAAGTTGGGGAATTAATTCGTCTTCAATCCTGAGGTCCCCTGGGGGCCAACTAGCCCACCAGGTACCTCCAGTATGCACCAGGGAGCTGCATTGCAGAGAGGTATTCTGAGGCCACGCCCCTTTTTACAACACTTTGCAACACAGCTCCGTAGCACTTACTGGAGGTACCTGGTGGCCTAGTTGGTCCCCAGGGACCCTCAGGATTGAAGAGGAATTAATTCCCCAACTTAAAAAGCGCCACAGTGCGTGTTTGCACAGATCTCACCTCAGGCCCCGCCCCCTACCTTCACCACTGTGCAAACGCCCCCCCGTGGCGCGTTTTAAGTTGGGAGATTAAGTCCCCTTGAATCCTGAGGTTCCCTGGCAGCCAACTAGCCCACCAGGTACCTCCAGTATGCGCCAGGGAGCTGCCTTGCAGAGAGGTGTTCAGAGGCCACATCCCTTTTTACAACACTCTGCAACGCTTAGTGGAGGTACCTGATGGGGTAATTGTCCCCTAGGGGACCTCTGGATTGAAGAGGAATGAATAGCCCAACTTAAAACGCGCCACAGGGCGTATTTGCACAGTATCACCTCAGGCCCCGCCCCCTACCTTCACAAATGTGCAAACGCGCCCCGTGGCGCGTTTTAAGTTGGGAGATTAAGTCCCCTTGAATCCTGAGGTCCCCTGGCGGCCAACTAGCCCACCAGGTACCTCTAGCTGCGTTGCAGAGAGGTGTAAAAAGGGGCGTGGCCTCATTACACCTCTCTGCAACGCAGTCCCCTGGTGCATACTGGAGGTTCCTGGTGGGCTAGTTGGCCCCCAGGGACCCCCAGTATTGAAGGGGAATTTGTTCCCCCTCTGCAAACGTGCCAGGGGGCGCGTTTGCAGAGTGATGAAAGGAGGGGGCGTGGCCTCCTCCCGATCCCGTTTTTAAAAAATATTTCTCCTTTTTAAGAAGGGGGGCTGTGTAGCCCCACTTCTTTTTCTTATTTTTTGGCCCTGGGGACCCCATCCCCCAGGGCCTGCCCCCAATTAGTTTTTTTTTATTTAAAAAAAAAAAATAATCGGGAAGGGGCCGCGTGGCCCCCCTCCCGAGGCCATAATTTTCCCCGGGGACCCCATCCCCCGGGGCATGGCCCTTTTTATTTTATTTTTTATTTATGGAGGGGGGCTGCGTAGCCCCCCTCCTGTGGCCCATTTTGGCCCCGGGGACCCCATTCCCCGGGGCTGTTTTTGAAAATAATTTTTTGTAAATTATTTTTTGGGAGGGGGGCCGCGTGGCCCCCCTCCCGGGCCACTACTGGCCCTGGGGACCCCATCCCCCGGGGCCTGGCCTTCACGTTGGGGACCGTGGGGAGGGTCCCCATCCCCTACGGCCCCGACGGCTCCCCGCGTCCTGCGGGAGCCGGCATTGCTTTTCCACATGGGGAGCAGCTAACATGCTGCTCCCCGTGTGGAAAAGCAATCGTCTTTGGTATTTGAAAGAGAGAGCAGGTTTCCTGCTCTCTCTTCCAAATACCAAAGCAGTTTGCTATGGCAGGGTGGGAGCAAACAGCAGTTTCCCGGGGGTGGGCACCCCGGGACACTGCAGGAGCCGGCCCTGGGGGGTGGTGGTCCCCAGGGCCATCTTTGGCTCCAGGAGGGGGGCCGCGTGGCCCCCCTCCCACTGAATTTTAAGCTCCGGGGGTGGTGGTCCCCGGGGCTTGGGGGTCCGTAATGGAACCCCTATTTAAATATTTAGTGCTCCGGGGAGGTGGCGGTCCCCGGGGTGTGTGGGGGGGCTCGAGCCCCCCCCCCCCCCCCCCCACACTGGTATTTCTTTTTTTTTTAAACAAGCCCCGGGGGTGGCGGTCTCCGGGGCTGCGGGGGGGCCATGAGCCCCCCTGCATACATTCAGTTAAGCCCCGGGGGGTCCCCGGGGCTGGGGCGCCCTCTGGGCCCCCCATTATGATAAAAACATTGTCCCCAGGACTTGGCCCCCCGGGGGCTTAATAAAAACGAAGCACGGACCCTACGCGCATCCTGCAATGTTTAAAAAAAAAATATATTATTTTTTGGCCTTGCGGTTCCTTGTGGGACCCCCTGAACAGGCCTAGGGGGTCAGGGTGTTTCTACCCTGCCCCCTTGTCGCGTTTTGCGTCTTTGTTTTTGTGCTGCCAACACTTCCTGATTCAGAGTGTTGGCAGCCAATTAGCATTCAGCTCGTGCTCGGGAGGGTTCGGGGAGGGTGCGGGGAGGATCCGCGGATCCTCCGCGGCCATAGATATATATGTACTTTTAACTCTAATTTTCTCAGGAACTACTGAACGGATTTACACCATTTAAGCAAAAGGCACGAGTCCGAACTGAGGACTACCTCTTTGCCAAATTTGGTGTCATTCCGTTCAGCGGTTCGGGCTGTAGCTGCGACAACAGATCCTATGGGAAATTGCATGGGGAAAACGCGTTTTGGGACCCCACTTTTTTCTCGGCCCCCGCTTGACGGATCACCGCAAAACTTTCAGGGTAGGAGCGGAGCGGAGCTGGCCAAAAGTTTGGAAAATTTGTGAAGATTCGTCAACCGGTGCCAACGTTATTCCCAATAGAATGTTGCGGATTTCCTATGTAAAATAGGTCCTAACTATAACTATCTACTGGCGACCGCCAGTAGATAATATATATATATATATATATATATATATATATATATATATATATATATATATATATATATATATATATATATATATATATATATACGATTACGATCGGCACCAATGTTGAAAAACAACTCCTTGGAAGGACGAAGCGAACCCAAGGTAATGGTGCAGTTTTGTTTATTGTGAGACCAGCACCACCATCGCCATATATATATATATGTATATATATTCACTGAAAAAACACAGGTTTCAGGGACGTCATAGTTAGTTGGATATTTCACTTGTATAAAACCAGAAGAATTCGGCCGTTATAGTTAATAGAGCTAACTATGACTCGCGCCCCCGCAATGCACTGCTGATGACATCACATATTACATCACTCATGACATGGTCAGTGACATCACTGATGACATCACTGATGACATCTCAAATGCCATCACTGATGACATCATCCAGTGACTGAGTGTTTCTAAAAAATTCAAAAATATTATATATATAGATATATATGCCAAGGTGCATTGAAGAATGAGTGGGTGTATGAGTGTCTGAATGGATGATTTAGTGGGTGCGTAACTGACTGTATAAGTGAGTGATTTAATGTGTCTTAGTGAATGCATGGGTGAATGATTAATCTGTGTTAATGTCTGTATCAGCCTGTCAGTTGGTGTGTAAGTGGCTGCATGGGTTAGTGAGTAGCTATATCATTGTCTATATGGGTTATTGATTGGTTGTCTGAGTACCTGTATGGGTGCCTGAGTGTCTCTGTGGGTGGGTGGTGGGGGTGTGTGACTCCCTGCATGGATGTGTGAGTGGGTGATTCACTGGGTGTATGAGTTTATGAGTGTGTGTGTGTTAGGGACTGTATGGATGAGTGAGTGTACATGTAGCTATGTTGGTGAGTGAATGGATGTCTCAGTGGTATATGTGTAAGTAACTACATATGTAAAAGGCAGTATATTTGAGTGTTGGAGTATATAAGTGAGTATATGTGACAGTGAGTGATTGTGACAGTGGCTGCATGGATAAGTGTGTGCTTATGTCAGTAATTGTTGTAGAGAGTATGAATAAGTGAGGTGGTGTGTGTGTATAACTGTACAGGTGAGTAAATGGCAGTGTAATTAATTCTTTGGGTAATTGTGAGTGTCTATATGGGTGTAGGAGTGGATATATCTGTGGCTGTATTGGTGAATGACTGTGTGTATGAGTGACTGTATGGATTAGTGAGTGGATGTGTGTGTAGATGTACGAATCACTGAGCAGGTATGTACTAACTGCTATTTGTCTGTCTATGGTTTCGATATTGGTAGTCTGTATTTTAGAGTGGGTATATCAAAGGTTATATTAGGGTGTGAGGAGGTGCATCAGATGATCACGTGGATGATGTTATCAGTGATGTCATCAGTGATGTCATTTGAGATTTCATCAGTGATGTCACTTTCCATGTCATGAGTGATGTAATATGGGATGTCATTAGCAGTGCATTGCGGGGGCGCGAGTTATAGTTAGCTTTACTAACTATAATGGCCTAATTTCTCTGGTTTTATACGAGTGAAATGTCCAACTAACTATAACGTCCCTGAAACCTGTGGTTTTTTCAGTGAATTTCTAAGGTTTTTTAAATGCTAATCCCTAACTACAACGTCCCTGAAACCTGTGTTTTTTTGTGTGTATTTCTAAGATTTTTTTAAATGCTAATCCCTATAACGTCCCTGAAACCTCTGGTTTTTTCAGTGAATTTCTAATGTTTTTTAAATGCTAATTTCTAACTGTCAGGTAGTAGTCGCATTTACAGAGTGGTGCAAAAAGGGGCCCGGTCCTCTGACCAGCGCTCAGGAATTCCACAGCATAGGACTTACAGGAGGTACCAGGAAGGCTTCTTGGTCCCCAAAGTCCCTCAGGAGTAAAGTGGACATCAACCCCCAACCAGTAGTGTGCCAGGAGGCGCTTTTGCAGGCTGGTGGAGAAAGGGGGGCGTGGCCTCTGAAGACTTCTTAGCAATCCCACTGTATGGGACTTACTGGAGGTAACAGGAGGGGTCAACTACCCCTTCTATTACCTCCATTAAGTCCCACACAGCAGAATTGCTAAGTTCTCATAGCAGGCCACATCCCCTTTGCCCACCACTCTGCAAAAGCGCTCCCTGGCGCGCTCTTGGATGGGAATTGAAGTCCCCTTTCCTGCTGGGGCTCCTTAGGGGCCAACTAGCCTACCTGTTACCTCCAGTAAGCCTCACACAGTGGGATTGCTGATAGGTGGATAGAGGCCACACCCCCTTTCTCCACCACCCTGCAAACGCGCCTCCTGGCGAGCTCTTGGTTGGGGGATGAAGTCCCCTTGCCTCCTGAGGGTCCCTGGGGGCCAACTAGCCCTCCTGGTATCTCAAGTAAGCTCCACATAGCTGGACTGCTGAAAGGTGGTCCAAGGGCACACCCCCTTTTTTTCTTTTTACACCTTTTGCAAACACAGCTCCTGGCGCACTGCTGCTTGGGGGATTAAGTTCACTTTAGTCCTGAAGTCCTCAGGACACAAAGGGACCTCATCACCTCACCAGCAGTGCACCAAGAGGTGCGTTTGCAGAGTAGTGTAAAAAGGGGCGTGGGCTCGGACCACCTCTCAGCAATCCCCCTGTGTGGGGCTTACTGGAGGTATCTGGTGGGCTAGTTGGCCCCTAAGGACCCTTAGTATTCAAGGGGGCTTAACCCCCAATCCTGAATGCACCAGGAGGCGCAATTGCACAGTGGTGCAGTGAGGGGGCGGGGCCTACGGCGAGATGGTAGCTTTATTTTAATTTTGTTTTTGAAAGGGGGGCTGTGTGCCCCCCCCTTTCTTTGATTATTTTTTGGACCTGGGGACCCCATCCCCCAGGGCCTGAGCATTTTTTTTTTTTAAAGCTGGAAAGCCAATTTAGGCCCCGGGGAACCTATCCCCTGGGGCATGGCTACATATTTTTTATTTTTAAAAAAATAGTAATTTAAGGAGAGGGGCTGTGCGCCCCCCATCCTGAGACCTCTTTTGGCCTCGGGGACCTCATCCCCCGAGTCCTGCCCTGCTTTTTTAAATATTAGTTGCCCCTCTCCTGTAACCAATTGTATCCCCGAGGACCCCGTCCCCCGGGGCCCGGCCTTATTTAAAAAAATAAAAAGGGGAGGGGGCTAAGTGGCCTCCCTCCCGGGCCACTTCTGGCCCCGGGACCCCATTCCCCAGGGCCTGGCCACCTGTTGGGGACTGCGGGGGGAAGCCCAATGCCCCCACGGTCCCTACTGGCTCCCCGTCTCCTGCGGGAGCCGGCATTGCTTTTGGGCAAAGGGAGCTGCAAACATGCAGCTCACTTTGCCCAAAAGAAATTCTGCTTTGCTTTGTGGGAGCGAGAGCAGGTTATCTTTTTTTTTTTACTGTTTTCTTGTGACTCAGTTTTACCGAATCACAAGATGGCTGCCAACACGTGTTGGTTTGGAGTGTTGACAGCCAATCAAAATGAAGCTCGTGCTCGGGAGGGTTCGCTAATCCTCCTCGGCCACCAACTATCGATATTTTTATTTGTTGAATTTCTCAGGAACTACTGAACAGATTTACACCATTTAATACAAAGCATGCTTTCTGAACCAAGATCTACATTTGTGCCAAATGTGGTGTGATTCCATTTTGCAGTTCGGGCTGTAGCTTTGTCTAAAGTTTCCTCTGGAAATGAACATGAAAAAAACACGTTTTGGCCCCCCTTTTTTCTCGGCCCACGTTCGACGAAACACCCCAAAACTTTCAAGACAGGAGCTGACCTGAGTGAACCATTAGTTTTGAAAAAGTCTCGAAGATTCGTCAAACGGTGTCAAAAATATTGGCAAAAGAAAAAACCCTTTATGAATTAAAATGAGGTCCTAACTATAACTACCTATTGGTGACCGCCAGTAGGTAATATAGATGTACATAGATATAGCTATATATATATATATACGCACATACATAGGAGAGGATGTGGTCCAACGGGTAGGGCGGACAATCTCAAATCTGGGGAACCGGGCATGAGTCTCAGCAATGATGCTCAACATCCTGCGATTCTAGGCAAATCACTTAATCTCCCCGTGCGCAACCGGTGCTCATGTAAAGCGCTCTGATACCCGATACCTTCAGCCAAGTTTGTGATATAAAAAACTCTGAAAAAAAATATATATACACACACACACACACACACACACATATATATATATATATAGTCCCTGAAAAAACCTTAGGTTTCAGGCACGTTATAGTTAGGAATTAGCATTTAAAAAACCTTAGAAACTCACAAAAAAAAACATAGGTTTCGGGGGCGTTATAGTTAGCTGGACATTTCACTCGTACAAAACCATTGGAATTCCCCCGTTATAGTTAGTTCAGCTAACTATAACTCGCGGGCCCGCAATGCACTGCTGATGACATCACATATTACATCACTCATGACATGGTCAGTGACATCACTGATGACATCACTGATGACATCTCAAATGACATCACTGATGACATCGCTGATGACATCATCCAGTGAATGTGTGTTTTTCTGAAAATTAAATATGTTTTATATATGTATATTTCAAGGTTATCGAATAATAAATGGGTATATAAGTGTCTAAATTGATGGGGTTTTTTAATGAAAAATTGATTGTATAACTGACTGACTAAGTGTATCTTAGTGAATACATGGGTTAGTGAGTAATGTTTAAATATGTAAATATCTGTATCAGTCTCTCACTTTGTGTATAAGTGGCTGCATGGGTTGGTGAGTAGCTACATGAGTGTCTATATAGGTTATTAGTTGTTTTTTTGAGTATCAATATGAATGTCTGAGTGTCTGTATGGTTCGGTGTGGGGTATTACGTAGTGCATAGATGCATGAATGAATGACTCACTGTTTGTATGTGTTGAAGACAGCATGTGTGCAGGACTGTATTGGTGGATGAGTGTGTGTATGGGTGTGTTAGTGAGTGAATGACTGTCTCAATAGTGTCTTTATGAGTAACTACATATGTTTTAAACTAGTATATGTGACTATTTGTGTATATAAGTGAGTATATGTGAGAGTGAGAGATTGGAAGAGTTCCTGTATGAATAAGTATGTGTTTCTATAAGTGATTGTTTAAAAGACTAAGTATGTGTATGTTTCTGTAGAAGTAAGTGTGGTGGTGTGTGTATAGCTGTATATGCAAGTCAAATGATGTTTGATTCTTTATTAGCATGAGTGGCTATGTGTGTGAGTAACTCTATGGATGAGTGGCGTTGTGTAACAGGTTGTATAGGTGTATGAGTACATATGATGAGTGAGTACATGTATGAGTGACAGTATAGGACTGTTGGTGAATGAGTGGATGTGTATGTGGATCTTAGAATTACTGAATAGGTTGTTGTAACTGGTATTGGTATGTCCATTGTTTTGAAAATTTTAGTTTCTAATTTTGAATGTGTATATCAAAGGTTATATTAGGGTGAGAGGAGGTCTGCCACTCTATCACAAGGATGATGTCATCAGTGATGTCATTTGAGATGTCATCAATGATGTCATCAGAAGTGCATTGCGGGCGCGCGAGTTATAGTTAGCTGAACTAACTATAACAGAGGAATTTCAATGGTTTTGTACGAGTGAAATGTCCAGCTAACTATAACGCCCCTGAAACTTATGCTTTTTTCAGTGAATTTCTAAGGATTTTTAAATGCTAATTCCTAACTGTAACGTGCCTGAAACCTATGGTTTTTTCAGTGAATTGCAAAGGTTTTTTAAATGCTAATTTCTAAGTATGCCTACAGAGATAGGACATGTGAAGAAAGAAGAAAAACGCACAGAAGGAAAAAAAGAAATGCAGAAAGAAGAAACAGAAGTCCTCAAAGACGAAGAAAAGTGCAGGAAGAAGGAAAACGTGCAAAAAGAACAAACAGAACAGCAGAAAGAAGCCTTGTTGCAAAATCATCCTGTACCCTCAACTTTTGTAGACGTATACTGGTGGCAACTGAGTCTGACTAACCAGTCCTAGAGCCAGTGCTATGTTAAAAGGCATTTAGAATACAGTGAAAACACCTACATACACTAGGGAACACTATGCGTTGGGGTCCCCTTGTGATTAGCATGACCTCCTCTGCAAGCCCCTAGTATATAATTGGGCAGGGGGATTAAAACTACCTCTTAAAATGCGCCTCAGGGCGTGTTTGCACATGTCACCTCAGGCCCCGTCCCCTCCCTTCACCATTGTGCAAACATGCTCTGTGGCCGTTTTAAGTTGGGAGATTAAGTCCCCTTGAATCCTGAGGGTCCCTAGGCTCCACAGAGCTGTGTTGCATAGAGATGTAAAAAGGGGCATGGCCTGGACCACCTCTCTGCAACGCAGCGCAGTGGCGCTTACTGGAAGCACCTGGTGGGCTAGTTGGCCCCCAGGGTCCCTCAGGATTGAAGGTGAATTATTTCCCCAAATTAAAACGTGCCACAGGGCGTGTTTGCACACGTCACCTCAGGCCCCGTCCCCTCCCTTCACCACTGTGTAAACACGCCCTGTGGGCGTTTTTAGTTGGGAGATTAAGTTCAATTGAATCCTGAGGGTCCCTAGGGTCCAACTAGACCACTAGGTACCCCCAGTAAGCGCCACAGAGCTGCGTTGCAGAGAGGTGTAAAAAGTGGCACGGCCTGGAGCACCTCTCTGCAACGCAGCACAGTGGCGCTTACTGGAAGCAACTGGTGGGCTAGTTAGCCCCCAGGGGCCCTCAGGATTGAAGGGGAATTATTTCCCCAACTTAAAACGCACCATAGGGCGTGTTTGCACACGTCACCTTAGGCCCCGTCCCCTCCCTTCCCCACTGTGTAAACACGCCCTGTGGCTGTTTTAAGTTGGGAGATTAAGTCCCCTTGAATCCTGAGGGTCCCTAGGGGCAAATTAGCCCACTAGGTATGTCCTGTAAGCGCCATTGCAGAGAGGTGTAAAAAGGGGCATGGCCTGCACCACCTCTCTGCAACGCAGCGCAGTGACGCTGACTGGAAGCACCTGGTGGGCTAGTTGGCCCCCAGGGTCCCTCAGGATTGAAGGGGAATTATTTCCCCAACTTAAAACGCGTCACAGGGCGTGTTTGCACTCGTCACCTCAGGCCCCGTCCCCTCCATTCACCACTGTGTAAACGCGCCCTGTGGCCATTCTAAATTGAGAGATTAAGTCCCCTTGAATCCTAAGGGTCCCTAGGGTCAAACTAGCCCACTAGGTACCTCCGGTAAGCGCCACAGAGCTGTGTTGCAGAGAGGTGTAAAAAGGGGCGTGGCCTCAGTTCACCTGTCTGCAACGCAGCTCCCTGGTGCATACTGAAGATACCTGTTGGGCTAGTTGGCCCTCAGGGACCCTCTGTATTGAAGGGGAATTAATTCCCCAACTTACAACTCGCCAGGGGGCGCGTTTGCACAATGGTGAAGGAAGGGGGCGTGGCCTGAGGTGACATGTCTGCAAACACGCCCTGTTGCGCGTTTTAAGTTGGAGAATTAATTCCTCCTCAATCCTGAGGGTCCCTGGGGGCCAACTAGCCCACCAGGTACCTCCAGTATGTGCCAGAGAGCTGCGTTGCAGAGAGGTGTTCAGAGGCCACGCCCCTTTTTACAACACTCTGCAACGTAGCTCCGTGGCGCTTACTGGAAGTACCTGGTGGGCTAGTTGCTCCCCAGGGACCCTCAGGATTGAAGAGGAGTTAATTCCTCAACTGAAAACACGCCACAAGGCGTTTAAGTTGGGGGATTAACTCCCCTTGAATCCTGAGGGTCCCTGGGGTGCAACTAGCACACCAGCTACCTCCATTAAGTGTCACAGAGCTGCGTTGCAGAGAGGTTTAAAAAGGGGCGTGGCCTCAGAACACCTCTCTGCAACGCAGCCCCCTGGCGCATACTGGAGGTTCCTGGTGGGCTAGTTGGCCTCCAGGGACCCCAGTATTCAAGGGGAATTTGACCACCATCTGCAAACGTGCCAGGGGCCGCGTTTGCAGAGTGCTGCAATGAGGGGGCGTGGCCTCGATGCCGGTCTCTTATTTATTTTATTTTTTTAAGAAGGGCTGTGTGCCCCCCCTTCTTTTTCTAATTTATTAGCCCTGGGGACCCCATCCCCTGGGGCATGGCCTTTTTTTTTTTATTCTTTAGGAGGGGGCTGCATTGCCCCCCTCAGGCCACTTATGGCCCCAGGGACCCCATCCCCCGGGGCCGGCTTTTTTTTTTTTTTTTTTTAATTTTGGGGAGGGGGGCCGTGTGGCCCCCCTCCCGTGCCACTTGTAGCCCCGGGGACCCCATCCCCCGGGGCTGGCCCTCTCTTTTGAGGCCCGTGGGGGGGTCCCCAATCCCCCTCACGGTCCCGCCGGTTCCCCGCGTCCTGCGGGATCCGGCATTGCTTTTTCACATGGGGAGCTGCTAAGATGCAGCTCCCCGTGTGGAAAAGCAATTTCGTTTGCATTTTGAAAGAGAGAGCAGGTTTCCCTGCTCTCTCTTTCAAAATCCATACCAAGTTTCCCGGGGGTGGGCACCCCGGGACACTGCAGGAGCCGTCCCTGGGGGGTGGCGGTCCCCAGGGCCATGACAAGGCTCCAGGAGGGGGGCCACGCGGCCCCCCTCCCACAATTTACAAATTTACACCCGGTGTGGTGGTCCCCAGGGCTGGGGGGTCCGTCACGGACCCCCCAATTTTTATATTTGGAGCCCCGGGGAGGTGGCGGTCCCTGGGGCGTGTGGGGGGGCTTCAAGCCCCCCACACAGGTTTTTTTTTTTAAGCCCCAGGGGGTGGTGGTCCCCAGGGCTGTGGGGGGGCAGGGTGCCCCCCGCAATAACAATTAAGTAGAGCACTGGGGGGTGGCGGTCCTGGGGCTTGGGGGGGCCTTAGAGGCCCCCCCAACATTAAACTAAGAAGCCCCGGGGGTGGCAGTCCCTGGGGCTGCGGGGGGCAGTGAGCCCCCCGCAATTATGTTTGAAAAGCCCCGGGGGTGGCGGTCCCCGGGGCTGGGGGGGCCCCTTTGGGCCCCCATCCCAATACAAATATTGTCCCCCGGAATTTGGCCAACCCGGGGGCTAAATATTTTTACATTTCGGCCGAATTTCATGCTGGGTGCGCAAATCTCGCCAATTTTTTTTTTTTTTAAATGCTGTTTTGGGTACTGGGGGTCCTTGTGGGACCCCCTGAGCAGGCCTAGGGGGTCAGGGTGTTTTTACCCTGCCCCCTTTTTGCTTTTTGCACATTACTTTTTCTGTTTTCTTGTGCCTCGGTTCTACCGAGGCACGAGATGCCTGCCAACACTTCCTGGTTTGGGGTGTTGACAGCCAATTAGCATAAAGCTCGTGCTCGGGAGGATCCGCGGCTCTAGATATATATGTGTTTTTACTTTTGATTTTCTCAGCAACTACTGAACGGATTTACACCATTTAACAACAAGCATTTGCAATGCAATAGGTCTCACATTCACTCGAGTTTGAGCTATTGACATTGCAAATGACAATGCCTTTTATTTTAGTTTTCGTTTTTAAAACATAAATAAAAGGCATTGTCATTTGCAATGTCAATAGCTCAAACTCGCATCAATGCCTGTTTTTAAACTCAGTGCATGCCAGGGGCATGGTTGTGTTTACTTTTCAAAGAAGGGGTTCTTAGGTAGCAGAGAGAAGGATACAATAAAGAATAAAAAGAAATAGGATAAAAGAAAAGGCGGTGGTGAACAGGGAGGATGGCAGGAAAAGATAACAAAATGGGAGAAGGAAAAAGGTTGAGCGAGAAAGAAAAAGGAGATAAGAATGAGCAAAGTGGGCAAGAGAAAAGAAAGTAAGGACAAAAGGGAGGAAGAAGATGAGGGTGAATGAGGGACGGAAGAGAGTGGAAGGGAGAGAGACTGAGGAGAGGAGTAGAAAGAAGAGCATTAAATGGATGAAAGATGAGAGGAGAGCGAGGTGGAGATAGGAAGGCGAGAAAGAAAGACCAGTTCATATACAAATCAGTTTTAATGATTTGTGTTTAGATCTCCGATACATTGCTTTGTATTTTACTGCGTGTTATGTATATTTAACATTATAATGCACAAACAGAAAATGTAAATTTAAAAAAAAGTGATCTACTTAAGAAAACAAAATCCTTTGTTTGTTGCGCCAGATGAGAGCTAGAATGTTTATTTAAAACGGTTTTTAAGTTCTGCTTCCATACTAAATAAAAACATTATTAGAGAGGTAGCAGTAGTATCCCTATATTATGGTTAGGTTAGAGTACCCATGCCAAAGGCATTCTTTTTTTTGCTAATAGCTTTGGCATCCTTCCACAAATCTGCACGAAACTTTTAAAAAATTGTCAGCTGAACTGAGTATGGCAGGGCAATTTTTATGCGAAGTCGTTAAACAGGAGGCAAAAAAGTGATTATTCCCATAGGAAGCTGTTGACACAGCTGCAGAAAAAAGGCTCAACAGGATTACTTTGCATGAAAAAAGAAATAACTTTACCTTAAAAAATGACTTTGCTTAATTTGTAGTTTTCGATAAATTAGTATTGGATAACTGTTTTTGTAGGCCTTGGGTGGAGCTGACCTGGGTTAATAGACAATCCATGAACCCAAAATTAAACAAAAAAAAATCTAATTGAAGCTCTTTCTTCCGTAGCTCTTTTTGGGACAGCAAAATCTAAAGTTGAATCTACAGAGCCGAAGCTCCCTGACTGGCTGTTTGACTGTTGAAAAAAAAGTTGAAAGAGCCATAAGGAGTAAGGATAGCATCCCCTAACCTCCTAGCTCATGTGGGATATTCAAAAGATGCGCACCAGTGTTAAAATGAAAAATATTGCTGTGCGTACATTTAGAGTTCATGCATCCACAGCTAATCGCGGCACCAGTGCTTTACTTTTAACATTAAAAGTAAAGCGCAGGTGCCGCGATTATAGCAAAAGTAAAGAAATAGATATTTGTTTCTATTTCTTTTCTTTTGCTATAATCGCGGCACCCGCGCTTTACTTTTAATGTTAAAAGTAAAGCACCGGTGCCGCGATTAGCAAGCTAAAAATGCTACCGCCGGCCACAGCTTGCAGTGCATGTGCGCGAGTGGTGCGCGCGCAGCAGTAATCACGCCATATGGTGCCTCTGCTGAAGCACATGCACTGCAAGCTGTAGCCGGCGGTAGCATTTTTTAAAGCCCTTATAAAGTCTGTCTGAGCAGCGCATGCGCACTGACTCAGCGAGACCTAAAAAGGGTTCTTTCTGAACCAAGAACTACCTCTTTGCCAAATTTGGTGTAATTCCGTTCAGCAGTTCTGGCTGTAGCCGTGTCTAAAGTTTCCTATGGAAAATTGCATGGGGAAAGCACGTTTTGTAACCCCCCTTTTTTCTCGGACCCCGCTTGATGAATCACCCCGAAACTTTCAAGATAGGAGCGGACCGGAGCGCCCCACGAGTTTTAAAAATTTCGCGAAGATTCGTCAATCGGCGCCAAAGGTATTGGGAATAGAATGTTGCGAATTTCCTATGGAAAATAGGTCCTAACTATAACTATTATATATATATATGTATACATACATGCATGTGTCATATTCATGTCTGCAAGAAGTAGCTATAAAGGGATGCAAAGAGCACATCGAGCGAATGACCCTCCGATCATATCAGACCCACTGCGTCTGGTGGCTCAGTGGACTAATGCGTCCATTGTAGGGGCCTGTGTTCGACCTCGTGGTCACAGGGTTAAATCCCAGTGGGCCCACTCAGTCTTTCTTCCTTCTGAGGTCGATAAAAGGAGTACATTTGAGTTGGGTAACAATAAACATCTGTTATTCAGCACCAAGATACTCTTGGGCGAACGTGTGCTTTACAAATACATGTTAGTTCTCATGGTATGTTTTACTATGTCTATAATCTGAATCAATCTGGAGGCAGATCCAGTAAATTCATTGTTGCTAGAAATTATCGACCTATAATTAGAAGTGCCATAATACTACTGCTAGTATTCTGATTGATTATGTAGGAACAAGCATTGAACACTGGCATCAGACTACAGAGTAATCTGCTTTTAAAAAGCTGCTCAAAGACATTCAGTTAATGGCGGACGTCCAATAGCTGCTTGCAGTTGAATGCACTACATCACTTTTACTATTTGGTCTTTCTAATTTAAGCCACTGTTTTTTTCTTTCATTTTCCTTATTCATTGTGACATCACGATCAATAACAGCGCTGCAAACAAGTATATGGAATGACCGTGGATGTTGAAATGCTGAGAGTTAAGCCCCAGTAATTTTTTTCACCAAATGTGCAGATTACAGATAGCTGTGCATTTTACCCCACTTACTTACAGTAAAGTATTATGTCCCCGCAGTCAATTCCACTCTGGACTAAATGAACGCCATGTACATGAATTTGTTGAGGAAATGTCTCTGACACTTTCAAATTATCTGCAATATTCCAGCTGGATTCAGCAATCATTTCAACAAGATGGGCCAAATGTTGAGCTGCCTTCATATAAAAATACCCTCATATATATTTTTGCCCAAAGATGATTTGCACCAGTGGATTATTTGTCATCTAGAGATCAGGTTGGAAAAGATTCAGTCCCCAAAAAGTGACTTATAAGGTGCACCATATAAACCGTTCGTAGTAACTCCGAGTCAGCACCGAGGCCTCCGTCGGTACTGAAAGTGTGCATGCCTACTGCTCACAAGATGCTACTTGTGCCAGGGGTTGCCACCAGCACATAAGAGAAGGACTGGCATTTGTGTGCAGCAGGTATAACGGATCCTCCGTACCTCTGCTCTGAGAGGGCATGATGCATTGTAATGCAACCACCGCCTATCTCAAATGTAGGAGTATAGTTCAGCTCAACAAAAACAATTCCATCACAGTTTTATTGGCATTGTTTATGCAGCCAGACACTGGT
The DNA here is from genome assembly GCF_964204655.1 of Triturus cristatus. NCBI lineage: Eukaryota > Metazoa > Chordata > Amphibia > Caudata > Salamandridae > Triturus > Triturus cristatus. The sequence goes on from NC_140585.1 coordinate 248,617,587, forward strand.
ATTTCTAGTAGAACATGGCTTCAACCAGGGCTTTAAGTGGGACGATAAAACTGGGGCGGGGGTCTCTCCAATGGGTGTGGCTGAAGTAATTATGGGCGCGGCTTAAAAACACGCAAGCAGAAACTCTGTGCTTAGCTTAGGTTGCCGGCCGACTGGTATGTTGCTACTTCTGTCATTGCATGCAGATACAACAAGCAACATTACACCTATAACAAGCCAGTACTATTGCCTTTGTCAATGTTTGTTGGTTGCATAAGATAAATAAACAATAACTATGGCTGCTTAGTATAGCGTATTGAAAATGCTTCAGTTCTGAAATGAGAATGTGAAAGAACTATAAGGAGTCTCTTTGAAGTTATATCAAAGGCAGTGAAGGGTGGTACTGCTGCAGAGTGTAGATTTATTTTTTTCATGCTGAGAGGGAGGACAGAAATGGAGAGCCCGATGGGGACCCGTCTCAGCACCTGCTTTTTAGAACTGGCTTTAACCAGGAGTCAGTGGCATAGCTAGACTTTACACCGCCCATTCGCGGCCGCATTGAGGAGCAGGGGTGAGAGGACGCCAGCAGATTTCTCGGCTTCTCGCCGCCCCACGACGGCCGCACACTAAAGAGCGTGGGGGGTGATTGCCATTTCAACATGGTAGCTAAGAGCTGGGGGAAGGACATCTCCTCCAAAACTCGTGCCACCCGGGACCACCCCCCTACTTGCTTCAGCACTGCCAGGAGTTGTTACCTAGAAAATAGAAAAGTGCCTTCCAGTATCCCAACAATCTGAATGAGTTGTAGATTCTTACCCTAGAATTTCCCCCAGAAATCAGACTGGATCTGGAGAATTTTTACTTAGCAGTACCCTTGTGCATCAGTTGGTGGCATCAGTCGACACCTGTCATCGGTGTCGTGGTTGCTGGGATGACGTCGTAGTGCCTACTTAGACGCTGCCCATGCGTGCTGACATCACTTTTTCTTTTTCCGTGCCAGCCTAGCACAGATACGGAGATAGCTATCCCTTAGTCCTTTTTTGCCGAACCTTTTTTGACATTTTGTCGACGTCTTTTTTGAGTCTATCGACTCCTGGTCTGCGAGGGATGTCCCAGTGCCGGACCGGGTTCAAGTCATGCGACTCCTGTCACAAGCTGATCTCTGTGAAGGATCCGCACCTCGCGTGTCTTTGGTGTGTGGAGCGCGACCATGACCCGAAGTCGTGCTCTGATTGCTGGGCCATGAATCCAAAGTCTTTGCGCGAGCGGTCCCGAAAGCTAATTCCTGGTCTCATTCGAGAGGAAGGTCTCGAGGCCGCTCATGGAGCCCACACACCTCGTCGCATTCCATGTCTTCGATGTCTTCGGGTAAGTCCAAGAAGAAGAAGAAGTCGAAGATGCACCGGGGCAGCCCACCTCTGCTGGTGTGCCTTCGGGGCCCACAGAGTCAGTCGGGGGCCCTGTGCCTTCGATGCCAGTGGCTCCGGCCCGGCACCAGAGGGCCCCTATGTATCCGATGGCCATTGATCCCGCACGACCTGACCATGGGCCGATCCCGGCATCGACGCCCCCGGCACCGGCCGTGCACCTGGCCGGCACCGTCCCCATCCTAACTCCTGAGATGGACCCGGAGCTGGACCGACGTTGGTCGATGTCAGATCCGACATTGGAGGGTACCTTGTACCGCACAGAAGGTGGTGATGAGGACTGGGAGGGGTGGCTAGACCCTTTAGCAGACCAGCTAGAAGAACCTAAATGGGGAGAGGACCTGGCGGACGCCAGTGGTCTGGACACTTCTCCAAACCTTTGCATGCTTTCTGAGGATCCTGCCACTAAAGAGGTGATAGAGATCAGGGTATCTAAAATATGCCCACTACCACGGATAGAGTAATCACACAGTTACACGCACATACATTCATCATACGCTTGGGCCCATTTCACTAACATACGCTCAAATACTCTACCAGCAATAAACCTGTGGAAAGAAAACACCTAAACACCCTGCATCAATATCAGGTTGATCAGATCTGGTTTAGTGACTGTCTTAATCAATAACATAATCTACACAACATATACAATAGTGATCAAAAATATAAACCCAATAATTGACAAGAAAGGAAATTCAACACCATGTTTTAAATTATATTGCTTTATCTAAAATTAGTCAAGGTAAAATCAATCAGAATAAATCATTTCTCATAGTTACCTATTCTAACTAAGTGTCAGAACGGGTCAGGACAAGTCTCTCGGTAAAGTCTTTCAAGACGAAGTCCTCAGCACGATCCTCAGCAACGCAATCTCCCGCAGCAAAGGTAAAAATGGCAAGTGGCAAAGCCCTCCCTAGGCTAACAATTTTTATAGTAAAAATTACAATGGAAACACTCATCAAGTTTGCAAAATACACTGAATCACTGAGCAGAGCGAGAAGGAAAGGATGCAACATTGCAACATTTGTGAACCTCCGCTCAGGAAAAATACACATAGCGAAGACTACGGAACAGGAACCAAGAAAATAAAACATGTATCACATTTAATCCGGCTTCTCCTCGGCCATCGAGCCACAGTTCAGAGTTTTCCTCTAAGGCTCCTTTGTCTTTCGAGATTGCCAAGGACACTTTCACTTCTCTTGGAGAACTCCCAAAAACTGCTGCTGTCCTCATGGAAAGTTTTATAGAAGGACCATGGTCAGTCAACTTCAAGACCATTTCCAGCAGGGGTCTCCCTCGTCACGTCTTTCACATATTCACTCGAGGCCAGGCTTCAAAATTCAGCCATCTTAATACAGCCTCCATAGGCCACAATAGACCATCTTTAATTAAAGAGACAAAATAAACGTTACTACAGCATAATGATTAAACAGTGTTAACCCCACTAATACCCTTATGTGTATGCATTTATCTAGCTTTTGCAACATAAAAAAGCATTAATTCGGACAGCGTTTTGTGCTCAAAATAAACAGCACACAGCAACGTTTAAACATGAAAACTTGCACATTATTTTTTAGAAAACAGAAACAGCACACGCATGCTAACCCTCGTGTAACTTTCTCTTATGTTAAGACAAACGGATTGATTAATAAAAACACACTTGCACAAGACAAATAATTAATTTGTTATTTATTAATAATTAATAAAACGCATAGACATACTAGAGCTTCAAAAGCCCCTGAATTTTCTAAATGAAAACTCTGCTCCAGCAGAGGCAATTGCTATGAATGTTTTCTCCCCTTTAGACATTGATGGATTTTGTCTCTGCTTTACGAATCCAAAAAGCGCTATTGCCGTCTCTGGTTTGAGTCTTCGCTGTAGGCAAAGGCCAAGAATGGAGAAAACTGTGCTAACATCGGGCAGGTAAAAAAAGTATGAAGCCGGCCTCCTTCTCCCAGTTGCTAACAACAAAAGCATTTATCCTCTTCTTTTGGGTACATTTTAAGGATTGCTTTAGGATTATAGTATGACATCCAGCATGACAAAAATGACATTCTTTTAAAATTTGCCGCTCTTATTGCTTGGTTACCAATTAGCGAGATCGCCTGCCAATCATGCTTTGTGAAAGTACATTGCGTCGCCTGGGTAATCTTGCCCCAAAAACATTTTCCTAAGGGGCACTTCCCTGAAGTCCGTAAAATTCTATACCAGTTTCACACCACTTTTAGCTTTGTTCTGAAAGTAGTGGCAACTGTAGATGTTGGACCTATACCAGATGGGAGACAATATTTTTTCAATATATGTATAATCTGAACATACCCCAAAAAGAAGAGCTCTCACCGATTTCCACACCTAGGCTGAATCTCCTGCCAATTAATACATCTCCCTCCCACTATAAAATGTCCCAGCTCTTTAAAACCATTTGCTTTCCAGAACCTTAATTGACTATTTTGGATATGTAGGGCCATGCTTTTACTTTCTTTGAGTTGCAGGTACGCATACCCTGCTGAATGAGCCTTCATGGAACAAAATGGCTGGAGTCTGGTACAGTACTCCTATAGTGTCTTATATCTAGTTTTTGGGGGGAGTTTAGCTATCTTTATGAAAACCGGAATCTGAGATCCAGCTTCCTGTATCATCTTATTGACAAAGAAACCATCCAAAGATCCCTTACCATCAATTAAACAGATTATAATGTCTAAGAAAGAGGCTTCATAATACATATGAACCTGGGGGAGTGCCAATCCCCCTTTTCCAATATCCAGTTGAAGCACTGGAAATTTTACCCTGGAAGCTTTCTTATTCCACATGATCTTTCGAAAAATTACTTCCAGTTCTTTGAAATTTATTGTGTTAATTTTAACTGGAATGTTTGTAAAAAGAGAAAATCCATAAAGGTAAAATAGACATTTTTATGAGAGCAGCACGGCCAATCAATGTAAGAGGAAAAAGTGTTCATCTATTTAGCAGGTCTTTACTTTTTTTTCAACATTACCTCGTAATTCAATTGATATATTTCCACATAATGTTTAGTAACATATATCCCCAGATATTGAATTGGGTTGGGGGAGAGACCTTGCCGTTGAAGGTTACACAGGAGAACATCACAAGCGGCATTAAGCAACAGAATTCCTGTCTTATTGTGATTCATTTTATATCCCCCAATTGATTCAAACGGCGCAAATTCTGTCAACGTCATCTCAATATTCTGCTTTTCAGGTCTAAGATAAAGGATGACATCATCCGCAAACATTTTCAGTTTGGACATCCCCACTATTGGTCCTTCTATCTCCAAATTTGCCCTAATCCTGTCAATGGTTCAGTAAAGAAAGTGAACAACACAGGAGATAGTGGAGAGCCCTGTCGGGTTCCCCGATTTATGTCAATCACCCCAGCTAAATTGAAGTTTATGAAGACCTTAGCCTGTGCCCCTTGATAAATATTCCATAGCATGTTAAGAATTTGAGAGAGAAACCCCACCCTTCTACGGCCGTAAAAAAGATCCTCCAAGTTCATGAAATCAAAAACTTTCTCAGCGTTGATCATCATTATAAGTGCAGGTGTTTGATTAGTGTTAAAAAGTCAAGTGCTTGTACTAAAAATCCTGTATTCGATGACATTGACCTTCCAGCCACTAACCGGGTCTGATCCTTATGGACCACCTTCTGTGCAACTGGGGTGAATCGATTTGTCCATATTTTCATAAAAGTTTTATAGTCAGAATTTAACAGACTAATAAGCCTATTTGGGGGGTTGATATCACTAGGATTCTACTCTTCTTAACAAAACTAATGATGGTGGATTCTTTAAAAATTAGTGTGATCTCACCTCCTTTTTTTACTAAATCAAAAAGTTCAGACAAAAAGGGTATTAGCTCTTCCAAAAATGTTTTATATAACTCTGTTGGAAGGCCATCGTTGCTACAAGCCACCCCGCAGGATATTGAGGCAAGGGCCTTTTGGTTTCTGCTATTGTAATAACAGCTACCATTCCCTCTGCCAGCATACTTGATAGCTGCGGAAGGTTGATATTCTGAAAATATTGACGAATTACGTCTTTTGAAACCATATATTTGGTTCCATACAACTTGCAACAATGATCCAAAAAGATTTTAGTGATCTTATCCTTTTCAATAACAAATGCCCCAGTCCCTGGTTCCTGCAGTTCTGTAATTATTGATGCTTCCTGCTTTACCCTTGTCGACCATGCTAGCAGTTTGCCTACCATCTGACTTTCCTCATATACTTGCTGGTTGAACATCTGTGAGCTATTTATTTCTTCTATGATGGAAAATTCCCTTAACTCCTGTTTTGCTTTGATTAATTGCGCCTCTGCTAAAGCGTCCACCCCTAAATATCTATTCTTCTGCAATAGAGCTGTGTCCACTGCCAGCGGTAGTTCGGCTATACGTGGCCCCCGAATTTTGTATTATGCAGCCATATAAGCCATACACAAGAGAGGGAAAGCCTCACCACTGATGAACTAGCGTTTTAGGAGGTCAAATTAACTGGTGTCAATATATATATATCAAAGTGGAAAGGAATCTGCACCCAGGTGAATTGGTGTGACCCTTGCATCACATGGATATATTAGTAGAATCCCCACCCACTAGTACCACCAGTGGCATGCTTCATCAGTGGATCCTCACCTACTGAACCTAGTGTGAGTGGGTGGGCTCAACACGGTTTGTAAGCGGAGCTCTTACTAAAACCTAAGTGCAAGTTAAAAAAGCCTTCAGGATCCTAATTCTTGTTTATTAATAAATTCCTTTAGCTGGGATAAAAACAGTGTGATGTTCTACGAGTGGAATGACCCCTAACATCTATAACTTAGTAAGCCAACGTCTGTCTCCGCATTGTAGCCTTAAAGGCACCCAAAGAGAGAAGAGTGTTGTGGTGCCCTTATTCTCCTGAAACAAGTCTTTTATCAATGTTTTCATACTAGTTATCCATTGTTGATTAGAAAGAAGGAGAAAATCCATCTGCCACCTGGACCTTTCCCGTCTTATCGCATGTATTTCAATTTTGATTTTCACCAGTGAATTATCGGAGAATGAATTGGCCCTAACTTCTGAATTAAGACACTTAAGAGAGCAGGAGATTAGAAAAAAATCAATATGAGATGCAGACTGAAATTGATGAGAATAACAAGTATACTGGGAGACTTTCAAACAGACCCTGCGCCATGGATCAATAAATGAGTGGTCTTGTTTCATTACATCCAATGATTTTCTTGTCTTAAGCTTCAATTGTTTTTTTGTCCTATTCGAAGTATCCCTTGACAAGTCTGGATATAATTAAAGCCCCCCCTAAAATTAGTGCCATCAGGACGAGGCAAAGAAACCCTTAGAATAGTATTTTTGGAATAAAGAACTTAGGCGCATTTGTTTCAAAATGAGTTTCCTGAAGAAATACGATTTGAGGAGAGAAGGAGGTCAACCATCTTATTAGACCACTATATTTTTTCTTATTGGACACTCCATTAACATTAACCAATATTAGACGTACTTCCACTCCCATGCTCCCCAAAATTATTTTCGCCATGGACCCTTTTCCATCCAAAAGATATCCAATATTACCTTTCCCTCTATGATTCTGCTCTTTTTTTTGTTTGCTATATGTTCCCCACCCCCGTGCTCTCACTCAACCCCCCAATCCCTAGGAGAAGATGGATTACCCACTCCTGGTTCCCCCACCCACCGTGCTTTCCCTCATCCTTCAAAACCCTGGGAATTGGGGAATTGCCCACCGTACCCCTTGCCTCCCTCCTCTGGTTTATGCCCAAGCTGGGTGCCATGGTGTTGCACCCTGTATGAACTGTCCCATCCCCCTCGTCATATTATTAAACAAAAACATTACTGAAAAAAACACCCCCGATTTACCACTCCTTCTCTACTTCACGGTGGTAATGTTTTGTAGCAGCTCCTGGGCTTCATCAAGATTTGAGAACATATGAAATTTCCCAGTACATTCTTTTTAATTAATGTCTTGACCCATTGAAGTACGCGAGAGCCTTTGCATCCTTCTGGAATCCCAACGATTCGCAGGTTGGAGCGGCGTGAATGATTTTCCAGTTCCTCAAGCTTGCTTTCTAATGAGGGTTTTCTGCTTTCTTGCCAAAGTAGCCTGCTGCTGCATCAAATTCATCTGGTCTTCGAGCCGGGAAATTAGAGATTCGGCCTCTTGCATTCTGGCCGGGAAGCTACCGACTGCTTCTACGACTTTTGATAGACGGTGATGTAAGGACGCTGTCTCACATGCTTGTTTTACCTTAAGCTCTCGTATTTTGTCCAAAATGAGATTTAGCATTGTTTTAATATCACATTGGACAACACCCCCTCCTTCTTGAAGCTTTTCTAGCGCCTGGTTTTCTAAAGATCTGTCTGATACTTGCCGTGCCTGTTCTTGCTGCCTGCATCTGAAGCTTCACCTGTGATGGAAGGCGGAGGCCATGGCTGGAAGCCCATCAAGGCACTACTCTGTTTTACTAAAGATCGATGACCCCCTCCTTTTCTTCTTCCGATAAAATCAGAGGTAAAGTGGAGACTGGTCACTTCATGGCAGTCCAGATTGCATATCCATGACTGGCCCCTGTGTTGTAGTTGCTGTAGCGAATGTTGTTCATGTTTTTGTAAATAGTGGATACTCCTTAGATTTTTCTTGGGTTGGACTGATAGCACCTTCATTTATTTCCGCTTGGGGGATGATTTTTTCCCCTTCCTTGTGTTTCCCTCCGTTCAGCCTCTCGTCTTTGTTTTTTATTGTACAGCTGCCTTTGTTAAACATTTCCAGTTCTCCTGTTTGAGCAGAAGACTTCCCCTCAGGGCCTGCATCTTCTTCCGACCATCCTTGCGGAATACTTTCCATGACTCCACCCCCTGCACTAACTTCTAATCCATGTTCCACTATATCCTCTTCTGAGCTCACGGGGCTTGAGATTGCGGCTGACCCGCAACGTGATTTCAGGAAGTGCTCAGCTCTTGCTGCAGCTGACACTGCCTTCATGTGAGCTGTTTGTGTTTTGGTTTTAAATCCAACAGCAGTGTCAACATGAGCCATCATGTTGAAAAGTTTTAAGTGCTTCCCCATCATATAAGGCTCCAGTTATGCTTTGTTTTATTATGTCTCTCCTCTCTCTTTCCCCTTCCCTTCACCTCCCTGATACTCCTTACTAGAGTTGAATTGGGGGGACTAACTCAGCAACCCTACTACCAGCACCCTCCCAAAACTCTTTTGGCGTCTACCAATGGTGTAAAACCTGGAGGCCCCCTTCTCTCTCACTGTACCCCCTGTTAGCCCCCTTTGCACTTCATGGGGCAAAATCCTACTGCTGGTAAAAAAAAAATAGAGGCAGTTTTTAAATAGCGAATCAAGTAACAGCTGGATAGCAGTAGCTGTACAGATAAGTAAAAGAGATGCTAACCAGCTATGTATTTGCAGTGTTCTGAGAGAGAGAAAAAAATAAGAAAAATAAACAAAAAGACGAGCAAATGGTATTCGAGCAAGCAGTACTCACTCAGGTCTGGCCCTCCGCTGACCTGCTTATCACCAATATCACAAGGGGAGGGTGTGATGTTCTGTATCTCTTTCATTACATGGACATTGATGGAATTGTAATATGTCACTGTTAGAATATTAGAATTTATATGAGTCATTTACTGTGTCATCCACTGAGCTCATGGTGTTCTAGTGGAGCTTTGAAGATGTACTAAGGAGTCACTGTTGATGCTTGGATGCTGTTGGATGGGATTCTTATTGAGGAATAAACTGGAGACTATTCATCATAAATGTGTCCTGATTTTGTCATCCAGAACACTTCACTGGCGTAGTCGGCAGGATAAGCCTTTGAGGATCCTAACACAGAAGATTGGTGAGGCATTTTATGAATTTTCTTATGGATATTGAACAATTCAAGCCTTCCTTTTCATCCAAGTGACTTTTACAAGAACTTTAATATTAAATCATCTTAGTTACTTTCAAATTTTTGTTAAAGTGGATTTAAGAGAAGTAAATCTCATAAATTATTAGGAAAATGCTGGAGGCTGCCATGAAGATTTTCTAATCAACATTCAAAATTAAGTGCCTTGATAGCACCTGCGGCTGTATTCTTATTGGATTGTGATTTGATTGCACCAGCGGGAGTGTTTGTTTCATCTAGATTGAAATTTGAACTCTTCTCAAATGATATGGTCAGCAGCTAATCCTCAAATATACAATTTAATATGTGGCATCATGCTGCGTGGTATGTCGATTCCCTTGGTGGATTTAGCAGTATGTAACTCATGGTGGAAGATACTGTCACAGTCGCTTTAATTTAAAAAAAAAAGAAGATTTCATGAACATTTCATGACTGTGTGGATCATGTGGTGTTGAAACTCTGATCGTTCTACATTACGGGCGAGTTTGGTATTTTGATAAAGGGGTTCGTTGGGCATTAAGCGATGTTACAGTTGGAAGTAAACATCAACCCCTTACTTACTATTGCCGAGACATTGAATGATGTTATAATTAAAAGTAAACATCAACCGTTTTACTTGCCATTGCCCACGGGCTTTGAGATCAGCCAGCGTTCCACATTGACGGAGCTTTCTTTGTCATTGCCCGTGAAGATCGCAATCTCTGAGCTGCTGTAAACGTCGGATCACGCATGCAGGACGACGTGATACGTCATCGGCGCCCATTTTGATTTCTCCAGTAACCAAAGAAACAAGTTTCCGGTGTGCGCTGATGCGCACAGCTTAAGGTGAAGTCTCTAATATTTACGCACGGCAATTTTGCAATAAATCACAATTTACATGCACCCATCATAAACTTAAAGGTGCGGTCAAACTGAATTTACGTGCGCCCATCTCAACTTAAATGTTTTACGTTTGCGCACATTATAGTCTGGTGGTTCAAAACAAGGAGAACTTTACGTTGATGCGCTCAGCAGTGCTCAGAAGTGCTCATTAAATAGCGCTCAACGTTTGATAACGCTGATGCGCACAGCCTTTATTTAAGTATTTTGTATTGGTGTACGCTATTTTTTCACATCGATCTAAACAAGAAACGACGCGCTGATGTGCACAGCTGTATGAACAATATTGCGAGTGCAATATTCCAATGACAACAATTGTTTCAACATGTATTATGGAGTAATTTAACAATTTATTTATTTCTTTATTTGTTTCTTTTGAAAAATCTCTCGCACACATAAATTATTGAGTTATAACAACCATCAAGGTTCATTAGTTCATAAATTGTGCTCTGTGATAACATCATTCTCTTTTATTGCATACTCACTGTGTACTTTACGAGGGGTTTAGTTAAGTAATTTAAACATTTATGCTTAATTTAACTAAATTATTTATGCTTATATAATTTACTTACGTACATATTCAACGCAATAGTTGGTCATGCAGAATGTTACCGCAGCGCTGTTTTTCCTTACCAGCTCTGGCATGCCTCCCATACAGTGGAAAAAGTGGAACGTGGTATTTGAGAGATACGCCAGAGTGTGCGGACCTTCACTCAGCGCTGAGAGAAGATCTTCTTTACTTTTGCACCGTTTAGGATCAGAAGGTCAAGATGTGTTTGATCACTTACCAGACTTATCTACAGAGGAAGCAAATGGTCTTAATGACTACGAGATATGTATTAAGAAATTAGACAAACACTACTTACCTAAAGTAAGTACCATTCTGGAACGGTATAAGTTTGCAAAGAGGTTGCAAGGTGAAGAAGAAACTGTGGAAAGTTATGTAACGTATTTAAGAAAACTTGCATCGTCTTGCAGATTTGATAATTTAACAGATGACCGAATAAGAGATCAATTCATGTTCGGCTGCAACATGGAGAAAGTTCGAGAAGAGTTGTGGCTGCGTGATGAGCCCACATTGGATAAGGTTTTAAATGTAGCCAAGAGGATTGAACATTCCATAAAATGTGTTGCGGTATTGAAGAAGGACTCAGTGAAAGAGTGCAAAGTTCAAGAAGTTAGAAGCATAAGTAAGATAAATGAGTCATTTAAAGGAAAGAATTTAAAAGTGAATGCATTTAATAAGGATAAGTCTAATGTCAACAAATGTTTTAGATGTGGGAACAATGGGCATTTAGCTAACAATAAGGAGTGTCCAGCTTTAAATCAAACATGTCTTAAATGTAAGAAGAAAGGTCATTTGACCTCTTTATGCAAGAGCAAACCAATTTCTAAAGTCAAAGAAATTGAGGTATATGAGGAGGATAATGATGAATCACATACTGAAGATTACGAGTGTGGTCAAATCATTGTACAGATGGTAAGTGGAGATAAGAGGAAGAATGCTCCTTGTGATGAAATTTTGGTTGAAGGTGCTAGCACGAAGGTCTTATTTGACTCGGGTGCAAAAAATACCATTGTTTCTAATACATTTTTCATGGAGGGATTAAAAGGCAAAGTTAAACTTTTAAAACCTGACATAAGACCATTAGCGTATGGTGGAAAACCTATCAATCTCCATGGGTATTTTATAGGACTCATAGAGTATAAAAATAGATTTGTCTCTGGAAAGATATATGTTTCTAAGAAAGGAGACAGCATTATAAGCTGGATACATCAAGGTGAATTGGGGTTTTTCCTTGATCCCAATGCTGATCCTCCTATTTAATTGAAGTGTAATATAAACTCAGTTCTTGAAGGTGGTAATGAAGATTTAATCTCTGATCTTAAAAAAAAATATCCCAATGTTTTCAAGAATGAGTTAGGTTGTCTCAAAGGCTATACACATAAGATCATACTTAAGAAGAATGCTATTCCCGTGTGCTGCAAAGTAAGAAATGTTCCCATATCATTGAGAGATGACATGGAGAGAGAAATTGAGAAATTAAAAAGTTGGGGAATAATAGAAAAAGTAGAAGGAACTGAATGGTTGGCTCCGGTGGTGGCAGCGCAGAAATCGAATGGGGATCTAAGATTATGCATTGATTTGAGGCAATTAAACAAATGTGTGGTTGTTGACTGGTATCCTTTGCCTAATATTAATGAACTATTGGTTTTGTTGGAGGGAGCTAAGGTCTTCAGTACGGTGGATTTAACTTCGGCATATCATCAAATAGAATTGGATGAATCATGTCGTGATCTTACTTCATTCATTACACCCTTTGGCACATATAGATTTATATGCATGCCCTTTGGTTTAGTTTCAGCCTCATCGGTTTTCCAAAGGGTCATGGAAAATATCCTTCATGGGTTGGCAGGTGTTCATGTGTATCAAGATGATATACTGGTAGTAGGAGATGATGATTGTCAACATGATGCTCGATTAAAAGGAGTGTTAGAAAGATTGAGTGATCATAACCTTACCATCAAAGCCGTAAAATGCAAATTCAAAACTAATTCCATTGATTATTTAGGTCATAACATCACTAGTGAAGGGGTAAGACCAAAATCTAATTTGATTAATACTATTCAAGACATGAGCTCTCCTACAAACAAAAATGAGCTTATGAAGTTTCTAGGAGTTGTGGAATATTATGCTAAATTTTTAAGAAATTTTGCAGACTGTGCCATCAATATGAGACATCTACTAAAGAAAGGTGTGGATTTTGAGTGAACTGACAGTTGTGAAAAAGAGTTTACTGACATTAAAAAGAAGCTCAAGGCTGCTCCTTCTCTTAGGAGTTTTAATCCTAAAGTAAAACCGATATTAATTACAGATGCTAGTGAAAAGAGATTGGGGGCAGTCTTACAACAGCAAGGTTCAGAAGAAATGGAAACAATTATGTTTCTGTCTCGCAGTCTCAAAGATCCGTAAACTAGGTATTCGGTTGTGGAAAGAGAGTCTTTAGCAGTATTCTGGGCAATTAAGAAATTGAAGAAATTCTTATGGGGTATCGATTTTGAGGTGAGAACTGATCACAAGCCTCTAATTAAAATTTTCACTGAAAAAGGTCTTGATGCTATTTCAGGGAGGATAACTAAATGGATAATAGGTTTGCAAGAATGTAATTTTGAGATCAAGTACATTCCTGGGGCAGACAGCAATGTTGCTGATGTGTTATCATGTTTGACACCCAAAATTGTTTCTGAAGATGAAGATTTTGAGGATCCTGATGAATGGGTCTGTGTAGTTGACCAAGAAGTTATTTCTGAGAAAAGGTGGAGTGATGGAATGTCTCAGGACATTACTTTGAAAGAAGTGATAGGTCTTATGGAGAAAGGTTGGTTCAGTGACAAAGAAGGATCTGACTTTACTAAAAAGTTTTGGCCATTGAGAAATTAGTTATCCGTAGATAATGGGTTAATATTTCGTGGCACAAAATTAATTCCTCCTGACAATCTTAGAAAAGAACTCATTGATTTGTTGCATTCATCACACGCTGGTCTTACAAGGTTTAAGGAGAGATTACGTGGGTCATATTGGTGGCCAGGTATGGACAGAGAGATTGAACGGGTGGTGCGTGATTGTATAACTTGCAATCTTAGTGACAAGACAAAGTGTACACGTGTGCAACCTATGGTGTTAAGGAGACACCCTTCAAATCCGTGGCAGGACATCTCTCTAGATATCATGGGTCCATTACATAACAATGGCTCTCAAATTTATGTTTTAGCCATAATTGATATGTTTTCACGATGGCCAGAGGTTTTTTTTGTCGAACATTGATTCGAGTCACATTATTCAATGTCTTAAAAGTCTGTTTTCAAGAGAAGGGATTCCAGAGTCCATTTTGACGGATAACGGAGTTCAATTAGTTTCTGAACAGATGAAAAATGTCTTTTCATCTAAAGGGACAGTACATAAAACTTGTGCTCTCTATCATCCCAAGGCCAACGGGATGGTAGAGAGATTTAACAAAGTGGTTAAGGAAACTATCGCTTTGGCAAAATCACAATGTATGGATTGGAAGTGTGAGGTGTTAAAAATGGATGAGGAGTGTTAGATCTGGCATCATTGGCATGAGTCTCTCCTCCATTTTTTTTCTGTTGGCCTCCTCTGTTTACGATGTTTTGCTGGAATATTGCTTTGGGCACTGTGCCACTGCTGATCAGTGCCACAGTGCAAGTGCTCCCTATGTTAAATTGATACATTGATTGGTGTTACCATGATTGGCTTGGTTGACTTACTGTTCAGACCCTAGTCTAGTGCACTGCGTGTGCCAAGGGCATGTAAGTTAACTGCTGCTGGTGGGCTTGCAGCACCGGTTGTGCCACCCACAGAAGCAGCTTGTAAAATGTGTCCCAGGCCTGCCATCGCAGAGCCTTTGTGCAGTCCCTGACTGCCATGTCGACTTGGCAAGGAAACCTACTTGCCAGTCCCTAAAGCCTTCACTTTGCCACATTTCAGACACCTCTATGGTAGGCCCTAGGGCTGGGTGCATTGTTGGTAAAAGGTAGGTCATGCCCTGATGTGTGTGGCATGACCTAATAGTGAATTACAACCATTTTCGTTTTTCACTATTGAAGGGCTACCTGCCTTCCATAGGCCAGAATGGGCAGACTGATTATTAACTCCATTACAATCTTATCTGACTCAGGGAGCATGGTAGCGGTTCGAGTTTAGTATCCCTGAACTCAGAATTTAATAACACATCCTTTAGGATGGATGGTTTTTAAATTCTGTGTTTGAAAATAGCCCTTTTAAAAAGTGGCTGTTTTCTTGTCCAACTATCCACCGGTCTCTGCTGGTTTGGTGTGTGTGTCAGGGGCTGGGTGGCTCCAGAGGTCTGAATGAGTCAGTGTGGGGTGAATGAGGCATTTACCTTTAGAGTGGGGGAAGAGTAGTCCCTGGTAGCCTGCCCTGCCTGACACAATGCTGGCTCCACCTCCTGCCGGGCGACTGATGGCCCTGCCCCTGACAATACTGGCTCCGCCTCCTGATGGGCGGCTGATGACCCTGCCCTGCTCAGTGAATAGGCCAGGTGCCTCGGCCTGGCAACACCCCCAACAAACTTGGGATGGGGGGAATTTCCCTGCTTGGACAAAGAGAACAAAGCGGAAAAGGGGTATAAAAGAAGGACCCCTGAACCAAAGAACTTAGATCACTTCTGACAAGGAAACCTCTACCAAGGACAAGAAGTCTGCTGATCCAAGGACTTGCCTCCCCCTTCTGCCAGTGTGCTGTTTGCTGGGGGGAACCTGAAGCTGCTTCTTTATTTTTGCCAAGGGACAAGGAGAGAGGAACTTAGTGTGTACTCTCAAGCTTGCAAGAAAATCTCCAAGGGCTGGAAGAGTGCCAGCCTCCTGTTGAAGTCACTGGGCTAAAGGACTTCACCCTCTGCTGAATTGTTGCTGGAACGTGGTGTTTCCAGTGCACAGGGGAAATCTGCAATCTCGACGGACGCCGCCGAATCCAGCTCGACATTGTGAGTACGGCTCCAGTGTTCCGAGCCTTCGACGCCGGCCGCCGGGCCCGAACGACGCCAGTAGCGACGCCAGTGAGTAGTGAGTTCGGCTCCAGCTCCAAGTGACCCCGTCTCGATGCTGCTGCTGTTCGCATCGACGCTGCGCCCTTCTCGACGCTGTGAGCGCTGCTCCGGCCCAACACCTCTCGACGCCGCTGCGGATCGCCCCGACTCCGAGGCACGATCGACACCGACCTCTCGACGCCGACCTCTCGATGCCGTGGATCATCGTGTTGCTTCATTCTAAAGGTACTGTGTTTGTGGGGTCTGTTGCGACTCCAGGCTCGACGTAGCGCTCCTCGCGGTCGACGCCGAACCTTGGGAATATCGTAACCTCGATGTCGTGTGACTCCTGTGGGGGTCACATTGTTGCCAAGAACTGTGTTTTAAGAAGAATACTTACTTTTGTTGCTAAAGAACTATTTCCTAAGAAGAAACTTTACCTGAACTATTATTTTTCCTTCCAAAGAGTATTTATTAAGATTGTGGTATATTTTTATCGTTATTTGGTCTTGTGCTATGCCTTATATAAAAATACTTATTTTTTATAATAACTCCTGTGTTGTGTCCGTTTGTTGTGTATTCACTTTATTACTGTATGTGGTCATAAATGCTTAACACACTGCCTCTGAGATAGGCCTGTCTGCTCTGCCAAGCTACCAAGGGGGTGAGCAGGGGTTATCTGAGTGTGTAATTCCCTTGCCCTGAATAGAGGAGGTGGGGCCCTATTTGTCAGAAGTGTATACCTCTGCCAACTAGAGACCGCTGGTTCTAACATTGGTGGTCAGCGGTGAGGATTTGAACTTTGCATTTATGACTCATATGCAGTGATTAGTGTACGCTACATAGTGAAAGCAGACCATAGCGCAGCCACAATCTGTTTTGGTAGGATCTTCTATTTTTGTTCTCCGCTTTCCTGGAGCTTATTTTTTCTAAACACTGCCAGTTTTGACCATGGATGATGCCGGAGCTGCTACCCCTGCTGTTATTATTGTGGAGGAATTTAATAAAGAATTGATAAATACCTACAAGAAAAAGGAGCTAGAGCAATTTTGCAAGCAGTTTAAAGTTCCTACCACAGGTCTCAGAGTGAAAGAGGACTTCCTTAAAGTGCTGAAGGCCTGGTTAGAGGCCAGAAATCCCTCTGATCCGGTGGTGGTACCAGAAGAGGAAGAGGAAGTGGAAGAGCCCATGAATGGGCCAGAGGCATCTCCCGGCAGCAGTGTTTCCTCTAAGGGCCTTTCTCCTGAAGAGTTGGAAGACAGGGAGAAGGAAAGGGGGTACAAATTAGAGATGGCAAAACTTAAATTAGGAGGGCAGTTGGAGTTAGAGAATGCAAGAAGCAGGAGAGAAGCTGAAATGGAGAGCAAAAGAATAGATTTTGAAAGAGAGAAATTAGCGTTTGAACGTGAGAAGATGTTGAGGGAGATGGAGCTTAAAACTGGGGGCCCGATTCACAGAACTAACTTAAGACAAAATCCTAAACTTACTACTTTTGGTATTCACAGAAGTTAGAATTTTGTCTTAAGTTTGTCTTAAGACAAACTTAAGACAGACTTAAGACTGACTTAAGACAGACTTAAGACAGACTTAAGACTGACTTCAGACAGACTTAAGACAGACTTAAGACAGACTTAAGTTAGGATTTTGTCTTAAGTCTGTCTTAAGTCAGTCTTAAGTCAGTCTTAAGTCAGTCTTAAGTCTGTCTTAAGTCTGTCTTAAGTCTATCTTAAGTCAGTCTTAAGTCTGTCTTAAGTTTGTCTTAAGACAAACCTAAGACAAAATCCTAACTTCTGTGAATACCAAAAGTAGTAAGTTTAGGATTTTGTCTTAAGTTAGTTCTGTGAATCGGCCCCTAAGAGTTTAGAGTTGAATCCCTCTGGTGGCAGCACTCCATCTGTGCCTGCAGAAAGTAGGTTTTATTTTCCCAAAGATGTGATAAACGATTACAATAGAAATGAGGATATTGGTCAATGGTTCAAAGCATATGAGTTAGCATTGTTGGCCCACCGGGTCCCTGAGAAAGATTGGGGAGCGGGGTTGTGGGGTCGCTTTGTCAATGAAGGGAGAGATACCTTGTTGGACATGCCCGCTGAGGATAGGATGTCTTATACTCATATGAAAGATGCTTTAATGTTAA
Organism: Triturus cristatus; assembly: GCF_964204655.1. Taxonomy (NCBI): domain Eukaryota; kingdom Metazoa; phylum Chordata; class Amphibia; order Caudata; family Salamandridae; genus Triturus; species Triturus cristatus. The sequence goes on from NC_140585.1 coordinate 248,635,493, forward strand.
GGTATGGCTTAACTCCGGAAAAGTACCGACAAGCCTTTAGAGGATGTAAGAAGTTGCCTGGTACTACTTGGGTTGAATATGTGTCCTTTTTTTGCAGAGCCATGGATGGTTGGGTAAAGGTTCGCAAAGTGGATAGTTTTGATGCTCTTTAATGATGATGTTTGCATGGGAGCACTTGTCTAATAACTGTTTTCCAGAGCTACGCCAGCACCTTATTGATAGCAAGATACCTAACCCTAGAAAACTTGCTGAGGAGGCGGACCGCTGGGTCAGTACCAGGGTCCACAAGGGTCCAGTGGGAGACTCAGCCAAAGGTGGGCAGGGTCCCCAGCAGAGAAGTGGGGGGGACAGGGGTAAACAGAGGGAGTTTCAGAAAGGGCCCCAAAGTAATCCCCAAGGGAACAAAGGGAAGGGTTCCCAGCCTCCCCCTGTAAAGAAGCCAGAGGTCCCGACAGGTAAACCTGTTCCCAGTGGCCCCATGACCTGCTACGTTTGTAAGCGGGTGGGAGACCTGCTTACAAACGTAGCATTATTATTATGATCCCCAGTGTCCCATGAGGGATTCGAATGCACCACCACGTGCACCCCCCATCAGGTGACAAATGTAGCCCTGGAAGGGAACGAGATGGGTGCCCCCGGTGGGTGGGGTCCCGCAGAAATGTCCCTGGTCTCTTTAGGAGACGTGGAAATGGTTCCTCCAACCCCTCTGCCTAATAACACTAAGAAATATAGGCAGTGGGTGACCATTAATGGCCATAGGGTGGAAGCTCTCAGAGACACCGGAGCAAGTGTGACAGCTGTCAAGTGTCACTTGGTGTCCAGAGAGCAGGTGGTCCCTCATGCATTCTACCCCGTTGTAGCTGCTGACAACTCACAGAGTAAGTGTGAGGTAGCACAAGTTCCTTTTGAGTGGGGGGGGTCTCAGGTACTCTTCAGGTTGCTGTGAGGCCCGCCATGCCTGTTGATTGTCTCCTGGGCAATGATTTGGAGGACTCCCCTTGGACTAAGGTGGAGCGAAAAGCGCATCTGGAAATGTTGGGTCTGCCGGAGTGGGCGTGTGCGACCACTCGGTCCATGACAGCTAGTAAGGGTGTTTATGGGGTCCTGGAGCCTGAAAGTATGGCCCAGGGCCCAACCGTGAAGAGAAGAGGCAGGGGGCGTGGGAAACCGTCCCCCATCGTTCCCACGGTCCAGAAGGAGGCAGACCTTGAGGGGGATGCCCTGGAACCTACAGGGGAACAAGTTGCTGAACTGGGAGACCTGCCCGAGCTCACCCATTGGCAGCAGGATGGTAGTCTCTCCAGGGAGGAATTTTGTGCTGAACAGAAAGTGTGCCCTTCTCTTGTGGGTATGAGGCAGCAGGCCTCAGCCCAAACAACAGGTGATCAGTCAGGGTCACATTGGATTTACTGGGAGAACGACCTCTTGTATAGCGAGCCTAAGGCTGCTGAGCCTGGGTCAGCCCGTATGCTGGTGGTACCCCAGCGCTTCAGAGCCTTCCTACTGGGGTTGCCTCATGACGTTCCATTAGCTGGACATCTGGGGCAGGACAAGACCTATGACAGGCTTGTCACCCATTTTTATTGGCACCAGATGAGAAGGGATTCAGACATCCATTGTAGGACCTGCCAAACTCACCAGGCAAGTGGGAAAAGTGGGCGGAAGCAGAAGGCTCCCCTCCAACCTTTTTCCGTAGTCAGTACCCCCTTTGAGCGAGTGGGGATTGACATTGTGGGGCCACTGGACCCCAAGACAGCCATGGGCAACAGGTTTATCCTGGTCTTGGTGGACCATGCCACCCGGTACCCGGAAGCCATCCCTCTCCGCACAGTGACGTCCCCCGTGGTGGTACGGGCACTGATGGGTGTTTTCTCCCGCATGGGGTTGCCCAGAGAGGTGGTGTTCGACCGGGGCACCAACTTCATTTCTAATTATATGAAGTCTCTGTGGAAGGAGTGTGGGGTAACCTACAAGTTTACCACTCCTTACCACCCTCAAGGTAATGGGCTGGTTGAAAAATTCAACCGGACCCTAAAAGGCATGATTATGGGTCTTGAAGAACCAATGAGGCGTAAATGGGACGTCCTCTTACCATGCCTGCTGTTTGCTTACTGTGAGGTGCCACAGAAGTCTCTAGGGTTCAGCCCCTTTGAGCTTTTGTATGGACACCCGGTAAGAGGTCCTTTGAGTCTGGTCAAAGAAGGCTGGGAGCAATCTCCCAGGAAACCTCCCCAGGATGTATACAGTTACATGCTGGCCTTTAGGAACCAGACTCGGCGCTTCAGAGATCTTGCTCAGGCAAATCTGGAGGCCAGCCAGGAAGAGATGAAGCGGTGGTACGACCGGAATGCCACTCTGGTTGAGCTTCAACCTGGTCAGAAAGTTTGGGTCATGGCCCCTGAAGAACCTTGTGCGCTCAAGGACTGGTGGACTGGACCATTTGAGGTTGTGGAGAAAAAGAGCGATGTCACCTACTTGGTGGACTTGAAGTCTCCCAGGAACCCCTTGAGGGTCCTGCATGTCAACCGGTTAAAGCCCCACTTAGAAAGGTCCGAAGTGGGCATGCTTCTAGCCACAGATGCTGGAATGGAGGAGGAGAGTGAGCCTCTTCCTGACCTCCTGTGTGCAAAAGAGCAAGATGGGTCAGTGGATGGTGTTGTCCTCTCTGACACACTGACCCCTGAGCAGCAGCAATATTGTCGCCATCTGTTGGGACAATTCCCTGATCTGTTCTCCTTAATCCCTGGAGTCACTCAGTGGTGTGTCCACGATGTGGACACCGGGAACAGCACTCCTGTGAGGCACAAGGCCTACAGGGTGACTGACAAGTTCAGAGCATACATCAAGGAGGAGGTCTCCAAGATGTTTGCCTTAGGGGTGGTTGAGCCCTCTAGCAGTCCTTGGGCCAGCCCAGTGGTCTTGGTCCCAAACGCTGCAGCGCCTGGTGCCTCACCAGAACTTCGGCTCTGTGTGGATTACCGAGGACTCAATTCGGTCACCAAGACTGACGCGCACCCCATCCCCAGAGCTGATGAGCTCAGAGATCGGTTGGGGGCTGCCCGGTACCTTAGTACGTTTGATCTAACGTCTGGGTACTGGCAGATCGCCTTGACTGATGGGGCAAAAGAGAGGTCTGCATTCTCCACACCAGATGGGCACCACCAGGTCCGGGTTATGCCCTTTGATATGAAGAATGCCCCTGCCACATTCCAGAGGTTGGTCAACCAGGTATTGGCTGGACTGGAGGATTTCAGCGCCGCCTACCTGGACGACATAGCAGTGTTCAGCGCCAGCTGGGAGGAACACTTGCGCCACCTCCAGGAAGTGTTGTTGGCCCTGCGCAGAGCAGGCCTCACAATCAAGGCCAGTAAGTGCCAGATTGGGCAGAGTTCAGTGGTGTACTTGGGGCACCAAGTAGGGAGCGGCAAGGTGGCCCCCCTGCAACCCAAGATAGATACCATCCTGGCTTGGGAACCGCCCAAAACCCAGACTCAGGTGAGAGCCTTCTTGGGTCTCACGGGTTACTACAGGAGGTTTGTCAAGGGGTATGGCAACATTGTGCACCCCTTGACCTCGCTGACTTCCAGGAAGCAGCCAAGACTTGTGATCTGGACTGACGCCTGTCAGAAGGGCTTTGACACCCTGAAAACTGCAATGTGTACAGCACCGGTCCTCCTGGCGCCCAACTTTTCCAAGGAGTTCATTGTCCAGACGGACGCTTCAGAGCATGGTGTGGGGGCTGTTCTAGCACAGATGAATGAGGAGGGCCGAGACTTACCTGTAGCCTTCATCAGCCAGAGGTTACTTCCCAGGGAACAGAGGTGGAGTGCAATAGAGCGTGAGGCATTTGCTGTGGTCTACGCGCTGAAGAAGCTAAGGCCCACATGCATCAAAGCAAAAACCGGACGCAAACGGGCAGATTCTCAGAATCTGCCCCTTTGCGACCGGTATTTTTGCATTTGGGATGCATCATCCCAAATGCAAAAATCGCAATTTAAGTAATCTCTAAATTGCGATTACTTAAATTGCGATTGCATTTACGGAATCTCAAATTGAGATTCCTTAAATGCAATGCACTAAAGTTAAAAAAATTGCGATTTCGCTAATAGGGGGAGAAAATTACCATGAAGTTGAACTTCATGGTAATTTGCAAAAACGTTGAGAAATGCACTAAAGTGCATTTTTCAAAGTTCCATTTTAAACACACACATGCCCTTGGGGCATGTGTGTGTGCAAGATGTACTCATATGCAGATTTCAGGGGTGCAACAGGGTGTCCTTTTAACACCCTGACACCCTTGAAATTGCATGAGCAATTTGCGATTCTCTAATCGAGAATCGCAAATTGAGAAGGTCTTCCCATTCATTCCTATGGGCCTCTAGGCTCATAGGAATGAATGGGGAGGTATTCCTTAATTGCAAGTCGCAATTTGCAAGTCGCAATTAAGGAATGTTTAGAAATCGCAATTTTTTACGCGATTTCTACATGCATAGCCTTTTGCTATTCCTTATTAGCGAATCCTTATTTTTCGCTAATAAGGAATCGCAAATGGCATTGTTGATGCATGTGCCAGTAAGACCCTACCTGTTTGGGACTCACTTCCGGGTTCAGATAGACCACAGGCCCCTCAGATGGTTAATGCAGATGAGGGGTGAAAACCCAAAGCTGTTGAGGTGGTCCATTTCCCTACAGGGGATGGACTTTACGGTGGAACACCGCCCTGGTACAGATCACGCCAATGCTGATGGTCTGTCCAGATTTTTCCGCCTTAGTGATGAGGACTCCCTAGGTGAAGGGTAGTTCTCCCCACATTTCAGCTGGAGGGGACACGTGTTAGACCTGGCATCATTGGCATGAGTCTCTCCTCCATTTTTTTTCTGTTGGCCTCCTCTGTTTACGATGTTTTGCTGGAATATTGCTTTGGGCACTGTGCCACTGCTGATCAGTGCCACAGTGCAAGTGCTCCCTATGTTAAATTGATACATTGATTGGTGTTACCATGATTGGCTTGGTTGACTTACTGTTCAGACCCTAGTCTAGTGCACTGCGTGTGCCAAGGGCATGTAAGTTAACTGCTGCTGGTGGGCTTGCAGCACCGGTTGTGCCACCCACAGAAGCAGCTTGCAAAATGTGTCCCAGGCCTGCCATCGCAGAGCCTGTGTGCAGTCCCCGACTGCCATGTCGACTTGGCAAGGAAACCTACTTGCCAGTCCCTAAAACCTTCACTTTGCCACATTTCAGACACCACTATGGTAGGCCCTAGGGCTGGGTGCATTGTTGGTAAAAGGTAGGTCATGCCCTGATGTGTGTGGCATGACCTAATAGTGAATTACAACCATTTTCGTTTTTCACTATTGAAGGGCTACCTGCCTTCCATAGGCCAGAATGGGCAGACTGTTTATTAACTCCATTACAATCTTATCTGACTCAGGGAGCATGGTAGCGGTTCGAGTTTAGTATCCCTGAACTCAGAATTTAATAACACATCCTTTAGGATGGATGGTTTTTAAATTCTGTGTTTGAAAATAGCCCTTTTAAAAAGTGGCTATTTTCTTGTCCAACTATCCACCGGTCTCTGCTGGTTTGGTGTGTGTGTCAGGGGCTGGGTGGCTCCAGAGGTCTGAATGAGTCAGTGTGGGGTGAATGAGGCATTTACCTTTAGAGTGGGGGAAGAGTAGTCCCTGGTAGCCTGCCCTGCCTGACACAATGCTGGCTCCACCTCCTTCCGGACGACTGATGGCCCTGCCCCTGCCAGTGACAATACTGGCTCCGCCTCTTGCTGGGCGGCTAATGACCCTGCCCTGCTCAGTGAATAGGCCAGGTGCCTCGGCCTGGCAACACCCCAACAAACCTGGGATGGGGGGAATTTCCCTGCTTGGACAAAGGGAACAAAGCGGAAAAGGGGTATAAAAGAAGGACCCCTGAACCAAAGAACTTAGATCACTTCTGACAAGGAAACCTCTACCAAGGACAAGAAGTCTGCTGATCCAAGGACTTGCCTCCCCCTTCTGCCAGTGTGCTGTTTGCTGGGGGGAACCTGAAGCTGCTTCTTTATTTTTGCCAAGGGACAATGAGAGAGGAACTTAGTGTGTACTCTCAAGCTTGCAAGAAAATCTCCAAGGGCTGGAAGAGTGCCAGCCTCCTGTTGAAGTCACAGGGCTAAAGGACTGCACCCTCTGCTGAATTGCTTGTTGCTGGAATGTTGTGTTTCCAGTGCACAGGGGAAATCTGCAATCTCGACGTCGACGGACGCCGCTGAATCCAGCTCGACATCGTGAGTACGGCTCTAGTGTTCCGAGCCTTCGAAGCCGGCCGCCGGGCCCGATCGACGCCAGTAGCGACGCCAGTGAGTAGTGACCCAGCTCCAAGTGACCCCGTCTCGACGCCGCTGCTGATCGCATCGACGCTGCGTCCTTCTCGACGCCGTGAGCGCTGCTCCGACCCGACACCTCTCGACGCGGCTGCGGATTGCCCCGACTCCGAGGCACGATCGACGCCGACCTCTCGATGCCGTGGATCATCGTGTTGCTTCATTCTAAAGGTACTGTGTTTGTGGGGGTCTGTTGCGACTCCAGATTCGACGTAGCTGTAAAAGAATCTTCCAAACACAATAAATGAAGTTATTAATATCCTTTAATGGAGCTTGTAAATCAGCCTCCACATTCATCTCCATGCATCAATTGCATCAATTGAATCCCCCTTGAACATTCCTTCAGTCTTAACATTCTCTTTGGAACTAATGACATCATAGTGTCATTTACACATTACTACAGTAGCACTCCTCGCGGTCGACGCCGAACCTTGGGAATATCGTAACCTCGACGTCGTGTGACTCCTGTGGGGGTCACATTGTTGCCAAGAACTGTGTTTTAAGAAGAATACTTACTTTTGTTGCTAAAGAACTATTTCCTAAGAAGAAACTTTACCTGAACTATTATTTTTCCTTCCAAAGAGTATTTATTAAGATTGTGGTATATTTTTATCGTTATTTGGTCTTGTGCTAAGCCTTATATAAAAATACTTATTTTTTATAATAACTCCTGTGTTGTGTCCGTTTGTAGTGTATTCACTTTATTACTGTATGTGGTCATAAATGCTTAACACACTGCCTCTGAGATAGGCCTGTCTGCTCTGCCAAGCTACCAAGGGGGTGAGCAGGGGTTATCTGAGTGTGTAATCCCCTTGCCCTGACTAGAGGAGGTGGGTCCCTATTTGTCAGAAGTGTATACCTCTGCCAACTAGAGACCGCCGGTTCTAACAATGAGTATAGATTGTTGCCTCATTCTACCACTGGGAAAACTCCTTTTGTGTTGTTTAGAGGTAGATTTCCTAATACTGATGTAGAACCTGCATGGGTTAACAGATATGAATTGAGTAAAGGTAAAGAAGCCAAATGTGATAATGAGACAGTGCGGATGAAAGATGAGGAGAAAGCTAAGAAAAGAAAAAATTATTTTGATTCGAAGAAAGGAGTGAAAACAACAAAAGTGATGGTAGGTGACATTGTCATGATAAAACTTCCAGGTTTGATGGGTAAGTCTGTTTCAAAATTCATGAAACCTATTAAAGTTATTAAGGTGTTTAATAATGCCATCAAAACAGAAGATCATCGGATATGGAACTTAAATAGGGTTGTTGTTGTAAAGGGAAAACTTAATGGTAATCCAAGCAACAGTCCATCTAAAGATGAAGAGAGAGTTAGCGGTCGTAATTCATTGAGGGTGCGTAAAGCCCCATCATAACTTGCTGATTATGTATAGGATTCTTGTAATAAATTTAAACATTGGTTATGTTTATTTGTTTTGTTAGTGTAAAGGAGGGAGTTATGTGATGTTCTGTATCTCTTTCATTACATGGACATTGATGGAATTGTAATATGTCACTGTTAGAATATTAGAATTTATATGAGTCATTTACTGTATCATCCACTGAGCTCATGGTGTTCTAGTGGAGCTTTGAAGATAAACTAAGGCGTTACTGTTGATGCTTGGATGCTGTTGGATGGGATCCTTATTGAGGAATAAACTGGAGAATATTCATCATGAATTTTTCCTGATTTTGTCATCCAGAACACTTCAGAGGGGGAGTCACAAAAGTCCTGAAATAGCTGCAGGAAAAAAATTTAAAAAACGGGCCACAGCGGTATTTTTCTAAATGGAGTGGAAGGACCATTCTCAATGTCCTCAGTGTCCAGCAAGCAAAACGGATCAGTTTCGATCCACGTCTTACTGTCAGACTTCCATCGGCGGCCTTGCGCGTTGCGCCAGTAACCTGTAAGCGGAAGCGCTGTATCGTGAGACGAGGGGGGTGAAGCTGTCCTGCTAGCGGCAGATCATGTGGGATTGTCTGCCATGCATAACTTGTTTTCGTGCTACGCCTGGTGGAGGACATCTGGCTTTTCGGGGGATGTCCAGTCAACTTTGCTGGACATGCTATTTGATGGCCATTGTCTGTTTGGCGACAAAGAAGACTCAGCACTGGAGCGCTTTAAAGATTCTTGGGCTACGGCCAGATCTTTAGGTCGCGCTGCACCTTCCCGACCACTCCAGTCTGCTTAATGCCCCTTTTGTGGCTACAGAAAGGCGCCCAGCCACGTTGGCCTTGCCTAGCCATCGGTTCATGCAAGCTGCCTGGCCTCTGCATGGCCATGGGCCTGGTATCCAGCAACCTCGCGGGTCCGGGAGCCAGCGTGCGGGCCAGTCCACACTTTCTCCTTTCTGCCACAGCCTCCAAACCCTCCTAGTCCAACCTTTCAGGGCCATCAACGGGCAGTGGGCGGCAGGATTCGCCATCACCTCCCCCACTGGCAATCCATCACGTCGGACAGGCGGGTTTTGCAAATAGTTCGAAGGGGCTACTCCCTCCCTTTTGAAACTACCTCTCCCTCCATGCCAGCGTCTTTCGGTCGCATGTCGGAGGATCATTTTGCGCTTCTCCACCAGGAAGTCTCAGCTCTCCTGGCCAAGGGAGCTATCGAGAGGGTCACTGCTCCAGAAGTAGTTCGTTGTTGCTATTCCCGCTGCTTTCTGGTGCCAAAGAAGAACAAAGGCCCGCATCCTATTCTAGACCTCCGGATCCTCAAACGCTTCCTATGAAAAGAGACTTTCAAAATCCTCACGTTGGCTCAGGTCCTGTCTGCCCTCGACCCTGGAGACTGGATGGTGGCGCTGGACTTTCTAGGATATTCCCATCTTGCCAGCCCACAGATGCTACCTTCAGTTGATGGTAGGCCATGAGCATTTTTAGTTCACCATGCTCCCCTTTGGCCTTACCAGTGCCCCTCGCATGTTCACGAAAGTGATGGTGGTGGTTGTAGCTCTTCTATGCAGACCAGGGGTTCCAGTCTTCCCCTATCTTGACAACTGGCTGTTGAAGTCGGGCTCGCCCCAGGCTGTCGTCTCCCATCTCCAGACTACAGCAGACCTCCTGCACTCGCTGGGGTTTACTATCATAATGCCGAAGTCACACCTGACTCCCTCTCAGATGCTCTCCATCATCTGAGCTGTTCTGGACACCGTGCAGTTTCAGGCCTATCCTCCCAAGTAGCGATTCTGGGATATTCAGGCTATGATACCCTTGTTTCAGCCTCTATCCCTGATTTCGGTGAGAATAACCCTGAGGCTGCTTGGCCTTTTGAATTCCTGCATACTGCTGGTGGATCATGCCAGATGGCATATTCGGGCTCTGCAGTGGGACCTGAAGTTCCAGTGAAATGTTTCTGACTACATCCAGATCTCGGAGGGAACTATACAGCATTTGCAGTAGTGGCTAACGAACCAAGCTTGGGTCAGAGGCAGATCCCTCTCCCTCTCCCTCCCCCAACCAGACCTAACAGGGGTGACAGATGCGTCAATCCTGGGGTGTGGGCGGCCATCTGGGAGAGGCGGAGAAGAGAGGCGTCTAGTCCCAAGGGGAGTTTGGGCTCCATATCAACCTGATGGAGATCCGGGCGATCCGCCTGGCACCGAAAGCATTCCTTCTCTCTCTCAAAGGGAAAGTGGTGCAGGTGTTCACCGACAACACCACTGCCATGTGATACTGCAACAAACGGGGCGGGTTGGGGTCGTGGATTCTGTGTCAAGAGGCTCTTAGCCTCTGGACATGGCTGGCACATCAGGACATGACCCTGGTGGTTCAACACCTGCCAGGTTCTCTGAACGCCACGGCGGAAAAACTCAGCCGTCAGTGCCTGGTAGATCATGAATCGCGTCTTCACTCGGAGGGGGTGCAAGGTCTCTTTCAGCAGTGGGGAGAGCCTTGGTTAGCTCAGTGGAGCACTCGTTCCTTGATCAAAGAGAACATGGAACTGGAAAAATGTGGGCTGATTTGGAGTTTCATTCTCATTTTCCATGCAAGGGATGTAGATCCACTGTCTAAGGTCCTGGAACCAGTTTGGAGTGGTTCCTTTGAAAGTATATTTTTTTGTCTGTTGGAAAGATACATATTTGTGCAAAGTGATGGCTCTTACAGCAGATACTGATGAAACATGGGCACAATGAAATGTGAAGACTACACACCTGGTTGTCGTCAGCCTTCCTGCAATAGCAGTCAAGGGCAGGCAAAACACAGGCCCTGACTAGGAACTTCCTCACCTTTAACAACAGAATATGCTGACTCGTCTCGCTCCCCTACCATCCACCAACCGGCACTGCTCAGGAGAATATATTCAGCAGCCCCTAGCTTAAAGGAGTTCATTGAACTTCTAAGGGTAGCCCTGTCTTCATCCTCCCTCACTTCAGTGTCTGGGTCTCCACCTTCCATCTGGTGGAATACAGTCAATGCACTTCTACTGTGGGGAAAAAGCTGTGCCCCCCTCCATCTTGTGCCCTCGAAGCCAGGGGCATCCAAAATGCATCTATTGGCCTCAGCACTCATACTCACAATGCACACAGTCACGGCGTCCATGAACCGCACATACACTGTGTACACACAAGCCATCAACGAGTACATGGAATGTCAGCGCAAGGGTCTAGGGGGTCAAAATAATGTGGAAATTTGCACAAATGTGGTCGGTAGACACAGGAAAAAAGGTCTGATCAGGGCTACTAATTCACAAACTCAGTACTCTGCCTCCCCTGCTGAAAGTGATGAACCCGGCACATTTCACAATAGTCCTCTGTCGAGTCGGAGGGCATACCTAGCCGCGGCCTGTGCAGGTAAAAATAATTAATTAATTAATTTCCCCTCGTCATTGTCCGTCGAAATCGCCCCCATCTTACCTGCATGGGCCGCGGCTGAGCATAACACAAAGGGTGCACAGCTCTCTCCCACAGAGCTGTTTCTGAACCTCAGCGTTTCCATGGACAGGCTCAGGCCACAGCTCATTGGCTGGATTAGCATGTTTGCACGAGAGCACAGTGACAGGATGATGGTTTCACACACTGTTGGGGTGCCACTGGTTTACCCTGCAGAATCAGAATGATAATAGCCTCTCCCATGTCCACGTTCATCAACGGAGCACTGCTCCTGGTACCGCCATTCATGGTGAAGGGACAGAGTTTGGTGGGACAATGGTCCCTATTTTCAACTAAGGGCCAACATGTTTGCTGGTTTTTCTGATCTTTAAACAAGTGCAGTAACATATGGATGTTTGTACAATGAGAACATAAGCCTGATTTGACTTGTATTTCATTCAGCCGTCCGTTTACTTTCGTCCATGTCACTGCTTGAAATACTAAGGTGTGTCCCCATAGCTGACTTTCTGTCCTGAATGTTGACCCTGTGCCCTGAGTTTTTGCAGGCACTGCCTAGACTGTGTGTCCCGGGCGGGTGGTCCCCCTACCCCTGCGATGCCCAGAACAATCAGGATGGACCCCTTCGAGTGCATACCTGTGACTGGGGGACAACTACGAAGTATCTCGCTGTTAAAACCCCATTGTGTTCACTCACCCAAAGTTAAACCCTGGGCAGTGTACACTATTTAAAGGGGCAGCGCCAGCCTCCGCCTCTAAGGGTTAGCCATTTCCATGTATTTCTTTACGCTGCCATGATTTTTTTCCCCTGGGGAGCTCTTCAGAGAGGCTTAATAAGCGACAACAACTTCTTCAATGAACCACGAACTGAAAGGAAGTCTCCAGTAATGCGTTTCACATGAGGCAACTGATTAGATTTGGGTATATGAGAGGGGTAGCCACTCGCTCGCCACCGCCAGAGAGAGGTCCCTTCAGCAGGAGGCAGAACACGGCAGCGCCGGCCACCGAGCGAAGACGCTGGTACCCCCTTTGAGGCGGCCCCACCCCACGCTGCTACCCCCTTTGAGGCGGCCCTACCCCACGCTGTTACCCCCTTTGAGGCGGCCCTACCCCACGCTGTTACCCCCTTTGAGGCGCCCTCACCTTAGCCACCTGCGACTCTGCCATGATGGGCACAGAGGAGGGCATACCCCTGCCAAGCAAGGACCACAGCTACAACGGGCTGGACAACCCCACGTTTACGGTGAGTGTCCTGTTGGCATCTGCCTTAAAGTGAGGGCTTCAAGGAGCCGTACATAGAGGGGGTGGGAGACCACTTCCATGTTCCAGAGTTATCAATTGGTCACGTGACATCATTTCATAGCATCTTAACTCGGAACTGCCTTTTTTTGTCAGCAGCACGTTGCATATCAGCCAACTCTCCTAGGTCTATGCTGTGAGTGGATTGGCCATTCCCCATGTTTTCTTAGATTATGGGATTTATGACCCTGGTTTATACTGGGTTAAATGAGACTGCACGTCCCAGAATTCTAAGAAAAAGACGGAGACTGCCGTAATTAGCCACTCTGGGGTCTAGGAAACTTGGCAGCTATGGCTTTGCATCCTAAGACTTGGAGACCCACATAGTGGGAACAGCAAAACTACAAATCCCAGCATACAAAGGGGTGTTTCTGAAAATGGTGCACTGAATAAAGGTGAGGACGCTCGTATTCGTGTTTTTGGGTGTTGAAAAGACCAGGGGCTCACCAACTACATTCACCAGAAAGCACTGGGAAAGAGCTGAAATGCAAGCATTAAAATATTATTGTAAATAGTAGATTGAAAGGCAGGGATTATGATACTATAATATTACTGTAAAGAGTGGATGGCAGAATGTTATTTGAAGGTTAGGGACACTTCCAGAATGCAAGTAGAGCCCGCATGTTGTCTAATGTCAGCAGTGAGATGTTCCCCGCATCAAAGAGGCTCCTTAACATGTCACATACGACACCGTGAGCCAGTCCTGGGCTTTTAGCCAACAGCACATTGCATTCTAGGACTTGTAGTATCATTTTCTGCATTTTAAAGAGGGACTCAAAAATCCAAGCATTTAAAGTGCTGTTGGCTGTAAAGCTATCAAAGCAGGTCTGGCTGAAAGTGTCAAACATCTGTCCCCACAGCTTTGGCACTTTATCGCATGTTACTTTGCAAATACATGCCAGATCTCTTGAATTTCCATATTCCATGTATGAACAGCTCATCAGGCAGGTTTCTTACCCCTTGGAATATGCAGTCCAGTGTCTCCATTATGAGTTCAGGAACACAGCTTGTGAATCCTAAGGAAAAACCTGGGCTGGATGAGCTACCTGTCCATTGAAGCATGAAACTCGAGAGCTAAGGTAGTTAGCCGAGCTTTTATTATGGCAAAATAAACTACAGGTACCAGAATGCAAAGTGGTTATGAGCTCGGATGACTTCAAGGGGACTACTCAAGAGAGTAGAACCGGTAATTCATGGGATTGGATCCCAATATTGACCCTCTTGACATGGGGCCATTAGGTGGGCATAAGCGCACCCGTCACCAGACACCTTGAGATTTTGGGAGGAAAGGGTCAAAGCAGCCAATTAACTCTATATAATTTGAGTCCACATAAACCCACTCTCAACACAACGAGATAACAGGTTTACGAGCCAAACAGGACTGCCAAATGAGCTAAAAATCAACAGTGGATGAAGATTGTTTGAGGAAACCAGGGGTTGGTTGTTGGCCGTGGAGAGTTAGAGACAAATCTCAGACTAGAGAAGAGTCCCCGTATCCAGGCACCTGCAGCAGTGATGCAGTGAAAGAAACAGGGGTAAGAGGTGGGAGATTGGAAAAGGGGCGTGCAAAGTTTCTACTAGTACCTGATGTAGGCCTATGCATAGTTTGAAGATTTTCCTGCTTTACAAATGTACGCTCCGGTGCAGATCTCTCCTACAAATTGGCAATATTAATTTATTTGTGACTTCTAGTTTGAGCTGAAAATTGATGTACAATTACAAGGGGGGCTATAGAGTACCACAGAGTATAGAAATATGCCCAAGAACGGTTCTGCAGAGTTGTAGCCCACGCCGTCGGGAGCGAGGAGGAGCCCGATGATGAAGCATGCCACCAGGCTCATGGGTGAGGCCTTCGTCGTTAAAGGACAATCTGCCGTGGTTCAGATGACCATCGGATCACTTAATTACTGCTGAAAATGGATTTGCAGTTTTCTCATGAATTAACTTCAAAATGCTCTTCCACACGACTTCATAACTACGTAGCTCAGCTTTTTTCCCCCTTATCTTAAAAGGAGAGTGGAAATCCAAATTTTTTAAGCTTGGAAATCCACATACTGAAAAGTTTACAAACTATGGGTAGTAATTGTATTTGAAAAAATTAAGCAAGAGAGAGTAAAACTTGATACATATTCACTATTTTGACCTGACTGTGGTTGACAGCGGCGACGACAACGTTTTCTTTCCTGGGCGTCGTGTTGCTAGTTGGCTAAATTTGTCTGTTAGACACACTGTATTTATTACAAAACGCAAACTGGTGTAATGTGGAACGCTGTGCATGTGGATTCCACGAAGAGCTGTTAATGGCAGGAGCAGCTGGTAAATTGATCGCTTATACTGCATGCCGTGGCAATGCATTTTAACAACAAATATCTTCAAAACCAACAGCGTCTATACAACTCTTTACGCTGTGCTGTTATGTTATGTTAAACAGACTTCTTAAGCGGTACGTACACCAAGCGGTTTCATGGCGCTGAGGGCGGACAGGACGCAGTGATGACGGGCAGTCACCTTACTGATATGCTTGGGAGAATAGCCAGGTTTTAAGCTTTTTTCTGAACTGAGCATAGGGGGACGCTGTTCTCACTTCTGGGACTTGTAGTCTTGGTTTACTTCAGATTGACTGGCATTACAGATTACAATGTGTGGTAAAAGGAAAGCACAGTATCAGGCCGGTGCACCCACTCCCTTGGAGGAATCTGATGCCCTACACTCAGACAACATGCCCGCTGCAAAAACTGGACTCATTGTAGTAAGGGTAGCTGTGGAGATACTGACTGTGCAAACTATCTAGGACCAGAGTGACAATTGTGAATTAACCCAGCCCTCAAATATGTAGGGAGTGAATTCGTCTGGCTGGCAGGCCGCATTCACAAAGGTATTTTTGGCCGTGAACGTAGGTTTACGCCTGTAAAGTCTTTAAAGGAGACAAAAGTATTCTGTTTCCCTCATGTGGCCCAATGAATTGTAGGATGCAGGTCTCTTTTGAGAACTGCTAGTTGTAAACAGATGGAGTAAAATAGCTTAACGTGGTGTACCGCAGGCGCACATTGCACACACATGATTTCTGCATATGTGTGGGAAGTGTGAGAGAAGGGGCCGAGGGCTTGAAAAGTAAATTATTGGAACAGCCCCGAAGTAGTAACTTTGAGGTTACTCACAAACATTCAGGAAGTAATTTCAACAGCTTGTGTCCAATTTGCCCCCAAATATGTGCAGCTAATGTAGTACAGGAGGGTGGGAAAGAAAGCCAAGTACATTTCACAAGATAAGTTAGCAAAGGGCATTGTGTGTGTACAGGAAAATACTGATGATAATAAACGTGGAAATGCATGCTTCCTATCCTTTGACTAGGGTAATGTAATATGACACCAGTTTATAGCTATACCATTTACAGCCCCACATACATTTCGATGTTTTTATGCACAAGGTCTCCTCACCTGTGCATAAATTCCGCATTCTGTAGCTCATTCCGCTGTCTTTGCTGCATAGCTTGCCTGACAGGGAACCGATGCTCTCACAGGGAGATTTTTGGGGAACGTGTTTTTATGGAATATGGTACACAATGAGAAATCGGTTGGTTTTGGGAAATGTTTTTACAACTGGGGGTACTTGTGTGCTATGTTCTCATTTTTGGGGTTGGAGGGTTTTTGTAAAGCAGGAATTCCTTCCATTGGAACATCCCTGAACACTTGGACTTTCGAAAGAAGTTTGTCTCTGGGGAATAAGGCATAGATGGTAAGTAGCGTCTCCTAATTAGGGGACGTCCCCCTGAGCACAGCGCAGAACCCCCAATTTGGGTTTAAAGTTAAATGAAACCGAGTACACAATCTCTGTTCCTCAATCCGGCAGCAGTTGTATGCTGCATTTATTTGTTGTTTGATATTGGCGTCCTCATATCAAAACATTCACAATGAACTTATAACAGCGTCAATCATTTCCTTTAAAACAAATATCTCCCGATGCATTACGGGCTATTACAGCCCTTCGTCAGGGCAGGGGCAAGTTGCGTGGCAGCACTGTACGCGTCTCCGGACAGTGTGAGGCAGATAGATGCCAAATTCTTAGGTTTGAAAATGACTTGGTGCTCCATTACAGTTTTTTCTTTGCATTTTTGTACGTCATAGTCCTGGTTTGATAATGGGATAAACATGACAAGAAGTCTCAGAATGCACAGAGAAACCTGGACCCTGCTGCAGTTACTCATGCACGTGTCTAGGAAACTTACCAGCAGGGCTTTAAGTGGGATGAAAACAATAGGGGGCTTGGGGGTCTCTCAAAGGAGCGTGGCCAATGTAATTAAGGGCGTGGCTTAAAAACACGTAAGCTAAAAATCTGTGCTTAGCATAGTGTGCCGCCTGACTCGTATTTTGCTGTTTCTGTCATTGCATCCCGATATATGATACAAGTAATATCATATCTACAACAAGTGTGGACTATTGGCTTTGTTAATGGTTTAGTTGCAAGATAAATAGGCGGCAACTATGGCTTGTATATAATATTTAAACAAGCATTGGCATAGCCAATAGGTCTCGCCTTTGGGACCTTATTAGTGTTTAGTTATCCAGCACAATATCCTTGGTGAAACAACATCAACTGTTGCATGGCTAAACACTTACAAGGTCTCAAAGGTGAGTGTTGTTTCCGGTGTCCGATCGTTTTAGCGTTAAGGTCGGCGAGTCAGAGCCTGGACAAAGATGCAACCTCCAGCCCCACGTGGGCTGAATGGAGCTTAATATTCACAACGGACTGCAGCCGTCCCAAATGCGTTGTTTGGGCGTGGCTGTGGTCTCATATGTGGCGCTTAATTGGTCCGCGTCAGTTACTAAGACTTGTAAGTCAGGTCAATCGTCTGAGGATATCTCCCTTTACATGAGCGTGCCCCGCTCCGTGTTATGAAAGAGATTTAACCCATGAGGTTGAGGAGACTGGTACTCTCGGTGATTTGAGATTTTCGGACTGACATTTCCTCGAAAAAGACTAGCCCCAAAGCGATATAAAGGTGAATAAATAATGTCTAGTGCCATATTTATGCTGAAAAACATTGCATCATCTACCATGTTTTAAAACGTGTTGGGACATCTTACTGCTTAAACAAAGCACGGCGGGTGGGCGGGCGGCCGGCCGTGCACATAAATGGTAATGCAAAAGTAATAATGATGAAAGCGCCGGTGCATAGTAAATGTATGCGCATGCGCAGTTTTCAAAGTGCTGCTGAAGGCTGGCGGTTCGCGCGTGCACGCTCGCGTGAACGCAAGCTTGTCGCCAGCCAGCAGCACTTTGAAAACTCACCCACTAAAGGGTCTCTGAGTAGTGCATGCGCGCCGACTCAGCGAGACCTAAAAAGCTTTCACTTAAAGCCCCGGTGACACCATGACAACGTTGCTGGTCCTGAGTTTCAAAAACAGACGGAAAATCCAGAGAAAAAATGACTCTCTTCAAAGGATTTCCCTTCCCCTACAACGCTCACCTGGCATGACGTCATGCCGTAACTTCTCCACTTGTGAGAAGTGAGCAGTGTGAGCAGCGCACATCCATGTGCCTGCTATCACTGCAGTTAAAAAAAAGCACAGACGGCCTGTGCCAGGGCACAAAACAGAGCCCGATAGAGACCCGTTTCGAGGCTTCCTTTAAAAAACTGCAGTGCTCAGAACCGGTGAGACCCGGCCCACTTAAAGCCCTGCTTAAAGGATTAACAGTAATTTTCAATTGGTGAATAAGACCAGTGGCGCCATTTCAAAGATGGTCGAGGAAGTGGGAGTGATGAGATTTGCCATTGAATGCCCCTATGATAAATGACACAATATGACCTTTCAAACCAATTTATATAAAAAAATGTAGGTCTTACTACAGACCGCATCAGCTGTCTGTTAGACTTCATGTCACCACACAACACACATACATGGAGAAAGGGCTTTGATTCATCCCACTTCAGCCATTGGCTTGTTTGGGTGAGCTCCCTTCAGTAATTGGCTTGCTGGGCTGGCCAACTTGTTTTGGAACCAGCCCACTTCATGGTGCGGATTTGTACATTTTTCTGCTAGTAAGTACGGGCACTTTCAAAACCATGTACAATACATGCATGATTTAAAACGGCCATGCAACATCACCTTCTTCTCAACATCCGATAGTTGAATTTTTGCTGTAGGTTGGTGCTGGAATTGGAGGTTGGTGGTGGACAGGGAGTGTTCAGGGCAGCTGCTGCTGATGGCACATCCCTGCTGAATGTGCAACTCAACTCCCGTGATACAAATGCACACAGTGACTGCAACCTCTGATCCTAGTTTTGTTTCTTGATCCAATCTTCGCTACTTGACAGACACCAGGAAGCAGTACACAGTACCGAAAATAAGTGTCTGCTCAGAGAGCTAACAGCGTTCGTTATCAGGAGAACAAGGGCAGCTGGGACACTAAACGAATGGCACTGGCTCAGTCCCCTCGTTTAGTATTCAGTATCCCAGAAGCCCCTGCTCTTCCATCCTCAGCAGGGATACCAAACCAAAGGCGTCAGCAGCACATTTTGCCACCAACAGTACAATTCATTTCAGTAGCTGGCAGTCCAATATGCCCTTGAGATGGTGGGCCCCTTCTGGGGATTAGCTCACCTAAATAAAAATGTGTAATTGAACGCGTAGCCGGGGTCTCCAGGCGTGCTGATATAGAAGAGTACTTATGTCGTCAACATGTTTTCTCAAAGTTGCAGTGCATAATTGTTACCCTAACCTATGTTCCTAAATGATAGGGGGAACTATCTTTGATTTCCTTTGTATGGTCTGGCTTGACAGCCCAGCTGTCACCAGACAGATAGGTGAGGAACACTAGAGAGGGGCTTTGGCTCTGCCCACATGTCGGCAGCCAGGAGTACATGATTGTGAGGAAGTTCAGTGCTTCCACAAACAAGCATTTGCAATGTAGTCAGTCTCGCCTTTGGGAACTTATATGTATTTATCTGTGCAGCACATTATTGTGGGTACAGCAACATTTACTGTTCCAATGTGCTAAAGCAGGGAAAGGGTGCAGTACCACAAGTTGTCACTAGGTGTCCCTTGGGACATCGTTTGGCCACATAAGGTACTGCACCACCCTTTTTTTTTTTACCAATATAGCAGTGCCAGCAAAGCAGTGGTAGTGGATGCAAGCAATATTTGTGAAGTCCAGGTGTTCCATTGTAAGCAGATTTCAGATAATGTGTAGTTATCTAAATTCAAAACAGTGCAATGGCTATGTGGGAAATATGGGTATGTGTGCTGCAGTCTGGACTGGTTTCACACAAAACACACAGATGTCACTGTGAAGGACAGATTTGTCGTCTGTGACTGCCATTTAGTTGTTTTTTTGAGGAGAGGCATTCTGTGTAACAGGCGTGATTAACAAGAAAAATCTATGCAGTAATCTTGGTTGTGGGCAAGTAGTGTTGTGGGAGACGGTGGAGGTGGACGGGAAAGGGAGATTAAATGAGGGCACTGCAGTGCAAATGAAGCGTAAATTAAACAAATGAAAAAACACTAAAACTACCGAAGAAAATACTCCGTCAAGCAGTAGAGAGGAGGAGGCTGCTGCAGCCCAGAGAGAGAACGAAGAGCAGCTGTTCAGAATAAAAATAAGCTGTGGGAGGTGTTGTTGTGGGAACGGTATGGGAGATTTTGTGAATTGGGAGCAGCGGCAAGGAGAGAGCGAAAGACAAAGTAGTGCACTGAAGTAAAACATATGGAGGTGAAAGGATCCATGTAGCAGGGGCAGTCCCTATTAATTTCTGCCTCTGCTGTATTTCAGAGGGCCATGGAGCGTGTACTTAAAGGTGTTGTGGGGGTGAAAGTGTATAATGCAGGGACGGCTCCTCCGCTATGGTGGAGGAGCGTCGCCCCACTGCTTTCTCGCAGTGCGAGAGGCCAAACCATAACATGGCAAGAACTTTAAATTATTACCATTTTATGTTTGCTTTGCGGGAGGGTGGGTGGGTGCGGCTGCTCTGCTCTCTGAGTAGGGCAGGAGAGGAGTGGTTTGTCCACTCCTGAATGCGCAAAAACTGTTTGATAAAACCAGTCATGCCCACTCTGCCCTTCTCCATGCACGCTGCGTTGCAGCCTGCATGGAGAACATGCCCACTCCACTAGCCCCTGGCTGGGTGCTGTCCTAACCAATCACAACACTGCATTACAGCGTTGTGATTGGCTTAGGGGAGGGAGCCTGGCTGCCTGCTTCCTGTTCCTGTCGAAGACAGGATAGCAGGAGGAGAGTAGACGTGGGACCCGGAAAGGTACTTTTAAATTTGTTTGGGGTATAATTATGACCCCCCCTTCCCAGGCGCGACTCTCCCAACCCAACCCCGCACCCGCCCTGCCACCCTGCGAGCCAATGCTGGCCGCTACTGGTATAAAGATGATGTGTTGGTGTATAGAAAGACTCAGGAGGAGCATGATTTTAGAGTGTGTGAGATACTGAAAACAGCTTGGTGAAAGTGGGCTCACCCTGAAGGATGAAAAATGCAGGTTTGGAGAGACTGAGATTGAGTATCTTGGACATCAGGTTACGGGGAATGGAATTTGCCCGAGGAAGGATCCGATGAATACAATTGTGACGATGCTGAGTCCCATGTCAAAAGAAGACCTGGTGAAGTTCCTAGGAACTGCGGAATTCGATAGCAAATTTATTCCTGGGCTTACTTTTTTTTTTTTTACAGAGTTTTATATAGTGTGAACTTGACCCGAATCGGGTATCAGTGTGCTTTGCATAGCACCAGTTGCATGAGGACACATTCATTTTGTTAGGCATGGGAGATTAAGTGATTTGCCCAGAATCACAGGATGTTCAGCATCATTGCTGAGACTCGAATCCAATTCCACAGATTCGAGGTCGATCGCCCTAGCTGTTAGGCCAACTCCTCTCCCCTTCTTACTGAAGGTTGCAGCAATATGCGAGAGTTGTTGAGGAAAAGTGTGGAATTTGATTTGTCGAAAACATGAGTCCCATGTCAAAAGAAGACCTGGTGAAGTTCCTAGGAACTGCGGAATTCGATAGCAAATTTATTCCTGGGCTTACTTTTTTTTTTTTTTTACAGAGTTTTATATAGTGTGAACTTGACCCGAATCGGGTATCAGTGTGCTTTGCATAGCACCAGTTGCATGAAGACACATTCATTTTGTTAGGCATGGGAGATTAAGTGATTTGCCCAGAATCACAGGATGTTCAGCATCATTGCTGAGACTCGAATCCAATTCCACAGATTCGAGGTCAATCGCCCTAGCTGTTAGGCCAACTCCTCTCCCCTTCTTAATGAAGGTTGCAGCAATATGCGAGAGTTGTTGAGGAAAAGTGTGGAATTTGATTGGTCGAAAACATGTGAGAAGGAATTCAAAGAAGTGAAAATTAACTTGTGCAATGCTTCAAACTTGTGTAGGTTTGAATCAGGTGCTAGGACGATATTGAGAATGGACGCAAGCATGAAAGGGCTGGGTGCAGTCTTGGAACAAGTGTCAGATGGGAAAGTGAACACAATACTGTTTATTTCAAGGGCATTGCGTGGAGCTGAATTAATTTTGCTAAAGAGAAAGAAGCTTTATCTGTTTTTTGGACTGTAAGGAGAATGAGGATATTTTCTGGCGTAGCTCCTTTGAGCTGAAAACAGATCATAAGCCTCTAGATGAAGTTTTTTGCAAAAAAGCAATTGACACCATCTTCAGCAGGATTCGTAAATGGGTGGTAGCTTTGCAGGGGTTTGCTTTTTTTGATTTCTTATGAACCCGGTGTGATGAATATCATTGCGGATTGTAGTTCTAGGTTGTGTGTATGGGGTACAGGTGAGTAGGAAAATGAAGCCCTGGGAGATGAATTTGGTGACGAGGGTGCTATGGTTTGTGCAGTGTCAAGTGGCATAGTACAGGAGGATGAATGGTGGAAGGGACAGGAAAGTGATGTGCAGCTTCAGGAGGCAGTGCGTAGACTGAAGGAGGGGTGGTCTGATGAGGATAAGATGAATGAGGATGTGAAAGGATTTTGGCAGGTGAAGGATGAACCCTCATTAGAGAATGGCTTAATAATGAGAGGTGAAAGATTGGTTCCAATTGTTAAATTGAGGATGAGATTGGCGGATAATGCTTATGAGAGTCTTTCACGGATATCCAAAGCTAAGGAGAGAGTAAGGATGAGTTACTAGTGGCCAGGCATGGACATTTTGATAGAGTTGAAAGTGTGGGATTGCATTGAATGTAGCAATAGCGACAACATTTTAAAGTGCAAACTCAACCTATGGTGATTAGGGAAAGCATGCCTGGTCCTTGGATTGAAGTTGCTTTCAGTAAAATCACATCACAAGTTTCCACTGTATTTACTGCCTTTAATTTGGGCCAGCGAGAAAACATGTCAATGCAAGTGATGATGAACTTATCAATACCACTTGTATAGACATGTTTTCTCGCTGGCCTGAGTTAAAGGTAGTAAATGCAGTGGAAACTCATGATGTGGTTTTATTTCTGGAGGAAATATTTGGACTTGAATGTTTTCTTGTCTATTTATTGAAGGGTAATGGGATGGGATGCAACTAATCTCTAAGATGATTGAGACGTTTTTGGTTGAATGTTATATCAAACATATAACAACATCTTTGTATTATCCAGCGGCCAGTGGAATGATTGGGCGCTTGAATACAGTGGTCAAGGCGTGTATTCCGCCTGCAGTGTAGAATGGCTTGGATCGGATGGAGAAATTTAAGAGGAAGTTTTGTATGTATAGATCAAATCCTCATTCATCAACAGGTATCACACCTTTTCTTTTGTTTAGCAAGAGGCCTCCCAATGACATGGTTGGTCCTGCATGAATGAATAAAGTGAGATTGAGTGACAAGGAAAGGGCTTCTGAGAGTGAAGAGTGTAGATTTGATAAGGAAGGGGAGATCATAAGGAAAAGGAAAACATATTTTGATAGGCTAATGGCTGTGAAGAACACCAAGGCCAGTGTTGGGGATTGAGTGAAGATAAAAAGACTCCAAAGATGAGGATAGTGTTCTCAACACTTGAGAATTATTAAACTTTTCAAAAATGCGATTTAGACTGAGTTTGGAATTTATGTGGGGTTGACTTGTGGAAGCATGCTCATCAAGTGAATTCTCAGGTGGATAGGGAGCCTGAACATCTTGCGCCTGAACATCATGTTCCTGTTACCAGGAACAGGCAAGAAGATCAAAAGACCTCTGCTGGCGGTTCTGGGGTTGGTAATGAAATGCAGAATATGAAAAGGAAGAGTTGTGTGCAAGCTGCAGACCTGCCAGATTTAAGGACTTTGTGTGATCACATGTTCTCTTTCAATATGTGTAAATCTGTATATAATTGATGATACTAGTGTGGCTTAACTTTCGAGCTGTAGTTAAGCGATGTGGGAAACATGTTTGTTGTATTAAAATGGGGGATGTATGTGGTATGCTGTACTAGTTGTTATTTGCTATGTGCTTAGAATTAGATTGTAGGCAATACTCCAGGTAGGAATAGTATGTTTTTAAGTGAGTGGAAGGTTGGAGCTTAGAAGCAATGTAGCCCTGGCCGCTGATGGCTGGGGTCTGATGTACTGGATGTATTATCTTATTAAATGAAAAATTATTTGTTAACTAGTATGGAAGTGCATCCTTTTTACAGCATCACTGTATTACCAAAAACTAGACCACTATTCCAAAAAGAACTTCAATATGGCTCTTGAACCTGTGCAGCAGTGCAATGCTGCGATTCTTTTTAATTCCGTTTTGACTACTTCTCCGGAGGCAATCCCTGAACTGGTATTTAAAAATTCGTTTTTGCTGAAAACTTTCATTAAGGAAATTATCTTAACTAAAACAACAGATGAGTCTTAGGAAGCGTTTTGCATAACATAATTTCTTAAAACAACCAGTACATTTACAATTTATGACAGTGAGTCCTTGTAGGTGGTTCTATCAATCGTTTTGTGGCTGGCTCTCCATTTCCTTTCTAGCTGTTTACAGTGCCGTTAGGTGTCTCACAGGTGCTCTGTGTACCAGCAGGCCTGCTTGTTGGATCTTCTTTGCTTGTGGTGTTTGACAGGTGCAAGTGAGTCCACGCTGTTCTTAATACATCCTTTGACGTTGGTGATTTCCTTGTCGAGGTTTTCTGTGGGCTTTTGTCAGTGGCGTAACAATAGCTCCCACGGTGCGGGGTTCCCGAAGCTCCCTGTGGCCCACTCTGGCACTTTGCTTCCACACAAATACATATCCATTCCCCTGCTATTTACTTAGGAAGAGGTGTGGCCCTGCGGCCAGGGCGACTGACACCGGAATCTGGGGGACATGGTTCGATTCCCGGCGCCGCATCAGATTAGCCCAGCACCATGTGACTGGGCAATAGCTTGCTTAATCTTCCTGACAGCCCCCAGCGCCTAGAGACCCTTACGGCTGATTGTTTGCGCTTTACAAATGTGGATTATTATACTTGTAATGCTTCACATTACTATGCAAAATTCCTTTAAAGCCAGACTTATTGGCCTTGCCATAGCTTGTTTTTCATTTTCCCTATTTTTTTAGTTAAGCAGATAGTAATTTAATTGCAAGGACCGCAAAACATATTCACTAAGGAAACATGTTTTTATTATCAAATAAGTGTTGTAAACACCTACGACTTTAATTTGTACAATGACAGCATAATAATATGAGACAGCTTGAGCTGCCAGACAGACACTTTGGTGTGAATGGTATGTTAATGACCACATGACGCCATTCGTTCGTTTAATTAACGCCTGTGCTCAGGGTGTGGCGATGAATAAGCGTCATAATAGATGGCGTCCCTCATCTGAAAGTGTAAATGAAGGCAGTTCCACGCCTGTGCACAGTGCTGCGACCACCGCTCTCGGGCGCGCTCCGGTGCTTCAGCGCTGCTCATTGGCTGGCGAGTGGCGCCCTTCCATGAGTGACACGTGCTACCAGACTAGCTTTTTAGCCAACAGCACTTGGCGCACAGGGGTTTTAAATAGGTTAAAAAACAGGTGACCTTGCGTAAAAAGTGCGGTTGTGTGAAAAGGCTGAATGGGGCCATTCGAGAGCCCTGTGCAGAGGCGATGACGTTACCTCAGACACAAGAATGTACACGTAAAGAAGCATGCAAAACGAGCATGTGTTTAGGCGGCAAGCGGGCGCTTTTTTGTTTATTTCGACGCTGCGCGAAGTCTTGAATCTCTTAATGCACTCTCAGATGTATGTGAGACAAATATTAGTTGCAGAATGAGAGTCCTATTGAACTGCAGCACCTGACTATTTTGGGAGCAGATGTACAAGGCACGAGTCTTGTTAATGTGTCTCCTCAGTTATTTACTTACGGTTAGTACCGTGGCCGGATGCACGAGACCCATGAATGGATACTAAGAGGGGCCTTGTACCAGCCCCAGGCATAGAGACACAAATAGTCCTACGCCATGTTTCATACAGGTTTTCTGTCCTGGCTTTCTTGCCACGAGACTTACAGTAGAAGAGGTGGGGAGGGGTGGGGAGTACAACTAGAGAACTACAGTTCCCAGAATTGAAAGTGCTGTCAGCTAAAAAGTTAGAATTGGCTGAAGAGATATGCATAAAAAAGAGTTACTTAAGTGGCGTAATGCACAATGATGGGTCCCCCAGCAGATGTGAAGATGGGCCCAGAGTCTTCCATATGTCAGAGATGTTCATTTATCTTGGGCCGGAGGGGCCTGCATTATGCCCCCAAGCTACCTGATAAGTACATCCATCCAGAGATTTGCCAAGACTCAAGACAGAAAGATGCTGCGATTCAGTGGTGTGTGTTTACGTTTAATATATATATATATATATATATTACCTACTGGCGGTCGCCAGTAGGTAGTTATAGTTAGGACCACGTTTCCATAGGAAATCCGCAACATTCTATTTTGAATAACTTTTGCGCCGGTTGACGAATCCTCGCGAATTTTTCAAAATAGGTGGGGCGCTACGCTCCGCTCCTACCCTGAAAGTCTCGGGGGGATTCGTCAAGCGGGGGCTGAGATAAAAGGGGGGTCCCAAAACGCGTTTTTCCCATGCATTTTTCCATAGGACCTTTAGACACAGCTACAGCCCGAACGGCTGAACAGAATTACTTGAAATTTGGCAGAGAGGTAGTCCTCAGGTCAAGGAAGTGCCTTTTGTAGGTTTGGTGTAAATCTGTTCAGTAGATTCTGAGAAAATAGCCTTTAAATCAATATATATATCTGAGCCAGCTTACGGTGCGCTTACGGTGCGCTTACCGTACGCGTACGGTGGCGTGCGCGAGCGCGATTCTGAATGGCCCTTAGATCTTAGTAAACATTCGAATCGGTAGAAACCAGGAAGCGGCGGCCGCCATTTTCTCTCTCGCACTCTGACAGGGGGTTGAAAAACCAAGTGCAAAAACATGTAAAGGGGCTGTTTACACAGCTCCCAAGCACCTAGCCATGTCGAGGGAGTCCCCAACGATCCCCCAAGTGAAAAAAGGCAATTTTAATTTTTTCGAAAATTTCGCCGATTACGCTTACCGTACGCGTACGGTAAGAAATAATAATAATAAAACAAAATATCCACATTTTCCCCACCCCGTGTGCACAAGGTGCCCGAAGGGCACCTTTTGTGCATGGCTTATTAGAGCTAAACAAAACATATATTTTACCTGTCACAACGATGCTCATCATATGTCCTCCATGTGCGCACGGTGCGCGAAGCGCATCGTGCGTTCATGGCCCATCTAGCGTAACGTGGGCACGCGGTGCGCGAAGCGCACCGCGTGCTCACTGTGCGCGCACGGTGCGCGAAGCGCACCGTGCGTGCACGGAACGAACTGCGTTAAGTGGGCGCGCACGCCACAAATGGCGTAAAGTAACTTAGCATTTAAAAAAACTTACAAATTCACTGAAAAAAACATAGGTTTCACACACGTTATAGTTAGGAATTAGCATTTAAAAAAACTTGCAAATTCACTGAAAAAACCATAGGTTTCACACATGTTATAGTTAGCTGGACATTTTACTGATAAAAAACCAATGAAATTTCCCCGTTATAGTTACTGTAGGCAACTATAACTCACGCGACCGTAATCCTCTGCTGATGACATATGTGTCTTTATGAAAAAAAAATATTTGTAATATATGTATAGCTAAAATTTAATGGAAGAAGACATGGGCAAATAAGTGTCTAAATACAGTATTAGCATCAGCAGAGGATTGCGGTCGCGTGAGTTATAGTTGCCTACAGTAACTATAACGGGGAAATTTCATTGATTTTTTATCAGTAAAATGTCCAGCTAACTATAACATGTGTGAAACCTATGGTTTTTTCAGTGAATATATATATATATATATATATATATATATATATATATATATATATATATACTGCAACATTCTACACTTCAACACTTTCCAACACTCTACAATAACCACTCCACTATACCTTACAAAACGCCATTCCAATTTATAACACTTTACTCAACTCTACACTAGCCTGTCCAGTCTAATGCACTCCATGCCAATGTAATATACAACATACCACTGCACTATATAACAATTTACTGCAGTGTACACTTCGCCACTCCACTCTACCCTGCTCTAATATTTGACACTCCACCCTACTCCACTGTAACCCACTCCACTGTACCCCAAACCACTCGACAATACTTCACTCTATGCTGCTCCACTGTACGCTATTCCACTACCCACCACTGCACTGTAACACAATCCACTCTACTCCACTTTACAACAGCACACTCTATGACAGTACACTGTACAACACTCTCCTCCGCTCTACTGTATCACATTCCACTTAATGACACTCCACTCGATGAGAGTAAACTCTATAATTTGGAACATATTTTTATTAAATAAAAAACAATTAAAATTCAAAGAAAAAAACAAAGGTTAAACCTTTGTTGAAGTTAGGAGAAACTTTACCTATTCTTTCTATGCAACCCACACTTAAAATACACAAACATTACCAATTCTAAAGTTATAGTCATACCTTCAATTACATATATTATGCACCACTTTTATTTTATTTTATTTTTAACTGCAAATCAAACTTAAAGTACACAGAAATAAAAAATTGTAAACTTATACTTTTACCTTTAATTTACAATATACCTAATACCTTCAAATTATCATAAATCATGCACAGTGTGATCAGTGTAATCAACTTGGTAGACACACTACATTAACTATAACACATGCATTCTCCATGCACTGCCTGGTATATTATATAACTCTCACCATTTAAAATAATAGTACTCACAATAATGGTTATGACATCACAAATCACATCTTTTGTGAGAATACACAATTGAACTTGCGTAAAAATGATGGTTTTTGAGACCTTTGTCAAGGCCACATGATTCTCATTTTTTCATCTGTGTAATGTAACAATCACACTCCCCACTTTCCTCCTCTTGGGTTTTCCTCATCTTAGGAGCGAGGACCTGCAGAAAGGTACGAGAACCTTAGGGAACGAACAGATTTGTAAGGGGTTTGTAAATTAATACAAATGCTATCACATATACTGCCAGAGGGCTTTTGACCTAATAATCATACATACACATATTGCAGATTTGAGAAGAGCTAGTGCTGGTACAAGATTAATGTTATATAACAGCAGTTATTAACCTTTTGACTCCTTTTAACCAGAAGCAGGGGGCACTGCTTAAGCAATTTCTATGATGTGAACCTCAAAACAATATATCAAACAAATATGAAATATTTTAGTTAGTTCACTGAAACACAATATACAAAAATTGATATTGTAATATCAATGGGAAGATTGGAGCTTTTAAAAATGTAGTTTTATTTGTAAAAGATGAAACAGTATGTTAGACTTCCTCTAATCAATGATTCTAAAAACACCAACTCAAGTTCCTTCACATTTACAGGGCATTAAATATCTATCTATCTATCTATCTATCTATCTATCTATCTATCTATCTATCTATCTATCTATCTATCTATCTATCTATCTATCTATCTATCTATCTATCTATCTATCTATCTTTTTAATAATCTGCTAACATTTATTTTCCCAAGCATTTGCAGACCCCCTGAGGGGGCATTATAGACCCCAGGTTAAGAACCTCTGTTCTATAGATTCATCATGGACTCTCACCACTGGTCTGGTGGCTGCTTACATTTTATTCTGCCTTCTGGAAATGAATCACTCATGGGGATGCTGCGATGGTCCAGGAGCTCTTATCTTTATTTTATTGTTCTACCACATTAGCCACAGCTTTGTTCACTACAGATGCACTATGTTCATCCCTACTTGTTATGTTGTAGAATGCATCCGACACATGGCCAGCAAGTTGATCTCATATGAGGATGGTTCTTAGTTCTTTCGGATAAAAGCAGCAATTGCATTAAGGTGGCCATCCTAGCTTTGTTGCAATTGGCGTGCATGCAACACGGTCATGATATATAACTTTATCAGTTAAAGGAAGGGTCACTGAAATTATGAAATGCTGCTGTATTGTTCGATTAGTTACACATGTGCCACACAATACACCATCTGCTGCATAATGTATAGATTCCAACAAAAAAAGATTCTAGCTTAAACCGCTGAGGAGACACTGTGAATGCCGCATAAGGATTCAGCTAAGATCCTGTGTCAGGGTCAGTCTGCTTAGAGCCCCCCCCCCGTCCTGCACATTGTAGGCAGGGTGTACTCACTGGCCTTTTCAATAGGATCTGTGTCTTGCCAGGAGCCATGGAGTGTTGTGTTGCCAGATCAGGTATCACCCTTCTACCGGGGGCACTCTTAGGCGCATCAGAACATTGCTGGAAGTGATCAAGAGGGTTGCCCCTCTTATCTCGTACTTGGAGTAGGCTTGCAACCCTGCTCCACAGTAAGTGCCTCAGCCAAAGGAAGCAGAGAGATAATTAGAGGTTCAGGGCTGGGCTTGCTTATGGAAAAAGAAGTACAGTGGGCAAGCAGGTGAAGCTACTAAAGTGGTGAAGGACTAGGGCTAAGGAAAACCAGATCATAGAGGGACCTGAGAACAAACACATTCCCTGCAACACCTTTGATGCAGAGCAGGGATATACGTAATGAGGTGTGTGAGTCTGGAGAGCTACTGCACGCTCACACGGTCCTGCTACTTCCCAAATATTATCTAGTAAAGGACACAGCCATGAGGAGAGACAAACAGAGGTATGGTCCTTGTCTTCCAAGTCCAAATAGAGAGCCGGCAGACCACTATCAGGAGGTCTTTGTAAAACTGTACGTGGTTCTTCCTTTGCCTTCCAAGACGGCATAGAGGATTCTTGGACCTTTGCTCGTGCTTTTATCCACCTTCCTCACACAGACAATTTAATATGAAGGGTTGGTGGCAGGCAGCTGTGTAAAAGGATCCATAGCTCAAGTCATTGCCCCAAAACAATGAATAATTCAAGTCCAAACTCCTAAAAGATTCCGGCTGGCTCTTGAGCTTCTGACAGCAGCCTGCGTCAGAATGGTGGAATAAAAGGAGTGACAGTCCCAGGAGTTCTCATCGCAGAAAGAAAGCAGTTGTTTTTTTCAGTAGAGGTTTTATATTATCTTGACATATGCCTTTCAATTCCTATTTAACCATTATATAGAGATATTTCAAGTTCTTTGGAACCCATAGGAAAGGAGTTCATCCTAACGATTACTCTTTCGTATTGATGGTGAGGGGCTGTCAGATTTCAGCCAGGGAGCCAGCCTCAACCTCGGTGCCAACGCCTCACCTCCACGATGCCGTGCATCATCATAGACTTCGTTTTCCAAGGTAGTGTTTGTTTGGGTGTCCGTGTGACTCCATGCCTGATGCCATGCATTTCGCTGTCGACGCCATACTTTGGATTTATGGCTGTCACGACGTCGTAATAGCCCCAGGTGGAGCTATTTGTTTTCTGCAAACTTTATTTTGGGAATAACTATTTGACGTGCTATTTTACTACATGTATGCTGTATTTTTTTGGTCTTCTTTGGTTTAGATAAAAATACCTAATTTTTCTAAACTGGTGTGGTGTCCATTTGCGGTGTTTTCACTATATTATAGTTCAAATACTTTACACATTGCCTTTGGGATAAGCCTGTCTGCTCGTGCCAAGCTACCAAGGGGGTGAGCATCGGTTATCTAGAGTGTGTATCCACCCTACCCTGGTTAGAATATCATCTGCATATAGGAACAGTGTCTGTTGGCTAGCTGCTGTCATGATCCCTTTTATTTCACCATTCTGACGGATCGCTCCTGAGAGCATAGGCGCTAGCAGTAATAACAGAGGTTATAAGGGGGAACCCTTTCAGAGTCTAGCCTGATGTGGAATAGGTTGTATAGAAAAGCCTATAATTATTCCTACTGGCCACTAATGCCTCACAAAGCCACCTCACTTTCCTTGTAAATTCTGGCCCTACAGCAGCATTCTCCACAGTACGGAATAAGCATCCCCAAAATAATCAGAGTGTGTGGGGGGCCTACGCTTTTAGATGAAGGTTAGTTTATGATGAGGACTTCAGTGTCTGAATATTGCTTTTTTTTGAAGACACAAGCAATTTAGAATGGAATTACCCATTAAAAGTCCTTAAACAGCAAGCACGTGTCCATGTGGTTCTTAATTTCTTGCATCTCGTCCTGCCTCTTTGTGAGCTGAGTAACCTCGTCTGCTGAAGGGGTTTGCCTGTTACTACTGGAGCATGTGAAATGAATCTATCAGTTTAGTACAATGAGGCATTCATGCATCCCTAGCGGTTAGGAGGACCTACATAGCAGCGTCTATTTCTGATGGTCCTGTCCAGTACATGATTAGCTCTCTATTATCTCTTTAAAGAAGGACCGCGTTCTAAAGATGGTAGCAGGATTTTGCTATAGTTTCCTGGTAGTCATGTGTCCAGAGTCTGAGAGCTCTCTATGTGCTTAGGAGCTTTAGGGTTAGACAGTGAAGTGCGGTTAATTGGGAGGTCACAGGGAAAGGATTCACTTATGGACACCTTTATGGGAAGTACGGGTGGCTATCCGAAACCTCCCAGCAGGGTCGGACTGGAACACAAAATAAAATGGTATCCCTAGTTTTTGTTTTTAGCTGCTCCCTCAGGGCAGCACTTTCTAGTGATCTAAAATTACTACTTTTTAACCATCCCTAAAAATCCTTGAGGAATGTGTAACTTTCCCCAAAATATTCCAGGAAAGAGATACTAGCTAAGCCTCCTGGAATATGTGGGGGATCAAAATGAAAGCTGCCTCCATTAGAGAATTAGATAGCTAAAAATGTGGCCCATGTTTGCAAAATGGGGATGTTTTGAACTTTAAAGACACACTGTTTAAGTGTTATGCAATGTTTGGAAGACTGCATGATTTGAGCTTGCTGCAGACAATGTTTGTTTTATTATTAGGTACATTAACAGTAAAAACAGGCCCAGCAGAAGACCACAAAACAGGCACAGAAACAGCTAAATCACCGGCCCACGAATGACCTGTCAGACCAGCCCATCAGGCACTACCTGTTTGCCCTATAGATCAGTCCGACACTGCCTCCCTGCAAGCAAGCGAAGCAAGGATGAGCCCCATACTTGGGATACCGAGGAAGACGCCATCTTTTGATATCTGGTGGTGGGACACCAAGCTTCCATGTGGCTACCTGCCCTCAGTATGATGATGTAAACAAACAGTTGGCCATAAATCTACATTTCGTGAGCTAGTCAAGCTAGTCTTGAAAAAGCATAAAACATTTACAAGCCAAGTGTCAGCGTCAATATTCAAGCACACGTTAAGAACCCTTGGTAGGTGAATGAAATGTGACTAATGCAGGCAACCTGCTTTAAGACGGTCAAGCGGCGTAGTGCTCCCCAGCCCCTCTTGCTTATAGGCTTGCTAAGTCTGTTAGAACATGTCTGCAGAAAAATAAGAAGCACACACTTTCTGTCTCACTCACTCAACAACCAATGAAAAAGCATCGATTTGTCAATGCTTGCTACTATGATGTTCATTGGCAAAAGGCTGCTTTAGCCATCTTTGGAAACCGAACTATTTTACCCCTGTGCCATCACTAGCACAGTGTTCCAGTTTGGCCACTGGCATTGGAATAGCAAGGGTGTAATGTGCCCGGTACCACAGCACCTGCTGTACTATTTATAGCTGCTCCACTGGAAATGCAAAACATCCGAAAAAGGTTTAAGATGTGGGGTTCTATTCTCTGCGTCAGTGCAACGTCCTGTGATTCTGGGCAAGTCGCCTAATCTCCCTTGGGCAGATTTGCCACTTTTGCGTCACTTTTAACATGGGAAAAGTGACGCAAGAGTGGCGCAAGGGGCTTGTAAATCTGCCCCCTGTGCCTAAATAATTGAATCCGATCTTGTGTAATATACCTGCCTCTCGCCAACACAATTGGGTCAACTTCGCGCTGTATAAAAACTGCCCCCAAAACATATTGCCATTATGCATTCCCTACTGTTATCACGGCTGATAGTCCAATGCAAAATGGCGGACAGAACTATTAGGTCAAGTGAGGTCGCCGGAAGCACGGGGCGCCGTGCAGCTCTAGGACAGTGGGCGCATTCTTTCCTCTACGACCGAAAATGAACTGGAGCGGGATTCCGCGAGGCGTCCCGGAGTCCACCCTTGTTGCTGCTGCACGTGTCCAATTCTGTAATTAAATTCCGTCTGCTCGTTTCCTCCTCTGCAGTAATACCACAGTGGATACGGTTGTCAGGAAGGAGCCGCTCACGAGGTTTTTGGTCGGATTCTGCATGGGGGTCTGTTCTGCGCTGCAACTAAATATTGTTCCATCGAGAAGGGAGCTGAAGAGGCAGTCTGCTATCCCCTGGCAAGGACCCATGGAGCATGTCATTAATATGGGCGCTACGTGCACAGCTGTACGCTATATTTCATGCAGGTGCACTGTTCAGAGTGTATACATCAACCTTTCACCGCATCAGTAGATTTTTTGTCAGCACATTTTTTAGCCAGAAAATCTCAGTAAGAGTGAGCGGTGGTGGTTGCTTTGTGCCCGCAGCTCATGCGTCGACTCGGGGAAGTTCATATTTGACTAATGATTTTGACTGAAAATACTCCTAATCCCAAGTGGCAGGACCTGCGATTTTTAATGAAATATAGACTTTAAGGTCCTTAGAAGTAGTGATCTGAAGAAGAACACTTTTTCTTGGGACTACAAGGTGGGCTGCTGGCATCAGACCTACTCCCACCCCAGCACACAATCCAGCAACTCCAGCCAGGATCATTGGTGACTAGCAGCTAGGCACGACTGCCCAGATCAATGACAACACCGCATCCTGCTTTCACACCCTGCGGAAGATCTTCAAATGGCTTCCGAATAGCCCCAGAAGAAACGTCACCCACACCCTCATCACCAGTAGGCTAGACTACGGAACTATCTCTATGCCGGAATCAACAAACATTTCACCAGGAGACTCCTCAGCTAAACATGCAGCTCCCTTTGTGTAAAAGCAAATTGTGCTCTGTTTCTAGGAAGACAGAGCATTTTTTGTGCTCTCACTTGCTAGAAGCGGTGCACAGTTTGCTATGGCTTGCCGGGGGCGGGAAAGCTCTAGCGAAAGCATAGCAAACAGCTATGTCTTGGGATGGGCACCTCAGGATATAGCAGGAGCCAGCACCGGGGTGTGGCGGGCCCCAGGGCCATCTATGGCTCTAGGAGGGGGGCCTTGAGGATCACCTCCTTTCTTCAATTTTGCCTCAGGGAGGTGGTGGTTCCCAGAGCTGCAGGGGGTAGCGCGGCCCTCTGCATTATTTGGAATTAATGCCACGGGGAGGTGGAAGAATTAGTGGCTTGCTAAGTGTGTGGATGGATGAATTGATGCATGAATGAGAGTGCATGGGCAGATGCAGCATGAAGCTATGGAGGAATGAATGGTCAACTGTGTGGATTCCTGGATGAAAGCTAGCCTGCACACATTAATAATACATTGATGAATATTTGAATGTTCATGTTTATTATTTGTAATACACCGAAGAAATGCCAGAAACACACAGTGGTAAACAATAAGACATGTAGACTTTTGTAAGAAATTGCATTACTATTTGGGGTGGGTGAATAATAACTTAAAGTCACAAAACTAGCCTGAGCTCAACCCTCTGGTAGCAGTGGCACATAGTAGACAGTCTCAATGTTGGACAATGTGTAAAGTTTTTCTGCATGAACCAAAATAGTAATAAATGAAAAATACAAAACAATAACAATCCCAAACTGACTTAAGTCAATAGAGTCAAATATAATAAACTACATTTGAAAGCTTTAAGTACAAATAGGGCCTAAAAACACAGAGAGCCGATACTTAATGGCTGTGGTAAACGGGGAACCTAGGCACAATTTGAGGCTGACCGCGATGAAGTGTGGGACAGATACACCATGTTGGTTAGACCCACTAGGGCCTGGAATTAGGGAAGGTTTAAAAACGTTTCTAAGTTTCAATCTACTACAGACCTTGTCATTTTTCTGCAGAAAAAATCTCCTGTCAATGTGGAACAAGCCTGAAAATCAATTCAACGCTGTTTGCCAGTCAGATACCTTTCATGTTAGCTCTGAATTAAAAGATTTGAAAAAGTTCTCAAACTTCATTAGGTTTGTCCGGGTCAAAGATTTTTACCTTCTGACTTAAGTCCTTTAAGTTTCAATCCACCACAGGCTTATACGAAAGCGCCCATGACTTCAAGGGAGGCACTTAGAGGCTCAATGGCTGTCAGACAGAGGCCAACTGCAGGGCCCAGGTCAGGTAGGTTTCCACTGGTCAGTTGTGTACTTCCAGGAAACGGAAGTTTGTAGCAGTATTGCAGCTTTATGCAATGGCGTCCACCACAAAACAAAAGTCAGGGAAGGGACAAGGAATTTAGGGGAAATTAATAATTTAAAAAACGTACCTTTCGCTGTTGCTGCCTTTGACACCCGCATCAGTGCTCTACCTGCAGTCTCTGGGAAAGCACAGGCTCCCACTCAATCCAGACGCTGCTCTCATGGTATGAGAGGAGAACCAGGAATGGTCTGAGCAGCCTCGTCTGCCACTCAGACAATGCTTGGGAGCATGCAGCTTTTCTCCAACCTGGCTGTGCAACATAGCTGCGTTGGAGAAATAGAAGTGTGAATGTCTATTTTTCATGGCCTGGCCCGGCCCCGCCGTACACGCATGCCTGAGCCAGAGCTAATCACAGAAAAATAAAATGAGATTGTTTTATTATCATTTTATTTTTCTGTGACTGACTGACGAGGTGGCGACGCTCCTCCACTGTTATGGAGAAGCCGCCCCTGCCTTTATTTCTCCTTGCATCTACACATGAGGTCAGCTAACTGATCCTTGGAGCCCACTTCAATGTTCCGGGTTCAAGAAGAAGGGGGTCCCGGGCTTCAGAGCTCCTCTAGGTCACAGACAGCAGGTCCAATTTTATTCTCATCTTCTGCAGGTCAAAAAAATGTTCTGCAGTGGGTGCCTGGATGTGCCACAGTTGGCACAAGCTAGCGGGTGGGATGACTCCTGGCCCCTCCCTAAGCACAGGGTGAAAGTCCATGGGGACAATCCTACCTTCCTTTCTAGTAATTCTTGTATGCCTTACTGCAAACAGGCCCAAAATGTAAAGTGTCAGGGCATTTTCAAGATGACAAAGCCTTGGCCACACACCTGGGCTCTCTCATCTAACACTAAAATACAGTTTTAAGCAGATACTGTACCCACAACAAATCAAGATACGGATGTCTAGTAGGAAGAAAGCAGGGTCCTTAAGCAACAGACAGTGGATACACAAAGTTTGTCTAGGTATCCCGTTCTCTCCCTTACAAGTGTGCCTCAAATTTCATATGTGAACCTAGCAGACCTGTCAAACAGGATTCGACTCTCAAGCAGAATTCGGCACTGTAGTGTCAAAAATGATGCCCCAGACCCCACCCTGCAAATTTTGTGGAGTTCAGAGGAGTCATCTTTGCCCATTCAAGTCAATCTAATGTTTGCTCCATATTATTCACGCCTATTCAAGGCTAATCACTGGCTGGGAGAAGCTGGAGAGCCAATGCAAATTAGCCAACAGGAACTTCACCATTGAATTGGATTTGTAATAACTATTAAAAATAGATCTTTAATTATTTTTCTAGCTGGTTCCAATCCTGAAATACAGTATTAGTATTTTAATATACACTGTGGTTTTCCAGATTGGTCAGCCAGGCCTGCCACAGTAAAAATATCATCACTGTAGGGAAAAGGTAGCATTATTTGTTCTACATGTCACACTTGTACCATGTACCCTGCCTTGTGGGGTGTAAGGCATGCACAGAGAGGACTTTTTAATATTTTAAAGGAAAGTTGTTACCTGTCAAAAGGGTTTGTTTCGTATGGTTGTGGTGCACGTTTTGCACTCTTACAGTCCGGTTAGAATGTTATGTCTGAAGTCATGTTTACTCTGCAACTACACTAGATCACACAATAGGTGCTGCAGTCCACTAGTGGCATTTAATTTCCAGGCACCGGGTACATTTTCACTGTATGTTAGGGACCTATAGGCAAGTTAAATATGGCAATTAGGAGTATGCCAATTCGACTGTGTTAAAAGGGCAGCACAGGCACTTTACCACTGGTTAGCAGGCGTAAAAAGCCCGGAAGCTAAAGCCAACAAAAATATAGGATCCAGCAAAAGGTGAAAATTGTGGGTGAACTGCACAAAAAAGGCAAATTTCCTACAACCTCATTACAAGTTTGTCAGAAGAGGGTTTCGTATTTACCACATGTGGTAAGTAGCATCAACTCAGCGTGAGGTATTTGCCTTGTGGGGTAAATACCTGCTATAAAGAGTTTTAGACATGAAATTGGGGCACAAAATGCAAAATTGCTTTTGACCCACTAAATTCTGCATGTTTAACCTTTTTTCTGGGTCTTTCCACTAATAAACATCAACACGTTTGATCTGCTGAAATTTATCACAGGAAACCTGCGAGGGTGTGATAATTATTATTACATAAATACTTGCTTGCACAGTATTCGGATTTTAGCCCTTTAATTAAAATTCTAAGTAGGGCTGAGTATCATTAGTTCAGAAGTGGAAAGACTTGTTAGAGTGTCTCATTAGAAATCTGAGGGGCTCCATGGACAAATTTGTTATGTTAAATAAATTTATATAGCACTACGTATACCCGAGGGTGTCTTGGCGCTAATAGCTAAGCATAGTACAGGAGCATGATGTGAAGGATAATTTACAAGTTAATAAGCCAGGGTTTGAGAAGCCTTCTAAACGTCAGCAGTGAGGAAGAAGAT
Organism: Triturus cristatus; assembly: GCF_964204655.1. Taxonomy (NCBI): domain Eukaryota; kingdom Metazoa; phylum Chordata; class Amphibia; order Caudata; family Salamandridae; genus Triturus; species Triturus cristatus. The sequence goes on from NC_140585.1 coordinate 248,674,193, forward strand.
CTAATATGGGGGGGCAGAGTGTTCCAAAGTCTGGTGGTGCCTGCATAGAAGCTACTGCAGCCCCATCAAGCTTTCTTAAATCTAGATGGTATAACTGTATATGTACCCAGAGATCTATGGATCCTGTTAGGCGTATACCATGAAATCGAGTTTCGCAAAAATTCTGAACCTGTGCCATGTAAGGCCTCAAAAGTAAGACAGAGAGTTTTGAATTTGATGCGATTTCTGACCATCAGCCAGTGTAGTTCATTAATGGCCGAAATAGCAGACTGATGTTTTGGCAGGTTGAGCAAGACTCTTATAGCTGAGTTCTGCAGACCCTGCAATTTATTTAGATATTGTTTCTGCCGATTGGTGTATAGGCCATTACAATAGTCAATTTTCGATAAAATGAGATAGGTCATAACAGTTTTACTTGCGCTAACCGGAATATAAGGAAGAATCTTTCTTATGATTCTTAACAAATTATAGGAGATGAATTTGATCGAATTAACTTGTTTTACTGAGATTAAGTTTGTCGTCCAGAATCACTCCTGGAATAGTAAGTGGGCCCATCTCTAGTGGCCAACAGTCAGGAGTCCAAAAGCAAGGGTCATTTCCGAAGAACATCACTTCAGTCTTCTCTGAATTCAGCTTGAGGCAAAGCCTGTCCATCCAGGTGCAGATTTCTTTTATGCAGCTGTGAAGCTGAGCACTCATAATATTGTCCTTATTTGCAGCGGAGACCAGGATTTGTGTGAATTGAAGGGAGACAAAGCACTAAGGGGGGTAACTCAAATACGATTCAAAACATCCTTGTATAATGCTGCTGATTCCCATCCATTTCTCAGGTGAAGAACAGTAGATCGTTCAAACGCAGCTGACTGGCCAAGCAGAATGCATAGATAGCATTTGCCTTCATCTAATGTGCCGTGGCATCCTATCACGGATGTTCACAACATGCAATAAATGATCACCTTTATGTGAAGCCCCTCTCACACCAAACTAAAGGCTTGCATTATATCAGAGATGGGTACTCCTAAGCCATGTTTATTCACTAAATGCCACAAATTAAGCCTGGGTGGAGTTTGTGGAGTTCTGCTATGAGGAACTCTGCTAAGACTGGGCGGGGCTTATGGCCAGCGAGTCATGCTGTGTCGGAGCTCCTGCCCCAGACGATATAATTCCCTCTCAATACTGGCGGAATCGGACATCAACACGGGGGAAAACAGTGTCGGAAGACCCCCTGCATAGCAGGATCGAGAAGCGGGAGACATCCGGACTACACCGGTGAAGAAACAGCTGAGTGAGACTTCAGAGGAGAGATGGCCTGCCTAACTCAAAATGGCGGTGCCTGACCCTCGAGCCTAATTTAGACAAGGCCCCGGAAGACGCTGAAACCCTGAAAAGGGGGCCCGAGGGCAAGGGAGCCCCCATATGGCAAAGTAGCTGCGTGACGAGGCCGCGGTTCCAGCAGCGTTGCTGGAGCTCACCCGGATATCACGGACCGCTCTTCTTCGGCTGCAGCAAAATGGCGGCCTCCTCTGGGATGCGGGAAAGGAGTTCATGGTGTCCCCGGAGGAATGGATAACGCAAATCGCCTGAACATACCGGCGGAACAAGCAGCTGAGCCCCGATTACGGCGGGCATTTCAGATAAACTTGTGTGAGTAATTGGACCGTCTTGAGCCCGGGAGTAAGCGGCTGCTACCCCCTTCCCCTCCCCATGGCACTTCAATAGCCCCCTACTGCAGCAGGCTTGAAGAGTTACCTCTTTTGTGGCCACAACAATGGAGCCTGGCTGCTAGAAAGGTACCTGCTGGAAACGGGGGTATGCCAGAAGTTTGCAGGGCATGAACCCCCACCGCCTGGGCCACACTACACGTGACAGTCTACCAAAAGATTCCATCTGGTGTAGTGTCCTGGTGAGAATACACTCGAGGAGGATGCCTGACTCCAACATGGCGGCTGTGCGAGCCCCAATCACCAGGAAACAGTGGTCGAGGGATCCCAGAATACCCGGGTGCCTGACCTCAACTATACCCCACTTTTGAAGCCCTTTCTCCACCCACCTCCTTTTCGCTCCACCGGACTGCAGCTAATAGAGACGCCCCTCCACCCACTCCGGACTCCATGGACTGGCTCATCGAGCGCACACCATCGAGGCTAGGGGTGCTCCCCACCATCCTCCCCCACCTGGCTCTCCCATCAAGACATAAATTATGGGATCTTCCTCTGACCATTGAGACCTAGCTAGCTGACCGATGCCCTGTGGAGCCACCTGTTTAGCTAAAGAGGAGATGGGTTGTGGACTTCCCCCTCGGCCGTCACCTACCCAGCCGGACTTTGGGCAGTCCTTCTTTCGTCTCGCCGTCGTATCTCCCCCTTACCCATTTACCCTACCCTTCTACGCTCCATTTAACACCTCTTCCTATGTTCTTTAAATGTTTTTAACCGAGACCTTGCCATTTGGCCGATGCCCGGTGGAGTTACCTAATAGCTAAAGAGGAGAAGGGCCATGGACTTCCCCTTAGGCCCTCACCTACCCAGCCGGACTTGGGGCAGACTTTCCTTCGTCTCGCCGTCATACCTCCCTCCTACCCCTTCACCCTACCCCGTTCCCCTTCTACACTCCAGCTATCTCATCTCCTACGCTCTTTGAATGTTTTACTAGTAACTTATGCAATGTTGTAATTGATGTAACTGATATCATTTTGTAACTTTGTGGAACCTCATGTAAAGCGCTCTGATACCTACGGGTATAGCCAGCGCTATATAAAACTCATTAAATAAATAAATAAATAAGTGACAAAAAACTCAGCCAAGCTATACGGAGGGTTTGTCCTGCGCTGTCAAATCCAGTGCGAACTGCATCCCACACAGTGCAAGAGGGCGTTGCTTCTTTCTGCTGCTCGAGTAGAAGTTCTACTCGAGTGGCAGCTTCCTAAACACAAACGGAAGGTTTCTCAACACGAGCGGTAGAAACTATCCGTGACCGCCCGTTTTGAAAAATCTCGCTGGCAAGTGGTCTAGTGTTGGAATTTACTCGTTCATGCTTGCCAGCTTACCGCTGGAGAGCGCGACCGAGGAAAAAACTCTACTCCGCTCCATGGAGTTTTTCGGAACTCTACGAGCTCTGCATAGTGCGAAAATCTCTGCAAACTCCGAGAACGAAGTGGAGTTCACCGCCCAGGCCTACCAAGAATTGCCAGCATTATGTTAGGTCCACTATTATGATAGGATAGGAAATGGTACCATCATGCTGTAGATGAACAGAATATGCTTACAACTAGCATTGTTATGCCACGCTCGGCTATATGTCAAATGTGGGCACCATAAAGCCATGAGTGTCCCACAATTTCCATAGAATTACTGCCTTAATGCCAAGAATTATCACCCTATGTCTGGGCAAGCATTACAGTAGAATCAGTACTTTCAAACAATTGGTATTCAAAATATGCAAACAATTACCAACTTTATACCTGGGACAGCACTATGATAGCCAATACCTTTTTTTGAGCAAATAAGGGGAGTAGACTTTGGGTCAGCCTCCTTCAGTTATTGCCTTTCAACAGTGTCATTCATATGACATCTGACATATTAGAAGTATTTCCATCTAAATATCATGCTGTTGGGTGTCAGGGAAATTTCTTTCATTGTAATACTTAAACTGCATTGCTTTCAGGAGCAACAACAACAGGCATGGATTATTGGTCAACCCAGAAGCCATATCTCCACACTAAGAGCAGCATACATAATTATGTTTGCTGGGTCTTGTTTTTCAAAAAAATAATATTTTTGTGCACAGGGATGCTAAATGAAAAATACAAAGTATTACATTATTAAAATACATGCAAAGGATTATTCTGTATTTACATATGTATCCAGATCATACTTCATGCAAGCATTTCTTATGCAGCATTTGTCTCTAATTTAATTTTCAGTGCTCATGAACAGTTTTGAATCCTCTTTTTATGTTCACAAGAGTAATCTTTACTCTCTCTTTTCTTTTTATGTTCCAGCTCCTAAATACTTTACACTAATGTGCAAGCAGAGATAAAATAAGTCTCAGTTGGCCATGCTAGTTTTTTGCATACCCATCTTGAAATTTAAGATCTGGGTCAGCGACTATTCTTTAATAAAGCTGTTGCACCACACTAGGAACCAATGTATCAGAAAATGGGGGGGGTTAAGTTTTTTTCCAGAGGGTGCCTCACTAATTCTGGCCTCTTTGTTTTCAGTTTCTTTTCAGGGAGATTGTATTTGTTTTGGGCGGGGGGCGTAAATGGGCTATTTATGAGCTTAATTTTTTCGAGTGGTGTTTGATTTAGGTGCCTTTCCGCAAGGCACGCAGGAAGTTGTGTGTTCCTTTGCTGCTGAATTTTCCTACGGTACCAGTGTACTCCAGAGAAAATTCCTAGCCCTTCGACCATCGATACATCAACAAGGAATTAACTCTGGCCTTCTAGATCCCACAGCGATACTAGGGAAAGTAGACCAAAGAACACAGAAATTTCTTAACCCTCAGGAGCTAGATACCTTTCTGGAAATGATGGACCGATATTCAATGGAAGTTCGCCATCCGTACACAGAGGGAGTGATTCCTCAATGGATCTGCTCCAAGATACTCTGGAAGTTTCCAAGTCAGCACCCACCTAATTCCACCTAAGATACATTCATAGAGAATTTCTTCAAGAAGATGCCCCCTCTCAGTATAGAGACAAATCCAGATTCCGCTGAAGACTTGATATCCGATTTCCTGCCAATCCACCACAAGATATTGGCAGATATGTTATTCCTCTGCTGTGCTAATGGTTTTCATTACAGATGTATGTCGGAACCATGCAGGCATTTTTGCTGCATGACTTTACAACATGGTCCAAATCCCGATCGCGTCTTTACAACACTTTCCATTACCCCGCAATTCATTTGACTACTTGCCTTAGGGAAAGCATTAGAGTTGGAACAGTATAATTTACTATTCCAACTCCAGTCCGTGCAACACTAGGGAAAGGGTTGAACTTAAACTCCAATATGAATACCACAATGCTTCCCCTTAAGGCAAGTCATTGTAATGACTTGCAGGGTAAATGAACGCGTTGTAAAGACGCGTTCGTCACTTGAACCGCGTTGTAAAGGCACAGCTTTAAAGGGTTCTAACAGTAATGGGCCACGCACAAGTTGTGATCAGAGGTGACTGGAATTCAACAATGGATCCAATGCTAGATCGGTCAGGGCAACCAGACTTTCAAAACAATACAGATAGAGGACTATTCAAGGACCTAATGTCAGATCATGCGTCTTTGATCCATGAAGATTTCTTCATTCTACAGATGAAGATTATACTTTCTTGTATTGCACGCATGGCACAGAATAGACTATATAATATGATGATGACACTCAACTTTACTACAAAATCAAATCACCCAATGACATTCTTCATCTTAATGATACACTGAACAAGTTACAATACTGGTTTTACACAAATCACTTAAAGCTAAACCCCATCAAAACAGAAGAAATTATTTTCTCCCCCAAAAATAACCACTTTAAATTGCTCTCTTGCTCTATCCAGGTCCGTATAATCCCTTGGCTGCTTCCTGGACAACAACATGTCAATGAACAAGCACATCAAGAATACAGCAAAAGGCGTGCTGTACTCACTCAAAATCATCAAGAAACTTAAACTATTTATTCCTGATGATGATTTCAAGATTGTGGTGCAATCTTTGGTCCTCTCCAAACTAGACAATGGTAATGCCATTCTCACTGGGACGCTGAAAACTCACCTCACCCCCCTCAGAAGAGTCCTTAACATGGCAGCCCAGCTCATCTCAGACGTTAACCGGTTTGAACACATCACTCCTGCACTCAAGAGACTCAACTGGCTTCCCATTGAAGGAAGACGTACCTAAAAGACTGCATGTATCCTCCACAAAGCCCTTCACTCTCATACACTCAACTACTTAGAAAACAAGCTCTCTAAAGCTGGAACCACTAGATCATTGAGAAGCTCCAATGCACTTCTGCTCCTACCTCCCTACCAAAAAAGTCAGCAATCAGGTTGCGTTCTTTCCCCCAAAAATGCCCCTAGCTTATGGAACTCACTATCGTATGCCCTTTGATGCAACCCTTCCTTCCCTTACTTCAAGAGAAACCTGAAATTCCTCCTCCTCAACAAATACTTTAACTCTTAGTTTACGGAACTAGGTTAATTATTGACTGATCAGATCTTGACACTTAGCCTTAAGCGGCTGTTTATGTGCTTACACTGTCTATTGTTCATCTTGAACTGTATCTCTAGTTGTTGGTTACTCTACTATCACTTTTCATGTGTACCATTATCCATTGAACTCTCGCCTCATATGTTCTTCACATAACTGTTTGACTGTATTCTATCTCAATCATGTGAAGCGCTCTGACACCTTCGGGTCTAGCTAGCGGTATATAAAAAAAAAAAAAAAAAACTTTCCTGAAACAAATCAGCATTTTCCCTAAAATTTTGAACTGTATTATCGGATTTAGCTGTGTGTTGGATCACACCCGATCAACTTTCAAATTGACCTGGGCTTCTCGTTTCCGACAGACATGACTTGAAGGATAGACACCCTCACGTATGAACAGCCAAAAGAAAGAAAACTCCTATACATTAAGGTTTTTTCTAGATATTAATACGAAATCAGTATCCTCTCTGCAAACTCTCTGGGCAGCAGGAAGATTAGCTATGCAAGGCCTATTGATGAGCGACGCCTCTATAATGCTTATAAAACAGTTGGAAAAGAAATTGTCATTGGAGCTAGAGATTCCCAGACTTCATAGGCTGTACCATTCTGGCTCTATGGATGAGAATTTGTAAATGCTGACAAGGAAGAAATATGAGTTGAACATTGTACTCAAGCAACAGGCTGAGCAAACTCTCCACTAACATATTCAGAGCTATTATGAGCAAGGTAAAAAATTGTCTGCCTCCTCACACTGCAGCTGAAGAAAAGAGAGGGAAAATCGGTGATCCCAGCATTGTGCTACTTTGCACACCTATCCCCAAGATATCTCCAAAGCATTCGCTATCTTCTACACCTCCTTATGCATATTGGAAGCCATGGCATATGATGCCACAGAAGTAAACGGCCTCCCAATTTCGGGTACATCCCCAGGTGCACGGGCCAAACTGGATTTTTGATGAAGAAATCGCAGAAGCGATAAGTTTGATGTCCACCAGGAAGGTGCCAGGTTAAGATGACTTCTCATTGGAATACTATCAGATAACAAATACTCAATTCCACTTCTTGTGAAAATGCACTTGGAAGGTTTCCATGCATAATTTAATTTTCCTTCCTTCCCAGAATGGTAAAACCAACATGCCAAGATTGGCCAGGGATAAACTTCATACAACTGCTTCCGGTGGTCTTCAACTACCGAAGATGGAACCATATTATGCGGCTCGACATTTATCACAGGTGGGCCAATTTACTGCTGACATGAAGGTTTGGACTGGTTAGAAATCAACAACCACCTACAGAACAGTGCAGTAGGGTAACAATATATCTGCTTGCATCTGCAGCAGTTACTAATGCAATGCAGATTTGTGATTGGTCTGAGCGCCATGGTTCAGCACTCAGATGGGGACTTGGGGCCTGTGCATGTTCTCCGCGCAGGCTGTAATGCAACCTGTATGGAGAACATGTGGGCCGGCCAAACAGTCATTGAGCACTTGGAGTGGGCAAATCACTCCTCCCCTGTCCTGCTATGGGAGCAGAGCAGCCCCACCTGCCTGCAAAGCAGCACGGAAACATAAAACGATAACAACTTTGAGTTATTATCATTTTATGTTTCCTTTATTTACAATGCTTAAAAGCAGTGGGATGACGCTCCTCCGCTTTAGTGGAGGAGCCGTGTTACAAATGGGGTTTCTAGTTGGCTAGAGTATACACCTAAGCCAGGCAGAACTCACCACTCCAGTCAGGGTAAGGGGATTACACACCCAAGATAACCCCTGCTCACCCCCTTGGTAGCTTGGCAGAGCAGTCAGGCTTATCCCAGGGGCAATGTGTAAAGTGTTTGCACAACACACACACCAGCGACACACTAGGCACACCACAAAAGAGACTGCACACAAGGTTATAAAAAATAGCCTTTGTATTATATACACATAAAAATACATTAGACCATCAATCACCGCATAGCATGTAAACCACATTTAGACCACATAACATAAATTACTGCACCACTCGGCACTGGTCATAAAGGTGCACATAAACCACCTAAAACTGCATTTATTTAAAACCATGTGGCATTAGGCACTTGTCATAGAGGTGCACATAAATACCTAAGATTGCATTTACATAAAACACGGTGCCACTAGTCTCTTGTCATAAGGATGCACCAAACATATTTGCCATAAGGCAGTTGTGACAACACCACACTTGGGACCATTAAGCCAATATTTATACGTGGCTCACGTTATCACGCCTTGTGAAGGACACCATCACTGTGTACACCATATCCTCCACCTTTGCAGTGAGACCCCGTAGGCCACAGGAGCACCTACGCGCCTACTGGGAATAATGCAGTAAATCTTCCCAGCAGGGGCCTACGTCGAGGTCTCTTCCTGCTCCACTTTTCAATCATCGAGTGCCCCTGAAGTGCGTGTCCACCATGAGTGGCAGCTGCCCGTGATGGAGCTGAGGGGCAGCTGCTGCCAGAAAGGAATTGGCTTTGTCCACTGGGGAGACCACGCCGGGCCCCTGCCCACCAGAATGAAAGGAAAGGGGGTCGCTCTTCCCCAACACGTATGCTCACTAGGGAGGCCTCATTGTGCCCTCCCCTCCTTACCCACAGCTCCACACAGCTGCCCGCAAGACTGCTGCGCAGCAGGAACGAGGTCTGGCTGACCCACACAGAAGGCAGGACAGTCGCTGGTCCTGAGTCCTCGTGGTTTCCTGGCCTCACCTGTTTGCCGGCGGGCCTCCTCTGATGCTCCCAGCAGCTGTCATCAGAGTTCCTGGCCTCAGTTTCCTGGCAGCGGCTACAGATGACTCCAGTGTGCCGGTCTTCTTCCTGGTGGGGGGACGGCCTATTGCAAACCCTGGGATGGCTGGCCACACCCCTTGGAAACGTCGGCGTTGCTCAGCAAGGCTTCCTTTCTCCATGTAGCCTTCATGGTTGGTGCCAGGCACAACGTTGCCCACGCCAGTTCTCAAGCAGCACGCGGCCACATCTGCAGAGCCCCAGCTGTAGTCTTTATTGGTACAGCACGGCATGGGCAGGCAACCAGCATGGAACTTCCTAATGACAACAGCACTTTTAACATGCGCTGATCAGGGAGCAGAGCAAAAAGCGTTCTTCCCTTCCTGAAAAATAAAGAGTTCAACATGCACTGGGTACTTCTTCAGGTCCTCCTCAGCTGGAAGGGAAATTAAAGTGCTCCCCTCGCGCTTTGCCAATATAAAGCACTCCTTGCACCTTTTAAAATATAAGGGATGAAGAACAGGCCAGTCCTTCCCCTGCGACTTCCTTGTGAAATCCAGCAAGGATCTTTCCACAAAGTCTTTTGTGTCCCTCAGACTTCTAACAGGAGGCCAGCACATGGAAGCCCTTGGAGATTCATCACAAGAAGGATACCACAGCAGGGCAAAAAGAGTCAGTCCTTTTCCTCCACCACAGACAGAAGCAGCAACTGCAGGACAACCACACACAGCACACTGTAAAGGAGCAGTACTCCTCCTTACAGCTCTCCAGCTCTTCTTCTTGGCAGGGTCCTCTTGTTCCTGGAAGTAATCTAAAGTCTTGGGTTTTAAGTGTAATACTTATACCCCAAAATGTCTTTGTTCTCTTTTTGGCAAGGGTCTCTAAACCCATTCCAAACCAATTCTGCATTCACTGGTGCAGCATGACCACAGGGGGCAGAGACAGCATTGTGCAAAAGGAGACACAGCCTATTCATTTGTAATCACAACTCCTTCCCCTACTCTAAATGCAGACCAGGTCTATTCAGGACTGCGATGCGTCACCCAGGCAAGGCAGGGCACACCTCAACCCCCCCAGTGACTGTCTAGTGTGGATGCACATCTCAGCTGCTGTCACTCACACACCAGAAGCTGAATACACAAACAGCAAGAGCCACACAGAATAGTGAAGTAAGAAAAGGCCCACTTTTCAAAAGTGGCATTTTCAAACACAGGACTTAAAAACCTTCTTCACCAAAAGGTGCGTTAATAAATTCTGAGTTCCTAGAGTCTAAACGTAATTTTCCTATCTTGTCCCTATTGCAAATTACACATGTAAAATTGTTACTCTGCAACTCCAATGATTAGCCAATGGGACAGATAGCTTTTCAACAGTGAAAGTCCAGCCCGAACTGCCAAGCCATTTCTTCCCTGGACCAGAAACAAGCATTCGGTTTCATAACCTTCATCAGCCAGGCTATCTTGAATCCAGTGGCAAAGTGAGCAAGAGACCCACGTCTGGGCATACCCTGCCAACTTAGTGCGAACAAAGCAATACCAAAGGGGATAATGGACGGAGCGTTTGAACAAATCAAACACTCACCCCAAGTCAACTGATCTGGGTTTAATCCATCATCATTCTTTAGCTCACTCCACCACCCCAGTTCAGACATGGCCATATGCAAATCAGTCTGACCCTGTGCCTCATGGGAGCAGTCCAGCCCGAACTGCCAAGCCATGTCTTCCCTGGACTGGAAACAAGCATCCTGGGACCGGTTTCGGGTTCATAATCCTCATCAGCCAGGCTATCTTGAATTCAGTGGCAAAGTGAGCAAGGAACCCACGTCTGGGCATACCCTGCCAACTTAGTGCGAACAAAGCAATACCAAAGGGGATAATGGACGGAGCGTTTGAGCAAATCAAACACTCACCTCCAGTCAACTGATCTGGGTTTAATCCATCATCATTCTTTAGCTCATTCTACCACCCCAGTTCAGATCCGGTCCTAGGATGCTTGTTTCCAGTCCAGGGAGTTCAGGCTGGACTGTTCCCATTGGGCACAGGGTCAAGACACATTTGCATATGGCTGGGTCCAAACTGGAATGGTATGGTGAGCAAAAAAACGATGGATTTAGGCCCAGATCTCTGTACTGGGGTGAGTGTGTGACATTGTTCTGCATTCTGTCCATCAATAGTTCTTTTTACAGAAAAATAGGAGGCAAAAGGCAAAACATTTGGAGATGAACCTGGCAAAAGGGCCAGGTCTAACAAGCTGCTGCTGAAAAACAGACTGATGCTACCTGGCTGATCTGTAAAGAACAGGGAATCAGGTGTTCAAAGAAAACTCCTAGATTTCTGTCTGAGAGAGCAGACAAGGGAAAGGGTCTGAAGTCAGTTGACCACAAGGTTATAGACCAGATGGAAGTAAAGTTACCAAATAAGAGGACCTCAGTCTTTTCCCCTTTCACATTTAGACAGTCCTGCTGCATCCATCTGGCATCCTCAGACATACAGCTATTGAAAGTAGTCAAAGCTACATTGTCTGAGCTTGAGATGACAATCTGTGTCATTGGCATAAGATATAATGTCATATCCCTAAGGTCTGACAAGAGCAGCCAAGGGTAAGACGTAAGAATAAAAAAGTGTAGGGCTAAGTCAGGAGCATTGTGGGACTCCTCAATTTACATCTTTAGGCAAAGAACAGAATGGGGGTAGTGAAAAGTTTTGGTATCTAGCCATTAGGATTGAGAATAGACATGTGAGGGCTGATTAAGATGCATAGGAGAAACAGAATCAATATAAATAGAGGATGGGAGACACTGTCAAATCCAGTGACGAGATTCAAGAGGACCAAAGCAGCCTAGCCTCCATCTGTGACTGAGCATACTTTGTGCTGTGGGCACGGTAAAACTCTGTACTGAATCTGGAAGAGAGTGAACTTAAAGGTAGTTGGGTAGTTGCTGGTTAATAACCTCTTCAAGAAGTTTGAATGGGAAAGGAAGCCCAGCAATGGTTTGATAGTTACCGAGAATAAATGGATAAGCATTGGCTTTTCTGAGAAGCAGGCTTCCAATTATCGGGATGGGGGTTCACTGTAGACAAGTGGTGTACAAGTCACAAATAGAAGAAAGAATGTCATCTAATGAAAATATGTGTGGAGGACACAGACCCAGAATTGTTTGTTTGTACACTGTTGATAATGGATACATATTCTAAGGTCATAACAGCCTGCATGGACAGATACAAGTTGCTTAACAATGATGTATGAATTCTATAACAGCCACACCCGCTCTAGTCTGGGCTGGAACACAGTCAACTTCAGACCTACTTTCGCCTTGTTCTGCCTCATCAGTGAGATGTAGCTTCTGTCCTATGGCATGGGGTGGAACACATGTCTAGGGACACATACCTACATCATCTAGCAAATCTTAGGACAATTTAAGTTTTGAATCATCTAAACATGGTTCAAGGTGAAGTTGTATGTAAGTTGTTCAAGAAGGGCAATGTTCCAGTGTAATGTAGAAAAACAATCTGTTTTCCCAGTCTTACATCCCTAAACAATCATGAATACTATGCATTGTAGAATGTTGCCATGTTTGGTGATGTCAGATGGAGATTTGAGATGTATTGTGGCATCATTCATTGGATACCTCTATTAAATACTCTGGATACCTCCGACGGTGTGTGGTACGGTCCTGCTTCTTTTTCAAGTGACTGGTCAGGGAACCACCTCCTGATGTACATAAAATTACTATTGACACAAGGGCGTATTTGTTCAAAGGTGTTTACTGGGTATGTTCTTTATTCCACGTTTGGCCCTTAGGTTACTGCCACAGCAGGAAGGTCCTGTTAGGGTCCATTCTCCACCAACTGTAATCAACTCGCAGGCTCCCCCAGCACACAGACACCAAGATGCATAGCATAATCACATTCTCACAGCATCCATCCTCAACATTCACCTGCATGCCTACTCATCAAATGAACACAGACCCATCTTATCATTATAGTGAAGGAATTCCCTCCCCATCTGCCAGCTCCAGGACTGTCACCACATCACAGTAACTCTGTATACAACTCTTTGACTACTTCATGAACAAAATCTGCAACATCTACAATACCTTTGCACCCCAGCTGGACACCTCTACCTTTAAAGCCCTCTACTTTGCTGACATAAACACCTTGGAAACCACACCGACTTGCTGGCCAGAGATCACAAGAATGGAAACCACTACCACCATGTGCTTCATCCACTTGCAGCCCCTTTGGACACCTGTCCACACTACATCTTTGCCAAAGAACTTGACCCCATCTGCATAGCACTCACACCCATCCTTAATGCCTCACTGTCTGCTGCTGCTTCCCTGATGCCTGGTAACATGCCATAGTCCCATGGCCCTACTTCCATACCCACCCAGTGAACTTGAGAAGCTCATCAATGCCAGACTAGCCAAGTACCTTAACGTGAACAACCAAATGGACCCTTCCCAATCTGGATTCATACCCAACCCCAGCACAGAGGTGGCCCTCATCATCATCGCCACCAACATCCACCTCATCATGGACAAAGGAGCTATAGAATCACTCATCCCACTATATCTCTCAGCAGCATTCAACACCATCTCCCACCCTATCCTCATCCAATTCCTCCACTAGACCAAATTTGTGGCACATTTCTGGCACATTGTTGGATCAGCTCTTTTCTCTCAGTACACACCCAAACAATCAGTATAGCCCACTACACATTAAATAACTCCAACATGATCTTCAGATTCCCACAATGGTCCTCCCTGAGTCCCACTCTCTTCAACATCTACATGACCCCCCTCACCAGCATCATCTGCTCCCATGGATAAGCACTGCTCCCTACCTATTCAATGCTGCCAAGACCCTGTGTATCATGATTGCCAGCCAAATCTCCGTGACCGATAAAGTCAACTCTGTCGCCACCACCTACTTCCACACCCGCAAAATACTCAGGAATTTCTTTAAATAGATCCCTTTTGGCACCCATGGATCAATCACGCAAGCCCTTGTGACCAGCGAGCTTGTATTTGGCAATGCGGTCTATGTGAGCATCGCTGCCCAACTCCCCAATAGACTCCAAGTAATAAAAAACACAGTTACTTGACAGTCTCAAACTCCCACATTGCACCCAAATATCTAATCACCTCCAGGAGGATGTATGACGTTACAACGCGTGCTGTTACAACGCGTGCTGTTACAACGAAACTGTTACAACGCAAGTGGATTTACAACGCATGCCATTACAACGCAAGTCTTTACATCGACTTGCACTAGATGGCGTGCTAACATTAAAAAAGTGTAATTTACTATTCCAACTCCAGTCCACTTAACAGTAGGGAAGGTGTTGGGATAGTAAACTACACTATTTGTAATGTTAGCACGCCATCTAGCGCAAGTCGATGTAAAGACTTGCGTTGTAATGGCATGCGTTGTAAATCCACTTGCGTTGTAACAGTTTCGTTGTAATGGCAGTGCGTTGTAAAAGTTGCGTTGTAAAGGTTGTTCCCCCCTCCAGGACTTCCACTAGCTCCCAATCTAACAGGCCCTTTTCGCACTCCTCACACACACCTACCAGGTATTTCACAACCAGAAAAGCGAATCAAATGAAATCTACGGTCCATAATCCTCTTAGTCCACCTGCTGAGCAGCACTGGTAAAAAATAGTTTCTTAGCTGAGCTGAGCATTTCACAATGATTCATGAAAGTTGGCTTATTGTCGGCAAATATGAATCTGGCAAGAAAGGTGGATTCATGCTGTAAGTAAAATGCATGTGGCGTGAATATAAAATGCATGTGCCGCAAATATAAGTTTCATAGCTGCTTCTGTGGCTTTCAGCTTATGGAATAGCAGGTGGTAAGGGCATGTCGGACCTCAAAGACGAGGCAGACCGAAAATCCGCCAGGAACTACAGCGATGGTGGACCTTTGCTGTGCTCTAAGTAATGTTAGTGTTTCAAAAGACAAGGGAACCCAATAGGCAATTGGTCAGAGACCTTGGGTGCGTAGCTAATTTCTAAAGACAGGGGTCACTAGACAGTTTTAAGGATATTCAAGGTAATTAATATAGGCTAAATAGACTCTATATTCTTTGTCCAGCCTGACAGAATTTAATATTCAATAGGTACATGAAAAGGATTACATACAAAATTCAAGTGGGACACAGCCCGCGTCCTACTAACACAAATAGACAAAACAACAATTGGGGAGGGGTTCAGGCAAGGGGAACGAGTCTGCATAACATAAAATATAGCAGACTTGATTTGCGTGGAGACACCATTGCACAATAGGTTACACACTATGTTACATGCATATGGTGTACAAATTGTCAACGGTGTTTCGATCCCTGGGAAAAATTAGGGGGATCATCTTCATGGCATTATGGAATTCATGCCTATATACAAATAGCTCAGAACAATACAATATTGTGTACATTAAGCAGTTGTTGCTACATTCGGCGTAAACCATGGAATTAAGGTTAGAGGGAGAGAAGGGAAATACATGTGATTACTAAGGGCAATGTCAGACCATACATAACAGAAGAAAATTGTCTATGTGGTGACAACTATGGAAGATTCGGTGGGTAAAATAGTTGCGTGGGTAAAAAGGCCATGTAGAAAATTAAGGAAGGCTAAGGAGCGATAATGGAAAGAATTTATAAGGGACAGAGAAGAGCCAAGTAGCAAGAGATTTGCTGTGGCAAATAATATGTCAAAGGGTTATAGGCCGTGCTTGTTACGACATAGTGCTTGTGATACTAGGGTGAAGGGCTGTACGGGGTGTGCTGGCAGGAGATTCTTACCGGGGTAGAGCCAGTATATGTGCAACGAACGACGAGGCGGGGTTGCTTGGCTCAATTCACTTGTACAGTTTCCATTATCGCTCCTTAGCCTTCCTTAATTTTCTACATGGCCTTTTTACCCACGCAACTATTTTACCCACTGAATCTTCCATAGTTGTCACCACATAGACAATTTTCTTCTGTTATGTATGGTCTCTGACATTTCCCTTAGTAATAAAATATAGGGAAACATGAAAGAAATTCATAAAAATACTATAAGGATTAATAATTAATTTTTTCATTATTCATATTATGAAAAAAGATTCATGTAACACATTACATTCAATTTTGTTTAAAAAAAGATAAATCAACAAATATAAAAACTAGTTCAACATAAAGTTAAAAAGTGGCAGCTTTTGAATAATTGATTATTCAAAAGCTGCCACTTTTTAACTTATTTAGCCCGGGTCAGACAGATACCTTCATTACCAGGCATTTTCAGATCAGAATTTCAACTAGCAGTGCATCACTCCAGGCCTCTGGTTTCTTTGCCATCTCTGTCTAGTGTACAGCTGGTCAACTCTACTGCTGATTACCATTTCACTCCCGAACCTTTCGTAGTGGCAAGTTCGAAGACGCAGTCTTGAAAGGCAGAAATTAGACTGCCATCATCCTGAGGCTTGGTGATGTGTCTTCTTGTAAATCAGGAGGCATGCACCATTTTAGAGTGTGGGTTGTATTCTATCCCCTCAATTCTGCCAATTGAAATGAAATATCACAAAATGGAGAGGCTATTCTATCTTAATCTCTGTTTTCTTGGCCGGAGTTACTTATGCAGCTTCATGAACCAGCTCTTCCATTAAGAACCTGAGAGTCTATACTGACCATCAACTCTTTAGTGATTAGTTAAAGATAGTGGTATTGATCATAGGTGTCCTAGGCGCTCAAAGGGAAATTCACATTTGTAAAATATCATACACTTAATCTGACGGTGCTGTAAGGTATAGAGAAACCACCAACTCTACACAGAAGAGCAAAAGCTCTACGTAACAGTTCAACAAATCCCCAGCACTCGTATTAATCAAAGTTTCAAAACAGTTATGACGTGTAAGTCAGAAACAACAATAGCAATAAGATTCTTGTGCGAGGTTTGGTTTTCCTTGTTCTTTATTTTCAAGGCGACATCCTAGTCACAGCCAACACGTGTTTCGTCGTGTAGGGGCATTAACCCACGACTTCCTCAAGGCTATTTTCTATTCAATTGGTACCTTGCGAGCCGAGTGCAGCTGTCCGTGGAAATCGAAATCCACGGACAGCTGCACTCGGCTCGCCGGCTCGCCGGACACTTTTAGATGGGAATTGAAAAGATAACATGAAACCAACTGACTAATTGGCTCAGCGCAATACTTACGCTTTACTGGCTAAGGAACGAAGAAATTTTGAATATTCCAGTCGTGGATTTGACCCCTATGTGGTCTGGAATTTTAACCACATATTAAAGGTACCAATTGAATAGAAAATAGCCTTGAGGAAGTCGTGGGTTAATGCCCCTACACGACGAAACACGTGTTGGCTGTGACTAGGATGTCGCCTTGAAAATAAAGAACAAGGAAAACCAAACCTCGCACAAGAATCTTATTGCTATTGTTGTTTCTGACTTACACGTCATAACTGTTTTGAAACTTTGATTAATACGAGTGCTGGGGATTTGTTGAAACATCAACTCTTTAGTTCCCAAAATTACGGCACAAGTGTCCCGAAATCGTCTTCCATTCTTGGGCTCAATGAAAAGAGCTGCATTTATGAAGGCTATCATTTTATTTTGTATGGCCTATGACAACGTCCTTCATGTCAAGATAACTGCTAGACAGATTTACATCTTCCAGATGGCACAAGATGAAGCTATGTGATTGATTTACAGAGTGAAGAAACCACATAATGTTGTGCTCCATAGAATTAAAGATACTATGTCTGGCCCATAAAGCTATTTCTAACAAAGGCGATTTGTGCCTTGAAAAGTCATTAGAAGATACTGCCCCAGAAGACATTTGAGATATCCAGCTCCAATGAGACCTATGTCTCTGAAATACTGTAAAAGTGGAGCCTTCTTTGCCATCTTCGTGGTTTTCCTATGTTACATATTGCCTTTGGAGAACTAGGCAACTGAGTAACTGTTAAAAACCAGCCATTTCTAGAAAATGTTTAGCTACGGATGAGTTACTGCTTTACCGGGTGATGCTGTTCTTTGTACAGTGGCCAACACTCTAAATATATACATATTCTCCATAATATAACACCAGAACGTTAATCTATATTTGCAATAGGACATGCTTACTTTTCTCCTTTGTGTTGTACTCCTCTGCAAGTTTCCCCTTCCTGTAGATATTCTACCCATCGGTGTCTTCTCCTACTAATATTCTATCTCATGTGGCCTTCTCTTTTTACTCACTCCTTCACATCTTCCCTGTCCTATGGTTCTCCCCTCCCTCTCTTTGTCTTTTAACTCACTTTTCTCCTCTGCCCTCTCTTCCATGCTTTTTTTGTCATTTCTCCTCCACTGGGTTGTCTGTCTTTTAACCCTTCCATATTACTCGTCTCTGTATCACCTGTTTTCCTCTCTCACCCCCTCTTTCTCATGTCTCTTTATCATCACCGCTACCTTTTCCTATCAGTTGTTTCTTGATTACATATATATCTCTTTATTATCTCTTTCACCCTTCTGCCCACTCTTGCTCAGCTATCTCTCACTGACATAATCATGTAATTACCTCTTTTCTACCTCTTCTCCATACCTGTCTCTTTATTTCATGCCTGTCCCTTTATCAACTCGCTATCTCTCCCCACCCCTTCTGCTCTTTCTAACCTGTCTCTGTATCTCCATGCTCTCTCGTATCTCTCCACTCTCTCTGCCTCTCTCTCAGTTCTTTCTCATCTGTATCTGTCTCTTGATTTACACTACTCTGTCTCCCCACTGTCTCTTTGTCACATGTCTCTTGATCATGTCCACCATCACTTCTTCTCTCTTTCTCACTCTGCTGCCCCATTCTCACTTTCTGTAGCTTAATCACCTCTTTTTGCTTGTCCCTTTCTTACCTTCCTCTCTCTAACCTGTATGTCTCTTTCTCATCCCTCTCTTTTGTGACTACTTATGCTCTCTCAAGGCTATTGCTTTCTTGGCGTCTCTTTATAACCTCTCTCATCTGTCACCCTTTTTACCTCTCTCAATTGTCTTTTACCTCTCTTCATCTCTCTCAAACGCATGTCTCCTCAGTATCCCTGTCTCTTCTACACTGCAGTACTTTTTTCACTTCTCTCTCTTAATCACCCACTATCTCACTCACCTGTCTTCCCCTCCCAGCCCTTCTCCCTCTTGTGTCTTACAAGCTGTCTCTTTCTCATAACTCATAATATTAGTGTTCTAGCTCTATCACTCCTCCACTTCTCTCCCCTTCTCTCCCCTTCTATCTATAACTGTCTCTCACTTGTCTGCTATCTCTCTCACGTCTGTCTCCTCCACACTGTTATCCTCAGTTGTTCTTCATAACATGGCTGTCTCTTTACCAACCCCCATCTCACTCACTCTCTGTCTCTCTTTCTCTCTCTCAACTATTTCTTTTCTTCCCGCAGTCTCTTTTATACCTTTTTAACTGGCCTCCCCTCTATCGCTCCCCATAGTGTTTCCCCTGTTAATCGCTCACACCTGTCTCTTCTCTGTCTTTCTACCCTCTTCCTTTCCTACCTTCCTGCTTATTTATCACCTGTCTACTTGAATTCTCTGGCAGCTGTCTCTTGCCTATTTCTGTCTCACACTTGTCTCGTCTCTCATCTGCCGTTTTCTCACCTCTCCCACGTCTCCACCTCTATCTGTATGTAACCTGTTCTTTGTAACCTCACACTAATTCTCGCACTTCTCTCTCTTTCTCCCTCTTACCTATGCCTTGAAAGTGTCCACTATTTCTCGTTTGCTTTTCTCCTTCCCTGTGTTGTCTTTACCCTCTCTCACCCTGAGCTCTGCAGAAGTTTCCTTTCTCACTGACCTAAAGAGTCATGGTGGCGCGTTTTCCTGGAGGCCACCTCTGCCAACAATAATTGATTGTGCAAGTTTGTTATGCGTTTCACTGTGCTGGGATATCCCATCCCGAACAGCAGGCTTCAGCCAGGCAGCAGCTGCCATGTTTTGTTTTGCAGCCTTTGCGAACAGGCTTCAGAAGTGGATGGGGTGCCCCCTCCAGAGTAAGGCGACCTGGGGCCCCCCCGCATCGCGGGGGCTGTTGGGGCCTGTGTTACGCCCCTGCACTGGGGACTTTAAAACTACCACGAATGGTGAACAAACCTACTCATGAAGCCGGGCATAAGCTAGATGGTATTTTCACCTCTGAACCAACATTTACAGTAAAATAGGCCCATCCATAATCTTGGACAGACCACTCTATTATTTTGTTCGACCTTAAATCCCCTGAAATACCCGTAGAGGTCACTGTAGGTTACATCAGACAGTCTATAAAGCTTGGAATAAAATTGATTCTGGGAACTTCTTGATTCGGCTTAACAATTTCCAACCTACCATCAACACAAACCGAGAGTTGTCCATTAGACAATATAGAGAGTGGCTTAACACAACTTTCACGTAACAGTTCCTACCTTAAAGAGCTCAGGTGATCGTAAATCATCCTCTGATCCCTGGTTTTCGGAGGCACTGAGGCTAGAAAAACAAAATTGTAGAAGACTAGAAAGATGCTGGAGAGCGCAATATGATGAATTAGAAAAAGAAAAGTATTAAATTAGCATTATTATCATACAAAACCCTGCTAATTAATGAAAAAGGGGCATTCTACTCAAGGCAGCTAGAAAGAGCTAAGAATTTGCACTTCGGGCTGGACTGTTCCCATGAGGCACAGGGTCAGACTGATTTGCATATGGCCATGTCTGAACTGGGGTGGCAGAGTGGGCTAAAGAACGGTGATGGATCAAACCCAGATCTGTTGACTGGGTGTGAGTGTTTGATTGGTTCTGATGCTCCGTCCATCACCACCCCCTTTTGTACCGCTTTGTTCGCCATAAGTTGGCAGGGTATGCTCAGACGGGAGTCCCTTGCTCACTTTGCTACTGGATTCAAGCTAGCCTGGCTGATGACGGCTGATAGCCATAAACCGGTCCTAGGATGCTTGATTCCGGTCCAGGGAAGACATGGCTTGGCAGTTCGGGCTGGACTGCTCCCATGAGGCACAGGGTCAGACTGATTTGCATATGGCCATGTCTGAACTGGGGTGGCAGAGTGGGCTAGAGAACGGTGATGGATTAAACCCAGATCAGTTGACTGGGGGTGAGTGCTTGCAATGTTCAACACTCCGTCCATCATTTCCTTTGGTTTTTGCTTTGTTCGCCATAAGTTGGCAGGGTATGCTCAGACGTGAGTCCCTTGCTCACTTTGCCACTGGATTCAAGCAAGCCTGGCTGAAGACGGCTGAAATGCCAGAAACCGGTCCTAGGAAGCTTGTTTCCGGTCCAGGGAAGACATGGCTTGGCAGTTCGGGCTGGACTGTTCCCATGAGGCACAGGGTCAGACTGATTTGCATATGGCCATGTCTGAACTGGGGTGGCAGAGTGGGCTAAAGAACGGTGATGGATTAAACCCAGATCAGTTGACTGGGGGTGAGTGCTCGCAATGTTCAACACTCCGTCCATCATTTCCTTTGGTTTTTGCTTTGTTCGCCATAAGTTGGCAGGGTATGCTCAGACGTGAGTCCCTTGCTCACTTTGCCACTGGATTCAAGCAAGCCTGGCTGAAGACGGCTGAAATGCCAGAAACCGGTCCCAGGATGCTTGTTTCCGGTCCAGGGAAGACATGGCTTGGCAGTTCGGGCTGGACTGTTACCATGAGGTAACTGGGGTGGCGGAGTGAGCTAAAGAATGATGATGGATTAAACCCAGATCTGTGACTGGGGATGAGTGTCTGAAAAGTTTCAGCGCTCCGTCTATCATCTCCTTGTGTTTGCCTTTCAGCAAAGCACATTTAATTTCTGCGTGCGTCTGCCGCCGAGGTTCAGATCTGATTGTATAGTAATTAATAAACATATTGTTCCCAGGCATAAAAACACATATACAAATGCATTTCAGAGGTTTGAACACTGCACGGAATTCCGGGTCAATACTAAGACGCTGTGTAGAGGAAAACACTGTTAATGTTTGTGTCCAAACGTTTTTTTGAGCATGTTCGGCAATTAGTCGAAACGTCTTTCTGATAATTTCTTATAATTATCCTCAGTGGTTAATAGCAGCTGTTCCGGGTGACAGGTATTTCCGAGACCACTTGAAAGATTTTTGGCGCAAAGGCAAAATGTGCAAGATACAAATGTCATAACAAAATGCTGCAACCCGTCCTTCTTGGGTTTTGTGGCTTGAAACCAATCGATCCATTCCACAAATGTGGGTTTGGCAGTCTGCCTTTTAACCATCTAAGGTCGATAAAATGAGTACTACTGAGTTGGGTTCATCAGTTATTCGGCCAAGATGCCCAGTGACTGCACATGAGCTTTACAAATGCACAATTATACAAGGTACAAATATATGCGCGGTCACAAAATGCACAGAAATAAGTTGGGGCTAATAGTTTGCGTCTCAACTGTCCTTCTCCAATCATCGTTGTTTGATGTTAGCAGACTTTCAATAAATCCTTGTTCTGTGCCTACACCACGTTGGCCCCGCTGCTGACCTGTGCGGAAGAGAGCAATTCGATCAGATACTCCGATGAGTTAATCACCCGTGAATCACGAGGCTGTTGCGAAATGGACCCGGCCTTGTCACACTTCCGGCCCGTGAGACCGTGAAGGAAGTGAAAGAAACAACCACTGTGTTCTTGGCTGGGTTTAATAAGTAGGATTTCAAATATAAATGGTGCCAAAAAGAAAGGGTGTGCTGCGCATAAAATGTATGTGGCTCAATTCATTCTAGTCAAGTCATTTGCCAATTGTAGGCGTTACCAAATGTAACTTCTAAACACTCGCCCGCCCGCTAAGTAAGGCATATCACTGGGTGCCAGACTGGCTAAGTGACCCGTGTGGTGAGGACACCAGCCCCCTGTGAGCTCACAGGTTCTTTCAGATGCTTTGGAGAGGTGAAACTGACTGCCGTGTACCCCCTCTGGTGCTGCTTCAGCCTGAGTGTCCCTCTGGAACAAAGAAACCGAAGGATGTTTCCTCTGGGACACTGCATGCATTTGTTTACGAGGCCGAGGACACTGACAAAATGAAGTAGTCCCAAAAAGAAAGCGATACCGACCTACAGCATAACTATACTGTAGTTGGTCGGTGCTGCTTCCTCCAAAAACAGAAGTGACATATAGGATCACCAACCAACAATAAGCGATATGAGAAAAGCAGCAGGAGAAATGACCCTCAATATTGTATTTACTATAGGTCTTGCGACAGCTCATGCACTGTCTAGGCTCGACCTAAAAATGAAGCCTCCTCCTCATGTCGGTTTCAACACTGTATGCTAGAAATTAACAGCTGGATGAGCAAGCATTGTTTGAAGCTTAACTCAGGCAAAACCGAGATAGTGATCTTTGGCAATCTCCAACCTACATGGGATACCTTATGGTGGCCTACAGAGTTAGGAGAATTGCCTAAACTGGTATCCAAAGCTAAAAACTTAGGAGTTGTCCTTGATAACAAATTGTCCTATTCACATTAAATAAATGCTACTGTTTCTGCTTCCTTCTATTTTATTAAGAAATGAAGGAGAATCTTTCCTTATATCCCGATTAACTCCAGGAGGACAGTTGCGACTGCACTTGTATTATCTAAGTTGGATTACTGCAACGGTTTGTATCAAAATATGCAAAGTCAACACTTAAAAAAATTGCAGATGATACAAATTGCAGCTGCAAGAATGACGATTCTCCAATTATTATGCTTAGAAAATCTCGATTTCATTAAAGACAAACGGAGGCTAACATTTTGCATATACTTCTATTTGCTGCCCCAACATTCAGCGCTTTAAAGAACATTAATACATCATAAACATATAGAATGTTTGTGAAGACATATAACTATTCAGTGCACAGGGCTATCTTCCTCTTTAAGCTGCGAAACATACAAGGATGAAAGATATCCATTTCTGGTAGTACGAAAAAAGCAGAAGTTCTGCAAACCATCTTGTTACAGATCTCAATCCTAGGTGGAATTATCTAAAATAAGAATAAAAGAAATTGTAAAGTAAAAGGAAAAAAAGCACTGGATGTTAAACATATTAGAATATTAAACGTTATGAAATTTACAAACATAAAATTTAGTACATCTTCTCCCCTCATAGGGTGAGGGGGGTGGGATAATGTTAGCCTCTGTTTCTTTTTAATTAAATCAAGTTTCTCTCAGCATAATAATTGGAGAATCGTCATTTCATTACAATACCTGAGGCTACCATTATGCATGTTTAATGCTGTTGAGAGCTACACCGCTGACATGCTCTATTGGTCTTAAATACAATTTTGCAAAGGTGTTAGCGTTTGACCAATCAGCTCTTCTAAGAATCTCCGTAAGGGATCCTCTTGATCAATAAACCTTACTAGAGAGTGGGCTCCAAATCTAGACAGGTCTATGCCAGCCTCACTCATCATGATATGTATCCATCTAGCTAGAGTTGCTTATGAGAATGGTTTATGGGGTTTGACATAAGATAAAAGCAGTTGATCAACTCCACTATTTCTAAATTCTGCAATCTTGTTATCAGATTATTTATTAAGGCATGTCGAGATGAAATTGTGGATCTATAAAAATTATTGGTCCTATAAGAGAGACCAGAATTAAAAAGTTTAGCTAAATAATTTGCTATTTGCTGAACAGGGACCTCCACGGGACCCAAATTGCTCTCCAGGCACCAACTGCACCATTTCTTCCACACACCCATATATCTTTTCCTGGTTCCTAGAGCCCAGGATTCATCCAATAAGTTCTTAGCTTCTGATGAAAGGTCTGAATATCTCTTAGGTCTCCTGAAAATCCTCCAGTCAAGAAGGTTCATTTTCCCCTCTAAAACCTAAGGGTGTTCACCTCGATCTGGATCCTGAAGCAGGCCAAGGGATGTTGGAACTAGACAAGGAATATCTATAGCTAATTCCATCACTCCCGGGAACCACACCTGGGATCTCTAGAAGGGAGTCACAAGGATGATACTGCTGGATTCTACTCTCACTTTCTATAGAACTCTCTGGATTAAGGAGAAGGGGGGGAAATGTGTAGGCTCCAAGGCTGAAGAAAAGCGTCTGATGCCGCAGCACCTGGGTCTGGTTGCCAGCAGAAGTAGAATGGAACCTGAAAGTTTAATCTGCTCGCAAAGAGATCTATCAGGATTGAACCCCATAGATCCTGAATCAGAGTGAAGACTTCTGGATGTAACTTCCAATTGCTGGAATCCCTCAGGAATCTTGAGTTCCAGTCTGTCCTCACATTCCAGACCCCCTGGAATAAATTCCGCTTTTAGAATTATTTTGTGTTCCCAACAAAAATATCATATTTGTTGCGCTAAGTCTGACAGTACCTTGGATCTCGCACCTCCTAATTTGTTCATATAAGAAACTGCAGTGAAGTTGTCTCAGTGAATCAGTGTGTTTGAATTCTTTAGAAGGACCTTGAAGCTCATAACTGAGTTCAGGGCCGCCAGCATTTTAAAAAATTTATATGAAGAGATTGTTCCTCTAGGGACCATCTTCCCCTGTCTTTATTTTTCCTAAGCGGGCTCCCCATCCTGTGTTGCTTGTATTGGACTCTATTATAAAGTCTGATACATTCCCGAAAATGGCTCTGTCATTCCATGCACCGAGGTTGTTTAGCCACCAAGTTAGATCCTTTCCTGCATCTGGTGAAAGGAAAATTGAGTCTCCGTACCATAGCCCTTTCCTTAGACCTAAGGACTTTTGTCTCTGTAAATCCCTGTAGTGTAGGGGACCGGGAGATATGGCCTGGATGGAGGATGAGTGGAGTCCCAAAACTCTTGCTAGATCTCTGAGAAGTATTGTGTCTTTGTATAAGACTGACCTCACGTCTTTTTTTATCTTTACAACATTTTTGTGTGGCAAACTCTGGTGGCATAAGACTGAATCTACCTGAAAGCCTAGGAAATCTATCTTTTGAGTGGGAGTCAGAACCGACTTTTCCGTATTTATAATGAAACCCAGGCTCTCCAGGAGTTTCATAGTCATTAGCAAATGCTTTTGTACCTCTAGTCTGTCCTGTGACATAATGAGGATGTCGTTGAGATATATGATTAATCTTACTCCTCTCTCCCTGATGTAAGTGCCCACTAGACGAAGTACTTTCATGAAACACCACGGGGCCGAGGACAAACTGAAGGTAAGGCAAAGGAATTGGTAAAGTACACCCCTACATTTGAAACAGAGATATTTCTGGCTGTCCTTGTCCATGGGAATCGTAAAGTAGGCGTCTTTAAGATCTAGTTTTACTTAACAATCTCCTGACTGTAGAATATCTTGCAAGAGGTGAATACCTTCCATTTTGAAATGCCTGTAAGTTAAAAATCTGTTTAAGTATCTCAGATTTATGACTGGACGCCGCCCTTTGTACTTTTTATTTACCAGAAATATTATACTTACAAAATCTTGGGTAATCTCGTGGTTGCCTACTATTGTTAGAGCTCCTTTGCTTAGCATCTGAGTTACTTCTATGTCTATAAGGGTCAGCTTCTCCTTTTCTAAAAGTAATTCCTTGGGTTCCTTGAGTTGATAAGGGGTTTGCCAAAACTCTATTTTGAATGCATGTAACTATTTCTGAAACCCAAGGGTCATGAGTTATCATTTCCCAATTTTGGGCAAAAAGTCTTAACCTGCCCCCTACTTTTAAGGCTGAAGGAGTAATGGTGCTCACCTTGATATCCTTGGATGGAGGGTCTTGCTCTTCCTCCGTGGTTTCTTGGGGTTCTGCCCCTCTGAGGGTAAAAGTTTGAGCTTTGACGATAACCTCTCCTGTAGTACTGGGGGTTTTGGTATTCCTATTGGTAGAGTTGGAACCTGAAGGATCTACTGATGGCAGGGAGTCCCCGTCTGTCAGCCCTTCCAAAAAGTGAGCGTTAGCCCAAAACCTTGCACATATTGTGCTACAATCTACTGAAGGCTGTGAAGGTTGAAACATATTTACCCAATGTTTTAATAAAGTTTTCTTCAAATAGGAGTCCATTAGTGTGATTGGTTTCCTCCTTTGAAGCTAGTTCTCCCAGCTTTGGATTTATTCTCATCAAGACGGCTTTATGGCTTTCCGTAATAAGGTTGGCATTTGCATTACCTAGCATGCATCAGGCCCTTTGTGCCCATCCTCTTAGGAGCTCAATGTTGACAGGTGTATTCTTGCCTCTGGTATCTTCTGTCATATCCAAGATGCAAGTGCCTAGAATGTTTAAAAATGTATCTTGAGATTGTTTCTGGCATCTCTCAATACCCTTCCTAGGGTCTTTGCCAAATTTGAAAAGAAAACGTATGATCTCGGGGTCTAAAATGGGTGCATTTCACACCTTATCCTCCATGGAGGATCTTGGGCATTTGCTTTTAAGGAGATTAGTGTGTCTTTATCAAGAGGTTTCTTAACCCAAAGGCTTAGGTAATTGGAGATGTGGTCTAATGGCCACCAATCAGTAATGCGAGGGTGTTTAATTATGGTGGGATTGAACATCTCGACCCCGAAGGGTTCCTTAATTCCCTGGGAAGTAGAGGGTTGATCCATGTCATCATCAAAATCGTCTAAAAGATCAAATTGTCTTCTGGGTCAAAAATACATTCATCCATGTCCAGATCAGTGGTGTTATCTGCTGATGACAATAGGATATCATGATCTATTGTACCAATAAGGTCACTCGTTCTTAATGTGCCGCTAGGGGCAACCTTTCTTTGTGCCCCAATAAGGTGTCCATTTTCTCTTGTGCTGCTACGAGCACCTGTATCTATTGTAGCACGAGGGCTACCAGTAGTATAAGCAGATTCATGCGCTTTGTTTAAGTGTTTGCTTTTGTGCGCAACTTTCCCTCTTTTTTGTGGAAGGGAGGTAGAAGGGAGATCTTCGTTGGAGAGGGAGTAATAATTATCCTCTGAGGGAGATCCCCTCTTCCTTTTGTGCAAGGCAGCGCCTACTGCCTCTTTAAGGTAGGCTTTAAGCTCCTCTTGTAGGTATATTTTAATGTTGTCTCCTAATAGCCCTGACTCTTCCTGATTCTGGTAGTTATTAATGTCCATTTCAATTATTTGGGCTATAAATGCGTTAAAATGGTCTTATTAGCAAAAAAAGAGTCACAGTCAATTGAATTGACTGTTCATATGGGCTTGTTCAGGTGCCTTGTTTGACTTTCACTTTGTCTTTTTGGTTCTCCTAAATTACTTTCCCCCTTGTCGGTCTTTCCTGACCTAATCTTCATTTCTACCCCATTTTACTCTTCCCCTCTTCCTTCTATACCCCATAGGTTGTGTGTATATGTTAAGCTATGCTCTAGTAACTCATGTTACTGTGTAACACTGTATTTTTCTTTTCTCTTTGTTAAACTAGGCTCCTGTGACTGACGTCATTTTGTAACTCGCTAATCCTCATGTGAAACACTCTGATACCTCCAGGTCTAGCCAGCGCTATATAAAACTCTGTAAATAATAAATAAATAAATAAATATGGGGTTAATTCCCAAATATAAATGGGCAAGTTAGGAACTACCTGTGATAGCCAGAAGGTGGTGCAATAGGTTCAAAGGACTGATTTATTGGGTCAAAGACATCCGAGAGCTCCGTTGCTGTCAATTTCACTCCAGCGTAGCCGTTACAGCTTTGTGAGAGCTGTTGCCAAGGCTATGCTGAAGGAGGGGGCGTCAGCAGAGAAGAAGGACTCAATCAGCTGACGTCTGACGTCAACTCCGGTGTGATTCAGGCCTTGGAGCAGAAGGTTCTACACGTGTTACCGTGGAGACCGGGTGAGTCTTTTGGAAAAAAACATGACTCGATTTTAAATGGGAGAAGGTGAGGCGCCTACATAGTCGCACCTCACCTCATAAAGTCGTTAATACTTATATTGTTTAAAAAAAGAAATGACAAAGGCAGCATTAATACTCAGAGGGGCATATTCTCAAGGAGCTATCGCCAAGTTATCAGCACTTTATCGCAGCCAAAATTGCGATAAATTTACCGCCCCATTCACAAGCTGGTGCAAACAGCCCATATCACCAGATTTCCGACGATAGCATCCTCAAAAAACATTGCCATAGATGACGACGGCAACTATCGCTAATGAGATGCAGAGTAGGTGTTCCCGAGCAAAAAGCCACGACAACACCACACCTCAACATTCTCAAAACCAGCCACATCAGTGATAAGATCACAAAACATGCGATAAGGCACGTTAGCAGCAGGAATTAGCATCTGCTCTGACCTGGTGCAAAGTCGGACGACAACCTGCACCATCAAAGGGAGCCCAGCCCAGAGCCACACATGAAGAACAACTGATGCCATGGAGCCACTCACCATGCATCCCAGAGCCCCGAAAGGGCAATAACACCCACCCCGACCACACCCAGGATCACCACGCCCCCTGGTCCTCCCTCCAACACCACCCCCCAGACCACTACAGAGGCAGCGCAGACAAAGACAATGGACCTTCAGGAAATGCACCAGCCTCACAGACCTAACACCAGACAATGTCAATGCCCACTACAGGCTCAAAAGGACAACCATCCTCCGCATCCTGAACATCACTGCCCACAGGCTGACAGTACCAACACAGCGGACAACCAACATCCCTTTGCAGACAAAGCTGCAGGCTGTGCTGCACCTGTTGGCCTCTGGTACCTCCCAACCTCACAGCCAGCCCCATCCAAGTTCCTCACACCTGTCCTGGATGCCATCATCAGCTAGGTCCCCCAGTACCTATACGCCCCCCACAATGCGCATGAACAGCTGGAGACCAAGCAAGGACTATACGCCATAGCTGGATTCCGGCACGTGTTGGGGGCAATTGACTGCACACATGTCCTACTTGTGCCCCCTGCCGACACTGCACACAATTACCGCAACAGAAAGCACACACATTCCATCAATGTGCAGGCAATAGTGGCTCACCGGGGACTCTTCACCAATGTCATCGCCAACTACCCAGGCAGTGTGCATGATTCCTTCATCTTCCGACAGTCCAACATCAACCAGCGCTTCCAGGATGGCACCTATGGGAATGCACTGTTCATTTGCAAGTACCAAATGAACACACCACACACCACAACTACACAATCATGCAACTCACAACTTTGGCAATGCACACTTCACAAAATCACATACAACATGCCAAACAACATACCCACCCACCAGACTTGACAGCACAACTTACTGTGGCAACCTTGGTGAGCCATGTACATGAGCCATCAACGGCATGGCACCTCAGCCACACAATAGCGGAATGTGGGGAGAGGTGGGAACCAGGCATGTGCGAAGGAGGCAAGTGACTCATGAATGAGATTGTACACAATGCCAAGTGTGGCGGAGATGTGCAGGACAGACTGCAGTAGGCAGACCACAGACATATCCATGTCTACATGCACTGCTGGTGTTTGGAGTGTAGTGGACCTAACCATGTCACCCCAGCCAGTGAGTAAAATCGCGGAAATGGAGCTTGTGATGTCCCCCCCTGTAAGCGTGTGCGCATTGGGCTGGGCCGGTGTATGCCAGGCCAGCGTAGGGGTGTGAATAAAAAGCACGTCGCTCTGGGCGTGGTTCTCTTCTGGAATGCCCAACATGTCTGCCAGTGCGGCATCTCCCACCCCGCCACGAGGCCGACGCCGTGAGTGGTGCGGCCTGTGATCCTGTGCGCCTGCTGCATCCCGGGCTGCTGGTCCCCAAACCCATCATGCCCACCCCTGCGCAGCCAGGCCTCACTGCTCATCTTCCGACACCGGTGTGTGTCAAAGAGGGCACACCACGTGCCGGCGTAAGCTCCAAGCCCAAGGCCCGCGACCGTGGCAGCCTCCTCAGACCATCACGGCCTCAGCGACACAGGCCCACTTTACTCCTTTCTCGTTGACGTACTCTACCGCTGCCTCCGGCCTACACTACGGTCAAGTAGGTCACACATTTGGAACTGAGTCTTGATTATGCAATGGCAAAGTACACACTTTATGGCTGAGTTTATATCTGTGTACTCCCTTCGATGTGGTGCCACCAACTCTATGCATAGCATTCGAACTACACCTGTCTGTGGTCCCTTGCTGACTACTGCCTTCGGCCTATACTGCGGCCGAGTAGGGCACACATTTGGAACTGAGTCTTGATTTCTGCATGGCGGTGTTCATATCATTGTACACAAGGAGACGAGTAAGATGAAGACGCAGTTCAGTCTGGATTAGAACAGGATCATCGTTACGGAGGTGATTGAACACTGCAGACAACTGCTCTGGTGTCACTAACTCTGTGCATTGCGGGCCAACGACACGTGGCTATGGGGCCCTGCTGACCGCTCACTCGGGCCCACACTGCGGTCAAGTAGGTCACACATTTGGAACTGAGTCTTGATTATACAATGGCCGAGTACACATATCAATGCTGGGTTTAAATCACTATACTCCCTTCGATGTAGTGACACAAAGTATGTGCATGGCATTTATAGGGTTCATCAGCATCTCAACCACACATGTCTGTGTGCCCATGTGGACCGCTGCTTCCGGCATACACTGCGGTCGAGTAGGTCATACATTGGGAACTCGGTCATGATTTATTTATGGCAGACTTGATGTCATTGTACCGCGCTCATCGCAGACTGCATCCCCTTTCAGCTCCAGTGCCACTAAGTCTGTTCCCCGACATCCATGGACACTTTCTGATTGAAGTTTGGTGGAGACTGAGTCAATGGACTGGGGGGTGTCTTCATCATCATGTCAGTAATACTGACTTTGTGGCAAAAACGAGGCTGTAGCATTCCACTCCTCCATTTGCCGCTTCCGGCCGGCTTCTGCCCTCAGCATCATGCCCTGGAGGACACCTTCCACTGTCCCCCGCAAACCAACGCTACATTCACCTTCGACATCGACGAGGACCCGCTCAGCTCGCGTGGCCCTGTCTCACTGCACCGCAAGTCACCGTCCCAGGCGGTGTGCCTGTGTCGGCCGCAGTGCATCCAGGGCCACTAACTCTGTGCAGCTCAAGTCATAGCCCTTGTCTGATTGCATATTGGATGGCCTCTGGGTCGATGGACTGGGGGCCATCAAGGCCATGTGTCTTTGGCCCTGCGCTGTCTGCTGCCTCCGGCCTCAACTGCTGTGTACCAGGGCACACACATCAAATCGAGTCCTGACCAGCCCGGATGTCGCATCACCGCAGGATGCACACGCCACCACTGCCAGGAACAACTCCAAACAACAGGTGCCGAAGTCGGAAGTGTCTTACTGCCAGGCCATCAGAGTTGCTCACACCTGTCGTGGGTGCCATCATCAGCTTGATACCCTGCTCAGCTCTTCAGGTGCCACTAACTCAGTGCACCACAAATCATGGTCCATTCTGCTTGCATGTTGGCTGGAGACTGTACTTTCTCCGGCTACCACCATGATGCTTCACAGTTGTTTCTGTTATGCTGGTGTTTTCTGTTTCCGCTTTAATTGTGATCACTGTTCAAGTTGTTGCCAGCACCAATGGCTCCAGGAGGGCTGGCTTACACTCACCCCACACACACCCAGCACTTTTCATGAGACCATGCCAATAAAGGTGTCAAGCTCACATGCCCATTGCCAGTTCAATGAACTATCTCAGTGTGTCCATGTGCTCATGATGTATGAATTAAGGCCCCAGGCCCCACAACATTGCGCAGTGTACAGCGGATGCAGCCATGTCAGTGCAGGCAGCGGGTGAGACATTGCACATGTAGCTTTGTTGCCCCCATGCAATATGTAAGAGGAGTGAACTGGGCCGGCGTACGCCTGTCCAGCGTGAGGGTGTGGATGATTATCCCGTGGCTCTGGGTGTGGTTCAGTACTGGAAATGTACAAAGGCATGTGTCTATGTTGCAGTGTGGGTCTCTGCTGGGGAGTGTAGGTGGGCCCTGATTGGACTTAGACACCCACGTGTGTGATCTAGTTCGGCTTCCATGAGGTAGTACCCCACCCACACATGTTCGGCCACCCCCTTCTGGCAGTCTGACACCTGGCCTTGGAATGCGATGTGTGCTTCGGTGGGCAGCTGGGAGACAGCCGGGGTGGTGGGTGCGTCAAGCTGTGTTGTCTGTGCAGAGGGTGGGGTATCCTCGATGCAGCGGTGTTGCCCTGCTCCTGGAGGTCGATTGCCTAAGATGTCTATGGACTGTTGTAGGGCGTCGGTGTTGGAAGTGTGGAGGTCCTCTTCAGCATCACTGTAGAGTTGTCTGGTCTGCTCTGCTGGAGGTGGTGTTTGTCCCTCTGCAATGTGAAGGGGAGATGCTTGTTGACATTGTGTAGGCATGTATGTTCACACATTGTTCAAGTTTACATACAGGCTACATGACAATGTACATTGTGACTGCTTGGGAAGGGCGGGCTATTTGATGCGGGACAGTGGACATTTGTACTACATGACGTAGGTGAGGTTGTACACGTACATTTTCATCTCACAGTTTCCTGCTATGTCAGATGTGATTGGCCATTTTCTACGCACAGTCGAACCCAGTTGTGTCATCTGTTCTGCTGTGTAAGTGTTGCACTGTGTGTCATGTGCTGTCATTGCTATGTGTGTCTGCTGCATTGTGGGAGAGTCGCACCTGCAGCTGTGACTTTTGCTGCCCCTTATCCCTTGGAGGTGGTGTGCCTTTGGCTTTTGCGCTTTTAAGGTGCGGTGATGTTGGCGACTAGGGTCATTTGTGCTCTTTTTTTTTGTTGAATATTTTTATTGGCATTTAAACACTCAGAAAACAATACAAGCAACGACTATCCCCCGCCTGGGCATGTCAAAATACAATTTCCATCGCATAAATTTCCCAGCTATGAGTCCACAGTACATGGGTAAATCGTTGCTCCGCCCAGTCACCCTGCAGGATAATCCTTAGAGGCCCGCCCCCTGGCGGCCCCCCGTAGGCATAGTATAGACTCGCAGGGCGCGGGGTCCCCACACAGATAGTACCCCCGTGAAATTGGAGCAGCCAAACAAAGTTCAAACTTCAAACAACCACCCCCTACTATGACCCTTCCCCCAGCCGCCCCCCCCTACACCCACCCCCCCCTCCGGCATGACTGCTTGACAGGATACCTGATGATACATTAAAGTTGAGAACTCTATATCCCTGACTAGGGTCATTTGTGCTCTTGGACGGTTTTTGTACTCTTGTGCATTATTTTTCTGGAGATGTATTGTTGACGTCAGTGGTTGTTTGTGCATGTGGATGTGACCTGCTCCTTTCCGGATGTGGTCCACACTAAGGGTGGGCAGAATTTGCGAAATTGACTTTTGCAAATTATCGCGAAATTGCGCAAAATCTCCGCGAGCATGCAAAACTTTTGCGAAGATGCAGAGATTGCTTTTCCAACCCGTTCGTGATATGTTTTTGTGTGCTCACGGGGAAATATATCACCAACTTGCCCATGTGGTCGCTAATGGGAGTGGCCATCTTGCTCGCGATGCTTATTTCCTGTTCGAGATCGCAATGACGTGTTCCCGATTGCAAACTCTCGTGGGATAGCGGGACCGGGTACCAACAATCCAACATCTTGTGGCGCGCGCGAACGGATAGGAAAACTCGTCGGCGGACGCAGGGACCCGGTAAGTCGCGACCACACGCGCGAGAATGCATTTTTAAAGCGCGAACAAGAAAAATACTTCCGTTTCGCGGCAGGTTGCGAAAGTTTTGACATTTTCGCGCTCTCCGCGGAACACGAAAATGTCAAAATATCGCAATTTCAGCGAGCGGAACGAAATTTACCGCCCAGGCCTAGTCCACGCTCAGCCACCTCAGTGTTGTGGCATGCACAATGTCATGGTGATTGTACTCCAGCCATGCTGCTTGTCATGTGGTGTCACTTGCATTGTCCGTGTGGCTCTCACATATGCATCTATGTTTGTATGTGTGCTGCAGTGTGCCACGGGGATCAGGGACATAACCCAGGGTCATTGTGGGTGTGCGGTGTGCTTGCTACACGTCGTTTGCATGTGTGCCATTGTGCCCATCCCCCCGGAACCCCAGTCCCTGTCCGTTACTCACCCTGTTGATGTTGTGTTAGGTCATGTTGAGCAGTGTCTGGACTCCCAAATCCTTGCACCGTCTCCATACCGATCTCCAGCTTCTCCTTTGGCGCAGGGTTCCCAAGCTCCATTCGCTGTTGCTGCCTTCCTGTTGGCAGCGGGTTTCTGCTTGGTTTAGCTTTTCACATTGTGCCAGCGCATCTTGGCCTCCTCGACACTCCGACTGCATTCACAATGGAATGCCATTTTTCCGTCTGTGTTGCCAATGACACCGTGTCGGGTCGTTGTTGTTAGTGTTCTGTTGTTAGTGTTCTTTCACCTCTGTGACAATGATCCTGTTGTCATGCGGACTCTCCCCCGTATTCCTCTTCCTCTCTTCTCCTTGGCTTTCCTCAACCCCGAGGTTCCTTACAGGTGGTCCGTGGGGCTTGTGGGGTTCGCGTTGACCTGGGCACTCGTTCCGGGTGCATCCATGTTGCTACGCAGTTTATTTTGTTTATGGTGTGTTTTTCTTGTTCAGCTTTTATAGTGCATTTTCCCGCATGATGCGTGGGAATTGCAGGTCTGTCGCTGGTTATCGCTGATTTTTGTATCGCGGTTGGCCTCATCGCAACTTTATTCACATTCGTGATTCGCATTTTTGCGACGTCGCGTTGATTTTAACGCCGTCATTTGACGTGTTATCGTGTGACTATTGCATGGTGCCGCCAGGTTGAGAATACTACGTTAACACAGCGTTGTTTTTGCACAATAGACTGCGATATGCAAAGTTTCATTAAGCTAAATTTGCGATGGTTATCACACGTTCTTGAGAATATCCCACGAGTGTTATCGGGTTAGAGAAAAAAATCCCTAGACTTAACTGGTAAGGATCGCGTTTAAGTCAACCAGATATTGGAAAACTGAGAAAAATAACAAATATGGAAAGGAACAAACCTGTAATTGATGAATACGTGAACAAACCTGAACAAACCTGTATATCACGTTAAATGAATGGAAAAAAAGACTTTTCACAATAGCGAAAAAATTAAGGTTAATAATAATAACGCAGTATGTAGAAATAACAAATGATACATGTGTTCATCCATAAGTTAGTCATAGCATAATAGTATTATTAATTAAAGAAAGTAAGCAAGACAAACAGAATGGTATACTTATCTTGTTGTGAGCAGCTAACAAAAGAGGAAGATAGCCATGTGCACTGGGTAGTTATACTTCTTCACGAACATTCTATATGTTTATGATGTATTAATATTTTTTAAAGGGCTGCATGTTGGGGCAGCAAATAAAAGTATATGCATGATGGCAAGAATCCTACTGAATCTGCCGAAATACCAATCAGTCTCCACAGAAATTCGGAAGCTTTATTGGCTTCCGGTAGCGAGCCGCGTTAAGTTCAAGTGCTTGTGCTTGGCTTACAAAGCATTGAACAACACAGGACCTACCTTCTTAAAAAATATTTTCAAGTGCTACCACCGTTGTAGACAGCTTTGCTCTACTGATGCCAGGTTCATGACTGTGCCCAGGTTTCCTACTTCCAAATTGGGTGGCCAAAGCCTGTGTTATGGAACCCCAATACTTTAGAATTCTCTGCCGCAGCATATCAGATGTGCAAATTCTTTATCATCTTTTAGAACAAGTCTTAAAACCTGATTTAACCAGAATTAGGCCATGATCTAATGTTATATAGCCGTTAGAGTAATTCTCGACATTGCTAAGCTAGCATGAGCTCTTCTGCCATGATGCTGCTTTTGCGCACGTTACTACATTACTTTATTTTGCAAGACTCTGTTTGTGCCTTTCACATGAAAACTGTCTGCTTTCTGCGTTCATTGCTTGTTCCTGGATTTTAGTCTGAACATGATGTGCAAAGTCGATAAACATGCCCCTTGCTATTCTGTTCTGGTCAGTCCCTACCACCCATACAAAACATGCTAAACACAGCTGCACTGCTGGAAACTCGTGCTTTGATATTACGGGATTGCATGGTGTTCACACACACTTGAAGAGAGACCTTTCCTTGGAGAATAGCTATGCTGTTCCTATGATGTAAACCTACCATCTCGGCTCTAAGATATTGGGTCTGCTGACAAAGCCCAGAGATCTTCCTTCATATGATAAGCCTCAACGTACCAAGGGGAGGGTGGTTAGGCCTTATAGTCCTTTTTCCACTGTCTGTATATGATGACATCCCCCTTTATATTCTATGGTATTGTAACAATGCCAACTGTTTTAGGTTTATGCATTTTGCTGCTGGTAGTGGCTCGTATACTGCGTTATGGAGCACGGTAGTTAAAATAAACATTTTGAACTATACAGTGACTCTGACAATCCTTATTGTGGACAAGTACGAGTGAGTAAGCGAAATGGTATGTCTTGCTACCGCGATTCCTGGGAGAGTCAGGAGTGTTGTGTTATGGGTTGTATAATCATTTGTAGCTTTGTGATTATGTAGGAAAACGAACGAGACACTATAGCTGGACGGTTTTGGGATTTTGGGTACTAAGGTGGTAGGAAGGTACAACCCCTATACACTGAGGTCCAGTTTTCCTGCGCATAGTTCAGTGTATGTGCAGAATCCCCACAACACCAGTTGTGTTTGCATTTAACTTCAGCGCCAAGACACCTCAGGGTATTGATCCTCCGCCAGATGGGACCCACAACCCATCCACCCACCCCCCATTAATTAGATTTGGAGAGGGGTTGGAACAGGAGTGTATGGAAAGGTTGGTCTCATCTGTGAGTTGGGTTAGCCAGACCTACATTCCAAGTAGAGAATTTCTCCATTTTGATTTTTGGTGAAATGTGCATTCTGGGGCAAACATATACCACACTTCCCAGGAAGTTATCAGAGCAGCGGGTGGCAACTTGAAACCTATTCATTGAGGTGCCCCGCCCACCTCTTACCAGCCCAGAATGGTGAATAAATATGGGAGATCTGCAGGAGCCCCTCAAATTCCTTCCTGAAACATCTGGAGAAGAAGGACTGCCCTGCTGGACACTAGGACTGCGCCACAGAGATATGCAGTTACAAGGAGTACACCTGCTGCACTCTAAAGGCTCC
The DNA here is from genome assembly GCF_964204655.1 of Triturus cristatus. Taxonomy (NCBI): domain Eukaryota; kingdom Metazoa; phylum Chordata; class Amphibia; order Caudata; family Salamandridae; genus Triturus; species Triturus cristatus. Next base: position 248,712,141 of record NC_140585.1, read on the forward strand.
ACATAAGAAGGACTGTGACAGTCTTAAAGGATAAGGATTAGACTCTCTGAGCAGCAACAAGTAGAGAAGTGCAGGAAGAAGTCACCTGCAACATCCATTGAAAGGACCACTCCAGCTGTCCAGCTTCACCTGGATTTTCCTGGACTGACCAGGTGCACTGTGGGAGTTGGAGTCCCAGATCCCAATAGGCAAACTGGAGCTTCTGAACCCTTGGCTGGTGCTATTGAACCATTCCTGATCCTCAAGGAACCTTTCAGAAGAAGATCTTAAACTTTGGGAACTTTTTGCCACGTTTTGTGAAAAACCTCCTGAGAAAGACCCACATCGATGACAAGAGTCAAGCTTGTGATGTTGGTCGACCATGAATGGGTCTGACCAAGCTGGTTTGCCCTGCTGAAAGCTACAGAGCTCCTTGATGTCAACAATGAAGGCACAGACCTCACCAAGGCATTGTGCTGCAGTAGGCCATCACAGTGCACCCGAAATCCAGTTCCGAAGACCTGATTCCTTGACGTTGAGAGAAAAGCTCCAAAAAAGTGAATAATTCAGAAGGTACAAACTTGACAGGTCCAACCGTTCATCATATCCGACTTGTGCTCCATTGCGGTCAGCCTAAAACGTTGAATTTGTCACGGCCCAGTGCGACCAGATAGCCGCGGTTGTTGTGTTACACTTTTTGGCGTTAATAAAGTAAATTCTTTAATCGAAACTTTAATAATTCATATCTTCGGTTCTCTACATGGAATTTTGTTGTCTTGGTGTCATTTTAAAGGTACAATTATTCTCTATGTGTATAAACTGGTGTTAGATTTTTGTTGTGTTGTGTCTTTTACTTAATTACTGTTTTGGTGAAAATAAATGCTTTACACACCTGTCTCCTAAGATAAGCCTGACTGCTCATCTGCCAAGCTACTAAGGGTTGATGAGGGATTCATTTATTTGAGACTTGACTGGACCTTATTAGTGATTGCAGTATTATTACTAGCTGCAGGGAGCTACCTTAACCTACTAATAACTGACTTTTCTTCACATACCCTTAACCCCATTACTTCTAACACTTAACCCCTTAGCTCCATACCCTAAATGCTTTACCCCTCAAACCGATGCCACAAGCATTATACCCCAAGCCATTAACTCCAATCTTACCCTACAATCTTGGGGAGAGGAGTTGGCCTAACGGCTAGGGCGTCCGTACTTGAATCTGGGGAACTGGGTTCGAGTCTCGGCAATGAAGCTAAACATCCTGTGATTCTGGGCAAATCACTTAATCTCCCTGTGCCTAACATAAATGTCCTCATATAATGCAACCGGTGCTATGTAAAGCGCTCTGATACCCGATTCGGGTCATGTTCGCGCTATCTAAAACTCTGTAAAAAAAAAAATACCCTACACACCTCATCCCATATACTAAAGCCTTTACCCTAGCCCCAACCTTTTAATCCTATAAATGCAGTTCTTAGCTTATACTTTTGGCGCTACATCCCTATACCTTAAACCTTATACCATTCACCTCTAACTCATAGAGCCTTCCACTCTTTGACACAGCCTTACTTCAATATATCTTGGAAGCAAACACTGAGGGTAGTGTTTCTTTTTCAAAATACTAATTTGGGAAATAATATTTTTGAAGTGTTATTTATACTAGTGTAATATTGCAATTTTTGGCTGTAATGTCCACATGGTTTCTTCATGATGTTAAGAAGAATGTTCCAAGTCTAAGCAGACAGTTGCTGGAGCTGAGGTGTACAATGAATGCATCACTTTCATCTGTTGCCATACATATATAATCGATTCTATAAAACTAGTCAGAAACATTAGAAGAGCAGAGGGGTTCTCAGCATCACACGAAGCCATACAGTTTCAACCATACCTGGGATCAGCCATTGGAAAATAAGCCTTCAAGAACATACTAGCATTTAGGCTCTTACAATGCCCATATGGGAATACTGGGTGCACTGGAAAAACTTGACACAGAGGCATGGGCAATGTAGGCTGTGTCAACACCCTCTGCTCACTTTGCATCAGGGCTGGATTGGCCGTAGCGGGCACCGGGCGTTTCCTCAGTGGGCCAGCAGGTTGCGGGGCGGTTTTGTGGCCGTGGGGGCCGGTTTTGTCACTGGGGGGCAGTTTTGCAGCAGTGCTGCAATATCGGCACCCTGTAACAAAAGCGAGAGCAGTGCTTCTTACTACTAGCAACCCCTCCCCTGCTCCCAGGGCCGGCTGGTTGCTGTTTCCAGTCCGGCCCTGCTGTGCATGTTGCTGTGCAGGCCTATTACAACCGAGGTGAACATACCTAAGGCCAATCCTCTTGTAGCACGGGACAAGAACATGCAAAGGGGCACTAAAGCTAATCTACACAACAGTCATACCAGAGGAATTAGCTCAGTTTGGCAAGTTCTTTTGGGAAGTCGGCCGGCTCCTATGAGAGGCCAGCCCAATACCGGGGACTGCCACTGCAAATCCCTAAAAATAAACAGAATAAAAAGGCAGGCTTCTAAGCATATAGACACAGTATTGTATGTATTGTATAAGTTGACTCTAGCTCAAACCATTACTCCTCCTGTCAATTCTGAAACATATGTCTCAGAGACAACTTGTGACATAGTCTACACTACATCTTTAAAGGACACTCAGTACTTTTATATTTTTAGATGCTAGCACTTTACAATGTTGCCTTTTAGCTACAGCCCTAGTGTCTTGACTTATCTATTTTTCATGCAGGTGCATTAATTGTATTGAAATGTCATTATCTTTTATCACAGAAGTCGAATTTTAAACATAGTACATCATGAGACTCTGCTTATTTGCACAATTGTCATTTTAACTCATTTATGTTTGTACAACTCCTTGGGCCAGATGTACGACCGTTTTAGGCGGTCGCAGAGGGGTTTCAGACTCCTTTGCGACTGCAAAAAACGAGTTGGCCATGTACTATTCCTATTTTGCGATCCGCAAATTATTTGCGACTCACAAAATACGAATAGCAAGTCTCTATTAGGAAGGGACGTTCTGAAGGCGTCCCTTCCTAATAGACCCCTTCCCCTTTATGAATGCAGTGGAAAATATTTTTTAAGGACAGGCAGTGTTCCCAGGGACCACTACCTGCCCTTAAATAATTAAACAGAAACGTTTCATTTTTTCTTTTTTAAATGCATCCCGTTTTCCTTTAATGAAAACGGGCTGCATTTAAAAAAAAAACTGCTTTATCGAAAAGCAGTCACAGACATGGTGGTCTGCTGACCCTCACAGGCCACCTTCCCTGTAAAGCAGCCCTTCCCAATGGGGTCGCAAATAGCGAGTGGCTCGTGAATATTGATGAGCCTCGCATTTTGCGACCCCATTGAGAATTGCTAACATGTTGTACAGTGGATTTAGCGCCTCGCAATTTGCGACTCGCAATTTGTCGCAAATTGCGAAGCGCTAAATCCAATAATCGTACATCTGGCCCCTTGTTTCTTGCACTTGGCACTTTTATAGACTTGATTTTCTAAATAATGTATTTTACTATTCAATTTTCCAATACCTGATTGGACTTTTCCTTTTTTTCCTAACAGATTGATAATGGAAGCCTTTTCGCTGTTGTCACAGACAGCAAGACAAAGAATGATAAGACAATCAAAAATGGCAGCATACCCTCTCACAAAAGCAATTATTCAAACAAACTTGCCTACTGTGTCACTGACGTACCACCGTGGTACTTGTGCCTTCTTCTTGGTATTCAGGTGAGAAGAGTAGGAGGCAGGAGATGAGGGTCGGTGTGAACTGACAACCACCGGGATAAATGTATCATTTGGATTAATTGTCGGGTGCATGGGTCAAAACGTGATGTGGGTTCTCTTTTCCATTATACTATGGGTATAGAAAATATTCCTCCAGGGAAATAGAACACTGACAGGTATAGCATCTGGCACCATTTAGTAGTATGGTAATGAAAACTACCTTATTCTTAATAACAATGGCATGCTTACTTTAAATTAAAAATTCATAAATAAATTTTGCTGTAGGAGTGAAGGGACCCTGAAAAATGTGCGTCCTGGGTTATAATTCTCTCTCTGCTCCCTCTCTTTGTGATGGACATTGGGATATGAGGCAGAAAATGGGGCATGCAAAGTCTGGCCAACACAAGTACAGATTTTCTCCATGGTAATGGTGTTGGAGGTACTTAGCCGGCCTTCAGACCCCAGAGTCCCTTAACCTGATTGTAGAACCCTCCCTCTACTTTCAGAGACCCCAGCTCATTCTTAGTCGCCCCAGAATGACCCACATAGACCTTCATCATTATCTCGGCTTACTCCTTCACATCTCCACTTCACCTTAAGCACATCCAGCTGTCCCTCTCAGTACCTTCAGCCTGTACAGCTAGATTGTGCATAACCTCAATCTGCTCTCTAGTAACCAGAGTGTGCCCTCGGACCTCTTCATCCTTCCTTCAGAATCCTTCAATGTGCCTTCAAAGAACCCCAAGCTGCCCTCTTCTCAAGTGGTACTTAAACACTCACGATCGGTCCACAAAGACCCATGGTATGCTCTTAGATACAGCCAGCATGGCCTCAAGATATCCTTAGCCTATCTTCAGTAATGTCCTAGCAGTACTTACCTCCCAACAGCCAGTCCTTGCAGACCCTCGACCTGCACTCAATCACCTCTGGTACCCGCTCAAAAGACCCTTGTTGAAATCTCAGCCAGCCCTTAGAGCTTCCAAGAGCCTTCCCATTGCTTTCAGACACGCTGATCATTGGTCCAAGGACACTCATTCACCTGGTTATCATACACTCTGAGAGATCAGTTCTTCCACTGGCCTTGTCTTCAGTAAATTGGGAGATAGGCAACCTCGCCTGCCCATCCTCAAGCTTTTTCTATGCAAGCGAAGAGGGTTTGTAGGAGGGTTTACTTGGGTCACCGGAGAACTGAATTGTAAAGTGTTTGACTGATCTGTAAAAGTGGGGATCGTTCCTTCTCATATTGTGTGTTTTATCTCTGCTCACCAGCACTACCTGACTGCCTTGGGTGGTATTGTGGCCATCCCATTGATCCTGTCCAAAGGGCTGTGCCTGACACATGATCCACTGACTCAAAGCCACCTCATCAGCACCATCTTCTTCGTCTCCGGAATCTGTACCCTGCTTCAAGTCATGTTCGGAGTCAGGTTAGTGAAGCTTTGAACTGTCTGAATTAAGATGCTTGTTTTAATCTAGACTGCTAAAATATAGACCATTTCCTTGACAGTCTAAACCCTCAGAATTATACCCATTCTTTAAAATAGGACCTTCTCCTGGATGGATCCCAATCTTGAAGTCATTTTTTTAACGCTCTAGTTCTAGTTGGAGCTGAACTACAGACACTTTGGCATTTAAAATACAGGCCACACAAAGACCGGTCAGTGGCCTAACAAAGGCCCCCGCAGTCCCTACAGTGCAGTGGGCCTGTGCTCCAGGCAGCCCCCTCAGCACAGTGCCCTGGCCTGAGAGATACTAAGTGAATCCAAAGGGGGCCCCATCCAGGTACTTTGCAGAGGGGCCTCCTCAAGTTTCACCACTGGAACAGAGCCATCAGGCTTAACTTAAAAGCAATGTGTAAAATATTTGTGCAACACTTCAAACAGTATTAAAGTAAAAACGTGTGTTTGCTTTGTTTGCCCTAAGTTGGCAGGGTATACCCAGATGTGGGTTCCTTGCTCACTTTACCACTGGATTCAAGCTAGCCTGGCTGATGAGGGGTGTTGCCCCGAAACAAGGCCAAGGATGCTTGTTTCCTGTCCAGGGAAGACATGGCTTGGCAGTTCGGGCTGTACTATTCCCATGAGGAACAGGGTCAAGACTGATTTGCATATACTTGGGTCTGAACTAGGGTGCCAAAGTGAGATAAAGAACAATGATTGATTCAACCCAGATCTGTGACTGGGGTAGAATGTCTGAAAAGTTTTAGTGCTCTATCTATCATCTACTTGTGTTTGCTTTAAAGTAAAAACACAACACAAAACGGATCCCACACAAGTTAGAAAAGTAGAACTTTCTTTAATAAATAAAACAAAACCAAAACATCAAAACTCCAAGTAGTAGAACCAGAGATAATGCATTTTAAACATTTTAGTGAAATAGTGCCAACAAGCACAAACTGCCATCTGTGGATATCTGGTTGCACCAGACGGGACAGAGTGACAAGTTCAGGCCGACCATGATGTAGCATGAGCCGGCTACAGGCACCCAGTTAGGCCCGCTAAACAAAGTACCTTAAATCCGGCTTTAGGAGCATTGCGAGGATCCAATTCAAAGATGTGCCATGCTGTTGAAGCAAAACATCAGTGCCGAGATGCGGCAAGGTTGCAATACGAGAGCCTGTGTCATCGTTGAGGCTTCCATCGATGGGGCTTGGGAAGCGATGTCCAGTGTTGAGGATGCAGAGTGTTGTTGGGGTTATGCATCAGTTCCGAAGAGCAGCGAGACTGTGATACAGAGTCCGGTGTCATCATCTAGGCTGCCATTGATGAGGGATGTGAGGGCTTGCACCAAGGATGCGTTGTGCACTTTGGGTGAAGCAGTGGTTCTGAAGAGAAGCGATGCAGGTCTTTGTGATGGGTCCAATTCCTGCAGCAGCGGAGGTGCATCGGTTCTGCCTGTGGTTGTGCTGCATAGCTGAGGACATGCATCGATTCTGCTGAACCCAAAGAGGCTGGCAGAGCATCCTAAGCCCCAAGGGTTCAGGACTTGGGTGACACCACATGGCAGGGTAGACTCATAGATGGAAGAGTCCAGGTGCAGGTGGAAGGTTACTGTAAGACTGGTATGTCCCTGAGGCTTCAGATCAGGAGGCCAGTCATGGAAAGGCAATGGAAGTACTAATCTAGCATGGGTGAGAAGGGCTGGAATTTAATTTACTTGCAAGTCACTAGTAAAGTAAAGTGAAACTACCAGCACCCAAGGTCTGTAAACTTATTTTAACCATAACACTCATTTAAACCATAACATTATCTCAACTGATGCATTTTGTAGGAGAATTTCATATGGTTGAAATAGCTAAGAAACTCTTTAGACTAAAAGGTGTTACATGCGGTATATATATAAGTCCTTTTGACCTTTTAGTCAGTAAAATATGATATAATACACATGATTTGGTATTGTATTCAGTAAATGTAACAGAAAAGGCAATAAAAATCTGTTACAAACATACATGGGGAAAAAACATATAGTAAAGACTGATTAATTGTAATGATCTGTCCAGCATTTTGTGATTCCTGACCAAGGACTTGCTTTGTTACCAACACTCAGTCACCTACTACTGCAGCTGGCCCTGGTCCATAACTATTCGCCTTACTGTTTTTCAGACTTCCAATTCTGCAAGGTGGCACCTTTGCCTTCTTGACTCCCACCCTTGCCATGCTCTCCCTCCCAAAGTGGCAATGCCCGGAATGGACCCAAAATGCTAGCCTTGTAAATGCCTCATCACCAGAGTTTGTTGGAGAGTGGCAGTCAAGAATACGAGAGGTAATATTTATTATGGTTTTTTAGTCTTTATTGTTTTTAGTGAGCCTTTGAAATAAATGTGGATATTTAAGGATGTTGTCAATACTGTATGGTAGGATTGCCTGAAAGACCGCCTCCCAAATGATCGTGCTTCATTTGCAGAGTTAAAAATTCCACACTCCCTAAGACTAAGTACTCTATTTCAGCATAATCTGAGAAGGGGCACTAGGAGAAATCAAATATACCCGGCTACAGTACCCAGCTACATTGAAGCTCATTGCTAATGTCGGTGATTGCTAATCCCTTTCTAACATTTTCTTATGAAAGAAATTAGAGAAGGTCTACCTCCGCCCTTTAAGTCTCAAGATATGGTTCTGAGCAAGTAAGATTTTGGACTGCAGCTTAGGTTTAGACATGTCGACAGAGAGTTCACATATGTCCACCCAGATGACCCATCTAAAGCTGTCTTTGCACCATATTCTTTACAGTTCACCCATGACACCAGCAACCTCTATGCCATTGATATCAAACACCCTAAAACACAAGCACACAGTTTTAATCCAATCTTCAATCAACCAAATGCTCCTTTGCTAGTTACTGTGTCAAAGCTGGCTTGGGAAGCTGGCACTGTTTATTGTACAGATTGTTTAAAAACTTATAACAGTACCTCAGTCTCCTTGAAGGTAAAGCAGAGAATAACTTAAATGAATATAAAACATAAGAGAAAGTAAGTTAGAAACCGGAAACATAAGCAAAGAATTTATGAGGAAATGATGAAAACCATTGCAAGCAATTAAAATATGAACTGGCAAAGGTAATAGGTGTGGTTGTTCTATAAGTGAAAGGGCTTATATATTAATTGTTAAGTTTGTTGTTATGGGGATAAAGGATTGGTGAATAGGTGAATGTGAGAATGCATCTATGACTGCATAGATGAGTGATTGCATGGATAGATTAGTGATAGTATGCATTTACAATGAATTCATGTCAAAATAGTTGAATAAATGAATGCATGGACAAATGGTTGGGTAAGTCGATGTGTGAGTGGATTAATAGATGCAACCAGGTTCCACCAGTCTTAAAGACTGAAGCCTCAGACATCAGTAGCAATAATGCCTCTAGGTGTTTGGACTTAAAATAGAATAAAAAAATATTGTGTAACATAAATATGCTGTCGGCGAAAGAAATATGGAAGGTAAAAATATTGTTTCAAAAGTTTTTTATATTGCTGTTAAAATATTGTTTATTTGACTAGCCTTGTAAAAAATATCATTTTTAAGTATTAATTTCTATTTCTTTTAATCTGTTTTATTTTATTTTTCTGTTATTTTAGTGATTTTTTGTAGTGAATTAGTTAAAAATGTTTTACTATTTTATTTGAAATAATTTTGGATAATATTATATCGATTTAAAATCTAGGCACAGGGTATTAGGGTTTTAGGAGAAAAGGGTACTCTGATTTTTCAAATGTGTACATTTTAAAATATGTTTATGTTTTGATTTAAATTATTATTTATAAATGAAGTTTTATTTGTTTAATTATTGTTTATAAATGTATTAAGTTTTATTTGTTCAGTAATTGCATAACATTTGTTTTACCTTTTGTAATATCATTTTTAATTATGTGCCCTTTAATTTCATTTTGAATAAGTGTTTAATTGTGTTATATCTTATAGTATGTATTTCTTTAATGAATAATTAAAAAAATGAATTTTAAAATAATGTTTACAGGTTGTTAGTAATAATTATTTTTGATATTTAATATTTTTAACTTTAAAAATTATGTATAGAAAAAACTACACATTTGTATATATTCATGAAATATTTAATATATTAATGTTTTATAGAAAAAAAGTGTTTTTAATGAAGAAATACATTGTTTGCAGCTATTTCTATAAATGATTCAATTATATATTTTACATTTTTTATGTTTTAATACATGTGTTTGTAGGTTGATTTGGTAATATACAAAGTATGTCATTTGTTATTAAATACGTGTAAAGTTGATAACTTATATTAATATAATATCTAAAATTATACTTTTCAGTCGTTATTTTGCAAATTAATAGTATTTATATAGACTTTTTTAGGGTAAATATAAATATTTAATTTATTAGAATTTTAAAATATTTAATTTATTGATAAAAATAAATTTTGTAGAGCAAGATTTTCAGTTCAGCTTGAAGAATTTTATTTTGGTACAAGGGCCATATAGCACATAGAAAATAATAAATTGTAGATAAAACACATTGTAATATGTAATGGTAAAAACATGGTACCAAAACTCAGAATTGAAACAGCCCTCGATCAAGACACACTTATGTGCAATGTTGCCATTAAAACTTAAAAAATATGATTGCATTCAGTCATAAAAATTGGGGAACTCACAAAGAAAGATGGAAAAAGTCAATCAGATTCTAAATCACCTATAATTGAGCTGGATATGATTATACTTAATACATTTATTGTTTCACATCTCAGGACAGCAGCGCCGGTGTGCTTCTCAGCGGAGCCACATATCTTTGCCCTAGCTCTCCACATGGCCTGAAAAAATCGTGTAAGCGCAAAAATTGGTAGCTTGCCTGAATCGTTTTTTTATATCCGTAGGGTAACTTTATGCTCCCTGATGCTCAAGTTCCGACCTAGGGGTCGATTCCGATGTCGTTCGGAAGAGCTCCGAATTAGATTTGTGTTTGCCGCATCCAATCTGGAACCCTTGTTTCTGATGAATCGTACACACTTTATAAAGACCGAGTACGATGCCTGGAAACCGAAAGGGCTGTCCGAATCGGTTCCTAAAGGCATTGGGACAGGTCGTGTCTTTCGGAGCCGAATCGTACAGCTGTATTGACTTGGTTTCCGAGCCAGCGAGTACGATAACCGATTTGGGCAGCCGTTCTGAATCAATTTCTCCAGAACAAATCGGCTGCCGGAATCTGTCTTTGGAGGCCCATAGCAGGCCCCCCTTCAGCCGGGGCCTTCCAAATAGGGCCCGTGGGGGTACCCAAGGGACCACCCTTTCCAACGATGCACATTGTGGCAGGCACCATGGGGTGAGCTCCACAGGGTGCACGGTTTTCCCTAACCACCCCTTTCATCAATGCGACCCTGTGTACTCGTTCGGAACACAGGCTCCCATTGAAGTAAATGGGAGTCTGACCGAATTGTATCCGGAAGCTTCCGGATACATCCAAATCGCTCGATCGGATTCCCCCAATCTGAGTCGTGAGGAAATCATTCAGGAACTGATTTGGTAGGAATGCTTTCCGAATGACATTGGAATCAGCCCCATAGTGAGAGTAACTAGCAACGTCTACTGATCGTATAAGCCGGGCAAAAAAACATTACGTGTTCTAAGGTCTCATAAAATTCTCCACAGGCTGGGCAACGCCAATCGTCTGCCCTGGGGGCTTTGGCCCACTTTTGGGGGAATGAGTGGAGAGGTAAGATCCCTTAGTGAAAGAGCAAATACAGGCTCCTAGCGAGGGAAGGCTCTATCTCATCCAGGACGTCTTCAAAAGGAGTCTAGGACTGTGAGAAAGACTTCAGTCAAAGAGCCTCGGCTTACCTGGGAGTGTATTAAGGAATCGCTCTACTGCAAGTAGACTAGTTTTATGTTAGACTTGGATATCATCTTTGCCTCTCCATGGGCACGCCACAAAGTTGTGAACCCAATCTCTCCCAAGATGGCTTTCACATACTTGATCCAGGGTATATTACAGGTGCCCACAAAAATAAGGGCCTCATTTGGATGGTGAATGGTCAGACCGCTGACCGCCATCGTATCGGCAGGAGACTGTCCGACAATAAGTCAGTGGTTCTACCGGCACTATTACAGTACGACCACCATGGTGGCAGAGGGAAAGTGCTTTTTTCTAGTGCGGATTGTGCTATGGCATAGGGAAAGGGCACTAGAAAAAAGCACTTTGTGCACATCCATGCAGCGTGTGCCAGGCACCATGTAAGGATGGGCCATAGACCTGTTTTATCTTATAGGGCTCTTAACCCGAGATCGAGTCTAGGAGGGAGTAGGGGAGTGCTAATGGGACTGACAACAAATAGACACATTAATTCTAATGCAGATGCATCAAAAAGACCCCACAGCTCTGCTCCAAAGGAAACTGTCCCCAGGGCTTATTGTTGATATACCTGCGGTGCCGGGTGTGCGGGTTGAAACTGTGAGCTATGTGTCAGATTAATTATACCTCCTTCAACTTGCTCTAGTTTTAGCCTACATTGTGTAATTTGTACCTGCCACCCAGGTGTTCTGTTCATGTGATGCCCAGATACGTGAAAGTGGGTGCTCCCTCAAGGGGAGTCCCTGCTCATATCGGGTTGGCTCTAGTCAAGTGCCCTGGATTCAGTATCTTATATTTAGTCATGCCCACATTTATTTCTAGGCCCCACCATACAGATTTAAGAAATGTTGGAGGCCCATGGGAGACTTAGAGAGGAGGAGGGTGTCATTGGCAAACATGAGGGGTGGAATCCTCATGTTTGCTAACTTAGAGGCATAATTATCACTCTGTTCTAAAAATATTAACACCATTGATAAAGAGTGAGAATAATGTAGGAGCATGTACACACCCCTGCCCTACCCCCTTTGCTCACAGGGAACAGCTCTGTCAACTCGCAAGTCTGACCACACCTGTTATTATTAGTTAGTTGTTATCAAGCAACCTCTCAATAATATCTAGTAAATAGTTGGGTCCCACCATCTCTTATAGAACCCACCAGAGGGTCGGCATAGGGACTAAATCAAAGGTGGAGCAAATGCCCACAAATACGACATGCAGTGGACCACCCCGCAGAGTGACCACTTTCCAATGTAACATCAAGAGCCGGGACAACTGGTCATTCAGGCTTGTGGCCTCCCATAAAGCCGGCCTGTAACGGAGACATAATATCATTTTCAGCCAGCCATTGCTGTAATCCGCCAAGAATAACTCTGATAAATAGCTTCAGTAGCTAATGATTAGACTAATAGGTCTATAATTGACTGGCATTTCACAGGGTTATATATCAGTCAATCTGGACTTGTAGAGTGCGGCTGCTCACCCGTGAGGGTCTCTTGGTGCTGTTGGATTATGCTGCTTGTTCTCCTTTTGGTTGAACATCCAGTTCTTGAGGTTCTTCCTGAATTGCTGGCGCGATGGTGAGGCTATGAGGTGTAGGGGGAGGTTGTTCCAGGTCTTAGCCGTCAGGTGGGAGAAGGAGCAGCTGATACAATGGCTGGCAGTTAGGCTGAGCGATACGGATCTGAGTTTCTTGGTGAAAGATCACGCATTTGTTGAGATATGCAGGCCCTTCATTGTGTATTGCCTTGTATGCATGGGTTAGTAGCTTGTACTGGCATCTTTCATGACTGGTAGCCAGTGGAGTTTCCTCCTGAGGTGAGGGGTTCTATGGGTCTATCTGGGGAGGTAAAAGGATGAGCCTAGCCACTGTGTTCTGGATTGTCTGGAGTTTCTTCATGAGTTCGGCTGATATTTCTACGTAGAGATAGTTGCATAAGTCGAGTCTGCTGGTGACATGAACCTGCTTGATAGTTGCCTGGTGTTGGTCAGGAGCCGTCTGAAAACCTTCCTGAGCATTTGGTGCGTGAAGAAGCAAGCAGTGGAGGCGGTGCAGATTTGCTTCCTCGTGGATAGCTGGCTGTTGAGGTTGAGGTTGATGCCGAGGTTTGGGGCATGTTCAGTGGGTTTCGGGGTTGGGCCCAGCTCCTGGAGCTACTGTTTGTTATTTCAGTGTGTGTCCTTGACTTTCCCACAGATGAGTACTTCTGTCATGTCTGTATTGAGTTTGAGGTAGTTGTTGTTCATCCCATTGGCAACCTCTTTCCTGCATCTTTGGAACTTGTCTTTGATGGTTCTTGAATTGTTAGTCAGAGAGAGGATGAGTTAGGTGTTGCAGGCATAGGAGATGATGTTTGGTCCATGGCTTTTGATGATGTTGGACAGGTGGTTCATGTATGTGCTGAAGATGGTTGGGCTGAGGGATGAGCCTTGAGGCTCTTTTATGGCATGTAGGGGTATGATTTCAGTTTGGCCCACATCAAGGACAATGGCATCCCATTCAATAAAGCAGTAAGCAGGGGTGAAAAATAAGTGGTACCTATGTCAATCTCGCTCCGGAATAAATCACTTGGAATTTTGTCCAGTCCTGGCACTTTATTAGGTACAATGCACTTATTGGCTAGGTATATTTCCGGGGCTGAAATTTCATGACCAATGGGACGGTGCCCAGGAGCAGGGGTTTCATTCAAGGCCTCCTCAATGTGTCTTCCACCTTCCTAATACTCATATTTAATAGTCCCAGGGCCGTTGGATCACTAAGAACAGTGGTCAGTTCTTTAGCCTGCACATATAGTCTGGAGAAGTGGGCTACCCAGTCACTGGCTGTAATATTGGTTTCAATGGAACTGAGCCCTTCCCTGGTGCCTGAGGACACCAAATTCCAAAAGGCATGGTGGTCTTTTCACTTAGCAGCTTCTAGCAGACTCTCGCACCTTCCCCGCTCCCACTCCTTTTTAGCAACTGTGAGAGCCTTTTTATGGACGCCTCTTGCTACCTGAATCAGGGCCCTGTCTTGTTTTTTTATCGCTGCTACCAAATTGGTTTTGACGTTCCCTATAGTGTTTGTTGTACCAGGGCGCTTCCTCTGGATCACGTGCCTGGCCTCAACAAAAAATATGTTTCTCAATTTGTCAAAAATATATTTATGGATCCTAGAGAATGGCCCCAGCCGTACTCCAGGAGCCCCTGTTGGAGGCAGAGACGCCACTTCCTCCATTCCATCAGCCACCAGGCTATACGTATGGCTAATGATCTCCTGTAATTTCTTCATAATGGTCCATTTAACCCTGCATCTATTACTTGTTACTCTCAGTCTTATCTAGCAGCTCTCTTGTGATATCAGATTGCCCTTTAATATTTAAGTTAAGCTTGAGAGCCAAAGTGTTGTGATCGCTATCTTGGCATGAATGGACTTGAGGTCCAGCAACATATAAGCAATTAGGCTGGTGGAGTTGATGTGGGTAAAAGTGTGAGACCCTGTCCTAAAAGTTGGTTCTGCCTTTACAGTCTTGTGAACCTTGGTTTAGAGTAAGTGTGTTAATTTTTACTGCAGTAGGTGTCCATTTATTAATGGAGGGAATCTCAAGAGCTGGGACTGACCATAAGTCATCTTCATCTGTCTAGAGGAACGAAAACTCTAAGCTCAGCAGTTTGAATTGCCTTTTGAAATCGCCCCCCACAATTTTCATGGCATCTTTTGTGTTCCTATAATATTTATCACAATTTGACTGACCTCAGAGATGGTAATTTCTGCCCAGCTCCGCACAGTTTAAAGGCAAATATGGACTTCTGGATCTAGCTCAAATTATTGATAAAGGGGACAATCTCACTGAATAATACAGCCGCGGAACGTGCAGGTATCAGCGGTGGGGCCAGGTGAGGGAAGATTCCGACAGACGATTGTCCCTCGAAATCCCCCCCGCCCGTCCCCACCGCCCCACCTCTGTGACCTGCGCGGACCGCGGCTGAAATAATATTGTAGCCCTTTCAAGATTACGTTAAGTTTTTTAGTAATTACCTATGTGGATCCTGGATTGCTGGTTCAGAGACCTGAAGGCATCTATCAAGAATTATGTGTCTGCTGGGTAACGGCACAAGCCAGCCCTTGAAACTGCGTCTCCCACTGGCTGATGGGGGGCTGGGCTGCCCAGACTTTGCTCCACAAATCTAGGGCATGGCCAGATGGCTGGATGGGGACATCTCAAAGAGTTGGCTCTGCTGGCTGTTTTACTTATCAGGAAGCTGGGTCGAGGGAATGACATGGCGAACTTCAGAATAGAGCGGACATTGAGATGATGGATTCAATGTGTTTGTAAGACAGTCAGTACTCGACTTTATGCACGGACTGCCCCATTGACGGGGATTCCTGAATAAATCTAGCAACTTTGAAGTCCCCACTATGGCTCCTTGGTTGAAGTCTGGGTTACTGATGCTCGGTACTGGGAAAGATAACTTCTCACCCCAACTTAACTGGTGGATGAATCTGGGTTGCCACCCATCTACTTCCTTATTTATTCAATGCTATCCCAAAATGTCAAATGCCATTTTGGATCAGATGCCACTCAGGCAGGTTTTCAATTGTATTTCACAGCCAGATATGGCTGCAAACTTGTAAAATGGTTTTACAAATTACTACTAGATATGACTAAATCTCCTTCAACCCACATTAAACCCAAGGGGCTTATTTACATGCCCCGTGCGTCACCAAAATGTCACTTATTTTGACCTTTCGGTTGGTGCACAGTGCAAACCCATATCCACAAGGCCGCAGAAAGCCACACTGCGTGGCTTCTCATGGCCTCGTAGATATGGTGTAAGGCAACGCTGTTCAAGACGCTGCATTGCCTCACATGGTGTTGTGGAGGCATGCCATGAGTGTTGCAGTGGGTGTTCCCACGCAACACCCATGAATTTTGACACATTCCCAGATTTACAACATAGAGTAAATCTGGGAATGCGTCAAAACCATGAGCCTCCCCAGGGTGGCGTAACAAGGAGAAATAACTTTATTTCTCCTTCTTTTAACCTCTTTCTATGTGTGCTGCATTCTGCAGCACACATAGAAAGAGGACAATGCTTTCATTGACTGGTCTTCCTTCCTGCACAAAAACAATCATTCCTGTAATGCAGACACCCTTGCACCATGCAGCAAGGGTGCATTTGCTGGCGCAAGGTAGCCGAGTGTGCGCCGGCAGAGTGGAAGATGATAGGAATGTACTGAATTTCATAGATACGGTGCATTCCTGCCCTTTTCATTTGATGCAGGGCACCGCATCAAAGTGACTTGCTGAGTGCCCTGCGCAAAAAAACATTTAAATAAGGCCCCAAGTGCAAAACTAACCTGGATTAGGAATGGTCTGCCAAAGATTAGAATAGGTCCTTACATCACGTCAAAAGAGTCTCCAGGAATATAAGATTCCAATACACTCCATTTAACAACCTCCTCATGACTGACATGTCCCCTTGATAGGCTAAATCTCATAGACAAAGACACAAATTGGTGCTGCCCTCGTGATCTTTGTGATGCAGATTATCATCACATGATCGGATCTTGCCCTGAAATTCAGTTACACTGGACAGAGATCACTGGTTACTGCAGAGGGAGGGCCTGCATACACCTGAGGCCTATCTGTGTGGCCTAGTGGCCAGACTGAGGAGCAGTCCTGATGGCAATAGGTTTCTGAATTTGGCCATGGTGCTGGCCAGACCCTGTATTTCTATGCATTGGCGATCTGGACCCTTCCCTCTGTTTCCTAGATGGCAGTCTGACCTGATTAAGGGGGCTACCTCTGAAACATTGGCTCTGTGCCCAGAGAAAATATGAATGTCTGTATTATAAGAATAGCCCACTGGTGGGATGAAATCGTGTGAGGTTTGAGGACCCGGGTGATATTGATCCAACAGCCCTTGATTAGATGTCCTCTAAATCTCTGATGTGTTCCTTGTCACTAACATGCAGTAGCTGTTGTTTACTCCCAAAATACACTTCATAATTGTTTATAGTATATTGAGCCTAGACATACAAGTTGGCTATTTGTTTCTGTTGTTTATGTTTGTATTAAATAAGATCTGTAGTTGACTTCCACCATATTCCCAAGACTATGATAGAGTCCATAACTACTAAAGACCGCTGATCTCACTCTTCAGAAATTTATTGTGAATATTCTTCTTTGTGAACTTCCTTACATTTTATTTTGGGTTCACTGCAGTTTTGTGATGCATAATGTAATTAGAAAAACAACAAAAATCAATAAACAGATTTTGTTTTTTCAAAATGAATGAAGCATAGGTGGAAGGTGAATACAAATTAGAAGTGACAGGTGGCTATAGTTTGCACAGCTTATTGTGACACAAGAACACAAGAGCAAAAGTATAGATTGGTGAGAAAAGAATAGAAAGGTGAAGAAAGAATAGAAAGGTAATGCTTCTAAAGTACATGTAGAGTATGAAGTGAATATTAAGATGGGTAGGGTATATAAATCACCAGGATTTGCAGGAGAAGACTGAATTGAACTGGCAGAACTAAACAAATGGAGTGCTAATTAGAACTCAATGACATATGCTCTGGGTAGAGGATAACCAGGGGCTTCATATGGGGAATGAATTAACAGAAAGGCCAGAGACTGCATGTTAACAATTAGAGCTACATGTAGTGCAAGGGATTTCAGGAGTCGCAATGGAAGGACTACAATTGATGTTATGTATTAACAGAGAGCATACATGTGCTGAAATTGTTTTGGTTTGTAATTTGAATGTTTTTGGTACCTTTTCCAACTTCTTTCTCTTATGCCCCACTAATACCACCTAATCATCTTATAACTGCTCCCATTGGGTTCTATTCCTTTTTCCTAAAATTATCTTCCTACTCAATCAATTCAATTATTTTTCTGTTCCTCTTCCCTTTCAAATGAACCAACCCTTCCTTTACTCTCCCCTCCTTTTTCTCTCTTCTTCTGTAATCAATAATATACTTCCCCACACCATTTTGAAAAGATATCTTCATTTATGCACTCCTTCTAACCTTCGATGAATGGTACCCTCTATGATGCTTACTTTACCGTATGTATATTTTTTGTTTATTCCTTCTTATGCCTCATGTTTTTCTTTGCCTTCCTCTCCGCATTGTTTTTTCTCTATTCCTTTGTCTTGCTCCCCTCAATCTCTCTCACACCGTTTCCTCTTTTGCATTCTTCCCGCTTCCGCTTCTTTTCCAGATTCAAGGTGCCGTCATGGTTGCTTCCTGTTTCCAAATCTTCGTGGGATTCACTGGTCTGATTGGACTTCTCATGCGCTTCATTGGACCATTGACAATCACCCCAACTATCTGTCTCATTGCTTTGCCTCTCTTCGAGTCGGCAGGCAATGATGCTGGTTCACACTGGGGGATTTCAGCCATGTAAGTTTTACCTCTTCTTACTTATCAATTCTTTTGAGATTCAAGGGTTGAATCCTGTTTCCAAATGTTACCTTCTATTAACACTTGAAAAGTGTGTGCCATGGTGGAAAATGTTGGTCTATAAATGTTATATCAACAAAGGAGGGGGGACGAGGAGCTGTTAGAAAAGGTCCTGTACCAGGGCTCCCAAATTAATTGCAATAGCAGTAAGATGGTAACAGTTCCTTAAGAATAGAGTAAGAGAGATTCAGACAGCCAATTAGGCCTTAGAAGAATGTGCAGTGTCTCCAAGAGGGTTAGAGTGTGCCGAGAAAGAGTGAAGGTACTCCTAGAAGTGCCCTCACACACCCAAACAGGTGCATAGCATCATCATCGGGCTGGTGCTCCTCGTGGGGGTGGCGCTGCAGTCCCTCACGGGCCCGTTTGACGGGGCTCTTTGTCGGAGATCTTCAAGGAGTTTGCCGCATTTGTGCATGGGGGTGTGCCGTCCAGCAGCTTCGGCTGCTGGACGGCAACTCAGGGCAGCGGTATCCAAAATATACACACCCTACGGGATTGGAGCAGGGGAGTGCACGTGACACGTGTTGGAACGTAATGACGATATTGTCGTCTGGCGTTCTTTTGGGGCGGCCATTTTGGAACGGGATCAAATAGTGAGATTCCCAATGTAACCGAGATGGCAATGGGAGGGAAACATGAAGTATCAAAGCCCTAAGCCTGTACTGGAGCCAGACGCCGGGGAGGAGGTGGGACAATGTGAACTGACCATAAAGTGGCAAGAATATCTCTCATATATGTATATGAAGGAGACACAGAGATCCGTTGACTAAGATGTAAGCTGGAGACACGTGGGCCAATGTCTCCTGGTAGCCGGGTAAGGATCTAGTCTCAGTGGTGGAGTAGTACACAGAAGGAGATGGCGGAATGGAACCGTTATGTGAGTAGGCGACGTGTCTCTTTTCTATCTTTTCAACTATATCTCCTACATTTAGGACTCATGGGTTTATAGGGTGTCTCTTTCCCGACTCCCATTTGACATACTTTACTCTTTTGGTCCTGATGAAGCGCCCCCAGATCCACTAGGGACTATGTATGGCGCGAAACATGTCGACCCCTTGACACACTCACACTATCCACTACACGGGTGAGAGAAGAGGGATTGTATTTTTTTCATTTTCCCCTCTCACACAGGCAACTGAGATTGCTTCTCCATCCCCGTGATATATTTTAATCCAGACCCCTAGGACATCCTTAATAAATTGTAAGTGTCCTTGGGCTCTTTTTAGACCTCACTCACTACACCACTTCCATCTAGCCCCACACACCCCCATGCACAAATGCGGCAAACTCCTTGAAGATCTCCGACAAAGAGCCCCGTCAAACGGGCCCGTGAGGGACTGCAGCGCCACCCCCACGAGGAGCACCAGCCCGATGATGATGCTATACACCTGTTTGGGTGTGTGAGGGCACTTCTAGATCCATATAGGAGTACCTTCACTCTTTCTCGGCACACTCTAACCCTCTTGGAGACACTGCACATTCTTCTAAGGCCTAATTGGCTGTCTGAATCTCTCTTACTCTATTCTTAAGGAACTGTTACGGTCTATAAATGTTGTCTTTTTTTAAAAAAATCGATTCCTTCTGACCAAACACTAAAGGTGTTGACATTTCAACAGTGGTTATTCCTTCAAACTAACATCAAACATGTGAAGCATGTCATTGACTGAAGAGAAGTAAAATCAGTGCCACCGACTATTCATTCCCACCCAGCATGACGACTCCAGTGGCTAAGGGGCTCTAATGTAGGATGCTACCAAATGGTGGGAAAATTTTTCAAATTTTAGATCTCATTATCAAGAGGTGTTGTGTAGTTCCCACTAATCCGTTTGTTGGACAACATAAACTAAGTGCTTGGTGTCTAGACTGATTCTGGACACTCTCGCAGGATATGTTGGCCTAGAGACCAGCTAGCTCACAGTGCCACCATAAGCCTCCCTAACCTTATCAGGGTGCAAATGGTCTCTGGCAACCACTGAACATGACAACCCTGACCACTCAGGGATCTTGGAAACTGTACAGAACTTTTTTCTCAGTCACTCGTGCTCACTTATTCTCAGAGAGACATTTTCAATATGTTTATCGAACCAATGTTATTCTTGTATAAATACAATGTCTGTGTGCATTCAGACAGGGTGAGAGGTAGAGGATGTGGGGTGGCAATAGTTTTTAAAAGAATATATGAATGTAAGAGTTTTAAGCCTGGGGGGATGACAGGAGCAGAATCCTTGGGCTTTAGCTTTTCCATTGATAGACAGCACTGCCTGTCTGGGATATTAGTCTATAGCCACCCAGGAGACTTTCTCTCTTCCCTGGATCAAGTACTAGCTCCTAAATACATTTCATATGCCAATTTCACTTGGATTTGGATTTTACCATCCACTTAGAGTTGGCAGAGGAATCATTAGTTAAGCATTTATTGGAATCTCTAGCATCTTTTAGTTTAGTGAAAACTACTGCTGGGCCTACCCATAGTGCTGATCATACGATTGATTGTATATTCTCTAACACAACTCTAAAAGGGGGATCCCCCCAGCCAGTGCCTTGGTCAGACCACTTCCTTTTGTCTTTCGCTTGGAAACTGGAAGATGTAGAAAAAGCCCCGCCCTGCACTGCTACATTATGAAAATAGATGCTAAAGCAGGGTTGCCCTTGATGAGTTAAGGAGTACTCTTGTGGACTATAAACCTGATATTCCACATCCCGTCAGGGAGAGGGACAGGATAATCAGCTCCTGGCTTAAGGGGGTTTCAGAACTTGTAGCCCTGCCTTGTCCTCTAGAGAGAAGACAAAGACGCTTTCAGCTCGCTGGTTCACAAAGGAACTAGCTCTGGAAAGAGGAGCAGGTAAGAAGCTAGAAAGATTGTGGCTGCATGCATATTTGGACTCTGATAAGACCACTTATAAACTGTCCCTGAAATCCTGTCATGAAAATATCAAGAGGACTCTTAGCATTTTCTACTCCCAGTGATTTAAAAGAGGCCAATAACGATGGGAGGGAGATCTTCAAAATTGTATCTAATTTAACTGATTCCAAAGATACGTCCCCCCTGTTGGAACCCAGTCAGTCCCTTTGCTCCCGTTTGAGTGATTTTTTTTAGGAGAACATCATAAGAATCCAGGCGAATATGGCAGGGGATAATAACATTTTGACAGGTCTGCGTTAGCAGACCCAGTAGAGCAACTACTACATCCTCCACTGGCCACTTTTTTGGGGCTATCAGTAGAGGATGTAACAGCTGCATTCTTAAACTGCAGGTCAGGGTCCCCAATGGATACGATACCACCCCACATTTTGAAGTCAATCTCGGACATTATTGCTCTGGTGTATCAGAAGCTATTTGCTATTTCCCTCGACTCAGGCTTAGTGCCCAATGACTGGAAAAAGGCCAGGGTGATTCTGTTATTTAAAAAGTCCAATGCTAACCCTGATTGCTTAGCAAATTTCAGTCCAGTCTTGCTGCTGCCAGCAGCTTCCAAGGTGTTGGAGAAGGTGGTAAACTGGCAACTTACCACCAACTTAGCGGAAAATAACTTGCATTGCCTCTCACAATCAGGGTTCAGAGCCAGCCACTGTATCGAGACCACACTGTTGGAGGTATGAGTCCATTAAGTTCAATCTGGACTCTGGCCACAACGTGGCTCTGGTGCTGTTAGACCTGTCAGTAGCTTATGATAGAGTGGATCATCACATCCTCTTCTACAGGTTAAAACAGATGGGAGTAGTAGGCTCTGTGTTGAGTTGGTTGGGCTCTTTCCTCGATGGCCGTGAGCAAGTGGTTTGGATAAAACCATACTCCTTGGGAGGTAAAGAGTTAAAATGGGGGGTGCTGCAAGGCTCCTACCGTAGTCCCACACTCTTTAATAGTTAAATCTCTCCCTAGGCTTATTTGGTGGAATCCTGTAATATCAAGATCATCTCTTATGCAGATGATACTCAACTCCTGCTCACGTATAATGGGGAGTCTGAGTGAGTGAAGGTTGCCTTTGCTAACTGTATGGTGGCATTGTTAGATTGGTTGAGGGCCAATAGATTGCAGTGAAACCCAGATAAGACGGAAGTCTTATTATTGAGACGGGACCCTTGTCCTTGATGGGTTGGGGCCTGGCCTGAAAGTGTTCCTCCACCGCTCCCACCAACTGCAGTGGCACGAAATTTGGGTGTATTGTTCGATAGCGAGCTTGCATTTGGCAGGTGTTGGCTGTGGTGAAGTCCTGTTTTTGGATCTTCTGCATGCTGAGGAAGTTTCTCTATTTGCTTCCTCATGAGGCCCAAATAACAGTGGTTAGATCACTAATTCTATTCAGGTTGGACTATGCTAATGAACTGTATCTTGGTCTTCCTGAATATCTGATCCAGCACTTATAGGTTATGCAGAATATGGCAGTCTCGTTATTCTACAAAATTCTGAAATTCTTGTCGGTCTTAGCGTATCAAGCGAAACTTCGATGGCTGCCAGTTTGCCAGCGGACCTAGGTACTTAAAGGAGCGCATTAAGGCTTACTGCCAAGGGAGACTGCTACGTTCGAGCTGAGCTGGTTTTATTGTCTCCCAGCATGTTTTGAAACAGCTTCCTTCATGGTTATATCAGTGAATCCGTGGAATAAACTTCCAGATTACCATGGACGGATACCTGAAGAAGCAAAATGTAAAAGTAAATTGAAGAAATATTTAAACAGATGTTAGCAAGAAACAATGGCTTCTATCCCGGTTCCATTCCACAGCAACCTTGATCATTCAGCATCAAATAGCTTCCATTCGAGAGCAGCTTGAACACAGGATGAATCATGGCAGCTGGAGAACCCTTTAAATAACAAGACAAGTTCACTACCAAAGCATTGCATGCCCCGTGGAGAGAAATGTCTTAGCAAACTAAGGACCCACTTAAAGCATCTTCACAGTCGGAACTACTAAGGAAAATTTCTGTGTCCCCTTTTCTGCATCTAAACCTGAACGGTAATTCCCAATACTCATGCACACAACATTCACCTAGCGCTTCATATCTTCCTACCTGTTGCTAATGGAGACAATATTGGAATTGGAAAGTCGTGACTGTTAGGGGGATGTAACCATGGATTATCCAATCTGTGGATGGTGTCTCAGGCACGGCGAAATGTAATTGGTCTAATTTTTCAATGTGTAACATAGTATATTTTGCATCTCTTTGTGCCATCATAATCTGTCTTTCAGTTAGATAGTATGCAGAAAACAGACTTGTGCTGTTGATGTAACGCCACGGCACGTGGCCAGAACGCAATGTTTGCAACGTCCAGCTTAACAACACAATGGACCACAGTTGTGATTGCCCATGTTGCAGGATAGACATATCATGTTCTATTATGTCAATTGCAGCAGACACTATGTTGCCCAGTGAATAAATTCTGCATGTTAATGTGGTCATACCATTGTCAGCAACAGCCAAAGCCTTTTCTAAATTAACACAGTCAATCTCGCACAATCTCTCAGCAGCTTCCTGATGTGAAATATTCTACAGTTTGTTGTATATTCTGTACAAGAAGTGCTTTTGACGGGGGTTTTGGGGAACCAATTAAAAAAGAAACTGAGATCCATGTCATCAGAAAGAAGGGACAAGTGTTGCTTCACCTGGGAAAGTGTTGAGGTCTTTAGCCAATCTAGGCACAACTTCCCAACACTATATGATGTCACCACCCCTGAGTTTTCTGACTGTACATATTGTTGATCAGGCCAATTGATCCTAAACCCGTCCATTTTACCCATAAATCTAGATTGACACCTACTTGTGTCTGTTGACCAAACCAACCATCCCTTCCAATTGGGGTCTGATGAATTGCAAGAACCATTGCGTTTCATGGTATCTAGCGTATCCTATTTGAAGTGTGTTAAGTGCTGCCAGTTCTCCAAGTGTTATAACACGTCAAATCCTTCACTTTGGCTATACCAAGACAAGATGTTTGCTGCACTGTTTTGTTTGGGAAAATCATTTTATGTGGTATGAGGCATGCTCTAAATAAGGCATTAGTTCCTCGAGCCTGCCAATTTTTTGTCCCCCAGATAGATTTTGTGTCTATGGTGTCTTTCCAAAAGTCTAAACCCTGTATAGACAGTTGGGAAATAATGGGAGCAGAGTATATCAGCTTGGTGTTTGTTAGCACATTTGTATTTGCAGGTTTAGGGGCAAGCCTATAATAATACAAGGCTAGGTCTGATGTGTCAAAATCTGAAAAATAAGCAAACTTTTGTGCAAATGTCTTTAAACTCCTTTTTTGCAGTAATGGGCTGTGTTTCCATTGTGTGTAATCGTAAACAGCACATGGGATATTAGTTTTGTTTACCATAATGTTCATAACAGAACATGTCTCCATAATTAGATGTACCATCATACAATTCATCATTAGAAAATGCAGCTGACGGCTCTAGATATTCAAGCAAATTATGCACAGTTTCAATGTCCCAATCATCAGAGAAAGTACAAGAGGTGATGATATCATTTAAGGAAATTTGAAACAAATAAGGAATTTGCAAACGTTCAGTAGGACCATGTACATCATACAATGCCCTGTCCCACACTATTCCTTCAGGAACTGGAACTGCTGTAATGTTCACCAGGAACAGGTCCCTTAGTTCACGGTGTGATGATGCATGTGGTTTAAGAACCAAGTTCACAAGATGTGCTACGGAGCGTTCTGGGAAATATTCAGAAGTAGGAAAAAGACAGTCACCAAACCAATCCAGAGTACCAGGAAAAGTAATCCCATTGTAATCCAGAGATGTAACCAGGGAGGGATGAAGTAAGTCTTTTTCATCCAAAGGTAGACAGCATACACCCGTAGCTGCAATGAAGATGCGGTGGTAGCAGTTCAGGTTCACTTGAATCCAATGAGAAATCGTCATAATGCACGAAGTAGCCAGATGCTGTCCGGTCCATTTTTGGCAGCTCAGCAGGTTTTGTAGATCTGGGAGATGACTCGGTCTGTGGCATATTTACATAGACGTCATTGATGTTCCGAATAGAAATTTCTGTACTTATTGATTGTACAGCTGTAGTTGTTCCAACAGGGAGAAGTATCATTTCAGTGTTGTTTCCAGCTTGTTTTTGGAGAGTGGAATCTTCTGTCATTATTAAAGCTTCCATCTGAACTTCCTGTTCGGTAGTGAGAGGAGTGCGGAGGCTACCCAGGAGCACACGTGGCCTACTTTTGAGAATCAGCTACGTAGTGTGGTTTGATCATATCAATAGAGACAAACCTCTTGTCTCTAAGACAGGCAAGTGGTGGAAGAAGTGCAGTTCTAGTGCCTCCGACAGCCAGGACAGGTGCTCTGTAAGATGGCCCAAATTATTTCTTGTCCACTATTGTCTCTCTGACCAGGTCCCCAGTCTTTGGGACCCAGTCAGGTCTTGCCAGCACAACCTTCACTTCCCCAGTGGTGGTGCATTTTACTTGAACAATGCTATGTACTGCCCGGAATTAATTGATTTCCTGTAAAACAACCAAACATTCATTGATGTCAAATAGTGTTCTAGCTGCCACTGTTACCCACATTCTCACACCAAACAGGAGTTCCTAAGGAGTATGACCCCCTAGGGATTTTCTTAGCATGTTGTTAAGTGTCCAACTGCCACCTTGCTGTTAAGGACTGCTTTTAGTCATGGTTTTCTTCTCAATGACCAAATTTCCCTCAGGATGGTATGGGGAGGAATAGCGCAAGGCCACACACAAACTTCCCATGACTTGTTTGTAAGCAAGAGAGCTAAATACCTGACCCTGGTTGGAGTTTAGTGCGCCAATTGCATATGTCCCGATAAAGACTCTCAAATCCTTTATAACAGTCCCAGCATCAGCAGAGCGCTGTGGCCAAACCCACAGGAATCAGGAGCATAAATCCACTGCAACCAAGATATACTTGTAAGCCCCATCCGATTATAAGGGGCTGCAGTGATCGAAATACACTAAAGCCAAAGGCTTGTCTGAAATCTATAGAGGTGTCTGTGCTGGACGTACTGTAGTGGACCCTTTCATCGGCTAGCAGATGTCACATTTAAGGAAAAAGTCCTTGGTCTGTTTTGATATATCTGGCCACCAATAGTGGTGCTTCAGTAATGAAACTTTAGCTGTAATTCCTGCGTGAGCGGAACTCAGACCCTCATGTTCAACTAGTATGATTCCTAATCTGCAATCTCAGTTTGGTATTTCTCTATCCCCCACTCCTGGAATCTGAGCATACGGAATGTTTTGTGCATCTAACTCGTAGGAGTACTTGAGTGGGAAGCCTTTTGGCAGGGCTGATCAGGTGCTCGTGGCATTAATTGCCACCATAGTTGTTCTGTCTTTTCTCTTACTTGATCAAGTTATTGCAGCAACGGCAGCAGTACGAACTGTTACCTTGGCAGCTTCATCCCCCATGGAATTCCCTCGTGAACGCCAACACGTTGATGACTCAATGTATGAATAACATGAGCCCGTGGCAGGCCTTCTTTCAGCTTTGCCTCCTGCTCCCAAAGCAATCTTGTGCTCTACTGTGCAACCTTTGGAATCTCTCAATTCACTCTGGCCCAGATTGTGTAGCTATTCATTAGAGGACTGGACATAGTAAAACGAATCATAGACAATAAGTGGGGGAAATTCACGATCCATATTTTGTAGTGCCAGTATCAGGGCATTGAGTTCTGCCAGCTGCGCTGGATAGGCCCCTAGGGACTGAGTGTGTGTTTTCCCAGGATGGAACTTTCCATCATGCATGTGCCCTTCAACAATTGCACATGCCGTAGAGTATTGCTGTTTTATTCCTACGGCAGGCTGGGCAGAACCATAGGTATAAATGATGCATTCATATCGATCTAGAGGCGTAATTTCATTCGGCAGCGAATATTCTTGTTTGTACTGCAAGAATGCTTGTGTTTCCAATGAAGAGGCAAATCTGTCATCTATAATTGTTGTAGTGAGAGAGTTAGCCCATTGAATCCATCTTGGATGTAAAGCCTTAGGATTGGAAACGCTTGCTTTGGTGACGGCATCTAAGGTTCATACCGGGGTCACGTAATTATGCGTTTCCCCTGCGCTACTGCTTTCTCTCTCACTACAACATTCTGTACCACTGCGAATATTTTCACAGTGGATGCAAATCACATTTCAGTTTGTGTACAAATTTGATTTGTATGCAATAGGTACCATATCGCCTTAATTGAAAGTGATATAGGTGTATCCGGTTGGTCCAGCGGATCACCAGGGAACGCTTGCTTTGGTGACGGCAATCAAAGGTCCATACCGGGGTTACGCAATTATGCATTTCCCCTGCACAACTGCTTTCTCTCTCACAACAGCATTCTGTACCACTACGAATATTTTCACAGTGTATGCAAAACGTTTTTCCGTTTGTGTACAAATTTGATTTGTATGCATAGATACGGTATCGCCTTAATTGAAAGTGATATAGGTGTATCCGGTTGGTACAGTGGATCACCAGGTTAGTTGTGTGATCACGGGTGTGTAAATGTTTAGAAGCTATCATGTCAGCTTGTACGGAACGTAAAATATTTGTATGTTCCTGTGTCCAGTGATGCACTGAAAAATCAGGTCTCATTAAGTCATTCAAGGGTTTTACTCATTCTGCCTAATCCAAAATGTGAGTCCTGCCAAAATTGAAAAATCCTAAAACGGATTGTAGTCGTTGGAGGTTGGAGCAGTGCACATTTTTCAAAGAGTTGGCTGGCAGGCTTTCTCCTTCACTCAACAACTCATATCCCCGGTACAGGACATTGAAGTGGGCAATTTTTGAATTTTTGAAATCAAATTTGTAGCCCAGGTGAGCAAACCCAAGAATTATATTGTTCACTCTAGCCAAGTGTTCTATTAATTCATCGTCCGTCAGATCATCTACATAGGACAATGCCTCCTCATCAAAATTTCGAAGTAACTCTGTCACTCTTGCTGAAAACAGCCTGGGGCCATTCTTATCCCCCGTGGTAATTGACAAAAATGGTGTTGAGAACCTAGGGCTGAGAATGCTGTAAAATATCTGCTCCCAGGCACTATATTTTGGCAGAAAAATCTGTTTGAGTTATCTATTGTTGTTTTGTATTTTTTCTGCACAGTGCTATGTGCATTTTGTACTGAAAATGTGTGTGGGGAAGCATTTAAATGTCTTTAGCCTAAGACTAGACAATATGAATTATGAGGTTTCTTTATGGGATACAAGGGATTATTCATGGATGAGGTGCAATTCTCTATTACACCCTGGTACTCATGTTGATCGAAAATCTCCCTGACTTGTTTCTTTACTTCATGTTTTATTGGGTATTGTCTCTGTGGTTGAGGAATGGATTTTAATGGGATTTCGTGATGAGGTGACTCATTGTCCCACCCAACATGATTGTGATAAAGTGCAGGAGCTAGAGCTAATGCCTACTCCTGCGCGTATGAATTTTTAACTGATTCTGGTACGAGGTCAGAGAAAGCAGGTAAAATTGCATCTTCCCCCATTGGGCACTCCATTATGAAATCAGGTGGCCAATGCTTATCAGCTAAAAGAATATCTTAACCGTATGTCAGGGTCTCCCAAAAAAGGCCTTCACTTGCCTGGGTATGTCCTCCTCCATTTTGAGCGTTTTTTCGTATAAACGATGTGGGACACTTACCCTTGTATCAAGTGTTTACACTGTGATATACACACTCAGCGCTACTGACGCCAGATAATCCGTCAGGTTCCAACAAGCTATTGTGACTTCTGCCAAGCTGTCCAGCATTGTCACTGTTCATTCCCCGTTCAGAAGCAGAGTCCTCAGCTGCCTGGGCATTTCTAATTTTGATTCCAGCTACCTTCTTCTTTTTAAATTGAGGTTTAGTAGTCTTTTGTTTGTCTTCCTGTTTAATGATGTAGTCTAAAGTGTGATGTGTCTCCCTTTCCGACTTGGCTCGCTCCTCTAATCTGTGCTCTGACTCCTGAAAGGAATGAGAGGAACGTGTATCAGTATCTTGATTCCTGCAGGCTTCCTAATATTATCATGGTTCCTCAAATTGTACTTGTTGTGTTCCTGTTGAGGAGACCCACTCCGTGACTGTGTTTTGTTTTGTTTATTTTTTTGTTTGTTATCCCATTTCTTTTTGGAAGAATTGGGTGCTTGCTTAGAGGTATCCTTTTCAGACTAGCTCTTAACTATTGGTTTCCCAGGTCTGGCTCCCAGATTATCTGTATCCAGTGATGCACGTTTCCTCAATAATCTTAGGCAATTCTCGCTTCTGTTGTGCAGGAGTAAATTCCCTCAGACGTTGGTGTATAGCCACTGCGGCTGCCTCCCCTTTTATGTTACTTAACATAATGGGATATACTTGGGAAAACGTGCCCATTAGTTTCATTCTAAGGTCCAAGGCAGGCTCTGCCCCGTACTCATTCTGTATTTGTTTCAGTACATCAGGTAAAACTGAGTTCTGGTATAAACGGCAGCCAAGCATGTCCCCGAGTGGCAGAATCTTCTATCAGGGGAGCCATCCACATTATCAAGCGAATTGTTAAAATTCTGTGCTTTTACTACGGGCCCGTATGGGGAACAACTGCTTCAAGCTGAGCTGGTTTCTGTGCAATCCAGAATGGGATTTGCTCACGGTTGGTGGGAATCTTTCCCATAACGGCCTTCAGCGTTTGGGAGTTGATACCCGTAGTAGCCAATTGAGGTTGTGCAGCCTTAGCAGCACTCGTTTGTTGAACTGTCAGTGTTTGCATTATGAACTGTGTAAGATTTCTGTAAATTGTTTCTAAAAACTATAACGTATACGCATTCTTGCTGCTGGTAAAGTAGCAATGTCTGGATGTGGTACATAAGAAGCTAAGACCAGTCAGGTCGCTCCTTCTTTACTGAGCAGATCAAGTCTCACGTTTTCTGTGGTATGGAGTGGGAGGCCTTTAACCAATAAATATGTTCTTGGTAAGTTAACGGAATTTCTATGTCCACATATGGAAAGTATTCTTAAGGTGGTTCATATTCAATGTAAGTGTGAAACAACTGGGAGGAGCCAAGATGGCGACCGGGACGGCAGCGTAGACCCCCGGCTCTGTGAGCCTCCGCATCCCGCACGGATATCCTGCCTGAGATCCTCAACTTGTGCTACGTGGTCGTGTTTCTGAAGGAGAGGGGCTCCCGACTGTGTGACTCCGAGGTTTCTAGCCGTGCTATCGCCGGAGAAAACTGCATCTGAACTTTGCGGCCTGTGCGGCCCTGGAGCCGGGACATCGAGTGGACGTCGTGGCCGGGTGGCAGTGCGACAACAGCGGCCGGTGGTGACTGGGTGGAGTCGGCCCACCGGAGCGGTGCCAAACTCGGCCTACATTTCGGCGTGGTCACTTCTACTGCCCAGTGTAGCTGACCGAGTGCATGACCGGGGGTGCAAATCTTAGATCCTCCGGTGACTGCCCCTGCCTTGCTGGTGAGCTACCCGGCCGCCGTCCGTATCCTGCCCCGATCATTGCGGGCCGCCCCCGGATTTCTACGGGAGCTGGTCCTGACCACGGATAGTTTTTTGCCTGCCCCCGGAATCCGGTTACCCGCGACGTGGACATCGTGACGCTTGTCCTGGGGTCCCGACCCCGGTGAGGGTCGGGCATACTTGGCGGCCATCTTGGGTCGATGAAGCCTACCATCCTGTCCGCTGGGCCGCAGCGGGCCTGTGAGCGTACGATTTTTGGGAGTGTGGCGGCGAGATCACAGAGAGCTGAGCTGGGGTACGGCGACCTCCTCGAGGCTCTTGGTACTCTTCACTCCTCCTTGGTTCATGGTTTCGTGATCTTGGGGAGTAAGCTCGATGGTGTGGCGTCGGAGTTGGGGCAGTGGCGGCCCGCCTGTCCGCACGAACACAGAGTCTACCCCCACTGCGCGCAGGAGGACGCTGTGGCGGCCCCCCCTGAGGTTAGTACACGACTGGACGCCCCGGCCAGTATGCTACAGTGTGTTCGACCTTCTGAGGGCCTGATCTGTCCCGGAGGCGTTGGACCTGAGTGGGATGTGGTGGCCTCATCCCGTGCATGCCCTCCTGCGACCCAGAGACAACTCCAGCAACTAATGTCTCTTTTGGCTGCTTCTGCCTTCCTGAACCTTGCGTGCAGTGCAGATCCTAGGGCAGCACTTGGAAGCCTGTTTCCTCACGCGGCGGACTGTGTTGATGCTCAGAGACTTCCACCCCACCTGTGTGCGTCGCTTCTCTGTCGTTGTTGGACATTCCTCTGCCTAGGAACATTGGGTATGGTGCTGGGTCGAGGGGTTGGCATGGGCAGAATTCCACTGAGTGGTCAGGGATGAGGCTGGCCCCTCGGGGGTGGTCGCCTAGTGGACGGGCGGGCTTGGGGTGGTGTGCTCTCC
The DNA here is from genome assembly GCF_964204655.1 of Triturus cristatus. NCBI lineage: Eukaryota > Metazoa > Chordata > Amphibia > Caudata > Salamandridae > Triturus > Triturus cristatus. Next base: position 248,743,957 of record NC_140585.1, read on the forward strand.
TGACATGGCTACTGGCACAATAGACGCATAATGCTCCCCATCGTGGTTTGAGAAGATTGTTTTTGTGCTGTTCCTTGTTCACTTTAGGGGAACCTTACCGTGCGGGAGGGAGAAGCCGGGGGTCTGTTATGAAGGCCCTCCTCCAGTTTATAAATACTTTCTCTACCCCCCCGTCTGGTGGGGGTCCTTTCCTACTTCTTTTTCCCTATTCTCCTACATTTCGGGTCTGGTTCCAGGGCGACAGGCACACTGCTGGGGGGGGGGGCCGTACTCATCTGCAGAGGTGCAGGGTGGGGGGTTGGGGGAGGGGACTCTGTATTCCTTCGTCTTTTTCCATGGCCTCCTTTTTCTTCTCTGATTCTTTTTGTCTTTCTTTTTCTGGGATCAGCGTGATACACCTCCCTTGGCTATGCCTCGTTGCCGTTCCATGTGTTCACAACTTCCGGGGTGTTCTGGGGGAGTTCTGGCGGGGGACTGTGGGCGCAGCTGTAGACTATGTTTTTCTCCATCCTGATGTTCTTGTGTTTGCGCCATTGACCGAATAGATTGCTGTAAATCGCTAACGTTCATTACTCTGCATATCCGTGATCGTTGTTTTAAAATTGCTTGTCACCTGATCCTTCTGCCTTGTTTCATCATAAAATGAAAACCTTTTTCTCCTGGTGCCCTACTTACGCTGTTCACAGTATTAGCAGTACGATTTTGCTCCCTGAAGTGCTGCCTGTGTTTATACTTGTCGTTATTGCTCTGATTGCTTAGCGGCCGGCCCCGGGGGGTTGTAGGCCCATACTTGTTCTTATTGAACTGTCAATAAAGGTTTTCAAAAAAAAAAAAAAAAAAAAAAAAAAAGTGTGAAACAACTGTGTGTGTGTGCATTTGCAGGCAGGAATTTAACCCAAGAGTAGAATACCTCTGTTCTGAATGCTTTGTGTGCCACAAGCACGAAGGAACATCTCCACCCATTGCCGGGAGGCCATGTTGTAATAATTTCATAGTAACTGCCTGTCTGCAATGTTCTGTAATGTTTCGAGCAACTTCCTCCTACTTAATGTCCTTAGCTTGGTTGGTCATTGTTAAAGAAAAAGGTAATTAATCAAATGAATTTATGGAGATATGGTATGCACAATGCGGAAAGCTTTTAATCCTCCAAGCTTGAATGACCTACAGCCAACACATAGGGTATACCTACTCAGGTGACGCAGATTTATTTCCCTTCCCATTTCGGACATCTCCGGTTTAAATGTGAGTTGGGGTCTCTGAGAAAGCACGACTGAACTACTCAGAATGACCGTTAAATAAGAACCCAACCAACATTGGTGTCGCCATGTTGTTTAGTTCATAATAATCAGTAAGATATGCACATTTTTTGGACATCATAAACTAAGGGCTTGGTGTCTAGACTGATTCCGGACACCCCTGCAAGATATGTTAGCCTAGAGACCAGCTAGCTAACAGTGCCACTGTAAGCACCCCTGACCTTGTCAGAGAGCGAATGGTTTCTGGCAACCACTGAACATCACAACCCTGACCCCTCAGGGATTGTGTAAACAGTACAGAAAGTTTCGCTCAGTCACTCATGCTCACTTATTCTCAGAGAAGTATACAGAGAATACACAGTAGGACGTTTTCAAAATGTTTATTGAACCAACGTTATTTTTGTATAAAATACGTGTGCTACAATGATTAATAGACAGAAGCAGAGAAAAGTGATTACAAGCACCAAAAGCGTAAATTGTAGATATAGTTCTACATTTGTGCTAAAACAGTGTATATATGCAGTCATATAAAACAAGGCAGTAATTGCGCATACTCCTACTATGCAAACCCTACTCGGAATGTACCTAGAGTGTGTGTAGGTGTGAAGCCAAGAATACCCCCAAGAGACAATCCAACCCTATTACCTGGTGGAAGAAAATGAAGGACCCCGTCTTAGTCAAGAACTGGACACCACTCAGGAGACGTCAGACCGCTGCGTGGTGAACTCTAGGCAAGCAGGGACCCTCAGTGCCAGCTGAAGTGCCTCCTCTACTAATCTATTGGGAGGCTCATCTTTTTATAATAGAAAGCAGACCTGCCATGTGCATATAGATTAGTGATGTTATGGAAATGTAGATAGCCCTATCGCCCGTGGATGAAGATAGAGACCACATTTGTACATAGCGCGAAAAGCGATTTTGTACATGATGTTCAGGGCATTGTGATAATGTTGTGCGAAGCTAGATGTGTAAACAAGTTTAGTTTCGGAGAAACTAATCCAACATTGTCGCGCATGCAATATGCGCAAAACGTTACTGCTGGAAAATAGGGCTTTGTAAGAAATGAGCTGCCTCGCTGCATGGGCCTAACCCTGGAATATAACAGAGTAAGATCGAATCAAAGTCTAACAAGGTTACCATATTAAGGGTTCATTTGTGCTTGTAATAATGTATTTAAATAAAGTTGGGTAACACTGAATATGTGGGATATGTTTTACCAAGAGGTTGTGAGTGATATCAATAGGCAATGGCCGGAATGGCCACAAGTGACACTTAATGAGGTGGCCATTTCTTTCATTACAAAAGGCAGTAATGTGTCGGTTGGGAAGAGAATTACAGAAGGTAGCTATCCTACTATCTCAATATCTCTACATGATGGTTTACTGGATTCATGTTTCCACTGAAGAGATGTGTGTTTGACTCAATAGCCAGAGGTCCACATCCTGGTGCATCCACTCACCCTCTTTTCCTCAAGGTTGATAAAATGAGTGCTATTGAGTTTCATAATAACAAACCTGTGAGCAAAAATACAAAGACAAGCGCACTTTAATTAAACTGCTCAAGGAGAAACATGGGTACAACACAGGTTTGTTCGCTCTATACGCAAATTTCACCACAAACCTTCTGCTGATCTCAAAGAAGAATACTCAATCCCCAAAGAGAAATTCATTAATTGCTTAAAGTTGCATAAGACAAAGAAAAGTGTAGGACATCTGCTCCACATATACATATCTGATGCTCTCATGATGAGTTTGAAAGTTCAGATGAACCATTGTAAGGTGAAACAGGCAAGGGTCAGGCAGGCGAATGAAGAAAACACAATTGCTCTGACTCCAAACCACTAGATACTCTGCTAGCCATAGCATCAGAAAGTATTGCAACATTTTGGATGAACCAACTCTCTAATAGAGCCTAAATGGTGGAACGTCCGATGCCTAATTCATAAACTGAAGGCGTCTTAACATTTGATACACATTTATTAATAAATGGAATAGCCTATGTACTTACCTTTCAATTGATTAATAGTAATAGAATGTTTTGAAATGACTTGCAAAAAAGCAGCAACATCATATGCATATTTGTGGTATTTCTATAGTTTGAACCTAGCCAAAAGGCAGTGCTGTGTCAGGTCAAAGACATGTATAAAGTCAATGAGTGATAGGAGCGATAGCTGGTTAGTGGAATATAATTGCTTTGTGATGAAGATGTACCTCTTTAACCCCTTCCATGCTGCGCAGATTCCGCCGCTGTGCTGACGGAATCTTGCGCGGGCGTGGTCATGACGGAACGGTTCCGTCATGAGCACAGCTCAACCGTGGCTCATGACGGAACCGTTCCGTCATGAGCACCGAAGGGGTTAAAGAACACCACAACTCTTTCTTAAATTGGAGTAGCATTGGGGTGGTCCTGATGTAAGCAATAATGTTGTTCTAGATTTTGAGTACAAAGATGGAGAAGGCCCTGTTTTCTACACTTCTACGCTCTAGTCTGATGGTGTTCTGGCTTGCTGGTGTGCTGAGAACTACTAGAGATGGTGAGCTTGTCTGCAAGACAAGCGGCTGTCACTCTTGTTACTTGACTTACTTGGAGAATCCTAAGGTGTGATAGCCAGCATCCACGGGAGCGAAGAGCGCAGAATAGAATTACCACTCTCCCCTAATGTATCACTACCCTCAGTAATATCACATAAACTGAGAAAGAAGTGACACCTCAGGGAAGAGCAGGGAACATAAAAGGATCGCAGTGTAGATCAACAGGGAGGTAGTTAGCTCTCGGTGAATGCTTCAGAAGAACTGCAGCAGATAAAACAATAAACAGGGAAACAAGAAAAACAAGAGAAGGGAGGAGTTAGGGCTGGGAAGGTACTAGTAAGACGCCTTCGTCTACCCCCTATAGGTATTGTGTTTGGGGATGAGCAAGAGTGGTTGTGTACCTTCGTATTCCGTAGCATTGAACAAATAAGCGGAGTAGATCAATCCAGAGCTGTTCACTCCCAATAGGAAGCAGTGGCAGGGCAGGGTGTACTGGCAGAGTCAATAAAGTTTTGTTGAAAACACAAAACTTGCAGAGTCAATAGTTTTGTTGCAAAAAATAAATAAACAAAAAAACGTACACTCCACAATGGTCTCTGCCGTCTGTGACAGGGGTTTTAAGAAGTCTCTCTATCCCAATATGTCCGCAGATACAGGTCATGAACAGAGTCAGGGCAACGAGCAACTCCTTACAACTGCACGCGCGCCGCGCTAATAGAATATCAGAAACGCCAGCTTACCGAAGCGTCGGCATGCCTTCCTGAGACTGGAGCTGGCTTCTCAATCAGCTGGAGTTCAGCGACGGATGAGAAATCCTCACAACCCCTAGGTAGAACGGGGAAGAGGAAGGAAACGGGCAATGTTCCCAGCTGGTGTGAAACAGGAAAATGAAAATGACGATGTCCCAGCAGGCGTCACGGCAGAGTTCCGGAGGCCGTGAAAAAAGAAAGAGGACCCACAGTTGCGGGCGCGATCCTTGAGACAAGGTTGAGGATTAACTCCAAAGGAAACGAGACGTGCAGGGAAGCAGGCGATTACTTCAGTGCGGCGGAGTCCGAAGTCCGTGGAATCCAAGGCATCCAAATACAGGTGAGGCAACGTTTTCATCGCGGTTCACAAGAGCTTCGAAAGCCAAGCACTGAACACTAGGAGGAGCTTGGATTTAAACACCTCCTCAACCAATTAGCTCGTTCGCTGAGGAAGTGGGAAGGTACACAACCTGGAGCCCTAATGGTGCATTATGGGAGTTGTAGTGTGAAGGAGGGAAGTGTGAATACTGCGCAAGTGGAGGAGCGTGTAACAGCGGGGGTGCTGGCTGTGATGGTTTTGTAAATGATGTGGATGGTTTTGAAGATGGTGTGGGCCGGCAAGAGGAGTCAAAGGAGTTCCATCAGAATTGGGGTGATGTGATCCTATTTCTTCAGGCACTGGATGTGACATGCTGCGGTGTGTAGGATGTCCTAAAGGGATGTCAGTGTGGATGTTGGACGGCCATGGAGCAGGACATTATCACCATCCAGATGCGAGAGTATGAGGACTTGAACAGCAGTTCTGTAGTTGCTTTCTGGAAGAAGTGATTTCACTTTCTTTAGAAGGGAGATCTGCTACAAGGCAGTCTTCTTTTCTTAGAAATATGTTCTATGAGCAGGTGAGGTGAGGATGGAGTCTAGGGTGAAGCCGAATGATTCGGCATTCACTGAAAGTTGACATTCATAGCTGCCAGATCCATGGCATTGGGCCTGGTTTCTACTGTTTGTTGGTCTTGGTAAGTAACAGGAATTCTGTCTTGTTTGAGATGAGCTTCCGATGATGTACAGCAGTCCCTAATTTGTAAATAAGTGCCAGGGCTCTCATCAGGAGGGCACTGCAACTTCCACCACACATTGCCCTTGCAATGTTGCCAATGACAGTAACAACACAACTACTAACCATCACAATCCGGCAAGTGTGACAATTCTGCTTATTTCAGGCGCCCCAATGCTATAAGAATGGCTAGAGCGGCAGGTAATAGTAATTTTTAATATATACTAAATGAATAATTAACTGTTGTTGTGATCATCTCTAAATTAGCCGGAGAGCACCACCTTGTGGTAGACTGTCGAAAGCGCCCATGTTGACAATTAAGTGCGGGTGCCGTGCACCATAAACCATGGGCTCAAATTAACCACTGATGTGCAGGGAGTGTTTAAAGTATTTGATGTCTTAAGCAGAGAAGAGTTTCAGAAGAGTTGTTATCATCAGCATATTCATGAATCTTAATGATGTTATTTGTGAGCAGAGAACCAAGTGGCTCCATGTAGCGGTTGAAGATGACACGAGACAGCATAGAACCCTGGACTCTGCAGTGATTAGGATCTTTTGGGACCTTGCAGTGCCCATGTGAATGAACTGGTGTCAACTAGAAAGGTAGCAAGAGAACCATTGATGGATGTTGCGGGTGAATCCCATTTGAGGCTCCAGGGTGCATATCAGGGGGGAATGGTCGACAATGCCAAAGACAGTTGAGAGGTCCAGCAATATTGGGAGGCAGGGCTCGTCTTCCACTGTGGTTAGGAGGGCATTATCATAGTAGCAATCTCTGTGCTACAGCACAATCTGAAGTCAGACTGGTAGATGTGCAGTGTATGGTTAGCATTAATGTGATTGTGGAATTGAAGATTGACTGCTTTTTCAAAGATCTTGCCTATGAATGGTAGGTGAGTGATGGGCTGGTATTAGGCGAGGTCATCGGTGGCTGGTGCAGGTTGCTTTAAGAGTGTGACAATCTGGCTTCCCTTGAGAACTTCAGGTAAGATGCCTTGAATGGTGAAGGCATTGACAATGGTGAATAGGGGAGTGATAGGACAAGGGTAAGACATTATCTTCATAAGATGCATTGCCCTTTAATTTTGAGTGAGGAATAGGTGGGTCAGGCAATGGGTTGATGCAGTGCTTGACTGTCTTAAAACTGCTTTGCTTCTTTAAGTGCCTCTGTTGATGATGTTGGTATAGTACTTTGGATAATGCGATGAGCTGTCTGCATGTTGCATGGAGGGACTTCAGTATCATGAAGTCAAATGATCCGTTTGTTTTTCTTCCATTCTCTTTTCTGTCTGTGGATGGACTGTTTATTGTCAGAAAGGCCTTTGAGAGCGGAAAGCTTTGTCTTGCATCTCCATGTTTTAAATGGGGTGTGGTTGTTCACATAGTTTTCCATAATATGTGGAAGTAGATTAGAAAGGTATTGGCATCAGAAGTGGAGTTGACAGAATGAGAGATGAGGTTAGGCTCTAAATTGTCTATAGACAAGTCTTGAAAGGATTTGAAGGTTTGGACTTGTCCTTTATGTTGATCTTGGTTTGTGGATAGGGCATTGAGCAGTGAAATAAGGGTGACAAGGTGAAGTGGTTGGTCCAGTCTGAAAGTGTAGGTAGTTTGCACGGAATTGTTGGTCATGTCGAAAAGACAAGGTTTATGATGTAGCCTTTGGAGCGTGTTGGTTGTATGACTAGAAAATCAACATGATTGCACTCTCTGATTGAATATATCAAGATGAACTTCTATTTGATATAAGAATACTTGCATGCCATTGCACCTTTCCTAATTATCTTGCCATGGTATGCGTCCTATCTGTGATCCCAATTGTGAGGATTGTTAAACTATATGAGAGAGACAACAATCTCAATGTGAGCTATTACCGATCTCCCACAAACTCCCACAAACCTTTTTTTTGTGAGGATTTCCTGGTTTCTCATTGCTAGCCAGTTGGTCCCACTGATATATGTTTTTCAGATGTTTAAATTTTTTGAGGCATAGAAACTTACGTTGGAAACTGTCGTCGGACAAAACTCCGCATGCTCAGGTACTTAGCTGAGTGTTTCCACTGTAGCCTCAAACCTTCTACCCAAAAGCTTTAAAGTGCAAAACACCTCAAAGAGAAAGCTACTAAGGACACATATTTACAGAAAGGGGTCTTGTTTCATATTTAATGTCTAAATTTAACACACAGGAATCATGTCCTTTGGCTGTTATGAAAAAACTATGGGGCAGATTTATGTTTCCTGGCGCATCCCTGCAAATCAGCAGGGATGCGCCAGGAAAGATGCGTCACGCAAGTTTACCCTTGCGCCACCACAGATGCACCGCATGTACAATGCAGCGCATCGTGGCGCAAGGATAAACAGATGCGTGACGCATCTGATGGCGTAAGGGCGGCGCATTGCTGGAGTCGCGTCGCAAGCACGACGCAACTCCAGCAATGTTTAGGGGCTGCCCATACCTAACATGCTGCGTCATGCCTTACGCCTGCTTCAAGCAGGCGCAAGGTTTTGACGCAGCAGCGTCGGAAAAGTGACTGAGTGAAATCTTGTAGATTTCACTGCGTCACTTTTCCGAGGCTTTTTCCGATGGAACACCCACCCTGCCTACATTAAACCTGATGCAGGTTTAATGTAGCGCAGAGCTTAACAACGTGACGCATCTCCCTAGATGCGTCACGTTGTAAATAAGGCGCAACATGGCACATGGTTTACGCCGCCGCTGCGTCACAAAAGTGACGCAACGGCGGCGTAAAAGTGGCGCAAGTCTAACATAAATCTGCCCCTATATATTTTAGGTGAAGGTGGGAGAAACATGCCCTTCTCTCCTACACACCACAGCTTTACTTTGTACAATTATGTAGATGACCTGCACACTGATTGTTGACGTTTCAGAGTGACAGGCAGCTGAGAAATAAATAGGGATGGCCATTTAAACAAAATATCTGAGGCATGTTTAGCAGGTCACACTCTCTGCACAAGTAAAAGAAATATCAAATGTACACAGCAATGAAATGGAGAACTAGAAGAACACTATAAAAAGCTAGATTTACATTATGCTAGTCTGAATATGCCTAGGCACTCATTTCAGAGACTACTAATTGATCAAAGCTATTCATGTCCAATTTAATGTTAACCAGATGTTACTGAAAATAAATAAAACAGTAAATTCAAACAGAATGAAACAGTTCAACCTGTTCATGCATTAATACTGGGTGTCCCTGCACTGCTTCCATCTGTGTTGTTTTTCTCTTTCAGGACCACGTTTCTAATCATCTTGTTTTCTCAGTATCTACGCAACGTTCCAGTGCCCATTCCGACATATGGCAAAACTAAGAAATTCCACTTCTCGATGATCAACCTCTTTCAGATCTTCCCAGTGAGTGCCCTTTGAGTTAACATACACCATTTTTGGGACATCAGCTACATAGCTTACAATATGTTATTAAAATGTTAGTTTACATCTCTATATAACCAAATATGTTTTTTAGGACCAAAGAGTATGGACTCAATTTAGAGTTTGGAGGATGGGATTCTCCATCACAAATGTGACAGATATCCAGTCCTCTGTATTGCAAGCTCATTATATATGACATGGCTTGTAATACGGTGGATGGGATGTTCGCCTCACTTATGACAGAGTGTCCTATCCACCAAACTCTAAATAAGGCCCAATATTTTTCATTTACAAGTCCACTTCATGGTAAGTCTAGTAGATGTTAAGAATAGCACTTACATACTTAAGTTGGCAATGTAGTGTTAGGCAGTGTACTGAATGCAATATTTTTGAAGTTCATGTCGGTATTTCTAATATGTGATAAGGACATACAACTGAAGCTGAGTGTGTTAGTTAGAATCAGCATGCTGAATTTGAAAAAAGGGAAAATAATTCCAGGTTGGCTATGTGGCACCTTTAAAGACTTGGAGCCATATTTAAAGCTGAGCAGATTGTAGTAAGGAATATTGAATCTCGAATATTGGTGGGACAGAATATCGTTACAACAATATCAAGGGCAAGATATCTAAATGTTAATGCACAGAGGTAGGTAAGGATTGACTCGTCTTAACTCCACATCTACGTACCTTGAAGATATATATATATCACCAAGACACATATATGTGGAGTTAGATATAGAAAATATATAGAAACGTACCTTTCAATATTTTGTCCCTCGATATTTTTGTAACAATATTCTGTCCCATGATGTTCATCAGTACTTCCAGCCTACACCAGTTGTGTGGATATTGAACAGGGAGGAGTTAGAGAGTGGCTGAGCTAATCGAAAGAGATACAAACCTAAAGCATAAAATAATAGTAAAGTACAAATGTGGAATATGTAAGCTGATGTTTGTTACTATAGAAGTAATGGGCATGAGTAGGTTTAAGTATGTACATTAATTAGGCTGAATTTTTGTTTTAGCTACTATCTTTCATCTTTTAGATTTTGTTTTTTTTCCTGAGAATTGTGATTACATACATACTAAAAATAGCTTCAGTAATCCTCTTGTGCAGCGAAATGTTTCAGGTTATTCAGTCCATGCATTGTCTTTGTGCCTCATCGATCTCAATCTGTGTCCCAAGCATTGAAATTTGAAAAAAATAAACTGCGTTGGTCTGTCTCAAAGATTGATCCATACTTGATTTTCAATGTCTCTTCAATATACAATGGCATGGCTCTTCTCCCTAACGGCAAGATCACCTTAAATATTCCAAGTTGAACACAATCTCCCCCACCTATCCTCATCCCTTCCATTGATCCCTCCGGTAGGGGCGGATTCTCCATTAGGGCTTTGGAATTGCACCCCCCTGAAAATATTTCCTTCATATTCCTGAACAAATATTAAATAGATCAATTTATTTAGAGATAAGATCATATCTCTAAACAAATCGATGTATTTATGTCTGGGCTGTCTGTTCCGAGCTACCTGCCCTGCCTCGCTCTGAAGCACGAGATGGAAGCCAGGCAGTAAATCAACTTTCTGAACTGTGACGCACGATGCAGGGCTTACTGTTCTAAAGCCCATCATAACAAATCATTGTCATTGAAGCCTATGGCAGAATCCACTGTAGGCCAGTGACGCATTCAGCGTTATGGTTTTGGGTGCTGGAGTCTCTGTCCCTGCATGAGAGCAGCCGTCTGTCATTCACAGGCATATATTCCAACCTTTCCCATTCGTCACTTGTAGGAGTGGAAGCACGCACATGTGATTTGATACCTTGTCCTTAGTAATGGTAAGTCTTAGAATGCTAATCTTCTGTCATGTATATAGTTCTGAGACCCCTCACCACCCTAACATCCCACACTGTGACACCCCTGGCCCTGGCTGCCCGTTGCTGGCCCCGTTAGAAGTGAAGCTGCTACATTTGTTCCCCCACAAAATGGATCCAAAATATGAGCAGGCCATGGTTCTTGTTCCCTTAAGAAGTTGATCCAAATATCTGAGTCAAGTGCAAAGCGAGAGATATGTGCTTACAGTAGACCGTTATCTGCTGTATGACATTTAAACTGGCTCTATCTTCATGCCCTTAACAACATTAATGCCAAAAACATTGATTGATTTATGAACAAGGAGTGTTAAAAACATTAAGGCAATGCAGGTTAGCGATTTAGTTCATCTCGTATTTCAAGCTTTACTTAATCATGCCTTCCTCAAGAGTTAGCTATTTAATCATGTGTTTCTTTCTGTATTTTGTTCCATGCATACTTTGAGCTGTGCAGGTGTTTATGAGGGGCTTTGATTGAGAGCTCTGATGCTGAAGCCAAAGCAACGTGCCTGTCAGTGGATTGGCCTCTCAGCAGAGCACACAGAAAAATAGTCATGTATTCCAGTTGTAATTAGTAGTTTGTGAAAAGGTGTGTGAAGGGATGCACAGATGGCAAAATATTTATAGGTCAAAAGCAAAAGTAAATAAACTGCGTAAATGTGAGTGAGTGCAGTGTATGTTTGGAAGTGGTGAAATGAGGGAGATGCAAGGAAGTGCATTTGGGGAAGAGTGAAAAGAGGGTGTTGAAGAGGAAAGAAAGGTGGTTGAAGATGTGCAGAACTTTTGAATTTTTTTTCTCTGGAGGAGGATCCAGCCTGGACCCCACGTTTGTCCATTAAGCTTGCCCGTGTCACTTACTACATAAAAGTCATACCAAACTTTTACGCCTCACCACTTTCAAATGTAACTAGCCACTACTGCCCTCTAGTATTTGCTGTGTTATAAATACCTACCAACAGAAGAACTTAGGGGTATTATTATGAGAGCTTTGTGTCATGCTTGCACCACGCAATGTGGTAAATGCGTGACTGAAACCTCTAAGTCATATTTTTGAAGTCAGGCAAAGCCACTTTGCGTGGCATTGAATGGCTTCAAAAATATGGAGTACGGAGGAGGAGCCTAGCACGCATCCAAGATGGTCGCGTGAGCACTGGGCTCCCCGGACCCTCGCTGCTCCTCGGAATTTATCCTGAATCTATCCTGACTCGGTTGATGGAATCTGGGAGACGAATGCTGGCTGAACACTAAACTCCTTTCGGAAATCAAATCGGACCTGGCAATCCGGAGTTATGGTGGTTTGAACTTTTGAGGCCCACCCTACGGCAGTGCCCGATGCGAGGGTGATCTGTGGAGCCGGGGCGTAGTTGAACAACAACGGCAGCGGAGCGGTGCCAGTGACCGTCATATCACTTTCGGTTTCACTTTTGGTCTTTGAGGGGCTGGACTGTGGACTTGCTTGGTGCGACTGGGCTTCCATTTTGCCTTCGCTTGATGCGGGTGGCTTCGTCTGCTGCCAGTGTGCTCATTGACGGTGGTCCCTTCGCTCCGCCATATTGCGGCCTGTGGTGCGACACGTGTCTGCCTGGCCTGTGCCACCTCGACGCTTCCTCGGTGGTCCCCTTCGGCGATCGAGGTTCTCATGGGAGGCAAGGGAGACCCCGAGAGGCGTAAGACCAAGACATCCCTACGTGGGGGACCGGTCCAGACGAACAACATGGACCGCTACACTCAGGGTAAAGGATCCCCCGGGACAGCCAATGTCCCCCCGGAGGACGCCAGTGGTGGCCCATCCGTTTCTCCGGATCTGTCCCTGCAGGACATCATGGGCGCCATTACGGGCATCAGGGAGACCATCGCTACACAGTACGAGGCCTTGGCCCGTAAAATCGACACGGTGGCCATTGACATTACCCTAATCCGGGCGGATCTCTCTAAGACCAACGAGAGGGTTCAATCGCGGGATGTGCGGACGTCCTCCCTTGGGACGGACGTGTCGGACCTGCAGGCCACTCTCGGCGATCTCAAGTCGGCCAATGATCTGATGGCCCGGCGGCTGGAAGACTTCGAGGGACGGGCCCGCCGCAATAACATCCGCGTCATAGGCGTTCCGGAGACCTCCGATAACCGTCCGGTTGATCTTCTGGTCGAGGAGCTCATCCTCGAACATCTTGCTCCCGCTGGCCTGAGTAAGTTTTTCGCTGTGGAGCGGGCCCATCGAGTCCCAGGTGGCCGGCCGCGACCGGGTGCCCCCCCGAGGCCTATCGTTGCAAAACTTTTCCATTACAGAGACCGAGACGCGATTCTGCAGGCCTCACGGGTTCATGGCCCGGTCCGACATGAGAACTCGTCCATTAACTTTTTCCCGGACTTCACCCAACTTGTCCAGAAACAGCGGATGGGCTTCCAGGGGGTGAAGCGGCGTCTCCGGGACCTCGGTCTCAAGTACTCTATGCTTTATCCTGCAAGGCTCCGAGTGGAACATGAAGATCGGACTACCTTTTTTGACTCTCCTGTGACTGTGAGTGACTGGCTGGATTCGCTGCCAGACCGGGGTGACCGGACTGGGCCCTCTGCCGGTACCGAGGGTGGTGGGTCTCCTTTGGAGTGACTTATGGTCCCGGACTCTGCCAGGTTGTACTGTTCGGCTGGGTTCTACTTCTTTTGTGCATTTTGTTTCACTATGTTGTGTGTGGGGAGCGGGCGGGGACGGGTCCCTTCCCTCCTCTGGGATCTTTTCGTAGAATGGGGTTTGTAGGGCGACAGGCACACTGCAAGTTGGGGTGGTTTTTTGGACCGCAGGGGTGCAGGGTGGGGGGTGTTGGAGTTGGGGGGGGGGTTGGTGGGTGGGTGGGGTTGTTTGCATTTGTGTTTTTTGTTTTCAAGGCGAAGTATTGGCTATGGTTCATCCTTGGGTGTTGAGCTCTTTGCTAGGGGGCCTTTGATCTACTGGATGGGATGGGGGGGGACGGGTTGAGATTGATGTCTTGGAACGTCAATGGATTGGGGGACCATATCAAACGGGGTGTTGTGCTGCAATATCTGCGTCGTCTGACTCCTTATGTGGTGTTCTTACAGGAGACGCATCTGGTTGGCAATGTTTGTCGGGCTATGAACAGGGGGGGATATCGACTTGTGGCCCACTCTGGTTTCACCACTGGTTCGAGAGGGGTGGGCATTCTCTTGCGAGCTTCACTTCCGTTGGAGATCACCAGGGTGGTCCCAGATGATAGAGGGCGCTATGTGGCTCTGACTGGGAGGTGGGAGGGGCAGTCCCTTTCCTTGCTCTCAGTCTATGTTCCCCCGGGCCTCCAGAACTCCACCTTCTCAGACTTGGGTCGTATGTTGCTTGGGCTTCCTGACAGTCTTTTGCTTATGGGTGGGGACTTTAATTCGGTTGTCTCGTGTGACCTGGACCGTCATCCGCCCAGGGCCCTCCCTGCTGCCCAGGCGTGGCTGGGCGGGCTCCTGGAGACCTTCGGTGCGGTGGACTGTTGGAGGTTAATGCATCCGACACAGTGTCAGTACACCTTTCACTCTGGGGCCCATGGGAGTCTCTCCAGACTGGACTATTTCCTTATGCCCGCGGCCCAGGCTGCTCGGATTCGAGAGGTCAAACACCTGGCCAGGGGTATATCTGATCATTCCCCACTGTGGTTGCTTTTTGACACCGGGTCGCGGTCCGCTGGGCGGATCGCTCCTATTAACCCTTGGTACCTGCGAGACCCCAAGATCCGTGATAGCCTGATTAAGTCGATTGATCAATATTTTTCTGAGAATGAGGGGTCGGTGTTGTCCTCGGTGTCCCTGTGGGAAGCTTTCAAAGCAGTGCTCCGCGGGCATGCCCTGTCCCAGATAGTGGAGGCCAAGAGGGTCAAGAGAGAGGCGGTTGTGACGCTGGAGACTGAAATATCGGGGCTAGAGGCAGCCTTGGAGGCGGGTGTCACCCCGGATGGGCTGCATGCCCTCAGCCTGAAGCAGTTTGAATATAAGTCTCTCGTCACTGATGCTGCCAAGACTATATACAGGGAGCAGCAGGGCAGGTTGTATGACGCTGGAGACAAGGCGGGTAAGCTGATTGCCTGGTTGGACAAGAAGGAGAGAGTGAATCGTGTGGTCCCGGAGCTTCGGGTGTCGGATGGAGTGTGTGTGATTGAGCCTGGTGAGATTGTTGAGTGTTTTGCTGACCACCTCCGTACAGTGTACTCCCCGGTGTCCGATAGAGATGAGGACGACTCTCGTCTTCTGCTTCGGGATATTGCCCTGCCCGGCTTATCCGTCGATGACCGCGAGCTGATGGATGCCCCTTTGTCTGTCGAAGAGATAGCTACTGCGATTCGCTCCCTCCGCTCGGGCAAGGCTATGGGCCCCAACGGCCTGCCGATTGAACTATATAAGTTGCGCCCGGATAAAATCGCGCCTTTCCTCCGTCATATGTTTCAGGAATCGCTCGAGAGGGGTTCCCTTCCTGACGACCAGCGTCTGGCTACTATAGTAGTGATTCCCAAGGAGGGTAAGCCACGTGACCGCTGTGCCTCCTATAGGCCTATTTCCCTGCTGAATGCCGAACCCAAAATTCTTGCTAAGGTCCTCGCTAATCGCTTGCTGAGCGTTATATGTGACTTGATACATCCGGATCAATGTGGCTTCATCCCACATCGTAATACCGCTCTCAACTTACGGCGTCTGCACGGCGTCCTTGCTAGGGCTGAGTACTTGGCTGAACCGGCCATATTGGTTTCCCTAGACGCCACGATGGCCTTTGATACCATTGAATGGCCATTTCTTTGGGCCGTCTTGGCGAAGTTTGGGTTTGGGGAGGGGTTCCTTGGCTGGGTGAAGCTCCTTTATGCTGGACCAATGGCTCAGGTGGTTGTCAATGGGCGGGTTTCTCGGCCTTTCGCTCTCGAAAGGGAACTAGGCAGGGGTGCCCGTTGTCCCCGCTGCTCTTTGCTCTCGCCCTGGAGCCGCTCGCTGCCTGGCTCCGTTGGGAGCCCTCGATTAGGGGGCTCCGGTGGGCCCCGGGCTTCGAGGATCGGGTTTCATTGTACGCGGATGATATTCTCCTGTATCTCACCTCGCCGCGGAAGTCGCTCAATGTTCTCTTTGATGTCCTTACTTCCTTCGGGAAAAACTCGGGTCTGATAATCAACTGGTCCAAATCTTGTGTGTATCCTATCTCAGGTGGTTTTCCTCTCTTGCCGCCTCGGCTTCCGCTCCAAATATCTCAGTCCGGCTTTAAATACCTGGGGGTGTACGTCTCGTTGGATCCGGCGGTCCGCTATGAGCAGAATCTCCTGTCTCCACTCCGGCGTTTGAGGGCGGATACGGCTCGGTGGTGTAAGCTGCCCTTGTCTCCGCTTGGTCGCGCGGCGCTGTTTAAAATGATGTCCCTTCCCAGATTCCTTTATGCACTCCAGAACTTCTTCGATGTCGTTCCTGCGGCCTACTTTAGGGAGGTGGAGAGTCTGCAGAGGAGACTGGTTTGGGACGGGCGATCGCGTATCGCGTTGGCCAAGCTGACTCTTTCCTGGTATGACGGGGGCATCGCGCTTCCTGATATTAGACGGTACTATTGGGCCTCCCAGCTGACTGCCATTAATCATGCTACGTACGCTCCTGGTTCGAACCCGGCATATGAGATGGATAAATTTCTGCTCCCCGGCGGTAACTATAACAGAGCGCTTTACTCGCGTTCTGCTGGTAGGGCCCTTACGGGCCCTACCGGGATTGCGGTCCGTGTATGGAAGGCGGCTAACGTTGCGATGGGCTGGAGTGAGCGTTTAACGTGCGCCACTCCTCTATTCGACTCAGACCGTTTGGGGAACCTCTGGACAACGAAAGGCTTTGAGTGCTGGGATACGATCGGCATCAGCAGAGTGGGGGACCTGTGGGTTAAAGGTGCGGTTAAATCCTTCGCGGCGCTTCAGCGCGAGTATGAGCTTAGTGATAGAGAGTTCTTCCGTTATGCACAGGTTCGGCACGCCCTGCTTTCGGTCTTTGGGGAGGGGACCACGGTCCCTTCTTCTTCGCCTCTCGAGGACCGCATACTCGACGGTCACGTCCCCGACAGTACTATTTCCCTGATTTACAAAAAACTGATAAACAATCGGGCTGACCTCTTGGTGCGTCGTCGGGAGGCATGGACGGGAGATGGGGTGGAGCTGGACGATGAGGACTGGCAGACTGCACTGTCATCCCCTAAGGAGGTGGCCATCCCGGCCCGTCTCCGCCTGGTCCAGCTTAAAATTCTCCATCGTGTATATGTGACGGGCCCCCGCCTGGTCTCGATGGGGTTTTCAGACGACGGACTCTGTAAGCGTGGCTGCGGGCTCAGTGCTACTTTTCTCCATATCCTATGGGAATGCCGCGAGGTGGCGGAATACTGGCGCCGGGTGCATGATATTATGAGACGAGTCACCGGGGTCGCTCTGCTGCCGGAGGTGCGTCGTTGTGTGCTGAATGTATGGGAGCCCAATGACTGTAATGCGGCTCAGGCTCGGTTGGCGGCCTTGGGGAACATGATTGCAAAGAGAGATATTGCGCAGCTTTGGGGTTCCCAGCGGCCTCCCACCGTGTCCGTCTGGAAGGAAAACATGGACTGGTGCATGTTCAGGGAGAAAACGGTGTATGTGGCCCGTGGTAAGCCGGGGGCTTGGGGTAAAATTTGGGGGCAGTGGAACGCGTATCGTGGGTCTATCTGTGCTCCCCCTTTGGTAGATACGTCCGGGGTTGCCTCGTCCCCCTGATCCTTGAGAGTTCCTTGTGCATCTCGTACTTCGGTGTACAGATTTGGTTCTCTCGTTGCCCCCCCCTCCCTCTCAGGTCTTCTTTTATTGACCGCCCTCGGGTGGTTGGGTGTTGACTCCCCCGGCTGGTGTTCGCCGCCCTTCGTAAGTCGTTTCGCCTTGTTTGTTGTATTTCTGTATTTTTCTTTTTTGTTGTTATTTATACTAAAAGTGTGTATTCTGATTTCCTTTATGTGCAGTCAGATTTACTGCGATAGTGCGGAGCCCCTGTGGGCTAGCCATTATTTTCTGATATGCTGGAACACTTTGACTACTAGCGGCCGGCCCTGGTGGTTGTAGGCCCGTGTTTGTAACCCTTTTACGCACAATAAAATCTTTTCAAAAAAAAAAATAAAAAAAAAATATGGAGTAATGCAACACAGCCCAAATCGCTGCATTACATTACTCTGCGCAAGGGAGGCGTTTTATGGGCGTTGCAGTGGGTGATCCCAAACAACTCCCATGGTTTTTGATGCATTCCCAGATTTACCAAACTTGGTAAACCTAGGAATCCGCCCAAAAAATGCGCCTCCCAAGAGGAGGCATAATGAGGAGAAATATGTTTATTTCTCCTCATTTTTTCCTGTCTCTATGTGGGCAGTGTTCTGCATTCTGTAGCATGCATAGAAAGAGAAACAAGCATTGGCATAGCCAATAGGTCTCGCCTTTGGGACCTTGTAAGTGTTTAGCCATGCAACAGTTGTTGTTGCACCAAGGATATTGTGCTGCATAACTAAATACTTATAAGGTCCTAAAAGTGAGACCTATTGGCTATGCCAATGCTTGTTCTTTCTCTGTGTTTCCTTCCTTCCTTTTGAGTGCTCTTTCTTGGTGTCATCCATTTGCCTTCCTTTCTTTGCGCCATGTGGTGGCTGCAGAGTCATCACAGTCAGCCTCTTCCCAATGCTTCTATTGTGTGAGATTCCCGTGTGAAATTGAGAAGAGCTTTCCTGTTAAACAGAGGCACTGAATCCCACATCTTACTATCTTCTCGGTCCCAGTGAAGGCTGCAGTCAATGGAATGACAGGGGAGGGAGGGCATGAAAAGGCTGCCGAATGGATACGGCTAATTCCAGGACCCTCCCTGGTCCGTGGAGCACTACAGTGTGCCTCTCATAAAAATATTACAGCCCGAGTGGCAATATTAAAATTCAAAGAGCAAGTCCAAAGCAAACTGTTTCTCAAAATAATGGTGTTAAAAAAGGGTACTTCCGCCACGGTGCTCAAATGTTACTGGAAGAATCCTTAGTTCACAGCGCAGTTTATCGTGTAATAAAACGAAATATGCGCCGTTATTAATCCTGGGCTCATGAATATTTATATGTATAATTTAAAAAAAGCATTGCGTCTGGTTAGAGAGGTGAGGTTATTAATTATAAATGCTGCTGGTGTTATCTGGAACAAATGGCTCTTGATGGAGCTGAGCGCGGCAACCTCAGGGAAATGCCAAAATCAATGCCGCCTCATTGGAATTCTATTCAAAGACAGTCAGAAAGATAGCATTTTCCAAGTTGACTTCACATCAAAACTGGAGCTATGCTCTGCGAACATAATGTTGATTTCTCCTGCACGAGTTTATGACGATCACCTCTTTGGACGCGGTGATAATCACAACAAGCATTGGTCGCGCAACAAGCAAATGGTGCGCGCGAAAGTGATCGCAAGCAAGACATGCGGCCGTGACCAGGAGTTGAGTGCGTGCGCGCACAAAAAGGAAATTTAAAAAAAACGCAGGCTGGCGAGTGGTGTGCGCGCACCATGACGAGAGGAGAAAGCCAGATAGCGCCTCTGCTCGTCATTGTGCCCATAACCGTACGCTCTATGCCAGCCAAAAGCGTGTGGTAGGACTTTTAAAAGCCCACACACTAAATGACTCGCAGAGCAACGCATGCGCTGGCTCAGACGAGACCTAAAAAGCATCTCAGGATTGTTTTTGTGCAGGAAAGTGCTCCTTCCAGCACAAAAATAATCCTGCGTGCAACGCAGGCACACTTGCACAATGATGCTAGGGTCCCTGCGTTGGCTCTAGGCTGCCCCAATGGTACCAGTGCAATGGGAAGGACAGGAATAGACTGTATTGAATACAATTCAGCGCATTCCTGCCTTTTCCCTGTGACGCAGGGCATCGCAGCAAGGTAACTTGCTGCACTGCGCTGCCCTGCGCCATTAATGTCATAAATATGCCCCTTAATCTTTGTGTACATTTATACTTGGCATCTCTTTAGAGTGGACACTGCTGATAAAGGATTAGCGGGATACTGCCTATGCGTGAATTTAATTGGATGGTAGAGATGTTGCTGTTTTCTATATGAGAATTTTGTTTATAATTGTTATATTAATTTATCTTAAATATGTATGACTATTCTGTAAATTTTACCAAACCGTTTGCATAAAACATTCTTGAATTGTATGTATGAGCATTCCGCTGCCTGTTGGCTAAAAATGCACTACAGAAATACCACATACATACATAGATACATATGTATGAGCATTCCGCTGCCTGTTGGCTAAACCTGCGCTACAGAAATACCACATACATACATAGATACATACATACATACATACATACATACATACAAAGTAAATGAGAGAGACTTTAGTTTTTATGCCGGTACAATCCCTTACCTCTTTCAAGGTCTGGTTGCCTTGCAAGGGGAAGCACCCTTTATCATGCAGTCGGAGCCGCGTAGTGCCTTAAACAACGAAGGCAATACAACGAACGTGTTGTTACCAGGCGTTCCTTAAGCACGCACGTTGGTACAGCGACTTGCTTCAGGGAACACATTGTTGGACTGGTGTTGGATTTTAAGTACAACACCTACCCTACTGTGTCACAGACTGGAGTTGGAATAGTAAATGATACTATTCTAAAGTCCAGCGCTTCCCTAAGGCAAGTCATTGCAACAAGTTGCTTGCTAAAGGAACGCGTGGTAACAACACAGTTGTTACATTACCTGCGTTCTAAAGGCATGCTTGGTAAAGGCATGCATGGTTCCGTCATACAGCCTCTTTCAAGATTTCTATGTCCGTGCCCAGTGTTGTCATCTAAAGATAATGCCTTATGCGGTCAAGGCAGATTCTGCTTGCATAGCTGTGAGATTGTGCCTGTTCACTCCCAATTCTCAAAGAACCATTGAAATTTGCCACAATACAAAACTATGGCAATTGCTGATAGCTCTTGCTGAGTCAACAAGATGTGAACAACCTTATTTACCTGTGTGCTAAATTACTGATCAAGGTATGGAATATACTGCGCCAATTGATTTTTTTCTTCTGATTGAACAGGTCCTTTTCGGCATCGGCATCTCTTGGCTGGTATGCTTTATCCTGACTGTTACCAATGCTCTTCCGTCAAATCCACAAAGTTATGGGTACTTGGCTCGAACAGATGCGAAGGGAAATGTCCTGTCTGAAGCTCCTTGGTTTCGTTTTCCATACCCAGGTAAAGAATCAGTCTGTCTAAATGTGTTTTTTGGTTCTATTCTCTAAATAGTTGCCTGTGCAGCCTTTCACATTTTGTACTCGATTAGCGTCTTCATATTCATTGGAGAGTGGAGTTCATACGAGCAATAGGAGAGATTTCCGAGACATTGAATAATACCAGTGCTTAATTTCTGCCAGTGGTTTCCAGGGCTCAGCACTGGCACTTAATTGTCAACACCAACGCTTGGACAGTCTGCCATAAGGTGGCGCTGTCAGGTTAATTTAGAGATGCCAACAACAACAGTCAATTATTAATTCAATATGCACTAAAATGACTGTTACCTGCCACCCGAGCCATTCTAATAGCTCTGGGGGACTGGAATAGCCCAAATTGTCACACTCGTAGGAGTGTGGTGTTTTTTTTAGTTTTTTTTTAAATCTGTATTTTATTGATTTTACACAACCATTCAAATAAACAACAAAACATGATACGATATCATAATCTTACGTGGCATAATGACATACAGTCTCAGACAGCATAGTAGAATACACAGTTACAGTGTCGAAGCATCATGTGAGTAATTTAACCTTTGCAATTGAATCTCCTATTGCAAACCAGTGCGAATGCTTCCAGCTTTTGGTCCCTCATCCAGTGTCCAATTACAGCCTACCCTGAGTACTCAAATCTATCAATGCACAATACATTGCCAATAACCCAACTAAAATATAAAGAAAAAACTGTACCCCACCCTGCCCTCCCCTCCCCGCATGTCCGGCACCAGTAGCGATAGTAGCCTGTACACATGCCCACAATTGGACTCATGCGCATTCCAGTCCCACAGCTGACTTAGGCACATTGCGCCGTCTTGTGAATCATACAGGGTGGCTACCCATGGATAATGTAAGGAGCCCCTGTGGCGCACAATAGTGGTCCAGCCCCTCAAACCACCACAACGGTACACCCTAACAGGAGAAGGAGTGTGGTGGTTAGTAGTGGTGTTGTACCATCATTGGCAGCATGGCAGGGCCAATTTGTGGTGGAAGCTACAGTGGCCTCCTTCTTTTTTGTTTTTTTTGTTTTTTACAAATGAAGCACTGAATAATACCAGAACATGTATTGTAGTTAAATAAAGGGATTGAATCATTCTGAGATTGGAATGCTTTTTACAGAGTTTCTCACATACCCTTGGGAGATGCTGCCTGGCTGAGGAGAAGAAAAACCAAAGAGACATATTCAAGTTTGTTTGTGTAGCCTGCTCTCCAGAGTGCTTGGTCCAAAGCGGAGCACAACCTTTTTCTTCCATTCAGGCCAAGACAAAGCTTTACTTTTTTAATTTAGAAATTCATTCATCTTCCTAATAGCCCAATCCTGGACCAATGTCCTCACATTCCACAGTTCAATTTTCTCTTGCCCTCTACCCCTTATCTATAAGGAGTCATTCAATTGCCTTGGTGCCCTGTACAAGATTAAAGCTTAGTCCTTGCCGGCCTTAGTAACTGAAAAGGCAAGCACTTTCTCAAAGTACTCTGCAGTCCCAGCCATAAATATTCTGAAGTGTCCCTGGAATCTTGGAAAAATGTATGCACACAGAATTTAACTTTCCACTTCTGATTTTGTTTATCAATTTTATTAAGGGTTTCAAATGATTTAACAGCATGAAAGAGGTTAATACGATTATAAGATAATAATGATAATACAAAAAAATCAAGTTGACAGTTCTAGTATTCACCTATAAATGAAAATTATACATGGATATCAAAAATATTTGCAAGGTTTTTGTAACTGAAATACTTCAAATTTGCAACATGAAAAGTTTATAACATTAATAGAAAAAGATGCTGTGGAAGACAGAACATAATAAAAGAGGAAAAAAGAGAAAAGCAGGAAAAAAGAAAGGAGAAGCAGTATCAAATATAAAGAGTTTTTATATACATATTTAGTTGGGAAAGAATGAAAAGAAGAAAAATGACAGTACAATGTAGTATTTAATGGAGCTTCAAAAACTTCTTCTGTAAAAAAGAGGGTTAAATACAGATAGATTTTCTTGATTACAAGTGCTTAATGGCATCTTAAACATATTTCTTTTGATGAGGTTTTGCCAGGTAGTCACATGTGCATATTTTATAGTTCTCAGTACTCTCAGTGTAGGAAATTGGGTTATTAGTATAGGGGGATACCTACCCACCTGAAAGAAATAAACTCAACCTTGTCAGAGTAAACCACTAAAGACACTAAATGAGCCTGAGCCCAACCCCTTGATAGCTATGGCACAGAGCAGACAGACTTAACTTAGAGACAATATAGGAAATATTTATGCAGTACTAAAACAGCAATATCGTCAAACGCTGCGCAAGGAAAATCCTAAACCAATTTAGAATTAAAAATAGCTTCAAAAAGTGTTAAGCATCAAGCCGCAGTCAGCTGGTCACAGTACACTGGAACTTAGGTGCAATTTGAGGCTGACAGCGATGAAGCGCGGGTCAGATACATCAACCAGGTTCACCCCAGTCGAAGGTTTTACCTTGGGACTTAGTCTCAAACATGGAAATCAAACATCTTCAGCGGGGCAAGAAAGCAGGCTGTAGCTGAAGAAGATTCCAAGAGGCCAGATAGCCACGGGACGAGTTCCCTGTGAAAATGTTGGTTTGTGGCAGGAGAACTCAAAGTAGGAGAAATTCTAATTCCATGCCCAGGAAAGGTCCCTTTGCTGGCCAGATACTTTTGGTGCCTTCGTCCTGCCAAGATTTCTTTGATCTCACTCCGTCACTTGTTTAGAGCTTAGACCCTTCCAGCAGGCAAGGCTGCAGGCTGTCGCTGAAGAGCACTGCATGCGGCTGCATACTGAGCTTGCAAGGTGCCACTGAACAGGATTTGCCATTGCAAAAATGCTCCAAGCAGGGGAAACCTGAATCTTTAACACAGCTGTAATGCACCTTTGTCTGAGCAGCTTTGGGTGTCTGTGACACATTGATAGTATTTCTTATCAATGAATGGGTCATAAATGTGATTGCAATCTCCAGCGACACCAAAATATTCATTGTCAACAAAGGACACTTTTAATTTATTCTTATTATTTATTATTCTTATTATTTATTATATTCATTGTCAACAAAGGACACTTTTAATTTATTATTATTATCACTGGGAGCCTTTTATACTTGTCCATATAGGTTTAAAATGGTTAAATAACCTTTTTTTAAGAAGGGCATCTTCAGGGAACCATCATCATCATGTTCATGTGATATTACAATATTACTGAATGGATTTGTGACAAAAAATTACAGACCATCATTGTGATTAATTGTTGATGAGTAATAATGTTGTGTTCCCAATGCTTCTTTAGTTTAAGAGATTGACTATTATTACAACGAGACTCTTGCAGGAGCGCTATTGGTGCATTTAGTTTGGATAAATATGTTAAAACCTTTTCTCTTTTTATGGGGTTATCTAGACCTCTTACATTCCAAAACACTACATTAAACATAGTTGCAATGGAGGAATACATTTATATACATTAAGACCGCACCGAGTACTGCCTATGGAAATATAGAAAAGAAAAATAGCCAACATGTATATACACTGCACAAGGTATTAGAGCTTGGAAAAGTTCTTTAATAAGGATCAAAGGGACTTTGGGAGACTATAAAGTCTTAGATTACTGCATCAATTTCTATTTTCCATTCGTTCTACCTGCTTTTCCAATGTGGCAGTGTCAGATTCAAGATTAGTGATTATATTGGATACATCCTGTTTTTTTGTATTTCATATTGGGTACATCACGTGCATCACTAATCTTTTATTTAAGATCCACAATAGGTTTCTCCATATCCACCCACCTATCTTCAATCTGTTGCAGCTTTTAATTGGAGGTGTCCCTTAAAGGTTGAAGACCCGTGACCTTTTTGACAGAGAATTATTTTTGACTTTTTTTAACTTCGCGTCTGAGAGTCAGGACCATTCCATATGCTTAGCCGGCCTTGTAGGTGAAGCATTGCTAACAGTCCTTTCCATCCTTTGTTTACAGGGATGCTCTTGGATCTGCACATACAAGCTTAAAACATATCAAATATATTGTTTGAGATTATTTGGGTCTATCAGAAATATACTACAATGGATGAACTAGGCAATCAATATTAGTAATAGGAAAATATCAGTGCACAGTCCAGACTTACCATCATAGCTAGCTTCGTAGTACACAAAATATTAGTAGGGATGTATCTAAAGTTGACCAAATATGAGCGTATTACCTTATGGAGGTAGAGATACAAATGAGCACAAAGCTGCATGCATCATATGTATACATTGAACTTGGTATGATTAGATTTAAGGAAGGCTTTTATGACTTTATAATATGTGTGAGTAAGCATGTTGTTCATATAGATGAATGTCAAGCTTGTAGAGATCTATGTACACAAAGACAGAATCAATCATGTATATAGTGGCAAAATGTATAGGGTAGGTAACGTCTGCGAGAGAGGATGCAAGTCTTCCAAAAATAAAAAGAAGCGCATTTACTTCAGGGATGGCACCGGAAATAATGATCGGAGTGAGCTGCCTGCTAAAACCAGTTTACAGCAAATACCTGAGTACGACAGCTGGCTCAGAAAAGCATTTCAATCCGAATAACTTCCTTCTGTGTTGCAGCCAAAGCATATTCACATACACTTGCAGATTATGTAGGGTGACCACCCGTCCGTAAATTTCACAGACCGTCCGTTGTCCGTGATGATCCCTTTTACGGACGCCTCTTGTCCGTAATTTTAGGCATTGCAGGGAACAGCACTGTTCCCCTGCATGAAGCCTCAACTCCTTGATGGTGCTGCCCCATCCTGCCCTTTGTCATTCGGTATGCAGGCTGATTGCCACATACAGAATGACAATGGGCCAGTGTGATCTGCAAAGCATGTGGTGGGCCTCCCCCAGCCTAGGGCAGGGCATTCTGTCAGAGGGAAGATGGTGAAACAAGTTAAAAAGAAGGGGCTAGAGCTCTTCCACAGTCCCTTCATTTTAGAACTGATGCATTTTCAATATTACATTCAACGAAGCTATGGTTGCTGCTTTTCAACTAACAACCATTGACAAAGCCAATAGTTCTCACTTGTTGTAGGTGTAACATTACTTGTTGTGTTATATATCTGGATACAATGACAGAAGAGGCAAAATTCCAGTCGGGTGGTACACTATACTAAGCACAGATTTTTAGCTTGGGTGTTTTAAGCCACGCCGTTAATTACATCGAACACCCCCTTTGGAGAGACCGCCCCCCAGTTTTTTCATTCCACTTAAAGCCCTGGAAACAACACCATGCCACAGTCACCACATGGCCTGGCACTGTGCATCATGCATAACTCATGACTTCCACTTTTTCAGATTGTCTATCTGCAGGGGCATATAGAACCCTACCCCTACCCCACCCCTTGCTTTAGGAACTGCAGTGAGGGTGGAATTCTTCATGGACCTCTTCTGTCTGCTACTCTGCAGACAAAGCTCAGCTCATAATTAATATGAAAAGGTGGGCGAGTGAGTAAATGAAGGGAGGCATGGATGGATGGATGCTGGATGGATTAGTGAAAGGATGAATGAAAGGGTGAATGGATGGATAATGAGAAAAAGGATACATGGATGGATGAGTGAGTGGAAGGATGGATGAGAGAAAAGGTCAATAGATGGATGTATGGGTTGAAGGGTAGATGGATGGGTAAAAGGGTGGATGGATAAATGAAAGAATGGATGGGTGAGTGAGAGGGAGGATGATGGGCGGGTAAATGGGTGGATGGATGAGTGAAATGATGGATGTATTGATGAATTGATAAGTGAAAGGGTGAATGGATGGACAGATGAGTGAAAGGGTGGATGTAAGGATGGGTGAGTGAGTGAAAGGGAGGGTAGAAGGACAAAAGAATGGATAGATGAGTGAAGGAGTGACAGGGTGGATGAGTGATAGGGTCAATGGATGGATTCATGAGTGGATGAGTAGATGGATTGGATGGAAGAGTCGATGGAGAGAGAAAGGGAGGGTGGATGGATGACGGAAAAGGGGAATGGGTGGAAGGATGAGTGACTGAGTGGATGGATGAGTACGTGAAAGGATGGCTGGATGGGTGAAAGGGTAAATGGCTGGATCAAGGGTCTCCAACAAGTAGCTCTGGAGCTACTGGTAGCTCGCCAGTACCTTCAAAATAGCTCTCAGAAGAGAAGTCTAGCCCAGTATCAAATTCAGACATTAGGTGCCTATTAAAGAAGGCAGCACTGCTCATGTCAAGACCCTTAGAGTGACGGCCAGCCAAACCTAGGGCAGTAACGCATACTAACACTGTATTCAGTCTGAATCAGATCTCAATATAACTAAGCCACAAGGAGATTGGCCATGTTGTAGTCCCTGCTTTATCTGTCACAACATGTGTGTGAACAGTGGAAAAGAAGTACGGCAGTAGTACCCTGAGCAGTAATCAGTGATGACTCACCAAAGTGTGGGACTGCCGGATTCAGAGTGAAAATGTGTCAGTTGGGTGCATGATCAACAAAAGACCTTAGGAGAAGAGGGCTTGATCCAGACCATAGAAAATTAAAAGACTTATCAGCATTTATGTGCGTCCATATTAAACACTATTGCTTCCTGAAAGGTACTCCTGATCTCATGGACCACCAAATGTGTATGCTAGCCCCCATCACAAGGGTGTTATCCCTGACATAATTCGGCCGGTTCCTGGCATAATAGTGGCAATGGCATAATAATGGTCATCCTTCACTATTTTGGGTATTTTTGGTCTAGTTGTGGTATACTAGCAGCCCTCATTGAAATCCTAGGAGCATGACTGGCCTACATTTACCTATTCCTGGCATTATAATGGTCATGACTGATATACAGTCACTGGGTTTTCTTCTGGAACATTGAGTTTCTTTGACCACAGTGGAAAGTGGTATTTGATACAAAAATGTGCATTTTCAGAAACAAATGAATGATATTTCAAGCTGAGCAGTGGAGAACTATTACTGTACTTATGTCCTTTGTGCAGTAGGGCATGTCAAGATTAGGTTGTTACTTCATAAGTCAGGTAGCAGCATTTTATATTAATGAACAATTTCCCAGCATTTCTGGTGGTAACCACACCTGGAATACTTGGGTTGTAACTACTGATAATCCTGCTTAGGGTGGTCATAATGTACTGTAGTCACTATTTAACAGTTATAAAATTTGCTAGTAGCTCAGGAAAACTTTCCTGGAGCAGAAGTAGCTCTCACTACAGAAAAGGTTGGAGACCCCTGGGCTGGATGGATGAGTGGATGCATGGGTGGAAGAGTGGATGGATGAGTGTACAGATGGATAGGGTGAAAGGGTGGATGGATTAGTGAATGGGTGGATGGAGGGAGGGATGGATGAGTGAAATGATGATGGAAGGATACATGATGGATAGGTTTGGATATGGATGGGCTTACTTATATACTATTCAGCGACCTCCTCTGATGTGTCTGTAAAAACTTACCTTTTGTCCCGAAGTTTAGTCCTGAATTTTGACCTCCTGTCCTGAAATTTTGTCCTGAATTATGACCCTTTGTCCTGAATTTTTACACTCATCGTCCTGAATTTGCACCCATGTCAGTTGGTCACCACTCTAAGATTATGTAGCACTGAGCGTCTGATGCACTTAACTTCACAGCTCAAAAATAAAAAGAAGGCTTTCCACACACTGCTGTAATCAAATACAGCATGCAGCCACAATAAGTCACAGCACATTGCAATATGTCAAGCCTCATAAATGTCAGTTCTTTATGTAGCATGGGTTACCTCTTGTAAAAAAGAAAAGTCCAGATTTAACTTTGAAGTCTGTGAAATGGAGCATAACACAAGCATAATCAAAACCGAGCAGTTTATTTAAAGGTAAATTCCTATAACATGTTGAGAAAATATATTTTCACATGCTTTCTGTGAAAACAACATTGAGATGTGACCAGGCATCTACGTAAGAGATCATGGGAAACATTTAACGCTTTGAAATAATGTAGCATGAAGTCATGTGCACTGTAAATCGCAGCTGAGTTCATCCTGTTTATTTTAAGAAGCAACGTTTGATGCAATGAATTTTTTTTCCTCAAAAGCAATTGTGTAAACAGCTATTTCTATCGGCCTGCCACTTTTATAAATTTATTTTCGGTGGTCTGTCCCCAAAGTTCTGAAACATTTTTCCTACCATTGTTCAGCCCTCGTATGCTGCTAATTAATAATCACAGTACTGCTTTTAGTCATCCACACATCCTGTCTGGTAAACCCATATTGAGAGAGAAACCTGAATTATGTTGAATAATTTGGTTCCTTTAGTGTCAGAAAGTTGCCATAGTGTGTTGACCAAAGAGGCAGTTTCTCACACTAACTTCCTCTCATTACAAATGATCAGAATTGGCAGTGCCGCTGTCCCCAGACAATGTGTGATCAACAAAAAGAGACAATACAGAAAGACTACTGAGAAAGGGGGAGCCAGCGTTTTCTAGGCTCACTTGCTCACCATTGGTCCTCCAATGGACCCTTTTGGCCGTCTGAGAGGTGATGGGAGTTAGCATTAACAGCAATCAAATTTTAATTAACAGTGCAGCACATTTGGCTACACAGTGAGGAATAGGAATCAGTAGCTTGGGTTAAAAGGTTTATTAAAAATTAATAATCAACTTCAGATGCACTATTCTCAGCACCATACTATAGGGATACAGAATAACGATTGGGATTCCCAGACACCTAAAGATATTAAGGCAAATAAGTCAAACAGACGAGCCTTTTGATGACAGGAATGCAGAACAACAGCATCAAAAAGACAACAATCTAAGGCCCTCTCTCCTATACATTAGTAATCAAAAATGTCAAAGTCCAGAGGATGGTTTATGAAAAGGAATCCTAGCAAATCAGGGAAACTCCATAAAGGAAGTCAGGTCAAGACAAAAAGAAAACAAGTTAGGAAGTGTTAGCATCTCAGAAGCTCGGTCAAGAGTCTTCTATGGGTCAGGAGCAAGTGTCAGCTTAAGCCACACTTAAGCAAAAATCAAAGGAAGCATTGAGGTCTAAAGCCTCTAAAAGTCCATTCAGATAGCAAGGACTCAAGGAAGGTATCTGCTGGGCAAAAGGAGAGAAAGGGATCAGTAAAGCATCTGGAGGGGTCATGAGAGATCTGAGGCTGTATTATGCATACAGTGCATTTTTCTTGATTGCACCGGGTGCAGCTTTGGAAAGGTGCACCCATCGCAAACAAGGAAAATGCGCCATATTAGGATGAATGCACTCTGCCCAGGGCAGCGCATTCATGTGAAAAACAGAGCGGGTGCTCTTAAGCCGCTCCGTGTTTTACAGTGCAGGCAGGACCCGCCTGCACTTTTAAAGGGGATTAGAGATCTCCTTGCAGGCGGGTGCAATGAGTGACTTTACTTGCCTACAAGGGGATGTCTGGGGGTCCATGGGACCACTTTTCCTCCCCCCCACAGGGCTGCTATTAGGGAGAACACTGACAGTGTGCCACCTTTTAGGTGTCGCGCTGTCAGTGTGCCTCCTGACAGCTCTTTTGCCTCTGCACCCGTGTCTGTAATACAACGCGGGTACAGAGGCAAAGAGATTCCCTCATTTGCATGGGGCCACGCCCCCATGCAAATCAGAGAACGCCCTCTGATGATAGCGCTGGAGCTTTATGTGCCCCAGCGCTATCAATATTACAGAAGGGGACACACAAGTGTATGCTGCCCCTTCTGTAATACCATAGTGCCCAGGGGGCGCAGAAAGCGGGCACAACACCAGGATACTCCGGTAATTCGACCCCTGATCAGCATTTGAAAGGGATCTGAGTAAAGGTCTAAGTGGAACGGTATATTATAACGTGCAAAGACCATTGGAAGACACCCTCCTCGATCACACCATCAGCAGTCCATTGTACTCATTGAATCATCAAGTTGCCAACTGCAACATTGCTGGTTTCTCCCACACTGTGCATGGGAATGACATCTTTCCCTCAGACACACATACATGGCAACATTTTGTCAAACAGTTCATTCAGTTAGCGCTTTGTCACTCCTTGTACTTTCTTCAAGGCCCTTTTCTCAGGCTCCTTTTCTCCCATCTCTAGTCCAGTAATGTATCTGTTCTAAACTAACAATTCAGTGTATACCTGCAAGAAATGTCGAGTTAGCAGAAAAATAAAATCAGCTTTATGCAGCATGGTGAAATAAAAGCCTACTTATGACAAGTTGGATGTTAATTTCAATGGTGCACATTTAAACATAAACTAATGCACATTTGTAATGCATTAGGTTTCATACTACATGTAATATTCAATAAATATTCAGTTGTAAGTATGACTGAGAACTGCATTTAAATAAAATACATGGAATATTAATGCGCACATTACATAAATCTCATATCGTTTCTGGTACTATTATTTTCTACACATATGAGGATGGTTTCAATCCCAATTTCAATTCATTAAATGTTATTTACATAAAGTAGCACGCACATTAGAAAAGTACATTATCTACTGAATAAGGATGACTCTTTAACACACTTAATATTGGTAAGACATTTATTTGAGTAAGTTCCCTAATCCTACAGTGAAGGCACTCTTTAATAATGTCAAGTGCAACACTCACATTAGTTCTTTAAACCATTCATGAATCAGGTGATAAGTGCACTTTCATACCATGTGTTTCTTAAGTGTCTGTGACATATAAAGGGTGGACAATCGTTGTCCTGCACCAAGGGCCTTTTACTTTGCCTACCTGCTGTTTTCCTTGACTGCAGCATTTGGTTGGGGAGAAGGTGTGTTCTTTCACTGAAAAGAGTGCTTGTATTGTACATTATGCCTTATGAGTAGGATTATACTCAATACAACACGACTGAGCTGGTAATGGTAACAATTCAGTGATGGAGACTATAGGCCTGATTAGTTTATTCTAAGTTGCAGCAAACGTAGTAAGCTTGGCATAATTATTATTAAAGGCACATGTTAAAGACAATAGGCATTTAAAGGTAGATTTTTATCACACTGTGTTAAAAATGTAGAGACATAGGGGCTCATTTACAAGAGGCTTGCGCCACCGAAGCATCACTTTTTTTGATGCTCTGGTGGCGCAGGCCTCACAGTTATATCCACGAGGAGACGCAAATCCACCCTGCGTGGTTTTATATGGCCTCATAGATATGGAGTAAGGCAAGGGAGTGCAAAGCGCTACGTTGCCTTACTCCCACGCAAAACCCATGGATTTTCACGCTGCTGCTGATTTCCAAAATCACATGAACCTGGGGCAGTGCCAACACCTTACGCCTCCCCAGAGCAGGCGTAACGAGGAGAAATGCTTTTAATTCTCTTCATTTTTCCTCTTTCCATGTGTGCTGCATTATTCTGCAGCACACACAGAAACACAGGCAAACACTTCCGTGAGTTGCTTTTGTGCAGTAAAGCACAAAAACAATCCTGCTAAAAAAAGACACCAGTGCACCATGGTACAAGGGGTCCTCCATTGGCGCTACACACCATATTGTGCGCTGGCTGAAATGAACAGGAATGCGCCTAATGTTATAAATACAGCTAATTTCTGCACTCCCCTTTTGACACAGTGCAGTGAAGCAAAGTGACTTGCTACACTGCCCCGCGTCAAAAACTCTTCTATGAGGCCCTGAATTGCTATATGGTATCTCAAAGATTACAGTAGGTAAGTGTTTTCTTGTTGGTAAGCTTTGCACTGTGATAATGCTTGCTAGTCCCTGTTAGGAAGCATATTTTTGTCTACTCTAATTTTATATATTTCTAATTGTATTACCCTAGCACTGATTGTTGCTACGTGGGTTTGAGTTGGTTATGGTGACAAGTCATTCATGAAGGTAGGAGACTTCATTAGTTCACTGGGAAAAATGATGGCTGGTACCATTGTTCTGATGAGTCTATAGGGTCTGTAGAGGTGGATTATTATGACACCATTGTGTTAGAGGCAATAGACAGGTATTTTGTTACATGGAATCTCACAGTTTAGTGTAGTGGGCATGGGTTTTGCTGTTGGCAATCCCCACTGACAAACACTGAGCTAGTAGATTTTCACTGCAATACTCCTTGTTAACTCATTTTAAATTAGGTTTATTTTGTTTTGCAAGCTACAATTTTGTATAAAATTTACATTTTATAACTCTATCTGATGGTTTCCAGGTTATGCTCTATACAGTAGGCATGTGCAGATTATGTGAACAGCTAATGTTAAAGGGTTCATTGGTTCACTGGGAATAGCTATGTCACATCTCACAGGTCTGATCTGTTTTTTATGAAATGTTACAACAATTGCAGTGGACCTGACCTGTTGATTGTGAAAAATATGTTATTCGCTGAAAGGGTATAGACTACTCCCTCAACAACAGACCCATATCCATACTATTCTTTGGTGGTTTACTGGTTACTTACTATTGTTCTATTTAGCTTTCTTTTCTTCCGTCCACTAAAGGTATGTTTCTTGAATGCGGTACAGAACCGTAATTTATCAAAGAGACTCGACAGATTCTTTACAGTGTGATTTCTATGATCCAGAACATGAGTAATGCATGTTACATTTTATACTATGATAACTTAATTGTTTTACTTTGAGCATCACAACATAATTGTTAGAATTGGGGGTCTCGAGTTGGCAATAGTTTGCGCCATTGTCCAAGTAGGGACACTTCTTCCTAGTTAGGGTAGACAGTGCCACTCGGTCGGGGCAACCGTCGTGGTGAAGTGAAGCAGTGCAAGGCGCAGTGCCACCGTTCGGATCGGGCAGCAACGATGTCAGTGAAGCGAGGCTGTGTGGAATGCGGTGCCCACAGGATACGGTGCAAGCAACAGCTCGGTGACGGCTGCCTAGCGGCATCAGTGAGACCAAGGATGTGGTGCGAGGTGCGGCGGTGCCTTCAGGACACAGAACCGGCGACGGACTCAGTAACAGAGTTGGCTGCTCTTTTCTTCTGCAGCGACCAAAAC
This sequence comes from Triturus cristatus, assembly GCF_964204655.1. Lineage (NCBI taxonomy): Eukaryota > Metazoa > Chordata > Amphibia > Caudata > Salamandridae > Triturus > Triturus cristatus. Next base: position 248,777,983 of record NC_140585.1, read on the forward strand.
CATTGTTTCTAGAGACAGTGCCCAGAAGGATGGTGAAGTCTTTGCTGTTCCTAAGACTTCTTAGCCAGGGGGCACGCTCTACTTCCAAGCCCTTGGAGATACTTTCTCAAGCAGGATACACATACAGTTCCTCTCCTTGGAAGAAACAGCTACTGCAGGCCAACCCCAGACAGCACACAAAGGGGCAGTACTCCTCCTCTCCTCTTTGGCAGAGGTTCCTCTTGAAGTCCAAAAGTGACCTAAAGTTCAGGGGTCTGGGCCCCAATTTTTATAGCACAAATTCCCTTGTTTTCTGGTGGCAGAGAAGATCTTTGCCCAGCCAAAACCAGTTCTGTCCTCTCTGGTGCAGTTCCTTGGCAGGAGGTGGAGACAGCATTATCTAAGGCAGACCAGACCCATTCAGGTGTGAAAGAAATCTCCTCCCCCTACTCTGAATGCAGCGCACGTCTTTTCAGCCCAGCCCTGACTCACCCTGGAAAGGCAAGACACACCTCACCCCCCCCCCACCAAGTGGCTGTCTGACCAAAATGCACATCCCCAGCTCCTGTCACTCCAAAGCCAGACATTCAATATACAAACCTAGCAGAGGCACACTGGATGGCTAAGCAAGAAAATACCTAATTTCTAAAAGTGGTATTTTCAAACCCAGAATATAAAAATCATCCTTACCAAAAGATGAATCTTTTTATTCTGAGTTCAGGCATACTAAACTCAATTTTCCTATCTTGTTCCCAAGGGCAGTTATACTTATAAGATGTTATACGTAAATTCCCCATTCTATGGGACAGATAGCCTTTCAATAATGAAAACGAATTTTGCAGTATTTCACTATCAGGACATGCCACACAGATTAGGGCGTGTCCTACCTTTCACATTCACTGCACCCTGGCCACAAGGGTATCTTGGGCATTCCTTCGGGGTGACTTACATGTAAGAAAAGGGAAGGTGAGGGCCTGGCAAGTGGGTCCACTTGCCAGGTCTACATGGCAGCACCAGACTGCACGCAGACACTGCAGTGGCAGGCCTGAGACCCTTTTGCAAGGCTTCTTGTGTGGGTGGGACAATCTGTGCTGCAAGCCCACTAGCAGCATTTGGTTTACAGGCCCTGGGCACCCACTGTGCACTGAACTAGGGACTTATCATTAAACCAAATAAGCCAATTGAAACACTAATGCATGACAGCAGTTTACAGAGGGAGCACTTGTGTTTTGGCACTTAACAGCAGTGTCAAAGTGCTCAAAGCATCTAGTCCAGCATAAACGAAGTCCAACACACAGCAAAAACACAGGAGGCAAAGGCAAAAAATACAGGGGAAACCCACTCCAAGAATGCCAGGTCTAACAATAATGAAAAGATACTACAAAAATATATATGTTAAATCAATACACTTTTAAGAGTAGGCTGTTATTTCACTGCGTTAAAGGCTGTAAGCAGATATTCTGCTGCATATTATCGAACAGATTCCCATTCTACACAAAGGTTTTGGTGTTAGTCACCCCCTCTGGCAAACCCCTGGGGTTGAAGATTTGCATTTTGATATTATGATAATCCGTGTTAGGTTAATTTAAGAGGGTTGCATATTGTTCTGCCCACAGTAATTTTGTACATAATATGACTGTATGCCTGATGGTTGCCAGTTTATGGAATTTACAGTAGGCCTGAGCAGCTTATGGCGATGAGCCAATGATAAAGACTAACAGTTTAATTGGTTTACTGCGAAAAGCTCTGTCAGATGCCACAAGTCTGATATGTATTTCATGAAACCTTATGACAAGGGGCAGCAGGACTGACTTTTTTATTGTGAAAACCATTTGTTAAACCAATCAGTATTGCACTGTGCTAAAGACCATGGGCGGGTATTTGGCGATAAGAAAGTTAACAAGTCACCCTACTAGGCAAGGATACTGTGCTGATTACTCCTTCTGGCAAACCCTGTGGCTTGAAGATTTGCTCAGTTTTTGTACATGAAAAGCTCCGCAATAATATAAAAAGTAATAACTAAGTAGGCCTAGCTTATCTATTGTAAAAAGTATTTGTTAAAGCTAATAGGTCTATAAGGGGGCGTTAACTGCCATAGACATTTATTCGCTAACATGGTATCTAAGATTACCATGGTACCTGAGGGTTTTGTTATTGGCAAATCCCACTGACAAAACCTGGGATTAGATGATCTTCACTGTGATAATCCTTACTAACATGGAAGCTCATAGATCACTCTACTACGCAAGGATCCTGGTGTGGGTTACCCTCCTCGACAAACCCTGTGGTAGAAGATCTGCTCTGTTAGAGTCCAGTGTAGGCTCACATATGAGGCCTGATGTTGCCTCATAGGAAAGTTGAGGCTCAAAATGCAGGCCACAGCCTGACTGTGCTCTTGTCCCCCCCCTCGCAAGCTTCTCAGTTCAGTCTACAATGCATCGCAACCTGCACAGCCTCTGATACTAAACCGGGCAGCCATCTTGGGATGGCATTGTCCATAGTATACCACTGTTTAACATTCTAAGATGGACAATCTGTTGCTCTTAAGTGTGATGGCCATTTTGGACCTATAAATCAATGACACACTGTCATTGAATGGAGACCGCATGCTGCTAAATTGAATTTATGTGTTTTATTGCAAGCATACAAATTAGGTTGCAGCAATTTTCTTTTTTTGCACTTATTTTTCTAATTTAACTTGCATATCTGTGTTGAACTTTTGTGCGTGTTTTATTGTGTGAATGCAAGAATGAATCCGTGGGTGAATGCAAGAATGGATGAGTGCAATGATGAGAGTCAGAGTACATTTAAACTCTTTAAACTCACCAGTGAGTGAAGACGCAGTTATAGACACACTTTGCTTGTTTGAAATGTGTATCTGTATAACATGGCCAACATTAAAGGTTTCATTAATGAGTATTAAGATCTCTGGGCTCCCTCTTCCCAATGTGTGGAATTGACAATACCTGGAACGGACAATCACAACCGCAAAAATACACATTATTCTACTGCATTGGAAGTCCTGATTTTGACCCTTTCCTGATCTGCTTCCTATAATGTAATGTTCATGCCCTTGCTATGGGTGCAGTCAGCCACCTAACAAACATGCTTTCCTTTATTCTGTTTCTAGGCCAGTGGGGGGTACCCACCATCAGCCTTGCTGGTGTGTTTGGCATTTTGGCTGGAGTGATTTCATCCATGGTAGAATCTGTGGGGGATTATCATGCCTGTGCCAGGCTGTCTGGGGCTCCGCCCCCTCCGAAGCAAGCGATTAACCGAGGAATTGGTATTGAAGGTATTGGGTGCCTTATAGCTGGAGCCTGGGGAACTGGAAATGGGACTGGCTCTTACAGCGAGAACATTGGCGCGCTTGGCATCACCAAGGTAAGAGAACCATTATCTGTCATAATATCTGGGTAGTCTTCTATAGTACCAACCGAAGAGTTAAATGCTCAAGTATTACAGAGTACTGAAATTCATAAAGTGAGCAGCACAATCAGTGTTTTTTTAATGCCACTATTGGAAAAAATGAAATTGCAGCAACACAAACCTGTTCAAACCAAAGGTGCAACTCAATCACTCTGCAAGAGATGCACTTTGACCACTGCTATAAAACTCCAACTCTACGCTATTTTTACCTCTTCACTGAGAAAGTGGATTATCAAATGCAGCTGCAGGGATCCTTGCAGATTCTTATGCGTCTTGGTGATGTTATGCTTGTGTACAAGCACAGCAAGGATCTCTGGGGCAAATATCTGCCTGCTGGGTTCTCCATTCAGCTCCAGTAATGGCTTGTGCAGAGGTCCTGGTGCCTTCCTGGCATTGCCATTTATAGTGATTGCTAAGCTATCTTTTTCTGTCAGGAAGGCCGCATATCCTACATGTGCAATAAGAAGAGGTTTTGAGCGAGAAGGGGCTTTTATGTCAGACTTGGCTTACTTGTGGCTTTCATGCTTTGCCGTTGCTTGGATGGGATGTCCATCAAGCTCATGGCAGTTTCAGGAAGGTTACATTGTCTAATTTGGCTTCTCATTAAGTTATTGAAGAAGGGACTTTCAAGTAGTGCTTTGGGTACAATGCACACATAACATGATGTGAAACTTGTAATGGACAGCCACTGTTTGTTCTTTGATATTTACTTAGCAGTTACATAATCTAATACAACAATCCATAACATAGCACAGCATAGCACTGCACAACAAAAGGTAACACACCCTAACATAACACAGCATAGCAGAGTACAAACAAGATACTACACCTTAACATAGCAAAGCATGATCTACCATAACATACCCTAACACACACATCACAGGAGTACAAGGCATGGAATACCAAAACAAACCATAAAATAACAGAGCATGACTCAAAATAATAAAACACACAACAACATTACACAGTGAAGGGGCCTGGACCCATTTATTCAGTACTCCTCTGCTGTCGATTCTTCAATGGTTCTTTTTAGCAGCATGAAAGTGTAAAGGAGAGCAAAACTTTCGTTAATCAATTTAGTATATAGTATAACTCATTATAGTTCCACAATAACTCAGGTCGATAATCAATTGAAGGTTAGTCAAATTTATAAAAAACTCAGAAATAGTTGAACATATACGCATCTCAGCATCAGAGTATAGAAATACAAAGGAAACATAAGAAATCTGAATCTTCTAAAGAGGTTTCCTTGCATCTGTGCATCATTGGAGAAAAACATTTAATTCTATCTATCCCTACTCTAACTCAAGATATGGCATCTCTATTTAACTTTTAAGCAAAAGTTCAAAAGAATAAAGATGTCATGGTTGGAGCTGTCCAAAGAAGATATTCCACCATTGAATGGGTCAAACAGCATAAAGCCACAAGCAAGAAGATAGCAAGCTAGCGCTCAGGTGCTGTCTCTCGCAAGACTAGATCAAAGTAGGGCCTCTGTCCCTCTCTTTGACGAATCATATATTCAACATCATATTGAACAAATGTCACATAATGCTTTTCTCACACATACTCCACAGTATGCTTAGCCGCAGATTTTTTCATGACGTTGATTTCCTTCACGGTCTTCTTCATATACCCCCTATGCAACACTTCATCCTTAGTCCCTTCTTCTCCTGTGTGAATGCACCTACTTCAGCCTTATCTTCGACAGGCCAAACTAACTGTAACTTCTTCATTCCTCAACTAGGTAAAGAAACAGTACCATCTCTATTCTCTAGCAAACGATGGTCACATGCAATGCAAAAATGTGAAAACAAACAACATTCTACAAATTTGCATGGGAATCCAAGCAATAACTTCAGAAACTAGAACATTCAAAATGTGCTCTGAATTCTGGCCTACGACTTAGGCTAAAATAATAAATGCATCAGGTTATTTATTATAGTGTTTTCATAAATCATTAGCATTTGCAATACACACTTTCGCTAGACTATATTAATACATTTATTTCAATTGCATAATTGCCTAACAACATCCAAAATACAATTAATGTGTCAGTGCTTTACATCACTACGTAGCTCTATACAAATGTGTCATATTGTTTCTATGTTTTCAACATAATTCTATGAATCACTCATTAAGCTTATCGTGCTAATTTTCACAAGAGCACAAATAATTTGCACACATTTCTCTAACATCTAATTTACCAGAAACAATGAGAAATATGTGGGTGCGTACTACAGTGATTATGTGGCCCATGTAGGATAATTTTTTTCGCTCTATCAGTCCTCCCTCTGATGGTGTTAAGTCATTACAATAATCACTCTATCTCATCAGATAAGCCTATTAGATGATGATTTAGACAATCTCAATCAGATGGACTGTTCTAAACAACTTTTGCTGCTAATTTTCTTTGTCTAAACACCTCCATATTCTTCGGATTGTTGTAGTATTTGTCTTGCAATTTTTCTATCTTCCTGTCCTTTTCCCTCTGAACACATTCCCTCTGTCTTGCTTTATACCATTTATATACCCTCACCATTCCAATCAAAACAATGATATAGATGACAACTATCAATATCAGTTTCACAATATAACCAAACAATTCACTCCCTAAGTTAGCAAACCACTGTTTAACTGTACGAAATCCTTGTCCAATTTTATCCCAAACATCATCAGTAGCCAAATGTCTCAAATCATGGTGTAACTCCGTAATGTTGCTAATATACTTCTGATTTGGGAAAAAGGGGGTGGTGATGGACAGAGTTTCTGAATGATGCAGAATACTCTTACCAAGTCAAGAGATCATGGTTTTAATCCATCACCGTTTTTTAGCTCACTGCACCATTCCAGCTCAGAACCTGGCTACATGCAAATTAGTCTGTACCTGTCCCAGTGCATGATGGGAACAGGGCAAACCAAACTACCAAGCCAATTCTTATACTGGGAAGGAAACAAGCTTCCGGGGACCGGTTTCTGGCATCACAGCCTTCGTCGGCCCGGCTTGCCTGAATCCTGATGGTGCAATGAGCAAGGGACTCACGTCTGAGCATACCCTCCCACACTGAGTGTGGTTAAAAACGATTTGGGAAAAAGGGGGTGGTGATGGACAGAGTTTCTGAATGATGCAGAATACTCTTACCAAGTCAAGAGATCATGGTTTTAATCCATCACCGTTTTTTAGCTCACTGCACCATTCCAGCTCAGAACCTGGCTACATGCAAATTAGTCTGTACCTGTCCCAGTGCATGATGGGAACAGGGCAAACCAAACTACCAAGCCAATTCTTATACTGGGAAGGAAACAAGCTTCCGGGGACCGGTTTCTGGCATCACAGCCTTCGTCGGCCCGGCTTGCCTGAATCCTGATGGTGCAATGAGCAAGGGACTCACGTCTGAGCATACCCTCCCACACTGAGTGTGGTTAAAAACGATTTGGGAAAAAGGGGGTGGTGATGGACAGAGTTTCTGAATGATGCAGAATACTCTTACCAAGTCAAGAGATCATGGTTTTAATCCATCACCGTTTTTTAGCTCACTGCACCATTCCAGCTCAGAACCTGGCTACATGCAAATTAGTCTGTACCTGTCCCAGTGCATGATGGGAACAGGGCAAACCAAACTACCAAGCCAATTCTTATACTGGGAAGGAAACAAGCTTCCGGGGACCGGTTTCTGGCATCACAGCCTTCGTCGGCCCGGCTTGCCTGAATCCTGATGGTGCAATGAGCAAGGGACTCACGTCTGAGCATACCCTCCCACACTGAGTGTGGTTAAAAACGATTTGGGAAAAAGGGGGGTGGTGATGGACAGAGTTTCTGAATGATGCAGAATACTCTTACCAAGTCAAGAGATCATGGTTTTAATCCATCACCGTTTTTTAGCTCACTGCACCATTCCAGCTCAGAACCTGGCTACATGCAAATTAGTCTGTACCTGTCCCAGTGCATGATGGGAACAGGGCAAACCAAACTACCAAGCCAATTCTTATACTGGGAAGGAAACAAGCTTCCGGGGACCGGTTTCTGGCATCACAGCCTTCGTCGGCCCGGCTTGCCTGAATCCTGATGGTGCAATGAGCAAGGGACTCACGTCTGAGCATACCCTCCCACACTGAGTGTGGTTAAAAACGATTTGGGAAAAAGGGGGTGGTGATGGACAGAGTTTCTGAATGATGCAGAATACTCTTACCAAGTCAAGAGATCATGGTTTTAATCCATCACCGTTTTTTAGCTCACTGCACCATTCCAGCTCAGAACCTGGCTACATGCAAATTAGTCTGTACCTGTCCCAGTGCATGATGGGAACAGGGCAAACCAAACTACCAAGCCAATTCTTATACTGGGAAGGAAACAAGCTTCCGGGGACCGGTTTCTGGCATCACAGCCTTCGTCGGCCCGGCTTGCCTGAATCCTGATGGTGCAATGAGCAAGGGACTCACGTCTGAGCATACCCTCCCACACTGAGTGTGGTTAAAAACGATTTGGGAAAAAGGGGGTGGTGATGGACAGAGTTTCTGAATGATGCAGAATACTCTTACCAAGTCAAGAGATCATGGTTTTAATCCATCACCGTTTTTTAGCTCACTGCACCATTCCAGCTCAGAACCTGGCTACATGCAAATTAGTCTGTACCTGTCCCAGTGCATGATGGGAACAGGGCAAACCAAACTACCAAGCCAATTCTTATACTGGGAAGGAAACAAGCTTCCGGGGACCGGTTTCTGGCATCACAGCCTTCGTCGGCCCGGCTTGCCTGAATCCTGATGGTGCAATGAGCAAGGGACTCACGTCTGAGCATACCCTCCCACACTGAGTGTGGTTAAAAACGATTTGGGAAAAAGGGGGTGGTGATGGACAGAGTTTCTGAATGATGCAGAATACTCTTACCAAGTCAAGAGATCATGGTTTTAATCCATCACCGTTTTTTAGCTCACTGCACCATTCCAGCTCAGAACCTGGCTACATGCAAATTAGTCTGTACCTGTCCCAGTGCATGATGGGAACAGGGCAAACCAAACTACCAAGCCAATTCTTATACTGGGAAGGAAACAAGCTTCCGGGGACCGGTTTCTGGCATCACAGCCTTCGTCGGCCCGGCTTGCCTGAATCCTGATGGTGCAATGAGCAAGGGACTCACGTCTGAGCATACCCTCCCACACTGAGTGTGGTTAAAAACGATTTGGGAAAAAGGGGGTGGTGATGGACAGAGTTTCTGAATGATGCAGAATACTCTTACCAAGTCAAGAGATCATGGTTTTAATCCATCACCGTTTTTTAGCTCACTGCACCATTCCAGCTCAGAACCTGGCTACATGCAAATTAGTCTGTACCTGTCCCAGTGCATGATGGGAACAGGGCAAACCAAACTACCAAGCCAATTCTTATACTGGGAAGGAAACAAGCTTCCGGGGACCGGTTTCTGGCATCACAGCCTTCGTCGGCCCGGCTTGCCTGAATCCTGATGGTGCAATGAGCAAGGGACTCACGTCTGAGCATACCCTCCCACACTGAGTGTGGTTAAAAACGATTTGGGAAAAAGGGGGTGGTGATGGACAGAGTTTCTGAATGATGCAGAATACTCTTACCAAGTCATATACTTCTGTACATCTTTAGTCCTGTCAGGAATATAAGTATAACACTGTTGGACCTTCAGCATCTGACAGACTCCGCCTTCTTTTGCAAGCAAAATATAAAGCAAGTCGATTCTGAATGACCATAGCCCTAATCGAAACCATTTCGCCATCTATAAGCAACATAGATCTAGCACTATTTGTAGACAGTGAATCAACTATGGTAGACAACTTTCTAATCTTGATGTCATTCAAGACTACTCCTAGTCTTGGTATCATTGCTCCATAAATATCCCCCACAACTTCTCCAGCGCTCAATCCACGTTTCTCTCTGACTTTCACTTCCTCTCCATGGTCTTCCAAATTCTCCATGTGGTATATTTTAGGAAACCCCACTCCTTTGTAACATGCACCATACGATTTGGTAACCAGTCTCATATATGCCTTCTTTCCACACACAAAGTAATCTCCGGGTATATGTGCAGTGTAAACTAAAAATATCTTCCAAGGTCCTTGGACCAAGAATGTAGGATCACACTCGCTCTTTCTCACAAACATATAGCCATATCCACTCTCAGCTTGGCGAATACATAGTCTCCCCTTGTGTTGCCAATCCAAAGCTACTGGTCCTGAACTTCCTGAAGCACGATGACCTATTTCTCCCATCATCCAATCACGGGATTTATGTAGTTTGTTTCCCACCCTAGGTATACCTCTAAATCTATCCTCTACCTGATCTATGAACGTCTTCTCGATGTTAATCAATGTACATGTAAATTGTGTGTGATCGCGTAAGCAGCATGAAGTGTTGCAGTAGGTACAAAATAATTCCCTATCATTCATCTGTTTTCTTTGTGTCGTAATTTTTCAGGTGTTTGTACACTGGTACTTCAGAAAGTACTACATCATAGTTAGAAAAATAATACTTATAATGATTCTTCTTATAAAACATACTAAGAATCAAACTACAACTAATTCCATATGCCACATGTAAGCAGTGGTATATAATACATTCCTTCACTGATGCTGGTAACTGCATGCAAACATAGCAATCTCTAGCTTCCATGGTGTCTACGTATTCATATAAAAGCCTAGCATAAGCATCTAATGTGTAGCCCCCTTTGCACAAATCTACATGGAAATGCTGCTCTCCTTGAGCAACTAATCCCTTCTCTGATCCTAGAATCCTGTGTATGAAATCCCAGACATGGGTGTAAATACTTCAGGTGTGCTAACCTTATGTGTCTTCTCGTCCGAGGATCTAAAAACTGATTCTACACTTAATACTGTTATTACTATCACTACGATGGTTATAAGTGTCCCTATATTACACTTGTTTCTCTGTTTTGGATTTCCAGAATCCATTCTGAATTTAATTCTGACCAGATTTTGAGTGGAGAAATAGCAGCCACAGAGTCTCTTTTCTTCATTAGTCTCTACTTGTGCAAAGCAGGAAACATAAAAAGTCTCTTAAGCAGCTGCAAGCAGTGTTCTCTTTTCTTTCCTTTTCTTTACAATTATTTGCACAGTTCATAAAGCTTCCTTAACCCTGCTTCTTCTCTTCTACGTGTAACCCCTAAATGTATTCTTTGCCCACTTGGGCCTAGATACTTTTCTTCAAATGCTTTTAACATAGTTAATGAAAGTTCATATAACATCCCTAATATGTTCTGTGCCAAGTTCATGTATTACGTGTTGCAACAAATCAGCTCTGCATGCAGCAATTTCTGTCGGAGATTGCTCTACACCAAAATTTGGAAAAACAATGTCTTATAGTATCAGAGTTCGCATACCACTCAACCTTGGTGGGTAGGTAACAGCCAATGAGAGAAGAGCATTCAGTTAAATCCCTGGAATCCTCAGCAGAACCTCGATTAGCAGCAGACTTCTCAGATTTCACCCTCCCGTATTAGCAGCTAGGTAAGTCCACTCAGGAGATGAGTACCTCCGACAAGGCACCCTAATCCTTTCGGACCTACTCGAGCTCTGTTTCTTACTTTCAGCTTCACTATGCTCAGATTCAGACATTTCACTTATTGATGCAAGATCTCTTTCAGAGGTGATTATTAGATTTCTTCTCTGTCCTCGTTCTGGTCAGGTCTCATTTCGGGTTTCTCTCAGTCTCAACTGCACTCATCTCCTTTCTGCACTAGGTCTTCGGCCAGGGTCGGACTCTCGTTGGTATACCACTGTTCCCTCGTCTATAGAGTCAATGCTGATATCCTATCCGACTTGAACCCCCTAGAGTACTCTAGTGCTCTTTCAGCTCTACTGGTCCCTTTACAGCTTGACCGGTCCTCCCTAGTGACCCTCCAGTCACTTCTGGTAATGCTTCTGGGAGAGGGGCTGTTTCATCAGAGGGACTCAGAACTCTAAACGTGTGAGAGGCATGAACCCAGTTCGGTACTCCGCCACATTTCCCAGCAGTTCCAGTTACCAGTAAATCTTGATATGATCCACACTAATGTAGCTCAAGGTAGCTCTTCCTCACATGCCTTTTTATGAGCACCCAGTCTCCATGATCTAGGTCATGGCACAAGTCTCGTGACAATGGTGCAGTCTGTGCTTCAACCTGATGAGACACAGAACAAACCACATCAGCCAATCCTTTACAGTAGTCCAGAACCAAATCATCTGATATATTCACAAGAATGTTGGCAGGCACAGCAGGTAATCACACCGCTCCCCCCCATAAGAACCTCATGGCCTGTATTGTTGAGTCTGTGGCCAGTGTGTGTCCAAAGCACAGCACACTGAGATCATAGTAGGTCTTGTGGAACCTTTGTACTCGTGCCTGGAGCGCACCATTGGCTGGCCACCTCCAACCTCCCTGAGCAGACTTTCTCTTAATGCAGGCTTCTCCAGCTCTGCTCATCTGTCTATAAGATCAGGTCAGTTTTCTGCATTTATGACACTCTGCTTGCCCACTCACTTTTGTGATTGGGGTTTGCATTTATGTGGCCATTTGGGTGGTTAGCTGGGATCACCTTATTCTGTTGCCAAAACACCATTTTGGAATTTTTTCCTCTCTACAATTACCGGCATGACCACTTCCCTTAACTATTGATACTGACATAGGACTTGTAGCACTTTGCATTGACAGGACAGTAAAGAAGGACTCAGTGTGTCTCACATATTTCATCGAAAGAAAATAAGGACTCCTTCGCCTCATTGCCACTGGAGTGCATCTTTAAATGAGACTTGGGCTGATCCCTATGAACTTTTTTTCTTTTCAGTTTGAACTCTTCACCCCCGCTGTCAGCACTGTAGTGTGTGCTACTACTCTTTCTGTATTCTGAGGCCAATCAGTGGACTATCAGCAGATATTTCAGGACATTGCTGCTAATATGGAACCTAACAACCTAAGCTCTAGGTATAGTTTGATGGCACTGGTGGGCCGTAATTCATGGAAGAATATCTACCCTCCCAATATATCACAGAGAGTGGCCAAGTGTTTCAAACACAATATTTGTAAACGGAACTCTGAAGCACTCATTTCTCATGCCTATTATCGTGCTAATAAAGGAGCTGTGGATACAGATTTAATCTTCTTCACCAATAGAAGAGCACAATGGAGGAGAGCTATTGCTGCAATGCTCCAGAATAATGCATCAAAGAAAACACCACACTGGCTTCGTATCACCATAACACCTTCAGTGGATTTCAATGCTGAGGCAACCATGACCCTATGCAAAAATGGAAACGTTCTTATCCAATCTCCTGATATGCAATCTAGAGAGGTTTGACAATATTTTCATGAAGATCAAAAACACAACATCTAACTATACCCCCATCTTCTCTCAAAGTCAAGGTCCCTCCCCCCGACCCAAGGACTGAAACACAGACATCATCACAACTCTCTTCTTTCTTATCTCCTATGCTACCTCATGCCCCCCTCTGTCTTTGCAAGACAGCAACCATCACTGATGGATCAAGATCACTTTCTCCTAAGAATGATTCCTGCCCTTCCTCCACTATCCAGTTGTTGGAGAGGTGAAGGCTCTTAGCTCTTAGAAGGCCAAGAAATTATAACTATTGCCCGATATTGTTCAACAGCCTCAACCCGGAGTTTGCGACGATCTTATCGAGCACTCTGACCTCCGACTCACTAGAATGGTACTCCCGACAGCAGATGATGCCTGTTGATGTTGCATCTATTAGTCCCCTTCCTATACCTCATCCTTGCATCACAGCAGTCCCTCTTCTAGCCCTCCACTGCCAGCCTTGCCTTACCCTACCGCTGGTAGACTTTCACAGTTGCAGACCTCCCCCTACACCCCAGTGAGCACATACTCCCCCGCCCCCAGTCCATACTACATTCTGGTACACAGTGATGAACCCTCTTACCTTGAGGACAAACCTTTGGACCTTAGTCAACACCTTCAGTTAGTTAAAAGCCACCCTCTAGAACCTTATATACATCACTTCAAAGCTCAAGAAGCACTTAAATCTTACGTTGACCTCTTGGGATAATAGAAGCTCTCACACTAATTCATTTATTCGCTCCACTCTCTATTGTACGACCTAACTTCTCGCATCATGTTTGAATAACTAATGATGATTCAAGGAACCTGCTCATGAGATATCGACCCCACTTCAATCCTTCCTCCAGACCCAGAGGGTTACAAAACACCGATCTGATGCTGACATACACTCCCTTCTGCTTTCATATACCAATACACATAAGGATTCGACAACCTGCAGAGCAGCAACCAGGCTATTCCCTCCTACCCACATAGAGATCCCAGTTCAACAATAGATCCATGAACAAGCATAATCTGCTACAGGTTCACACAACACACCTTGAGACATTAGTTACCAAATCTCATCTCAGATCTTTGCTCCTAAATTGCAGATCAGCTGTAAAACACGCAACTGACATCACTGATCTCATTCTTGCTCAAGACCATGACCTCCTTATCTTAACTGAAACGGTGTTCAATGATTCATCCCTTCCCACTTTTGACATACTAGTACCACCAAAGCATGACATCATCAGAATGGACAGATCCGGAAGCTCTGGGGTTGGCATAGCCTGCATTTACTGCTCTATGCTCACCCTAAAGCAATCACAAATATTTACAATGACATTGTGTGAATACCGAGGTATAGAAATATGGAGCAATAACAAACTTGCCTGTAAACTGCACACAATTTGGTTAAAAACTTGGGGCCTCATTTATGAAAAGTGACGCATCACTGCGTGAAAACAGTGATGCGCCACTTTTCACTGCGCCCTCCCTGCGACTCCAGTGATGCGTCATATTTACAGTATGACGCATCATGTCGCAAGGAGTCACAGATACGTCAGTATTTCTGACGTATCTGTAGGCGCAAAAGTGACGCATCGCTGGAGTGTGTCACAAAAGTGACGCAACTCCAGCAATGTGTCCTTTCACATGGGGCAAGCCCCATGTGAAAGGGCCTGCGTCAGTCTTACGCCTGCCTTGAGGCAGGCGCAAGAAATTGACGCATTTGCACCCTAGAAGTGGCGCAGTGAAATCTCGTAGATTTCACTGCGTCACTTCTACGACCCTTTGCTGCGTCAAAACGCCCCCCTTGCATACATTATACCTGGCGCAGGTATAATGTGGCGCAGGGGTTTACAAAGTGACGCATCTACCTAGATGCGTCACTTTGTAAATATGGCGCAACATGGCACATGTTTTACGCCACTGGTGCGTCACAAAAAGTGACGCACCGGCGGCGCAAAAGTGACGCAGGGGCTCATAAATGAGCCCCTTACCTTTTATTGAACAAATGATGGAGACCATCTCCTCTAACTCAGACCAACACACCAGTCAGATCTTCTTTAGGGATTTCAACATCCATTGAAATGACTTAAATGACCTAATTCTTAACACCTTCAAAGCCTTCCTTACGGACCTCAACCTCACCCAATCTTGCAATGGCCCAACACACAATAGAGGCTCCACCCTTGATTTAATCATTGCCGAGGATAACTTGATACAACTTGAATCAATAACACGCTGTGACTGGTCTGATATTACTTAATCTTCTTCCTTATCCTGGAAAAGGTATCTAAAAAGGGTCAATTATATAAACCCAGACAATGGTCTAGAGAACTAAGAAATATTAATCCCACTAAGCTAACTGCTATTAGCAACAACATTCTACCTCCTCCCACAAACATGATGAATGTGAATGACCTTGCCGATCATTATACCCAAATCATGACAGACATATTGGAAACAATTGCTCCGAAGCAGCTTAAAAGAATACCTAGCAGACAGTCCAAACCTTGTTTTAATGGCCATCTAAATGAAGAAAGGCACATTCTAAGGCTTGCTGAGAAATCAGGAGGAATCTCTCCATCTGGCTCTCACCTCGAGGAACTGAGGGCACTAAGAAGCTCCTACAACAAACACATCCGAAGGTCAAAAGCAGAATACTTGAGGTCACTACTAGATAATGCAAAAAACAGATCCCAAAAACCTTTTGAAATCATCAAACAACAAGCCACCTGCCATTATAAACAACACTCGGCAGACAAGGACATGTGTAGGACACTACACAATGGCTACATAATGGCGATGAGTTCTCTGCACATTTCATCGATAAGACAAGGATGATCGAACTAGAAATGCAACTCACCTCTCAGTGTTTGCTCAGCCTGGGCCAGCCCAGTCTCTTCCCGGTACAGCTTCTGGACAGTTCTCCTCGTAGTCGATGTATCACACAAATAAGGCTGCATAGTCCTCACTCAAAATCCCTGAAAAAATAGACATTAATAAAACCCTTTAACCATTGTAATGATCCTCTGCCTGCTAAGCTTGTCAAAGAGCTTAGATTGTCTACACTCCCTTTGTTGACAAAGATTATCAAAGCATCTCTCTCTCATGGCATGTTTCCTAATAGCCTAAAGATAGGACAGGTCACCCCAATTTTTAAAAAAAAACTAATGCTGACCAGTCCGACCCCAACAATTTTCGCCCAATCTCCAACATCCTGAGTCTAGCAAAACATCTGGAGAATTGTGTACACCTGCAACTCTCCAACCACAATTCAAAGTTCTAGATCAGTACCAATCTGGCTTCAGAACTGGTTTCTAGGACTGAAATGGCTTTGTCTCATATTGCTGATGATGCCCTGAGATTGCTTGATCAGAATGAATCTTACTTATACTTCTTGATCTCTCCTCGGCGTTTGATACGGTCAAACACAACAGCTTGAGTGACCTCCTTGAAAACAGAAAGGGGTTATCTGGTCCTGTTTGAAACTGGTTTGCTTCATTCCTTCACAACAGAAGTCAGAGAATCAAAATTAACCAATCCCTATCAGACATTACACCAGTAACAATTAGAGTACCTCAAGGTTCCACACCCTCAGCTATGTTATTCAACTTGTTCATGGAACCTTTTCCTGACATTTGAAGATCTCATACAATCATTAACACATGTACTCTTACAAAACACAATTGTTTTTGAAAATCTCCTCACCTTAAGTTATCAAAATGCTCACTTGAACTCTGTTGAAAACCCAACAACCCACAATCACCTCATTATCAAAATCCTTAAAACTGATTTCCTTTTGGTCGCCCCTCACAATATCTCAGCCCCCACAGAAGATTGGATCAAACAACTCACAGCTCTCAACTACTCTACCCACATTATTGACTCAACTCGATCACTAGGCATAACTTTGGGCGAACTTCTTAATTTGCAAGATGATATTAGTGCAACCATCAGGGAAGCCAATCACCAAATTAACATTCAAAGGAAAATCAAACCCTTCTTGCTCCCTCTGGATTTTCAGTTAGCAGTACAAACTCTATTCATTTCCCGATTAGATTATGTGAATGCCACTCTTGCTGACCTACCCAAAGTAAAGTTGGCACCTTTAAAGGCCACACTGAACTCAGCTGCCAGACTCATAACAGGTTCCAGGAGAATCAACCACATTACTCCAGACACAAAACATCTAAAATGGCTCCCTTATGAAGCTACAATCCAATTGAAGACTGCATGCATGACGTGCAAGGCCCTCCACCATATTACTCCTGTCTACTTGGCTGAAAACTCAAGTTATCAGCCATGAGTTGCTCCTTAAGAAGTACTGACTCCCTATTGTGGAAACCACAGAAGTTAAAAAAATGTTAAACCTCCAACCGCTCCTTCTCTGGACTTGCCCCAAGAATTTGGAGCACTTTACCACCAGAAATCAGGACACACCCCTCAACTGCCTCCTTAAATAAATAAGCTAAAAAGCTGTTGATGCATATATTTCTTTTCTAGGAGCCTTGATCCTTCTTCAGCTTGGCTAGCATTGGGTGGAATCCCTTGAATCTTGGAACTGATATGCTTAATGATGTAATGTATATATGTAACTCCATGATTATTCCCTCTGTCACTTGTTTTTCTTTTCCCATTTATGTATGACTGGATTGCTATAAGTACTGCGTTCTGATACCCGGGCGAGCAATGTTCGCGGTATATAAAACTCCATAAATAAATACATGATTCTTTTATTCATAAAGTCCACATTTGTCTGTTTGTCTTTGTTAAGCAGATTCATGTGATTGGAGAAAAGTTGTACCTAAAAGCATGAGTACATAATACTGTAGGAGTTATTCCCTTTTCTTACTCTGCTCATGCAGGAAGAACTGAAACTTTGGAATAGACATAGGTGTCTGATCGATGTGTGTTAAAGTTTATGATTTATGTTCTTTTTTCCGATTCATATAAAAAGTGTTACACCTGAACCTTATATGAACTGGAAAGGAATGTTTTTGTCTACAAATTCTTAAAATAATGAAAAAAGACTTACTGCACTGTGTGTATTCCATTCATTATTTGTAAATGCATAGGAGGATATACTGATTCCTCCCCACCCCCAATTTTAGGTTTCTGCTTCTCATTTTTAGGTGTTGCCTACAGATAGCTCATCCTGTCTGTTGGCAAACAGACCTATGCTACCCAATATAGATTAATAGTGGGCTTTGTTTAAAAACATTAACACAAACTGTTCTCAATTTATGTTTTTCCACCCATTCAAACAGGTGGGAAGTCGGATGGTACTAATCGCTGGAGGGCTACTGATGATTCTAATGGGCGTCTTTAGTAAGATTGGCGCAGTATTTGCCACAATTCCAACCCCTGTGATTGGAGGAATGTTTCTGGTGATGTTCGGCGTCATTGCTGCTGTTGGAATTTCTAATCTGCAGGTACATCATTGGGTTTAGGATTTCAAAAGCAATCAGTAAATATTTAGAGTTGTACTGGCTTGTAGAGAAGTGTGTGGGTGTGGGTGTGTGTGTGTGTCCACACACATGCACAAATTATGGTGTGCCGCTGATGGTTCCATACTGATTTTTGACCATCCAGACTAAACTGTGTCCCTGACCAGTGGGGCTGTTGGAAGATAGATTAACCCCCTTTATCTTTACTCCTCTCTGGCACTGGCAACGGGCAAGTGCTTTCCTAATGTCAACCCACACACCAGAAGAGGGACACTCTTTGTTCCAGTTGCCGTTATCAGAAAATAGTAACAGGTAAAGAGTGCCCACAAGGGATTTTATTTAAAAAGAGATTAGTGATTAGTTGTTTTCAAAATTCCTTTGTGAGTGAGTCAAATGGGAACATACACTCCATTTGTCATCTGACAACATCAATAAATGAGCATGAGAGTCACAAGAAAAAACAAAACACACAGGAGTATCTTTTGTAAAAAATACAAAATTATTTATATAGATAAATCAAGTTAAAATGGAGTACAAATGAGCAATCAATTCAGCAAAAGATCATGAATAAGGTACAAACAAAATAATCCTATAATTCATGAACAAAACATCTATTCCAATGGAATCAACAATGACATATCTCTTAATGAGAATAATGATTACTGAATACACTGAATATTTCGGAAATAGATGAAAAAGTCGACGTTTCGGTCTTTACAGGCGTCAGTCCATCAGACCATCTTCAGGACAATGGATATTGCAAATGCCGAAAAACCCTTTTGTAATCAAGTTCACCACGATTAGTTGTACTCGTGGAGATCTACTTCAAGCCGTTTATATGAATTGTGGGGCTATCGCTAATCAATGGATCAAGGTCAAGTTAGATGGATGGCACTAATTTGAAAGTCGGTCCAAATCACTCACGGCAGTTTTGGAAAAACAAGAGCCCTCATCCAATAGCAAATTCTCAGTAATATTTAAAAAACGACGTTGTAAGAAAAGCAAGCGTCAGTTCTTGAAACGGCGATTCAAGAACTGACGCTTGCTTTTCTTACAACGTTGCCTGTAAAGACCGAAACATCGACTTTTTCATCTATTTCCAAAATATTCAGTGTATTCAAGTGATCATTATTCTCATTAAGAGATATGTCATTGGTGATTCCATTGAAATAGATGTTTTGTTCATGAATTATAGGATTATTTTGTTTGTACCTTATTCATGATCTTTTGCTGAATTGATTGCTCAGTTGTACTCCTTTTTAACTTGATTTATCTATATAAATAATTTAGTATTTTTTACAAAAGATGCTCCCATGTGTTTTGTTTTTTCTTGTGACTCTCATGCTCATTTATTGATGTTGTCAGATGACAAATTGAGTGTATGTTCCTATTTGACTCACTCACAAAGGAATTTTGAAAACAACTAATCACTAATCTCTTTTGAAATAAAATCCCTTGCAGGCACTCTTTACCTGTTACTATTTGTTTTGCCCAAGCCTCCAGGGGTTTATTGGGTTTACCCTTTTTCTATACTGTTATCAGAAAATGGAAGTTGAATGCCTGCCAGGGCAGATATGAGGGTTTGGTTGGAGAATTAACTGTCTAGGACATCTGGATAGCCATCAAAAGATTTACATGGAAATAAGGCACCCTTCTCTAATTGTCACCATTGTTATAATGTCTCTCACACTTCAATAGAACACCCATGGTACCAAGATAGTGCTTTCTGGACTGAGGGCCATCCTCATTGGGCAAAGTTTCACTTGTTTCCTTTGAGGCTGCCTCTCACCATTGAAAGCCACCCAGTGAATAGGAAGGCGTTTAGACCTCGGATTCCATGAGACTCTGTTCTTACCTTATACTGTTACTCCAAAATCTTGAAGAGTTGCTTGAGAGGAATGACCACCCTGGGATTGCCGTGGTATGACTGCCACTGCATCCATATATCGGGAAACATTGAGTCTGCGAATTTTCACTATACAGCATGTACTGCAATTTTGCATGCTGCCCTGAAAACCAGGAAGAGTATAGTCATGGGTAAGAGACTTGATAACATTCCTGATTTTCTTCTGCTTGCTATAGACAGGGACTGCTTTACCTCTCTCTCAGTAGACTCCAGAGATTCCTGAATAGTGATTATAACCTAGAAATGTGTTAAAAGACTTGCTAGTCATTTAAACTGTAATAATGCATTTCCTTCAACTTCAGATTTCCTCCTGATGCCAGAAATGTGGTTGCAGCCTTTCTCCATCAGTTTGTGGTTGCCTACCTGCCCATCCTTTCCATCTCTACCCCCCACCCCAACTTCTAGATGGTCGCCTACCAATGGGCGGCTTCACCTTCTCCCACAACCACTATGTAGTTTTCCATTAAAATGGCAAGCTGCCAAAACACGTTTCTTTCTGCAAAGGCCCCATCTGCAATTCCATAAACCTGAATATTCTGGGTAAGAGGGCACCATAGACTAGAACAAACTATGTTTAATGTGTATAGAGTTATTTTCTATAAGCTCTGACTAACCAGGTCTTGTCCACAAGATAAGTGAATAATAGTGTTTGTTATTACTAAATAGTTGATAGCGCTTAGCTACAAAATAAGTATTTTGTATGGGATAAAAAACCTTCCACTGTAGTTCCCAGCTCAGATTGTAAGAGCTGCCATGATGATGATTAAAAAATCCATTTGAAACTGTTGGTACCCTCACAGAGGTGTGAACCCTGAGGTGAGAATCACTTATGGTCATGCCTGTTCCTTTCAACTGGTTCCCATTACCACTACCTCACTCGTCCAGTCACACTAATACAATTAATCCAGGTAGCACTCTCATGTTATAGCCACGCCTTCCTACCAGCTCACTGAACCCTGGTATGTGTACAAGTGTAACTGATATATTTTCCCCTGTGATTGGCTTGTGTTTAACTTGTGGCTACCCTGTGACTGTTCACATTTCTCTGTATAGACAGTTGCATCTTTTGTATTACTGTGCTATGCCTATACCTACCAGTCTATAGGAGTATTATATTGTAGGACGGTATCTGTCTGTGGCAGATGACGAAGTGAGTGAATGAATATACTTGTAAATATGAGTATACTTCAATAGCTCCTGAATTTCAAATAAATAAAAACAAAAGGGTGCATTTGAAACCTTACATAGCCCTTGTGGAAGCATACGTTCGGATGTATGTACTTTCAAAAAAGATATTATTAGCATAGGATTCTCTTGCAAACAAGGACGTAGTATTTGACGTGGGTGTCCTTAAGACAACTCAGTATCTGCTTGCAGATTCTGGCATTATTCTAAAAAGTAACCCCACCCTTCCCATACAGTATTGAGGGTGTTACAAGGCAGAGTGTACGTCACATTTCCCTTACCTTCATCTCATACTTCAACATACAACTAAAGTAAAGAAGGTCCTGCAGTTAGTAATTCAAAGGCGAACTATGAAACAATCTTTTTTTCTGTGTCCCCTAAAGCTTTGCTGTGTCCCATTTCCAGCCTCAAGACAGAGTAAGACCGGAACACTCTGACAGTCAACGCTAGCTTTTATGTTTTTATTTAAGCAAAGTCAAGATAGATAAATTGTTCTTTATCTGGAAAGAGGGCCAATTTTTCAGAAAAGCTTACCTTAAACTGAATCAGTGCTGGAAGTCTTTGGCCACTTATCTGTCTTGCTACCACTGAAGGAAACCACCACATTGCACCATTTCAAGGTTTGAGGGGGGCAATCATTCCCTGAACACAAACAAAGAAAGAGAGAAAGTGAAGAACCCTTATCAAGATCAGAAAATTGGTAGTTGCCCTTGCTTATCACCAGACCACAGGCAGGAACCAGCATAAATCTACAACTCAAAGCAGTCTGCAGTCAGCTGACACCAATAAAGTACATTAGTTTTTCCAAGTTGGCAATGCACCTTGCTAATCCTGTTTCTAATCTATAGTGTCAGTTCTACTTAAGCGTATTCCTAATTTATATCAGTGTAAACCATTGGTAGTAGTATAAATCCACTTTAATGATTGACAATTTCTCTATATTTGTGGGTTACAAGAGTGTCTGTTTATCATTGGCAATGGGCACAGCTGTACTAAATACCCTCTCTGACAAGATACTGGCTGATGGGCAACTAAACAGGTTTAGGGATACAAATGTCTGCTTGTGTATTTCTTCATTTGCTAGCAAAGCAAGTCATTATCATCCTAACCACTTAGCAACAAGTCTTTCATAGTGTAACTCATTGACAGCAAATCAATTATGATTCCTGTGTATGTAATGAATTAGTCTTTTGCCTTTGACGATGGAAAAACATATGAACTGAAGCAGAATTTGTATCAAGATGATTAGTTATCATTTGAGAACGTTTTTCACTGACTGGGCTATTTCATGAAGATCACAGAGAGGGAGAGTATTTTAACAGTTCAACATGAATTGGTTTTGTTTTGAACACCGGCACAAAGGAATGTTTTATAAAACGCAGTTGTATATCAAGCCTTCTATTTAAAGTTTCTGTGGAGCTCATATAGCAGCCAGTGAGGCTATGGATCTCTTGTAAGATTATATTTATTTTATTGGTACCTGCTGCATTCTGGGTTTTAAGAGATAATATTACTAACCAAATTAAGCATACATAGCTGTAGTTAATACAGGAATTGACAGAAGTTTATATAATATTTGTCTTAACCCCTTGTGTGCCCCGCCCTTTCCCCGCCCTGTGCCGGGCGTTGAATTAGCGGGCGGGGTTCATGACGAGATAGTCTCGTCATGGGCACAGCGCAACCGCGGCCCATGACGAGACCATCTCGTCATGGGCACTCAAGGGGTTAAAGTCCTATGTATGCAATACATTATTTTGTTAAACCTTTGAAGATGGAGAAATATGCTTTGCAGCAGGGTTTACCAAGAGATCATCATAGACATATTATTGTCTTGAATTATCCACAGGGTCCTTACAGACTATGACTACAATGGAGGTATTGTGTCAGGTACTTAGCTTGGATGGGCATAGAGGAAAAAGGGAAATATGCCAGTAGGCTACAGGACAGGGAACTGCTTTATAGGCTAGGTAGTATCCACAACCCATAAAGATCATACACAGAGAGGCAACACTTAAAAAATGTAAGAATTCTATATAACGTTTTAAAGTCCAAGTGTTTTACAAATACAAAGTAGGTTCTTTTATTGTTGCAAGTTGAACAGCAGCAGAAATACAGCCAACGCGTTTCGCCCGACAGCGGGCTTCCTCAGGGCAAAATCGGAAAATAATCCAATCTAGTACAGATCCTTTAGATTGCCACAATCCCAGCTTGAATTGCTTGGCACTTCAACACCAGTTCTCCTCAAATATCCAAATTTGTAAAAACGAGAAGGAAGGGAATTCTTCAGTTAATCCCAAGTTTGAGGAAAATGTTCCACCAAAAAAACTGTGACATATATAAGTCCACAAATCACGATTAAGGATCCAAAGGTAAGATACAGTCACGAAAATTCACTGCGATTGGTGAAATTTTCTGAACATGAACTGTTATTCAGTAAACGGCTCCATGAGACGCCGAGTCCTTCATTCCTGGACCCGCCGATAGCCTTCGGGTGTAGCAATCTAAAGGATCTGTACTCAGCTGTGACTGAGCTCCCACACTGCCAAAATAGAAGTATCCTCAAGGGGAAACAGTTTTTTCTCCTGCAAAAAGACTGACATTTGATAACGTGTTCTGAGCAGCAAGGAAAACTTTCACAGAATAAAAGGCACTGACATTTTTGTCTTCCGGTTTCTTCAGGAGAAGTTCCAGTAAATCAAATCCACTTCAGAAAGTTGTACAGTCTGATCTCCAAAACTGACAACATTTTAAAAGGTGTTCTCAGTGCTGTACCAACTATCTGGCAGCAAACATTCATTTTTGTATGGCCACTGAACACCAGGGACTTCAGGTGATGGGCTCCACAGCAGACTGCAGGACTCTGACATGAAACTGTTTTCACAGTCCTGTGAAAGTCCTGACCAGGCACTGGAATAGTCAGGGCACACCTTTTCGTCTGCCCCACATCTCATTTCCCACCATTATCATGCCGAAACTCACTGTGGAGAGGGTGGTGGTGCATCCACCTCTGCTGCTTAGTGTGGTGGACCAACAGATACAACTCACATTGAATCTTGCAAAGTGTTAGTCCTATGAAAGTATATATTTTTAAAATATATATATATATATATATATATTTTTTTTTTTTTTTAAACCGTTTATTACAGGTCTTAAAAGTATACAAGTATGGGCCCACAACCTTCCGGCCGGCCGCTAGCAATGGTAGGAACATGCGACATACATTTACGGAACACGTGGTATCACGGATGAGCATTTCTCAGTAGGTAACAATGTCAAAGGCCACATCATCCAGACCCCATTATGCGGTTTCATTTTAAATTGAGAACAACAAAAATTAAAACCACACCCACAAGGCAACCCACGATCGAAAATAGCAGCACGTGCTCCCCTAGAGGGGGGATCCCAACTATACACAAAAGTATAAAGAGGGGGAAGAGAACAGAGCAAGGACTGGGGGAACCCAATGCCCGGCAGCGGGGGAATGAGTCGGCTAAGGGGACGGGGCTGGCGAGGCATCAGGGAGCAGTGGTGGAGCACAGATACCCCCTCGGTAGGTGTTCCAGGGGCCCCATACTTTCACCCATGTCCCAGGCTTACCCCTCGCCACATACACCACCTTTTCTCGAAACATGCACCAGTCCATGTGTTCTTTCCAGGCCGAGACCGTCGGGGGCCTCTGGGATCCCCACAGTTGAGCAATATCACGCTTGGCTATCATGTATCCCAGAGTCACCCACCACGTCTGCGGCGCCGAGTAATCAGTCGGTTCCCACACATTCAACAGGCATCTTCTCGCTTCAGGCAACAGCGCCACATGCGTAACCAGTCGCAGCACCTCATGCACACCACGCCAGAACCCCTCCACCTCCGGGCACTCCCACAAAATATGCAGAAAGGTCCCCAAAGCACCACACCCACGCTTACACAACCCATCTCCAGCATAGCCCATCCGCAGAAGCTTTGGCCCCGTCATGTAGACCCGGTGGAGTATCTTGAGCTGGACGAAGCGAAGGCGAGCCGGTATGGCCACCTCCTTCGGGGAGGCCACCGCGGAGGTCCAGTCCTCGTCGTCCAACTCCAGCCCGTCGGCAACCCAAGCCGCACGAAGGGCAGTCAGCAGGCCCGAGCGGTCGTTTATCAGCTTTTTGTAGATCAGTGAGATCGTGCTGTCCGGGACGTGTCCATCCAGCACTCTATCCTCCAGGGGGGAATATTCCGGGATGGAGGCAACGTCCGAGAAGACGGAGCCCAGCGCATGACGGACCTGCAAATACCGAAAGTATTCACTGCCCTGCAACTGAAATTCCGTCTGCAACATATCGAACGTTTTAAATCCTCCCCTCGTCCAGAGATCCCCAACTTTACTGATACCTATTATGTCCCACTTCTCAAAGCCCTTAGAGGTCCACAGGGAGCCTAACCGCTCAGACGCGTATAGTGGTGACGCCCGGGTCAAGCGGTCCTTCCATCCCATAGCTGCATTGGCCGCGTGCCAGACTTGCACCATGACACGCGTGGGGCCCGTCAGACGAGCATCGGGCACGCCAGAGTAAAGCGCTCGATTGTAGTCGCCACCTGGCAGGAGCATCTTGTCCATTTCAAATGCCGGGTTTAAGGCGGGCCCGTATAGGCCATGGTTAATGGCAGCGAGCTGGGAGGCCCAATAGTACCGTTTAATATCCGGGAGGGCAATCCCCCCGTCAAACCATGGGAGCGTCAGCTTCGCCAGGGCAATGCGCGGCCTCCCGTCCCAGAACAGGCGGCGTTGCAGACTCTCCACCTCACGGAAGTAGTGCGCCGGGACTAAGTCCATAGTGTTCTGCAAAGCGTACAGGAAACGCGGCAGAGACATCATTTTGAACAATGCCGCCCGGCCGAGCGGCGAAAGCGGCAGGCGCCGCCAGCGTGCGACATCTACCCGCAGACGCTGGAGGGGGGGAAGCAGATTCCGTTCATACCGGGCCTCCGGGTCCAGAGTAATGAAGACACCCAGGTACCGAAATCCCTGCGGGGCGATCTGAATCGGACAGCCCCGCGGGAGAATAGGAGCCTCCCCAGAGAGAACATACACACATGATTTAGCCCAGTTGATGACGAGACCGGAGTTACGACCAAACGAGTGTAAAACATCAACTAGCACTATAAGTGATTTACGTGGGGAGGCTAGGTACAGAAGGATGTCATCAGCGTATAGGGATACGCGGTCCTCATACTCGGGGGTCCAACGGAGACCACGGATGGAAGGCTCCCACCGCAGCCACTCCGCCAGGGGCTCCAAGGCAAGCGCAAAAAGAAGCGGCGACAAGGGACAGCCCTGTCGCGTGCCCCGGCCCAGCTCAAACGGGGCCGATACTCTTCCGTTCACGACCACCTGCGCCAATGGGCCCGCATACAACAATTTGACCCAACTGATGAATCCTGGGCCGAATCCGAACTTCGCAAGCATCGCCCAGATGTATGGCCACTCAAGCGTGTCAAACGCCATGGTGGCGTCTAAGGACGCCAAAATGGCCGGTTCCCATATAAATGGGACGCGCGCGAGCACCCCATGCAAACGCCGCAGGTTAAGGGCTGTGTTGCGATGGGGAATAAAACCAGACTGGTCCTGATGAACCAGATCTCCCACCACACCGACCAGCCGATTGGCGAGTACCTTGGCGAGAATTTTGGGCTCCGCATTAAGTAGTGAGATAGGCCGATAAGAAGTGACCCGATCCCGAGGTCTCCCCTCTTTGTGGATCACCACGATTGTAGCCAGACGCTGGTCAAGCGGGAGGGAGCCCAGCGAGTGGGCCGCGAGGAACATTGCGCGAAGGTGAGGCGCCAATGTATCCGGTCGCAGCTTATACAACTCGATAGGGATACCGTTCGGGCCCATGGCCTTGCCAGAAGCGACCGAGCGTATGGTGAGGGCGATTTCGTCGGAGGTGGGAGCGGCGTCCAGCGACACCCTGTCCTCCCCGGAAAGGGAAGGCAGCGCGATATCCCTAAGCAGGGCACGGGAATCCTCTTCCGAGCAAGAAGAGACCGGGGAATACACCTCGCGGAAATAATCCGCGAAACAGGAGACAATTTCTTCTGGCTCAGTTACACACACACCATTCGTTTTCTCAATCAGCGGGACCACACGATTCGCTCTCTCCTTTTTATCCAACCACGCTATCAGTTTACCAGCCTTATCACCCACATCATACAGTCGCCCCTGTTGCTCTCTACTAAGGCCCCTGGCCGCCTCCGTAACGAGGGCCCTATAAGCCGCTTGTTTGAGCTGGAGGACATGTAGTGCAGCATCGGTCACCCCATCTTCTAGATCACCCTCCAGCTCAGCTATTTCAGCCTCCACCCGGGTCACCTCCTCCCGCTCGCGCCTCCGGGCGTGGGAAATAAGGGATAGGGCCTCCCCTCTAAGTACTGTTTTGAAGGCCTCCCACAGGGAGATAGCTGAAGGCACTGACCCCACATTCTCATCAAAATAGCGCTGGAGGGATTTAATCAAGTCAGCGCGAATGGTGGGGTCACGCAGGTACCAGGAATTGATTGGGACCACCCTGCTCTCACCCCTCGGAAAGACATCAAAATGCAGCAGAAGCGGGGAGTGGTCCGAGATACCCCGTGCCAAATGGCGCACCTCCCCCACCCTCCCGACATAGGCCGCCGGGACAAGGACATAATCAAGCCGTGAGAGACTACCATGGGCCCCCGAGTGGAAAGTGTATTGCAGCTGCGTGGGATGTTTTAAGCGCCAGCAGTCCACCAATCCCAGTGTATCCAAGAGGCCGGATAGCCACGCCTGTGCCCGGGGGAGGTCCCTAGGGGGGTGACGATCCAAAGTCCCAGAAACCACCGCGTTGAAATCCCCCCCCACCACCAGAAGCCCCCCCGGAAGGCCAAGGAGGAGGCGCCCCAGGTCTGCAAAGGTGGTCGACTGCAACCCCGGTGGGACGTACACTGACACAAAGACAACCACTTTGCCCTCCATTCTCCCCACCAAGACAGTGTAACGTCCCCTGTCGTCGTGGAGCACCTCATCAATTTCTAACGGGAGCGAGTTCTTTACCATGATACCCACACCCCTCGAGCCTGACGTGAAGCCCGAGTGGGCCACGAGGCGGTAGCCACGCCGATTCATGGCGCAAAAGGAATTGCCAATAAGGTGTGTCTCCTGCAGGAAAACTACATCGGGCGAGAGTCGCTTCAGATACTGTAGGACCACACCTCGTTTGATCCTGTCCCCCAGACCATTAACGTTCCAAGACAACAAAGTTAATTCCCTACCCCCCATCATACACAGAAACCATCATTCGGCCCCCCGAGAGCACAGTAGAACCAACACAAAAAAAGGGTTGCCTTGTGATAATAACGAACAACACCCCATCCCTGCCCACCCACCCCAACAGAACTCCCTCCTCCCTGCACCCCTGCATGAGCCCAGACAGCCCCCCCAACGTGCAGTGTGCCTGTCGCCCCATAGATAGTTAAACTAACTAAACCCCCAGAGGAGGAGGGAGAACCCCCAAGAGACCCCACACAACCTCCATAGGAGGGGAACTTAAGTAATCCGACGTATGGTCAAAAGTGGCATCATTTTTGTCCCGATCGAGGCCTAATATTAGTCCCTCAGTCTTGATCCGGCGAGCCCTCTCCCCCGGCCGCTCCCCCCCCGCCACCCCGATCCCGATCCCCAGACAGAGTATCCAGCCAGTCCCCGGCCGCTTCGGGACGATCAAAAAAGTGTGTGCGACCATCCACCTCCACTCGCAGCTTAGCTGGGAAAAGCATGGCGTATTTGAGATTTAGGTCCCGAAGACGGCGCTTGACACCAAGGAAGCTCAGTCTCTGCTTCTGGACCGCAGGGTTGAAATCAGGATAGAAATTAATGTCCAGATTGTCAAGTCTAATCGGTCCCTGTAGTCTGGAGGATTGCAGGATAGCGTCTCTGTCCCGAAA
This sequence comes from Triturus cristatus, assembly GCF_964204655.1. NCBI lineage: Eukaryota > Metazoa > Chordata > Amphibia > Caudata > Salamandridae > Triturus > Triturus cristatus. The sequence goes on from NC_140585.1 coordinate 248,807,196, forward strand.
GTTAAAAATCCGGGCAATGAGAGGTCTCGGAGCGGCTCCGACCTTAGGCCTTCCCCCGGGAACCCTGTGGGCCCTCTCTACAGCAAAGAATTTACTCAGCCCCCGTGGCTGGAGATGGGTAACAATCAGGTCTTCCACGAAAAGGTCTGCCGCCGCCTCCTCACGTCCCTCCGGCACCCCGATGATACGGATGTTGTTCCTCCGGGCCCGACTCTCGGAGTCCTCCAGGCGGCGATCCATCAGCGCACTCGCCCGAGCGAGCCGGCGCACCTCCGTTTGTAGGGCCGCCACATCTGTCGTAAGGCCCGATGCGGTGTGGGCCAAAGAATCGACTCGGTCGTTAGTCTTGGAGAGATCGGCCCTTACCAGGCCAACATCCACGAGGACCGAGTCGATCTTCTGCGCCAGTGTATCAAAACGCTGGCCCACAGAGGCCTTCATCTCGGCGATGGCGCCCATGACATCCCGCAGAGTCAGGTCCGTGGGCAGATCGGGGGCATCAGTAGGGCCCTCAGGGGACCCGCGTGGCACCTCGGGAGATCCCTTCTGGAGGGTATAGCGATCCATGCTGTTGGACTGATGGGCTGCGCCACGCCGGGTCGATTTTACCTTTGCCCGATCACCATCTTGTTTCGTGGCCATGGTCCCAGTCTCCCGGTTGCACCAGCCACGTCGTGAAGGGCGGGCAAGCCGGTCCACGGGCTCCGGGGGGGTGCCACCCCAGATCTGCGGGGCGGATCACAGCCGGCGGGCAGGCAGGGTCCCCCGGCGAGGCCACACCAACACACAAAGCCCCGCGACCCAACCTCGCATAGACAGCAAGGAGGGTGCGAAAGTGAAAGTGCGGGTTACGCGAGCCACCAAGCCCTGCCCGCCGCTGTTGTTCACTTCGACACTGGATCGCCCCACAACGCAAATCCGGGGTTCGGCTAGGAGAAGGCCGCAAACCTCAATCGGTGCTAAAGTCGGTGTCCGAGGTCCGATTTGGAAGCGGAAAACGGGCGCCACCTCAGCTCAGGCTCACCAACACAGTCCCCTCATCTGGGACAGGATATGCTCAGGATAGTCATAGGAGGTCGCGGAGGTCCTCGGGAGCCTCGCACCTACGCGGCCATCTTGGTTGCGCGCTAGGCTCCTCCCTCCTTAAAATATATTTTTAATATGGCTGTCCTCTGCTTCTGCTTCTGCCTTTGCCAATGCTACGAGATTTTAAAATCTTCTGGCATTGGCAAAATCAAATCGGCTAACACCATTTCGAGAGACATGGGCGGTGGAGAGTGCGACAGAAAAGAAAAATAAGGACACAAAGAGGCACCCTAGTGCAGTAGGACATCTTTCAGACATCACCTACATATTACCTAGGCTGTCTTTGTTTTACTTTAATTGTGGATGATTGTCCGAATGTGCCTTTGTGTTTTTAAAGGTATGCTAATTTTGGAAACAATCTGTTTTCCGTCCCCAGTTTGCAGATATGAATTCCTCAAGAAATATATTTATTATTGGATTTTCCATTTTTTCGGGACTTACTATTCCTAACTGGGTGAACAAGAATACAAGACTCATAGAAACTGGTGAGTACAAATTTTCTTAGAGCTATATTTAAGGAACGAACATCTAGCCGGGGGTACACATGAAATGAGCTTAGCATCATGGGAAGGTTCTAACAGTTGATACCAGATAGCAAACATCATATAACTAGTCCTGCTCATTTTCTAAACCATCAACCCTGCTCTTTTCTACTTTGATCGCTATGGTAAGGGGGATGTTGTAAATTAAATCTTTAAAACATCATTTTATTTTAATATATTTACATTAATTGAATATTTATTCTAAATGTGCTTCTGCAGCGTTTTTATTTAGTTCTACATTTAAATAAATACAATTAATTCACATTAATATTTGGCACAAACATAATTGTAATTAATATTTTTTCAGTTTAATAACCTATTTAAATTCCCCCTACACTTTACCATAAAGAAATCTCTGCCCCAGTGGGGGAGGGTTCTGTCTACATCTGAAAAGTTAGTGGTACTACCTTAACACTGTTAACTTAACTGGGAACTTAATATTTAACTATTTAAGATATTAAAACAAATTTTTAGAGAAGTATTAAAAACAGTCCCACCCAAAGTAAAATGTTTCTATTGACCTGTGTATAAAGAATTACAAAAAGATATGTATAGAATTAGTTACATTTTTTTTTTAAACTTAAAGTTACATTCAGTTTTACATTTAAAAAAGTTATTAAAATATACCATAGAATATTTATTTTTGACCTATATATAATTTGTTTAACATAAAATTAAATGTATATAAATTTTTTTAAAGTTGAACTACATTAATTTATTTTAACATGTTTGCTCTCCAGGGTGCTTTTTAGATGTATTAGCTTAACACTTGTTAATTTGGCTTCACTCCCTGTTACAGGGAGTGAAGACACGTAAGTCTACACTTTGCAGTATATTTACACACAGAAATGATGAATAGCCAATAGTAGTAAATTTACTACAAACTGTAAGGGTACATTTACAAGTATGGATTTACTCACGTGTAAACTTACTTTTACAAATAGACCTCTAAGTATCTCTAGAACAGGTCTACAACAAGAAGTAGAAAATGTGAGTGATCATTACTCCTAAACGTTATTTACTGATATGGATAACAATAACAATAAAGATGTTCGTTAGATTCAGCTATGGGACATCTCATGAGCTATTTAACTACTTTCTTTTACATGTTTAACAGGGATTGTCCAGCTTGATCAAGTGATCCTTGTGCTACTCACTACTGGAATGTTTGTAGGCGGGCTCCTCGGCTTTATTCTGGACAACACCATTCCAGGTAATTCAGTGCATAACCATTCGTAATTTAGAATTCCAAAGGCTTTCTCCACCATTTGTACTTGTAGGATTATTTGAAAACAATGGCTCTTTCTGTGAAATATTCTTGCTGTATTGGCTGGCAAATGCCATATCTATTTGCCACTCTGGATCATAGAGTCTAGAAACAAACACATCACTTAATTTTTATGCTGAAACTGCAGTATCAGCGACTGATTAGACACAGGGAAGGAAAGGGGTTTTGGATGAACTATTAAATGTATCTGTGCAGGAGAAGTTATATTTACAGATAAGGATGATTTCCTCGTGTTTGGAAATGATTCTTTGAACAGCCTCACAGTTAGGTTTAGATGACAACTATAGGGCTAATTGCATTTTAAAAGAGAAATTCTATTTGTGCCTGAAACTGAATTCCAAGTCAGGAGGTATTTGCTCATATGCTAGCTGGCCTTTTGAAAATTGTGTGCTGCTTTCTAAATTATTTTAGAAATCTGATAACTGTAATGTCAATGTGTTGTTAATGTGATGAGCTGGAAAGGTACATATTTCTAAAAATAGGCTCTATTCTGAATTCAGTAAGAGGTCATTTGTGTAGATTGCTCATGGTTTCCGGAAGAAACCAATTACTGAAATAAAAACTAATGAATTTAAGTAGGAAAAAAATCGAAATAAGTGGTAGTCAGTGCTTAATCTGTGCCAGTGGTTTCTGGTGCTGGGCACCAGCACTTAATTGCTAACACCAGCACTTAAGACAGTCTGCCACATTGTGGCGCTGTTTGTTTTATGTAGAGGTTAGCACAACAGTTTTTTTATGAATTCAATACACATTAAAAATGATTAATACCTGCCCCCAAGCCATTCTTACATCTTTGAAGACCTTGAATAGTCTGAAGTGTCACACTCGTAAGAGTGTGATGCTTAGTTAGTGTGTTTGTACTGTCACCTGCAGCGCTAGATGTGGCTATGGGTGGTGCAAGCTTCAGTGGTCTCCTGAAAAGGGCCGTGCCACTTATACTTTTTTACAAATCAAGCACTGATGGTAATGGGCAAACTCTTCAGTTGCAGAAATATATAGTGTGTGTTGGTTGTCCTAAAACATTTGGGGCCCGATTCACAGAACTAACTTAAGACAAAATCCTAAACTTACTACTTTTGGTATTCACAGAAGTTAGGATTTTGTCTCAAGTTTGTCTTAAGACAGACTTAAGACAGTCTTATGACAAAATCCTAGCTTCTGTGAATACCAAAAGTAGTAAGTTTAGGATTTTGTCTTAAGTTAGTTCTGTGAATCAGCCACAAGATGCCCAGAGCCATCAACAAAGCTACGAATTATAGTTTTTCATTGTGGGTCTCCGATGCATCACTTCATAGGGTGAAATCAAATAAAGAAAAACATGTTGAGTGTGTTTTACCAAATGTGTTCTCTGACTTATAGTTAGTTGAAAGCCAGAAAGGCAGAGAAAATTGATGTCCACACTTCTGCCTATAAAAATTGTAACCCATAAGTGTGAGGGGGCTTGTCATACGGAAGAGTACAGGAAAAATGCAACATGGAAACAGAAGCTTTTTTCTTTGAATTACGTTATTTCTTGAGATGAGGGTTGCAGTGGTATTTGACCCTGAGAAGAGCCGACACCCAAAGCTGCGTACCTAACACAGACAGGTCTGATAACTAAAGAGGGCAGTCCATAGTGGTGTATATTGCATGGACCCCTGCAAATATCAACCTTTAGAGAACAAAAATAGATTTTTCTTACATTTCTGAAAGAGAAAGTTCCAAAATGTGCAAAGATCGCTAAAAGATTGCTAAAAGACCTACCATCCATTGTACCACACTTTTCCTGATAAAATGTTTTTCTCCATCTATCACGTGCATTAGGCCTACCTACACATTTGAGGTACTGGTTTTCACCAGAGAATTGTGGGGATGCAGGATGGTTCTGAGATTTCTGTCACTTACATATGGAAACATTCTATAATTTGAACCTGGCATTTGCAAGGAATTCTGCTTATGAAAACATCATGGAATCCATGCAAGCCACAGCAGTCTGGTTTGCCGTGGTTTAGTGGTTTACAGAAATGCCCACATTTGGATGGGTTCCATGGATGCTAGCTGACTCCAGACCCAAATATTGCTGTTATCTCTAATGAATTGTTGACATTTGCGGGGCATGCTAGATAAGAAAACATGGGTTAAACCCAAAATGTCCTTACCGCAGGGGATTCAGCAATACCGTGTAGGCCCCTGGGGTGGAGATAAATCCCCCCCATCTACCCATCCCAAGGTGAGGCAGAAAGGCTTTTGGGGTCCTTGGTTCAGGAAGGAAAAACAGTTGACTATGGATTGGAGGGGCATGAAAATCACTCCAAGAGAACCCTACCAACCATAGGCATATCTGAAAAACTGCTGAGGGATCGCCCTCCTGAGGATAGGGAAGAATATCACTTTTCCATGGATATCTTTCTCACTGAGCTCTCTGTTTGGGGAACTGAGCAGTGCCCCTGAATACCAATCAAACTGAAAGCACCTGGACTTTTTGGTCAGCAGCTGCTTTAAGTTTCACATCCGTGACATCATGCATGGGGCGCAGTGCATCACTGAAATGAAAACACAAGTGTAGTGATGGTAATGATGATCACGTCCACGTAGGTTCTTGTAAGAATAGGTATTTATTGAGTAAGAAGATACAAGGTGGTAATTATAAGTATTAAGGTAAATCCATATGATAAAAACCCCACCAGGAGCTGTCACCTTCCAGCTCAGTCCCAAGCTCCCAATTGTCTCCAGCTCAGAACCCAACATTCTAAATCTGTCATCATGCATAATCACATTCCAAATGATGACAGCAGTGAACATGCTGGAAAGCCAACACTACACATCTTCCCCTCTTATACATTTTGCAATTGCAACCAAAACTTAGATGTGAACAAAGCAATTACAAAAAATAACAATGAATGTGTGAAAGAAAAGTAGGAACGGTTAAGAAGGAACATGAATGAGGGAAAGCATAAATAATAGAAACGTTGAACACAAGTAGTGATAAATGAAGAAAGAATTAAACTGAGAAGATTTGAGAGAAGTAATAAGGAAGGCGAATAAAGAAGGGAAAAATAAGAAAGAGAAAAAATAAGAGAGAGAACACATCCTCTCTTTAAAGGACAAAGAGAAGGAGATAATACAAAGGTGGACACTGATCACAAACGTTGAGAGTAACACAAAATACACCAATTGGCCAGACTGGAGAAATTGTGAACCAACAAACGAAAAAGTGAAAGGTAGGACCGCAAAGTATATATAAGAATAAAAGAAGTGCTCCACAGGAGAAAACAAATAGAAACTCCAGTAATATTAAGAAGAAGGTGAAAATTAACACCTAACAAGAGCACGAACAGAGGAAAACCTCAGTTGCCAGTAAGAATAATTAATTCTAATATAACCCTATAAAAAGGCCATGAGAATCTGGCATTAAAATCACATAAAAACATTAATAGCATTAAGCGCACAGAACATTTAAAAACTCATGAGTAATAAAATATGCTAATAACTATATTTCATGTAACGTACGTCTACGCCCAAGAAACTATTTAGAATAATAAAACTTTTGCACAAAAGGAAAAAATATTAAAAATCATAGAGCTCTAAAATAATAGGTAAGCAGTACTAAACCTTAAAGGTTGACGTCAGAATATAACATTAGAAACCGGTCAATGTAGACAAAGAACGTCCACTCATCAAGAATACAGAAATATTATTCAATTAATTAAGTAACTTCAGTAACAGAACTGCGTCATGGATCATAAAGATGAAATTAAAACAACGCATTTATCATTAAAATATAGCGTAACTAAAGAACAGGTACTAAAATATACCTAGTGCATATAGTAATCATAGAAATGGTATTAAATCATAGAAGGAAATATGAGCATTGAATCATATATGAAATTATAATCAAGCATTAAATCAAGACAAATTTACGTAATTTTAAATAATTGATAATTATACTTGCTGCAACATAAAATCATATTGCATATAACATTGGAAAAAACATCACACCATAAACACTAGTTCAAATAACGTACCTTACATCAAATATAGTTGAAATAGAAGATTGTGAGTGAACTCTCACCTAACATGTAATAATTAATAGTAAAACAATAAACTAAAATAAGTAAAGTGGTCTCCGTTGTCATTTGTTACAAGAAAACAATAAACTGAAATAAATAAAGTTGTCACCGTTGTCAATGCGCTTTGAAATGAATTAAAGGATGTAAAAGGCTGTGCGAATCAGCGCAGAGGGTTCGCAGTCAAAACACAGCAGAATAACATTTATCAGTTAAATTGCAGTCTGGACGTAACGCTGAACTTGCTATAAATAAATTACAAATAAATAAATGGTGTGCATGTCACCGATAGAAGGGAGACATGCACGGCCTTAATGATCAGTAACAATTTTGAGGAGTAAAGAGTGCCAGTGAACTCAAATTTTAGCTTCGCTTAGAAAACCAAGGATGTGTTGAACACCGAAGTGAGAGTCTCACAGTAACTTGGAGAATTAGATAAAATCGCTCCTTAAAATAAAATCGGAACATCTGAAGAAAACCGGAGTTACTGCGTAATGATGAAAACTTCCTTGAAACTGCAAAAACGTGGCTGGATTAAAATGATTGGCAGAAATGTGATATTCTTCAAGATGGCGGCACGTTTTTTTTGACGTCGTGCAGGGTGGTTGATGGCACGAATATGCGCCAATAATAACAGCGCAGCTTTATTGACGTTGTCACAGCAAACAAAGAAACATCGAAGAAACGTCGGGCTCCTGCGGGGCTGCACGCGCTGGACGAACGTGCAGTGAGTCAACACGAGCCTCACTTGAATCAAAAGGTGGCGGTTCAACTGCCGGGATGGAGAGGCAAGTTGTAAACACATATTTATAATGTTGAAATAGCCATAAATCCGCAAAAGTTCAAATCCCAAACGCTTGTGTGTATTCAATGATGCCGAACAAATCAAGGCAAAGTCAATAAATTTCACAAGGGTTGAAAGTCTTGTGTGCAACGCTGCATAAAGGATGCAGGGAATCATGAAATAAGGGTAAAATGACATTTGCTTCATGGCAGCGAAACGGGAGTTAAGTGGCAAATAATAAAAATTGCTGCAGGAATGGAAATCCTTTGTTTTTGAAGTTAAATTGAAGTACATCATGTTGAGGAATTAAAATAAAAGTACTTTATTCATGGCAGAAAAATCAAAGACAGCAGGCATGTAGAAATTAAAACTCTGCAGGCAAGGAAATCAATTGCTACTGTATAATTAAAGTAGTAGGACTTAGGTAGAAGGAAGTGTAGCAGGGACTGGCAGGTCAGGATGAGGACGACCAATAGAGTGGGATGGTCACTGGTGGGGTTTAATAGCGTGCCAGTATGCTAGAAAGAAAATTGAAGGAAGTAAAACGTAAATGGTTACCTTGTTGAAGAAAGTCCTTTGTAGTTGCTTGAAAATTAGCAGTCAAATAACGCTGAAGTGCCCAAAACGTCGCCAAAATTGTAGTGATGGTAATGATGATCACGTCCACGTAGGTTCTTGTAAGAATAGGTATTTATTGAGTAAGAAGGTACAAGGTGGTAATTATAAGTATTAAGGTAAATCTATATGATAAAAACCCCACCAGGAGCTGTCACCTTCCAGCTCAGTCCCAAGCTCCCAACTGACTCCAGCTCAGAACCCAACATTCTAAATCTGTCATCATGCATAATCACATTCCAAATGATGACAGCAGTGAACATGCTGGAAAGCCAACACTACAACAAGCATTTGCAATGCATTAGGTCTCACATTCACATGAGTTTGAGCTATTGGCATTGTAAATGACAATGTCTTTTTTTATGTTTTATCTTTTAAAACATAAATAAAAGGCATTGTCATTTACAATACTAATAGCTTAAACTCTCGCAAATGCAAGATCTATTGCATTGCAATAAAGGGCCTTCTCGACTACTTAGATTGTCGATATCAGAGGAAGAGACCAGCCTGCGACATCTTCAAAGTAGTGATAAATAGTGCAGTGAAGAAGATGTGTAAGTGTTTTAAATGACACAGACACAGAGTGTGAAGTGAGGGTTACGTATGATCCAAGCTATAAACACTAACAAAGCACTCCAACACCTTTCGCTCTGTGATTACACTGTCACGGCTCAGGCTATTTCCTGCCCTTTCTGTGATTTGTGTGTGCAGTGTAGCATTGCATAATGTAATTTCTATCTTTGGCCTAATAAAAAAACACTCCAGCTGTAGTAGGGTCCTGGCCTCACCCTCTGGTGCAGGGTGGGCTGTCCTTTATGGCAGGCATGGAGGGACAGAGGGATGGTCTTGGCTGCAGCTCTGGCCTAGTAGAGTGCCCCTGATATTATTAGTGAGCGAGAGGCGCTGAGGTGGTGGTATTGCTGGTGATGGTATTTGTATTGGTGGTGGTGTTACTGGTATTGGTGGTAGTGACATTGGTGGTATTATTGGTAGTGGTATTGGTATTGGTGGTATTGGTGGTGGTGGTACTGGTATTGGTGGTGGTGGCGCTATTGGTATTGGTGCTGATGGTATTGGTAGTGGTATTGGTGGTGCTATTGGTTGTATTGGTGGTGGTATTGGTGGTGGTGGTATTGGTGGTGGTATTGGTGGCGGTATTGGTGGTGGTATCGGTGTTGATGGTATGGGTGGTGGTATTGGTATTGGTGGTGGTGGTGTTAGTGGTGTTGGTGGTATTGGTGGTGGTGGTATTGGTGGTGGTGGTGGTATTGGTGGTGGTGGTAGTATTGGTGGTGGTGATATTGGTGGTGGCATTAGTGGTGATGGCGTTATTGGTAGTGGTATTGGCGGTGGTATTGGTGGTGGTGGTGGTATTGGTGTTGGTGGAATTGGTGGTGGTATTGGTGGTGGTGGTATTGGTGGTATTGATCGTGGTAGTGGTATTGGTGGTATTGGTGTAGGTGGTGTTGGTAGTAGTGATGGTATTGTGGTAATGGTATTGGTGATGGTATTGTTGGTGGTATTGGTGGTGGTGGTGGTAGTGGTGTTGATGGTGGTGGTATTGGTGGTGGTACTGGTGGTGTTGCTGGTGGTAGTATTGGTGGTGTTGGTATTGATGGTGGTGGTATTGATGGTGTTGTTGGTATTGATGGTGGTGAAGGTGGTGGTAGCGGTGGTATTGGTGGTGGTGGTATTGGTGGTGGTGGTATTGGTGGTAGTAGTAGTATTGGTTGTGGTGGTATTGGTGGTGGTGGTGGTAGTGGTGTTGATGGTGGTGGGATTGGTGCTGGTATTGGTGGTGGTGATGGTATTGGTGGTGGTAGTGGTATTGGTGGTGGTGTATTGGTGGTGTATTGGTGGGGCAGTGGTGGTATTGGTGATGGTATTGGTGATGGTATTGTTGGTGGTATTGGTGGTGGTGGTGGTAGTGGTGTTGATGGTGGTGGTATTGGTGGTGGTATTGGTGGTGTTGCTGGTGGTAGTATTGGTGTAGTTGGTGGTGGTATTGGTGGTGGTGGCATTAATGGTGGTATTGGTATTGTTGTTGTTGGTGGTGGTATTGGTGATGTTGGTATTGGTGGTGGTATTGGTGGTGGTGGTGGTATTGATGGTGTTGTTGGTATTGGTGGTGGTGGTGGTGGTATTGGTGGTGGTGGTATTGATGGTGGTATTGATGGTGGTAGTAGTGGTATTGGTTGTGGTGATATTGGTGGTGGTGGTGGTAGTGGTGTTGATGGTGGTGGGATTGGTGCTGGTATTGGTGGTGGTGATGGTATTGGTGGTGGTGATTTTATTGGTGGTGGTTGTGGTATTGGTGGTGTTGGTATTGGTGGTGGTAGTGGTATTGGTGGTGATATTGGTAGTGTTGGTTTTGGTGGTATTGGTGGTAGTGTTGGTGTTGGTGGTATTGGTGGCTTTAGTGGTAGTATTGGTGGTGGTGTTGGTGGTGGTGGTATTGGTGGTGGTGGTGGTATTGGTGGTGGTGTTGTTGTTAATATAACAGGCTTTTGAAAACAAAAACTTTAGTACAGATGACATGTAACACAGATGTGCTGTTATCAGCTTCAGCCCATTAGCACAGGATTTTGTGCTACATGGAATTCACTTGACTTCATTGGCATGCCAGTCTTGGCATTGAAGTGAACTTTTTAGGTAGCTGTGCACAACTGAAATGGCTTTACTCACAGTGAAGCTAATCAATTTCTAAAGTGGGCATACCAGATCCATTTCCCCATGCTGAATACTGTGGTGGGCTGAAGCAATATATGAATGACAATGAAACAAACTTGTGGGTGAAGAGGGCTGACTGAAAGCTCCTTTATTGGATGTGTGTGTATATTTGACTTTTTGTTAAAAGATATTAGGCTGGCAAGGGAGATAAAGCTTTCACTTGGCCAGACCTAAAATGTATGAGGCTGGTGCTAACAGCGCAGTGGATGTGGTACCGGGTCTTAAGATAACCAGGATGGCATCATATATATTACCCACTTTCTACGGAAGGTTGTGTGTTCCTTCTAGAGTATGTTCAGAGTCTGGGTTTTCCTGACAGTGAGTGTAATTGCGCTTCAGAGCTTTCTGTGGCTGTTGACAAAAAAGTTGTTTAAGAATCCTTTCTTTCAGGGGTTTTAGTGTGTCCGGGTGTAGCTCTCTTTTGCTTCTGGAAGCACATCTGCCCACCCCTCTCATCTGCAGCCCAAAAACAGTGTTATGGGAGCAGCATTTTTTGGCGGTCTCTCCCACGTAAGGTGATTATAAACGTGAATCATTTATAGCTCCTGTCACATCGACGCTGGGTTTGAGGCACTTTGGAAGTAAATGAACGTGTGTGGGGATTATTTGCAGGAAGCCTGACTATGTCTTTCTATACTGCACTATTTGTAGAGTGCATCAATCAATCGTGTTTTTTTAAAGCGCGACTACTCAACCGTTATGGTCTCAAGGCGCGGGAGAGGGTGGGGGGATCTGCGGTTCAGTCAAAAAGCCAGGTCTTGAGGTCCTTCCTGAATTGAGGCAGGGATGGTGATTGCCTAAGATGTAGAGGCAGAGAGTTCCAGGTCTTCGCAGCGAGGTAGGAGAAATATCTTCCTCCAGCTGTGGTCTTGCTGATCTGTGGGATGGTGGCCAAGGCTAGTTGGGTGGAGCAGAGATGTCTGGTGGGTGTGTGGTGCAAAAAGCAGGCAGTCTATCAAACTCCAGACCCTGTACTACATGAATTGTGATTGGTGCAGACACACACATAGCAGACACTGCAGACTTTATACCATGCACTTAGTGCAGTTGACATGCAGGTAGATATTAAGATGCTGCAATGCTTGCATCAGTTTCACAGTATACCTAGGTGCGCAGGATCAGACATTCAATCAATCAACAGCATTTGTAAAGCGCAACATTATCACCCCTAGGGGTATCTGGGCTATTTGTATAATATGCTTAAAGCAGCTGGCCCTATACGTGTCATATGAGACACTTCCAACAGTTCTGGCTGTTGCTTAACCAACAACCACGCTTAGAATTTTAAGGTTCACGTTCCTTCCCTGTTAAGCGAAGGTCTACTGATCTAGCTAAAATGACTGACTCTTTACGATTTCCACTTTCCAACTGATGTCAGAGAAGCATGTATCAGAAATACATGTTAAACTTATCCATGCCTTCTTTTCCTTTCCTTTGAGTTCCAGACTTTAATTCTTATGACACTGTCTTAAGTTGAAATCAAGTTATTTTCTTATTTTTTTTTAAACAATATCTATTTATCTTATCTTATCTTATCTTAAGTGCAATTTATAGAGCGCGCTGACACCAAAGGCTAGCTGGCGCTTTAAGACAGAGTGAGTGAGGGAGAAAGTGTGGGTGCCGTGGTTTTAACCAAGGGGAGGGAAGAGGTGGGTTTTTAGTGATTTCCTGAAGTTCAGGAGAGAAGGGGTGGATTTGATGGAGAGAGGGAGGAGATTCCAAAGCCCGGGAGCCAGGTGGGAGAAGCGGCGACCACCGAATTTCTTGGTTTTAGCTTTGGGGGTGACTAGTAGATGACGGTGAGCTGATCAGAGGTTGCGCGTTGGACGATGAGGAGTAATTAAGGATTTGAGAAACGCGGGGCCGGGACAGTGGAGGGCTTTAAATGTGAGTCAGGCCACCTTGAAAGCTGCCCTTTGGCCTATTGGTAGCCAGTGCAGTCTGTGAAATAAGGGTTTGGCAGATTGCCATCTGGGGGTTTTGTGAATGAGTCGGGCCGCTTGGTTCTGAACTACCTGAAGGCGGTGTAGCAGAGATTGTGGGAGACCGTAGTAAAGGGAGTTGGAGAAGTCCAGACGGGAAAGCACAAGTGAGATGACAAATTGGGTAAGTGCGGCGAGCGGAAGTAGGTGGTGAACTTTGCGAATCTTCCGGAGCTGGTACATACAAGATGAGATTACCGCACCCACTTGGGCTTTGAGGGACAGTTCGGTGTCGATTTAGAGAGTTTTTTGGAGTATCAGAGGTGATCCGGTGTTTTTTGGTGTGCATACGTTGATGTTTTGGGCAACTGTCCCTTCACATTATGTTGCATGGAGCCGGAAATGGAATATATGATTATACATAGGTGACTGGAAGGACCAAGCAAGCTGTAAGTAGTGTTGTGAGCAAACGTAAATCAAAAACTTCCTCCAGCATTGCACATGACAAGGCACACTTTCTCTCACTCTCCCTCACACCAACCTATGTGTAAACAGTTACAGGTTCTCACGACAATTTGAGCTGTCAGTGCCAATCACATGCGACACAAAAACACTCTCCGCTTCCTTCCTGTACGCCGACAACCAAAAAGCAGTGCCTAAAAGCTTAAGCTTCATATCACTCACTTATTTCTGCTACTCACACACCAAGGTGCAGTAACATAAAACACAGTAAGAGTACAACTCTGCATATCCCACACACATCAACAAAAAATTCCCTGTCGGCCACTCTTAAAACTCACACTCTTCCAACCACGCACAATCATCTGAGTTGCTTGCTAATGCCCAACACCGTGATTCACCACCTCGCCAGGGATATGAAGCACATATGAATGCAACTACAATAGTAGTAAGTGGCTGATGCTCCGAAAATGTATGAATGGTGCATGTGATGTGGGTGCTAGTGAATAATATGAATAACACCATGTATTGAGACTGCACTGGAGAGGATGGTGAAGATGTCAATTATTGCACACAAGTCATGGAAGATGTGTCTAATGGCTGTTGAAAAAGTTGTATGAGGGGATGTGAGTGGATATGGGTGATTGTTTGAATGGCTTTAGTTCGTGCTGTGCATTGCTAGTAATGAGTAGTTCCTGGGGTGTTGTGAGGAATTATGATAGGTGAGATGTGAATGAGTGGTGTGGCCAACTATTGAAAGTGATGCAGTGATTGAGTGGTGCAAATGACTGGGGCAGGTTATGTTGCGAGTGAAATATCCTGATGTGAATAATGTTGTAAAAGTGGCCAGGTCATACTGTGCAAGGCTGAGCAACCTGATTGTTGGCGTGGTGGCTCGGGTGAGTATTGCTCCTGAGATCTGTGTTTGAAGTTGTCGTCACAGGTTCGAAACCTGACTGGCCCACTTAGCATTTCATCCTTCCAGTTCTTTTGAGTGGGGTACAAAACATCCATTCACTGATAAGGTGCCCTGAGGGGCAAACATACCCTTTACAAATACATCTAAAGCCGTATGCAGCATGGTTGGTAAACATAATTCAAAGTAAATGAGGTATTGTGCAAAGGTCTGGTTTAGTGTAGGACAAACAGTGAATACAAAACATGGTCACAATAGTTACCTAAGTTTGCACTTAAACCAGTGGTGTAGCATAGGGTGGGTGCCAGAGGGGCAGTTCCCCTGGGCACAAAACTCTTAGGGGCATTTTTAGGGGCGCACTATTTTAATAGGGATGCAAAATTTGAACAAAAAAAAGTGGAAGGATACTTGCCTCGCCCCAGGCGCTGGCAACCCCCGCTAAGTTGTGTTTGGAGGCTGATGCAGGATGCCTCGTTTCTTACTTTCAGGCATCAATCCACGGCCGGGCAGGGGCACTCTGCTCATCCTCACCCCCTCCCTGGCCCGCACTGGCCTTTGTTAGTTGCTGGCTGGGAGAGCCCAGTGTTCAGTCCTCACTGCTCAGTGGGAGCAGGCCCCCTACTCTGTGGCGGTTGGCAGAGCTTTTACAAACGGGAGAAGTGTGAGCCGAGGAGGCGGACAGGCGGTTTTTTTTTTTCACCTGGCAGTTACAGAGTTATACACAAAAATATGCTCCCAGCCGCGAGGGAGGTTGAAGCGCGGCCGAAGTGGTGGGTGGATGGCACACATGCCAACATTTTACCAAAGGAAAGTGGAAGCTTTAAAAACAAGCATTTGCAATGTAATAGGACTCGCATTTACGAGAGACCTACTGCATTGCATCACGGATAACGAGAGGGGGGAAGTGCGGACAACGAGAGTGCGGGCAGGGGGTGAAGGGGGCGAGAAGGCACGAACAAAGTAGTGCTTACAGTCTAAATAACAGTTACCCTACCGTGTAACACTCGAAGTAAAGGGGCCAGTATCCATGGGAGGGTACAAATGGCGACATGGCCATATTAAGGAGGGACTAAAAGCCTAATAATCAATCGGAAGGCAGCATTTACGAAAGACAATGACAGGAGCCAATTAAAAACATCGGCTGGGAGTGGGCGGAGCTTCCATGGAGTTTTCACTCCATACTCCATTACTGCATGCCTCACAAAGCGAGCATGGCATGCATGCTGCCGCTACAGGCTCGCCCTGAAAAGAGCTTGGTTTACAAGGAAAGCTCTTCTGTGCAGGCTGAGGTGAGGACCTCAAAAGGGACTCCCTCTGGTGCGAGTACCAGAGGAATTCACTACTCCTGTTGCGAGGACGTGATGTTCAAGTTCCCTGCAGTACAGCGGTAGTACAGATAACCTCAGTGTCTGGACACCGGCACTGAAAATGTTAATGGTGGTGATAAACAGTGTTTATTTATGAGAAATGGGAAACCTATGACAAAGAAAATGTTTACTTAACTACGTAATACCATTTATGCATTAAATAAAATGTTGGTACACTGTTTGATGGAAATGCTATTTCTGAAATACACGGAAAATGATGATCACACTCTCTTCCCTTCTCCACTATAACATGTATCCACTAGAGGTGAAAAACATTGCCAGTCCCCTGGAAGAAGGGCACACATAACAGTTCTCAAATGGATTAAAGTATTAAAAACTGTAGCCACTCCTTATGCCTCGAATCTCTAAGGCCAGAATGATTAGATAAGCTACTCTATAAAGATGTCTCACTACAGTCAACACAGCTATCAATCACATGCTTTGGCCTCAAAAAGGAAGGTGCTGCCTACTGTGCATGAAAGGTCCATAGCAAATGCAGGACTCTTTCGACTTTGCAAGACCACCGTGGACACTGAAAAACGAATGTGATGCATGTCTTCCATAGGAAGCCTCTATCGTTTACTCCAGATTCTAAAACTGGTAACTCACTGCTAGGACATCACAACAAAACTTGGAACCCACTGTTGCTACCTTATAGATACCTTCCGGGCCTGGTTGGCAGGAGTATGAGAGAAGGCGTAGCTGCAGGACGGGGAACGGAGGCAGGGAAGGTGGTGGGGGTTGGTTAAGGACGGCAGGTAAGTGACTTGAACACGAGTGCTTAGGGACATCACGGGGGTGGCCACAGTGGTGCATGGCTTCGTTCTTGTGATCGAGTGTTGCTGGTCCCATTATCTGTGCTGCATGCACTGCGGAGCAGCGTATTTGCCGAATGTCCCATTATTTTGCTTATCTGACTTCACAAGGGTTGGGGTGACAGTCCTCTGGTCGCAGTGGCGACACGCCTCTATTCCGATTCTGGGACAGTTGTTCTTTTGAAAAGCTTTGTGGCCACTATAAGGCCACTCACTGACCACCCTTTAGTCCTGGTGCTCCTCAGAGCTGCCCACAGGTTCCTTCACATAAACTCAGCGGGCCTCCTCAGACAGACATTCTAGTGCCTCTCACAGAGACATCCCAAAATGTCCAACTAAGATACCACCATCTGTGTAAATATCTGCCAATATATATGTTTTTATGGGTGATATGAATATGTACAGGTGTGTGTTGCCTGTGTATCCATTTATTTTCTAATAAATGCTGACTTTATACATGCATGGTCATATATATGTTTGATGTGTGACTGCTTTTCCTCTGTATGTATACATGTTTGTTCTCTGAGCCTGTACGATTGCTCATCAGTGACCTCGTATTTGAATTTTGTAAAGCAAATTGTATTGTCTTAACCAGTGCTTGTTCTTGAGATTCATTGGCTGTGGTAGCCCAGGTGCCAAACACAACAGCCCCAGCATACAAATGTGTTATTTATTGGGATGTGCATTCTTTGTTTGCTTATTTGACATCAGTGCTTTACTTCACCCTTTTCTGTGCATTAGCAATGCAAAAACTACATTTTTCAAACATTATGCTTCAGCAGCAATGCAAGTGTAGGCACCAGCCTCTGTGACAGCCAGCAGCCGCTCTTCTGTCCAACAAAGTGAGGGGCAAATATGAATATGCACTGGGATTACTGAGTATTGCTGAAAATTTGAGCATGCACTGAGGTTTCATATGTGAGGGTGCAAATGCAGCTCTATCTTCTAATTCATTGAGCAATTCGAGTCATGTGCTTAATATTTTGGAAAGCGAACGTTAACATGCATTCAAGTTTTATGAATGATAGTGCTAAGGATTACTGAGTGACTTGCACATTTGACATGATTTACAATTAATGAGTGATGGTACTAATCTGAGGTGTCAAGGGTAGAGCTACCTCTCTCACTAAGATAGACATTTAAACAATGTAAGGAACTGGGTTATCGCTTCAGGGGGTTGAAGCCCCACTCAGGCAACAACCACGGTTCTTTTCAGGGTGAACCACAAAAGTTACTAAATTAATCTGTGTTTATCCCTCTGGAAACTTGGAACAAAAGCAGTCAGGATTAATTTAGGGGCAATATGTAAAGTATGTATGCAGCACTAAAACAGTAATAAATTAAAAACACAACACAAGAAAAATCCCAAACCAATTTAGAAACGTACAGTAAAATGTAATCAATTAAATGTTACCAGAATGACAAAACTCCAGTCTGTACAACCAAAGGTATTACATTTCAAAATCCTAAGTGAAAATAGTGCCTAAAAGCACAAAGTGCCACTCACGGTCTTCTAGTCACACTAGTCCAGGGGAAAGTCACAAGTTCAGGCTGACTGGGATGGAGTGCAGGTCGGATACAGGGACAGGATAGTTCCACTAAATAGTTACCTTCTCAAGTCTGGCATGAAGATTTCCATTTGCATTGAAGGAGAATTTTGGTTCGAAGAGCAGGTCGGGGTCGTGGTTGCACAAAGATCCGGTCATCTCCGGGGCACCGCATTGGCTGTAAACATGGGCTGTCTATACTGTAGCGCAAAGTGCAGACCTTGTGTTGTTGGTCAGCCCGGACAATGGCTGTTGACATGAAAAGCAGTCCCACCAGAGCTCTGTGATGGCAGGTGTCGCGGGCAGCAGAGTTTTGCCGTGAATAGGCCCATTCACGGTTGGGAGTAGTCCAAATGTCAGGATTGACACCTTTTTATTTGGAGGAGCTCCCACTAATGCCAGCCACGGGTCCAGGCCCTGGGTGCACCTCTTGGGGATCAAGACTCACTCCCACAGACGCCAGCAACAGGGCTCTGGCAGATCCAGCAAATACAGGCAGATCCAATGCAGCCGCTTAGTTGGGCAGTTGCAGGGAGGCCTCCGGAGCTTGTTGTGTCCCTGTAGCTCCCACAAGAGGTCAGCCAACTGACCCTTGAAGTCACTCTGGGTCGCCTGAGATCAAGGCAAGCAGGTCCAATCTTCCTTTGTCAACCAGCCAGACAGTCTTTGAATCAGCAGGGCAGTCCTTCTTCTGAATCTTCCACAGGAATGTTCAAAGGGGGGTTCTGGAGGTCCAATATGTACACCTGGTGCTGATTTTTGTGTGTGGGGGGGCTCCCTGTCTTACCCTCAACACTGCTTTTGGAAAGTTCTACCCCTTTCCCTGGCCAGGGCTCCAGGCTGTCTGAGGTTACAAGAGGCAGGACAGGCCTGTTGTCAGGCTCCTTTGTGTGTGCTTTAGGCAAAGTCATTTGAACTGTAAGTGGGGCAGAGTACAGTCCCCCCAAGCTATCCTGTCAGAATGGCTCATACAATCCACACCTAGCCCCCTTTGTCTCTCTGTCTGGAAGCAATACACACACCCTAACAGCAACGCCATTGACAGTTGTGAGACTCGGTACATTGGCAGAAAGTCCCAGTTAGTTGGGACAAGAAAATGTCAATTTTATAAAAGTAAACACAAGGAGATGATGGACGGAGCGCTGAAATGTTTCAGATACTCACCCCCAGTCACAGATCTGGGTTGAATCAATCATCGTTCTTAAGCTAATTTTGGCACCCCAGTTAAAACCAAGCTATATGCAAATCAGCCTTGACCCTGTGCCTCATGGGAACAGTCTAGCCCGAACTGCCAAGCCAGGTCTTCCCTGGACCTGAAACAAGCATCCTGGGACCGGTTTTGGGGTAACACCCTTCATCAGCCAAGCTAGCTTGAATCCAGTGGCAAAGTGAGCAAGGGGCCCATGTCTGGCCATACCCTGCTGTTAGACCTGAGAGGTAGGTGCCTTATGCCAAGTAGGGACCCACGTTCCAACATCAAGGAAAGGAAGGTAACCTTTTTAGATAGCCCCGCTCACCACCTCGGTAGCTTGGTATGAGCATCCAGGCTCATCTTCAAGGCAAATGTGTAAAGTATTTGCAACCACGCTCACAATAATCCAATGATTACACCACAAATAGACTCCACACGCGTTTTATAAAACAAATATAAACTTTATGTAAAAAGATATACGATAAGACCACACGATATGAAACCAACATGTGAGGTTGTGTAATATTTTTCCTGGACGGTTGTTAGGCCAGCCAGCCCTGGCAAGTTATGGCGATGTCAATGAGCACTTCTAAACATTCTCCTGTACTCCTAATATCATATCATACAGTTCGTAATGCTAGAATCAGGCACTTGTGCAATGTAAAAATACTGTAATGCGTAACGTAGCAATCGGACACTCTGCAATGAAAACAATGCAATGCATAACGCAAAAATCAGGCACTTTGCAAGATAAAATAATGCAGTGCATAATACAACCACCAGATATGTCATTCAGCAAGAATAAGGCAATGCATATACACTAATCAGGTAATTCATTATGAATAATATTGCAATGCGCAATACGCTAATCAGGTGGTTCGTTATGCAGATATAAATGCCATGCGTCATACACTAATCAGGTAGTTCGATATGGAGGAATAATGCAATGGGTAATACTCTAATCAGGTACTCCATTATGCAGAAATGATGCAGTGTATAATAGGACAGTCAGGTACTCCGTTCTGCAGAAATTGAATAAAGCGTAATACACTCAGGCCCCGATAACCGGGCCTTAGGCGGTCTCTCCGCCTCTCCGTCTGACCTGCCCCCAACACAGTACGATGTAATCCTAAAGTGCAGCTTCGCACTCTGGCCCCTGTACCGCCACTCCCTTGGCAATACGGGCCACGACATGAGCCAAAGCAGAGGCTTGCGCTGCCAACACGAGAGAGAGGCAGAAAGCGTCTCCCTCCGAGCCCGCTCCCAGCCTCAAGAGTCGACACACGTTACCTGTGGGGCGCGAACCCACTCTTCTCTCCTCGTCCAGTGGCTGGGCCTCCAATGCAGCTTTGTGAAATGGCAACGGCAGCTTGGGCCGGTAACTCAGCTCATCCGGGACTGCTGGTCCGGGCCACTTCACTTACGAAGATCTTAGGCTGCCACAAAGCACATGCACACAGCGTCGCTGAGTCTTTTTTCACTCCGGGTGCACGATCACTGGGCACTCCACACACGAGGCTCAGGCTGCACGAAGATCACATGCACAACGTTGCTGAGACTCACTTCTCTCCAGTGCACACGATAACAAGGCAAATCCTCACGAAGGTCTCCCGGTGCACAACGCCCCCGCACACAGCGGCAATGAAACTCACTTGGATTCAAGTGCACACGATAAACAAGGCAAATCCTCACGAAGGTCTCCTGATGCACATCGCACACGCACACAGCGGCGATGAGACTCACTTGGATTCCGGTGCACACGATCACTGGACAATCCTCACAAAGGGGTTCAGGCTGCACAAAGCACACGCACACCACGTTGCTGATCCTTGCTTGGACTCCAGGTGCCCCCGATCATAGGTCGATCCTCCTGAAGGTCTCAGGCTGCACAAAGCACGCACACACCGTGCCACTGAGACTCACTTGGACGCCAGGTGCCTACGATCACAGGCAGTTCTTACCAGGGTCACAGGCTGCAACAGGCGTGCTCACACAGCACCACTGAGACTCTCCTGGAAACTTTTGTGTTCCTGTGTTTCCGAACAGGGAGCTAGCTCACCTCAGACCCTTGGGGATAGTAACTTCAGGACACAGAACACAGCAAAGTCCTTCAAGCAAGGCGACACAGCACACAGCAAAGTCCCTCTAGCCTTTCCTTGGTTGAAACTGCAACCTGCAGGCCAGCCCCAGATCACACAGTAAGGGTCAGTCCTATCCTTCAGTCTCTTCAGTTGTTTCCTCCTTGGCAAAGGTCCTCTTGACCACGAAGTAGCTCCAGTCTTGTTCGCACTTGATCAAGCCATTCTCCAAAGTTCAGGGGCTTCAACTCTCATAGTTATACCCCTCCATGGCTTTGAAGTCTTTGTGCTTCAGGGGGCACTGACCCCTGTTCAAACAAGTTCTGGGTGCCTCCCTGTCAGTGACACCTTTCTTCCTTTGATTAGTGGGGGTCTGGATTCTCAATCACTCAGCAGGAGATGAGCCAATTGTTTTATAGCAGCAGCCCAGGCATCCTCACCTTTAGGGGCTTCTCCTCCCCTACATTCTAGATGCAGGTCAGCCTGTTGATGTCTCACCTCCTCCCCTGGGTCAAGACATTCCCCAGATCCTATCGCTTTCAAATCCAGACAGTCAATCCACAGCCAGGCAGAGACACACAGAAATGTTAGAGCACAAAAACGCAGCCACTTCTAAAAGAGTGGCTTCTGAACACACAATGCAAAAACCACCTACATAAAAAGATGTGTTATTACATTGTGAGTTCAGGCATACTAAACTTCACTTTTCCATCTTAAGCTTTTGGGAAGATAGGCTGGAAAACATATTACCCAGCCTTCCCATTCTGTCCTATGGGCAAGATGGTCTTTTAACAGTGAAAAACGAAATGGAGATTATTTCACTGTCAGGACATGGCACACCTTAGAACATGTCCTACTTTTCACATGCACTACACCCTGTCCAGGGCGTACCCTATACCTACCATAGGGGTGTCTGATGTGCATAGAAAGGGAACGGTAAGGTCTGGCAAGTGAAGGAACTTGACAGAACAACATGGCAGTTCAACAATCTGTGCGCAGTCACTGCAATGGCAGACCTGAGTTCCCTTTTTAAGGCTACTTGTGTGGGTGGCACAAATAGTGCTGCAGGCCCACTCGTAGCATTTGCATTGCCAGCCTGGCACACATAGTGCACTGTAGTAGGGACTTTACTAGTAAGGCAAACATACCAATAATGGACAACCGATTACCATTACTTTATACAGGGAAGACTTACACTTTGACACTGTTTAGGAGTGGCAAAGTGTCCAAAGCATCTAAGCCAGTCATAAATAGCAGAGGTAGAGGCAAAAGGTCATGGATAATCACGCCAAGAAGTGCCAGGTCTAACACCTGCCAACTTAGGGCGAACAAAGCAAATGCCAGGAGACGATGGACAGAGTGCTGAAACTTGTCAGACACTCACCCCCAGTCACTGATCTGGGTTGAATACATACATGATCATTCTTTAGCTTACTTCACCATCCCAGTTCAGACCCAGCTATATGCAAATCAGTCTTGACCCTGTGCCTCATGTGAGCAGTCCAGCCCTAACTGCCATGCCAGGTCTTCCCTGGACCGGAAACAAGCATCTTGGGACCAGTTTCGGGATAACACCCATCATCAGCCAGGCAAGCGTGAATCTAGTGGCAAAGTGAGCAGGGTCAACACTGATCTGCATATGGCATGGGGAGCAAAAAAACGATGGATTTAGACCCAGATCTCTGTACTTTGGTGAATGTATGAAATTGTTCTGCATTCTGTCCATCAATTGTTCTTTTTGCATTTAACTTTATAAAAGTGACATTTTCAGAAATGTAACTTAAACTCTGATGTATGATTAAAGATGATTTAAATATACAATTCTTTTGAGTGGAAACAGCATATTTCTATCTGCTCGCAATCTGGAGTTAGCACCTATTAAATGTAATAAGGTAACCCAGTGTTAGTCAATGAGGGATAGGCCTTACAACAGGGAAAAAAGACTTTACGAGTTTTCCACTGCTAGGTCATGTAAAGATTAAGACCCAATGTCCTACTTTTAAATACAATGCACCCAGCCCTATGAGCCTTAAGGCCACCTTAGGGGTGATATATAAGTATTAGAAAGGAACGTTTAGGCCTGGGAGAAGGTTGATTTTGCATGGTCGAAATGGCAGTTTAAACTTGCCCACACTGGCTGCAGGAAAGCATCAGGCATGTTTTACAGTGCTACTTTTAGTGGGTGGCATAATGAGTGCAGCTGCCCACTAGTAGCATTTAATTTACAGGCCCTGAATACTGGTAGTACCATGTACTTGGGATTTACAGGTAAATTAAATGTTCCAATCACGTAGATGCCAATTGTACCATGTCTTAAGGAGCGAGCACAAGCACTATACCACTGGTTAGCAGGTCACAAAGTCCTAATGCCAACAAAAATGGGTTCAGCAACAAATGGCAAGAGTCTGGGGGTAACCCTGCAGAAAGGACCACGTACAACAGACAACAATTATTTTATAATGTTGTGGCATCCCTTTAACCCTAACATTTTGTTTAAAATCAACATTATAATACAAGACCAATCTAATATTTTGGGGGGAAATGCTTTACAACAAAATAAAACAGTAAAAAGGAAACAAATAACTCAATTCTAGCATATAAAACAAACCAATATTATAAAAAATATTATTTGCTCTATTTATTGACTTTGCCAATTCTTGTTCTATTTAATGGTGTTTGTAATCAGCTGCTTATAACTTTGGGCTTAGCATTGTTTGTAAATAAAGATTTCATCACCAAATAGCAGCTTTCATTTTTAGTAGATACTTTCTTGGTCTGCAAACATCAGGTTGTATTTTCATCAAGTACTCATATGAACTACAGCCACTCATCGCAAGATTCTGCCTCATATGTCCAATGATCACCATCACATACCAATGTGTCAATGTAGGTAATGTAGGTTTGCCTTCCTTAAGGGCGCCTATCTTAAACCATGTTTGGCACAATATGAAGAGTTGGCCAATAAATCCATAGGCATAATTTAGCTAAGGCTAGCTACTATTCTACCAGGAGTAGTCATGGCTATACCTAGGATGGCCACAGCATGCCAGATATGATTGCCATATGCTTGGCTCACGCTTAAATGAGGGATAGTGACCATGATGCCAAGCCTACTCACAATATGGCAATGTAACCATAAGCCGGGATGGCCAACAAAGGGTCTGAGATATTTTTCAGAATTGGGAAACTAATTAAGGAACAATTTGCTCATTAATGTTGTTGTTGTTTTATACTGCCCAATTCAAAGTTTCAATTCTAGGATACTGCTTGGCTCCTAGCCAAATTAAGATGTGGTAAGAAACGGGCATTCAAGGTTAGGTGGCAATTTGAATGGATTGAGTGCCGTGCATCCTCCTTTTAGGAATAAGGAGGCCTAAAATGAACTAATAATGTCGAATTCAATATTTTAAAGTAATCTGTGCATATTTGTTAAATGTAACGGATAATATTGACTGAATGCTCATTAGTTCTCATTGGTAAACTACCTTGAAAAACATATTTTGGAGTTAGCTTGACGCATGGATTTATGACATGAGTAGTTTTTATTAAATTTCTCAAAACCACATTCTACATTATGTCCTTCCTGTGAAGCCCACTTAGCCTGGATTCCCTAGAAAAAAATCAAATGTACCACATGAGGTCATGGAGGCCCCTGAAATGAAAGTCTTCAGACTTGCCTTTAAATAAAATTAAAATGGAAAAGGTGCTGATGAATAAAATCAGAAATGGCCACTGATCCCAGCCAGACAGATACGAACTTCAAGCAGAATTTCATTACCAGCCAAGGCTCTGAAGTTGGTGAGAAGCAACACACAGCAATATCCAAAATTCCCTGGTTAATAAATAAGCTCAAGTAGTGTATATTTTTTTGGGCCACACAGACTTCAAAGTACATGAGGAAACATAATTTTGTCTAAAAGAAATGGTGGACTGGCAGATCCTAAAAGACTCATGTCGCATGGCACCAACACATCCTATGGCATTCAATGAATGGAACAATGTATAATCTCCATAGAGCAGTGGTAATTAGTAGAATTTATTTGTTAGGCTTTACCACTAAAGACGTTTCATAGTAAATGCACGCTTTCCTTGGAAATATAGGCATTCAACTTTGTAAATATTCCAGCCATGAAGATTTCCACTGTACTTATGAAAATGGCCATTTGCGCTGTTAGGATATTCTTTTTATTCGGTTTCCTCCTCTGGCACTTTACTTGGCATAATAAATATTAGACATGCATACCATTACTCAGGATTTATAGATTGAGAGGAGGCGAAATTCTCATGTATGAAGTTCATGTTCTCAACATTGGTAGAATGAGGGGGTGGATATGTTTCGGTCCACAGCCCACAGGATCTGGTCTTACCAACTATGATGCTGGCTTGTGCAGGATAGAATTATCATTGACATTAGGTGGAACATAACAGAATAGGAGCCCTTCCATAATATAAAAGGTTCACTAAACATGACATCTTCAACCTAAGCTGAGAGGAAGTTTGGAGGTGTTTTCTTCTTACATGAAGGAAATATGTGTAGCGCATGTTAGTGATATGAGGAAATATAATAAGATCTTCTGTATGTGTAATACAATATACATTATGCAAACACAATATGTGGTTGTTTATATTAATTTGACACACACTTTACTAACTGTAAGAAATACTTTAAAGTTGGAGGTGGAAGAGAGTTTTCTCTCAATATTGTTTCTTAAAATGGTGTGGCCGGAAGTGTCTCTTCTTAGCGGATTTCTGATGTACTTGCTCTAGGGTGTAATGAAGCCTTTAACATAACTATATATAAATATTTTGAGTCTGGCAAAGATGTACCATGGTATGGTGACTTAATTAATAAAAGCCTACATAGACGCTGCCTCTTTGTCTGTTAACTGGTACAAATGTGAAACGGAAGCTGAGTTTCATGCAATTTCATTCATCTAGTACTTTGATATTAATATGATCATTTATGTTTGCATTTTGTTAGGCACACAAGAGGAGCGTGGGATTCTGGCGTGGAAGCAGGCCCAGGAGGATGAATCGACTGATATCCTGGCTACTGAGGAAATCTACAACCTTCCCTTTGGTATTGGCACCAGGTTCTGCACAGGATCTTGGACTCGGTACCTCCCATTTTGTCACAAACCCAAGAAGCAAGACCCCAGTAGCAGCATTCAGCAGGAGTACAGCCAAGACAAATCAAAAGACAAAGAAATAGAGATCAAGAACTGACTCACAGGGCATCAACAATGACCATCAACCCAACAGATAGAATGTATCTCTGAGATGCTGTATTAAATGCATCCGACACAACAGCTGACCAAACACAAAACGGGATTCTATCCAGGATTGAGGTTACCGACTCAATGTGTGCGATGGCTCAGTTATTCTCCTAATGTCAATAATGAAGTAGACTGCACATATATCTAGCACTGACTAAACTGATCCTGAAATATTTGTATGATGAGCTTTTGAAAGGAAATGAGCTAGGCTGATATCCAGACCTCCGAATAGCTCCTTTTCAACATCAGTTCATCTGGGTTTGTTGTTAATACTGTGTCCAAAGAAAGTGGAAAGTTGTGAATAACCCAAAGCCAGCTGAAAATGTTTTTTATAAAAGACAGGTGGATCAAAGAAGGATTAAATTGTGTTTTGTATACACAAATAATGCAGTATGTTGCCTTCCTTAGTGTTTGTTTTCTCTGTTAAATACCTTTAAGGGCAAGCATCACAGGGTGTTAATATATGATATGAGAAAGATATCTCATTAGGTGATGCCATGAAAATAGAGCATTTCATTTCCTCTGACATAAACCAAGATTTTAACAAATAGGTCTGACTCAAAAGATACAACACAGCCATAGAAATCTAAAAAAATCAAGAATCTATTTCGTCAATCTCTCCCAGCACTGGGTGAGACCCACCTGTTTTGTAATCTACGGTGATCGC
Organism: Triturus cristatus; assembly: GCF_964204655.1. Classification (NCBI taxonomy): domain Eukaryota; kingdom Metazoa; phylum Chordata; class Amphibia; order Caudata; family Salamandridae; genus Triturus; species Triturus cristatus. The sequence continues at coordinate 248,834,526 of NC_140585.1, forward strand.
ACAACTAAGGGGCATATTGTCAAGAAAAGGCGTTAAAATTATCGCCGCTATAGCGGCAGAGAACGTCGATAATGGGCTTGATAATATACCCTTGAAAATTCCCATAGAAGCCCATGTTCTGGTGTCAACATGGGCTTCTATGGGAATTCTCTGTGGCATATTATCAAGCCCATTATTGCCGCTATTGCAGCAGTTTTCTGCCGCTAAAGCGGCGATAATTTTAACGCCGTGCTTGATAATATGCCCCTGTAGAAGAAACTTGGGGGCATATTATCAAGACAGGCGATAAAATTATCGCCGCTTTAGCGGCAGAAAACTGCTGCAATAGCGGCAATAATGGGCTTGATAATATGCAGCAGAGAATTCCCATAGAAGCCCATGTTCTGGTGTCATCATGGGCTTCTATTGGAATTCTCTGCAGCATATTATCAAGCCCATTATCGCCGCTTTAGCGGCAGTTTTCTGACGCTAAAGCGGCGATCATTTTAACGCCGTTTCTTGATATTATGCCCCCTAGTCTTCATCCCAACTTTCGATCCACCTCCAGCGCTTCCTTTCTAAAAAAAGTTCTGTGAAAATAAAATGCATTCACATGAGCAGACTCCCATCTCAATTCACAGTCTTATATCCCAGATGACTTCTAAGCCGATTTCCACCCTGGACATTGACAGAGATTGGCCTAGCTTTTACTTGATGACACCCTCTAGCTAAGGGATATTGTCAGCTCCTGTCATCCTTGGCATATCAATGTCCTTTGACACACTTGGCCACACCTTTCTGTCAGAAAGATTGAAGTCCTACTCTGGCTTCTAAAGGTCGATTCCATTTTCTCCATCTCCTACAACATGTCGAAAGCTATTGTTCATGTTCTATTGTTCTATATTTTTGATTTCCTTCAAATATTCATAATCATTACATTACTTCATGAAAAAGTCAAATAATAAATGAACAGCGATTAATTCATGTCAGCTACAATGAAATCACATTCGTGCCAACCCAGTTTTTTCATATTCATTCGTTTAAGATAGATTTTTTCTATTTGTCATATTTTTTTCCATTATCTTTAAGCCACAGACACTGGTGGAATCTGTGGCTTTCTGCAGTTTTGTAATGAGTCTGCTTCTGAAATCCTGCAATGGGACTGCTTTGTAGACTACATTTTCAGAGGCCTCCTCAGCCCATTAATCACTAAACCATCTCTCCTGAGAGAACACCAAACACTTTTCTACCACATACAAAAGTTACTACTACTAGAAACAAAATTGTTTCTCAAACATCAATGAATTCTTGGGCAAATATGGATGTTGACATTTTTGCCAACTTTGGGGCCTATCAACAACAACCGGCGATAATTATCGCTGAGCGCACTTACCGCTCGGATAATTATCGCCGGCTAGCGCCGATTTTTATCGCTGAGATAGCGTGCTAGTAGCAACGCTATCTCATCAGCGATAAAAATCCTAGCGCTAACTGGCTAACGTGAGATTATCGCTGGAAACCCAGCGATAATCGCACGTTAGCTAGTTGATAGGGACGGACTCACATACTTAGCCATGATATCCACCTTCCATAGAATATCATGGCTAAGTCAGTCCTGAAACAGGCGTAAGGAAAGTAGCGATAACAGGGGTTATCGCTACTTTTCCTGACGCTATGCTTCATAGCGTGGGGCTTGATGATAGGAGAAATTGTCGCTTAGCGAAATTTCTCCTGTCATACCAGGTCAGGAACGCCCACTTTGCATCTCATTAGAGATGCAAAGGTGGGCGTTAGGAATCCTGACGCTAAAGCAAGGTTTCACGCGTCAGCGTGACCTTGCTGATTAGGCGATAAAATTATCGCCGCTTTTCGGCCGAAAACGTCTGCAAAAGCGGCGATGAATTTTTATCGCCTGCTTGTTGATATGCCCCTAAGGGTTTTGCTCGAACGTGAGCCCCTACTTGATATTAATGTTATCTTCATGAAGCCGCCCAAACACCCCCTTTATCAACCCTGCTTCACAGAACATCCTTCTTCTTTCCAGCTGCAAATGAAACCCTGATGGCTCTTATGACTGTCGTTATGAGGGGAGTGTGCTGGCTGGGCAGTTCCATATCTGTTGACTGTAGATTGTATTTGAAGGAGTGTATATTATTCTGGGATCTATCTCAGGGTTATGGGATGGTGTAGTTAACTTGTTATCAGCCTTGGCGCCAGTTTAGAGTGGATTGCCTCTCACAGATCACTAGGCTGTGGGCTACCATAACATAAGCTCCAGTGTGCTCCATAAAAATTGCAACATATAAAGCATTTTGATCAAGCATCAGCCTCTTTGATTTAATCTTTAACTTGACTTCTGTCTTGGTGAAGATGAGAAAGGATTCACATGCTTATTAATTTTGTTCTTAAATGATGATGCCAAAATATTTCCTAAAAATATTTTATGCCTTTGATAGAAAGGCATTAAAACATTTCACCCAAATGCCCATACTGCATTTTTCAATACACAGAGAAAATATAGTTTTTGCCATGGATGTTCCTTCTCATCAACCGAGCGCATAAATTGTGAAATATATTTTTCAACTACTTGAAATGGGACTTTATACGGCAAATTTTGACTCCCATACAATCTGCTGCACTGTTTATGTAGCACTGTTCAACAACTTATGTTGAAATATAAATTATATCAAAGACACATTTTTGAAATTACAATGTTCTCATCCAGTAAGTAGATGTCACAAAACCTTTTCAGAAATGTTTTCTGGATTCCATGACTACTTTCAGTGATGTCTTGGAAGTTGGAACCCGAAACTCAGAATGCAATTTGCCATCAAAGGTTGTGAGTGGGCTTCAAATTACTTGATGCAAAATATCAAACTTTAGAAGATCAAAAAGGTGCTTGATGGAATGCTTGAATTAATCTCGGCCACTAGCAATTGCTCGGGCCGCATTCCAATTCATTGTTTTTTGCCCACCATGGTATCTCAGTTTGGACGCAGCCTAATGCAAATCAGTCTTGACCCTGCTCCATTGGGAACAGTACAGCCTGAACTGCCAGGCCAGGTCCTCCCTGAACTGCAACACAAGCAACCCATGACCAGTTTTGCCATTGTTAGGGTTCATCAGCCATTTATAGCTTGGTTTAAGTGGCATTGTGAGCATGAGCCCCATGTCTGGGCATACTCATCACACTTAGGGCATCAAAAAACAAGGTGTTGGCTAGAATGCTTGAATTAATCTCTGCCACTAGCAATTGCTTGGGCTGCATCACAATTCATCACCCAGCCATACGGAAGTCCATCTTGACACTGCTCTAATGAGAACAATCTTGCCTGAACTGCCAGACCAGGTCCTCTCTGAACCGGAACTCAAGTAACGAGGAACCGGTTTCATCCTTGCTAGGGCTCATCATCCAGGCCTGGGACAGGTGTGCAAAATAGGGATGGACTGGGATGCAGCCCAAATAATCACTGGCGGCTGAGATTCATTCAAGTATTCCAGCCATCACCTTCTTGTATACTATAATTTAGAACATGGCATGGTACATCGAACGGTGCTCGCCTGGTCAGAAAAAAGAGTAGCATGTTATTTTCAAAGAAAAAATAAACTAAGCCATAGTTTAAAACCTATTTTAGGCTATGCTTCCTTTGAAGAAAGTGGGAGGTTCTTGAACATATTGGACTAGACATGAATTAATATTGACCCCTTTGTCTTTTGTCAGCACTTGATGCAAATTCTCTTTGACTTGATTATGCAAACTCATGGACAATGATTTACTAATGTTTATAACACCTTTACCCAAAGTGCTTCATATGGTTCTTAGCATTAACACACAAAACCACGTTGGACCATCATTTTTTAACGGGATGCCTTGGTCACACTAGTAGACACCATACAAATTAAAGACTGGCAAAGAAGTTTGGGACAGAAGAACTTCAGAGAACAAGGGGTTCTACAGTTTGGGACCCAACATTCTGGAAGATGTGAACCGTGATAGAGTACAGGAAAAAAAGTATTGGAAGACTAATGTAATAAATATATTCCTCCAAGGAAAAAGCATTTTGTGGCATTGGAAGGACTGAACAAGATTGGTTTTCTTCTTGATACTGCCAGTATAGAATCAATAATATCTCTAACGTCTCTGTTTTTCACACAATACTGTTTATTCTAAAGGAATGTTGTGTTGTCTCCTGTTACCAAGATATCCAGGCTGGAACACCTTACATTTATATCGTATTTGAACATTTGCTTGGTACACACTATGGGGCAGATTTACAAGAAAGTGACGCATCTATGAAGATGCGTCACTTTCCCTGCGCCACTATGAGAAACCCTTGCGCCACTATGGATGTGCCATATTTACAAAACGGCGCACCATGGCACAAGGATTGACAGATGTGTCAGAAATTCTGGCACATCTGTTGACGCAAAAGTCACGCATTGCTGGAGTCGTGTCGCAAGCACGATGCAACTCCAGCAATGCAGGGGGAAGCCTATCCTCATTGTGCTGTGTCACTCTTTTACGCCTGCATGAATTTGACGTAGTGGCGTCCTAGAAGTGGCGCAGTGAAATCTTGTAGATTTCGCTGCGTCACTTCTACGAGGCTTTTTTGCGTTGGAACGCCCACCCTGCATACATTATACCTGACGCAGGTATAATGTGGCGCAGGGCTTTACAACGTGACGCATCTCCCTAGATGCGTCACGTTGCAAATGGGCCGCATTTTTACGCTGCTGCTGTGTCACAAAAAGGGACGCAACTGCGGCGCAAAAATGACTCAAAGGGCTTGTAAATCTGCCCCTATGAATATAACCTCCTCTATCTGCTTCTTGACAGACAGCAGAATGACCGGTCTATTTGATGTAGGAAATGTATGTTTGGCAGTACCAACCTAACTAGAGAGCAACAAACTGCTGAATAAGTCTAGCAGCCCTGAGATAGGATTCCCAATAGTTTACAATGAGTCCAATTTTTGTGGGTGGTGACTCCTATTGTGTAAAGATACAGTATTTTCTGAAAAGGTGGGACTTCATTTCCTTTCTGAAATGCAGAAGGGGTGGGGCAGTCCTTTTGCTGATGTACATGTTGTTCCAGTACCTGTTTTCTTTTTTCACAACAAAGTTTTATTGTCGACAGATACAACAGCCCTGGAGAAACCAGGATTACCGATAGCACAGTAGACATAGTAGTAATAGTGATGTCAACATTTACAGTAGCCAAATATGGCAACTTGGAATGTAAGGATATCTGGATCAAAACTAAAACAGTAAACACCAGTGCCATAGTTCTAATATGTAGACTGACATAAAAAGCCTCCAGCCGCCCCAGTTGAATACAAGCATAGTTATAATCTGTTTTGTCGCTCATCATCTTATCATCATGTCAGGTCCTCGTTATGTAATGCAGGGGTAATGGGCTCCAAGTAAAGACCCGATAGTCTGCCCACCTTTTCCATATCTTTCGGTATTTCTGGGGGCATCCCCTAGCCTTGAAGATTGGTATTTCCAGCCCCATGCTGGAGTCGAGACCCCATTTCCAAACCCCCACAGATGGCAGGGAGGCCTCCTTCCATGTCCTGGCAATGTCTTGCTTCGCCAACGTAAGTCCAAAGAATAATAAATGGCATTTAACACCTATAGCCCCAAATCCCCTCTATGATATGAAGCATAGCCAAGTGTGGTGATTGTGGAATGTCCCATCCCAAAACCTCTGAGAGACAGTTTATCAACCCACGCCAAAACCTTGACAGCGCCATGCATTGCCAAACCGTATGCAGTAGAGTGTCCTCCGTGGCTTCGCAGCGCAAGCAAAGGGGAATCAATCAGTCCCGCCAACTAGAGGCTGTAACGGGTGAAGTATACCCGGTGGCGATTTTTGAATTGTACAAGGCGGAGGCGTGCTGCTATGGCTGCACCGCGCGAGGACTCTAGTGCCTCAACCCAGTCATCATCGTCAATAGGTCCAATATCCTCCTGCCAGGCATCCCGTGTTTTGTTAAGTGTGGTGGGGTCCTTGGTCACTAATGTGCGATATATTGCTGAAATTTTGTGTTCACCCATTTTTCCCATAAAGACCTTGGCCTCTATGGTGTTGAAGTCGGGTATAGTATCTTGAAATGTAATGTAGGGGGAAAACGCATAACGAAATTGAAGGTATCTGTAGAATTGCGAACGGGATGTTTTTCGTTTTTTACTTTTTTGCAGTTTTTTATTTTCCAATTTGGAAAAGTCCAGGCTTCTGGTGTGGTGCTGCCCAACTAAGATAGTTAATTTCTCTTGCAGGTATGGAGGAGTGTGTGCTCTGGTTACCTTCTATGTGATGCACCTTATTATCTTGAAGATCTTGCGAGCATACAATGGAGCCAATGTAGGGCCATATTGTCAAGGAATGGCAATAACATTATTGCCGCTTTAGCGGCAGGAAACTGCCTATAAAGCGGCGATAATGGGCTTGATAATATGCCCTTGTGAATTCCCATAGAAGCCCAGGTTCTGGTGTGAACCTGGGCTTCTATGGGAATTCTCAAGGGCATATTATCAAGCCCATTATCGCCGCTTTAGCGGCAGTTTCCTGCCGCTGAAGCGGCGATAATGATATCACCGTTCCTTGATAATATGGCCCCTAGTGTCTTCAGTTTTGTATTCATACGTTTTAACTTCCTCAGGGCCTTGATGACAAATACAGATGGCCTATGCATCATCATAGACAATTTGCAACATGCACAGGTCTGGGGGCCATATTATCCAATGTGCCTCGAGGCGCTATGGTATTACAGAAGGGGACATAGACACTTGTGCTCCCCCTTCTGTAATACTGATATCGCTGGTGTACATGTAGTGTCAGAGCTATCATGAGAGGGCGTCCCTTCATTTGCATGGGCGCATGGCCCCATGCAAATGAGGGAATCACTTTGCCTCGCCGTTTTATGGACGAGGGCACAGAGGCAAACATGTCCTTACACAGCACATTGAAAGTGCGCCTCAAAAAAGTAGCACACTTTCTGTACGCCTCCTTAAGGCAGCCCTCTGGAGGGGAGAAAGGGGGACGCATGGACCCCCAGACATCCCTCCTCAGGCGGGTGCAGTCACTAAGTGCACCTGCCTGTAAGAGGGTCTCTCTCCCCTCTTCAAAGTGCAGGCAGCATGCACTGTAGAACATACAGCAGCTTTGAAGCAGCCACTCTGTGTTTCGCTTGAATGCACTGCCTCCAGGAAGCACCAGTTTGCGGCTGCCCTCGGGGCAGCGCATTCTTAGTAATACGGCTCACTGTCCATGTTTGAGCTCAGCATGTCTTTTGAAAGCTGAGCCATGGCGCAAACAGGGAAAGTGCGCTGCATAGATATTACGGCCCCTGATATCTGTTTGGCTAATCCATCGCAATCTGTTTGTAAAATACAAGTGCTACCCCGGTGACTGATACCGGGGAGACCTTTACATGCAAAATGGAACACCAGATAAGGAACACAAGCAGCCGATGGTTCTACAAATTGAATCTCATAGTTTCCTATTTGCACCTTGCTGAACAGCAGTATTATGCACCATTTGCAATGTCTGGATCTTTTTTTTAGTCCATCCCGTGATCTGGATGAGTCTAGTGATCTGAGTGAGTCTCGAGATCAAACTGAAGCAAACCAGCTTCATTCTAAAAATAGGCACAACTATTACTTTCCTCTCTGGAGCTAACCTAATAAACAAAGTTAGCATTGTTGTGAAAAGCATCATGCTGCTCTGACAATCATGTCCGTGAACTCCCTCGTGTTTCTTATAAAATAAAATAAAAATAATAAGTGACAAGGCTGAAACAATCAAATGTCTGATTAGAAAAAAAAAATGCTATGGATTCTGACCTTCTTAATCTCCTCGGGCTTTATTGTTTCAGCTAGATGCTCACAGTTGCGCCTCCTTTTGGACGAGTTTGTCATTTTCTGATACAGTTTCTGGTACTGGAGTCTTGAAGTCTTGTTTTGGAAGACTGCATTATTTTCTGGTACTGGAGTTTTGTAATTTTGATTTGGAAGAGTCAGTCATTTTCTGGCACTAGTTCACTTTGAGGCACTGGAGTCTTGCAGTCTTGTTTTGGAAGAGTATGCCATTTTCTGGTACTGGAGTCTTGCAGTCTTGTTTTGGAAGAGTGTGGTATTTTCTGGTACTCGAGTCTTGTTCTTACAGTCTTGTTTTGGAAGAGTATGCCATTTTCTGGTACTGGAGTCTTGCAGTCTTGTTTTGGAAGAGTATGCCATTTTCTGGTACTGAAGTCTTGCAGTTTTGTTTTGGAAGAGTGCGGTATTTTCTGGTACTCGAGTCTTGTTCTTACAGCCTTGTTTTGGAAGAGTATGCCATTTTCTGGTACTGGAGTCTTGCAGTCTTGTTTTGGAAGAGTGCGGTAATTTCTGGTACTCAAGTCTTGTTCTTACAGTCTTGTTTTGGAAGAGTATGCCATTTTCTGGTACTGGAGTCTTCCAGTCTTGTTTTGGAAGAGTATGCCATTTTCTGGTACTGGAGTCTTGCAGTCTTGTTTTGGAAGAGTGTGGTATTTTCTGGTACTCGAGTCTTGTTCTTACAGTCTTGTTTTGGAAGAGTATGCCATTTTCTGGTACTGGAGTCTTGCAGTCTTGTTTTGGAAGAGTATGCCATTTTCTGGTACTGGAGTCTTGCCGTCTTGTTTTGGAAGAGTGTGGTATTTTCTGGTACTCGAGTCTTGTTCTTACAGTCTTGTTTTGGAAGAGTATGCCATTTTCTGGTACTGGAGTCTTGCAGTCTTGTTTTGGAAGAGTATGCCATTTTCTGGTACTGGAGTCTTGCAGTTTTGTTTTGGAAGAGTGCGGTATTTTCTGGTACTCCAGTCTTGTTCTTACAGCCTTGTTTTGGAAGAGTATGCCATTTTCTGGTACTGGAGTCTTGCAGTCTTGTTTTGGAAGAGTGCGGTAATTTCTGGTACTCGAGTCTTGTTCTTACAGTCTTGTTTTGGAAGAGTATGCCATTTTCTGGTACTGGAGTCTTGCAGTCTTGTTTTGGAAGAGTATGCCATTTTCTGGTACTGGAGTCTTGCAGTCTTGTTTTGGAAGAGTGTGGTATTTTCTGGTACTCGAGTCTTGTTCTTACAGTCTTGTTTTGGAAGAGTATGCCATTTTCCGGTACTGGAGTCTTGCAGTCTTGTTTTGGAAGAGTATGCCATTTTCTGGTACTGGAGTCTTGCAGTCTTGTTTTGGAAGAGTGTGGTATTTTCTGGTACTCGAGTCTTGTTCTTACAGTCTTGTTTTGGAAGAGTATGCCATTTTCTGGTACTGGAGTCTTGCAGTCTTGTTTTGGAAGAGTATGCCATTTTCTGGTACTGGAGTCTTGCAGTTTTGTTTTGGAAGAGTGCGGTATTTTCTGGTACTCGAGTCTTGTTCTTACAGTCTTGTTTTGGAAGAGTATGCCATTTTCTGGTACTGGAGTCTTGCAGTCTTGTTTTGGAAGAGTGCGGTAATTTCTGGTACTCGAGTCTTGTTCTTACAGTCTTGTTTTGGAAGAGTATGCCATTTTCTGGTACTGGAGTCTTGAAGTCTTGTTTTGGAAGACTGCATTATTTTCTGGTACTGGAGTATTGTAATTTTGATTTGGAAGAGTCAGTCACTTTCTGGCACTAGTTCACGTTGAGGCACTGGAGTCTTGCAGTCTTGTTTTGGAAGAGTATGCCATTTTCTGGTACTGGAGTCTTGCAGTCTTGTTTTGGAAGAGTGCGGTATTTTCTGGTACTCGAGTCTTGTTCTTACAGTCTTGTTCTGGAAGAGTATGCCATTTTCTGGTACTGGAGTCTTGCAGTCTTGTTTTGGAAGACTGCATTATTTTCTGGTACTGGAGTATTGTAATTTTGATTTGGAAGAGTCAGTCATTTTCTGGCACTAGTTCACTTTGAGGCACTGGAGTCTTGCAGTCTTGTTTTGGAAGAGTATGCCATTTTCTGGTACTGGAGTCTTGCAGTCTTGTTTTGGAAGAGTGCGGTATTTTCTGGTACTCGAGTCTTGTTCTTACAGTCTTGTTTTGGAAGAGTATGCCATTTTCTGGTACTGGAGTCTTGCAGTCTTGTTTTGGAAGAGTATGCCATTTTCTGGTACTGGAGTCTTGCAGTCTTGTTTTGGAAGAGTGCAGTAATTTCTGGTACTCGAGTCTTGTTCTTACAGTCTTGTTTTGGAAGAGTATGCCATTTTCTGGTACTGGAGTCTTGCAGTCTTGTTTTGGAAGAGTATGCTATTTTCTGGTACTGGAGTCTTGCAGCCTTGTTTTGGAAGAGTGCGGTATTTTCTGGTACTCGAGTCTTGTTCTTACAGTCTTGTTTTGGAAGAGTATGCCATTTTCTGGTACTGGAGACTTGTAGTCTTGTTCTTGCAGTCTTGTTTTGGAAGAGTGTGCTGGTTTCTGGTACTGGAGTCTTGCAGTCTTGTTTTGGAAGAGTGTGGTATTTTCTGGTACTCAAGTCTTGTTCTTATAGTCTTGTTTTGGAAGAGTATGCCATTTTCTGGTACTGGAGTCTTGCAGTCTTGTTTTGGAAGAGTATGCCATTTTCTGGTACTGGAGTCTTGCAGTTTTGTTTTGGAAGAGTGCGGTATTTTCTGGTACTCGAGTCTTGTTCTTACAGTCTTGTTTTGGAAGAGTATGCCATTTTCTGGTACTGGAGTCTTGCAGTCTTGTTTTGGAATAGTGCCTTATTTTCTGGTACTGGAGTATTCAAGTTTTGTTTTGGAAGGGTCGTCATTTTCTGGTACTGGTTCACTTTGAGGCACTGGTGTCTTGTAGTCTTGTTTTGGAAGAGTATGCTATTTTCTGGTACTGTAGTCCTGTAGTCATTGCTGCCCTTTTCTTTTTCTGTAGGGAAGTGTAGCAGGAAGGCTTCGGCGCTGCCCTTTGGCAAAATATTGTAAATGAGGCCCTCAGTCTGGATGGCTGATTTCTCCAAATCCTAACATAACAAGCCAATAGGGTGCCCTAGTATTTCAATTATCCCTTCTAAAGTAGTTAATAGAGGCCTCCTCCTTAGGAGCTTCTTCTTATGTCATTGGTGCATTTACCTACCTGGTAGGTACGGCTTCTTTCCTCTCTCTGGCCGTGTATTGCGCCAATATTCTAGTGCCAATTGACCCTGTTATTATACAGGCGCAATATTGCTTAACTTTTGTGTTATGAGTATTTCACATCATTTTTCCTCTTTGAGTAGTTGTGCTTTTCTGTGTAATTTTGACTCACAGGAGCAGAAAATGAATAACAATAACTACAAAACTGATGCTGGTTACAACCCATAGATATTTCCTACTCACACCAGACTTCCAACAGCATCTCGCATGACTTTTATATACGTGACATACCTATGTATAGTTTTCACACAGACTATTCGTGAAATACAATTCACAGCATTTTCATAAAAATGATGCACAGTCCACATGATGAAATTTGAGGTTTCACCCACACGTACACAACATCCCATCCCTGCTCCCTATTTGCAGCTTGTACAATGGTTAGTCACGAAAAGTCTCCTAGAAGTCTCATGTGTGTCCCAGATGATCACTTGAAAGTACCAACGTCTCACAATCTACTGTTCCCCCTTCAACAAAACCATCTGGCTCCCGCTTTTCAGCAGACAGTGTCCAGTGCTGTTACTTGGCCTCAAAACCACAGCAAAAACACCAGTATTTATCTTCTCAATATGTAAACCCAACAATTTGCTAGTCAAATTGAAATCTATATTATAATGCTCCTCTCCTACAGCCTTCATCCTCTCCACTACTCACCTTTAAATTTAGGGACAGACAGAGATACATTTTGGTCATGCCAACAGAAGAATATTTTTATTGCTGCTGAGTGTTCATATGTGCTCACCAACACACAGTAAACATGGGGTCATCTAAAGGTCGATCATGGGACATTCTGGGGAAACTCTCATCACTCCTTTAAAACCCAAACATGGTCCTTGAAGTTCTACCTAAGTGGGTTTCTGCATTTAAGAAAGTAACCTTTACCATTTTGATTGACTTGCACTGGATGCATTTTACCTCCTTCTCCCAAGAGAGCAGTCCCCAGGTGATGTTACAAGCGTTGTTTCAGATTTTACTTCAACCTGCATGTGCTATCTTCTTAGTCTTCATCGTCTTAGACTTAGCAAGTGAGATTTAGAGGTGGGATGAGATAAAGGGTTTGGAGTAGAAACACCCTCACTGGGGGATTTGCTCCCCGTAGCCACTTCTTTCAAATCTGCCAATAATGGTTAAAGGGAAAGTTAAGGTTTCTTCCCTCAATCTAACTGCCTGTTTCAGATCTCTTGACTTCTCAGGAAACAGTCAAAGTCTCCATTATATGAACTTGAGTTATGCAACTTCCTTTTGAAAGCTAATTTAGAAGAGGGGATGCCTGGCTGCATGTAGGAGGGCCAGCATCCACTGAAGCGCTCCTGTACTATGTGCTTATCTCAGGTTAGTATATATGATCACATCTGCCCTCATGAAGTGTCCATTGGTAAGAAGTTTCATCATGGATGGATCGAACTGGGTGGTGCATGTCATACCCGGTGGCAGAAAGATTAGCTGCTGAAATTACATCCACACTCCTGCAGATGATGTCATGATGCTCGTACGAGACAACCTGTGTTCCACCACATAAGATGGCTGTTACTGCTGCTTGGGTTCCATGTACCAACTCTGGAGGGTAGGAGTGTCAGTATCTCGTATCTTCCACTTTAACAGCCGGCACTGATGGTCGGAGCTGCTGCATCTGAATCCATTCCTGCCTTTTAGTTGCAATAAAATGTGTGGAGGTGTCCTTATGGTCTGTATCAAGTTTGTAGCTGTAAGTATGTTCAACACCATGGAGATCTGAGACAGAGAGTTACTGGGGACAACTTTAATTTTAAAGTGGTGGCAATTCAGGGCTGGTCACCCTTGTGTTTTTGACCATTTTGGTGGTCATCTTGGAATTGGAGGTGGATGCATCCTTGGCTGCCATCTTCTGATTCGGGTGATCAAGAACATTTTAGGCACTTCCTATTTGAAATTGAGTGCTCCTTGATTGATATCTTTTGGAACATTTGCTGTCAACGTACCCTGAGTTATAACCAAACCAAATCTAGTAAAATCTTAGGAAGGACCTTACTTTCAAAACAAGTCCCACATCGAGTTTGGGTTATGGTGGCCTGTGGAGTCAGCAGACCACCATGTCTGTAATCACATTTAAATAAAGTATTAAATGCAGCATCGCTTTCCTTAAAGGAAAAGGGGCTGTATTTACAAAGAAAAGGGTTTTTTGTCTGTTTTTTTTTAACGTTTGTTTGAGACTTGACAGTTGTCCTCTAGACCACTGCTTCCCACCCAAGAAACCTTTTTATAACACCCATGTCAAGTCAACCCCCTTCCCTTTGTGAATGTGTTACCACCACTACTCTAGAGATGGTAACTTTTCAATGTTTTGCATCTGGGTTATTGTCACAAAACATTGATGCATACAATAATGAATCACTATTTAGGTGAGGCATCCAAAATATGCCCCTCCCAAATAGCAATTTGTTATGCCTCTCTAAACCCATTTTGCGATTCAGTAACATGCTGGATTTAAAGACGCTACTGTGGTCACAAACCATATGATTTTGCATACTCGAGGCATTTGTGCATTCAACCCCTGCGAATCTCAACAGAAAGGACCTTGAGCTTGAAGACAGGAATAGACGTGACAATGTGTGATTCTTCGAGGTCACAGAAAATGTTGAGTGGATGATGGGTCTACATGCATGATTTTTGTCAGATCTTCTAGAATTTGAAATTCTTTCTGTCCATAGTTCCAGAGCCTCATATACTTCCAACACCACAGAGAGAGGGACTCATTATGCTCCCTAATTGCCTGCTTCCAGTGACATCAACAGGCTAGACAATTCACCTTGGCCACCAAGAAACTTGAAACATAAACTATCAGGAACATAAAATTAATTTCTCAGCTGGTTTTTTAAAACGCACAAATTGTGGCAGAAAATGTTGCTTTAGTTATGGTAATTCCTCAAAAAATGGGAGGTTCATTTTCGTGTCTTCGCACCAGCGATAATTATAGTCACTGTAGACAGCAAGACTGAAGGATGTAGTGAACTTGAACATTTCTTGTATTCGCTTGAAGTTACAGCAATGGATACCTCCAGAGACCCTGTCCATTGGGACGTGAATATTGAATGCCCTGGTGCTGGAAATTGTGATGGTAGAATGACACACAAGAACAACAGGACAAACCCCTGAGATGCTGCACTGACAGTAATAGGGTTCCTTCAAGTGCTACTCCACAAGAGACAAATCCAGGTCTACTTTAAAAGGCATCCGCAAATCGCCCTAAGAATTGCTTATTGTTCTTTCTCTGTTCTGGCTTTGACATCTGGGCATAGTGAACAAAGGGGTATGTTTAGTAAATTATAGCCCAGGGGACCGAGCAGCACAGAGCCATATTTACTAAATATGGCCTGTCACTGTTCTATTCCCCTGCACTATCACATGAATAGGCTGTCTTGTGCAAAGTTGTTTGTGTGATGCCTTAGGTCCGTCTTGTAGTGGAATGGTGTTCTTCCAGTACAAACTCCTATGCTTAGACAAACTTTACAACATTTCCGACACTTGATTGGAGAAAACGTAGAGAGGACGGGATCGCCTCAAACGAACACTACTACTCTAGCATCGTCGACCATATCTGCTAACCAATTGAGTGGTGAAGGGCTCTAGCAGTGGTGACCACAGGGGCCTCAAAGACAGCCCTCTCAGAGCCATCAACATTAGGGTATGACCCGGGGTCTTGGCAGCTGCAGTGGGTGCTGAGTATGAAATATAGGGAGGCAACAGATGAGATGAAGGATAGCCCTGCAGTCAAATATTAGTTCAATAATAAGGAACTCCTAGAGAATCAAACTTACAAGAGAACCTGCTCTAATAACAACAACTAAATTAATTAACCCCCGGGTAGCTGATACTGCGGAAAGACAGAGCGCCTAAAACATCGCAATATGTCAGAGGGGGTCTTAATGGAAAAGGAACAGAAGACGCAGAGGGAGATAATTAATGACATCTGACCCAAAAGGGGCTCAGATTCTGGCAGCCTTAGAACAATCCAGATAAACCATTGAAAGCAAAATAGACTCCTCTGAGCCACAGGTAGGCATGTAAGTTTGAGGGTGCAGCTTTGATGACTGTGTGACTACAAGCGCCCCTCCCCTCCCATGAATAGCTCATGGGGCCTTAGTTAGGCACCCAGCATATTGCTTAGAAGGAATATACTGATTAGTTATTGTATTTATGCATGTCTGTATGCACATTCTACCTTGATAGTTATCAGGGAGAGCAAATAGGTTATTAAGCAGTGGTCAAAGGGATCAATCACTTTGGTCCTGAAAGAAAAGCCTAGGGGAAAGCTTGAAACATGTAGACCAAGGAGAAAAACACTCATTATAGTGTACACTTCTCCTTTCCCCTTTTTTTAACAATACCAGCCACAGGAAGTAATAAAGTCTAGGTTCCATGTAGCCAGGCATTTTTCAACTGACAACTTTCCTTGACCCTTCCACTCTCACAATATTACTGTAACCAAGCCTTCTCCGGTGCTGCCCCAAAGATATAGAACTCTCTGCCACCGGGAGTACGCATTCTCTCCTCGACATCGGCGTTCAAATTGGAAGCCAAAAGATTCCTAATGAGCAAATTCTTACCATAAGGGGAGGAGGCACACCTAATTCGGCTGACTTTGTTCTTATCACCGTGGTACCTCCATCTATAATGGATCTTCTCTTCTGCTTTTTTTTTTTTATTCCACATGCGTACACCTGTTTACTGTATTATTTATTATTTTTTTTTTCAATTGATGTTTATCTTACCCTCTTGTCCTCTCTTCCTTCCTATTGTAAAGCGCTCTGATATCCTTCGGGATCTTGTTTGCGCTATATAAAACTTTATAAATAAAATAAATAGTAATCACTTCACAAAAGTGCTCCCACGTTTCTGTCAGTTGTAGCATGCCCCGTCCCGCATCGGGCGGGAAGAACCCGATGATGAAGCATGCCACAAAGGGACCTTTTGAAGGGGCCAAGGGTTATTGTTAGAACTGGGATTTCTGGTTGGCTAGGGCTTGCGCCAAGGCCAGGCAGAAACCACCACTCTAGTCAGGGCAAGGAAGTTACACGCCAAAGATAACCCCTGCTCACCCCCTTGGTAGCTTGGCACGAGCAGTCAGGCTTATCTCTGAGGCAAGGTGTAAAGCGTTTGCGCGCGCACCCAGCAACAACACCCAAGGCCCACCACAAAGGAAACTCCATACAAGGTATTCTATAAAAATAGCCTTTGTATTATAGTATAACACATTAGATAAAAACACACACTTTACAATGTGCCAACAGGCACGGGCAGAATTTACAAGGGATTATATGTACAGGGGACAGGGCCACATGGACCACTGTCAAGAACCAGCACTTTTAGAATATAAAATTACTGTTGCACAAAATACACATATAACACACAACCAGTAACTACTGGTAACCAGCAAGTACCACCTACGCAACCCTAACCACTTTAGGAGAACCTCACTAGCACCACCTGTACTAGGAGAAAACAAACAACCACCTAAGTATCACAATACCTGTAGGGGTAAACACACATTACACATGATGCATAAAACATTCAGCGGTGTAGGACAAGGCACATGACGCATCGAAATACGTTCAGAGGTGCAGGTTAGGAATCATAGCGCAAAACTCACATGAGCCACCACCTGTGGCAGTCCCTAGGCCAACTGGCCTTGTCGGGGCTAGGACGCTCTGTCCCAGTCAGGCTGCGCCAGCTGCGCAGAGCAAAACGTAATTATCCCCAACCTAAACGTTGCAGCTGCCCACTAAGTGCTGGGCAGCTGTGGAACGAAACTCAGGCACCGACGTGCCTCTGGAGCCCTCTCTGGGCTCTGTCCCTACCAAATGTCCCCTCGAGCCTCGTAGGCTCTATGACAAGAAATGCCCCCGTATGAATGGAGCCTTGGGGCTCTAGACCAGTATTTGTCCACTCGTGGGAGCCTCACAGGGCTCGACCAAACCCTGCCACCACGTTAGAGCCACACGGGGCTCAAGGCACACTGTGGACCCGTTGGAGCGCCACGCGCTCAGAAACGACAATGTCCACACGTTGGAGTCCTTCTCCTGGACTCAAAAAGGGTAATGCCCCCAGACGTCGGTGGAGCCCTCTCGGGGCTCAAGGAACCACTGAACTGTCCCCTTCAGCCTCGGAGCCTCGCGCTCTGCACCAACTCTAAAGTAATGCCCCCGTCGTTGGAGTCCCGCACGGGGGGACTCAATGCGGACAGACACCACCCCGAGCACCCTCCTTACCGGGACTTCGCCGCTGGGATTCCGCTCCTCTGGAGGCGGCAACTCTTCGCTGCTTTGGGGGCTGTGGGGCTCTTTCCTCACTCTCGAGAGCCCCGCCCCAGCTTCCTTTGTCTCGTGGGTTACGGCGTCCCCCGGGGCACACGCAGGAGCGCGGGGTAGGCTCCCGCCTGCTTCCTGCTTAAACCACGCCCACGTCCTCAGCCGGGCGCCTGACTTCCTGGTTTCGCCGCGGCCGCGGCGGTGACTTCGAACCGGCGACAATGAGGGGTGGGCCCCCTCAATAAAATACTGCAATAAGCGGGGTAGGCACCCGCCAACGGAACAATCAATAAGCGGGGTGGGCACCCGCCAACGAGCGCACAATGCGGGGTGGCTCCCGCCTGACCCGGCACACGAGGGGGGGAATCCCTATGCCGGGGATTCCCTCGTTTGCACCGAGGCGACTCAGGAGCGCGCTAGAAACGCCAGGCCATCCAGTAAAGCGCTCCTAGCGCTACAAAGCAATCACAGTGCTCCCAAGCGCTGCAAGCAAAAGTCCCAGCAATCAAAAAGTCTGCAAAAGGCAGGGGGGCAAAGACTGGGCCCAGGGGCCAGCTCACAGGGCCCTCCAGCAGGGAGGCAGTCCCTAGTGGCGGTCTCTCCTGGCGCCCAGCAGCAGCAGGCCCCCCCTCAAGTTGATCCTGCACGAGAACACATTGTAAGGGGACACAGCCCCTTTTTATACAGTAAATTCTTTGTCTGCAAGGTGCAGGGAAGGGGCGAACCAGTTACATCTGGTTCCTGAGCACTTTGTTTTTCTCAGCCCCTCTCCCTATTCAGTGGACAGGCCAGGGTCATCAGACGCACCACAGGGGCCGGCGCCAGCATTGTGTGGGGAAAGCCCTGCCCTATTCAGGACCCAGGTGTACTCCTCCCCAGCCATCAGTATGCTAAACTCCCATTCACCACTGGGTGACTCCTCCTGACTCTGGGGAATTCCCTAGCCCGTCACATGACCTCAGCCAACCAATCGCCAGACAAGCCACACATTTCATACTGCAAACTGAAGTGCCCACTTCTAGAAGTGGCACTTCCACACTAGGTACATGCACGCCGCACACATCATCGCGCAGCATTCAATCACACGAGTCCGCACATACCAAACTCGGGCCTGCACACCCCACGCATCATGAACTACCAGGACACATACATTCCCCCATGCATTCCTATGGGAGGGCAGACCATCCTCAACACACGCACTCACTTTACCCTGGAACACAGCGGTAAAGTGCGCAGAAACCAAAAATCATTACACCAAGTCACCAACAAAAAGCAAAAAGTTTCGGGGTGAACCTGCCAGAAGGGCCGGGTCCAACAGTTATTTTAAGAAAACTCATCGTTTTCCTTGACAAACAAGAAGCAACTACTGGAAGGATAGTAATTTCTTGGCATATCGGCGGACTTTCTTTTTTTTCTGTGATAAATTAATGACATCTGACCCAAAAAGGGCTCAGATTCTGGCAGCTACAGAGAAATCCAATAAACCATTGAAAGCAAAATAGACTCTTTGTCAAGTGAAGTGAACCTTCTGTGGGTAGATCTTCGCAAAGTGAACGTTGGAGATAGACAAAACAGTTAAATCTCTCAGGGCAGAGGTGAGCAGCCTTAGGTCTACAGTATGGACCCTCTCAAAATTAACACAACTTCTCGACAAATGACAAGGAGATGTGAAGTCTAGATCCCGCTTTAACAATGTGTGATTTGTTTGGTTCCCAGAGAGAGCAGAGGGTAACACCCCTGGGGCAATTGTTTGAGTGTTGGATACAGGAGACATTACAACTTTCAGGTCTTTCAGAAAGATGTGTGGTAGAAATGGCCTGTATGGCACTGGTCCGTTGGCCGCTTCCCAGAATACAGCAGAGCTATGATTGCTAGAACTTCAAATTTCAAAGATAAAGAACTTATCTTGTCACTTATTAGGAGAGAGGGGGGCAAAGATATGAGGACAAGATGATCTGTGTTTTTCTAGAATACACACAAAAACTTCAGAAGCTTCAACACAGCATAGCATTAACTGAGGACAATGAATCTAAACTACATGTTGGTATTCGTTGCTAAGCTGTGGATCATGCAGAATGGCTAATCTGACTTCTTTATTAGACCCAAAGAAGCATGAGAATGAGTGAAAGTGAGGGCTAAAATGGAAAGATGTAAACATATGCTGAAAATATCAATCTCCTCAGAAGACTTTGGGGAGATGCTCACAGTCTGACAGGTACATTCAGAATGGCACCAAAATATTAGTCCAATAAGATGACATGATCAGACAGGAAATGCCTGCAGAACAGAACAAATGGATGATGCAAGAACGGAGGGTCCAGTTGAATCAGAGGGAAGCAATAGGGAGTAGCTAGTCTCTCCGAGTCAACCAAAATTTGACCACAGTTGCAGTGAAGAAACTCTCATGACCTTAAGATGTTTTACAACATAACCAATAAGAGACACTATTGGACTATGAGTAGAACTGTCTAAAGAGAATGAATCTGAAATGTGGGTTTGTAAAGAAAATGAGGGGGATGCCCTTCCTTGGTAATTTGGGAGTGAGGGGGAACTGAAGTCCCTTTGAAGAATGGTAGTTGAGGGATTTGAGAAGTCAAAACAATTGTAATCCAGTAATGTGACACAACACTGCTACACAACAGTAGATATGCCCTCCAAGGCTAGGATGTACATGAGGTTAATTAGGACGCTCCATTGATGGTAGTCAGCAGACCCTTTCGGGTGCAGGCCAGAAGTGGGGAGATGTAACCTCTGCATTCAGTTACTAGAACTACGTTGAATTGAAATTTTAAATCAGCTTTAAGTTTTGAAGTGACAGAGTAATGCACGTTCGCGAACAGCCAAAATAGGAACACACCATAATTCAGAGTGTTTAACCTGGGTGAGTGAAGACTGAGATCTTGTTATGAACATGCTATGACATGAGTTATTAAGGAGAGTTGGGAGAATGCACTATAAACAAATTATCTGCAATACAGTATGGCAGCATGACCCACACGTGATGGGAACCAGGGAGATGATTGTGGTTAGCAGACAAATGCCCACCAGAAAGAAAACATAACAAGAATGGTTAGAACTATAAGAGAAACAAATTGGAATGTGGGAAGCCTGAATCATTATGTGGAAAGACAAAGGGCCATCACATACCTAAAGCGACATGCCGTGAATATTGCTTTCCCACAGGAGACACATTTGACTGACTGAGTAGGGTAAAGTTCAGGAAAAAACAGAGAGCAATTATATACTCCTGCACATAACCTGCTTACACATGGAGATATTAATATGGATTGATCCAGGGGTTCCACTTAAGCACTGTTCCTCAAAAGCAGATGTGGAAGAGAGATATTTCTTAGTATATAGGCTCTTAAAAGGAATATAAATTTGTCTTATTAAGGTATATGCACAAAAACGTTTATTGGGTCCTATTGGAAGAAATAAAATCTTATGTAGACACCCTGATAATTTGGGCAAGGGATCTTAATTCCATCCTGAGTGGTACCAAAGATAGGCACTGACCTAAGATGCATAATAAGCCAGTGATTGCTAGGGTTCTTGTCAAAGCAGTGATCAGTAGTGATTACAAGCACCAATTGCCACTTTAAGTGATGTTGTAGTGGCGACAGGGCTTTGCCTTATTTACAAGGCAGCGTATAGCCACTTAACGTGCCTTAAGGCTGCCTTGTAAATAAGGCACCCTTTCATGCTATACTTAGCGTGAAAGGGGAAGGCAATGGGTGTTGCGGTGGGCGTTCCACTGCTACACCCATTGATTTTGACGCTGCACCATATTTACAAGGGTGGCGTAAATATTGGGCAGCACCAAAATTATGACCAAAAAACCCTGGTGTTACCCTAGTGAAACGGGGAGAAATGCTTTATTTCTCCTAGTTTTTGCTGTTTTAATGTGTTCTGAATTGTGCAACACACATAGAAACAGGAAAATGCTATTGATTGTTTATGTACAGGAAAGGACACAAGGCTAACGCAGCGCTCTGTCAATTCATTGTGAATATGCCCCAGATGTATGGTGGAATTTCACCTGACTGACAGAGAATGCCGATTCTCATAGGTTTAGTGATTAGAAAATTGTGATTTTATTAAAGACAAGGAGGCTAGCACTATGCATACATTCTTTCATACACCACTTACAAGCAGAAAAAAGTAGTTTGTTTGTTAACCATACAAATCTACATCTGATGACTTCTTGAAAAATAATAAACTCTCTTTAACCAACGTTTACCTAATTTGAACCATATTAATATTTATTTTTATAAAGCGCATAGTCACCCGGAGGTATCCCAGCGCTAACAACCCTGATTCAACAAGTCTGAGGCCCGGGAGCTGAGAGCAAAAAGAGAGGAAGGGCGAGAAATCAAAGCAGGGAGGGGGCATGGAAGCTAGGGAAAGAGATGAGTTTTTAGCAGCTTCCTGAAGCGCAGATATTGTGGTTCAAGACGTAAGTCATGGGGGAGTGAGCTCCAAAGACGGGCAGCTTGTACCGAGAAGCGTCTTCCTCCTGATCGGGCTTTCCTGAATCTCGGAGTATTGATGAGGTTTTCTGCGTTAGAACGGAGGGATCTAGTGGTAGTGTAAGGGGTGACAAAATTGGTGAGGATTGGGGGGCCTTGGTTATGCAGTGTTTTGTGTACCAGGCACAGGGCCTTGAATTTGACTCTCTCCCTTATGGGGAGCCAATGAAGAAGTTTGAGAGCGGGTTTAGCAGATGATCTGGCCGGGGTGTTTGTGATGATCCGGGCAGCAGTGTTCTGAACTCTCTGCAATTTATTAAGGGTCGCTTCGGGAGCGCCCAGATAAATCACGTTACTGTAATCTAGTCTCGATATTATGAGACCTTGGATTAACAGTTGTTGGGGTTTAGGGGGAAGAAGGGGCAGGACTTTCCTCAAAGATTTTAGAAGACCGAAGCAGGTCCCTGCTACCTTCTTTGCTTGCGGAGTAAATGAGAGATCGGAGTCGAACCATACTCCCAAGCTTTTCACCTCTATTTTTGGGTCAGGGAGGGGACCTAGACAGGCTGGCCAACTATCCAGGGGGAGTGAGGTTCCTTTTGGGCCAAGTATAAGGACCTCCGTTTTTGTCCCGTTTAGTTTTAGGGCTGATCTATTCATCCAACGATGAACCTGCGTAAGACAGTTGAAGAGATCAGCTTTCTGTTGTTTCGGATGGGACAAAGACACCACTAGTTGTGTGTCGTCAGCATAGCTGACGACGCTCACTCCGAATGGGGTGATAACCTCCTCCAATGTGGACATATAGATATTAAATAATGTGGGGCTCAGGGAAGAGCCCTGAGGCACCCCACATTGGAGGGGCATTTCGGAGGAGCGGGCGTTCTTCTCCCAAATCTGATAGGACCGTTGGGCCAGGAAAGATGACAGCCAGGATAGGGCTGTACCTTCTACTCCAACCCTTGCCAGTCTTTCGATAAGGAGTTGATGGTCGACGGTATCGAACGCCGCGCTAAGGTCGAGGAGGATCACTGCCACTGATCCTCCCCCATCCAATAGCGCTCTGGCCTCCTCTACCGCTGCCAGGAGGGCGATGTCCGTGCCCTGCCCTGGTCGGAAGCCCGTCTGGGAACTTTTTAGTTTGTTATTGGCCTCTAGAAACTGCGAGAGTTTCCTGTTGACTAATTTTTCCGCGATCTTGCTGACTCCTGGGAGTAGGGAAATGGGCCTGTAGTTCGCCAGATTCTCAGGATCGAGAGAAGGTTTCTTCAGTAGGGCTTTCACCACAGCTTTCTTCCAGCTCGAGGGTACGACTCCTTGTTGGAGTGAGGTATTAATCAAATGAGTAAGGGAGGGTATGATAGTGGGGGCTACCTCCTTAAGGATCCGAAGAGGAGCAGGGTCCCTAGGGGAGCCGCTCTTCATGGAGTTGAGCGTATTTCTCACCTCGTCTATTGTGACCTGGCCCCATGTGGGCAGACAAGTGGACGATGTAGTGTTTTGGGAGACAGTTTCGTCCCCTGGGCTCGAGGAAGGAATTGAGTCCAGAATAAGTCGAATTTTGTCATGGAAGAAGTTAGCCAATTTTTGGCATTTCTCCTGGTCGGCTTTAGGATCGGAAGGAGGACCCAGTCCTTGTTCTGGGGGTTTTGAGAGCTCTTTAAGGATGGCGTATGCTTCCTTACTGGAGCATCCCGCTTTTTCTAATCTCTTCTGATAAAACGCGCTTTTGGTTTTGCGAATGGCGATTTTGTAGTTTAGAAGAGAAGTAGAGTAGGTGTTTTTATTGGTTCCTGATTTTTCACGTCTCCAAGCGCGTTCGGTTTTTTTACACTCTTGGCGCAGAGCTTTAAGCTCTGGAGTATACCATAAAGCGGGAGAAATTCTCTTGGGCTGTTTAAGGGTCGTGGTTTTCGGAAGCATCGTATCAAGGGACGAGGTGATCCAATCACAAAATTGTTTGTCAGCCGTGTTGGGGTCAAAGGAGAGCTCGGGAATGGAGTCTGCAAGAGAAGCAGCCCAATTCTCCGGAGACAATTTGCGCCATTGTCGGTCGGTAACCTGGGTTTTAGGGGTTAGGAGAGTAGGTTTGGGGATTTCCCAGGAAAAAGGGACCAGAAAATGGTCCGTCCATGGTAAAGTCACAGGTAGGTTGGTGGACACCGCTGCTATATTGGTGAGAATAGGGTCCAGTAGCTGGCCCTTCTCATGGGTAGGCTCGTTGTTCACTAGATGTATCTTTAAAGATGTTAAGTCGTGTCTGATATCCGAGGCTACTCGATCCGTGGGGTCTAGGAAGTGGAAATTCAGGTCACCTAGTATAAGGAAGTTGGAGGTGGAGGAAGCTAATTGTGATACAGATTCGAATATGGAATTGATAAAATTGCCTGGGGCTCCTGGGGGGCGATAGATCAATAGCCCTGCCAGGGAAAGGGATGAGGAGATTTGGATGGAGAATTGGCCGCTCTCGCAGTCCTCAATACCAGCGTTAGCCATCCTACAGGTGAGTTGTTCCCTGTGAATTATAGCTACCCCGCCTCCTCTCCCTTTAGGTCTATTTAAAGCTTGGCAGAAGTATCCAGTGGGTAGGGCCGTGATGACGTCAGGATCGGTGTTATCTGATAGCCATGTTTCCGTTAAAAACAGTAGGTCAAGATCCTGATTCTGAATCAAAAGGTTTACTTCGGTAGCATGTTTGGGGAGGGAACGGCAGTTGAGAAGTCCCAACTTCAAAGGGAGTGTGGAAGATTTCAGGGGGGGAGTCGGATTGCATCGAGGACAGAACGAGAAAGCATTACCTGCGGTGAGCGTATGGTAGCAGGTAAGGAAGTTCTTAGGTTGAAGGGAGCGCAATGTATCTGCTGTATACGTCACTCGGTCCTGAGGGCCACCCGGGGGAGTAACGGGGCCTAGGGCCGTCCGGGGCCGGACGGGCCCAGACGGGCTTGCCTTTGGCGCGCCTTCGGCGCGCAAACGGCGCTCCCGCTGCGCTCGTCCGCTGCGCTTCCTGTACTGGCACATATCTAGGTAAGGAAGAGGGCGTGGCCTGAAAGGGGGCGGAGTCAGTGCGCACACCTGGGATGCTGGCGGCAGCTGAGAAGCGCGAGGAAGGGCGTGGCAGCTCTCAATCAGCTGTGCGCCGAAGGCAGAGGAAGCGCTTGAGTGCGTGTGATTTAAAAGAACACAAGACAATAGTGACGCCACACAAAAAGAACGAAGTTAGCAGTTTTTTTTTTTAAAAACAGAACTATCCAAGAGTACCTCCAGCTCCCGGCTTCCGCCTCAGGACTGGGTCATAGGTTTTGTCTGAGATCGCCAGGATCGGCGGTTTAAGTACAGGCAGCAGGGGGCGTGGCCTGAAAGGGGGCGGAGTCAGCACGCACACCTGGGATGCTGGCGGCAGCTGAGAAGCGCGAGGAAGGGCATGGCAGCTCTCAATCAGCTGTGCGCCGAAGGCAGAGGAAGCGCTTGAGTGCGTGTGATTTAAAAGAACACAAGACAATAGTGACACCACACAAAAAGAACGAAGTTAGCAGTTTTTTTTTTTAAAAACAGAACTATCCAAGAGTACCTCCAGCTCCCGGCTTCCGCCTCAGGACTGGGTCATAGGTTTTGTCTGAGATCGCCAGGATCGGCGGTTTAAGTACAGGCAGCAGGGGGCGTGGCCTGAAAGGGGGCGGAGTCAGCGCGCACACCTGGGATGCTGGCGGCAGCTGAGAAGCGCGAGGAAGGGCGTGGCAGCTCTCAATCAGCTGTGCGCCGAAGGCAGAGGAAGCGCTTGAGTGCGTGTGATTTAAAAGAACACAAGACAATAGTGACACCACACAAAAAGAACGACACAAATGTTGTGCAATACACAACATGCCAGTATTATTTTGTTCACCATTTCTGGGCTGTACAGCAGTTTGCCACCTGTAATATCCAGGCAACGGAAACGTGACTTGAGCACGCCAAATGTATGCTCCACGATACCACGTGTGCGTTGATGTGCAGCATTGTACTGCCTCTATGCCTGGGTGGTGGGGTTTCGTTTGAGTGTCATCATCCACGGGCAGAGAGCATATCCTTGATTACCTCACAACGGCAGACCTCCCGCCCAACAGCGAATCGCATGACAAATGACAACGAGTCCAACGAACGACGTGACAAGACAGCGTGTCTGGCGCAAAGAGGATTATTTGCCATAAATTGGGTTCTACCTGCATATCCTTTCTTAAAACAAAGAAGCATCTATACATTTCATCAACCTACTTATACCAACCATTTATACACTTTACATGTTTATAAGTAAAACATACTTATCTGCTCACAAGCAGCAAACAAAAGCGAAAGAGTCTGGGGTTTTGGGGAGTTTTATGAGCTGGAACGTCTTTTTAGGTCGAGCCTATAGTGGCAGCGCGCATCCGCTGCTCGCTTTGCAAGGCATGCAGTATTCAGTACGGAGTGGAAGCTCCATGGAAGCTCTGCTCACTCTCTGCCCATCTTTTTCATTGACTTGTGTCTTTGTCGTTCCTAAATGCTTCCTTCCGATTAGTTTTAGGCTTCTTAGTCCCTCCTTATGACGGTCATGTCGCCATTTGTATCCTTCCATGGCTACTGGCCCATTTACTTCGAGTGCTGCACAGTATGTTTTATTTAGAATGTGAGCACTATTTTCTTCTCTTCCTCATCCCCTCCCGCAGTCCGTGCCTCCCCCCCGCAGTCCAGTCCGTGCCTTTTCGCACCCCCCCCCTGCCATTGCAAATGCTTGTTTTTTTCTGGTAGGAATCGGCCCTGAGATTTATTTAAAGTGTTTGCTTTGCCAGGTGTCATTATGCAGCAATATGTTTTGCAAATTTGCCTACCTATGCTGTATCCAAATGTATAAAAAGTGGTGTTTACACTCTGCCAGTGGGAGAGTCGTGTTTGCTCTGCAGTCCATGCTCGGGGTTGAGTTTGGGCGCACTGGAGACTGGGTACATTTCTGTGTTTGTGGTGTCTGGTGCCTTGCTGGGGTTCGCTCACATGGCAGGGTCGAGGCTGGACGCATGGCCTCCGAGCCTGTTTTTAAATCTGCTTTTGGCACGGGTGGAAACGGGCCAGCCGCGTCTAAAGTGTTGCCAGGTAGAAGTTGCCAGCGTTGCGAGCACAAAATACTACAAGATATTTTTAGGTTAATATGTCAATTCTTTTTTTTAATAGGGTCATTCAGTTATACATAATGTCTTCTTGGTTATATATAAGGTAACAAAATTGCTTATAACACTTATTTATTATAACTTTTCAACATGCTGCACAGCAGCCGCACTGTTCTACAATATAGCTTAAACACATTGGCAGAGCCAATAGCTATGGCTACGCACTTATGAGGTCCAAAGGCGAGACCTATTGGCTATGCCAATGCTTGTTTGTTTATGTTGTCATACTTGGACACAATATGCATCGCAGACTGGACCGAATGTTAGTTTCAGGTGATTTAGACCAGAGAATCCACACAGTGTGGGACTTAAACAGATGTCTTTCAGATCACTCCCCACTTATGGTAGAATATACTGCTACTGTGAATAGAACACCCATGCCAACAAGGATACTGAACCTGGAAGTATTGAAAGAAGGAGCCTTCGGCGATCACTCAGGAGGCATTAGAAGAGTACCTCTGGAAGAACGGCAGTCACTCAGGAAGCATTAGAAGAGTACCTCTGGAAGAACGGCAATCACTCAGGAGGCATTAGAAGAGTACCTCTGGAAGAACGGCAATCACTCAGGGGGTATTAGAAGAGTACCTCTGGAAGAAGGGCAATCATCAGGAGGTATTAGAAGAGTACCTCTGGAAGAAGGGCAATCACTCAGGAGGTATTAGAAGAGAACCTCTGGAAGAAGGGCAATCACTCAGGAGGTATTAGAAGAGTACCTCTGGAAGAAGGGCAATCACTAAGGAGGTATTAGAAGAGAACCTCTGGAAGAAGGGTAATCACTCAGGAGGTATTAGAAGAGTACCTCTGGAAGAAGGGTAATCACTCAGGAGGTATTAGAAGAGTATCTCTGGAAGAAGGTTAATCACTCAGGAGGTATTAAAAGGGTACCTCTGGAAGAACGGGGAGTCCACCTCCACTACAAAGGTTGAATGGTAAGCATGAAGGTGGTGATAATGGAGGCAGACATGAACAAGTTATACCCTAGCCATTGTTGCTGTTGCCTGATCTGGAATGCCGTGGCATCCTTCTAATGATTCCCTCCTTCAAAAATGCTGTTTTCAGAGCGCCCGATTGTGGGGGCATATCAACAACAACCGGCGATAATTACCGCTAAGCGCACTTAGCGCTAGGATAATTATCGCCGGCTAGCGTTGATTTTTATCGCTGAGATAGCGTGCTATTAGCAACGCTTATCTCAATAGCGATAAAAATCCTCACACTAAGTGGCTAACGTGAGATTATCGCTGGAAACCCAGCGATAATCTCACGTTAGCTTGTTGATAGGGACAGACAAACTTAGCCATGATATCCTCCTTCCATAGGATATCATGGCTAAGTCAGAAAAATACCAGACGTAAAAAAGCAGCGTTAACCGCGGTTAGCGCTGCTTTTTTTGTCTCTAACAGGGTTAGCGATATTCTTAATAATAGGAGAAATGTCGCTTAGCGACATTTCTCCTATGATTTTACTCTGGAACGCCCCCTTTGCATCTCATTAGAGATGCAAGGGGAAGCGTAGAGTAAAAGGGTGCTAACATGCAAATTTGCATGTTAGCACCCTGTTGTTGATAGGGTGCTAGTTTTATCTCTGCTTTTTTGGCTTTTAAAGCCAAAAAAGCAGAGATAAAGCCCTTGTTGATATGCCCCATAGTTTGTTTACTGAAGCGGAAAAGCCCACCATGGCTTTCTATCGCTGTGATGAATTCCCGCCAAGCGTGCTAATTAAACACCTTTCCATAATTATTATTTCTTCACTTAAACACACAGAAGAGCTTATTTACAAGCCCCTTGCGCCGCCGGTGCTTCACTTTTAATTACACAAAAAGTGACATACTGGCGGTGCAGTTAGCCCCCGAGTGAATTGATTTGTTGACCTCCCCCCGTTGCGCGGAAATAACCAGGCGTCACATATCCTTCCCTGTGCAACCCAGTCCTGAGAGGGGTCTCGTTTCTTCAGTATGACACAAACCGAAACGTCTACTCTTGTTCCACTTCTTGACATAATTATTGCAAAATCGAAGGAACACACATAACTGATGTGCTCTATTTCATGAACTATCATCATGCACAGGTGGAAAATATCCTGGATCCATCCATATGTTTTCACTTTATGACAAGTGTACGATGTTGTGCTAGAAAGTGTGCCCCCTTAATCATATATATGTTTCTTTGCTTTACTCATGCAGTTTATTAACTAATCATTTTTTTTATGTATGCCTATTGTTCTACTCTTCTATATCTCAAAATAGCCTGATGCATGCACTCTGCATATCTATTTCAAGGGTATATAATAATCCTGTTCCTGAGTATAATGCTAATTTAAAGTGATTAGTATATAATTTACAAAATGATCCCCTTGGCTGCCAGTTACCTCAGCGTCAGCAAATTAAACGGCATCAAAGGACAACTTCAAAGTCATCTGACCAGTAATGAATATAAGGTTTACAGCAAAAAAAGCACTAGATCAGGGAGTCAGACTGGAGTGACTGGAGGGTAGGAGAGTAATAGCAAAAAACATGCGTGTATCACTCCAGAACTTGAATTTAATATGATGCTCACCAGGATAATGTAATGGTAGTTCAGTAACTAGACCCTCTGCAGAAATGAAAGAGAAGGGAACTTTAGTCCAACTGATCTACAGTCAGAGATGTGTCAGTAGCGAGCACCAACAGTGGAGGAATCCAAACAAGTAGGTCAAAAGGAACTGCAGGGATACAGAGGGAAACCTGAAAACTGGTAGAGCCCTGCCTAACAGAGAGAGTATTATTGCAGGAACAGAGGGGGAGGCATATTCTCAAGGAGCTATCGCTGAGTTAACGGCACTTTATCGCAGCCAAAGTTGTGATAAATTTATCGCCCCGTTCACAACCTGGTGCTAACAGCCCAAAACACCAGTTTACCTGCGATAGCAGCTGCAAAAAACATCGCCACAGATGACCCCCGCAACTATCGCTAATGAGATGCAGAGTAGGCGTTCCTATGCAAGAAAGCCGCAAAAACACCACTCCGCAACATTCTCAACGACCAGCCAGGTCAGCGATAAGACCACAAAACAGGCGATAAGGAGCATTAGCTGCAGGAAATTAATACCTGCTCTGACCTGGTGCAAAATCGGACCACAGCCTGCACCACAAAATGGAGCCCAGCGCAGAGCCACACCTGAAGGGCAACAGATGCCATGGAGCCACTGATCATACAGCTTGAAGCCCCAACAGGGCCACAACACCCACCGCCACCCCCCCCCCCCCCCCCAGAACCCACCCTCCCCGGGAACCCCCCCTCCCAGCCAAAGACATGTCACATCAACTACACGGAATCATGTACCAAATAATCAGCCTGATGTCGCACAATCACATTTGGTGACATGCATGTGTTGTCACTAAAATCAGCATCACACATTCATCTTTGATGTAACAAATGAAAATGTATTCAAAGAAACACAGAAAAGAAATGAAGACACATGGCGGCTCCCCTCGGGACAATACGTAGGTCACAGCCTGCAAGACAAAAATCATGATGAGAAGGTGTGTGTTGCGCACATCAAAGGACAGAGAGAGAGCGAAGGAGAGAGAGAGAGAAAGACGGAAGACAGACAGAGAGGGGGAGCGAGAGAAAGACGGACAGAGAGGGGGATCGAGACACAGATAACAGAAGAGATGGACAGGGAGAGAGAGTGCTGACAATGCGCACCCAGGCCACACTGCTCACCTGCTGCCACCGGTGTGTCTCTAACCACGTGCCAGTATGTAGTGCAGTTCACCAGGTCACACATCTGAAACAGATTCGTCATCTAAAACAGAGTCCGGATACATGAATGGCAAAGTACATACAATTGCACAAGACATCATCGCCTGTCCGCTCCTGCGTTCCCAGGCAGATGCACCCCAGCCCCTCCCGCCGCCCAGCGGTGTATGCCCGCCCCTGCCCACCCAGGCAGATGCACCCCGGCCCCTCCCACTGCCCAGTGGTGCATGCCCGCCCCTGCGCACCCAGGCAGATGCACCCCAGCCCCTCCTGCTGCCCAGCGGTGAATGCCCACCCCTGCGCACCCAGGCAGATGCACCCCAGCCCCTCCCGCCGCCCAGCGGTGCATGCCCGCCCCAATGCAATCAGGCCTCACTGCTCACCTTCTGCCCTTGGCGGGTAGCAATAAGGGCCCACCACATGCTGCTGCATGCCACATGCCCGCAGACATGGCACCCACCACATCATGCAGCCCCGCTCCGCAGGTCTCACATTTGATTCTGGGTCTTGATTTCGCCATGGCAGAGGACATTCCAGTGCACCCCGCATCAATGCAGGCTGCACACCCGCTCAGCCCTTGAGGTGCCACTAACTCTGTGATCCAGGATGCGACGCCACGTGGTGGTTGGCCCGCGCTGCCAGCTGGCTCTGGCCTACACTGCTGTCCAGCAGGGCACACAA
Source organism: Triturus cristatus (assembly GCF_964204655.1). Lineage (NCBI taxonomy): Eukaryota > Metazoa > Chordata > Amphibia > Caudata > Salamandridae > Triturus > Triturus cristatus. The sequence goes on from NC_140585.1 coordinate 248,865,968, forward strand.
ATCCTGAGCAGTCCGGACCGCCGGGACAGGGCATCATCGCAGGCTGCACACTCACTCAGCACTTAAGGTGCCCCTACCTCAGTGCACCCAAAGTCACCGTCCCGTGGCGGTGTGCCTGTGCTGGCTGCAATGTATCCAGTGCCACCAAGTCTGTGCCCCAAAGTCATGGACACTGTATGATTGGGTATCCTGTTGTGGATGCCATCATGTCACCTCCGGTCCTTGGGAATGTGATGTTGCAGGGCCCGAGGACCTCATGCCTACATTAACACCACACGGATGCACCCAGATAGAGAGTGGAAATGGCGTCAGGCAAGTGCGCCCGGCCCTTTTTATTGGCAGGGTCACATGTCATGTTGTAGTGAGGAAATGGGGTTAACTGCAGACATTGCTAAGTTAGCATAAGTAGTATATGCTTGGCTGCCATTCTGCCGCTTTTGCACATGACACTACATGGCTCTGTTCTCGTAAAATACTTTGCTGGCGCTGCTTCACATGAGAACTGTCTACCTTTCACATATCTAGCTGGGCTCAGCATGTTCAAGGTCAAATAACAATGTATGCTGTTGATTCACTTTGGTCAGTCCCACGCACATAGACATAACATGAAGCAAAGCAGCCCAACTGAAACTCGGGTACTTTTTAATATGGCATTACATGTATGAGAAGGGACTTGGAGAAAACCTTTCCAACATAGAAGAGCTGTGCTGATCCTGGGATGTAATTCATTGCATCTGAACTTGTAGGCATGGGGTCTCGCTGACAAAGCCCAGAGGTCTTCTATAATTATTCTAAAGTAGCTCATGAGCACGGGGAGGGTGGTAAAAGGCACTATAGTCCTGTTTCCACTATCATTATAATATGATTTCCCCTTTTGTGCTATGTGGAATTGTAACAATGCTGATTATATTGTTCCTAATCCTATGCATTATGCTGCTTGTATTGGCTAGAGTACTGCACCTTAGAGCACGTTAGTTAAAAATAAACATTTTAAACTATACAGTGTCTCTGATTACTCACGTTGTGGACAAGTATGAGTGTTAACGAAAGAGTGTTCTTGTTTCCCACTATTCCTGAGAGTTTACTAAGTCGCATGTTTTAGGTTGTCTAATCATTGGTAGCTTCGCTGTAGTACAGAGAACGAGTGAGACACTATTGCTAGTCGAATTGGGGTTCTGGGTACTGATGTGGCTTTTTTGTTACACAACAATACACCGAGGTACTGGTGCATGAGCAGAATCCATGCAACATGGCGCACCCAACGTTTGGTCTGGTACTTATTTACGAGACACTTTAGTAGTGCTTCTACTTGTCCATATTACCCTCACTCCTGTTTTGCGTTAAACAGTGGTGACGGCATAACCTACCTGTATTGATACTTTACAGGTCTTTTCAAGCTTGATATTATAAAATGGTTTTCTCATACGTATGAATTGCAAACCTGGTGCGCTGCCACGCCTTTAAGTGGTTATTCTTTTCTTAGTCACAAAACAAGACCTAAACAAAAATAGCTGAAACCCCAAATTGACACCCCCAAAAAACCAAAGTAGAGGGTGGGAGGGTGGGTCAAAAAACACTAAGCTACCTACAACGCTCCCAGCCACCAGCTCACCAAACCTAAAATGGCGCTGGGAGAGCGACAAATCCCCACTTATAACTTTGGGCTTCAAATTCATTGGGCTACAATTGGGCTATTCCCAATGTACCCCAATGTACAAAATGGCTGGTACCGGCCAGCCCCTCCTCCTCCCAATCTGCCCGGTGGCAGACCTCACGGTGTTCGGCTGCCCTCCAAACCCCCCTTGGGAGGGAGGGGGACAAGCCAAAACCGAGACTAATTTTGTGTGTGTAAAAGGCTGCTTTATTGAAACAGGTGCATATCACAATGTACAACCTAGGCAACTGCCTTACGAACTAAAACCTCATTATACATAAAATAACTGTTCCCCGTTTCTCCCCGTCCCTTCGATCCCCACATCAAATACCCCACCCTACCGATAACATAATAACATTACATAGCAACCACATTACACAGTATTGCATTTACATATCCTGCCCTCCAATGAAACCCAAACCCCTACCTGTCTTTCTGCAACTGTAACTACCAAACGTTGAATCTAAACTTAGCCTACCTGCCTACCCTTTCCCTGCCCATGCTCACAAACTTACAACACTTAACTAAAAACTTCTGTCACTCTTGGCCAACTTTTTACAACCCCGCCACCCCGGAAAAAGTGGGAGCGTAGGCAGGTACGCCGCCTCCCCTTTTTACTGCCCGCCCAACCTAATAGAAACACAGGCCTAGCGCCTTTGAACATTCAACACCCTAGACATACCTCTCTGATTTTCAGCAACTATAAGTCCATGCCCACACGTGACAAATGAACACAATCACCCCTGAAAAATACCTCGGTGTCAAACCTGATCTCCTTATGCGAGATCCTCTGAAAACCAAGCTCGCTGCAAAAATGGACCATTTCCGTATTCAGCTTCCTCCTGGCCCTGTCCAGTGCCCTTAGGTTAACTGCGCCTCTCCAAACCCTGAGCGGAACAAACTCAGTCCAAATGACCGAGCACCCGGACCACTCCCATTTTAGCAGGGCCAGGTCCTTTTTCATGCTTCTCATAAGCTCTGTCCCTTTTCCCGGACCAGGTCATTTTCACCGAAATGATACAACAAAATGTTGGGGTACCTACCAGCCACCAACAAACCGTTCAATGTCCTCAAAAGCTCCTTTCAGCGCATACCCCCATGCCCCCTCCTGTATACTTTAAACAAATCTTTATTGAAACCCAAATTCTCTCCAAAATAACTGGTGCGTGCCTGAACTTGAGCCCACTTCACAAATTAATACCCCACTATCCATATGGACATTTCACTGGCGAGGGGCACAGCCACCGAACCTGAAACATGAAAAAGTGAATGAGCAGGAGAAAAAACAGAATCCGCGCTACACCCCCCTGCATTGCCGCAAACGTATCACTGATAGCAATCTGAAGTCCATCTTCCCAACCTCATGATGTCCCCCCGCCCCCACCCCGTTATTTGCTTCTGATGCTGCACCAATCCAAAAAGGATGGGTCCCACAACCTTTGCCATCAATACCAAGCACTGTCAGCCCTTTGTGCAACACTGTCAATAGCTGAAATGCTGTCACTCTACAACCGTTTTGGTGTACAAATACCGACCCAACCTGTCTGCCCGAAAGCTCCCTTCACCTTGCTTCCCACCTGCAAGGGCAAGTCAACGGGGGTCTGCCGCCTGGATGAACACCCATTTACCCGTGCCTTGCTGATATTTGTTCAATTTACGTAGCCATATATATACTCTGTCATGATGCTGTACCACATCCCCCCATTCAATACCTCCCTTACATTTTTGTCCCAACAGTTCCGACACCCGAAAAGCCCCGAAAAACATCCATGTCATCACCGTAGAAAAAGGCACGCCTTAAAACCATCGGAGCATACCGTGGACAAAACCCGAATCACCCTGCCCAGCAAATTCCAAGACAAAGGCTGCCTTAACTGGCCCACCTGACCTTGCTCCCTAGCCCACCCCTTTAACATCCGTGAGCCTAGTTCACCAGCAGATGGAGCATAACCCCATAGCAGCTTTCCTACAAATGCAATTCCCTCTAACTTGCCAGTGATAGTCACCTTAGATAGCCCTTTGTCGATCAGGTCAATAATAAAATGTATCACATCTTTCCGCCTATGCTCTGTCGTGGATCGCCACTGGGCTCCCGAACGCAGGAATTCCTCCCAAGTTAAACTGTATGCCTTCCTTGTGGAGTGTGCCAGGGACCCTACCACCAGTTGTAGCAGCCTGTCTCGCCTATGTACCACAACTGCCACGGCATGGGGGTCGGAGTCCTGTCTGTATCCTTGGCTAGCCCACAGAATCCTCCCCACTGTGAACGATCCGCTATGTCATTGTCCACACCTGGCACATGAACTGCTTTAAAAGCTATATCAAAACGCAAACAGCCCAAGACGAACACCCTCAACAACTTCAATACCTGCTCATCCCTGCCGGACTGTCGGTTGACAATCTCCACCACTGTAATGTTGTCAATCCTAACAAGCATTAAAAATGCAATAGGTCTTGCCTTTTATTAAGTTAAAGCCATTTGCTTTGCTACACAATACCATTAACAGAGCAAATGTCTAACTTAATCAATGGCGAGAACTATTTCATTTTCAATGTTTGTTTATATCATGTAGGCCATCCATCAATTGACCCTTCAAAGAGGGATCTGGTAGGAATCATTACAGCAGAAATAATTTTCCCCGATATTTCCGTACTACCAGGAAAGTGTAAGTGTCAGTATTGCCAGACCAGAAGGTGCATGTACCAGGGAAACAGAAAATTCTGTGCCCAGAAATGGGGCTGAGGCAAGAATGAAAATGGGGAACAGAACAGCACCGGCTGAGGAAGGAGGTAAAATAGCAGTCTAAAATACGAGAGTGGTAAAGTACTTGTATCAGTGGTCAGAAAATGTTCCTTACCAAGAAGGTGCTGTCATACGCAGCATTACTTGTAAATAGGTTATCAACTAAATGCACCCAAAAGTACCTCACTGTTCCGATACAAAATTTTGAAGGATGCTTTTTTCTTGATAGTGCAGTATTTTCAGAGCTATGTGTTCACCCACGTGCTTCCAACGTTTTCAACATCCAAACAAGGTTTTGAAGTTAGATTTCAGGTCCCTCAAGAAATAATGAAATGCATTGGTGACCAGTCTTGCTGTATATTCTTGTCAACTTTACAACCTGGATTTTTTTAGAGTTTTATATAGCGCGAACTTGCCCAAATGCCCATGTTACTTGCCCTCTCGCGCCTGCCCTCTCCGTGCCCTCCTTGGTTTCGTACAGTCCTCTTGTGCCACCCCCTGCCTGCCAGCCCTTCTGCTCTTAGCTCCACCCAGTCACAATCGTCCCTAACGTGGTGCTTCGATCTGCTTTTCATCCCTGTCCACCATGGTGCCCCGTACACTGCACTTTCTTACACCCCGTGCTCCTCTAGAGGGGTTTGTGCCCCCCTGCCCAGGACCACACCTGCAGGGCTGACGATGTGTGGAGTTATACCCCACCACCCCCGTCCCTATCAGTCGCAGTTCGTCGGTGTTGTCCGTCAATGCCGACCCGCCCCCCCCCATTGCAGGGGGGCTCCTCGGAGTCAGTTGGGAGGGGAGGCCCTCGGAGCTCAGCTCCTCCGGCCCGAGCCCGTCACAGGAGGAAGTTAGCCGCCCCCACACAAGAGCCGCGAACACGAGAGAAGGAAGGAGTCGGGGACGTTCCCGGGACACCGGGGCCACTGACAGCCCCTCGCGGGGGGAGGCCCATCCCGCAGAGAGCGCCCCGCGGAGCCTCCAGCCCCGGGGCACGCAGCCTCGCTGAGCACACAATGGAAACCGCACAGGAGTCGCCATACGACCCCTCACTGACAGGACACACTGCCCCTCCCCTGCAGGCGACACTGGCAACTCGAGGTTGGAGACACTCCGCTCCCCACCAAGGGCAAACAGGCCCTGCGAGAGGCACGAGCCACCGGCGGCCCAGTGGACAAGGCACACTGCGCACCCCCAGTAGCTTGACATGAGCAGCCCGCCCCACGGGGGGACAGTACACCCCCACCCTGGCATGACTCGAGCAGCTCGACTCACAGGTGGACACTACCTCACCGGAGCTCGACACAAGTAGCCCCCCCAGGAGCAGGGCGCACTACCCCTCACAGACATCACCACATGAGCAGCCTGTGAACCAGGGTGAAGAACCAGGGCCTTATGGGCCTGGCGGCGCAGGGTACGCCTTAATCTCCTGAGTTCACCTGCTTTGTCGAACAGAGACACGGGACACTCCATTAGGCGTATAAGATAAGGTTTATTAGCTGCAGCTAAGTACAGTTGTCCCAGAAGTACACTCAGTATGTTCTTAGGAGACTGCCACTTTACTCCATGGCGCACAATCTTTTATAGCACATAGATTCACCAAGAACACTCCCAATGCATACATGGTTATCCAATGAGAAGAGTTTGAAAACAAGATATAACCAATGAGAAAAGTTTGAAAACAAGATATCAAGTAACCCAAATAAACCTCTCTTCCAACTGTTTTTGTCACCCCTCCCCACAAGTTAATCAGTGGTAGTGTCTACAACTCAACTTGCAGGTGGCAGGACATATTTGTATGCTTTGGAGGACAGTTGTGAAATGAGAGAATACAAGTAGAGAATAGCGAAGGCCAGAAGATAAGATAAAGTCAGGAAAGAATGGTGTGAACCGACAGACAGTTAAGACAGGGTTTAGTCAAACCAGAGGAGGATTAGTGGACTCAGCCAGTCCCTGACATCAGTCTCGTAAACAGAGGCAGAAGGTTATTTGACACGTCGCAGTAAGATCAGCAGAAAAACTTCGTTCATTGTGCTGCCTGAGTGAGGGCAAAACAAAATGGCGGTGGAACACAAAACAAATGGTGGCTGAATACAAGCGAGATCGAAAATCAAATTTCCTCAGACCCTCTTTTTGCCATAACTCAGGCAAAACACACAGATTCACGTTAATCTGAATCAATGTCAATAGCCATGAGGTCGTCAAACTGTTGCTGCAGCATCATTTTAATGTTCTCTGTTTTCTGTGACTCAGGTCTTGGCGGGGCCACACTGCATACAGAGACAACAGGAAAAAATGATGGCCAAAACCACTCCAAGGAAGGTTAGTACCTTCCATCCCCATTTAGATAGTAATCCCCAAAACCATCCTAATAAAGACCAATCTCCTTCGTCTTGATGAATCGATTCGGAGATCATGTGTAATTTGGAGATGGCTTGGTATACCGTAGGGGCGTCGTCAGGTATATAAATACAACAGCTAGATCCGATCAATTTACAGACTCCACTACGATCTGCAAGAATAACATCTAGTGCAATCCGGTTCTGCAAAGTCATGAGACGATCTGCCTGAAGTTCAGCTGTGAGATTACTCAATGCTCCCACAGTGACATCTATGGTAGTCTCAACAACACAAACCAGCTGTCTCATGTTTCTGCTGTTGGCCATTGGGCCCCAAAAAGGAAGAAATCCTTTGAGGAAATCACTTCCCTCTTGTCCTGCCGTGTCTTTAGAATCAATAATCCCTCCGCCATATCTGTTTCTATGATGGCCTGAAGGAGCAGTGTATGTAGGAGGGAGAAGAAAAGCTATATAGCATGTTCCTGAAAAATCCGTTGGTAGCCACGTGTAAGCTCTATCATGGCAGACAAAATATGTGCCCTGGGATGGCACTAACGGCGGTGAATTCTGAGACGTGTAGATGTATGTATGGGAACAAAAGCTTTTTCTTTGTCCAGTGTCAGTAGTCTGGCCATTCATTTGTAAACAGAAATTACCTTGATGATGGACAGTCCAAATTGGTGGAGATTTTCCCTGTTTAGTTTTATCTGTAAGGCTAGTAATGTAACGAGTCACGTTCCAATTAGTATATGTTTGTCTCTCGTCAACAGGAACCTTATTATTCTCCACAATTTTAGTCATAGCCACCATTCCCTTCATCAGAGAATTATGACTAAAATCTGGCTTACTACCATAGGAACCAACTGGACGTCTAAATCGGCTCTGATATGCATTTGAAAATATTACAAAATAGGCCCAAGCGGAACCTTCATAAGAAAATGGAAGGAATAAATATGGCATCCCTTTATCTGTGGTATGAGGCATAAGTCCACACACCCAACAGTCGGTTGTGTTGACTACCAATTGGTGTTAGTGCAACAATTGGATAAATGAATTATTAAAATATTCTGTTCTCCTGATTAGTTCATGTTGGGGAAGTGTCTATAATTGATGTGGGGAGATAGTAGAATGAAGAGGCAAGGAGATAGAATTAGGGACAACTTTTTTTGCTGCATAGCATGAATAACCCCACCTACACAAGCCAATAAGATACACAAAAATATAGAAACACACAATGTTACGCCACATCGACTGTACAATATTTTACAATATTTCTTTCTCATCTCTTCCTTATTATCCTTCTTTCCTAATTTAACATCCATCCTCTAAAATTGTTGTTCACGGCAATCTTCCTTACTCACTTGGCTGTGATTATTAGCCGTCCTATGACACTGCAAGTCCTGGGGGCCTAGCCATTACACAGGTCACAAACCAAGACTCCTACCGTGACCCTGCAACCTGGACAGATGATAAATGTAGCAGAAGAGATGGAAATCTCAGGTGTCCTTGACCAATCTAGGTCTTAAATTGTATCTAGTCCTTGTTGGTACAGTTTGGTCTTGAAATAGGGTCTGTGGCTCTGTAGTGTTTAGTCGGAGATGGGAAGGTTCGGCTCCTTGTAGAATGTCGACATCTTCTTTCTCCGTTCGAGTTCCATCCAGGTGTGCACTACTGAAAGGTATGAATTGGGGGACTTTTTCTCCTTCAGAATCACCTATACCCTTACGAACCCACTGATCAAAAGGCAAGGGCAAGGGACCTTTCTTGAAGTGCACGCCGTGGATCCAGTTCTTTTTCCCTTCGACATTTACTGCTGTGCGAGTTGTCAGAAGAACTTGTCGAGGCGCCTTCCAGCGAGGTTCCAAATTCTTTGTCCTCTGAAAATTTTTCACACAGACCCAGTCTCCAGGTTGGATAGAATGACCTGGGTCTGTGGAGGCTTCTGGTAAAGCGTTTTGAACCTGTTGGTGATGAACACGTAATTTAGTGGTGAGGTCATGTAAATAGTCAATCAGCATTGGATACTGTATATCAGAATACTTTCTAGGGCGAGGGACTCCCCATACATTAGCTGGGAGCCCGAAAACAATCTCGTATGGGCTGAGTCCCAAACGAGAATGTACAGCTGTTCTAGTGGACAGGAGAGCCAAAGGTAAAGCATCGGGCCAATTAAGACCTGTGCTGGCTTGTACTTTTGCAAGCTTACGTTTGAGAGTGCCGTTATAGCACTCTACCAAACCTGCGGACTGAGGATGATTTGCCGCATGAAACTTCTGCCTTATACCAAGACCGCTACACACCTTTTGCATAATTTGGCCTACAAATTCACTTCTATTGTCACTACAGACAATGCGCGGCAAACCAAACCTAGGGAAGAACTCTTTTAGAAGAACCTTGGCAGTGGACAAAGCAGTGTTGTCTTTCAGGGGGTAAGCCTCTATCCATCTGGAAAAGGCACATACCACTACCAGAACATATTTAAGATTGTTACATCGATCCATGTGAATGTAGTCGATTTGCAACACCTCAAAAGGATATGTTGGGGGAGCAAAATGACCTGCCGGAGTTGGGGTTCCCTTTCCCGGATTGTACATCAAGCAAATGATACAATGCTTCACCACATTATCTGCACATTTTGGAATCCCTTCGTTCAGCCACACTGGAGCCAGAAGTTTACATATTCCTTTTGCACTGATGTGGGCTGGACCATACGCCATAGTAACTACAGGCAGTACGTAGGCAACGCTGGTGTTCTGACAATTCTATCCAACATCCTGTTGCGTCTAAAATTCCTGAACTCTCTTTCCACTTTCTCAACTCTTTCTCTGTAGCATCTCCCTGAATCGATCTCACACTTTCTATTGTGTCCTCACACATCCTTCTTTCCCTGACCCAATTCGCAGGGCCCGCAACATACATGCGACTTGTAGCATCTCTGGCTGTCCTTTTTGCTACCTCATCCGCAAAAGCATTTCCGCGACCAACATCATCAGTAATCTTCTTATGCGAACTACATTTCACAATTGCAATCTGGGTAGGCAAAACAAGTGACTCAAGAAGATCAGTTACCAATTGACCATGCTGTATTTTAGTACCGTGGGAGGTAAGGAATCCTCTTTCCTTCCACAAATGACCGAAGCTATGCGCCACACCGAACGCATACTGGCTGTCGGTATACACATTCACTCTCTTTCCTTTAGATAACATACACGCTCTGGTCAAAGCTATCAGTTCAGCTGCCTGAGCTGAATTATGTCTGATGCGTGCTGTCTCCACGATTGTATACAAGGTGGTAACAGCATAAGCTAAAGTTGTCTCACCATTTGGGAGTTTGAAACAAGACCCATCCACCCATAGGATCCCATCTGGATCCACTAACGGCGTATCTTTCAAATCAATCCTGCCTTTTGTCTGCTCCTCAGTATGGAGAAAACAATCATGTTGTTTCCGAATATCTTTCTCTTCTGGAAGAGGTAACAGTGTGGCTGGATTTAAAATATTACATCGTTTGATGTGCACATGACTAGCCAAGAGCGTCAGCTCATATCCAGACAATCGAGCACTTGTAAGATGTTGTGTTTTCGTCCTATTTAGCAAGGTATCCACTGCATGTGGTACCATAACAATGAGAGTATTATCTAGCACCACTCCAGCAGAATGACGAATAAAAATCGCTGCTGCTGCTGTAGCTTTAAGACAACTAGGCAATGCCTTGGCTACTGGGTCTAACTTAGCTGAAAAATAGGCACATGGCCGCTGTTTGTCTCCAAATCGTTGTGTTAAGACTGACAATGCACAACCCTCTCTTTCATGAACATAGAGCGTGAAGGGCTTACTGTAATCTGGAGTAACCAACACAGGAGCAGAACACAGAGCAGTATGTAAATCAGAAAAACTCTTCTGACATTCGTCAGTCCAAGGAAGGGGTTGGGGTGTGTCTTTCAAAGTGAGTGCTAACAAAGGTTTGGCCAACAAAGAAAAATTCGGAATCCACTGTCTACAATAAGATGTGATGCCCAGAAAGGCGCGCCTCTCTTTGTGTAGATGGCACAGACATTTGCGCAATTGCTTGAATTCGTTCTGGGGTTAATCGCCTTCCCTACTTTGATAAGAGATGACCCAAATAGGTAACCTCTCGACGGACATATTGTAGTTTAGAAGGCGAAACCTTATGATTAAGATCAGACAAGTGACGTAACAGTGCAACAGTCACATTCTTGTAGACATCCTCTGAATCAGCAGCAATCAACAAATCATCCATATATTGAATAAGAGTAGCACCTGGGGGCAAAGGAAAAACATCGAGCTGACATTTCAGAGCCTGACTATAAATGGAGGGGCTTTCACAATAGCCTTGGGGTGCGCGCTTGAACCGGAAACTTCGGCCTCCTAGAGAGAAACCAAAAATATCCCTACTCTCTTTGGCAATGGGAATGCTGAAGAAAGCATTTTTCAGATCAATAACAGAAAACCAAGCCGCTGAGGCAGGTATCATAGTTAACAGGGCAGTAATATCTGGAACAACAGGAAACTGTGGTACAACAATTTTATTGACCTCCCGAAGAGCACTCACAAAACGATAAACAGGAGGCTTAGAAGGATCAGTGCGTTTAAGAACAGAAAGAATAGGACTATTACATACATTTCCTCTCGTTTCCTCAATCACACCCTTCTGAACCAAATCATAAATGATATCCAAAAGCGCTCTTTCACCTTCATTGGAAATTCTGTATTGAGGAATGCGTGGCAATTTAGCATTGGGCTTGAGAGTAACAACATAAGGCGGGATCTCAAGACAACCAACATCATTTGGACCCGTAGCCCAGAGCGTTGCAGGAAGAGAGAGCAATTCAGGTGGGAATTGATCTTTAGACAAATACATTGAAGAAGTCAATTTCTGCCCTAAAGTAAGATGCACACCAGAAGGAGAACAATATATAGTTGCATGCATTCTTTTCAATAGATCCAAACCCAACAGATTCTCGCCGCAACCAGTCGTTAAAAGAAGAGGAGCTTCCATATCATAAGGGCCAATTGAAATAGGCAAAGGACAGGAGACCGGGTTACGAACTGGGGCGCCAGAAAATCCTACCGATACATTTGTTAAGCCAGACAAAGGCGCCCCAAGGGGTTTTTGAGTGAATGATCGCACCAGTATCTAAAAGAAATGGCTCTGAAACACCCATTGTAGCGACATTGACATAAGGCCCATCCTGATTTACTGGAATCGATACAACTCCCTCACTTTGTCTATGGCTGTCCTAGTTAGCGTGAAGGCTTTCATTTTCACCTTCAACATGATAATCATCATTGTAATACTGTGTAGACTGAGTATTCTGCTGATCGAAGTAGTTCGTAGAATTTGGAGGGGGTAAGGAACGCTGTTCTTGAGGCATCACACCTCGACCTCTACCCCTGTATATTATCTGGAAACCACCACGGCCTCGTGGAGCAGATAGTTCTCCCTTACGTTGCAATAAAACCGGGCAGCTATTCTTAAAATGACCTTCCTCTGTACAATAGGCACATTGGTTAGGACCTAATAAAGGTCGCGGAATAAAGGGCTCAGGCTTTTGATACACCCTCTGAAACTGTGGAGGCTGTTGAAACTGGCCCTGAGTATAACGAGGAGGATAAGCTTGTTGCAGAAGAACCTTCGTTTTTAATTCTTTCGTCTTCTTCTCTTGCTTATCTTTCTCCTCTTTATCCCTGTTCTCATAATATTGAGCAGTAGCCAATATCTGGGCAGAAGAAGAAACAGCCCATGAACTCTCTGAGTCTTTCAACTTATGTGACAGTTCGGGAAGCAAATTAAATACGAATTTATCTACAAATAATCGCTGTCCACCCTCCGTAGTCATATCCTGACCACTGTGATCAATAAACGTCTCCTCAAAACGAGTGAAGAAATCAGAGACACTCTCATCTTTCTTCTGCTTACACGCAGCTAATTTATCCCGATTAACTCGCAAGGCGGGCATCATCGTTTTCATTAAAGTAATAATCTTACCAGGGAGTTCTGAAATCAAAACATCAGGCTTAGCACCACCCACTTGAGCTGCATCCGCGGCAGTTATAGCAGCCCAATCGCCACCCAATGCTTGGGCGTGATCCTCTCTACGAATCCGAGCCCATAATGCTTGTGGGACTACATTTCCCATCAACATATCAATATCGGCTAAATTCATAATACAGGCATCAACAGTCTGGGACAACTCCTTATAATAGCCAGCAGGGTTTTTACGGGGATCCTGTAGAGACTGTTTAAGAGCCAAAACTTCAGATCTCTTCCAGGGGACATGTACCCATATACGCTGGAAGTGCGCGGGAACAGCTGGATTAGCACCTGCTTGTGCAACCGCTACTCTCCACACTGGAGGAACCTCTCTCATGGGATAATGTTTGGATGTCAGCCTAACAGCAGGATCGGAATCAAAAAAAGTATGTGAGGAAAATAAGGACCTAAAAGTGACAAGTGTCCTTACGGCATCCTCAACCTTAGAACCCACAATGAGTCCCTTATCGAAATTAGCCTGAACATCTAACAAACCCTGAGGAAGTAAACCCAAATCCATATCCTCCCATTCTTTAGCGAGAGTGTCACACATAACTTTAAATACATATCTCTGCGTGGGCGCCTCCCACTGATGAAAGGTGGTCATGATATCTTTCACACTATACTGGGGACCCTTCTCGATCCATTTGCGAGCGAGAGAGTCCAATACCACCCATTCGTCGGAACCTGGGAGTTGACAACGAGACTGTCTTCGAGAAAAAGCCGGAGACATATTCAAAGTCTCAAAGAAAGGAGACAGAAACCCAGAGACAGTATCTGTGATTCGTTTGCGCACAGTAGGAGAATTAGACATAAGAACAGGGGACAAAGTATTAGGTGAACTAACAGAAGAATTAACAGTTATAAGGGGAGCCGAAGGCAAAGGAGATTGATGTTCAGGAAACGGAGGCAAAGAAGTCGGTGGCGGAAGAGGTGGGGGTGGCACTACCGGAAGGGGCAAATGCGGAAGAGCCGGAGCAGGCGGAGGCGCAACTAATGGCTGAACTGGTTGTAACAATGGGGGTGCATTAGCACCTTGTACATAGGGAGGAGGCAATCTCAATAAGTGAGACATCAAAGGGTCTTCCTCCGGATCCGTACTTTTATCAGAAGGGGAAATAGGCAACACCGGATAGCATTTATCTATCGCCATACGATACTGTCTCTCTGAAATTTCCATTTCATGATTAATCTCATTATCTTTAAACTGCTGGGCAGCCTGTATAATCGTCATACTTTGTGTTTTCTTATCTCATTTTGCCTGTTTAATCTCTCTCTGTTTGGCTTCCTTACGCCAGAGGCGGAAAGAGTCAAACATTGCCGGCCGGGCTTTTCTTTTAAACAAAATTGCTTCCAAATTATCTAATATGTCAGGCTCAAAGCTACCATTCTGTGGCCACTGTAGAACACCATTGTTCTTTGTGTATCGGATCCATGCCTCATTAAAGGCAATGGGGCCCACACCATGTTTAGAATAAAGCTCATAAGTGGGAGTTCCAACAGGAGGAATTGGACAAGAGTCCTCCAGCCGGGAATCCCTATCACAACCAAAACAACAAAACTTTCTAAACTTACTCAGACCAGGCATCGTTATTTCACTGGACTGTTCACAAACATCAAGGGGTTAAATCAAATAATATAGCACAAACGTACTCACCCATCGGCTTCGGCTTTTGCAATAGCCGAATCAAATGCCCAAAACAAAAACAAAAATAGTGTGAGCTACCCACCAATACTTAACTAAGTGTCTTCTCACACCAACAGAGGCCCGTCTAACGTCTCGCGATACCATACATCACCAAAAGGGGCCAAAGCAAGGCGGCAGTCAGGGCAGCAGTCGTCAGCAGCCGTCAGGAAGGAGAAACCGCGCTGAAAAAGACCTTCGGACCACTTCGACATACAGGGGTCGCTTGACGTGGTTCGCGATTCCTCCAGAATTTTCTTGCGGGGTTCCTCACGACCCTCAGGCAAAATCGCTACCTCTGAAGCCACCTCACAGAGAGCACCAATTGAAGAACCAGGGCCTTATGAGCCTGGCGGCGCAGGGCACGCCTTAATCTCCTGAGTTCACCTGCTTTGTTGAACAGAGACACAGGACATTCTGTTGAGCGTAGAAGATCAGGTTTATTAGCTGCAGCTAAGTACAGTTGTACCAGAAGTACACTCAGTATGTTCTTAGGAGACTGCCACTTTACTCCGTGGCGCACAATCTTTTATAGCACATAGATTCACCAAGAACACTCCCAATGCATACATGGTTATCCAATGAGAAGAGTTTGAAAACAAGATATAACCAATGAGAAAAGTTTGAAAACAAGATATCAAGTAACCCAAATAAACCTCTCTTCCAACTGTTTTTGTCACCCCTCCCCACAAGTTAATCAGTGGTAGTGTCTACAACTCAACTTGCAGGTGGCAGGACATATTTGTATGCTTTGGAGGACAGTTGTGAAATGAGAGAATACAAGTAGAGAATAGCGAAGGCCAGAAGATAAGATAAAGTCAGGAAAGAATGGTGTGAACCGACAGACAGTTGAGACAGGGTTTAGTCAAACCAGACGAGGATTAGTGGACTCAGCCAGTCCCTGACATCAGTCTCGTAAACAGAGGCAGAAGGTTATTTGACACGTCGCAGTAAGTTCAGCAGAAAAACTTCGTTGATTGTGCTGCCTGAGTGAGGGCAACACAAAATGGCGGTGGAACACAAAAAAAATGGTGGCTGAATACAAGCGAGATCGAAAATCGAATTTCCTCAAGGGGATAGCACACACTTCCCCTCACCCACGTCACGACATGAACTGCCCGTATCCCAGGGGGTAGTACACACTGGGAACATTGCACAAACAGCCCCTGACTGAAACAAACACTCCTTCTGTTGTGGAGGGGGAAGGCACAGCATCTCTCCACACAGAAAATGACGGATATTTCTTCATGGAGAGTCAGAGCGGGCACTGTCCGGGTGGGGGTCTTTGCTCCTCAACGAGAGCGCGATGAGTCCGTACCCGGGCCACTCGGGCGACACACAAACCCCTCACCCAGGAGCTCCTGACTGAAGCAGACACACATTGTGTGAGAGACACACACCGCCTCTGTAGAGACATGCCTTAAAGTAAACACAAACAAGGCATTATGACACGCCTCACCCCGCCCTCCCCATAGCAGCTTTATCAAAACTTAGCCCCCTCCCCACCCTCCTTCCTACTCTTATGTACTGTGCTTCGTATCCCTTTAAGTGGTACTGAAATTATTAGCCGACTGCATTTAAGAAGAGTGTGTTGTTTTTCACCACCACCCTTTCAATATGTGTGCTGTGCCTCATACATGCAAAGGATGCTCTCTACGTGTCATCTTATGAGGCACTACAAACGTGCACGAAATGTTTCATAGGTAAAGGCCGCAAGCTTTCGCAATCTGTGCAAGCAAACTCACGTTTTCAACACTATTTTCCTCCTGTTTACTAAATGCATTTATAATTCGTGCACAGCAAATAATTATTAAGAGGCGCAATGGTTTAACAGAGATCAATTTGAGTGAAATACACATATTTAAAAAATATAATAAAAAATGGGAGATGCTGGGGATTGAACCCGGGGCCTCATACATGTGAAGCATGCGCTCTACCAGTGAGCTACATCCCCATCTGGGGTGACATACTTACGTCAGATATATTAAGTAAATACAAGCCGCAGCGCTGCTGTTTCTTGATAGTGAAAGAGACACGGGATCAGGAACCGAGTACTAGAAACAGATCGCACTCTTCTCCTTTTATTTTACTAGAGTCCACCAAGCTGAGCCAGATGTGTATATAGAAGAAAACAAGCAAACCAAGATGACGTCGCCTTGTCCACATGGGCCGTCCTAAAAGTGGACAAGGCGGTAACCGAGAAGCCCGCTTTCCAATCACGCGCCATCGTTTAACATAAATGATGACGCGCGCCAATGGAAAGAGGGGCGGGGCATCAAGTAGACTTCTGGAATCGTATTGATTCCAAAAGCCACTCGCAATGGCGAGAGCAGCGCATGCGTGCGCTGTTAACGCCAGGCGAGACCTCAAAAATCACTTTTTTTATGTGTCAGTTGTTCCTCCCATAAAGTCACCGCCACCACCAAGGGAAAAAAACTCAAAAAATGTGATACTCCTACCCTCCCAACCACTCCGCTGGCCACTGCTCTGCGCAGCATTTTCCCTCCTAATAGAGGCCAAACCCTTTGCTGCCTGCGGCATCTGAAAAAATTTGAACATCCCAAACCATGTCCCCCCCCCTTGCTTGGGGAATGCCATTGAAATCCTGCAAGAAAAACTTCCACATCCTCAAGTCTTCCCTTACCCCAGCCGACAAGTGGACATGGTGATGTGGTGGTCTCGGTCCCGCCAGTGCCCTACCTAGTCGTCTACAAAATGTCCTCCCTACTCTCACCACCCAGCAGGCAAAGTTGAGGTGTCCCAGTAACACCTGAATCTCCTTCACTGTGACCCTGGCTCTGTTCAGCATTGTCTCTAGCCGCCCAAGCATTTGCTGCTTCTTATCCTCCAGCAGTCGCGCCTCCATTGAATGAGAGTCCAGCTCGATAGCCAAAAATGAGAGAGCCGTACTGGGACCCATCGTCTTTTCCGGTGCCGAAGGCACCCCTAGCTCTCTTTGAAACTGTCCAGGGCTGCCTGGCACTCCGTGGAGTCTGAGGTGCCGACAAAGAAAAAGTCATCCAGGTACTGCGTTACCAAGTGGTGACCCGTGCGCCTGGAAAACAACCATTGGAGGAACGTGCAATAATATTCAAATAATGCGCAAGACATAGAACAGCCCATCGGTAATGCTTTGTCCACGTACCATTTACCGTTGAAATGGATACCCAGGAGATCCCAATCCTCTGGGTGAACTGGAAGCAATCGGAAAGCTGATTTTATGTCGCATTTTGCTATTCCTGCCGTTGTGCCCGCGGTCACTACTAGTGACATGGCCACGTCAACCGACGAATAAAACACAGTAGCCTCTTTTTCATTAATGAAATCATTCACCGAGTTCCCTTCTGGCCATGATAAATGGTGTATTAACCGGAACTGCCCTTGTTCTTTCTTTGGCACAACACCCACTGGAGAAACAATCAAATTCTCCAAAGACCAATCCTCTAATGGGCCCCCCATGCGACCCTCAAGAACTTCTCTGTCCAATTTCTCTTGCACGATTTCAGGGTGTTCCTTTGCCAATTGTAAATTGTCTGCCCACCGTCTAGTCCTTGGACCCCTATACCCTAGCCTAAAACCTTCTTGAAAACCTTCTTGTAATGTTTTTGCAGCCTTCTGGTTGCCATAACCCTGTAAGGCTGCAACAAACCAGACCACCCTAACCGGTGTATGAGCCCTTTGGCCCAATCCCCTTAGCCCCCCATCCTCCCGCGAAGGGCTGTTGTTGCTGACCGCCTGTCTGGAACCCCCTTGCTGCCACTGCTGTCCCCCTTGCAGCTGCCCGGACCCTCCCCCAAAGCAATTGACCAAGGCGTGTCTGCCTCCACATTTCAAGCAGTCATGCCTAAATCTACAGAAATTCCGGGTGCACATGCCCTTATTAAAATCCCAGCAGGCCCCTCCTCATCCTGTCTGCCCTCTGCCTACACCACCCACCCCTTCCCAGGTGGGTCGCCCCTGAAAGGGCCGATACACAAGCGGTAGCGGTATGCTGCCACAGGTCTGTATCTAGTTCCCCCATTTTGCCTCAGTGTCCCATGCCATGCGTGCCCTGAATTCCTTGTCATATTGAGCCCATGCGTATCCACCCCCCCGTGATCTGTACCTTCCGGATCACGTCAATGTATTTGAACAGCGCCACACACCACTCTGGGTATTTTTCACAGTATACGCTGGCGTATATCAAAAAGGCCGCTGTCCAGTTCTTCATGTGAGAGGCACTCTTGGCTGTTTGGCCAATTCATATTCCTCCTCATTTGATCCCTCCTTCGAGCGCACTTCCCTGTGCAGCAGTTTTAGCATTTCCACATACTCGCCTTTACAAATCCGCTCTTTAGTGGCCAACATTAGGTGTGCCCAGCAGTATTGTTACCCCCATATAAGACAATCATTTTATTTTTAACTCTTTGCTCTCTAACTTGTCAAACGTCTCGCCTGTCTTTGTTATCTCTGCGTCGCTTTTCGTCTTAGTGTCTTTCACTGTGCTTACTGACGCCTTACCTGCATCATCTGTGCCAACTCCCGCATCCAAAACATACTTGCCTCTTCGTAACCTCCCCCCTCCTTCCCCTTCCCCACCCCCCTCCAATCCCCACTGATACCATTTTTGGTTTCACCCCTCCATCCCTCATTTTACCTGGCTCTAAGGAGGGTGCCCGTCGCACTGCAGACCGCCATGCCAAGGGCGCAGAAAGTTCCGCCAACCGCGATGTCCGATCCGTATTTTCTGCCGGGTGTCGTGACACCTGCAAAAAACTAGAAGAACCATTACTCGGCCCCCCCGCACCTCCTTCCTCACATTTGCGTAACTCGCCCTCTTTGAGGCTGTCTTCCTCATAATCTAACTCCTCAGGCTCCCAATGACCCCATTTCTTCTCAACCAGAGGTGCCGACTGCACTCTCCTAGGCACCCTAATACTTTTCCCGCTTTCACTCCTGTGTCCTCAATGCCCCGCGGACTGTTGAGGACCGTCGGGTGTTGGGGCCTGTGAGACCGCTCAGGGCCTACTTGCGCCAGCCACGGCGAGGTCCCACGCTGGTACTGGGCCCGCCGCACAAGGCTCCACCCTCCCATCTCCTTGGCACCTCGGAGCCGCTCCCAGCTCTGCCAAGTCTGGCTCCCGCTGTTGCTCCAACGCCTGAAACAAAACGGACTGGTCTGGTGTGCTCGGCCTACCTTCCCTACCCCTCCCCTCCCAATTCCTCTTTCTACCGGCCCCTAAAGTACAAGCTGCCCATGCACGCCCCACCTTGCTAAGGTCTAAAACCTCCCACCTACCCCCCTTTATTCCTCCTCGTCGCTCCACTCCAACCCAGCAGGGGCCACAGCCTTAGCCCAACTGGGCCCTGCCCTGACCCCAAGGACCCCCTGCCCAGACCCGCCTTCCCCTATACTGGTCCCGGCACACCCCAGCCCCCAACCCAGGGATCCCCCTTGCACCTTATACGCATCCAACTGGTCAACCCTATCTAACCCCCTCACCTTCTCGTTCTAGGAGGTGAAAATGTCCAAGCCCTCCTAATCCCTGCCAGCCCCTGCCTCCTCCAGCTCGACAGGCAAACAATCACCCTCCTCCTCTAACGACCAGGTATCGTCTCCCCCTACCCCCCTTGTAATCCCTGCCGCCCCAGGGCAAAACTCTACTTCCCCAAAAACTCCTCCCACATCCACTGCCTCCCCCACACAACCAGCAGGGAGGCAGAAGACCCAGCTCCAAACCCCCCCCAGGACTGACGCACGCTCCCTGAGGCAATAGGAGATCAAGCCGTCCGGCCTCACTCAACAGCTGCACCGCCTCCAACACTCGCCTGACATGCCCTAAAATACGCCTCACAATTAACAGATTAATTAAAGGATCTAGGACTACTCCCTCAACTAACTCCACAAAAACGCTAAGCTACCTACAACGCACCCAGCCACCAGATCACCAAACCTAAAATGGTGGCTGGGAGCGTGACAAATCCCCACTTATAACTTTGGGCTACAAATTCATTGGGCTACAATTGGGCTATTCCCAATGTAGCCCAATGCACAAAACGGCCAGTACCGGCCATCCCCTCCCCCTCCCAGTCTGCCCGGGGGCAGACCTCACGGTGTTCGGCTGCCTCCCAAACCCCCGCCTGGTAGCAGGCAAACATGGTGCCAAATAATATTGAACAGAAACGGTAGCCCCGTTTAAAAAAAGAAAAACACCCACCGCCCCCTCCCCACTTACTGGATGACATTTGCTGCACGTGATGTAAGGTGAACAGCACCTCCCAAGCGCGTGCCATTGTTTCTGCACATTCTGCATCTGCTTGAGTTTTGGTTCAATGTCTTCAGTAAAGCGTGCGTGCTTTTTAGGTCTCGCCTAGCGATGCAGCACGAATGTGCTGCCATCGCTTTGCGAGGCATGCAGTATACACTGTAGTTTAGCAAGCCGTGCCACTGGTCCGACTACCTGTAGCTGTCTCAAGCCGTGGGGAGGCTGGCCAGTTATCGTCGATAAAGAAGGAGCCGGGAGGGCAGCCAATTGTTTAGCACCTTTGCCACCGTGCCCCGCCATTGCAGTCAAAGGACGCCCCTGCTGAGCGACCGGAGGCAATAGAGTCGACCTCCGAACAATCATCCAGTGCCGCCGGTCCGCTGAGACAGCCGTGACCCAAAACGCCTGCTCCGAAAATCCTCACATGTTTAGTAACTCGAGGACTGGCTGCGGGAGAGGTTAGAGCGGTGGATTCACTTGGACGCAATCTAGCCCGCATATTATGCCTCAGGGTAAAGTTGATTGATTGATTGAAACATTGACTAAGAATATGATGGAATTGAGAAATATGAAAGATAAAATACCAGTAACAACATCCATTGGTGCACTGCGAATTGACTTTTCAATAGCACATCTGCAGCATTTTTGCTCACTGTTATCTTTGATATGCTTATGATGCTATGTCTATGCCCTGGGATCTCTCCATATCACCAATCATGTTTACTTCTGGAACCCCAATTTTGTGAATCAACAACATCTGAAATGTTTTTTCATTCGCGGTGATGTCTCCCAGCCTACATAACACGTTGGCTTCCTTGCAAGGGCAAGGGGCCCGATTCACAGAACTAACTTAAGACAAAATCCTAAACTTACTACTTTTGGTATTCACAGAAGTTAGGATTTTGTCTTAAGTTTGTTTTAAGTCTGTCTTAAGTCTGTCTTAAGTTTGTCTTAAGTTTGTCTTAAGTCTGTCTTAAGTCTGTCTTAAGTTTGTCTTAAGACAAACTTAAGACAAAATCCTAACTTCTGTGAATACCAAAAGTAGTAAGGTTAGGATTTTGTCTTAAGTTAGTTCTGTGAATCGGCCCCACAGTGTTTGAAAACAGCGCGAGGCCAGATGATTGTAGAGAGCCCCCTTACAGTCCATGGGGGGAGGGGTGGAGGCTAAGATTTTGTTACCTCACTGACGCATTGGTGTAACTTGGAACAGCATGCATGCTGTGTTCATCGCACATTATTCCTCTGTGGTGTCACCAAACAAAGAATTGACGGCAGGAGATTTATGCGCACACTTATTCTGTGACTTAATAACACACTTGGCAAAGACCTCCACGTGCGATATTTAGCGCTATAAGCTCGCAATTACCGCGTCACTCATAACAAGGTGCTTAGATTTCAGAATGCGTGGGGTGCTGTACTGTACAGAGCTACCAGTGTGCAAGTTTTAATTTTGAAGTTTGTAGAATGGGTTCCATGACCCCACTGTGCAAAATGTAAGAGCGTTTACAGGTTAGAACATTATTTAAACTGCGCAATTTATCGTATGGCTTGGAGTTCAAGCCGCTCATGCATATAGATGACTTAAATCCATACAAACAGGAAACTCTGGAGGAGTTAAAGCCAGACCTAATGTTGTTGCCAGTGCTTGTTCAACGTTAACATTCCAGTGAAGGTTAGCCCGATCTCAAACCATAACAAGTTTCGCAGATCATATTTCAAGTTCGGCTTGTGTCTATCTCGAGTACAGAACACGCTTCTGTTTCAGTCTAGCTATTGCTCATGATCAGTTTCAGTTTCATACCACACTGTTCTTTACCTCCACATTCCTCTGCTGCTCCACGTCCCTGACAAAGCTAGCTGGTCTGACTTATGCTGCCAGCCTTTTGACTTTGTAAATGCATTAGCTTTGTCAATGCATATTGGTTTTTGTAAAACATTATTGTTTGGGACTAACAGTTACCTTAACCCCTTTCCATGGCGCCCCACTGAGAACAAATGCTCTTTTCATCCGGTTATAGCAGTTGTGTAAGGCTTAATGAGAAGAGTTAATATAACACTCAGGATAATGTGCTTTTGCATGGCTAAATACTTTTAAGATTCTAAAGGCGAGACCGTTGCATTGCAAATGCTTGTTTTTGTCCCTCTTGGGGCTTTCATGTGTTAAGGCATTTCTTCTGGGACTCTCATTTCCAGAGCAGTTTGGGAGTCCTCTTTTGACATCACTGCCCCTGCTTGAGGAAAGAGGCGGGATCCGAGCCACACGTGGCCAGACTGGCAGAAGGTGACGCCTTGCATGCTAAGAGCAGCTGTACGGCGCTCTTGAAAACATATATTAGCTGCTCGGCGTGTACACAAAAGCCAGGCTTTCTTATCTTGAAAATACCAACCAGGGGCGATAGACTGGTGGAAGTTGTCTGAACGAGGTGTGAGCATTCCTTTCTTTCCTTCAGAAGGGCTGCTATTAGATCTGTCAGTTGACATTGGGCCGCGCCAGGTTTCCACATATCTGACCTATACCTCATAATTGAAGAGCCTTGCATTTGCTGCCCATTCACCTTGATCCATTTCGTTATGGTAAACAGTTGTAAATTTACATAGCACTACCCCAGACAAGGAGCCCAGAGTTACTTTGTGGAGCTAGTTGTAACTGGTGCGTTGGTTGTAGATAATGCACAGAATCACTGGAATTATATTTCAGTGGAAGGCAGAATTATGCGGCAAGAAGAGCAAAATGTATGCTGCACATTTTGTGGTAGTATTACTTCATAATTTTGTGATTTTTCACAATGTTAACACTTCCTGGGCAAATGTTTCACCTCATTAGCATTAGGTTAACGTCTAAATACAGCAACGAGCAACTGAAATGTGACATTGAGCAGCAACACTGGTAGCAGCATTTAAAGACAATCTGGCACATGCATCAAGCTAGGATTTTGCGAGTCCTTAATAGCGAATATTAAGGATTCGCAATTAAGGACTCGCAAAATCCTATGCATGTAGCAATCGCTATAATAATAGCGATTCCTACACATTCCTTATTTGCGACTCGCAACTTGCGAGCCACAAATAAGGAATAGCTTCCCATTCATTCCTATGGGCCTCCAGGCCCATAGGAATGAATGGGAAATTGCGCATGCAATTTCAGGGTGCAAGGGTGTCAAAAGGACACCCTGTTGCACCCCTGGAACTGACCTCTGCACATATGTTGCGCACACACATGCCCGTGTGCGCAACATGAAACTTTGAAAAATGCACTAAAGTGCTTTTTTCAAAGGTTTTGCAAATTACCATGAAGTTCAACTTCATGGTAATTTGCGCACCCTATTAGCGAAATCGTGATTTTTTTTACTTTAATGCATTGCATTTAAGGAATCTCTATTTGGGATTCCTTAAATGCAATTGCAATTTAAGTAATCGCAATTTCGAGATTACTTAAACTGCGATTTTTGCATTTGGGATGATGCATCCCAAATGCAAAAATACGGGGCGCAAAGGGGCAGATTCTGAGAATCTGCCCGTTTGCGACCGGTTTTTCTTTTGATGCAGGTGCCTGAATATTAATTAGTTTTAGTTAGAATACAACCTAGAAGATGACGGATTATGTGGCAAAACCATAATTATTTGGAAAGCAGACTTCAACTCTCATATTTCCAGTAGCCTTGGTTATTCAACAGGAGTCTGCAGACCACTCAGCTTACAGTGCTTTTAATTTAGAGGAAAACTGGTTCATTGTTTTTGATGCGAATGGTTTAGCTATGTATCCATTTGCATTCCTAATTGGCTCTCTGTGATTAAAGGGAATGGGGGGCTTGCCTTATTATCTGTTTTGTCATTTTTTTATACTGTGTCTATTGGATGGCAGACATGTTATCGGTTATTATGTTCTTTGGTGCTGTCCTCGCGCCACTGGCTTTGAATGTTTATTTTTGAGGAAAATTCTATGTGAGGGTGTGATCATTGGCTGATCTGCGCTTGTCCTGAACTTCTGAATAAATCTTAAACTTGCCTCTTTGTTCTCCACCATTTCCTGTCCCTTCTGTAAACTGTAACTTTGGCACAGGCAATAAAGGCTTGGCACTCAGGACCCCCGCACCCCACATTTTGTAAAGCTTTTTTGCTGATAACACAGGCATCTTGTCTGCTATTCCGGGTAGAACGGTGTTGACATGCTGTGTGTCAACAGCCAGCTCCTCTGGGATGGTGTGCGTTAAGGAATCCGAAGTACGGCCGCAGCAGGAAACATTCTAAACCTCTTCCTTGGGCGTGCACCCGGCCTGCCCTTAAAGCGCATGCGTGGTATGCAAGAAATTACATACAACTTTCCGCTGAGGACCACTGAAATTATGTGGCAGTGAAAGCCTAAGTTATGTTGCCGGATTGACTGAATTACAGTGCAAGAAAAGACTACTTATGAGACGCTCTGTGACAGTATTAGTTCACTATTTTGTCAATTTAAGAAGATACCTTCATTCTATTTGGGCCTCAATTTCATCGTATAAATACCAGTTTAACACCGCAGCAATCAACTGAAAGGGGACCAGGTACCCCTGGCAAAGTGTTTGCCATAGTGCATCAACACGTGTTTTTTTCTTTTATTTTTAAGTAACTTTGATCTGCCTGAGCTACAACTGGGTTTTCTTTGTTGAAACTGACTAATTATGCAGAAGATGGATTATGTGGCAGAAACATAATTATGAGGAAAAAAAGCATGGCCATAGAATCTTGGGCCATATTATCAAGGAACGGCGATAAAATTATCGCTGCTTTAGCGGCAGGAAACTGCAGCTAAAGCGGCGATAATGGGCTTGATAATATGCCCTTGTGAATTCCGATAGAAGCCCAGGTTCACACCAGAACCTGGGCTTCTATGGGTTTCCTGCCGCTAAAGTGGCGATGATAATATGGCCCCTTATTAATCCAGTGGGCCGGCCTATGATTTACGTATCCCGTAGCTACCCTGCAGTATTCGGAGAGGGATTTCAGCATAGTGTCTCGAGACACACTAGACACAAAAACTGGGTACGCACACTTTAATTGGTGACTTTCTCGTTTACCATAAGTGACTGTAAGTTAATGTTTGGGTGATGTGGTTTAGTGGAGAAATTGCCACCTTTCAAACCAATAGATTAGAGCTTTTGCTTGGCTTTTAGCCTTGATTCAAAATGCGCAATCCAAGGTGTATCTCTGTTTACCCTAGTTAACACGTACTCTCTGCAGCACTTACAAAATGGCTGTAGAAAGTGCAGTGTAGCACTATAGTTGTACAGAAGAGGTCCATTATCAGTTTGTGGTGTTATGCTCTACAGATCTTTTTCCACATTTAGTCTGAAGGTGGTGTGTATTCGAACATGACTGACCTCTTTCAGAAAAGGTGATGAATCTTAGATTATTACTTTCAGCTGCACCACAGCTATGCAGCTGACGAGCTTTGAGGTTAAATAAACTTTAAGGTCAATGAAATGCCCTGAACCTTTAATTTTCGTATAATTTCTTTTAAGATTGTCTGGTTTAGTGTTAATCTAAATGACTGACAGGTTTTGGAATGCTGTTTCCCACCCTGCCATCTACAAAGGTTTAGAGTGATTTTGCCCCTTCTCAGTAGGAGAGTCATACTTGATGGGCGAGGATGGGATCCAGATATTTAAGGTTGTTATTGATGGGATTTTTACTAACCACACGCCTGCTTCCCAGATATCCTACAAAGTGTTTTACATGGTATGAAGTATTAAATCCTGAAATTTAATACTTGCAAAAAGTTTGATCGCATGAGAGTGTGAGAAAAACTGCACTGGTGAGTGTTGAAATTTACTTTATATACCATTGACCATATATTTTTGGGAGTCTTTAGCGTTAATGGTGTATGCATTTTTATTAATCCTTTTTAGGTCGAGCCTGGGAGCTCATGCTCTGCGAGGCATGCTGGATTCAAGTATAGACTTGAAGCTCCGCCAATATTTTTCATTGGCTTGTGTCATTGTCCTTTGTAAATGCTGGTTTCTGATTCATTATTAGACTTGTTAGTCCCTCCTTAGTACCGCCCTGTCTTCATTTGTAACCTGACTTGCCCTTTTACTTCTGTTGTTACACAGTATGTCTTATTTAGTCTGTTAGCACTATTTTCTTTAATGAGTTTCTCCTACTGCAGGCACAACATGCTTTCCTGCAACGTTCAGCGCACCATGCATGCTTTCACTTTCCATAGCCCGGGACTATGGCGGCCTCTTCTTTGAAATGAAATCGGTCTCGCATTTACAAGAGTTTGAGCTATTGGTATTGTAAATGACAATGCCATTTATTTATGGGTCAATTATCAAAACAGATGAATAAAAATCATTGTCATTTACAATACCAATAGCCTAAACTCTTGCAAATGCGAGACCTATTGCATTGCAAATTCGTGTTGCTTTTTCTTAGAAGAACGATTAGATACCATCTCACTTGTTTTCGAAAGATTTATTTCCGGTCCGTTCTTTTCTCCAAGAATATTAAGCAGCCTTCGAAGGCCTATTCGAGTGTTGCTAAACAGTACCAGGTCGTCAGCATAGAGTATACGCAACATTTGTTGTCCTCCAATGCTCGGTGCATGAGCCTTCTGCTCGTCGAGCTCTGTAGAGAGATCTGCCAAAAATAAGTTAAAAAGAATGGGGGCTTGGACACAGCCCTGTTTTACACCAGATGTTGTTTGCACCTTCTTGGATACGCACAAGCCATTTCCAATTTTGATCTTGACCCAAGTATCCGAGTATACCAGCCTAATTGCTCGTAAGATATTGGGTGGGATACCCCATCACTGGAGTTTGGCCCATAGTCTGTCCCAAGGGATACCATCAAAAGCTGTCTTAAAGTTAACAAAGCACATATAAAGAGGTGTCCCAGTTGCTTTTGCTATCTTCCGAATATGGCGCAGGGTCATAAGATTGGTTAAAGTGCCTTGGCCCCTTAAAAAGCCAGTTTGATTTAACGGGAGTCTCCCTTTGTCGCGCGACTAGGATTCTAAATCATGCAATAATAACGTTGAAAAATATTTTAACTCAACATTCATCAGTGCTATCAATCTATAGTTGCTGGGGGAGCATGACAAGCCTTTTTTTTTAAATGGGGTGGAGTTTTGAGCCCCTCCAGCAGCCAGAAATAACGTTGTTTTCCAGTATGAAGTTAAACATTGATGCTAGAAAGCCCGCCCATTGCGGAGTGAGGTGTTTAAATAATGCCTATGGTAGCCCATATGGGCCGGGGGGCGCAGTCTGCTTGGACTTTTTGATAACCTTCTCTACCTCGGTTGCTGTGATTATCCGGTGTGCCACAGCGGTTTTATTAGGACAGTAAGGGCTAGTTGTAAGCGTCAAACCGCTCTTGAAGTGTGACTTTAAATAATGTACCCATTCTGTCTTGCTAATATTTGCATTATTTGCAGCTGCTGGACCTTTCTCATTCCTGTTGATTATCTGCCAGAATCTTTTCGAGTCATGTGTTTTAGAGGCCTGTAGTAACTGGGCCCACAAGGTTTCTTGTTTGGATTGTTTATACATCCAGATCTCTTTTTTTAGCCACCGTCTCTCATTGCGAAGTTGTTGTAGTAGATCTGGATCTCCTTTGTGTTGATGTGATTGCCAAAAACGTTTGCCTGTTTCCTTTTTTATGTTCCGAATGTAGGCGGGCATCATTGATGGTTTGAAATGGTCAAGTAGAGATCCCTTTTTGTGGCTGTTCTCACTATGGTTTTTAGTCATAATATTGGCAAGAGTCTCCAATGTCACTATTGGATTGGGATTTATTTGAACTAGGACCTGTAAACTAGAAACTGCAACCTCTGCTATTGAGTTAATGGAGCCGGAAGTCCACTTCAGACGTTTCAGATTTGCTGAATGCGTTTTTTCCGACAATGTACGGAATGCCTCAAGTTTTCACATGGAGGCGTTCACCATGATGACCTTAGGATTGTGGTCGCTCTCCACACGATGGCATATACTATTGTGTAATCTATGATTGAAACCGCGTTACCCCAGATCATTGATCAGGCCCGTGGAATGTCAGATGGTTTTTGACCATTTAGTGCCAGCAGACCCAATAGTTTGCAGGCCTTTATGAGCTTTTCTCCTGATTTGTCCCTCCCTGTTTTCGATGGCATTGCTTGCTCAGAGAGGGGGCCAACTGCGCGTGTGTGATCCTCCGAACAAAAAGTGATATTTTGCACATATTATTAGACCGTCCTGCAGTGTTAGCCCAGCGTAAATATTTTTATGCCCCATTTTCTTAAAATATGATACGGCGTCACGGGCTCAGGTGGTAGACTTACTTACAGATATGTCTAATCTTGAAATTGCAATTGCAATTGGAAGTTATATGAAAGCTGTAAAAAGTTTTTAGGGAAATATTTAAGTATTTTTAGTGATCTTAAAGATTGAGGGCCTTATGTAGGTAGCCTAACATTTACCACTTCATAAATACCGAATTTTACCGATTCGGTATTTAGGAAGTGGTAAATGCTATGTAGGTAATCAGTCGGTAAAAATTACCGAATCGGAATTGGTCGGTAATTTAGAATCGGTATTTACCGATTCGGTAATGGTAACTGGCTTCCCATTGATTCCTATGGGCCAGGAGGCCCATAGGAATCAATGGGAAGCCAATTACCATTACCGAATCGGTAAATACCGATTCGGTAATGGGGGGAGCACAATCAAGGGTGGCAGGGTGTCACAGTGACACCCTGTTGCACCCCTGATTCCTGCATGTGTGCACATGTGGCACACATACATGCCCTAAGGGCATGTATGTCTGCCACATTGCACACTTCTAAGTGCCAAAAAATGCTTTTTCTAAGCCATTCGTCATTTACCACCAACTTTTAGTTGGTGGTAAATAACGAATCCACACAACACCCACACACTCCCCCTACATCTCATTTCTGGATTCGGTATTTACCGAATCGGTAAAATTACTGATTCGGTAATTTTACCGATTCGGTAATTTACCGAATCCTGAAATGTCCCCCCTACATACCAAAAGCCTGAATACCGGTCGGTAACGGGATTTTTACCGAAAATCGGCCGTTACCGACCGGTATTAGGCTACCTACATATGAATGTTATTAATATGTACTAATTTATTAACATAAAATTTAAATTAACTTGAACTTTTATTAATTTTAATGGGGTTGTACTGCTAATGTTCATATTAAGGAATTATGTTATTGTGTCACTCAGTGTGGGACATTCGTGTTGTAAATTTTCCGAGTAAAGGTTACCAATTCATACGGAATCATTGAATAAATTGCATTGATTTATTATTTATAATCATTGTTTTATTGCTGTTTAAAGACTATGGTCTAAATAAACATTGCTTTCGACTTGACTTGACTTGACTTGATCCTCCGAAGAACAGTGATAAAGGATGAGGTTGAAGTCTCCGGAAACTAGCCAATGTGAATTATTCTAGCTGTCTTTCAACTGAGATAAGTGAGTTGCCATTCTTTTGGATAATGCCGCTTTTTGCTTTGGATTGATATATAGGTTGATGACGATAATTGGATCTCTTGAATTATTAGCCCAACCTTCCAGTTTTAATACCATCATGTTTGGGTCGCCCACGAACACTTCCACCGTTTCATTTGTTATATAGGTATTTATGTAAATTGCCA
Organism: Triturus cristatus; assembly: GCF_964204655.1. Classification (NCBI taxonomy): domain Eukaryota; kingdom Metazoa; phylum Chordata; class Amphibia; order Caudata; family Salamandridae; genus Triturus; species Triturus cristatus. Next base: position 248,896,325 of record NC_140585.1, read on the forward strand.
TCCCCGTGGTAGGTAATTACTTCAATGCCCAAGTCTTTTAGCTGCTTTTTCTTTTCCAAGATCTGAGCCGGAAGCAACAATGATGAGAAGGTGACCAGAGTGGGATCTGTGAGCTGTCGTCTTCTAGCTGGCAGGAACTTGATTGAAAAAATATCGTCAGATTTAACATGGGCCAGGCCCGGCAAGGCTTTGATCAACTTTAGGATGGTTGAACGGTTTAAGATGTCTTGCAAGCCCCTCGAGTTAAATTCTGGGATCCATAACAGCATCTGACCAGTGTTGTTTGAACCACGGAGATGTTCATCAAAACCGAACTGACCTCTTTAAGTCAATAGCTTGTGATCAATTACTGCCTGCAACTGAGGTTCCTAGAGACCCTGCTCCACTATGGACTGTGTCTGAGTTTCTTCCTCCATACACTCTTTTGCTTGCAGTTTCTTGGTGCACCACGTTTGATCGTCTCGGCCGGCATATTGGACTCCAGGTATTCCCTCTGATCGGGAGCTATGTGATGGCGAAGGCCCGGTAGGTGTGTTAAAAGATGCCCTTAAATTTGAAGGGGATACTACCTTGTTGTGGGCAATGTCGTGAAATGGAGCCACGGTGGAACCATGTGCGTGCGGGTCCATTCGAGCCATCCCTGGACAATCCCGGTCTTCCTGTTGAGCAATTAGAGAGGGTAAATGATCTCTAAGTTACCCGGGTCGGTTTTATTCCTTCTTTTCCTGGCTCATTTCCTTTCCCTTTTGGTTTTTTGGTGTAGCACAGGGGCGTTAGTTTTTGTGCTCCCATCAGCACGAGATTCATAGTGGACCCTGGAAGGAGTTTTGAGGTTATCATCCACTATTTCCACCCAGTCTTCCTCTGCCGGTCTATTATTGGGGACTACTTGACTCCATAGAATTGCCATCTTTGGACTGCATATTTCCTCTTTCAATGTTGTACCGGGCCGAGACTCGGGCCTGTGTTGTTTTTTACTTCAACCAGTATTGCGTTCATGATTGCCGGGAGTTGCACTAATTTATCAACTACCTCCTTGCAGGGGCAATCTTTAAAGTCATTTAAATGGTTTAATTGGGCGCTTGTGACTAATGTGTTTAGTTTTTCGAGTTTCTCATCGATTCCAGACACAAAAATTGCCATGGTATCAAGTAAGTCCACCTGGATATCCATTTTGTTAGAATGGTGAGTTAGGGCCAGTACTGTTGCTTGCATTGAGTTCAATATCGCAGACCACAGATTAGTGTGTTATTCTCCAGGTATTACCATCCGTGCTCTTTTGGTTGACTCCTCCTCTGGTTGCTCCCTGAATGATTGTATTAGCCCCCTCCTGGGGGACAAGCAGAGGAGGATCCTCGTCATTGTTTAATTTAAATTCAGGAAATACGAAAAATTGAGGTGCTACTTTCGGTGCCCACTCCTCTGAGCCTGCTGTTGCTGTATCCGTAAACATCACATCTTCAGGGACATACACGAGTGACCCTCTTGATGGTTGCAAGTTTGGTAAAAATACTGAGTTAGGATGTGGAGAGGTATAAACATGGCTTATAGAGTCTATCATTTTTTCTGGTTGAAATTTATCGTTCATATTTAGTTGTTGAATAGCATCAAGTTTGCTTGATGGCCGGAAGTAATCTGTTATTTTTGACAGGTTATGCTGATCCAACGATTTTTTGTCTTCTTTGTCTTTGTCAGTGAACTGGCCTGACCTCACGCCTGCAGTACAGTCTGAAGTGGTTGAAACCTTGGGGTTACCTTCTAAGTGTAGCTCTGGGTCCAGGTCTGAGTCTAGGTCCGAGTCATAAGTAGAACTAATTTTCCTCAGAACAAGGGAATCATTGACAACAGACCCGCTCAATTGGATTTGTGGTTTCCTTTTAGTGGTAGTCTCTTTCTCACTTCCTTTTAATTGGGGCTTGTACCTTACACCACATCTTACACAATCTCAGCCTTTTTAGTCTTCTTGTTGGTTTCGGGCTAGCGGTTTCAAAACGAATCGTGGCTATTGCCTAGCTTATGTTGACTTCACAAATAGATGCTCCAAGAAATATACACAGGTGCCTTTTCCAATAAATTAGCATCCTTTTCTCGTGATTACTTAACCTCAAGAAGTAATGCAGCTTTCTTCTGGACAGCCACAGTTGCAAGTTAACTCCCTAGCCTGGTAGCACCGCCTGCTCGTCTGCTAGTCTGTTTATGCTTTCCCCACCTGACCCAATTGGTAAAGTTGATATAGGTTCATAGGGTTGGGGAAATAAGTGACTGGCAGGCTACAAGCTAGGCTACAAACTTACTGCCAGGTATTCCCCCAACTACCTTTCCGAAGCCTAGGAGTTGTGAAGTTGTAACGGGAGCAGAATCAGGTGGGTAGGGAGAGCTGAGGAGCTTCAGGAGCTGGGGAGGGGCTGGCTACCACCCAAGCGGGAGCTCACTAGAGCCCACACAAGCCGCACCCAAACCTAGCTGGGCCGCTTCTGCAGGGTCCTAGGCTCACTATCTGCAACAGCTGGCAAAAGCTGCCGCGCTCAGGGTATGGGTACACTCCCACACAGTCTCCCACTTAGTCTCTCACTGCAGATTGCTGAAAATTGCCGAAAATTTGCTGTTGCCTCTGGTGCTGCCGCTGGGTTGACCTTTAAGCTTGAACTCTCCTGTGCCAGACAACAGTAAGAAAATAAGGTGGGAAGGGGGGGGGGGGGGTAAGATCTGTCGGGCACCAGGATCACCCCTTATTTTTACTCCTATACCACCTCCAGGCACCAGGCACACCAGGCATAACAGCTCACTGTCTTAAGTGCAAGTGGCACACCTTCGTTGCTGAGGCTGCTAGAGTATGGCCTGTGTAGATGTGGGATGAAAGATGGGGGATGTGTAGCCGACTGATGGTCTTCTAGGGCTCCCAGTTGGTTCCCGCGTCTCAGCCTCTTCGTCCCCTTCCTGTCTTTTCTTTGCCTGCCACTGCTGTTTGCCTCCACTGCTTGCCTCTGCTTGTCTCCGCCGCCGCACCCGCGGCTCCCCGCAACCGCAACGGGTGCTGGTGAGACGTCACAGCGCGTCCAGACTCGATCAATCGCCAGCAACAAGTCCGTCAATTCTCATTGGGGATCGATGATGCAAAATGACACTAACGCTAAAGGAGAAGCTCAGCAGTAGTTTAACCCATATAGTCACTCAGACATCCACTCATTTAATGATAGATAAGCTTACACATGTATCACTCATCTATGCAGTCACTGAGACAAGCATACAAGCTCCCATACAACATATTTCACACTCACTCACCCATACAGTCTCTCACACACCCATTCACTCACCCATAGAGCCACTTATATACCCATACAGTCATTCATGTACTCTCTTATTGACTCATATAGACACTTGTGTTCCTGCTCAGTCATCCATTCAGTCCCTCAATCATCCTTTCATTCACCATTTACAGCCACTAACACACCCACTCACTCACCCATACAGATACGCACACAGCCACTCACTTACTCCTATACTCGCTGACACACCCACTCGCGCCTCCCAAAAAACACTCACACACCCACATGTATGTATATTTATGTATATATTTTTTTTTCATGAAAGGGTCGAGGCCAGGCTTCTCCAACGAGTAGCTCGTGAGCTAATAGTAGCCCTCCAGCTACATGGAATGTAGCTCTCCTATGTACAGCTCGGCTTTTTAAGTTAGAAGCTTATACCTGGTTGAATTAATCGACGAATAACAAAATTTAAACTGAACTGCGTATTTAGAACAAACATTTGTGTATTTTCAGAATTTATAAGCTGATGTTTGAAGAAAAATGTTTGAATTTTCAAAATATATTTAAATCTGATATTTAAGTGATAAATCATGAGATGATGGGAGACTGATAACTAACATTATTACCTTGATGCATGGGGCACTGCAGCTGTGGTTGTTATGTGTTATCCATGTAAAGGCATTTCAAATTGACAAAGCCTTTTTACATTACTGCTTGCAACCCTCCTGATGCACTGATGTGATCACTGCAGGTAATCCTACATACGGTGGCCACTAACGTAATCTTGTCTTACGTTGTCCCAATTGCAACCCTAACACTAATAGCTCTGGATGATTCACAATGAACAAAAGTAGCTCTCATTACAGAAAAGGTTGGAGACCCCTGGGCTAGGCTCATGCCAGACCTAAACATTGGCACCTCAACCAACACTATTTTTCAAGTCCACTCCTGAAACAGCGACCCTGAGTGTCTGTAATGCACTTTGAGGCACCCAAATAGGGTTAGATCACTGTAGAAATGATACAATACAATTGTTTCACTGTGTGCTGTAGCGTTTTTCTTTCTCTTATGTGTAAAACGAGTAAAGATTTTTTCATTTAAGTAGAAAACGTAGACAGGAATGCATGCAGATGTCAACACATTATTTCTCTCTGTAATTATGGCATTCAGATAACATTTGACGTTCTTTAGCTGCCCAGCTGTCCACCATGGACATCCATGACGTAGGTTTACTTTTCTCTTTGTCAACTGATTATTGTTGTTATCTCCCTGTGTCTCAACTTGTTCATATGTAAAAACAGAGATGTGTCTGTCTTATGCAGTGCCAATTACACAGTCTCGTGCGCCTGCCTGCCTCTTCAAGTCCTCTTAGCGTCTGTGGTTACCAACAGAATTACGGCTAACAACAAGTAAGATCCTGTTTAGAAAGGCCGTGAAAACTTGGCTCTTCACCAAACAGTAGATCCTCTCCACACACCCCCTTCCAGCTCAGCGCCAAGACGCCTCGGCATAAGTGCGCTTAATAAATACTTCAGTCAGTCAGTCAGTCTGTGGCCTGATCTCATCCAGTCAACACATTCCAGACAGCTTTGTGCAGAACGTTATGTTTGAGATGCAACTGTCCTGTTAAAAATATTCTTTATAAAAACGATATTTCCTTGGAACAAAGTCCACCCACTATGTTATATTTTATGCTGAAAATATGCTCAGAAAATAGTAGCTGGGTGAGGCTTTGAGCACACAAGTCAATAATTATTGCTATAACATAGTGTTTAAAGACTGACATCGCCTAATTATAAGCCGCCTTCAGGTGCACTCCGAGTCCTCTCGCGCCTGGCTGAGCACCAATGAGCAACTGGCGTCCAGACAAAGCAGCAGCGCTGGGGCTCTGGCGTCCAAGGTCAGGGGTCCATCTCTGATCTTAGTTCCCGGTTCATTTCTGGGCGTCTTGTCGACGGGCACTGTTCTTGCTCCAGAGGACTCTTGCACAGTGGTTGATCAGCAGCAGCTCACTTTCATGGGACTTGTTTCTTCAAGCTCCTCACGTCAGTCAACGGGTTGGATTTGAAACACTGGAATGCCCGGTGCCAGATATCAGTGACCTGTCTGCAAAGTCGCATTTCCGGTTCCCACACAGAAGGGGCGGTGGGAGGCTGAGTTTAGCTCGAGATATTTCTTGGTATTGATCCCGAGGCGAGGATTCCTATCGAAGCCATGTCGTCTCCAAGCAAGGACCACAGCTGCAACGGCCTGGAGAACCCGACTTTTACGGTGAGTGCCTTTTGGATTCTGACTTGTGCTCCATTTAAACATGGCTCCTGGTTCACCATGACCATAAGTACCGGAAATGACCCCCTGATGACCTTGAGATAACCTCTTGTCCAATGCTTCACCATCTAACAGTCTCCTACTTGTTTCTGAGAAGCTTGACGCTCAGGAAGAGTAAATTATGAAATGCAAACGAGGCTGTTATAGTCCACCTTACTTTGTGGTGCTTTCACTAATTTCCTGACCCCTGAAATCATGATTGGCAAAGCAATGATGCTATAAGACAAGCCTTGGTTAGTGGCAAGCACTACTTTCGAATACTGCAAATTAGCATTCATACACTTGAAGTGCAAATAGTTTCAGGCCCAGAGACAAAACTGCAGGAGAACGAATTCAAATGAGTCATGTCTTCAGTAAGGCTCTAAACTGGGGTGGCATGGTGAGCAAAAGAACAATTTATTTAACCCAGATCTATTGACTGGAGTGAATGTTTGATTTGCTCTGCATTCCATCCATCATCTCAAGCGCCTTGAGACCCTCTGGGTATGTAGCGCGCTATATAAATTTACTGACTTGACTTGACTTGACTTGCTTTCCCGCCCTAATTGTGTCGTTTATGCCCAGACGTGGGTCCCTGGCTCACTGGATTCAAGCTAGCCTGGCTCATAATAGGTGATGCCCTAAAACCGGTCCTAGGATTCTTGTTTCTTTTCCAAGGAGGACCTGGCTTGGCAGCTCGGGCTGACTGTTCCATGAGGCACAGGGGCAAGACTAATTTGCATATGGCTGAGTCTAAACTGGGGTGGCTTGGTGAGCAAAAAAACGATGGATTTAACACCGATCTATTGATGTGGGTGAATGTTTGATTTGCTCTGCATTCTGTCCATCATCTGTGTCTTTTGCTTTCTCGCCCTAAGGGCGCCGGGTATGCTCAGACGTGGGTCCTGGGCTCACTGTGTCACTGGATTTAGGCTAGCCTGGTTGATGAGACGAGATGCCCCAAAACCGGTCCCAGGATGCTTGTTTCTGGTCCTGGGAGGACCTGGCTTGGCAGTTCGGGCTGGACTGTTCCCATGAGGCATAGGGTCAAGACTGATTTGCATATGGCTGGGTCTAAACTGGGGTGGCATGGTGAGCAAAAGAACAATTTATTTAACCCAGATCTCTTGATTGGGGGTGAGTGGTTGAAAAGTTTCAGCACTCCATCCATCATCTTGTTCTGTTTGCTATATTCGCCCTAAGTGGCCAAGAGTATGCCCAAACATGGGTCCCTTGCTCGCTGTGCCACTGGATTCAAGATAGCCTGGCTGATGAGGGGTGATACCCTGAAACCGGTCCCAGGGTGCTTGTTTACCGTCCAGGGAGGACCTCACCTGGCAGTTTGGGCTGGACTGTTCCCAAAAGGAGCAGGATCAAGACTGATTTGCATACGGCTGGGTCGAAACTGCTGTGGCATGGTTGAGCAAAATAACAGTATATTTAACAGAGATCTCTTGACTGGGGGTGAATGGTTGAAAAGTTTCAGTACTCCGTCCATCATCTTGTGTTTGATATTAAAAACTACCTGTGGACCTACTTTCATATACCTGATTTCCTTACTCCAGTTCTTCTTCCTGACGCATCCTGGAGTCTTAGTGCCTGCAAAATTCTACAGATGACTGCTGCTTTTTCATCTGCATTTCTGCCCTTCAGGAAGATGCCGAAGACTGTAAAAAAAAAGAGCATTTGGAATGCAATAGGTCTCGCATTAATTAAATGTCGAGCTATTGGCTATGCCAATGGAAAATAAATGCTGCGTTGCCTACCTTTGTTTTAAATTTGTTTTACTTTTGTAGCAATGGCAGCACGCCAAAGCACTGCGTGCCGCCATTGCTACAAAAGTGAATAAATAGGAAAAGAAAATTGTGCGGCTGCCGTTTTTTTCTCCGTTTATTTACCATTGTAGCTACCGCGGCATGCCACACTTTAGCTTTAGAAGTTTAAAGCTAAGGTGTGGCATGCCACCATTGCTATTAAAGTAAATAAAGGGGAAAAAAGCGGCGTATGTCAGCCTTTGTTTTTTTATTTATTGACTTTTGTAGCAATGGCGGCATGCCGCGCTTTAGCTTTCGATGTTTAAAGCTAGAGCGCGGCGAGCCGCCATTGCCACAAAAGCCAACAACTAAAACAAAAATTGTGTGCTCGCCTTACTTTTTTGTTTATTTACTATTGCAGCAATCGTGGCATGTCACGCTACAGCTTTAGGAGTTTAAAGCTAAAGCACGGCATGCCGCCATTTTTATAAAAGGAAATTAAAGGAAAAGAAATGCAGCGTTCGCCAGCCTTTGTTTTTTTATATATCGACTTTTGTAGCAACGGCGTGCTGCAATTGCCACAAAAGTCAAGGCAGTGTCGTCCAGGGTGGTGGGGTATGTGGAGCGAACAATAAATATCAATCAATCTGGGGTCTGCATAGTGCATCTACTCACCCGTGAGAGTCTCAAGGCGCTGAGGGGAGGGGGGGCTGCTGATCTGTCTGGACGCTGGGGTTCAGTCGAAAAGCCAGGTCTTGCGATCCCTCTTGAAATGGGTCAGCGACTGGGATTGCCTGAGGTGGAAAGGCAGGGAATTCCAGGTCTTGGCAGTGAGGTAGAAGAAGGATCTTTCTCTGGTTCTAGTCTTGTGGATCTGTGGGTTGGTAGCCAGGCCCATCTGGGCGGAGCGGAGGTATCTGGTGGGTACTTGGAATGAGAGGCGGTGGTTCAGATATGCTGGTCTTGCGTTGTGGAGGGCTATGTAGGTGTGTGTGAGGAGCTGGAAGGTAATTCTTTTGTTGACTGGGGGCCAGTGGAGATCTCAAAGGTGTCCAGTGAGGTGCCTGCAGCGGGGGATGTTGAGGACCATTCTTGCTGCGGCATTGTGAACGCTTTGTAGTTTCCTGAGGAGTTTCAAGTGACTCCCGCGTAGAGTGTGTTGCCATAGTCGAGTCTGCTGCTGATGAGTGCGTGGGTGACTGTCTTTCTGGAGTCAATGGGGATCCATCTGAATGTCTCTCGAAGCAGGCGAAGCATGTGGAAGCATGATGAGGATACGGCGTTGATCTGGCGGTTAATTGTGAGCAAGGAGTCCAGTATGACACTGAGGTTTCGTGCATGGTCTGTTGGGGGGAGGGCCCAATCAGCGGGCCACCTTGATTCATCCCAAGCTGAGGGGATGGGTCCCAGGATGAGGACTTCAGTCTCGTCCGAGTTCAGCTTGAGGTAATTGTCTTTCATCTATGTGGCATCGGCCTTCATCCCGCTGTGGAAGTTGTTTTTGGCGGCTGTGTGTTCGTTGGTGAGGGAGAGGATCAGCTGGGTGCCGTCGGCGTAGGAGACGATGTCGAGTCCATTGTTCTTGACGATACACATCAATACAATACGTTACAGTCTTAATTGATGGGAAAAGTGCAATATCCAGAGACTATTGCTTTAAGTTACTCCTTAGATTTTTAAGAATTTAATTTAGGTTTCCTTTGACTTAGTCTGTTGTTGGCCTCAAATGCCAGAAGTGTTCCAGAGAATGGTTATGTAATTCTCAGCCTAGATTATTGTGTATAACCTCCCTGGGTGATAAATCAGGGGGTTCCAAAAGAGTGATTACTTAAAGACAGACGTTGACGCTAGAAAGTCTCACATGTTTGCATTTTTTGTTTTTTCCTCTAGGAGTTACTGAAGCCCCAAGTTGATTTCCCGTAGCCAGAACCTTAGTTGGGAAAGGGGGGAGTTTTAGGAAACTGAAGATTGGGAGTTGATGTTATTTAAAGGGATTTTGTGTTAGAAATATCATATAGTTTACACTATCCCTTGTTAGACACATGTATACACATTTCCATTAGTGTCATCAGAAGGAAACAATGTGAGGTACTTATGCTGGGAGGTACCAGGCTGAACGGAAGATGTTGGAGGAGAGGATCGAGGAGAGGATATGACCTTACGGCTATAGTGGCCAACCTCAGAGCTGTAGAACCGGGTTTGAGTCTCGACAGGGATGCTCAACATCCTGTGATTCTAGGTGAATCAATTAATCTCCCCGTGCCTAACAAAAAAAAAAATGAATGTGTCCATCTGTAACGCAACTGATGCTAATGTAAAGCGCTCTGACACCTTCAGGTCGAGATCACGCTATATAAAACTCCCCCCAAAAAATACACTTCCCCTTTCCCCTGAGGACTGGAACAGCTTGAATCTTTAGACAGGATTCGGGTGGTGACAGTGTTTGGGTGCCATGGGAAACTCACTTCTAGAATCGCATCTTCATCCTAAACGATCGCACAGCTTAAAGAAAGATACAGGCTAGTACTCACATTTTATTTTTATTTTTTTTAGTCCCATAGTTAGCTTATATTTAAGAACACTTGTAGAATGCTCCTTGTTGCCCACTGCCTTGCCGGCACGTGACCTTAGGTCGCTCCTGTGTGCTTCATCTCCTTGCAGACTCCACCTGTGCAGCATATCCTAATATTTCTACGGCCCATCTCCATCCCCTCTGTATATGAATGAAAACAGTATAATTTGTCCTTGTGCAAGAGTGGTCAATATCTATTCCTAGTGTAGTTTAATTGTAACAGGAGAGGGAGATTCATTCTTTGAGTGTCTTCAGACTAAGGCCTGATTTAGATCGTGGCGGAGGGTAATACTCCTTCAGAAACATGACAGATATCTCATCCACCGTATTATGATTACTTTCTATCCTATGGAGATCATAATGAGGTGGACAGGATATGCATCACGTTTGTGATGGAGTAGTCCCCTCTGCCAAGATCTTACTCAGGCTCTAAGTCTTTGTGAATCTGTTTACCTTGGAGAAACTGTGCTGTTTACTGACAACCAGGTATATAATACCCTTCTTTTCTCAATTGGTTACATTGTCAACAAACTTAGGGGCATATGTATAAGCCCCTATCGCCAACACAACATCACGCTGTGGTGCTGATAGGGGCTTAGCCTTATTTACAAGACAGCATTAAGCCTCTTTACTTGGCTTGACGCTGCCTAGTATATAAGGCCCCCTTTCACGCTGGACTTAAGTTGGCGAAATGGGGATAAATGCATTATTTCTCCTCGTTTTTGCTTTTTCCATGTGTGCTGCCTTGTGCAGCACACATGGAAAAAGCAAAATGCCATGGATTGTTTTTGTACAGGAAGGTCGCCCTTCCTGTACATAAACAATCTTTAAAAAAATGCCATTTTGTGACTTTCATGTGTGCTGCATAGAAGTGCCAAAATGGCATTTCAGGATTGTTTATGTGCAGGAAGGGACACCATCTTCCACATAAACAATCCTCCCCTGCACGCACTATGGTGCAAGCATGCCTGCGTTGGTGCTACACTGCTAAGTGTAGCGCCATCACAGGGGGAAGCGCAAGCCTGCACCATATCGTTGTAAACATGGTGCAGCCTTGCGTTTCAGAAGTGGCGGAGAGAGGCGTTAAGCCGGGAAGGCTAATGCCTCTCTCTGCCACATCCTTGTAAATATCCCCCTTAGTGCCTCTATACCGCTTTCTAAGAACTTTCATAACCTGCATTTACCATGTGCATAATTTATAGAGTGATCTTATAGTTCTCCCTCAACATCGCAAGACGCAGTTCCAAGAAACACAGTGCTTGATGATCTATCGCTGTATAAAGCATTCTATCTTTAGTTATTTAAAACCTTTTGCACATGCATGTACATGTTAGACCAAGCCCTTTCTGCAGGATCAGCCCAGAATTTTCCTTTCCTTGCTGAACTCTTTTTGTTGGCTTTTAGGAATCTGTGCACTTTACTTCTTCAAATTAGTGATAAACCAGTTTGCTTTCCCTTGAAAACATGGTAAAATTGGCCTACTTTAATGGTACATTTAAATTACAAGTCCCTAGTATATGGTTCTACATATACCCAGGGCCTCATTGTCCACTGAAGAAGTTTTTGAAACTTGTTGAGGCCTGCCACTGCAGCCTATAGTGCAGTTTTAAAAAGCAATTTCAACCTGCAATATAAGCCAGGTTTAAACCTTCCCTTTTAATACATATAAGGCACCCCTAATGTAGTCCTTAACCACTCATAGGACAGGGTGCATGGCATTTAAAAAGTAACAATTGTATTGTAAGACGTGCACATAAGCTTCTAGAGGCCTCCCTGCAGCTGACCAGCACCAACATCACCTGCCCGAGTCCTGCTGCTGCCTCTGCTGAAGTGAGTTCTGATCCCCAAAATGTGCCCCCATGTCCTGTAACATTGGCTGGTATTAGAGTGTATTCCTCCTTAGTGAAAGGTGAAAATCCAAAATAATACAAAGCAGACCCTTCACACCAAACTGCGATCGTCTGGGACACCCGCCAACACGAATCCCCAGCAACGACTGCTCTTCGCGCCAGCCACAACATTCGTGTCAACAGCAGCAGTCTGTGTCAACTGCCAACACAAAGCTCCAGTGATGACACCTCTTCTTACCAGAACAGCAACCGCCTGCGAAACCTGATTTATGCCTTGCGCTGACCATGACCTCCTTGCAGCCCCCACCAAACCTAACCTACATCTGCAACTCCTCACGTGGACTTCGATACGAGAAAGTAAACTCTTCAGTGGGATTAACCTGGTCCATGTACCTGACCTGTGCTCTATCGGGGTCGGCCTGAACTTGTGACTTTACCCCAGTCCAGAATGAATACAAAATTGCGCCTGCACTTTGTGCTTTTTGGCTATATTTTCGCATGAAACATTAAAAATTCATAACTCTGGTTTTAACGATTGGACTGTTGTCATTTTGGTGTCATTTAGTATATTCTTTTTTCTAAATTGGTTTTGGGATTTTTCTTGTGTTTTCACTTGATTACTGTTTATTGATGCATAAATACTTTACATATTGCCTCTAAGTTAAGCTTGACTGCATTTGAACCAATCAACCTGAGGTTAAGCACAGATTTATTTAGTGATTTTGTGGTTCACCCTGACAAGGATTGTGTTTATTGCCTGAGTGCGCCTTTACCCTTCTCAAGTAATAACCAGATTTCGTACGGTATGGAAATATATAACTATATTCTCTAGAAGTGTCTTACCCTATACCTGAGTTATAAAGCGAGGGGGTAAACCCGGACAAATCACTAGGACCTGTGTAAAGTAGGGTACATTAAACAAATGGCCCTAGTGGACACAATGTGTAAGACAAATATTTTAACATCTCCTGTGGAATTAATTCAAAACTATTTTGCAATAAATTCAGTACATTTATTCATATGGAACACGGATTCTCATGCCCACAGAAAATACAACAAAGGTACACATTCAAAAAATTCAAAAAAAATAAAAAAAGGTGCCCCAATGGGAAAGGAAAGCTGAGTGCAGCGTTGTGGAAAAGTGGGAGAGGGAGGGCAGTGAGCAATATATACATCCAAATCGTGCAAAATGCCAATCCGGCCTATAATATATGGACAATCTATTTACAACACCATAGTATATGGACACATGAAGGACGTATCACTGTTGTCCACAATGGTAAATACAATGTGTAGCCATCGACCTTACGACCCTGGGGGATGAAGGTAGATAACTGGAGTTCTTACAGTAGGGTCTTCATCATGACCAACCATGGGACACATAAGAATAGTTAAGGTACCTCCATTAGGTACAGGGGATAAAACATTAAATGAAAAAATTACAGTTTGAGGTATGGGTCAGAAACAATTACCCTGGAACACCAGGAGCATGTAGTGGTAAGTAGAAAGTAGATGGGCCCTCAGACTCCGATGTCAATAAAGGACGTTGAAATGTGGCTGGAAAAACATATAGGTAAATATCAGCACAGCTAACGTTAGGGGCTAAGGGTAGTCAAAAATAAACGAAAACATCAAAGGTCCCCAGCAACAGAGAGTACTCACTTACTTGTCGATGCAGAATATTTATATGGTCATGGGCTTGACTGTATCTAAATTCCCAAGTATCTAAAAGTATACAGCTGATGTCATCTACGCTATCCTATGCCCATGTGATCTGATGTACTTTTCTCTTCCTGCTTAAAAACCTTACCTGACCACAATGTTTTGGCACGAGGCAGCCATAAATATGCTAGTATAGGAGAGAGCAAAACAGCACCATAACTTTGAAAATATGGATCTGCTGTGTTCTTTCCATTTCACGCAATGCAGCACAGCAACTTCACTTGCTGCACTGTGTTGCATGAAGTGTTAGTAAATATTCCCCTCATCGATTTGGCACATATTTCCAGACCTAGATTTTGTCTTGGACCTCGTACAGCATTTTTCTGCCTTTTGACTAGGGTCATGCTATAGCATAACATATTCATACATAGAGACAGAAAAACACTGTTCATTAAGAAAAGGGTATTTTTCAACAAATGAGGGAAAAATCCATGGAAGGCTCCAGCTCGCCCATTTGTCTGGCAGGTGATAGTGTGACACTACAAGATTTTGGGATTAGTGCACACCGTTCATGCTATGGTAGACATTTCTAATTTTGGTCTTCGTTCTCCATCAACTAAAAGAATTGAAATAAAAACTTTACAAAAACAGGGTTTACAATAAAATGTAATCCCTCCATTCATTGGCTATGCTTGCCTACCAGTCAATCCCACAATCAGCTCATGAAGTGCTTTTGCCTTAGGGCCTGGGGCACTGCATGGGCTGCAGGAATGATAGCTACGCCCCTGGCAGGGCCGGATTTAATACTGGTTCCACCTGGTGTGACAATCTTTGTTGACACCACCCCCAAAAAGAGCTGATTCCCTCAGGACCACCATTCAACAGTGCCCCTCATCTCTCCATAGACCCTCTCCCATATGTATTTTTTTTTATAGTGCTACTCATCCCAATGTAGGGTGTCACAAGAGCTTTACATCACACATATATTCAGACACAATGCCTCATATAAGTGTGCAAGTCAATATATATAAAATGTTACTTAAGACAATGAGGGCTGCATGGTGTAGGCATGACATATGGGAAGCTGAAATTCTGCCGCAGGAGAGCACCAACTTATACGGCAGAGTTGACTAAATCATGGGGAAAGAAAAGGCTAATTATGTGGCATAATGCATCACATTTTCTGATAGTATTACTTAACTATTTTTTTATTTTAATACATAGTAATACATAGTAATACAGTCTGGGCAAATATGTCACCTCATTACTACCAGTTCAACAACAAAATACAGAAATAAGCAACTGAAAGATGACCAGTTGAACTTTGTGAACTGCGTGCGAGCACATTGGCTGTTTTTTAGTAACTTTTGATCCATTTGAGCTAGAAACAAAATTATTTTTTGTTAAATTCTACAGATTATGAGACAGATGACGGATTATGTGTCAAATTGCGCAAATCAATAATCATGCTAAAAAAGCTGTGGCCGTAAAAGAACATAATTCCAGTGGCCCTGAATAAGAGAGTTTGGAGTGGAGAAATACAAACTATAGGGTCTATTGCAATGGTGGGCGGGCAAAGTCCGCCCCCCACCGAAACGGCCAAAGGGACCACCCGCCATAGGTGCAGCCATCCCGCCTTTGGCATTAGGATGCGCCTGCCACACTGGCGGGCGCATCCTGCATTTTTTACATTGCGGTGGGCGGTGCTGCAAGCAGCACCCGCCGCAAGGTAAAACATGCATGTTTTGCATTTGAATGCACAACTTGACAGGCACCGCACGGTGCCTGCCACCTTGTGCATGCAGATGCTGGGGGGTACCATAGATACAAAGTGTGAGACCGGCCTCGTGGCGTGGGCCCTCCCGACCAGCAAGCTACCCTGCAACCACGCCGAACCTCGATGTCACAGACTCCAGCCCCCGTGGCCCAACATCCCGAGGGCCGGCCAGATCCCCAACACGCATGCCCGGCCGAGGGAGAGCGAAACCCCCCAAACCAGACCGAGAGGCGCCGATCCTGTCACACCTCTGGTCTCTTCCCCGAGGGAGGTTTCGATCGACCACCAGGCTCCCGGGGAGCAGGCGCCTCGCCTGCTGGGTGTCTGGAGTCCCTCCCGGACCCACCTGAACAGATCAAAGGGCCGAGCGACAGGAAACCCGGACACACCGCCCCCAGGCACCAGACCCCTCTCCGCGAGGACTCCGGACTTCAAAGAGGAGGGGAAGTATAACAAGGGGTGCTGGAGGGACGGGAGGCAGAGAAGACCTGGACTGACGAGAGCCTGCTGACCTGGTCGCGGCTCGATCGCTCCCCGAACCAAGGAACCCTGAACCAGCTGAGCCCTGCTGACGCTGTCGCGGCTCCCCAAACTCTGAACCATCTGAGCCCTGCTGACGCTGTCGCGGCTCCCCGAACTCTGAACCATCTGAGCCCTGCTGACGCTGTCGCGGCTCCCCGAACTCTGAACCATCTGAGCCCTGCTGACGCTGTCGCGGCTCCTGAACTCTGAACCATCTGAGCCCTGCTGACGCTGTTGCGGCTCCCCGAACCACGAACCTCCGGTGCCTGCTTAGTGACTCGCGGCCCGCTCCTCCAAGAGAATCGGCAGAGATTGCCGAGAGAAGCAACATCCCCTCAGCTCGAGGATTGAGAGCTGTGCGCCGGATACTCCGCAGAGACACTGATTCAAAGACTGTCCCGATACCCCCTACCCCTCATCACGAGATCGCTGCCGCTTGTGGCCCTAATACTGCACCTGCCTTCCGGATCATAAAGATCCCTGACAATTAATGATAAAGTCTATTGTCTCACAAAGAATTCCTGTGTGGTGTCCCTCTGTCCGAAAAGAGTACGTGCAGTGCGGGCGATCCTAGGTACGAGACCCTTCCAGGAAGGGCCTCCCCGCTCTTGCTCGGCCTAACTCTGGGAAAGGTGGGCCTCCGGGTGGTCAGGAAAGTATTCTGCAGCCTCTCCGGGGAACGCTTTCCAACATTTGGTAGCAGGCGACGGGATCCGAGCCAACACCTAGACATCGTGCAGTGGACGGCTAACGCACTACCAGGAAGAAATGGAAGGAGAAACCTCCCTAGGTGCTGCAGGCACCAACCCGAGCACGACATTCCAAGAGGACCAGCTGGAATCTTATACGCACCGAGAACTGAAACAATTTTGCAAAGACCTCGGAATCGCTACCACCGGACTAAGCACGAAAGAAGACTTCCAGGGAGCATTAAAAACCTGGGTCGAGGTGGGAACTCCCCGAACACAAACAGAAGGAGAGCTGCCTAACGAACCACGAAGCATCCCGGGGAGGAACGGCGCCCCCGAGGGGGGCCTATCCCCCGAGGAACTAGCGGACCGAGAAAGAGGTCGCAACCACGAACTAGAACTAGCAAAATTAAAAATCGAAGGAGAACTAAAACTGGCCGAAAAGAAGCTGGCGGTAGAACAGTTACGACTACAAGGAGAACTTGAAGAAAAGAAACGACAAAGAGAACACGAAGAAAGAAAACTCCAACTGGAGCACGAATGTGGCCTAAAAGAGATCGAGCTCAAGGCTAAGAATGCGGAGGCCAGACCCTCGGAAACCCAACCCCTCTCCTCCACCGTGGAACCAAAGGTCCACATCCCCAAAGATGTGGTGAAGGAATACTATAAGAACGACGACATCCAGCAGTGGTTCAAGGCCTACGAAGTCGCCATGACCTCCCACCGAGTCCCGCAGAAAGACTGGGGGCTGGGCTGTGGGGCCGGTTCCTGAGCGAGGGGAGAGATACCCTGCTGGACCTGCCCTCCACGGTGATGAACTCCTACAGTCACATGAAAGAGGCCCTAGTAGCCAGATATGGGCTCACCCCTGAAATGTACCGACAACGGTTTAGAGACTGCAAGAAGATACCCGGTACCACCTGGGTGGAGTACGTGAACTTTTACAACCGGGCCTTGGACGGGTGGATCAAGGGCAGCAAGGTCTCCACCTTTGAGGAGCTGTTCGACCTAATCGCCTGGGAACACTTGTCCGCTAATTGCTTTGTAGAACTGCGCCAGCACCTCCTGGACAGCAAACTCACAGACCCTCGAAAACTGGCCGTCGAAGCCGACCGGTGGCTAAACACCCGGGCCTCCCGGGGTCCCGTGGGAGACTACGGTCACCACAGTCAGGGACCCCCCCGCCAGAGGGGCGGAGGGAATCAAGGCCAGCCAAGGGAACACCCGGGGGGATCCCCGCTCAGCCCCCCCAGAGGACAACCTCCGCCCTTTCCAGCTCCACCTCCGGCCAGCTCCGGGCCACCGAGGAGGCCGGGGCCCCGAGTGAGGATCACCTGTTTCCGCTGCCAACAGACCGGACACTACGCCAGCGACCCTCAATGTCCCAAAGAACCGCCACAACCACCCCGCCGGCTCGGCAAATGGCCTCCGTAGCCCTGGGGGAAGAGATGGAAGACTCCGAAGAATGGGAACCCGCCGCCATGGCCTTGGTCTCCCTCGGGGACCGGGAGATGGTCCCCGGAACGTCCCTACCAGCCAACACGAAGAAGTACCGACAGCAGGTGACGGTCAACGGTCACCGCGTCGAGGGCCTCCGGGACACAGGGGCAAGTGTCACGGCGGTCCATTGTCACCTGGTCTCCGAAGACCAGATCCTGCCCGGCGCCTTTTGTCCCATCATATCATCAGACAATTCCGAGAGCCTCTGCCGGATGGCCCTAGTTCCCTTCGAATGGGGGGGAGTCACTGGCAAGTTAAAAGTGGCGGTCCGAACCTCCCAGCCCGTGGACTGCCTCCTGGGCAACGACCTTGAGAATTCCCTGTGGGGACAAGTGGAACGAAGAGCCCATCTCGAGATGATGGGCCTACCCGAATGGGTATGCGCCACCACACGCTCGATGACTCTCAGAGTACCTTCCTCCGAGGGGGGGGAGGCCCTGCCACGGAGCACCGCCACCATCCCCGAGGTCCCGGATGCGCCACCCGAGGCCAACGACCCCCTTCCGGACGAAGCGACCATTCCCGACGAGGGGTCCGTGCCTTCCGACCCCGAACCCATGACTGAGCTCGGGGACCTGCCGGAATTGGCCCAGTGGCGCAGCGAAGGAGGTCCCTCCCGAGAAGAATTCTGTCAAGAACAATCCACCTGCTATTCCCTCATTGGACCCCGGCAACAGGCCGAGGCCCAAGCAGCAGGCGACCGGACCGGCACCCACTGGGTATACTGGGAAAACGGCCTCCTGTACAGCGAACAGAAGTCGGCCGAATTGGGATCGGCCCGAGTACTGGTGGTACCCCTGCGCTTCCGAAGTCTCCTCCTGGGCCTGGCCCATGATGTACCCCTGGCCGGACACTTAGGCAAAGATAAGACCTACCAGCGACTCGTCACCCACTTCTATTGGCCCAAGATGCGAGCGAATGTGGAGGCCCACTGCAAGTCCTGCCTCACGTGCCAGGCCAGCGGGAAGAGTGGGGGGAATCGCAAGGCTCCACTACAGCCCTTCCCCGTCGTCAGTACTCCTTTTGAGCGGGCAGGCATCGACATCGTGGGACCGCTGGACCCCAAGACCGCCCAGGGCCACCGGTTCATCCTCATCCTAGTGGACCATGCCACCCGCTACCCCGAAGCCATCCCCCTCCGCACCGTGACGGCCCCCGTGGTGGGCCGGGCCTTGATGTGGATCTTCTCCCGCGTGGGGTTCCCCCGCGAAGTCGTGAGTGATCGGGGTACGAACTTTATCTCCCGATACATGAGGTCCCTCTGGCAGCAGTGCGGAGTATCGTACAAGTTCACCACCCCGTACCACCCCCAGGGGAATGGCCTAGTCGAGCGCTTTAACAGGACACTGAAAGGAATGATCATGGGCCTCGAAGAACCCCTACGCCGGAGGTGGGACGTCCTCCTCCCCTGCCTCCTGTTCGCCTACCGGGAGGTTCCACAAAAATCCCTGGGGTTTAGCCCATTCGAACTGCTATATGGACACCCCGTCCGGGGACCCTTGAGCCTGGTCAAGGAGGGTTGGGAAATGACTCCCCGGGGGACCCCTCCGGATGTGTTCCGATACATCTTGGCCCTCCGCAACCAGACACGGAAATTCCGAGAACTCGCAGAGGCGAACCTTGAAGCTAGCCAAGAAGAGATGAAGCGCTGGTATGACCAGAATGCTACGCTGGTCGAGTTTCAGCCGGGCCAACAAGTCTGGGTCATGGCCCCGGTGAAACCCTGCGCCCTCCAAGATAAATGGACTGGACCCTTCGAGGTGATTGAGCGGAAGAGCCAAGTCACCTATCTCGTCGATGTGCAGTCTCCGCGGAACCCCCTCCGGGTCCTCCACGTGAACCGCCTCAAACCCCACTTTGTAAGGACAGAGTTGAGTTTACTCCTGGCCACCGACGATGGGGCCGAAGAAGACACCGAGCCCCTTCCCGACCCCCTGGGGGCGAAAGAGACCGATGGTTCCGTGGAGGGGGTGAGACTATCAACCGCCCTCACAGCCCCACAGTCCGACGACTGCCGCCAGCTACTAAGGCAATTCGCAGACCTCTTCTCCCTGATCCCTGGGGTCACCAACTGGTGTGTCCACAACGTGAACACCGGCGACAGTCCGCCAGTGAGACACCGGGCCTACCGGGTCCCTGATCGGGTCCGAACCTGCATCCAGACCGAGGTAGCGAAGATGCTGGCTCTCGGGGTGATTGAACCCTCCGACAGCCCCTGGGCCAGCCCGGTAGTCCTGGTCCCGAAAGCAGCGGCCCCTGGTGTGGCCCCCGAGCTGAGATTCTGTGTGGACTACCGAGGACTCAATGCGGTCACCCGAGCGGACGCTCACCCTATCCCCCGCGCAGACAAGCTCATTGACCGCCTCGGGGCCGCTCGCTACCTCAGCACCTTCGACCTAACTTGTGGATACTGGCAGATTGCCCTCACCGAGGGAGCCAAGGAGCGCTCCGCCTTCTCCACCCCGGATGGGCACTACCGCTTTAGGGTGATGCCGTTTGGAATGAAAAATGCCCCGGCCACCTTTCAGCGGCTGGTGAACAGGGTCCTGTCCGGACTAGAGGGGTTCAGCGCAGCATACCTCGACGATATAGCGGTATTCAGCTCCCAATGGACCGAGCACCTCCAGCACCTCCGACAAGTCCTGCTGGCTCTGCGCCGGGCCGGCCTCACCCTCAAAGCCAGCAAATGTCATATTGGGCACGGCTCCGTAACCTATCTGGGGCACCAGGTGGGAAGTGGACAGGTCGCCCCCCTCCAGCCAAAGATCAACGCCATCTTGTCCTGGGAACCCCCCACGACCCAAACAGAAGTCCAGGCCTTCCTGGGCCTCACCGGTTACTACCGGAGGTTTATTAAGAACTATGGCAGCATCGCAGGCCCCCTCACAGAGCTAACCTCCAAAAGACACCCCAAGAAAGTACAATGGACTCCCCCCTGCCAGAAAGCGTTCGACGCCCTAAAAGCAGCTATGTGTACGGCTCCGGTGCTTAAAGCCCCTGACTACGCCCAGGAGTTTGTGGTCCAGACGGACGCCTCGGAACACGGCATCGGGGCAGTCCTCTCACAGTTCGACGACAAGGGCATAGATCAGCCCATAGCCTTCATCAGCCGAAGGTTGCTGCCCCGAGAACAGCGGTGGAGCACAATTGAAAGAGAGACCTTCGCAGTAGTCTGGGCCCTCAAAAAGCTACGGCCCTACCTGTTCGGAACACACTTCCGAGTACAAACAGATCACCGACCCCTGCGGTGGTTGATGCAGATGCGAGGGGAAAAGCCCAAGTTGCTACGCTGGTCCATCTCCCTCCAAGGGATGGATTTTACTGTGGAACATCGCCCCGGGACGGACCACGCCAACGCGGACGGTCTGTCCCGATTCTTCCGCTCCAGCGAGGAGAACCCCCAAGTGGATGGGTAGTTCTCCCCGCCTTTCAGCTGGGGGGGGCACGTGTGAGACCGGCCTCGTGGCGTGGGCCCTCCCGACCAGCAAGCTACCCTGCAACCACGCCGAACCTCGATGTCACAGACTCCGGCCCCCGTGGCCCAACATCCCGAGGGCCGGCCAGATCCCCAACACGCATGCCCGGCCGAGGGAGAGCGAAACCCCCCAAACCAGACCGAGAGGCGCCGATCCTGTCACACCTCTGGTCTCTTCCCCGAGGGAGGTTTCGATCGACCACCAGGCTCCCGGGGAGCAGGCGCCTCGCCTGCTGGGTGTCTGGAGTCCCTCCCGGACCCACCTGAACAGATCAAAGGGCCGAGCGACAGGAAACCCCGACGCACCGCCCCCAGGCACCAGACCCCTCTCCGCGAGGACTCCGGACTTCAAAGAGGAGGGGAAGTATAACAAGGGGTGCTGGAGGGACGGGAGGCAGAGAAGACCTGGACTGACGAGAGCCTGCTGACCTGGTCGCGGCTCGATCGCTCTCCGAACCAAGGAACCCTGAACCAGCTGAGCCCTGCTGACGCTGTCGCGGCTTCCCAAACTCTGAACCATCTGAGCCCTGCTGACGCTGTCGCGGCTCCCCGAACTCTGAACCATCTGAGCCCTGCTGACGCTGTCACGGCTCCCCGAACTCTGAACCATCTGAGCCCTGCTGACGCTGTCGCGGCTCCCGTACTCTGAACCATCTGAGCCCTGCTGACGCTGTCGCGGCTCCCCGAACCACGAACCTCCG
The DNA here is from genome assembly GCF_964204655.1 of Triturus cristatus. Taxonomy (NCBI): domain Eukaryota; kingdom Metazoa; phylum Chordata; class Amphibia; order Caudata; family Salamandridae; genus Triturus; species Triturus cristatus. Next base: position 248,918,400 of record NC_140585.1, read on the forward strand.
GTGCCTGCTGAGTGACTCGCAGCCCGCTCCTCCAAGAGAATCGGCAGAGATTGCCGAGAGAAGCAACATCCCCTCAGCTCGAGGATTGAGAGCTGTGCGCCGGATACTCCGCAGAGACACTGATTCAAAGACTGTCCCGATACCCCCTACCCCTCATCACGAGATCGCTGCCGCTTGTGGCCCTAATTCTGCACCTGCCTTCCGGATCATAAAGATCCCTGACAATTAATGATAAAGTCTATTGTTTCACAAAGAATTCCTGTGTGGTGTCCCTCTGTCCGAAAAGAGTACGTGCAGCGCGGGCGATCCTACATTATACCTGCGTCAGATATAATAAGTGCAGGGTGGACGTTCCCCCACAATAAAACCTCATAGAAGTGGCATAGTGACATCTATCAGATTTTACTTCGCCAGTTCTAGGACGGCACTGCATCAAAGCCTTACGCCTTCCTCACAGCAGGCGTAAGGGTAAGGCTTGCCCCATGTGATAGGACACATTGCTGGAGTTGCGTCTGTTTTCAGACACACACCGGTAATGCGTCACTTTTGTGCCTAAAGATACGTCAGGATTCCTGAAGTATCTGTCAATCCTTGCGACATGGAGCGCCGTACAGTATATATGGCGCATCCAAGGTGTTGCAAGGAGGGCTCACTGAAAAGTGTTGCATTGCTGGTTTCCGCAGGGATGCAACACTGTTCATAAATGAGACTATACTTTAGAATGGGCCGAAGACAGAATGGCAATGGACCAGTTAACAGTCATTGCAAGGTTCGGGTGTGGCTTGCTGAATCCTCAGTTCAAAGAAGTGCGAGCTGGCTTGTATAATATATGGACGGGTGATCACCCTAACCCCAAGTGAAACTACCTAATTTGCTGGGTGTCAATGTGTGGAAGATACACATGTGGAGAAGTGTGGCTCAATGATTAGAGCGGCAGACCCTGATGCAGAGGTCTATCCCGGGACCAGGGTTCAATTCCCCGCCTCGGCGGGTCTTGGGCTCAAAAACTCCACGGACCTGATAATTCTTGCCTCGGTGCCTATTCCAATCATGGAGTCCCACTCTGCAACTCTGGGCAATAGCTTGCTTAATCTCCACAACGGCCCCCACAATGCTGAGGATGCCTGGCCTCCACCTTGGGGGTGCCCAGGAGTGGACACCTCACAGGGAAAGCCAGGATGGGTTCCAAAGCGGTATGAGGAAAGGTGTCAAATACTCTTGCTGGATATAATGGATTCAATTTTCTCCCTGTGATGAGAATAAATAGAACATGACCATGTACGACCATTAGCGATCACTATCTAGTATATCCACTGAGAAATCATGAAATATTTGCAAATTGTAGTCTTTAAACATCAACTAAGAGTCAGCTCTAATGTTATGCATACGTTCTTCTTTGATGGTGACAATGTGAAATTGTGTCAATAGGTCAGGAGCAGACAGAGTCTAATCCTGGGCCGTCCATTGCTGTTCTGTGTGTTCAGTATAGTTGACTTGGAGTAGGTGTATTCAAGTCAAGGATGACCTGGAACAGTTCCTTGTGCACTACACTCATTTATACCATCCTGTTCTATTATTCATAGTAGGTTATTCATTTACTTTTCCATAAGGAGTCTGTTGTGCTTCCAAAAAGGATAATCAAGTTTCTAGGTGTGTTGCAACAGGCATAATGGGACCAGACTTTGTGAAAACCTCTACTCTAGGCATCGACTGCCTTCTTAATCTCTGCAGGCCTCTCCTATCGTCTTCGCTCATCTGTACAGTCTCCTCTTTAAGTTGCTTGTAACAATTACTATCCCACCCTTGGTAGCCACATAAACCATCATTTAATTTTGTGTATCATTAATCATTTTGTGATGAACCCTAAAAACGTTAAAACTGAAATAACAAATCGAAAATCCATGTTTTTGATTAAAATATTTTTTTTAAATGAATTATCATTAAAAATTGTGTTTTCTGGAGGATCAGTAACCATGAACTCCATGATCCTTGACTCATCTTTTCCCTCAACTCCACCGATCTCTGCTGACCCTCATAGTATTTAGTTTTCTTTACTTTCCAATGTGATATCGCTCCTCTCCTTTGTTATTTGAAAATCATTGATTTTTGTTGCTTACATCGTGCACACAAAGGTTAATATGGTGCATAACTCAGTACTTGACTTCAGCCTGCTGCACTGCCCAAATTTTACATCTTTTGTTTGGCCGCTGAGGTCTAATATAGGCAGCGTTTGAAGCAATTTAGCATTGAATGTTGCTTTTCACCTATGCCTCAGGAATGCTGGAACCAGGCCAGCACAATTTAGAAAATGATCCTTCTCAATCCCAATGCATCTGCACACAATTGGGGAATTTATCAACACTTTAATCTGGGTTTGAGTCACAAATGTCACAAAAACTAGAGCAAAATGTTGTGTTGGGATTTCCTTTCCAACACAAATCTTGATTTGAAATGGTGTGTTCCATTGGCGGGCATTCCCTTGTAAACACCCTCGGGTTTTGACACAAATCCCTATCTACTAAGATTGGAAGATAGAGATTAGCACCAGAAATCTACGCCACCTGGAGGCAGGCGGAAGGATTGCGAAAAGTTTTCTTAAAACTTTTCACACTTTGCATGTGTGCTGCACTGTACAGCACACTTCCAATGCAGGGAAAAAGCATTGTTTTTGCTTTTTGTTGTTTTCAATTAAGTTATGTATTTCAGGTCTGGTGCAGTCACAGCATTTATCATGGAGCAAAAAAAATATGCATAGGAGTTTTCAGTTAGCCCAATTAGCCATTGATTTGTATGAGTCAGTTCCTTTCAGTCATTGGTTGATTTAAATGTTATTCAATTTAGTAAAATTTTGGTTCAAATCAGAAAAGTATTTCTTCCTCGCTCTTGGATTGCGTTGCTGCTATGGGTTTTGTGCTTTAATTTAAACTTATGCAAAGCATGAGGTGCTTGGTTCTCAGGAGCAGCAGCAGCCAACAGAGACTATAAACTTCAGTAGCATCTGGCAGGGAATGAGGGTGGAGTGGTATGGGGGAGTGGGTAGGCAGGGGGACAAGATAAAAAAGTAAAAATACCACTTACCTTTTCTGCCAGCTGCAACTCTCCTCCGCTTATTCGGCGAGTTCCGGAACCAGGAATCACCCAGGCTCCCCATAGTCAATCACAGCGCTGCAATGCAGCATTGTGATTGGTCTGAGCACTGTGGATCGGCACTCAGATGGGGACTGGGGGCCTTGGCATGTTCCCCACCAGGCTGTGTAATGCAGCCTGGTGGGGAATATGCAAAGTGTGCAATACTGTTTGGCCAGCCCGAGATGGCCGGCCAAACCATCATGCACACTTGTGTAAACCACTCCTCCCCCTGTGTCACCAGCCCCGCCACCCTAGCCAAGTCCCAAACCTGTGAAAAATAAAATGATAATAACCATGTTAATGTCATTTAATTTTTCCTGCTCAAAGAGCAGTGGGGCAACGCTCCTCCGCCTTAGCCTGATTAGCTTTATCACAGAAGCCACCTGAAAATAAGACTTGCCGCTCTAAAAGCAACACATATTGAGTGATAAATAAATACTTATTCGAGGCTTGATTTAAATAAGTATGTCAATACAGTATAATATTTGTCAATCATAATTGGGCATGCCAGCGAATTATTAGTGCAAGTTGAACCAGAGCTGAGCCAAGAGTTTGGCTGGGCTCTAAGAATCCATTCACAACCCAAGCCATGAAAACAGTTGGCATGTATAGCATGCAACACACAATGTAAACATATGACAATCTCTTCAAAATTCAAAAACGTTGTACTTCTTTAGCAAGTGGAAGCATTTCACCTTAGTACATTAGATTATATAGATGTATAGACAGCCATTTATTAAAAGTGATTACGTTTTTAAACACAATCTATGGAACATTAATGGCTTACCGTGTGAACAATGTCATTAGTGAACTACGACTCAAGCCAGTAGACATGTAAACCCCAACTGTAGCCTAGATTTTTATTATAGATGGAGCAAAACTATAGTCTATTAAAATCAAACATAAGAGGCGCTTGTACAGCGCACATCCTGAACTCAGGTTTTTAAAGGTGCACTCATATCTGATAAAGAATAAGGGGGCTCTGTGCTATTAAATGCTTGCTTTTGATCACACAATTTTGACAAGCAGGGAAGCCGGTATTGATTCCAGGCTATCTGGTTTCACATTTTGAAATTCATCCATAAGATCTATCTCTCTCTCTCTCTCTCTTTCTCCTGTTTGACATCAAAGGTCACAGTTTTGTCTTTAATTCTTGACGCTCAACAAGAAAAACCGACGCAGACATAGCTGACCCCACCCAAAGCTGACCTCCCAGACCCAATTACTAAGCCACAAATGCATTCATTTGGAGGGTGTCACACAACAAACACCCTCCCAGAATCTATGCTCTTGATTTAAAGATTTATGTTACAGGCCTCTCCATTAAAGGTATGCAGACATTCACCATCTTTGTGGACAGACTGGTAGATTCACTGATGTTAAACGCATCAAAAAGCACTGCTCATGGCTGCCTCTCCACTTCTCGTTTGTTTACTATCAACTAACACTGTGGGGTCGATTCCGATCCTGGAAAAAGGCTGTACGAATCGTTGTACGGAGCGTTTTCTCTGTACGACTCGTACCCGGTAAACTTTTCTTACAACCAAGGAAGTACGATTCGTACAGAAAGCCTTTTCCCGTACGAATTGTACAAAAGACCGTACGGGTTAAAAAAAACAACGATTCTGACCCGGAACAGCTTGTACGCGACGTCCGGACATATTTAAGCAGTGGTGTCCGGCCCAGCAAGTACGATTCGTCCCTACGGCACTCCGTACGGCTCTTTTCTTACGGGAGCCAAACACAGCCGGAAAAGCAGAGTCCTACGCGAACCGCTATGCAACGGAGCCCCGGTACGCGACGTACACGCCACGAACCCCATCGTACATGTCATCCCGGTCCTCTTAGCCTACGACCTGGTGCACTGGACCTGACGCGCACGCCTCAGAAGGTGAGAACAACAGCCAGGGGCCAGGGTGGGGGTGAGGGGCAGAAAACATACCCCATACCCAAATACAAACCTATAATATAGAGCCCATACATTACCACCAGGTTATGGTCACTTGGGAGGGCGTGTCCAGCAACCCCTGCGTACCGCAACAACGGAAGTGTACGTGTACGGTGCGTTGCACACGTACCCCTACGGCACCAGTAGAATAGTGATACGGACCGTAGACACGCAATGAATGCGTGGGTACGGTGCGTTTCACACGTACCCCTACGGCACCAGTAGAATAGTGATACGGACCGTACACACGCAATCAATGCGTGGGTACGGTGCGTTTCACACGTACTCCTACGGCACCAGTAGAATAGTGATATGGACCGTACACATGCAATGAATGTGGGGGTAGGGTGTATTTCACCCGTACCCGTACGGCACCAGTACAATATTGATACGAGCCGTACACACGCAATGAATGCGGGGGTACGGTGCGTTTCACACGTACCCGTAGGGCACCAGTACATTTGGGATACGAGGCATACACACGCCACGAATGTGGGGTTACGGTCTGGCCCTGCATGTTACCTTCATATTGGTGTGTGTGTAGGTCCAGGCCAGCAGTGCACTGCTCCAAGGGGGTGGGTGGGTGGGTGCAGAGGATTCCCAGCAGTGGCCAGCCATATGGGGGTGGCTGCAGATCAATACCAGCAGTGTCCAGACATGTAGGGGTGGCTGTAAAGGACTCCCAGCAGTGGTCAGCCATATAGGGGTGACTGTAGATGAATACCCGCAGTGTCCAGCCATATGGGGGTGGCTGCAGATGAATACCAGCAGTGAACAAACATATAGGGGTGGGTGCAGATGAATACCAGCAGTGTCCAGACATATGGGGTGGGTGCAGAGGACTCCCAGCAGTGGACAGAGACATGGGGGTGAGTGCATATGACTACCAGCAGTGGCCTGCAATATGAGGGGTGGGTGCAGAGGACTCCCAGTAGTGGACAGAGATATGGGGGGGGTGTACATCATTACCAGATGACCACACTTACATGGTGGTATGTACGCTTTCCTAACTTTGGACTATGATGATAGTGCTATAACAACACATCACTGACAGCAGTGTCCCACTCCCAGGAGGATGGATGTCTTTCACCCACTGCATGACACACCACATGTGGGTGTGAGGACAAATAACACATGCATACCCACCCATGGCGGATGCAGCACAATACACACCATGATATCATGCCACAAGACTGTATAGTCATATAACTGCCTACAAAACTAAGATAGCCAAAGGGAAAACACACGCACATCCCAGGACTGATAGGAATGTCCAGGTGCTGGTCCAGCCACCAAGATGTTGTCTCTCATGGAAGGAATAGGGTGGAATTCCCCTAGATACAATGCCCACAATTGTGAGTCAGGTGCCCAAATACCCTGCATAACAAGTACCATTTGTGTGGTAGGCTGTGATTACACACACATGCATAGTGCTGAAAAGGGTGAATTTGTCCCTGAAGGCATTTTGACATACTCAAAACACAAGTACATTGACTAGCAAGGATGGCACAGACGATTCAGCAGGAGACATCGGTGAGCAGGCATGGCCATTGTTGAAGGGATCCGTCACCAACAAAGGAAATGTTGACACAGGTCAGCACAACAATTGTGCAACTGTTTGCAGGGAAGATGTCAGGTGCCACAGAGGAAGGAACAGTCCTTGGGACAATGTCTCAAAACAAAATGAACACACACTACCAATGATTCTTTGCAGAGACATTATGATGGCACACAGATACCATGGTCCACCTCATGACCATCATACAAAAACATTTCTCAGAACCGAAACAAATTACCAGAACACCAACTCCAGGAGCCTCATCACCAACATCAAGTCCCTGAAATGCAATAGTGTTGAAAGTAAAAATAAAGGCTATATTAAGCACAAAAAAAAAATCAAAAAATAGACTATTTACACAGGCCAATGGCCAGTCCATATGTAAAGTCCAAGGGGGGACGTAGGGGACCGTGTCTACCCCTAGCTTGCCTGCACAAATGAACCTCCAAGTTCGTCGGACGGGGGTGGGGCATCATCTGTGGCAGTACCAGGCACCGCAGGGACAGGAGGGGGAAGGGTAGGTGTGGTGGGTGCAGGGGTGGACGTCTCCACCACAGGGGGTGGGGCAGCGTCGAAGGTGGAGGCGAGCTCGGCGCTGCACACCGCTGCTAGTACGTCCATCCGAACCCCTGCACCTGAGGATTCCCCAGGGTCAAGGGAGGGTGTGGTGGGCAAGGGATGGGGTGCAGTGCTCCTGGGGGAGGGGGATGACATGGTGGGGGACTCAATTCCCAAGGTCCAGCTCAGCCAGAAAGAGCTGCTTGGGTGAGCGTTTGGCAGGGGAGCCAAGGGGAGTGGTTTTGGAGGGACAGGGTTGTGAGGACTGCGGACTGCGACTGTGGCTGCGTGTATGTTGTCTGTCCCCAGACCCTGTGGGTGTGCCTACATCCCCCTGAGTGTGCGTGCCAGGAGGTGTGCGCTTCGCCTTACTTGGGGGTGTGCTGCCTGTGTCTGGTGGGGTGCGTGCTCATGACTGTCTGGGTGTGCGTTGGACAGGTATGGGAGAGGGAAGTGTGGATGGGTCCGGGGTAGGGGGTGGGACGGAGCGCTGCAGGAGAGTAACTGCTGTCGTCAGGGAAGAGTCCATGGACTGCAGAATCTTGCGTTGATCACACATCGTTGCTGACATGCCCTCCATGAACGACACCATCTTTGTGAGCAGTTTAGTGTGGCCATGGAGGACATTCAGCCCCGATGCCTGCCCAACCTGAAACTGCCGCAGTATGTCCACAGACTCTTCACTGAGGGCAGCCGGGGTGACAGGGGCAGGGGGTGCAGTGCCTGGGCCGAAGGAGACATGGTGGGCCTCTGCATGGACAGAAGGGACGGGAGCAACTGGGAGGGCGGAGATGGTAACGGAGGAGGCGGGGACAGATGTGGGGATGCTGCCATGTGGTGTAGCAGCCTCCGCCTCCTCGAGGAAGTCAGCGTTGGACCCGTCGGTGTCGTAGGTGTATCGCTTCCAGACAGGTCCTCGGACTGACTCCCCTCGCCCTCCGTGCCACTGGCTCCCTCGGACTCGCCAGCAATGGTGGCACTGTCACTGGGTCCCTCCTCCAGGTCCGTGCAGGTGTCTCCTTCTGTTTTGGATGATGATGCTGTGGGCAAGGAGAAGAAACAGAAATGCATCAGTCACCTGTATACATCTGACACATGAGCACAAAAACAATAGGTCACAGTGCATATCAGGCAATGCATCATGAGTAACAGCTAGATTACTCCACACATATGTAAGCCCTGTACTGCCCAGTTGGTAGACCCACTATGCCACTAGGACACAAGGAAAAAAAGAACACACCAGGCCACAACTTGAATGAGAAATACACTGAGAAGCTAGTGTCTGTGAACAGGTGAGCACAGCAATACAATGAAGTCATACCACCTCTTGTTTACCCTGAAAGAAACAGTAGTGGTGCACCCAAGGTAAACTAACACACCTCACTACTCAAGGTGTCACCACACTCAGAGACCTGTAAATACTTTGGAACACAAAACAAAAATATTTTTTACCTTGGGACTCACAATACTTTACACAATCGACATGTATTAAATGTGTCAATTCGCCATTTCGTGAAAAGAACACTCATGTGCCTGCATGAAAGATGTCTCCCAAGGAAGTGCACACAAAACTACATTTACACTGTCATTGAAGAAGCTGGCACCTTTTTCAAAGAAGCCACTGTTAGAAATAAATGGTGTTGCAGAATGTACATGTTGGACAGGCCACCCGAAGGGCTGGCTCCCTCCCCGCATAACAGGGCCCCAGCCCAGGCCCACCAGGCGTGACCCACGAGAATCACCCGCAACCCGTCTCCCGACGGAATTCCTGCCCTCGGACCTCCATGTATCACGGACCCAAGCCACCACCGGCTCCCCCGGCCGGGTCAAGCCGCCATCTTGGGCCCTGCGCCACGAGGCCGCGTGGCCTTCATCCGACCCTAACCCTGGGCCTGGCCGGCCCCGACATCCCGGCACCACCCTCCACCCAGGAGGTGAGCGGACCACTTGGCAGGTCAATGAGAGAACGAAGCGCCAAGGACTCTCCCCCGCCAGGTGCCGATCGCCTCCAGCTCCCCCAGGCGCTGGCTCCACCCCCTGCTGGGTGTCTGGACACCTTCATCCCGGACCCTCCGACCTCCAAGTGCGAGGGTCCGGACATCAAAGGGCGCCTGCCCTATAACTGGGGCAGCTCCGGAGCAGGGAGGCAGTTGTATCCTGGAGTCGAGAGACACCGAGAGAACTCAGCCTTGACGGACTACTGGCGCTGCCGTAGCCCTACCGGGCGAACTATCGTCCTGCCTGCTGGCGCTGCCGCGGCCTTCTGCAACATCCAACCTCGTCGGGACCTGCTGGCGCTGCCGCGGACCGTTGTAACGACCACCTTCACCGGGACCTGCTGGCGCTGCCGCGGACCGTACCTCGACCATCTCCACCGGGACCTGCTGGCGCTGCCGCGGACCGTGTATCGACCATCTCCACCGGGACCTGCTGGCGCTGCCGCGGCCCGTACCAGCTAAACCACCAAGCTCGAGGATTGTGAGCTAATCACCATATCATCCGAACTACCAGACTGGTAAACAGACTGTCCCGCTACCCCCTTTTCCTATCTTGAGAGACTTAATCGAGGGGACCCCTGAGTCCAGACCTCCTTGTACCATTTCATCGTACCTTAAGAAGTGTATATAAAGAACGCTAAATCTTATCCTAGTGTGGTATCTGTCTGTGGGGGGGAAGTTATTTGTCTGTACGATCGCTGGAGACGGCTCTCCCCGGAGACCTCTCCTCTTGTCCTCGGCCGACCCTCCCGGTCCGTCTAACATTGGTGGCCAGCGGCGCGATCCGAATCAACGCGTAATCGTACAGAGAGTAGCTCACCCCACGACAAAACCACGATGTCAGCCAAAGATAGCGGTTCCACTGAAAAGTTCCAAATGGATAAGTTGGAAGAATATAGCCACCGCGAACTTAAACAATTCTGCATGGAACTAGGCATTGCTACCACCGGCCTGAGTACCAAAGATGATTTGAAGCACGCCCTTGAGTCGTGGACAGAAACTGGGATCGCCGGACCCTCCGACCAAAACAGTGTCGCACCAGAGGGGAACGCCACGGCCCCCGAGGAGCGGGGAACGGGCCTCTCGCAGGAGGAGATCCAGGAAAGAGAAAGAACCAGACTACACGAATTGGAAATGGCACGACTCAAGATGGACGGTGAACTCAAGTTAGCCGAGCAGAAAATAAATCTAGAGCATCTGCGGCTCCGAGAAGAGCGAGAAGAAAAGCAAAGACAGAGAGAGCTTGAGGAAAAAAAAATAACACTCGAACACGAGCGGAAACTGGCGGAAAAAGAACTTCGGAAACAGAATAAAGAACCGGGGATGCCTGAGCGACCGCACACCCCGGGAGCAACCGAGAAAAAAGTCCACATCCCCAAGGATGTTGTCCGAGAGTATGTTCGAGAAGACGACATACAACAGTGGTTCAAAGCCTACGAGATCGCCATGACCTCCCACCGGATCGACCGGAGTGATTGGGGAGCCGGACTATGGGGGAGGTTCGTCAACGAAGGCCGCGATGCCCTGCTGCAGCTCCCAGATCACCAAATGTCGTCCTACGACCACATGAAGGCTGCCCTCCTCACCCGCTACGGCCTCACACCCGAGATGTACCGCCAGAGGTTCAGAGATTGCACCCGGATCCCGGGTACAACTTGGGTGGAGTACGTCAACTATTTCAGCCGAGCCTTCGAGGGTTGGATCAAGGGGAGCCAGGTAACAACCTACGAACAACTCTTTAACCTTATGGTATGGGAACACCTGTCGAACAACTGTTTCGTCGAGCTCAGGCAGCACCTCCTCGACAGTAAACTGACTGACCCCCGGCAGCTCGCCGCTGAGGCTGATCGATGGGAAAGCACCCGAGTGGGCCGGAGAGGACCACACGAGCAAAACCGAAGCAACCAAGGCCAGCACCGTCCCCGAGGAGGAGGAGGCCAGGGGCGAGGGAGAGACAGCCCCCCGGCAACAACCGTGACCAGCAACCCGCCCCCGACCGGCCGGGGCAACCTCCCGTTGCGTCCTGGGTTCCGAGCCAACGTCACGTGCCACCGATGCCAGCGAGTCGACCACTACGCCAATGACCCGAGCTGCCCGCAGAACCAAACACCCAAGCCCCGCCAGGTGGCTGCCGCCGCCCTGGGGGAAGAACGACTATCAGAGGAACAGGAAGAGTATGAGCCGGCCCAGAAAGAGTGGGAACCGGCCGCCATGGTTCTAGTGTGTCTAGGGGGAAAAGACATGGTCCCGCGGGCTCCCCTACCCGCCAACACCAGGAAATACGGTCAGTGGGTGACCATTAATGGGCATCGGGCCGAGGCCTTACGTGACACAGGCGCCAGTGTGACGGCCGTCCGCTGTCACCTGGTGAAGCCCGAGCAGATCCTGCCGAACATTCTCTGCCCCGTCCGCTCAGCCGACAACTCCGAAAGTCTGTGTCAAATGGCCTGCGTCCCCTTCGAATGGGGAGGGGTCTCCGGCCTGTTGAAGGTGACGGTCCGGGATGATGCCCCCGTGGACTGTCTCCTGGGGAATGACCTTGAGAGTTCCCCGTGGGCCACCGTCGAGAGAAGAGAGCACCTGGGGATGCTGGGCCTCCCGGACTGGGCCTGCGTAACCACCCGGTCCATGGCCGCCCGTGCCGTCCCCCGATCCGAAGAACCGGAATGGCCAGCACCTCCGCCCCTGGTCGCCCCAGTAGAAGACAACGACGAGGCCAACCCCCCGGAACCAACGATCGAAGGGGACACGCAACCCCAGGACTTACCCGGCCTGGCTCAATGGCGTCAAGAAGGGGGGCCCACCCAGGAACAGTTCCGCCAGGAGCAAAAGACCTGCCCCTCCCTCGAGGGACTCCGCCGACAAGCCAGCGCCCAGAGCGCAGGGGACTCCACCGGAACTCATGGGGTCTACTGGGATAACGACCTGCTATACAGCGAACAAAGAATCGCGGAGCTAGGGGCCGGTCGAGTACTAGTGGTACCTCTCCGCTTCAGAGACTTTCTGCTCAACCTGGCCCACGATGTACCCCTGGCTGGACACCTGGGCCAGGACAAAACTTACAGTCGCCTAGTAACCCACTTTTTCTGGCCGAAGAAGAGGAACGACGTCCTGAACCACTGCCGGTCCTGCCCCACGTGCCAAGCCAGCGGGAAGAGTGGCCGTAAGCTGAAAGCCCCTCTACAACCCTTCCCAGTGGTCACTACCCCGTTCGAGAGGGTAGGGATAGACATTGTGGGGCCCCTGGACCCCCGCACGGCGCAAGGACACAGGTTCATCCTAGTACTGGTGGACCACGGCACCCGCTACCCCGAGGCGGTGCCCCTACGAACTGTGACCGCCCCAGTGGTTGGCCGGGCCCTAATAGGGATCTTCTCCCGGGTGGGCTTCCCCCGAGAAGTCGTCAGCGACCGAGGGACGAACTTCATCTCCAAATACATGAAGTCCCTCTGGCAACAGTGCGGGGTCACCTACAGATTCACGACCCCCTATCACCCCCAAGGGAATGGACTAGTGGAGCGATTCAACCGCACTCTCAAGGGGATGATTGGGGGATTGGAAGAGCCCCTCCGTCGCCAGTGGGATGTACTACTCCCGTACCTCCTCTTCGCCTAACGGGAAGTTCCCCAGAAATCCCTCGGTTTTAGCCCTTTCGAACTCCTGTACGGGCACCCTGTGCGGGGGCCCCTCAGCCTAGTCAAAGAAGGTTGGGAGATGGCCCCCCTAAAGACCCCTCCAGACGTCTTCAGGTACCTCCTGGCCCTACGCAACCAGACTCGGCGCTTCAGGGAGATGGCCAAGGCGAACCTCGAGGCCAGCCAGGAAGACATGAAGAGGTGGTATGATCACAATGCCTCCTCCGTCGAGTTCGAACCTGGTCAACAAGTGTGGGTGATGTCCCCCACCGAACCATGTGCCTTGCAAGATAAGTGGACGGGGCCCTTCAAAGTGGTCGAGCGCAAAAGCCCCGTCACTTACCTCATCGACATGGGGACCCCCCGGAACCCCCTTCGGGTCCTCCACACCAACAGACTCAAACCACACTTTGGGCGCTCAGAACTTAGCCTCCTGATGGCTACGGACAGTGGGGCAGAGGAAGACTCCGAACCCCTCCCGGATCTACTGAAGGCTCAGGAGAACGACGGTTCCGTGGATGGGGTCCGGCTCTCCGATGCCCTCACCCCAGAGCAACGCCAGGGCTGCCGGGACCTCCTGCTGCGGTTCGCTACACTGTTCTCCCTCACCCCCGGGGTCACCCCTTGGTGCTTGCACGACGTGGACACCGGGGACAGTCCCCCTATCCGACACCGGGCCTATCGCGTACCAGATCGGGTACGGGCTTGCATACAAGAGGAAGTAGCCAGAATGCTCACGATCGGGGTCATCGAGCCCTCGGACAGTCCCTGGGCCAGCCCGGTTGTATTGGTACCCAAAGCCGCTGCCCCCGGCACCACACCTGAACTGAGATTCTGCGTCGACTACCGGGGCTTAAACGCTGTCACCCGGACCGACGCTCATCCTATCCCCCGGGCGGACGAACTGATCGACCGGCTGGGGGCCGCCCGCTACCTCAGTATCTTCGACCTAACAGCGGGCTACTGGCAGATCGGCCTCACACCCCGGGCTCAGGAACGATCTGCCTTCTCTACCCCTGATGGCCACTACCACTTCAAGGTCATGCCCTTCGGCATGAAGAACGCCCCCGCCACGTTTCAACGTCTTGTGAACCAGGTCTTGGCGGGGCTCGAAGAGTTCAGCGCGGCCTACCTGGACGATATCGCTGTATACAGCCGCCACTGGTCCGACCACCTCCTCCACCTCCAAGAGGTCCTACAGGCCCTCCAGCGGGCCGGCCTCACGATTAAGGCCGGCAAATGCCAAATTGGTCAAGGGTCCGTGACCTACCTTGGGCACCAGGTGGGAAGCGGGCTGGTGGCCCCGCTGCAACTTAAAATTGCTGCCATCCAGTCCTGGCAGCCCCCCGTCACCCAGACCGAGGTCCGAGCCTTCTTGGGGCTCACCGGCTACTACCGGCGGTTCGTGAGGGACTACGGCAGCATTGTGGGGCCCCTCACGGGTCTCACGTCCAAAAACCTACCGAAGCGGATTAACTGGACCCCCGATTGTCAAGCGGCCTTCGAAAAGCTGAAGGCCGCCCTGTGCACCGCCCCTGTACTCCAGGCCCCCGATTACAGTCGGGAATTCGTGGTACAGACAGACGCCTCCGACCACGGCATCGGGGCGGTTCTTTCTCAAGTGAACCCCGAAGGTCATGACCAGCCGGTGGCCTTCATCAGCCGACGTCTCCTGGCCCGAGAACAGCGCTGGAGCACAATCGAGAGGGAGGCCTTCGCAGTGGTGTGGGCCCTCAAAAAACTCCGGCCCTATCTCTTCGGTACCCACTTCCGGGTACAAACCGACCATCGACCCCTGCAGTGGCTGATGCAAATGCGGGGGGAGAACCCAAAACTATTGCGCTGGTCCATCTCCCTGCAGGGAATGGACTTCACCGTGGAGCACCGACCGGGCCCAGACCACGCCAACGCGGATGGCCTGTCACGCTTTTTCCGCCTCGACGAGGAAAGTCCCCAAGGAGATGGGTGACTCTCCCCGCCTTCAGCTGGGGGGGACGCATGTTGGACAGGCCACCCGAAGGGCTGGCTCCCTCCCCGCATAACAGGGCCCCAGCCCAGGCCCACCAGGCGTGACCCACGAGAATCACCCGCACCCCGTCTCCCGACGGAATTCCTGCCCTCGGACCTCCATGTATCACGGACCCAAGCCACCACCGGCTCCCCCGGCCGGGTCAAGCCGCCATCTTGGGCCCTGCGCCACGAGGCCGCGTGGCCTTCATCCGACCCTAACCCTGGGCCTGGCCGGCCCCGACATCCCGGCACCACCCTCCACCCAGGAGGTGAGCGGACCACTTGGCAGGTCAATGAGAGAACGAAGCGCCAAGGACTCTCCCCCGCCAGGTGCCGATCGCCTCCAGCTCCCCCAGGCGCTGGCTCCACCCCCTGCTGGGTGTCTGGACACCTTCATCCCGGACCCTCCGACCTCCAAGTGCGAGGGTCCGGACATCAAAGGGCGCCTGCCCTATAACTGGGGCAGCTCCGGAGCAGGGAGGCAGTTGTATCCTGGAGTCGAGAGACACCGAGAGAACTCAGCCTTGACGGACTACTGGCGCTGCCGTAGCCCTACCGGGCGAACTATCGTCCTGCCTGCTGGCGCTGCCGCGGCCTTCTGCAACATCCAACCTCGTCGGGACCTGCTGGCGCTGCCGCGGACCGTTGTAACGACCACCTTCACCGGGACCTGCTGGCGCTGCCGCGGACCGTACCTCGACCATCTCCACCGGGACCTGCTGGCGCTGCCGCGGACCGTGTATCGACCATCTCCACCGGGACCTGCTGGCGCTGCCGCGGCCCGTACCAGCTAAACCACCAAGCTCGAGGATTGTGAGCTAATCACCATATCATCCGAACTACCAGACTGGTAAACAGACTGTCCCGCTACCCCCTTTTCCTATCTTGAGAGACTTAATCGAGGGGACCCCTGAGTCCAGACCTCCTTGTACCATTTCATCGTACCTTAAGAAGTGTATATAAAGAACGCTAAATCTTATCCTAGTGTGGTATCTGTCTGTGGGGGGGAAGTTATTTGTCTGTACGATCGCTGGAGACGGCTCTCCCCGGAGACCTCTCCTCTTGTCCTCGGCCGACCCTCCCGGTCCGTCTAACATTACATATACATGGGCCCACTGAGGTCTTGATGTCTTGACACTCGTTAGTTTGCATCACCAACAACAAAGGAGTTTCACAAAATCAAGACCACTGTGGGAACATGTATATGGATAATCTGCAACACCATTTAATTCTAACAGTGGCTTCTTTGAAAAGGTACCAGCGTGTTCCATGAAAGTGGAAATGTTGTTTGGTGTGCACTTCCTTGGGAGACATCTTTCATGCAGGCACATTAGTGTTCTATGTAACTGCCTATCGAGGTCAGGGAAGACCACCGCCAGGACACGGATCATGTGGGCGGTTGGGCGTCGGCGCACACGTGGGGGCGAGGAGGGCCGAGCCCCAGCTGGACCCGGGCGATCCGCCAGGTCCAGCACCGGATATCCTGCCACCGTTTTCTGACCTGTGGTAGGCGCCGACTACGACCCCCCGCCGATCTCACGGCCCTGATGATGTCCTGCCAGATCAACATCTTCTCGTAGGCAGTTACCTGTCACGATGACAAAGTGAGACAACATCACTACACCTGCTCCATGTCCCAGAGACACACATTTGAACATCTTTGATATGTTGAACAGGGCATAGGATGCTGACAGGAATTGCATCATTCTCAATGAGAAATTGGCCTGTGTGCAAGTCCCAATGCACTACATGGCATTGGAAGTCAACAAGTGGCATAAGGGGTGCGACACACTCACTGATCATGGCACACACTGTGCAGCACATGCAACAGCAGGCTGATGGACAGCACGTGTCAAGCAGTCACATGTCCCACTCCACTGACGCACCCTCAGCAGACTAGACAGACACACCCAGGCACAGATCACTCGCCTGTCAGTGACAACAGCAGATACAACCCTCACTCTGCACATGTGCCACTTGCCTGATGGGTGTCACAGGTGTCGTGCTAGCTCTGCAAGTCAGACACACAGCACGGCTTACTTGTCACATCAGATGGGTAGAGCTGTTGCCTCCTCCATGCAGCTGTGGTGCAACACTTCACATAGACACTCACCCACATGACAAGGAACATTCACACACATCAATGTCCATGAGGTCGTACACATCATTTGGACACTCTCACCACAGGTCCACTCAACTCATACACATCTGTGGGTACAGTCACCTGTCACACCGGGGGGACCACTGAATCACCTCAGGACAAAAGGAGAAAAAGCCACCAAGGATTTGCCAGGCTGAATGTGTCATGCACTATGCAGTGAATGTCACAGTAAACACAATGCAAGTGAGGAGTGCACACAGGAACTACCTCATGCTCTGCATGAGGACATAAGCATGTCCCCCCCGGGACCCACTCTAAACAACATTGCATGTCTGTCACACCTGGACACAATGCCAGAAGTGACAGTCACACAACTGGTGCACAGTCAAAGGTAGTGTTTTACACCGCTTATGGCAACATTACAACAGTGATACGATTCTAAGCCACACCATGGGTACAATGCGTACACACGCAATGAATGTAGGTGTACGCTTTGTTTCACATAGCATGTCTGTCCCACCTGGACACAATATTGACAGTCACACAACAGGTGCATAGGCAAAGGTAGTGGAGTCGGCACTCACCTGCTCCCCTGGTCTCCCATACAGCTTGGGGTACTATGGGAGGAGGCAGTCCAGCAACGCCTCGTTCTCCTCTAGGGTGAATGGCTGGGTCCTCTCCACACTATGCGACATGGTCCAGAGGAAGCAGAGGCAGCAGCAGTGTGGTTGACTCGAAAGTTGTGCAGGCAAGTGCCCTCTCATGGATTCTGGCTGCCTTATATCTGTCTTGCTGAGGGGCATTCATTTAGAGGAGTACATAGTGATTGGTCAGACTCATTCGCATCATACGTTTATCCAATCCCTTTAAACATACACCAATGACACGCATTCGCATCGTTCAAATTTTGAGCATCATGTCAACAACCACTTTGCAACATTGTATTTTTTGGCCAACTGACTGTTCCAGGACACCTGATGGACACATTGCAACTGAAGACTCTGTATCCATGACAACCAGCATGCATTTTGGGCCTAATACTTGACCCCTATGTGTCCCCTATGTAATTTTGAAATCCACACACATGTACGGTGCGTTTCTCACGTACCCGTACGGCACCAGTAGAATAGTGATACGGACCGTACACACGCAATGAATGTGTGGGTACGGTGCATTTCACACGTACCCCTACAGCACCAGTAGAACAGTGATACGGACCGTACACACGCAATGAATGTGTGGGTATGGTGCATTTCACACGTACCCCTACAGCACCAGTAGAACAGTGATACGGACCGTACACACGCAATGAATGCGTGGGTACGGTGCGTTTCACACGTACCCCTACAGCACCAGTAGAATAGTGATACGGACCATACACACGCAATGAATGCGTGGGTACGGTGCGTTTCACACGTAACCGTACGGCACCAGTAGAATAGTGATACGGACCGTACACACGCAATGAATGCGTGGGTACTGTGCGTTTCACACGTACCCCTACGGCACCAGTAGAACAGTGATACGGACCGTACACACGCAATGAATGCGTGGGTACGGTACGTTTCACACATACCCCTACGGCACCAGTAGAATAGTGATACGGACCGTACACACGCAATGAATGCGTGGGTACGGTGCGTTCCACACGTACCCGTACAGCACCAGTAGAACAGTGATACGGACCGTACACACGCAATGAATGCATGGGTATGGTGCGTTTCACACGTACCCCTACAGCACCAGTAGAATAGTGATACGATGCGTACACACGCAATGAATGCGGGGGTACGTGCGTTTCACACGTACCCATACGGCACCAGTAGAACAGTGATACGAGGCGTACACACGCAATGAATGCGTGGGTACGGTGCATTTCACACATACCCCAATGGCACCAGTACAATAGTGATACGAGGCGTACACACGCCAGGAATGGAGGGCTACGAGTCGCACAAGGATGTCCATCAAATACTTGTCATTGCATACTTTCATGTGCAGGCCCTAGGTGTGTCAGCCAGTGATATTGCACAGGTCATCTCATCTAGTTGCACAATTGATGTGTGATGACCTGTGTACACATGTCATGTGTGATGGGGCACTATGTGGCACATATCACCTTGACACTTGCCACATGTGTGTCTGTAGTCCAACTGTGTCATGCACAGCAGCAGTGGTATGGCACAGTCATCACCACCCGCACCTGTCTCCTGATGCCAGGGACAGGGACACTCTATCAAATGACATGTCACGATCAGCGTGCCCCTATGTGACTATGTCAGGTGTGTGTCATGTATTCCCATGAGCTTGCTGTTAGTGTTCCGTCAACTGCATCTGCTGTTGGTGCTTCCAACATGGGTCTGTGTGGAGATGGGCATGGCACACATCTACGCACACCATGCCACATGTGGATTCTCACGTCTGTAGGGTCGGTGTGCATCGGACATCATATTTTCCCAGCCATACATGTCTGTGTCGTCTCAATGGCTGTGTTTTTTTTGTTGCCACGTGTACCCCTTCATCCCAATGTGTTTCATATGTACATTTGACATTCCATGTGACCTGTGCATGTGCCTTGCAGTCAGCTGTCTGGATGAGATGACATCCTTCCAATGCAGCTATGTGGATGTGTGTCACTCCGGAGATATCTCTGGCTGTTCACTCAGACTTGCCCCCAGCGCATTTCAGGGCATGTCATGTAGAGTTGACAATCAACAGGTGTATCTGGCTTTTCGTAGGAGTGCCAGCAAGCTGGCATATGTGTCCCGGATGTATTGCACACACCAGACTCCATAGTGACCTGATGTTTAGTAGCAGTTTAGCATGTGCTATGTTCATTGACATTGATGTTGGCAGACTCTCAATCTTCATTACTCCTAACAATGTCCTGCAGGGCACCGCCTGTCCCAAGACCAATGCCAGACTTGGCTGCCATGAGGGAACGTGCCTGCATCCGACGTAACAGATTTACTCGACAGTTGATTGAGGACTTGGCGAACAAGCTGGCACCACACCTCCAACTGCGACACAGGTATCCTACTGCGCTGACCCCCAAGATGAAGGTGATGACAGCCCTACATTTTTTAGCCACAGGTACGTTTCAATTGACCATAGCTGATGTTGGTGGGATGTCACAGACAATGTTCATCCGTGTCCTGCATGATGTTTTGGCAGCCATGTTGGAGCACCTTGATGAATTCATCACATTTCCTACTCCTGAGGAGTTGACAGATGTAAAGGGTGATTTATATGCCCTGGGAGGGATGCCCATGTCATTGGGTCCATTGATGGGACACATGTGGCTTTGGTACCACCACAGGCACAGGAGCAAGCCTATCGCAACTGAAAACATAACCACTCAATAAATGCCCTTGTGATGTGTCTTGCTAACATGCTGATTTCCCATGTCTGTGCATGTTTTCCAGGATCAGCACACGATGCCTACATCATGAGGCGTAGCAGGGTGCCACAAATGATGCTGCGGCTGCACAACGAACAAGCATGTCTTGTTGGTGGGTATACTCTGTTTGTCCTGTGTGTTGCGGTATCTTTGGCTCTTACGGCATCTCCTGACCCACTTATTTACATGATGTTTCCATGTAGGGGACTCTGGATATCCCAACATGCCATGGCTACTGACACCTCTCCGCAACCCAAGAACAGCTGCAGATAACTGGTACAACAATGCACACGGGCAGACCAGGCGAGTGATTGAGAGGACGTTTGGCCTCCTGAAGAGCCGATTCCGGTTCCTTGACAAGACAGGTGGATCCCTCCCATATGCACCGGAGAAGGCCTGCAAAATCTTCATTGTGTGCTGCATGCTGCACAACATGGCAGTTGAGAAAGCAGTGCCACTCATACTGGATCCGGATGAGCAAGAACATCCACCCGTGGAGGATCCAGGGCTTGGTCACGAGGCAAGTGATGAGGAGGAGGATGATATCCGGAGTCAGCTCATACGCAACTTCTTCTCATAATGGTGAGTCACTGGGTATGGGTGTGCAAGCTTGTAGCATTGAGTGGCATGTGTTGCAATGTGTGTGTCCAGCTGACTGAATGCAAAGTGACTTTGATGTGTGTTCTGATGTGTCACTCGAGTGATGATGTCATGCCACACAGTTTTGCGGTGAGACTTTCTTTGAAATTTGCATGTGTCCAACATTGTTCATGTTTCGTAACTGACCATGTGGGTGGCGAGAATTGTTTTAGGTGACTTCTTGTGTGTCTGTCATTCCCAGGTTTTCGCGCCTGTTGTCTGCTTGTGTCATCTTTGTCCTCCTGCTATTCCTTATGAGGATTGCAACGTGTGCTGAATCTGCGTTCCATGCACGGACATGTGGAAATGACAGTTTGGGTAAGGATTGCAGCAAGGCTTTTTGGTGGTGGTACGGGTTGGGAATGTGTGGGGACTGCTTCTGTGCATGTTGTGGTACCATGCATACATGTCTTCTCACCATGGAGCATATAACATGTAGCATCACTCCTATGACATGATAGTCACCCTTCTTGACAGTCATCTGTAGTGGAGTGTGGAGTCTGATGAAGGCATCAATGTGTGTAAACCTTGCCTCTGAAACATTGCGGATGCTACGGGTGGACATAGTGTGGGACGTCACAACAACAGGCTCTATGGTGAATTGCAGCCTCTCCGTGTGCAGCAGGATGTGTTTGGCTCATCCCCTTAACTTGTGTGCCAGTTCATTGGGATTTACAACATCTGTGTTGTGAAGGGGGGGTCCAGCGTATGTCCCACATGTTATGTCAACTGACCTGTGAGTCTGTTCATATGGATGCATTTCCCTTTGCGGGTGAGTTTGTGTAATAAAGGTGTTCAGCACAATCCAAAGTGCCTCATCTCTGTCACTGCAGATCTCTTGCCAGTTTGCATGCGTCATCTATGGCATAATTGTCAAAGGTTGAGCATATGAGTGTATGTGTACTTCGGCAACATGCATGCAGTTATTCATGGCTAATAATCTCTATTGTGCATGAAGTACCTTGTTGTGTATGTATTTGTGCAGGTTGCTCCCCACAACGGGACGTCAACGCCTGCTGACGGTGTGTCTCCTGTGCGCAGCTCCCCATTTTGTTGCATGATCCTGTGGCCGTCATTTTTGGTGATTGTTCATACATTTTCTCGGAGTGACCCATGAGTAACCTGACACTCCTTCCTTTACATACACCTGTTGCACTGTGCCTTTCTGACCTCCTTGTCTTTGTGTGCTACTTTTTGCCTAGTTTCTCACCCCTTCCGCCTGCTGCTGCCTCACCTGCGGCACCTCCCCACCGAGTGCCCTGATTCTGCAACCCACACGCCTCCAAAATGCTCCTCCCTTCCCCCTCCACCCATTCTTAATGCAGCCAGCAGCTTGTCTGTGCCACTGTTGCGCCAACGCCGTGCCAAAGGCAGGACCGTATGTGCCTGCAACGTGCACAGTGCACAACCCTCTAGTCCTTGCATGACCCACGTCACACAACAGGCTCATGCTGCAGCCACCCTCCAAGCAATGTCCACCAGACAATCAACCGCTTGCTATCAGGCAACCCCTAAGCGCACACACAACACCTTCGCATGCTGAGTGTGCAACTCCAACTGCCTACACAGCGCTGCCCCGCCTACCAGACACTGTCAGAACAACCAGGGCATGTGCCTCCTACTCCACACCCGCTCCGTCCACCAGCACGCCATTGGACTCTGTTACCTCCTAAACACAACAGCCCCACACATCACCTTCATTACAGTAACCTGGATAAAAGCATCCTCAGCACACAACTTCTTCATTGCCATCTCTGACGGATACAAGATCACCCGCAGGGACGGCACCAACAATCCCGGAGGATGAATTGCAATTTATTCACAAGTACACCCTCAGAGTCACAAATCCGGTTTCGCACCAACCCCCTAGCAACCCTCAGAGTAACACTCATCTACAGATCTCCAGGCCTACATCCACAATTCCGCAAAGCCATCAACACGTACATCTGCACGCATGCCCTCACCTCCACAGGCTACATGTGGATGGGGGCCAGTAACTTCTTGCTGGAGGAGAACCACACCACCATCCATCATTGGTCCATCAACATTTGCATCTCCTACAAGCAACACACTGCCCCACACCCCGCTACCGATCCCCCAAAGATGCTTGATGTAAGTCACCACAGACAAGCTGTGTGGGACACTCGAACCAACACCCCCGTCACACACTGGATCAGCAACTGATCCAACAATCTTGCCACATTGACGGACTTTCCTGTGAAGCACAACAACAGTTAAGCCACCTGGGACAAGGCAGACCTACTGGACTCATACAGATCTAGCCGGACTCTTGTGCAAATCTTGCAACACAAAGAACCATCAGTTACCTTACAGCCCTGGAAAACGCCACACACAGCCATCACCATATCATCGGCAAGGACAAGTGGAGATCCTTCAGATAGGGCCGAGGCACCAAAACACACGACATCAAGGAGCTCATCAGCATTGTGAGTGAACTGACAGCAGCTCTCCATCCAACACCCCACCCTTGCAAGGCAGATCAAATCCCTTGCAACTTTCTACCACTGCAAGCTCATGGACATACACGACAGCCTTGGCACACAGAGGCAGACAGAACTATTATCCACAGGACAAACCCCCCTCAGGCTCTGGACTCCCGTCAGCAGCAAATACACCACCTGGCTCATGTGCACCATCCACTCTGGCTCTCCATCAGGCCCCTTCCCACACAACATCTCAACCACATCATTCCCCATCCTTGAAGCCCACGTCCAGCACGTCATGAATGTCTCCTTTGAGTTTGCCACATTCCATGGGAGCTGGAGGCATGCAGAGACCCAGGCCCTTCTTAATCAACGGACGACAGTACCGCAGGATCTCCTGGAACATCACCCTGCTTTCCTACCCAGCAAATGTCATCAGGAAGACACTCAACGAGCAACTGACAAACGTCCTCCACGCAAACAGCTCCAGACAACCGGCATCAGACCATCTTCCACAGTAATCACACCACTGCAACCGTCATAATTGCCGCCCCCAACGACAACTTTGCCCTGCTCAACAATGGTGAGACAACCCCCCTTGACCTCTCAACGGCATTCTACACCATGTGCTACCACACTGTCAGCTCACACATCTCCAACACTGGAATCCAGAGGAGGGCCCAGGATTAAATCAACAAGTAGCTCAGCAGCAAGGCCCAGGGAGTCGGCCTCCACCCTTCAGCATATACTACACTGGGGTCATCTGGCCCATGCCCCAGGGCTTATCTCTCAGCGTGACGATCTTCAATGTCTTCATGACCCCCCTCTCCACCATCACATGTGCACACGTCCTCATCATCATCTCGTATGCCATTGACACCCAGCTGCTCCTCACCCTCACCAAAGACCCAGCCATTGCCAGATCCAACCTTCAAGAAGGCATGAGATCTGTTGACGAATGGCTGAACATCATCCACCTGAGGCTGGACTTGGACAGGACTGAGGTCATCATCTGAGGATTGTCCCCTTATGGCTGGGTCAACTCCTTGTGTCCCACCGGCCTGGGCACCGCACCAGCACCCAGTGGCCACGCACGCAAGCTTGTGTTCATCATGGACTTTTCGCTCACAATTACTGAGGATCTTCGATTTTCGATCACGATCGAATCGACCTGCCATTTTGTGGCCCGCCGCCATTTTGTGTTGCCATCACTCAGGCAGCACGGCGAACAAAGTCTATTCTGCTTTTTCTGTAGCCCGGTGTCGAAATACGCCCTCGGCCTCTATTTGCAAAGCTGGTGTTAGAACTAGCCGAGTACACTAATCCCTGTCTGACTTTTCTAATCCGCGTCTCAACTATCTGTTGGCTCACACTATTCTTTCCTGACCTTATCATATCGACTGGCCTTCACTGTCTCCTGCTAGCATTCTCTCGTTTCACAACTGTCCTCCAACACACACAAACGTATCTCGCCACCTGCAAGTTAGTTATGAATCTGTTAATGTATTAGCTTGAGGGTGAGGTGACAAACACAGTTAGAGGAGAGGTCTCTTCGAGTCATCTGATATTTCTGTTTTCAAACCTTTCCTATTGGTTCCGCATTGTTTTCCAACTTTCCTTATTGGCTCTTTCTTGTATGCTCTGGGAGTGCATTTTGTCAATGATTGTGTCATTGTATAGTATTTAACATGATGCGCCACAGAGTGAAGTGGCAGTCTCCTGAGAACCTACTTTGTGTACTTCTAGGATAACTGTACTAGCTGCAGCTAAATAAATCCAATCTTCTAACGCCGACAGAGTGTCCCGTGTCTCTGTGTAGCGAAGCAGGAGAACTCCGGAGACTTTGGGCGTACCCTGCGCCGCCAGGCCCAAAAGGTTCTGGTTCTTCATTACCATGCAACTCAACACCATCTGTACCTCATGCTGCAACACCCTCCGCATGCTGCAAATGATCCACAGATAGATCCACTCCAAGACAGACCGTCCCCCAGGTCCACGACACCAGCCGGGTCAACTACAGCACCGCCCTCTACGGAGGAACAACAGCAAAACTGCAGGAGAACTTGTGCACATCCAGGGTGCATCCACACACCTCATCTTCAACATCCCCTGCCCCAGCCACATCACTGTCCACCTGAGATAGCTACAATGGCTCACTGTCTGCTGCAGGATCACCTTCAGACTCCTCACCCACACTCAGGAGGCAGTCCACAACCCCGGAAACAAAACAGACCTTGGACGTCTGTCATCCAACACCCCGTTGGCCCAACTCCGTGCAGCCAACCTTGCCCTGGCCACCATTCATCACATCCACAGAACAACTGCATGCAGGAGATAGTTCTCCCACCTCGCCAAACAGACCTGGGACTCCCTCCCCGAGCACCTCCACATGACCCATGACCTCTATGCCTTCCTGATACTCTTCCAAATTGGTCTGTCCGAGCAGTATTGCAAGCCCCACCTCAGCAGCTTGAGGCCATCACGGGTGAGTATTGGGCTCCATGTCTGTATTTGATGATACATTGTGACCCATGTGTGTCCTCGACCGGACTCAGATCCCAGTGTATGGATGGCTGGAGTTAGTTCCACACTCAGGCATACTTTGACATATCCCCACACGTATGTTGTGGACTCATGCTAAATGACTGCAACATCAAATAAAAAAAAAAATGTATTATAGGTCTGGGGCGTGATTTGTGCAAAATAAAAGGTGCAATACAGGGACCATAGAATTCAAAGTTCCCAGGGGGAGATGGGATCCTTGGCATTTGAAAGCAGCAGAGTCCAGACCACAGTGTTTGGCATCATTGGTCAGACTGTGACCAGCAAGTCCATGTGGCAGAGAATGTCAGTCAATGAGGTGATGCTGTTGCACATGAAGGCCAGGTGCCAGCCCAGGTGACCTGGGAGATGTGGATGGCCCGCTGCCTCTCACGGTCTTTTCCGTGGACGACCCACCTTCCTCGGGGGACCCTCAGATGCAGGCCTTGACGATGCTTGGGACGCTCCGTCGGACAAATCCTCCTCCTCCTCCCTCCCTGTGGCTGGTGGTGGTCTTCGCCTGGTGGCACAGGGAGGGTTGCCATTGTTGTCTGCGATCCGACGGAGTGAATGGCTTATGTCCCTTTGCACCGCCAGGAGCTCAGCCAGTCTTGCCTCCATCCGTCCTTGGTGTTCTTGTTGACTGGCGTGTTGCTCGGCCTGCTGGTTCTTCATCTCTGTGATGGTCCCCTTTATCTCTGTGAGTGTCCCCACTACCTGGCTGATCTCCCTGGTGTCACGCCGGTATGCCTCCATGATGTTGTGTATGTGTGACATTCCGGTCCCTTCAGCTGGCTGGTCAGGTTCTCGCCTCTGCCTGCCTCCACTCCCACAACCCCTGCCCACACGAGCCTGGCCTGCCGTTGTGGGCACATCGGGTCTACGGGACCCCTGAGGGATGGCAGTGGTGGTGTTGTCTGCCTCCTCCTGGTTGCTCGGCGAACCTTGTCCCTCCTGGTCAGACTGGCTCAGTTGTTCACTGCGGGCAGGGCTCCTCGGTGTCTCCTGGGATGTGGCAGGAATGGAGGTGGTGGTTGGCACAGATGTTCCTGAACCAGGTGCTGCAGGGGCTTGGACAGCAGAGGGTCCAGGTCGGTCGGGGTCATCCGCGGAGTGTTGAGAGGCGGTGGGATCAGTCCCGAGCCTGGGACTGTGATTCTTCACCCCTATTGTTGGGGGGAGATTCATCACGTTGCCCTGTGTGTGGTATGCTGCAATGACAGTGAGTGTGAGTTCCTGTCCTAGATATCTGACCTTGTTGTCTTGGTGTTTGTGTTTGTACTGGTCACAGGAGGGCCATGTGCTGCCTACACCAGGGCCCAGTGTCAGCTATCTTGTCAGTACTTTCACAGTCCCTGTGCATTGAGCATGGTGCATGGGTATGTACCTGGGCCATATGGGATGAGGGCAATTGTGTCTGATTTGGAGTTCAACAATGCGTTTTGTGACACCCACCATCCCAGCATACCGGACATCCATTCTTGGGTTAGTGCTTCGTGTAGCATGGGACATAGCATGGCCTTGCTTTCTCAATGGGGCATACACATGTTAGTGGCATTAGCGTTGTGTTTGACTGTGGTTCTGGCCAGTGAGTGTTTGGGGGTAGTTGCGTGCATTTTGTGTAGTTGGGGTGTGGATGCCATTACCCCCATGTTACATAAGTTGTTTTTGTACTCACCAGGCTCTGGAACTCCTTGAAGTCCATGTACTCCCACCGGCACACGCAGGGCCATCACCTTCTCTTCCCAGGGAGGGAAATGTACTGGTCTGCGGGGCCCACCACCTCCAGTGATGTTGCTCTGGGCGTAGTCGTCATTCATTTTTCGCTTGACTGACCTCCGCAGATCGTACCACCTGGCTTGGCATTCAGTCCTGGTCCTTCAATGGGTGCAACAGCATTCACCCTATCGACGATCCTCTGCCACAGCCGTGATTTTTCAGCTATGCTGGCCTGTCTGACCAATGTTCCAAACAGCTGTGGCTCGACTCTGATGACTTCATTGACAAGGATCACCAGCTCCTCCCTTGTGAACTTTGGATTCTTGTCTGTGGGCATGGTGTGGGGTGAGGGTGTGGATGGTTGTGGGTGTGTGGGTCTGAATGTGAAGTTGCGGGTCTGAATGTGAAGAGGGGGTATGTGTGAAGGAGGTTGTGTGAAGGTGTATATGTTAAGGTGGATGGGTGCAGTTGTTGGTGTGTGCTCTCTAGCTGCAGTGAGTCTGTTTTGAAGGCTCATGGTTTGTGTGTGTGGGCCCTTTTTATTGATCCATTTGTGGGTGGGCCTCAGTTTGAATTTTTGGTGGGTGTGTTATAAGGGGTGGTTGTGAGTTTGCCCCGCTGTTTGCCTGTTTGGATGTGGCCAGGTCAGTCGTTTCCACGTTTTGTGCACTGTAGACGTGTTTTGTGGTGTTGTGCGAGTCGAATAGACCCTCCTTGTGCTGTTTTACATTGCCTATGTACGGTGCGTACATACGCGATGTTGTAAGGTGCGTACATACGCGATGTTGGGGTACGCACCGTACATACGCGATGTTGTTGTAAGGTGCATACACACGCGTTATTGGGTTACGCACCGTACATAATCGATGTTGTTGTAAGGTGCGTACATACGCGATGTTGGCGTACGCACCGTACATGCGCGATGTTGTTGTAAGGTGCGTACATATGAATGGGGTGGCCTGTACGACTCGTACCCCTGTACGGATCGCACCACGGGAACAACTTGTCACGGGATACGAGTCGTACAAAGTTTGCTTCGTAGCGGGTAAAGTCATTCCCCGTGTACGGGACGTTTTCAGTACGAATCCTAAATCGGAAAGCCGGTCCGGATCGTACTTGTACGGTCGGACTGTATTTTTAGGATTCGTACGGAAAAGTGTCTGGGTCCGTCTCGTAAAACTTTTCCTGATCCAATTCGTACGGATCGGGCCGATCCGTAAGTATTTTTCCCGTACGAATCGTACTTCACGGGTCGGACGGGACTTGTACGATTCGTAAGGAAAAAATTACGGATACGAGTCGCACGGAAAAAAAAAATACAGGATCGGAATCGACCCCTGTGTGTGTTTGTGTGACTCAGTGCAGCATTGGTAGGTGATTCGTCATTATGGTTATATGCCACTATATTAAGATCAACAATATTGACTTACAAAAATATTGCATCTATTACTTCGTAGGGTAAAGTATATAGATACTATTCTTAACTCCACGTGTACTAATCTAGGCTTAACATGCAATGTAGTGGTTAGGCTGAAGTAGTGGTTCCAATATTTTTGTCATGCAATATACCACATAAGATCATGAGACAAAGTAAACGTGCATCTGCCATAAATCCTGATTGAAATGCCACCAAGAGAGCGAGTTGATGGATGAATGTCATGGATCAAAGTACGAAATATATTAGGGAAAAGATAGACTGTTTTATCCCTAAAGAATAACTCTTGGCATGAAACACACAGGAATATATAAGAGAAGACTGATCTCTGCTGGTCACAAAATATTTTTCAACCCTCAACCTGATATTTCTTTCCAGTTCAACCCAACTTTTATTCATTAGATAACAGAATGGGCTAGCCCTGGTGTGCACAATTTTTTTTCTCACATACATACAACCTTTACCTCACTCTCTTCAACCATGAACCCACTCACATTTACCCATTCATATTGTCTCACATTCTCCCACCACATTATCTTCACTCTGTCACTCACATTCACCTATACACTCACTCAACCCCTGCCTTTACTCATTCACCCATTAATTCAACGCCACACAAATGCACATATAATCTCACCCATTATTAATAATCACTTTCACTAATAAAAAGCTATTGTAGTATTGCCAGTGCTTCTTCAACCAATGTCTGTTTTGCCTTTTTTCATGTTTTCAATATTTGTTCCCCGAAACCGCTCTCAGCCTACTTCTAGTTTGTGGTGGACACCTTTGTGAACCCCATGGGTGATCCAGAAAAGCTAAAGATTTCTGAAAAGTAGACACATTTTCGAATTCAGTAAGGGGTCAAATGTGTATTTCCCTAAAGGTTTCCCCCCAAAAATTAACTGTTGAAATAAAGAAATATTGAAAATGAGTAGGGCAAAAACGGCCATTTGTGACAACATTTTCATCTGTAACTTTTTGTCACAATGGTAGATTTACAAAAGCTATATACCATTATGTCCGCTAGGCCCTTCTGGTTGTGGGGTTATATATGATTTGTAGGTTCTCTAAGAATCCAAGGTGCCCAAAGCCAACAACTGAGCTGCACCGTACAATGGGTTTTCGGTGCGTGCATAGTACAGACCAATTTACATGGTGAAATGTGAAGAGTGAAAAATGGGTGTCAAGGAAACCTATATATTTCTGAAATGGCGCCAAATATGGAGTTTGGGAGGAGTGGTTATTTGTATAACTCTGACTTTGAAGGTACCCGTATTAGGATATGATTTAGAAGGGAGTTTTTAAAATGTCTTATTTCTTACTCACTGGCTTACATTTGGAAGGCACAAATACCTCAAAATCCAATTGGTAATAAGAAATGTTCTACTATTCTATGCTCCCACATGTCTTTCAATAGAAATGGTACCTCCCTTGTGCGGGTAGGCCGACACAAGTGACAGTAAGCGGGCCAAAACACAACATGCATCAAATTTTTCCACTAAAAACTGGCCCTTTTTTTGTGGGTGGCTGTGGATTTCGGACCCTAGCTCACCTGGCATCTAGGAAAACCTAGAGGACCTTTACATTTTTTAATACTAGACTCCTAGGGGAATCCTGGGAAGGGTGACTTCCATAGCGCTAACCCAGTTTTTTGGGGCCGGTATCCCTTACAAACCTCAAGGTTTGACTAAAAAAACTAATTTTCATCACATCTCTGTGATGGAAAGTTCTGGAATCTGCGGGGAGCCACAGACTCCTTCCACCCAGCATTCCTTGTTTTACAACTCAAAACTGACCCGTTTTTTGCAAAGTAGGTAGCTGTAGTTTTTGGGCCCCAGCTGAGGCAGCACCTAGGGAATCCTAGAGAAACCGTACATTTTTATAAACTAGACATCTTGGAGATTCCAGGATGGTGTGCCTTGCGTGGATTCCAAGAGGTTTTCTTACCCACAATGCACGGCAATCCTTCTGGAATCCATAGAAATCAACAAAATTCCTATCACCCGTGTTACCCCACTTATGGCAATGAAAATGTTGTACCACTTGTGTGGCTGGGCCTAGTGTCTGCGACAGGAACGGATCAAACTAAGGTCAAAGGGTGGCTTGTATCGGCACGAGTGGGGCAATGCTGGGTGGTAGGAATTTTGTGGATTCCAGAAGTTTCCATCGCAGAAATGTAACGAAAATGTGGAGCTTATTTACAAGCCCCTTGCGCCAACAGTGATTAACTTTTTGTGACACTCCGGCGGCGAATTTTGTTGCCCCATATTTACAGGGACAGAAAAAGCCACTCTGCGTGGCTTTTGTTGTTCTTGTAAATACGGCCCCTTTATACGCATCACTTTGCATGAAAGGGGCATTCCAGGAGTGTTGCTGTGGGTGTTCCCACGCAACACCAATGGAACCTGTCACATTTCCAGATTTACGAGAAATCGTAAACCTGGAAATGCGTCTGAATGATACGCCTCCCAGGAAGGCATAGGGAGGCACACCGAGGAGAAATTTAGTCATTTCTCATTGTTTTTTTTCCTCTTTTTATATACGCTGCACATTTAGAACGAGGACATCACCTCTGGTGAAAAAATTATGTCTTGCAAGTTCTATGTATGCTAATGCAGCAAACATAGGAGTTTTAAAATGCCATTTAACATTGTTTATGCGCAGGAAGGAGATCCTTTCTGCACATAAACAATCATCCCCGTAACGCAGGCATTCTTGCACTATAGAGCAAGGGTGCCTGCGTCGGCGCATGGCAGAAAATTGTGCACCAGTGCAGGGGAGTGCAAAGGTATCTGTCATATTCTTGTAGATATGACGCGTCCCTGTGGTTGGAAAGTGCTGCAGTTGGGCGCAGCCACAGGGCTTGCACTGCCGCACTGTGCCACTTTCTTGTAAGGTTTGCAGGGCATTGTGGGTAAGAGAACTTTGTGGGATTCATGTAAGGTACACAACCCTGTAATCCCCTGTCTAATTTTAAAATGGCTGTTGTTGATAGGTTTCCATGAGTGACGACCAAGCACGGCCCCAAATCCCACAGCTACCCCTATTGCTGTTCTCTTCATGTGGTACTAGGGCCTTTTGTTTCAAAGTCTATTGGCCAACCACAAAAGTGAGGTACAATTTTTGAATCACTGACAAAATATCGACTACAATAAAATCAAGGTACAAAAATATCATGACAGAAATATCGAAGTCAACAATATCGACATTCTATCTACATCATGGTAAGTACAAAAATATCAAGAAAAAAATATAGATGTCAAAAATATTGTTGTAAAAAATTATCTTTTTTAAAAATGTTAAACAAATTATTTAAAATAAAGAAAATAATACATATAATTAAAAGAAACATATTTACAAATATTTAAAAATGTTTAGAAATAAAAACTAATACATATAGGGGCCGATTCTGATCCTGTAAAAAGGATGAAAAAATCGTTGTACGGAGCGTATACCCCGTACGACTCCGTACAACCT
This sequence comes from Triturus cristatus, assembly GCF_964204655.1. Lineage (NCBI taxonomy): Eukaryota > Metazoa > Chordata > Amphibia > Caudata > Salamandridae > Triturus > Triturus cristatus. The sequence continues at coordinate 248,950,991 of NC_140585.1, forward strand.
AGGAAGTACGATTCGTACAGAAAGCCTATTTCCGTACGTTTCGTAAAAAAGCCCGTACGGGTCAAAAAAACCTAAGATTCTGATCCGGAACAGCTTGTACGCGACATCTGGACGTATTCAGGCAGCGGTTTCCGGCCCAGCAAGTACGATTCGTCCCTACGTCACTCCGTACGGCACTTTTTTTACGGGAGTCAAACACAGCCGGAAAAGCAGAGTCCGACACGAACCGCTACGCAACAGAGCCCCGGTACGCGATGTACACGCCATGAACCCCGTCTTACGTGTCATCCCGGTCCTCTTGGCCTACAACCTGGTGAGAACAACACCCAGGGGCCAGGGTGGGGGCGAGGGGCAGGAAACAAACCCCATACTCAAAACAAAACCTATAATATGGAGGCCATACATTACCACCAGGGTCTGGTCACTTGGGGAGCGTGGCCAGCAACCCCTGCGTACCCCACAACGGAAGTGTACGTGTACGGTGCATTGCACATGTACCCCTACGACACCATTAGAACAGTGATACGGACCGTACACACGCAATGAATGCGTGGGTACGGTGCGTACCACGCGTACCCCTACGGCACCATTAGAACAGTGATACGGAGCGTACACACGCAATGAATGCGTGGGTACGGTGCATACCACACGTACCCCTACGGCACAGTAGAACTGTGATACGGACCTTACACACGCAATGAATGCGTGGGTACAGTGCGTACCACACGTACCCCTACGGCACCATTAGAACAGTGATACGGACCGTACACACGCAATGAATGCATGGGTACGGTGCGTACCACATGTACCCCTACGGCACAGTAGAACTGTGATACGGACCGTACACATGCAATGAATGTGTGGGTACGGTGCGCACCACACCTATCCCTGCGGCACCATTAGAACAGTGATACGGACCGTACACACGCAATGAATGCGTGGGTACGGTGCGTACCACACGTACCCCTACGGCACCATTAGATCAGTGATACGGACCATACACACGCAATGAATGCGTGGGTATGGTGCGTACCACACGTACCCCTACGGCACAGTAGAATTGTGATACGGACCATACACACGCAATGAATGCGTGGGTACGGTGCGTACCACACGTACCCCTATGGCACAATTAGAACAGTGATACGGACCGTACACACGCAATGAATGCGTGGGTACGGTGCGTACCACATGTACCCCTACGGCACAGTAGAACTGTGATATGGACCGTACACACGCAATGAATGCATGGGTACGGTGCGTACCACACGTACCCCTAAGGCACCATTAGAACAGTGATACGGACCGTACACACGCAATGAATGCGTGGGTACGGTACGTACCACACGTACCCCTACGGCACAGTAGAACTGTGATACGGACCGTACACATGCAATGAGTGCGTGGGTACGGTGCGTACCACACGTACCCCTACGGCACCATTAGAACAGTGAAACGGACCGTACACACGCAATGAATGCGTCGGTACGGTGCGTGTCACACGTACCCCTACAGCACCATTAGAACAGTGATACGGACCGTACACACGCAATGAATGCGTGGGTACGGTGCGTGTCACACGTACCCCTACGGCACCATTAGAACAGTGATACGGACTGTACACACAATGAATGCGTGGGTACGGTGCATACCACACGTACCCCTACACCACCATTAGAACAGTGATACGGACCGTACACGCGCAATGAATGCGTGGGTACAGTACGTACCACGCGTACCCCTACGGCACAGTAGAACTGTAATACGGACCATACACACGCAGTGAGTGCGTGGGTATGGTGCGTACCACACGTACCCCTACGGCACCATTAGAACAGTGATACGGACCGTACACACGCAATGAATGCGTCGGTACGGTGCGTGTCACACGTATCCCTACGGCACCATTAGAACAGTGATACGGACCGTACACACGCAATGAATGCGTGGGTACGGTGCGTGTCACACGTACCCCTACGGCACCATTAGAACAGTGATACGGACCGTACACACAATGAATGCGTGGGTATGGTGCATACCACACGTACCCCTATGGCACCATTAGAACAGTGATACCGGACCGTACACACGCAATGAATGCGTGGGTACGGTGCGTAGCACACGTACCCCTACAGCACAGTAGAACTGTGATACGGACCATACACACGCAATGAATGCGTGGGTACGGTGCATACCACACGTACCCCTATGGCACCATCAGAACAGTGATACGGACCGTACACACATAATGAATGCGTGGGTACGGTGCGTACCACATGTACCCCTACGGTACAGTAGAACTGTGATACGGACCGTACACACGCAATGAATGCGTGGGTACGGTGCGTACCACACGTAACTCTACGGCACAGTAGAACTGTGATACGGACCATACTCACGCAATGAATGCGTGGGTACGGTGCGTACCACATGTACCCCTACGGCACAGTAGAACTATGATACAGACCGTACACACGCAATGAATACATGGGTACGGTGCGTACCACATGTACCCCTATGACACAGTAAAACTGTGATATGGACCGTACACACCAATGAATGCGTGGGTACGGTGCGTACCACACGTACCCCTACGGCACCATTAGAACAGTGATACGGACCGTACACACGCAATGAATGCATGGGTACGGTGCGTACCACATGTACCCCTACGGCACAGTAGAACTATGATACGGACCGTACACACTCAATGAATGTGTGGGTACGGTGCGTACCACACGTACCCCTACGGCACCATTAGAACAGTGATACGGACCGTACACACGCAATGAATACGTAGGTACAGTGCGTACCACACGTACCCCTATGACACAGTAGAACTGTGATACGGACCGTACACACGCAAAGAATGCATGGGTACGGTGCGTACCACACATACCCCTACGGCACAGTAGAACTGTGATACGGACCATACACACGCAATGAATGCGTGGGTACGGTGCGTGTCACACGTACCCCGTTACGGCACCAGTACATTTGGGATACGCCAGGAATGTGGGCTTAGAGGACTGGCCCAGCATGTTATCCTTCATATTGGTGTGTGTGTAGGTCCAGGCCAGCAGTGTACTGCTCCAAGGGGGTGCATGGGTGGGTGTATATGACTCCCAGCAGTGGTCAGAGATATGAGGGATGGGTGCATATGACTCCCAGCAGTGTCCAGAAATATGAGGGGTGGGTGCATATGACTACCAGCAGTGGCCTGCAATATGAGAGGTGGGTGCATTTGACTCCCAGCAGTGGCCTGCAATATGAGGGGTGGGTGTTTATGACTACCAGCGGTGGCCTGCAATATGAGGGGTGGGTGCATATGACACCCAGAAGTGGCCTGCAATATGAGGGGTGGGTGCATATGACTCCCAGCAGTGGCCTGCAATATGAGGGGAGGGTGCATATGACTCCCAGCAGTGGCCTGCAATATGAGAGGTGGGTGGATATGACTCCCAGCAGTGGCCTGCAATATGAGGGGTGGGTGCATATGACTCCTAGCAGTGTCCAGACATATGAGGGGTGGGTGCATATGACTACCAGCAGTGGTCAGAGATATGAGGCGTGGGTGCATATGACTCCCAGCAGTGGACAGAGATATGAGGGGTGGGTGCATATGACTACCAGCAGTGGCCTGCAATATGAGGGGTGGGTGCATATGACTCCCAGCAGTGGCCTGCAATCTGAGGGGTGGGTGCATATGACTCCTAGTAGTGTCCAGACATATGAGGGATGGGTGCATATGACTACCAGCAGTGTCCAGAAATATGAGGGGTGGGTGCATATGACTACCAGCAGTGACCTGCAATATGAGGGGTGGGTGCATATGAGTACCAGCAGTGGCCTGCAATATGAGGGGTGGGTGCATATGACTAGCAGCAGTGGTCAGAGATATGAGGGGTGGGTGCATATGACTACCAGCAGTGGTCAGAGATACGAGGGGTGGGTGCATATGACTTACAGCAGTGGACAGAGATATGAGGGGTGGGTGCATATGACTACCAGCAGTGGCCTGCAATATGAGGGTGGGTGCATATGACTCCCAGCAATGTCAAGACATATGAGGGGTGGGTGCATATGACTACCAGCAGTGTCCAGAAATATGAGGGGTGGGTGCATATGACTACCAGCAGTGGCCTGCAATATGAGGGGTGGGTGCATATGACTACCAGCAGTGGTAAGAGATTTGAGGGGTGGGTGCATATGACTCCCAGCAGTGGACAGAGATATGAGGGGTGGGTGCATATGACTCCCAGCAGTGGCCTGCAATATGAGGGGTGGGTGCATGTGACTCCCAGCAGTGGCCTGCAATATGAGGGGTGGGTGCATATGACTCCTAGCAGTGGCCTGCAATATGAGGGGTGGGTGCATATGACTCCTAGCAGTGTCCAGACATATGAGGGGTGGGTGCATATGACTACCAGCAGTGGCCAGAAATATGAGGGGTGGGTGCATATGACTACTAGCAGTGGCCTGCAATATGAGGGGTGGGTGCATATGACTCCAAGCAGTGGCCTGCAATATGAGGGGTGGGTGCATATGACTCCTAGCAGTGTCCAGACATATGAGGGGTGGGTGCATATGACTACCAGCAGTGTCCAGAAATATGAGGGGTGGGTGCATATGACTCCTAGCAGTGTCCAGACATATGAGGAGTGGGTGCATATGACTACCAGCAGTGGCCTGCAATATGAAGGATGGGTGCATATGACTCCTAGCAGTGGTCAGAGATATGAGGGGTGGGTGCATATGACTCCCAGCAGTGGACAGAGATTTGAGGGGCGGGTGCATATGACGACCAGCAGTGGTCAGAGATATGAGGGGTGGGTGCATATGACTCCCAGCAGTGGACAGAGATATGAGGGGTAGGTGCATATGACTACCAGCAGTGGCCTGCAATATGAGGGGTGGGTGGATATGACTCCCAGCAGTGTCCAGACATATGAGGGGTGGGTGCATATGACTACCAGCAGTGTCCAGAAATATGAGGGGTGGGTGCATATGACTCCCAGCAGTGGCCTGCAATATGAGGGGTGGGTGCATATGACTCCTAGCAGTGTCCAGACATATGAGGGGTGGGTGCATATGACTACCAGCAGTGGTCAGTGATATGAGGGGTGGGTGCATATGACTCCCAGCAGAACCTGCAATATGAGGGGTGGGTGCATATGACTCCCAGCAGTGGCCTGCAATAGGAGGGGTGGGTGCATATGACTCCTAGCAGTGGCCTGCAATATGAGGGGTGGGTGCATATGAGTCCTAGCATTGACCAGACATATGAGGGGTGGGTTCATATGACTACCAGCAGTGTCCAGAAATATGAGGGGTGGGTGCATATGACTACCAGCAGTGGCCTGCAATATGAGGGGTGGGTGCATATGACTCCCAGCAGTGGCCTGCAATATGAGGGGTGGGTGCATATGACTCCTAGAAGTGTCCAGACATATGAGGGGTGGGTGCATATGACTACCAGCAGTGTCCAGAAATATGAGAGGTGGGTGCATATGACTACCAGCAGTGGCCTGCAATATGAGGGGTGGGTGCATATGACTCCCAACAGTGGCCTGCAATATGAGGGGTGGGTGCATATGACTCCCAGCAGTGGCCTGCAATATGAGGGGTGGGTGCATATGACTACCAGCAGTGGCCTGCAATATGAGGGGTGGGTGCATATGACTCCCAGCCGTGGCCTGCAATATGAGGGGTGGGTGTATATGACTCCCAGCAGTGGCCTGCAATATGAGGGGTGGGTGCATATGACTCCTAGCAGTGGAAGGAGATATGAGGGGTGGGTGCATATGACTACCAGCAGTGGTCAGAGATATGAGGGGTGGGTGCATATGACTACCAGGAGTGTCCAGAGATATGAGGGATGGGTGCATATGACTACCACCTGTGGCCTGCAATATGAGGAGTGGGTGCATTTGACTCCCAGCAGTGGCCTTCAATATGAGGGGTGGGTGCATATGACTTCCAGCAGTGTCCATACATATGAGGGGGGGTGCATATGACTCCCAGCAGTGTCCAGACATATGAGGGGTGGGTGCATATGACTCCCAGCAGTCTCCAGACCTATGAGGGGTGGGTGCAGAGGACTCCCAGCAGTGGACAGAGATATGGGGGGTGTACATCATCATCAGATGACCACACCTACATGGTGGTATGGACGCATCCCTAACTTTGGACTATGATTTTAGTGCTATTACAACACATCACTGACAGCAGGGTCCCACTCCCAGGACGATGGATGTCTGTCACACACTGCATGACATACCACATGTGGGTGTGAGGACATATAACACATGCATACCCACCCATGGCGGATGCAGCACAATACACACCCTCATTTCATGTCAACAGACTGTATAGTCATGTAACTGCATACAAAACTAAGATAGCCAAAGTGAACACACACTGTCACGCACATCCCAGGAGTGTTAGGAATGTACAGGTGCTGGTCCTGCCACCAAGATGTTGTCTCTCATGGAAGGAATAGGGTTCAATTCCACCAGATACAATGCCCACAATTTTGAGTCAGGTGCCCAAATACCCTGCATAACAAGTACCATTTGTGTGGTAGGCCGTGATTACACACATGCATAGTGCTGAAAAGGGCCAATTTGTCCCTGAAGGCATTCCTACATACCCAAAACACAAGTACAGTGACTAGCAAGGATGGCACAGACGATTCAGCAGGAGACATCGGTGAGCAGGCATGGCCATTGTTGAAGGGATCCATCACCAACAAAGGAAATGTGGACACAGGTCAGCACAACAATTGTGCAACTGTTTGCAGGGAAGATGTCAGGTGCCACAGAGGAAGGAATACTCCTTGGGACAATGTCTCCAAACTAAATGAACACACACTACCAATGATTCGTTGCAGAGACATTGTGAAGGCACACAGATACCATGGTCCACCTCATGACCATCATACAAAAACATTTCTCAGAACCCTAACACATTACCAGAACACAAACTCCCGGAGCCTCATCACCAACATCAAGTACCTGAAATGCAATAGTGTTGAAAGTAAAAGAAAAGGCTTTATTCACCACCAAAAATAAATGAATTTAAAAGATACTACGTACGCAGGCCAATGGCCAGTCCATTTCTCAAGTCCAAGGGTGGACGTAGAGGACCGCGTCCACCCCTACCTTGCCTGCACTATGGAACCTCAAGGTTTGTCGACCGGGGGGGGGGGCATCATCTGTGGCAGGACCGGGCACCGCAGGGACATGAGGGGTAGGTGTGGTGGGTGCAGGGGTGGACGTCTCCACCACAGGGGGTGGGGCAGCGCCAAAGGTGGAGGTGAGCTCGGCGCTGCACACTGCTGCTAGGGCCTCCATCCTAACCCCTGAAGATACCCCAGGGCCAACGGAGGATGTGGTGGGCGAGGGATGGGGTGCAGCACTCTTGGGGGAGGGGGTGGACATGGTGGGGTACTCAACTCCCGTGCCTGGGGACTTCCTTGCCCGCTTGTGGGGTGGTGGCTCAGTGGGGGCGAGGCCCAGCTCAACCATATAGGTCTCCTTGGATGAGTGTTTGGCAGGGGAGCTCAGGGGAGTGGGAACAGGGTTGTGAGGACTGCGGACTGCGACTGTGGCTGCGTGTATGTCGTCTGCCCCCAGCCCCTGTGGGTGTGCCTACATCCCCCTGAGTGTGTGTGCCAGGAGGTGTGCGGTGTGCCTTACTTGGGGGTGTGCTGGATGTGTCTGCTGGGGTGCGTGCCCGTGACTGTCTGGGTGTGCGTTGGGCAGGCATGGGAGAGGGCAGTGTGGATGGGTCCGGGGTAGGGGGGGACGGAGCGCTGCAGGAGAGAAACTGCTGCCGTCAGGGAAGAGTCCATGGACCGCAGAAACCTGCGTTGGTCAGACATCATTGCTGACATGCCCTCCATGAACGACACCATCTGTGTGAGCAGTTTAGTGTGTCCATGGAGGACAGTCAGCACCGATGCCTGCCCAACCTGCAACTGCTGCAGTATGTCCACAGACTCTTCACTGAGGGCAGCAGGGGTGACAGGGGCAGGGGGTGCGGTGCCTGGGCCGAAGGAGACATGGTGGGACTCTGCACGGACAGAAGGGACGGGAGCAACTGGGAGGGCGGAGATGGTAATGGAGGAGGCGGGGACAGATGTGGGGATGCTGCCAGTTGGTGTTGCAGCCTCCGCCTCCTCAGGGAGGTCAGCCTCGGACCCGTTGGCATCGTAGCTGCTCTCGCCTCCAGACAGGTCCTCCGACTGACTCCCCTCGCCCTCCGTGCCACTGGCTCCTTCTGACTCCCCAGCACTGGTGGCACTGTCGCTGGGTCCCTCCTCCAGGTCCATGCAGGTGTCTCCCTCGGTTGCGGATGATGATGCTGTGGGCAAGGAGAAGAAACCGAAATGCATCAGTCACCTGTATACATCTGACACATGAGCACAATAATAATTGGTCACAGTGCATATCAGGCAATGCACCATGAGTAACAGCTAGATAACTCCGCACATATGTAAGCCCTGTACTGCCCAGTTGGTAGGCCCACTATGCCACTTGAACACCAGGAAAAAAAGAACACAAAAGGCCACAAATTGAATGAGAAATACACTGAGAAGCTAGTGTCTGTGAACCGGTGAGCACAACAATACAATGAAGTCATGCCACCTCTTGTTTAACCTGAAAGAAACAGTAGTGGTGCACCCAATGTAAACTGACACACCTCAATACTCAGGTGTCAAGTACCTTGGGACTCACAATACTTTACACAATCTACATGTTTTGAATGTGCCAATTCGCCATTTCGTGAAAAGAACACTCATGTGCCTGCATGAAATATGTCGCACAAGGCAAATTAATGGTGTTGCAGAAAGTACATATACATGGGCCCACGGAGGTCTTGATGTCTTGAGACTCGTCAGTTTGTATCACCAACAACAAAGGAGTCTCACAAAATCAAGAGCACTGTGGGAACATGTATATGGAGAATCTGCAACACCATTTAATTCTAACAGTGGGTTCTTAGAAAATGTGCCAGTGTGTTCCATGAAAGTGGAAATGTCGTTTGGAGTGCACTTCCTTGGGCGACTTTTTTCATGCAGGCACATCAGTGTTCTTAACACAAATCATCAAATTTCCACATTAAAAACATGAAGAACTGTTGACAAGTGCTGTGAGTGCCAAGGTACAATTTTTTAAGAGTAACAACTTGAATTATGTCAGTTGTCACATGGCCATCCGACCTACTGCCTGTTATCTTGAGTGGCACACATGTCCACACCCAGGACAATGCATAAGGTAATGGGCCTGCAATTGGGTAGAAAAAAAGCCTAGCTGTACTGTGGGGACACCCTCATGGCAAGCCAGAATGTACACACAGATGTCAGCACACAAAGTCCAAACAGCGTTGCATCTGAACCACACACAGGTGCTAAAAATGAATGAGCAGGAATCATGTTTTTAAAAAACGGACGCAGGCTGCAAAGCAGGTAAATTAAGCACTGGCCAGCATCACAGGGGCACTGCAAGGTGATTCTTTGTACAGCCAAGCCTCACACACACGTCAGACCTGGCAAAGCAAAATCAGGGTTGCATATGTATGCCTCTCCCGCACACCCCACCCCATGCCTGAGTCAATGTGATTGATACAGATCAAGAAGTGACATCTCTTATTCAGGGTTACAATAACTGTGCTGGAAAAATAGCTTCATTTACACATCACCTCGTGGGGCTGGCCACACATATTTGTGACAAACAACCATCAACAGATTGTTGTGAATAGCCATACAGGCACTGCCCAGTGTGAGTATGCACAAGCCAAATGGTGTATCCCTGTCCAGTGGACATATGTAGCACACATTGGAAAAATACAAACTAGGCCAGGGAACAATGCCACAGAGGCAGACCTATGCTGAACCCACAGAGAATGTGCACAGTGTTGGATGACACACATGATTAGGAGGCCAGGGTGTCTCAGAGGATTGTAGTGGGCACACTGCTCCGTGTTCCTGGAATGAGCTGACTGTACCATGAGCAACCGTCATGGCACTATGCATATCTCCCACTCATGCACATCATGTCTGAGGCCACAACATTGGTCATGCATGGTGCAAGGGTGTTCAGTTGAAACCTCACACTCCTATGTTGAGACTCATCATCAGTGCCAACAAATATGGACCCCCAACATAATGAACAGGTCATGGCACAGGCAAGGTACCAACACAAGTCACAGACCACCCTCCCACATGATGCCGAAAGCAATGTGCACTTAGATTTACTGGCATGCTAGATGACCATGTGCAAATGTGATTACACACAGACCAGGGGACACATGTCAAGTAGGGGAAGAGATGAAAAAGAGCACCAGGTAACATTGGGAAACAGAAAATGCACTGCACATATTAACTCTGGGAGTGTATCCAGGCTACAGAGCACTTCAAAAAGCTGGTGACACATAACACGACAAACAGCCATGTACCTACCCCCTCCTTGATGCAGTCTTTCCTGTAACTGCCTATCGAGCTCAGGGAATACCACCGCCAGGACACGTTTCATGTGGGGGGTCAGGCGTCGGCGGCCGCCATGGGGGCGAGGACTGTCGAGCCCCAGCTGGACCCGGGCGATCCGCCGGGTCCAGCACCGGATGTCCTGCCACCTCTTGCGGACCTGTGGCAGCTGCCGACTACGCTCCCCCTCAGATCTCACGGCCCTGACGATGTTTTTCCAGATCACGCCCTTCTCGTAGGCAGTTACCTGTCACGATGACAAAGTGACACAACATCAATACACCTGCTCCATGTCCCAGAGACACACATTTGAACATCATTGAAATGTTCAACAGGGCATAGGATGTAAACAGGAATTACATCATACACAATAAGAAATTGGCCTGTGTGCAAGCCCCAATGCACTACATGGCATTGAAAGTCAACAGGTTGGCATGAGGGGTGCGACACACTCACTGATCATGCCACACACTCTGCAGCACATGCAACAGCAGGCTGAAGGCCAGCACGTGCCAAGCAGTCACATGTCCCACTCCACTGACGCACCATCAGCATACTAGACAGACACACCCAAGCACAGATCACTCGCCTGTCATTGACAACAGTGGATACAACCCTCACTCTGCACATGTGCCACTTGCCAGCTTCAAGCAGGCGCAGGGTTTTGACGCAGCATGGGCCTAAAAGTGACTGAGCGAAATCTTGTAGATTTCACTCAGCCACTTTTAGGAGGCGTTCCTGCGCCGGAACGCCGCCCACTGCGCAGGAACTCCTACATGTGGCGCAGGGCTTTACAACGTGACGCATCTCCCAGATGCGTCACATTGTAAGTACCCCGCACCATGGCGCAGGATTTCCGCCGCCGCTGCGTCACAAAAGTGACGCAACGGCGGCGTAAATGAGGTGCAAGGGGCTTGTAAATCTGCCCCAATGTCTTGCAGGGCACCGCCTGTCCCAAGACCAATGCCAGATTTGGGTGCCATGAGGGAACATGCCTACATCCGACGTTACAGATTCACTCAACAGTTGACTGAGGACTTGACCGACAGGCTGGCATCACACCTCCAACTGCGACACAGGTATCCTGCTGCGCTGACCCCAAAGATGAAGGTGATGGCAGCCCTACATTTTTTTGCCACAGGTAAGTTTCAATTCACCATAGCTGATGTTGGTGGCATGTCACAGACAATGTTCAACCGTGTCCTGCGTGATGTTTTAGCAGCCATGTTGGAGCACCTTGATGAATTCATCACATTTCCTACTCCTGAGGAGTTGACAGATGTCAAGTGTGATTTATATGACCTGGGAGGGATGCCCCATGTCATTGGGTCCATTGATGGTACACATGTGGCTTTGGTACCACCACAGGCACAGGAACAAGCCTATCGCAATAGAAAATATTACCACTCGATAAATGCCCTTGTGGTGTGTCTTGCTAACATACTGATTTCCCATGCCTACATCATGAGGCGTAGCAGGGTGCCACAAATCATGCTGCGGCTGCACAACGAACAAGCATGTCTTGTTGGTGGGTATACTCTGTTTGTCCTGTGTGTTGCGGTATCTTTGGCTCTTACGGCATCTCCTGACCCACTTTTTTACATGATGTTTCCATGTAGGGGACTCTGGATATCTCAACATGCCATGGCTAATGACACCTCTCTGCAACCCAAGAACAGCTGCAGATCACAGGTACAACAATGCACACGGGCAGACCAGTCGAGTGATTGAGAGGACGTTTGGCCTCCTGAAGAGCCGATTCCGGTGCCTGGACAAGACAGGCGGGTCCCTCCCTTATGCCCCGGAGAAGGCCTGCCGAATCTTCCTCATGTGCTGCATGCTGCACAACATGGCAGTTGAGAAGGCAGTGCCACTCATCCTGGATCCGGATGAGCAAGAACATCCACCCATGGAGGATCCAGGGCTTGGTCACGAGGCAAGTGATGAGGAGGAGGATGATATGCGGAGTCAGCTCATACGCAACTTCTTCTCATAATGGTGAGTCACTGGGTATGAGTGTGCAAGCTTGTAGCATTGAGTGGCATGTGTTGCAATGTGTGTGTCCAGCTGACTGAATGCAAAGTGACTTTGATGTGTGTTCTGATGTGTCACTCGAGTGATGATGTCATGCCACACAGTTTTGCGGAGAGACTTTCGTTGAAGTTTACATGTGTCCAACATTGTTCATGTTTTGTAAATGTCCATGTGTGCGGCGAGAATTGTTTTAGGTGACTTCTTGTGTGTCTGTCATTCCCAGGTTTTTGCGCCTGTTGTCTGCTCATGTCATCTTTGTCCTCCTGCTATTCCTCATGAGAATTGCAACCTGTGCTGAATCAGCGTTCCATGCACGGATATGTGGAAATGTCAGTTTGGGTAAGGATAGCAGCAAGGCTTTTTGGTGGTGGTACGGGTTGGGAATGTGTGGGCCTGCTTCTGTGCATGTTGTGGTACCATGCACACATGTCTTATCACCATGGAGCATATAACATGTAGCATCACTCCCATGACATGATAGTCACCCTTCTTGACTGTCATCTGTAGTGGTGTGTGGCGTCTGATGAAGGCATCAATGTGTGTAAACCTTGCCTCTGAAACATTGCGGATGCTACGTGTGGACATAGTGTGGGACATCACAACAACAGGCTCTATGGGGAATTGCAGCCTCTCCATGTGCAGCAGGATGTGTTTGGCTCATCCCCTTGACTTGTGTGCCAGTTCATTGGGATTGACATCATCCGTGTCGTGAAGGGGGGTCCAGCGGATGTCCCACATGTTCTGTCAACTGACCTGTGAGTCTGTTCACATGCATGCATTTCCCTTTGTGTGTGTATGTGGAATAAAGGTGTTCAGCACAATCCAAAGTGCCTCATCTCTGTCACTGCAGCTCTCTTGACAGTTTGCATGCGTCATCTATGGCATACTTGTCAAATATTGAGCATATGTGTATGTGTACTTCGGCAACATGCATGCAGTTCTTCATGGCTAATAATATCTATTGTGCATGAAGTCCCTGGTTGTGTATGTATTTGTGCAGGTTGCTCCACACAACGGGACGTGAACACATGCTGATGGTGTGTCTCCTGTGTGAAGCTCCGCATTTTGTTGCCTGACCCTGTGACCGTCATTTTTGGTGATTGGTCATACATTTTCTCGTAGAGACCCATGAGTTACCTGACACTCCTTCCTTTACATAAACCTGTTGCACTGTGCCTTTCTGACCTCCTTGTCTTTGTGTGCTACTTTTTGCCTAGTTTCTCACCCCTTCCGTCTGCTGCTGCATCACCTGCGGCACCGCCCCGCCGAGTGCCATGATTCTGCATCCCACACGCCTCCAAAATGCTCCTCCCTTCCCCCCTCCACCCATTCTTAATGCAGCCAGCTGCTTGTCTGTGCCACTGTTGCGCCAACGCCGTGCCAAAGGCAGGACCGTCTGCACCTGCAACGTGCACAGTGCCCGAGCCTCTGGTCTTTGCATGAACCACGTCACACAACAGGCTCATGCTGCAGCCAACCTCCAAGCAATGTCCTCCACACAATCATCCGCCTGCTATCAGGCAACCCCTAAGCGCACACACAACACCTTCGCATGCTGAGTGTGCAACTCAAACTGCCTACACAGCGCTGCCCAGCCTACCAGACCCTGTCAGAACACCCAGGTCATGTGCCTCCTACTCCACACCCGCTCCGTCCACCAGCACGCCATTGGACTCTGTTACCTCCTCAACACAACAGGCCCACACATCACCTTCATGACAGTAACCTGGACATAAGCATCCTCAGCACACGACTTCTTCATTGCCATCTCAGACGGATACAAGATCACCCGCAGGGATGGCACCAAGAGTCCCGGAGGATGAATTGCAATTTATTCACAAGTAAACCCTCAGAGTCACAAATCCGGGTTTGCAGCAACTCCCTGGCAACCCTCAGAGTAACACTCATCTACAGATATCCAGGTCTACATCCACAATTGCGCTAAGCCATCAACACGTACATCTGCACGCACACCCTCACCTCCACAGGCTACATGTGGCTGGGGGCCAGTAACTTCTAGCTGGAGGAAAACCACACCACCATCCATCATTGGTCCATCAACATTTTAATCGACGTCTCCGACAAGCAACACACTGCCCCACACCCTGCTAACGATCCCCCAAAGATGCTTGATGTAAGTCACCACAGACAAGCTGTGTGAGACACTCAAAACAACACCAACGCAACACCCTGAAACCTCACGCACTGGATCAGCAACTGATCCAACAATCTTGCCACACTGACGGACTTTCCTGTGAAGCACAACAATAGTTAAGGCACCTGGGACAAAGCAGACCTACTGGACTCCTACAGATGTAGCCGGACTCTTGTGCACACCTTGCAACACAAAGAGCCATCATTTACCTTACAGGCCTGGAAAAGACCACACACAGCCATCACCATATCATCAGCAAGGACAAGTGGAGATCCTTCAGATAGTGCTGAGACACCAAAACACACAACATCAAGGAGCTCATCAGCATTGTGAGTGAACTGACAGCAGATCTCCATCCAAGAAACCCCACCCTTGCAAGGCATTTCACATCCCTTGCAACTTTGTACCACTGCTAGCTCATGGCCATACACAACGGCCTTGGCACACAGAGGCAGACAGCACTATTATCCGCAGGCCAAACCCCCCTCAGGTTCTGGACTCCCATCAGCAGCAAGTACACCACCTGGCTCATGTGCACCATCCACTCTGGCTCTCCATCAGACCCCTTCCCACACAACATCTCAACCACACAATTCCCCATCCTTGAAGCCCACGTCCAGCGCGTCCTGAATGTCTCCTTTGAGTTAGCCACATTCCATGGGTGCTGGAGGCATGCAGAGACCCAGGCCCTTTTTAAACAACGGACGGCAGTACCGCAGGATCTCCTGGTACATCACCCTGTTTCCCTACCCAGCAAATGTCATCAGGAAGACACTCAACAAGCAACTGACAAATTTCCTCCACACAACCAGCTCCAGGCAACCGGCACCAGACCATATTCCACAGTAATCACACCACTGCAACCGTCATCATTGCCACCACCAACGACAAATTTGCCCTGCTCAGCAATGGTGAGCCCCCTTGACCTCTCAACGGCATTGTACACCATGTGCTACCACACTCTCAGCTCACACATCTCCAACACTGGTATCCAGAGGAGGGCCCAGGATTGAAACAGAAAGTAGCTCACCAGCAAGGCCCAGGGAGTCTGCCTCCACCCTGCAGCATGTAGTACACTGGGGTGATGTGGCACATGCCCCAGGGCTCTTCTCTCAGCGTGATGATCTTCAATGTCTCCATGACCCCCCTCTCCACCATCACATGCGCACACGACCTCATCATCATCTCGTATGCCATTCACACCCAGCTGCTCCTCAAACTCACCAAAGAGCCAGCCATTGCCAGATCCAAACTTCAAGAAGGCATGAGATCCATTGACGAATGGCTGAACATCAGCCACCTGAGGCTGGACTTGGACAGGACTGAGGTCATCATCTGAGGATTGTCCCCTTACGGCTGTGTCAACTCCTTATGTCCCACTGGTCTGGGCACCGCACCAGCACCCAGTGGCCACGCACGCAAGCTGGTGTTCATCATGGACCCATCGCTGACAATTACCATGCAACTCACCACCATCTGTACCTCATGCTGCAACACCCTCCGCATGCTACAAATGATCCACAGATAGATCCACTACAAGGCAAGACAGACCGTCCCCCATGTCCACGACACCAGCCGGCTCAACTACAGCACCGGCCTCTACGTAGAACAACAGCAAAACTGCAGGAGAACTTGTCAACATCCAGGGTTCATCCGCATACCTCATCTTCAACATCCCCAGCCCCAGCCACATCACCGTCCTCCTGAGATAGCTAGAATGGCTCACTGTCTGCTGCAGGATCACCTTCAGACTCCTCAACCACACTCATGAGGCAGTCCACAACCCCAGACCCAAAACAAACCTTGGATGTATGTCATCCAACACCCCGTTGGCCCAACTCCATGCAGCCCACCTTGCCCTGGCCACCATTCATCACATCCACATAAACACTGTATGCAGGAGATAGTTCTCCCACCTCGCCAAACAGACCTGGGACTCCCTCCCCGGGCACATCAACATGACCCATGACCTCTACACCTTCATGATACTCTTCCAAATTGGTCTGTCTGAGCAGTATTGCAAGCCCCCCTCAGCAGCTTGAGGCCATCACGGGTGAGTATTGGGCTCCATGTCTGTATTTGGTGATACATTGAGACACATGTGTGTCCTCGACCGGACTCAGATCCAAGTGTATGGATGGCTGGAGTTAGTTCCACACTCAGGCATACTTTGACATATCCCCACACGTATGTTGTGGACTCATGCTAAATGACTGCAACATACAATTTCATGTATTAATTATTTAATTATAACATCTGGGGCGTGATTTGTGCACTGAAAAAGGTGCAATGCAGGGACCATAGAATCCAAAGTTCACAGGGGGAGATGGGATCCTTGCCATTTGAAGTCATCAGAGTCCAGACCACAGTGTTTGGCATCATCAGTCAGACTGTGACCAGCAGGTCCATGTGGCAGATGATGTCAGTCTATGAGGTGATGCTGTCGCACATGAAGGCCAGGTGTCAGGCCAGGTGACCTGGGAGATGTGGATGGTCCGCTGCCTCTCACGGTCTTTTCCGTGGACGACCCACCTTCCTCCGGGGACCCTCAGATGCAGGCCTTGACGATGCTTGGGACGCACCGTCAGACGAATCCTCCTCCTCCTCCCTCCCTGTGGCTGGTGGTGGTCTTCGCCTGGTGGCACAGGGAGGGTTGCCCATGTTGTCGGCGATCTGATGGAGTGAATGGCTTATGTCCCTTTGCACCGCCAGGAGCTCAGCCAGTCTTGCCTCCATCCGTCCTTGGTGTTCTTGTTGACTGGCGTGTTGCTCGGCCTGCTGGTTCTTGATCTCTGTGAGGGTCACCACTACCTGGCTGAACTCCCTGGTGTCACGCTGGTATGCCTCCATGATTTTGTGTATGTGTGACGTATCGGTCCCTTCAGCTGGCTGGTCAGGTTCTCGCCTCTACCTGCCTCCACTCCTGCCCACATGAGCCTGGCCTGCCGTTGTGGGCACATCGGGTCTACGGGACCCCTGAGGAATGGCAGTGGCAGTGTTGTCTGCCAGTGTTGTCTGCCTCCTCCTGGGTGCCCGGCACTCCTTGTCCCTCCTGGTCAGACTGGCTCAGTTGTTCACTGCGGGCAGGGCTCCTCGGTGTCTCCTGGGATGTGACAGGAATGGGGGTGGGTGATTGGCACAGATGGTCCTGAACCAGGTTCTGCAGGGGCTTGGACACTAGAGCGTCCAGGTCGGTCAGGCTCATCCGCGGAATGTTGAGAGGCGTCGCTCCTGGTGAGATCAGGTTCCTCCCTGGCTAGGGACTGTGAATCTTCACCCCCATTGTTGGGGGTAGATTCATCACGTTGCCCTGTGTGTGAGAGACAGACAATGTTAATGCTGTTTCATGCAACATGCATGTATCATACACATTCAAGTTGGCACTGTTCCTCCAGGTAGTTGTATGTGTCTAGCATTCTCCTCAATGTTCACTTGTGGATGGGTATGTTGCGGGGGACAGATTGATATGTGTTCCTGAGTCTTTGACATGTAGATTTTTGGCTTGTATGCTTCTTTGGCTATGTATTGGTGTTGTTGTGTTACATGTCCATTATAACAGTGTGTAAATCCATTGCCTGTCCCGGGGTTGTCTGCTTGTGTAAGGGGTGTGTGTGACAGGGCCTGCTGGTGGGTGTAGTGTGATTTCGCACTGGGGCTCCCAGGTGATTTAGCTGTCCCCCCATGGAGCATGCTGCCATGACAGTGAGTGTGAGTTCCTGTCCTACATATCTGACCTGGTTGTCTTGGTGTTTGTGTTTGCACTGGTCACAGGAGGGCCTTGTGCTGCCTACACCCGGGCCGAGTGTGAGCTATCTTGTCAGTACTTTCCCAATCCCTGTGCATTGCGCATGGTGCATGGGTATGTACCTGGGCCATATGGGATGAGGGCAATTGTGTCTGATTTGGAGTTCAACAATGTGTTTTGTGCCACCCACCCTCCCAGCATACCGGACATCCATTCTTGGGTTGCTGCTTCATGTAGCATGGGACATAGCATGGCCTTGCTTTCTCAATGGAGCATACACATGTTAGTGGCATTAGCGTTATTTTTGACTGTGGTTCTGGCCGGTGAGGGCTTGGGGGTAGTTGTGTGCATTTTGTGTAGTTGGGGTGTGGATGCCATTACCCCCATGTTACGTAAGTTGTTTGTGTACTCACCAGGCTCTGGAAGTCCTTGTAGTCCATGTACTCCCACCGGCGGAAGCAGGGCCATCACCTTCTCCTCCCAGGGATGATAATGTACTGGTCTGCGGGGCGCACCACCTCCAGTGATGTTGCTCTGGGCGTAGTCATCATTCATTTTGTGCTTGACCGCCCTCCGCAGATCGTACCACCTGGCTTGGCATTCATTCCTGGTCCTTCTGATGGGTGCAACAGCATTCACCCTATCGACGATCCTCTGCCACAGGCGTGATTTTTCAGCTATGCTGGTCTGTCTGACCAATGTTCCAAACAGCTGTGGCTCGACTCTGATGACTTCATTGACAATGATCTCCAGCTCCTCCCTTGTGAACTTTGGATTCTTGTCTGTGGGCATGGTGTGGGGTGAAGGTGTGGATGGTTGTGGGTGTGTGGGTCTGAATGTGACAGTGTGGGTCTGAATGTGTTGAGGGGGTATGTGTGAAGGAAGTTGTGTGACGGTGTATATGTTAAGGTGGATGGGTGCAGTTGTTGGTGTGTGCTCTTTAGCTGCAGTGAGTCTGTTGCAAAGGCTCATGGTTTGTGTGTGTGGGCCCTTTTTATTGGTCCATTTGTGGGTGGGCCTCAGTTTTAATTTTTGGTGGGTGTGTTATAAGGGGTGGTTGTGAGTTTGCCCCTCTGTTTGCCTGTTTGGATGTGTCCAGGTCAGTCATTTCCATTTTTAGTGCACTGTAGACGTGTTTTGTGGTGTTGTGCGAGTCGAATAGACCCTCCTTGTGCTGTTTTACAGTGTCCGTGGTTCAGTACGGTACAGGGGTACGAGTCGTACAGGCACACACCCCCATGCGTTGTGTATGTACGGTGCGTACACGGCCATTGCATATGTACGGTGCGTACACCGCCATTGCATATGTACGGTGCGTACACCGCCATTGCTATGTACGGTGCGTACACCGCCATTGCTATGTACGGTGCGTACACCGCCATTGCTATGTACGGTGCGTACACCGCCATTGCATGTACGGTGCGTACATCATCATTGCTGTGTACGGTGCGTACACCGCCATTGCTATGTACGGTGCATACACCGCCATTGCATATGTACGGTGCGTACACCGCCATTGCATATGTACGGTGCGTACACCGCCATTGCTATGTACGGTGCGTACTACAACATTGGTGCGTACAACGACATTGCGTATGTACGGTGCGTACGCCGCCATTGCGTATGTACGGTGCATAATACAACATTGGTGCGTACAACAACATTGCGTATGTACGGTGCGTACACCGACATTGCATATGTACAAGTCATTCCCCGTGTACGGGACGTTTTCCGTACGGTTCGTAAATCGGAAAGCCGGTCCGGATCGTACTTGTACGCTCGGACTGTCTTTTTACGATTCGTACGGAAAAGTGTCTGGGTCTGTCTCGTACAACTTTTCTCCCTACCATTCGTACGGATCGGGCCGATCCGTATGTACTTTTTCCCATACGAATTGTACTTCACGGGTCGGACGTGACTTGTACGATTCGTACGGAAAAAAATACGGATACGAGTCGTACGGGAATAAAAAATACAGGATCGGAATCGGCCCCAGAATGATCCAAACCATAGTATGCTGCAGTTTAAAGGTCTATCGTAGAGCTGCAGCACAATAATAGACAGTCTTATATGAGACATAATAGTGTTAATTATATATGAATCAATGACTCTCAGGAGTGACTTACTTTGACTGTCTCAGAGACTTGAGAGCTTCATCCTCAGTGCACAGAACCTGGAGAGTCTATTGTACTATTGGCTAGGAAAGAGTCAAACTCTGTGTTCTCTGGCTGCAGGGATGTAACACAGGAACTTATTTGATCAATGGTGGAGTTTCTTTCATGGCTTTTGTAGTCTAAGGGAGTTTGAATGCTTAAAACATGGATGTACGTCGTTACAACGCACACTTTTACAACGCATGCACTTACAACGCATTTTTTACAACTCAACATCCACTACAACGCATTCCATTACATCGCAGGACACTACAACGCATTTTTAAAAACTACCTTTACAACGCAATCCATTACATCGCATACTACCTTTACAACGCATACCATTACAACGCATAATATTACATTGCATTTAAGGTAAGTATTGGATAGTATAGGGGTAAAAATTACTAATCTTACTCCAGGGGGTGCAACAGTAGGGTAATTGTTGGATAGTATAGGGGTAAAAATTACTATTCTTACTCCAGGGGGTGCAACAGTAGGGTAAGTGTTGGATAGTATAGGGGTAAAAATTACTATTCTAACTCCAGGGGGTGCAACAGTAGGGTAAGTGTTGGATAGTATAGGGGTAAAAATTACTATTCTTACTCCAGGGGGTGCAACAGTAGGGTAAGTGTTGGATAGTATAGGGGTAAAAATTACTATTCTTACTCCAGGGGGTGCAACAGTAGGGTAAGTGTTGGATAGTATAGGGGTTAAAATTACTATTCTTACTCCAGGGGGTGCAACAGTAGGGTAAGTGTTGGATAGTATAGGGGTAAAAATTACTATTCTAACTCCAGGGGGTGCAACAGTAGGGTAAGTGTTGGATAGTATAGGGGTAAAAATTACTATTCTAACTCCAGGGGGTGCAACAGTAGGGCAAGTGTTGGATAGTATAGGGGTAAAAATTACTATTCTAACTCCAGGGGGTGCAACAGTAGGGTAAGTGTTGGATAGTATAGGGGTAAAAATTACTATTCTAACTCCAGGGGGTGCAACAGTAGGGTAAGTGTTGGATAGTATAGGGGTAAAAATTACTATTCTAACTCCAGGGGGTGCAACAGTAGGGTAAGTGTTGGATAGTATAGGGGTAAAAATTACTATTCTAACTCCAGGGGGTGCAACAGTATGGTAAGTGTTGGATAGTGTAGGGGTTTTAATATAATATTATGCGTTGTAATGGTATGCGTTGTAAAGGTAGTATGCGATGTAATGGAATGCGTTGTAAAGGTAGTTTTTAAAAATGCGTTGTAGTGTCCTGCGATGTAATGGAATGCGTTGTAGTGGATGTTGCGTTGTAAAAAATGCGTTGTAAGTGTAGTGCGTTGTAAAAGTTGGGTTGTAAAGGTTGTTCCCCTTAAAACATTGATGTAATATATTAAGTCTTGGTGGAAGATTTGTTTTGATATGTATGAAGACTGATCTATGTGCCTTCTGGAACTGCAGCAAATGTGTTCCCTTGAAACAGGGCTTAAATTTCCTAGGGTTATAGACTGAATATACCCTGTACCCTCTGAATTCATATTAGGTGTACTCCTATGCTGTCAATACTAGGATTGTACCCCTACTTCCTACTATATACCTCTTACACAAACAATGGGTCTCAGAAATCCATTCATTCTTCCAAGTTTCATCCCTCCCTGATTCACCTTTTTTTAAATCACAGATTGAAGATGGACAGTACAACTGTGTAGTCACAGAATACAGTGGTGCTTGCAACGAGGAGGCTGAAACTGACGAGAAAGATTCACACCATGACAGTGATGGGAACAAGATGATATACACAGTGACTGAAATACCACCATGGCACCTGTGTATCTTCCTTGGCATTCAGGTGAGGTGAGGAAGAGGGTATGATAGGACGTGGGCAAGATCCAAGGGAAAATGAGACATGGATTCCAGCTTAGTGTTTGCAGGTGTGCCTGTGTTTTCAGGTAAGATAAGAGATAGAAGGTGGTATGGCAAACATATTGCATATGCAAGAAGTGCAACTCCAATATGAACCTTGAGTTTCTAATGGGTCACTATGGTGCTTGTACATCTCATGGGTGTTCTTGTGAAAACAGTTTGGGCATGAGGAGTTTAAATGGTTTGCATCTAGTCATGATTTCCCCTGCCATGCTGGTCTCAGTTGTATGGCCCATAGTTTATATCTGAACATTGCTGAAATTCTATATGGACTTATTGACTGAGTTCTGTGTTGCTGACCATTGGAAAACCAGGTCCCTGTCTGTCACTCCATTTACTTCAAAGAACTGCATTTTCTGATACATAAGTGTGATGGGTTTTTGTCAAGTCGACCTAGGAATGTGGAATGTTATGCTATCACATGTGGTAATATGTTTTAAATTGTAAATGAATAACAGCTGGGGTCCAACGCTTCACTCAGAAGCTCGCATAACGTGGTATCAAGGGTTGGTGTGCTGAATACTGAGGCTGCATAGTCTTGATTCTACCTCATGCCTCTTTAGTCCACCAACAGAACCTCTTCACTAGTTTACCTTGCAAGTACATTTTCATCTCTGCTTTCTCCATTTGTCACTATTTTTCTGTCTTTTTCTTCATCCTCATTTCCCCCTTTTGTGTTTTCTCTCTATTGTGCTTAAGGACGCTGTGTGTATCCGAGTCTTTTCACTGCTGAAAAACTAACTGGTAGACCATCCCTGGGGAAACACCCTCTCTGTCTACAGCACCTAGGACACTCTGACTCATCTCCAGCAAATGTCATTCATTCCTGGCTGTGGAGCAGAGTACAGTTGCCAGCAGCATTTGCAGGCGATCCTGCAGCTTACAGTGAAGTATACATGAAAATCTCTCTCCTCCCTTGTGAAGGTCACTATTAAATAATGATCTGCATGTGCACAGATTCATTGGCCATTCTGCCCGGATATAACATGCGTGTGTACAGATACACTGGGGTTTGGCGTACCATAGAAATACTCTTGACTTCACTTGACCAGAGCAGAAGGCCTGGAACTTGCACC
Source organism: Triturus cristatus (assembly GCF_964204655.1). Lineage (NCBI taxonomy): Eukaryota > Metazoa > Chordata > Amphibia > Caudata > Salamandridae > Triturus > Triturus cristatus. The sequence goes on from NC_140585.1 coordinate 248,974,551, forward strand.
CAGTGGTCAATTTGTCCAAAAAAAAAAGCGCCGGGGCTCTCGTCAGGAAGCAGCTTGCACCAGCCCATTTCTCCTGTTAGAGCCACCTAAAACAGAAGCTACTACTAACCATGAAAGTAGGGAGAGGATGGGGCATAATGGCCAAAGCTGCCGACTTCGGAGCTGGGGAACCAGTTTTGAGTCTCGTTGCTGCTCAACATCCTGTGCTTCTGGGCAAATCACCTAATCACCCTGTGCCTCCCATAAATTAATGTGTCCTTAACTGGTGCTTATGAAAAGTGTTGGTGTTGGTGATTAAGTGCCGGTGCTGACCATTGGACACCACCGGCTCAAATTAAGCACTGTTTGCACCACATCATAACATCATACCCAATGCATGCTTTTTAGTGCCAATGAGTTCATTTGTATTCCAGAGGCAAGGAATCAGCATCCTTCTCAATGAACACATCTTGAAACTCTGCATCCATTTCAGGAATGTTGTTTTCCTCTTTAATCATGTTCAAAATGGAACATCTCAATAAGGGATGTATGAATGAATGATGGACTGAATAAATACGTTTGTGTAAATTAATTAAAATTGATACAATGAATCGCATTAGGTCATAAAATAACAAGAAACCAACTAGGAGAATGTAAAAATCAGTCTGAAATTAAAACCAAGCAGTAAAATCTTACACATTACAGAGCAAATAAAATGAATTTCTGATATTGGTACTTCGACAGTAGCAGTGACCAACACAATCAGATCCTTTACTCCCAGATGGGAGTAGAGATCTTGTTGACAAATTTGTCGAAGCGGGCAAGTTGCAAAGGTACAGATGTGGTCATGCGAAATTCCAGCGTCTCTTTGCAGGTGGAGACCCCATTTGACCTAATCATAGGTTTTAGTAAAAGTTCAACGTGCAGTTCAAAACTCCAGACAGCAGCATAATAAATATAACATGGATTCTTTTTTGTACTCGCAGAATCTACAAAGAATGCTTCCCGGTTTATCAGCCCAATCTAGATGAAATTCATTAATTTTTAATTGGAAGAACCATGAATCGTGCTCTGAGGATGCAGTGACTGGTTTTCTTGGTTAATGCTGACTTTAAATATGGTTGCAGTAACATGTCCTCGTATGATTTAAAATAGGAGCAGCCTAGATAATTGAGTGGATGGTTGCCAGGTCTGCTTTCCTCAAGTTGAGTACAGCCTGTTAACTCAATATAGCTTTGTGCTGGGGTAAGGAACATTTAGGACCGTCAACGTTTCCAGATTGACATCTTAATCAGAAGCCGCCTTTGCATGGTTTGAAGACCATGGATTGAACAAGGCAGCATAAATCACTTGGAGAACCTTTTTTAGGGAGTCTGGTTTTGCTTGTTGCATTGCAAAGTAGTACTCAAGGAAGGCAGCCTTACATTTTATATGTTGGCCGTGCAGACCAAACTCTAGGCAAAGTAGTGAGCGTCGAGTATATTTTGGAGGATGAAACAACCTCTTAAAAGCTTGGCACTGTGCTTTGTCCAATGTTGAAGTAAATACCCCCGGGTAAGCATGCTGACTATACAAGAGGTTAGGTAGCATCTTTGCCTGAATGGCTCATAGAATGGCTTCTGTTGTTGGGGAGCATAGCTGGTGATATAATAAGCATAAGGCATATGTGTCTGACTACTAATATGTTTGAGGTGGAGAGTCGGTTTGCTTGTATCCATGAGTCAGACATCAAGTTAGCTGTATGTAGATGTTTGAGTAATCCATTGGTTGCCAAGCCTCCATCTTAGGTTTCTCCTATTCTTATACCTGCTGAAAATCATCACCTTTGCATTATCTGGGTTCGCCATCAGTTTGTTCACTGGTTTGTAGAAATGAAGCTTGTTGAGGGTATGCTGCAGACCAATTTTTGTGTGACCTAGTATAAGCAGATTGGTCACAAATTGAATCATTGGGAGCCTAACGGAGCCGATCTTTGATGGGGCTGAGCTTGCCCTTGCGACCTATGTCTGTGGTGTAAAGGTTAAACAACATGGGAGCCAGAATGCACCCTTGCTTTAGGCCCTGTGTGGTCAAAATTTGCTGAGTCCCTGAGTTGTCTGTGCCAAACTTGATAAGGATTCTAAGGAAATGAGAGTCTGACCACCTTGTTTTATGTCCTGCTATTTATTGAGGCACAGGAAGGACCACTATACTTCTATTTCACTGGTCCTGGCTATTTTTTGCCAAATTATTAACTTTGAACAACACTTTTTGTGAATCATGAATAGTCCGAAAAAAACAATACTTAAAATGCTTCTCACAATATTATTACATTTTAAACAAATTCAAAGAACAGTACTAATTTGCAATCAGTGCGTTAATCAACAAAATAGCTATTTCATATTAAACCAACCAGTACTACTTTACGAGTCAGTAAATGAATTAACAAAAGAGCTATTACATATTACACCAATGATTTGTCAAGCCAAACATTTTCACAAGGAACTCTTAAAAAAACAATTTCTCTTTTTTGAGTGCCTCATTCCATGGGGTTAAGCTCTGAGCATAATGGGATATACTGTTGTATCTCCCTACTACAGCCTGTTGGGCTGAATTCCTCACCCTCATGGAGTATAGAAGTGCCAACGCGTTTCTAATCCCTAATATTTATGGAGGGATTTTCTTCCGGGCATTGGTGAGGTGTAATCTGGAATTTGGTTTATAATGGGTTCACTCTGGATTTCCCCAGGAAGGTTTGTATTTTATTATGGATTGCAGGAACTACGTGAGTGTCCTGTTTATTTATTCTTCTCACTCATTTAACGGAATTTTGAAGTTGCTTAATATAAAAACCATAATTACAAATTGTAAATAACCAACTAATATAGAAATATATGTATGAGAAAAATAGTAAAAGGAAAAAGAAAAGAAAAGAGACTAGGAAAGGAAAAGAAAAACAAAGGAGAAGAAAAAATAAATAAATAAATGAAATAAGTAGAGAATGTCATAAAACCAGATATGATAATAAGAAGAAAAGCAAGTTAAGACATAGGAGCATGTGTAGAAAGATAAGATGTAAAAGGTAACCAGAGAAGATCAGATTTAATTTTTAGTGAAAGATTAGGAGAAGAGACACTAGCAATCCTATGTTCATCGCAAATAAAATTCCACCACATCAATGAAGATATTTTAGAATTGTCTTTCCAAGATGATAAAATAACTTTGAATGCTAATGCAATAAAAAGGTCGAACAATAAGGAAATAGAAGTGGAGTCATCTATATCAGGTGAGGAGGAACCTAGAAAAACATTATGTAATGATAATGTGAGATTACATTTAAAAATATTCATGCAAGTAGACCAAACAGATTTCAAAAAAGTCAAGACATTAGAGCAATCACAAATTAAATGTCTCAAAGTACCGGTAAATGTAGAACAGGACCAGCATAGTGGAGACGAGGAAGGGGAAAACTTGGATATGCAAACAGGAGTAATACCAGCTCTATTGTAAATAAAATACAAAGATTGGGTTATACGGGCAGCTGCAGAAATTTTAAATAACTTAGACCATAATTTATCCCAAACAGAAATAGAGAATGAGAGGGACAAATCTGTTTCCCATGCAGTTTCAATAGGGGATTTAGGTCTTTCAGTTATATGTAACAACAATAGTTTATAAACAAAAGCAGCTTTAGGTCTAAGCATAGGAAATAAACTGTATAAAGGTGTTGTAGGAGTAAGAGATGGTATGGCATCAGGAATGTCAAAAGAAGCTAAGTGTGATTGTAACGGTACAAAAGGGGGTGGTGATGGACGGAGCATCAGAACCAATCAAACACTCACACCCAGTCAACAGATCTGGGTTTGATCCATCCCCGTTCTTTAGCCCACTCTGCCACCCCAGTTCAGACATGTCCATATGCAAATCAGTCTGACCCTGTGCCTCATGGGAACAGTCCAGCCCGAACTGCCAAGCCATGCCTTCCCTGGACCGGAAACAAGCTTCCTAGGACCGGTTTCTGGCATTTCAGCCGTCTTCAGCCAGGCTTGCTTGAATCCAGTGGCAAAGTGAGCAAGGGACTCACGTCTGAGCATACCCTGTCAACTTATGGCGAACAAAGCGGTACAAAAGGGGGTGGTGATGGACGGAGCATCAGAACCAATCAAACACTCACACCCAGTCAACAGATCTGGGTTTGATCCATCCCCGTTCTTTAGCCCACTCTGCCACCCCAGTTCAGACATGTCCATATGCAAATCAGTCTGACCCTGTGCCTCATGGGAACAGTCCAGCCCGAACTGCCAAGCCATGCCTTCCCTGGACCAGAAACAAGCTTCCTTGGACCGGTTTCCGGCATTTCAGCCGTCTTCAGCCAGGCTTGCTTGAATCCAGTGGCAAAGTGAGCAAGGGACTCACGTCTGAGCATACCCTGCCAACTTATGGCGAACAAAGCGGTACAAAAGGGGGTGGTGATGGACGGAGCATCAGAACCAATCAAACACTCACACCCAGTCAACAGATCTGGGTTTGATCCATCCCCGTTCTTTAGCCCACTCTGCCACCCCAGTTCAGACATGTCCATATGCAAATCAGTCTGACCCTGTGCCTCATGGGAACAGTCCAGCCCAAACTGCCAAGCCATGCCTTCCCTGGACCGGAAACAAGCTTCCTAGGACCGGTTTCTGGCATTTCAGCCGTCTTCAGCCAGGCTTGCTTGAATCCAGTGGCAAAGTGAGCAAGGGACTCACGTCTGAGCATACCCTGCCAACTTATGGCGAACAAAGCAGTACAAAAGGGGGTGGTGATGGACGGCTTGGCAGTTCGGGCTGGACTGTTCCCATGAGGCACAGGGTCAGACTGATTTGCATATGGACATGTCTGAACTGGGGTGGCAGAGTGGGCTAAAGAACGGGGATGGATCAAACCCAGATCTGTTGACTGGGTGTGAGTGTTTGATTGGTTCTGATGCTCCGTCCATCACCACCCCCTTTTGTACCGCTTTGTTCGCCATAAGTTGGCAGGGTATGCTCAGACGTGAGTCCCTTGCTCACTTTGCCACTGGATTCAAGCAAGCCTGGCTGAAGACGGCTGAAATGCCAGAAACCGGTCCTAGGAAGCTTGTTTCCGGTCCAGGGAAGGCATGGCTTGGCAGTTCGGGCTGGACTGTTCCCATGAGGCACAGGGTCAGACTGATTTGCATATGGACATGTCTGAACTGGGGTGGCAGAGTGGGCTAAAGAACGGGGATGGATCAAACCCAGATCTGTTGACTGGGTGTGAGTGTTTGATTGGTTCTGATGCTCCGTCCATCACCACCCCCTTTTGTACCGCTTTGTTCGCCATAAGTTGGCAGGGTATGCTCAGACGTGAGTCCCTTGCTCACTTTGCCACTGGATTCAAGCAAGCCTGGCTGAAGACGGCTGAAATGCCAGAAACGGGTCCTAGGAAGCTTGTTTCGGTCCAGGGAAGGCATGGCTTGGCAGTTCGGGCTGGACTGTTCCCATGAGGCACAGGGTCAGACTGATTTGCATATGGCCATGTCTGAACTGGGGTGGCAGAGTGGGCTAAAAAATGGTGATGGATCAAACCCAGATCTGTTGACTGGGTGTGAGTGTTTGATTGGTTCTGATGCTCCGTCCATCACCACCCCCTTTTGTACTGCTTTGTTCGCCATAAGTTGGCAGGGTATGCTCAGACGTGAGTCCCTTGCTCACTTTGCCACTGGATTCAAGCAAGCCTGGCTGAAGACGGCTGAAATGCCAGAAACCGGTCCTAGGAAGCTTGTTTCTGGTCCAGGGAAGGCATGGCTTGGCAGTTCGGGCTGGACTGTTCCCATGAGGCACAGGGTCAGACTGATTTGCATATGGCCATGTCTGAACTGGGGTGGCAGAGTGGGCTAAAAAATGGTGATGGATCAAACCCAGATCTGTTGACTGGGTGTGAGTGTTTGATTGGTTCTGATGCTCCCTCCATCACCACCCCCTTTTGTACTGCTTTGTTCGCCATAAGTTGGCAGGGTATGCTCAGACGTGAGTCCCTTGCTCACTTTGCCACTGGATTCAAGCAAGCCTGGCTGAAGACGGCTGAAATGCCAGAAACCGGTCCTAGGAAGCTTGTTTCTGGTCCAGGGAAGGCATGGCTTGGCAGTTCGGGCTGGACTGTTCCCATGAGGCACAGGGTCAGACTGATTTGCATATGGCCATGTCTGAACTGGGGTGGCAGCGTGGGCTAAAAAATGGTGATGGATCAAACCCAGATCTGTTGACTGGGTGTGAGTGTTTGATTGGTTCTGATGCTCCGTCCATCACCACCCCCTTTTGTACTGCTTTGTTCGCCATAAGTTGGCAGGGTATGCTCAGACGTGAGTCCCTTGCTCACTTTGCCACTGGATTCAAGCAAGCCTGGCTGAAGACGGCTGAAATGCCAGAAACTGGTCCTAGGAAGCTTGTTTCTGGTCCAGGGAAGGCATGGCTTGGCAGTTCGGGCTGGACTGTTCCCATGAGGCACAGGGTCAGACTGATTTGCATATGGCCATGTCTGAACTGGGGTGGCAGAGTGGGCTAGAAAATGGTGATGGATCAAACCCAGATCTGTTGACTGGGTGTGAGTGTTTGATTGGTTCTGATGCTCAGTCCATCACCACCCCCTTTTGTACTGAAGTGTGATTGTAAAGCAGCTGAAATTAAGAGGTATTCATTAAGTGAGGAGTCAGATAAATGAAAACGTGTTTGTAAGTCAAGGAAGGGAGTAACAGAGTGTTGGTAAACTAATTGATGTACAAAAATAATACCCTTCTCCTTTCAGTGTTTATAATAGAATGATTTACCCTTGTATTTGAGATATTTATTATACCAGATAGCAGAGGATAAAAAGCATTGAAGTGGAGTTAGACCTTTGGTGAATGTATTGTACAGTAAATTTTGGGAGTATTTCAAAATAGGGTTATTAGAGATGAAAGTACAATTAGACATATAAATTACATTCTGAAAAGAAAAATCCTTTAAAGAAGAGCGTTGAAAAACAGTCCATCTGGGTATAGGGGTATCAACAAAGTCAAAAGATTAAAATGATTGTTTAATTAAAAAGGCTGAGTGATAGGCTTTAAAATCAGGAAAACGTACTCCACCTTCAGATTTAGGGCGTTTAAGTCTTGTAAGGGCAATACGTGGGTGCTTCTTATTCCACAAAAATTTTGTACAAATGGAATTAATTTGTGAAAAATATGAAATGGGAATTCGAAAAGGCAGCATAGATAATGTATAGAGGACATGGGGCACAATCATCATTTTGATAGTATCCAATCTACCCCACCATGAAAGATATAGGGGGGTCCAAGTAAGAAGTAGGGATTGGATTTTAGTGATTAATGCATTAAACGTATATTTAATTGTGGTAGGTAGAGAAGCAGAAAACCAAATACCAAGGTATTTAATTTTTGTGGGGCACCATGTAAAATTAGTGTCATTAAACATATATTGATAACATAAAGAGTTCAGAGGTAAAACTTCTGTCTTGAAGAGGTTTAACTTATATCCAGAAATACTGGAGTATAACCGAACCTCATCCAAAAAAGGAGGAAGGGAAGTAAGAGGATTAGACATATAAATTAATATATCATCGGCATATGCTGATATTTTGGTTTCTAAAGAATTAAGTGTGAAACCAGAAATAAAAGCATTAACACGGATGCTTTCAAGGAAGGGTTCAAGGCAAAGAACAAATAGCAAAGGAGAAAGAGGGCAACCTTGACGAGTACCTCTAGATAAAGAAAAAAAATTGGAAAAGTGGTTATTTACAAAAATACTGGCAAGAGACAGGAATATAATAATTTAATATAGGAAATGAAAGTAGGACCAAAACCAAACCATTAGAGGGTTTGAAACATAAATTGCCAATTAATACGGTCAAAAGCCTTTTCGGCATCTAGAGACAGTGCTGCAAGAGGAGATTTGAATTTTTTCGCATGAGAGATAACATTTGCAAACATTCGAGCATTATCTGCAGCTAATCTATCCTTAATGAATCCAACTTGATCAGTCTTAACCAATAATGGAATAAGATTTTCAAGATGAGAAGCAAGAATCTTAGCAAATATTTTACAATCATAGTTAATTAATGATATAGGGTGGTAGTTTTTACAAAGGGAATGGTCTTTGTCAGGTTTAGGAATAAGAATTATTAAGGCATCCATAAAAGATCCAGATGCCTTAGCATCATTAATAAAAGAGTTAAAAAGTGTCAAAAGTTTGGGAACAAAAATGGAGTTAAAAGTGGAATAGAATTCAACCGAAAAGCCATCCGGCGGTGGTGCTTTTGCTTTTTTTAAAGATTTGATGGCATTAGTTATTTCGTGGACAGTAATCACACCCTCCAATAAATTAAATTATTCGGGCAAGGATGGAGGAGAGGGAAGGCCTGTAAAAAAAATATCGACATTTTGAGTAGAAGGATTCGTATCATCAGAGTAAAATGATTCATAATATTCATGAAAAATATTAGCAATATCTTCATCTGAGGACGCTAGGCATTTAGTAGATTCATTTAAGATGGGCCCAATATTTTTACGTTCAGATTTAATTTTTAAGTAGTTGGCTCACATCTTACCAGCTTTGTTTTGGCCACCATGGTATTTGGATTTAATTTTAAGGAGGATATTACAAGCTTCAACTGTTGCAAGTTTGTTAAGGTCAGATTTGGCCTTGATCAACTCATGAAGTACCGAAGACGATTTGGAAGTGAAATAATTGTGTTCCAATAATTTAAGCTGTTGTAGTAGAGCTGAATATTTGTTTCGAGTGATTTTCATTTTTTTTGTAACATAAGAAATAGTAAAAGCCCTAAAAGAGGCCTTAAAGGCATCCCAATTATTGGAAATAGAGGTTTCAATGGGATTATTAAACATAAAAAATTCGATAATAAAAGTAGTGCCTTCTGTAATGAAAGTAGTATCCGATAGCAAAATGTTATTAAGCTTCCAGCGGCTGAATTTTGGGGAGTTTAAGGAAAGATCCAAAACAGTAAGGACTGGTGCATGGTCGGAGATAAAAATTGACCCAATCTCCGATGATTGAATAGCTGGAAGTAGGGGTTTACTAACTAAAATATAATCAATCCTAGACCGTGTTTGATGAATATTGGAAAAAAAAGTAAACTCAAGAGAGTCAGGGTTACAAGTTTTCCAAACATCATATAATGGAGGAGAGGTAATGGCCGCATGGAAAGCTTTGTGGGTTTTATCTGGATGAAACTTGCACTTAGATTGTCTGTCAGAAAAGGGGTCAATCCATTGGTTAAAATCACGAGCAATAATGATATTAGGGCAGTCAACGGAGGAAAGTAAAATCTTAATGTTATGCCCAAATTTAGGATCCGGTCTGTCCGGGCCATAGATATTTAATAAGACCAAATCTTTGCCTTGCACAACAACCCTGGCCATTACCCATCGACCATCAGCATCACTTTGTGTAGATAGAATTTGTACATGTAACGACTTATGAAACAATATCGCAACACCCCCTTTTTTACTAGAAGCAGGAGAGTAAACAACTTGACCCACCCATTGTCTCTTCAACTTAAGCGATTCTGCTTCAGTAAAATGTGTTTCTTGAATAAAAGATATTTGAGAGTTTAATTTGGATAAATGGGAAAGTACCTTCTGTCGTTTGACGGGGTTTCCAAGACCACGAACATTCCACGTGACAAAATTACAAATGATGGAGGGACGGAGGGGCAATACATGTAAAGAGATGAGACACTTCAGGGATACATCTAAAAAGAAAAAGACACCACAAATAAGATAAATAGAAAAAATATGCTATACAACAACGAACAGTACTGATGAATACATGCGACGAATAGAATCTTGTTGAGTAAAAAAAACATATATAAGGAAAAAACGAAGAGTTGAAAAAAGAAAAAGGGAATAGAAATAGAAGAAAAAGAAGATAGATCAAGGAAATATATCCAGATCTAAAGGAAAGCAACAATAACTGATGCATGGGGCGTAACAGCACCGACAACAGATGAAACGACAGAGGGAGAGATAACAATAGAAAAATTATAGACAGCCATAATAAATAAGAAAGCGAATAGAAACAGGAACGTTGAGGACGATAAGAGGAACCAGTTGCAGAAGCCGTCGGAAGGTTCTGGAGAAAGGACTTCAGTTTAAGAGGGTCATCAAAAGAACGAGTGGAGCCTTCGTGAGTAATTTTACACAGACAAGGGTGAAGGATACCATAACGAATATTCAATTGTCTCATTTGAGGGCGAAGAGCCAAAAATTCCTTCCCTCGTGCATTAGTAGTGTTAGACAAATCCTGTGATATGAAGATGTTATGACCCGACCATTTAAGGTGACGTTTTGCTTTGGCTGCAGAAAGGACTCGCATTAAATCAGTAAATTCCAAAAACAACATGATGATTCCTCTAGGTTTGGAAGCATGAGGTTGAATGCGACCAAGTCTATGAGCTCGTTGAATATTTAATGAAGGTTCAGGTGAAAGATCTAAGAGTTCTGGCAAGAATTTCTTTAGGAAGAGAAGCATATCCGGACCTTCAAGATTTTCTGGCAGACCATAAAGACGTAGATTGTTGCGTCTATTACGATTTTCAAGGTCCTCAGTGTGAAGCTTGAGACGTTGAATTTCCTGTTCCAAAATCAGGATTTTAATAGTTGCGTCAAGAACATCACTGATGCGTTGCTCCATATCTAACACCTTAGCTTCCATACTAATCCATCTATCCTCAATTTGCTGCAGCTTCTCGTTAGTCATGGTCATAAGAGATTTAAGACCCCTCACCTCATCCAAAATAGTGTCAAGAACAGGGTTTTGAGAAGATAATATGGGTGAGGGAGGGTCATTTTTGGCTATCTTGGGTTTGGTACCTGAAGACGAGGCTCTGACCGAAATTGGAGCTTCATTAGCCATCTTGGAATGGTGTGTAGGGTGAGAAGAGATTTTTAACAACGATTTCAGTCTGCCCATATGCCTAGTGAAGGCACAACACTAATCAGCGAGGCTCCAGAGAAAAAAGATACCGAAAAATAATATTCAGTAGAAGAAAGAAAAAAAAAATAAAAGAGTTGTGTCACCCTCCGTCAGCACTCTAATAATAATTAACAGGCATCCAAGACGACGTGGCGTTTATTCGGTCACAAACCAAATTATGAAGAGGCTAGAAGGTGTGACAAGAATGTAGTAAAAAAGATTAAAGCAAGCCCATTGCTGAATGAAAAAAAAGGTCAGAGGATAAATTGCAGATATCAGCACCCTGAAATAATATCCATGACGATTAAATCGAATGTATAAGACCACCTGCTGGTTCAGGGCAGACTGCAGTCAGCATACACAGTGTTAGAGACCTCTGCCATTATTCCATGTCGATAGGAAAAAAAAAAAACAAGAAAAAAACGTTGCCGTGCGTTAATGACAGAAACGCCGGTTTACCTTGCAGCTGACTGCATGAGGCGAGTGACCAGTACAAAATGGCGGCCGTCACTCGCATCCCGATGAGGAGAATCCCCGCCGCTTCCGCTGGTTCGGGGAATGAAGAAAAAGCGGTTGAAACGGCATCAATCGCCGCTCCGACCCTTCATAAGCTGAATTCCTGCATTCTGGGACCTGCGAAGGTGAAAAGTAGGCTGTATTCCAGGAGTAAGCTCCGCGGTCAAGCGGAGCTTAACGGAAAGCCGCCATCTTCGTGCGGCGCGAGACCACCCCCCCACGCGTCGGCACTTCTATACTCCATGAGGGTGATGAATTCAGCCCAACAGGCGTAGCGGGGAGATACAACAGTATATCCCATTATGCTCCGAGCTTAACCCCATGGAATGAGGCACTCAAAAAAGAGAAATTGTTTTTTTAAGAGTTCCTTGTGAACATTTTTGGCCTGACAAATCATTGGTGTAATATGAAATAGCTCTTTTGTTCATTCATTTACTGACTTGCAAAGTAGTACTGTTTGGTGTCATATGAAATAGCTCTTTTGTTGATTAACGCACTGATTGCAAACTAGTACTGTTCTTTGAATTTGTTTAAATGTTTTAATATTGTGAGAAGAATTATAAGTATTGTTTTTTTCAGACTAATCATGATTCACAAAAAGTGCTGTTCAAAACTTAAGTATTTGGCAAAAAATAGCCAGGACCAGTGAAATAGAAGCATAGTGGTCCTTCCTGTGCCTCAATAAATAGCAGGACATAAAACAAGGTCGTCAGACTCATTTCCTTAGAATTTATCACGTCCTGTCTGGCCATCAGTATTGGACATAACCCCTCCTGTTTACAAACAGACTTGATAAGGAGTCATGTGTCTGAGTACAATGCAATAATAGCTCTAAGCAGTCTGGCAGGTGTGCCCCAGTTTGACAGCTCTGCCCAAAGATGATTGCGGTCAACACTGTCAAAAACAGCGGAATAATTCACAAAGCATGCGAACAGCAGCTGCCGTGAAGGAATGGAAGCATTCCATGCCAGATATGACAGGGCGATTGTGTCGTCAGTGGTTTGAAGTATGCTGTCTGAAACCAGTTTGGTAGAAGGGTACAATCAATCAATCAATCAATGACATTTATAGAGCGCACTACTCACCCGTAGGGTCTCAAGGCGCTGGGGGGAGGGGGGTGCCGTTACTGCTCGAACAGCCAGGTCTTCAGCTTCTTCCTGAAGGAGAGGTGGTCTTGGGTCCGGCGCAGGTCGGTCGGGAGGGAGTTCCAGGTCTTGGCGGCCAGGTAGGAGAAGGACCTTCCTCCTGTTGTTGCTCTTCGGATGCGGGGGACGGCGGCGAGGGCGTGGTTGGCTGATCGGAGGTGGCGTTTGGGAGCGTAGAAGTTGATTCAGTTGTTGAGGTAGCTCGGGCCTTGGTCGTGTAGGGCTTTGTGTGCGTGGGTGAGGAGGCGGAAGGTGATCCTTTTGTTGACGGGGAGCCAATGCAGGTCTCTTAGATGTCCGGAGATGTGGCTGGTTCGTGGGATGTCGAGGATGAGTCTGGCTGAGGCGTTCTGGATCCGCTGGAGTCTCTTCTGGAGCTTGGCGGTGGTACCGGCGTAGAGGGCGTTGCCGTAGTCCAGTCGACTGGTGACGAGGGCCTGGGTGACGGTCTTCCTGGTCTCGGTGGGGATCCACCAGAAGATCTTCAGTAGCATGCGTAGGATGTTGAAGCACGCCGAGGATACGGCGTTGACTTGCCTGGTCATGGAGAGGGAGGAGTCCAGGATGAAGCCCAGGTTGCGCGCGTGGTCTGTTGGTTTGGGTGCGGAGCCCAGGGCGGGAGGCCACCAGGAGTCGTCCCAGGCGGAGGGCGAGGAGCCCAGGATGAGGACCTCCGTCTTGTCTGAGTTCAGCTTCAGGCGGCTGGTCGTCATCCACTCGGCTACATCTTTCATCCCTTCGTGCAGATTGGCTCTGGCGGCGGCGGGGTCGTTGGTCAGGGAGAGGATCAGCTGGGTGTCGTCGGCGTAGGAGATTATGTTGAGGTTGTGTTTGCGTGCGATGGCCGCGAGGGGGCTCATGTAGACGTTGAAGAGGGTGGGGCTCAGGGAGGAACCTTGAGGGACGCCGCAGATGACTTCGGAGGCTTTTGACTTGTACGGTGGTAGGCGGACTCTGATGTTAGTTTTGGCCATCCATGTCTCAGGTTCACAGAGTCAAATGTTAGTGGATGTTTTAGCCTCTACATCGAGCAATGCAATCAGCCTCTAGCTCCCTGGATTAGCATTGCACTCCTTTTTATGAATTGGATGAAGGATAGATCCCGTCCAAAATTGGGGGACTTTTGCACTTTGAAAACAATCTACGTACAGGGAAGTGAGGTGGTCTGGCCAGAAATCTACGTCGGACTCAAAGAGTGCACGAGGGAGCCCGTTAAGACCAGGGGCCCCACTGGTTCTCATAACCTTAATGGCTTTAGACACAGAGTCTCAATTGAATATCATGAACCCAGTTGACGCCTCTTTCCAGATCGGGTCTACATTCAAGTTCTGTACAAATACGACAATCAATAACCAAGGACCCAATTATAGTCCAATGTCCCTTTCGCTGCCTCCTCTTTCTTCGCCGCTCCAGCAGCCAAGATAAGTACCTTCAGCCTCAGTGCCACATTATTGTGTGTTTCTACTTCATATTGTCAGCATTGTGAAGTATTTCTGCTATTAACTTGCTATTTTCATTCCAGTGTGCCCCTGGAATGCTTGTCACTCCTCTGCTGCCTCTTTTCTCGTTTAATTGGTGCTGGGGTGTGAGGGAGACACAAGAGGGTGCCACGTGATCGGCAGGTGCACATCTCGTTCATTGCTTCTACCGACCGGCACGCTCAGAACTCCATTACAGAGCGTTACATAAAGAAAAACATCCGCTTGTTCTCTCGGACACAAGCATCCCATCTACCCTTCAAATTCTTGGGTGTATGTGGAGTTTCAGAGGCATAACTCTGTGCCTCACTGGCCTCACAGGTTTTACAAACCAAATTGCAATTGCCCTCACATATAGGATGGTTAACCCAGAGCCCTAAACTTACAATGGGTGACCCCCAAGTATGTAAGTGAGCACCATGAGTGACGTTGAGGATTCATATATGGAGGAGTACAGAATGACCTACCTCCCCAGCGATGATCACTTTTGTGAGGTGATGGACGCCTCTATTCTCCATGCGGTGTTGCAGGTGGTAGCACCAGATGAGTGGAAACTATTGAGTACGGTGGACCGTTACTTTAAACCCCTACTTTCGAGGGAAAACACTTTGGGACCTCGTTCCTGTTACCTCCGGGGCCAGCTAGCTGTCCAACAGTGGATACAAAGAGCGAACAGAACCAGACTCCCAGCGTTGACCTGGACGCATTTACATGAATAAAACACACATTTAAGGATAATTTCCAGCCTCTGCCTTCTTACCCTATACTGGCGCCCTCGCCCAGCCCCTCAAAACCTCAACCTACTGATACCGACCCCCTCCTAGACCACCTACTACCCTAGATGGGATTGACTCCCCACTCTGGCTCCGATAGAGATCCTGATACAGGCTCTCCCCCTTGGCGTCCCACGCCTACCTCAATGTCGCCCACTGGTGAGATGCCGGGGATGCTGCGTCCTTCTGAAAATCGACAGCATCGCAGCAGTGCACTATAGCAACCATTTGAGGGGCACAAGATTGAAAGCCCTCTTGGAGATCGCGAGGACCTTCTAGGACTATTGCCTCGAACACCAAGTTTCTGTAACAGCGGAACACCTCCTGGGAAAATCAGACCAAGTAGCCAACTGGCACTCGCTTCATCTTCAGGACGCGAGCCTTTGGAAACTGAACTCAGCAGCCTTCCAGGCACTTCAGTCCAGATGGGGCTCGTTCTCTATGGACCTCTTCGCGTACCGCCTGAATCACCAGTTACCCAGATACTTCTGCTGAAGACCAGACCACGGTGGGACAGTGGCAATGCTTTTCTTCGGGAGTGGCATCAGGAAACGGGGTATAAGTTTCCCCCATTCACCATGATCAAGCATCTTTCCATCCAGGTGTGCAGACAACAGGCGGACCTGGGGGTAGTTACCCCAGTCTGGAGATCGCATGTCTGGTATCTAGTTCTTCTGGAACTTTCTTGGGATCTTCCAGTCCATCTACCCCTATTTCCAGATCTCCTTCATGATGCAGAGGGTAGTCACCATCATCTGATCCTGATTCAGTGATTAGGTCACAATCGTGTTGTAATTTCCCCAAGCTGTCAAATATGGTTGGCACTTTCATCACCTATTGAATGTATCCAGCTGCATCTTTCCCCACTTTAATCACCTGAACAGTGAGGTTATTTCCAAACCTATGGGCTCACCTAATATATTTAATGATTGGCATGTTGGGAGCTCCAGGTTGGACTGTATAATCGCTGGGTAGCGTTCCATTCCGGTGTAAGATATGCATTCAGCCAGCATCCATGTACTTGCATCTAGCATGCCTCTAAAGGAATATACAGGTCTGTTAATAGTTGTTTGCTGACTTGTTTATGACACAGAGACATCAGCTCAAAAGATAAGATTCTAGCCAGGCTAAAATGTCTCCTAACGGGGAAGAGCTAGTAGTGTTGTGCAGTTCTGTGGTGCTGTCTAGATTGTGAATGTTGAAATCACCTATTATTTTAATCCCATACGTGGGAAATCTGCAGACTAATGGCCTGATTCTGATGTGGTTAGGAAGGCCCTCCTAACGGCATTTGCTCTGTCCAAATCGAATCGGGAATGTGTCTTTCCAACCGACTCAGAAAGGTTTCCAACCGACCGAGTATGATGGAAGTTAGGTGTTAGGAATATCCCAATCCAAACCCAATGGCATTTGGAATGACCAAGCCGTACGGAGCAGAATTGTAACTCTCTATGGGCCGCGCTTCCAAACGACCGAGTCCGATGCTGGATTTGGACAGCCTTTCCAAATCGTGCCGTCCGACTCGAATCAGCAGTCGGAATCAGACTTTTGGGACCTGTAGTGAGCCCCCTGCACCTGGAGCCTTCCCAATCAGGCCTGTGAGGGTACCCATGGGTCTTCCCTTACCAGCCATGCACAGTGTGGCAGGCACCAGGGGGTGCCTGCCACAGGGGCCCAATTTTCTGCAGCCACCCCTTTCTTCAATGGGAGCCTATGCATTCGGTCGGAAAACAAAGACTCCCATTGAAGTCAATGGGAGTCTAACCAAATTGTATCTGGAAGCATCGGGATGCATCGTACTTGGTTGGTTGGACTCTTCCAATCCAATTCGGTTGGAAACCATTCCCAAACCCATTCGGTTGGGAAGCTTTCAGAACTGCATCAGAATAGGGCTCTAAGTCAGAAGGTGTCGAGTTAAGGGATGAAGTCATGGCATTTCTGCTACTTTTATGGATGTTTAAATACACATTGATTAACAGAATTGAGACCGCCCTCGAAATTGAAATTCCATCCTTTGATGGTGACTGCTAAGATTCATGGGCAATCTGTTTCAACTGCAGTTGCATGGGGGTTAATAGTTGTGGCTATTTAAGTTGCGAGGCCACCTCCCAGGCGCCTAAAATAATACATTTTAGTAGCCAGTTTATGTTGACCATAAAAGCCTGCTATCGGAACCGGGGACAGGGCCCAGATTTCCTGTAGGCAGAGGAAGTAAGCCTCCTTGATTAATTTTTTTGCTCATAATCTTTTTACTGAATATTTTTCAATAATAGTACAACATAAGACGACTTGATCGCCATAAACCAGCATAGTGTATCAGGAGACCATTGGATATACAGCAATATTTCATAGCGTAGGAGCAATGTTGGATTACAAGGAAACAAAGAATAGCACATGCGTTAGATAATAGCGCAACATGGTCATCCCCAATATGTCAGGTCACCCTTAGCCCCACCATGGGCTAAGGGTACCCCTTAGCCCATGGTGGGGCTAAGGGTACCCTATTTTCATTATGGGGTTGGCTAGTATTTATCCTCTCCATAGTTTGGGCCCCTTGATAATTTTGGCCCACCATATGACGGCCCTGAGCCTTCCGTACATGTCCTGTGTCTAATTAGGGGATACTTGACCCCTCTCTGGTCTCGTGCTGTTTTCTTTTCGTGGCATTGATACGTGGTGCACACAGCAGTGGCACACTATGTTGCATTAAGCAATGCTAATGCACATTCAATGTACTTTCTTTCTTTTCCTTTCTATTCTAGGTTGTGATCAGGAGCAGTACAATGACCCGCCCTGACATGTATTATGGGTATTTATCTTTTAATATTTCTTCACGTGCACTTCACCACACTCTTCAATCCTGGTCCTGAAGAAGCGCCAACGACCGTTTATGGCAACAGAGGCGTGAAACATGTTGACCTTGTCTATGATACCGAGGCACAAATGTGCCCCTTGGGATTATACTCGATTTATGAGTTTTTATTCTGACAAGGGTGTTGCTATACACTACAACTTTTTCTGGCCACCCTTGGTCAGTTTTAAATCACGATGCACACACTTTGCTACCCTCATTTTTGACCCACACCCCACATACCCACATGCACCATCCGGCATGTCTCAAAAGATCTCCGCCAAAGTGACCCTTCGGGGGACCCATTGGGGATTGCAGCGCCGGCCCAACGAGGAGCAACTGCCCGATGATGAAGCATGACACCTCTTGGGGTGTGTGAGGGCAACAAGAGGCAAGACACGTTCTTCCCCTCATTTGGTGGGTCCATTTAACCTAGAATCTTTCCCCCTCTTTTTTTATCTTTAAGCACAAGGGTGTCTGTTTGCACCCTATTGTTGGAACAGTGTCCTTTCATTTTTTGTTGTATAGTTAGATTTAGCACTCAGGACTTAAACATATTAATTTTGAAGCCTGATACATCCTCAAACACAGCTAGATCGGGGAACAATGGCTGGCAAGGAGGTGGCAGGCTGAGAAACAAAGAGCAAGAGGTCATTGCAAACAGGCTACGCTTATTCTCCTGGCACCCAAACGGGATGACTACAATGGCCTCATTACGATGAATGGTAATGGCTAGAGATTTCACTATGAAAGCAAACACAGGTGCAATAGTGGGCACCCCTGTTGTGTGCCTCTAAGGAGAGGGATAGGTGCCGTAGGTCACATATTGATCCTGATGGTAGCCCTTGCCACAAGATAAGAGGCCATAATCTTATTTTTCATCTCTGGTCCTAAGCCCACCTTACCCAAAATCGCTGTGTGAAAAGACCAATTAACTCTATCAAAGGCCTTCTCTGCATCTAGCGAGAGAAGGCATGCAGGGATATTGTTGCAGTGGGACTTTTCATCGAGGTGGGCTACTCAGTGCACATTATCCAACCCCTGCTGATTTCGAATAAACCCCACCTGGTCAGGGTCAATGAGTTCTGTGAGATCACAGTTTGATGAGGGCTATGGGGCGATAAGAGCAACACGAGTGGGGAATTTACCTGGCTTGGGTATAAGGTATATCTCTACGGCGGCCATAGTTGGCATGAGGCCCATAGTCTGTGTGAAGGAGTTAAACATGTTAAGCAGGTAAGCTAGAAATAGTTGGTAGAAAAGAGCACTTCACAGACCATCCAAAAACTGCAAGCACTTTAAGATCCTCCGTATATGAATTGAATACTTGAACAACATTAAGTACTAAATGAATAGCACTTTAGGTTCCCCAGCCGGTACCCCTTGATACTTTAGAATCATGCCATAAAGTTTTATAGAAGCACTTGCACCGCAAACGGGTACACATGATCATATATTGGAATTATTTTACTTGCATAAATACTTTTATGAATTATCTTGCCAGCATGAGCACTTTAATAGATCATCAGCATTAGAAATTCATAAACTTCCCTGTATGAATTACACATCTTTAAAGGCTTCTACTTATAAACTAATAGCATTTAGTGGGCACCTAATGTATAGGTGACAAGATATGTAATTGAAAAGTGTCATTGGATGAAGATGGTAAATAATTTACTTAGATCTGAGTCCACTCTTGCCAAAACAAGAAAAGTATCAGCACTTTAATTCCCCTAGGAACCTTTACAGGTCAAACCACCTTCTGCTTCCTCCTCATTCTGTGTAACAGCCACTGTCATTACCCGCCAACAATACCATACACCTCATGTGCTCACATAAGAAGCAATGTGGGAACCCTGTCACGACTTCACTGATAAATGTTTTCCGTTTGAAAATGAATCTGTCTGCCTATAGTGAAATCCATGTCTGAACTTGTTTGCGTGATAATGATGACTATTGAATTAATAGATTGTATACTTTACAGGAATATAAATGTTCTAACGTCAAAAGGTAAAATGGTGAAATGTACTTGACTGTGTTTCACGTTGCATTAATATACACGTTCTTGTTGTTTTGTTAACTAAACAGTAATTAAGGAACGTTTCTGGTGCTGGCACTTTAAATAGGCTAATTAGGCGTGGGACTCTATGGTCCAGTCAAAGGCAACAAGCCGAAATGTGTCAACCATCTTTTTCTCCAGTTTTTGCACTGGTGAGCTTTAAAATAAACATTTGGTGAAAACCTACATTTCGTAGTGCCACTTTTTCCATGCCATGAATGAAGTACAAGAAAATATATACATATATATATGTATATATTCACTGAAAAAACCATAGGTTTCAGGGACGTTATAGTTACAAATTAGCATTTAAAAAACCTTTGAAATTCACTGAAGAAATCATAGGTTTCAGGGACGTTATAGTTACAAATTAGCATTTAAAAAACCTTCATCAGTGATGTCATTTGAGATGTCATCAGTGATGTCACTGACCTTGTCATGAATGATGTAATATGTGATGTCATCAGCAGTGTATTGTGGGGGCGGGAGTTATAGTTAGCTCAACTAACTATAACGGCGGAATTTCTATGGTTTTGTATGAGTGAAATGTCCAACTAACTATAACGTCCCTGAAACCTATGGTTTTTTCAGTGAATGTCAAAGGTTTTTTAAATGCTAATTTCTAATTATTTTCTTCTTTAAACCTATAGTTTTTTCAGTGATTTAAAATTATCACTTCATTGTCAACCTAGTGAAAACAGCCAATATCCGCAGTTTTCCAACAATAACTTCCACAAAAAAAAAGTTGTCACAAATGAGAACAACAACTAACGGTAATAATATACAGAGTAGACGTCCCTGTGCAAAAATTAACACAAAAGCACCAGTTCCCGATATTTTCAATGACCAGCCAAATCTGGGGTGCGATCCAAAAACAGGGAATAAGCCATGTTTGCAGTCGGTATGTAACACCTGCATTTTACTGGTGTAAACCAGGATGACTACCTATAATGTGAAAGGGATCGCAGCCCAGAATCACATCTGAAGCGCAACATATGGCATAGAGTTACTCATCACGCAGCTCAAACACCCATGAAGGCCACAACACTCACTGCCACCAGCCTGAGGACGTCACCCCCGGGCCACCCCCCTCCCTTCTACCACCGAGGCAGCGCAGAACAGGACAGCAGACCTTCCAAAAATGGCATGGTCCCTCAGCCACACAATACTTGAATGTTGACAGATATGGCAAGCAAATATGTGTGAAGGACGCAACTCATCCATCAATAATAATAATGCACACAATACCAAGTGTAGCGGTGATGTGCTGGACAGACCTCACTATACAGATCATAAACCTCTCCATCTGTACATATACTGCTGGTGCTTGTAGTGTTGTGCACAATAGACGCAACCATGTTACCTCAGGCAGTGGGGAAGATCTCCGTCACGTGGCCTTACTGAGGCAGAATTCAATACACAAAAGACATTGCTCTGAGTGCGGCCCCCCCGGAGCACGCATCATCGCAGGGTACGTACACGCTGAGCGCCAAAGTTACTACTAACTCAGTACACCATAAGTCATCACCATGTGGCCTTATTGAGGCAGAATTCAATAGACAAAAGACATTGGTCCGAGTGCGGCCCCCCCCGGACCACGCATCATCGCAGGGTACGTACACGCTGAGCGCCAAAGGTACTACTAACTCAGTGCACCATAAGTCATTGCAAGGAAGAGTGAACAGTTTTATGTCAGCAGTGAGGCATACTATCACTCGAAAATAACCCAAAAATACTTATAATATAGAAAGAACAGAAGATTCGAAGTACATTAAAGTTACGGAAAATATAAATGAAGGAAAATACGCGTAATTGGATCTGAAGGATGTTTTTTAAAGCATGCCAAAGGAAATCTGATTAATCACACGAAACTAAGTTGTGATACTCCAGATAAAAGAGAGTTTTTCTATTTAGCTCTTCTACAACTCTTCAAACTTTGGTGGACAGAAATTGAATTACTTGGCGATTGTAACTGCTATGAAGATTCTTTCAATGCATGTAAAGATAGCATTAAATCTACAATTTTTCCAAATTAACTCCAAATGTTGAACGAAGAAATTAATCAAGAAAGTACTATTGTAGCTGAAATAGCTAGAGATAGTTCTCAATATAGTCAGAGAATTTTCTGCTTATCTGTTTGTGGAAGCTCGTTTTAAGTTACATACTGTACAATGTATTTGTAAATATTGTTACAACAAATTAGAACAAAACAAAATGCCAGCTAGAGCTATCCATAATGACTTAGAATTAGTTGCTATACCTCCTAAACTTACAGATTTAAATACATTTAAGGCCATCCATATACAATCTATGCACCCTTTTCAGGCTATAATTCGTATGCAGCCTAAAACAGGTAAGCTGCCTTCAAAATATCTATAACGAGGTTTAAAAGGAAGAGTTCTGTATTTACCTTTAGATTTTAAGAAAAATGTTGAAACTGTTAGTGTAGAAAGAGACGATATTGAACTTGTTAATGGTGTACCCACAAAGAGTCAGAAAATATGGCAAGAGTTAGTACATGTCACGAAAGTCCAAAACGCTTCATTATATTCAAGTGAACAATTCAAGAAAAGAAGAATTTTATGAACATTATACTATACATCCTCTACATTCAAAAGAACTGATAGGACATACTATTGAATTGTTCCAGATGAAAAAAGCAAAACAAACTCCCATGAGTGTGTGGGAAACAAGTTTGGAAGCTTGTTGTTTTCCACAGCTCTTCCCTACTGAAAAATGTAGACGATATGATGAACTACCAGTTCAGATTCTAGCTTCAGAATAGTGTACTTTACAACTGTACTCAGAACAACCAAGATTTCCTCAGTGTATTCCATAAATGTTTCATCTTTTGTTCCATGCACCTACACTGCGGTCAGCAGAGCTCACAATTTTAATTGAAACATGATTTATTTATTAGAGAGAATTGTACTCTATGTCCTCGAACTTTGTCAAGAGGAAGTGACTTAAAACATTCCTCGATGTCTGTGCTGACTACTGCCTTCGATGTACACTAGCGATAGCAGGGCTCACAATTCACATCGAGTTGCGAATCTGTGGCTCTCCCTCACCACGCATCATCGCTGGCTGTGCAGATGCTAAATGCTTCTGATGCCCCTATCTCAGTGCAGCATAACTCGTGCACCCTTTCTGATGCAATATTTTGTGTATAATTTAACATCTGCTGTCCTACCTCAGTGTATCACAATTCATGAACCCTTTACGATAGAATCTTTTCTGTGTGATTTCATATCTGGTACCCGTACCCTAGTGCAGCACAAATCATTGACCCTTTATGATTGGATCTCTGTGTCTGATCCAATGATTACTGTTGTACTTGTTGCCAGCACCAACCATTCCCGGAGAGTTGGCTTACACTCACCCCACACGCATCCACCACAGACGTCACTGGACATGTGACACTGGTAATAAAAAGGAGTCGAGCGCACGTGCCCGTACCCAGTTCCACTATCTCTCTGTGTCCGTGTGTTCATTATGTATGCAACATGCTGCCCTTAGGCCCTACCACATTACATAGTGCTCTGGACAGCGTATGCAACCATCTTACCTTTGACAGTGGGGGAAAACTTTAGTTATGTAACTTTGTCTCAGTCATGGTACAAGTACCTACGTAGAGACTGCATCATTAGAGTACTGCAAGCAGAGTGTATAATGAATTTATAAGTGCGTGAGGATCGTCGCAGTGATTGTATATGTACATATGTTGGCGCAGCCTAACTCCGACAACGAGCTTGTCTCTGATTGGCTGCCCTCCAAGTGCCAAAAAACGGAAACTTCAACTTTCCATGGCCCTGTATTGCTACAGCTGCAACACTCCACTGAATGTGCAATAAACATTCAGATCCACACAGATGTCTGATATCCACCATCTTTCTTGTGTGGAACTATGGATGAATATAGGGTCAGTAATTCCCCGTACCTTCCATGTTGGCCATATTGTTGGACTTGGCTCACAGAGTTACACTTTGGCTTTTGCAACCCGGGTGACGGTAGCACTTCAATACGGACACCCACACAGCCACTCCCTCACGGCTCATATACACCCACACCGCACCCATCCAGCACAGGCCTCACAGGACACGTGAACCTACTAATAAAATTGACCAGGCATACGTGCTCTATGTAATTTTAGAGTTGCTCGCAACACATGCACTGCGGCCGGCACAGTCACACAGCCACAGTGATGGCCCGTCCCAGTGGCCCGCACACTTGATGTTTTGTGTGCTCTGTGCTAATAAACACATTCAGAGAGGTGGTTGTGTACAAACAAACAACAGCCACAATACCATAAGTTTTGAACGTGTAGTTAAATACCTGCTCATCGAGTACCTCATTGGCTGATTATTCCATGGCACTACCAAAATTACATTTGGACACATTTGCTCAACTGTAAAAACTCCCTTCTATGGGTCATTTAACAACTCGGTACTTTGGGGTTAGGTAACCTACTTTGAATGCTGTGTAAAAGAGTAAATACAAAAATTAATGCAATGAAACTAAGCAACCAGTCTGTCTTAAACACTGTGAAAACTGACACGCATTCTGGCATTTTGTTTAGTTAATGTCGATTTTCTCATAGATGCAAGTAAAGTACTCTTAATATCTTAATGAAATCTGTACACTTTTAACTAATAACACTGGGCGACCTTTGACAACTAGGCAATGAATCCATTTTCATGTACCCCGACCCCCTGCCCCTCGCCCCCTTGGCAAACTGCATTGCCTCCCAGTGTTTGGGGGATAACCAAGATGCAGGAGAGTGAGTCAAATAGTCTAGAAAATGAAAGAGAAGCCGGGATTCGGATTCACATGCTCCAATCCTGATCGCATTGGTTAGTCTGTAAGCACTACTTTTATTAATGAGTTTCGCATTAGTAAAGCACCACGGTGTGCATGTGTGGCGACACATCACCCATGAGGTACGTGCCAAGCATTTGTTGACACATTCCACACTTTGCATCTTTTTCAATATATTTATTACGAAGTGCCGGACCTTTCCAAGGGATTTTGCACACTACATACATTCACTCCAAAAATAAAACGTGTAGGTAAAAAACATTGCCATTTACAACGTCAATAGCTCTAACTCACAAATGCAAGACCTATTTCCATTGCAAACGCTTGTTTAAATAAAATTTTGCCGAAGCAGTGTTTTGAGGAAAGGCAATATGCAAATGTGGGCCACTTTTTTTTTTAGCGTGCCTGGGCCGATTTTGAATCCTAATCGAACGCTGCTCTGCCATTACTAATTCTGTACTATCTTTCAGATGTGGGAGCTTGAGAGTTCCACTAAGTCGCGGCACATGGTTGGAGACAAAGCGATGGCATAAAGGTAAGCTGTGACGGTTTTGTACACAGTGTGGGCACTCAGTGTCCCTCCTCATCTCTTCCTTTCTCTCCCTCACACTCTTTCTATCTCCCTCTTCCTCTTAGACTGTTTGTCTCTCTCTCTCTCTCCCTCTCTCTCACTGTTTCTCTCTCTTTCTCTTCGTCTTTCTCTCTCTTTCTCTCACTCTCACTGTTTCTCTCTTTCTCTCTGTCTTCTGCTCACTCTTTCTTTCCTTCTCTCTCTCCTTTGATGGACGCATGACACACAATCTTGCCTTTTATCTAACAGGCTGTGAATCACGAATCGACGTTCACCACCCCCCCAACACCACCAAAGCTGAACGTGCGAAAAATCTGCGATGATGCGTGGCCATCCTGAATACATGACCAAGTTGCTTCGGCATGTGGTGGACCCTCTTACACACACGCCGGTGGCGGAAGGTGAGCAGAGAGACTTCTTTCCGCAGCAGCGGGCAGTCACCTCTGGACGGTAGGAGTGGCTTCTCTCATTCTTTCTTTCTCTCTCTCACTCTTTATCTCTCTCTCTTCCTCTCTCTCACACTTTTTCTCTCTTTATATCTTCATTGTATCTTACTCTTTCTCTCTTTTTCTCTCACTCTTTCTCCTCCTGTCTCTCTCTCACTCTTTCTCACTTTGTCTCTCTTCCTCTCTCTCACTCTTTCTCTCTTCCTCTCTCACTTTCTCTCTCTTCCTCACTCACTCTTTCTCTCTCTTCATCTTTCTCACACTGTTTCTCTCTTTCTCTCTTCCTTCAAACAGAGAATTATGTGTGTGTAGTTGTATGTACTCTGCAATAACTAAATCTATACTATCTTTCAGATCACTAAACTTGACGGTGCACTGTGTCCCAGCACGTGGTTCGAGACACACCGGTGACACAAAGGTGAGCTGTGAAGATTTTCTCCAGTGTCAACACTCCCTCTACATCTCTTCCTTTCTCTCTCTCACACTTTCTCTTTTTCTCTGCCTCTTCCTCTCTCTCTCATTCTTTATTTCTCTCTTCCTCTCTTCCTCTCGCTCACTCGTTCTCTCTTTCCCTCTCTCACTTTCTCTTGCTCTCTTCCTCTCTCTCTCTTTATCTCTTCCTCTCTCTCACACTGTTTCTCTCTCTCTTCCTCTCTCTCACACTGTTTCTCTCGTTGTCTTCCTCTCTGTCTCACTCTTTCTCTCTTTGTCTGGCTTCCTCTCTCTCACTCTTTCTCTCTTCCTCTCTCACTCTTTCTCTCTCTCTCTTCCTCTCTCTCACTCTTTCTTTCTCACTTCCTCTCTCTCACACTGATTCTCTCTTTCTCTCTTCCTTGTATCTCACTCTTTCTCTCTGTCTCTGTCTTCCTCTCTCTCACACTATTTCTCTCTTCCTTGTAGCTCACTCTTTCTCTCTTCCTCTCTCACACTCTTTCTCTCTCTCTTCCTCTCTCTCACTCTTTCTCCCCGTCTTCCTCTCTCTCACACTGTTTCTATTTCTCTCTTCCTTGTATCTTACTCTTGCTCTCTTTCTCTCTCTTACTCTATCTCTCTATCTCTCTTTCTCTGTCTTCCTCTCTCTCTTTCTCTCTTTCTCTGTCTTCCTCTCTCTCTCACTCTTTCTCTCTTCCTTTCTCTCTCTCACTCTTTCTCTCTCTCTCTATCTCCTTTGCTGGACGCATGACGCACCATCTTATCTTTCTTTTTGTCTTGCAGGCTGTGAATCACAAATGGACCAGCGATGACATGCCACGGCTGTACAAAGTTTTATTTGTTGTTGTTTTGTTTTAATAAAATGTTTTATATGTAAATCTATACATAACTAAGATTCTTATTTCTCCAACCTCACAAGCATCTTTTTATTAATAGTTCGTAGAGGGACACTTACGGGCCCAAAAAGGTTGTTGGGGGTATGCTGGTGATGTAGGAAGAGGGTGCGTTACCTGCTAATGTGGGGGGACACAGTGTGAAAGGGGTATCTCTCACAGAAAGAGCTCCAATATGTTTTTAGAAATGCCTCGGACAGATGCCAGCTGACGGACTGAATCACAAAATGGCTTTTCAATGCTCATATAGTGTGACTTATGAACACTTCGTACCCAGGCTCGCAGAGGGACAACTGCGGCCCGTCCGCTCAACTCACAGAGGCAGAACTACGAGCAGTCCGCTCCCAAAGGAACAGCATCGTAGTAGCTCGCAGAGGTAGAGGCACAGCAGCGTACTAGCTCGCAAAGGTAGACAGCTGTGAGCCGATGGACTGGCTTCTAACGGCATAGCTGCAAAGTGGTGATGTTGGGCACAGGGAGCGTGAAAGGGTTATCTTCCTACTGGTGTGCTGGAATGGATGTCGTGCTGCCTGGCGCTCACCTGTTTCTCCTTTATTGTTAATAAATCTTAAACCTTCACTGCGTCCAAATCATCATTATACAGAGCTCTGCTATAGTAAATTGCCCCCGGAACCTTTCTTTTATATTTTCACTCGATGCGAGGCACAAGATGGCTGCTAACAGTTCCTGGTTTGAAGTGTTAGCAGCCAATCAGAGGACACTTCCTACTTTGAAGTGTTAGTAGCCAATCAGAGGCATGCTCGTGCTCGGGAGTTAGGCACCGACCAGATATATATATTTTTTTCCTTTAATATCTCAAAAACTACTGAACGAATTTACACCATTTCTACAAAACCGCGCTTTCTGGACCAAGACCTTTCTCCCTTACAAATGTGGCGTAATTCCATTCAGCAGTTTGACCTGTAGCCTTGTCTAAAGTTTCCTATGGAAAATGCATTGAGAAAACACGTTTTGACACCCCCCTTTTTTCTCAGCCCCCCCTTGACCAATCACCCCTAAACTTTCAAGATAGGAGCTGATCAAAAAAGAGAAACTTTTTGGAAAATTTCGTAAAGAATCATCAAACAACGCCAAAGTTATAAGCAGATGGAGGGCTCCAGGAGGGGGGCCATGCAACACCCCTCCCAACATGAGTGAAGCCCAGAGACTGCGGGGACCCCAGTGGGCCTCCACAGCCCCAGCAAGCCCCCGCTATTATTTTTTAAGAAAATGGCCCAGGACCTAGTCCTCCCCGGGGTCTCATTAAAATAAAACACGGGAACCCACGACCCCAGCGGGAATTGTGCCGATTATTATTATTTTTATAATTTTTTTTTTACCCTGGGGTTCCTTCTGGGACTCCCTGAGCAGGCCTAGGGGATCAGGGTGTTTCTACCCTGTCCCCTTCTCTTCTTTTCTACCTTTGTTTCTTCTTCCTGGTTTGGAGTGTTGACAGCCAATCACAGTGAAGCTCGTGCACTGGACTTAGACTCCACTTTTATTTTTCTAATTTCTCAGCAACTACTGAACGGATTTACACCATTTTAAGAAAAGGTAGCTTTCTGATCCACGCACTACCTTTGTGCCAAATTTGGGGTAATTCCGTTCAGTAGTTTCAGCTGTAGCCTTGCACAAAGTTTCCTATGGGAAATTGATTTTTTGACTCTTATTTTTTGAATTTCTCAAAAACTACTGAACGGATTTACACTATTTAAAAAAGGTCGCTTTCTGAACCAAGCTCTAACTTTCTGCCAAATTTGGGGTAATTCCGTTCGGCAGTTCGGGCTGTAGCTCGTCGCAAAATTTCCTATGGAAATTAACATGGGAAAAACACGTTTTGGGACCCCCCTTTTTTCTCAGCCCCCCCTTGACGAATCACCCACAAACTTTCAGGTTGGGAGCTGACCTGGATAGTTTTTTTGGGAGAATTTTGCAAAGATTCGTCAAACGACGCCAAATTTATTAGAAAATCAAAAAATGCTTTTCCTATGGAAACTACGTTGTAACTATAACTACCTACTGGCAACCGCCAGTAGGTAATATATATATATATATATATATATATATTTATATTCACTTAATATATTTTCCCTCGCACAAAACCCTAGAAATTCCCCTGTTATAGTTAGTTCAGCTAACTATAACTCGCGCCCCCGCAATGCACTGCTGATGACGTCACAGATTACATCACTCATGACATGGTCAGTGACATCACTCATGACATCACTGATGACATCTCAAATTACATCACTGATGACATCACTGATGACGTCATCCATGTGATAAATTACTGCATCTTCTCAAACCCTAATTTAACCTTTGATACACCAACTCAAAATTTCAGACGTCCATTCTCAAAACCATAGATACTCCAATACCAATAACTACATACCCACTCATTAACTCTTAGGTCTACATACACCTCCACTCACTCACCTGTACAGTCACTCATACTTACAGTCACTCCATACAAGACTATCATATGTACGAGGGAAATGTCCAGCTAACTATAACACCCTGAAACCTATGGTTTTTAAGTGAATTTCTAAGGTTTTTTAAATGCCAATTCCTAACTATAACGTGCCTGAAACCTATGGTTTTTTCAGTGAATTTCAAAGGTTTTTTAAATGCCAATTCCTAACTATAACGTGCATGAATCCTATGGTTTTTTCAGTGAATTTCAAAGGTTTTTTAAAAGCCAATTCCTAACTATAACGTGCATGAAACCTATGGTTTTTTCAGTGAATTTCAAAGGTTTTTTAAATGCTAATTCCTATCTATAACTTATCTCTGAAGATATCATGTTTAATGATTTTGATTGGATTTCTATATTTTTCAAATTCAGTGTGTCATTTCATTAATTAAATTTTTTTTTAAATACTTTTTTATCACCATTTTTAAACGTATTTTTTCAATTAATTCTTTTAAAAATTAAAAAATATTATTTGAACTTAATGGGTTTTTCAAACATATTTTTTTATATTTTTCAAAATATTTTTTTAACTATATGTGCAAAACTTTATTTTATATATATTTTTTCCCTGTTTTTGGATCCGCGCACACTGCGCGCACCGTTCTCAATCCCTACGCGATATCATCTGCGCATGGTATGCATCGGGTACGTGGTTAGTGTGCGATTCCAATGCGACCGGTACGCGACTCCCAGCCTATACGCGACACGTTCGATGTACGTAACGCGATGTTTACGCGCTTCCGCGATGCGTCATCTGCGTCTATGATGCGGTGGGTGCGCGGATCCCGCGAAGTATTTAACATTTAAAAAAACATATTTATGTATTTCATGTGAATATTAATTGAAGACAAACTCTAAACTAGTCTTAAAAGTAATATATTTTGACATCTAATCCTATATTTCTTTTTAATTCAATTTCGCGGATGCGTGCTGGGTGCATGCTGCGTACGCGCAGGGTGCGCGGATCCCATGTGACCTGCAAAAAAAGAGATTTGATTAGTTCATTACACTTCCTGTTCTAACTACTGAAAGAACCCACCCATTTCAATCATTCTTCTTTGAGCTTCTTTGGAGAACCACCTCTTTGGAGATTTTTTAGACTAAGTTTACACTTAGCTCTAACTTTTTTCAACCAAAAATGGCTTCAGGGCAGCAGGCATCACCTGCATCACCTCATAGTTCTGAGGATGAATTTTTGCCGGAGGCACCACTCAAAAAACGTTTTTCTTCGTGGTGTGGAAATTTTTTACTTTTCCCGAGGGGCAGAATAGGACCAATGCCACCTTGGTCATGTGCAAGATTTGCAAAAGAGTCCTATCGAGAGGGGATCCTAACAAGAAAAACTCTTGCGGCACGGCAAGTATGATGAAGCACATGAGGACCCTTCATCCAAACAATCTTGCAAAAGAAGAGTGCAGACGGATGAGAAACACTCCTGCTCCTGCGCCATCCACCTCATCGCAGCCGAGCACATCAAGAGTGCATCTATCAGCCCAAACCTTGGACATCCGTCCTCAATTTCAATTTTTAAAAGTGCTCTGCACTAAGTGCAATGTGACTTTGTGCTATGGCGAGCAGTCGATCAATCTGATCTGCCGCCGCCAAGAAAGTCACATTTGCTAGTTTTTTTGTTTTTTTTATTGTTCCCTGAAGTTCATTGTTTGGTTTCTCCTGTTTTGTTTTTTGTTTTTGCAGAAAAAACAAAAAAAATTAAAAATTGTTTAGAAAACCCAAAAAAAATTATAAAAGAAGAAGAAAAAAAAAGTTCTTGTAATAACTAACTTTCCTGGTTTAAAAAAAGAGCTAAGTTTCTTTGTTAGTGTGTGAAAGTTTAGATGAATGTATGTGTAGTACGTAATTGACTGAATGAATGCATTAGTAGTGTATGGTGAATACAAGTGCAGAACTATAAGGAAGTGCTGCAGCATCACACAGTAACCTCTTTAACTGCAGTGTGCTGTGGTACTTCCGAAGCACAGGGATGCAACATATGTACATAAATATGTTGCAAATCTATGCTTCTCTCTGCACGGCTGCTTAAACTGCAGCCATGTGGTGACACAGGCACCCTTGCACCATAGTGCAAGGATATCTGTGTCATGTGCTGTTTGTTTTTCTGCAGGAAGACACACCTTCCTGCACAAAAACAATGAGAAAATGTATTTTTTTCCTTCAATGTATGCTGAACATTTTAGCATGCATTGAAGATATAAAAATGTGGAGAAATGAAAACAATTCTCCTTGTTGTGCTTTCCTACACCAATTTTAGAATGGTACAGCATTCACACACATATCGAGATTCATGATTTATGATAAAACTAAACATGTGTCTTGTTCTATGAGTATTCAGTGCAATCATGCACAACAACACTTTTAGAACACCCTATCAACACAAAGTGGTCTACATGATGAGGTTGTATTTACATGGAGTATAAAAAGTGCACAGAGTGCCTTTTCCTCTCTTTCTAAATATGAAACAGTATCTTACACAATAACTATGTTACAAAAAGTGACATATTTCCGTTTTTAAATTTCCTTGCGAATGATAGAAAGTAAGCACAGAGTTTTGTCTGCAAACATGTTCAAAGAAGAATGATTGAAATTATTGCAGTTCTTCAACAGCTAAAAAAGGTGAAATATTATGAACCCCTCAAAACTCTTTTTTTGCAGGTCACATGATATCTGATTATGGTCAGATTTCAAAACTACATAAAGAGAGTGTTTTTAGAAACGTGTTTCAACTTTGTAGCTTCTTGCAGGCCTCTTCATCCTGCATATTGAGACTTAGTTAAACTTACCTTCACAGTAATAGGAATAAAAAATGGTATACATTTTTTTTCTGTTTTTCATTCAAATATAAATTCTTAAAAATTGCTTATTTTAAAATTTGGATCTGTGAAAGAAAAGAAAAAAAACATTATAACATATGATAATACATTTTTTTACAACACAACATAATTTCCACAAAGTAATTTGTTTGACTTTTTTGCTGTTCTCAGAATATATTGAATTTCACTAGAAATAGTGATTTCAATGGTACTCATCACTTAACAGCGGGCAAAAAAAAAAACAATCAGAAGGATTGTTAAAAAAAAAACAACATACTATTCTCAGTAAAATACCAGAAAATACAAATCACACATATATGAAATGCTTACAGATTACAAAATTTTATAACTTTAACTTATAAAAACTGTAAATGTTGCCGCATTAAAATAATCACCGATTGAATGACCACCAAAAAGTCCATAATTCACAAATATACCTTTCCTTGAGGCCAAATGGTATTTTTGCACTCCTTCTTTATGTAAATTGTCCAATGGTAGTCCTATTAAATTATAATAATAAATTCCTCAGAGAGTGAATTATCTTCCTAAAACTTTGACTTTAAAAATATTAGGTAGGAATTTGGTAATTCACTAGGCAAACGTTGTTTGAAAACCAACTGGGCATGATTACAAAGTGTCCAGCCTTTGTCACATTTTAGATAGGCAGTGTAAAGTCCAGATGTGGTGGAAGAACCATCATGGAAAATTATTGCAATTGCTACAAAAGTCCTTCCTGATATTGATAGTTGTGCTGCTACAAATTGTTTTATTAAAGTATCCAATTGTCTTCCTTCAGCTGTAGAACGTTGCATCATTAAAATTATGTATTTTCCATATTTTGTTAAGAATAATGTGGATAACATTTCTGAATTACATTGGCTACACTCCATGTTTTGAATTGCACCTTTCACTAATTTATTGAAAGACACTGATTTACAGTCTGGTAATGTTAAATACAGAAATCTCTCAGTGTCTACATTGGTGCTACATGTATACATGCAATTTTCACAATAATGTTCCCATTTGTAAGAAAGGCCAAAAATATTTTCTATTTCAACACCTTCATTTTCAAAAATGGAAAGCATATGCATTAAAAATTCCTGAGCATCTTGTTGGATATTTTGTGTAAATTATGTAGAACCAGAACACACATCCAAAAGACTACGAACATCTGAAACATATTGTATATTACTTCTATGTGTTGTCAATTTTTCATAAACAGAATGCAACAGAGAACAAAATCTTTTTTCCCGATTCTGCATAATTTGTGCTTGCAAACCTTCCAGATAAAAAACAACATTGACCACTACATTAGCATAGCAGTTGACACCAGAACTATTTTCAAACTGATAACCAACAATCTCTTCAACAGTGTCCAATTTCTTTTTACCTGCAATCACAACATTATCTTGTTCTTTTCTTTTCTTGATACCTTCAGAACAGATATTTTCTAACCTTCTTTTTCGACCAACCATACGCTTTTCAAATACAGGATATCGACCTAAATTTGGAGCATACAACCTTCTTAACCTATTATACTCTTTTACACAGTCTGCATCTGCAGTAACCTTTGTCTCATCAAAATCAATCAAAAACAAACCAGATAATGTTCTGACTCGCGACAAAGCAACATATGCCATACCCTCTTTAAATACAGTAGATTCAATGTTCACCAATGCACTGTCTACACTTAATCCTTGAGATTTATGAATAGTCACTGCATATGCCAGAGAAAATGGAAATTGTTTCCTACGGACATATAAATCTTTAACAAGCAAA
The DNA here is from genome assembly GCF_964204655.1 of Triturus cristatus. Classification (NCBI taxonomy): domain Eukaryota; kingdom Metazoa; phylum Chordata; class Amphibia; order Caudata; family Salamandridae; genus Triturus; species Triturus cristatus. The sequence goes on from NC_140585.1 coordinate 249,008,562, forward strand.
AAACGAACTGAACAACTTCATCAATCTGATCAAATGTAATTTTTAAAAATTCAATTCCTTCTTTTTTCTGATAATTCACAAAATCCACCACTTTGCCCATTGCACCATTAACTAAACCTTTCTCTACATCCAAATTACGCCTTAAAATTACCCGACAGTTTACACACGCAAGCAGTGTCTTTTCCAAACCAGCAGTTTTAGATATTTTTTTTTCTAAACAATCTAGTTTTGATCTCAACTTACCCGTCAAAATAATAGTGATTCCTTCATGTAGTATTTTATCGATGGCTTCCATTTTTACAATTTCTTCATTTTCCAATTTTGATAATTCTTCGTTGAATATTGAACACTCACGCAGTGTTGGCATTAAGCAAATCACTGACTTATTTTTAGCAATTTCCACGTCCACTTTTGCAGGAACTGCATTGTCATTTGGAAAGACATTGCAAAGTAATCGACTCTCCAAAGCTTCTTTCCCTTTTTTTGAAAGAATTCCAATTCTTATATCTTGAAGAATACTTCCATATTCAGCATCATTTGCCTGTCGCATATTTGTTTTTTGTTCTTTGTATTCAAAATTACTCCAAATGTTCACATTACCAACACTGCCAAGAGTCTTTCTGGTATCTTCATGGGCAAGTGTTTTAAATACCGGTTGTCCTTTTACCGGTGTCAGTTGCAGTAGATCTCCAAAAACTATGATGTGTTTTCTTCCAAATAACACGTCATACTCTGTTTTAAGAATTTGCTGCATTCTTAAATGCACAAAGGCAAGCATCAAGTTTGAAACCATGCTCACCTCATCAATAATGAGAAATTTCATTTTCTTCAGCACTCTTGAAACTTCACAACAAGCTTCTCCAGATAGCTTGTGGTATTCCAAATTGTTCTCATGCTCTACTGGCAGCATTAGTAAACGATGTAAAGTAATTCCTTTAATGTTATGTGCTGCCAACCCAGTTGGAGCAGTGACAACACAAGACAAATGCGACTCAGTTGTTTTTTGCAGATAACTTGTAATTACTTTAATTAAGAAACTCTTTCGTGTTCCAGCTTGACCACTCACATACATTTGGATAGGTTGAAATGATGTACATGAGCACACTCTCTTTTCATGAAGTAATCCATGGTCAATCTGCTCTTTCACTTGCTGATATATTTGTTTCTGTTCAACATTTAGTTGCTCTTCCAAGTTTCCCAACTGTATTGCATCTTCTTGTGCTTGATACATTGCTGTTTCCACCTCATTCATTGCAATCGCTGCTTCATTTTCAACAATTGGTTGTCCTAGTGGAACTTGACTCAGTGCAGCAGAACTTTGACTGTCTTGAGAACTGTCTCTAGCAATCTTAGCTGCAATTGTAGCTTCTTGATCAATTTCATCATTCAACATTTTGACATAATTTGCGAAAGCACTGCATTGTATGCTATCTTTACAAGCATTAAATGAATTTTCATAGCTGGAAAAATCTCCAAGTAATTCGAGGTCAGAACGCCATGGTTTGAACATTTGCAAAAGGGCTAAATAGTAAAATTCCCTTTTGTCACCAGTGTCGCAACTCAGTTTTCTGTGATTAATTACATTTCCTTTCCTTTGTTTCACCAGACATCCTTCAGAACCAATCACTCCATATATTCCATCGTTGATGTTCTCTGTAATATTCCGTTTAAAAGTGTAGTTTTGCAGCACTTCATAGAGACACATGTTCTCAAGATGATGACTTCTCTTTGGATAGTATGTGTCCAACATATTGGTTTTCAAAATATCTGTACTTTCAGGGTCATTTTCTGCTAAATATTCAATTTCTTGAACAGATCTCAGTACCCGATTTCGCATTCCTGCAAGACCTAGACTCACCCAAATGATTCTTCTACTTTTGGAATATAGACTTGCAGATGATAACCTATCTGAACATTCATATGCTCCAATTTCACGATGCGATAACATCTTCAAACTGAAACTGTATAATTTCTTACTTAGAGTCTTCTCGTGAGAAATCTCTTCCCACATTTCTTTCAATTCAGTCTTTTCTGATTTAGTAATGTAAGACGTTACATATCGAGCAACAGCAATGGAATTGTCCGCAACATACTGAATATCCATGTTAGCGTTCCACATGGATATAATAACTGGATTGTAGTCATTTATGTATTTTGATTCTTCGCTTCTTCTTAAGTCGTAGGTGTTTTTCAGAGACTTTCTTGTGATGGTATGTCGTACAGCTGACATAAAACTGTTCACTCTTCATTTGGCTAATACAGGACGTGGAAATCCAAAATGACATTTGGTATAGAACTTATCCTTTGACTTGTACTTTCGTTGACAGTATTTTCCACACCTGTGGCTTTGAAATCGTAAGACTTGTTGTTTTAAGTTTTTCTCTTTTCTGCTATTTGGAAGAGCACATGTAGCATAATCTTCAATGAAAGACAAAACAGTTTCATCTGAATCTGTTCCAAATTTGGGAGCGTCCTTGACCCATAACAACATATGTATGTGAGGAGCACCTCTTGCTTGATACTCCTTTCTCCAAAAGAAATCCACAACTTCTCCAAGAGGAGGATTCTTTTTATTGCAGATGAAAGACATCATAGCTTCAAATCTATGATTGAAATATCTGCATACATTCACAGGATCCAAAGAGCACAATTCTCCAGATGTCTTGTATTCAGTATTTTTTATATTGGAATTTGCCTCTCGAAGAAATTCAAGTAAATCATCCCAAGCATACTCAGCACAGCTTAGTGTAACAAACCATGTAGGAGTTCCCAAGTTCCGTAGCATACATTTCAGTTCTCCATGTCGACGGTACCAATATTCATTAGTCCCACGCTGACATGCCATCAGATTAATCAACTGAGATTCTAAATGATCATCTCTCTGATGCACTTAATCCATAAAATCCTTTGCAGTTACATTTTGCAGATGCATTCCAGTTTTTAAAATGTGATTTACTGTATATGAAAGTCCAGACAAGTCACTTTCAAACAGAAGATGAAACATATAAGGGATACATTGTCGAAATCTTTGATCTTCTGCATATAATCTTGTTGTCCGATATTCAGATGCAGGAATCTGCACAGGACATTCATCATATCATCCACCTTTTCCTGTTGGAAACAACTGCGGGAAACAACGAGCTTCCAAGCTCTCTTCCCATACACTCATGGGACTTCCTGTTGCTTTTTTCATTTGGAACAACTCAATTGTATTCCCCATCACCTCTTTGGAATGAAGTGGATGTACACTGTAATGTTCATAGATCTCTTCACATCTGGACATGTCCACTTTTTCAATTTGTCCACTTAATATTTCACTATCTTCTGCTAAATCTATTTCTTCTTCTCCAACAAACACATTTCTATAGTACTCATTATTTTTAAACAGATACAATGATGTCTTTTGCACTTTTCTAACATCCACTAACTCTTGCCAGATTTTCTTATTCTTAGTAGGAACACCATTAACTAGAATAACTAGTGGCTCATTTTCTGCATGATCTACATCAATAGTTTCAACATTTTTCCTTAAATCTAATGGTAAATACACAACTCTTCCTTTCAATCCTCTTTGCAACTCTGATGGAGGTAATTTACTTGTTTTGGGCTCCATACGAACTATAGCCTGAAACGGGTGAACACATTGTATCAGAATAGACTCACACATATTTAAATCTATCAGCTCTGGAGGAATAGCAACCAACTCTAAATTATTATGAACAGCTCTAGCAGGCATTTTATTCTCATCTAATTTATTATAACAATATTTGCAAATACGCTGCTCACATCCCAAATCAAAACAATCCTCTACCAACAAATAAGTTGCAAATTCCATCCACTTATCATTATCTTCTATTTCACTTTTTAAATACAGATTGACACCCCTAGTCTGATTTTTATAGTGACTTCGCCGACAACAAATACAAGAAACATTTGGTCGTTCACCTGAAATTACCTTAAACTTTGTGATTTTATCCTCAAATTTTTCTGTAATTACAGGTTCTACATTGTCTTCAACATTTTGTTCTACTAATGTGTCAGTTTCTTCACTCTCTTGCTGAGGCCCAAAGTAACAAAACTCAATATCCTCACAGACCTGCTTCACATCTGAAACTGGCCCACGTAAAAGAGCACTGTTCAACTCACTTAACTTTAGTGCTGGACTTTTTGCATAATACAACCTTCTCACTAACTTCCGCATTTGAGTATGATGTACTGCCAGCATTCTGAAATGGTGAAAAACACTTTGAAAAACTTTCCTAGAAAGACAAGCCAGAGAATGACCTTGCAAACCATTTTGTTTTCTCACTCTGCAAGGGTCTAGTCCTTGCAACAGCTTAATCTTTTGTTTTACACTTTTTTTAGTATAGACTCGTAAAAAACTACATAATTTTTCAATAGATTCCTGTGGTACACTACAAACACTACTTCAATTCCAAGTGTACACAGGGTTTTTAGCGCGTCTCCATAAAACTTCATCAGCTATCACTTCTTCTGCATTTCTTTCAACCATTTTCTCTTTCTCCATTGGACAACCATCACTAACCTCATAACCTCTACCAGTGGTGTCAACGCATACAATAATTTTTCACTTAGTGAATAATTCTCTTCATTAAAAAAAGGCTCTGAACTAGAACTGTGTTTCCATTCTTTTGGCCTTCATTACATATATTGGTTTATCTAGTGATCGAATTTCTGTTTAACACTAAAATAAACAGTTTCCTTTTTACTTCAAAAGCCTTTTCCACAATGCTTTCAATATGCTTCTTCTTTTTATAAAATAAAGCTCTCTTTTTATATTTCTTCACATCTTTCAGCAAATTATGCACTACTCTCTTGTAAAATATTTTTTTGTGTAATTCTTTATACTGATTTTGTCTTCTTTTACCATACTTTATCTCCTTTGACTGAACATTTGCTTTTTTACTTTTCCTCTTATTTAGATTTTTTTTCTTACTTAAAAAATTCTCTGAACTTGCAGCATTATCTACATTCTGTTTGCTTCTACAAACATTTTTAATAAATTGCTTTGTGATCTTACCAGAAGATTTTTTCCCTTTAGCCACATTATCTTGTTCATTCAATACTTGTGGTTCATGTTTCTTCAAATAATCCGCCTGTCTCTGTTCTTTTCTTTTTCTTTTTTTTCTGGCATAATTTCTCTATTTTAACATTGAAAAACAGTATCTGCAAAAAAGAATCAGAAATAAATGTATATTAATAACTTTCAAATTTACAGTATTCCATTATTGTACAAACACATTTTATATAAAAACTGACTAAGAAACTATAGCCCTGAACCACAAGTGTGACAATCGTTAAAACACTACTTACATAGTGCATACTACTTTGAAGCAGTTCATGCCCTAAAGCCTACCTCACTAAAAGACTACATGCTAATTGACTGAATGATTACAGTACTAAAAGGAGACACACTGGGTGAGTAACAGGGTGTTTGCTAGAAGTGTATGAATACTAACTGGGGAAATGAAGTTGTGAAAGACAACTGTGTAGCTAATTAGAGGACTGAATGCATACTGGATGGGCATTTAAAGCAGTCCATGTGCTAAGGCCTGGCTCACTGCATGAGTACTTGGGTAGTGACTGAATAATTAGACTACAGCCAGGAGACTGCCTGGATGAATTTATAAGTGGTAGGCTTTTCGCACAGGGAATGGATTAGTACTTGGTACTGAATGGGTCACTAGAGGTGTGCAAAGGCAGTGACAAGATGTTTGCTGGACTGTATGGATACAGACTAGGGAATTGAAGGTGTGAAAGACAAGTGTCTAGGTGGTTAGAACACTGCATGCATAGTGGATAGGGGTTTGAAGTAGTCCATGTGCTAAGGCCTGGCTCAGTGCATAAATACTTAGGCACTGAGTGTATGATGAGAGTACTGGAAAGACATTGTCTTGGTGAATTTATAAGTGTTTGGGTTTTGGCACAGTGAATGGATTACTACATGCTGCTGAATGCGTCACTAGAAGACTGCAAAGGGAGTGACAGGGTGTTTCCTGGAAGTGTATAGATACTGACTAGGGAATTGAAGGTGTGAAAAACAACTGTGTAGGTGGTTAGAGAACTACATGCATACTGCATAGACATTTGAAGCAGTCTATTTGGTAATGAATGGTTCACAACATAAGTACTTAGAAACTGACTAAATCATCAGACTACTTCTAGGACAGTGCCTGGGTAAAAATTTTAAATTTACAGTTCTGGTGCAGTGAAGACAATACTACATGGTACTGCACTTTAGTGTCAAAGCATGGCTCATTTTATCAATGCATAAGAAAACACTGGCTTCTAATGCTACTAAAACTAGACAACATGACAGGTTTTAAAACACTTATCTGCCACCAAATACACAATGTTACCAAATGCTTCTCTCACAGTGGTTCCCAAATGCACACAAACTCACAGTGTGATTCTAGACAAGCACCACTATCCCTAGGAGTTTACCAAAACTCATTCACTACAGTGCAAGTGGTAAGGGAACTGCACACAATCTACATATTTCACAACTGCACTTTACTGTCAATACCTGACTCATTTAATGAAAGCATAAGCCATAACTGTCTTCTAATGCTACTAAAACTTGAGAACATGACATGTTTTAAAACAGTTATCTGTCAGCAAATACACGATGTTACCAAACGCTTCTCTCACAGTGGTTCCCAAATGCACACAGACTCACAGTGTGATTCTAGACAAGCACCACTATCCCTAGGAGTTTACCAAAACTCATTCACTACAGTGGAAGTGGTAAGGGAACTGCACGCAATCTACATATTTCACAACTGCACTTTACTGTCAATGCCTGACTCATTTAATCAACGCATAAGCAAAGACTGGCTTCTAATGCTACTAAAACTTGACAACATGACAGGTTTTAAAACAGTTATCTCTCAGCAAATACACAATGTTACCAAACGCTTCTCTCACAGTGGTTCCCAAATGCACACAGACTCACAGTGTGATTCTAGACAAGCACCACTATCCCTAGGAGTTTACCAAAACTCAAACACAACAGTGGAAGTGGTAAGGGAACTGCACACAATCTACATATTTCACGACTGCACTTTACTGTCAATGCCTGACTCATTTAATGAAAGCATAAGCCATAACTGTCTTCTAATGCTACTAAAACTTGAAGCAAACACAGTTACACCTGCTCTGTATGGAGTACCCAAAACACACAAAAACATCTTGGATCCACCTCTAAGACCGATAGTTTCCTCCATTAACTCATGCACAGAACCCCTATCACAATATGTTGACACCTTTCTCTGCCCCCTTACCACACAGTATGCTTCATACATCAAAGATACGGGGCATATGATATCAACTCTTGAACACATACCCTTTGATCAAAAAACACAATTACTTGTCACCCTTGACATAGAATCTCTGTATACTAACATTCCCCAGGACCTAGCCATAGAGTCAGTGGCAGCTCTCTTGGCTAGAGTTCCCGTTCCCGGGGATAGACCAGATACATTTATTCTAGAGTGTCTTCAAATTGTCTTACAACATAACTATTTTGAATTCAAACAGGACATTTCCCATCAAATCAAAGGCACTAGCATGGGGGCATCTTGTGCCCCCAGCGTAGCAAACATCTACATGGGTGAGTATGAGCGGAAACACATTTACAACGAAGCAGCGCCCTCCTATGAAAATGTCACTCAGTGGCGCAGATTTATAGATGACATTTTTTTCATCTGGTCAGGCACAGAATCAGAACTATCAGAATTTATATCTTGGCTTAATTTGAGCGACAACAATCTCAAATTTACCTGTAACTACTCATCAGAGAAAGTGGAATTCCTGGACATATGGATTATGGGTAGAGAAAGACAACTAACAGTCAATCTATATAGGAAACCCACTGCGAAAAACACCATTTTACAACACAGTAGCTACCATCCTCCATGCCAAAAAGATTCTATCCCATTTGGGGAATTTCTGAGAATTAGGAGGGACTGCACAAGCATAAAAGACTACATGACACATGCAGAACAACTACAAGAGCGTCTCCTCCTTCGAGGCTACCCAAAAAGACTGATAAGACAATCACTTAAAAGGGCAAAATATTATAATAGAGATGCCCTTTTTAATAATGAACCCAAGCCAAACCAAGATAAGCTAGTCTGTGTCATAGATCATTCCAACCTAAACTAGAAGATCAAACAAGTTCTAGACAAAAATTGGCAGATCATTAATGTGAATGACGAAGAAACACCCACACAGAAACCGCTGGTAGCTTTCAGAAGAAACCCCAACCTCAGAGACAAACTAGTGCACAGTAGAGACAAACCCCATGTGCCAGTGAGACAAACCACTATTGATGGCCTACCCCCTCCAATAGGCAATCGTAGTTTTGGCAACGGCCATGCATGCGCATCAGCCATAGCCACAAAAACTTGGACATAGAGGAAGAACAGGGAAGCTAAAAATAATGACAAATTGTAGAAGCTCCAATGTTATCTATATGATACTATGCCCTTGCGACCTTGGTTACATAGGTGAAACATCTAGAGAATTTCGTATACGGCTCTCTGAACACAAATCTGCCATTAGAACAGGCAAAACACAAGCACCTCTAGTCAGACACTATGTAGAAAGCCAACATACAGAAACAGATCTTCGATGATTAATTTTGGAACGAGTCAGATACATACCAGGTAAAGACTCAACCAAAACTCGCAAACCTTCTGGATCTTTTCTTTAGACACAGTAAACAAAGGCCTGAATGAAGAAATAACATGGCTAGTGACATCATAAGACCAATGAACTATATTCTTTGACCACTACCTCCTACTTAGTCCAAAATATTTCCTGTCTGATCTCAAGCGGTGATATCATCCATACAATCTGACATGTCCTCTACAACAAAAAGACACTGATGTCACCTTGTTGCTCTTTCACTGATATTCTATTCATAGGAGGCCCCTAAATACCTATCAACGTTCATGTTATTGTCATCTTTACCTAGCATCAAGTAGCTCTAATGGTGAGTGTTATATTCCCCACTATCCCTATGCACATTAAGACTTTGTTCTCTCTCTAAGAAAGAATCCTCATCTATCTTTACCGGGATTTGTTCTCCTGATTGTAATTGATACCCATGCGAGTATTCGCACATAAGATCTATATATAAACCATCATATTTTGTATGCCTTCTTGCATTATTGACTCTTCTTAAGATGCCGACCATATGTTCCATCTCAGAACACTGTATACCCAGAACACATACTCAGACTTTGTACTTTTTTGATGCAATAATTTCTACTGAGATCAGTTCTCCTTAATCTAAACAATATTCATGTGAGCATCTACACATAAGATTCGCACACATGGCTAATATCTCAAATTACTATACTCTGTATGCTTTCTCGCATCATTCAACTCTTCCAAGATGGCGCCCAATTGTTCCATCCCTTACATATCACACTTTTAGGACTCATACTCCTCTCTGCAATACTCAGATCACATAGTAAGGGGCGCTCCGATTAATGCCATTTCCACTCTACGGACTTCTCTCTGTCACTGGATGCCCCATATAAGATGCTGTCCGAGCTCACAGTAAGATTCCAACCATAGATATTTTACCCTTTAAAGATGGCGTATAATACGGCTTCCAGCTCTTAATATAGATCATGGCGCTCCTTTGTCTACCGACCCCCGGGACCACGCACAACATTCAGCGAAGACATCGCCGACTTCATCAGCCCGCACGCCCTCCCCTCCGCTGACTACATCCTCCTGGGGGACATCAACTTCCACCTGGAGAACAACAACGACCGCAACATCACCACCCTGCTTGACAACCTCGCCAACCTCGGACTCAAGCAGCTGGTGTCCACCCCCACCCACCTCGCAGGACACACACTCGACGCCGTCTTCTCATCCAGCAAAGACATCGCCTTCAGCCACACCACTGGACTCCACTGGACGGACCACAGCTGCGTCCACTTCACCTTCAGAAGAACCACGATCCACCACCACCAGCAACAGGATGCTCGAAGAAGCTGGAACAAGATCACAGCCGACCAGCTCGCCGCTTCCCTGAGCCAGCACCCTCCAGCCAGCTCAGCGAACCCTAGCCAGGCCGCCGACAACCTCACGAAGTGGATCAGCACCTGCGCGGACGAACTCGCCCCACTGAGGACCCCGCCCAACAGACCCGGCAGCAAGAAGGCCCCATGGTTCACCGACGAACTCAAGAGCTCCAAGAAGAACTGCTGAGCCCTCGAGAAAGCCTGGAGAAGGGAGCCAACACCGGACAACATGACCACCCTCAAGCTCGCCACCCGGAAGCACCATCAACTAATCCACGCCACCAAGAAAACTGCATTCAAGGACCGGCTGGACAACAACGCACACATCTGCAAGGAACTCTTCAACATCGTGAAAGAGCTCTCCAACCCCAACGCCGGAAACAACGACATCACCCCATCGCAAGACCTCTGCAACTCCCTCGCCTCCTACTTCCACAACAAGATCGCTGACATACACAACAGCTTCATCCCACAAACAACGCCCCCCACGACCGCACCAACGCCCCCCACCACCACCCTCAGCGCCTGGACCCTGATCAACACAGAAGACACCATCCGCACGATGAACTCTATCCACTCCGGATCTCCGACCGACCCCTGCCCTCACCACGTATTCAACAAGGCCGACGCTGTCATCGCACCCCACCTGCGAGACATCATCAACACCTCCTTCGACACCGCCACCTTCCCTGAGAGCTGGAAGCACGCCGAACTCAGCGCTCTACTAAAGAAACCAACAGCGGACCCCACCGAACTCAAGAATTACCGCCCCATCTCGCTCCACCCGTTTCCTGCCAAAGTCATCGAGAAGACCGTCAACAAGCAGCTGGCCGCCTTCCTCAAGACGAATGGATCCCTCGACCCCTCACAGTCTGGCTTCCGAGCCAACCACAGCACCGAGACCGCCCTCATCGCTGCCACCGATGACATCCGAGCCCTGCTGGACAACGGAGAAACAGCGGCCCTCATCCTCCTAGACCTCTCCACGGCATTCGACACTGTCTGCCACCGCACCCTAGTGCAGCGCCTCAGCAACGTCGGAATCCAGGAGAAGGCACTGGAATGGATCATCTCCTTCCTCGACGGAAGGACACAGAGAGTCCGCCTACCACCGTACAAGTCAGAGGCCACCGAAGTCATCTGCGGCGTCCACCAAGGATCCTCACTCAGCCCCACCCTCTTCAACGTCTACATGAGCCCCCTTGCAGCCATCGCACGCCAACACAACCTCAACATCATCTCCTACGCCGACGACACCCAGCTGATCCTCTCCCTGACCAACGACCCCGCCGCCGCCAGAGCCAACCTCCACGAAGGGATGAAAGACGGAGCCGAGTGGATGATGACCAGCCGCCTGAAACTGAACTCAGACAAGACGGAAGTCCTCATCCTGGGCTCCTCGCCCTCCGCCTGGGACGACTCCTGGTGGCCCCCCGCCCTGGGCACCGCACCCAAACCGACAGACCACGCACGAAACCTGGGCTTCATCCTGGACTCCTCCCTCTCCATGACCAGACAAGTCAACGCCGTCTCCTCGTCCTGTTTCAACATCCTGCGCATGCTACGGAAGATCTTCCGGTGGATCCCCACCGAGACCAGGAAGACGGTCACCCAGGCCCTTGTCACCAGCCGACTGGACTACGGCAACGCCCTCTACGCCGGAACCACCGCCAAGCTCCAGAAGAGACTCCAGCGGATACAGAACGCCTCAGCCAGACTCATCCTCGACATCCCCCGAAGCAGCCACATCTCTGGACATCTGAGAGACCTGCACTGGCTCCCCGTCAACAAGAGAATCACCTTCCGTCTCCTCACCCACGCACACAAAGCCCTACACGACCAAGGCCCAAGCTACCTCAACAACCGCCTCAACTTCTACGCTCCCAAACGCCATCTCCGATCAGCCAGCCACGCCCTCGCTGCCGTCCCCCGCATCCGAAGAGCGACAACAGGAGGAAGGTCCTTCTCCTACCTGGCCGCCAAGTCCTGGAACTCCCTCTCGACCGACCTGCGCCTGACCCAAGACCACCTCTCCTTCAGGAAGAAGCTCAAGACCTGGCTGTTCGAGCAGTAGCTTTCTTGTTAAATATGCACAGTGGCGGTTTTTTCATCACTATGAATTTACCTTTCTAAGATGGCCGCCATAGTTTCTCTTTGCAGTATCATACAATTAATTGTTGGTATTAGAATGCCCTACATATATATTTTATTCATGAAACATATTTAAAAGTAGCCATCGACAAAATGTAATGTATCCTAAAATATGTGTTCTTACAAAATATGCACAGATTATGGACATCATAATAACAACCTCAATTGTTGTTCGTCTAAACGGGCCAAGGCCCCTAGATTACTAATTACCAATCTATTCTTGACATGCCATAGAAAAAATGATAAAATGACACCACTGTGTATTAAAACAATATGTCACAGTTGTTATACACAAAACCAAATCGTGCCCCTATCAGTGAACTGATAATAGTCTGATTAGACAAAATTAATAGAAAAACTTATTTGAAAAGATAAAGGGAATTGCAATATCACCATTAGAACAATCAAATCAGGGGAACAAGGAGAGGGGGGGGGGGTTTGTAGATTATCCATGTTGATGAGTGCATACCTAAAGGACCCCTTCCTTTTCGTCTGTAAATCACATGAAGAAAAAAGAGAGAGAGAAAGAGAGGAAAAAGAAACAAAAAATTAAATAGTTAAAACCAGTTAATTCTATCTTACATTACATCATAAACTAATTTTTAGTTTTTCAGCAGCTAATGGGAGTAAGCAAAATTGTGTATTATTTTTACAAAACAAAATACACTGTACATTTATACAATCAGCCAGGGAACTATCCCCGTCTCCAAAGATTCCCAATTACGACCCTACCCTGAGGTGAATTGATAATTCCTCATCGATGTTCAAACCTCCCGGGCTCTTTGTTTGGAAATCTATTATATAGCGGGATTCCCGTTGTCGAAGATTGAGGACCCTGTCCCCACCTGTGGGACTTTTAGGGACATGTTCCAAAATCCAAAAACTCATATCTGCAATGTTTGAGGAATGTTTTTCGTCAAAATGACGAGCTACCAGGTATTATGGGTCGTGGTTGGTGATAGCTCTTATATGTTCTAGGATTCTCTTTTTAGCTGAGCAAATAGTGCTCCCAATGTACCAGAGCTTACATGTACATTCAATGGCAGAGATGACGTAATTGGTACCACATGTCAAAAATTGAGTGATTTTTTTGTTTATGCCATTGTATCTTAGAGAACCTCTGTATTTACTGTGCCTGCAAGCCTTACAATGGCCACATGGGTAAAAACCAATGAGGCCATGACCAGTAGTGTTAGAGTAGTTAGTGATGTCGTTCCTGACAACCAAGTCTCGTATATTCCTATTACGTCTGTACGTTATAGATGGTCCCTCTGTTATGCTAGTACCTAGAACACTATCAGTTTTCAGGATGTCCCAGTTTTGTGCGAGAATACGTTTGACCTTTTGTGACTCAGAATTAAAAGTAAGGATTATACGAGTAGTATCATTTTCATCCTGAGTTTCATCTACTCTATCACAAAGTGTGTCAGTTCTTTCTACTTTTTCTGCTCTCTCTGTTGCTTTTTTGAGGACCCAGTTGGGATACCCTCTAATCTGGAATCTGTCAATGATGTTATCTTTCTCAATCGTATATGCCTCAATGTTGTTGCAATTCCTTTTTGCCCTCAGCAGCTCTCCATAAGGTATACTCCTTTCTTGTAAATATGCACAGTGGCGGTTTTTTCATCACTATGAATTTACCTTTCTAAGATGGCCGCCATAGTTTCTCTTTGCAGTATCATACAATTAATTGTTGGTATTAGAATGCCCTACATATATATTTTATTCATGAAACATATTTAAAAGTAATAATTTTTCGCGGTAATCCAAACAATGTATACATTTCCAACTGCAAATGAACAGAAACAAATACTCTTTGTGCATATTTTCATCATTACAAAATGGATGCCATAGTTGAACAAGAAAACTTTGTCCTATGTTTATGTTTATGTCACAATATTTCAGATCGAGAAAAAACTATATCAATGTCTGTTATACCATGCACTACTACACATGAACAAGGCTGTCGCCGAAACGTGTTGTGTAGATTAAAGATTTGGAAGATTTCCCCTGTGTGCTGCCTGATTCCTTCCTGAGAGCGTACTGATAATATTTTCGCTTGGTTTGGAGATTTAGTACCGGCACGCTCCGCCGGAGTGTACGCCACCTTCCTCAGGGTCCCAGCATCCCGGAAGGAGCTTTTCGAGAGTCATTATATATATATAATTCACTGACAAAACCATAGGTTTCACACACGTTATAGTTAGGAATTAGCATTTAAAAAACCTTGCAAATTCACTTAAAAAACCATAGGTTTCACACATGTTATAGTTAGCTGGGCATTTCACTCGTGAAAAACCATTGAAATTTCCACGTTATAGTTAGTGCAGGCAACTATAACTCACGCCACCGCAATCCTCTGCTGATGACATCAGATATTACATCACTGATGACATATGTGTTTTTCTGAAAAAAAAATATTTGTAATATATGTATAGCTAAAAATTAATGGAAGAAGACATGGGTAAATAAGTGTCTAAATACAGTATTAGCATCAACAGAGGATTGCGGTCGCGTGAGTTATAGTTGCCTGCACTAACTATAACGTGGAAATTTCAATGGTTTTTCACGAGTGAAATGCCCAGCTAACTATAACATGTGTGAAACCTATGGTTTTTTAAGTGAATTTGCAAGGTTTTTTAAATGCTAATTCCTAACTATAACGTGTGTAAACCTATGGTTTTTTCAGTGAATTTGTACGTTTTTTTTAAATGCTAATTTATGTATTTATTTAAAGTTTTTTCACCGCGCGCACACGTTACGTAGTTTGCGAAATTTTTCCGTTTCTACCGTGCGCGTACGCTACGCGCACTCCGCGATTTTTCGTAAAAAAATTAAAATACATTTTTGCCCTTGGGGGTCCTTCTGGGACCCCCTGACCAAGGCTAGGGGGTCAGGAACTGTCCAGCCTGCCCCCTTTTCACGTTATCCACCTTTGTTTTTCACCCCCTCAGACTGCGAGAGACAAAATGGCGGCCGACACTTCCTGGTTTCGACCGATTCGAATGTTTACTAAGATCTAACAACCAATCAGAATCGTGCACGCGCACGGCAGCGTGCGCGTACGGTAAGCTTACGGTACGCGCTCGGAGCGCGCCTATAGATATATATATTGATTTAAATGCTATTTTCTCAGGAAATACTGAACAGATTTACACCAGACCTGCAAAAGGCACATCCCTGACCTGAGGACTACCTCTCTGCCAAATTTCAAGTAATTCTGTTCAGCCGTTCGGGCTGCAGCTTGGACTAAAGGTCCTATGGAAAAATGCATGGGGAAAACGAGTTTTGGGACCCCCCCTTTTTCTCAGCCCCCGCTTGACGAATCCCCCCGAGACTTTCAGGGAAGGAGCGGAGCAGAGCGCCCCACCGATTTTGAAAATTTCGCGAGGATTCATCAATCGGCGCCAAAGTTATTCAAAATAGAATGTTGCGGATTTCCTATGGAAACACGGTCCTAACTATAACTATCTACTGGCGACCGCCAGTAGATAATGAATATATATATATATATATATATATATATATATATATATATATATATCCTTAACCTCGATGGCTCTCCTCGCTGGTGTGGCGCTCCTTGCAGCTGTGCGTTGCCTTGCGGTTGAGCCAAACCGCTATAAATTATTCAACCCTTTCCCGTAGGAGAGAAAACAGGTCGCACTCCGGTAAGTAGTTTCAAAAATATATCCAATGTTTATTTCGCAACTTTCCCCATTGTAGAAAACAAAAACCAACGCGTTTCGATCTCCCCTGAGATCTTGATCACGGTTACGCCCCTCACAAATGTGTTACATATTTAAAGCAAAAAGTGCTTACATCATTTCCTGTGTAAACTCTTGTGGGGCATTATGGGATTCGTAGTTTTCATATTTACATCACTGCATTTGCGTGTAAATTATAAAAATTCTATGTGAAGATGTTATTTACTGCTACATTTATAAGGTGTAATCCCAAACAATTATATATTGGAATAATTGGAGAACATATTGTATATATCACCAAATCTTGCGATTCATGCCTCTAGTGGCTTTGATTATTCACTAATATTATCACATTGTTATTATTGTTCCATACCTGGAAATTACCCCATAAAACTCCCCAAAAAATTATATACAAAGCATAAATCAAATAAATGCCAAAAAGGCAAAATAAGTTTCTTAATGATTTCATTTCTCTATATGTACATGAAAGGCTAAAAGATTGTAATTCTCTAAATGATAAATTCACATATATCCTTGTTCATTCGATTTCTTTAAACTGCTGTTTCAGTGATTTTTTATCACCATATTAGTTACAAATGTGTGTAAAGTTCCTCGCTTTGGTTCAATCCATGCGGTGTTAACTCCTTCGCCGCGGCAGGAATTCCGCCGCGGCGCTGGGGGGTTTGGGGGCAGTTGCGGTGGCGCTGTGCTCGTGACGGAACCACTCCGTCACGAGTCACGGGTGAGCTGTGCTCATGACGGAGTGGTTCCGTCACGTCTCCGCCCACTGCGCTAATCGCCCGCACAGGCGGGGAATTAGCGCCCCGTGGGCCGAGCGGCCGCCAACGGCCGCAGCATGACGGAACCACTCCGTCATGAGCACAGCGCACCCGTGGCTCATAACGGAGTGGTTCCGTCATAAGCACGGAAAGGGTTAAAGAGCGTAAATTCAAAATATATCTTGACTCCTTTTGTCTCAGTTTTTTCTCTCTGTCACCACCTCGCTCCTGTTTTTTAACCATGTCAATCCCATAAAAGGTTAAATTCTTCCAATTACTATCATGGTTTGTTTCCATGTGTTTTGCGACTGCATTCGTTCTGTCCTTGTGAATAGTTGCCCTCACATGCTCTAGAATCCGTTTTTTTAGTTCACATATCGTGCTACCTACATATTTAAGATGGCATGGGCATTCTATTATATACACAACATACTGACTCTTGCATGTAATTAAATCTTGTATCTTCCAGATTTTGCCATCTGCCAATCTAATCTCTTGGGTGTTTCTCGCGATTTGACATACTTTGCAGTTATGACACTTTTTAAATCCTTTGCTTTGTAGCCATGATTTATTCTTTTCCTTATGAAAATGACTATGTGTTATCTGATCTTTTAAATTTGCTGCTCGTCGGTATGTTATGTTGGGTGCATTGCCCATAATTTATCCCACAATAGTGTCCAATTTCAAAATTTTCCAATTTCTTTTTAAGATTTGTCTGATCTGAGTTGACTCTTTTGAGAAAGTAGTTATAAATCTTATTGGTTCTGTTTCGCCTTTTTGGATTTCTTTTTCCGGAATCATTTTTAGTAATTCCTTTCTGTTTTTTTCGTTAGCTCTTTTCCATCCATTTTTAATTTGTGATTTTGGATATCCTCTCTTTTCAAATCTTTTACAGGTTGTTGTGCTCTGTTTGGACCATTCCGTTTGTGTTGAGCATATCCTGCGAACTCTTAAAAATTCACCATATGGGATGTTTTTAAATAGGCACTGCTGATGGAAACTGCTTGCATGTAAGGTTGCATTTGTGGCTGTCAATTTTCTATGCAGTGTCGTGTGAATTTCATTGGCTTCAATGTAGATTTCTGTGTCGAGGAACGTGACTCTTGTTTCACTTAATTCGTAAGTGAATTTGAAATTTGCAGGTGTTTTATTTAAGATTTCAAAATATTGTTTGAATTCAAGCTCGGACCCGTCCCAAATGATAAGAAGGACGTCAATAAAACATAGCCATAAAATTGTTTTATTAAAAAAAATATCATTATCTGATTGCCATGCCCATTTTTTCTCCCACCAGCCCATAGTGAGACAGGCAAAACTTGGACTAAAGGAAAAACCCATCGCTGTACCTTTTGTTTGTTTAAAGATGTCTTCTCCAAAATGGAACACATTTTGTGTTAAACACATTCTCATCATTTCTTTCAACATGTTGTTATGCTGTGTGTAATGGATGTTTCTCTCCATTAAGAAAAATTTGCATGCAGTAATTCCAATTTCATGATCGATGTTAGTATATAACGATACGACGTCCATCGTTATCAATTTGTAGGTTGAGTGCCAAGGGGTACCATTTAGATGTCTAAGCATGTCCGTTGTATCTTTAATGTAGGAACTTAATTTTGAAACAAAAGGTAACAAAAAATAGTCAATATAATTAGCCATTGGTTCAAATAAGGATCCTTTTACGGAGACAATTGGACGCCCTGGTGGTCTAGTTCGATTCTTATGTACTTTAGGCAGAAAGTACATTGTCGCTGTTACAGGATGTTCCACTGTAAGATATTTACATTCATCATAATCAATTAATCCTTTGTCTAACCAGTTCTTTAGTTTTTTGTCCAAGTCTGATTTCATTTTCAACGTTGGATTGGATTTTAACTTCTCATAATAGACTATATCATTTAGTTGTTCATATGTGAACTAAAAAAACGGATTCTAGAACATGTGAGGGCAACTATTCACAAGGACAGAACGAATGCAGTCGCAAAACACATGGAAACAAACCATGATAGAAATTGGAAGAATTTAACCTTTTATGGGATTGACATGGTTAAAAAACAGGAGCGAGGCGGTGACAGAGAGAAAAAACGGAGACAAAAGGAGTCAAGATATATTTTGAATTTACGCTCTTTAACACCGCATGGATTGAACCAAACCCCCCCAGCGCCGCGGCGGAATTCCTGCCGCGGCGAAGGAGTTAACACCGCATGGATTGAACCAAAGCGAGGAACTTTACACACATTTGTAACTAATATGGTGATAAAAAATCACTGAAACAGCAGTTTAAAGAAATCGAATGAACAAGGATATATGTGAATTTATCATTTAGAGAATGACAATCTTTTAGCCTTTCATGTACATATAGAGAAATGAAATCATTAACAAACTTATTTTGCCTTTTTGGCATTTATTTGATTTATGCTTTGTATATAATTTTTGGGGGAATTTTATGGGGTAATTTCCAGGTATGGAACAATAATAACAATGTGATAATATTAGTGAATAATCAAAGCCACTAGAGGCATGAATCGCAAGATTTGGTGATATATACAATATGTTCTCCAATTATTCCAATATATTGTTTGGGATTACACCTTATAAATGTAGCAGTAAATAAAATCTTCACATAGAATTTTTATAATTTACACGCAAATGCAGTGATGTAAATATGAAAACTACGAATCCCATAATGCTCCACAAGAATTTACACAGGAAATGATGTAAGCACTTTTTGCTTTAAATATGTAACACATTTGTGAGGGGCGTAACCGTGATCAAGATCTCAGGGGAGATCGAAACGCGTTGGTTTTTGTTTTCCGCAATGGGGAAAGTTGTGAAATAAACATTGGATATATATTTGAAACTACTTACCGGAGAGCGACCTGTTTTCTCTCCTACAGGAAAGGGTTGAATAACATGTATATATATATATATATATATATATATATATATATATATATATATATATATATATATATATATATATATATATATATATATATATATATATATATATATATATATATAAACATATATATATAAGCTTGTGTGTATGGAGTGAATACAAGCAGTATATGTGTTGTTTGCAAATGTTGTCTTCTATATATTGGCAGCACCATCCTATTATTATTATTATTATTTTATTATTATATGACATGTGATTAAGCGCGCGGCTACCCCCAATGGGGGTGTCCTGGCGCTGCGGACAACAGCGGTACGGAGCAGAAAAGGAGCAGAAAAGGCTAGCAGTTAGCAAATAGCCAGGTCTTCAGGTTTCGTCTGAAAAGGGATTCGGTGTCAGTCATACGGATGTGAAGAGGGAGGGCATTCCATAGCCTTGCAGTGATTACTGCAAAGGCTCTACCACCTCTCCTTGCTCTATGGTATCTGGGGGGAAGCAGTAGTCCCAGGTGATTGGATCTAAGTGTCCGGACGGAGTGAACCTGCTTCAGCCTGTGTCTAAGATATCCTGGCCCCCTACCATTCAAGGCCCTGAAGGTAAGAACCAGGGCCTTAAACTGGATCCGAGAGGAGATCGGAAGCCAGTGAAGTTTCTTAAGATGACGAGAGATTGAACGGCGGTAAGGGATATTACAAATCAACCTGGCCGCCGCGTTTTGGACCAGTTGGAGTCGGTGGAGGAGATAAGCTGGTGTCCCCACATAGAGGCTATTACAATAGTCCAGGTGGGATGTGATGAGAGCATGTACGATAGTTTTCAAGGAGTCCCGAGGTAGATAAGGAGACACCTTTTTTATCATACGTAGTTTGCCAAAGCAGGCTGAGGTGACTTTATGGATATGGATCTTGCCAGATAGCTCATTATCCAGTTGGAAGCCCAAATTGTGGGCCGCATTGACCAGGGGGGGGGGGTTAGTTCTGAAGGCCACCATAAAGATGGGGGAAGAGGAGTTTTTTGGTT
Source organism: Triturus cristatus (assembly GCF_964204655.1). Taxonomy (NCBI): domain Eukaryota; kingdom Metazoa; phylum Chordata; class Amphibia; order Caudata; family Salamandridae; genus Triturus; species Triturus cristatus. The sequence goes on from NC_140585.1 coordinate 249,029,185, forward strand.
TAAAAAAAAAAACACCTCGGATTTGTCCGTATTAAGCTTCAGAGTATTGTAGGTCATCCAGGCTACAATGTTCGAGGGGCAGGTTTTGAAATTGGAAAGTCTTTCGTCAGAGTGGTCTCTGAAGGAAAAGATAAGCTTAGTATCATCCGCATAGGAGACCACTCTGACTCCGGAGGCCTCTACCACGTTTGCCAAAGGGGAGACATAGACGTTGAAGAAAAGAGGGCAAGCGCCGACCCCTGAGGGACTCCGCAGCCAAGGGTTTTTTTGTCTTTCGACATAAAGGGGTTGCACCATACCTGTTGGGTTCTGTTAGATAGAAAGGATTTGATCCAGGCTAACGGTGTATCACGAATCCCAACGTCGTAGAGTCTATCTAGCAGTATGGCATGTGAGACAGTGTTGAAAGCTGCGGACAGGTCGAGGAGTACCAACATGGCCACCTCGCCTCTGTCCACGCTTTTCCTAATGGTTTCCGAGACCTCTCGGCAGTGGATCCTACAGGTCCACTGCAGGACTTTACAACATTTGAGAGCAGTAAAAAGTAAAGACTGGTCATGCCCCGTGGCCAGACACACTCACGACTTGCACAACAATGACCCAAGGAACCTATCGTACTATGTAATTGATGCTGTGCCGAAATCTGTAAGAGGCAGTAACCGGGAGAAACAATTAAGATAACTGGAATGAAGATACATTGTCATCTTGAATACAACATTTTTTAATAAGCTAAGTTCCGAAGAGGAATTAAATTTGTTTTTATAATATAGCTGATTAGGCAACCTCCCTGGTAGAGCTATATTTGAGATTAGAACAATGAAGTGCTCCGGGCTTATAATTGCCGGTATGCGCCAAGAGCTCCAACATTCCAATGCTTCTTTGTGGCTGTGAACTAAGGCTTCAGGGAGCCTGAGGGAATTTCAATCCCCTCGTGCTCCCTGAAGCCTTTGTTTAATTTGTTAGAACATTCCGCCCTCTAGTGGCAGAATGTTCTAATAGCCTTAAAGCCTTTCGTAGCAGGGCTATACCGGCTATTAAAGTCCTGCTGCCTTGTTAAAGTTGCTAGCCTTCGGCTCAGGCTTTTAACGCTGCAGCGGGCCTTTAATAGCCGGTATAGCCCCCTACGGCAGGCTATAAGGCTATTTTTAATTAATGCCAAACTCTACAAATGTAGTTGAATTTGCCGGATGCACCTAGTGAGGTAGTTAAAAGCAGTGGAAGACGCCGGGGACTGATTAATTTGATTAGGGCAACATAGGGCAAAACCTTCTGTGAGGATAATTAACTCTTTATCCTATATATATAAAAAAAGAACCTATGAATCGTGAATGAAAATAATTCCAGTAAGATTTTGCACATACAGACACAAGACGCTAGATGAAATAATAGGGCAATGTATGATTTTAAGAGTGGTTTAAAAAAAATTGTTTTACGATGTGCATTTTGGAATTTTTTCCTTTACGTTCACGTGAATCGTAGTTTGTAGTACCTGACCAGATTCAGAGAATATACAAGCATACCAATAGGGATTATCAGTGTATGCCCACAGGGCCCAAACTGTGACTGCTCAGTAATGCTAATAGGGACACAATGCCAATAGTGGTGATAAAAAGATGGTATATTGGTGGTGGACAAATATTTCAGTTTGTAGAGTCACAACAATGTTAATAGCACAAGAGAAATGGAAATGTATCAAAGTGAACGTATGTAATTATGTTCAGTCACTTTACCTTACGATCATTGTAAAATTAACTAAACATTTTCAGATTGTGTTCTTTTCGATCAAGATGAACTAGGTGCATTAGCAATATTAATTTGCGACCCAGTGAGTGAATATGTGATTCATGTTTTAAAAATGCTGCATTTAGGCAGATGCAAATGTGATCGAATTAAGGAATTTCATTCATGGAATTTAATTTTGGACTATATTCCTTAAATGTTTAATAATAATTTACCTTTACATATATCACCCATATGCATTTTAATATAAATTATATACATTTATATAAATTATGTAAATTGATATATTTACAGTATTGCAGGTAGAAATATATGAAACTGACATTATTGAAAATATAAGGGTGGAAAGACTAGGTATCGCAGACTTTCATTGTTGCAACTGACACATGAACAGTATTTGAATGAATCCATGATGGTGCCGCGTGTATGTGAGCAAGGTCACTGTGTGACTGAAACGTGTAATAGCAGATATTACACTATAATTAAAATAACGAGTTGGAGACTTAAACGGTGTCTGTGCCCGGTCCTTCGAGGATTACTGGATATATATATATATATATATATATATATATATATATATATATATATATATATATATATATATATATATATATATATATATATATATATATATTCACTTAAAAAACCATAGGTTTCATACATGTTATAGTTAGCTGGACATTTCCCTCGTAAAAAACCAATGAAATTCCCCCGTTATAGTTAGTGCAGGCAACTATAACTCACGCGACCGCAATCCTCTGCTGATGACGTCAGATATTACATCACTGTATTTAAACACCTATTTACCCATGTCTTCTTCCATTAATCTTTAGCTATACATATATTACAAATATTTATTTTTCAGAAAGACACATATGTAATCAGTGATGTAATATCTGACGTCATCAGCAGAGGATTGCGGTCGCGTGAGTTATAGTTGCCTGCACTAACTATAACGGGGGAATTTCATTGTTTTTTTACGAGGGAAATGTCCAGCTAACTATAACATGTGTGAAACCTATGGTTTTTTAAGTGAATTTGCAAGGTTTTTAAAATGCTAATTCCTAACTATAACGTGTGTGAAACCTATGGTTTTTTAAGTGAATTTGTACGGTTTTTTAAATGCTAAGTTATGTATTTATTAATATTTTTTTTTCAGGTTTTTCACCGTGCGCGCACCGTGCACGCACCGTGCGCGCACTGTGGGCACTCGGTGCGCTTCGCGCACCGAGCGCCCACGATGCGTTGTGCGTGCCGTGCGCGCACTGTGCGCGCACCCCATGCTTTTTCGAAAAAAAAATAATGTTTTTTTCACCCTTGGGGGTCCGTCAGTGACCCCCTGACAAAGGCTAGGGGGTCAGGAACTGTCCATCCTGCCCCCTTTTCACGTTCTCCACCTTTGTTTTTCACTGCCTCAGACTGTGAGAGACAAAATGGCGGCCGACACTTCCTGATTTCGACCGATTCGAATGTTTACTGACATCTAACGACATCTAACAACCAATCAGAATTGCGCTCGGTGCGAGGCTATAGATATGTATGTACTTTTAACTGCAATTTTCTCAGGAACTAATGAACAGATTGACTCCAGATATGCAAAAGGCACATCCCTGACCTGAGGACTACCTCTTTGCCAAATTAAAAGTAATTCTGTTCAGCCGTTTGGGCTGTACCTTGGACTAAAGGTCCCTATGGAAAATTGCATGGGAAAAATGCGTTTTGGGACCCCCCTTTTTTCTCAGCCCCCGCTTGATGAATCCCCCCGAGACTTTCAGGGTAGGAGCGGAGCGGAGCGCCCCACCTATTTTGAAAATTTCACGAGGATTCATCAATCGGCGCCAAAGTTATTCCAAATAGAATGTTGCGGATTTCCTATGGAAACACGATCCTAACTATAACTATCTACTGGCGACCGCCAGTAGATAATGTATATATATATATATATATATATATATATATATATATATATATATATATATATATATTCACTTAAAAAACCATAGGTTTCACACATGTTATAGTTAGCTGGACATTTCCCTCGTAAAAAACCAATGAAATTCCCCCGTTATAGTTGGTGCAGGCAACTATAACTCACGCGACCGCAATCCTCTGCTGATGACGTCAGATATTACATCACTGTATTTAGACACCTATTTACCCATGTCTTCTTCCATTAATCTTTAGCTATACATATATTACAAATATTTATTTTTCAGAAAGACACATATGTAATCAGTGATGTAATATCTGACGTCATCAGCAGAGGATTGCGGTCGCGTGAGTTATAGTTGCCTGCACTAACTATAACGGGGGAATTTCATTGTTTTTTTACGAGGGAAATGTCCAGCTAACTATAACATGTGTGAAACCTATGGTTTTTTAAGTGAATTTGCAAGGTTTTTAAAATGCTAATTCCTAACTATAACGTGTGTGAAACCTATGGTTTTTTAAGTGAATTTGTACGTTTTTTTAAATGCTAAGTTATGTATTTATTAATATTTTTTTTTTCAGGTTTTTCACCGTGCGCGCACCGTGCACGCACCGTGCGCGCACTGTGGGCACTCGGTGCGCTTTGCGCACCGAGCGCCCACGATGCGTTGTGCGTGCCGTGCACGCACTGTGCGCGCACCCCATGCTTTTTCGAAAAAAAAATAATGTTTTTTTCACCCTTGGGGGTCCGTCAGTGACCCCCTGACAAAGGCTAGGAGTTCAGGAACTGTCCATCCTGCCCCCTTTTCACGTTCTCCACCTTTGTTTTTCACTGCCTCAGACTGTGAGAGACAAAATGGCGGTCGACACTTCCTGATTTCGACCGATTCGAATGTTTACTGACATCTAACGACATCTAACAACCAATCAGAATTGCGCTCGGTGCGAGGCTATAGATATGTATGTACTTTTAACTGCAATTTTCTCAGGAACTAATGAACAGATTGACTCCAGATATGCAAAAGGCACATCCCTGACCTGAGGACTACCTCTTTGCCAAATTTAAAGTAATTCTGTTCAGCCGTTTGGGCTGTACCTTGGACTAAAGGTCCCTATGGAAAATTGCATGGGAAAAATGCGTTTTGGGACCCCCCTTTTTTCTCAGCCCCCGCTTGATGAATCCCCCCGAGACTTTCAGGGTAGGAGCGGAGCGGAGCGCCCCACCTATTTTGAAAATTTCACGAGGATTCATCAATCGGCGCCAAAGTTATTCCAAATAGAATGTTGCGGATTTCCTATGGAAACACGATCCTAACTATAACTATCTACTGGCGACCGCCAGTAGATAATATATATATATATATATATATATATATATATATATATATATATATATATTTTCACTGAAAAAAAACATAGGTTTCAGGGGCATTATAGTTAGCTGGACATTTTCCTCGTACAAAACCCTAGAAATTCCCCCGTTATAGTTAGTTCAGCTAACTATAACTCGCGCCCCCGCAATGCACTGCTGATGACGTCACATATTACATTACATCACTCATGACATGGTCAGTGACGTCTCAAATGACATCACTGATTACATCACTGATGACGTCATCCAGTGAGTCTGTGTTTCTGTAAAGTTTTAATATGTTTAATATATATAGGGAAAGGCCTATGGAAGAATGAGTGGGTGTATAAGTGTGTGAATGGATGATTTTCTAGGTGCATGACTGACTCTATAAGTGAGTCATTAAATGTATCCTACTGCAGACTAGTGACTAAACTGTGTGAATGTCTGTATCTGTCTGTCTGTTGGTGTATAAGTGGCGGCATGGTTTTGTGAATAGCTGTATGAGTGTCTATATGGGTTATTGATTGGTTGTCTGAGTATCTGTATGGGTGCCTGAGTGTTTGTGTGGGTAGGGTGTGTGTGACTCTGTGCATAGATGTGTGAGTGGGTGTTTCTATGGGTGCATGGTTTTAAGAGTGCATCTGTGATGGACTGTATGGTTGGGTGAGTGTATGTATGGGTGTGTTAGTGATTGAATGTATATCTCAGTGGTACATGTGTGAGTAACTACAGATGTGAAAGGCAGTGTATATGTGTGTAAGAGTATATAACTGGCTATATGTGAGAGTGTGTGATTGTGAGAGTGGCTCTATGGATGAGTGTGTGCTTGTATCAGTAATTGTATAAGAGCGTAAGAATATGGTAGTATTTTTATGAGTAAGTGAACTTGTGTGTGTATAACTGTATAGGTGAGTAAATTGGAGAGTGATTAATTATTTGTATGACTGACTAGGTGTGTGTGTACGTCTATGGATGATTGGCGGTGTCTGAGTGTCTATATAGGTGTATAAATGCATATGATAGTCCTGTACTGAGTGACTGTAAGTATGAGTGACTGTACAGGTGAGTGAGTGGAGGTGTGTGTAGACCTAAGAGTCAATGAGTGGGTATGTAGTTATTGGTATTGGAGTATCTATGGTTTTGAGAATGGCCGTCTGAAATTTTGAGTCGGTGTAGCAAAGGTTATATTAGGGTGTGAGAAGATGCACTAATTTATTACATGGATGATGTCATCAGTGTTGTCATCAGTGATGTCATTTGATCATCAGTGATGTCACTGACCATGTCATGAGTGATGTACTATGTGACGTCATCAGCAGTGCATTGCGGGGGCGTGAGTTATAGTTAGATGAACTAACTATAACGGGAGAATTTCTAGGGTTTTGTACGAGGGAAATGTCCAGCTAACTATAACGCCCCTGAAACCTATGTTTTTTTTCAGTGAATTTCTAAGGTTTTTTAAATGCCAATTCCTAACTATAACGTGCATGAAACCTATGGTTTTTTCAGTGAATTTCAAAGGTTTTTTAAATGCTAATTCCTATCTATAATTTATCTCTAAAGCTATGATGTTTAATGATTTTCATTGGATTTCTAAATTTTTCTATTTCAGTGTGTCAATTCCTTTAATTATGTTTTTTTTAAATACTTTTTTTTTTCACATTTTTTTAACTTATTTTTTCAATTAATTCTTTTAAAAATAAAAAATAAAATCTTTTTTTATTGTTTTTAAAAAAAATGTTTATTTTTTTATGTTTTTTAAAATATTTGTAAACTTTATTTTCAAAACTTTATTATTATTTTTTTCTCATTTTTTGGGGATCCACGCACCCTATCCGCACTATTCTCGATCCCTACGCGAAAGCATCCGTGCACCCAACGCGATAGGAACCGCGCACCCAACGCAAGAGAAATCGTGCACCCAACGCGTTAGGATGCGCGACTCCATCCCCCAGGGCGTATAAAAAAACGTTGGAGACCGTAGGGGGGAGCCCCAACGCCCCCACGGTCGCAGCTGGGTCCCCGCGTCCTGCGGGAGCCGGCATTGCTTTTCCACATGGGGAGCTGCTGACATGCAGCTCCCGTGTGGAAAAGCAAGATCGTTTGGATTTTGAAAGAGAGAGCAAGTTTCCCTGCTCTCTCTTTCGAATCCTAACGAAGTTTGCTATGGGAGGGCGGGAGACTCCCGCCCTCTCATAGCAAACAACAGTGTCCTGGGGGTGGACACCCCAGGACACTGTAGGAGCCGGCCCTGGGGGGTGGTGGTCCCCAGGGCCCTCGAGGGCTCCAGGAGGGGGACCACACTGCCCCCCTCCCCCTATTAATTTCTAAACATTTTGCCCCCGGGATTTGGCCCACCCGGGGGCTAATTATTAATGAAGCGCGGAAGCCTCCGCTTCGGGTTTTTTTGGCCGGATCCATGCACCCTGCGCGCATTTCGCCATTTAAAAAAAAAAAAAAAGAAGGGGGCCCCAGGGCGTCCTTCTGGGACCCCCTAAGCAACACTAGAGGGTCAGAGTATTTCTACCCTGCCCCTTTACATCTTTCACACACTTATTTCCCTTACTTAATCAGCCTCGCTTCTACCGAGGGACAAAATGGCTGCCAACATTTCCTGGTTTTGAATGTGGACAGACACTTGACAGCCAATTAGCATTCAGCGCGTGATCGGGAGGGTGCGCGCTCGGGTTCGCAGAGGGTGCGCTTAGGGTGCGCATAGGGTGAGCGGATCCTCCGAGGCCATAGATATATCTATCTTTTTTACTCTAATTTTCTCAGGAACTACTGAACGGATCTACACCATTTATGCAAAAGGCACGAGTCTGAATTGAGGACTACCTCTTTGCCAAATTTGGTGTCATTCCGTTCAGCAGTTCGGGCTGTAGCTGCGTCAATAGGTCCTATGGGAAATTGCATGGGGAAAACGCCTTTTGGGACACCCCTTTTTTCTCAGCCCCCGCTTGATGAATCACCACGAAACTTTCAGGATAGAAGCGGACCGGAGCTGGCCAAAAGTTTAGAAAATTTCGCGAAGATTCGTCAACCGGCGCCAGACTTATTGGCAATAGAATGTTGCGGATTTCCTATGGAAAATAGGTCCTAACTATAACTACCTACTGGCGCCCGCCAGTAGGTAATATATATGTGATCAAGTCCCCCAGGAGGGATGAAACGCGTTATGGCTGCCTGGTTTGTTTTGGTTTGGTAAATAAACCGATATTTGAAAAGAATCTGTGGTCCGTGCTCCCTTCTGCTCAGCTGGTCAGACACGAGAGAGGAGAGTGCTCTGCTGATATATATATATATATATATATATATATATATTAAATTAAAAAAAAATGTGATGGGGAAAGAAAAGTTTGAAAGAACAGGTTTAAAAACGAACATTGCACTTACTTTCAGTCTTCGGCGTCAGGCAAGATTGCAGCATGTTTGTGAGAATGGACTAATAAAGTTACAGCATGCTGCTGTCGGCTGTAAAGAAATAAAAGGACACACCTGTGGGCAAGTGCACTCTGGGAAATTACTGAACTGCAGTGTGAAAGCACGAGAACAGTTAAAAGGCAGAGAACTTCTACCCGTGATCAAGCCTCTTGTGAGGAGAAACGTGTTGGGTTTTATTTTATTTTTACCTGTGCAGCTTTCCACAATGAGTAAAACATTTTTCTACAACCTTCAGCAGGCGTCGGTGTACCTCACTGCTATGAATGAGTGAGGTGTCGTTTGGATGTTTTCAACGGGGAGCTCCGCTCCCGTTTCACTGACCCGCCCCGCAGAGTCTGTGGCTCATTCATCGGAGCATTTGTGGCTGATATATATATATTCCAGAAGAAAAACACCAACTCTTCAGTAAGTGTAAACAGGCACATCCATACGTGTTTATATGACAATCTTTTATTTTAGCAAGTTGTTCAGCCTTCAGCATAACGCGTTTCAACTCTTATCAGTTTAATCATATGCAGCTGGTAGGTATGTGTGTCACTGCACTTAAAAAAGTATTTGCCACTGCATTTATTTTGCTTGATTGCGCCACTTTTGCATCACTTTTAACATAGGAAAAGTGACGCAAAAGTGGCGCACTGGGCTTGTAAATCTGCCCCATCGTGTCTAACAACAAAGTTAAGGAAATTATGCATATATGACACTGCTTCTTTGGCTAAAATATACATTGATTATCTTAGTAATTGACCCACTGCCACTTTAACATGATGGTGTATGCTGAAAAAAACAAGAATTAGCAATGCAAATAGGTCTCGCATTTGTAAGTTAGAGCTAATGACGTTGTAAATGGCAATTTCTTTTTTACCTACACGCTTTCTTTTTGGAGTGAATGTATGTAGTGTGCAAAATCCCTTGGAAAGGTCCTGCACTTCGTAATAAATATATTGAAAAAGATGCAGTGTGGATTGTGTCAACAATTGCTTGGCACGTACCTCATGGGTGAAGTGTCGGCACACATGCACATTGTGGTGCTTTAATAATGCGAAACTCATTAATAAAAGTAGTGCTTACAGACTAAACAATGCGATCGGGATCAGAGCATGTGAATCTGAATCCCGGCTTCTCGTTCATTTTCTGGACTATTTGACTCACTATCTTGCGGCTTGGTTATCGCCAAAACTCTGGGAGGCAATGAAGTTTGCCAACGGGGTGGGGGCAGGGGGGCTTCGGGGGTACATGAAAATGTATTCATTGCCTAGTTGTGAAAGGTCGTCCGGTGCTATTAGTTAAAAGAGTGCAGATTTCATTAAGATATTAAGAGTGCTTTACTCGCATCTATGAGGAAATCGACATTAACTAAACAAAATGCCAGAATGCGTGTCAGTTTTCACAGTGTTTTAGACAGTACTGGTTGCTTAGTTTCATTGCATTAATTTTTGTATTTACTCTTTTACACAGCATCCAAAGTAGGTTACCTAACCCCAAAGCCCCAAGTTGTTAAATGACCCATAGAAGGGAGTCTTTTACAGTTGAGAAAATGTGTCCACATGTAGTTTTGGTAGTGCCATGGAATAATCAGCCAATGAGGTACTCGATGAGCAGTTATTTAACTACACGTTCAAAACGTACGGTATTGTGGCTGTTGTTTGTTTGTAACCAACCACCTCTTTGAATATGTTTATTAACACAGAGGTTCATCTACCCGACAGTGCTCACAGAGGGACGACTAAAGTACAGAACAAAATGTATTCATTTATCCTGAGTGTGCAGGCACCCAAAAGGCTCAGGTGCCCGCCCGGAGAGGCTAGGGATCCTGGCGCTTCTACAGACTCTGCTCTGCTCCTCTGCATCAGCAGGGCACAGCTCAGAATCTGCCGCTTCTGCTAAGAATAGGTGAGGGGGATGAGGTTGGGGCATGCGGGAGTTGCCGGCAGATTTCCAGGTTATTGAAAGTGATGATTCTGACGTGAGGCAATGGAGACTGACTTTGTCTGTTTGTCTGCACTAGTCTATTTTTCTGCCATCTACCAGGCTCACTGTCATGTATCCATTCATCTCTCTTTGTTAGAGGTGCGCGAGCCAATATATTAATTAGCAGGTAGAGCCAGCCGGAGAAGAGCCAAGCTTATATGAGCCAGTGGGCGAGACGTGAAAATGATCGGCATGTTAATCATACAGTAAACATGATGTAAATGTGCGATAATGTCTCTTCAGAATTAAAAAAGTGCATTTCTTTAGCGTGTCACCTCAGTGCACAAGATTATAGCACTGAATTGAGAGGAAGTTATTAAAAGTGCTTGTTTTAAGCATGAGTTAAAACACTGCCCCTCCTCCTGCCCGACAACAATGCCATTTGTGAACTAAGAGACGTCAGTTGCCATGCATAACCCGAATGTTGCCTAGTGTCTTATTATATTTAGAGTAACATTAAAATCTAGTTCATTAAACAAGAGAAGTTTTTATACAGCACGCATCTTGAACGTACATATTTCAAGGTGGCAATATTAAAGATGAAAACGAAAGTGCCGGCAGGCAAGAAAACACGAATAAGAGGGGGGGGAGGGGCAGGGGAGGTTGAAAAGTCACAGACTGTGGGAGGGGGCGATGGGGTGGGGAGACAGGGAAGAAAATAGTGCTAGGAGTAAAGGGGCCAATAGCCATGGAAGGATACAAATGAAGAATGAGGAGGGACTAACCAGCCTCAAACCAATCGGAAGGCAGCATTTAAGACAAAAGCCAATGGGCAGACAGTGGGAGGAGCTTCCACGAAGCTTCCACACCACAGTATATACTGCATGCTTTGCAAAGCAATGGCAGCGCATGCGTGCTGCAGCGCTAGAAGAGGCCTAATCATAGTCTCTTCTCAGTGTTGGTGAATATTTCATCCTTTTAAAAAGAGAGAAAAACAGATACACATACTTACCAGCTGCATATGATTAAGACTGATAAGATGTGAAACGCGTTATTCTGAAGGCTGAACAACTTGCTAAAATAAAGGATTGTCATATAAACACGTATGGATGGGCTTGTTTACACTTACTGAAGAGTTGGGGGCAGATTTACAAGCCCCCAGCGCAACTTTTTCTTCACTTTTAACATGAGAAAAGTGACGCAAAAATGGCGCAAGGGTCTTGTAAATCTGCCCCCGGTGTTTTTCTTCTGGAATATGCATGTGTGACGTACCTCACAGGCCTCGACCCGAGAGGCTGGGCGTCCCGATCAATGCCTTTCATTTGGATTTACATTTGCAAACGGGATGCCCACCGGCTGGAACGAAGGATGTAGATGAATAAGGTTGGCAGGGCCACCTTTGAGAAGCCCGTCCCGACTTTGAAAGCACCATGAAACCGCCAGGGTTTACGGCGGTACTAAACCCTTGTAGGTCGTGATGAATTTAATACAGGCAAGTTGTCATATGGTGAGGAAATTGAATCTAACTTTTTACGGAGTCACTCAGCCACATAAGGAATTCCACCTTTCCTTGGTATGTGCAATCGAATGAAATAGATTAAGTTAAAGACACTGAGAGGTGTGGAACATTTCATTTTGGAGAATTACAAAGCATTATGGTTGTTGTGGTCGGAGAAATATGTGACAATCAAGCTAAATAAATGCAGTGGCAAATACTTTCTCAAGTGTAATGACATCGTGTCTAACAACAAAGTTAAGGAAATTATACAAATATGACACTGCTCAGTGTTGGTGAATATTTCATCCTTTTAAAAAGAGAGCAAAACAGATACACATACCTACTAGCTGCATTTGATTAAGACTGATAAGAGTTGAAACATGTTATGCTGAGGGCTGAACAACTTGCTAAAATAAAGGACCACAGGTTTCAGGGATGTTATAGTTAGGGATTAGCATTTAAAAAACCTTCGAAATTCACTGAAAAAACCACAGGTTTCAGGGACGTTATAGTTAGTTGGACATTTCACTCGTATAAAACCAGAGATATTTGTAACCCTGGGCGTCGTGCTCCGCTTCGCCCACGGAGTGCACGTAGCGCTGCCTGCTTCGCTGTTTACGAAGTAGGCATAGCAGGCAGCGCTACACACACAACTTAGCGAAGCAGAGCTGCCCGCCACCCGCCCGCCCTAATTTTAAAATAATTTAAAGAAGGTTGAAGGTAAATAAACCACCTTACCTTTAGTGTGGCGTCCCGGGGCTCCTTCTTCTTGCTGACGGTAACTTCTTCACGCAAATGCGCATGCGCGTACGCCCGGGCATGCGCATTTCGCGCGAGAAATGCGCATGCGCGGGCGTCCACGCATGCGCATTTGCGTGAAGAAGTTACCGTCAGCAAGAAGAGGGAGCCCCGGGACACCCCGCTGAAGGTAAGGAGGTTTATTTACTTTTTTAACCTTCTTTAAATTATTTTAAAATTAGGGCGGGCGGCGCGTAGTGGGGCTACGTGGAGCGCGCGAGTGTGCTTAGATTTTGCCTCACTACGCGCTGCTCCACGTAGCCCCACTACGCCCAGGCCTGGATATTTGGCCGTTATAGGGCCCAATTACGATGGCGTACAGAAAAGCCCTCCACCCGCCATGGTCTTGGGAAAAATCCCCCTGCATGGCCCACGACATTTCCGTCGGCCAAATTACGATGCAATGTATGCAAAATCATACCGTGGTGGATGGATGTCACAAAAGACCATCCACTACGGTTGGAAAAGCTGCAAATCCGACCGCGGAGGATGGGGAAAGCCGTTCAACTGTCTGAAAATGTCGCTCCTGCCGCGGCAGGACCACACAGCGGATTATGATGAGAATGCGGAGCTGGCAGACCGAGCACTGTGTCCGACAGCCGCGCACGCACATAGGCCAAATGAATGGCGGATGGAACCAACTTCACAACTATGCCGGAAGTGTGCCTGACTCCCTGTCGCCCTCAATCATAACACACACGCCACAATTATACACCCCAACTTGCTACTGGTAAGTAAAGCCATGAACAGAATTGAAGAGACAACTGGAGGTCATCACTCATGTGGACACATCCGCATACCACAGTATAAAACCAACCCTTTCCTGGACCAGCATCCTTTGCACACCACAAGCCGAGACAGAGAGACAGGCCACTACTGACTCAAACTGTAAAACATCACACCCACCTATCTCCACACAACACCACTTTCACCAACACACCTCACCCACTTCACTTATCTCCAACCACTACCTTGCACCCTGCACCCCTCATTCATTTGCATCATGCACCCAAGACAATGCCCAAATCCACCGACTCATAGTTGAAAGTGATGGCAGATGAGATAACCAGGGTAGAACCACATTTGTTTGGGCACCTGGTCCAACACACCCCACTTGCACCCAAGAATCAGATGTGGGCAAGGATCCATAGCAAAGTCAATCCCATAGGGACCACCCTACGCACTGTGCATGACATCAGGAAGCAGTGGCTCAACCGCAAGGGCCGGGTCAAGCATCGGGCCCAGAGGAACCACGCAGTGGCACAGAGAACTGGTGGCGGCCCTCCCATTCCACCACTAACCTTCACCGAATGGGAGGAGAAGGTGCTTGCCATAATGCATCCAGAGAGTCTCACAGGAATCGAGGGGGGAGTGGAGGCTGGTAAGTACTAACAAATGTCTCCCGTCACACTGCAATGTACTGTTGTGTAAAACAAGTGAGCCTCAATCGCCAGCCCACATCAAACTCATGTGCAATGTATGCTTTCAATATGAATGGATCACAAGGTGAGCATTTCCTAACCCAGCTGCATCCCACAGGTAGGTAGTCAGCTCATGCACCCTGGCCTCCCTCCCAAACAGCATGGCCCACCCTCCCCACCCCACAGCCATGTGTCAGCTAACCCTGTCAACAGCGCCTCCTAACTGGTAGGTAGCCATCCCACTGGCGAGGGGGTTGTTGTGCCCTGACAGCAAGACCACAACTCCCACAAGGCCCTCTGTCTTCCCTCACAGACAGCATGGAGCCAAATGACCCCCACATCCCACACTTGGTAGCCAACTCTGGAACTATAAGTTGTAGGCAGTGCACATACAGCCAATACCATCGAGAGGCCACATGATTCACAGTGTCAGTAATGAAGTCACATGAAACTGCAAAGCAAAATACAAGAACGTGATCACAAAAAGCCAATGTGCAAGTCCCATTGCCTCAAAGCAGAAAGACTCAGGTCAACACAACACATGCATGGAAACTCTGTCAAACCTCACAAACCAAAGGAGGTAAGCACAAAAAGCATTACACAAATCATGAAGTCGCAGCAAACTAGTCAGATACTCATAGAAAAGACACAAATGTCAAAGCATAAACTGAATCGGATGAGCAACAAATTGGTACCAGAGGACAAGTCCTTGGAAATACAATATCTGTACAAATAATTTTGTATCCTCAGCCATGACACATAGCTAACGAGCAATGCATGTACCTCCACATCACGTCCGACTGCTGACAAACTGTTATGAATGCATAGTAATGCCAAGCTAAAAAGTAAGGCCATCTCAAATGAAATGTGCTCAACATGAACATCAAAGTTGGGCTGTGTACTGAACATGCTGACAATGTAACCTCTCTTCAACAGGTGACTCGCTAGCAATAGCAGGCACCCATGCCATGGATGAGCCCAGCCAGTCTCCCCCCCCTAGGAAGGTGAACCCTCAGATGCAGACTCCCTGGTCTTTTCGGATGAGGAGGACCGACCTGGCCCCTCTGGCATGCCCGGGACAGCCCAGTCTCTGGCCCTCACTGTCCCCACCACCACGACCACCACCATCACGACTCCAACAACAGCTGCACTGCCAACGCAGACCCCTGCAGCAACGACCTGTATGGCAGCCACCTCCACCATCACCACCGCTGCCTCCAACACTGTCCCTTTGCCAGCAGTTACGAATACCATCAGGCAGACCGGGGATTCTGGGGACGGTGTGCGGCGGCAGCACCTGGCACCGCCACAGGTCCGTGGCAGCAGAGCATGTGGGAATACAACTGGGGGACAGCCACAGGAGGACAATGAGACCGCGGCCCTGGACACCGTGCTAACTGTCCTTGGTGCATACCAACAGACCAGGGACAGATGGGCCAGGTCCTTGAAGAACTGTGGAAACTCTGCCGGCTGCAGAGCTCCATGGACCCTCGTTTGGGACAACATGTGGAGTACATGGGTCAGTTTGTGGGTGTCCTGAGGGACATGCATGCTGCTCAAATCGCTGCCATCCCCCCTGTTGCCAGCCGGATGATAGTCACACCACCTCAGCAGCGGCCACAGGGAGGGGTGAGTCACACCACAGTGAATCCTCAGACACCTCTGAGCATGCAGCAGGTTCCCCCTCAGCCAAATTGCAGAGGGGGCGTCCAAAAAAGATCCCGGGAGGATCATGTGGCACAGCACCGTGCCGTACCAGTTCTCTGAGCAACCGATGATGTCGCCACTGTAACACGGAGCATTGACTTTGTTGTAAATACCAAACCACATTACCACAAGGATGGGAGTGTTTGGTTGGACTTTGGAACTCTACCATTGTGTGTTCTACCCTAACTATCCGTGTACCATCACTTTCTACTTCACCCCTCACCTGTCACTCATTGCAAAATAAACACAACTCACAACAGTGTGCCTTTGTGCCAAGAGCATTTTCATCACAGCAGGTAGCATATTGACTCACATTGCAACGTATCCGAATATGTAAAAGCAAAAATCCATTGAGAGAGTGGAGGAACCTGTATAGCCACAAGGAAATAACAGTGCGTTTACATATTATGGAATAACTGCAAAAGCACACTACGAGGCAACACTGTACAATATGCATTACAGATAACACCGGCCAACACCATCAACATGGACAGCAGGGGGAGTGGAGCACACAACTGCACCTCCCAACACAGTTTAGCCCTTAGCATCCTGGTGAATGCAGTTCAGTTGAAAAGCTTACTTCTGTCACCGGTGTCGTGTGTCACCAAGGTTGGTGCAGGTCAGTGCTGTGAATCTCTAGACATGTGTGTCGCGTTGTCCTCCCACATCAGTAGGGGTAAGATAAATTGTGATCGGTGTCTGCTGAGGAAGCTGCCACAATCTACTTGGGTCTCTGTACCTCTCCCCGGCCATCTCAGGTGAAACACCTCAGTCACATGGCAAGTAAGCATCATGACTGAACTGCATTTACCAGAATGCCGAGGGGTGAACTGTGCTGGGAGGAGAAGCAGTGTGTTCCTATCCCCCTAATAACATCATTATGGACATGACGCAAGTTGTCTGAGATCACACAGCACAGAGCAATGAAATCCTTAGCAGTGTGCCCACAAGAGCCAGCATCACACCACATCCTGTCATGTGGACGATGGTGACATTGTCGCATTTACACACTCAAGTACTGTTGCCCTGGGATTCTCATGTGAGATGTACTATCTATACATGTTTACCCACATGAACACCAGTGTCTGACACCATACCCACGCTTAATCTGTTTTACAACCAAAGTCATCTTCTCCTGAATGAGTACAGCGGCTGCGGTCACAGGGCAGGCATCGTCTATATAGGAACTGTTGCACACCATGTTCCTTGCTGTAGCAATGTTTTCCTTACTCCCCCATTTGTGATTGTGGATAGTAATTTGTGGCCTCACATTCCCACAATGAAAGCATACTTCAATAAGTGTGCAAGCACAAGGGCTTCTGTTTCACCAAGTAGTCGCTCACACACCAGCCCTGAGACCTTCGAATTCCAGGTGCCTTGACCGTCCCGCGCGATTCAGTCACTACTGAACACGGCACTCCCAGTTTTTTACAGTGGACTGACACAGAAATTATCGAAAGCCTCTGATACTGAAGGCTGTTGCACACTTGTGGGCTCTGGCCTTGTCCCTTCATTTCATGCTATTTTTGGAGTACTACCGGGTGTCATTCTCCAAATTTCAGGCTGCATTTAGCGGTTGAATATCCTACTTGTGGCTGTGCAGCTGAGCGCTGGTTCTGAGATTGCTCTGACCATCCAGTGGTCCAGGCGAACCCCGGTCAGTTGCAACTGTACTGTGACCGCATGCAGCTTCTCTTTGGATGTGTCCCATTAGGTGTGCTACGCATGAGTTATAGGTTAACCTTCCGTTATGCCTAGTTCACCTGCGTGCAACCTGTCTTCTGTTGTCAACAATGCCCCTTTCACTAGGCCATGGATGTCTGCCTTTCCAACACATCCCTTGCAGACCTGCATCATGAGCTGTGGGTGAGTCCTTTGTTGGTCAACGACCAGGACTGCTTTGGCGATACATGTTTGTGGGATGCCTTTCAGTGTGTCAGACAGGCTGCCAGCAGCGCCTGTGCATTTGTGCAATGGCTCCTGTGCAATGCCTACATTGAACCTCTCCCAGGTTGCCATGGGATGCTCCTTTAATCCTCGTGGTGCGAAGAGCACATCTGTTCCTTCATGCTGCTGGATTGGATGGTGGTCCTCTTGCTGAAGATGATTTGGATCTTCTTTTGGAACTGATTGCCTTCGAATCTGCCTGTGCATTCTTAGATTCATAACTACTTAACAGCAACAGGAGCTGTTGGTGACTAATTCAATAGCCTTTTACCTTCTTCACGCCTCCTGACATGAATTATCATTCTGCTCTCTGACTTTGGCCCTGTCTGCGGTCTGTTTCACTTGGTACCACAGACCTGAGCAAGGGGAGGCTGTCATCTGACCGTAATAGACATTGTCGACTGGCATGATCCCGGCTTCCATCATGCAGCTGTAGCGCACACAATTCACATGGCGTAGTCGTTTTGCAAGTACATTAGTATTTGTCTGTCACATGAGAAGTGTCTGCCTGTTCTCTGCGCGGGCCAGGAGTACTGCCTGAACATTCTGTCCTTGGTCGGAGAACATTGTCCGTTGTCGTTCTGTTCTGGTCAGGCCATAGCACCCCGACTCAAGAAAGTGTCACAGCTGCTAGAGGACACGGCTGCTTTTTATATGTCATGAGGAAGCGGGTTAGTTGCCCCACACTTGGAAAGTGATCCGTCCAGTGATGAGAGCGACACAGCACATGTGATGTACATTTCACCGTGTATTGGCTGAGGAATGGGGTCTCCTGACAAAGCCCATAGACCTGGGACGTCTCATGCAACTCCTCCCAGCAAGGGGTGAGGGATATGCTCGTGGGTCTTCGTCCAGAGGGATTATTGATATGACATCTTGCTTCATGTAATATGGATGTGTCACAATGGAAACTGTGTTTGTACTCATGCATTCTCAACTTCTTGTGGCACGTATGTTACATGTTTTGACACTGTAGTAAAAATGCACATTTCAAAGCATTTCTTTTGTTCGACATATTGACTTGTGTACACACGCTTGCATACATCTGAGTGAGTAGGAGAGCTTGTGCGGCACTATAGCAATTGGGTCCTGTGCTTGCTTCTGGGTGCTCAGTCCCTGCCTGCCCAAGTTCTCTAATCCTGTGCATAGTCCTGTATCTGTACAAAATGCCAGCAACGATTCTCAAAGTTTGTGAGACAACAGAAAGGCATGAAGACACAGTCATTGTTAACTTACACCCAACAGAAGTAGTCGATGATGAGCTGTTGACGCTGGTCAAGGCCTTCTTCCTCACCACTGTCATCATCACTGGGCATGTGTGGGTTGGGCGCGGGGGGCTGCTGCTGTTCACCATCATCAAGAATCAGGGGGATCCTTCTGCGCAAGGCCAGGTCGTGTAGCATGCAGCAGACGACTACCATCTGGCATACCTTCTGTGGTGAGTACATAAGTGCACCACCAGTCTTGTCCAGGCACCTACATTTTGACTTCAGCGGTCCAAAAGTGCCCTCCACCACACGACGTGTCCTCCCATGTGCATCATTGTATTGTACTTCCCCCCGGCATTGTTGGATTCCGCAGTGGGGACAGCAACCACGGACGATTGGGATACCCAGAATCACCTAGTGGTGAGACAGACAGGCAAACAGTGTGATCTGAATATGTGGGGAGAGCAGCATGTCACACATGCATCACAGTCATTGACACAGCCCACTCACCAATAAGCCAGGCCCACTGGGGGTGCAGATTGGCCATTAATTGGGGTATGGTGCTGTTCTGCAAGATGTGGGAATCATGTGCCGACCCAGGATACTTTGCACACATGTGTGGGATGATCTGATCCGCCTGGCATACCACTTGCACGTTGATGGAGTGGTAGTGTTTGCAGGTCCTATAGATGTGTTCAGTTGCCTGTGGAAGAACGAGGGCAATGAGGGCACCATCAGTGGCTGCCACAGCATTTGGAATGACTCCCAGATCATAGGACTCCCCCTTCACAGCTGCCAATCCATCCATCCAAGGGAAGTGGACATGACTGTCCTTGTCAAGCATCAATGCAGACAGGACTGCACTTAAAAAAGTATTTGCCACTGCCTCTATTTTGCTTGATTGTCTCATATTTCTCCGACCACAACAACCATCCAGATCGTCGCCTTTCATTTGGATATACATTTGAATCTAACTTTTTACCGAGTGACTCAGCTACATAAGGAATTCCACCTTTCCTTGGTATGTGCAATTGAATGAAATAGATTAAGTTAAAGTCACTGTGGGATGTGGAACATTTCATTTTGGAGAATTACAAAGCATTATGGGGCAGATTTACAAGCCCCTTGCGCCACTTTTGCATCACTTTTAACATAGGAAAAGTGACACAAAAGTGGCGCACTGGGCTTGTAAATCTGCCCCATCGTGTCTAACAACAAAGTTAAGGAAATTATGCATATATGACACTGCTTCTTTGGCTAAAATATACATTGATTATCTTAGTAATTGACCCACTGCCACTTTAACATGATGGTGTATGCTGAAAAAAACAAGAATTGGCAATGCAAATAGGTCTCGCATTTGTAAGTTAGAGCTATTGACGTTGTAAATGGCAATTTCTTTTTTACCTACACGTTTTCTTTTTGGAGTGAATGTATGTAGTGTGCAAAATCCCTTGGAAAGGTCCTGCACTTCGTAATAAATATATTGAAAAAGATGCAGTGTGGATTGTGTCAACAATTGCTTGGCACGTACCTCATGCGTGAAGTGTCGCCACACATGCACATTGTGGTGCTTTAATAATGCGAAACTCATTAATAAAAGTAGTGCTTACAGACTAAACAATGCGATCGGGATCAGAGCATGTGAATCTGAATCCCGGCTTCTCGTTCATTTTCTGGACTATTTGACTCACTATCCTGCGGCTTGGTTATCGCCAAAACACTGGGAGGCAATGAAGTTTGCCAACGGGGTGGGGGCAGGGGGGCTTCGGGGGTACATGAAAATGTATTCATTGCCTAGTTGTGAAAGGTCGTCCGGTGCTATTAGTTAAAAGAGTGCAGATTTCATTAAGATATTAAGAGTGCTTTACTCGCATCTATGAGGAAATCGACATTAACTAAACAAAATTCCAGAATGCGTGTCAGTTTTCACAGTGTTTTAGACAGTACTGGTTGCTTAGTTTCATTGCATTAATTTTTGTATTTACTCTTTTACACAGCATCCAAAGTAGGTTACCTAACCCCAAAGCCCCGAGTTGTTAAATGACCCATAGAAGGGAGTCTTTTACAGTTGAGCAAATGTGTCCACATGTAGTTTTGGTAGTGCCATGGAATAATCAGCCAATGAGGTACTCGATGAGCAGTTATTTAACTACACGTTCAAAACGTACGGTATTGTGGCTGTTGTTTGTTTGTAACCAACCACCTCTTTGAATGTGTTTATTAACACAGAGGTTCATCTACCCGACAGTGCTCACAGAGGGACGACTAAAGTACAGAACAAAATGTATTCATTTATCCTGAGTGTGCAGGCACCCAAAAGGCTTAGGTGCCCGCCCGGAGAGGCTAGGGATCCTAGCGCTTCTACAGACTCTGCTGTGCTCCTCTGCACCAGCAGGGCACAGCTCAGAATCTGCCGCTTCTGCTAGGAATAGGTGAGGGGGATGAGGTTGGGGCATGCGGGAGTTGCCGGCAGATTTCCAGGTTATTGAAAGTGATGATTCTGACGTGAGGCAATGGAGACTGACTTTGTCTGTTTGTCTGCACTAGTCTATTTTTCTGCCATCTACCAGGCTCACTGTCATGTATCCATTCATCTCTCTTTGTTAGAGGTGCGCGAGCCAATATATTAATTAGCAGGTAGAGCCAGCCGGAGAAGAGCCAAGCTCATATGAGCCAGTGGGCGAGACGTGAAAATGATCGGCATGTTAATCATACAGTAAACATGATATAAATGTGCAATAATGTCTCTTCAGAATTCAAAAAAGTGCATTTCTTTAGCGTGTCACCTCAGTGCACAAGATTATAGCACTGAATTGAGAGGAAGTTATTAAAAGTGCTTGTTTTAAGCATGAGTTAAAACACTGCCTCTCCTCCTGCCCGACAACAATGCCATTTGTGAACTAAGAGGCGTCAGTTGCCATGCATAACTCGAATGTTGCCTAGAGTCTTATTATATTTAGAGTAACATTAAAATCTAGTTCATTAAACAAGAGAAGTTTTTATACAGCACGCATCTTGAACGTACATATTTCAAGGTGGCAATATTAAAGATGAAAACAAAAGTGCCGGCAGGCAAGAAAACACGAATAAGAGTGGGGGGGAGGGGCAGGGGAGGTTGAAAAGTCACAGACTGTGGGAGGGGGCGATGGGGTGGGGAGACAGGGAAGAAAATAGTGCTAGGAGTAAAGGGGCCAATAGCCATGGAAGGATACAAATGAAGAATGAGGAGGGACTAACAAGCCTCAAACCAATCGGAAGGCAGTATTTAAGACAAAAGCCAATGGGCAGACAGTGGGAGGAGCTTCCACGAAGCTTCCACACCACAGTATATACTGCATGCTTTGCAAAGCAATGGCAGCGCATGCGTGCTGCAGCGCTAGACGAGGCCTAAAAGAAAATAGTGCTAGGAGTAAAGGGGCCAATAGCCGTGGAAGGATACAAATGATGAATGAGGAGGGACTAACAAGCCTCAAACCAATCGGAAGGCAGCATTTAAGACAAAAGCCAATGGGCAGAGAGTGAGTGGAGCTCCCACGAAGCTTCCACACTACAGTATATACTGCATGCCTCGCAAAGCGATGGCAGCGCATTCACGCTGCAACGCTAGGAGAGACCTAATCATAGTCTCTTCTCAGTGTTGGTGAATATTTCATCCTTTTAAAAAGAGAGAAAAACAGATACACATACTTACCAGCTGCATATGATTAAGACTGATAAGATGTGAAACGCGTTATTCTGAAGGCTGAACAACTTGCTAAAATAAAGGATTGTCATATAAACACGTATGGATGGGCTTGTTTACACTTACTGAAGAGTTGGGGGCAGATTTACAAGCCCCCAGCGCCACTTTTTCTTCACTTTTCACATGGGAAAAGTGACGCAAAAATGGTGCAAGGGTCTTGTAAATCGCCCCCGGTGTTTTTCTGGAATATGCATGTGTGACGTACCTCACAGGCCTCGACCCGAGAGGCTGGGCGTCCCGATCAATGCCTTTCATTTGGATTTACATTTGCAAACGGGATGCCCACCGGCTGGAACGAAGGATGTAGATGAATAAGGTTGGCAGGGCCACCTTTGAGAAGCCCGTCCCGACTTTGAAAGCACCATGAAACAGCCAGGGTTTACGGCGGTACTAAACCCTTGCACGTCGTGATGAATTTAATACAGGCAAGTTGTCATTTGGTGAGGAAATTGAATCTAACTTTTAACCGAGTCACTCAGCCACATAAGGAATTCCACCTTTCCTTGGTATGTGCAATCGAATGAAATAGATTAAGTTAAAGACACTGAGAGGTGTGGAACATTTAATTTTGGAGAATTACAAAGCATTATGGTTGTTGTGGTCGGAGAAACATGTGACAATCAAGCTAAATAAATGCAGTGGCAAATACTTTCTCAAGTGTAATGACATCGTGTCTAACAACAAAGTTAAGGAAATTATGCAAATATGACACTACTCAGTGTTGGTGAATATTTCATCCTTTTAAAAAGAGAGCAAAACAGATACACATACCTACTAGCTGCATTTGATTAAGACTGATAAGAGTTGAAACATGTTATGCTGAGGGCTGAACAACTTGCTAAAATAAAGGACCACAGGTTTCAGGGATGTTATAGTTAGGGATTAGCATTTAAAAAACCTTCGAAATTCACTGAAAAAACCACAGGTTTCAGGGACGTTATAGTTAGTTGGACATTTCACTCGTATAAAACCAGAGATATTTGTAACCCTGGGCGTCGTGCTCCGCTTCGCCCACGGAGTGCACGTAGCGCTGCCTGCTTCGCTGTTTACGAAGTAGGCGTAGCAGGTAGCGCTACGCACACACCTTAGCGAAGCAGAGCTGCCCGCCACCCGCCCGCCCTAATTTTAAAATAATTTAAAGAAGGTTAAAGGTAAATAAACCACCTTACCTTCAGTGTGGCGTCCCGGGGCTCCTTCTTCTTGCTGACGGTAACTTCTTCACGCAAATGCGCATGCGCGGACACCCGGGCATGCGCATTTCGCGCGAGAAATGCGCATGCGCGGGCGTCCACGCATGCGCATTTGCGTGAAGAAGTTACCGTCAGCAAGAAGAGGGAGACCCGGGACGCCGCGCTGAAGGTAAGGAGGTTTATTTACTTTTTTTAACCTTCTTTAAATTATTTTAAAATTAGGGCGGGCGGCGTGTAGTGGGGCTACGCGGAGCGCGCGAGTGTGCTTAGATTTTGCCTCACTACGCGCTGCTCCATGTAGCCCACTACGCCCACTACGCCCAGGCCTGGATATTTGGCCATTATAGGGCCCAATTACGATGGCGTACGGAAAAGCCCTCCACTCGCCATGGTCTTGGGAAAAATCCCCCTGCATGGCCCACGACATTTCCGTCGGCCAAATTACGATGCAATGTATGCAAAATCATACCGTGGTGGATGGATGTCACAAAAGACCATCCACTACGGTTGGAAAAGCTGCAAATCCGACCGCGGAGGATGGGGAAAGCCGTTCAACTGTCTGAAAAGGTCGCTCCTGCTGCGGCAGGACCACACGGCGGATTATGATGAGAAAGCGGAGCTGGCAGACCGAGCACTGTGTCCGACAGCCGCGCACGCACATAGGCCAAATGAATGGCGGATGCAACCAACTTCACAACTATGCCGGAAGTGTGCCTGACTCCCTGTCGCCCTCAATCATAACACACACGCCACAATTATACACCCCAACTTGCTACTGGTAAGGAAAGCCATGCACAGAACTGAAGAGACAACTGGAGGTCATCACTCATGTGGACACATCCGCATACCACAGTATAAAACCAACCCTTTCCTGGACCAGCATCCTTTGCACACCACAAGCCGAGACAGAGAGACAGGCCACTACTGACTCACACTGTAAAACATCACACCCACCTATCTCCACACAACACCACTTTCACCAACACACCTCACCCACTTCACTTATCTCCAACCACTACCTTGCACCCTGCACCCCTCATTCATTTGCATCATGCCCCCAAGACAGTGCCCAAATCCACCGACTCATCGTTGAAAGTGATGGCAGATGAGATAACCAGGGTAGAACCACATTTGTTTGGGCACCTGGTCCAACACACCCCACTTGCACCCAAGAATCAGATGTGGGCAAGGATCCATAGCAAAGTCAATGCCATAGGGACCACCCTACGCACTGTGCGTGACATCAGGAAGCAGTGGCTCGACCGCAAGGGACGGGTCAAGCATCGGGCCCAGAGGAACCACGCAGCGGCACAGAGAACTGGTGGCGGCCCTCCCATTCCACCACTAACCTTCACCGAATGGGAGGAGAAGGTGCTTGCCATAATGCATCCAGAGAGTCTCACAGGAATCGAGGGGAGTGTGGAGGCTGGTAAGTACTAACAAATGTCTCCCGTCACACTGCAATGTACTGTTGTGTAAAACAAGTGAGCCTCAATCGCCAGCCCACATCAAACTCATGTGCAATGTATGCTTTCAATATGAATGGATCACAAGGTGAGCATTTCCTAACCCAGCCGCATCACACAGGTAGGTAGTCAGTTCATGCACCCTGGCCTCCCTCCCAAACAGCATGGCCCACACTCCCCACCCCACAGCCATGTGTCAGCTAACCCTGTCAACAGCGCCTCCTAACTGGTAGGTAGCCATCCCACTGGCGAGGGGGTTGTTGAGCCCTGACAGCAAGACCACAACTCCCACAAGGCCCTCTGTCTTCCCTCACAGACAGCATGGAGCCAAATGACCCCCACATCCCACACTTGGTAGCCAACTCTGGAACTATAAGTTGTAGGCAGTGCACATACAGCCAATACCATCGAGAGGCCACATGATTCACAGTGTCAGTAATGAAGTTACATGTAACTGCAAAGCAAAATACAAGAACGTGATCACAAAAAGCCAATGTGCAAGTCCCATTGCCTCAAAGCAGAAAGACTCAGGTCAACACAACACATGCATGGATACTCTGTCAAACCTCACAAACCAAAGGAGGTCAGTACAAAAAGCATTACACAAATCATGAAGTCGCAGCAAACTAGTCAGATACTCATAGAAAAGACACAAATGTCCAAGCATAAACTGAATCGGATGAGCAACAAATTGGTACCAGAGGACATGTCCTTGAAAATACAATATCTGTACAAATTATTTTGTATCCTCAGCCATGACACATAGCTAACGAGCAATGCATGTACCTCCACATCACGTCCGACTGCTGACAAACTGTTATGAATGCATAGTAATGCCAAGCTAAAAAGTAAGGCCATCTCAAATGAAATGTGTTTAACATGATCATCAAAGTTGGGCTGTGTACTGAACATGCTGACAATGTAACCTCTCTTCAACAGGTGACTCGCCAGCAATAGCAGGCGCCCATGCCATGGATGAGCCCAGCCAGTCTCCCCCCCCCAGGAAGGTGAACCCTCAGATGCAGACTCCCTGGTCTTTTCAGATGAGGAGGACCGACCTGCCCCCTCCGGCATGCCCGGGACAGCCCAGTCTCTGGTCCTCACTGTCCCCACCACCACCACCACCACCACGACTCCAACAACAGCTGCACTGCCAACGCAGACCCCTGCAGCAACGACCTGTATGGCAGCCACCTCCACCATCACCACCGCTGCCTCCAACACTGTCCTTTTGCCAGCAGTTACGAATACCACCAGGCAGACCGGGGATTCTGGGGACGGTGTGCGGCGGCAGCACCTGGCACCGCCACAGGTCCGTGGCAGCAGAGCATGTGGGAATACAACTGGGGGACAGCCACAGGAGGACAATGAGACCGTGGCCCTGGACACCGTGCTAACTGTCCTTGGTGCATACCAGCAGACCACGGACAGATGGGCCAGGTCCTTGAAGAACTGCAGAAACTCTGCCGGCTGCAGAGCTCCATGGACCCTCGTTTGGGACAACATGTGGAGTACATGGGTCAGTTTGTGGGTGTCCTGAGGGACATGCATGCTGCTCAAATCGCTGCCAACCCCCCTGTTGCCAGCCGGATGATATTCACACCACCTCAGCAGCGGCCACAGGGAGGGGTGAGTCACACCACGGTGAATCCTCAGACACCCCTGAGCATGCAGCAGGTTCCCCCTCAGCCAAATTGCAGAGTGGGCGTCCAAAAAAGATCCCGGGAGGATAATGTGGCACAGCACCGTGCCGTACCAGTTCTCTGAGCAACCGATGATGTCGCCACTGTAACACGGAGCATTGACTTTGTTGTAAATACCAAACCACATTACCACAAGGATGGGAGTGTTCGGTTGGACTTTGGAACTCTACCATTGTGTGTTCTACCCTAACTATCCGTGTACCATCACTTTCTACTTCACCCCTCACCTGTCACTCATTGCAAAATAAACACAACTCACAACAGTGTGCCTTTGTGCCAAGAGCATTTTCATCACAGCAGGTAGCATATTGACTCACATTGCAACGTATCCGAATATGTAAAAGCAAAAATCCATTGAGAGAGAGGAGGAACCTGTATAGCCACAAGTAAATAACAGTGCGTTTACATATTATGGAATAACTGCAAAAGCACACTACGAGGCAACACTGTACAATATGCATTACAGATAACACCGGCCAACACCATCAACATGCACAGCAATAGGAATGGAGCACAAAACTGCACCTCCCAACAAAGTTTAGCCCTTAGCATCCTGGTGAATGCAGTTCAGTTGAAAAGCTTACTTCTGTTACCGTTGTCGTGTGTCACCAAGGTTGGTGCAGGTCAGTGCTGTGAATCTCTAGACATGTGTGTCGCGTTGTCCTCCCACATCAGTAGGAGTAAGATAAATTGCGATCGGTGTCTGCTGAGGAAGCTGCCACAATCTACTTGGGTCTCTGTACCTCTCCCCGCCCATCTCAGGTGAAACACCTCAGTCACATGGCAAGTAAGCATCATGACTGAACTGCATTTACCAGAATGCCGAGGGGTGAACTGTGCTGGGAGGTGAAGCAGTGTGTTCCTATCCCCCTAATAACATCATTATGGACATGACGCAAGTTGTCTGAGATCACACAGCACAGAGCAATGAAATCCTTAGCAGTGTGCCCACAAGAGCCAGCATCACAACACATCCTGTCATGTGGACGATGGTGACATTGTCGCATTCACACACTCAAGTACTGTTGCCCTGGGATTCTCATGTGAGATGTACTATCTATACATGTTTACCCACATGAACACCAGTGTCTGACACCATACCCACGCTTAATCTGTTTTACAACCAAAGTCATCTTCTCCTGAATGAGCACAACGTCTGCGGTCACAGGGCAGGCATCGTCTATATAGGAACTGTTGCACACCGTGTTCCTTGCTGTAGCAATGTTCTCCTTACTCCCCCATTTGTGATTGTGGATAGTAATTTGTGGCCTCACATTCCCACAATGAAAGCATACTTCAATAAGTGTGCAAGCACAATGGGCTTCTGTTTCACCAAGTAGTCGCTCACACACCAGCCCTGAGACCTTCGAATTCCAGGTGCCTTGACCGTCCCGCGCGATTCAGTCACTACTGAACACGGCACTCCCAGTTTTTTACAGTGGACTGACACAGAAATTATCGAAAGCCTCTGATACTGAAGGCTGTTGCACACTTGTGGGCTCTGGCCTTGTCCCTTCATTTCATGCTATTTTTGGAGAACTACCGGGTGTCATTCTCCAAATTTCAGGCTGCATTTAGCGGTTGAATTTCCTACTTGTGGCTGTGCAGCTGAGCGCTGGTTCTGAGATTGCTCTGACCATCCAGTGGTCCAGGCGAACCCCGGTCAGTTGCAACTGTACTGTGACCGCATGCAGCTTCTCTTTGGATGTGTCCCATTAGCTGTGCTACGCATCAGTTATAGGTTAACCTTCCGTTATGCCTATTTCACCTGCGTGCAACCTGTCTTCTGTTGTCAACGATGTCCCTTTCACTAGGCCATGGATGTCTGCCTTTGTTCGACATATTGACTTGTGTACACACGCTTGCACACATCTGAGTGAGTAGGAGAGCTTGTGCGGCACTATAGCAATTGGGTCCTGTGCTTGCTTCTGGGTGCTTCTGGGTGCTCAGTCCCTGCCTGCCCAAGTTCTCTAATCCTGTGCATAGTCCTGTATCTGTACAAAATGCCAGCAAAGATTCTCAAAGTTCGTGAGACAACAGAAAGGCATGCAGACACAGTCATAGTCGCTCATTGTTAACTTACACCCAACGGAAGTAGTCGATGATGAGCTGTTGACGCTGGTCAAGGCCTTCTTCCTCACCAATGTCATCATCACTGGGCATGTGTGGGTTGGGAGCGGGGGGCTGCTGCTGTTCACCATCACCAAGAATCAGGGGGATCCTTCTGCGCAAGGCCAGGTTGTGTAGCATGCAGCAGACGACTACCATCTGACATACCTTCTGTGGTGAGTACATAAGTGCACCACCAGTCTTGTCCAGGCACCTACATTTTGACTTCAGCAGTCCAAAAGTGCCCTCCACCACACGATGTGTCCTCCCATGTGCATCATTGTATTGTACTTCCCCCCGGCATTGTTGGATTCTGCAGTGGGGACAGCAACCACGGACGATTGGGATACCCAGAATCACCTAGTGGTGAGACAGACAGGCAAACAGTGTGATCTGAATATGTGGGGAGAGCAGCATGTCACACATGCATCACAGTCATTGACACAGCCCACTCACCAATAAGCCAGGCCCACTGGTGGTGCAGATTGGCCATTAATTGGGGTATGGTGCTGTTCTGCAAGATGTGGGAATCATGTGCCGACCCAGGATACTTTGCACACATGTGTGGGATGATCTGATCCGCCTGGCATACCACTTGCACGTTGATGGAGTGGTAGTGTTTGCAGGTCCTATAGATGTGTTCACTTGCCTGTGGTAGAACGAGGGCAATGAGGGCACCATCAGTGGCCGCCACAGCATTTGGAATGACTCCCAGATCATAGGACTCCCCCTTCACAGCTGCCAATCCATCCATCCAAGGGAAGTGGACATGACTGTCCTTGTCAAGCATCAATGCAGACAGGACGTCACGCAACTCCATGCTGAACATAGGCTGTGACATTCTACCGGCGCTGGCCACAGTGTACTGGAAAGACCCAGTAGTGAAGAAATTCAGTGCAGCCATAACCTTCACTGTAGCAGACAATGCAGTGGGATGTATTCTTTTGGGCTTCAAATGGGGATCCAACTGGGCACATAGGTTTTGTAGTGCGCGGCGATCTAAACGGAATTTCAGGATGATTTCGATGTCCTCCATCGTCGCCAGTTCGAGGACAGGTCGAAAGATGGGTGGTCTCCTCCTACGTATGTCAGGCTACACAAACATGGGCTGAGCTATCGATGAGGTGTGGTGAACAGCTTACCCAGAGACTCACACAACCACAACATTGACAGGATTCATGGTCACGTGAAATGCACAAGTGACCTGCATTCAGACGTTATTTTTCTTCACTCACTCGACATACTGACACTACGACATCCAAAGAGGTCGATGTGTACAACATATTTAGTTTAGTTTAGTTTAGTTTAGTTTAAAGGAGTTTGTAGAGCGCTTGGTAACACCTCCCGGTGTGTCCCCGCGCTATGGAGAGAGAATGCAGCAGTAGAGGAAAAAAGAAGAAGGAACCAGTTCACACAGCAAAGAGGCAAGTTTTCAGTCTCTTCCTGAATACGATTTCATTACTCTCCAGCCTGATATCTAGAGGCAGGAGGTTCCATTGCTTAGCAGCTAAGGTGCGGAATGATCTGCCACCCATTTTAGCTTTTTTGGGGCAGGTAGTTTTGAGTAGACCCATTCCTTTGGATCTAAGAGATCTGTTAGGTTCGTAAACAGACACCAAATCAGACATATATGCCGGAGCTCTGTGATGAATTATTTTATGGCACCAGAGCATAGCTTTAAAAACAATCCTCTTACTGATCGGTAGCCAGTGGAGGGCTGCTAGAGTGGGACGTGAAGGAGCTCGACGGGGAAGCCTAAGCACCAGGCGAGCTGCCGAGTTTTGTAGAACCTGTAGCTTTTTTATGTTTTTCACTGATGTCCCCATGAGTAGTACATTGCCGTAATCAATACGGGACGTTATTAATGCCTGCGTCATGGTACGCCTGGAGTTAATGGGTAACAGGTCGAGGGTGCGGTTGAGGGTTTTCATCACCCCAAAACACTTGCCAACAGTCTTCTTTACGTGGCTGTCAAAGGACAGTTTATTGTCCACCCATACACCTAAGTTCTTCGCCTCTCGTGTAGGCGAGGGCAGAGGACCCAGACAGCTGGGCCACCACTCTGTCGTCCATTTAACCTCATTGCCTCCCATAATGAGGACCTCTGTTTTTGTCCCATTAAGTTTCAGACAGTGTTCATTCATCCACATAGCCAGTTTGGACATACAGGCGTTGAAGTTATCAGCTTCCTTAGAAGGAGCATGGGTCAGCGATATGAGGAGTTGCGTGTCGTCGGCGTAGGAGACAAGCTCCACGCCGAACGACTGCACCACTTCTGCCAGAGGGGCCATGTAGAGATTGAACAGGGTGGGACTCAGGGCGGAGCCCTGAGGAACCCCCTGTTCCAGCATCACCCTGTCAGAGAGGAAAGTTCCTCTTTGGACTTGGAAGGTCCTGTTAATCAAGAAAGACCTCAGCCACCCCAGTGCCTTGTTGGTAACTCCCGCTTTATTTAGACAATGTAGCAGGATGGAGTGTGCTACAGTGTCAAAAGCGGCACTGAGATCAAGCATGATGAGGGCCATTGTCTTTCCCTTATCTGCTCCCTCACGTAAGGTTTCAGTGGCCCTCAGGAGAGCTGTCTCCGTAGAGAAGCCAGTTCTAAAACCCGACTGAGATTTATGGAGAACATTATGGGTCTCAAGATGTTCCATGAGTTGACTGTTAGCGATTTTCTCTGCTAACTTGGCCACATAAGGTAGCAGGGATATAGGTCGCAGGTTGTCCATTATGTCCATGCTGATGTTTGATTTTTTCTTAATGGGTAATACTATTGCCTGTTTCCATTCCTCCGGAAGGCAGGAGGTAGTAAAGGAGGTGTGTAATAAGTGCCTAAAATGAGGTTCTAATACAGGGAAGGCTTCAGCTAAAATTTTCGGGGGTGCCGGGTCTCTAGGAGATCCCAATTTGATTTTGTTGCACATTTTGGACAAGATTTCATAAGAAGGAACTACAAAAGAGCTTAAACATGCAGGTGTATTTACAAGTTTGTCATTTTCTATGAAGTCCGTGGCCGAATCTGTCTGGTTAGAGAAACTAGTATAGATTTTATGGATTTTGCCTGCAAAATACTGTGCAATATTATTGCACGCTTCCACAGAATCATTGTGAGCGGGGGAGGTCACGTCCACTATGGATATCTCTTTGTATATCAGAAACAGTTCCTTGGAGGAATTGCCTGCTTCCATAATACGGGTATGATAATGCTCTGCTTTGGCCAGACGAACTGATTTATAATATGCTCTCTGTGCTGTTTTATATTGTATTTTAATATCTGCACAGAGATTCTGGCGCCAAGCTCTCTCAAGTTTCTTACAGGCCGTTTTCATGGCCTGCAATTCTTGGCTAAACCAAAGAGCAGTTTTCTTAAGCCTCCTGGCATTGGACAGGGTGCGACTTGGGGCTGTGATGTCCAGGGCCTTGGTGACGATATTGTTTAAATTGTCATTAGCTGCCTCACAGTCGACCCCTTTGGGAGGGCCTTCGTCATGAACAATTTGCTTAAATGAATCAAGAGAGAAGGTCTTCCATTTTCTTCGTTTGTATCGCAGGGATTGATGACGAACAATCTCCGTTCTGTCAAGCTGGATTGTGATGGGAATAATATAATGGTCCGACCAAGGTATGGGTATAGGATCAGAAGTATGCACTCCCTGCCAGTTTCCAAAAACGGGGTCTAGTAAGTGTCCTCGTTGATGAGAAGGTTCTTTATTTTTTAGATCAAGCTGAACAGATTGCAATTCCAATCGGATATCATCAGCGTTTTTATCTAAATGATCTTCGAAATGAACATTGAGATCCCCTAGCACTAACAGTCTGGATTTCCTCAGTGCTAGATGAGTAATCGCTTCCATTAGGGTCGATGTGAACTCATATAGTGTACCTGGTGGTCGGTATATCAGAATACCAGAGATCGAATGATTGGGGCTAGTGTTTATTGTGAAGGTGCCAGCTTCACTGTGATCAACCTGAGTGTGTACTAGGGAACAGACTAGAGGAGCTTTTGTGGCTATGGCGATGCCGCCTCCTCTGCCGTCCTTCCTGTCCAGTCTAGATAGGGAATAGCCGTTGGGCATGGCCTGGATAATATCCGGGTCCGAATGATCATCTAGCCAGGTTTCAGTTAGGAATAGGATATTAAGATTTTGGTCCTCTAGTAAGTGGTAGATTTCTAGAGCATGCTTCCGTAGGGATCTACAATTCAATAGTGCAGCTTTGATGATAGGGCCTGAGTTAGTGTCTGGGATTAGAGGGAGAGGTTCAAAGCGGCACCTCGTGCATTTTATAATTGACTGGGCAGGCATGGCGTGTTTGCAGTCGACAGGTGTGTCGGGTTGTAGAGCAAGTAGTGCGTGTCGGCCATACCTTATGGTGTTTAGAGCTGAACTGCCAGGGTTTGTGGCCCCGCGCCCCGTCCGGCCGCGGACGGGCGCAGACGGGCTGGACTTTGGCTCGACTTCGGCGCGCTTCCGGCGCGCCCGCTGCGCCAGCCCGCTGCGCCGTCTGGGTGGTCGACACATGATACAGGGAGGAGGAGGGTGGGAGGCCGGCCCGACTTGAGCGCTGACCTCGCCTTCCTCACTCAAGATGGCGCCCACCGCCGAGTGAAGTATGAAACAAAATCGGGTTGAGGCTCGATTAAAGGAAAGTAAAGGTGTGTAGGGTGTCAGAGTGCCTGTTTATTCAATTCCCCTTGCTATAACAGCCCCCAGAATACAGAAACGGCGATTTTTTAAAACGAATAAAATCGTTCCAAAATGTATTTATAAAATCCTAAAATCAGTATGCATAAGTTCGTGCTTCCTCCTGTCTCCTGCTACACCAAGGATGAGCAGCCCTCTGGTTAGATGACACAGCACTTGTGTTTTTCCCAGCATCAGAGCTGGGTTGCATGCAGCTGCTGTCACTGCACGGCCGCATGCTTTAGTCCCACAATACACAACAACATTATGGGATGAGTGCAGTGAGTGTCATCTAGACAACGCAACATGAATGTACAGCACGGTGGACAGACACGTGCACATTATGGGTTCAGTCCTACGTGAGTGTGTGTGGAATTTGCGTAACAGACATTGCAATGTTCACCAGAATGAGGCACAAATGCACATGGATTGTGTATACATGCTCAAATGACTGACAATGACCGATGATGTCAGTCTGAGCTATGTTTGTTTGTTCCACATGTGCTCTCCTATGACATGTGTGGGAACATTTACAGGCAATGGCAGCTATGCACACTGCACGCCACACCAGTACGTGTGTTGTGAGTGCTAGGGATTACAAGTATGTCTGATTTGCAGTCAATGGACACCTCTGATTGTCTGCCTACGTCACTGGCCCTTCACAAGTCGACCCCTGGCCAAGAGACGCCAGATGTCAAGGGATGTTCAAGCGATGTTCACAGGTTGGATGTTTCATTACTCAACATTGGTACAGTGCGAGAGACCTTTGACCTTTTTGACTCCTTCCCTCATTTCAGTCCATGCTAGCCATGAGGCATGACTATGTATGTAATTTCACTCTCCTTTTCTTGGACATACCATGTGTGTGGAGACGTGACTCAAAGGTCACTCTCTCTGTTATACTTTCACAGTGTAGTGACCAGCTGGTCACTCTTCTAGTTGTTCTGATGTACCAGCCACTAACAGAGGGCTGGCTTACCCCCACCCCACAGCCACCCAGTACAGGCATCACTGGACATGTGACCCTGCCAACAAATGGGGCCTGACGCATGTGCCCTGGGCCAGTTCCCCTATACATGTACGGTGTCTGTGTGGTTACTGTATATGCATGGGGGCCTCGTGCCCCACAACATTACACATAGGGTGCACCAATCACTTTAGGTTAATGAGTTGTGATGTGTGATATAATTCGCATGGTACCAATGCAAATGCAGTATGTGTTCGCATGCACGGTTGCTGGCATCAGCAGCGATGACACTCATTGGCCCCAATTGAATGATGCAGGGTTGCGGTCGCTGCTTCCAGGCCGCCGCGGTGTGGCAACCACTATACGAATGGGCCATCAGCCAATGGGAGCCTTCGGTATACATATTTTGATATTGCGGTGTGTGCGCTCTGCAACTGCGGGGCTCGGCATTGGCCCCAATTGCCTTCTGGGGCACCGAGGGTCACTCATTGGGATTGGGTGGGCCTCGCACTTTGCATTTGGCAGGTTGCCACATTCATCATGGTGCCGCAATGCTTGCTGGTAGTTGTAGTTGTTCAGGGGTTGCATGCGTGGAGATGTTTGGTACGTACCTCTGCTGTTGAACGCGGCTGCGTCTTGTCTGCCAGAGGTGCATCAGGTAGAGCTGCGGGAAGGCCTGTAGTGCTGGATCCATGGCGGCTCCGGTGGTTTAGATCTCCGTTGTGTTTCCGCCATCTGTGACGTGGTGGTTTTTACGCGGCCGTGGGAAGGGCTGTTTGCCCCATCGTAATCTGGTTGGCGGAAGGAACTGGTTCCGCATGCCGGTCTTGCTCTGTTGGCTCCATCCACCACCCTTGCGTACGCAAGAAATGTGCAGAGCATGTAAGACCGCAGCGGATGGAAAATGGCCTCTGTTGGACCATTGTAATTCGGTGGTCACAGTGTCTGCACCTGGGGCGGGGAGGTGAACGTTTTCTGCCACCGCCACCAGTGCGGATGGGCTTCCGTCCGCCATTGTAATGAGCCCCATAGTTAGTAGAGCTAACTATAACTCGCGCCCCTGCAATGCACTGCTGATTACGTCACATATCACATCACTCATGATATGGTCAGTGACATCACTGATGACATCTCAAATGACATCACTGCTGACATCACTGATGACATCATCCAGTGACTGAGTGTTTCTAAAAAGTTCAACAATGTTATATATATATCTATGCCAAGGTGTATGAGTGTCTGAATGCAGAGGGGTTCAGGTTATGTGGTTCCAATGAGGGATACTGGTCTCAAACTCGGTAAGAGGGCAGCTGAACCTCAAGGAACGTAGGAACCCACCTCCTGTGTTGCTGCAGCCTTTGGAGCCCGCAGGACCTCTGGATCAGCAGACCGGTCAGTTGTGTCATCAGTGATATCATTTGAGATGTCATCAGTGATGTCATCAGTGATGTCACTGACCATGTCATGAGTGATGTAATATGTGACGTCACACACCTCCCAGCCACCCACACACACACTCAGTCTCCCATACAAATACTCAGGCAACCAATCAATAGCCCATTTAGACACTCATGTAGCTACTGACCAACACATGCAGCAGCTTACACAACAACAGACATACTGATGCACACATTCAAACAGTTTAGTCACTAACCCATGCATTCAGTAAGACACATTTAATCACTCACTTATACAGTCAGTCACGTACCTACTAAATCCTTCATCCTGACACTTATGCACCCACTCATTCTTCAATACACCATGGCATATATATAAAACATATTTAAACTTTACGGAAACACACAGTCACTGGATGATGTCATCAGTGACATTATCAGTGATGTCATTTGAGATGTCATCAGGGATGTCATCAGGGATGTCACTGACCATGTCATGAATTATGTAATATGTGACGTCATCAGCAGCGCATTGCGGGGGCTCGAGTTATAGTTAGCTGAACTAACTATAATGGGGGAATATATATATATATATTTTCTCTGGAACTACTGAACGGATTTACACCATTTAAGCAAAAGGCACGAGACTGAACTGAGGACCACCTCTTTGCCAAATTTGGTGTAATTCCGTTCAGCAGTTCGGGCTGTAGCTGCGGCTAAAGGTCCTATGGCAAAAAAGGAAGGAGAAAACGCGTTTTGGGACCCCCCTTTTTTCTTGGCCCCCACTTGACGATCCACCGTGAAACTTTCAGGATAGGAGCGGACCAGAGCTGGCCAAAAGTTTGGAAAATTTCGCAAAGATTCATCAATCGGCGCAAAAGTTATTCCAAATAGAATGTTGCGGATTTTCTATGGAAAATAGGTCCTAACTATATCTACCTACTGGCGACCGCCAGTAGGTAATATATATATATTAATATATACATATATATATATATATGTGGAGCACACAACCAAATACATTGATTATTACTTACGGGAGTTCGTACAAAACTTGCCATCCTATGTAAAGGACACCAGTGACTTCCTCAGAAAAATTTCGAACGTTGTTTGGCAGGACAACTATTTACTTATGGCATTGGATGTAACTTCCTTATATACTAGCATAGAACATACGGAAGGTCTAACAGCAATTCAACATTACCTTTCACAAAGACCTTTGCAACATCTAGAACATAACCGCATGCTGGTGGAAATGATTGAATTCTGTTTGAAAAATAACATTTTTATGTTTAACAGCCAACTTTTTCAGCAGATCAGAGGCGTAGATATGGGGGCCAGCTTCTCACCAAGTTACGCATGTCTGCACATGGGCAGATGGGAGGAGCTGGTCCTCAAGGAAGAACATGGTGAATATGTCTGTAAAAATGTCAAAGCATGGTTTAGATATATTGACGATCTTTTTGTAGTCTGGAATGGTACACTTCAACAAGCAAATGATTTTATTGAAAAGATTAATGTCAATAATATTAATTTACATTTCACTGCAACAATCAGTCATTCACAAGTTGAATTTTTAGACACCCAAGTCTACATAAACAACAACAAAATTGAAACCCGCCTCTTTAGAAAAAAGACGGCAGGTAACTCCACGCTCCATGCATCAAGTGCACATCCCAAACACCTTATTAATAGCATCCCCTATGGGGAAATGCTACGAATTAGACGCATATGCAGCAATAATTATGATTTGATGGCAGCACAAGAAGCAAGTAAAATTCGCTTCCAACAACGTGGCTACCAAACACGTATTATTGACAATGCTATCAAAAAATCCATGACTTGGAGCAGGGAGGAAGCCATTAAGGATAAAAAATCTGTTGATACACCTAAGAATATGGGCTTCAGAAAAACTATGGGTGATGACATCAATACAAAAGGTTAAATTCGTTTGATCGTTCAATACAGCCAACAGCATAAAGCACTGAACAAAATTTTCCAGCGTAACTGGCCACTAGCACGCAGCGACCCTGTGATAGGACCCCTGCTATCGCAGAGGGTGTCCATCACTTATAGTAGGGCGCCCTCGATGAGGGACATACTAGTCAAAACAAGTCCTGAGGTGATTGATAACAGTAGCTGGATACAATCCATAAAAGGATTTTTCAGATGCAAAACTTGCAAGGCTTGCATTCAGGGAGTTAACACCAACACATACAAAACCCCTTTTAGTGACCAAAACCACACTATCTCTAAGCTATTAACTTGCAAAACAGAATATGCGGTATATGTACTCTCATGCCCCTGCAATATGCGGTATATCGGCAGTACTAAATTGTCAGTTTTTAAACGTATCCTCCAGCATCTTAGGGCCATCACAAATCAGGACAATACCTATCCCGTTGCCCGACATTTCAGGGAACAACATGAATCTGACAACCGTAAATTAAAATATTTTGTCATAGATACTGTTCCACCAAGCAGGAGAGGAGCTGACCGAGAAAACAAACTGAGAAAGCTGGAAACTCGGTACATCTTGCAACTAGATACCAAGCATCCTGCAGGCCTAAATGCTACTGAGGATCTATATACATGTTTAATCTAACAGAGCGGGGTATGGCCTTATATGATCAGATATTAACAACCTTTAATTTCATTTATCAATAATAAACCATAATATCTAGTTTTTAACTGAATTTTAATCACTATACTTTTACCTACAGTTCCTTTTATGCCTATGGTGAACACAATATTTTGATATGTGTCTTTTTTATTGTAGTTTTATAGGGTTTTTATAAGATCATGAAATTTAATTCTTTTACTATATTTATTGGAATATGTTCTTAAACCGCACCTATCCACACGTTACATTATCAGGATAGGTTAATAGATATATATATTTTTTAAGGCTATAATACCTTTTATCTATTTATTGGCATTTTGCACAATTCAGTTTGCACTGACACGTATGCACTTTACAGGTGTATGTGGTCTAATGTTATTAGGCGGATATGAACCTTATATCAGACCACACAATCTATTGTGTAGTACAAAATACTTTTTAAGGACTGTATAAGTATTAGGAGTATTAAATTCAAAATTCAAGATTCCATTGACCCTAGTCACAGCAAGTGACTACAACAACGCTAAAGGTCATTAACTCCTTCCGTGCTCATGACGGAACCACGCCGTCATGAGCCACGGTTGCCGTGTGCTCATGACGGAGTGGTTCCGTCATGCTGCGGCCGTTGGCGGCCGCGTCGCCCACGCGGCGCTAACTCCCCGCCTGTGCGGGCGATTAGCGCTGTGGGCGGAGTCATGACGGAACCACTCCGTCATGAGCACAGCCCAACCGTGGCTCATGACGGAGTGGCTCCGTCATGAGCACCGCGCCACCGCGCTGCCCCCCCGCACCCCCCAGCGCTGCGGCGGAATTTCCGCCGCAGCGAAGGGGTTAAATCCAACAACTAGATATTAAGAACAATTGGTTAGATAAAGCAAAAACCCGTGACGTGGTATATCCTAACCTTTCGTGCTGATTAAATAAAGCAATATATGTATGAACACTATAAATTACTAAGTAAGAAATATTTCAAGATGACAAAGAACTTAAAAATTAATATTACCCCACTGAATTGACTCTGGAATTATGAAAGTTCGGCACACATTTTTGGCTCTTTTGCACACACATTGCACTTAACACTTTGCACTTTTTCAAAAACAATTGTTCAAAATTTTTTTGTTTTTGGTTTTAAATAATTGTGACACGATGACATGAATAAATGTATTGACTGAAAATGGAAACATCAGGCAATGAAAGTTATCACACGGCATTTTACCGACATTTACGCAATGTGTACTTATGTGATTTTTAACAACAATGAAAAGGATGACTCGATACACAAAAGCATCAGCAACATATATTTTATGTATTTTACATTGAATTTCAAAAGTGTCACCTTACTACTCAATTACAGTATATAATAATGAAGATCAATGGTACCCTTCATTATACAAATTATGCTGCTCTTGTTGTTTATGTCTATGATGATACCATTGCGTCATGTTTATCACGTGGTCACAATTTCACTCGTACTTTCACTTTAAAAATGAGCTATCTCTCTCAAGTCACTGTCATGTGATCAAGGCTCAGGAGAGCCGAAACGCGTAATGGCGACAGAGGAATAAAGGAGATTTACGTTTTGCACAAAACTTTGGGTCCGTGTCCATCTCTTTGGGAGAGCCGCTTGTTTGAAGGTAGCGAAGGAATACTCGTGATATATATATATATATATATATATATATATATATGAAAGCCAAAATCCTGAAACAATCCTTCATGGGATCCAACAAGCAGGTACGGACCACGACGTGGAGAGTAAATTCTTTTATTGAGTTTGCAGGTTAAAGTGCGTAGTGCATAGAAATCTCACGCAAGTGCTCAGCCTGACGCGTTTCGACTGCCCACGGCAGTCTTGATCACATGACGCGCAGGACCAATGATTGACTTTATATAAGGTGACTAATAACACAACCGCTTAGATAATTGCCAACACATTTTACAAATAGACATGAATATAGGACTGCATTTTTTTTCATGTATATAAATAAATACAAATATTTTTCTAGGTGCTAGCACATTAGCCAATCAATGTTGAATGATAAAATATTACCACCACGATAGGAATGAGAATATAATTGTCCAATTAGAACATAGTGTTCCTATATGCTCATTACCATCTATAACATCGCTGTTTTAATGTTTAACATACAATGCTTAATAATGTTATCAATATTTGTGAACAATCTGATTATTTGATAAGAACAAAGTGTTCATTTACCACAACTCACAACTATCGAACTTCATTAAGGTGGAAATCATACTGTCCATTGTCAATAATTATATCTAAATGCTTAATGCATTTTTGTTAACATCTGATGACTGGCATATTTTCCTATTAGCAGAATAATTCTATGATACAATTTTTAAATAATACATTATTTTAAAAACACAAGTCCATAAAGATATATTAGGCATATTTTGCGGTAGTACTAGTTATGAACAATGGTGCAAAATCGTGCAAAGTAACGTGCTGGTATTAAAGTGCATAATAAAAGTAAACTTAATAAATTGAATATAAAGTACAAAGCAGCTTATAATTGATGTTTCAGACGTTGTTCCATGTTTCAAGTAATTTGAAGTGCAATGTCCATACAGATACACGCGTCATCCTCTTCAAAACTGATCATATTATTAGTATCTAATGAAATAAGGAAATCAAGATATTTTTGAATTAGAATTAAATACAGACCTAAAATGTAAAAACTGCTAAGTAGCCATGTAGGAACATATAAGTCTGAAAAATTCAATAATTGGCAGCAAAAGATCACATGTAATTGCAAAACTTAAAATGATGTCTAAAATGAATAAAATCTAATAGCTTAAAACTAACAATAAAATCCCATAAAACCAAATGAAATCTAGAAACCTAGATAAAACATGGTAAAATTAAGGATAAAACGTCAGTTAAAATAAACCAGGAACTGATCAATTCCTCAACATCATTAATTCATTATAAAAAGTTATGCAAATCTTCATTGTTATTAAGCCCATTTGGCATCTTAGTATCTAGTAACATAATAAATTCAGACTCCGCTTGTCTCAAACTTTTCTCCCTGTTTCCCCCTCTAATATTTTTGGGTATTGCACTAATAACATAGTAACTGAGGTCATTAAGGTTATTCTTGTGTACCAACTTTAAATGTCGCGCTACAGGATATGAGGGATTGGAATTGACCACAGCTCTCAAGTGTTGTAAAATCCTGTTAAAAACTTGCAACTTCGTACTGCCTACGTATAATAGATGGCAAGTGCATTCTAAAATATGGATTGCATATTCAGTTCTGCAAGTCAGATGTCCTTTTATTTTAACTGGATCAGGACTAAATGCTGTGACATATTCCGATACATTTTTTCCGAACTTACATGCGCGACAAGAATTACACTTAAAAAAACAATTTCTAGCCATTAACCAAGTATTAGAAGTCACCACCTCAGGACTATTTCTGACTAGAGCATCCCTCATTGAGGGAGCCCTTCTAAAAGTCAATTGGGGGAGTTCTGGCAGAATTTGCGACATAGTAATGTCTGTCCTAACTATTGGCCAATTTTTGTATAAAATTTTACGTATCTGTCTTTGTCTGCAATAATTAGTTATCAATCTGATGTTGCTTATGGATTCCGAGATAGTGGAGTCACTATCATTATTGCCGAGCCTTGATAATTCTTGGGCCTCATGAACAATGTGTTGATAAGCAACCAGAGCTGTATTATTAGCCTTGTCTTGAGCTAAGTGCAAATCAAAAGCCGCATAGCCCCTATTTAAAAATCTTTCAAATGTATCTTTTTGACAAGTTTTTAAATCTTCCTCATGGCTGCAAATCCGTTTAATTCTTAAAAATTCCCCATAGGGGATACTGCGAATAAGATGGCGAGGATGAGAACTTTTGGCATGTAATACAGAGTTCCCGTCTGTTGCTTTTCTGTGCAATCTAGTGTGTAGTGTGCCTTCTCTAATAAAGATTTCAACGTCCAGGAATTGCACTATGGTATTACTAATATTTGAAGTGAACTTGAGATTCAATGTGTTTTCATTAATTTCTTCCACAAAGGTATTGGCTGACTCCATGGTACCTTTCCAAATTAAAAAAAACATCATCAATAAATCTCCACCAATGGAGCACATGTTGTTCAAATACCATTTTGTGGGTGGCCATCAAAACATGCTCCTCCCACCAGCCCACGTGTAAACATGCGTAACTGGGGGAGAAGCATGCTCCCATGGCCACACCGCGCAACTGTTGGAATACTTCCTTGTTGAATAAAAAGTAATTATTGGTCAAACAAGTGGTAATCATTTTACAATCATTTTGTTATGCTCATACATATGTATACTTCTTTTGTCCAGATAATAACGAACTGCATTAATACCATCACTGTGGTTAATGCTGGTATACAGTGAACATATGTCCATCACTATTAAATGACAATCATTTTCCCATTTGACATTTTTCAATTTAGTTAAAAAGTGTCCAGTATCCCTTATGTAAGAAGGCAGGCTCTCCACAGATTCATGTAAAAAATAGTCTA
The DNA here is from genome assembly GCF_964204655.1 of Triturus cristatus. Classification (NCBI taxonomy): domain Eukaryota; kingdom Metazoa; phylum Chordata; class Amphibia; order Caudata; family Salamandridae; genus Triturus; species Triturus cristatus. Next base: position 249,072,548 of record NC_140585.1, read on the forward strand.
CATATTTCGACATAGCTTCAAGTAGACTCCTCTGTGCCGATATGATTGGTCTTCCTGGAACTGGTATTGTATTCTTATGTACTTTAGGGATAAAATATAAAATGGGGGTCATAGGGTGGTCATTTTTTAAAAAATTGTGTTAATTTTTAGTTAGTAAACCCACTCATTTCCATTGCAATAGTTCAGCAAATACATTTTCCTTTATTTGGTGCAATTCCTGGAAGCTAGCTTTCCTATAACAACTGGCATCATTCAAATGTCGCCATGCTTCCTCCATATATAAAGATCTAGGCCACAAAACAATATTGCCGCCCTTGTCCGCTTTATTTATAATGACTTCCGTGTGCTTCTGTAACTTGTGAATAAGTTTAATGTATTGCAGTTGAGAGCAATTGTAGCATCTTTTCTGTTTAAGAACATTGCAGTTCAATTTTTTAAGATCTTCAATCATACAGTCACTAAAAACATCGATCGCATCCTTTGGCATCATAGGAATAAATGTGGACGGAGGCTTGAATGGACTGATCGCTGGAGTATTGCACATAATGCCTGTTTCACTGAGGTTTTCTTGTGTAGAAATCCTTGTAGGGTTGTTATCGTTTATCAAAGAATGTGCTGTTAACAATGTATCTACATCTGAAGCTTGCAAATTTGAATATAATCCTTGTGGTGCTCTAGTTTGCGCTGCAATATTCACTGCGCTTTTCAGATGGAAATGTTTTTTCAATTTTAACTTACGGATAAACTTGAAAACATCCACTCTTGTTTGTGTATATTTGAAACAGTTAGTTGGACAAAATGATAAACCTAAAGATAACAGCTGCTGTTCAGCAGTTGATAAAGTTATTTCTGATAAATTAATCACAGTATTGTCCACAACATCACCATTTACCTTGTTTATTTTCGGTTGCTGTAGTTCTTCTTGCCTCTTCCTCTGTAGCTTCCTTTTCCGCCTCTGTTTCCTCCGTTGGTTCTTTCTACTTCTTGACCCATTGTTTGATTGCGTGGTCTCAGAGTTTGCCGGCGGTCCTCGACTAAAAAAGATAACTCTTCCCCTGGTGCAAAGTTGGTGGGAATTTGTAAAGTTTTGCGACCCATGTTGTCGTCTGATCCAATACTACTATCCACACTGCTTGATTCAACTGAGGAAAAATTCTCATTGGTTTGCATATGAGAAGTCGATGCTATGGTGATTTCACTATCATCACTAATTAGTGCTCGGCGGCGTTTTATATTATCAAATTTCTTCGAAAATGTGAACACTCGTCCAGTTTCATAGTCTTTTTTGTCTCTTGCAAACTAATAGATTTTCCTTTCTTTTATAGTTTCCTCATGTTTGTTCAGCCTGGATTGTATATCTTCGCGTCTTTTCTTTATTTGTTCTTTGTTAGCATTTTTTTCCAATAAAGTATTGACATCTTCTATTTCTTTTAGTATTTTTTCTCTGTCAATTTCAGCGTATTTTATTAGAATTATTACCATATTCATGGAAGCGTCTAAATTGTTGGTTGCCCACTCCTTCAACATCATGGGGTTGGGGTTTTCAAATGACGGCGCAATCATTATTGTTAATCCTCGCGGGACTCTCCCAACTTCTTTGTACTTTTCCAATGATTTCCTTTCCCACCATTTTGTCATCTCGGTACGATGTAGTTTTTCTAATCTTTTAAGCAGGGATTTGACATCATTGCTGTGGCTTAGATTGGTATCTTGAATGAAATATGTTTCTTCTGCTCTTGAAACATTAGAAAACAGAGCGTCCGCTGCTGTTTCTCGGTCCTTCAGCGCGTCCGCTGACGATAACATAGTTACGTAATCTGCATACACTACTCAATTATCCAAACGTGATCTTTACCAAGGATAAACAATACTATTTCCACTGTCTCCCCGCCTGCAATGTCTGCCTGTATGTTCCACTGAACAGCTTACCGTAAGGGTTGGACAGTCCGGTACCTTTGGTGTCCTCCGACGCCACGGGACCTTGTGAACAAATCTTCACGGCAGCCAAGCTCAGTTCCGACTCACAGCATGAGGAGTGCAGGGGGCTGGTCGGCAAATACCCGTTCCGGGTCATGTAACAAATTCACTTCCGTGATGCCGACTGTAAAACCGCCAGCCTCAAATGGAGAGAGGGTCCGTAATGACGAAGACAGCCATAATTCGTCCAAATTATAGGAAAGCCAAAATCCTGGAACAATCCGTAATGGGATCCAACAAGCAGGTACGGACCACGACGTGGAGAGTAAATTCTTTTATTGAGTTTGCAGGTTAAAGTGCGTAGTGCATAGAAATCTCACGCAAGTGCTCAGCCTGACGCGTTTCGACTGCCCACGGCAGTCTTGATCACATGACGCGCAGGACCAATGATTGACTTTATATAAGGTGACTAATAACACAACCGCTTAGATAATTGCCAACACATTTTACGAATAGACATGAATATAGGACTGCATTTTTTTTCATGTATATAAATAAATACAAATATTTTTCTAGGTGCTAGCACATTAGCCAATCAATGTTGAATGATAAAATATTACCACCACGATAGGAATGAGAATATAATTGTCCAATTAGAACATAGTGTTCCTATATGCTCATACCATCTATAACATCGCTGTTTTAATGTTTAACATACAATGCTTAATAATGTTATCAATATTTGTGAACACCAAACTCCCTTGCTTGTTGGCAGAAAGTCGAGCGCACACAGGTTTTCAGGAAAGAGCTGCTATTTATTTAGGACCTTTGGCATGACGCGTTTCGTTAATTCAAACTTCCTCAGATGCCGATAATCACAGCTGGTTCTCCCGCCCACCTTTCAAAACAACGAAGCCCTTCTACGATTGGCTAAGGCATCGCGGTCGTAGTATATATAGATAGATATATATATAAATAACCTACTGGCAGTCGCCTCTAAGTAGTTATAGGTAGGACCATGTTTCCATAGGAAAAGCATTTTTTGACTTGCTTTTAACTTTGGCACCGTTTGTGAAATCGGCACTAAAATGTCCAAAAAAAGGGTTCTGTGATTCTAGTTGTGCGAGGAAAGTTTCGGGGAGATCCGTGAAGCAGGGGCTGAGAAAAAGTGCTATTCCCATGTTAATTACAATAGGGAACATGACCACAGCCTGAACTGCTGGACTGAAATACAGCAAATTTGGCAGAAAGGTAGATTTTGTTCCAGACATCACGCTTTTTGTTATTTGGTTACAATTGGTTCAGTAATTTTGGAGATATTAAAGGAAATACAAATTTGAATATCTAGAGGCGTGAATCCTCTGAGGATTTGACTGTCTCCATGCTGATATCTGATTGGCTGCCAACACTTCAACAAGAAAGGGCTGGCAGCCATCTTGGGCCTCAACTTCTAAAAAAAACTTTTGCTGTGAAATAGCGACAGAGTCGGGAATCTGCAGCAAAAATTTCAAAAAACAAAAAAACAAGCACGGTCTCCCGCGCTTGTCTACATTATTGCCCCTGGGTGGGCCAGGTCCTGGTGCATGTGGGCATTAAAAAATAAAAGGAGGGGGGCACACAGGGCCCCCTTTCCTGGACTGTTTTTAGACCCGGGGACCACCACCTCCCTGGGCCTTATTTACATTATGGAGGGAGGACATGCGGACCACCCTCCATTGGGCTGATGAAAGCCCCACGGGTAACATTGAATGATATGCCAGGGGTCACGCAGACCCCCAAGCAATCATCACCTCTTTGGGACAGCACCGTGAAAGTGAAAGGAGGGGGGCAGTGTGGCCCCCCCTACTGGAGCCAATAATGGCCCTGGGGACCACTGCCCCCCAGGTCCAGCTCCTGCTGTATCCCCGGCAAGTCAGAGGAAACACTAACTCTGCTCCCAGCTTGCTGGGGGGTACAGTTTTAATCTGTTTTCCTGTCCACTGTCATATGAACTGGGAAGCATTTTTAGCAGCTCCCTACATGTGGGAGCAATGCCGGCTCCCGCAGGAGGCGGGGTGTCAGCTTGGACAGGCGGGGGCACACTGGTCTCCAAGGCACCCAGGGATATATGGCACAGGTGTGGGGCCATGCAGCCCCCCCTTCCTATTTGAATTGTGGTTAGGATCTGGGAGAAGGGCTCCCTGGGGCCATAATTGGCCTAAGGGGAGGTGCTGTACGGACCACCTCCTCATTGAATTTTGGCAGGCCCCTCTCCCCTAATATGTTTCGGCCTAGTCCCGGGGGATGGGGTCCTCGGGCCGAAGTTGGCCCGAGGAGTGGGACTGGGCTGCCCTCCTCCCTATTTAATTGTGGCTGGGCCCATGGGATGGGGTCTCTAAGGTTGTTCTGGCTCATATGCTCCTTTCACAGAAATAAAACTCCAACAGGATGCACTGACAAATATAAACACAGCTGGTGCCCCAGCTGAAACACCACTTCTGTAAAGAACAAATGATCCTAACTCCTGGGCTTGGTGAAGGCAAAGCAGGCATTATTTCTCTGCAATTCCATTTTGAAAAACGATCTGAAATGCTTTGTGTAGGTGAATGCCTTGTTGAGCTATTGGAGCGCATCTGTAGTGATTGTCCAGTAGGTTCTTTTTTTTCCTTACCTGGTGAGAGCAGAGTCCAAGGTTCTCCCTTCAAATTGCTATGAGTAATCCAATGTAGAAATCACTTGGAAGCTTTGCTTTTTGGACCTGCCCACCTTAGTAGTATACAAAGTTCTTCCCGCCTTTTGCCATCATGATGGACAGCTTAACAAGCCCCCTCCACACGTTTCCCACCAATTTTGGTGAGGGGATGTTGATGCCGAGTAATAAGAGAACATCTGCAACAAAGAATGAAGCACTCACTACATATAGTTGAAAAGAAAGACCCTTGTTTGGTGGAGATTTACCTATTTGTAGTCTCTTTTTTCTTCTCTATAGGAGGATTTATGTTATCACATATTTCTAGATAAAGACGCACCAGGAACAATCACATTGCCAAAATGCACACATGGTCACTGGTGACATTTTCTCATGCTCCATTACGCAGCTGTAGTGTAGAATACATCCTGGACATATTCCCAAGGACATTTTAGCACTTAGTAATAGTACTCCGCTTGGTTACATATCTAGTGCAAAACTGTGGACTCCTGTTGGATGAATGGACAGGTGCTTTTCCTTTGTGGCCCAGTCACTCACACAGCTACTGACACACCCACACAGACAATTAGACACTCACACACCCACTGACAGACCCACTCAGGCAATGACACACTCACTCACAGCCCCACTCAGACACTCACCCACCCACTCACCCACCCACTCACAGACCTACTCAGACTCTCACACACACTCATAGACCCACTCAGACACTCATGCACCCACTCACAGACACACTCAGATACTCTCACAACCACTCACAAACCTACTCAGACACTGAAACTGACTCACAGAACCACTGAGTGACTCCCACTCCCACTCACAGTCCCACTCAGACACTCATGGCTCACTCACAGACTGACTCAGAAACTCATGGAGTCACTCGCAAACCAGCTCAGACACTCTGACACCCACTCACAGACCCACTCAGACACTCATGCACCCAGTCAGGCACTCGTGCACCTACTCACACTTTCAAAGGTTACAGTTAGGAAATACAATTTAAAAAACCCTAGAATTCACTTGATAAACCAAAGGTTACAGGGACATTATAGTCAGGAAATAACATTTAACAAAATGTAGAAATTCACAGAAAAACCAAGGATTACAGGAACATTATAGTTAGGAAATAGAATTTTAAAAAACCTTAGAAATTCACTTAAAAACCAATGGTTACAGGGGCATTATAGTTAGGCTCAGATTTCACTCATACAAAAACATTGAAATTCTGCAGTTATAGTTACCTGAGCTACCTATAATTTAAATCTGTGCCACCTCCCTGGGGCACATATTTTAAAAAAAAAAGAAAATGCAGGGGAGGCCCTACACCCTCCCCCACAGCCCCGGGGACCACCACCTCCCCAGGGCACAGATTTAAATGAAAAATGAGGGGGAAGCCCTAGGGCCTCCCATGCAGCCCGGGGCCGACACCCCCTGGGGCTAAATATTGTAAAGTAATGAGGGAGTCTCATTCCCCTTCACATGCCCCGGGGTCTGCCACCCCGGGGTAAGATCTCAAACATTAAAGAGGGTTGGTTGTGGACCCCCAGGGGGTCATAATCAATGGTGATGGGAATCCCCTGGCCCCGTTGGACCGCCACCCCTCAGGGCCAGCTCCGATATGACCCAGGATGACCCAGACTTGTTTGCTGTGGCTAGACAGGAGCTTTTCCGCTTCTGCCAAGTCACAGCAAACACTGCTCTGCTTTCGACAAGTGAGAGCAAAAAATGCTCTTGCTTGTTGAAAGTAGAGCAGAATTGGTTTCACAGACAGTGAGCTGCCTTTCCAGCACACCTTTTGTTACCTCAAGTAAGTCCCACACAGTGGGATTACTGAGAGGTCTTCGAAGGCCATGCCCCCTTTCACCACCACTCTGCAAACATGGCTCCTGGCGCAATACTGGTTGTGGAATGAAATCCACTTTAGTCCTGAGGGACCTTGGGTGCCAAGAAGCCCTCCTGGTACCTCCTGTAAGTCCTACACCGTGGGATTCCTGAGGACTGGTTGGCGGCTCGTGCCTTTTCTCCACCACTCTGCAAAAGCGACTACTACTTTTAAAAAAACATACAAATTCACTGAAATAAAGAAAGGTTACTGGGACGTTTATAGTTAGGAATGAGCATTTAAAAAACCTTAGAAATGTACTGAAAAAAAACAAAGGTTACAGGGACTTATAGTTAGGAAACAGAGTTGATAAAAACATAGAAATTCACTGAAGAAACCGAAGGTTACAGAGACTTTCTAATTAGGTTTCACTCGCACAAAACCAGTGAAATTCAGCTGTTATAGATATGGAGCTAACTATAACTCGCGCCCCTGTAATGCACTGCTTATGACCACCCATATTAAATCACTGATGACATGGTCAGTGACATCACTGATGACATCTCAACTGACATCACTGATGACATAATTCACAGAAACTCTGACACATCCACTCACTCCCCATATAACCTTTCATATACCCACCCCAACTTCCACATTACCATTCTCGAACCTATTCACACATCCATACCAGTATTTACACAGCCACACACTGATTAATAGATCAACACACACACATCCACTCACTCACCTATACAGCTACTCAGATACACTCCCGCACTAATACAGCCACTGACATATCCAATCATACGCCCATACAGCCACTCATTCACTGAGGCAGTCACCTATAGAACTACTCACACACCTACTCACTCACCCATACAATCAATCACACAGCCACTTACTCACCCATACAGTTACACACACACTTACTCACTTACTCATAAAGGGACCGATTCACAGAACTAACTTAAGACAAAATCCTAAACTTACTACCATTTACTCATTTTAGTATTCACAGAAGGCACTTACTCATTTTGGTATTCACAGAAGGCACTTATACATTGATGAGTAAGTGCCTTCTGTGAATACCAAAATGGGTAAGTGCCTTCTGTGAACACCAAAATGAGTATGTGCCTTCTGTGAATACAAAATGGTAGTAAGTTTAGGATTTTGTCTTAAGTTAGTTCTGTGAATCGGGCCCACAGATAGTAACACATACTCACTCACCTATACAGTCACTGACACAGGCACATACTCAACCATACAGCCACTCTCACATTCACTCACTCACCTATACAGTCACTCACATACCTCATCACTCATGTATGCTGCCTTTCACATACCCAGTTACCCATATACCACGTGCACATGCACTCCTGTCGGCGTGTGCACACTCCGCTTACACGGCTAACTTTCATTTCAGCATGGAGCTCGGAAACATTGGAACTGCATCTCAGTCACAGCAGCTTTGCATGATGACTGGCAGGAAGTGAACCTCTCACTGACTTCAGCATAGACGCTGTTTAATAAAGAAACAGCAAGCTTATCACTGCCAGAGGTGTAAAACAGCGTCTCTAATTAGTCTGGCAGAAACACTTGTCTCATAGGAGCAAAGGTAAACTAAAATAAAATAAGACAAGGCATCGTGTTCTAAGTTGTGCAACCCTGGAACTAAATGCATAGACTACAGGGCGACATTGACGATCAGAAACAAATGCATACATAGCACATTCTTGCATTAGGGAAAACATGTGCAAACCACCATTAGAAAAGGAAGCTAAGTTAAGACAAAAACTAAAATGGGAACTAAATGTGAGCTACACAACAAGTTGGGCCTCATTGATGCGACCTCCTGCTCTTTTCTAAACCTTTATTGCGAAGATAATATGGCTCAGTGATGCCACGAGGAAGGCTTTCCTGCAACCACAGTAAGGAAGTGGGTTATGGAGAAACAAGATGCCGTCACAATCAGCTAGAAGGTATAGTCAACTGAGTAATTCTCCTCTCCAAGATCAAACTAAAATTTAAAAAACATAATGGAGAGCATATGTGAATGTAAAGATTGATATAAAAACCATTACAAAAGTCATCAGTTATGGATGCGCAGAGAGAATAAACACAGCCAATACGTTTTGCCAATTTCTTGTTGTGCATGCAGTGGAGACTCAGACAACAAGCATATATGCACCGCACAGGCAGCACATTAATGCATGCTGTCAGTGTGCCAGTTGGTTTTGTGTGTGCAAATGCCAGTGAATGTGTTGTCTGTAAGTTACTCTATTGTTTTTATTTGCAAGTTGTCTACAGCACTTGGGACATCTTATGGGACTCTTATTAACTTGGGGAGGGCAGTCTTTAGGTAATGGGTGGGTTTTGACCTATTTGAAAAAAACATTTATTTAGAAATTTCTTAGTGTCTCATATATGACTGAAAATGAATTCTGGGAAGAAGACTGTGTTTTCGAAAATTATGGTGGCTTCATATGCAGCAGTGGAACCATAAGCGTGCTGATCTGAGTTTTTGTGCAATGATGCACATGTATTATGTACTAAATGTGATGGAATATGTAGTGTGTGACTGTTCATGTATGCTGTTACATTTTGGTTGTTTACATGAAAGACACATTCTAATGGGAGTGTTGAACATATTATCTGCTCAGGCTTAAACTATCTTAAGGTGTGTACTGCAACCTGTACCCTGTATACCAAAATATACTAGCTTTGGATGTTAATACTATGGGACATTCACATGTCTTAGCTGTTGCTTTCCACGTGAATTATTCAAGAATGGAAAACGTGTGACATTGATTTGACGATATAGGTTGTTCCTATCTCATACCTGTATTCTGATTTATATTTCCCAGCACTATCTTACAGCACTAGGAAGCAATTTGTCCATCCCGTTGATTCTATCCAAAGAGCTTTGCCTGATGCATGACCCTGTGACTCAAAGCCACCTCATCAGTACCACCTTCTTTGTCTCAGGAATCTGTACCATAATACAAGTCATTTTTGGAGTCAGGTAAGTGACAGAGGTGACATCTCTAATTATAATGCTTGACAGAGATCAGTCTTATGGTCCTTGGAGTCCACTTCTTTGTTCTTGGTACAGGAGGGAGTGCAGGTCCAGTCCTTCTCAGGTTGCAGACACCAGGTTCAGTTATCTTCTGATCTTCCTCAGGTCTAGGAGTGTTCTGAAGTGGGTGCCTGGAGATGCCACATTTATGCCTGGCATGAGCTAGTGGGTAGGAATGACCCCTGGGGATGCCCTAACTAATGGGTTAAAGGTTCCTGGGGCTAACTTTACCTACTTTGAACATTTCAAAGATTGTCGAAGTCTTTGGCCACACTAAACTTGAGTTTTTAGGATGGGGTTATGTGGGGAGTGTACTATATAATCCCAGTATCCTCCCACATCTAACACTAAAATCCAGTTTGAGGCAGGTCCTGTACCCACAACAACCTCAGAGACAGATGTCTAGTAGAACAAAGGCTGAGTTTTCAGAATTCAGAATGTAGATGACCATGCATTTTTCGTAATCCTGTTTCTCTCATTTGCAGTGTGCCCCAACTATTATATGTAAACCCAAAAGACCCACAAAACAGACTTTGACACTGTAATGTAAAAAAGACACCCACTGTGATAAGACGTATCTGTCTGGTGGACAAGAAAAGGCCCCATGCCAAGTGTAACAAGCACCCCAGAAGACCTGTCACGAAAGTTGTGGCATTCAAGCATGACTTGGCACTTTAATGTAAATGAGGATATTCCCATCCACACTCTGAAAATTCTGTCAGGTTCAAATAGATAGTCTCTGCCCATTCACAGCAGCCTATTGATTTCTCCGGGGAGCAAATTCACACCTCATTCCTGCCTACTTAAAAACGAATTACTGTCTGGCAGTAGTGGGAGAGCAAAATGCATATTTAGCTTCTAGGGAACTTCAGGTAAGGCAAAGGTCATTTTTTAATTGCCCCCTTTCCAAAATATTTAGAAAGAATCTAACTTCACCAATAAATTGGATTTTAAATAGCTATTAAAAATGGTTGTTTTTCTAGCTACTCCCATTCCTAAAATACAGTATTAGTATTTAATAGTGCATCCTCGTGTTTTCCTATGAAACAGTCAGCTTTGCTGCAGTGAACATAAGCTTTGAGGTGCTTTGAGGCACTGTAAGGACATGTTCAGCATTAAACATGTACGTGTTCCCCTTTTAAATACCATGGGCAATAAGGCCTACATAGGGGTGACCAATTAATATTTAAATGGAAGGTTTAGGCCTGTCAAAGGGGGTTATTTTGAAGGATTGAATTTGCACTATAAAACTACACAGCCAGGCTACAATGATAGGCCTGAAGGCATGCTTTTCAGTGCGGCTGCTGTGGGTGGCACAATGAGTGCTGCAGTGCACTGGTAGCATTTAATTTGCAGTTCCTATGTACACTTGCTTCTATAAAGTAGGATCATATAGGCAAATAAACCGACCAGATGTATATCAATTTTACCATGTAGAAAGGAGGAGCACAAGCACTTTACCTCCAATTAAAAGGGGTATAGTGCAGAGTGCTATAGCCAGCAAAAATAGGGTTAAGCAAAAAGGCAAAAACAAATCCTGCAGAAAAGGCAGTAACCTTGAATGAGGCAAAGCTATATCACTTTCCTTTGGTCCTTAGGGTCAGGTTTTTAGACCCCGCTCTATTTATCCAGTTTTGATTATGAGTCTTTCTACCGGATTAGTCCTCTAGTCTACCTGTAATAAGGCAAATATGACAGAGTCATTAGTTCCTCAAAGTGCTGTCTCTTTTTTGACCGGTAAGATCATTGCCCTTTTAGGAAAATCCATTGCAGCTACATTCAAACAAACGGTAAAGTGAGTCCTACTGGCCAAATAAAATAATACATTGCGCATGTCGATGTCTATCGGCGATGATTCAAATTAGCACTGAAATGTATCTGAGAAAAAAGCAGTATGGCTGACAATAAAATCTGAATCTTGCACATAGAATATGCAGTACATTCAAAGACAGGATAACATCTCTGTGTCTTTGTCTGAATATAGTTAGTACAATTCAGATGTTATTACAAATCTGTAGACTATGCATAACAACCTTTTATTGCCACTCCTGCTGTCTCTTTAAAAAATACAACTGCCTCACAAAGATAAAGAATTTTAAAATAAAAAAAGGTTTCACTAGCCAAAAATGGCTTCAACCTGTGAGCCAACATGCTCTTCCTATTTACATGCTGCTTCCTGAGTGATTAAGGGGCATATTATCAAGAAACGGCGTTAAAATTATCGCTGCTTTAGCGGCAGAAAACTGCCGCTAAAGCGGCGATAATGGGCTTGATAATATGCCCTTGAGAATTCCCATAGAAGCCCATGTTCTGGTGTCAACATGGGCTTCCATGGGAATTCTCCAGGGCATATTATCAAGCCAATTATCGCCGCTTTAGTGGCAGTTTTCTGCCGCTAAAGCGGCGATAATTTTAAATCCGTGCTTGATAATATGCCCCTAATATTCTGTTTTATACTTTGTTTGTTTGGGAATGAGCATTTATAAGTACATTAGTTTTTTGGATTTTGTGTGTGTGTCTGTGCTTCTAATTTATGGAAGCAAGTAGTGTGTAAAATTTATTTATGCCTGTTAGGTTAAATTCAATTGCTGTTGTCAGGTAAGTAAAAACGCAAGGGGAGAAGTGAAAAACTTTGCGATCAGGGGAGTTGTGAATGAATTAAATATAAACAATTTTAATTTACTTGTAATTTAGATGGCCATGGGTATTTCCGCCAGGCACAGGTGGTTGGCTCCCGCTGTAGTGCAAGTAGAGCTGCATCTGTGCGAGACGACAGTGGCCATGTGACATTGCAGTTGCCAATGGTTCACGAGGAGGCAGATGTGTATGTTCATCTCGAAGGGTGGGCGATAATTTCCGTTCCGCTCGCGGAAATTGCGAAATTTCGTCATTTTCGCGTTCCGCACGGAACGCGAAAATGTCGAAACTTCCGCAATCCGCGGGGGAACGGAAATATGCAGGGCAGGATTCATTCTGGCACGATGCTCCTGTCATTTTAAACCTCAACAGGAAGCCCAAACTGATTTAAAGCAGGTGCCCGAGTTGAAGGTCACTTTCAGTAACGCATTAATCAGCACAAAAGATTTGTGAGCACGGTGGAGGCTAGGCAGGTGTGCTTTCTCCCCATATCTACCGTCAACAATTTGCTGTAATCCTTGATGGAGGTCTGAGCATCCATGAGTTTCTCGAGCGTAATCCCCGTGTAGTTCCTGACACCAGGAGATTGTGTCTCCTCATCTGCTGCTCTGGTCGGTCTCTGACCCTTTATAAACAAGAGGCATGTTAACTGCATAGAAGCCCCGCCGTTTGGCCCCAGCCCACACACCAGTGGCGTGCAACGTCTTCCCGCCCATTCCCCACTATGATGGACAGCTCACTCACGGGACCCCGGCGCCCATCGGCGCGGTGGCAAAAGTTACAGACACACATGGTCGCTGGAGACAACTCTTCTGGCCCTTTACGCTGCTGTAGTGTAGGAAAAGCACTATACATTTCATTACCCACCGAGGTAGCACTTACTGATTAGCCAGTAGAAAGTACTCCAGTTGAGTATTGCACAAAACTGTGGCATCTTCTTGTATGCAGGGCAGGATTCCTTCTGGCATGATGCTCCTGTCACAAAAATTAAACCTCAACAGGAAGCACTTACAGATATAAATAAAGCAGGGGCCCGAGTTGAAGGTCAAATTCAGTAACGCATTAATCAGCACAAAATAGTTTGACAGCCACGTGTTTGAGTGTGAAGCACAAGGAAGTGAGAAAGAAAAAGGTTTTACTCACATGGGACCCAGCCGGGCGCCAAATGTGAGGGGAGTGAGACTGACAACAGGAATGATGGCACTGTGTGTTGAATCAGGTGGATGGGGAGCACAGCGATTCGTGCAGTGCTTGTGGTTCTCAGGAACGTGATTATTGAAGCATCCGGTGCGGTGACTTCAATTTGCTGATGCAAAATTGTCAGGGGACTCAATCAGTCAATCCTGTGGGAATGTGTTTCTATTCAATGATATTCTCCGAGAAATTAATGCGTGCAGCCGCTATGCATTGGTGTAGATCTGCAGCCGTCTGTCTACACATTCCTGAGACCCATAAACACTGCACGAATCGCTGTGCTCTCCATCCACCTGATTCACCACACAGTGGTTTGGTCCCATGTGAGTAAAACCTTTCTCTTTCTCACTTCCTTGTGCTTCACACTCATCACGTGGCTGTACAACTATTAGCTCAGATGTCCCTACATTCTTAAGTCCTGAAGAGACCCTTCATTGCACAAAGGGTCGAAACACCGCTGACAAAAACTAAAGCGAACCATTACTCAGCGCTTATTATTTCACAAAGACGCTGTTTTCATTTTGTTATTGCTTAAAAATGGTCGACTTTACAAACATTGTGAAACCAAGTGTATATGTCTCAAATATGTCACTAATGTTTTAGGTTCCATGTTCATTGGTGACACTACGCACCATTTTCTTTGTTTTTGTAAAAAAACTGTAAAAATCTTTTTTATATAATTAGTGATTGTCATAACCAGCAACATAGGTGTATATAATTTCTTCTCCTTTCGGCATCAACTCAACTCATTTGTATTGCGATTACGCACACAAACATTATCAAAAAACAGGAACCATAACCCAACAGGGCTAGCATCAACTGCCACCTCTGTGTGGAGTTTGGGATCAAAGTTGGCCATTTCAGTGGCATTTATGATGACTTGCTGGATTTTTTGGAAGCTCTCCTCACATTCATGTGAACAACGAAATGGCACATTCTTTTTCATTAGTTCTCGTAACGTAGCAAAGTCTCATATATATCTATCTATCTATATTCCAAAGAATGATCCTAACTAAGAAATGTCCTCTGGGAGATTTGCAGTAGATAACACTTGCACTTTAGGTGGATCAGGTTTCATAACCCCATCAGAAAAGACACGGCCACAGATTTTCAAGCTTTTCTTGTGGAATGATCATTTGTCAGCATTCAGAGTTAAATCTGCATCATTTGGCAAAATACATACTTGCATGAGAGCTCCCTATTGCTCTTTCTGAGTGACTTCGGAAACTGATATGTCATCACTATAGTTAAATGCATTTACTACAGGCTGTATGATATGTAGAATGACGTCTTGGAAACGTTCTGCAGCAGAGGATACACCAAAGCTCAAACGATTATATAGAAACAGACCAATATGAGTAGAAAAGGTTGTTATGTACCTGGATTTTTCTTCAAGTTCAAATTGTTGATATCCTTTATTTAAGTCTAGTTGAGAGAAAACTTTGCACCTTTCAATTGAGCTATCATACCAGCAATGTACGGGCCAGGATTTCTGTCTCGCAAATCGCCTTGTTGGCCTGATGCATGTCAACGAACGCATATGCGTACAGCTCCTTCAATGTCTCTATTAGACACTGCTGTGCCTTTGAACAACATGAACAACATGACAAACATCCTCATTTATATGCACTTTTACTTTCATTGTTTTGAGTTTTCCTAACCCCTGAGATAATGAAGGAAATGTACTTAAAATGTAATGATGAGCATTAATATTGCAGTTTCTTATGTTTCATCATGGCTACAAACTAACCTTGACTCTTAAGGGATGTTGAGGCAGCCCATGTTTATACTTTAGTTTTTGACTTAGCGAGTTGTGGTAACAGAGGCAATTCTTGATACTTCTCCACCGACAAGATATTTATCAACACACCACTGTCAATTATGAATGTTATCAAACACCCATTTATCTTTAGGGTAATCTTTGTACAATGTTTGAATGTCTTTGGTGCTTTTTCATTCAGATTTTTTGTCCCTTTGAATTTTTCTTCACAATCGACTACAGGTGCATGCCTTTCTGAAGTAAACATCGACATTTCACAATTGTCATTGTCACTTTCACTGGAAACTGATACTGAGAAACTCTTTGTCGATGATTTAGATGATGATCGACTTTGTTTGGTGTCGATTTGACTGCTTGGCCATGTGGGAGCGCATCGAATGTCGCTGAGGTAGCGTTCGGTCGTCCATTTTGTCTTCATGTTGTGACGCACTTATTGTTCTCTGTGCCTTGCAAGTCTTCACAAAATGGTTTGCTTTACCACAGCCAATGCATATCTGTCTGATGGCAGGGCATTTACCTTCATGTAGAAATGACTGTCCGCGTCTGTTACACATTTTCTATTTTTTGTGGAGACATCAATTTGTGCCCCCAGGCCTTGTAGTTGCTCATGACTGACGCGCTTTGGGCACCTCCAGCCTCTATGTCAGTCACTTGACGATCAGCACGCTCTACGGTGCAAGCATCTTTGAGGACTTGTTCTAAGCTCAGATTTTCCTTCAGCATTTGCTGTTGAAAGGAATCTGACAGACATCCATCAATAGGCAGGTAAATTCCTCATTAATAAATTCATTGAGTCTACTGTGCTTCACTAGACCATCCGGTCTCTCTACAAATTCATCAATGGTTTCACCTGGTCTCTGGTTTTCTTGAGTGAATATGTATCTTTCGTAATCTATATTTGGGACTGAATTCAGCTTGACATTCAAGGCTGTTTTGATTTGATCGTAAGTTGCATCACCTTCTTGTGGTATCTGTTTTATTGCTTCCTTCACTCCTTCACCAGCCATGTTTCTCAGATACTTTATAATCTTTTCATCCTCCTTTTCATCTATTGCATCTATGAAATCTTCAAAAGTCTCTATCCATGCAGTCCATCTATTGCCAATATTGGGTTTTTTTGCAGTATCAAACGCTGATGACGGTTTTAAAAATGAAGCATCCGTATACGCATTGGTGGACAGTAATAGTCTCTCAGGCGCTTCTTGTGAAACTTGTTTACACATAGCTTCTCCAGTGCCTTGTGACATGCTGGCTTCAGGGTCAGCCTTAGTAATTTGTGGAGCTTGGGCCTTGCCCTAGCTCTCCACTGGAGCTCTTTGTTTGATGGCAGTCAAGGGAGTTGTTCTGAGTACCTGCACGGCACCTTTGGTGGTAGGCCGTTTTGGTCGGGGACAACTCTTCAAGCACACCCCCTGACCTTCCTTCTGGGGCTGCTTTGCAGCAAATTGTGGTATGATGATTTGTTAATGGTTCGGTAAGTAGATAAACCTTGTATACTACTAGTCTGTGAAAGCAGATAATTCTATGATATTTCAATCAATCAATCCTCATTTGTAAATGCAACTCTGTCACCACTAGCAGTATCTGGGCACGGTGTCTTCGTCAAGGAACCAGGTCTTGAGTTTTTTTCCGAAGTCTGCGAGCAAGGGGGCCGTACAGAGATGGAAGGGGAGGTGGTTCCACATCTTGGCTGTGATGTAGGAGAAGGAGCAGCCGCCGCTGTGGGTATCGCGGATACAAGGGGAGTGTGCAAGGGCGAGTGAAGAGGAGCATAGGTATCTAGTTGTTTGGTGGAAGTTCAGTCGATGGTTGAGGTAAGCAGATCCTAAGTAGTGGACAGCTTTATAGGCATGGGTGAGGATCTTGAACTGGCATATTTTCTAAATGGGGAGCCAGTGGAGGTCTGTAAGGTGGGGGCGATGTGGGTTCATTTGGAGAGGTCCATATTTGGTCGGCTTTGTGCTTAAATGTTTCTTCGCAATCACCGGATTAACCTCTGTTTCATAGCACATGAATTTCAGTTTAATCTGTACTGAGCTATTGCTGTGCGCAACACTCCTTTAGTGTTTTTACTCCGTATAGCGTATGGCATTAATTTGTATAATGGTGCAGTACCATTTATTGACGGCCATTTCAATCAGTTCTTGGCCACCGACATGTAGACTTTCAATGTCGCTTTCTTTATCCATATGTTCTACAAAGGATCGGGTTGCGCTGATACCCCACCGTTGCCAGTGTCAATTCTGTGCTTCGACTGTGGCACACGTGGAATCGAAAACAAAAACAAGGAGACCCTACTCACTAAGGAACCAGGGTGAGCAAGTAATATCTGAAACAGCGGTTCCTGTGGAATGGTACAGTCATGTATTTATACTATTGTGCGCAATCGCAATGAAAGGGTTGCAGGGATGTCAGAAAGAAGTAACCACATACACCAATGGTAACGTTTTAACACATATATATATATTTTTTTTTATTACTAAAATGATACAATCGGGTAAGTACAAATAGTGCGAAGTGTCCCAAGTGAAACAAAAACCTGAAGTATTCGTGACACAATGTGACAGTATTTACATGGTTTCAAAATTTCTTTACACAAAAAGCGACCATTTTTAAGTGTTTGGATAATGTACAGCAGCTGTATATGATAATAAGTGCTGAATTCAGTGGTTCGCTTTTCTCTTTTTGTCGACAACGTTTTGACCCTTTGTGCAATGTAGGGTCTCATCAGGACCTATGGGTGTAGGAACATCTGGATTGTTGATTGCGTAGCCAAGTGAAGTCTGAGTGCCAACCGTGTGTGATAGTTAATGAAGGAGGACACTCACAAAGGAACCCAGTCGGGTTCCCAAGTAAGGGTGTGGGCTGGCAATCGAAGAATAGCACAGCACTGATGCAGGTATTACACCTATGCGTGTGTGGCCCGGTGTGGAGTTTGGAACTCTAAATGTGGTAAGTAATCCACATACATGATATTCACATAAACTGACCAACAGCAAGCGGACGAACGCGGTCTAGCTGTCAGCACGTAGCACGGTCACGTGCCAATTGGAACTCCTACTCTACTTAGGATTCTTGAAATCAAACAAGACAGAAGCGGACAGACGGGCGCCGGTCCGTTTACATGAATACCATGTATGTGGATTCATTTCATTGTACGGGCTTTGTATCCCATCCTCATCACCAGCTGAAGCGTCCTACCAGCCCAAGTACTCGCCAATAACTGTGCCACATACTGAGAGTCATTTTACATGTCTTTATTTCACTCTGTGTAAGTCAGAATTCAACATTCTAAGCCTGCCTTCAACTCATCTCTCCAACGCTTTTGTCACAGGCCCATGGTTTACAGTGGGAACTAAAACAGTTCCAGCGTTCTTTATTTAAAATACACTACATAGATCATTTTGCTTGTTTTTCTGGGAAGCTGCTGTACATTTGAGTAAGCGAATAATACAGTTTAGATTAAGTAAAAAAGGATTGTTTTTCTTACGATGAACAAAGGTTGAGAGAGAAGGGTCTGTATTGGATCAGACACATGCATTGGTAAAGATATTTTATATATCCAAAACAAGTATTACGGATACTTCTCAGGCAGTGTGGGGAAAGAAGGAAAAGAAGATAATTTGGAGGAGAGTACTGATCTTTATCAAGGGAGTTTAATAAAGGAAGGTAACTAGAGGAGGCATATTTTTGAAGAGGGTGAAACATAATGATGCCATGGAGAATGATGAGTATGTTTTCACCTCCAAGATGAATCAGGAGTTCCAGATATTTTGCGTAAAGACTTACAGGGTCCTTCAAGTAAGAGTGGTTTGAAAGATCTTCAAGATAAGGAGATATTTAGCTCTTCAAATCTGAGGCACCCATGAAGTAACTCCTGGTTGCCAATGAATGGCATGTTTTATGAAATAATGTGTAAGAAAACCTTTAAAATGCGAGGTCCAAAGGCTGCTCAATGCCTGTCATAGAAGAGACGATGTATGCAAACCCAAAATTGGACCTAGAATTGATTTATTTTGTAATTTAATTGGGTGAATACCTGAGAAAGTGTCTCAAGTATTCCTTAACAAAGTGCCAGGACAGGCTATTAGGCGTTTTGCCACTTCTGGCCTGCATTTTATTTAAGGCGTAGGAGGTGCATTTGGAAGGAGTTGATGTACGTGATTGGTGTACTAGTTGGAGCGAAAGGACTATCTGTTTTTAGGAACTGTGAATGCAGGATTAACTGCAGAGAGAAGAAAGGCAATATTAATGAAAATTAATCCAAGTTGGGTAGTGTGGCTTCCAAAGAAGCAAGTGAAGAGACCAAAGGTTCACTATTTGGAGATGATTTAGTAAATAGCTTGGACATATATGTCTTAACTGTTACTGCCTTGGAATAGGTTCATAATAAAATCAAGTGTGTTTTTGGTGATTGCAGGTTTGGAAGGGCTCGTAGAAGGGGACTGTCAAATATCCAGTCATGAGGATTTGGAAAAGGATTCAAAGCAACAACCAGGTAGAGGAATAAACAGAAATGATAGAGAAGGAAGCCAAGTTAACAGTGGAATCCAGGGTAAATATGGGGATGTTCACTGTTTCTTCCCAAAGTAAGATGGGGAGTAAATTAAAGCACTTTTTTGAGATAGCAGGTCCTCACGAGAACTTTGGGTTTTGGAGATGGTGAAGGGCTTTAGAATAGAATTTGTAGATGTTCCAGTACAAGAACTGGAAACAAGGGACTTAGTATTGATTGGTGTGCATGACTCTAGTGGATTTGGAAGTCAAGCAGATGTTGGAGAAGGCTTAAGTTGTTCGGGCAGAAAACAATCTCAGAGGTGTTATAATTTCCTTTTTCTTGGTGAAGAAGATGGAAAAGGGTTTTCATCCAGTGAGTCACTGGCAATGTCCTTCATTGTTCCATATGATGTTTGATCTTCAAGTTTCAAGGTCTTCCTCTGAAATGCAATTGCTAATTTGCACTAATTTCCAGTTACATTTTGGAGAACTTGTGCATCGCATTTTTAACATGTATAATACTGCTGTAGTAGTGCACTTTTTAAAGAAAATAGGCTCTGGCTTGGGTAATGCATTCTAGACAGTCTTCTGAGTTATTCCATCATTCATACACTCAGTGCTGGGAAGCATTATTGGAGGTCTTCGGCTGGTCCTGTTCACGATTGTCTGGACTTTATTTTACATTTGCTGCTCTGCAATGGTTGTTCCATCAAGAGGCCAAATGGAACTGCCACTTCCACATGTGCTCCTGTGTCGTAAACGCATGATGCTGTGGTTTGGCGCACTCTTGCTTCAGGAACTAAATGAAGACTGGTTCTTGTCCTTTCGACCACCTGTGTAACTGCACTGTGTGTAGCCTGTATTCCACTGTCTTCTGTGCATTTTTGAGTGTGCCTAGGAACCTTCTGGTGAGCCCGTTAACAATCTACTTGTATGTTGTCCTTTGTGTTTGCCGTTTCTTCTGAATGCATTTATGAGCCCTCCTGGGATGCTTCAGCTCCTAATAATCTGGAACTTGGCTCGGCTTTGGCGGATCTCGCACTTGCTTCTCCTCCTTCGGCACCCGCTTAGGGAGATGGAAGGGAACATGTTTGCTCCATGGGTCGGATCCAATGGGTGCCTGTGGGACCATCGTCTGCGGTTGATGAAACAGCAGTATTTTGTCTACCAACTGTCTAAACACATAAAGAATCTGGCTGTTTTGAGTCATGGAACTGTTTTAAATTCTATTTTCTTTTTAAACTAAATTGCTTTTTAAGTTTGGTCTAATAAAATGTTATACTTTTTTGATTATTAATTGGCTTTCACTATGCTCTTTGTAATTAAAGATGTGTGATGCTTTTTTTTTTAGAATTTAGTGTTTTTTTCTACTCATTGACCCTCATTTTTCAGCATTTGTCTAGGGATAGCATTTGTCGACTCATGTCCAAAGAGTATGTGTCACGTGGTCAGGATAGGCCTGGTAAGAAACACCACCATTTACATGCTCATGTTTCTTAAGTTGCCTTCTCTTTACATACAACGACATTTGACATACATTTGTGTGCGTGACAATGTAGAATAACAGTCTCTGAATCGGCATTGCGTACATTTCTGCTTCATAATCACACTATAACTACACCTTGAAGATTGAGTACAAGGGATGAAGTTCACTACACAAATGTCATTATTGTTATTGACCGCTAGGCGACAACGCTATCCAACTAGAATAAAGAATTGCAGCCTGACAAGTGTTGCGACATGGCCACATGGGTGCTGCTTATTATATAAACAGAACCACTTCCTTGTTTAAGGAAAGGAGCCCTCAGCTGACATTCTGACGTCACTGCATGCAGGACTTCCCGCTCAGCTGATTCCTGTTTACCAACATGAGGGATGTCCATCTCTACACCAAGACAGACAGCCTGATGACACTTACCTGCAGGTAATGGGAAGTTAGTCCACCCGGCAGGGATTTGGCAGATACTCACCTTAGGCAAGACTAGGTTAGGGAGCGCTAGGTCGGAGTACACTATACACAGCACTTATATGCTGCATATATTCACTATCTTAGCACAATGGAGGAATTGTTCATCCTTTTCACTGTTCTTATATATTGCTATTTACGCTGATCTGTTTCGTTCTACTAATTATTGCAGCACACGTATTTTATACAAGAATCACGATGCTTCAATAAATATTGAGCCGCCCTCCTCTGCATTTCTTGTACATTACTTTGGGTATGCATGAGCGTTCAAACAAAAAGGCTTTATATCTGTTACGACAATTTCCTACTAGTCATGTTCTAAGGTTGCACACACATTTTATATTCTGTAAGGTTATGTGTGTTGCTGGTGCACTGTGTTTTAGCAGGACTAAAGGCCTACGGGTGTGATTGGAATCAGTCTGGCACAATCCTGGAGTTTATGTTGTCTGACAAACCTACAGTTTTACCAGTGAGGTACAAGCCGTACGACACCTCCAACCTTATCAATTGACACTAGTTTGTTCACAATGGCACGTCCAGGTCACTTTAGATTTCTGTCAACTGTGTAGTCTCTCACGGCTACAAATTCTCTCCTGTTCAACCTATACAGAGAGCTACTCACAGCTCTGCTCACAAATAACACTTATTACAAAAGAACAGTGGGTCCCTTACTGTAGGATACCACAAAACATAACACATAGAAATTTAATAAAGTCTATGTCAAAAGTCTCAGTTGATTAAAAGTATTTATTTAAACATATAACGCATAAAATGAAGTGGGGAGCAACAACAAACAGGAAAGAAGTTCAAGGCTCGGACATTTAGTTGTTTGTGTAGAAATAATAAGCACATTATTTCACATATAATCTGAAGTACCTATGCTCTCATCATTTACATAACAATTTAGGTAGTCATGGTACTTTTGTCAACGACGTTGTGATCCCTCCATAAAATATGGGGACCATCGTCAGGACATAATGGATTATGCCTGAGATGAAAATGCCCATAGAGGAGATTAAAAAAGAGAAGAAGGAAGGAGAAGGGTCAAGCAACCAAGAAAGAAAGGGAAAACAAAGATGGTTGTGAATGATTATGTCAAGCCCTGAGGACACTCAGTCAATCCATGCACATATGTGACCTGGTATCAACAAAATGTGCAACACGCTGAGGAACAAATGCGCACTAGCAGTGAAGAAACATGCTAGTGAGGGTGATGTGATTCCTAATAACGGGACGAGTTTAGACATTAATTGCAGAATAAAGAGAGTGACTAACCTATGGAAGAACACCCAACTGGGTAGTTTGATTCCAAGAAAGGGCGGGGGGGTGGATATCTAAAACTGAAAATTGAAAATATTATAGTTCTCTTTTTAATCAGGAAGATCAGTCTATAAAAAGGGTAGGGGCTCGCACTGGAAAAAAGAGGTGAGTATCAAGTTGACTCGAAGTGAATGATAATCAGGCTGCAATTAGATAAATTACTGGTAATGCCAATCTAAAATAAAGCAAAAGGCAATGTCCAGGGCATCAAGATTCCAAGTGAAGCCATGTGTGCGAGCAAAATACGTTGAGACAAGGCTGGGTTTACCATAATGTAGAATGGCAACAATCACCAGAGGAAAGAGACAGATGCGAAGCATGCAAGGTCTCAATTGAGGAATGTGGAGCATAAACTGGCAGAGTAGGTTGAGTGGCAACATGCCAAGCTGAAAATGAAAGAAATTGAGGCAATCTGAAGGTTGTCTTACTCTTGGTAAGCTTGCGAAGGTGAGTCTGGCCAGCCAGCATGGAGGCTGGACTTACCGTGTAGCGCGTTGATAGACAGCCATGGATGCCGAGAATGGTGTACGGACACCTTGCATGCAGCGTCTCAAGTAAGAGTTACAGTGCTTATGCGTTTGACCTGCAAGATCAAAAAGAGAATAGGGGCTGATCGGAATAAGGCGCCAAAAATGAAGAAACATGGAACACTACTCACAAATAACAGCATCGTGATTCTACAATGTGCAGATGCTACAAAATCTCTCCCTGAAATTCTCTGCTTCAGACATCACCCACTGATTGACTCGGAAGCAGAAACTTGCGTTTGCCTGACATGTGAACTTACTGACGTGTTTGTAACGGATTGAAATTGCTGAGAATTGAATTGATATTTCTAAAAAAGAGTTGTAAAAAAGCTTTTTTGCCCTGATGAAGTCTCCACAAGGGATGAAATGCATTGGCTCGGTCTGTCAAAAAATGATTTATAACTGGATTATGATAAATAATATTTTGAAAAGAAATTCCAATGCTTTGGAGAATAATTCCCAACAGAAGTGAAGACTGTACTTATAAAATTTGGATCTAAAGTGATTACAACTATATACAAAAATCATGAATATATGAACAGAGCCTGAAGCTCAACCCAACCAGTTCCTGTTATTTGCCAAGGACAATGACAATAAACAAGTGTGGAAAGGAGCTCTTTTTGTATGTTCATCACCCCCCACCCATGTTTTTGGACTGTTGCTGCTGCTTTTTTCAACTCTGCAGCAGTAGCGGCTGCTCCTGAACAGAGGTGGCAAGGAGGGGAAATTAATGTTTTTTAAAAAGCACTTACCTGTACCGCCGGCCGCTGCCTCTTCTTCTTCCGTCCTCCTTCTGAGGAAGCACAATGCCTCACAGAATCCCCTGACCAACCACAACACTGCCTTAGCAGCATTGTGATTGGTCTGAGCACCGTGGTTCGGCACTCAGACATAGGCTGGCAGGCGTGCATGTTCTTTACGGAGGCTGTATTACAGCCTGGGTGGAGAACATGCAGAGTGGATTTGGGAAAAAGGGGGTGGTGATGGACAGAGTTTCTGAATGATGCAGAATACTCTTACCAAGTCAAGAGATCATGGTTTTAATCCATCACCGTTTTTTAGCTCACTGCACCATCCCAGCTCAGAACCTGGCTACATGCAAATTAGTCTGTACCTGTCCCAGTGCATGATGGGAACAGGGCAAACCAAACTACCAAGCCAATTCTTATACTGGGAAGGAAACAAGCTTCCGGGGACCGGTTTCTGGCATCACAGCCTTCGTCGGCCCGGCTTGCCTGAATCCTGATGGTGCAATGAGCAAGGGACTCTCGTCTGAGCATACCCTCCCACACTGAGTGTGGATAAAATCGATTTGGGAAAAAGGGGGTGGTGATGGACAGAGTTTCTGAATGATGCAGAATACTCTTACCAAGTCAAGAGATCATGGTTTTAATCCATCACCGTTTTTTAGCTCACTGCACCATCCCAGCTCAGAACCTGGCTACATGCAAATTAGTCTGTACCTGTCCCAGTGCATGATGGGAACAGGGCAAACCAAACTACCAAGCCAAATCTTATACTGGGAAGGAAACAAGCTTCCGGGGACTGGTTTCTGGCATCACAGCCTTCGTCGGCCCGGCTTGCCTGAATCCTGATGGTGCAATGAGCAAGGGACTCACGTCTGAGCATACCCTCCCACACTGAGTGTGGATAAAATCGATTTGGGAAAAAGGGGGTGGTGATGGACAGAGTTTCTGAATGATGCAGAATACTTTTACCAAGTCAAGAGATCATGGTTTTAATCCATCACCGTTTTTTAGCTCACTGCACCATCCCAGCTCAGAACCTGGCTACATGCAAATTAGTCTGTACCTGTCCCAGTGCATGATGGGAACAGGGCAAACCAAACTACCAAGCCAATTCTTATACTGGGAAGGAAACAAGCTTCCGGGGACCGGTTTCTGGCATCCCAGCCTTCGTCGGCCCGGCTTGCCTGAATCCTGATGGTGCAATGAGCAAGGGACTCACGTCTGAGCATACCCTCCCACACTGAGTGTGGATAAAATCGATTTGGGAAAAAGGGGGTGGTGATGGACAGAGTTTCTGAATGATGCAGAATACTCTTACCAAGTCAAGAGATCATGGTTTTAATCCATCACCGTTTTTTAGCTCACTGCACCATCCCAGCTCAGAACCTGGCTACATGCAAATTAGTCTGTACCTGTCCCAGTGCATGATGGGAACAGGGCAAACCAAACTACCAAGCCAATTCTTATACTGGGAAGGAAACAAGCTTCCGGGGACCGGTTTCTGGCATCACAGCCTTCGTCGGCCTGGCTTGCCTGAATCCTGATGGTGCAATGAGCAAGGGACTCACGTCTGAGCATACCCTCCCACACTGAGTGTGGATAAAATCGATTTGGGAAAAAGGGGGTGGTGATGGACAGAGTTTCTGAATGATGCAGAATACTCTTACCAAGTCAAGAGATCATGGTTTTAATCCATCACCATTTTTTAGCTCACTGCACCATCCCAGCTCAGAACCTGGCTACATGCAAATGAGTCTGTACCTGTCCCAGTGCATGATGGGAACAGGGCAAACCAAACTACCAAGCCAATTCTTATACTGGGAAGGAAACAAGCTTCCGGGGACCGGTTTCTGGCATCACAGCCTTCGTCGGCCTGGCTTGCCTGAATCCTGATGGTGCAATGAGCAAGGGACTCACGTCTGAGCATACTCTCCCAACATGCAGAGTGCGCATGAAGCTTTGGCCGGCCCAATACGACCAGCCAAACCATCATGCACACTTTAGGTGCCACCACAACGCCTCTCCCTGTGTTTGGGGAGCCATGCCCCGCGCCCATGGCTTCAACTGCTAGCAGAATACAGAAAACAAATTGATAATGAACGTTATTATCATTTTATTTTTTGTATTCAGCTTGCAGTTCAAGCAGTGGGGCGACACTCCTCTGCCTTACGGGAGGAACTGCCACTGCCCTGCAGTGCACTGGTCTCTGCTGTTTTGGCCCCAGTGAATGTGCTCTGATCCTAAAAACAATTGGCTAGTACAAGATTGACTCATTTTAACTTATAAGTCCCTGGTATATGATACAAGAGGTACCCAGGGCTAGCAAGTTAAATGTAACTAGTGTGCTGCAGCACTTAAATATGCCAATACTACAGTGACAAGGTGGAAAAGTGGCTCGAGGCATTCCACTGCAGCCTGGTCAGGCAGCTCTAAACTTGCAGACTCAATGTGGCAACATAAACCCTTTTGGCAGTTGAAATCCTCCTTCTTTTGTAATATGAATAAGCCCCCCCAAGGGAAGGCCTTGGTAATCCACCAGGCAGCATGCTTAATATTAAAAAGAAGGGCATGTTCCTTTTGTGCTAAGAATGCCCTTACAGTGATAACACAAAAATATAATTTTCACTATAGCAAGGCTAGAGATCCCATTAACTAACATGGCGTTTCCTAGCCACAACGTAAGTATTAACTTCCATTTGGAGCCACTTTATTACTTCAAGGTATCAAATTAATTTTTACATTAAACCTTCTTGCTGTGTTTGAATTTAAGGTAACTTTTAATATAAAGGAGACGTTAGAAAGTCTTTCCTGTCGATCTCAAGTACTTGATACACAAGACAATATGCTTCCCCCCCCCAGGAAGTATGAAGCGCTCCTAGAAACAGAGAACAAAGGCATTTGCTGAAGAGAAAAGGTGTGACCCCACTCGAGCAGGATGAGTACCAGGAGATGGCCACAGATGGCCCAGCTTCAAAGAGGCTACTGCCTTAGTGAAGCAAATGGCGATCACACCTTCGCGTGCCCACTCCTTTGTGTATGCAGACAGTGTGTCCCCAGGAAAAAGTTTAAAAATACAATTAAGAATGTGAGCACATGTGCCAATTGAATGTCCATGTGTCTATGATATGTCCCCCTGGTCCTCTGTGTGTATACAGTGTGAA
Organism: Triturus cristatus; assembly: GCF_964204655.1. NCBI lineage: Eukaryota > Metazoa > Chordata > Amphibia > Caudata > Salamandridae > Triturus > Triturus cristatus. Next base: position 249,099,886 of record NC_140585.1, read on the forward strand.
TCATTACTGTTGGACTTGGCCCTTTTTGGCTAAAGTTCCCTAAACTTTTTGCATTCCCCTTAGACGTTTTGTTTGACATGGTGTTGCCAACTTAGATGCTTTGGGCACTTTGCCACTGATGATCAGTGTCAAAGTGCAAGTGCTCCCTGTATAAAATGTAATGGTAATTGGTTGTACATAATTGGTATGTTTGCCTTACTAGTAAAGTCCCTAGTAAAGTGCACTATGTGTGCCAGGGCTGGTAATGCAAATGCTACTAGTGGGCCTGCAGCACTAATTGTAACACTCACACAAGTAGCCCTAAAGAGAAAACTCAGGCCTGCCACTGCAGTGCCTGAGCGCAGTTTGCTAACTGCCATATTGTCCTGACAAGTTCACCCACTTGCCAGGCCTTACCCTTCCCTTTCCATGCACATCAGACACCCCTATGGTAGGTCCAGGGTACCCCTCTGGGCAGGGTGCAGTGTATGTAAAAGGTAGGGTATGTACTGAGGTGTATACCATGTCCTGACAGTCAAATACTATCCATTTCGTTTTTCACTGTTGCAAGGCCATCTTGCCCATAGGACAGAATAGGGAAGGCTGTGTAATATGTTTCCAGACTATCTTCCAAAAGGCTTAAGATGAAGAGGGGAAGTTTAGTGTGCCTGAACTCACAATGTATTAACACATCTTTTTGTGAAGGTAGTTTTTGCATTGTGTGTTTAGAAACCACACTTTTAGAAATGGCTGGGTTTTATGTGTTTTAACAATTCTGTGTGTCTCTGCCTGGTTGTGGATTGACTGTCCGGATTTGAAAGCGATAGGATCTGGGGAATGTCTTGACCCAGGGGAGGAGGTGAGACTGCAACAGGCTTACATGCATCTGGAGTGTAGGGGGAAGGTGTAGCCCCGGAGGTGAAGAGGCCTGGGCTGCTGCCATAAAACAATGGCTCCATCTCCTGATGAGTGATTGAGGATCCAGATCCCCACTATCAAAGGAAGAAGGTGTCACTGGCAGGGTGACACCCAGAACTGCTTTGGACAGGGGCCAGTGCCCCCCTGGACACAAAGACTTCAAAGACATTCAGGGGTATAACTATGAGAGCTGAAACTCCTGAACATTGGACTGATCAAGACTGTAAAGGATTGAAATTACTTCGTGATCAAGAGGAGCCTCTGCCAAGGAAGAAACAGCTGAAGAGACTGAAGGAAAGGACTGACCCTTGCTGTGTGTTCTGGGGCTGGCCTGCAATTTGTTGATTTAACCAAGGAGAGGCTAAGGGACTTTGCTGTGTGCTGTATCCCCCTGCTTGAAAGGACCTTGCTGTGTGCTGTGTCCTGAAGAAACTTGTCCCCAAGGGCCCGAGGGGAGCTGGCTCCCTGTTGTGGAAACTCAGGAACATCAAAGTTTCCAAGTGAGTCTCAGAGACAATGTGTGTGTGTGCTTTTTGCAGCCTGAGACCGTCATGAGGATTGTCCTGTGATTGTGCGCACCCGGAGTCCAGGTGAGTCTCAGGGACACTGTGGGCGTGTGCCTTGTGCAGTCTGAGACCTTTGTGAGGATTCCCTGTGATCGTGCGCACCCGGAGCTTAAGTGAGTCTCAGCAACCCTGTGTGCGTGTGCCCTGTTGCAGCCTGAGACCTTCCTGGGAAATTGCCCCATGACTGTGTGTCCCAGAGCAGTCTTGTTCTCTGCTTCAAACGACAGCGTGACCAGAAGCATTGCGATCGTCATTGCCATCGGCCCGGACCGGCATCCCCAGAGGAACTGTGAGAATTCACCACTACCAGCTCGAGTCTGCCTTTGCTAAGGAGAGACCTCAAACCATCACCGTCGGGGGTCCGAGTTCCACTGCCCAAGATTAACAAAGTCGCATCAGAGGCCCAAGCCGCGATTTGAGGAGAGGAGAGTGAGATCGTACCCCCCAGGTAATGCTCAGCGAGCATGCGTGTGTCGCCATCTGGGGCGGGGTGCGGGCTACGAGAGAAACGCTCTCGGCCTTTTTCCATCTTTGCAGCACGAGCCTCCGCTCAAGCTCGTATCGCGGCCCGTACTTGCCGTGGAGTGGCAGTACTGGGGCCGGAGTGTGGAGCTGCACTTTGTTTTCCATCATACCCGTGTTGGGGGCATATTTTGGCAGTAGCTGACTGCGAGTCAGTAAGAGTGGCATAGAGACCGCCCAGAGCACCGTGATCGGTGCCGGAGTACATTATTTTGCATTATGAATGTGCCAAGGGGGTGAGCAGGGACTATCTGAGAAGGTGACCTTCCTTTCCCTGACTTAGAAGCTAGGGTCCCTATTTGGGCTAGGGTACCTACCTCAGCCAACTAGAGATCTCCAGTTCTAACAATTACCTATCAGTAATGCTCCTAGGGACACATTGGGTTGGCACCCCCCTTATTAGCCTATTCCCATCTATTTTCAATGACAAGAATGTGACCTTTGATCCCAACAAGCCCCTGCATTTACTCCCATGACGCCTGGATAGTCTCTGTTGCCACGTATGTTTCCCACCTAAAACACTAGGGGACAGATTTATGAGCCCCCTGCACCACCAGTACGTCACTTTTTGTGACGTACTGGAGGCGCATTTCACTTCTCCATATTTACAAGGAAAGGAAAAGTCACCCTGCGTGACTTTTCCTCTCCATGTAAATATGGCCCCTTCACACGATTCACTTTGCGTTGAAGGTGTGTTCCATGGATGTTGCTGTGAGTGTTCCCACGCAACACCCATGGAACCAGACACATTTCCAGATTTACGAGGAATCGTAAATCTGGAAATGCGTGTCAATGCTACGCCTCCCCAGGGGAGGCGTAGCGAAGCGCAAATAGGAGAAATATTTTCATTTTTCCTCGTTTTTTCCTCTTTCAAAGTGTGCTGCATTCTACAGCACTCATTGAAAGAGGAAAATGCCTTTTGTGATTGTTTTTCCTGCACAAAAAAATCTCCCCATGATGCCGGCGCATGGCTGCAGTTTGTGCGCCAGCGCAGGGGTGAGAGCACAGGATTGCGACATATTACTGTAAATATGTCGCATTCCTGTGCTTCGTAAGTGCCGCAGCGTGGCACAGCCAAACGGTTTGCGCTTCCGCGCTACGGCACTTCCTTGTAGATCTGCCCTTGTAGATCTGTCAAGAGTGCCTGCCACATACTGTGAGGTGTCTGGGCACTCTATGAAGCCACGGGGGAGGCATGCCGGATACAAACACACGCACAGGTGTTCCGGTAACGTCCTCGACTAGCAATGTCGGACCCTGCTTTACACCATGCAAGGTCTGGACAGGAGCACGTGAGATGCGCAACACATGAGCGCTCCCACACTCACAAATCAAAGATGTCAGGTTGGCGACCGCCCTCTCCTTCCTGCAGGCCCCACTCCGACCAGCAGCACAGTGGGATGTAGCCTGACTCTACTGCACACTGTACGGTGTCTAGTGCCCTCAGTTCAGCGCCAAGAAGGGTGAACACAGGTGCACATTAAAGGTGTCATGTCTATCGCCCACCACAGCACCCGTTCAGGTCTCTGACCACGGTGCACAACACACACAGCGTCTGCTAATGCACCAGATAATAAACACACGGGCTGTCAGTGTCCTGCCAAGCACCCTTGTGATGTCACTGCACCCTATGCACACAGGTCTGCGGCCATGCTGCACAGTGTCTGCAGCCAGCATCGGTGACAATGAAGGCCCTCGGCCGGATCACCACCGAGTATGCAGTACAGTCACCAGCCATCAAAGAAGCACAGTGGCATCTGCACACAGATGCGCAGGCACACAAACTAAAACAGACACACGCCTCAAGGATGTCATGTGAGACCCTCTTCAACACCAATGCGAACTAACACTCCCTGTTGCAGTGCAGCCATGTTATGGAGCACAGATGCACACACAGGCAGCGCGCACCGAAGATGCAGTGTCAGCCCCCCTCCCCAGCCTCCAGTGCAGCAGGTGGGGGTCTGTTGATGCTGCCTGCGGGGTCTCACGCCGATCAGAGGTGCATCATTAAAGCAGGAGGGGGAGGGGTGGGGGGGGTGCAGGGGCTCGCACAGCCTGCAGGAGGCGTCACTCAAAAGGAGCGACAAGGGGCTTCCTCCAGGCGGGAAGAGCAGCATGAGCCTGTGCCCTGCTCTCTGTCCACCCATTCTCTCCTGCCCATAGATGCGTCACAGCATCACAAGCCCGCACAAGCCTTTATAATTAGAAAATAAGTCAAATTTTCTACACAAGGAAGTCTATTAAATTAAATAAAGTTTACCCTATTTATAACATGTCTCTACTACCTCTCTACTACCCTCTTCTACATCTCTACTACCCTTCTTCTATCCCTCTACTACCCCTCTACTACCCCTCTACTGCTCCTCTTCTACCCATCTTCTACCCCTCTACTCCTTAACTACCCCTCTACCACTCTACTACCCCTCCTCTACCCCTCTACTAACCCTCTACCCCTCTTCTACCCTTCTACCCTATACCCATCTACTACCCCTCTGCCCCTTTACTACCCCTCTACTACCCCTCTAGCCTTGTACTAACCCTCTATCCCTCTACCCCTCTATTACCCCTCTTCTACCCCTCTACTGTCCCTCTACCCTTCTAACCCTCTTCTACCCCTCTACTACACCTCTACCCTTCTACCCCTCTTCTACCCCTCTTCTACCCCTCTACTACCCCTCAACCACTCGCCTACCCCTCTACTACATCTCTACTACCCTTCTTCTGTCCCTCTACTACCCCTCTACTACCACTCTTCAACCCCTCTACTAACCCTCTTCTACCCCTCTACAACCCCTCAACTACCTCTCTACAATCCCTCAACTACCCCACTTCTACCCATCTTCTACCCTTCTACTCCTTTACTACCCCTCTACCACTAGAACACTCTACTACCCCTCCTCTACCCCTCTACTATCCTTCTACCCCTCTTCTACCCTTCTATCCCTATACCCATCTACTACCCCTCTACACCTTTACTATCCCCCTCTACCCCTCTACTACCCCTTAACCCCTGTACTAACCCTCTATCCCTCTACCCCTCTACTACCCCTCTTCTACCCCTCTACTACCCCTCTACCCATCTACCCCTCTACCACAACCATATAATTACATAACACATAATAACAAAAGAATAAATGCAACATACAGCCCACATAATACCACTCACTGCAACAAAATTACTTCTAAATAAACACTTAAGGTCCCAAAAGCGAGACCTATTGGCTATGCCAATGCTGGTTGTATATGGATATGTGATGCACTGTGCGAATACACTTGTATATTGAGATGACTGTATGATATTTTGAACACTAGCTGTAACAGGTACCTTAAGTCTTTCCAGGTGAATTACTCTGGCTTATGGATGATGATATCTCTAAGGTTAGAGATTTCACTGTTTTAAAGTGTGTAGTGCAATCCACAAGTTTCATTGTTTAAACTACTGATATTCTAAGGCACCTCATATTTTGGTTTCTGTGTTCCTTGTTCTTTTTTAGGATTGTTGAACTGGATAATATCCAGTTTTCAATCAACTCACCCTGTGTCGAAGAGTTGGATGGAATGCCTGTGGATGCATAACTCCATCTCAGAATAGGTTAGAAGTACAAGGGTCTTAGGGGTCCTGATGAAATCTGCACATCTTGCGAAGCAGATGAAACATGTCTGCCTAGAACAGACTCTCTGGCTCAGCCAATCCCTCTTTGTGTCATGATATATTTTTGAACATATCACAGAGCCTCTCATATTAAAGAATTAGGTTTGGGTTCTCTGGAGACATTTTTAGTGTTTTCTGTCCTAAGATCCCATTAAGAACATAGAGAATATCAAAGTACTCCCTTCCACTCTGAGGATGAGCCCACTCGGTGGTGAGTACCTCACCAGGCGAGGACCCGATGATGAAGCATGCCACATGATTAGCATGTATGTGAGGGTTCTATAAGGACATGTGTAGCGGGCCTGGTGGGCACTAAGGAGCCGGCCATAGTGACTGATTGTTTACGGAGACTAAATGCACTTTTGGCTTATGCATGCATAATGCTAGCCTTTGTGTCTTTAATAAAATCAACATTCTCTCTGCATAGTAACTGAAGGATTGCCATTCTCCAAGTATGTTATTTCTTTTAACCGCTGGAAAGTATCAAGAGAAGTAATTATGTTAAACCAAAAGACATTACATCAACTCCACCGCATTGACTACCAACATGCATCAAGGTAAGAAGATGTGGAATAGAAGAACAGTAAATGAATACTTCTCTATTTATGCTTACCGTAACAGTAAGCTGGTAGTCGTTATTCTGGAGTTGGTACAGATTGATTGCACATTATAGAATGTGACCCTAATGCTGATGGAGGCGTTCTTTGGTCATTCTCTCCTCCGGTGTAACACACAGCTTACTGTCCTCCACCGCATGTCCATGCTGTACACATGTGCTGAAGGAATGCAGCTGTGAGGAGACACACACAATGGTCAGCACCTGCTATATGGAGAGACTCATCATCCTGAGGACCCTGGTCATATTTAAAAAGGGTTACATTTGTTGTAAAGTCCAGTTTCTGGTCAGGGCTGTAGTGTAGCGCAGTTCTCAATCAGTTGTTCAGTGGGGACAGTAAGAAGCACATCTCTCTGTCAATTCAAGGTAATTAAATAAATGTCCACTGTATCCTTGTTTACATGGAAAACATGAAGAGATTGTTGTACCATGTATTACATTTACATATTTTCATGCATGGGATGTACACAATCGTTTATTCACCAATTTGCTAAAAAGTCATAAATATTTCCATTAATGATACTAGACTCCCCATCGTCCAAGGTTCAAGCGCTTCGTTCCTCACTCCTGCCCTTACCATGCTGTCCCTCCCCAAGTGGAAATGCCCTGCCTGGACACAGAATTCTAGCCTGGTAAATACTACGTCACTGGAGTTCCAAGAGGTGTGGCAGTCGAGGATTCGAGAGGTAAGCAGCTTGGGCGGTGTTGATAGCTCTGTTCTTTCTTGTGACTTTTTGAAACACATTTGAGTGTTGCACCTGCTTTGGGTATACTAACATAGTTAGAAGCTTGGGCAGAGCTCCCAGGTGTATTGGCCAATGGGCACACTCTCAGATTAATGAGTCATCTGTTCATTCGGGCACAATTTGATATTTAAGTCTATTGCCAAAGGTCCATTGGTTTTCTCAGGGCAAAAGGCTCAGTTAGTCAAATAACCTCTACTTTTAAAAAGGGCAAAAAATATATAAAATTATAAGTTAGACACTTTTAAAATGTGAAGTAAAATAAGAAAGATCTAGGTACTCCATCTCCCAGCTCTACATGTGCTGGAATGAAAGGATTGCCATTCACACTACATGAAGATTCCTGGCTCTGTTCCAGGTATAGGGCTCAGGCTCATCCTATAAATCGGGTAGGCAGAGGGGTACACCGGCTATGCTCTTAGTATAGTCTTAGGACTATGAGCAAACCTCGAGAGCCTCTAGAACCCAGTTATCATGGTTGGACTCTTCAGTATCTTCACCATATTTATAATGCTGATAACTTTGCTTTGTTTCATCTGCCTAATTATTGAAGCTCATTCTCTCTATGCAAGATTATGATTATTTCAATAAATGTATTGAAAACGTATTTTGTACTTCTCTTGTGTTTTGCCTGGGCATGCATGAGTAATCCAACGAAAAGGTGAGATCTGTTTCCACGACTTCCCTGAGGAGTCAGAGTGTCATGCCAGGTTGCCACAATCACCTTTCACCCCCGCAGGGTTGGGGGTTTAAGTAGGGAACTGTGACCTAGCCAGGAATTGGGCCGGTGGTTTCTGATGGGTGTGGAAGGACTCAACCCCCCAGATTCTGAAGTTCCGTCATCCTAAAGCGCAGTCCTACTACCATTGTAGGAACCGTATAACAAACAAGTGAGACAAAGGGATGCTTGCTCTCAGTCATTGTCGATTGTACTTTTACTATAAAATACATGTACTTGTTATACAGGAAAACTGTAAATGACATGAATGAAGCACTCATTAGGTTGTTGCAAGAGGGTAAAACAATAATGAATAAAACGATCATAAATATTAATATCAATATTAATATGAACGTCATCTATGTAAAAACTCCAAAATGGCATGCTGAAACCATGAGTAAATAAAGCTTAAAAAATGAAGTCACTAAAAAAAAGAAACATCAGTAACAAATGTGGCGGGGGGGGGTCCCATCTAAGTGATGATGAACAATCAATTCTTTTGAGAGTTTGAATACATCTCCCTTCTTGAATTTATTAATAATTAATTATCAATTCATGGCAACAACACTAGTCCCCGATGTCCTCAACTTCCTTCTCGACCACCACATGACATCAACACTACTAACCTCCTCGACAGCATGAACAACATCGGACTCACCCAACTCGTCACAACCCCAAGCACACCGCAGGCCACAGGCTAGACCCTCAACTTTACCTCCAGTGATTGCATCAGGTACAGCCACACCATCGATCTCTCCTGGATTGACCACTACATCGTTCACTTAAGCATCACCAGCTCTCAGACCACTGCCCCTAGTCCGCCCAATGCCCCCAACTGCAGCTGGAGCAAAGTCTCAAAGGACACATGGATTAGTGCCCTCTGCATCACCCACCCCATCTCCTCCAACAATCTAGACCTGAACGTCAGAAACTTCAACAATTGGATCACAAACTGCGCCGACAGTCTCGCTTCCATCAGCAACAACACTAACAGAAGGTGCACCAAGCAGGCTAGCTAGTACACCGAAGACCTCAAAACCACTAAACGCCACTCTAAACAACAGGCAACGAGACGGTGCACCAGCAAGGACACAATAGACAAGATCGTCTTCAAGACAGCTCTCAACCTTTACCATAGACAAATGAGAGAATTGAAGAAAAAGGCATCACATCAAGATCAAATAACAGCAGAGAGCCTCAAACTCCCTCAGCTGCAACAAACAACATTACACCCTCACAGGAACTCTGTGACAACTTTGGAAACTTCTTCCACCACAAGATCGCCAACATCTACAGAAACTTCAAACCCCAGCCTAAGGTCTCTGACTTCTTCAAGCATCACAACAACCCTGCTACCACCACAGACACATGACTGTCAGGATTGTCAGGTTGTCAGCAGCACACGGTATTTCAAATAACGCCACTAACCGTAATTCCAGAGCTCCAGCAGGGACGATGAATTGTTCCCTGACTCCCTTGAACAGTGCCCCCAACAGAGGAATAGAAAACCCTCCTGCGTGAGACGCTATCTGGGGGATGCAGGGAAGGGGAAACTCAAGGAAGGGGTGCAATCCTATGCTTGTTTCTGAATGAGCCGGAATGGCGAAGGTCCTTGACACCGCAAGGATTCCTGTAAATAGTCTTTGTTCGTCTAGCGGGGACAGTGATGACTTCTCACTAAGACCAGGGCCAAGACAAACTGTACAGGAAAGAAAACAGAACAAGTGAAATTGCGGAGTGAAAGAACCAACACGAGGGTACCCTAGAACATAGTAAAATGGCAGCTGGATAGAAGCCACTTCATGCCAAACTCCACATAAAACGAACTTCTGTCCATAGTCTTGCTGCCAAGCATGCGAGTGAATCCCTATGTTTCTATCTGGCCCTTTCTAACTCCAGGAAATGAAATAATCACCAACCGGGAACAGAAGGCACTCAAAGCCACAGATCGCTGCAATCACGGGGAAGGAACTCGGAGAAGCAGGAAATGTTACGGAGCAATCTCCGTGTTACCTGACTCCGGTTTTCGAAGGCTCTCCCACTTCTCTCACGCTTCCTGTGAGGAGACGGGACTCGGATTCTTCTTTCTCGTACTGTTCGAGGTTCTCTAAGGAGACGGGACACGGCCCGACACTGGACTATATGCGGAAATGCTTCAAGCTGAATTCCGGCGGGGAGCACCATCCGCCATTACAATCCTGATATGCTTCTTGTTGTCAAGCACCTTACCCTCCCGGCGGCGGTGCTTATGTATTGCAGGCGTGGAGATGTGCCCCATGGCCTGCTGGGAATCGTAGTCTTTGGGGCATAAACTGTGAAAGTGGCGAAAACCGGGCATGGGTGTGTAGCGAGGCCTTGTCTTATGGGTGATCGCTACAGTACCCCTTCTCAAGGACCGACGACTCGGCGGTTGGCCTGGTTTGCCCGGATAAGCCTCATGAAAGCGTTTCAGCAATTCTGGGCAATGCAAATTGTCTTCCGGTTCCCAAGTTCTGTCCTCCACCCCATAGCCTTTCCAGTCCACCAGGTAGTGTATTCGCCCGCGTACCAAACGGGAATCTAGGATCTCCTCTACCTCGTATTCCTCTTGCCCATCGATATCGACGGGTAATGGCTTCCGGGGTAACCTCATACCGGGTAAGCAGGGTTGAAGAAGGGACACATGGAAAACCGGATGGATTTTCCATGAGTGAGGTAGAGACAATCGCATGGCTACCGGGTTGATACATTCCTCAATACCATACGGCCCTATGTATTTGGGTTTGAGTTTATTTATACCCCTTAAATGTAAGTTATTTGTTGAAAGCCAAACCTTGTCCCCCACTTGGTACTCGGGTTCCTTTGATCTTTTCTTATCGGCTTGGGTCTTTTGGGCCTCCTGAGCACTGGCTATGTTCTGTTTGGCTTCTATCAAAATCGCTCGGAGATGTGCATGGTGTTCGTGTATGCTGGGTACCGGGGACTGAGCTGGCCATTCAAAAGGGAGCATATTGGGGTGATGACCATAAACACAAAAAAAAGGAGAACAACCCAATGTGGAATGTGTTGCGTTATTGTAGAAAAACTCTGCCAACCATAACAATGTGGGCAAATGTAAGGTGTTTTGCATGGTAAAACAGCGGAGATATTGCTCTAATGTCTGGTTTAGGCGTTCTGTTTTGCCATCAGTTTGGGGATGGTAACTAGAGGACAGTCGTGCTTCCATATTCAAGATTCTGCAGAGGGATTTCCAAAAGCAAGAAGTAAACTGCGTTCCCCTATCAGTTATAAGCACATCTGGAAGTCCGTGTGCTCTGACCACATGTTGGAGAAATATCAAAGCCAGTTCAGATGACGTGGGTAACCCCTTGAGGGCGATGAAATGACCCATCTTGGTAAGATGATCGACTACCACCAGGATTACTGTTTTCCCTTCACTGGGGGGCATTTCAACAATGAAGTCCATGGAGAGGGTGTGCCAGGGAGACGGGGGAATCGACAAGGAACGGAGTAATCCCGTTGGTTTGTTGTGCGTAGCTTTTCCCTGTACACACACCACACAATTCTTGACATAGTCTTTGACATCCTGGCGTAGCCCCATCCACCAAAAGGAGCGTTCCACACAGGCAATGGTTTTGTAGATCCCTAGATGCCCTCCCAGTACCGAATCATGCGCCCATTCCAATACTTGGTGTTGTTGTGTCTTGTGAGGGATGTATAAAGCATGGTAGTGATAGACCAATTCATCCCTTTCCGATCTGTGTTCCGGTTCCTCCTGGATCCAAGCAGGGATGTCTACATCCGTCAAGGAGATTTTCACGTCCTCAAGGAAATCCGGGGAAGTTAGCAGTGCCAGGGATCGTTGAGGATTTTCGACTTCGGTGAGTATGAGCGGTTGTGGCATCGGGTTGTGAGCCATTGTGTCTCCTGATTCCCCGATACGGGAGAGCACATCCGCTTTCCCGTTCTGAGGTCCCGGTCGGTATTTGATCACAAAATCATAGTCCGAAAAGAACAGGGTCCACCTTAACTGACGAGGGGTCAAGGCCTTTGCCGTTTTCAAAAACAATAAATTCCTGTGATCAGTGTAAATCTCAATGGTGTGAAGGGCACCCAGTAGATAATGTCTCCATTCTTCACATGCTCTTTTGATCGCTAGCAATTCTTTGTCGGAGATGGTGTAATTGATCTCACTGGGAGAGAGTTTTTTAGAGTAGAATGCCACTGGGTGAAGTTGGCCGCTTTCGGGGTGTCGCTGGGAGAGTACACCTCCTAAGGCATGTTGGGAAGCGTCTGTTTCCAGAATAAAAGGGAGTTGTGGATCCGGATGGCGCAAGACGCGGGCCTGCGTGAATTTGTTCTTCAGTATTTGAAATGAGTGTGCTGCCTCTTTCCCCCAAACAAACGGAACATGCTTTCTTAGTAGGCTGGAGATGGGATGAATCACTGCAGAGAAATCCCTTATGAATCGCCGGTAGAAATTGGCGAAACCGAGAAAACTCTGCACTGCTTTTACGTTCTGAGGGGTTTGCCATTGGGTGATCGCTTCCACCTTTCTTGGATCCATGCGAAAACCCTGAGAGGAGATGATATAACCTAAAAATGCCACTTCCGTAACGTGAAAGAGACATTTCTCCAGTTTGGCATACAAGGAATGTTGCTGGAGTCTCTCCAACACCTTTTTCACTTGAGTGATGTGTTCCGTGAGGGTAGAGGAGTAGATTAAAATGTCATCGATGTAGACAACGCAAAACGTGTCTAAGTACCCTCGCAACACCTCGTCCATAAAAAACTGAAAAGCCGCGGGGGCGTTGCAGAGCCCAAAGGGCATCACCTGATACTCATAGAGCCCAAACTTGGTTCTGAAGGCAGTCTTCCACTCATCCCCCTTCTGAACCCTCACGAGGTGATAGGCTCCTCTGAGGTCGAGCTTCGTGAAATATCGTGCCCCCTTTAATTGATCCAGAAGCACCGGGATTAAGGGCAGGGGGTAGCGATTCTTAATAGTCACCCTGTTGAGTGCACGGTAGTCAATGCACGTTCGCAACTCCTCGCAATCCTTCTTCGGTATAAAAAAAAGTGGAGAGGATGCGGGAGACGAGGAATGCCTGATGAACCCAGAGGCCAAATTATCGTCCAGATAGGTCTTCAAATACTGCGTTTCGGGTTCCGTTAAGGCGTACACTCGGCTGCACGGAATGGCCGCTCCTGGTATCAGATCGATACGACAATCATAGGGTCGATGAGGTGGCAACCGTGTTGCGTGTTGTTTGTTAAACAGAGTATGGTACACCCGATACTCGTCTGGCAGAACCGTAGAACAACAGTATTTCTCTGGAGTGCAGGCGGTAGCAAGGTATGTCGCTGGTGTACTCTCGTAGTCTGTAGGATAAACGTCAACTGGTTTGCAATTTTCTTGGCAGTACATTGATGACATGGCGATCGTTTGAGCGGTCCAACTGATTACAGGATCATGCAAGGTCAGCCAAGGCATTCCTAAAATCAACCCGAACTGTGATGCGTCTATCAAATCAAAGTGGATGTCTTCATAATGGTCCGCACCTATGGCCATGCGGAGGGTCGGGGTACGGAATCGTACCATACCCGAAGAAAGCGGTGTTCCGTCCACAGATTTCACCAGTTCTGGGAAGTCCTTCTTTACACATGGGATTCCCATTCTGAGTGCATAGTCCTGGTCGATGTAATTACCGGTGGCGCCTGAGTCCAGCAGAGCGTCCACTTGAACTTTGTCTGAGGCGGAAATCCATAAGGCCACGGCAATATGGAGGTGTGCCACGGCGGATTGTTGTGTGTTTGCTAACACCGACGAGATCATGTTAGGGGACATGCTCAAGCCAGAGACCTCATCCTGACTTGGGCTCCTCAGTTTTCCGTCGGCTCTTCTCGTCTGGGAGCAGATGGCCCTCGCGGACTAGTGTTTCTGCTGTCTCCTGAGGTTCGGGCTCGGCATTCCCTTATGAAGTGGCCCCCTTTACCGCAATAGAGGCATAGTTTTAATCTCCTCCGTTTGTCTCTCTCTTCCTGGGTTAGAGGGCCTCGATTTCCTCCCAACTGCATTGGTTCGGGTCCCTCCAGGGCTTTGGACTGGTCGTCCAGAACTGCTCTCGGACGTAGATAAGGTGCTCTTGTTTCACTCTTAGTCTTGTCCCCTTTGCGTTCCAGCAAGCGATGATCTAACTGCACCGTCAGGTCGATGAGCTCTTCACAGGTTTGAGGCAGTTGTACAACCTGAGCGAGGACGTCCTTAAGTTCCCCTCTCAACCCCTGGTAAAACAGAGTGATTCTTTTCTCCGGGGGCCATTCCGTTTCAACCACCAACCGATTAAATGATGTGATGTAGGATAGGAGATCTTGAGATCCTTGCCGTAAGGTGAGTAGTTCGCGGTCCAAGGTCATCATATGATTCTTCCGATCAAACAGTTTCCTTAGTTCTTGGCAAAAGCCTTGGAAGTCATGGAGGATTGGATCGTTTCTTTCCATATGAGGAATAGTCCAACTGGCGGCGTTTCCGCCCATATACGACATCATAAAGGCCGTCTTCGATTCCTCGTCCTGGAACACGGCGGGTTTGCAGAGGAAATGAAGTCGACATTGATTCAGGAAGGTGTCGAACTTCTTCGGATCCCCATAAAACCTTTCCGGGGGTGCCAAGGGGATGCTAGTGTTTTGTACTATGTGTACTGTAGGTACAGTATCCGACGTGGAGGGTGGATGCGGATTTGGGGTAAAAAACCCCGCTCCTGAACTGCCAGGGTTGGGAGTGTGTATAGACGATACAGGAGGGGGCAGAGTAGCGGGTCGGATGTATGAACCCTCCCCCGGGCCTCTACGTGAAATACCCGCAACTTCCCTTCGTAACGAGCTTACTTCTTTATGCAAATTGTAATTCTCTGCTCTGGAGGTCTGTACCTCTACTCTGGAGGTCTGCACCTCCTGCTGCAGAGCCGTCAGACTCTCCAACAAGGAAGCCAATACCGTATTGGTATCCATCGTCCGGGCTGTGCGTCTTTTCGTGGGCTTGACAAACTGTCAGGATTGTCAGGTTGTCAGCAGCACACGGTATTTCAAATAACGCCACTAACCGTAATTCTAGGGCTCCAGCAGGGACGATGAATTGTTCCCTGACTCCCTTGAACAGCGCCCCCAACAGAGGAAGAAAACCCTCCTGCGTGAGACGCTATCTGGGGGATGCAGGGAAGGGGAAACTCAAGGAAGGGGTGCAATCCTATGCTTGTTTCTGAATGAGCCGGAATGGCGAAGGTCCTTGACACCGCAAGGATTCCTGTAAATAGTCTTTGTTCGTCTAGCGGGGACAGTGATGACTTCTCACTAAGACCAGGGCCAAGACAAACTGTACAGGAAAGAAAACAGAACAAGTGAAATTGCGGAGTGAAAGAACCAACACGAGGGTACCCTAGAACATAGTAAAATGGCAGCTGGATAGAAGCCACTTCATGCCAAACTCCACATAAAACGAACTTCTGTCCATAGTCTTGCTGCCAAGCATGCGAGTGAATCCCTATGTTTCTATCTGGCCCTTTCTAACTCCAGGAAATGAAATAATCACCAACCGGGAACAGTCTCGAAAATATGCACTCTATCTCAGCGCGCACGGGGAAATATGAACTGGACTTCTCGTTCCTCCTGCACTCAATGTTTGTACACGGAAGGCACTCAAAGCCACAGATCGCTGCAATCACGGGGAAGGAACTCGGAGAAGCAGGAAATGTTACGGAGCAATCTCCGTGTTACCTGACTCCGGTTTTTGAAGGCTCTCCCACTTCTCTCACGCTTCCTGTGAGGAGACGGGACTCGGATTCTTCTTTCTCGTACTGTTCGAGGTTCTCTAAGGAGACGGGACACGGCCCGACACTGGACTATATGCGGAAATGCTTCAAGCTGAATTCCGGCGGGGAGCACCATCCGCCATTACAATACTGATATGCTTCTTGTTGTCAAGCACCTTACCCTCCCGGCGGCGGTGCTTATGTATTGCAGGCATGGAGATGCGCCCCATGGCCTGCTGGGAATCGTAGTCTTTGGGGCATAAACTGTGAAAGTGGCGAAAACCGGGCATGGGTGTGTAGCGAGGCCTTGTCTTATGGGTGATCGCTACAATGACTAACCGAATGGACTCAGCTCGCCCCACAGGACACCGCCTCTATCATGAACTCGGTCCACTCACGGGCCGCAGCCGGCCCATGCCCTTACCACATCTTCATCCTAGGCAAAGCCAGAATAAGCCACATACTCACCACCTCGTTCAACACCTCAATTGCCACAGCCACCTTCCCCAAGGACTGGAAACACACAGAAGTCAAACTCAACAACTACCGATCGATCTCCCTGCACCCATTCCCGACCCATTGTAGGGGAAGTGTACTTAACCCGGTGCCTCACGCAGTCGCGTTGTGGAGAAGAGTCTTGCCGGTGGCAGTGGCAGGCTCTATCCGCTCGTGCTGTGGTGCATCTTATTTCATGTGCGTCATAATGTTAACGCGGTTTTACAGCGTGATATTTTAAACTGTGCAATTAGGCTACTTTTTAAAAAAAGCTTTGTGTGTTTACCTTTGTTCTGACACCCACTTCCTTGTGAACTCCCGCCCCGGTCCGCCGCGTCCATTCTGGGCGATTGTTGCGGAGGGTGAGGAGGAGCCTGCACTTCCGGGCTCGAGCGGCCAGGTTAGCGCTCTAGTGACCCCTACTGCCTATAAATGTGTGTTGGCCAGCGACCGCGCAGCGGACGCGTGCAGCGGGCGCGCCGGAAGCGCGCCGAAGTCGAGCCAAAGTCAAGCCCGTCTGCGCCCGTCCGCGGTCGGACGGGGCGCGGGGCCATACACCCTGGCTTACCTAACCCCCCCCACTTACGGTACGATAAACAAACGTTGCTGAATCTCCGTCCTGCTATAACACTACCATGTTTACACTCTATGCAGGCCTTATCACTACATAACTGTTCCATGTGCCCTTTTACTCCTGAAACGGGCTCTATAACAGTCCCCTCTAAAAAATTGTTAAAAGCTGCACTGCTTAACTGTAGATCTCTCAGTAAACACTGCATTCAGGTCTACAACCTACTTGAGGATGAAGCATTGGATATACTGATGTTAACTGAGACCTGGCTTGGCGAACACTCTGATCCAGACATCATAGAGGCGCTGCCTCCAGGATATTCTCTCGCTAGGCTTGACAGGCAGGATGGTAGGGGTGGTGGTATAGCTATTGCTGTTAGAGTCCCATTGGAATGCTCCTTACTCCCCCTGACAATTGATCACTGCGAAGCTGCTTCATTCAGTATCTCACTGGGACCTCAACACTCCCTATCAGGTATTCTTATATACAGACCCCCAGGTAGACTATTTGATTTTACAGCTAGTCTAGTAGAGGCGACAGCACATCTCGCCTTGCGGAAATCCAAACTCCTGGTACTTGGCGACATGAACATTCATTTTGATGATGTCCAAGACAAGGATGCCTCCTGTATAAAAGATGAATTACTTTCCCTGCAGCTTACTCTTAAAAACATAGAACCTACTCACAGACAAGGTCATCTGCTCGACCCCATATTTGGTAACTGGAATGGAGTAGAAACGCTTCCTCCAATACCCGTTCCTTGGTCTGACCACTTTGTCATTCCCTTACGAATTTGGGTGTCCGAGCCTGAAAATAGGAATGATAGTACGCAGATTTACCAATGTCGAAAGTGGAAAAACTTCAACTTAGACACCTTTATCGACAATCTTGTAGCGGCTGGACCTCCTGGAGGGTCAGATTGTGAGGCTGCCTATTCATGCCTGAAGAACTGTGTCCTAACTGCCCTAGATAATACTGCTCCTACCCGTAGGTCAGTAATTACCAAGAAAATGAGAAAACCCTCCCCGTGGTTTACCTCTGAACTTCAGGTGGCAAAATCTGCATGCAAAAAACTGGAACGAGAATGGCGCATTAAATTTTGCCCTACAGCCAAAATTCAATATAAAATAGCGCAAGCAGGATATTATAAACTTATTCGTTCCTCTAAAGCACTGTATTATAAGACCCGCATTGGAGAGGCTGAGAACTCCTCAAAGGAGCTCTTTAAAATTTTTAAAGAAATCTCGGTAGTATCTAATGAGAGCAATGCCCAGAGTGACTCTGTTGAATCATGCAATAATATTGCTAAATATTTTGCTAGCAAAATTATTAACATCTATGCAAATTTCTCTAAGGATCTGCCCTTGGGCTCTGACTTCACTGAGAATTTGGAGATCACTCATGATAAGGAATGCCTATACTGCTTTACTGTTCCTTGTACTACAACCTTGAATAATATCTGTAAAAGCATTAAATCGGGTTCCCCTCGAGATCCTGCTCCTCCCAAGATTTTAGCAGCTAGCCTTAAAGTCCTAGAACAACACTTCAGACACATTCTCCAACTCTCCTTTTCTACGGCCACCCTCCCTGTGGAGTGGAAGCAAGCCACTGTACTTCCAATAAAGAAAAAACCTAACATAAGTCAGGATATCCTTGAAAATTTACGGCCTATTTCGCTGCTACCTTATCTGGCGAAGGTGGCCGAAAAAATAGCTAATAGTCAACTCATGGCCCATCTTGAGTCTAATAAGGCCTTCCACAGCTCTCAATCTGGTTTCAGGGCAGGGTATTCCACTGAAACCGCCCTTCTGAGAGCGACTGAAACCTTACGTGCAGGCGTGGATGAGGGCCGGACTATGGCTTTGATTATGCTTGACCTTAGTGCCGCGTTCGACACTGTGGCACATTCCATCTTGCTGCAGTGTCTGAACAAAGCCGGGGTCACCCAGGAAGCACTGGGCTGGCTTAAAGCCTTTCTCACCAACCGTTGCTTCCAGGTTCAGAGAGGCATGCATCGCTCTAATAGCATAGCTTTAGAACAGGGGGTACCTCAGGGCTCCGCCCTGAGCCCCACCCTGTTCAATCTCTACATGGCCCCCTTGGCGGAAGTGGTTGAATCGTTCGGCATTGAATTAGTCTCATATGCCGACGATACCCAACTCCTCCTTTCCCTGTCCCAAGCACCCTCCATTGATGCTAACAATTTTAAAACCTGCATGCAGGCTCTGGCAGGCTGGATGACCCAGCACTGCCTGAAGCTTAATGGCTCAAAAACGGAGGTTCTGGTAATTGGAGGAAGGGATGCGAGCTGGACCAAGGAGTGGTGGCCATCATGTTTGGGACCGCTACCCACTCCCTGCAAAGCAGCTAAGAATCTGGGGATCTGGGTTGATCCCAGACTCTCTTATGACAACCATGTACACAAAGTGGTTGGGAAATGTTTCGGGGTAATGAAGACCTTGAACCGTACCTTAGACCTTCTCCCTCTGGAAGCCAGGCGCACTATGATCCATGCTCTAGTGACCTCGAGGTTAGACTATGGCAATGTGCTCCTGCTCGGAACCACACAAAAAAACTTCAGGAGACTTCAAGTACTCCAAAACACAGCAGCACGCCTAGTCCTTAGACTTCCGAAAAGATCAGCCTCTATGCCAGCCCTAGCCACTCTGCACTGGCTCCCCATAAAAAAGAGAGTCCTATTTAAAGCTCTTTTAATGTGCTATAGGATTATCTCACACAAAGCTCCCCTTTATATGACAGATCTGGCTATCCCCTACGAGCCTACTAGAACTCTCCGCTCTGGGGGAACTGGATTGCTTAAAATTCCTCGCATCAAGAAAGCCAGAATGGGTGGATGTTCTTTTCGTGTTATGGCTGCCAAGGAATGGAATGCTCTCCCTATGAGTATCAGGCTAGCGGACTCAGAGCCCTTGTTTAGAAAACTCTTAAAAACCCATCTGTTTTCTTCTTAATCGCCCTCTCTTGGCCCTGACTTTTCTCCACAGCGCGGGGACACGCCGGGATGGCGTCACCATGCGCTTTACAAGCTCCTTTATTATTATTATTAAGTATTAGAAAAAGCCAGCAGCCAACAACTCTCTTCACACCTGGAACGTAACCTCGTACTAGACTGCATCGAGACAGCCCTTATAGCAGCTACTGATGATATTCAAGCCATACTCAACAGAGGAGAGACTGCGGCTCTGATCCTCCTAGATCTCCCAGCAGCATTTGATACGTTCTCCCACCACACACTGGTCACAAGACTGTACAAAATAGGCATCCAAGGAACTGCTCTCAGATGGATTGCCTCCTTCCTCACCGGAAGAACTCAAAAAGTCTACCTTCCCCCTTCACCTCCAAACCCTGGGAAATCATATTTGGAGTACCTCAAGGATCCTTGCTCAGTCCCACCCTCTTCAACATTTATATGACACCTCTGGCGAGTATCGTCGAAACCCATAGACTCAATATCATATCCTACACTGACAACACACAACTCATCCTCTCGCTCACCAAAGACACCACCAATACCAACTTCCACAACTGCGTGACAGACATCACCAACTGGATGAAGGACAACTGCCTGAAGCTCAGCACGGACAAGATAGAAGCACTGATCTTCGGACACAAAACTCCCCATGGGACACATCCTGGTGCCCTCAGAAGTCAGACCTACTCCTATCCCCACTGACCACGCTAGGAACCTAGGCAACATTCTGGACAACAAGCTAACCATGACGATTCAGGACCACTCCGCCTCCTCCCTATGCTTCTTAATCCTCTGCATGCCTCGTAAGCTATTCAAACGGCTACTCCAAATCTCAAGATGCACCATCACCCAGGACTTCATCTCCAGCCAACTGGACGACGGCAACAGTCGCTATGCAGGGATCACAGCTCACCTCCTCTGACGATTACAGACCATACAGAAGGCTGCAGCCAGGCTTGTACTGGATCAACTAGATCACATCAGCCCCTACCTCAGGGAACTTCACTGGCTCTCTATACAAAAAAGATGCAAGTTCAAGCTCCTGACCTACCCATACAATGCCCTACACAATTCAGGACCTGCCTACTTGAACCACTATCTTAACTTCCATCAACCCACCAGACACCTCTGTTCCTCTTTCCTTTCTCTGACTCTCACCCCCTTATCCAACATAGAAGATGCAGAGGTGGCTCCTTACCCTTTCTAGCAATGAAGACATGGAACGAGATACCCTTTCATCTTCTGACCTCCCCGTCTCTTATATAGTTCAAAATGTTCTTGAAAACCTGGCTATTTGATTAATCAACTGGACCCTGCCAGCACCTAGATACCCTGATGGGTGACAAGAAGCGCTCTACAGATATACTGATTGATTGAATTAATGATTAATAATACTAAGTAATGATTTAATGATTAAACATTCAATTATCAACAATAAATAAGCACTATTGTTATTTGTTTGAAAACATCAATTTTCCTTTTGTAGCTTGTGCTGTGGCTCCATTTTTGGCCCCTGCACAAGCTGCAATGTAAAGACAGATGTTTCCAACTGCCCATAGGGCTGTCACAGCCTAACTAATAGACGGACGGATTCCATTCCACTAATGTCGACATCGTAATAGGCCCCTTAGTTGGGTCTCCTTCCGAAACCTGATCTCCCTCTCTAGCCAATATAGATATCCTTCTCACATTTGTTTTTGACTAGACTTGACAGGCATCCTCAAGGGTCACTTACGACCTCACTATATATTCAAATGTGAAGAACAATAATAAACTATGCATTACTTAATAATGTTATCGAAAAATTTCTATTACATCTTGTTCTCTCTCACTTGCATACATCCCTTCTCTTTCTCTCCATTGTTCTCTCATCTTCTCTCTTTCATCTTTTTCTGTCTAGTATCATCTACATCCCCTTTCCCTGTTTCGATAACCTTTCTCTGTCCCTTTCCTACCCTAATTGACTTATCATGTTTGTACCTTTTCTTTTCTATTTAATAGTTTGCAGTCTTCTTTTTCTTCTACTTTACTTCGCTCTTCCTTGAACTTCACTTGGTCACTATAGCATCTATATTCTCTCTTGTCTTTCTCTCTAATGCCACAATCCTACTTCGATTGTATTGTCACCTCCATTTGTTGTTCCTACGTATCCCATGTGACTATTAATCATGTCTTTCTTCTTGCTCTACAACTGAATTAACTTTATCTTACTGCATTTCATCTTCCTATTGTGTCTATACAATCTTTTCCCTAACCACTACTTGATCACTGTGCTCATATTATCTCCTCCTTTCTTTCACACTACTCTTTCTTATCCTGCCATCTCAGCCACATTTCCCCCACACCTTTGTTTTTTCTTTCCCTCTACTGCTTTGTTTGGTTTATTTCACATTAAATCACTCCTTTTGTGAAATTTTCTTTCCTTGAAGTTTATTCTACCCTGTATTTTCACACTCTGTATTTTTAAAATTAACTTTTTTCTTTTCAGCCTTTAATATCCTTTTTTGACTCCAAGCTAATTTTTTGTTTGCTTATTTCAAATTCCACCCCCCTTTTTCATGTACTACTCCACACCACTCCTGTCACTCCTGTGTTTCAACCCCTCTACTCTCTTTCTACTCTCTTCACAGATTCAAGGAGCTATAATAATTGCTTCCTGTTTCTAAATGTTGATGGGCTTCTCTGGTCTGATTGGTTTCCTCATGCGCTTTATTGGACCATTGACGATCGCCCCAACTATTTGTCTCATCTCTCTACCTCTATTCAATTCAGCGGGCAAGGATGCCGGTTCACACTGGGGGATATCCGCCCTGTAAGTTGAACATTTTATTTTTTATATTTGCTTTTTAGCAGTTTTCCAGAAACATAGCAGCATTAGCATAGTGAGCTGTTACTATTTAGAGTCATAGACCCATCATCAGTACACTACATACAGGTCAGGTTTGGTAGATTTGGATACTCTTTGTAAATCAGTGGAGTTGCTGCACTGTCAAATTGGTGGTTCCGCAGCCTCTTTCAATGGTGGAGGAATTGCCTAATTTCTTGCAGCTGGCATTGCCTTCAGAAATATCTGACCTGAAGGTGGTTGTATGTCAGAATAACATGGACAGAAATATTGTCTGGCAGAAAAACTATGGCCGGAAAATTGCTAAAATAATTCTTGTCCCATTCTCTGTCATTTGCTCCATTGGGACTATATTTTTATAAACAATATTTAGATCACAATATTTATGGCTAAAGATATTCTGGCCATGATTTTCCAGCACCAGAAGACACATCTGCCACAAGGCTGACAGGCCTATGCATCAGACCGTTCTGGTCTATTTTGCGCCTTCTGGCTCATATTGTTAATGCTTGGGACTAGCATGTGAGGTACTGAAAGCATTCAAGTTCAGAAGAATAATGTAGATATTGATAGAGTTTGTCTGAAAACCCTCAATGAAAGATCTCAGGCATTCATGTTGAGGCTGAGCAATAAACATAGACAATAAATAATGGAGGTTAACAACATGACTCCTGCAGAACTCCCCATCACAATAAACCAGACAGAAAAAAGCCCATCGCGTTTCTCGCTTCAAGTAGGAAGCAAACCAACTCAGAGCTTCATTTGATACCCTCGTCATAGTGCAGATACGGTACCTGGGCAACTGCATGGTCTAAGGTTTCAAACAAAGGGAAGAGGTCAGCCAAAATCAGCACTATCACCTTGCCCCCATTTAGCATTTCCACCAAACAGCTTTCTAACCAGGCCATCTCCGCACTTTTGAACTTTCCTGTGGCTAAGAATTTATTCAATTTTTTACCGCTTAGTTTTTCGGAATGTTTAAACCTTTTTTGGGTTTGAGACAATTTGTCAGATTATCAGGTACTGAAGGCACAATCTATTGACTTGCCCCACCACCTTTCATCTAGGGCAGAGGAGATTAATGGGCAAAAGACGGATGTTTGCTAGCATTCTGGAGACATTGTAGAACTCTGGTACTTTTAGTTCACTGACCAGGAACAAAAACAAATTTTTTGTTAAAAAAAACCCATAGGTTTTCAGTGATAGCTTAGAACTCCCAAGGTCACACAGCTTTCCTTCAAAGCCTAAAATTGTCCTTCAAAGAAAGTGTTATTTGAATTGTAATATCTTACTGTGCATTCACTATAAAACTGATTGGGATCCCACCTCATCCCCAGCAGGTTGCAGATGGAAATAAAGGCTCATTTTAAAAGGGATAACTCTGATTACAATATGGCCTTATTGTTTATTATTCCGGTGGTAAGCAAAGTTAAAACTTTGGCCCTTTGGAAAGAGATCGGTGAGGATTAGTATTACCAGACCTGATTCCCAGCAGTCGGAGGTTCCGCCTCCTATGGTGAGAGTGCTGAGATCTCATGTTCTAGATCTGTCCTAGAACCTCGAGTCAATGGTACTTTTTCTCAGCATGAGAGCATGGGGGGGAGAGAAATCATTAGCAAGTCAATCAGTTCGGGTTCAATTCACTAAGGTCAGTAAGAATCACAGACTACTAAATGAAGTTAGTCGGCTTATTACAAAGTTGAAAATAACTAAACATACAGACACCTCAAGATGAGGGTGTAGAAATACACTGGAACTAATACAAAGCCAAGCCTATGGGTGAAGTTAAGTCAGTGCAGCATGCAAAAATGATAAATTTGAGAATCATGATAAAGAAAAGCAAGGTGCAGGAATCCAGATTACCCTGAATTGAAGATTCTGCAGAATAAAGCATCAATCTATCCCTTCACTACTATTAACGTGACATCCCTAATTGAGCATATTGACTGGCAGGATCAGTTAAGGTGTCAGCGTGAGGAGTCTTCCTTAGACGTCTCTCCACTTCAGTTGGGTCATGCAGTATGAAGCTGATAAGACAGAGCTCACTCTAAGATGCTCTTTTTTCAAAGGCAAGGTAGAAGTCCCGGGGCTCTTTCCCTAGTTACGATACATCAAAAGCACAGGTGGCATCCCATGATGCCAAAAGGGTCACGGCATCTGACCAGGCCACATCCTCGTAGGAACATTTCCATTGGGCATCAGTGCTCCTGAGCAGTGGCTAGATGACCTTGATTCCCAAGCTTTCTCCGATGAGAAAGTACAACAATTCCCCTTATCGGTCAATGTATCCTCTCCTCTCCTTGCCTAACTCCTAAAACAAATACATTATTCTAAGTAAAAAGGATGATTCTTCCACCTGCAACACAAGCGTGAGAAATAGAAAACCTAACGTGCACATGAAATTCAATTATTAATTCAATTGCGAGAATTCCCAAGGAGAATACATTTCAGGCCTATAGAAATTTAGCTAACATAAGAAAGATGGCACGTAGAGTTTACGATAATACATATAATATGAACACATTCACTTAATACTGCTAAGTAAATCTAAATCAAAATGTTCTATAAACACATTGGGACTGATTCACAGAACTAACTTAAGACAAAATCCTAAACCTACTACCATTTTGGTATTCACAGAAGGCACTTACTCATTTTGGTATTCACAGAAGGCATTTACTCATTTCGGTATTCACAGAAGGTAGGACTCCTAACCTTAGGATTCCTAAATGCCTTCTGTGAATACCGAAAGTCTTAAAGTTAGGATTTCTCTCAGCTTAGGAGTAGTAAAGTTAGGACTCCTAAATGCCTTCTGAGAATACCGAAAGTCTTAAAGTTAGGATTTTTCTCAGTTAAAGTCTAACTTTACTACTCCTCAACTGAGAAAAATCCTAACTGTAAGACTTTCGGTATTTATCAGAAGGCATTTAGGAGTCCTAAAGTTAGGAGTCCTAACTTTACTACTCCTAAACTGAGAAGAATCCAAACTTTAAGACTTTCGGTATTCACAGATGGCATTTAGGAGTCCTAAAGTTA
Source organism: Triturus cristatus (assembly GCF_964204655.1). Lineage (NCBI taxonomy): Eukaryota > Metazoa > Chordata > Amphibia > Caudata > Salamandridae > Triturus > Triturus cristatus. Next base: position 249,125,326 of record NC_140585.1, read on the forward strand.
GGAGTCCGAACTTTACTACTCCTAAACTGAGAAGAATCCTAACTTTAAGACTTTCGGTATTCACAGAAGGCATTTAGGAGTCCTAAAGTTAGGAGTCCTAACTTTACTACTCCTAAACTGAGAAGAATACAAACTTTAAGACTTTTGGTATTCACAGAAGGTATTTAGGAGTCTAATGTTAGGAGTCCTAACTTCTGTGAATACCGAAATGAGTAAGTGCCTTCTGTGAATACCAAAATGGTAGAAAGTTTAGGATTTTGTCTTAAATTAGTTCTGTGAATCGGGCCCATTGAATACATGAATGATTGTCAGTGGTATACACGAATTCTACACGTTAATGGTTCCAGCTAGTTACATCTGTTTTCTACGTTGATTTCTTCATGTTTACATTGAAGTGTCCTAAACACATCACAGTTCATAATATTTAGGTTCACATTCTAAGATCTCATGTTAATACAATGAAAGAATATATGTGGATGCGGACTATCTGTGATTATAATGCAGCCCTACTAATGAAAATAAAATGTGCACTACATCAGTCGGAATCTGCTTAGTGGGAGGAGTTTTTTTTCTATACCACGTAGGACTGCCCTTGGCCCTGGATGGCAGCATGGGCAGACCTACAAAAGCTATAAATCTTTGCACCATCCATTCTCCACACTCACAAGTCAACCCCTGAGTGGGAAGACATCTCTGTTTCTTTGGCATGGCTTCTTTTTCACTCCATTTTTAAAAATAAAAAATGCCAGCATACTTAACAATCATTGGCAAAGGCAATAAGTCTGGCATTAGCTGATGACCTTTAAACTTTGCAAATGCTAATTTTATTCTGACTAGCTTTTTTCATGATGACAAGTGGCACAGGAGGAGGCCGGTAGCAATGCTGGGGGAGCTGTCACTCTATTGTCTCAGTAAAATAAGCATTGTCAGAAAGCTAAACTGCATATAGTTTTTAAATAAAAGCACACAGTGCCCCCAGTAGTTCCTGGAGCTGAAGGAGATGACTTATTGTGCAGATATGCACATCATACAAGAGCAGAATGCCATAACTCACTGTCAAGTAAACAGGTGCTGACCGTGACTGTGTCTCCCTTGCTGTATACTGTGGTGGGCGGAAGCAAAATATGAATGACAGTACAGCAGATCAATGAGGGAAGAGGGTTGACTGAAATCCCGTTAGTATTTATAGTACATACGTTTTTATCAGAACAAAAGGTCTTGAAACTGTCTCTTGGACTTCACAACTTTGAACATTCATAGTCATTACTGTATTGTACAACCACTCAGGTCAGGTGATGAAACATGCAAAAACAAAGGAGTTTTAAGGATCAGATAACCTATTGTCCCCTAGAGGGTAGTGAGGTCCTCTGGATTGAAGAAAAAGGGATACACCCTGCCTGTCAAATACTGCTAACCTAAGAGTGCCCCTTTTGGAGAGACAGCGCCTCCATAAGTTACTGTGCAGGATCTGTGATGCGCCACATCTATTCAAAACTCTTATTAGAGTACCAAAGGGAAAACACCCTTTTCTTTTTGCAACCCTCACCCACTCTAGTGGTGGCATGCTTCATCATTGGGTTCACTCTGACTCCTAAAGGTCAGGGTGGGCATGACCATATTTCAGGGAGCTCTTCTGAAGAAGGTTGTTTAGGGGAGCGTGACATTAAAGATAAAATTCCTCACCCACTCCCAAGATATCCCTTTATTGGTGGGGTGGGTGAAAAGGTTAAACATTTGACTTAGCAGGTGATGAAGCACCCATTTCCAGCGTGGCCTTCTTCCAGTTCCAGTACGGAGAAGAGGAGTGATATACTTGCACCCTTCTCTGTTTTGATGCATTGTTCTCTGTTGCAGGACCTGTTGTCTCATCATCCTTTTCTCCCAGTACCTCCGCAAGGTGCCAGTACCATTTCCAAAGTACAGTAAAGCCAGGAAATGCCATGTCTCCAGGTTCAACTTCTTCCAGCTTTTCTCGGTGAGTGCCTGATCAGCCTCGAAATGATAAACTGACATCACCACTGACCTGACTGGCAATAGGTGGGAGGATAGTTTAATGTTTAAAATGTTGAGCTCAATTTAAATATTGTTTTCCAGTAGACCTTTTGTAGAGTCTCCTTAAGTTGTGTTTGCGAGGTGATTATGTACCTGGTTAAATGAGAGATTGCGGTCTTATTTTATCTCCTACAATTAGGCTAAGCTGAGTCTTGGCATGTGAGGAACAAGGCCATCTAATTTTAATAAGTTCTTACCTGGGGGTCACACAAGGAAAGGACCATTTACTAATATTTTTTGATGCTCTGTCCCTGTGCTGCCTTGGTGCTGATTCCTGAGAACTAAGCTGTAGTGGGTGGGTGAGTTCAGTTTGGGAAGTAATGCCCATTCCTTGAGTTTGGAGACTCTGGAACCCCAGGAACAGCATTCCAATTCACAATAGAAGTGCAATGGCAATTCACATAATTCTCCTGCATGCTGCCACTACGTCATCATATGCAAGACATATGCAGGGGCATGTTGTTCACTAAGGTCCCGATTCACAAAAGTAATCTGAGACAAGAGTTTGTCTCAGTTTAACTTAAGTTTTGGTCTTAAGTTTAGCTTAAGACCAAAATTCAAGTTTAACTAAGACAAAGTTTTGGTCTTAAGTTTAACTTTTGGTCTTAAGTTTAACTTATGTTTAACTGGTAGCTAAGGTTTTGCACAGAAATTCACATGCAAGCATAGTCGTTTGGAGTTCCTAATTATTTGCTTACCTGTAGTGTGCAAAGTTCCCCTCTTTTCACACGTCGGTGCACCTGCATAGATTTTTCTTGCAAGCTGGTGATATTTCGTCATGAGTGAAGGTAGATGCTTTAAGTTGATGTCCCTTTTTCCTGCGGGTTAACTCCATTTTCCTCATTACTTTAAAACTGTATAGATGTTTATGATCTTTTTTTCTCAAAAAAACTTAAAAAGTGCACAAATGTCCTTATAGTTATATGAAAACCTGTGTTAGCGCTTTGCCTTGTTCAAATATCGAGGCCCAGAAAGCGTCAATTGATGAATCGAAATTCGAAACTGAGACTGCTCTACAAATCAATACATTTAAATAATCTAAAGCACATTAGGCTCTACAAGGAAGACAGAGAGTGGTTAAGTTTTCAAACCATAAAGGTTTATTAAAAGTTAAATGTTTACAGAAGGATGTTTGCTGTCACTAGCACTTTGTTCAATTGGCTCTATTTCTTCTCTAATCGTTTCTGGGAGGCGTTATTTTGATACTACAGTTCTAAGTCTCTCATCTTTCTTCAGACATTTATCTTCCCTCTTCCAAGCCAAAGTGCCTACACTCACATTTTCAGCGGCTTGATTTCTTGTTGTTACTTTTTACTCATTCACCCAGACTTGACTTTGAGACCTGTGTGTGCCATCTTTTTCACCCTCCGAACTTGTCTTCTGTGCTAGAGCTTGACTGCTGTTACCACTACTTCATCAGTTTGCCTCACTGTGTTGGTGTGAGAGGCATCAATCCAGTTTGGCAGACCAACGTACTTCACAATAGTGTTAGTCACAAGTATGACCTGGAAAGGTCCTCACCAACTGGGCTCCAGGCAAGTCTTTCTGATGTTTTTCCTTACTAGGATTCAGTCTGCTGGACTTAAATCATGACATAGTTCTTGTCTTGGAAGCGATGTTCCCAAGGCAACCTGATGAGAGACAGAATGCACCACAACAGCCAATCTTTTACAGTAATCAAGAACCAAATCATCTGTTATATTCACAAGCACAGTGGCATGCACTGATGAGACTCTCATAGCGCTCCCCATCAAGATTTAATGGAGGTAGAGTCCAGTCCTCTGATCTAGAGTGCCTTGAAGGCTCATCAAGGCCATGGGCAGAATATCAGACAATTTCAGAGAAGCAAACACACACACTTTGACCATTCAGGATTTTAGAGTGCTGTTGATCTGTCCCACTACACCTAAAGCTTGGGGCCTGTAACTGCAGTGAGGTCTCTGATCAATCTGTAGTGCAAAACACAATATCTTTATCACTTTATTTCTGAAGTGCGTCCCATGATCTGACTCAAGAGTAACCGTAGGCCGAACCAGGGAATCCCTTTCCTCAGTAATAGTTTGACCACAGTAAGGCTGTCACTCCTTCTGTTTTGGTATGCTTCTTCCCAGCAATATAATACAAAATCTACCACCAGGATATAGCCAAGTCAATTGCAGATGGCCAGCTCTTTGAAATCTAAATGCATAAGATTAAACAGACCACCTGATCATTCTATATGGCCCATGACCACAACTGTCCTCCTGCCTGCATTCAACTGCTGACAAGTAGCACAAGTGACACAGACTCTCAGCAATGACACAGAATTGGGGAGCATTTCAGTAATTCCTAAAAAGGCGGATGATAGCATTTCTCCCTATATGGGTATGACTGTCATACGGCTTATACTTTCCCTAATAAAACTGTGCATTTGTTGGACAACATTACCATCAGGATTATGCGAGAATGTTTCAGAGCACACCTTCAGGATATGTTGGCCTAAGTCCTGCTATTTCATAGTGCACCATCTTCACCCTTAACCTGGCAAGGTAATAAATGGATTATGCAACCACAGGACATGCCAATCCTAACTCCCCAAGGAATGGTGGTAACAGATCTAGAACCTTTTTACACAAGAAATACTCAGGGAAGGGTTTCAGTATTTATAGAAGCATTGTGATTCTTGTATAGAAAACATGCACTGTAATAATCAATAGAAGGAACAGATTAGCATAATTAGCATTATGAGATTAGTGAAGAAAATTAATAACTCCACCATCGTGCTAAAACATTGAATATATGCTGGCATATAACAACTGTAATATGTTAGAATCCTACCCCCGCTACCTAACCTAGTATGTCTAGGGTGAGTGATCTGCCAAATCCCTGTAGGGTGATCTAACTCCCCTTTACCAATGGGTAAGTGTCATCAGGCTGCCTTGGTGGAGATCTGGGCATTTCTCATGGCGGTAAAAAGGAATCAGCTGGGCCTGAATTCCGACATGCAGCAACCTCGCAGTGTCAGTGAAATGCTTCTCTAAATAAGGAAGTGATGATGCTTATATAATAAAAAACACCCATGCTGGCTGCCATGCCGAAGCCCTGTTCGGGCTGCTATTGTTTATTCCATTCGGATAGCTCTGTCACCAAGTGGACTAAGCAAGAGACACCATTTTTTGTAGTGTACCTGGCCTCTGTACAGAATGTTCAAGGTTGGGTGATAGTATGCCTATGAAGTGGAAATGTAAGCAAAAGCAGTTTCAGAGAATATTATCCTGCTCAGGCATGCAATGAAATGTGTGTCAGATATCCATGTACAGTACTCAGGAAAAGATGTCAATTTAATGTGAACATGCAAAATGTGGTGTTCTCCCTCGATCCGAATGCGACCATGTGACAGGACCACGGAAATGCCTGGCCATATATGAAAGTATAACATCAAGTAAAACAGGTCTTCCATCTCTAGAAACTCAAACCCTATCCTGATTACTTATACATCCAGACCTCACCCACATTTCTTTCTCGGTCACTGGTTCTTCTCAAGTGTTTATTGTACTTGACATATTTGAAACAGAGCCATTGTCAGATTCACATGGTTCTTCTTGACTGAATAAGCAAGACTCTAGAGTTCAATACCATTTCGTTCGCATAGCGGTTTCCAACAGAGACAAAATCCCATCTGCTCCTGGGTGCTGCACATTTTACAACAGATACTTCATTTCTTTCAAATCCATGACATATTATCTGTTTCTTATAGAGAAACAAGAGGAATTCAAGAAACCCCTTTATGACCACAGCTGACCGAAATCGTGGACCACACCAAAACTGTATTGACTATCAGTGTAAATGGTAGCATTAAAACTGCTGAAAATGCAACAAGCTTGGTGAGACAATCAATTCAACTACCTGTGCGGAAGTTGCATAACACAAATAGGATGCTTCCACTACACCTTCTAGAGTGCACACAGCATAAGCTGCTCTTCACAATTCTCATCTAACTCTTAAACAAGAGCCGTCCTCAAAAAAGATCAAATAAGGCTCTTCAAAGGGGATAGCATGAATGACAGGTATTTGTTAAAATATATATTAACTATGATATATGATCACATCCATTGTTATGTGTGATGGTGAATTGGTATCAGTATTGGCATGAGTGTAGTTGTTTGATTTTTGAGGTCCTTGTTTGGGGCATAATTCATTAACAAACATCTAGACTGTCATGATCGACGCCATCATCATCTGGGTCACTCTTTGGAATTGACAAGAGAGTATCAGGATGTAATACATTCCATATCCTCCAAGATACATTCTTTGCTACCGAAATCACGTGTTCATACTTACTTAGTTTGCTATTTGTCATGGAATGAGTTCGCGTGCAGGTTAGCAAGATCTTAACTCTTTGTGGAGCCATTACATTTGGTGGGTAGCCCATAACAATGCCCTAACAGCCAAGCGTGATATTGCGCAATTGTGGGGTTCCCAGAGGTCACCGACTGTCTCGGCGTGGAAGGACAACATGGATTGGTGTATGTTTCGGGAAAAGGTGGTGTATGTTGCGAGAGGTAAGCCTGGGAAATGGGTGAAAGTGTGGGGCCCCTGGAACGCCTACCGTGGGGGAATCTGTACCCCGCCGCTGATGCCTGATCCGTCACCGGCCCCGTCTCCTTAGCCTGCTTGTCTTCCTGGTTCTGGGCATTGAGTTCACTTTGTCTCCGTCCCGACCTATCCCCCCCCTTGATATTCCTGTGGATCGGTAGGGTCCCCCCCAGGGGAGCACATGCTATTGTTTCCGATTGTGGGTTGCCTTGTGGACTTGTTTCTTCGTTATTTATATAAAACTGAAACCGTTGTGTGGGGTCCGGATGGTGTGGCTGCCAACGCTTCTTTCAACTCCTGTGATCTCTCTTCTGCCGCAGCGTGTGTTCTACTTATTGTATTATATGCTCTTTCTGTCTGCTAGCGGCCGGCCTGAAGGTTGTAGGCCCATCTTTGTATATCTTTTGGATTCTGTAATAAACGGTTTAAAAAAAAAAAAAAAAAAAAACAATGCCCTAACAATGTTGGATACTAACACCCTTTGCAGCTACTGCTTTAAGGCATCTAGGAAGAATTTAGCACGTTACAATGCGTGCTTTTACAATGTGGTCATTTACAACGCAGTCGTTACAACGACAGAGTTGTTATCATGCGTGTCATCACATCACAAGTCGTTTCTACGGCTTGCTCTAGGGGGCGTGCTGGACTTAGGAATAGTATTAATTACTATGCCTACTCCAGTTTGCGCAACAGCAGGGAAGGTGTTGAATTTAAAATTCAACACATTCCTTGGTGTTGCACGCCCCCTAGAGCAAGTTGTTGAAACGTCTTGCATTGTAATGACACCCGTGGTAACGACGGGGTCATTTTAACAACCCCGTTGTAAAGTACAGCATTGTGTCGGTTGCATAATAAACGTTGTTTCCTATCTAGGAATTGCTGCAGCTACTAGATCAAGTGTGCCAGACAAATAAACCACTTGCTGTTTTGATTCCCCATGGATATATGTCAAAACAGACAAAATGCACCTTCAAAGCTTCTGCAAAAGAAACAATTGATGGATGGATGCTGGACAATGCAAACATTCACCCCCAGTCACAAGGATCTGGGTTTAATCCATCATTCTTTTGCTCACCACACCACCCCAGTTTGGACCCAGCCATATGCAAATCAGTCTTGACCCTGTTCCTTGTGGGAACAGTCCAGCCCGAACTGCCAAACCAGGTCCTCCCTGGACTGGAAACAAGCCTCCTGGGACTGGTTTCAGGGCATCACCCTTCATCAGCCAGGCTAGCTTGAATCCAGTGGTGTAGTGAGCACGGGACCCATGTCTGGGCATACCATTCCCACTTAGGGTGAGATATGCAAAAGGAACAATTGATGGCTGGAATGCTGGACAATGCAAATGTTCACCCCCAGTCACAAGGATCTGGGTTAAATCCTTTATTCTTTTGCTGACCACACCACCCCAGTTTGGACCCAGACATATGCAAATCAGTCTTGACCCTTTCCTTGTGGGAACAGTCCAGCCCGAACTGCCAAGCCAGGTCCTCCCTGGACCGGAAACAAGCATATCGGGACCGGTTTCAGGGCATCACCCTTCATCAGCCAGGCTAGCTTGAATCCAGTGGTGTAGTGAGCACGGGACCCACGTCAACTCGACAGCCAACTCTTTTAATCTGTCATACACTGTATGGGCATATATTTCAACTTCTCTGCTAAAAAAAACTAAGTTTAGCTTCATTGTACGTGTCTATTCAATTAAGCTTAAGAGTTCCTCTTACTAGCTCCTCAAATTATGCTTTTATTTGTATCACATAAAATTAAATCTTTAGGAGGGGGCCTCAGGTGTGTAATCAAACCTTAATGGCCACATTGCACGGCTGTGTGTCATTCAGATGAGTATCCGCATCTTCATGGACAGGCATGCTCACATCCCTTCTCAACACTGCACTTTCTTTATTAAAGAATTTAATCCTATTCTTCGTATACAAAATAAACACTGGGCTTGTGAACCGCAAATTGAAATGGACAGCAGTTCTCGGCAAATCACAAAGCAATACTAAACGATGCAAACATCCAATTTTATTGCCACACCACTTAACTGACTAATCGCAGCACAGCCCTAATAACATACAGATCGATCCCAGTGGGCATACAAGTTGAACAACCAATCTCAGTGCAGCACTTAATTACTGAACTTGCACCACCACACAGTGACCCTCACATCTCGCTGATCACATTGGTGTGAGCTAAAAAATCTAAAATAAAACAACTCTTGTATGTTTACCTAAAGAAATATAGAATTGACATTCACTCTAAAGGAATAGAGGATAGTCTCCTCCTGATACTACCAAACACACAGAGTGAGTCCTCACCCAGTAGGAACTCATTCAGACTAGTGAGGTCTACTCTTAGAACGAAGGATCAACCAAATACAAATCTCAGTTAGTACAGTCTTGCAATGGAAGTTTCAGAAGTTCCTATCTTGGTGCTGCCATGGCGTCTCACATTCCAAAACTCAACCTTAACAAACCAGTCAAATACCACATAATATATCTCTGTCTTTCCTGAGACCTTGGAATACGATGAATCAGATGATCACTGTTCAATGCTGAGCCCAAAGCCCATTAATCTCCATAAGCACAATTGATGAACATGAAAAGCACTTCAAATGTTCAGCTTCAACACAAAGCCCTGTTGGATCGTGTTAGACCTGTCAGCGTTAGAGTAGTCTACTCTTCCCTCAAACATTTTGCATTCCTCCTCTTATTTCTGCTGTTCTGTTTTATGCTGGCCTTAGGGCTCTGCACCCTTTACCACTGCTAACCAGTGGTAGAGTGCATGTGCTCCTTCCTTAAAACATTATAACATTGGCTTATCCCCAATTGGCATACTACATTGTGTAATTCCCAAGTAAAGTGGTACTTCATGTAGCCAGAGGCTGTAAATGAAATACTACTATTGAGCCTGCAGCACTGATTGTACCACCCACTCTCAGGCCTCCCATTGCAGCTTGTGTGTGTGCAGTTTTAAACTGTCATTTTGATCTGGCAAAATAAACCTTTTGCCAGGCCCAAACTTTCCTTTTTAATACATACAAATCACATCTAGGGTAGGTCCTGAACAGCCTACAGGGCAGGCTGCAGTGCATTTGAACGCCTTAAATGAGCTGAATGGGACCATGGAAGATCAGAAGCGCAGATTGAATGAGGCAATTTTTCAATTCAGGGGACAAATTTAAATACTCAAGTGTGAAAACTTCCTCTGCTACCAGAAATTGTTAGCACTTTAGCTTGAGCAAGTTTCGGACCCACAAAATGCTGTCTGATTAATCTAAATTTGAAACTGAGGCTTTTCAACAAATCACTACATTTAAATAAGGTGAAACACATTAGGCTCCAGAAGGAAGGCAAAAAGTGGTTATGATTTCAAACCATAAAGGGTTATTAAAGGCTAAACATTTACAGAAGGAGAAATCATCAAGTTAGTGTAAATCAATTTTCAATATATGAATGCATTAATTAATATGAAGTTCAATTCATCAAAGCAATGTAAGCAAGAGAACCACCTAGCATAAAGTTGCATCCAAGGAAAAGGTAGGTAAAGTCAGTAATCCCTTAAAGTGATTACGCAAAATCTCCTAATCTGCTATGCTCTAATCATAGTCTGGAAAAAGGTCTGCTGCTCCCCTATATATTGCGCTAGCTTAAATAACACAATTCTAACATTTGCTACTCCTACACATAGTTCCCATAAAATGATCCAATCAGGGTATAGTGAAAAGATGTTGAGCTCATTAGTTTTTCAGGATCCTCCAGAATACAGCTTTTCTCAGCCTCCTTCACATTAACATTTGTCTGCAACAAAATGAGATACTTTGGACCAGCCTGTACTTTGCATGTATACTGCATATATGTATATGCATGTATACTGTTGCCACTATATATAACATTGCATGTTTATCAGAGTAAAAGATAAATGTTTACAATGGAAAGAAAGCAAAAGAATATTGCGTCTGTTAATTTGGGCTTCAGCTTTAACTAGAAATAAAACGCACATGTGTCACAAAGCAAGATGGCAACCAAAGATAACTATTTTAAATGGAGGCCCACATTAGCTTTGGTAAAACTAGACATGAATAGTACAGTAATACATTTGTGTGTTTATATGTTAATGTTGAATTAATGCAAAAACGTTTACTATGCAAAATCCTCTTCACCTGCACACAAAAAACTTCTGAAATGTGCATATACCTAGTGAAAATTGTCTTCATGATAACTTGCTTCAAACAATTTGACTGAGTCAAAGGATACCACTAAGCAGAGATATGGTGTTAACATCTGAATTTGTAAAGTTGTCCGCCTTCTGTTTTCACCTTACTTTCATGATTCTGCTCTGTCATGTGGGATGTGAAGCTTCTTCTCCCAGAAGTGTTTTGAGAGTTACAACACTTTTAGTGGATTTGGTGTTGTGTGTATTGGGCTGTGCGGTGAATTAATTTAATGGCACATTTCACAGTGAGGAGGCCTGCATGACTCAAAATTAGATGTGCCTGTTCTCCTCATCTGCAGAACTGGGATTTCCCAAGGCCTGCATACAGCCACCCCGGAGCGTAGCCTTATAGTATCTCCAGGACCTAAAACAGAGAAACGCACGCATGGCCCCCACAGGCAGTTAAGTGGAAGGAAGTCAGCGCTCGGCACTAGAAATTGTGACAACATTTTGCACCAGCTCCGGGGCACTGGACTTGGATGACATAATCGCCTCAGCGAGGTAGACTCTACCTCCCTTAGTGTTTTGATGATAGTCTTGGGGGAATGGGCAGAGGGGCAGCTTCCGAATATCACACCTCAGACAGTAGACAAACTGCTTTGACTTTTTTACCACTGTTGGTGCTGCTTGACCTCACCTCTGCTGTGCTAGAGCTCCTTCCACCTTCTCTGCTGTGACTCAGTGCAGGTGACACACACTCTCATCATATGTCTCTTGGGCCCAGACACGCCAAGTGGTGCGGCTCATCTTTTGGGCAATCCTTCTCTTCACTTTTATTTATATCTTGGTGTGCTGAGGGAGCGCACCTCAAACCCGCTTGTTCTCATTTACACACTGGTTTTAATTACATTTATGGGTTCATAATTTTAACCAGGTGCTTACTATTGTGCTTTGACTTCTTAAGGTTCTACCCAGTTTGCATTGCTGGAGACATTAGGAACACCCCACCTTGTTGGAAGGTTCTCCTTCCAGTTCCCAGTTTGGACGGAGAGCGGATTGCTCTCTGCTCTTCACAGTTTTGTTTCCCTAGTTTTTCTGGAAGGTATGGATATTCCAACATGAGGTGGGGCAGGTTGGCGCTATGAGAGACATGCGGTTTCTAATAATTAGAGTCACTGTAGTCCAACTTCCGGATTTGTATCACAGCTGGTGTTCCGTTTAAGCTACTAAACTCTTCTATAGATAAAGAGGGCATATATGTGCTATTGCACAGTTTTCTTAATTGTTCTCTCCTTGTACTGGTACTTGGTTGCATATTGTCAGAACCCATTTTGAAAGGTCACGGGACGCAAAGGGGTAACTAGACCCAACAGTGGAGATTGAGGCTTTTTACTGCTGGTGCACCTAGGACCGACCTACTATGGATCCTGAGGGAATGGCCAAATATCCCTTCCACACTTAATTCCTAGTGATAGCTATAGCGGAGCAGTCCAAGACTCCCTCATGGAGGAAGTGGATATAGAGGTTAGTGAACATGACCCATAACTCAAAGAGAGCAGAGCAATATCAGTAAATCAATGTCCAATCAAATACTTATTTTTATATTAAAATAAAGTATTTTATTTCTAACTCTACGCATTCAAAGGAGTATTGTGACACTCATAACCAATAACACAATCCCCTTGAGGTCATGACAATAGTGTTTCACTGGCAAATCCCTGCCCACCCTCTCCGCGTTATGTGTTTGGGGTTGTTCCCTATTCACTGGTGACCATATCCAGGGAATGGTTACTCTAGTAGGCTGACTCAAAAGTCCACTTCAGAAAAACAGAAGTAGTCAAAAGTGTCTTGTGTGCTGCAGCACCTTTAGCAGCGTGTCCCCCAGGTCCCTGTAAGCCTGTAGCAACTCTTGCCCGCTCAAACAGCGGGGAAATGTAAATGTAAATGTAAATGTAGTGCATTTATATAGCGCTCCGCACACCCCCGAAAGGGTCTCTCAGGCGCTGTGCACATACCGCTGTGGAACCCTTCCTGGCCTTTCCCTGTGAAGTGCCCACTCCTGGGCACCCCCAAGGTGAAGCCAGGCATCCTAGCGCTGTTGGGCCCGTTGTGGAGATTAAGCAAGCTATTGCCCAGAGTTGCATAGTGTGACCCATGATTAGAATAGGCACCGAGGCGAGAATTATCGGGTCCGGGGAAATTGAGCCCAAGACCCGCCGAGGCGGGAATTGAATCCTGGTCCGGGCCAGACCTCTGCAACAGGGTCTGCCGCTCTAACCATTGAGCCACACTTTTCCAGAGTTCAGCATCTCAGTGGGTGCCCCAGCTCCAGGCACTCGCAATGCTCCAGTCCTGCTCAGGAAGTGCAGCAACACCCAGCAGGTGCAGGCCCTCCCTGAGCGGGTGTGGCCAGCTCCAGCAGCTATCGGAGGTGTCCCGTACTTCCATCGGCATGGTAAGTACAGCACTCCCCAATGGAGGGAGGGCGTGGTCGATTCTGGGGCTCCCAATCTGGTCCCAATGATGTGGCGATGCACTTCTCTGTGACCTTCTCAGTCCAAGGAACAGTTTGCGGCAGTGTTCGATGCTTGTGTCAACCCACTAGTCACAGCTTTGAGTTCTCTGGCAGGGTACTGAACTTCACAGCTCACTCAGAACTGGCAGCTCCTTCTGGCATACGAGGTTGTCGTGACACCTCCAAACAGGGTACCAGTCCACACTGCACATAATTCTATACTGCTGTGTCCCCTCCTAGCAGGTACCCTCTTTCCCTGAACCGATCAGTGATCTGGTTACTTTCCAGTTTGTATGCCTCTTCCGTGTTACAGTTCCTCTTTGCCCTCAGCAGCTGTGGTGACGATATATCGACGACCTGTTTATTGTATGGAAAGGATCACGAGAAGAGGCACATGACTTCATTAAGAAGCTCAATGAGAATGACTATAACATCATCCTGAGTGGAACCATTAGTAAGACACAAGTGGAATACTTAGATGTTAAACTAGAAATAAAAAACAACAAAGTACATACATCTCTGTATCGGAAAAACACAGCAGGCAACAGTGTCCTGCATGCCCTCAGCAGCCACCCAGATACTCTCAAGTGGAGTATCCCCTATGGGGAGCTGCTGAGGGCAAAGAGGAACTGTAACACGGAAGAGGCATACAAACTGGAAAGTAACCAGATCACTGATCGGTTCAGGGAAAGAGGGTACCCGAGTTGGGTACTTAAGAAAGCATTGGTCAGAGCTGCAGGTGTGGAAAGGGCACAGACCATCTCCGATCCATTGCCTGAGTGCACCAAAGATGAAGATACCACTAGAGTTATAATGACATATGGTTCTGACTCTAAAGCTACTAAGAGAATTATCACACAGAACTGGAACATTCTTAAAAATGATACTGTAATAGTTGGAAGTATTCCTGATAGACCCAGTATAACATACCGCAGGAATAGGAACATCAGAGACATGCTCATCCATAGTGACGTAACTATATATCCTCCAAACAACATCCAGGGCCTAGAGGGTTTTTACCCATGTGGCCACTGTAAGGCATACAACAACAGCATATCTCAGAAGAAAGTGTCATATAATGGCATAAGTAGAAACATCACGCAGATCTTGACGTGTAGCTCCATGTTTGTAATAGATGTTATGGAGTGCACTTGCAAATTATGGTATATTGGCAGTACCACCTGTATGGCGAAAAAACGCATTTTAGAGCAGGGCCATTACTAATTTTGACCAGAAATATCCTGTTGCACGACACTTCAAGGATAAACATTTTTCCAATATCAGTAAATTACGTTATATCCTCTTAGAGCAAATCGAGAGAAACCCCAGGGGAGGCAACAGAGTTCTGAAATTAAGACAAAGAGAATCTAAATATATTATAGATTTTCAGACCAAGACCCCAGGTGGGCTAATTCAAGAAGAAGAATTATCTGTACACTTAAGAGAATAAGTAAGGTTGGGTGATAAAACTTTAGCGAATCTTGAAGAGTTTCCTCATGTTTCATGACTGTGTTTGATATTGTGTTAAATAGAATACTGTACATACTACCTATTGGTGGTAAATTTTAGAATTTGGTTTTTATTAAGGTTTTTAATTTGAATTATTTGTTTATTTTGTAGGAAGGAAGCAAGGGGCCCATTCACCTGAATTCACCTGCACGGGCCGCCTACCTTGTCTTTCTTTCTTTTCTTTTTCTAATTATTATTAATTTTTTCACCCTTTTTTTCTTTTCTTTTTACACGAACACGAGACAGTGTGCCGTCACGACTTTTTATATTATGGTAGAGACAACATCCCCTCTCTGTGTCTGGTTCTTGGCACTTGCCATTAGCTGTGAACAACAGGTAGTATGAAGCTACTTTGCTTTAGTTCAGGAGTTATGCGGCTGACTGTTGTTATGGAATATATCAGATGCACTGCAAGATACATCGGTATAAAGATTTAGTTGACATTGCATTGTGGAATATTTTATCCTGGACAGCAACATATGAACTACGTGCAATTGCAGCAATCATTTTTTGCATGCTGTAACTTTATTGTCAATTGTGAGATACCTACACGAACAACATTCAGGTTTCAACTCCATAAAAGCAAGATTCATGTAGGACATGCAGTTTGTGATACGGATGAATACTCTTAAGACGTTTTTGTAGGACAGTAATATTGCATGGCTCTTATGCGATCTATCAAGATAGACAGCAGACTCATAAATATGTTGTGAGAGTTAATATGCAATGAGCATAAGGAGGTTACATTGATATTATGTTGGGAGGATTCATTATAAATTGTTTTACGAAGCCTTTTGATGCACATAGATTTGATACATTGCTGTAGAAGTTTTATTCTATACTACTTCTTTAATTTTGTTTCATAGATCTGCTTTATGTTGTCCGTTGTTTGTGTTTATTATACGACAAATGCGATAAATAGACATTTGTGTATGGACAACTGGAACACGATATGCCAACACTGATAAGATCAATATGTATTCAACATGTTATTCATTTCGTATACAATTTATGTTTGAAATGTACAATATCTGAGTTTTGAATACAGACGTCCTCTTTCTATGCTCATGGTTGTCTCTGCTATATACGATGTGTGCCACAGTGACGACCTGTACACGTGAGCAAGCCCTTCGGCGAAACGCGTTGTGTGAATAAACAGCAGTTAATTCCACTGGTACTGGGTCCTTGATTTCTGAGAACGTGCGGACTGAAAAAGTGATTTTGTTGATTAAATTAGTCGGTTTTCTCCGCCGGCGTGCGCGCCACTCTCCATGGGTCTACTCAAATCCGGAAGGAGCGGTTTATGTGAAGATATATATATATATATATATATATATATATATATATATATATATATATATATATATATATATATACTCATTTTAAATTACTTTTAGCACTTTGAACCCTTTTAGCTTTTCACCTGGCTATCGAGAGTTTCTGATGTGCCGCCCTAACAGTGGTGTAGGAGAGGACCCGTGTGTGTATATGTATATATGGCGACCGCGACTAGGTAATATATATTCACTAAAACAAACATAGGTTTTGGGCCTGATATAGTTAGGAATTAGCATTTAAAAAACCTTAGAAATTCACTGAAAAGACCATAGGTTTTAGGGGTTTTATAGTTAGCCGGACATTTCACTCGTACAAAACCATTGAAATTCCTCCGATATAGTTAGTTATACTAACTACATCTCGCGCGCCCGCAATCCACTGCTGATGGTGTCACATATTACATCATTCATGACATGGTCAGTGACATCACTGATGACATCTCAAATGACATCACTGATGACATCACTGATGACATCATCCACGTGACAATCAGATACACCTCATCATACACTAGTATAACCCTTCATCACTCACTGTAAAATACAGAGTGCCATATTTGAAACCATTGACACACCAATGCAAGTTTCTAAACACCCACTCAGGGATTCCTAGATCTATACACACATCTAATCACTTACCTATAGAATTACTCATACATGCTGGCAAAAGGTTTTTTAAATGCTAATTCCTAACTATATCAAGCCTGAAACCTATTGTTTTTCCAGTGAATTTCAAAGGTTTTTTAAATGCTAATTCCTAACTATATCAGGCCTGAAACCTATGTTTTTTTTTAGTGAATTTCAAAGGTTTTGTAAATGACAATTTGTATTGTATTAATTGTTATACTGATTTTTTTAATACTGATTTACTACATTTTTTAAACTATTTTTTTTAGATATTTAATTTTTTTAATTACATTATTATTACATTATACATTACAATACAAAATATACTTTCTCAGAATGCATTACTTTATTTTAAATACTTTGCAAATAGGCAATAGCATTTTAAGTACAGTAGTTACAGTTGTTGCAATGGGCAACACAATTTCAAACACAATGCAACATTGAGCTCAATGTGAATTTCTAGTCAAATGCAATTAGTTACTTTATGGATTACTTTTCTAACCACAGGACTGGATCCTAGATTCAGTCCTTGGACATCTCCTGTCAACAGTTCAGTAAAAGCTTTTTTGTTACAGTAGTGATTTTTAAGGAATATTATTGTATTTTAAAAGTTGACACAGAAATGTTTTCACATAGAATCACCAATGTTATCCTATGGCAGCAAATTCACTTCGCAGATAAGTAGTGTTATCGTTAGTTTTTCTTACTCAGTGGTGGATCCTGGATCCAGCACTGTTGCATCTCCTGTAAACAGTTGAAAGAATGTGTTTAAGTCATACAGACGATTTTTTAGGAATATTTTTAGTTTGTGAAAATAGACACTTAGAAACTTTTCAGCTGAAAACCACACAATGGATTCCTATGGAAGGAAATACAAGTTACTGGTAAGTACGCTTAGAATTACTTTTCAGGGTCAGTGCTGGGCTAAAAGATGCAGCACTGGGTTCTCTCCTGATAACAGGTGAGTAAATCAGAATTTGTAGTTCGGCTGATTTTAGAGGAATATTTGCACGTTTCAAAAATCGACACTTGGAAACTTTTCTGGTAAAAACCACACAATGGATTCCTATGGAAGGAAATATAAGTTACTGGTAAGTACGCTTAGAATTACTTTTCAGGGTCAGTGCTGGGCTAAAAGATGCAGCACTGGACTCTCTCCCGATAACAGGTGAGTAAATCGGAATTCGTAGTTTGGCTAATTTTAGAGGAATATTTGTACAATGGTGAAGGAAGGGGGCGGGGCCTGAGGTGACGTGTGCAAAGACGCCCTGTGGCGCATTTTAAGTTGGGGAATTAATTCCTCTTCAATCCTGCGGTCCCCTGGGGCCAACTAGCCCACCAGGTATCTCCAGTATGCGCCAGGGGGGCTGCGTTGCAGAGAGGTGTTCAGCGGCCACGCCCCTTTTTACAACACTCTGCAATGCTGCTCCACGGCGCTTACGAGCTCGGCAGCACCCCCTCTGTGGTGGGGGGGCGGCCAAACACTTTGCCAGGGCTGGTTGTGGTTCCCAGTCCGGCCCTGCCCATACCCCAGGGCATGCCCCCAATTTTTTTTAAAAAAATATAAAAATTGGGAAGGGGCCACGTGGCCCCACTCCCGAGGCCATAATTTGCCCCGGGGATCCCATCCCCGGGGCATGGCCCATTTTAACAAAATTTGTATTTTGGAGGGGGGCAGCCTTGCCACTTATGGCCCCGGGGCCCCATCCCCCGGGCGGTTTTTATTTGTTTTTAGGAGGGGGGCCACATGGCCCCCCTCCCGGGCCACTACTAGCCCCGGAGACCCCATCCCCCGGGGCTAGCCCTCTTCGGTGTGGCCGTGGGGGGGGGTCCCCAATCCCCCCACGGTCCCAGCCAGCTTCCTGCGGGAGCCGGCATTGCTTTTCCACACGGGGAGCAGCTAAAAGCTCCCGCCCTGTCATTGCAAACTACAATGTCCTGGGGGTGGGAACCCCGGGACACTGCAGGAGCCGGCCCAGGGGGGTGGTGGTCTCCAGGGCCTAGATAAGACTCCCCCTCCCACATTTTGAAGAAGCCCCGGGGGGTGGCGGTCCTCGGGGCTGGGGGGGCCTGAGAGCCCCCCACCCAACATTAATAAACCCCGGGGGTGGCGGTCCCCGGGGCTGGGGGGGCCTGAGAGCCCCCTCACCCAATATTAATAAACCTAGGGGGTGGCGGTCCCCGGGGCAGGGGGGCCTGAGAGCCCCCCCACCCAATATTAATAAGCACTGGGGGGTGGCGGTCCCCGGGGCAGTGTGGGGAGATTGGGAACCCCGCACTATTTTTTTAAAATGCCCTCGGGATTTGGCCCCCCCAGGGGCCAATTACCAAAGAAGCGCGGGAGCCCGCGCTTCATTTTTTTAAATTTTCAGCCGAAATTCGCGCTGGGTGCACAAATCTCGACGATTTAAAAAAAAAAAAATGCTTTTTTTGGCCCTGGGGTCCTTGTGGGACCACCTGAGCAGGCCCAGGGTGTTTCTACCCTGCCCCCTTTTTGTGTTTTTACACGTTTGTTTTGCTGTTTTCTTGTGCCTCAGTTCTACCGAGGCACAAGATGGCTGCCAACATTTCCTGATTTGGAGCGTTGACAGCCAATTAGAATACAGCTCGTGCACGGCAGGGTGCACGGCAGGGTGCGCTTAGGCTGGGCTTAGCGTACACGGATCCTCCGAGGCCATAGATATATATGTACTTTTAAATGTCATTTTCTCAGGAACTACAGAACGGATTTACACCATTTAAGCAAAAGGCACGAGTCTGAACTAAGGACTACCTCTTTGCCAAATTTGGTGTAATTCCGTTCAGCAGTTCAGGCTGTAGCTGCGGCAAAATGTCCTATGGGAAAATTCATGGGGAAAACGTGTTTTGGGACCCCCCTTTTTTCCCAGCCCCCGCTTGACGAATTACCGTGAAACTTTCAGGATAGGAGCAGGCCAAAAGTTAAAAAAAATTTGCGAAGATTCGTCAATCGACACCAAAGTTATTCCAAATAGAATGTTGAGGATTTCCTATGGAAAATAGGTCCTAACTATATCTACCTACTGGCGACCGCCAGTAGGTTATATATATATATATTCACTGAAAAAACCATAGGTTTCAGGCACGTTATAGTTAGGAATTAGCATTTAAAAAACCTTAGAAATTCACTGAAAAAACCATAGGTTTCAGGGGCGTTATAGTTAGCTGGACTTTTCACTCGTACAAAACCATTGAAATTCCCCCGTTATAGTTAGTTCAGCTAACTATAACTCGCACGCCCGCAATGCACTGCTGATGACGTCACATATTACATCACTCATGACATGGTCAGTGACATCACTCATGACATCACTGATGACATCTCAAATGACATCACTGATGACATCATCCAGTGAATGTGTGTTTTTCTGAAAATTACATATGTTTTATATATGTAGGTCTCAAGGTCGATGGAAGAATAAATGGGTATATAAGTGTCTAAATGGATGATTTGTTTTTGAAAAATTGATTGTATAACTGATTAAGTGTATCTTAGTGAATACATGGCTATGGGCCTCATGTAGGTAGCGAAATACCGGTCGGTAACGGCCGAATTTCGGTAAATATGCCGTTACCGACCGGTATACAGACAAGTGAGATGTAGGAGTCCAAAAATCACTTTTCGGTAAATATGAGGCGGTAAATACCGATTCATAGTTACCGAATACATAATTAACGAATCGGTAAACATGAAGTGGTAAATATGAAGTGGAAATAATCAAAATGACATGTAGGAGCACTCGGTAAATAAGAAATCCAGGAAAATCGGTAAATAAGAGTCGGTAATTAACACGGAAGGAAAGCAGGTGGTAACCAACAGCAGTGCAGCTCAGCAATCCCAAAATGCAACAGCGTGGACAGCCTGGCAGCCATGCACGTCATTGCAATGCGCCTACGTCTACAGGCAGCAGGACTGAGGGTTTGGCGACGGAAGGAACGCATCCACAGACAGCGCATCACACTATTCCAGCTGACTGATGCAGAGATACATGAGAGGTACAGGCTACACCCCGAAACCATCATGGACTTAAGCAGGGACCTACACCCACTCCTGGACCAGCCAATAAGAAGGGCGCACGCCATACCCCCACATGTGCAGGTGCTCTGCAGCCCACATCTGCTGGCATCCGGCATTTCGCAGGTGGTGACAGCTGCGGTGGGTGGTGTATCCCAGAGTTGCCTGTCCCGTTCCTTCAGGAATTCATTCCCCCATTACATTGGCTGCATTGATGGGACACACATCCCACTCTGTCCACCAGCTGACACAGAGCACATCTACAGGATCAGGAAGTCCACCCACTCCATCAATGTGCATACCGAATGGAATGTTATTGTGAAAGGTCCCGTGGGTGGCAGAACCAAAAGGTGCGCGTATGCTATTTACAACGAGGCCTGCAAGTTGTCACACAGTGAGGCGGCCTCCAGACTGAGAGCCATTGACCAAGCGAACATGGAGAAGGCCTAAGCCGTTATAGATATTAGCACTAGCACTCTCACTCCTAGGATTCATGCATGAGACAATGGGCACATGCAAGTACACGGCGCATGCAATGTACAAGCCCCGATTTCGGCGTGCGTCCTACGAGGTATCCCAGTGCCTGTGATTACACCTTCTTTCGCTGTGCTTGCAAACGGTATTCATTTAAATATGATAAATGATGTTTGCTGCGGGATGTGAGTGGTAATCCCGTACATAACTGTCTCGCATGAAGTTGTCTGCTGCAATACTGTTCTCATTCCACCCCCGCATGGGCGGCGGGATGTTTCCATCTGACCTTCGATTCCAACCTTGAAAGCAGAGTCCAACTAGTTGAGCAGAATAGAGCGCCATTGTCCCACAAACAGGTGCCTCTGACTTCCCTCGTGAAATATTTGTCCTTCACGTTGCTACTACGCGCACTGAGGAACAGGCGCTTCTGAATACTGACCTCCCCCTGCATTTCGGCTCTTTGATCCAATGTATTATCAATGCCTCGTCCACGACCGGCCGGGCTCAATTTGTGTGAACATGTGGGGCTCGGGTCTCGTGACCTCCTTCCACACTATTATTTGTGTAATTTCGGCATTTTACATTCACTGTTGCCGAGCATCTTTGGAGGTGTTCCGCTGCATCTGGCGCTGGTGGAAGGTGTGCTGCTTTAACTTTTCATACTACGGAATGGCTGCTCCTTCTGTGCCACACGAGCGCCTGTCCCGTCTGCATCTTCTTCGTGATAGGATGCTTGACTTCTATGGTACTTTGCCATTGGCGACTTTGAGCCTGGCTTATGGATTATCCTTCAGGTATTCCTACTTCACCTGCGTACAACCTGTATTGCACTGCCTGGATTGTCCCTTTGAATGGCCTCTGGATTTGTGCTTGACCAACATGCTGTCTCCGGTGCCGGATTTCGATTGACTGATGCGGCCCTTAGTGTCTCACGAGTTGTCCTGTTATGGTGTCCGGATCATGGAGTGTGGAGCGGCGCTTGGTATCCTGGGTAATTGGGACATCTCAGCGGCAGCCTACGACTTCTTGTCCATGAGCTATTTGGAGGAACATTCCGGGTGCCCTCAGATTGTGCTAGAGGCTCCGTTGTTTGGAGCACACGTATGTTCCTTTTCTTTACTCAATTGGATGGCTGAGACTTTTAGTGGCCCTGAAAACGATTGGCTGTTGGAAGCCGTGGCCACATATGCTGCCTATACATTCATGGATTGACTGGATAGTCGTCCATTGCGCCTGTGCTACTGGACAGCACCCTGGCGCGACATTCATTTCTTTTATTTCTCGTTTTTCTCTTCCTGATGGTCTGCTTGAGTTGTTTACTATATATGCATTGTGTTTTTTACAATTGTATGCTGCAATTAATTGGACTGTAGGACTTTGGCGCTGCATTGGTTATGCCCTGTCCTGCTCTGACCAAACTGAACTCTGCTTTCTCTCTTTTCTTGCCTATTACATATTGCTTCGCTCAAGGGGGCGTGTAGCGAGTTCTCCCTGCATACGAACATGCATTGTTCAGTTGGCATGACCGCGTTGAATGTTATGTAGCCATATTTGTGTCTTTGCACACGACACTGCGTTTACATGTTCTTTCTTGAATAAACTGATGACTCGAAAATTCCTTCAGACGAGTGCATTATGTTGTTCCCATCCCAAGCACTGCGCAGCGACCTTGGTCTGTTCATGCTGTGACACACAGTCTGGAATTTTACACAATGCATGTTTTCCACTCTGGGTTGTTCGACCCACGATTTAGCCATGGCACACGCGCAGCTGCACATACCTGAAAGTTGGTGCTTTTAATATCACAGACATCATGTTTATTATTCAGACCGAAGGCGAGCCTTCCTGCGAGGAGACTCCTGATGCTCCTGTGATGTGATTTCACTGAGCTGATCTTTGAGGTATGGGGTCCCCTATTCAAGCCTGAGAGACCTTCTATGATGGCATGATTGTGATATTGGCTACTTGGTTAAGGGTAGGTGGTAGTATCCTCGGTATTTTCCGAATCGCTAAATACCACCTCGGTATTTACCGAATCGGTGGATTCCACCTCGGTATTTACCGAATCGGTGGATTCCACCTCGGTATTTACCGATTCGGTGTATTCCGATTCGTAATTACCGAATGTTACCGAATCGGTAACTGTTACCGAATTTTTACCTACATATAACTTACCGATTCTAATTTACCGATTCGGAACGGCTCGGTATTTACGAACCGGTAAAATTTATTTACCTACATGAGGCCCTTAGTGAGTAATGTTTAAATGTGTAAATATCTGTATCAGTCTCTCACTTTGTGTATAAGTGGCTTCATGGGTTGGTGAGTAGCTACATGAGTGTCTCTATAGGTTATTAGTTGTTTTTTTGAGTATCAGTATGAATGTCTGAGTGTCTGTATGGTTCGGTGGGGGGTATTACGTAGTGCATAGGTGCATGAATGAGTGACTCACTGTTTGTATGTGTTGAAGACAGCATGTGTGCAGGACTGTATGGGTGGATGAGTGTGTGCATGGGTGTGTTGGTGAGTGATAGACTGTCTCAATAGTGTCTTTATGAGTAACTACATAGGTTTTAAACTAGTATATGTGACTTTTGGTGTATATAAGTGAGTATATGTGAGAGTGAGAGATTGAAAGAGTTCCTGTATGAATCTATAAGTGATTGTTTAAAAGACTAAGTATGTGTAAGTTTCTGTAGAAGTAAGTGTGGTGGTGTGTGTATAACTGTATATGCAAGTAAATGGACGTTTGATTCTTTATTAGCATGAGTGACTAAGTGTGTGAGTAACTCTATGGATGAGTGGCGTTGTGTAACAGGATGTATAGGTGTGTGAGTACATATGATGAGTGAGTACATGTATGAGTGACTGTATAGGATTGTTGGTGAATGAGTGGATGTGTATATGGATCTTAGAATTACTGAATAGGTTGTTGTAACTGGTATTGGTATGTCCATTGTTTTGAACATTGTAGTTTCTATTTTTGAATGTGTGTATCAAAGGTTATATTAGGGGAAGAGGAGGTCTGCCACTCTATCACAAGGATTATGTCATCAGTGATGGCATGAGTGATGTCACTGACCATGTCATGAGTGATGTAATATGTGACGTCATCAGCAGTGAATTTCAAAGGTTTTTTAAATGCTAATTTCTAACTATGCCTACAGAGATAGGACATGTGAAGAAAGAAGAAAAAACACACAGAAAGAAAAAAAAGAAATGCAGAAAGAAGCAACAGAAGTCCTCAAAGACGAAGAAAAGTGCAGGAAGAAGGATAACGTGCAGAAAGAACAAACAGAAGAGCAGAAAGAAGCCTTGTTGCAAAATCATCCTGTACCCTCAACTTTTTCAGATGGATACTGGTGGTAACTGAGTCTGACTAACCAGTCCTACAGCCAGTGCTATGTTAAAAGACACTCAGAATACAGTGAAAACACCTACATACACTAGGGAACACTATGCGTTGGGGTCCCCCTGTGATCAGCATGACCTCCTCTGTAAGCCCCTAGTATATAATAGGGCAGGGGATTAAAACTACCTCTTAAAACGCGCCACAGGGCGTGTTTGCACACGTCACCTCAGGCCCCGTCCCCTCACTTCCCCACTGTGTAAACACGCCCTGTGGCTGTTTTAAGTTGGGAGATTAAGTCCCCTTGAATACTGAGGGTCCCTAGGGTCCAACTAGACCACTAGGTACCTCCAGTAAGCGCCACAGAGCTGCATTGCAGAGAGATGTAAAAAGGGGCACGGCCTAGACCACCTCTCTGCAACGCAGCGGAGTGGTGCTTACTGGAAGCACCTGGTGGGCTAGTTGGGCCCCAGGGTCCCTCAGGATTGAAGGGGAATTATTTCCCCAACTTAAAACGCGCCACAGGGCTTGTTTGCACATGTTAACTCAGGCCCCGTCCCCTCCCTTCACCACTGTGTAAACACACCCTGTGGCTGTTTTTAGTTGGGAGATTAAGTTCATTTGAATCCTGAGGGTCCCTAGGGTCCAACTAGCCCACTAGGTACCTCCAGTATGTGCCACAGAGCTGCGTTGCGGAGAGGTGTAAAAAGTGGCACGGCCTGGACCACCTCTCTGCAACGCAGCTCAGTGGCGCTTACTGGAAGCACCTGGTGGGCTAGTTAGCCCCCAGGGGCCCTCAGGATTGAAGGGGAATTATTTCCCCAACTTAAAACGCGCCATAGGGCGTGTTTGCACACGTCACCTCAGGCCCCGTCCCCTTCCTTCCCCACTGTGTAAACATGCCCTGTGGCCGTTTTTTAAGTTGGGAGATTAAGTCCCCTTGAATCCTGAGGATCCCTAGGGGCAAAATAGCCCACTAGGTACGTCCAGTAAGCGCCATTGCAGAGAGGTGTAAAAAGGGGCACGACCTGCACCACCTCTCTGCAACGCAGAGCAGTGGCACTTATTGGAAGCACATGGTGGGCTAGTTGGCCCCCAGGGTCCCTCAGGATTGAAAGGGAATTATTTCCCCAACTTAAAACGCGCCACAGGGCGTGTTTGCACACGTCACCTCAGGCCCCGTCCCCTCCCTTCACCACTGTGTAAACGCGCCCTGTGACCGTTCTAAGTTGAGAGATTAAGTCCCCTTGAATCCTAAGGGTCCCTAGGGTCAAACTAGCCCACTAGGTACCGCCAGTAAGCGCCACAGAGCTGCGTTGCATAGAGGTGTAAAAAGGGGTGTGGCCTCAGAACACCTGTCTGCAACGCAGCTCCCTGGCGCACACTGGAGATACCTGTTGGGCTAGTTGGCCCTCAGGGACCCTCAGTATTGAAGGGGAATTCATTCCCCAACTTACAACTGGCCTGGGGGCGCGTTTGCAGAGTGCTACAAGGAGGGGGCATGGCCTCCAGCGCGATGCCGGTCTTTTATTTATTTTCTTTTTTTAAGAAGGAGGGCTGTGTGGCCCCCCTTCTTTTTCTAATTTACTGGCCCTGGGGACCCCATCCCCCAGGGCCTGCACCCTAATTTTTTTTGTTGAAAAAAATAAATTTGGCCCTCCCAAGGCCTTAATCGGCCCCGGGGACCCCAACCCCCGGGTCATGGCCTATTTTTAATTTAAATTCTTTAGGAGGGGACTGCGTTGCCCCCCTCCTCAGGCCACTTATGGCTCCGGGGACCCCATCCCCCGGGGCCGGCCTTTGTTTTTTAATTTTTTAAAAATATATGTATTTATTGAAACACCTAGGACATGCTAGACAAACCGTATGTACCTATCACCATGACGATTTGCGTGATATTCATTAAAAGTCGACTATGCATAGAATGAATCCACATGGAATGTATTTACACCGCTAGTGAAGCTCTGACGTGTCTGACGCCCTACCGTGCCTAATCCCAGCGCCCCCGCCGGTGGGTACTCTCCAAGTAGACACCCTTGCCGTTTATTTATACAAACATGGGTAGCCATTGATGGGCACATTTAATATACACGCACACCAAGCCATTCAAAGGGGATTCGACAAAAATTCGACTAAACTATGCAAGAAACCCCCCTCACGGTTAATAAAAAACACATCCACCGCCGGATGTGTAATACTTTTTATTTTACTCTCTGGAAAGGAGACGAACCTCACTTGAGAGTCACAGCGTGCTCCTGGCTGAGCCCAATGCTGTGTTACACCCACCAGTGCCCGCTGATTGCCTCACACCTCTGTGTTGTATTCCACCAGCTAGTGCGTATGCTATGACACTCTCTAGCCCATGTGCACTGTAACACCACCCCGTGAATATGTCATGCCACACTTGCCTTCGCACGGGTTATATTGCCCCATCTAACGTGCCTTCCTCAATGTGTATGTTATAACGCACAGCGCTATGCCATACATATTACAATCTGGGATCCATATCTTTGTCACAGTGCATATGCAACGTTACACTCCCCAGCACATATTTTATATTACAACTTTAGAGACTAGTTATGTTACACAACACTGCCCTGTGCATATTAGACTCCAAGGCGCATATCGCATAGCACGCGCTAGTGCCTGTGCTATCTCGCGCTCTCCAATGAATCTGTCATTGCGCACAATGTATTGCATATTATATTTCATGCCCCGGTTCATCTTATATCACAGTTTTTGGTGCATAGTTTATACCATATACTACATCTAGCTTTCATTTTCAATCGTGCTCTCAGGACTATGTTCTATATAACACTGCGTCCACCTACCCTTTTCACGGTCATTACATTTTGATATGGGGGTGGAGGGTCAGGGGGTGTTTCTGCCAAGTGAGCCCGGAGTCACAGTCACAAACGTCCTCTTCTTCCTGAATAAAAGTGAGATTATGCTGCATACTTGTTCATATTTTAAGTAGTTCGCACAGACACACATTTTAAAAACAATAAAGTTCCTAATACCCACCTTCTGTGAACAGTTAGCTTGCTGCCCCATCCACCTCCTCCCTATCCACTGTTGTGCTCCTCCCTCCTGCCATGCATGGTCTGATGTGCTGCCACTGCCCTCCATTTAGCATGATGTACCAGTCCACTCCTCCTGCCCTCCATTGACCAATTCTATGGCCCATCATTGACCTCCTGCTTAGCCTCTGTGCTTAGCTTGCTGCCCCTATTCTCCTTCCCCCTGCCCTCCGATGTCTTTGTGCATGCCCCTGCTCCATCCTTTTTGCCCACTATGTTCCATGGACCTGCCACTCCTATCTACTCTGAGTGTTCTGTTGAGCTGCCACTCCCCTCCCACGTGCCTAGCATTGTCAGATGACTGTAACCTGTCCCTGCCACCTCCACCCTGCCTGTCCACATGCCATGCCCCTATCCCCTTCCTCCTGTCCTCCATGGTCCATTTTACTGCCACACCCTTCTGCCCTCCCTGATCTGTTGTGCTGCAACTGCTCCTCCTGCCTGCCCCGCGCGGTCTGTTGTGAGGCCCCTTCCCCTGAACTCTCTTGTCTGTGCCCAGGTCCTGACCCTCCCTTCTATCCTCCATGGTCCTTTGTGCATGCCCCTGCACCCTTCTTGCCCATCATAGCCATTGTGCTGCCACTAACCCTCCTGCTTGCCATGCATGGTCTTCTGTGCTGCCATGGCCCCTCCCACCTTCCCTGTGTGGTCAGCTAGCTGCCCCTGACCCCCTCCCACCTTCCCTCCATGGTCTGTGTGTATGCCACCATAGTCTCATTGTTGCTCTCCATGGTGTGTCTTGTTTCTAGTGCCCATCCTGCCTGACCTCCATGGTCATCTTGCTGCTCCTGCCACCTTGCCCCCAGCCCTCTGACCCCCTATTCCCTCCCTCCTGGCTTGTCTGTTCCATTGTAATGCCCCTGATCCGTCCCTCCTGCCACTTATGGTCTGTTATGCTGCAGATTTCTCTCCTGTCTGTCCATTATGGTCAGCTAGCTACCATTGCCTCTTTCCCATCTGTTCTCTGTTGTCCATATGCATGGTCCTGTCCCCTCCCTATTGCTTTCTATGGATTGTTGTGCTGCACTCCCGTCCCGCATGCGCTGTGTGGTGTATTGTGCTGCTGCAAACCCTGATGCCTGCCCTGTAGGGTCAGTTTGGTGCACCTCTCCATGTCCCTCCTGTCCTCTGTTATCCGAGTCCATGTCCCTACCCCAATTCCTCCTGCCTACCATGATTCAATGTACCATACTTGTGAACATTTTGAACTTGGTAAGAGGGAGATTTTGAAAAAAACTGGGGTATTGATTTTCCCCTTTGAGTTACATTGAAAAAGAGGAGATTGTAGACAGGAGACAGATCAAATAAAGCCCATTTGAGCTTAAGAACATTGGATGTTTTCTGGCTGAATCGGGTCTGTTGGCATGTATGGTTGTACTACCACTGCCTCTTCCTTCTGCCCACAATGGTCTATTATATTGCCACAGCCTCTCTTGCCAGTCCTGTATTGTTGCTTTGTTGCCCCTGCCCCCTTTCCACTGCCCTCCATAGTCTGTTGTGCTGCCACTGCCCTTCCTGCCTGCCCAGTGTGGTCAAATTGTTGCCTCTGCACTCTCCTACCTGCCTTCAATTTTCAGAGTCCGTGCCCCTGGCCTCTGCCTCTCAACAGTATCCCAATGAACAACTAGATTGCTAACATTCTATATTTATTACAAAAGTGTGGAACGCCTGACGTCATCTTGATGTAATCAAAACTGTAATACCTAGAGTATTTCCTTTAGAAATTACATATATGAGAGGGTCTTATTTGCATCACAATTATGGTTAGTGCTCTAAAAAACTAAAATGAGGACATATTTTCTGAGTTTTCAAATAGCGACAAAGAACTTTTAAATTATTTGTAATCATTATGTTTTTTTATCCAGTTGACCACTTGATTAAATGTTGCACCTTGGCGAGAGGATGTGGTGTTACTTCCAGAGCTGCAGACTTTGCAACTGGGGAACCAGGTTGGAGTTTCTGCTTCAGCTCAACATTCTGTGATTGTGGTCAAATCACTTAATCTCCCCATGTCTACAACCAAAATGAATTTGATCTTGTGTGATGTAACCAATGCTCATGTAAAGCATTCCAATACCTGACAAGTCTGAACTATATAAAAGTGCAAATACACAAAAAATAAGTGTTTTGCATACTTCTGTCATTGGGCTACATGTGGGCTACAACTGGGTGGTATTTGTGCTGCATATAGGCTCTTTTGTGTCTGGTGGCCATCTTGGGAGATTTATTTGTTATGAAGTTTCCTAATTTCCTCATTTACTGCAGTCTCCTCAGTAGGAAATGCTTTCAGTTTTTTACTTTGATTCCATCAAGAAGGTATTCAGATATGTCACACATTTGCCATCAATTCTGAATGTTAGCACTCTAGTTGCTCATTAGATCACTGTAGTAAAGCTCCTGCTCACCACGGAAGTCTGCTGCTGGTATTAAAAGTGCATGTTTCAGTCTGCATATCAGAATTTTTTAATGAAATAGAAGAGGATTTGAGAAGTCACTCAAAATGTGCCCTAATTTTTCTTTCTTCAGCACTAATCATAATTTCTATGGCAAAATGAACCCCCTCATTGTGTTCCTTTTTAAATTAAATGTTTTAAGTGTTACCAGTTTATTCCAATCAAGATGGCTTCAGGTGTGCCATACTTTTGTGATAAGTAAGACAGTAAGCGCTCTAGTTGTTCTTAAGAACACTCTGGGACATTCTGTCATTAGGCTATACTTGGGCTACATCTGGGTGATATTTGGGCTACATTTGGGCTCTTTTGTCTCTGGTGGCCATCTTGGGAGATTTATTTGTTATGAAGTTTCCTAATTTCCTCATTTACTGCAGTCTCCTCAGTAGGAAATACTTTCAGTTTTTTACTTGGTTCCATCAAGAAGGCATTCAGATGTGTCACACATTTGCCATACAATCTGAATGTTAGCGCTCTAGTTGCTCATTAGATCACTGTAGTAAAGCTACTGCTCACCAGGGAAGTCTGCTGCTGGTATTCAAAGTGCATGTTTCAGTCTGCATGTCAGAATTTTTTTATGACATAGAGGAGGATTTGAGAAGTCAAAATGTGCCCTAATTTTTCTTTCTGCAGCACAATTCATAATTTCTATGGCAAAATGAATCCCCTCATTGTGTTCCTTTGTAAATTAAATGTTTTAAGTGTTACCACTTTATTCCATTCAAGATGGCTTCAGGTGTGCCATACTTTTGTCATAAGTAAGACTGTTAGCACTCTAGTTGTTCGTTAGAACACTCTGGGACATTCTGTCATTGGGCTATACTTGGGCTACATCTGGGTGATATTTGGGCTACATTTGGGCTCTTTTGTCTCTGGTGGCCATTTTGGGAGACTTATTTGTTATAATGTTTCCTGATTTCCTCATTTACTACAGTCTCCTCAGTAGGAAATACTTTCAGTTTTTTACTTTGATTCCATCAAGAAGACATTCAGATGTGTCACAAATTTGCCATAAATTCAGAATGTTAGCACTCTAGTTGCTTATTAGATCACTGTCGTAAAGCTACTGCTCACCAGGGAAGTCTGCTGCTGGTATTGAAAGTGCATGTTTCAGTCTGCATGTCAGAATTTTTTAATGAAATAGAAGAGGATTTGATAAGTCACTCAAAATGTGCCCTAATTTTTCTTTCTGCAGCACTAATCATACTTTCTATGGCAAAATGAACCCCCTCATTTTGTTCCTTTTTAAATTAAATGTTTTAAGAATTCCCACTTTATTCCAACCAAGATGGCTTCAGGTGTGCCATACGTTTGTCATAAGTAGGACTGTTAGCGCTCTAGTTGTTCTTTAGAACACTCTGGGAAGCTGCAGTAGAACACAAAGGAATCAACTGACAGTCTCTGCCCTTGTTGGATGTACATGTTTTACTGAGAATGTCAGACTTCATTCTCACATGACTGAGAAAGATAATGTGAATTTACAGAAAATATGCTCTCAGTTAGCTTATAGATCATCTTCCAAACCTCTCTGGGAAAAGCATGAGAAAATAGTTTTCTCTCAAACATGATTCATGATATCACAGCAGAAGGCTTTTTCACATGGTAAAATCACCTTAGAACACACCACAATTCCTAAAATGAGTATGGTACCATCAACAAATGATTTATAATGTAACTAAAGTCTTAAAACCTTCTATTAACTGCAATGCTTTTTAATGAGGTGCTATCATGTATATTGGTCCCAAGATGGCTGCCAACACTTCTTGGATGAAGTGCTGACAGCCAATCAGATCTCACGATGAGATGTGTGGTTAGGCTCCGCCCAGATATATATGTGATTTTGCTTTTGATTTTCTCAGGAACTACTGAACGGATTTACACCAT
Organism: Triturus cristatus; assembly: GCF_964204655.1. Lineage (NCBI taxonomy): Eukaryota > Metazoa > Chordata > Amphibia > Caudata > Salamandridae > Triturus > Triturus cristatus. Next base: position 249,157,366 of record NC_140585.1, read on the forward strand.
TTAAGCAAAAGGCACATGCCTGGCCTGAGGACTACCTCTTTGCCAAATTTCAAGTAATTCTGTTCAGCCGTTCGGGCTGTACCTTCGACTAAAGGTCCTATGGGAAAATGCATGGGGAAAACATGTTTTGGGACCCCCATTTTTTCTCAGCCCCCGCTTGACGAATCACCCCGAGACTTTCAGGGTAGGAGCTGAGTGGAGCGACCCATTAGTTTTGAAAATTTTACGAAGATAAGTCAACCAGCGCCAAAGTTATTCAAAATAGAATTTTCAGATTTCCTATGGGAACTCGGTCCTAACTATAACTATCTACTGGCGACCGCCAGTAGATTATATATATATATATATATATATATACAAAAAACGTTACAGTCCGCGTGTAAACCCGAGCCACTTGCAGTGAAACACCCTGACCCCCTAGGCCTGCTCAGGGGGTCCCACAAGGACCTCAGGGCCAAAAAAAGCATTTTTTTAAAATAATTTCAGCGGAATTCACGCTGGGGTCGTGAATCCCGACGAAATTATTTTAAAAAATGAAGCGCTGGTTCCTGCGCTTCATTTTAATAAGGCCCCCAGGTGGGCCAGGTCCCGGGGGCAATGTGTATTTATTCTATATTTACATATATATATATATATATAGTTTGTTTGAAAATCAATAATGTTGCTTCTCATTTAAGAGCGCTATTGGCCATATATGTAGTGCACGTGATAAACTGACATCTCGTCATTCGCTCATGGCGGTGCCGTCAAGGTATTTGGGTGGAGAAAAATGCATGTTTAAAATCTTACGTACACCATATTTGGAGGCAGAGATGAAATCTTAGGTACTAAATAGTTAAACAGGTGTTCAAGAAAGAACATTTTTTTATCATCCGGAAAATCTTCATCATATGTTTACATGATGGTTGGTGTGTGATTTATATGCTGCATCTTGTCGTTGCTCACCTGGTGCTCTGGCCACAGAGCCAGGAGTCCCATGGCTCCACCCCCTCTAAAAATGTTGGCTTGCTCACCTCTTCTCCCCGAATAAGGAGGGGCCTATAGTTGGAGCTTTAAAAAAAAAATGTTCTTGTATTTGTGCAGGGGAATTGCTCGGTCTGCTTTGGAGCACAAGTGAACTTGGTGTTCGCATTACAAGATTGTTAAATCTGCGATGTGTTTGCCATTATTGAAGAATAGAGAAAAAATAGTTTAAAATTCAGTGGAAAACCCCCGACGTCCAGTTGCGAATCATCATCAAAATACATGGCAAGTCATGGAAAGAACACAGGAATGGCTGACAGGGTGAAAAAGGAGGTAAAAGAAATGACTCCCAACCACATCATATCAGTGCCCCTGAGACAGAGACCTCCCTCTCTTACGGAAAAGGAAATCTTGTCTTGCAAACGCCCCCACACCTGACAGACCACCGTTATAATGTGGTGGTAATTGATGCGCTAAATACCCTACCTGCTAATCCCTACAAATTCCACGTCGCCCCCTCCTCACAACCCTCTCCCACCTTCCTCTTCTCCAACCACCTCTCCCGCCCCCTCCCATCTCCAACCATGTGTGGGTGCTTTTTTCACAGTCAAAGGGATGGGGTTTGGGCTACAGTGAGACCGTGAAATGTTTCCAGCACTGTGACTCCCCGTGGTCCTAAAGAAAGCGCTTCATTGCATTAAAACCGGTGTGCCCATTAACACCCTCCCCCTGTCCAGCGATACAGAGGGGGTTATGGGGCGGGGTATATGTACAGAAACAGGAATTCCCTTTAGGGAGGGGAGAAGGAGAAGTCCCCCCACCCTCTCTTGATAACAGTCCCACACCCTGTACCTTTGCCCCCACCCACGGGTGACTGGTCCAGTGACAGGCGCTCTGCGTGCTCAGTCCCCTCAGAGGTATGTATCCCTGACTGATGTGTGTAAACGGTACGCATATCTATCACAATGGTGGGTATGTGGCTGAATGTGACTCTATAGATGGGCTGCCCCATCAGACTTTCTTCCAGACCCCTCAACCTGCCAGACTCCGTCTCGTGGGCTAGTCACACAGGGCTCACTCACCATTCGTCCAGGACGGAGGCGTGAGGCTGCACAAGGCACTGTGAGGGTTTGTGGTGTCTGCCTAATTTCCAGAGGGTCCTCGGAGAGGAGTGTTGCTTGAGTCCTCCGAGAAGGAGGTGTTGAGAGTCCTCCAAGAAGGGCACAGGTTTGAGTCCTCTGAGAGGTGAGCTGTGCCGGGGGTTATGTGTGCGCTCTGGGCAGCTGCTCCCTATTCTGTATTCGGTTCTCTGCAAGAAAAGGCGCTATGGTGAATGCACAGAACAGGAAGGGGCTCTGATGGGGTTTCTGTGGCAGCTGGAGCCCCTGCTGCCTCTTTTCCTGCAAGAAGCAGGGGTGCTGTGCTGGTTGCTATGAGGCAGGAGCTTCCTTTTCTGTGCACCCGGTTCCGTCTGCTCTCTGTGGGCCGTTCTGCCTCGGGTTCTGTTCTTCATGCCCCTTGAATTACTTGCAAGATGTAGAGGTGCCGTGATCTCCCTGCGGCGGCTCTTTTTTCTTCTTCTCTGGTCTGTGCAGCCGGTTACTCCTGGTTGCGGCAAGCCCTCCTTGTAGCTCACGGTGGCTGCTAACCCCGTATTGTGTGTGGTTCCTTGAGGCTCAGTGGCACTTTGCCGGCTGCACTCTGCCTGAAGCACCTTGAATCAATCAATCAATCATTCTTAGAGCACTCTACATACCCGTGAGGGTCTCAAGGCGCTGGGAGGGGGAGTGCCGCTACTGGTCGAACAGTCAGGTCTTGAGTAGCCTCCTGAAGGTTAGCAGGTCTTGGGTCTGTCGTAGGCTCAGTGGGAGGGTGTTCCAGGTCTTGGCGGCGAGGTGGGAGAAGGATCTCCTGCCGGTGGTTGTTCTACGCATGCGCGGTACGGTGGTGACTGCGAGGTCGTCGGAGCGGAGCTGGTGGCTGGGGATGTAGAAGGAGAGTCGTCCGTTGAGGTAGGCTGGGCTGGCCTTGTGGAGTGCCTTGTGTGCGTGGATGAGGAGCTTGAGGATATCCTCTTGTTGACGGGGAGCCAGTGCAGGTTTCTCAGGTGGGGGGGTGATGTGGCTGTGGCGTAGTACGTCGAGGATCAGTCGTGCAGAGGTGTTTTGGATGCGTTGCAGACGTTTGATGAGCTTGGTCGTAGTCGAGTCTGCTGCTGATGAGGGCCTGGGTGACTCTCCTTCTTGTGTCTGTCAGGATCCACCTGTAGATCTTGCGGAGCATGCGAAGGGTGTTGAAGCAGGAGGAGGAGACGGCGTTGATTTGCTTGGTCATAGAGAGCGTTGAGTCAAGGATGATTTCCAGGTTGCGTGCATGGTTGGTGGGTGTCGGGGGTGCTCCCAGTGCCGTCGGCCACCAGGAGTCGTCCCAGGCTGAAGGGTTGGAGCCGAGGATCAGGACCTCCGTCTTGTCCGTGTTCAGCTTCAGTTGGCTGATCCTCATCCAGTCCGCGACGGCCTTCATTCCTTCGTGAAGGTTGGATTTGGCAGTGATGGGGTCGTTGGTGAGGGAGAGGATCAGTTGAGTGTCGTCGGCGTGGGAGATTATGTTGAGGTCTTGCTGTGTGCGAGCGGGGCCATGTAGATGTTGAACAGTGTCGGGCTGAGGGAAGATCCCTGGGGTACGCCGCAGATGATCTCGGAGGCTTCGGATCAGAATGGGGGAGGCGGGCGCTCTGGGTTCTGCTGGAGAGGAAGGAGGTGGTCCATTTTAGAGCCTTGTCTCGGATCCATCCGGCGTGGAGGCATGCGCGTAGTGTGCAGTGGCAGACGGTGTCGAATACGGCGGACAGGTGGAGGAGGATGAGGGCCGCGGTCTCACCGTTGTACAGCTGGGTCCTGATGTCATCGGTGGCGGCAATGAGGGCAGTCTCGGTGCTGTGGTTGCTGCGGAACCCTGACTGGGAAAGTTCCAGGATTCTATTTTTTCAAGGAATTGGGATAGCTGTCTGTTGACGATCTTCTCGATGACTTTGGCTGGGAACGGAAGTAGAGAGATGGGCCGGACGTTCTTGAGGTCTCTAGGGTCCGCCTTGATTTTTTTTAGGAGGGCGTTGATCTCGGCGTGTTCCCAGCTCTCTGGGAAGGTCGCGGTCTCAAGGGAGAGGTTGATGACGTTGCGCAGGTGGGGTGCGATGGAGTTGCTGTCTTTGTTGAAGATGTGGTGCGGGAGTGGGTCTGACGGGGAGCCGGAGTGGATTGTGCACGGAACTCCCTGCACACGAGTCTGTTTGTAGTGCCGCCTCGGCAGCTTCCTCTGTTCTTTCTCGGACTCGCTCTGCCGGCCCACTCATCACACGGCCCTGGCTTGCTACTGGCCCACAGCTTCCCCTGTTTCACATGCTGGCTTGTCCTTTGTGTACCGTGTAAAAGTGACCCCCCCTCAATATACCCCACACCTGTCGCCTCCCCGCTGTGTCCGCTGCTTTTATCTCTGCTTATTCAAGTCCGTCTCCTCTCCCTCGCCTCGTTCCACCTCTCGTTCAACTAGCTCCATCCTACTTGGATAGCATCCACTTTCTTCCACTCTCCCCTTGACTGTTTCACCTGTCTTCCTTTACCCTCGCAATCTACTGCTATTCACTCTCTCTCACATTCATTTTCCTGGCTGACAAAGTTATACAAGTGTTACCAGAGTAAGTACCAGAAATCTGCTTATTGCTATGTTTTTTTTCCTAAGTGTTGTTTTAATAGCATACATCCTGCACATATGTAGTAGCTCTTTCATCTTGGATTCTTTCCTCACCCTCCAAGTGAAAATGATACGCTCTGCTGTGAATATACCTTTCACCTTCTATCCATCTATCTGTCTGTCTGTCTATCTATCTATGTATCTATCTACCTACCTATCTACCTACCTATCTATGTGTGTACATATATGTGTATATATGTGAACATATATGTATATATGTACATATATGTATACATATATATATATATATATATATATATATATATACAAATATATGTACTATGTATATTACCTACTGGCGGTCGCCAGTAGGTAGTTATAGTTAGGACCCTGTTTCCATAGGAAATCCGCAACATTCTATATTTGGAATAACTTTGGCGCCGGTCGACGAATCCTCGCGAAATTTTCAAAACTAATGGGGCGCTACGCTCCGCTCCTACCCTGAAAGTCTCGGGGGGATTCGTCAAGCGGGGGCTGAGAAAAAAGGGGGGTCCCAAAACGCATTTTCCCCATGCATTTTTCCATAGGACCTTTAGACACAGCTACAGCCCGAACGGCTGAACAGAATTACTTGTAATTTGGCAGAGAGGTAGTCCTCAGGTCAAGGAAGTGCCTTTTGTAGGTCTGGTGTAAATCTGTTCAGTAGTTCCTGAGAAAATAGCATTTAAATCAATATATATATCTGTAAGCGCGCTCCGAGCGCGCACCGTAAGCTTACCGTACGCGTACGGTGCCGTGCGCGATTCTGATTGGCTGTTAGATCTTAGTAAACATTCGAATCGTTCGAAACCAGGAAGTGTCGGCCGCCATCTTCTCTCTCGCACTCGGAGGGGTGGAGGAAAAACAAAGTTGGATATCATAAAAAGGGGGCAGGCTAGACAGCTCCTAACCACCTAGCCTTGGTTATGGTGTGCCAGAAGGCCATCCAAGGCCCAAAAAAAAAAAAAAAATTTTTTTGAAAAAACGCCGAATACGCTTACCGTACGCGTACGGTAAAAAATTAATTAAAAAGAAACAAAATCCATATTTCCCCCCCCCCCCGTGTGCTAAAGGTGCCCGCAGGCCACCTTTTGTGCATGGCATATTATCAGACAGTGAACATCTAACAGAAAACCTTTCAGAACGAAGCGCATAATATGTCCTCCGTGTGCGGACGGTGCGCGAAGGGCATCGTGCGTACATGGCCAATCCAGCCTAACGTGGGCACGCGGTGCGCGTAGCGCACCGCGTGCCCACTTAACACAGTTAGTGCCGTGCATGCACGGTGGGCACGCGGTGCGCTACGCAAAGCGCGCACGGAACGAACTGCGTGAAGTGGGCGAGCACGGCACGAACGGCGTAAAGTAACTTAGCATTTAAAAAAACGTACAAATTCACTGAAAAAACCATAGGTTTCACACACGTTATAGTTAGGAATTAGCATTTAAAAAACCTTGCAAATTCACTGAAAAAACCATAGGTTTCACACAAGTTATAGTTAGCTGTACATTTCACTCATAAAAAACCAATGAAATTCCACGTTATAGTTAGTGCAGGCAACTATAACTCACGCGACTGCAATCCTCTGCTAATGACATATGTGTCTTTATGAAAAAAAAATATTTGTAATATATGTATAGCTAAAATTTAATGGAAGAAGACATGGGCAAATAAGTGTCAAAATACAGTATTAGCATCAGCAGAGGATTGCGGTAGCGTGAATTATAGTTGCCGGCACTAAATATAACGTGGAATTTCATTGTTTTTTTACGAGTGAAATGTACAGCTAACTATAACTTGTGTGAAACCTATGGTTTTTTCAGTGAATTTATATATATAGATATATATATACTTATATATATTCACTGAGAAAAACATAGGTTTCAGGCACGTTTTAGTTCAAAATTAGCATTTGAAAAACTTTTGAAAATTCACTGAAAAAACCATAGGTTTCAGGCATGTTATAGTTAGAAATTAGCATTTAAAAAACCTTAGAAATTCACTGAAAAAACCATAGGTTTCAGGGACGTTATAGTTAGTTGGACATTTTACTCGTACAAAACCAGAGAAATTCCACCGTTATTGTTATAGCTAGCTATAACTCACGCCCCCGCAATGCACTGCTGATGGTATCACATATTACATCATTCATGACATGGTCAGTAACATCACTGATGACATCTCAAATGATATTACTGATGGCATCATCCACGTGAACATCTGATGCACCGCCTCACACCCTAATATAACCTTTGATACACCCACTGTAAAATACAGACTAACATTTTCGAAACCATAGACACACCAATACCAGTTACTACATACGCACTCACTGATTCCTAGGTCTACACACTCATCCACTCATTCACTCATACAATCACTCATACATGCAGTCACTCATCAATACAACACTAACATATGCACTCATACACCTATACAGCCACTCACACACCACCACTCATCCAGAGTTACTCACACACCTAGCCAGTCATGCAAATAATCAATCACACTCCCATTTACTCACCTATACAGTTATACACATACCACCTCACTTATTCATACAGATACTAACACATAGTTACTCTCTTATACAATCACTGATACAAGCACACACTCATCCATACAGCCACTCTCACAATCACTCACCCTCACATATAGTCATTTATATACTCCAACTCTCACATACACTGCCTTTTACATATGTAGTTACTTGGACATATACCAGTGAGACAGCCATTCACTTACCAACACACCCAGACACACACTCAACCACCCATACAGCTGTTTCCACATGCACTCTTGAACCCATACACCCAGTGAATCAACCACTCACACATCTATGCACAGTCACAAAACTCCCACCCACCCACACACACACTCAGGCACCCATACAAATACTCAGGCAACCAATCGATAACCCATATAGACACTCATGTAGCTACTGACCAACCCATGCAGCAGCTTACACAACAACAGACATACTGATACAGACATTCACACAGTTTAGTCACTAAACAATGCATTCGGTAAGACACATTTATCACTCACTTATCCAGTCAGTCATGCACCTACTAAATCCTCCATCCAGACACTTATACGCCCACTCATTCTTCAATACACCTTGGCATATATATAAAACATATTTAAACTTTATAGAAACTTACAGTAACTGGATGATGTAATCAGTGATGTCATTTGAAATGTCATCAGTGATGTCACTGACCATGTCAGTAATATGCCAGATGTAATATGTTTATGTCATCAGCAGTGCATTGTGGGGGTGCAAGTTATAGTTAGCAGAACTAACTATAACAGTGGAATTTCTCTGGTTTTGTACGAGTGAAATGTCCAACTAACTATAACGTCCCTGAAACCTATGGTTTTTTCAGTTAATTTCTAAGGTTTTTTAAATGCTAACTTCTAATTATATTGTGCCTATATATATATATATATTGTTTCCAGCAAACTGTCTGCAGCTGGTGCGCTCGTTTCTAGCGGGTGCCGATGTCGAGGTCAGACAAACCTCGAAGATTTACTGTTAAGCCAAGGATTTCACCGCACTCCAGAATATATATATAGGAGTTCACGATCCTGAAATGCTCAATTCCAGCATCAAACAGGTACCGACCACACCGTGCTTCTAGAATTGGAAGTGCAAGTTTATTGCATCACAATAAGCTACATTTCGTATAGCAAGTGCCCAGCATATATATATATATATATATATATAACCTACTGGCGGTCGCCAGTAGGTAGTTATAGTTAGGACCTATTTGCCATAGGAAATCCGCAACATTCTATTTGGAATAACTTTGGTGCCCGTTAACGAATCTTTGCGAAATTTTCAAAACTTTTGGCGAGCTCCGGTCCACTCCTATCCTGAAAGTCTCGGGATGATTTGTGTAGCAGCGGCTGAGAAAAAAGGGGGTCCCAAAACGTGTTTTCCCCATGCAATTTCCCTTAGGACCTTTAGCCACAGCTACAGCCCGAACTGCTGAACGGAATTACACCAAATTTGGCAAAGAGGTAGTCCTTAGTTCAGACTCGTGCCTTTTGCTTAAATGGTGTAAATCCGTTAGGTAGTTCCTGAGAAAATGACATTTAAAAGTACATATATATCTATGGCCTCGGAGGTTCCGCGCACCCTATGCGCACCCAGCGCGCACCCTGCCGTGCATGAGCTGTATTCTAATTGACTGTCAACACTCCAAATCAGGAAGTGTTGGCAGCCATCTTGTGCCTCGGTAGAACCGAGGCCCAAGAATCCTAAAAAACAAATGCGAAAAACGCAAAAAGGGGGCAGGGTAGAAACACCCTGACCCCCTAGGCCTGCTCAGGGGGTCCCACAAGGACCCCCAGGGCCCAAAAAAGCATTTTTTTTAAAAACAAATCGGCTAGATTCACGCACACAGCGCATATTTCGGCCGGAAATAAAAAGAGCCCGTGCTTCTTTGGTAATTGGCCCCTGAGGGGGCCAAATCCCGGGGGCAATAGTTATGTAAAGGGGGGCCCAGAGGGGCCCTCCAGTCCTGGGGACCGCCACCCCTGGGGCTTTATTTAATTATGCGTGGGGGGGCTCTCAGGCCCCCCAGCCCCGGGGACCGCCACCACCGAGGCTTATTTCAATTGTGCGGGGAGGCTCTCAGGCCCCCCCAGCCCCGGGGACCGCCACCCCCCAGGGCATCTTAAATTTCATTGGGGGGGCTCTCAGGCCCCCCAGCCCCGGGGACTGCCACCCCCCAGGGCTTATTAATATTCGTGGGGGGACTCTCAGGCCCCCCCAGCCCCGGGGACCACCACCCCTGGGGCTTAAAGTTCTTTGTTGGGGGGGCTCTCAGGCCCCCCCAGCCCTGGGGCTTAAACAAATTATTGGCTACACAGCCCCCCTTCTTTAAAAAAAAAGAAAAAAAAGAAAACGGGATCGGACCGGAGGCCACGCCCCCTCCTTGCACCACTCTGTAAACGCGCCCCCTGGTGCGTTTGCACAGGGGGAACAAATTCCCCTTGAATACTGGGGGTCCCTGGGAGCCAACTAGCCCACCAGGTACCTCCAGTATGCGCCAGGGAGCTCCGTTGCAGAGATGTGTTCTGAGGCCACGCCCCTTTTTACACCTCTCTGCACCGCAGCTCGGTGGCACTTACTGGAGGTAGCTGGTGGGCTAGTTGCACCCCAGGGACCCTCAGTATTCAAGTGGAATCAATCCCCCAACTTAAAACGCGCCACGGGGTGCGTTTGCACAGTGGTGAAGGCAGGGGGCAGGGCCTGAGTTCACATGTGTGAAAACACGCCCTGTGGCCCGGTTTAAATTGGGGATTAATTCCTTGTCAATACTGAGGGTCCCTGGGGGCCAACTAGCCCACCAGGTACCTCCAGTAAGCGCCACGGAGCTGCGTTGCAGAGTGTTGTAAAAAGGGGCGTGGCCTCTAAGCACCTCTCTGCAACGCAGCCTCCTGGCGCATACTGGAGGTACCTGGTGGGCTAGTTGGCCCGCAAGGACCCACAGGATTGAGGAGGAATTAATTTTCTAACTTAAAACGCGCCACAGGGTGTGTTTGCAGACATATCACCTCAGGCCACGCCCCCTTCCGTCACCACTGTGCAAACGCGCCCTGTGGCGCTTTTTAAGTTGGGGAATTAATTCTCTTTCAATTCTGAGGGTCCCTGAGGGCCAAATAGCCCAACAGGTATCTCCAGTATGCGCCAGGGAGCTGCGTTGCAGACAGTTGTTCATAGGCCATGCCCCTTTTTACACCTCTCTGTAACGCAGCTCTGTGGCGCTTACTGGAGGTACCTAGTGGGCTAGTTTGACCCTAGGGACCCTTAGGATTGAAGGGGACTTAATCTTTCAACTTAGAACGGTGACAGGGCGCGTTTACACAGTGGTGAAGGGAGGGGACGGGGCCTGACGTGATGTGTGAAAACACGCCCTGTGGCGCGTTTTAAGTTGGGGTAAAAATTCCACTTCAAACCTGAGGGACCATGGGGGCCAATAGCCCTCCAGGTGCTTCCAGGAAGCGCCACTGCGCTGCGTTGCAGAGAGGTGGTGCAGGCCGTGCCCCTTTTGACATCTCTCTGCTACCCAACTCTGTGGCGTTTACTGGAAGTACTACAAATTCCGATTTACTCACCTGTTATCAGGAGAGACCTCAGTGCTGCATCTTTGAGCCCAGTACTGATCCTGAAAAGTAATTCTAACCATACTTACCAGTAACTTGAATTTCCTTCCATAGGCTAACATTGACTAGTTTCACTTGGAAATTCTTCAAAGTGAGTTTTGGAACTTTAAAATATTCACCTAAAATCATCCGAAGAACAAATTCCGATTTACTCACCTGTTATCAGGAGAGAACCCAGTGCTGCATCTTTTAGCCCAGCACTGACCCTGAAAAGTATTTCTAACCATACTTACCAGTAACTTGTATTTCCTTCCATAGGAATCCATTGTCTGGTTTTCAGCAGAAAAGTTTTTAAGTGTCTATTTTCACAAACTAAAAATATTCCTTAAAAATCACCTGTATGACTTAAACGCATTCTTTCAACTGTTTACAGGAGATGCACCAGTTCAGGATCCACCACTGAGTAAGAAAAAGTGACGATAACACTACTTACCTGCATAGGATAACATTGGTGATTCTATGTGAAAACATTTCTGAGTCAACTTTTAAAATACAATAATATTCCTTAAATATCACTACTGTAACCAAAACGCTTTTACTCAACTGTTTACAGGAGATGTCCAAGGACTGAATCTAGGATCCAGTCCTGTGGTTAGAAAAGTAATCCATAAAGTAACTAATTGCATTTAACTAGAAATTCACATTGAGCTCAATGGTGCATTGTTTGTTTGAAATTGTGTTGCCCATTGCAACAACTGTAACTACTGTACTTAAAAGTCTATTGCCTATTTGCAAAGTATTTAAAATAAAGTCATTCATTCTGAGAAAGTATATTTTGTAATGTAATGTATAATGTAATTATAATGTAATTTAAAAAATAAAATGTCTAAAAATAAATAGTTTTAAAAAATGTAGGAAATCAGTATAAAAAAATGAATATAAAAATTAATACATTTAAAAATTGTCATTTACAAAACCTTTGAAATTCACTAAAAAAACATAGGTTTCAGGCACGTAATAATTAGGAATTAGCATTTAAAAAACCTTAGAAATTCACTGAAAAAACCATAGGTTTCAGGTGTGTTACAGTTAGTTGGACATTTCTCTCGTACAAAACCATTGAAATTCCCCCGTTATAGTTAGTTCAGCTAACTATAACTCGCATGTCCGCAATGCACTGCTGATGACGTCACATATTACATCACTCATGACATGGTCAGTGACATCACTCATGACATCACTGATGACATCTCAAATGACATCACTGATGACATCATCCTTGTGATAGAGTGGCAGACCTCCTCTCACCATAATAGAACCTTTGATACACACACTCAAAAATAGAAACTAACATTTTCAAATGAATGGACATAGCAATACCACTTACAACACACCAATTCAGTAATTCCAAGATCTACACACATATCCACTCATTCATCAACAGTCCTATACAGTCACTCATACATGTACTCACTCATCATTTGTACTTATACACCTATACATCCTGTTACACAGTGACACTCATCCATAGAGTTACTCAGACACATAGTCACACATGCAAACAAAGTATCAAACATCCATTAAATTGCATATATACAGTTATACACACACCACTACACTTACTGCTACAGAAATTTACACATACTTACTCTCTTAAACAATCACTTAGAGAAACACAGACTAATTTATACAGGAACTCTTCCAATCTCTCACTCTCACATATACTCACTTATATACACCAATACTCACAGATACTAGTTTAAAACATATGTAGTTACTCATAAAGACACTATTGAGACAGTCATTCACTCACTAACACACCCATACACACACTCATCCATCCATACAGTGCTGCACACATGCTGTCTTCAACACATACAAACAGTGAGTCACTCATTCATGCATCTATGCACTATGTAATACCCCCACGAACCATACAGACTCTCAGACACTCATACTGATACTAAAAAAAACAACTAATAACCTAGATAGACACTCATGTAGCTACTCAACAACACATGCAGCCACTTATACACAAAGTGAGAGACTGATACAGATATTTACATATTTAAAGATTACTTACTAACCCATGTATTCACTAAGATACACTTAATCAGTCAGTTATTGAATCAATTTCCCCAAAAGATTCATCCATTTAGACACTTATATACCCATTTATTCTTCCATCGACCTTGAGATATACATATATAAAACATAATTGATTTTCAGAAAAACACACATTCAGTGGATGATGTCATCAGTGATGTCATTTGAGATGTCATCAGTGATGTCATGAGTGATGTCACTGACTATGTCATGAGTGATGTAATATGTGACGTCATCAGCAGTGCATTGCGGGCGCGCGAGTTATAGTTAGCTGAACTAACTATAACGGGGGAATTTCAATGGTTTTGTACGACAGAAATGTCCAACTAACTATAACGCACCTGAAACCTATGGTTTTTTCAGTGAATTTCTAAGGTTTTTTAAATGCTAATTCCTAACTATAACGTGCCTGAAACCTATGTTTTTTTTTGTGAATATATATATATATATTCAACAACCTCGATGACGCTGCACCTCCAACTTGGCGAACAGAGACACCACGAATCCCAGGAATAAGGCAAGATGTTCTTTATTTAATCGAAATGCACAAAATCCGACGCGTTTCGGGCGGTTGCCCTTGCTCACAGATAGTCAGTGCCGAGAATGCCGTTTTTTTAAATTTGCTTTGTGTGTACCACGTGGGATAATCAACATAGATAAGCTACTACGTGCCTTAATGCACTACCATGGTTCAGTCTTTCTTCTATTCAAAACAGAAAGATAATTTTAAAACATCGAATGGGAAGATCTAAAACCCATACTTGTAAGCTAAGCATAAGTCAGAATAGAGAAATATACAGCATAAATGCGGAAACTCATTTTGAGATGCTAGCTGGGTACAATAGACTGCATCAACAAAATAATTCATGGACATAAGACATATGTGACAAATCAATACTTAAATATGTGCAAATTCTGCCGATAAATATATATATATATACACAGCACTTTCCTTACTAATTAAAGCCTTATTTAGAAAACTATGGATTTACTGGGTAATATTTAATTTGATTGATCTTTATACACATAATTTGGTATTTTATGTGGGACCATCCATATACACATACATATTATTACAACCATCGATGAATTTGTCTTGTATTTTAAGAGTGTATTCGACCATTACGTATTAAAAGACATCCATTGCTAGTAATCATACAGTTTCCATATCATGTCACAAATTTGCCTATCATTACCTCTTTTAGTGCTATGTGTAAATTTGCTTAGTTATTGTATCCTCATACTCAGTGAGCATTTCTGTCATAATCTAACATGCATACAACGTCTGGCCCGAGGATTTAACCCAAATTTCTTTATGATAGTAGGAACGTGGATGTATATATCCCTTAGTCTATTTAATTATTTTCTCATAGTCACCTGTCCTAGTTCCCTGGAGGAGAACACTCTTGAAGGTCTACTTGACCTGAGTTGGACACCCAATTGTGAATAGTCCCTTAGATATTTAGTCCCTCTTGCCAGTAGGGACTGGAAGTCGAGCTGCTTTCTTTGGACCTGGAGACCCAGGCTTGAATCCTGCACTATGCAATAGACCCATCATCATATGATTCTGCCTATATCACTTAAAACTTCCATGCCTAAATGAGGGTAAAATGTATTTGTGTAAACCCTGCTAGGTGTACACAATCTATGATTGCCTCCCAACCCCATCAACTAGGTTTGTGCTATAAAAATATCTATACCTACAGAGACACTTTCTCTCAGACAATAATCTACAAAGAGAGCAGGTAATTAAAAAAAAACAGCCATTCTGCCCCAAACTAAAACAGGTAAATGGGACATTGCAAAACTTATTATTTTGTTCAAATTGTTTTTATTGGGTTTTCCAAAAGGAGAACAGCAATGAAAAGAAAGCAATGAAAAAGCAAGTAAAATGATTAAGAGACACTAATTACAAGTAAAATGAAAGTATAGGAGATTCCCTATTACATACAAACATGCATTGGTAAATCATATGAGTACAGCATGAAGGACATAATTTTGTGTGACATACAGGCTTGAGCTATTAACATCAGTTAGAGTAAATATCATAACGTCCTGACGATTATTATGCTATGTCTAGGAACATATTGTATATATACTCTATTTTTTGTCCTAGTTTACAAAATTAATATATTTCACCCATATCCCAACATTAATACATCTTTAGTATTCGGTTGAAGACGTTATGGAGGGAAAGTATGGCATGTCTAGTTTGATGCAACCTTTATGTGATGGAACAAAGGAAAGGAAGCAAATTCGTAGCAACTCTAATATCAAAAGCCTAAAGGGAGAAAAGAGAGCATTACATAAGAATTTTAGTCTAATTACCAACAAGAAGGGTATTAATATGTATGCGACCCCTGTGAACCCTGTGATTTTGTTCTTTGTGTTGCACAGCCATATGGATAAAGCATTATTAAAGGGATGAGCCTGTTGAGTTCATGGTGGGTCATAGTTAAAGGAAAAGGCATCAAGAGAATTCCAGAGTTTTCTATGGGAAGATAGCCAGGGCAAAGAGTGTAGGGAGATTTTATCCTCCCCTCTGAGGAAAGACAGCCATTCTTGCCACATCTTGAAGGCGACTGCTTTTGTGTTCTTTCAGTTAGTAACAATTAGTTTGCAGGCGAGTGTAAGCATTAAATCTAAAAGGAACCGGTCATTTTCTTCTTTCAGACCTGGGTCCAAGAAGCCTAAGAGAATATAGGAAAATTCCTTGGGAGGTTCAACATTAAATGTTCTTTTTATACAGTTGAGAATTTTATCCAAGTAGGTTTGCAAAGTAGGGCAGTGGAATAGCATGTGGGCTAAATCTACTTCCTGTGCATTACAGTTCCAACATGTTGGGCTCTGACAGAGGTTGAGCGTAAAAATTCTCGCAGGGGTCCAATATGTTCTATTTATTAACATGAATTTTGTTTGAGATAGTACAGGAGAGATTCTATTTGAAAAAGTGGTTTTATGTATCCTATTCCAATCAAAAGAAATATTCTTAGTGTTAGGTTCTAACTCCCACTTCAACTCTTTATGCGAATGAGATATGCGTGGTTTTGGAAGTAGTAATTTATAGACTTTAGACAACGATGTGTCCTGATTTCAAAAGTTTAATCATAAGTTTAAGGATCGATGGATTGATAGGCAGAATTGAGTGTGATGTTAGTTGTGCTGTAATTTTCAGGAACTTATACAAATCCAAGGTGTCTAGGCCAAAACGAGCTTGAAGGTTTGAGAAGGGGAGGAGAGTTTTCCTACATAGAGGTCTTTGACTAGGTTTAAGCCATTATGTGCCCACTTTTGCCAGTGTATCATTTCCCTGTCTATCTTTAGACATGGGTTGTGCTATAGAGAAGACCAATTGGATTTGTTGATTTTCATGGACGAAAGGTGATCTAGATGTAGGAGGGCTTGTTTCGTGTTCTGAATGATATATTTAGAATAAGGAAGGTTAGAGATGTTCATAGTTAGAAGAGCAGGCAAAGGGATGTCATTGATGAGTGTTTTTTCTATGTCCACCCAAACTGGGATATACTCCGGATCATTTACGAGCCAGCTGAAACCTCATTTACAAAAGTAGGCAGTTGGATAGTTCCTAAAGTTAGGGAGACCCAGGCCCCATTTTTTTTTGGTTAGTTTGAGTTTTGTAAGGGAAATTCTGGGTTTCTTCCCGTGCCATAGGAAAGAGTTGAATGCATTATCTATCTTGGTTAGGAACTTGTTAGAAAGGGTCATGGGTAGTATGCTGGGCAGGTAGTTGACATGCAGAGTAATCATCATTTTTAAAGTTTCTACCTTTCCCCACTAGGATACAATTTTTGGTGACCAGCCCTCTAACAGCGTGGTGGTTTTTTTGAGAAGGGCATTTTCGTTGGTCTGGAGGGTGGTGATTAGGTCCTTGATAAAATCCAAGCCTAGGTATTTGATGCAGTTTAACCTCAGTCTTATCTTTGTTGAGCTTATACCCAGATATACCAGAAAATTCTTCTATTGAGGACATTAGGGCAGGTAAAAGAGTGTCTGCCTTTTCCGAGATGACCAGTACGTCATCTGCGTATGCGGTAATTTTAACTGTACAATCATTGATTCCTGGAATATCTTTATTATTCTGTAATTGATATAAGAAGGGTTCTATTACTAATAGAAACAGCGAGTGTGAGAGGGGGCAGCCCTGTTTGATATCTTGTTGTAGGTTTAAGGATGAAGAAATAGTACCACCGGCTCTAACTTTGTCGGACAGTTTGTAGTACAGGGCCATTATCATGTCGATTAAGTTTTTGCTCAGTTAGAATTTCTCCAGTGTTGCCCTCAGAGAGGACCAGTCAACCTTGTTGAAAGCCTTCTAAGCATCCAATGTAACTGCCAATGTGGTGGAGTCTGTTAGTTTGGCCTTCTCTCGAGCATGGCACAATATTCGTGTATTTTCACTGGAAAGTCTGGTTTTTTAGAAACCCACTTGTGAGGGATGAATGAGTTTGGAAATATGCCTTTGGAGACGCTTAGCCAGGATCAAGGCATATATCTTGCAGTCTAGGTTTGTCAATGATATTGGCCTATGGTTTTTTGGCTGTGTGGGATCTTTCCTGCGTTTGGGTAATACTGCAATAATTGCTTCAGCCGGGGTACCACTGACTTGGCCAGATTCATCAAAGTGGTTAAACAGGTTTAGGAGAGGAGGAATCAAAGGAATAGCAAATGTTTTAAAAAATGTAGCATTGTAGCCGTCAGGACCCGGGGCTCTCCCCTTTTTAAGATTTTTGATTGTGTCCAGAATTTCATCTGAGGTTACTTGGCCATTGATTGATACTTTGTCTTGTTCTGATAAAGAGGGCAGATCACATTTACTTAAAAAGTTTTGGACTTGAGCAATATTCAAGTCAGGGGTTTTTTCATATAGATTTTGAGAAAATACCTTGAATATCTCTGCTATTTTATCCGGGTCGGAGGAAGCAGCGCCGCTAGGGTCTGGTAATTACTTGATTGTATATTTCTGTAATTTGAATTTCAGGTATGATGCTAGGCTCGTCCCAGCCGTGTTGGACTCACAGAGTTTAATATTTTTTTTTTGTTGATCCACAGCCCGGCTCTGGAGCATACTAATTTGTAATACTCGTATTTCTTTTCCACTATTTCGTTCAGGACTAGGATGTCTCTAGAGAGGCAATATGTTTTTCTTCCAGCAGTGCAATTTCTTTTTCTAGCCTCGGGAGGTTACTATTGGCTTCTCTATTCATGGTGGATCTTATTTTGAAGATCTCGCCTCAAAGTACTTTTTAGTGCCTCCCACCTCATGAGATCCGAAGTGAATCTCTCCTCAAAGTACTTTTTAGTGCCTCCCACCTCATGAGATCCGAAGTGTCTACGATTTTATTTTCGTTGAGGAAATTGTGGATCGCTTCTTCAATAATTTGCCTATTTGACTCTTCTGCAATGACTTCATCATTAAATTGATTAAATCATTAACAGTGTCGGATCAGGGATGGATAAGGTGATGCAAGAATGATCTGAGATCACTCTTGCCTCGATAGACGTTTGGTCTATCCTATTAATGACGTTACTGGTGATAAGCAGATAGTCAATGCGTGAGTATGAATTATGGGGGAACGAGTAGAAGGTATACTCCCTTTCTTTGGGATTCTGTATTCTCCAAGTATCGATCAAGTTAAATTGTTTACAAAGGTTGCTGAGGATTTTGTGAGATTTATTGGCATGGAAGGGACATTGTGAGTTTCTGTCCAAGGCTAGATCTAGGGGTAGATTGAAGTCCCCCGCTAGTATGTGTGTGGCAGCGTCCAGGATTGTCTTAATTTGTTAGGTGAGTTCTTCCCAGAAACCCAAATCATCCTTGGTTGGGGCACATATGTTTGTAATATAAAAAGCCCTATTGTGTCTAATCAGCTTTGAAGTGACCCATCTACCCTGTGAGTCAGCCGTGCTTGAAACTAGATCTATGTTAGCTTTTCTTGCAACGAGAGTTAGGATCCCGTTTTTTTACCAGTTGCTGCAGAACCAGCGACATCAGAATATAAGTTATTTTTAAGTGAGGGAAATTGTTTGGAGTCAATTTTCGTTTCCTGTATTAGGATTATGTTGATTTTGTATTTGTATATGTAGTCAAGTATTTTCCATCTCTTGACTGGATGATTGATGCCTTTAACATTTAACAAAATTATCTTAATGTTTTGTTGAGCTACAGTCATCGGTAAGGCGTGAAGTATGGGGGTTTGAGTTTGCGAATATTGTGTATCTCCCTTCATGGGTGGGTATTTGAGAGAGTCTTAAGCACATTACATGAGTATGGAGAAGCCTTCCAAATTTATATTCTATTGCTTGTGGGGATATAAATATAGGTGGCTAAATCAATGCTAGGAACACCAGTGGTGACATGAACATGAGCCTGAAGTTACTGACTATCCTACTCTTTGAAAGGCCATCTGTGGAGATGAAGAATTTGCATAGACTAAGGGTACAAATATATTAGTGAAGGAAACAGAAAAATAAGGCATCAAAGAAAAGCAAGGCATATGCATAAGGAAACATAACTCCATAAACCTCTCCCCTACCCCCTTCCCTCCCTCCCACCCCACAAAGTAATGTATAGGCATGGTAACAGAAGAAGAAACCCTCTCCCATGAAAACAAGTATGAATTATCTAGTCACTTGAGAATATCCTATTAGCTAAAGGCATGTTCAACCTAAATGTGTGGCCTGTAAGCCGACATTGCCCACATTGGCACTGGCACTATTTAATTATTACACCAAGTAGCAAGGGTGTGAACAAACAATAGTCATTTCTCCTAACTAGCCTTCTGAGCCAAACAAGTGGCATGCAAACTTTAACGCTAGTATGAATTGTAGTTATCAAGTCGGAAAGAACATATTAATACATAACATTTTTCTCTAACAGTCTATGAGACCGCCAGTATGCAACCCCAAGCGGACATGCATTAATAAGTATCAATAAGTATTAAAGACCATTAATTAGCATTAATGAGTAAATTTTAACTGTGAAAACTGTACGTCTAACATGTGGACATGCATTTATGCAAATGATTAGCAAGCTTTAACGCCAGTAGAAGTTGTAGGTACTGGATCGGGAAAAGCATATTACTACATAATATTTTTTCTGACAGTCTATCAGACCTACAATATATACCGACAATAGTGGTGACCTGCTCGGATTTTAATTCATATTGCTGTGCAAACAGTACGATGGTGCGAGGTAGTGATTATGAAGGAGATGTTGCGTCTTTCTGGTTAAACCAGGTTTTGCTTGTTAGCTATGTTCTGTTCAGTTCGTGTGAGGTATCCTTCAGGTTAAATATGAGCGTGCAGGAATGCAAACGGCAAGTTAGTGCGAGGTAATTATTATGGGATAAGTGTAACGCTAAGCTCTTGAGCCAGTGGATCCAGGATTTGAGGTGTCCATAAGTGCTTCTTCTTCTTTTACGTAGATGAATTTTTTCAATGCTAAGTGGTCAGTAAATATATGTGGTGTCCCTTGTACTAAGACGCAATATTTGGCTCGTACGGCAAATTAAAACTGAAAGTTCATGGCTTTAAGTCTGGGATGGAGGGCCAAGAAACCTTTTCTTGTTTCAAGAGTTTCCTTGCAGTAGTCCTGTGAGATGAAGATTTTGTTACCTTTCCATAGGATGTGGTTATTTTTTTTCATAAAGGATTGGATCAGCTCTATATGCTGGTAGCGAAGTAGTTACAACAAACAAATGATGGACGGAATGCTGACAATGCATACATTCTCCCCCAGTCAAGAGATCTGGGTTAAATCCATCGTTCTTTTGCCCACTACACCACCCCAGTTTAGACATGGCCATATGCTAATCAGTCTTGACCCTGTGCCTCATGGGAACAGTCCAGCCCGAACTGCCAAGCCATGTCTTCCCTGGACCGGAATCAAGCATCCTAGGACCGGTTTCTGGCTATCAGCCGTCATCAGCCAGGATAGCTTGACTCCAGTGTGCATCAATTGTTGTTTTTGCATTTGTCACCCCGAGTGGAAAGGGTATGCCCAGACGTGGGTCCCTTGCTCTCCATGCCACTGGAAATCAAGCAAGCCTGGCTGAAGATGGCTGAAATGACAGAAACCGGCCCTAGGATGCTTGTTTCCAGTCCAGGGAGAACCTGGCTTGGCAGTTCGGGCTGGACTGTTCCCATGAGGCACAGGGTCAGGACTGATTTGCATATGGCTGGGTTCAAACTGGAACGGCATGGTGAGCAAAAAAACGATGGATTTAGGCCCAGATCTCTGTACTGGGGTGAATGTATGACATTGTTCTGCATTCTGTCCATCAATTGTTGTTTTTGCATTTGTCACCCCGAGTGGAAAGGGTATGCCCAGACGTGGGTCCCTTGCTCTCCATGCCACTGGAAATCAAGCAAGCCTGGCTGAAGACAGCTGAAATGCCAGAAACCGGTCCTAGGATGCTTATTTCCAGTCCAGGGAGAACCTGGCTTGGCAGTTCGGGCTGGACTGTTCCGATGAGGCACAGGGTCAAGACTGATTTGCATATGGCTGGGTTCAAACTGGAACGGCATGGTGAGCAAAAAAACGATGGATTTAGGCCCAGATCTCTGTACTGGGGTGAATGTATGACATTGTTCTGCATTCTGTCCATCAATTGTTGTTTTTGCATTTGTCACCCCGAGTGGAAAGGGTATGCCCAGACGTGGGTCCCTTGCTCTCCATGCCACTGGAAATCAAGCAAGCCTGGCTGAAGACGGCTGAAATGCCAGAAACCGGTCCTAGGATGCTTGTTTCCAGTCCAGGGAGAACCTGGCTTGGCAGTTCGGGCTGGACTGTTCCCATGAGGCACAGGGTCAAGACTGATTTGCATATGGCTGGGTTCAAACTGGAACGGCATGGTGAGCAAAAAAACGATGGATTTAGGCCCAGATCTCTGTACTGGGGTGAATGTATGACATTGTTCTGCATTCTGTCCATCAATTGTTGTTTTTGCATTTGTCACCCCGAGTGGAAAGGGTATGCCCAGACGTGGGTCCCTTGCTCTCCATGCCACTGGAAATCAAGCAAGCCTGGCTGAAGACGGCTGAAATGCCAGAAACCGGTCCTAGGATGCTTGTTTCCAGTCCAGGGAGAACCTGGCTTGGCAGTTCGTGCTGGACTGTTCCCATGAGGCACAGGGTCAAGACTGATTTGCATATGGCTGGGTTCAAACTGGAACGGCATGGTGAGCAAAAAAACGATGGATTTAGGCCCAGATCTCTGTACTGGGGTGAATGTATGACATTGTTCTGCATTCTGTCCATCAATTGTTGTTTTTGCATTTGTCACCCCGAGTGGAAAGGGTATGCCCAGACGTGGGTCCCTTGCTCTCCATGCCACTGGAAATCAAGCAAGCCTGGCTGAAGACGGCTGAAATTCCAGAAACCGGTCCTAGGATGCTTGTTTCCAGTCCAGGGAGAACCTGGCTTGGCAGTTCGGGCTGGACTGTTCCCATGAGGCACAGGGTCAAGACTGATTTGCATATGGCTGGGTTCAAACTGGAACGGCATGGTGAGCAAAAAAACGATAGATTTAGGCCCAGATCTCTGTACTGGGGTGAATGTATGACATTGTTCTGCATTCTGTCCATCAATTGTTGTTTTTGCATTTGTCACCCCGAGTGGAAAGGGTATGCCCAGACGTGGGTCGCTTGCTCTCCATGCCACTGGAAATCAAGCAAGCCTGGCTGAAGACGGCTGAAATGCCAGAAACCGGTCCTAGGATGCTTGTTTCCAGTCCAGGGAGAACCTGGCTTGGCAGTTCGGGCTGGACGGTTCCCATGAGGCACAGGGTCAAGACTGATTTGCATATGGCTGGGTTCAAACTGGAACGGCATGGTGAGCAAAAAAACGATGGATTTAGGCCCAGATCTCTGTACTGGGGTGAATGTATGACATTGTTCTGCATTCTGTCCATCAATTGTTGTTTTTGCATTTGTCACCCCGAGTGGAAAGGGTATGCCCAGACGTGGGTCCCTTGCTCTCCATGCCACTGGAAATCAAGCAAGCCTGGCTGAAGACGGCTGAAATGCCAGAAACCGGTCCTAGGATGCTTGTTTCCAGTCCAGGGAGAACCTGGCTTGGCAGTTCGGGCTGGACTGTTCCCATGAGGCACAGGGTCAAGACTGATTTGCATATGGCTGGGTTCAAACTGGAACGGCATGGTGAGCAAAAAAACGATGGATTTAGGCCCAGATCTCTGTACTGGGGTGAATGTATGACATTGTTCTGCATTCTGTCCATCAATTGTTGTTTTTGCATTTGTCACCCCGAGTGGAAAGGGTATGCCCAGACGTGGGTCCCTTGCTCTCCATGCCACTGGAAATCAAGCAAGCCTGGCTGAAGACGGCTGAAATGCCAGAAACCGGTCCTAGGATGCTTGTTTCCAGTCCAGGGAGAACCTGGCTTGGCAGTTCGGGCTGGACTGTTCCCATGAGGCACAGGGTCAAGACTGATTTGCATATGGCTGGGTTCAAACTGGAACGGCATGGTGAGCAAAAAAACGATGGATTTAGGCCCAGATCTCTGTACTGGGGTGAATGTATGACATTGTTCTGCATTCTGTCCATCAATTGTTGTTTTTGCATTTGTCACCCCGAGTGGAAAGGGTATGCCCAGACGTGGGTCCCTTGCTTTCCATGCCACTGGAAATCAAGCAAGCCTGGCTGAAGACGGCTGAAATGCCAGAAACCGGTCCTAGGATGCTTGTTTCCAGTCCAGGGAGAACCTGGCTTGGCAGTTCGGGCTGGACTGTTCCCATGAGGCACAGGTACAAGACTAATTTGCATATGGCTGGGTTCAAACTGGAACGGCATGGTGAGCAAAAAAACAATGGATTTAGGCCCAGATCTCTGTACTGCGGTGAATGTATGACATTGTTCTGCATTCTGTCCATCAATTGTTGTTTTTGCATTTGTCACCCCGATTGGAAAGGGTATGCCCAGACGTGGGTCCCTTGCTCTCCATGCCACTGCAAATCAAGCAAGCCTGGCTGAAGACGGCTGAAATGCCAGAAACCGGTCCTAGGATGCTTGTTTCCAGTCCAGGGAGAACCTGGCTTGGCAGTTCAGGCTGGACTGTTCCCATGAGGCACAGGGTCAAGACTGATTTGCATATGGCTGGGTTCAAACTGGAACGGCATGGTGAGCAAAAAAACGATGGATTTAGGCCCAGATCTCTGTACTGGGGTGAATGTATGACATTGTTCTGCATTCTGTCCATCAATTGTTGTTTTTGCATTTGTCACCCCGAGTGGAAAGGGTATGCCCAGACGTGGGTCCCTTGCTCTCCATGCCACTGGAAATCAAGCAAGCCTGGCTGAAGACGGCTGAAATGCCAGAAACCGGTCCTAGGATGCTTGTTTCCAGTCCAGGGAGAACCTGGCTTGGCAGTTCGGGCTGGACTGTTCCCATGAGGCACAGGTACAAGACTGATTTGCATATGGCTGGGTTCAAACTGGAACGGCATGGTGAGCAAAAAAACGATGGATTTAGGCCCAGATCTCTGTACTGGGGTGAATGTATGACATTGTTCTGCATTCTGTCCATCAATTGTTGTTTTTGCATTTGTCACCCCGAGTGGAAAGGGTATGCCCAGACGTGGGTCCCTTGCTCTCCATGCCACTGGAAATCAAGCAAGCCTGGCTGAAGACGGCTGAAATGCCAGAAACCGGCCCTAGGATGCTTGTTTCCAGTCCAGGGAGAACCTGGCTTGGCAGTTCGGGCTGGACTGTTCCCATGAGGCACAGGGTCAAGACTGATTTGCATATGGCTGGGTTCAAACTGGAACGGCATGGTGAGCAAAAAAACGATGGATTTAGGCCCAGATCTCTGTACTGGGGTGAATGTATGACATTGTTCTGCATTCTGTCCATCAATTGTTGTTTTTGCATTTGTCACCCCGAGTGGAAAGGGTATGCCCAGACGTGGGTCCCTTGCTCTCCATGCCACTGGAAATCAAGCAAGCCTGGCTGAAGACGGCTGAAATGCCAGAAACCGGTCCTAGGATGCTTGTTTCCAGTCCAGGGAGAACCTGGCTTGGCAGTTCGGGCTGGACTGTTCCCATGAGGCACAGGGTCAAGACTGATTTGCATATGGCTGGGTTCAAACTGGAACGGCATGGTGAGCAAAAAAAGCGATGGATTTAGGCCCAGATCTCTGTACTGGGGTGAATGTATGACATTGTTCTGCATTCTGTCCATCAATTGTTGTTTTTGCATTTGTCCCCCCGAGTGGAAAGGGTATGCCCAGACGTGGGTCCCTTGCTCTCCATGCCACTGGAAATCAAGCAAGCCTGGCTGAAGACGGCTGAAATGCCAGAAACCGGTCCTAGAATGCTTGTTTCCAGTCCAGGGAGAACCTGGCTTGGCAGTTCGGGCTGGACTGTTCCCATGAGGCACAGGGTCAAGACTGATTTGCATATGGCTGGGTTCAAACTGGAACGGCATGGTGAGCAAAAAAACGATGGATTTAGGCCCAGATCTCTGTACTGGGGTGAATGTATGACATTGTTCTGCATTCTGTCCATCAATTGTTGTTTTTGCATTTGTCACCCCGAGTGGAAAGGGTATGCCCAGACGTGGGTCCCTTGCTCTCCATGCCACTGGAAATCAAGCAAGCCTGGCTGAAGACGGCTGAAATGCCAGAAACCGGTCCTAGGATGCTTGTTTCCAGTCCAGGGAGAACCTGGCTTGGCAGTTCGGGCTGGACTGTTCCCATGAGGCACAGGATCAAGACTGATTTGCATATGGCTGGGTTCAAACTGGAACGGCATGGTGAGCAAAAAAACAATGGATTTAGGCCCAGATCTCTGTACTGGGGTGAATGTATGACATTGTTCTGCATTCTGTCCATCAATTGTTGTTTTTGCATTTGTCACCCCGAGTGGAAAGGGTATGCCCAGACGTGGGTCCCTTGCTCTCCATGCCACTGGAAATCAAGCAAGCCTGGCTGAAGACGGCTGAAATGCCAGAAACCGGTCCTAGGATGCTTGTTTCCAGTCCAGGGAGAACCTGGCTTGGCAGTTCGGGCTGGACTGTTCCCATGAGGCACAGGGTCAAGACTGATTTGCATATGGCTGGGTTCAAACTGGAACGGCATGGTGAGCAAAAAAACGATGGATTTAGGCCCAGATCTCTGTACTGGGGTGAATGTATGACATTGTTCTGCATTCTGTCCATCAATTGTTGTTTTTGCATTTGTCACCCCGAGTGGAAAGGGTATGCCCAGACGTGGGTCCCTTGCTCTCCATGCCACTGGAAATCAAGCAAGCCTGGCTGAAGACGGCTGAAATGCCAGAAACCGGTCCTAGGATGCTTGTTTCCAGTCCAGGGAGAACCTGGCTTGGCAGTTCGGGCTGGACTGTTCCCATGAGGCACAGGGTCAAGACTGATTTGCATATGGCTGGGTTCAAACTGGAACGGCATGGTGAGCAAAAAAACGATGGATTTAGGCCCAGATCTCTGTACTGGGGTGAATGTATGACATTGTTCTGCATTCTGTCCATCAATTGTTGTTTTTGCATTTGTCACCCCGAGTGGAAAGGGTATGCCCAGACGTGGGTCCCTTGCTATCCATGCCACTGGAAATCAAGCAAGCCTGGCTGAAGACGGCTGAAATGCCAGAAACCGGTCCTAGGATGCTTGTTTCCAGTCCAGGGAGAACCTGGCTTGGCAGTTCGGGCTGGACTGTTCCAATGAGGCACAGGGTCAAGACTGATTTGCATATGGCTGGGTTCAAACTGGAACGGCATGGTGAGCAAAAAAACAATGGATTTAGGCCCAGATCTCTGTACTGGGGTGAATGTATGACATTGTTCTGCATTCTGTCCATCAATTGTTGTTTTTGCATTTGTCACTCCGAGTGGAAAGGGTATGCCCAGACATGGGTCCCTTGCTCTCCATGCCACTGGAAATCAAGCAAGCCTGGCTGAAGACGGCTGAAATGCCAGAAACCGGTCCTAGGATGCTTGTTTCCAGTCCAGGGAGAACCTGGCTTGGCAGTTCGGGCTGGACGGTTCCCATGAGGCACAGGGTCAAGACTGATTTGCATATGGCTGGGTTCAAACTGGAACGGCATGGTGAGCAAAAAAACGATGGATTTAGGCCCAGATCTCTGTACTGGGGTGAATGTATGACATTGTTCTGCATTCTGTCCATCAATTGTTGTTTTTGCATTTGTCACCCCGAGTGGAAAGGGTATGCCCAGACGTGGGTCCCTTGCTCTCCATGCCACTGGAAATCAAGCAAGCCTGGCTGAAGACGGCTGAAATGCCAGAAACCGGTCCTAGGATGCTTGTTTCCAGTCCAGGGAGAACCTAGCTTGGCAGTTCGGGCTGGACTGTTCCCATGAGGCACAGGGTCAAGACTGATTTGCATATGGCTGGGTTCAAACTGGAACGGCATGGTGAGCAAAAAAACAATGGATTTAGGCCCAGATCTCTGTACTGGGGTGAATGTATGACATTGTTCTGCATTCTGTCCATCAATTGTTGTTTTTGCATTTGTCACCCCGAGTGGAAAGGGTATGCCCAGACGTGGGTCCCTTGCTCTCCATGCCACTGGAAATCAAGCAAGCCTGGCTGAAGACGGCTGAAATGCCAGAAACCGGTCCTAGGATGCTTGTTTCCAGTCCAGGGAGAACCTGGCTTGGCAGTTCGGGCTGGACTGTTCCCATGAGGCACAGGGTCAAGACTGATTTGCATATGGCTGGGTTCAAACTGGAACGGCATGGTGAGCAAAAAAACGATGGATTTAGGCCCAGATCTCTGTACTGGGGTGAATGTATGACATTGTTCTGCATTCTGTCCATCAATTGTTGTTTTTGCATTTGTCACCCCGAGTGGAAAGGGTATGCCCAGACGTGGGTCCCTTGCTTTCCATGCCACTGGAAATCAAGCAAGCCTGGCTGAAGACGGCTGAAATGCCAGAAACCGGTCCTAGGATGCTTGTTTCCAGTCCAGGGAGAACCTGGCTTGGCAGTTCGGGCTGGACTGTTCCCATGAGGCACAGGTACAAGACTGATTTGCATATGGCTGGGTTCAAACTGGAACGGCATGGTGAGCAAAAAAACTATGGATTTAGGCCCAGATCTCTGTACTGCGGTGAATGTATGACATTGTTCTGCATTCTGTCCATCAATTGTTGTTTTTGCATTTGTCACCCCGATTGGAAAGGGTATGCCCAGACGTGGGTCCCTTGCTCTCCATGCCACTGCAAATCAAGCAAGCCTGGCTGAAGACGGCTGAAATGCCAGAAACCGGTCCTAGGATGCTTGTTTCCAGTCCAGGGAGAACCTGGCTTGGCAGTTCGGGCTGGACTGTTCCCATGAGGCACAGGGTCAAGACTGATTTGCATATGGCTGGGTTCAAACTGGAACGGCATGGTGAGCAAAAAAACGATGGATTTAGGCCCAGATCTCTGTACTGGGGTGAATGTATGACATTGTTCTGCATTCTGTCCATCAATTGTTGTTTTTGCATTTGTCACCCCGAGTGGAAAGGGTATGCCCAGACGTGGGTCCCTTGCTCTCCATGCCACTGGAAATCAAGCAAGCCTGGCTGAAGACGGCTGAAATGCCAGAAACCGGTCCTAGGATGCTTGTTTCCAGTCCAGGGAGAACCTGGCTTGGCAGTTCGGGCTGGACTGTTCCCATGAGGCACAGGTACAAGACTGATTTGCATATGGCTGGGTTCAAACTGGAACGGCATGGTGAGCAAAAAAACGATGGATTTAGGCCCAGATCTCTGTACTGGGGTGAATGTATGACATTGTTCTGCATTCTGTCCATCAATTGTTGTTTTTGCATTTGTCACCCCGAGTGGAAAGGGTATGCCCAGACGTGGGTCCCTTGCTCTCCATGCCACTGGAAATCAAGCAAGCCTGGCTGAAGACGGCTGAAATGCCAGAAACCGGCCCTAGGATGCTTGTTTCCAGTCCAGGGAGAACCTGGCTTGGCAGTTCGGGCTGGACTGTTCCCATGAGGCACAGGGTCAAGACTGATTTGCATATGGCTGGGTTCAAACTGGAACGGCATGGTGAGCAAAAAAACGATGGATTTAGGCCCAGATCTCTGTACTGGGGTGAATGTATGACATTGTTCTGCATTCTGTCCATCAATTGTTGTTTTTGCATTTGTCACCCCGAGTGGAAAGGGTATGCCCAGACGTGGGTCCCTTGCTCTCCATGCCACTGGAAATCAAGCAAGCCTGGCTGAAGACGGCTGAAATGCCAGAAACCGGTCCTAGGATGCTTGTTTCCAGTCCAGGGAGAACCTGGCTTGGCAGTTCGGGCTGGACTGTTCCCATGAGGCACAGGGTCAAGACTGATTTGCATATGGCTGGGTTCAAACTGGAACGGCATGGTGAGCAAAAAAAGCGATGGATTTAGGCCCAGATCTCTGTACTGGGGTGAATGTATGACATTGTTCTGCATTCTGTCCATCAATTGTTGTTTTTGCATTTGTCCCCCCGAGTGGAAAGGGTATGCCCAGACGTGGGTCCCTTGCTCTCCATGCCACTGGAAATCAAGCAAGCCTGGCTGAAGACGGCTGAAATGCCAGAAACCGGTCCTAGAATGCTTGTTTCCAGTCCAGGGAGAACCTGGCTTGGCAGTTCGGGCTGGACTGTTCCCATGAGGCACAGGGTCAAGACTGATTTGCATATGGCTGGGTTCAAACTGGAACGGCATGGTGAGCAAAAAAACGATGGATTTAGGCCCAGATCTCTGTACTGGGGTGAATGTATGACATTGTTCTGCATTCTGTCCATCAATTGTTGTTTTTGCATTTGTCACCCCGAGTGGAAAGGGTATGCCCAGACGTGGGTCCCTTGCTCTCCATGCCACTGGAAATCAAGCAAGCCTGGCTGAAGACGGCTGAAATGCCAGAAACCGGTCCTAGGATGCTTGTTTCCAGTCCAGGGAGAACCTGGCTTGACAGTTCGGGCTGGACTGTTCCCATGAGGCACAGGGTCAAGACTGATTTGCATATGGCTGGGTTCAAACTGGAACGGCATGGTGAGCAAAAAAACGATGGATTTAGGCCCAGATCTCTGTACTGGGGTGAATGTATGACATTGTTCTGCATTCTGTCCATCAATTGTTGTTTTTGCATTTGTCACCCCGAGTGGAAAGGGTATGCCCAGACGTGGGTCCCTTGCTCTCCATGCCACTGGAAATCAAGCAAGCCTGGCTGAAGACGGCTGAAATGCCAGAAACCGGTCCTAGGATGCTTGTTTCCAGTCCAGGGAGAACCTGGCTTGGCAGTTCGGGCTGGACTGTTCCCATGAGGCACAGGTACAAGACTGATTTGCATATGGCTGGGTTCAAACTGGAACGGCATGGTGAGCAAAAAAACGATGGATTTAGGCCCAGATCTCTGTACTGGGGTGAATGTATGACATTGTTCTGCATTCTGTCCATCAATTGTTGTTTTTGCATTTGTCACCCCGAGTGGAAAGGGTATGCCCAGACGTGGGTCCCTTGCTCTCCATGCCACTGGAAATCAAGCAAGCCTGGCTGAAGACGGCTGAAATGCCAGAAACCGGCCCTAGGATGCTTGTTTCCAGTCCAGGGAGAACCTGGCTTGGCAGTTCGGGCTGGACTGTTCCCATGAGGCACAGGGTCAAGACTGATTTGCATATGGCTGGGTTCAAACTGGAACGGCATGGTGAGCAAAAAAACGATGGATTTAGGCCCAGATCTCTGTACTGGGGTGAATGTATGACATTGTTCTGCATTCTGTCCATCAATTGTTGTTTTTGCATTTGTCACCCCGAGTGGAAAGGGTATGCCCAGACGTGGGTCCCTTGCTCTCCATGCCACTGGAAATCAAGCAAGCCTGGCTGAAGACGGCTGAAATGCCAGAAACCGGTCCTAGGATGCTTGTTTCCAGTCCAGGGAGAACCTGGCTTGGCAGTTCGGGCTGGACTGTTCCCATGAGGCACAGGGTCAAGACTGATTTGCATATGGCTGGGTTCAAACTGGAACGGCATGGTGAGCAAAAAAACGATGGATTTAGGCCCAGATCTCTGTACTGGGGTGAATGTATGACATTGTTCTGCATTCTGTCCATCAATTGTTGTTTTTGCATTTGTCACCCCGAGTGGAAAGGGTATGCCCAGACGTGGGTACCTTGCTATCCATGCCACTGGAAATCAAGCAAGCCTGGCTGAAGACGGCTGAAATGCCAGAAACCGGTCCTAGGATGCTTGTTTCCAGTCCAGGGAGAACCTGGCTTGGCAGTTCGGGCTGGACTGTTCCAATGAGGCACAGGGTCAAGACTGATTTGCATATGGCTGGGTTCAAACTGGAACGGCATGGTGAGCAAAAAAACAATGGATTTAGGCCCAGATCTCTGTACTGGGGTGAATGTATGACATTGTTCTGCATTCTGTCCATCAATTGTTGTTTTTGCATTTGTCACTCCGAGTGGAAAGGGTATGCCCAGACATGGGTCCCTTGCTCTCCATGCCACTGGAAATCAAGCAAGCCTGGCTGAAGACGGCTGAAATGCCAGAAACCGGTCCTAGGATGCTTGTTTCCAGTCCAGGGAGAACCTGGCTTGGCAGTTCGGGCTGGACTGTTCCCATGAGGCACAGGGTCAAGACTGATTTGCCCCGGATGAAGCCTTGTCCCCTTAGTCTGCACATTCCTGCGATCCTGTTCTACTGTGATAATTTTGTCTCTGCCACCTGCCCTCCTTTCCCTCTCCTGTTACTGTCCTTCTATGGATCCCTCCCTGCTGTGATGAGCACCTTTTGCCACTTCGAATTTTGCTGCTTTGTGGGTTTGTTCGTTGTTTGTTTGTTCTTCATCACTTAAAATGAAACCGCTATATGTGATGTTGCGACCTCTCAACGCCGCCAGTGACACTACTCTGCAACTTGGTTATTTATTGTTGTTGCTTGTATTAGTGTGGTTATGATTATGTCCTTTGTTGGCGGCCGGCCTGGAGGTTGTAGGCCCGTGTCTGTATATTTTTTGAAATTTGTAATAAAGGTTTCAAAAAAAAGAAAAAAAAAAAAAAAAAAGACTGATTTGCATATGGCTGGGTTCAAACTGGAACGGCATGGTGAGCAAAAAAATGATGGATTTAGGCCCAGATCTCTGTACTGGGGTGAATGTATGACATTGTTCTGCATTCTGTCCATCAATTGTTGTTTTTGCGATAGGGAAGTAGTTTGCAGACTATTGGTTTCGGCATCCTTTGATTAGAGAGTTTTCTTGATGGTACCCTGTGCGCGCTGTCAAATTCCAGAGGTTTGCTGAAAGACAGGTTTGTGGCTTGTGTGAACCACTTCTCCAAAAATGAGATGCATAATCCGGCCTTTTCTTCCTCACCTTCCAGGATACCAAAAATAAGAAGATTTTCGCATCTATACCTGTCTTCCAAATCCAACAGTCATTTAGTGAATGAATCTGAGGTGATAGTTAGCTTTTGGAGGGATTCAGACACTTTAGTTTCCGCATCTTCCAGTCGACTGATTCTACTTTCTGTTTCTGAGATTCTGGAATTAGTTTCCCTGATATCTTGTCGGATAGCGGAGATCTCGTTTTGCATTCTATCTGTGTTTTCTTTTGTTGATTTGACAAGCTAGTGAACATCTGCTAGTTTTTTCAAGATGGATTCCATAGTAGAGTTGATGTCTTGCTTATTCTTTGTAGGTGAGTCTGGGTTCAGCAGGTCAACTTTGACTCTTTTGAGACTTGTCTTGTTGTCTTTGTCCACCATTTTTGCACGAGAGCTGTACTTACTCAGGGTTCTGACTTGGGTCAGGATTGCCCTTTTGATGGGGACCTTTGCAAGGACTATTGCAAAGCAAAGGCAGGACTAATGGCAAGGACTAATGCAAGACAATGCCGAGCTATTGCAGGGCATTGGATAGGCCTGAATGTCCGTGTTGTCAGTGATTCAGTGAATCCATGGATCTCTATGTCAAATCAGTATTAGAAGAGCCAGCACTAGAATAGCTCTAGATCAGCTAAATACTTATGACCACAGGACAATGTAACAGCATTTCAGAATGTTAGTTTAGTTAAAACTGAGCGCTTTGTACCGTGTACCATGGTACAAAACAGATTAAACCACTTATCCACCTCAAACAGATAATAATACGTAGACACGTAGACATGTCATATAGCTGCATGTTCATGACAACAGGAATATTTTAGTTGGTGCAGTGTAGTTTAAAGCTCCACTCCGCTCAGTATTTGTTCAATGTTTGCCACAGTTTGTGCATTTACAGATC
The DNA here is from genome assembly GCF_964204655.1 of Triturus cristatus. Taxonomy (NCBI): domain Eukaryota; kingdom Metazoa; phylum Chordata; class Amphibia; order Caudata; family Salamandridae; genus Triturus; species Triturus cristatus. The sequence continues at coordinate 249,190,540 of NC_140585.1, forward strand.
GACACAATTGCGTTTTTAGAAAGAGCTTTCCCCTGCCATGTTAAAGTCAGGCATGAGGTCAGGCAATCCCTTTTGCCAGGGTGTGTGATCTGTCGTCAAAGCAGACTCATTCGGTGATATACACTGATACACACTGCAGTGCCGCACAGCCTGGAGCATCCGCAAGGCCCGAGACTATGTCAGGGATAGCACCTATTTAGCAGTATAGAAGCCTTGTAAACACACTGGCCGCCATGTTAGAAACAGGCTAGTCGGCGGATGGACAAGTGCGCATCGGTTACCACGGCTTAATTATTTTGAATTTTCTCCACACACGTTAGGAGTCTTACTTGTGTGCCGCATTTATCAAGACCGCTTATGGGGATCACAGTTTGTAGTTTGCAGATCGGGGATTGCATTTGCGGGTCCTCCGGAGGAGCGTTGCGCAGTCGCGTGCATGTTGAAGTGGTCAGGCTGAGGAGGGTCCGATTCTAATAAAACGATGAGTGTTTAGCGTGGTCACTCACATCAAATGGAGACTCTCAGCCAAAAAACTGCCTTTCGGTTGATGCATTAAACAGCAATTGAAACAAGGAAATCTGTTCCCATGAGAGGAGGTGCAGGCTCAATCCGACATCTTCCCGATTTCCAAACCACGCCCAACAGTGCGCAACTAATAAGTGCACACTTAATTAAATCAAGAGAGAATAAAAACAACTCAGTCGGAGGTAGACAATCAAACTATTCTTGAGATATCGTTTTAGGACTGCTAACAATTTAGTATTGGAAGTGAGTGTCATAACAATCTGCCCATGCTCCAGTCGGAGTGTGAAAGGGTTTATAGTTTGGTGCGGTACTATGCAGATACCACTGCAAGGCAAACTATCTGAAGTATTTCTAGTTGCAGGTTGGAGACCAATTAGCAAACAACAAATTCAACTGTCACATGAGCTTATCTGTGTGAATGAACTTATCTATTTGAGTAGCAGCAATAAAAGAAAGGGAGATGATTGGTGTCACAGGGTTTTTATTGCCTCAGGAATGGTGGTAATTTCAGAGTTCCTTGTTCTTTAAAGGAGCTACTGGGTGGTGACAATAAAGGATAACATTGCATAATATTGGGCTCTGAGTCTTGCCATAAAATTAATAATATGCTAGTTACAGATTCTACAGCCAGAGTTTCTTCAGCAACAGGTAGTGGAGCAAGCTTGTAAACAAAAGGCATGATGGATATTTATATCCGGAGATACACACCTTTCCAGTAGAGCCATGTGTCTATTTCGTTTAATAAGTACTAGCAGGTGCCTAGGCTCATGTCAGGGGAACAATGAAGAATGGCCTTTAAAAGATTCCGAAATTTACACTATTTTGACTGAGCAAGCTCTCTAGACTTTTCACACCTCTGAGAGACAAAACGCAAAAGCTGTTCCACGATAGAGATGAGCACATCCTGTGGCAATGTTACACTACGCAAGCAAAGATGGCTTAAGCAAGGTACTTTTACACTAATGCAAGTTAATAAATGTTTTTCATTTTCACACGAATATGCTTTTACTGAAGAAAACTTTCTATAATTCAAGATCAGAGAGGGCCACTGCTGTTTATAAAGGCACAGTAGTCATTAAGTGCCAATGTCTCTATCGTGAGGAGTCTATGACTCAAAGTAAAAAAATATGTATATAGTGCCAATAAAAAAGGAGAAATCAATGGTGCAAGGTTGATTGTGTTGCCAAGCTTTTACAAAGATTTTGAGACTTATCTATGAAACTATATTAGTTTTAAAAAAGCATGTGAGACTGTCTTTCCATTTAAAAATGCAATTTTCTGTGCCTCTCTTTTTTATGCTTCAGCCTATTTCTCATTTGGATACTCCCTTTTTTAATCTCCTCTTGTTCAGGGTTGACTTTTCCATTATCCACCCTTGAAATCTCAAGGTTAATCTTTTGACACTCAACTTCAAAAGTCACTGAATCTCTCTTGATCCTTGCAAAAAAAGGTTTCATCATATCCCATTCCAACAAGTTATATCTAAGGTAGCACTTAGAATCTATTCGCTTACAAACAGCCATTGGTGATGATGCCACCCCATAGTTGGAGGCTAGGTGTATGTTCTATCCCATCTGACTAGGATCCAATGAATAATCCTTTCTGGTGCCAACACTGTAATAGATGCCTGTCTATTGTCCACTTTCCTTTTCCCTTGGCTGAATCAGTAGGGATTCTGTTCATGGCCTGGTTTCAACTGAAGTGCTCTACTTAAAAAGGTTTGTTATTCTTCCTAAGGAAATAGGCCTTTTAAAAGTTCAACCTAGTCTGATATGTTACAGTGAGTAGGAAACAGACTATGGCTGAAGACTTATTTCACTTAATTAAACAACAGCTTCTGCATACACCAGCAAACTATCACATGGTCTAGTCTTCACAAAGTGTTGTGTGTGTGTGTGTGTGTGTGTGTATATGTATATATGTGGAGAGAGAGTTTAAAGTAGTAATATTTATTTTACATTCTATTAATTTAATATTAGTAATTGTTACATTTACTACTATAAAAAGCATCTGTATTTTTATATATATTATATATATGTGTGTGTGTGTGTGTGTATATATATATGTCTACACACACACACAAGTAAAAAACAGCATAAACAGTGTAAACAATTCAATAACAAAATACATTTAAAAAGTAAAATCCCAAAAAGCACATTTACTATCAATACTATTCACATAAGAAAATATGAAAAATAAAAACAAATTATATAACATATAAAACAACAAACAATAATATCAAATCTATTTAACCGATATTAGATATACTATTCCCACTCTAGTTTATGCAAATAGTAGAGAAAGTTTTGGAAGAGGTTACTATTTAGATTTACGATTTCCACTGCAGTCTAAACAACAATAGAGAAAGGGCTGAACTTTGGAGTTATATTTACTATTCCCACTCCAGTCTAAACAGCATTAGGGACAGCGTTGGACTTAGGCGGCTTAAATTTGCTATTCCCACTCCAGTCTAAGCAACAGTAGGGAAAGTGTTTGGCCTAAAAAGAATTGCATACATGAATGCAACTTCTACTAACTTTCTTCAAAAAATTATTAAATTACAGCATACAAAAATAAATATATGTATTTATTACAAAAATCGTTAACATATAAGTTACAAAAGGAAAAAAAGGACATATAATATCAACTTCACTAACTTAAAAAAAACACTCATCAAATCACTGCGCATTTATTTAAATGCAATTAATACATACAAAACAAAATAAATGTAAGTAACAAATATCATCTCAGGAACAAAAATCCACAAACACTTGTTTACTTACAAAATATATACATATAAAAACATAATGCATAATTAATTACTAATTAAAAAATTACATATAAATATCAATTGATGTAAATATGATATATTATTTTCTTAGCGGCCTACTCACCTAACAAAAATTACTCAGCATTAACAATACATATTTAATAAACATATAAAACTAAAGTACGTATTAAAATAAATAAAACATTTCGACAATTACACAATAATTAATAAATAAGTAAGATACATAATTAATAATCAAATACAAATTAATTAGAAAATAGCATTACATTAAAATACATTTAATTTACTTCTAAACCGATTTCCCTACACGCCCAGCAACCCACAACTAAAATATACCTTAAATAAATCAGTATTAAACTATTTACATAATTAGCAATCAATTACATTTGATAGGCTTGGGACCTAATTTTGCTACAAAATGAAACAGTGCCTCTGTGGAAAAGAGTCCCTAGGTAAGAAAAATTCTGAACTTTCTTGACCCGATTGTCCTGTACAGTAAAGGATCTAGACTTTGTTAAATTGTGGCCACACAACATAACAAACAACTCTTTGTGGTTCACTTTTATGTCTAGCGAAGACATAAAGAAAAAGTCTACATATGCATCTATGGATATTTCCAGGTTCATGGCTACCCTTGCAAGAAGGACAGCGTTGTCGGCATAAAGTAATGTTGTGACAAAGTTTTGGATGATTTTTGGGCAGTCTAGACCCTTTTCCCTTTTGCGATAGATGGGCTTCTAAGCCCTTTGTATAAACGAGAAATGAAAAAAACGATATACAGCCCTGGCGAACCCCCGTCCTCGAAACAATTGGTTCTGTTCTCTCATCATCGTTGCCATAACATATTTTCACCATAGTATTACAGTGTAGCTTGCGTAACAGGACAACAAAGGGTTGCTCCATCCCAGAATGATATTCTAGACTGCAATATTTTTGCATCACAGTATTTTTTTCCGATATTTATGTGTTCCAATATTGTGGCATAAATATTTTGTTCCAACACTGCACAAACTGCTCAATCTGTAAACTGAGACTACAGCCTATTTCTCCCTTATTTAATACAGTACACTTTAAATGGGTAATCTTAGTACAGGCACTTCTTCAAATACCACATCCATATATATTGGACCCATACACTGCAGAGTTCATGCGCGTTTGCCAATGTCTTGGAGATATAATTATCATCTTTTCATACCTAATGTGTCTTGTATTAGTGTTATCCCTAATTAAAACACAGTACTAGATACATGTTTAATATTGTCTCCTGCTAGTGTAGAAGAACTTCACACAACCTTCATATATGTGTCATTTGCTTCGTAAATATGGCTGTATTATTCTGAATTGCTAAATTATAAATACACTACCTTACAGTAGAGGTGGGCGAGCCAACAAATTAACAAGGAGAGCCAATACGAGCCACGGGTCTGGCTGGGCTCTAGGAGCCCATGCAAAGCCGAGCCCTGAAAATGTTTTCCATGTAAATCATTCAACAAACATCAGGTTAAATATGATTACGTCTCTTCAGAAAAAAACATTACGTTTATTTCTTCAGCATGTGGAACATTTGACATCAATACGTCATATTACAGCACGGCACTGAGAAGAACTTATAAAAAGTAGTTTTCAAATACAGACATATTACTGGGCCTCTCAGCTCATAGTGATTAACCACTGGATTCATCTCCCCCACAAGGACCCCGCCTATACCCTTGACAGGTTGCAGCTGGGTGAGACGGTGCCCCACCGGGTGCTCTATAATAAGACCCGGACCCTAATGGGCCCCACAAATCACACACTCCAGGTCTGGACTATTGTGCAAAAAAAGTTAGGGTGGCATAACATACTAACGCAAGCAACACCCCTCTGGGTCACGGACAGGCTGGGACGATTGGAAAAAAGTAAAGGTTTTAACCACTGGGACCTTATTGGAATATCCAGGGTGGGCGACCGCTGGGTACGGGGTAAAATTATCACATTTACACAGCTCCAAACGAAGTACAAAATGGCATCCACGGAGCATTTCCGTTACCGACAAATCAAGCATGCCATTGAAGCAGTAATTCCCCCTGACACCACCCCACCTGAGGCCTCCCCACTAGAAGATAGTCTACCAAAGGATCACATGGACAAAAAAGCAATTTCTATGACCTATCGAAAAATCATTAATAACATGCCAGATCCGGTACAGAAGCTGAAAGACAAATGGCAGGCAGACCTGGGAGAGTTAGACAATACGGATTGGCTGGAGGCGCTGGCGTCCCCTAGAGAGGTGGAGATCGCATCTAAATTGCGTCATGTACAACTCAAGATCTTCCATAGAATTTACTATACCAGAACTACCCTCTGTAGCATCAGGAGGGCGGATACCCCGCTCTGCCTGCGACAATGTGGAGAGGTTGACACATTTTTTCATACTATATGGACATGCCCTGTAGTGGCGTCATACTGGGAATCAGTTCTGTCACTTATCATGAGTGTGAGTGGAAACCTAGTCCCTACAGAGCCCAAATGCTGTTTACTCAATATCTGGGATGCGACAGACCTGAATTCAACATTACAGACATGGGCTACCCTGGGTATTATGCTAGCTAAGAGGAATATTGCCAGACACTGGGATGGGACAACCGCCCCCACATTTGTGGAATGGTGCAGGGATATGGACACGGCCATGAAAGTGGAATAGACTGTATATATTCACAGTGGATGTCCCAAAAAATGGATAAAGAAATGGAGGAGCTGGAACACATATAGAGGAGATGACTATGAACTGCCTCTTCTAACTTAGGAATTGGAATAGCCAAATGCAAATGACACTGAATATTGTAACTATATATATATAAAAATCGTTCAGGTAAACAGATTCTTGTAATATACATAGAAGGTGACAAATAATGCATACTATGTGGACTCTATTTGTTATATTGATATATGAAACAAAATGATAACTGTGCCTTTTAGTCTTGCATGAATAAAAGTTTAACATTTTGAAAATTAAAAAGTGGTTTTTAAGCATGAATTTTTGCGTGATTCCTGCCCCCACCCTCACCAGGGTGACAGTGCCATTAATGAACTAAGAGGCAAGACAGTTGTCTTGTGAACCCTGCACTGGGCCTGATTCCTACAGATATAGCAACATTATAATGTATTAAATCAAACACAATAGGTTTTGGTACAGCTAGTAGTCTGAATGCCTGTTTTTTCAAAGTGCTTTCGTATGCGATAATGAAGAAAAAGGAGGATCGGTGAAAGAATATATTTGCCTAAGATCACACATTTTGGTTAAGCCAGGAAGCAGCAATTATATCAGGCAAATCAGCCCCTATATGAATACCTATTTGTCATTTCTCTTTACCTTGAATGTTAATGCTTTGTTTTTACCTCTTTGTGCATTAGGGTAGAGCGAGGGTGGCAACCAAAACCCACATTTAAGCTCATCCCATTATGGGTTATAGGTTCCAATGGGACCTCAAGCTGAGCCAGAACCAGCCTTCAGGCTTGAGCCAGACAGGAAGGAAGTACATAACACAAAACAGTGGTTCACTGTAGGCTTATTAATAGAGCCATTCCTAAATCATGGGTTGCAAATTCCTTCTACTACGAAACATATTAAAGTTACTGTTGCAAAGAAAATGGAAATTAACGTAATTGCAAAAATCAACCAAAAAGAAAAAAGTACGTAATACAATTTTGTTGTGTAAAGGGAAATCAGATAACTTAATCAGGGGACTGCTCATGAAAATAATGAAAATGTAATTAGGAAAATTTGCATGGCATGTTCGAGGAAGTGTATTGTTATAAATAGGTCTACAGTGAACCACTGTTTTGTGTACTTATAAATGCTTGAAGGCATATGTCTCTCAGCACCAACAAATAGACGTTTTTCTCCAGGACAGTCTCACAAGCGGGCGTCACTATAAAATCAGACCCCTCTAGAGCACATACATTCTCTCTTAGCCCTTTTTGCTGAACATTTCATTGTTATTTTATTGTATGCTTCAATATCGGATACCTCATCAGATTATTCTTTTATTTCCAGGATGCAACTGAGTCTGAATTAGGTTCTTGGGTGGCGAGAGGGACGATATAAGCATGGCTTTGGCATGTTTTACTTTTCTTGCAATTCATCGTTCATAAATTAGTAAAAGAAGAAAATTCTATGGCATTTTAGTTCACATGCTTCTGACATCTATGAATTGAAAATGCTGAATATCTTGATGCTTTGTATTTTCTACAGAACCTTCCAATATAAAATAATGATATAAATAATTATATATGGGATAAAGGACCTCCTCATACAATATAAGGATATTGCAAGTTCCTGAAGACTTCCATGCCCATAGAGAGGAACGCAGCCTAAGGCCTACTTCCTTTATAAGGATATGGACTCTGAGGTGACTTGCAATATCCTTATCATGTACCACAGGTGGCACTTTATTCCTTATAGTACCTGGTCACACCATCACCTTTCTCATAAGCCATTTAAATCCTTGGTGTGTAGCTCTTCAACTCCTTGAGTGCTCATGACGGCTCCCAGCCATCATGAGTCACAGTAAGCGTGTGCTCATGACAGCCTGGAGCCGTCCGAACGTTGCCGCTTCGCCCATGCGGTAATAATTCCCTGCCTATGCAAGAGAATTAATTAGTGGGCTTAGTTCGGACGGCTCCCGGCCGTCATGAGCACACGCCCACCGTGATTTATGACGGCCGGGGCCGTCCTGAGTACGGGAGTGCCACACCCAACCCCGCCCCCTCTCGCACCGCGGCAGAATTTGCCCCGCGGCGAAGGGGTTAATTTGAAAGCAAGAACATGTTTGTAAACATGGAAAATAAAAATTTCATCTCTAGTGCAAAATTAAACACATCAGAAAAGCTGTTAATCATTTGTTGCTAAATATATTTGAATTGGTTTGATACAAGTCTGTTTAAAAAAAATAATCTTTTGTATAACTACCTACAGAGTGCAACAAATCAACATTTTGCCATAATTATCTCCTTCCTGCTTGTTACTGTATAGCAAGAAAAACAGAGCAGAAGAAAGAAAAGCAGTGTTTCAGTTCATTTTCTTTAAACAGCGGCTTTAATTATACTCTGTGCCCTGACCTAACTTTCCCCTCAGCTGCTGGCTCTGGTAGCAGGGATTTTGACATCAAAACTCGACTGTACTAAGTTGTTAAAGGTGAGGGGCTATGTCATTTCTTTATAATAGGCGACTGGGTGCAGGTATTTATTACAGGGTTTGCAGAATCCTGTGTTATATATTAATTATTTAAATTTTAATTGGATGATTTACTGGTACTCCCAAATTTTAAATAGTATTCCATGATGTTTTCTATTGTAAGTAGTTGTGACATAATTGAAGTTTCTGAAATAAATGTATTACAAGTGTGAGTCAGTTAGTCAAAGAAACTTAATGTGGCCACATGTAGGCCATAAAAGGTATAATAAATACAATCACAATCAAATTTAAAAACAGATAGAATTTAAAAAAACAGTATTTCACTTTTATAAATATTTTTCCACATTAAAATGCAATTAGTGCTAGAATTCAAGGAAACACAAACCTCTCTATCATAAGTGTTTTCTTGCTCTGTCATACTAAAGTGCATAAAATAAATGTAATCAGTATTGGCCCTACCCAGATGCCATCTCCAATAATTAAAGATTAGGGGACTTAATTTGATGTGGGGCAGACTTGTGTACACCCAACACCGTTGCGGAAACTGGATCAACCGACCGCCTAATCATGATGCGACCACACATGGTGCGGTCGCATACACCCATTCCTCTATGGGAGGTGGTCTTACTGCTGTAAACCGGCATTTACACAAGGTCCCATAGGAGAATGGGAGTCTGTGTTCATCCCTGTACCCCGTGGCAGGCACACCAGGTGCAGGGATCAACAAGGGGGCACCTCTGGGCCCCATCGGTCCCCAACCGGAGGCCAAAAACAGAAGGGGGCCCTGCTAGGGGCCCGTAAACATGTTTTCTGACAGGGTTTCCATGAGGGAAAGGCCGGCATGGAAACCCTGCCGGAAACTGTGCATCATAATCCAGAAGGCGGAAACGTCTTCCATTTGGATTACTGGCCGGTTTCCAACCGGCAGATGTGCTCCTGGAGCCCGTCAGATGCCAGCCGTAATGACCGGCTGGTTTCAATTCCAACCGGCTGTAACATAATTAGCCAGTCGGAATTGAAACCGACGATGAATGGCGGAAAGCCTACAACCTGAGGTGAAAAATATTACCATATGAATTAAAAAACTATATTGTGGTCACTAACTGTATTTTTCTGTGACATTATACTTGTAAATATTTTTAAGTTTGTCAAGAGAGAATAGTATAAAATCAATGACACTATTGTGGTCCCTCCCTACATACGTAGGGGTGATGAATAGTGTACCTGAAAAAGAATCAAGCGCAAACTGCAAACCATGTTTTACGATTAATTGACTAAGTATCGCCCCATAAAAGGTATGTACAAAATGCATGAATGCCTCCTTACTATAATTAGTTAAACCACATACAACACTACCTGAATAATTCCAGTCAAGTGTTTAAGTCCCCCATCCAAACGATGGAACCATGGTTATTACATTTATTATCATAACTCTTCAGTTCCCTATAAGGTGTGTTGACAATATCCAAATTGTTAGCATTAAAATATTATTATAAAAATCAGTGTATTTTTTTTCCCATGGAACACAATGCTGACACAAAAGTTATCAAAACTCCTTGAACTATTCCAGACTTGGCCGGGACAGCACAAGTGAAAAAAGTTGCATAACCCTCTACATAATATGGCTGTAAAGCCCAAGTTTCTATGCAATAGATAATGTCATACATGTTTAGAACCTTCAGCCATTCTACATTATCAATTTAGGTTCCAACTAGCAATTTTTCCAAGAAGTTTAGGTAAACTGCGTTTGCATGTACTTACTGTTGCCGCCCTGGTATCAATTGCTTCATGTCTTGGGGAGCTGGTGGAAACACGTGGAGTGTCATAATTAAATACATACCCACTACAACGTGAAGGTAGCTCTACACCTGTTACCATAGTTTCTGAATCAGGCCATGAGGACAGGGAACTGGATTGTCAGTTTGTTACTTCATATTGGGCCAGGTCTGCAAACTTATTTGAGGTTGGGATGGAGAAATTCTGAGGCAAAGGAAGGACTCTTGTTGCACTTCCATGATGATAGTGTTTCATTTAGCCTTAGTTTGTAAAACAAAATGCCCAATGGGACAGCTTCTATCCATCAAACCTCTCACCCAATATGATTGAGCCTCGTGAAAAGGGATCTAACAGTCATCTCATGACGAAAATTAACAGCCTAGTCATTGGGGTCCCACTTGGGGTCATTACCAACCCATACCACTCTCCTAAGCATATTAATATCTGCATGCAAGGTCTTCTAATCTACAAGTCTGTTTTTAAACCAGTGTTTAACCTTATTAACAAGTTGATCATGTCCTTCCCCTTGAGCTGGTCGCAACTTTGGAACTCCCTTTAAAACAATAGTGTAAGGAGTTGCTTCTGGCAAAATCTGCAACACTGGCAAGTTAGTTTCCCAACAATTCTAGTGCGAGTTAACATGCCATTCCTCACCAGATGACACATGTTTTCTTGGTTGCTTAAACTAGGCAATTCGATTATATTATTGGCAGCCATTGGCAGCCATTTCATGTGATGCAGTCTTCCACTCCTTAGGGGAAGTAAGCTTGGTAACAGCTTTCAGCATAAAGCATGATGGGGCAGCATCTCTGCATTCCGGAGATCACGATCGCTTTTGGCAGTATTTTGCATGATAATAAGGGGTCAAGAGTCTCTCCTGACAAGTTCTCAAGTGGCAACCCTCTTATAGTGTATTTTATCTACGATGGGAATTTCTAACATGATCATAGGAATGTGAGACATAACCTATGTGCATCAAGATGTGAGTTTTAGACGCATTCTGATAAACAAATAATGTACTACACTGTTTATGTCATTGTTCTTGTCTGACTCGAGATAGCGATAACGAGGCACTTGTCCCAGACTAATGTCACATTCGGTGTTCTTATTGATGTCATTGAGCGATTTGACACTTTCACATTTTCTTGGAAAGATAAGGACAGACAACATCTGTGTCAAAGGTAGACATGTTGATGATTCTTCAAAAATAGAGAAAATGGAAGCTCAGCCTGCTCAAGATGGAATCTGGCCTTATGGACTTTACATCAATGCAAGCAATAGTTCAAGGTGATCGCCTGATATACCTATGTGTACCATGTGTTCTTTACCCAAAATCACACATCATATATGTTTGACTCTCATGCTGTTCTCTGCACATGTGAATGTATTTTAGAGGATCTGCCTCAGGTACAATTCCTAAGCATGATACCGCTGGCTCACCTTTGCAGTTTAGTGTGAGGCTGTGGAATCAATGTTGGGCCAATGGATGGAATGTTTGTTTCAATGACTCTCACTTATTGTGCGTGGTGTTGAAAATGATGGGTATGTCTTCCTTCATGGTCTATAGCTGGTGTTCCTACCTATACCCCCAGGAAAATGTGCTCATGTGTTGTCATGTTGTGATATGTTGGATGATGTGGTGGCAATGTTTGGTGTTATGATAGAGTGCATGGTGTATGAAAAACAATGTTTTATTGAACAATGATGTTGCAGGTTTTGGTGAACTGTAGAAGTGTGAGGTATGATGAGGATTTGCTATGGTGCAGTGTGGTGCTCAGAAGTGTAATGTGGTATATTGTAATTAGTGTGGTGGGATGGGGTGGCGCATGGTGTAATCTGTTGGTTACGGTGTCTCTCATCCTTACTTACGCTTTCTATCTATTCTCTATTTCTCCCATCTTTCTTTTTTCCTTTTTCTCTGTCACACACTAGCTCTCGGTCTCCTTCTTCTACTTACTCACACAGGCTCTCACTCTTTCTTTCTCTTGCTCTCTGTCTAAAGGTAGCCTGAGAAGGCCCCCCATGTCCTTCCTCTATTCATGACAGTGCTTTATGATGTGGGCGAATGGTGCCCTCTCTCCTCTTCATTCATTCACAAAACTTGAACTTGTACACACTAGTGCACCTTCCCAAATATATTCTGAATTCATACTGACTGTAACATATTAATGCATTTATTTCACTACCATAAAACTTTGCAAACATCTGTAAAGTATTTTTATAGCTTCTGTTATGCAGAACCAATGGTCCTCTTGCATGAGTGTTCTTCACTTATACTGTCTCACTTTAATCTGTTGAACTCCCTCAGGTGTGAGGTTTGTGCTCTGTAAAACAAACAAATTACTTAATTAATCAATCAGTCTTTATGGTCACTCTCTAGAAGTGATGATATCAGTCCCCAACCCCTTCTTGTCTTCGGAACAGATCTTTCTTGGATGCAGTCAATCAGCCTAGACGTTATTGAACTAGTGCCCAACGCTTGAGTGGTTGTACTAATGTGTTTCTTATTTCTGATTGGACAGATGCTTTTGGGGATCTGCATCTCTTGGCTCGTGTGCTACATCTTGACAGTGACCAATGTCCTTCCTTCAGACCCTAAGAGCTATGGCTACTTGGCTCGGACGGACGTGAAAGGGAAAGCTGTCTCTGATGCACCATGGTTCCGCTTCCCTTATCCAGGTAATGTCTGGTGTGGTCACAGACCCCTAAGGTCTAAATATTAAAATGTCTTATTTTTCAAAAATATCATGTCAGCTAACTGGAAGTCTGTCATGGGATGGAATAACTTTAAAGATGTTTGTAAAAACACATTCTCTTATAAGGGTTCCCACTACTCGAGTTGGCATAAAATTGCTCTAAAAGATGCTTGGCTAGGGATGTAGCCTAACAGCTAGGGCGGTCGATCTCAAATCTGGGGAACCAGGTTTGAGTCTTGGCAATGACGCCCAACATCCTATGATTCTGAGCAAATCACTTAATCTCCCCGTGCCTAACAAAAATGAATGTGTCCTTGTGTTAGCATTGCAACTGGTGCACATGTAAAGCGCTCTGATACACGATACCTTTGAGTCAGCTTCGGACTATATAAAACTCCGGAAAAAAATAATAATAGTATATTATATAATGCAAGGGGGTGAATCACTATAGTGCCAAAATGATATATTGAAAAACGTGTTCAAATAGAGTTTAGCAGAAAACACTGAAGGGATGATTTTTTAAAGCCATTTGGGACACTACGATGCCATTGGTGAGGGCAAAATACCAATCATGAATCACAAAAGGAAGATTGTGCGTATTTCAGCTTTGCAAATGGAATATGAAATATGAAGCTTCCGTCAGTATGTTAAATGTACACAATCACAAGTTTATGGTTTGGTATGTCCTAAGTGCTCCAGGGTGGTGCTTCCAGCAAAAGTAGCTGTATATTGATACTATGTAGATTTTCACCTATGGTTTGCAGCTGCTTTAACCACTATGGAAAGGCTTGTAAATGTACTCCTGACAAGGGCAGGAATAAGCCAGTTTCATGGTGGGAGTGGGGAGAAAACACCACAAATTGTAGAGGAGGTGTAGGAGAAAACGTTTATACAGAGGGTAAATATTTTCTTTGAGGAGAAACAAAAAAGCGAATTTTGCAAAAGCAAAAAATCAGACGTGCCAATTTTGCATTTTCTATCTGCTGAAAATTAGGCACTTGTGCATTTTGTTCAGGTAGGTACTCCTGATGATGCCCAAATAAAAGTTTCGTTTCTGAGCTATTTGCAGCAAACAGTTTATCTTGTGAACCTACTCATTCAATTGACACAGAATGCTGAGCTCTCATCCTGTAGCATTATTTCCTGTTTTTCCAAACATCTGATCTTGCTAGAACAGCCAGAACACATTGGATTTGAAATATTGTCAAATATTCTAAATCATTTTTCCAAACCAAAAGCATGAGCTACATCTCAGGCTCCTGGCCCAGTTGGCCATGCTGCACAAGAGTATCTAAATTGTGCTGAACACTTTGAGTGCCTCTGCCACCTGGTGCTCTTTTAGGGTCTAAAGGGGTGCCTCTGCAATTTTTGAGAGGTGGCTGAGGATACCCCTGAGTACCAGAGCATACCCTGACTGCATCAGTCTTCATGGGTCCCCAACAATGGCTGAGTGGAGAGGTCAACTTAGTAAAGTCTTCTAGGTGTTCTTGCTCCAATTGTTTGGATCTGTGCCTGAGGACTCTCTAGCATGGCAAGGGTTCTGCACCAGAGAGAATCCATAGGACCTCCTACGGCATAGAAAGAGTGTATACCGTAGGTCTGTATTAATGTCTTCCCTTGAGCAATAGACTCTCCCAGCCTTGCTCCACAGGAGGGCCATGCAGCAGGTCAAACAGAAATACCCTGCTTTACAAAGAACATGCTTTCATGCAAAGCAGGTTATTGCCAATTTAAAATATATGCCACTGTTTTAGCAGCTTACCATTCGATATTACTATAGAGACCTTACAGTACCTTTTGCACTATTAAATTGAAGCTCTTTGCTGTTGCTTGATTTCTTAGCATTAACTGATTCAAGAAAAACTTGCTCCAGGCCTGTCATTTCCTGACTTTAATCAATCCCTCTACATGTGATAAAGCCTCATGATCCAGATTATCATGACTTGAGAGCATGCGACTAGACGCGCTATACAGGAACAGAACACAACATGCCTGCTCTCATTTTCCAGGAGCTACAAGGTCTTCTAATACATCTTCTTAAGGACAACCTATTAAGATGTACAGTAGTATGCATCACTTACCGTCAAGTGATTCTGTTCTCATATGTTTGGAGCGCTACTGTGCGCTGTAAAGTTATTTAAATCTGCATTTTTATGAAGCACTGCTAAACATTGAACGTTTGTAAAGTTTTCCGAGTCTTTGCACCCTGTGTATCCATTATTTAAGCTGGTAGCACTGGGCAAGAGAACCTGTTGTTTGTCAAGAAAATACTTTGCAAATCTTTGATCTATATTTTACAATTTTCTTTTCTAGGCCAGTGGGGAAGACCCACCATCAACGTGGGTGGAATATTTGGCATGTTGGCTGGAGTGATTGCATCCATGGTGGATTCCATAGGCGACTATCACTCCTGTGCCCGGCTGGCTGGGGCACCACCTCCTCCAAGGCAGGCCGTTAACCGAGGGATTGCCGTGGAGGGCATCGGCCTCTTATTCACAGGACTCTGGGGCTCTGGAAATGGCACAGCCTCATTAGGAGCAAACATTGGTGCTTTGGGCATTACCAAGGTGAGAAATGTATTATATGTCTGTGAATCCTACAGGTGTCTCCAACCAGTTGAGCTCCCAATAGTTCCATGCCAGATTAGCTCACAGCCTTAAGTTCATTTTTAAAGCACAGGGTCACATTTTCCTTTAGGGTTAAGGGAAGTCTGTGTTTATTTTACTTTATTTTCATCAGGGATTGATAATGAGCAGGACTCAGTCAGATTTATGACCCAGGGCATATAGGTGAAGAATTAGTATTTAACTCTTTAATAAAAATCATAGTCAACTCGATATGGGAGTGTGAGAACAAAATAATCTTTCTGAATGCTTTTAGAAGGTAGAAAATTAAAATGAAAAGTTACCTTAATGATTAAGTTAACTCTTCATTTTAATTTTCTCCCATTTCAAAGTGTCACATCTACTAACAGGAGGCGTCCTTCCTGGGAGAAGAACGCCTGCTGTTAGTGCCATATTTTAACTGAAAAAGACAGTCCTTGTTTTTAAATGGAAGAAAATTAAACTGAAGAAAAATATTTCTATAAAACATTAAGTCTTAACGTTTTTCTCAAATTTCAATTAAGCCAATTACACCTTAAAGTTTTATGAAGCATGTTTCTTCACTTTAAATTCTTCCTAATTAAGCAAATAACTGTATTTGTCTGTTATAAAAATAGGACCTAGTCTACAGGCCACTGGGAACATGAGGCCTGGTGTTTGTAAATGTGACACTTGGAAAGGGGATAACATTTAAATGATGGGTTATGTGAAATCCAAATAAACAAAAAGATAATGCTTCAGTTAAATTTTTTCCCATTCCAAAGTTTTGCCTTTACACACAGCAGGCATCTTGCTCCCAGTGGCTGACAGACACGGTGCCATATTTATAACTGAAAAATGCAGCCATTATTTTAAGTGGGAGAAATTTAAAGTGCAGAAAAACGTTCCAAATAATGAACATTTTTGCAGAACGTTTTCTGCACTTTACATTTCTCCCAATATAAAAAAATGGTTATATGTTTTTATTATACATGTAACATATGACGAAAGTTATTGCAGTGCCTAAGTACATACAACATAGGCTCTCAGTCACCCATACACATTTATCCGATTCATAGGCACACATGTTCATACATCCCCAAAGACTACACTCTCGCTGACACACATGGCAGTCCAGTCATAGAGCCCCTAGTCAAAGTATTTTTTTCAAACTATAGTATCTAGTTCTATTGACATTAGGCTTAAAATCAATGGAGCTGGGTGTGAAGGTGTCTGGTAACAATGCGCGAGTTGGTAAGCCTTCAGTAGCTCACAATAATTTCACTGATCAGATGTAGATCTCACTACAGAAAAGGTTCTCGCATATCACACAAAGAACATTTACAATGCATCAAGGCACATATTGCAATCAAGATTCTGGCACACATTCTAGTGGTTACCTAGTAAAAATATGAAGTGTGCTTTCAAGACAGGAGGCTCAGGTAATCACCCATGTAGCAGATGTCGGACCTGCCTTGGCTTTCTCCAGTGGCACAGATAAAGGACTTCAATTGCCAGAAAAGGATCTATTGTTACTCCAGCATATTTACTACAGAATAGTAAAGTTTTTCTTTACTTATTTTTTAGGTTATTTTGCCCTTTTTACATTGTGAAGTAGTCCAAAGAGGTATCAGAAGGCCTTACGTCTAACTTACAAATCAAGAGAAACTAGTTTAAATAGAGCATGAAGCCAAATATTAATGCAAGAAAAACAGTGTGGGGAAGAACAGTTATAACAATCTGATAATTTCATTGTAACAGAAGAAATGTGTTAATTCTCCTTTCTATGAATTTGTCTCTGCTTGTTATACGTATATGTATCACGTTGATTAAACGGCATAGGTAGATGAAAAGGAACAGGGACCGGAATAGTCAGCCTGCTACTTGCCTCCATGGAAGAAAGGCATCCTGTATAACTAATACCAGATGAATTCTAGACGATACAGTCATTGAGTGCCCAATTCACAAATATAAACTTAGACTTAAGTGTAAGTTTACTACTTTTTGGTATTCACAAAGGTAAGCTACTACTAGTAAACGTACCACTATTTAAGTACTGCTACTACGTTTGCTAGTAGTAAAGTAACAAGTGCTAACTTACCTTTCTGAATACCAAACATTAGTAAGCTTACACTTAAGTCTAAGTTTACCTTTGTGAATCGGGCCCAGACTGTCTGCCATCCAGAAGGATGTCTCCTTTCATGGCCTCCACATGACTAAAAGGGAGCAGGATCTGAATATGCCCACTGGGATGCACTTGTGGTCATCCTTGAGGAAGGAAGATAACTAGTCAAGCACACTTCCCTCAGCCCCCACTGTGGCGAAGACGATGAAGAGGTTAGGCAAGATGAACACAGAGGGGTACACTTGTTACATACACATGTGTTAAATCATCCTTTGCTTGATTTGTGACAGTCTCTTTGTTGCACAATAACGTCATTTCGAAAATATAGGCTTAATGGAGGTGGCATTGGTCTAGACATGTTCAGAGTTTGAAATCCATCTCTATGTTATATTTCGGAGGAAGGAAACACTAGTAGTTGCTGAGTATGTCTGGGTTGAGGTGAGGTTGTTAATAACTGGAGGGTTTGGCTAGTTTTCATGGGGACTGAGAAAGTGCCCTGAGCGAGGGTGGCGCTGATGGCTCCGATGTATGGCATAACTTACATCTTACACCTGTACATCATTTGGGGGTCAGCAGGCGTTGCAGGGGTGACCCCTGGTTGGCACTTTGCTACCCGGGGACCTGATCGTGTGAATCCCAACATAGTGTTCTTAAGGCTGCATCAAAATCTGAAAAAAAGGTACTTCTTTAAGAGCTGTGTTGGATTCTGGTGTCTCCACGCCTGGTCCCGTCCGCCTTCCACAACAAACTGAAAGTTTCTTAGGATCTAAGGTGGTCCTTCCAGACCTAGATCCAACATATAGCCACTCAGCAGTGTCCTGTTGTTTAATAAGGATTAAGACGACAGTGGTGACTTTTTTTCTCTGTACGACACCAACAGGATGTGCAAAGGGTGGAAAAGCTTGCAATAAGTACATGCCTGCCACTTGTGAGCAAAGGGTGCGCATTTTAAAAGGCCCAGTTGCAGTGGAGGCTCCTCCGCTCTTAGAGCAGTGAAAGTGGCAAAAATACAACAATAATAACAAGGTTATCGTTTTATTTTTGGTTGCTGCTGGTTAGGTTAGGGTGGGGTAGGGCGGATCTGATGGCTCAGGGTCTGAGTGGACTGTGAATCCTAAGAGGCATATTTACAAGCCCCTATTGCCACAGGAACGTCACTTTTAGTTATGTTCCTGTGGCGATATGGGCTTCGCCCTATTTACAAGGCTGCGTTAAGCCCCATAGCTGCGTTGTAAATAAAGCCCCCTTTCACGCTAAACTTAGTGTGAAAGGGGTTAACCGTGGGTGTTGTGGTGGGCATTCCACTGTAACACCCATTGATTTTGACACTGCCCCATATTTACAAGGACAGAGCCAAAATTAGGTCCAGGGAAAACCTGGTCTTAAACAGGTGCAACAAGGAGAAATGTTTCATTTCTCCTTGTTTTTGTGGTTCCTATGTGTGCTTTGTTGTGCAGTACATTTAAAAACAGCAAAAGGCCATTGATTGTTTATGTGCAGAAAGGTGTCCCTTCCTGCACATAAACAATCATTTAAAATAAAAAAATGACTTTTTGCAACTTCTATGTGTGCTGCATTAAGCAGCACATATACAAGTTACAAAACACCATTTAAAGATTGTTTATGTGCAGGAAGGTACTCCTTCCTGCACATAAACAATCTTCCCCTGTCACGCAGACACCCTTGCACTATGGTGCAAGAGTGCCTGCGTTGGCACTAGGCAGCTAAATTTGGTGCCAGCACAGGGGGGAACTCAGGGCTGTAACATATTTTTACATGGTGCAGCCCTGTGTTTTTAAAGTGACGGAGCGTGTTGTTAGCCTTCTTGGCTTAATGACACGCTTCGCCACTCTACTAGTAAATGTGCCCCTAAGTGCACATGACTGCTTGACCAGCAGTTTCGGCCAGTCAAGTAGTCATGCGCACTTTGCATATTCCCCACCAGGCTGTAATGCCACAAGCTCTTCCCCTGTTCAGAGCATGTAGGTTAACACGACTATGTGGGGTACTTTCAGAGGCGCTGCTAAGTCTGGTTAACCTGGGCTTCAGCACGCAGGCAGCTGAATATTTTCTTTTGTGCCCTGTCAAAGGTCGCCCACAACTCAAGATGCCAGTTCCTACTACATTGTCCCTGTATTGGCCTGCTGTAACCTGCTGAGGGAGAGCATTAGTGACCTGGATATCTATTTCCTTTGCCAATTGCCTGCGTGTGGAGGTAAGCGCCAGGATTGGAGTTTAAAGCCTTGGATGTGTCTCCCAGTGGGGAATATTTGAGTGTAATGGAGCCTGTTTGAACCCATTTGTGGTCTGGGCGGGCTGGCGCATGATTGTTTCCCCACACCTTCCTTGTGTTGCTGGTGGGGCTTGGAGGAGAGAACCGACGTGCCGCTACTCGAAGTACATTCCTCGAAGTACATTGGATTTATTGGATGCATGTCCTACAGTGTACCAAGACAACTGAAGTGTGTATTTATACAACAAACCGGTGGGTGTCTGAAAGGAGGAGTGATGGATTTACTGAACAGAGGAAGTATTTCTACAATCCTATTTTCAAGTGTTTTCAAGCGTCACTTTAATTCATCGGTTGGCTGTGGCGTTGGAGTTTGAAAACAACGTTCGTGCCCTGAATAGCGCGCGCAGAAGTACCTGTTCGCAGTGAGCGGTGAGGTTTCCATGGAATCTTCTTCGACGAGCGCGGTCGATGCGTTCCATCGCCTGCATGCGACGACGTGCCATGAGCCACCCGACGCGCTATTGCCTACGTGCCACCATTTTGGATTTTTTATTTTTTATTTTTTTTATTCTGGCAACGCGATATTGGAGGAACTTGCTTAATGCTCAGTCGGTGTCTGTTTCACGGTTACCAAGGGAAAGGCAGAGTCAGATGGAAGGTTCCCTTTTGCTTCGCTATCATGCAAGGCACTTGTGATTCTCGGGTGAAAAGTCGCTCACCGGTCATTTTGACTGTTTGTAATTTTCTCTGATGTGAAGTCTATGCTTTTGCTGTAATGTTTAACGCCATCCTTATGCTTTGGTTTTGTTTTCCATGCTTATGAAGTTTTACTATGCTCTTTCAAGAATATTTTAGTGAATGTTGTCTGGCGTATGTCATCACCAGTATATGCTGTTAGGTGTGTGCAGTTGAAGCATTATATGTGTCCTAAGTCCTTGGTTTATGCAGAAGAGGGGGGTGTTTGTCATACCTTCTAAGTCCTGCAAATGTAACTGCACTGTAGTGCGTAAATGGGTGTTGTAGGGGAGGTATTTTGTGTTCCAAGTCCTGTGAGCTGGTGTTGATGATGGTTGTCCTGGTTGTGTGTTTGTATGAATAACAGGGAGAAAGAGAGAGTAGTGTATCTGGTCTTGTTAGTGTATGTTTTTATTAAACTTTGCCTTGTGCGAGGTGTTAGTCTGTGTGTCACGAGTACGCACGTTAGAAGACTCTTTAATTTGAGGCTTCTCAGACTTACTTGTCTGGTTTACCATTGAGTTAGTGGTTACCTCGTGCGAGGTGTTAGTCTGTGTGTCACGAGTACGCACGTTAGAAGACTCTTTAATTTGAGGCTTCTCAGTCTTACTTGTCTGGTTTACCATTGAGTTAGTGGTTAACTCGTGCGAGGTGTTAGTCTGTGTGTCACGAGTACGCACGTTAGAAGACTCTTTAATTTGAGGCTTCTCCGATTTACTTGTCTGGTTTACCATTGAGTAGTGGTTACCTCATGTGAGGTGTTGGTCTGTGCGTTATGGGTGTGCACGCAAGAAGGCTCTTTATTTTGAGGCTTCTTAGACTTACCTGTCTGGTTTTACCCATGAGTTGGTGGTTACTTTGTGTGAGGTGTCGGTCTGTGCGTCATGGGTGCGCACGAAAGAAGATCCTTATTTGGAGGCTTCTCAGACTTATATGTCTGGTGGTACAGGAGCAGGCAGCGAAGATATTGAGGGAAGCCCTCCACTGGTCGCGGGACCTGAGCAGAAGGGAAGTCAACAGCAGTAAAGTAAGTCTGGTGTCCGAAAAACAATTACAGACACCAACAGGTTCCCGAGCTTAAGAAGGCTAGCTCCTTATTTCCGGGTTGTCCTTTGCACCGCTCACCGAAACCGGGACACGCAGCTGCAATCATGACACCCTCCAGCATCTGGTGCCATCTACTAGTATTAGCCAAGTTAGCTGCCTCATTATTGATAGATAGAGCACATTTGTTGTAAAATCTATCAATCAAGATGGCAGCACAAGGGCATGGTCGTGATAACGCCCGACTGCAAAAAGGGCGGCTGACGCGACCGTGCAGCAGGCGTGCCCCTGGCATGCCGAAAGCGCTTATGGCGAGCCCGTTAATGCCCGACCGGGACCAGGGGCCATATGCCCTGCCGGTTTTTATAAAGAAACTTATACATACACTGCAGATCAGAGGGTCAACTCTGAGTAAGTGCTCTCCTTCTATGTTGCCTGCCATACTAACCACTGCCCCCACTGTTCTTTTAAATTCTGTTCTTCTCCACATGCTAAATCTTCTCAGTATACTCTTAAAATGTTCTTACTTAACTGCCGTTCTATTCCCAAACACTCGGCAGAAATTCGGCTACTCCTGGAAGAAGAGTCTCCTGATGTTCTGTTTTTAACAGAAACTTGGCTGAATAGTGAGGCAGATCCTGACCTCGGTCAGGGGCTCTCCTCGGGGAATGCTATTCTGAGGCAGGAACGGATTTCAGGCAGAGGTGGTGGCATTGCTACTGTACATAAAACTGAGTTAAAATGCTGCATCTCCACAAAGGCAAAAGGGACTCAGCATCGGCATGCTTAAAACAACTCCACTGGCTGCCGATGCGCCAGCGCGCCACATTCAAACTACTCTGTCATGCGCACAAAACCCTCCATAAAACAGGCCCTACTATCCTGCAAGGGAAAATTGAATTTTACATTCCAAACCGAAACTTAAGATCCACTAATTCAGCCCTAGCAAAACCCAGGCGTATCTACAAAACAAGAACAGGAGGACGAGCCTTCTCGCATTTGGCGGCCAAACGCTGGAATGAACTACCGGCGGATCTGAGACACACCACGAACCTCCTTGTATTCAGGCAAAAACTCAAAACTCATCTCTTCCCCAAATAATAAACCCCCGGTCCAAACCTCAGCAGCCCTTTCTCATTAAGCGCCTTGATATCCCTTGGGATGAATGCTGCGCTCTACAAATACCTCAAATAAATAAATAAATAAAGCCTGCTTCCTGATATCACTTGAAGGTTCTTGACCGATTAAAATCTGGCTCTTCAATAGATCCAGTCCACCCGGCCATTTTAAAGCAAGTCTCTGACACAGTGTCCCCAGTTATTCTGGAACTGATTAATGCCTCATTTCTGATGGGACTTGTCCCCCCCACCATGGAAACGTGTGATGTTATAAGCACTATTAAAAAAGCCCAATCTGGACCCAGAGATGCTGGGGAACTACTGTCCTATATCATTAGTGCCTGGAATCAGTAAGGCTGCAGAGAAGTATGTCAATTCAGTTCTCTATGTATTTCTGGAAAGTCACAATTGTCTACATCCCTCACAGACCAGATTTAGACCTGAACAAGGTTTTAGATGGCGGAGGCTGTATTGTGATCTTTCTATTGGATCCCAGTGCAGCCATTCGACACAGTTAACCATTAGCTTCTCATCCAGAGACTCAGGGAGATGGGAGTGAGGGAAGGAGCTTTAAAGTGGCTGCAATCCTTTATGGAGGACAGGTCCTTGCAAGCTTTTGAAGACGAAACCTTCTCTGATCATGTGCCCCTGTGATATGGGGTCCCACAGGGGTTCTCCCTGAGCCCCACTTTATTCAATGTATATATGAGCCCCCTGGCAGAGATAGTGAAACCTTTTGGGGTCCAGAGAGTATATTTTCGAAGTTGTCAGTACATTATCAGGGAATGTTTGCTCTGTGAGTTTGCAGGTTACAGACGTGTCCGAGTCGAGGAAGGGTGCATGTAGGGTTTGTTTGTGGCAAAAAGATAAGTGAATGAACTTACAGGACTTTAGATGAACAAAAAAGTCACTGTAACATCTACACCTTTGCAAAACCATTTAGTCTAAGGTAAAAATCCTTTTGCTGTCCCTGCATTTTGTTTTAACAGGTGAAATACATCCTACACTAGTACGAAAACATGGCTGAAATTCTCATTGGTCCAGCATGAATCCTGCAATAATACTGCCCATGGCAATACCATTATTATGATATTTGTTTTTTCCCTGATGCCGTTATCACGACCATGCCCTTGTGCTGCCATCTTGATTGATAGATTTTACAACAAATGTGCTCTATCTATCAATAATGAGGCAGCTAACTTGGCTAATACTAGTAGATGGCACCAGATGCTGGAGGGTGTCATGATTGCAGCTGCGTGTCCCGGTTTCGGTGAGCGGTGCAAAGGACAACCCGGAAATAAGGAGCTAGCCTTCTTAAGCTCGGGAACCTGTTGGTGTCTGTAATTGTTTTTCGGACACCAGACTTACTTTACTGCTGTTGACTTCCCTTCTGCTCGGGTCCCGCGACCAGTGGAGGGCTTCCCTCAATATCTTCGCTGCCTGCTCCTGTGCTGTTGTGTGATACTCGGTGTCTCTTCTGTTTTGAGAAGTTTTTTCGTTCTTCATAGGCATGTGGAAACAAGGACACCAAAGCATTGACCAATAGCTGACTGATCTAAATTGGTGATATGCATGCACACAAATAATTTTTGATATTTACTCACCATCCTGCATGGATGTAGACATTTGGATTCTACAAAAAACAGCAAATACTATTAATTAATATTTTTTCTGATAAATACCATGATTAAGACTGAAAGTTATGTATTTAGGGCCCGATTCACAAAAGTAATCTGAGACAAAATCCTAACTTTATGACTTTCGATATTCACAAAAGGCATTTAGGAGTAATAAAGTTAGGATTCCTATCTTTACTACTCCTAAATTTAGACAGAATCCTAGCTTTACGACTTTCGGTATTCACAAAAGGCATTTAGGAGTAGTAAAGTTAGAAATCCTAACTTTATTACTCCTAAATGCCTTTTGTGAATGCCGAAAGTCGTAAAGTTAGGATTTTGTCTCAGATTACTTTTGTGAATCGGGCCCTTGTTTTTTAAGACTTTTGTTTGAGCAATTTCTGGGTACATCCTTAAGCACTGAAGGATTAAGGATTAGTTTTGAGAGTCTTTGAAGGAATTAAGTAATTTCGGTCCTCTGCCGCCCTTTTAAAAGTTCCTTCTTTTACGTACAATATTGGGGATAGTAGAATTTGATTGTTTGGTATTCATATTAATTTAGTATCCGGGATTACTTCCCTCGAATTGTACTTCATAGATACAAGTGGGGAGAGGGAGGTTTAGGTAAGAGACACACACTATCAGTCATTACGCTACTGGGAGTTATTCATGCATTTAGAGGTGCAGGCCCTAAATATATGTAACACTTTGCTATTAGACACATGAGGAACCTAGAACACTGAAGAAACCTCTGGTGTCATGGAAGGATGCAGTCCCCTTTTTTTTTTTAAAGTTTGAGTTTATTGAAAACCAGAGGAAAAAAGAAATACAATATAATGGTAACATAATAAAAATCAATTGATATCAAAGAGTGGAAAAGGGTACCAGGAAGATACTGGTGACAACAAACAAATTATGAGTAAAGGAAGGGTATAGGGAGAAAAAAGGGGGAGGGAGGGGGGAAGAGGGGATACATAAGTTATGATATGTATATTGAAAAAGAAAATATTACAATTAAACACTGTAAGCAGAATAAATATGCAATATATAAACAGTACAATAAAATGAGAGCAGTAAAAAGACAACAAGGTGTAATCATGGTAGCTTCCGAACATCATCCGATGTATTGACAACACTCGCAGAGAAAACATGCTGAGAAGCAAACAAAGAGAGATATGTGGTAAGGGGAAGCCATAACAAATATCTTTTAATTGCAAGAGCAATGGGGGTAACATAGTTAGAATCAAGTCTGTGATGAAAACACACAGCGTTCCACCAAGCTTTAACTGTTACTTTATTGGCTTGCTTCCAATTTGAAGTGATTAAATGGAAGGCAATAGCTATGAATAGATCTATCAATTAAAAAGAGGATGGTGACTTGGGCCATTGAGGAGAAAGGGAACCCAAGAACATGTTAGATAGGGAAAAGGGTATACTGACTTTAAAAACCCTATTTATTTGGGACCAGACAGAGTGCCAGAATTGAGAAAGAGGAGGGCAATAAAATAACATGTGTTTAAAATGAGTGGAGGGAGACTGACAGGACCAGCAGGTAGATGGGGTAGTAGGGGAAAAAGAAGCCAATTTCGCAGGGGAGTAGGAGACGCTGATAAATAAAATAAAGGGTTTGAGTGATGCTAGCGGCCATAACCTGTCCCAGAAGGAGGTCGACCAGCATTGTAGGAGATCTTATTCCCATGCCAACTCAGTCTTTGAATTCTGATGTTCAATGTTGGATAACAAACACTTATAGATAGAGGATGCTGAAGGGGAGGAATCTAATAGGGGGAAAAGTGTAGAACATTTTGAAGGAGGATTAGAAATAGGAGGAAGAAGAAGGAGATATTGGTTAAGAGAGGGAAGTAAAAGATTATATTGAGCTTTAAAGGCATTAGGGAGAGAGAATTGGTATTAGAGTGCGGGAAAGGATAAAGGGGATTCATTCTACAGGAGTTGGGAAATCCAGACCAGAACTTTGGAACGCCAAGATTTCCAATAAAAGGGACAATTTTTGGTTCGTGAAGATTTATTATTCCAGATGGGTTGTTGAGATAACGAAGTGATAGAAGGATAGGAAGCTGGAAAGAGAGGAGATAAGAGTTTACAAGTATGAGCAATAACGGAGGGCCGTAAAGAAGAAAAAGTTTGGGAAAAAGCAAGGGTTTCAGGAAAGTTAAAAGGAGAAATTAGAAGTTTTTCGAGGGTTAGCCACACCGGAGGGTATGTAGATAAAGTGGGGGAAAGCCAGCGAGAAGCTTGTTTAAGGAAAAAAGCGTAATGGTAAGATTTAAAATGAGGGAATTTAAGACCACCATGAAGTTTATCCTTTTTTAGCATGGACAAGGCTATACAGGGGCATTTATTATTCCAAAGAAATTTCACTAAGAGTGAGTCAAGTTTCTTAAAGTAATATCCGGGAATATGTACAGGAATCATGGAGAGGGAATAAAGAACTAAAGGAGTGAGCATCATCTTAATTGAGTCTAATGTACCACACCAAGAAAGAAAAAGGGGATGGCATCGGTTAATGGAGTCGTTTAATGATTTAGTGATAGAAGTAAAATTCAGTTTTAAAGTTTCTGAAATACTTGAGGAAAACCATAGGCCTAAATATTTCATCTTAGAAGGTTGCCAGGAGAAGCCCGTATGTAGGAAAGAGTGTTACAGACATAAAACATTAGGAGGTAAAACTTCACAATTATCTCGATTAAGGCGGTAAGCAGAAAAATGAGAGAAAATATCAACCTGGCGTAAGAAACTAAGGAGAGAGATATCCGGGTTAGAACAGTATAAAAGGATGTCATCTGCATAGACAGACATTTTAACTTGTTTAGGACCAAGTGGAAAACCAGAGATTTGAGTATCCTGCCTAATTTTTGTGAGAAAAGGCTCCAGTGCTACTATAAACAATAAGGGTGAAAGGGGACAACCCTGTCGAACCCCTCTAAAAAGAGGGTAATATGGTGAGATCTTACTGTTTACAAAGATAGAGGCTTTAGGGCCAGAATACAACAAGGAGATCAATTTGGGGGGAGGGGGGAACCAATCCATTTTAACGCAAAAAGCTTAAAGTCCCAACCAATTCCATCAAATGCCTTCTTGGCGTCCAGAGCTATAGCAGGAATTATCAGAGGAGAGCTGTCCCTTAACAAAACCTGATTGTTCTGGTCGCATAAGGTCCAGGAGGATGGGGTCAATTCGTAATGCTAAGAGTTTCTCAAAAATCGTATAATCTGTATTAACTAAGGAAATAGGGCGGTCATTTTTGCATAGGGAGGGATCTTTGTTTTCTTTTGGGATTAAGCAGATCAAAGCTTCTTGAAAGGTTCCTTGTGAAGAACCAAAAGAGATAAAGGAATTAAACTAAATTAGAAGATGTGGAAGGAGAGGTTTAGAGAAATGTGCATGAAATTCAACCATGAACCCATCAGGTCCAGGGGCTTTACCGCGGCATAATTCGGAAATAGCATGGGTAATTTCAGATAAAGAAATATCAGTTTCCAAGGAAGCAAAGTCAATGTCTTGAAAAGACGGAGGGGAAGAGATTGAAAATAGGAGGAGAAATCTGCATGGGTGGGTGAAGATTCAGGAGAATATAAATGCTTATAAAAATAAACAAATTAATTTAAAATGTCCTCATCTTTAAAAAGTGTAGAACCATTAGAGCTTTGTAACGATTCTATTTTTGTTCTATCGTGCCTTTTTTTAAGTAATTAGCTAAGAGCTGTCCCATCTTTCTTTGACCCCCTTAGTAGCGATAGCTGCATTTCAAAAGGAAGGAGGAGGCGGCTTCTGTAGATAAGCGATTAAAAGTAAATTTGGTTTCAAGAAGGTTTTGTAGGGAAGACTCAGTAGGTGAGTGGTAATAAGCATATTCCAATTGTTTAATGTTTGTGAGGAGGTGAGTACTTTGTTTCTCAAGACCCTTTTTCTTTCGGGATACAAAATTAATTATGAAACCCCATGCGCCGGCCTTAAAGGAATCCCAAATCAGTTCAGGAGAGGAGTCTGGAGTCGTAATAAGAACAAAAAATTCAGAGGCAAAAGAACTGAATTGGCTGGAAAAATCAGGATCTGCAAGTAAAGAATTATTAAAACGCCATCGACCAGCACCAGGGACAAAGGGCAATAAGTAAAAATCAACCCAAACTGGGGCATGATCTGATATTAGAATGGAACCAATCTCAGATTGGATAACGTGTTGGGTTAAGGATTTACTTAAAAATAAATAATCTATTCGAGACTGGGAATGATGTGAGGGTGAGTAAAAACTGTATTCTCTAAGGTCAGGATTGCATAATCTCCAAATATCGACTAGAGATTTTCGGCGTATGGTAGAAGTAAATTGTGAATGCAATTTTGTGTTGACAAATTTAACTTGGGAGTGTCTATCTAATATAGGATCGTGAATTTGGTTACAATCACCAACAAAAATAATAAAATCATCATTAAATGTGAGTAATGTATCGAAATTGAGGTCCAGAATGATTTATCCACAAACCATTGAAGAAAAAAAATCAAGTAGGACGGGAAGTGTCCATGGCCATAGCTCCCTGTTGACGGAGAAATTCCTGCAGGTCATTTGGGTCGTCGAATGTCTTTTCTTTGTAAGTGACCTTGAAAATGCAGGGATGAATCAAACTATATCAGGCATTCAGGGAACGCAGTTGAGGTCGAAGTTCAAATTCTTTTTTACGACGGTCTGCTGTAACTTTGGCGACATCTTGAGAAAAATAAAGTCTGTGACCCTCCCAAAAAATGTGTTTCTTAGACTTGACAACAGATAGGACTTGAAGAGATCAGTATATTGTAAAAATAACATATTAACTCCACAAGGTTTTGATGACATTTTGGGGCCAAGTCTATGAGCACTCTGGATATTTAGGGAAGAAATAGGAGACATTTCCAAGATTTTTGGCACAAAAGTCTGGAAAAAAGTTGTAGGGTTAGAGCCTTCGATATTTTCAGGAAGTCCATAGATTCGGAGGTTGTTCCGACAGTTTCGGTTTTTCCAAATCCTCGGTTTCCTTCTTGAGCAGAGAAATTTCAGATTCCAACATAGAGATACGAGAGCAAGAGGACTTTAAAGAGTCAGTTTTTTGTTCAACCATGAGCATATGTGACTCCAGTGAAGACCATTTGTCATCAAGATGTAGTAGAGTTTTTTTAGTTTCCTTGATGAAGCGTTTCAAAGCACGGATTTCCTCAAGAATAATATCTATAATGGGAGAGGAAGAACTCACAGTAGAAGGAGGATCTTTTTTCGTTTGCTTTGTGGAGATCGCAGGAAGTTTACTGGCAGGAGGTGATTTTGCAATAGCTCCTGTTGGAAGATCAGATTTGTGAGGAGAAGAGGCTTCCATCTCGTTGAGAGCGGAATCAGAGTCCGAATGTGTAAAAGGTTTCAAAGATTTGGACGAGGAGCTTAGTTTAAGGTTTTTCAGTCTTCCCATGGGATATCTTTGCGAATGGGAATGTTATACAACAAAGGAAGAAAAACCAAAAGCGTAGAAATACAATATGACACGTTGCGGCACGTAATGTCCCCTACATTCAGTGGTTGACGAAAATTCAGAAGAGTCCGGCCCATTTGTAAAGTGAAAGATTAATATATTGACACAATGAACCTCCTGGGGATAAAGCATAGGAGTAATATATATATATATGAGAGGGTCATAGCACATTCAGAGAAAGCACACAGTGATATGACCACTCAAAACTAGCAAGTCATTAAAAAGGAAGGTGCTCCGTATTCTTCAAAAATAGGAAGGAGTGGTAGAGGAGCTTATAAAAAAGGCTAAAAACATGCCAAAAATGCGAAGAGAAAATACTTGAGGGAGTGGGAGGGTCACAAAATGGTGTCCAAACATAGCATTGAGGCTTCAAAGGTTCACCAGCGGTCCAAAAAAGTGAGAAAAGAGAGTTCAAATATAATTTAAGCAAAAAGATTGCAGCTGTAGAAAAGCGCATCCAGAACAAGAGAAATTAGGGCATGCCCGGCATTTATAAAACAAACGCGGCTCAGACTAGCAAGGAGCTCAAAATGGCGGCCGTTTTGAAGAGAAACGGTCGCGCTATGGAAAGTGGCAAAGAACAAAGGCAAAATGCTGGAAATGCGGGCAAAAGTGTAGCGCGTTGAAAGTAGGGCATCCAAACCTACATTTTATGTGGAGAAAGGGTCTCTGTCCGTCCGAAATGCGAATCAGCTGGAGCTCGATCTTGCACGGCGCCGAAACCACACAGGATGCAGTCACCTTCAAGGGACCCTGGAAGGCCATTCTCGTGTTTTCTCCGCTTCCCCTTTCCCCTGAGTGCTGTTATCACTTGGAGGTTTCTCCTAATTCTCTGGTGGTTGCAGGGCGCTAGGTGATGAAGGGAATCAGCTTCTGGAATTGACGTCTCAATCCCACAAGATTGCGCACACACTTACTGCGATTGGTTGTTCTCAGACATTATAGAGGGCCTGGTTTCACTTTACCTGCAAGACATTTGTTTGTAAACTTTGAAACAGGTCCTCATCCAATATTTCAATTTGCTGACCCAGGCCACACAAAGCCTTTTGAAATACCTGTCTGTATTGATAGAGTACGGGACTTCAAATGGTTATTCTAGGGAGCAGAGGATCCTTTAGAGCTGTGAACTTGATCAAGAAATCCTGCAAAGCATTTTAATGAGTTGTTTTATATTTTCCCTCCTGTAATAATATATTTGAAACCATTGTTAAAATAAAGAAGTTTGGGGGGCAGTACATGAAGAATATGCAGGTATTATATGAGGGTTCTCTAATGCAATTTGTTTTTATGATTGTCAGGTTTGCAAATCATGTGATGAAAATCTTTAAAGGTTGCATCCTACTGCTCTTATTATTACTGTGCATTAGAAGGAAGTATCACTTTATATTGCAAAAGTATTATGGAGAAAAAATAAAGATAACGACTGATATAATGTATATGCAAGTTGGTATTCTGCTAACTTTTCACCAACCTGACAAGTCTCTTGTGTAAAAATACAGTCTTCTTAAACTGCTTCTGGAGTATCCAACCAGGAATCATAGGGTCTGATGTTGTAGGAAGCGGTTTTGCAATCGCAAACCCTACAATTCGTATAATTGAAGGGTTTGCAACCGGAAAAGCATTTGTTTACAAACGTACTAAACGAATTTTGGGGATCTGTAAAGCCTTTCTGATTCACAAAAAGGGTTCTGCAACTCATTCGCAATCATTATTAGGAGGGGCATGAAAGGGGCGTCACCTCCTAAATGTCAGCCCCAATGAAATATATCAGTTTGCAGCTGCAATTTTGTGGATGCAAACTATTGATCTGAAATTGACACCAGAGTGCAAGTTTGAATATGATTCGCAAAGGATATGCGTGACAGTTTTTCCTTTTGAATCATATAGAGCAGTCTCGGGGGTTGCAGACATGCCACTGATATCTTCAAAAAAGCATTTTTGTGTTCAAAAAGCACCTGCCCCTTCAAAGGGTGTAGGCTGCTTTGAAAAAAGTGTTTCCCATTTGGGAATGCAAATGCAAGGATGGAAATCTGCTTTGTAGCCCTCCATTCCTGCATTTGTATCCAATGACAGGGTGTTACAAATTGCAGCATCTCTAATAAATATTCATTAGGCATTTAATTTTACAACTCTTTACAAGTGCACAATTTGTAAAGTGTTGCAAACTGCATCCCTATTCGCAAACCAGACTGGGTGACATCCGCATATCCTGATGTGCAAACAGGGATTAGTACATCCAGTCCTTTCTTCTTTTGCTTCGTCTGCTTGCTTGTCAGTTAATGGCCTCTACCACACTTCCTTCAATGCTTCAAACCCAAGGAGCACATTTACTAAATTGGTGTAGCCCAGCAGTCAAAGTTGCTGGTCTGTGTTGCATGATTGGAAAATACAACAAGCATTTACAATGCAATAGGTCTTGCATTTGCGAGAGTTTATGCTATTGGCATTGTAAATGACAATGCTTTTTAGTTTTTTATTTTCACAAAACCAACATATTAATAAAAGGCATTGTAATTTATAATGCCAGTAGCTTAATCTGTCTTAAATGTGAGTTGCATTGCATTCGTAATGCAATAGGTCTTTCATTAAGGCATTGTTATTTACAATGCTAATATGTTTTTTACATCTATATATGCATTGATGGTGATTTTATAGTTATTTCTGCACTGATAGTGATTTCACACTTATATTTGAAGTAATGGTGATTTTATACCTATCTCTGCAGTGCTAATGATTTAACACCTATATTTGCAGTGGTGTTGATCTTATATTAATATCCACAGTGATAGAGCTTTTACACCTATATCTTCTTGGATATTGATTTCACATCTATATTTATAGTGATAGTGATTTAACACCTATATCTGCATCAATGGTGATTTAACACATATATTTGCAGTAATAGTTATGCTATACCTATTTGTGTAGCAATAGTGATCTTACATCTATATTTGCATGGATAGTGATTTCACACCTATTTATGCAGGGATAGTGATCTGAAACCTATATCTGCAGTGATAGGGATGTTACACTAATACCTGCAGTTATTTTTATTTTACAACTATATCTGCAGTGATAGTGATGTTACACTTATATCTGCAGTGATAGTAATGTTACATACATATATTTATGGATTTTGTTTTTACATCTATTTTTGCAGTTATAGTGATTTTACAGCTATATTTTTAGCAGTAGTGATTTTACACCTTCGTCTGCAGTGATAGGGATCTCACACCTATTTTAGAAGTAATGGTGATTTCACACCTATTTTTGCAGTGATAGAGATCTTACATTCTAATTTACAGTAATAGTAGTTTTTCAACAATATATTCAGTGATGGTGAATTCACATTAATGTTTATAGTGATAGAGATCTTATATTTATATTTGCAGTAATAGTGATATCATATTTGTATTTGCATTGCTAGTGATTTCATATAAATATATGCAGTTATTGTGATGTTACACCTATAGCTGCAGTGATAGTGATGTCACACCTTTATTTGTAGTGGTAGTAATATTATACTTATATCTGATGTAATGGTGATTTGACACGTATATATCTGCAGTGATATTGATTTTTCACCTATATATGCAGTGCTGGTGATCTTATATCTATATTTGCATTGATGGTGATTTTATATTTTTTTGTGCAGTGATAGTGACTTACACTTATATCTGAAGTAATGGTGATTTTATACCGATTGCTGCAGTGATAGTGTTTTCACACCTATTTTTGCAGTGATGGCGATTTGACGGTAATTTTACATTGATAGAGATGGTACACTTATATAAGCAGTGATAGTGATGTTATACCTATGTGTGCATTAATAGTGATTTCACACGTATATGTGCCCTGATATCGGCAGTGATAGTGATTTCACACCTATATGTGCAGTGATGGTGATCTCACACCAATAGCTACAGTGATAGAGATTTTATATCTATATCAGCAAAGCCATATAAAAATATAAGCCATTATGTGTATATAAATATTAAGTGCTTCGTACACAATAAAAGGTTACTAAGTACAACTGAAGAATAAAACATGTTTGCCAAACTCGCAAGTTGCAAGTTTGAACTTTTAACAACATCCCATATCTATTTATACAGTTTGTGTCATTTATGTTATGCAGGGTAAACAGAAAATGCGCTATATGAATCTACCCCCTAATAAAAACGCATGCACCTCTTCTTTTACAAATTAAACAGTGGGAAAGCGGCTGTTGCTAAAACACTATTAACATTCAGATTACATGCTCTGTGTTACTCAAAATAACAAAATAAATAAACAGTATAAAGAGATTTTTTTATTAAAACACCCACAATTCCTTTGTTACAAATTAACCACTAAAAGAACGGCTGTAGCTACATGTTTCCAGCGCCACACAAACAAAATTTGTAGCGTTAGATAAAAGCAAAATACATTTGTAAAATTACGCTCAAAACTTAGCTTTTAAAAAATTGCTTCTACAGGGCGTTTGTAACTGTGTTAATATAATGCAAAACATAAATGTATGTTTAGGGAAAAAAAGCAGACAGAAAGTCTGCTATAGTATGAGGTTTCGGTGTAAAATCCTACACTTCAGAAAGGAAACCAGGACAAGCTAATAAAGGACAAAGAAGCCGAGCGAGACAGATCGTAATCTTTTTGTCTGCAGCATCTGTGGGATGCAAATCAACCACAGCAGGATGCTAAAGTTGTGCTCATGCGTAAACAGGTTAAATAAAAAAAAACATTTTGTGTACAGCTGGCGCATGCTAAAAGCACCGAAACCTCTTTTCTTTTTAGTCTCTAAATTAAAAAAAAAAAATCTATGTAAAGCTTTTGCCTAATCAAAACCCTGCATCTCTTTGTCACAAATTAAGCAGTAGAAAAAATTGCTTTCACAGTGCGTTTGTTACTGTGTGAATATAATATAATAGATAACAATGTTTAGGGAACAAAAGCAGCCTAAAAGTCTCATGCTGTGTAAGTCTCGGGGTAAAATCCAACACTTCAAAAACAACACAAAAACAGGATAATTACGCATAAACAAACTAAACAACACACATTTTAATCTATTCTAAATGATAAAGTTGTGCTCACAGTGTTACAAAGTTGCCTATATATGATTAGACACGCGAACGGTAACCACAGCAAAATGCAAAAGTTGTGCTCGCAGCGTTACAAAGTTGCCTATATACTGATTAGACACGCAAACGGTAACCACAGCAGAATGCAAAAGTTGTGCTCGCAGCGTTAAAAAGTTGCCTAAATACTTATTACACGCGCTAGCGGATTTTTTTTATTTCATATTGCCCATATTATAGCTTATTAAACGTGCATTGTTACAAAGTAGCCTAAAAGGTAAACACAGGAAAATGGTAAATTATACTTGCGGTGTTACAAAGTTGCTGATATACTTATTAAACACGCAAACGGTAAATTTTCGTTTACAATAACCCACTAAAAAGACAACTGTAACCACGCCACGCCAAATGTCTCTGGCATCATAATTATGACTAGTACAAAGACACTCCATCCATGTTTAACGTAAGCTAGCAACCACCAACAAAAAAAAGTTCCAACAGAAACACTTCAATCCACTGATAGCATGAATACAGTAGTTAGGTGGTGCTGTCTGGGCATTCCCCCAGAAAAAACAGGAGGGAGAAACACATTGTATTAACCTGTCAACAGAAAGACAAAGTAAAAGACAAGCGAACGCACCAATAGGAGATCAACAGCTAAAGTTTCCACACACATACTAATTACTAAATGTCTGGGAGAGACAGTGCATGCGCGCTGCCTAGGCGAGACCTAAAAACAATGCCATAGCTACATCCATATGGCACTGTTTTTCTCTCCCCCAGCAAACTTTTGGCTGCCCTGCGCCAATGGAGACATCCTTGCAAACCCGGCAAAAAGTGTTGCTAAATTTCCTCTTAATTTTCTGAGCATTTCATAAGGTTGTAGATACATGAACTGTAAATTGAAAGGGTCCTTTAATGCAAATAATATAGCATGTTAGGCAGGACCTAACCCACATTATGGTGTAAACCAGGCCTCATGTATGTTTCCACATTTTATCAACGTTAGTATAAGGACAAACAGGATGAAATATTTAGAAGCGTGCTGCAAACATGCAAGGTGACTGCCACTTCCCTCCTATTTCACTTTAGCATTGAATTTGCGAACAAAATTTCCATTTGTTTCCCTGAAAATTCTGAAAAGGGGAAGCTTTTTACTGAGAGTACTCATAAAATGAGGCTACAGTTGTATCATTGACATCATTTAGGGGTCGCAGCTGCGAACCGTGGCTTGCCCCCTTGTTACCTCTGGCACTGCCTTTGAGACCCCTGCCCTCAGAGGTGGGAAAATCAGTGCCAGGAACACAGTGGCAGCTCGTCCTTATGAACGTGAATTGGGGCTCAACACTCTTTGTATTCTGTCAATTATATTATTACAATAATAGTGGATTTTATAATGGGTTTATTTACAGTTTGACAGAGATTTTGCCCTAATGTAAACCAGTGGGGTTACCGCCTAGCGAAAGTTGCTGTTACCCCACCCAATTTAGAGTTGATTATCCACTGGTGTAGTGTTTGCTATCTCTTGTTAATGCACAGTTCTTGGTGGCAGTCCGTCTGCTATGTCTCCAGTACATCAGGATATCTGCCATATTTAGGGAGATTCTTCCAAAGCAGGTGTTACCTGGCCAGGTCGCCTGGGGGACCCTAGTAGGGAAACTCAACACTGGCTGACAGTGTGTCAGGGCCATTGCCTATTTGTCTGTCTTAGAAACAAACCGCAGCTTTGGAGGTTATTTCTGAATGAGAACAAAATGGTGACTGGTCTTCGACAACATGGTGAGTGGCTGGTGCCTCTACTGTACTGGTGGCAGCCCTTTCATCACGAGTCCCACCAAGCAGAGGGTGATCTCGTAAAATGTTGGGCGGTCCTTTGCTGCGGAGGTGAGATGAGGCCCTGCGTCTACCCAGTTCTCTAGCAGACTGCCCAGTTTTGTAGTTTTTTTTAAACCTACCTGTCATCTATATGGATAGCCCTGCAAAAAAATGTTGCTCGGTTCTACTGTGATAGTGTCAACCCCAATGCAGACCACAATGAACCAGGTGCCAGGTCAGTGACTGTTAAGATGTCTGACAATGTCGACCCTTGTTGAGAGTATTCAGCAGTAATAGGCATGCAGCAGTGGATGATCAAAGCCCACCTTAACCTGGACACCACTACACCATGATTTTTTCTTATCATAATGGCTGTTAACAAAAAAAATTCTCCCAAGAATTACCCTGCACAGCTTCCTTCCACAACTTGTCAACACTGCCAAAGTGCTAGGCTTCCACAAAGAGCACAACATAAAATCAGGGACACATAAGAATGAAATACTATCATTCAGTAGCAGGAGTCATAATTTTTTTCCAGGTGCTCACACTGTTTCTTATTTATGGGGGTATTGTTCTAATGGCCAGCATTCTGGAGAATCACTGACTTACTTAGAGAAGCCTGTTGGATCATATTCAAAACCTGCTGCATCATTTCCTCTGTAAAGCAGATAGTTCCAACACCACACCATTTCTTGTTATCATAATCAAGACTATCTAAGTGGAACTCTAAGGCACACACCCACAACATTGCTGAATTGTAAATCGGAAAATGCATGCTTGAGAAGGGCGATACTAAGCCTTTGCCTGGTATGCTCCTAGAGATTAGACCTCCATCACACTCCTAATCCAGGGTACCCCCATCGTATCCTCAGTTCCAAACGTCGGCAGCACAAGATGGCGACCACGGGGTAGATCTTCCTATCCAATTACACCCGATACTGAGATTCCTGAATCATCCTGCCCAGTACCCTACAATACGACTCCGCTGCTTATCAAGATTACCTGCCTGCACTTGGATCGGCAGTTTGATTGCCCTACAGCTCATCTGGAGTCGCTTTAGGCAGGCTGCTGAGAAGGGCCCACTGTGAGCTACTGCCGGCTCAATGCTCCTGAGGGAGGAGACCAAGGCGCGTCCTGGGGTGGATCTCACAGCGCGCACTGGAGCGAGAATGCCCAGACTCCAGGGGGCAGGCCAGTGCTCTGCCGCTCGAGGACCTGCCAAGTTGGGTCCAGGGCCAAACAACCTCGCTGAATCTGTGAATGCTGCAGTAAAGAAATCGACAAGAAAATACAAAACCCCTGCGCACAAACACACTACAGGCAAACCAGCAAAACCTTGCCCCAACCCCCACAGCTCAATCACACATGCAGGTCTCTCCACAAAGGCTTTTACAGGCCATCCAGACGTCCCAAAAGACAATGGAGGAGAAGATTGGGGGCATTGGAGTCAAACTCATGTTACTCCATCAAGATGTGAGAAATGTGAGCGGGTGCATGAAAGAAGCGGAATCTTGTATTTCTGCAGCTGAAGACGGGCTCTTACGGAGACATCAGTAGAACTCAAGAAAAAGATTGAGGATGTAGATGGAGAGCTCGCCGCAACAATCTACACCTGGTTGAACTCCCTGAGAGGAAAGAAAGGTCCAACCCAGCACTTTTTTTACAGGCAAGTCGTGGGTGCCAGAAGGACAGTTGTCATCCTGGTATTTTCAAGAACAAGTACTAATGAACAAAAGGACCCCCTCTAAGGAATGATAAGGTCTGGGAGAAAAGGGGAAAAGCACAAATATCAACCTGTAAGCAACTTCCCACTTGACCAATATTTCTTTTCTGGGCAATCATTGCTCCAAGAGGGCTATTTCAAAAATATTTTCTGAAAGCATGTAATATTTCAAATAAACTTTCTTTTACTTTGAATGTAAGCCCATTTCTTTTCTTATTTTCTAGAAAGAGTACACAGATCACGCATCCTCAGGCTCCACCCTGGGCCGTCCTTGACCACTGATTATATAAATACTGAACTGTGCCGATCGGAACTTTATACTTTGTTCATAACGGGAAAAGGGAAAAATAAGATGCAAATCTTTCAAAGTTTCAATCTTCCCAGAGTACACCATGAAATATCAGCAGTCCAGGAAATCCTTTCAAGGTGTTAAGCAAAAGTTCAGAGCCATGCAAATACGATTTCTGCTGCTGTACCCTGCTGGACTTAAAGTACTGTACTAAGAGAAATCATTACTTTTTGATGCCCCAGAACAAGCCTGGGAATAGGTGGAGGTACAGGTGGACCTCAGGCCCCACGATTCGTCACAGAAACGTCTCAGTGGGTCGAAGACAAGACACATGCCCATTGAACAGCTAACCCTTAGAGCAAGAGAGAAACTTTGCAAAACTCATGCAGACGGAGGGAGAGGCTGGAGAGACACCCCAGCCTCCAGTGTATTGAGCAAAGAGGAGGCCCTGATGGCTGGTTTGTCCCTGGGGTGGGTGGCCGACCTCTCTACAGCCTCAAGTACCTGTCACCGGTGGCAATGCATTCATGAGTCAGGACCTGGGAGGGGAACCCCATTATCCCATACAACCGGGACATATAGGAACGTGCTTGTGGTGTTGATTTATTGTCGGAAGGCTACTACCACACTGGAAGTTTAAATTTTGAAAGTTCAGGGCAACAGAGGCTTCATGTGGGAAGTATGGGTGAGGATAGTCAAGGGGTGGAGTCATCTTGTTTGTTGTTTTATCTGCAGGAGTGTACCAGCAAACGCATTAATGTATAATAACATCTACTTCTACAGTGACATGTGTACAGCCTAGAACTGATATCAAAGTGATATCCTGGAATGTCAATGGCTTTAATGATAAGTAAACAGGTAGAAGGGTGCCTTCAAGGGATTTGTTTGGTAAATAGTTTGTATAGTTTCGATTCTTAATTGAAGGTAGGGTAGTTATATACCTACAGATTTATTAGTTGTCACTTTTTGAATACTTAAATCAGCTTAGTTTGTCAGAGTCAGGATTGAGTAAAGTGCAAATGAATCATCACATATTAGCCTGAATACAATAAAATCAATAAACCAAAAGGAGGAGATACAAGCGGGTGTATATATAAAAATTGAATTTATATTTCTAGTTCAAAAAGGGTACTTCAAATTACAACAAGTATTAATACAGTGAAAGGAAATATTTCAATATTTGATGCCTTCACTTTCAAATTGATCAAACACTTTTTCACAACAATATATAGTCATTTCTCTGGAAAACAGTGTGATTGTCGACGTTTCGGTTTTTAGGTTTTCTTTACCAAGACCATCCTCAGGACAATTTTATTTACAAGGTTGACCCCTTAATGTCTTGACAATATCCCAGTGCAAAGAGTCAGAATTTTTTGCTTCGTTCTTCCAAGAATATTGTAGTGTTTATCTCAAATCACTATGAGTTATTTTATCCAATGAAAATCAAACGGGACGTGGAGTCCTAAATTCGTAACTGCCCGGTTTATCGTAGTCAATAAAGTTCAGATGATTGTCAAAAAGCCCACGTCTTAATCTGTGGGTTATTTGGATCTCAAAAAACTCTGTGTGGCGGACCTACTCTTGTGTCTGTTTACCGACACCGTTAAATGTTCAAGTAGTTATAAAGATGTCAGCGAGTTAATCTGGCTGTTCTGAAGGTTTGAGTCTTGCATACACGTCTAGACGGCGCCGTCTACCCTACCTTCAATTAAGAATCGAAACTATACAAACTATTTACCAAACAAATCCCTTGAAGGCACCCTTCTACCTGTTTATTCATATTTGCCCGAGCCCTCAAGGGTATATTGGGTTGTCCACTGCACTTACCTTACTTTAATGATAAGTGGCATTTCTTCACTATGCTAAAACATATACCCTCATGTACTCTTCCTGTAGGAGACTCATTAGGTATGCAATGTCACTTCCTTGGCTGCTGTGGGGACACCTGGGTTTACCACTCAAGCTGGTGTAGACTATTTGGGCCATTATGTTTCTAGCAAGGCTATTTTAATCAAACATAAATCTTCAAAGCCATTCAGGATGCACCAAGACCAAGCGTCAAGTATGTTTGCACAACTGATTGAAAAATAATTAAAAGTTTGCTTGGGATAATGAATGTGATGTGAATTTTGAGTTGATCAAGAATGTGACCTCTCAAACCTTTCAATACCAATGATGTATGTTTTATTTCTGCTGATGCAAGCAATGTAGGATTAGGTGCAGTACTAATGCAAAGAAGAAGCAATTGTAGCAGTGGCATAGCTATAGGGTGTGGGGGGGTTGAGGTAGTGGGGCGACGGCCGTCTCGGGGCAGCAACAGCTCCCCACTCCTCAATGCATTTGCCGCGAGGGGGCGGCAAATGGAGAAATATTCACCAGCTACCCGCGGCTCTTCACTGCAGGCTGGCAAACAGAGGGACCGCCAAGGGCGCCCTTAGGGCTAGCTATACCCTACTATTTAAAAAGAAACACTGGGTTTGTAGTGGAGGGTCCAATATTTAAGAAATTTTGAGTGGGGCAGCACGATCATTTTGAGGGCAGACCATAAACCACTGGTGTATCTATTCAGTTCAAGGGGTGGAATAAGAGCTATTCCCCGCATTGCCAGATGGCAATATAGATTGCAATATTTCCACTATAAGCTAGAGTGTGGTCCAAGAATCTTGTGGCTGATTGCTTTTCCAGATTACCAGTGAAGGAATGTGGAAACATACCTGGAGTGCAGGATAATTTAGAAATGGCGTGTGCAGTAAGTTCAATAAATTGTGCAGTGTAAGGAGCTTTGTATGAACAAGAGTGGTTGAGAACATTATTTGATGTCCAAGATATTCAGGGAGTAATTGCATTTATTACCCTTGGTTGGCCTGATAATAAAGATATTCCAGAAACATTAATTTCCTATCATGGAGTTTCTGATAAGCTGTCTATTGTTGGAGGTTTTCATCACATGTGTGGGCAATTGGTGGTTCCA
Organism: Triturus cristatus; assembly: GCF_964204655.1. Taxonomy (NCBI): domain Eukaryota; kingdom Metazoa; phylum Chordata; class Amphibia; order Caudata; family Salamandridae; genus Triturus; species Triturus cristatus. The sequence goes on from NC_140585.1 coordinate 249,232,340, forward strand.
GGATGCATTCACAAGAAGGTTTTGAATTTATCTCATGAGAGCCATATTGGTGTGCGTGCCATGAAGCGTAGAGTGAGAGAAGATTTTTGGTGGCCTGGATTGGACATAGCGATAGAACATTACGGTTGTGATTGTTGTGCATGTATCCTCAGTGATAAATCGAAAGTGACGTGTCCCTCTCCAGTCACTATGGTTATAGTTAATAACTTATCTTCCAAAAGGTAACATTTGATGTATCTGCACCTTTTGGGGTTTTAGGTAATACACCAAACTTTGCCCTTGTTCTAGCTGATTACTTGTCCAAGTGGCTGGAGGTGCAATTCGTGGATAGTGTAAATTCCAATGTTGTCATAAGCTTTTTCTAAGAAGTATTTGTAGGAGAAGGCTTTACCTAAAAATTAGGGACAGATAATGGGACCCAGTTAGTCTAAACAGAAATGAAAGAATTTCTGGAATTTTCTGGCATAAAGAATGCGAAAACGTCTCTGTACCATCCCTGCAGCAATGGTTTGGTGGAAAGCATCAACCATATCACTTTGGGCCAATTGCAACAAGCATTGATTAATGGTTTACATTGAAATCGGTAGTTAATGACATGCTATGTACCACGAGAACAAACCCTCACATTAGCACTACTCACTCTATTTAGAGGCAGAGTTGCTGGGTCCAAATTGAATAAGAAGTGGATGTCTGGTTTGGGGATCGGGTAAGGATCAAGAAACCTGGTCACATCCGTAAATGAGTTTCATGTTTTTTAGTACCTATTCAAATGAATGAGGTAAAGGAGCATGTGGTTGTGCTGGAGAATGGGAAGGTGTGGAATAAGTACTTTGTATCAATTGTACCTGAGTCGAAGTCTGAGTATGTATGTGTGAAGATGGGTGTGTATACCAACAATAAGGAAAACGCTGACTTAGGAAGGAAAATTGTCATAGAAGGTTTTTATGTAGAACAAAAACTAGCCCCGTATGGTTTAAGGATTATACAATATACCAAGAGATGTGTTTTGCGCTTATTTTGCTCCAAAGATTTTACAATATGCTAGTGGTTGTATTGTGTACATTTTCTGCTCCACTGACGTTTACCTGTAATGCAGTCTTAAGGCGATATCTTCACACTTTGCATCCACTTTTCATGGGTAAGTTATTGGGTAAGTGAAACTGTATACTATTGCTTAGGGAAATTTTGAAATTATGCCAGTTGGTTTTAGTTTGTTTTGTAAGTTTATTGTTTATGCAACCATAGTGTGGTAAGGGTATTTATCTGGGCTGGAACTGGCTATTGGGAACTCAAGTTTCAAGTTTATTTCATTCATGCACAGCTAAAAAAAGCCATTGCAAGTTTGTGATAAAAACCGTTACAAAAAAAATATTTATAAAAACATTGAAAGTGGGAAAGGAACCAACTTAGGTCTAGTGGCCAGGTGGTTATAGAATATTCCGTTGAATAATGAAATACTAGTTACAAATGCATCTTGCAAGGCAGTGATTAATAAATAAAAAGGTAGTAAAGGCTGCCATGGCATAATTATGAGTCCATCGAAATGACAACTTCTTCATTATTAAAAATAGTTCAGACAGACTTCGGTCAATGTGTTACCCCAAACGTTTTCAGTCACTGTAGTAAGATGAGTTGTGGGTAATTTTGTGCATTTCGAAACACTCTTAACCATTTCTTCCATTATTTGGACAGTTTTAAGTGCGGGTGCATTGACCCTTACTGTCGTTCTGTACAGAAACAGTTTTACCCTTGTCTTTCCTGGGTTTCTAGCATAAAGCTCTGAGGACACATTTTGAGCCTTTAGATGATAAATTGCACTTTTAGTGGGCACACAACGTTAGTACGAGTAGGGCATTAATACGTTATCATATAGAGAGATCTAATAAAGGAATTTAAAATTCTGGAGATGTCTGGTGGAGCGACGGCTCTTAGCATTTTGTTGACCACTCAAAAATATAACCAGGTAGCAGATGGCTTGAGGAAAAAGGTCTACGGCTATCTGAATTGTGCGGATCCCTTGTTTGATCCATACTTGACGGAGAAGTTTCCGGCGACCGTCAGTTAAAACTGGGCAGATGCAGAGTAGATGACCTAAGCTTTCTCGTGATTGGCCGCATAGCCGATACTCATTTGACGCTGGGAACAAGATGGGAAAAAGTCCAGAGATTAGAAGGTTCCCATCCTAATGTGGCAGTGCTTGATTTTGAAATGCCCTGCGAAAGTGTCAGTGAGGTATTTTTGCATCTTGTTTTTGTTATAACTTCTCTGAATAAGACAGGCATGCTTTCTACTCATCATGGACCAGTGGACTTGCAGAAATGAAGCTTTTACAATTGCTCCATTTAACGCCTTCTTGAAATTTTGGTGTGAAAGATTTTGAGTCCAAAGTGCAGTGGCTGTTTTCAGCTTTAGTGCTTCATGCAAGTCAATGGACCAAGGGTTTTGGAAGACTGAATATTTGTTTCAGATATTTCTTGCCAGATAAAAATTTTCAATGTTCTTTCTTTGGCAGCGCACATGGCATGTGAATATTTAAGAATACAGGCCTTTTCTGCCAGGAATTGGTCGTGTAACCTGAATTCTTTTTTAATCTGAGCGGCTGCATAGTAATTTGGCAGTATAACAATGTCCTAAAACTGTTGCCAGAGAAATTTACATTGGACGTGGTCAAATGCCTTACTAAGGTCTACAAAACAGCTGAAAAGGAGTTGATTTTTCCGTATCTGTTTAGAGACTAGCATCCTAATTACCACAAGATTATCCTTGGTACTTAGCATGGGCAAAAACCCTGTTTGATTTAGTGAGAGCAGATACATTGAGCTTGCCCATGCTTCTAGGTCCTCCAGTAGTAATGAAGCAAAGTATATAGTCTCAACAGTTAGGAGGGTGATGAGGCGGTAACTTTCCGGGTTCGCCACTGAGCCTTTTTTGTAAATAGGTTGCAAGACTGAACTGTGCCAAGAGGACGGGACGGTGTTTATGGTAAGGCAGGTTCTGAAAAGCCTTTCAAGCAGTTGTGATCAAAATTCAATATCGTGTTTATAGACCGAGGTAGGGATCCTATTTGGGCCAGGGGTGCCGTCCGCTCTACTTTTTTTAATTAAAACAGCAATCCTTTTAGCTGTGATGGTTGTTGTTAGGAGGTACGTTTGTTCATTAACGTCCTGCTTAGTTTTAGAAATTTGGACCGTTGTAGAGAATGGAACTTGCCAATTTGGATAATTGGAATTTGTTTGGTACATGGTGCCAATGTATCGAGACCAGCAGTTTGCAATAACTTTGTTTCTGTTTTGTCGAGAAGAAGCCTTTTCATTGTTTAGTCGATTAATAATAATCCAAAAAGCTTTGGAGTTTTTTGTTCAATAGGCCCAGAACAACTCTAGTTCTATTGCTTCTTCATGACTCTTTTTTTGCATGCCAAATGGATTGTTTATATATCCCACGCAAGTTGTTAATTTAATCTGAAAAGTGAGTATTTGATACAGTTTTTATCCACCTGATCTTCTTTTGTAAGATACTCTTCTGGATTTTAAGGTCTTTTGTGAACCATGGCTGAGTTGCAATAGATCTTACAGGGCCAGGAGCCCTTCCGGACCGCTGAGTGCAAGTAAGAGTTAGGAGAAGTTGGTACAAGAATGTTTCCCAGGCTTTGGTTGTGTGGACTCGTAGATGAATCTGACTGTGGAGTGTAGTGTTCCATAATGAATATTCCATAACAATGACCGTGGATCATTTGAGACGTTTCCAGTTTTGATGTGGATTCCTCGAACCAATCATCTCTAATTTCTCCAGTGCCCTGATCAGATGGTCTATGGACAGTTGCTGGGGCATATGATCACTTTCGCAGCGTGTTATAATTGCTAAGGTTTTTATGTGGTTTATCAATGGAATTGAGCAAAACGTATAATCCAGGATCGACTGGTTCTTTCGTCTAAAGTGTGTGTAATGGGCTGGCTGATCGTCTAGATAGCGTCCATTTAACGTGCACAAATGCATGCCCTCTAGTGCGGCTAGCAGAGCTTGACCTGAGGAATGAGACATTTGAGTTGGATAGATCTGAGCATCTATTAGCCACAGTGAGCCAACTAAAGCTGAGGAGGAATTTCGGTACGGGTTATACATTACGTTAGAATTAAAATCTCCAGACAGCAATACATTATAATTTGTCTCGGTTAGTTTGATATATGCAATTAGAAGCTCCAGAACCTTAATATTGTGCTTTTTTTCGCAAGCTGTTAGATGTATCTAAACGTTTTTTAATATTAGTCTTACTGCGTTGGGGTCCTGACCCTAGTTTTTTATTACAAAGCATGAACAGTTGTGGAGAAGAGAGGCATCAATGGTCCAGCGGAGGGATAGATAAGTGGATAAGCTGCCCATCGCATGTCCCTTGGTAGATTGTCAAGTGGCTGGAGTGAAGAACTCATGGTAGCCTTCAAGTCTCTTCTTCACACCAAGATTCCTGGATTCATATATTATCGTGTGTTGTTAAAAAAGACTTTGCATCAGGATCAGTTAAGATATTTGCAAGTCCAGCCGCATTCCAAGACAGTACGTTCATAAGTTTGGGCTCAATCCTCATGTTCCGTACTGGTGGTACTTACTTTTTGTAATTGAGTCATTCAGACGAGGAACTAGCCAAAGTAGCAGCCAGCCAGCCCTAATCTTCTTGTTGATTTCTCATAGATGGTGGTGCAAGTTTATAGAGCCTTCCTTCGTGTGGATTGGAGGAAATCATCAACCCGATAATGGAACTGTATCTGTAGGTGGGGCATTGTAAGGGTTCGGGCAGATATGAATGTGTATTATTGACTGTTTGGACAGAAATGTCCCTGGTGTGGTATACAGTACTGTTAGCGTATCCTGAGTGCCCTACTGCATGTATCTCACATCCTGATTTTTAGTGTAGGTTCTGACCCTGTCCTGTAACCAGGAAGAGTGCACCTCATTTTTTTCAATTTTTTTTAATTGGCGTTTTCTGATTTTTTCAAGAGGTACAAATCGTGAAAATAATTCCCCAAGAAAGTCATACACAGATCCGCAACACAGTGTTCCAATACACAGTAGATAAAAGCGCAGACTAAAGTAAATGCAGCTCTCACAAGCACAAATATCTTCAATGTGAATCTATTATGATAGCCACCATCCTGCTGAGCTAGGCAAAGTGGTGCATTTCAATGTCAATGGCAAAGCATCCCAATCCAGCCAGTCTGTCATGGTGAAACAGTGTGTACACTAAGAGGAGGTGGTAAGTGACAAAGGGCTCCCAGATGGTTTTGGAGCGGGTTGTAAGCGGCATGAGGTCCCAGTATGCTTGAATTGCTCCTGGCAGTAGGAGACGTCAGTCAGCCAGGCCAGGCTCACTGGAATCAGCTTCCTCCCCCAGTGTATCGCCACTCTGCGTTTAGCCAGCAGGAGTAGCATCACAATGAGGCGTCGGTAACCGTCTGGAGCATCCTTGACACACCCAAGTAAACACACCACAGGATCAAGTGGGAATGGGGCATCTACGATAGCATGCACTATGCTACAGACCTCAGCACAGAAACTCACCACCGCCGCTCATGTCCAGGACAAGTGTAAGAATGTAGCCACTGGCTCGCAACAGCATTGACAGCGCAAGTCAGTATCCAGTCCCATTCTGTGGAGTTGCGATGGGGTGCCATATGTTCTGTGTAAGTAGTTAAAGTGTTTTAGTCTCAGCCTATCATTGAAGGACAGTCTCACAGATTGGCTGCAGCAATAGACCCATTGCGCACCAGATATGTCGGAGCCCAGTTCTCTTTCCCAGACCCCTCAAGCCCTCAATATGTCCACCAGGGAAGCGGCCAGAGAAAGTGTATAAAGCTGAGAGATGATTTTGCATGGCAATGTAGTTGTGTGGATATATTCCAGTGCCGCAGAGACAGAGGGGGAGCAGGAAATGTGTCATGCATTGTGCGAGAGGTAGCTATGGTTCGATAATACAATAGTGTATCCAACTGTGTGAACATGTGTGTATCGGTGCCAGGGAAGGTGGGGAGAAACTGGCCATCCGTATATATAAATCCGCAAAAACTTTGATACCCAGTGCTCCAGTGCGTCCGGCAGCGCATCTATCTTGTAAAGAGGGAAACACAGGATTACCTGTCAGTAGAACGGAAGGCGCATATAGTATTGTGAGACCAGCCCATTTGCGGAGGCCATCCCATGCCCAACGCACGCATTCCATGGTGTTGATCTCGGCTTTAAGTGCCTTGTATGGTTGGAACAGTGTCATTGTAAGTAGCCATAGAAACGTTTGGTCACATTCTGTTGCTAGGTGTGGTTGGAAAGGGGTGAGGTGAAACCAAAAGTGCAAGAACTGAGCCTGGGCACATAGAGCATACAGCTGCATACCGGCGCTCCCAATCCTCCAAGCACAGGTGGCAATGTTAGGAGTTCATAGGCCACCCTCAGTCGTCGACCTGTCCATACAAGCGTAATCATGTTGGACTGTAATTGCTTAAAGAATTGCGCCGTGACTGAGAGCAGGACATTAACTAAAAGATATATAAAATTTGGGAGTATTTCTATCTTTTCAATGGCAATACGGCCAGAAGGGGTAGTGGCAGTTTGATCCACATCTTAATATTCGTCTCTAGGCAATCCATTGCACGTCCATTGTTCAACTTCCAAAGCTCCTCTGGGTCTTTACTGAACCATATGCCGAGGTATGTGGCTGGTTATTCTGCCCCCTTTAGTGGGAAATCAGTCTTATATGGAGTCATGGCCTCCATTAGCAAAAATAGGATCAATTTGTTCCAATTTATTTAAATTCCCGAATGCCCCCCATTGCGGACCACCTCCCACATCATTGGCTCCAGATATAGCCGCGGCTCACGTATGTAAAGAGTAATATCGTCAGCATACATGGACGCGACTTGGCCACGTGTAGTGAAACCAATGTCATGTTCAGCATGGTGCTGATGCAGTCTAGCCGCCAAGAGCTCCATAGTAACGGCAAATAGAACCGAGGACAGAGAGCATCCTGTCTAGTGCCCCACGTGATTGCTGTTGGTTCCGAAACGTGTCCGTTCAGCCTGACACGACACATGGGGAGAGAATATAACATTTGTATTTTATATTACCTGAATAAAGTTGGGGATAAGCCCCAGGCATCGAAGCAATGGGAAAAGAAATGTCCACTCAAGAGAATGAAATGCCTTGGTGGCGTCTAGCAGAGTGGCCACTGTTGGTATTGAAGGGTGTAAGTGAGGCATCACAGTCAAAATGGTGCAGAGATTGTGGGAGGTGGCACATTCAGGGATAAAGCCCGACTAGGCTGGTCTTATGATCAGTGGCATAAGGGACAACAAGTGATTTGCCAATATATCTTATTATAAATATTTATTAGGGACAACGGGCGGTAAGAATCACAGAGCTCAGCAGGTTTGTCTGGTTTTAATATGGCCAGTATAACTGCCTCTCTGGAAGATGCGGGGAGCTCCCAAGGTCAGCGAATCGTGGTATGTGGCCTGTGGATTTATTTTAGACACCCCATACCTGGATTTTGAATAAAATGGAAGTGAGGTTGTTTTCCTAGACAGTGAAATTGTATTCCTGACACTCCTGAAGCAGGACGGAGGACAGCGAGGGAAGGGATCCTTTAACAATTTGATAAGGCTTTTGTTTAACAAGGAGCTGCTAATTAGTGTGCATGAAGACTGCTATTTTTGGTAGATTTTAGGAGTGAAGGTTGGGACTGTAGCCACCATTATGAAAGATGAGGGGAACCTTTAGGTGAGGCCACCTATTTTGTTCCTCCCTGATTACACTTTCAGTTGGCTGACAGCCATGTGCAGAAACCTCACACAACATCAAGCCTTTGTTATGGGTGCTCCAGGCTGGAGACTAGCCTGCTGTGAGAAGCATCACTGTACCACCAAGGCTGTCTGGTGAGCAGTCTGGAAAGGAAACTTGAAAACAGAACTACCACACCAGGTTCTGAAGCTGCTGCCAGTGGATACACATCTCCTATTTGATTTTGGTGTATAACAACAAGTGGACCCCATGGCCCCACTTGTTCCAGTCCCAGGTTCTCTATGGCCAAGTAAGGAACTGGTCTGCAGAGTACTCAAAGGACTGCTGTGTGACCAAAACTGGTATCCGGCTGATAGCCAAATTCCCTGAGGTGAGGGGACATCACCTGAACCCCATTTCTTTCTGCAAGAACTATGTACCTGCTCTGTACTATCTGGAAGCCTGCCTGCTGAGAGAGGACAACAGCCTGCAGACCGTTCTGGAGGATTGTCTGTCTAGGAGAAATGAGGTGCAGTGTGTCCCATGTGTCTTTGTTTTTTTCAGATACCCAGGAGACTGGTTTGGAGTAACACGCCATTTGTTCTATGAAGCTACAAGTTACTTTTATAATACAAAGAGAACAACGCTGGGTCAATCTGGCCTGCTGGAATATGCAAAGAATAGCAGCTGTTTTACAAAAACAACCAAGAGCTCATTTTTATATAAGGAATATTTCCTCTTTGGATTAAGCAATATTGATTTGACCAACTACCTGTTTAAACAAATATTGACCCTCGCTCAGTCATGAGGATGGTTCCAGAAAATGCGTGGAAGGGATCAAAACGGTGACTCATTTTGACATCAAAGAGGTTGAATTTCTTTGAGATGTTCGTCTTGTGGCTTTGTCCTCTCTGATGGAGTCTGAGGAAATAGCCTTTATGCCGTTGATGTCCAATTTCCTTGTTCTTGTGCTCCCTATTGTGGTGATGTACTAATTCTTAGTTTTGTTAGGATAATTTATATGTAGGAGTTGAAGAGCGGATCATATATATATATATATATATATATATATATATTATCTACTGGCGGTCGCCAGTAAATAGTTATAGTTAGGACCTATTTTCCATAGGAAATCCGCATCATTCTATTTGGAATAACGTTGGCGCCAGTTGACGAATCCTCAAGAAATTTTCCAAACTTTTGGCCAGCTCTGCTCCACTCCTACCCTGAAAGTTTTGCGGTGATCCATCAAGCGGGGGCCGAGAAAAAAGGGGGGTCCCAAAACGCGTTTTCCCCATGCAATTTCCCATAGGATCTGTTGTCGCAGATACAGCCCGAACCGCTGAACGGAATGACACCAAATTTGGCAAAGAGGTAGTCCTCAGTTTGGACTCGTGCCTTTTGCATATATGGTGTGAATCTGTTCAGTAGATCCTGAGAAAATTAGGGTAAAAAAGTTAGTGATATCTAGGGCCGCGGAGGATCCGCACTGTATGCGCACCCTCCCTGAACCGAGCGCGCACCCTCCCCGAACCGAGCGCGCACCCTCCCCGAACCGAGCGCGCACCTTCCCAATCGCGAGCTGAATGCTAATTGGCTGTCGAGTGTCTTTCTACATTCGAAACCAGGAACTGTTGGCAGCCATTTTCTGCCTCGGTAGAAGCGAGGCTGAAGATGCAAGGGGAATAAGTGTGTAAAACATATAAAGGGGGCAGAGTGGAAATACTCTGACCCTCTTGAGGTGCTTAGGGGGTCCCAGAAGGACCCCCTGGGGCCCCCCTTTAAAAAAACGAAAAAAAATGGCGAAATGCGCGCATGGTGCGTGCATCCTATCGCGTTGGATGCACGGATCCTCTCGCGGTGAGAGCGCGGATTCACGGCAACGTTTTTTGAAAAACGACAAGAAATCATTGGTTGTATGACAACTTTCTACACTGAAAGGTAGGGTGTATATTTCTGTTTTTTAAAGGTATGATTGTTATTGGTTAACAAAAACAGATTGTAAGGAACATAATATATGATAAGCTGATATGTTGAAAAGTCAAGCACACTTCCTGTCTTGTGTAGGAACATTGTGTGCTGAACTTGTGACTTGTGAGCTCAGTGCAGTGTTCCATGACCTGTTTCTATGGTAACAGGCAGAAGGCAGATTGGGGGAAGGGTTGAAATGTATTTCAGTTGGAAAGGGTTGAAATGTTTAACCAATAGAAATGTGTGTTTGCTTTTGAGTTTATGTGCGAAGGATTGTGATTTGATGTTTACATGTATATGTGTGGAAAATGAAAGGGAAACCTTTTCATTCTTTGCTTTTGCTGCGAGGTGCACAGTGCAGAGATTCTGTAAAAGAAAATATGGTGAGTGATTGATATACTTCTTAATCTACAAAAGAACTTGAAAGATGAGTTATTTAATTGTGAGGGGATGTATGTAGACTATTTTGATTTTAATCAGACTAATGTATTTTTCCTGCTAAAATGTAGGGAGTACTTTTTTTCTCTACAATGTGTGTGCATGTAGAAACCATTCTGTGATAAGCATGTGTGTTTTTCATGTGTTTGTAAACAGATAACTGTGCAGTTTTTATATTTTGGTAGAATTAGAAACCAGTCATTGTTTAGGAATTTGTGAAATGAGTTATGTTATGTTTCTATACTAAAATGTAGTACTACTTCTAGATGAAGAAATGTGTTTTGATATAGTGCAAGGGATAGTGTTGTTTGTCTAGAATCACACAGTGAGTCTGTGTGCATTTGAGAACCACTGTGAGAGAAGCATTTGGTGACATTGTGTATTTGCTGACAGATAACTGTTTTAACTTGTCATGTTGTGAAGTTTTAGTAGCATTAGAAGACAGTTATGGCTTATGATTTGAATAAATGAGTCAGGCTTTGACAGAAAAGTGCAGTCCTGAAATATGTAGATTGTGTGCAGTTCCCTTACCACTTGCACTGTAGTGAATGAGTTTTGGTAAACTCCTAGGGATAGTGGTGCATGTCTAGAATCACAGTGTGAGTTAGTGTGTATTATCAGTGTGAGAGAAGCATTTGGTGATATCATGTATTTTCTTACAGATATCTTTTTTAAAACCTGTCATGTTGTGAAGTTTTAGTAGCATTAGAATCCAGTCTTTGGTTATGCGTTGATAAATGAGTCATGCTTTGACACTGATGTGCTATACTTAAATATGTAGATTGTGTTCAGTACCATTAACTCTTCTAGACTAGTGAATGAGTTTTGGTAAACTCCTAGGATAGTGTTGATTGTCTAGAATCACACTGTGAGCCTGTGTGCATTTGGGTAAGGATTGTGAGAGAAGCATTTGGTAATATTGTGTATTTGCGGACAGATAACTGTTTTAAAACCGGTCATGTTGTCAAGTTTTAGTAGCATTAGAAGCCAGTCTTTGTTTATGCTTTGATTGAATGAGTCAGGCTTTGACACAAAAGTGCAGTCCTGAAATATGTAGATTGTGTGCAGTTCCCTTACCACTTGCACTGTAGTGAATGAGTTTTGGTAAACTCATAGGGATAGTGGTGCTTGTCTAGAATCACACTGTGAGTTAGTGTGTATTTGGGATCAGTGTGAGAGAATCATTTGGTAACATCATGTATTTGCTGACAGATACCTGTTTTAAAATCTGTCATGTTGTCAAGTTTTAGTAGCATTAGAATCCAGTCTTTGCTTATATGTTGATTAAATGAGTCATGCCTTGAAACTGATGTGCTGTACTTAAATATGTAGATTGTGTGCAGTCCCCTTACCCCTTCCACAGTAGTGAATGAGTTTTGGTAAAGTCCTAGGATAGTGTTGATTGTCTAAAATCACACTGTGAGTCTGTGTGCATTTGGGTAAGGATTGTGAGAGAAGCATTTGGTAACAACGTGTATTTACTGACAGATAACTGTTTTAAAACCTGTCATGTTGTCAAGTTTTAGTAGCATTAGAAGCCAGTCTTTGCTTATGCGTTGATTAAATTAGTTTGGCATTGACATTAAAGTGTAGTCGTGAAATATGTAGATTGTGTGCAGTTCCTTTACCACTTCCACTGTAGTGAATGAGTTTTGGTAAACTCCTAGGGATAGTGTTGTTTGTCTAGAATCACACTGTGAGTCTGTGTGCATTTGGGAACCACTGTGAGAGAAGTGTTTGGTAACATCGTGTATTTACTGACAGATAACTGTTTTAAAACCTGTCATGTTGTCAAGTTTTAGTAGCATTAGAAGCCAGTCTTTGCTTATGCGTTGATTAAATTAGTCAGGCATTGACATTAAAGTGTAGTCGTGAAATATGTAGATTGTGTGCAGTTCCTTTACCACTTCCACTGTAGTGAATGAGTTTTGGTAAACTCCTAGGGATAGTGTTGTTTGTCTAGAATCACACTGTGAGTCTGTGTGCATTTGGGAACCACTGTGAGAGAAGTGTTTGGTAACATCGTGTATTTGCTGACAGATAAGTGTTGTAAAACATGTCATGTTGTCAAGTTTTAGTAGCATTAGAAGACAGTTATGGCTTATGCTTTCATTATATGAGTCAGGCATTGTCAGTAAATTGCAGTTCTGAAATATGTAGATTGTGTGCAGTTCCCTTACCACTTGCACTGTAGTGAATGAGTTTTGGTAAACTCATAGGGATAGTTGTGCTTGTCTAGAATCACACTGTGAGTTAGTGTGTATTTGGGATCACTGTGAGAGAAGCATTTGGTAACATCATGTATTTGCTGACAGATAACTGTTTTAAAACCTGTCATGTTGTGAAGTTTTAGTAGGATTAGAATCCAGTCTTTGCTTATGCGTTGATTAAATGAGTCGTGCTTTGACACTGATGTGGTGTACTTAAATATGTAGATTGTGTGCAGTACCATTAACTCTTCCAGAGTAGTGAATGAGTTTTGGTAAACTCATAGGGATAGTGGTGCTTGTCTAGAATCACACTGTGAGTTAGTGTGTATTTGGGATCAGTGTTATGTTATGTTATGTTATGTTATATGAGCTTCTATAGCGCACAGCTGCCCCAGCAAAGGGGCGTCCCGGCGCTCTGACTGGCAGAAGAAATATACACAAAACAGAGAAAAAAAAACAAAAAGGAAGCAACGGGACAGGGAAAGGAGGTCCTGTGCAGTATATTAAGATCCAGGGGGGAAAAAGATAGGTTTTAATCACCCTCCTGAACATAAGCAAATCATCCAGAGCGCGGATGTGAGCTGGTAATGAATTCCAAAGCCTAGCCGCCAGATAGCGGAAGGACCGCCCTCCCGCTCTACAGCGCTTGAACCAAGGGACTGCTGCCAGATTTTGGCCCAATGATCTCAGAGAGCGAGAGGGGACATAGGGGGTAAGAAGATGCTCTAAGATCGGAGGAGAGGACAGCTTAAAAAATCTTGAAGGAAAGACATAGAGTCTTAAACTCAATCCTTTGAGCCATGGGCAGCCAATGGAGTTTCCGGATAGTTTCCTTCGCAGAGCAAAACCTGGGAAGACTCACCAGGGCTCTGGCCGCTGCATTCTGTACGCGCTGCATCCGGACAACTTCCGCCTGATTGGCCCCCAATAGGAGTGAGCTCGCATAGTCAAGCCGCGAAAAAATGGTGGCCTGAATTATCAGCTGTCTAGTGGGGGCGTCAAAAAATTTCAGGGTTGACCTGAGCCCCCGCAAGACACCAAAGCAAGAAGCAGCCACTTTTTTAGTGTGTCCGCAGAAACTCAGGGCGGGATCTAACCAGACACCCAAGTTTTTAACCTCGGGGACCGGGATGGGGGCTGCGCCCAACTCTGGGGGCCACCACTGAGCACCCCAGAGGTAGCTCTGTTTCCCAACAATAAGAACCTCCGTTTTCTTGGCGTTAAGCTGTAAGCAGTTAGCAGTCATCCAGCCAGCCACTGCTGTCAAACCCTCCCTGAACCTAGGGGCCTCAGAGTCGGAATCCCCATTAAGTGCAACCGCCAGCTGCGTGTCATCAGCATAGGAGACCATAGTCAGGCCCCACTGCTTGGCGACCACAGCCAGCGGCTGCACATACAGATTGAATAACGTGGGGCTAAGTGCCGACCCCTGAGGCACTCCCTGTTCAATGAAATAGGGTTTAGACTCAAATGGAGGTGTAGAAACCCGAAATGAGCGACCCGCTAAAAATGACCGAAACCATTCAAGTGCCAAGCCAGAAACACCTGCTTCACCCAAACGCTGCAATAATATCACGTGTGAGACCGTGTCAAATGCAGAACTGAGGTCAAGTAACACCAGTGCCGCAGTTTGACCGGAATCAAGCACAGAAGGCAGATGTTCCGTCATCGCAAGGAGAGCAGTCTCTGTGCTATGACCAGCCCGGAATCCATTCTGGGAGGAATCCAGGATATTAGCAATCTGTAGGTGGTGAATCAGGATTCCATTGGCATGAGCCTCCGCAACCTTGGCGGCCCATGGGAGGAGAGAAATAGGGCTGTAATTCTCCAGTTTGAGGGGATCCAAGGCGGGTTTCTTCAGGATAGGAGTGACATAGGCTTGTTTCCACTTAGTTGGTACAATCCATGAAGACAGCGAGAGATTGATGAGTTGGCGCACGGGGGGAAGCATAAAGCAGCCGACTCTGAACTGTGAGGGTCTGAGCAGGTCGGCAGGGGACCCGGATTAACTTTAGCCGCCAGCCTATCAAACTCTGCCTCTGAGATTCCAGGAAGTGAGGATAAAGCCACATTAGAAGTAGGATTAGGCCTCTGGTTCTCACATTGAGAGATGATGCTAGGAAAGGCGCGATAGATAGTATGCACCTTTTCCAAGAAAAAGGTAGCGAGCTCATCGCAGTGGGATACTGAGCAGCCCACTAGACACCAGGGATGTCGTTTTATTGATTTGGGAAGCGACCCCTTGGGCAAGGGTCGCTTCCCTGGGGGAATCATTTATGCTCAGACTTTTCTACCCCCCCTGGGGGCAGATCGGTCGTCTTTCGGTCCGTTTCTGCCCCCGGGGGGGGCAGAAAAGCCCACTAGACACCAGGGATGTCGTTTTATTCATTTGGGAAGCGACCCCTTGGGCAAGGGTCGCTTCCTTGGGGGCATAATTTTCTGGAAGACTTTTCTGCCCCCCCTGGGGGCAGATCGGTCGACTTTCGGTCCGTTTCTGGCCCCAGGGGGGGGGCAGAAAAGCCCACTAGACTCCAGGGAATTAGTGTAAATAAAAATGGAAGTGACCCCTTTGGCAAGTGTCGCTTCCAGGGGGGCAATTTTTATAATATGTATGTGGCCCACCCGCCCCGGGACAGAGTAGCCTTTTTTTTTCCTGCTGTTTTCTGCCCCACCTTGCACATAACCCGATTGACCATTTGGGTAGTAACATAGCATGTTATAATGTTTATTGTTATATTTTTTGTGAATTGCAATAGTAATGTTTTTTTTTTTACTTTTTTGTTCTAGGTGAAGGCTTTTGCTCTTTTCAGTTTGCCGTGTTGTTACTGGTGGTTCTGCTGTTTGTGTAGTTTGGTAAGAGACTCTTTTTTGTACAATGTAAATGTGTTTGATTTCTCTGCATGAATTTTTTTTGCAAATGGTGTAATAATAGCAGTATGTTTGTTTTTTGAGTGTCAAAAACTTTTTGCATTGGTGCTCGATGTGTATTTTGTTGTTTGTGATTAATTTGTTTTTTTTTCTTCTTTCTAGTTTGATATCGTTGGTTTTTTCTGTGTCACTGCAGAGTTGGTTTCTGGTGAGTGCAGCTGTCTCTTGTAATTGGATTGTATAGTTTTTGAGTACATTGATCTTTGTGATAAAGGTACACATTTCTTTACTTACTTGGTTTGCACATTGTTGGTTGTTGTTGACTTGTTTGTGCAGTCTTCTAGCTTAATAAGTATAATGGCTAGCCGCAGGATTATTGCTCAGCAGGTTGTTGGTTTGCTGTTTGAGTCTTCCTCTGACCATGGTTCAGAGACTGACTCTGCATCTGAGGGAGAGGAGGCAGGGGACGATTCTGGCAGTGAGTTGTCTCTCCGTATGGAGTCATCGGATGATGAAGATACTCTTAGTGCGGATGAAGTGCCTGTGTTAGAGGAGGAGACTGATGTGCCGATAGTGCGGCAAGAGGCATCTGGGCTGCAGCCAGGGGCTGCAAGGCTTCCCGTTGGTGTAGTGCGGCAAGAGGCATCTGGGCTGCAGGCTGGGGCTGCAAGGCTTCCCTTTGAAAGTGATGACCTCTGGGTTGCCCCTGGCATGGTGCAGCCGGCATTGCCAGAGTTTACTGGTGTTCCAGGGTCTAGAGTGAATACTGAAAACGTTTTGCCGGTAAATTTTTTTCAGTTGTATATGGACGATGTGTTTTTGGCAGAGATTGTTGAGCAGACTAATTTGTATGCCGAACAGTTTTTGAGGGACAACAGTTCCAGACTTAGGCTCTACTCTAGAGCTACCCGGTGGACTCCCACAAATGTTGAAAAGATGAAGAAGTTCTTGGGTTTAACTTTTTTGATGGGCTTGCTAAGGAAGCCATCAATGTCTTCATATTGATCTAGCAGTCCCTTGATGGCAACGTCTATTTTTCCGGCAGTCATGAGTCGTGACAGGTATTTGCTTCTGCTTCGGATGATGCATTTTGTTGATAATGGTTTAGCGTTGCCACGAGATCACCCTGATTGTGACCATCTTTTTAAGATTAGGCCTGTCCTTGATCACTTTGTTGATCGATTTTCTGAGATTTATGCCCCTGGGAAAGAAATTGCAGTGGATGAGTCTTTGGTGTTGTTCAAGGGCCGCTTGGTTTTTAGGCAATACATTCCTAGTAAGAGGGCACGTTATGGAATAAAGCTGTATATGCTGTGTGACAGTAGGACTGGATATGTGTCTAATTTCAGGGTGTACACCGGTAAGGAATCTAGGATTAACCTCCCTGGTTGTCCGTCCACTTTTGGAGTGACTGAGAAACTTGTTTGGGAACTTGGTAGAGGATTTTTCAACAAAGGCCACCATTTATATGTAGATAACTTCTACACTGGTGTGCGGTTGTTCAGGGAATTGGCCAAAGTGGACACTTTTGCTTGTGGCACAATCCGCTCTAACCGTAAAGGTTTGCCGAAAGAACTTGTTTGTCAAAAGCTTGTGCGGGGACAGTGCAGTGCGTTGCGTTGCCAGGAGCTTCTTGCTGTGAAGTTTTCAGACAGGAGAGATGTCTACATGCTGACTACCATCCATGATGAAAGCACTGCACCTGTGACTGTTTGGGGTCAGGTCGCTGAAGCGCGCAAACCTGTGTGCATTTTAGACTATAACAGGCACATGGGTGGTGTTGACAGAGTAGATCAGAGGTTGGAACCTTACACTGCTCTTCGTAAGGCTTACATTTGGTACAAGAAGTTGGCTATCCATCTTTTCCACTTGGCAATGTTTAATGGTTTTGTTGTGTTCCAGGATTCATGCCCTGAGTCAAAGATGACTTTTGCTAAGTTTCAGGAGTCTGTAATAGGCAGCCTTGTTGTAGTGGAACAGGCAAGTGTTCCTAGAGTTGGAGTGGTGGAGGATGTTGCTAGATTGAAAGATCGCCACTTTCCAGATCACATTCCTCCCACACCCTCAAAAGATTTTCCCAGTAGGAGATGTAGTCTGTTGGCGAAGAGGTACGTGGAAGGAGAGTCGTATGTAGTGCCCCGACTGTCCTTCTCATCCTGCACTGTGTCTTCCTGCTTGTTTTAGAGCGTACCACACGCGAAAGAATTATTGGGAGCATTCATGAGTGGTAAAGTGAACTGCCTGGTCTGTTTTCTTTGGATAATTTGATTCTGTTTCAAGGTTGGTGTTAGTGCAATGTATTTAGTTGCTGATTTTCTGTTAGAAGATTTATATCTATTTGCGATTTGTTTGTGTTTTTATTTTTTTCTAAAAAAAATCCTAAATGTGATGGCGGTGTGTGTAGGCTTGCGCTTGGCTGTTGGTGTGTGTGGACTGGCACTTGGTTGGTGGTGTGCATGGAATGGTGCTTGGCTGGCGGTGAGCGTGGACTGGTGGTGTGCATTGACTGGCGGTGTGCGTGGACTGGTGCGTGGCTGGTGGTGTGCATGGACTGGAGCTTGGCTGGCGGTGTGCGTGGAATGGTGCTTGGCTGGCGGTGTGCGTGGACTGGTACTTGGCTGGTGGTGTGCGTGGACTGCTGCTTGGCTGGTGGTGTCCGTGGACTGGAGCTTGGCTGGTGGTGTGCGTGGACTGGAGCTTGGCTGGTGGTGTGCGTGGACTGGAGCTTGGCGGACGGTGTGCGTGGAATGGTGCTTGGCTGGCGGTGTGCGTGGACTGGTGGTGTGTGCGGACTGGTGCTTGGCTGGAGGTGTCAGTGGACTGGAGCTTGGCTGGCGGTGTGCGTGGATTGGCGATTGGCTGCCGGTGTGCCTGGACTGGCGCTTGGCTGGCGGTGTGCCTGGACTGGCGCTTGGCTGGCGGTGTGCCTGGACTGGCGCTTGGCTAGCGGTGTGCGTGGACTGGCGCTCTGCTAGCGGTGTGTGTGGACTGGCGCTCTGCTAGCGGTGTGTGTGGACTGGAGCTCGGCTGGCTGTGTGCGAGTAGTGACTTTCTGCTGGTCACTACACACACTGCTAGCTGAGTGCCACTCCACGCAATCCATCAGCATGTGTAGTTGCTGTGTCTGGATTGTGGGCGTGTGAAAGTGATGGGCCCTTGAATGGCGCTGTGTGCTGGTGTGAGTTTTGTTATGTGATGGGCCCGCGGCTGGCGGTGTGAATGGTTTTGTATGTCTCACACGTATGAAAGGTGTATGAATGGCCTGTAAAGAGATTGGTGCCTTGTTGTGGCTTTACAGCTCACGAGCTTTGAGTCAATGGTTCAGTTTCTCGCCCTTTCAATTATTATCAGTGCATTTCATGTTTTGTGAAATCACTTGCTAATACAATTGTATCTACTGAACCATCACTCACCTTCGTGCCAAATCCAACCAGTATGTGTGTGTGCTTGCGGATTAGATGGCTGTGCAGTAATATTTGTCTTTCTGAAGCAGGGTGTACCTTGTCCCTTTTTGGTGAATTTTGGTGAATTTTGTACTGTGTTGCTTTTGTACCTGGTGGTGCGAATGGTCTTGTTTGTATCACGTATGAAAGGTGTGTGAATGGCCTGTAAAGTGGTTGGTGCCTTGACGTGGCTTTACAGCTCACGAGCTGCGAGTCATTGGTTTGGATTTTTGTGAATTTAATTATTGACAGTGCATTTCATTTTTGTGAAATCTCTAGTTAATAAAATTTAATACACTGAACCTTGACTCGCCCTCGTGCCAAATCCAACCAGTATGTGTGTGTGTTTGAGGAATAGATGGTTGTGCAGCAATGTTTGTCTTTAGTTTCTCTGCCAAGGTACACTTTCCATGTAAGAATAACCCACCAACTGTAGATATTGTTGAAAACCCATGGGAGTTCATGGTGATGTCTCTCTTGTGAATTCAAAAAAATGTTTGTATCCCCAATGTCCTGAAAACCTCAAAATGTCTGCCACATTTTCTTTGCAATTTTACTCCAAAATTCTCACGCTGTAGGAACAATAGTTAATCTGGTTTTGCAAGGGGGGTCACTTTGGTTTTTGACCCGGTGCTCGGCGGCCATCTAGGGAAACCTACCAAACCCACACATTTCTGAAAACTAGACACCCGGCGGCTTCCAGGGAGGTATGGCTTGCGTGGATCCCCCAACGTTTCCTTACCCAGAATCCCCTGCAAACCTCAATTTTAGCTGAAAAAATCACTTTTTTCACACATTTTGGGGTGGGAAAGTTGTGGCAGCACCGGGCTTACACAAATTTACCACCACCCAGCGTTCCCCCAGGTCTCCCGGTAAAAATGGTGCCTCACTTGCTGATGGATCTACACAAATGACCCCTTGCTGAATTCAGAATTTTGTCTACTTTTCAAAAATGTATAGCTTTCCAGGATCCGTTATTGCTTTTCTACCCATTTTTACCATTATCTGGAAGGAGGTTGAAAGCACAAAAAATAGCAAAAATAGGGTATGTCCCAGAAAAATGTCAAAACTGTGTAAAAAATTTTGGATTTCTGACAAAAATCTGTCATTCCCTAAAAGCTGGAGAAATTGTGATTTCAGCCGCACAAACCCTTTTTTGATATCATTTGCAGAGAAAAACCCAGACGCTTTCATTTGCAGCCACTTTTCCCCATTTTTCACAAAAAAACCAAAATTTTGCTGTATTTTGACTAATTTCTGGGAACCCTCTAAGAGAATCCACAAACCCTGGGTACCTTTAGAATCCCCATGATGTTGGAAGAAAAGGACGCAAATTTGGGGTGGATACCTAATGTGGTCAAAAAGTTACAGGGGCCTAAGCGCGCACTACCCCAAATAGCCCAAAAAAGGCTTAGCACAGGAGGGGAAAAGGCCTAGCAGCGAAGGGGTTAACTGCTGTGTGACTCTTTCTTGTTCTTATTACTGTTATTTGATGGAGTCCACCATGGTGTTAAATTTTGTGGCACTTATCGCTGGAATACTAGTGATATCTGCAGTTTGCACCAACTTCTGAATAGTGTGTTAGATTTATCTCAACTTTACTTCCGTTAAAGTGCTGATAATGAAATGGAGAGTAGCCATGAGGTGCACCTTTGCGATTTATTCTAAATACTAAAATCCTGTATTGTATTGCACTGAGGTATTGGCTGCACTTACAGTGTACACACGAAATCTATTAAGAAATCTCATTGTATTTATATTGATTGGGAATAGTGCGTCAGGTGCTGGATCTTGACGAGATACACTGCTCAGTTCATATATTGTTCTGCACACGAAAAAAATCACATCACAACTTTCACACTAATTGCAATGCGAAACAAATTCCGGCGATAAGACACGTTAGCACCAGGGATTTTACACCTGCTTTCTGCTGGTGTTAAGCAGGACAACTACCTGCACCATGAAAGGGAACACAGCCAAGAGCCACACCAGAACACCCACAGGTGCCAGAGTCAATGAACATGATACAGGGATACCCATGAGGGCCAGAAGACTCATCTCAACAACTCCAGGACCGCCAATGCCCCCCAAACCCATATCTTAGTAAATGTGTCCCTGTGGTCATTGTCTTAGCATCATAGGCACAAGCCCTGCAACATCATAGTGTGCTGTCACCTCAGCGTTGGCAGTGAGCCTGGATGTGTGGCTACGTACGCATCCTCCTGCATGCACAACTGGCGTGTGCTGGTCTGGGGTTCACAGGCCAGTGCAAGGGTGTGCCTATCCGGCAAGGGGAACAGGGTGTCTCGGACATGTCCGTGTACAGGAAGTGCGGTAAGTGTGTCTCTGTGTTCTGGTGTGGCCTGTTACAAGAGCCGCAGCAGTCGATGTTGTAAAGTGGCATATACCACCTCCAAACGGCACTGTGATGTTGTTGTTGGAATGTAACAGGACATGCGCAAATAGGCATTACAATGGCGTGCCGTACGAGTGCACGAGATACAACAGCTCACCGTACAAAAGTGTGGGGGCTCGTGGGAGGGAGGAGCAGCCGTTTGGCAACATAACACACAGTGAACTCGACCATGTGCCACATGCTGGTCATCTCATCCATGATGACCACGGTCGCAGACATCCCACAACACCAACGACTGGCCTTTGTACACATCCTGTATGATTGCAGCGTGGTTTTCACTTCTATGCTCGTTCAGTGGTGTGATGTTGGCGGGTTGTGTGACTTGTGCTCCTTGTTGGTGTGTTTCATTTTGGCCATTGTTTGTCTATACTTGTGCTGTACTTAATTGTTCATGTGTGCCATTCTGCCCATCTCCCCTCATCCCCCCACTCCCTGCTTCTTCCTCTTCCTGGTGCTGTTGTGTCTATAATTTTGTTGCTGCACACATAAATACATGTAAAGAATAAATTAGAATAGTTCCTTGATTCTTTTAGGTTTCAAAACTTCTCTATTGGTTTCTTTTTAATTTTCCATATGAACCGTTTTTTTTATATTCAACAACACATAGAATTCAGAAGTGCAACGTATTCTATCAATACACTTTCTAGAACATTCTACAACACGTGCAGGTTAAAAGTTCATCAATTTTTTAAAACTTTACGATATTTTTTTGTAACATTTTCTTGAACATTTAATGACACGTGCAGGTTAAAATTTGACAATTGTTTTAATTTCGAACAGTGCCTTCCAAATGCAAGTAGCAGGTGTGGTTGAGCTGAGCAAATTTTATCCTATGATATGTACTCCACGTTGAGACTGCTTTTTCTTAACCAATCACAAAGATGCTTTTCCATAAAACTAATGTCCACCCTACTTTAAAAAAAGAATGCTTTTCATGATCTCTTCAGAGATAACCTTAGAAATTCACTGAAAAAACCATTGGTTTCAGGGGTGTTATAGTTAGCTCGACATTTCCCTCATACAAAACCCTAGAAATTCCCCTGTTATATTTAGTTCAGCTAACTATAACTCGCGCCCCCGCAATGCACTGCTGATGACGTCACATATTACATCACTCATGACATGGTCAGTGACATCACTGATGACATCCCAAATGACATCACTGATGACGTCATCCATGTGATAAATTAGTGCATCTTCTCACACCCTAATATAAACTTTGATACACCGACTCAAAATTTCAGACGGCCATTTTGACAACCATAGATACTCCAATACCAATAACTACTCACCCACTCATTGACTTTTAGGTCTACATACATCTCCACTCACTCACCTGTACAGTCACTCATACTTACAGTTACTCTGTGCATTTATACACCTATATAGACACTCACACACCGCCAATCATCCATTTAGGTACTGATACATCTAGTCAGTCATGCAAATAATTAATCACAGTAAAATGTACTCACCTATACAGTTAAAAACACTCAAGTTCACTTACTCATAATAATACTAACAAATTCTGTGTCTTCCTGCAGAAAAACAAACAGCACATGACACAGATATCCTTGCACTATGGCGCATACAGCCACTCCCAAAATCACACACTCTCACATATAGATAGTTATATACTCTTACACACATATACACTGCGTTTCACATATGTAGTTACTGACACATGTACAACTAAGATATACATTCAATCACTAACACACCCATACATACACTCACCCAACCATACAGTCCATCACAGATGCACTCTTAAAAACATGCACCCACTGAATCAGCCACTCACACATCTAGTCACAGAGTCACACACACCCTACCCACACAAACACTCAGGCACCCATACAGATACTCAGACAACTAATCAATAACCCATATAGACACTCATATAGCTATTCACAAAACCATGCAGCCACTTATACACCAACACACAGACACATACAGACATTCACACAGTTTAGTCACTAGTCTGCAGTAAGATACATTTAATGACTCACTTATAGACTCAGTTACGCACCTAGAAAATCATCACACACTTGTACACCCACTTATTTTTCAACAGGCCTTTCCCTATATATATTAAACATAATAAAACTGTTCAGAAACACATACTCAATGGATGACGTCATCAGTGATGTCATTTGAGATGTCATGAGTGATGTCACTGACCATGTCATGAGTGATGTAATATGTGACATCATCAGCAGTGCATTGCGGGGGCGCGAGTTATAGTTAGCTGAACTAACTATAACAGGGGAATTTCTAGGGTTTTGTACGAGGGAAATGTCCAGCTAACTATAACACCCCTGAAACCAATGTTTTTTTCAGTGAATTTCTAAGGTTTTTTAAATGCCAATTCCTAACTATAACGCCCCTGAAACCTTTGGTTTTTTCAGTGAATATATATATATATATATATATATATATTTATAATATTCAGAAATAAATTGATAGTTTCTTTTGATACGAAAATTCTCTTCATGATTAATTTATGGTACACAATTATCTTGTATATAGTCATTTACTGGCCTGGTGGCAGTTATGCTGTATTCTTGATATGTCTGTTACCCTAGCCCCCTGTGGGATATGAATGGTACGCCCTTTCTTGCTAACAGGTCCCATGTGCCTTTGGGGCATCCATAAGAAGCATGCCATGGGTGCACTCTCTCTGTGTCGGTTCCAGTCTGAGACTGCAAAGACTAAGAGGCCGTGGTTGCTCAGGTCTGGTCAGAACCTGTGATGACGGCAACAGAGAACTCCATCTGTGCGTGACCCCAAAGTGCCAGAGGACCCAGCCGGTGCTGCATCTTGCCCACAACACTGGTTTGGACGTGGCCGCATCTGCTCTGACAAAAGGCATTGCATGGCTGCACCTGTTCAGAGACATAGTTTGTAAGTGGTGGCATGTATCTAGAGAGCAGGCCTGTGCATGGGCGCATCTGCCCAGAGAAAGCCACCTATGCGGTTCTGCCATTGCTGGCCCCTGCAGGACTTGTTCTACTTACATTGTGATCAGCCTACTTCTGCCCCCCTCGTAGTGGCCCCTGACAGCTGCAACATCCTAGAGAGGTCCAACCAGGACCACGATAAACTAGCATCACCGACTCCAGCTCTGCTTGTTGAGTAGGCCAAAAAGCCATAGCGGATCACACAGATGGAGCTCCCGGCTGGTACTCAGCCTCCCAAGAGAGAAGGGGTTGGGGGAAGTGCAAGAAGGCGGAAGCCAGGCAGCTGTACTGGTTCCATAAAGATGGGTACATCATGTGTGATAAGATGATAGGCAGTGAACTGAAAAAGGCTGCACGCAAGCCAGTGAATGCCCCAACACTACCCCTTTAAAAAGCCAGTAAATGCCCCCACACTTCCCCGGTAAAAAGCCAGTGAATGCCCCCACACTACCCCTGTGAAAAGTCAGTGAATGACCCCACTACTCCCGTGAAAAGTCAGTGAATGCCCCCACTACTCCCGTGAAAAGTCAGTGAATGCCACAACACTAGCCCTGTGGAAATACAGTGCAAGCCTGACACTAGCCCTTTAAAAAGCCAGTGAAGGCCCCCACACTTATCCTGTGAAAAGCCAGTGAATGAATGCTCACATCGCTACATTTGAGAGGGAAATACGGAAGGAATGGTACTTGTCCCAGTTTGCAGAGCAGTAGTAGGATGAACGCAGGGGCATCAGAGGCAAACCAGCTCAACTGTGACTCCCCAAACAGCGTCTGGCAGGTATATTGAATAGGACAGGGATGGACTATTAAAAGAGTGATGACATTTATATTATAATGATGGCAGAAGGGTACATTTTTATGGGTTGATTTGCATTCCATTTGGAAAGTGACAAATACATTTTGTCTTGAAAATTGATTGCTGCGAAGTAGTGACAAATTGGTGTCTCAAAGTTGCATTCGTCAAATGATATGTGAAACAGCCCATTGTGGCCACCTGGGTATGAATGTGATTAGAAAACAAATCAGGAACAACTTTTGTAGCCAGGCTTAAAGAAGGACATGAGAGATTGGTGTGTAACTCTGTCCAATGTAATTTTCTTGACAAACACCTAGTCAACACTTAGTCAATTTACCTCCAGAGATTAGACTGGGATCAGTCCCAAGGCCTACACTAAGTCATGAAGCATAGTAGAGGATTAGGGTATATTTTATTGGCCCTTTTCACACATTCCCAAGGCATATGCATTATATAATAGTGTTGATTGATCACTGCTAGAGGAGACATTTGTGAGGAAACCTACCATAGACAATGTTGTGTGATTTTTTTTAGGATGGTTTTGCCTAGGAGGGAATGCCTGATGAATTACTACTGAAATTGGAGTGCAATCTATTTCAATGGCCATGAAAGAGTATTGAAACAGACATGATGTAACGCATCTAAGGACTTTTCTATATCCTCCAAAGGATAACAGAAAAGTTAAAACAGTTTAATAAAGTTCCAGTGAGAAGCTGCTCTCCGCTGCTAAAGGATGTTTGTTGGTGGAGTGGGTGCATAATAAAGATGTTATGTTATGTATATTTATGCAATGCACTATAAGCAAGCAGTGTATCCTGGCGCTGAAGCAGGAGCATTCTGGGCCGAGCCGAGGTCAGGCCTGCTTGAACAGCCTCATCTCCAGATTTTTGCAGTATTCAACAACTGAGGGGGCTGTTCTGATGAGCAGGGGCAAGTCCGTCCAGGCTTTAGGAACGAGGTAGAAGAAGGCATGACCACCTGTTCTGTGTATGTGGGAGATGTGTGCAAGTAGGAGTCTGGCAAAGCAAAGGTGTGGTGAAGCTGATGTGGTTGTTGAGGTGTGTGGGCCAAATATTGTGTAAGGCGTTGAAAGTGTGCATGATGAGTCTGAAGACCGTCACTCACACCCTGGTCACCAGCAGACTCGACTACGGCAACGCACTCTAAACCGGAATAAACAAAAACCTCACCCGCAAGCTACAGAACATCCAGAAGGCTGCCGCAAGACTGGTCCTCGACCTGCCAAGACACTGCCACATCTCCCAGCACCTGCACACACTCCACTGGCTCCCCATCAAAGCTAGAGTCACCTTCAAGATGCTCACCCACACCCACAATGCCCTCCACAACACCGGACCAGCATACTTGAACTGCCGACTCAAATTCCACGCACCCCAGAGGACCCTACGATCTACCCAGCTCTCCTACGCTGTGGTCCCCCGCACCAGAAAGACCAGTTCGGGAGGCTGCTCCTTCTCCTTCCTCGCAGCCCGAGTCTGGAACGACCTGCCGCTCCACCTAACAGACAACATCGCTCCCCATCTTCGCAAGATACCTCAAAACCTGGCTCTTCGACAGACCCCCCCCCTTGATGGATTGGAGCCTGCTAAACCCTCCTCCCTCACCCCCCAGCACCTTGAGACCCTTACGGGTGAGTAGTCACGCTTAACAAACACCTGATTGATTGATTGAAGTGAACTTGTTTGTTATTAGGGGGGGCAGTGAAGCTCCTTAAGGTGCAGGGTGATGTGGGTGTGGGGTATGGTGGGAGGTTGAAGGTGATCCTTGCTGCTGAGTTCCCTATGGTCTGGGGTCATCTAGTCTGTTCTGTGTTCATACCTGCAGAGAGGGTGCTTCTGTAGTCCAGTTTACTGGTAATGAGGGCCTGAGTAACAGTTCTGTAGTTGTTGGTGGGTAGCCACTTGAAGAACTTCCTAGGGATCTTTAGAGTTATGAAGCAGGAGGCAAAGGCTGCATTGATGTGGCCGTTTATGGTGAGTTTGTTGTCAATGCCTATCTCCTGATTCTTTGTGCAGGTTGTCAGGATGGGTGTGGGTCAGAATTCCATAGGACACCAGGTGGAGTCCCATGGCGAGGTGTTTTTGTCAAAGATCACATAAGATCACAACTTCTATCTTATCTGTATTTATCTTGAGACAGGTTTTCATTTACTCACCAACTTTGGTCATATAGGAGCAAAGTTGGATCGGGTGGTTAATGTTTTGTCAGAAAGGTAGAGTATGAGCTGGGTGTCATTGGTGTGAGATAAGATGATAATTCCATGAGCATGAATGTTGCTGGTGAAAGGGGTCATGTCAGTGCCCAATTTGAGCAAGTGGTTTCCGGTACTCGGCACCAGCACTTAATTGGCAGCGCTGGCACTTATGACTTTCTGACACTTAGTGGCACTGTTTGTCTTATTTACAGTGAGCACAGCAACAGTTGTTTACTAATTCAATATTCGTTAAAAAGTACTGCTAGCTTTGGGGGCCTGGAATAGTTTGAATTGTCACACTTGTAGGAGTGTGATGGTTAGAAGCTGGTTTGGCACTGTCATTGATACCACTAGTAGGGGCAATGGGTGGTATAGGCAGACAGGCCTCCTGAAGAGGGCCTTGGCACTTAATATTTTACAAATTAAGCACCGGGTCATGTAGGTGTTGAAAAGAGTTAGGCAGAGCGAAAATCCTTGGGTATCTCCACAGATGAGTTTGAGGGCAGGCGAGCAGAAAGAAGGCAAGCTGATCAACTGGGTGCAGCCTGTCGGGAAGGAGCAGATCCATGAAAGTGTGGGCCCTTGGATGAAAAATGTGTGTAGTCGTTGGGTAAGGATAGTGTGGGTGACAGTGTTGAAGGCTGTGGAGAGGTCTAGGAGGATGAGGACTGCCCTATCTAATCTGTCCATATTCATTTGGATGTCGTCTGTGGTTGTAATGAGTGCTGTTTCAGTTCTATGATTCGGTCTGAAACTGGATTCAGTGGTGTTGAGGTGCTTGTTGTTGAAGTAGGTGGCTAGGAGTGTGTTAATTAACCCTGGGCGTAGCGGGTGTAGTGCCTCTACGCATATTTCCACAGAGTTAAAAAAAAAACTCTGTGGAAATACGCTACGCTCCCTCCCAAAGTCTTTAAAAATATAACAAAGAAGCCACTTACCTGTTGTCTGCTGCCTCCCCTGCGTAGCCGCTCTCCGTCCTTCTCCTCGGTCCTCGCAACCCCTTCTGTAATTAAAAAAACACTACGTTTATTTAATTACAAAAGGGGACACGTGGAACGAGGAGTGGGAAGGAGAGCGGACAGGCAGGGGAGGCGGCAACCATCATGCAAGTGCCTTCTTTTACGTTTTTAAAGACATTTTGGTGGTGGGAGGGAGCGGCTAACTCCGCTCCACCATGGAGGCAGAGTTTTTTGCCTACTCCGTATTCGCCATGGAGCGCGGAGTAGGCAAATCTCTGCAAACCCCGCTGGCGGAGCGGAGTTACCCACCCAGGGTTAGTGTTAATCATCGTTTCTAGGATTTTCGCTTGGTAGGATAGAAGGGAGATGGTCCTTTAGTGGGTAGACGTCATCGGGTCTGCTGAGAGATTTTTGAAGAGGGGGAGTACAGTGGCATACATCCAGGCATCTGGAACGATGGTCGTGGTGTTAGAGGTATTCAAGAATGGGGTGAGTGTTGTGCTGATGGAGTCTAGTCTTCTGCTGAAGATGTTGTGGGGCAGGTGTTAGAGGGAACCCTGGAATGGATGAACTGTATGGTGGTTGTGGTTTCTTCCGTGGCAGTCAGAGTGGTTCTTTTGGTGTTGGAGGGGACTGGTAGGAATGCTGTGAGCCTGAGGGGTCCTTCTGGAATTCGAAGATGTCATAGATGCAGGTGATCTTGTTTGTGCTGAAGTCCTGGGAGGGGATGATGCTGGTGGAGCTTGCTGCTGAGGATGGGAAATCTTACACGAATGTAAAACATATATTTTCATATCATTTAAAAATGTGTGCTTAACACTGTGAACATTGTGCACTTAAAACAAAACTCCCTGCACCCTGCAAACTGCATTTTCTTGTGCATAGCCAAACTTGGACCATATTGAGTCTGACCTCATCTTCAATTTCATCACAACCATGATGTGGGCTTTCATTTCTGCTTTCATCGCATGTAACAAAAAAGTGCACTATTGAAATGCTTTTTGCTGTCATGCTGTCCTCAAAGAACTCCACTGGAAGTATTCCTTACACTTGCAACAGTTCAAGGAACAGTTCAAGGTTATTCTTGCCTGTCCTATATAGGCCCATTTATTTATACGCTTGTCATCGTTTTGAATGTAACTATATTTGGACCGTCACATCTGTTGAAATCAGTCAAAATGAGTGATATTAATCAGAAGGGGGGATGCGAGCACACTGCCTCACATACCAGCAGAGGTCGCCCCTTTGCATTATATTGAATGCAGTTCACAAATAGCGCTTCTTTGAATATCAGAAGTAGTATTTCACCAAAGTTGGTGCATGTAGTGCTGTTGATCTCTAGACACATCTTTCTGGATTTTATCCTTCATCAGTAGAGATCAAAAACTAATTTTATCAGGGGTTGCTGAGACTGCTGCCACAGTGCTCTCCGTTCTCAGTACCTCTTACAGGCGAATCTCCGAAAGCTGTGCTCATTGCAGAGTCAGGAATTGATTCATACCAAATCCGGAGAAAAGGCTATTCAGAATCAGTCTTGCCGGTGGTAGTCTTGCTCAGAAGATGCAGCAAGCGCCTCGGTGCGGACTTTCTAGAGTGCAGCAGAATAGGAGAGCGCGCACACCACGTGGTCACAAAGATGCTAGCAATGGATAAGAAGGCGGGCTGTTACGATACAGCCTCGCCACAAGCCCACAGCGAGGCGCTTGCTGCATCTTCTGTGTAAGACTACCGCAGACAAGGCTGATTCTGTATAGCCCAATCTTCTGATTCGGTCCGAGTCAATTCGTGACTCTGCGGTGAGCACACTCCTTGACCCTGCCGACCTCTGAGCATACCTCATTTTTGTGGTGCCTGGTTCCTCACGATAAGCATTGGGTTGCCCAGCAGACTTCCTCTCCTTGGGGGTGAGCATTCCCTGTGTGCTCTTCAGACATGCTTTTTCAAAATTCAGTCATTTACTATGCGTGCTTTTTTCATCTTGAGTTTTGTCATCCCACCATTCCTTCCATAATTATGGTTTTACTTAGTTCCTGCCCAGGGTGCCCCATGTGAGTACCCCTTGCCTTCTTAACACTTCTATTGATGTGCAAATTGTGTAATTCTTCCAAAATTCTATCAGGTATGGTGGCAAAGAGAACTCAATTTGACCCACTATCTTTAATTTCCCAGCATGGAGTGGTCATTCCATGTTTCTGTTTCCCAGGTGTCTCCACAATCTGTTGGTCCTGATGAGACCCCACTTCACAAAGGGGGTTGAAACGTCATCGATACATACGACTACTTCTTTTATCTTTCTGCATCCTTGAATAGTACAAATGTATTCTGCCATTGAGCGTTTCTCTACATTGCGTATCCATATGTAATCTAGTAAGAACCCCTGTTCTTTTGATATAACTTTGTAAAAGTAGCATTTTCACAATTATTACTTAAAATCTGATTTTACCATTAAAAAGGGCTTTTAATTCTAATTCATTAAACATCAAACTCGACATTCCTACCTGCTCCCAATTGAAAATGAATGCTTGTTAAATGTAACAAGTTAACCCAATGTCATCCTATTGCAGAGGTAGGCCTTGCAGTAGTGAAAAATGAATTTAAGTGATTTTCACTACCAGTATATTTAAAAGGTAAAGGACATTTACAACCTTTTAAATACACTGCACCCTGCCGTATAGTATGCTTAGGGCCTACCGTTAGGGTGACATATGTATTAAAAAGGAAGGTCTAGGCCTGGTAAAGATTTATTTTTTCCAAGTCGAAATGACAGTTTAGGCAGCTCACACAGGCTGCATGGGCAAGCCTGAGACTTGTTATGCAGGCTACTGAAGTGGGTAGGACAAACAGTGTTGCAGGCCCACTGGTAGTATTTAATGTGCAGGCCCTGGGTACATGTAGTGCCACTTTACTAGGGACTTACAAGTAAAATAAATGTGTCAACTGGGTGTAAGTCAATTTTGTCATGTTTAAAGGAAAGAGCACACGCATTTTAGCACTGGTTAGCAGTGGTAAATTGCGTGGAGTCCTGAAAGACAACAAAAAGGGGTTCAGAAAACAAGAGGGTGAATGCACAAAGGTTTGGCCCTGCAGAAAGGGCCAAGTCCAGCACATATAATGTGGCTAATTACTGCCCATTTACCTTGTTGACAGCCCTTGCTAAAATAGTTAACAGAACCATTGCTTTCCAGCTCAGAGACTTTTTTGGAATCTAACAACATCTTGCATGACACACATGTGGGCTTCTGCACACATATAGGCAAAGACTGCTTTTATAGAATTTCAGGATGCTTTTTTGAAAGCTGCTGATAAGATGTCTACCTTGGTCTTGATACAATTAGATTTATCAGCAGCTTTTGACACAATGGACTTGCTGATAAACAGCGTTAAGAATTCTGATATCACAGGTACAGTATATGAATGTTTCTCCTGTTTTCTCACAAATCATAACCAAAGTGTGATGATCAATCAATTTTTGTCTCCTACGATATCTGTGACTTCAGGTTTCCCACAAGTTTCAATCCTCTCTGCCCTACTTTTTAATATTTATATCAGCCTCTTATTGCATATTTGACGAAATACAAAGTTTTACTCCTATGTGGACGACACACATCTTATCTTCAAAACAAAAGGATCACCAAAAGATTTTACATCTGCCAATATGCCTGCAAATTATGAAATGTTAGATAGACCTTAAATGGCTGAAAAAGAATAGGGATAAAACAGTGGTTCTCCACTAGTAGTATGGGACTCAATCCTTTAGCTAAAGAACCTAGGCACATGGCCTGTCCCCCCCAAACCACAAGGAGTACTTTGGTTTCAAAATTGAAGCCACTTTGAAAAGCACCAATCTCAGGGACAGTGGCCACATGCCCCTTTCTGTTATGAAAAAATCTTAAACCGATTCTTTGACTAATCCCAGAAGATGGCAGAAAATCAGTGGTTGCTGCCACGATAGGTGCTCTTTTGGACTATTGTAAGGGCCTTAATTTGGGCATTGAAAAAGGCCAACTGAGACATTTGCAAATGGTCCAAGCTAAAGTCGCTCATTGTGTCTGCCATGCACCTCGTTTTATGAAGGCTGGTCCTTTGCTGCTCAAATTACTTTGACTTCCTCGCCACAAACCAGCTTTAGTTAAATCTCTTTGTATAGCACGCAAGTGCCTCTTTGGTCAAGCCCCTGATTTTCTGAAAGCAAGACGACCCCTTACACAGCAACTAGGACATCGAATTTTCTTCAGGTTCCACCATTATAAAACCCTAATTGGGTGGGAGGGCATGTGCATTGCTTGGACTTCGACTCATATCAGCTACCCTTTGAGTATATGCCGATGCATTCACATGTGTCCTTTCATAAAAAGTTGAAAACCTCTTCTTTTAGCTCTTCCTTCCCATTTAAAGTCATTAGCTTCTGGCAGCAAAAGACATTCGAGTTTTCGTGCACTCAATAAATTATCTGTAAAATAACCTAACATAATATGTAAACAAATTCGATAAAGAAGACCGAAGATGTCATGAAGTCAGAGGTGAGAGCCTTTATTATTACAAACACTTCACTTGGGGCCTCATTACAACATCAGCTGTCTGTCCGCTAGACCGCCAATGGCGCAGTCAATAAAAACTATAAATGCTTTGATGTACAGAACACCGTATTCTGAGTGTACCGCCGGGTTAACGGTCTGTAGTTGGCGGTCCCATCATGGCGGCATGGCTCGGCCATTGAGAAGGGCAGCAGCAGATGCCGCCGCGGTGCAGTGCCTTCGATTTGTCCGTGCACTGAGTGCCATGCACAATGTAATGCATGGCACACAATGCACATACGAAACAAAAGGATCCACTCCAACCTCAGACTGATGTACAACCGTGTATTCCCAGACTACGTGTGTTTCCTACAGTGGTGGAAAGAACACATCTTTGTTAAAATACCCCTCACACACCAAAAGGACCCTTGGTGTCATGCTTCATCATAGGGGTCTTCCCACCCCGCTGCAGGATGGGGCGTGCTATGACCTACGACTACGCGGTAGCACTGTTCCTAAAAAACAAGACTACGTTTGGTGTAGGAAAGTGAGTGGAAGGGTCAGGAATGAGTGAAAGAGGGATTCTCAACTAAAAAATACCTGGCTCTATGGACTAAATACTTTAATATTCCTTTGAGCTGGTATTGTTAAAAGTGTGGAATAGGTTGGAGGTACAATGCTATGATGAGCAGTCCCTCCTATGTCGTCAAGATGTTTTGAAGCCCTCCCCTGGCTTCTTCTTCAGGACCAAAAAGGATCCCTTCTACACTCAAAGCAAAGCCCAAAAAGTATCAAAAATGTGTACCTACATGTAGTCACTACTATGTGGTGAGCATGCCAAATAAACATGCACAATATACAATACCCCAATAGGTATACTACTTTACGCAAATGTGTTCTTAGTGAAGATAATACCCCATGAGCTTGGAAACGGGTGAGAAGGGTGCCTATAGTCACACAAACTCCAAGGTCACTGCCTCTCCTCAATACAGTCTCCCCGCGGCTCTGTGGAACCACGTAGTAGTGACTACATGTACACACACATTTTTGGTCATTGCTTTGAGTGTAGAAGGCATCCACGGGTATGGCGGTCCTGGGATTACTGAACTCATAAGAAGGCCTGTGGTCTGGATCCATATCTGGAATGGGTATTCAGTATTTATGTGCGTGATTTACAGCCATAGTAGAGCACACTGTACCGTTTTCAAATGAGGCTTTTCCAGCAGTTTTAGATTGAGCCCTTGTGACAACAGTTCAATACAAATCACTTTTTTTTTTTTTTTTTAATGTTTACAATTTCTAAAGACAGGCACAATTTTTGTACTTTGTTCCGTTTTAACCCTATGGACATTTACTAGTTGCTGAGCAGCTTTTTTTTAACATCTGCAGATGTTATAGCCAAATGGTGCCTGTTTGCCAGTCGGGTTTTTGATCTATGCGTGTTAAGCTCAGCAATATTACATTAAATATTGGAGCATTTTTGCATAATTGTTATTATTGTGTTTTTGTAGTCTATTATTACCCAAATAAACTAATTTAATGTTGATGAGCAAACTTAACTTCAACTTTTTTGAATATTCTAAACGCTTTTTCTATGGAAAAACATGTGATAGAAATTCAAGAAAATCAAACATAGTTTACAACTGTGATACAAAACTATAAACCATATCAAAAATAGTTTGTTTTAGAGAGTACGTTGACCGGCAGCACGTTGAACAGCTGACGTCCTCCTTTGTCCGATTTAGTCTTAATTTAATGATTCAGTTTAGCTTCCTGTTTAAGTACTGGTATTGCTACACAAGACATTTAGACTTTCATCTTGTCCTGTTAACTCCTGTTCTCCTTTTCTATTCCCCTGTTACTGAACAGGTGGGAAGCCGGATGGTCATCATCGCTGCAGGAATACTCCTGGTTCTGGTGGGTGTATTTAGCAAGGTGGGAGCTGTGTTTGCCACCATCCCAACACCTGTGATTGGAGGACTTTTCATGGTGATGTTCGGGGTCCTCACCGCTGTCGGAATTTCCAATTTGCAGGTAATGTGTTGAACTTTTTAAGACCAACCTAATGACAGTGGCTCGTTTCCTGTGCCTTCGCACGTGTGAGTAGTTCACGGATGCATGTTAGATGTCTCCTTCCTGCTGTTGTCAATTAACCTTGTCTCCTTATCAATAAATCTTTGCCTTTGTGATTTTTGGGTATGTCTCTGCATGTTTGTTCTATTGAGAATGTGTACCGCCTTGAACCTTTGTGTTTGTTAGGCTGTGACTGCACCTTGGTGTGTTTGAATATGTTTGCTTCTTTGTTATTTGTTTAAGTGTGTATATAGGTCTTTGTCTCACAGACGTTACTCTTGTGTGGGACTTCATACTTCCAGTTTGAAAGCTCAATGTGAGGGTTGTGGTAATGTTGGACGTTACTGTACCACTGTGCGCAACTTGTGTATGTTCCCGTTTTTTTAAATTTGTGTGGCCAAATCAGTATGCAAAGTGGAAACGTATTGGGTTTTACCAATAACAGAGGAAGATACCGCACCTTTCACCGATTTTCCTGCCACTTAACTCTAAATTGGGCACACAAATACCTGTGGGAAAAACGACCACCATAGGGTAAAGGTATTAACCACAGGAATTTTCTGTGTTCAATGTTAGTGGTACCTCTTATTGATGGGTTCTATGTGAATATATAATCTGTATTTAGTCGGATATTTCTATGTGTAAGTAGGTTTTAACTAGTATGTGCAAATGTGCTTTTATGCCCTTGGATCTGTACTGGGGAATAACAGTTCTGAGGTAGTGTGTAGTTGTGCAGCACATAGCGCTGCCATCGAAAAACTTAAAATTGTATGATTCCCCTTTTTGCTAAATAATTTACTGTCAAGGCAAGAAGAGTCATAACATAGAGAACAAAAATGGAAAACAGACTGGCTGCAGAGGAGCCACCAGAGTTAGCCTCGGAGTCAGCCTTCGCCAGGATAAACGAGGGAAAGAACGAACTTAGGGACTCAAGATTTGAACCAGTCCGGGAAAAATCGTTCTGGTTTAGTGCCCTCAGCCTCCTCAAGTATCCCACTCATTCGTGGGTTGTTGCACCGACAGCAGCCTTCCGCATCCTAGGCTCTTCTCTCAAGATCCATCATAACCCCACAAAAGTGTCACACCTCTTTCATGAACGACTGGGTTTCATCCTCAACCATTAGAGATGCACATTTCTGCCTCAGTGGTACAATCCGGCAGAGATCTTGTCTGACGAGCGAGACACTGTGCCCACTCCTCCTCTCTGAAGTTCTAGCACCTTCCTAGGTTCCTGGATGGCTTCTAGGATCATTAACAGAGAGACTTCTCTGTTAGGGTCGCGCATTGGAGGCACCAAAAAATACAATCACTGGACCGGCTGGGTGCCAGATGTCCAGGTGTACTTATCGATTTTGCCCTGCACTGGGCCTCCTTGTCCCTTGTCCTTTCCCATATCAGAGTAAAGATTTGAGGTTCACAGTAGGTCCTAGAAGACCATTTCTGTTGAACCGCTGCAACATGGCCCCTGCCTCGTCTGGGCAACTCCACCCGGGTCGCCCCAAGAACTAGGTCTTCAGCAGGCAGAATTGTTGCAGGCAGGCAATCAGATACAGTGGGCCCCAGAGTAAATCCAGCTGATCAGGTGGCCCATCCATTTGCATAGTAGGAGCAAGGCTTTCAGGAGCAACATGTAAACTAGATCTTTCAACAGTCCCAGTTATGGCACAAAAACCAAATCCCTCACTGCCCACATCAAACAGTCTTACTGACGTGTTGATTATGGGTTCAAGTTTTGACCCCTATATCCGGTTGTAATAAAAGAAAATAGAATCCTGGAGTCGTGGTGTGGAAGTATCAGAGTACCAATACATAACAAGCATTGGCATAGCCAATAGGTCTCGCCTTTGGGACCTTATAAGTGTTTAGCCATGCAACAGTTGCATAACCAAATACTTATAAGGTCCCAAAAGCGAGTCCTATTGGCTATGCAAAGCGGCTGTGCGGCCGCGAAAGTCAAAGTAATCGCGGTAAAGCGCGGCGCGCGTGCCCGCGCACATACACTGTAGCTCTAGGCTGGCCTGGTAGCACTTTTTGGAGCCCTCTCAATAAGTCTCGCCAGACCAGCGCATGCGCTGGGTCAGGCGAGACCTAAAAAGGGCCTCCGAGATCTCCCACAAAATTATAGAATGATCACATTGCTGGATATACCAAGTAAGATCTATGCTAAATTGCTGTTGAGGCATTTAGAGGATTGGGTTGAGTAGAAGAATATCCTGCCTAATATGCATATTGGGCTTAGGTAGTTTCATTCTACAATCGATTGATGTCTTATATGAAAGCTGCTAGCAGAGAAATGTTCTCAATTTGAGCACCTGGGGTTAAATGTGGCATACATTGATCTGTCAATGTCATCTGCCTTTGATACCATAAACCGGCAAAGGTTGAGGTAAAAGATGGCAGATTGTGGGATCCCAGAGGGCTTACTTGCTCTAATAATGAAGTTGCATGAGAGTTCATGGACACAAATAGAGTTGGGTAGTAATGTAGCCCTCTTTAGGAAAATTGAAACTCCAAATGGGTTATGATAAGGATGCATACTGGCTCCTCTTTTTTTCTATCTGTAAAGCAGATATCCCTGACTACTTGATGAAAGTGAGGTCTTTCCCACCAGAGTTGAGACAAGCAGAAATACTGTATCTATTCTATGTGCAAAATACTATTATTATGGACCTTATAATAGTGGGATTGCAGAGGTTGCCCGGGGCTTTTGCAGTCTACTGTTTAGAGAATGATCTGGTAATTAATATGAGAAAAACTAAAGCAATGTCTTTTGTGTCTAAACGGTCCAAAAATCTAAAGCATAAATTGTTGTTAAATGTCCAAAGTGTTGAGTTTGTGCAAGAGTATCAATATTTAAGCATGCCTTTCAGCTGGAACCTCAAAAACACTTTAGATTGCAGGAACAAAGCAGTAAAGCAGTGGCTGGTGCAATTGGTAGGATGGATAGTAACGCAACTCGGTGGCGGTGTTGAGAGACATACAACCTGAAAATTACTAATGTATTGGTTAGAAATATTGGAAGGGGGTCTGTGAACTCAGCACTACGCTTAGAGTTGAGGTTCATAAATATAAAATACAAATACTATCAGAGACTCCTAAACTATTAAAGAGAATTGCAGAAGTAGTGAATGGTACGTTTAGGTTTATATTGAAGTCTTATTTTGAGAGGGGATCCACAACGAATTGGATGGTGATCTTGAGGAAAACCATTAAACGCGTGGACGTAAAGGGGAGATTAGACCATACTTGGCCAAAAAGCTGATAGGAAGAAAATAATAAAAAATGTGGTTAAAGAAGCAGCGATAATGAGTGACTTCATAGATTGCAGCCAGCGTCCCTAACTTGCACATTTGATGGAATTGGGTTTAGGTAAAATGCAGAAATATTTGAAAGGTATAAAAGCAAGGGGGACTAGAAGATAGATGATGAAGTTAAGACTGGGACAGGTGCCTCAATCCATAGTTTGGACGATATTAAAAAATGCTGCAATGTATTCAGCAGAGTTTGCCAGAAATTGCCCATTTTGCACAGCTGGAAAGTGGTCACTTAGTCACTTACATTTTTTTTGCACAGAGAAGGAATATATTCCTACCAGTTTTTAAAGCTCTGAGGGTTAGGACCCTAGCCTCATTGCATAGCATAGTAATGAAATGTGAAAATATAAAGCTCTGTTGCAAACTAGGTCAATTTTTAGATAACATAATATATAGGCGTATAGCTGTGGACCGAGATGGTGGTTGTATGAATCAATGTTAAGAGGCAACTAAAAATGTCATGTTTATGGACCACTAATGCACTTTAGAGCTAGGTGTGGTTTGGCTTGCTCCCTTATGCACATTATATATTGTTTGGATTACTTGGAGTTTGGAATCGTTATGGTATGCTGCTAGATCACTAATGCACCTTAATTTATTTGATTTTTTATCAGTTAATTTATGTATCTCTCTGAGGGGTTAGTGTGTTTTAGGTAAGAATGTAAAGAAAAAAATTACGTTTATGCTGCCATGAAATTGGGATATTTGAGGTGGATTGTTAGTAGTATGTGTTGAGCAGGCTGTGGAGAAAAGTCAAACAAGTATTGTTATTTCTGTTTTTCATTTAAAATGGATGAATGTACGGATATTGTAAATTTGTTTAAAAAAAAAATCAAACGTAAATAATCAAACGTAAAACGTACTTACGTATTGCCACAAGGGTGAGGTCCCAGTGGGTCTCGGCAGATAAAACGGGAAGGGAAAAGCCAAGAGTCCGCAGGGTCGCCCCAGCTCCAGCACACTCTAGCCTAGCGCAGTCAGGTTGTGCAGACATTTGTGTATCCAGCAGGTACACTGGCAATGTATTGCTGCCTTGGCCCTCACAGATCCAGCACAGCTCACTGCAGCCTCTCCACTAGTGCATCTTCTCGTCCTGTTCTCCAGGGACTCCAAGCAGCTACAATGTCCTCTCCTGCACCAACTCCACACAGTCTCGGGTCTTCTACGGGGTCCTCACCTCCACTCCACCAGTTGGGTTTCCAACCATGCATTCGATTCATAGTGGACGCCGTACCAGGCCACCAGTCACTCCTGGGCACCTCCTCCTTCAAGGCATAGAGGCGGCGCACAGCTCCTGGTTGTCAGAGTCGGTCTGAAATTAGGTGATCTGGGTTGCAGAATTGGAGTGGAGCCGCTAGTGTATGATTATATAGGATTAAGTAGTAGGCAATTACACGGAGCTCTAAGAGTGTGTGGCTGACTGGTGGGCTGCAAGGCCCCCAGCATGCAGCGCTAAAATGATACACTACAGATAGTGTTGTTTCACGGTGAAAACTTCAAAAATGGAAGTTAAATGTAAAAATCTACTGGAAGACGACCTGTTAAAGAGAGTGCCCAGATAAGATCATAGTCTGGGATCTAGGACAGTCAAAAGCACCGTAGAACCAATGAAGCAGAAGACATTAATAGGAAGAAAATGAAAAGGGGGGTCACTGATCAGAAGTTG
Source organism: Triturus cristatus (assembly GCF_964204655.1). Lineage (NCBI taxonomy): Eukaryota > Metazoa > Chordata > Amphibia > Caudata > Salamandridae > Triturus > Triturus cristatus. The sequence continues at coordinate 249,271,943 of NC_140585.1, forward strand.
AAAATCTTCATCCATGAGATAAACAAACACAAGGAGAAACTTTGTCAATTCAAGAATTGCACGTAAGAAGAAAGCGGTACCGTTGAATGAGATACGGGCAAAAGTAAACCCAGTGGCATCCACCAAAATGACTGTTGACCAAAGAAATGCTGGGGAAAATGAGCAGTCTGGAGAAAGATCTGGCAGCAGTTGAAATGTCCATTCTCACATGTCAACATACAACTTTAATGAGAAGGTGAATGCTCCAGCCCATGTTCAACTATTACTGCATGATGTCCTGCATTGGTTTTATATTGGAAGTGTACCCTTCCAGTAAAAAACACTAAGCTTAGAAAAAACCTTTTCCCAATTTAAATGTCTGTACAGTGCAACACAAATATAAAGTTAGAAAAGTTTAAAGAAATGAAAATAGTAGATAGGGTGTGGTATGCTAACAAGCATGTCACCAGCTGGACACTTGCCCTTGCTTGTTTATAGTGGCTGCGTAATGTCATCTCCTTTCCACTGGCATGTGGAATGCTGTATATGTAATTGGAACCAGGTGATGTCACGTAGTGATGTATTGAGGGTTGAGGACAGATAACAGTTGATTTCTTTATTGGCTATGATGGTGAATCTTCTGCTGGAAATAAACCTATATCTTTCATCTACTTTGGCTGAGGAGGATTCATTCTTTGAAATGCGACACTGGCGTAGTCGGCAGGTGCAGAAGATCTCAACACAAGGTGCCTTCACTGGAGTTAACTGCTAGGTGGGGCAACTTCCCAGTGAGAAATATCTGTTCTTAAGGAATTTGACTTTCAAACTTCATTGTTTCTGTTTCAGTTATTCTGTTATATCTTTTCCCCCCTTGGTACATTCCTTCCACCCCCACCCCCACATTCTTTTGGTACATCTGTAGAATCTTTACATGAAGGCAGCCTTGGAATGTTGACAAGGTGCGCTTGAGAGAGTGTTTCTGGCACCAGCAAACTGAGGGTGCATCTTTCTTTCTTTGATAATAAAGAACACAAAAACGTACCTTCTTGGTTATTCATTACTACATTTTGGCAACGAGCGAAGGGATGCTGTGACAGGGACAGCGCTGCACCCTCCCCTGTTGAATTTTCATCTTGCTGGATGCCTGCTGGTACTGCTTTGGAGCCGAGTCTAGTTGTAGGAATCCGCTTTTGGACAATTTGGAACTGTAGTCCTCTCAAGGTGGTGAGATTTCCCCTTCATTCTTTCGGGGATTGTCATTTTGTCCTGATTTGCGTCCTCAGCGTTGACTTGTGCTCTTCTCCCACTTCCTGCCCTCACGAGTTCACAGGGGGGAGGCTGGCGTGCCCACAGCTGCTTCAGCGTTTTATATTTCTTGCGGGACTTTGTTTATACATTCAGTGTATTTCCTGACGGGGGTAGCCTTTGAGGGAGGCGTACTTCAGCCATCAAAACAGGTGAGCTGCCTCGTGTTATGCTTTCCACTGGCTACGTGCAAGTCGTAATGTGGTTTCATTGCTGGAGTCCGCTTTATGTGGCACAGTGAATGGCTCTTTGTACGTCACCATGAGGTTGAAGGATTTATCGAGTTTCATGAGTTTTCCCCATGCAGCGGCAAATAGTTGAGCGATCCATGCTCATGTGCGTCCAGATCGTGCTTTTAGCTGCATAGTGTGAGCAGGTGGTGTCCTGATTCCAGGCGGACATCTACATTGGTGGAGCGAGGGGATCCCCTTCACGGCGCTTGCTTCTACGGTGACTTCAACGGAGGTGTGGAGAGTTGGAGAAGTAACGAGTGAGCGTCTTTGGAGGTTTTGTTTTCTTAAAGGGAGACGTGTGTACGTTGAAGCTCCAGGAATTAGAACTTTTGTTGCGCTGGAGGAACTGAGTCTGAGGAAGTCAGTGACGGCTGTCTCCTCACAGCGTCTCTTGTCAGGAAGTTCCTGCCTCCTCATTCAGACTGGTTGTGTTTTTTTTTTTTGTAATATCCACAGTCATAAAAAGAGGACTGTAGCACACTAGGTTACAGCTATTTACTATCTAGGTGAAAATCGTTTTTAACTTTCTTTCTTGAATATTGGGCTGACTCTAACAGATTACATATTCTATTACCTGTTTGAATTAACTTGTTTTTCATTTTTAGGTTTTGCTCTGTGTTTGCACTTTTTATTTGACTTTTCACTTTGTTGTGTAACACATAAGATTCTGTTATTAGCTATGGCTGGTGCAGGCATGAGTCAGCCAAACCCTTTTTGAACGAGTTGGGAGAGCCAGATATACCCTGGAGAAGATGGGAAGGTATTTTCAAATCATACCTTATAGCTATAGGGGGTGGTAATTTTTCAAATGTAAGGAAACAACATATACTGTTGCACAATCTGGGAATTCAGGGAAGAAACGTTTTTGAGGACATTACAGGGAGACTGGTGGATGAGGAACCTTTGGAGGAGGAGGCTGTGGTTGACGTATATGAATACACGCTAAGGAAGTTAGAGGAACACTTCAGAGTTAAAGGCAATGTGGTTCTAGAAAGACACAAATTCTTCAAGATATGTCAAAGAAAGGACGAGAAAGTATCCTCTTACGTAGAGGTGTTGAGGGGCATGTCTGCAACTTGTGAATTTGGTGCGCTGACAGACTCCTTTATCAGGGACCAATTAGTCAAGTGCACAAATGAAGGAAAGGTTCAGGAGGAATTATTAACTAGGACTCTTGACCTTGAAGAAGCTATTAGTATAGCCAAGGGATTGGAACACACTGCACTATGTATGAGAGAGATGAAGATTGCAGAAGGGTCAAAGGAGAAGAGTGAACCTAAGGCATCCAATAGTGAGGAAGCTGTTTGCAAAGTAGATACTAAAAATAGAGAAGTTCCAAGTAAAAAGTTGGAAAACGTACAGTTTCAGATGTGGTAGCCCTAATCAGTTTGCAAACAATTGGAAATGCCCTGCTAGGAACATAATATGTAGGAAATGTAATAAGAGGGGTCATTTTTCAAAAGTATGTAAAGCATTTAGTTCCAAAGTACATGTGATTGAGCACCAGGAGGTAGAGAAAGAAGAGGAAAAGACTTTTATTTTTCAAATTGAGGAAGAGAGCACGGAGGAGAAAACTCAGTATCCCACATGTGAGATTAGTCTTGATGGTGAAAAATTCATGGTCTATGCTGACTCGTGTTCCCCTTTTACCCTAGTGGAGAAGAGAATTTTTAATGAGAAGTTTTCTAAACATAACATCAAGTTAGAAAATGCTGATATAAGTCCATCAGGGTACAACAGAGAACCAATTCCCTTAGAAGGTATGGTGAGAATGAGAATCTCTTTTAAAAACAGACACACAGTGGGGAAGGTTTATATTACCAAGCAGGGCTCAAGTCTTTTAGGATGGAAACTTCAGAAAGAATTAGGGATTACCCTGGACCCAAATAATTTGGAGCAAGTCTTACTCATTGATCCCCCTGTTGTTGGTGACAATCTCACGAAAGAATTTCCTTATGTGTTTAATGAAAATTTGGGATTGTTAAAAAACTATATGCATAAAATTGTTCTAAAAGAAGGTGCTGTCCCAGTTACACACAAAACACGTTCCATATCTTTGCTAATGAGAGAACCCTTAAGATTGGAATTAGAAAAACTAGTCAACCAAGGGATCATCCAAGAAATAGAAAGCTCAGCAAGGTTGGCACCCATTGTAATTACAACCAAGGACAAGGGACAGAGTATTAGACTATGTGTGGACTTGAGAGCCTTAAATGCCAACATAGTAGTTGATCGACATCCTTTACCGAGGATCCACGAGATGGTAAGCACCATACAAGGGACTATGTTTTTTAGTGGGCTCGACCTTTCCTCAGCTTATTATCAGATCAAGTTACATCCTGAATCGCAACCTTTGACAGCATTCACCACCCCTTTTGGCAACTTCAAATTCTTGAGGATGCCATTTGGGTTGGCGTCCGCAGCGTCAGCATTTCAACGAGCAATGCAACATGTACTGAAAGATTGCCCCAAGACTATGTGTGTTCAGGACGATATTTTGATCTATGGTTCAAGTGAAACAGAACACAATTCTAATGCGGGTTTAGTTCTCAAGAAACTGAGAGAAGTGGGGTTCACTACTAAAGAAAGCAAATGTAAACTAGGCGTTACTTCAGTTGACTACCTGGGACACACAATCTCGGAGGAGGGCATAAAACCTAAGATAGATCTCTTTGAAGCAGTGAGAAAAGCGCCCACTCCAACGAGTAAAGAGGAAATTCGGTCTTTTTTAGGTTTGGCTGAATATATGGCTAAGTACATTAGAAATTTTGGCATGCTTTCACAACCCCTCAGAGATCTCGATAAAAAAAGACTCCACGTTCTTTTGGGGCAAAGATCAAACGGATGCGTTTGAAAGTATAAAGGAAGCTATCATTTCGGCCCCATTCATCGGCAATTTTGACGTTGAGAAAGACACAATCATTTCCACGGATGCCAGTGGGAGAGGCATTGGAGCCACTCTATCACAAAGATTGGACAACAAAGTAAAAGTAGTGGCTTTCGCTTCCATAACTTTGTCTAAGGCAGAATCAAATTATTCCACAGTAGAAAAGGAGGCGTTAGCTGTGTTTTGGGCAATAAAACACTTCAGTTTCTATGTTTGGGGCCTACCTTTCGAAGTATGTACAGATCACAAACCTTTATTGTCATTGTTCACAAAAAAGGACATGGAAAACATGACCCCCGCATTGCAAAATGGGTTCTGGGTCTTCAGGGCTTCAATTTCAAAATGGTTTATGTTCATGGTCAACTGAATAAAGTTGCAGACTTTTTATCTAGGGCACCAATGGAAAAGGAAAGTGTTGAAGCCACAGGAAAAGAGGCTGTTCTGGAGGTAAGGCTCCCTGCTGTAACAAAAGAGCAATGGGACTATTACATGGAGCAGGATGATATCATCAGCAAAGTAAAAACATATGTAATAAATGGTTGGCCCAACAAATGCAAAGATCTTCATAAAGACATACAACCTTATTGGAACGTCAGAGATGACTTGTCTATTGAAGGGAGGTTGCTTCTCAAGTCAGGGAAAATAGTTCCGCCAGACGGGATAAGAATTCAAATAATTGATCTCACACACGAAGGACATTTAGAGAGTAGTCTATGCAAGGCAAGATTAAGATCGGAATATTGGTTCCCAGGTATGGATCAGTTAATGGAAGAAAAAGTGAGGGACTGTTATGCTTGTGAAATGAGTAATAAATCCAGAAGTACCAGGCGCACCCCTCTCATACCAGTTGAAATTCCTAAGTCTCCTTGGGACAAGCTGGGTTTTGACATCACGGGCCCTATACATGCAAGGGGACCGCAGGATTGGTACCTTTTAGTGCTCATTGACTACTACTCGAACTGGATCACATACAAATTTGTGAATAACACCAACACTAAATCCCTAATTGTGTTCTTGAGTGATGTGTTTTCTAAGGAGGGTATTCCCTCCACCATAATAACGGATAATGGTGTCCAGTTGGTGTCGGATGAGATGAAGGAGTTTTTAAAGGACATGTCCATTGCCCACATTTGCACTCCTTTGTATTGTCCTAAGGCAAATGAGAAAGTTGAGAGGGCTAATCGTTTGAAAAAAGTGTGCATTCAACTTGCTGTCAAGTCTGGGAAGCCCAATGAGTCAGCCATTAGAGATATGCTATGGTCATACCATACTACACCTAGTCTCACCACAGGTCATACTCCCTTTGAATTGTTGAGGGGGAGGAAGGCGGGCTCAAAGTGGTCTCCCAACTGGTTGTACCCGAAAGGTAAGGTAGAGGTCAATCAGGAAGAGTTCAGTAAGAGGGTGGAATCCAGACAAAAGAAGTACAAGGAATGGTATGACAAGAAATGGGGTGCTAAGGACAGGTGTCTCAGACCAGGGCAAAAAGTTTACATCAGGAAACCCGAGGGCCTATATGGTAAAGGCGACAAATATTATGCTCCTGAGAAAATAAGCGAGGTTAAAAAGAATGTGGTAATTATGGAAGACGGGAAAAAGTGGAGCATGGATCGTGACGCCATAGGCCCCAAACTAGTGGGACACAGGGAGGACAGAATGCCCCTCACTCAGTTATTGGTGATGTGCACGCTCATTTTGTGAGCTGGCTCAGCCTGCCATGGAGAAGGTGTGAAAGGCTTAGGAGGAGTATGTATTTATCAGGATGACATCCTAATCTTTGGTAAGGATGAGTCTGAACATGATGCACGTATGAGAGATGTTTTCGGGAAATTGTGTGTATGTAACCTCACGATCAAGTTTGAAAAATGTAATTTTTGTTCTTACTCAATAGACTACCTTGGTCACAACATTAAAAGGGAGGGCATCAAACCTAAGCTTGATCTTGTATCCACCATTCAGGAGATGAGCCCTCCTTCATCCAAGAAGGAATTGATTACGTTTTTGGGAATAGTAGAATATTACTCGAAATTTGTAAAGAATTTTGCGGAGCAGAGTGTGAACATGAGGCAACTCTTAAAAAAGGGTGTGGACTTTTTTTATGTTTCATATAGGTACCCCAATATAGGCTCAGGTAGTCACCTAACCTTTCACCAATATTCTTCCCTACCATTACACTACATAACGGTTCTTGGGACCTACCTTTTACCTAGTTATGGTACTGCTTACAGGAAGTTTTCCCTTGAAAACTAGCCTCATCCATTATGTATGAGGATTCTTGGAAACTCAGCAGGACTACCATCTCCTTCATAATAACCATGTATAAGGGTCATTCCTTCCATCATCCTAAGCCCGACATGACACAGCAAGGTAGAACCCCTGAGGGTACCACTTTGGGTATATATACACCATATCTTTGACTGAGGCAGGAAGAGGAGAAAAGGGACTTCCATGCTGACACACTGATGCAAGGCACTGAGGTTCCTGAACCCAGACACTCCATCTCGCAGTTGTCTGACATCCCTCGTGGGGTGTCAATATCGAGACCACGACGGTGTCCCACAGTCTCTCACTTCAGGTAATGGGGGTGACTTTCCTAGAGGGATTCTTGGCTTTACACCTACATACATGCTAGTTACACTTAGGTAGATGTAGTTAGGGTCGCATTGTAGGAGGACGCATTTTATTGTCATGTATTTTTATACCTGGCTGTATTCATGGTTTTAGCATTATGGTAGAAATCTAACATCCTTTAACTCTGTTGGTGCTTATAATCATTTATATCTGTTTCTGTCTAATGGTTGTTTCAGTCCACCTATTTTACACTAGAATGATGCTGGTTCAATAAATGCTTATTGAAAACATCCCCACCATTTATTCTATGTATCTCTCTGGGACAAAGTGAGCACGAGTGACTGAACGAAAAGTACTGTACTGCTTCCACGATCCCTGATGGGACAGAGTTGTCATGTTCGATAGTTGCCAAGAACTATTCTCTCCTTAGTAAGAAGGGTTTCTAATGGTACTGTGAGCTAGCTGGTATACAGGCTAACATACTTGGTGGTGGTGTCTGGAATCAGTCTAAACACCAATCCCACCGTCTATGTTGTCTAAACCCGCAGATCCTATATAGGTTTATAGGAACTACACGACATGGCGCCGCCACTAATAACATAATTTACCAGAAATGTGCTAATGGTGGCTAAAAAGCTGTTGGGGTAGCTGTTTGGTTCCCTTGACTGTTGCTCGTTTAAAAGTTTGCTCAAATTAATGTGCTTAGAGATGTAATCCCAATGCTCCTAAAGACATATTTTCTGCAACTGCAACCCTTGTCGCCTTCCTGAAACCTGCAGGAGTGTGTAAATGTGTGACTAATATCTTCTGAGGGGAGAAACATATCCCTATTTGTGACCGTCTTTGGCTTAGAATGTACCCAGATGGTGGCTTTTAGGCGGTAGATACTTTAAGTAGGCCAATGTACGTTCACTAGATCATTCCTTCTTATTTTTGCATTTTTATGTAGCGCGAATGAAGGCATAGGCCCTGAATCCACTGTTCATGTCTCTCAAAGTCGCCAGCAAAAAAGAGTGACCAACAGAATGGCAAAAACATAAGTCAGGAGAGAGGATGTGGAGTAACAGCTAGTGCCAGGACTTTAAAGCTGGGGATCTGGGTTTGAGTCTCAGTGGAAGCTCTACATCCTGTTTTTCTGGGCAAGTTTCTGTAAAAGAACTAATACTCATGTAAAATGCTTTGATACCTTCATTTGCACTATATAGAAATGCAAAAAATAAAGGGACTGAAAGGAGAAGTTCTTGCAGATTTGTGAGGTGGGGGAGTGAAAAGATGCACTCAGTAGAGTGTTTAAACAACGCATGTTTGGATGTGAGGGCGATCTGACTGGGGTTGATTGGGAGGGAGGAAAGAGGCGACGGAGGGTGGAAAGAGTGAAAACAAAAACACAAGCACTCCGTGGAATGCTCAAAGCAACAAGATTCAAAGTCACATACATACAAAAGATAAGCACAATGCCTTTGAAGAAAAACAAGCTTTGAAGTGATTGGCTCCGCGCACACTGTTACTACATATTGACCGATGGGGAGCTGCCATAAAAGAGCAGTAAAGGCTTTTTAAGGATACATCCCTTTCACAAACCATGAGTCTGTAAATTAAATTGAATGCCCTAAGGTCACAAGCAGAAAGGGGGAGTCATATTTCACTGCTCCCATAGCAAAACAGCAGTGAAAAATTTCCTTAGAACCTTCCAAACCAAACATACTGTAGCAGTTCTCATGTGCTGCAAGCGTGGAAGCACTGGGTAACGCACACATTAAGGTACGTAAACCAAACATTATGCAGAGATGAATGTGCTATGATTTGATCATAGGATACGTAGAAAAAAACTTACGGTAGGTTGTTAAAATCTTAGGTTACTGTTGCTATGGACGCAGGAGCTCTACATGACGATGTGGCTAGTATGACACAAGATTATGTAGCAACTCACATAAGCCACAAGTAACAGTGTGTCCACTTTAAAGCCATCCTCAGGCTTACACTGCATTTGGCTCAAGAGTACACACAAGACAAAACTAGGAGCCTGACCATGCGCAACCCTTCACACAGGGTCCCTGGTCGATCGTAACATGAACAGAGCTGAAATAATCTATTGAGCAGGGAAGCGCGAAAAAGAGTCTGGAGGTTTGTTGGCTACAACAGGGAAGGCTGTTTAAACTTTAGGATCGTCAGTAGCAGTAACAAAGCCCAGACACTCCTTGTTATAAATACATAAAGTTGCCTCTCTCCTTGAAGAGCGTTTTAAAAAGTCTAGTTAGGAACATTTCAACGAGGGTATAAAGTTGGTCCTTTCAATCTGCATTTTCTGATTAAGTAAAGTTTCAGAAAAATGAACAGCAAATGCTGAAAACAGATTGGCTAGGCAAGAATGCATAAACAAGCTGCGTTCATGTTTTCGCTCCAAGAACTTCAGCCTGAAAGAAGACACGCACTTGCAGTTCAATGTCGAGGTGTCTAAATGCTTTACATACCGGAGTCTTTGCAGTGTCAATGACCAGCTGTGGGGGGCCATGCTGATAAAATAAAAGCACAAAAGCGGGCGCCATGCTGAATAAAGGTGACAAGATTTACAGGCCTGTTTTAAATCGCGCTCAAAATCAAAAGGCAGGGAGAGCAGCAGCACAAACGGAGAGCCTTCCCATGCCACCGTGCAGAAACAAAATAAATAAATAGTGCCAGAAAGAAGCCTAAATGCACACAAGTGGACAGTTACAAGTAATGGGGTGGTGCTTTGTGGGAGTGAACAAACGACCAAAAGGCGAGCTAAATAGGAAAGATTAACCATTTAGAATTAAGGATTTTTAAAGTACACTGAAATAAACAAATGAAAACTAATGGGTGGGCTGTAACCCCACAAAGTATTTACAACAGGTCTTGAAGCTCGAACTAAAAAGAAAAAGGAGCAGAACAAAATTATACTCCAACAAGTCGTGGGTGTATGCCAAGGTGTACCTTGCACCTGTAAAAATGAAAACCTAAATGCAAAAGCAATTTAAAAAAAAGAGTGCATTAAAAAATCGTTGCTTAAATACATATTTCAGTAACTGAAAATCAGGCTAAATCACTAATGTCAAACCATGTTTTTTCTCTTTGTAATTCAAATAATCAAGCAATTTTCACTAGCTGGAGGGGCTGAAACCTCCTAAGTTGTATGGAGAACTCACTAAATTGACTTTTCATGACACATGAAAAACAATTCAGAGGTAGTTCTGTCCCATCTGCAAGGGAATGTAGTATGCATGTTTATCCTATGTATCTCAACAATGTTTTTTTAAACCTGCACAGCCAATATGCATACACATACAGAACAAAAGAACAGTCCTGTGCACACATACAATTCATTAAATCAAAAATTGACATGACGACTCTTCAGGGCTGAAGCTAGTGCCAAAATGACAGTAGATATTATTCACTCGCATACGGAATAGATGCCGCCAGGATGCTTTGACACTTTTTCTAGTAAAGACGTTGCCTGACACATACGAGCTGGAATTACTCTTTAAGGATACTTTGTCTATATAACTGATTTTTACGTGACTGGCGGCATGAAGTCATCTTTGATCCTTGTTTTTGCTTAATTTTGAAGAGACGATACTTATTTGCACAGATCGACTGACCCATCGCTCACATTTTTGCGTCCCCTACCGGGTTGGAATTATCACCGGTGGAGGGTATCTACTGTCATTTTGGCACTAGCTTCAGCCCTGAAGAGTCGTGGTTTACACGTCCCACGATGAAACACGTGTCGGCTGGATATGCATATTAAACAGAATTACTAATTTATATATGGATGTTTCTTTTGTTGAATTGTACTTACTCATGTCAATTTTTGATTTAATGAATTGTATGTGTGCACAGGACTGTTCTTTTGCTTGGTTTTAGGTCAAATTTTATTTGTCCTATACAATTTGAGGGGTTTCAGGGGTCTCCCCTCCCTGCTTTGCACCATACAGATATTGAAGCTCACTGTACCTACGTTTATCTGCAGAGCGCCACTACTTCCTAATTTTTGAATACCCTGTTCTAAAATTTTTTATACACATACAGAACACCAAATATGATCATGAATACTAATTACACAGACAAGACTATAACACTCAACCAACAGAAACACAAATTACGTGGAGTATATATTAACATTTACAAAAATAAATGATATTGCAACAACACACTCACCTGTTTCATTACTGAATGACAACTGTTCCTGTGACTTTTGGTGCCTAACCCTATGTGGTATCCTCGGTCAAAATGACTGTCAAATTTTCAAACTTTTGTACTTCCATGCAAAAAAATACACCTTAACACATCTGATAAAAAGCTATATTCAGACATCATTTAAAGAAAAATGTTATTACTCATATACTTATTCCTGTGTTCAACCCTGAAAAATAATTACGTTATTTCTACTGTCACCTCTTTTTAACATTTCCCTTATAGCACTGTTACAAGGTTCTCATTTCACCGATCTGCGTACCCTTGATCTCAGTCACCAGTTTTCTGGATATCCACAGTCTCCCTTTTCTTCCTTATCTCCTCCATAGGGACAAGACGAATATTGGAGTGGAGGTAACTAAGACCACCAGTGGGGCTCCACAAAGTAGTTGACGAGGTTGTCACACTTATATGGGCATAGCCAGTGGTGTAACACAAAATGGTGCCCCCCCTTGCAGAATTTATTGAGGGGCTCCCGAGTCAGCCGTATCTCACAGATATTCATTGACCTTGGACTGAATAGGGCCCCTCTTCAATGGTCCCCTGGAGGGTTAGCCCCCCGCCCGCATCGCATTGGCTGCAGGGGCCTATGTTACACCCTTAACCCTTTCATTTAAAACTTTTGTTCATGCTATGTACACCATTTTCTTCATTACAGCTGCAGCGTTCCTGGCCAGGAGCCTCACACATGTTCCTCTATCTATAGGAATGGTGTGACTAATTTCCAATTGCAAACTCGTGAAGGTCCAATTACAGTTATATCTCATAAATGTCTGTCCTCTCTTCCCATACCCTGGATGGTGGATTTAACAATGTCCTTGTCTTCCTAATGTCAATCCCATAGAATCTAATCAGTGCACAGTCTCTGTTCAGAGCGTAGCACTCAAAATCCTGTCACCTGCACTATCCTTCATCTGTTAAATGCCATCCACCTCGCTTCTTTCCCCCTTTTGAAAGAGAACTTTTCCCATAGCCACTGAGGCTGCCACCAGTAGCCCCTCCATGGCCAATATTAGCCCCCCTAGTAAATTATTGTGATATAGATACTGTCCTCCAACATGCCAGGAAGAAGGATCCCCTCCAATTTCAAGGATCCATGATAAATATACATCTGTACTTTTCTACAGTGGTTCAAGAGACCCGAGATAAATTCCTGGATGTGGAAAAACGTTGGAGAGCCAAGAAAGTGAAACACTTTATATTCTACCCAACCAAACAACATTTTAAATGGTAGGATAGGACACACATAATCACGGATATGAAGGAAGCTCCCAAATTCATCAAGAAACAAGACAAACTGCAGAGCAGCAAAACACCCTCCAGTACGCCCATGTAAGGTCAACATACAGACAAGCCGACAATTAACACCAGTGATGTGGAGTGACGCTGGAGTAGAGGATACCCGAGTGACCCGGTAGGAGGTTACAGAGATGCTTGCCTCCATCTAAGGCGGACTTGTTTGGATCCATTCCTTGTGGGGGTGTCCTCTGACGTTGATGGTCTGGATGAACCATCTGTCTTGCCTAGCTGAATTAGTCACTTTCTTTAAACATTATGCATTTACGCAAGTAAAATAAATTTACAGAGATAGAGGTGACCAGCACTGTAAGCCCACATGTGTGTACCACACACAATTCATTTTGAGATGGAGTTTCTGTTACAAGTTCTAGGAGTTAGCTTCCCGGTAAGTTGGGGATATCAGTGTGGGTACGAATGGGAGGGATTTGTTGCTATGTTTTTGTTCAAGGCGATGCATACTTCCCGTCTCGACATTCATCAGACATACTGGTATCTGATATCATGTCTGGCTGTTTTGTTTGCCAGTATATGACGCGGAACTGATAGAATGTGTGGACCGTTTACAAGCTCCTTGAGAGTAGTATCTGTGGGGATCAGTTGAGGGTGGGTAAGTAGGATATGCATGACCTTAACCGGTTGTCGGAAGGGGCTCAAAGTTATGCCACAAGGTGCGGTGTTCTAAATATGTTTTATTAATGTAACCTATGTACGTACAGTGGAGACCATTTCCGACTAAACCCACGCGGGTGTGTGCATCTATTCAAATTGATCCCAATTGACAAGGGAGTTTTGTAAGGCTGAGAACATTGGATTAGCCGTTTCGGAACAACCATGCTGTAGTTCAGTTAATAATTTGCAGATCATAACTAAGACACGACGGTCTCCATATAAGAATTAATAGTTGCAAGTTTGGACGGAACCATCAATATACATATTTGAGCCCCAGGAATTAATTGAAGGGCACTTTACTTCCAAATACTGACTAAGAAATAAAGTGAGACCATCGACCTAGTAACATAGAGGCCCTATGTGGGATATGTGAAAAAGATTTTTCTGGAATATGCCTTTTTAATCAACTCAAGAGAGTCCATCATGTTGTCTTGATAAAGATGGAAATATTTTAAACCCATCGAAACGCGTCGACGCCTTTTTAACCACATAATCCGTGAACACAGGCGACAGAACGAGTTGAAAATCATAAAAACACCAAGTTCTACGCCGGAAATAGTGTTAAATCACGGATATGTAAATTTTATTGACATATTCTGTTTGTCTATTTTACACTCTCTTTCTTTTAGTATGTACTGTTTATGTTCTTGTGAGTCTATTGTAATTATGTATTGTTCATGTGATTATTGTCAGATATAATGTTAATTACTATTTTGTTATTACATGTGAGATTTTGTGAATAAATGTAATTTTGTTTATCTTGGTGCTTTGATAACTTTATTGTTTTCTATTCACCTGTTGATTATACATGGTCCAATCGTCTCCAGCTTAAGTGAGTAACAAGGGTTAGGTCTCAAGTGCAGCAGATGGTTAAGCACACAGACTGATGTAGCTTTGGCCAGAGGATGGTTTTCTTTTCACCGTACAGTGGAGACCGCCATCTGGTTTCTGTTGATAGTATATTGCACTTGAAAATGCTATTAAAAACTTTACAAATGGCTGGATGTTTGGTATGGTGAAAGAGTGACTGTATAGTCGTTAATTGTTAAGAGGAGGAGCTCAGTTCTGACACAAAGTCCTCGGGTTCTCTAATTCACAAAAGGCCAGAAAGGGGGTAACATAAGTAGATAAGCCTTGTATAGACCTGGTGATGCTAAAGACTATGCAGCTAGACCCAAGAAACAGACGACCTTTGCTACAAAATGGGGGTTGGACAGGCTATTTGCATCTTTTAGCTCCTTTTCCAGAGGGGTGTTTATGCTAATCTGCAAAATGCTTGACATCATACTTACTGAGAAATATGCTGACTCAGAGGGCAGTTATTTTGCGATTTCAAGCCCCTCCTAGATACTGAGTCACCCTGATTGATACCTAAGGCCCCAATATAGGCACAACAGACTCTAACCGTACACACTCGCTGAGAAGGTAGATGGACACGAGACCTAGTATGAGGCTGGTCGAAGCCCGAGAGTGACCAAATTAAAAGGTATGAGGTAGAAATATGGCAGGCACTGGAACTGCTGAACTTGAAGTTATCTGGCCGCTAAAATATTATGAAGATAGAGGGTATTCCTTTTATTTTATAATTCCCTCTCACACAGAAACTACTGGCTGGTATCACAAGCAGTGGTGCGACATACACTTTCTGACTATTCCCCAGTGAAACTGGTATTGGATATTCCCAGTAGAGGCAGGGGGTTGCTATGCTGAGGGCTCCCTTCGGATGCCCTGCTCGACTGGTGTCTTGTGCTGGGATGTGAAAGGCTATCCTAGATTGCTTTGCTTCAGTCTCTAAATTTCTAAAGCTTTGGGAACCATTTAAAACTTATATTAAAGAAGTGACAATATCCAAGCTAGGGAAGATACTTAAGGACCTACAGACACGCCCAGAATGAATTGAAGTTAAGGAATTAGAAGAGCAACAGGCTAAATGAAAGGC
This sequence comes from Triturus cristatus, assembly GCF_964204655.1. Taxonomy (NCBI): domain Eukaryota; kingdom Metazoa; phylum Chordata; class Amphibia; order Caudata; family Salamandridae; genus Triturus; species Triturus cristatus. The sequence goes on from NC_140585.1 coordinate 249,287,037, forward strand.
CTAGGATGTTTAGCTGAAATAAATGCACCTCTGGTCTGTTTCCAAGAAATGGCAGATCTGGAGGTACCTGGGCGAGCACGCTCAGGCTCGAAAATATGAGGAAGGCAAAATACTTTGGCCTGGCTGCTCCGCAGAGATGGGAGCCAGTATACAGTTACATGGGTTAGGAAGGGAAATGGGGGTTTGGCTATTGACAGTTGTGATGTACTGGGTGTTTTCACAGCATTTTATGCATAGCTTTATGCCTCAAGCGGGACCACGCTTGCATCCATCTACAATAACACATTGAGGGGATTGTTATTGCTTAGTTAGAAGATCATCATGGAAAACTAGTACATGATCAGAGGTCTCTAGCGGGGTTTATTGCAACCATCAATAATCTGGCTGGCAGCAAAGCCCCACGAACAGACAGCCTAATGACAGAATTGTATAAATCTATTAGTAATATTCTAGCTTTCTGCCCTACAGTGAAGCACTGAGTAGAGGATACTTCCACCACTGCTTAGGGAAAAAAATATTAAAACATTGCCCAAGCCTCTATTAAACATCAATAGAAAAATGCTAGCTAAGATAATTGCAAAAGAGATCATGATGCAGATGGAAACCAAAGCGCAGCCTTGGTCTTTTTATATACCAAGAAAGCCTTTGATTCACTGGAGTTGCCTTTTTTAATGGAGGTCCTTCGGCATGTTAGGGTGGGGGGACACATGCTGAGATCGCTTTACCTGTTATGCAAGGATCCTTTAGCCAGAACCACAATCCGGTTTGATATCGGGCCCTCTTCCCAGTTCCAGGGAGAGTAGGCAGGGATGTCCGCTCTGTTGGTAGTGGTAGCCATTGAGCTCCTGGCCTGCTGGCTGAGAGAAAGACACGGACATCGTGGACGGTGTTTAAGTCAGGGAAGCTATTAGCATTCATGCATGAAAATGATATCCTGTTTTTCCAGTGATTAACCTTTTTCCTAATGGTACAGGATATAGTGTAGTTCAGCGAGTTCTCAGGAATTTCCTTAAGTTGGGATAGATCTGAGAGCTTTCTGCACACTTCAACCAGTAGATAGACTACCTGATCCGGTGGTATATGGACAAGGTACGGCAGAGAAAACTAAGCTAGAATGACTATCAGCTGCGCAAGTCAATGCATAGTTAGGGTGAGAAAGGGATTAACCACTACATATGCTCTCTTTTCTTACCCGCAAATGGTCAGTAATTTACCTGTTTCAGGACTCCTTGTGTGCCAGCCAAGGGAGACACTACAAATCAGAGGTTTCTACTGGGGTGGTGAAGTGATCTAAAGAACGATGATGGATTCAACCCAGATCTGGGACTGGGGGTGAGACTCTCAAAAGTTTCAGCGTTCCATCCATTATCTCCAAGTGTTTGCTGAGGTTTCTAGCTGCCATCTTCTATAACTTCCAGGTGACTATTGGTGTTGAAATGTTGCGTTCCATTACAATTCTACACCATTATACACAACAGAGTGCTACATCAAGAAATGCACATCCCATGGTTCCAGGTCCATAGGGAATAAACTGACTGTAGGTGGATTTACAAAGCATGCCAAAAGCAGCAGCAATCTCCCCCTATGCTGCAAATCCATAACTTATCATTCAGTGTAGGCGAATAGTCTAGGAGTGTGCTTGTGCTGTTTTGTGTGCTTGGTGTATGTTGTTTATGTTCCATTGGTATCAGAATATTGCTGCTTGATTGTGTGTCATGCTTGTTAGGTTCTGTAAAGCAGGTCTCTGTTGCTGGTAGGAGTTAGTCTGCGCTACATAAGTATTTATTGAGCAAACAATGAATTGAAGAATTGTGAACATTTGAGTTGCATGAGCTTGTTTGTCTCTTAATGTTCTCAAAGTTCGTTTAGATATATTAGGGAGTGCCTATTTATTTGCATCTGTGTAACATAATACTCTCTGTCGGAGTAACGCTATCTCTGTGTTATTTTATATGTTCATGCTCCTGTCTGTACATATGTGTACAGATGCAGGAGCATTTCTGTCGATCTATTGATAGATGGATGATTGTAGACAGATGCATGTGCCTGTTCCTGTGCTGCGAGCAGTGTTTTAAGGTTTTCATGTTAATTGTTTCTCTGTCCCAGTTTGCAGATATGAATTCCTCAAGAAATATATTTATAGTTGGATTTGCCATTTTCTCTGGACTTACTGTCCCCAACTGGGTGAATCAAAATGCACGGGCCATGGAGACTGGTGAGTATAAAATGGTCATAGTGAAAATTAGATTAATAATAAAAAAATAATGACAGTATTCTTCTGTGATAATAGTATCACCTGTTACTAAGAGCCTGGAAGCTGGCAGGCTCTAGCAGGAAGCACTAGGTAAAATGGATAGCAATACTATCTTTACTATTCATCAGCTGCTGGGTATACATTTTTAGATAGTTTATCAGCCAATCCCATTTGATTTCTGCTGCATCTTTGACCTCTTTATTCGTGTTTAGTTGAATCTTACAGGTTTCATTTTGTATCCGGACATCCTAAGTAAAGGTTCCCTTGAATTCCTCGTTGTACATGCGCAGTGCGAGATCTAAAAACAGTATAACAATTAGATCCGGGAGGAACACTAAGGGTCCGATTCCGATCCGGGTCAGAAAGCACTCCGACCGAGCCAGATCCGGAGTGTTTTCTGACCGAGCCGGAGTCCTGCAGTCTGACCGAGCGAGTACGATGCGGCCGTATGCTGCCGGACTTGGTTTGGTTGGACTTCCATAAAAGTCAATGGGAGCCGGTCGTACGACGCGTATATGGGCTCCCATTGACTGAATGGGTTTGTCGCGGACGAGTGCCCCCCCTACAGTGGGTACGCGTCAGTGCCATACGCACCGTACATGCATGTTTGGGGAGACCCATGGGTCTCCCCCTGTGTCCGAGTCGTAGGGCTGCGGGTGACAGGGGGTCTGACGGGGACCCCCAAAAGCAACCACCCGGACGATTTGCGAGCCGGACACTCCGGCTCGCACAGGCTGTCCGACACGTGCATCGTACTGGCTCGGTCGTGAATCGCATCCATTGCACGCCACGGTTAGCTTACGACCGAGACGTACGGAGCGGTTTGGACCCGGAAACGACTCGGTCGGTGAATTTCATGTAGCTCGCATCGTACTTGCTCGCTCGTACAGCTGTATACGAGTCGGCCGGAAAACACGCGTACGGCTCGTAGTTTTTCCGGCCGGATCGCGTTCGGTGCCCTTCCGACCCGGATCGGAATCGGCCCCTTTGTAAGGAGCTAACTAGGATTGGCATCACAACATGAGAATAAGACTACCACTACTGTTATTAACACTACTCTTATCTCCGCTACAAAAATACTAATAATATAATACCACTACTTCTACTACTGTTACCTCTACCACTACTGCTAATATTTCTATTAATACTACAGCACTGCTAATAAAAATAATAATATAATAAGAATCTGCATGTCTAACAATAAAACTAATACTACTACCATTGTGAAAAAAATAATAATATAATAAGAATCTGCATGTCTAACAATAAAACTAATACTACTACCATTGCAAACAATAATTTATTTCACTCGCATCGGAAACTGAACTATCCTATCGTAATAGTTGTTATTACCAAACACAGGGCCCAATCTGAGCTGTCTGTACCACTTCCGGCATTGCTAATTCCGTCCGGTATTTCCGTGCCTAAATCCAGCTATTATAATGTTAACTCCTTGGAATTAAGAATAGCCTACGAGACTCGGCCTTGCCATGCATTCCTTTCTGATTCCAAGAACTTTCAAACTCAGATTTTGCACCAGTTCTGAACAGGTAGTAAAGGTCAGCAGAGTGGCTGTGGAGGCTCACAGGGGCGTAACGCAGTCACCTGTATTTGCAGTCGGGTCCCTACCCTCCAGAGTGGCCCCTATGCTGCCAAAAGCCCAGTAAATTGCTGCATACCTACCAACTTGAAGAACAACCTCACAGTGGGAGGGGGGTAGGGTGGGGCCTGGAATCGTGCCAAGTACTTGCAAGGCACTTTTGGACCCCATCCCACCTCTGAGCCACCTCCTCCCAAAAAAAATAAAAAAAGCTTGTTGAGGCTGGTGTCGACGTCCTGGTGTTTTCACACCCCTTAACGGACGTCGGCTGTTCAAAGCCTCGGAAAACGAGCTGGAAACCACTATTTACAGTGGTTTTCAGCTCACTTTCCCTGCCACCATGTGATTTCGGCTCCTCATCTGAAGACAGTGCAGTCGCGGCTCGCATGACTCGCGTGGGAAGGGGTTAAGGGGAGGGGTCATGCGGGGGTTCGCAGGGGGGTTAAAAAAAATACAAAAAACTTACCTTACCGGGTCCCGTGCCGCCTCTGTTCCTGGCGGGGTGATGGGTTTCGCACCTGCAGTTTCCTGGAACAGGAAGCATGCATCTTCCTTCCCCTCCCCTAAGCCAATCACAACGCTGCAATGGCAGCGCCGTGATTGGTGCGGACAGCGCTAGCCGGGCATCTGTAGGGAGGCTATTTTCTTTATGTAGGCTACCTACATGGAGAAAATGTAGAGTGCGCATGACTGGTTTGGACGGCCCCAGAGGGCCGAACAAATAGTCAGGGCCCACAACAGTGGGCAAGCCACTCCTCCTGGACCCTCCCGCCCACCCGCCTTCAACCAGGCATACCCTTCTTCCCGCCCCCAACCAGGCATACCCTGCCTTCTGCTTTCTAGCAGAGCGAGAAGCAAAACATAAAATGGGATTTAAAATACCATTTTATGTTTCTGCTTCTCGCACTGCGAGAAAGTGGTGGGGCTATGCTCCTCTGACCTAATGAAGGAGCCGCGCCGGAGACAGTTTGATGGGAGCCGATATCGTGTGTCACATGGTGGCACGTGACTTGGTGGCATGTGATTTGGCAGGTATGTCTGTAAGATATAGAAGACTCATTGGCCCCTCGTCGCATTCTGTGGGGGTGGGGCAGGCGTTCAATGCCCATAGGGCTTAAAGGGCTTCAAACCCCCCACACTTCACCCCCTGTTGTGTGTGTCAGCCCAGGCTGAGACAGCTTCCGGGGCACGCACACAGACAGTTTTTGAGCTGCTGTGGGCTGGCTGGTCTGGCGTCCATCTTATTACAGCTGCACCAGAGTACTTCACAGGTCTTTAGACCATTTACTTGTTAACATGCTTTGTTGTTTTTCAGCCCTTCTTAGAGCCCCTGCATCTCTACTCTGCCTACTGATGGAAGAATTAGCCCGCCCCTCCGAAATGTTTATTAACGCCCCCCGAAATTTGGCTCTAGTTGCGCCTCTGGAGTGGGGCGCCATTTGGGGTTATGCCACTGGTGGTTACTATTAGAGAGGCGGAGTCTGGAGAGTGTACGAGGGTCTGGTATAGGGGCAGGCGTGGGGCTGCGGTTACATGCCCCCCCATATTGTGAAGGGTGGCCTAGTAAGAGTAGCGTGCCAATTGTGTTACTTCCCATTTTAACGGACATTTAATCACAGATTTTACCAACTGGTAATTGAAAATTCTAAATGCAAAGAAACGGGGTGCATATGCACAAGAGCTGTGTAAATTACCTTGCAAATCTGAAGTGCAAGGAACCTCCACACAATATGTCAAGAACTTTTCAGGAAAGAATATGTCCTGCATTTTAGGAATTGATTCTAGATCATAGGTTGGTGACATTAAAAGACATTCTATACACGTTTGACAGAGGTATTCTAGATTAAGCATTTTCTGCAATATGTAAGTACCCCTGGGAGCGGGACACAATAGGTGCTAATGCTAAGTGCATTTCTGTAATGTTATCCCTGGTCCCTTTTTAGGTCTCGCCTTGGCGAGACCTAAAGTAATCTGTATGTTGGCTCAAACTCCATGTAATTTGTTTTTCCTCTTGTGATTGGTTTACCTGTATCATTGCTTTTGTTATCTAGCTTTCGGTTTGCTCTTGATCCTATGCTGACTTCCGTGTAGTGCCGAAGCAGCGGCGCCTAACTACAGTTCTCATCCGCTCTGCTGGCACTTGTTTTAATTGCGTGCAGTGTGCAGCGTTGTTTATTTATTTTGAAGATCACCCCCTGCGTCTGTAACTGGAGACGCTCCTTTGTGGGATCAGCCTCTGTAACTACAGCGGCAGCATTGGATGATAGAATTGTGCCGGGCGGCCGCGCTTTATGTTTGCCATAAATCACCTCATTTACCCGGGGCATCCCCCACCACCTCCCGCAAGTTGCAGCTGCTCCGACAGAAGAATGCTTAACAAGATGATTTTAGAGGGACGGTGGAAGAATTTACAAATAATTTAAGAAGAGCCCTTTCTTGGCAAATTAAATGCATTCGCTCATCGGGTAATATCGGCGCTGGGCCGCTGAACCGTTCACGTAATCAGAAGTGGCGAGGGCGAGGACGAGCACTGTCTGTCTGTCTCCTGAGCCGCTGAGTGTCACTGTTGAGCTGCTGCTGTGCTACTGAGAGCAAGAGTCTGCACAGAGAGCCGTCGCCGCCACAAGCTGTGACCCGCGAGCCAGGAGTGGCCCCCGGCCCCCCGCTGCATCTCTGCCGGCTTGCTGCTGCTGGAAGCCTCCCCCGTGAGGAGATTTGCTGTTGGGTGTCGACCTCTGCGGCGGCAGCGGTCGCGGGGGCTGAACAGCCGGCAGGGCGACGCCGGTGTTTGGTTTCTAGAGCGGGGAGAGCGCGGAGACCCGCCCTATCCGCCGGCGCTGCTCGTGGTTTGCTGCAGGTTTGCTGCTGAGGCCCCCGCCATTGCTGGTGTTGCCGCCTGCGCTGCGGGCCGCCGTGGGAGTGAAGCACAGGACACAGGTCGCAGCGGTGGTGGGAGTGGAGAGACCTGAGAGTAAAGCAAAGCAAGGTGTGCGGAACCTAAGCACACCCTCACTCCTATTTCCACTACGGCAGCGGCAGCAAAGTGACATCTCCGCAGGAAGGAAAGAAGCAATTTCGGCATAGTGGCTGTCTCTGCCGCTATAGCACCTGACAAGCCGCCCCCCCACCTTCATCACTCAACATCTTTACTACACCACCTGGGGGGGGCATCAGTGAAGCGAATTTAAGTGAAATAAAGTGTAGCATCAAGGGGAAGAACCGCAGGAGTGGATAGGAGAGGAGCCGGCTGGAAGAGAACAGCCTCAGCTGTATGAGATGAGGATCAATCTTTTCACATAGCCTCTTGGGCACAAGTTAGATCTGCCTCGCTTGGAGCAGGTCAGTTCAGCTCCGATCAGCCTTTGCTCTGTCCATCCTCTCCCACCTTTATACACTTTATACACTTGCCCCCTCAACTCACAGTTATACGCAGCCTGGGGGGAAGAAGCTCAATCGCGCTACTGAGTAAATGCACCAGCCAGCACAAGTCAAGCAAGCGCATGCTGCAATAGTGTCCCGACATAGCCTTCTGAGGCAGCAGAAGGCGAGAGAGCGGTCAAGAGCGTGGGAACGCGGGGTTAGGCAACAGCTCACTGCCTTTCACTCTAACTGGAAGTACTCGCATAAAGTCTTTGTTGCTCGAAGTTATAGCATCGCTGCAAGGAAAATGAGTGGCATCAGCACAAACCGAGGGGCCCGCAAAACAACAACAGGGGGTTCTAAGATCCACCAATATTTTACAAGACAAAAAAATCGAAGCTCATAACACACATAAGGCCTACGAGACGAAAGAAGGGGGTACATTAAATAATAGCCCCAATCCACTGCATACAGCCAGGAGCTGGCAATACTGAATGAGGATAACCCCCTTAACTCAAATAACACAGATCAGGACAGTCTGGAGGAGATATTAATCTCAGAGATGGCGAGACTCGCAGAAACGGCAGAGCAGGCAGACACGATTAACAATGTCAGTAAAAACATCACTGCCTATGTCAAAAATCATGAATTGGAGGAACATGGACCAGAGCAAATTATTGAGATATCATCGACTTTAAATGATGCCGAAGCAATAAATAAATCTCAGGGTCCACTTCAGGGCCCTCAACCTAGGGAACTTACTCGTAATAAGAACGCATTTGTTATAGAGGCCCTGGTCCACCACCATCACCACTTAAATAACCAGCCACAGGACAACTTGGATGCCTTTATCAATCCAGGGGACCGGGGGACCATCCAGAGCTGCTCCACGCCCAGACATCAAGGCAGGGCACAAAGACAACAACCAGGTTCTTAGATCTGGCATCACCAGAATTAACAACAACTACACCTACAGCAGAGTTTAAACAGTAGCTACTGTGTGAGGGCTCAGTAGGTGCCACAACTGACAGACACTGCAGAGCCCAGAGTGACGAACAAGAGACAAATAAAAAGAATGGCCCGGATACATCTTAAACACAATAAACACGTCCTTACTGGAAGCAGTAAAGGCACTCTCTTGGCAATCACACAAATTATAGATCCAGGTGGACCTAATACACATGCTGGCGCAAACGGTTCTGATCATGAACGAAAAATTGGACATAATCGGCCACAACGTCGATCAGCTGATTGTCAGTAAAAAGGCCTTTGGGAGCACCTTAAGCCCCGCGAAAAACTTTAGTGAAGCAATTGTGGAGAAATTAAACTCACTCCCAGATTAGCTGGCAACACTAATAAAACAATGCAGTGAGGCACGATAAATCCCACACTAAATAGCAAATATTCTGAAAAACTGGACCATGGCTGTGGCCTCGGAGCCATAAATACTCCCATAGCTATGGACTCAGAGACCATAAAGGATAACGGAGCTACAAATACTTGCTACATCCTGGCTAAAAGGGCCAGCTCCGCATCCAGTATAGAGGAGGTCAACCACACCAAGAATACAGGTCACAAGGCAACTGAGGGGCAGCTATCGAGACGGCAAAAGAAAAAGCTTCGGAAGGCTCAAAAAACAAACAAACGGAACGGTGGGATGCGAGTCACGCAAAAAAAGCTTGAAATAACACACATTTCAACCCAACACGGCAATCAGGTTGATATTGATAACGTCAGCAATAAAGAGGGTCTTACGATCTATCCTATCTTTCAAATGAGAAACAGCTCCTCATCTAAAGTACCCAAGGAGAACAACTGCCAGGAAATCTACGGGAAAACATGCCCGCCAATACAGCATATGGAAGGCCCACATAAGGAAAAAGGCTCATCTTGCAATACACAAACCTCCTTACATCCACAAGCAAAAACATATGCTGAGATAGTGACTACTAATTTTGGCAATCCAACTAATGGACCAGAAACCGGCAATCTTAGAGTAGAGTCATTGAGATGGGAAGACAATCAGGAACAAAGGTATAGGCTAGATACAAGCAATAATACGACTTCTCACCCAAAATGTCAGATGCTCAGTGAAAAGTCACTAGGAGATAAAATCGAGCTAATATCATTAACAACTGAGAAGGAAGCCGATGCAGCGATAATCCATCAACTTCAAATGAAAAGCTATTGCAAATCTCAAAACACAGTAAGCGCTTTCCACACACAAATAACAATGACAACACAAGGAAGAGCTCTTCACCTGGCCAAAGGAGCGAGAGGCACGAGCAGTCTCGCCATTCTAGCATTAACCAAGAAAAGGCTGCAAATGCAGCGCCCGGCCGGAATAACGGCCAAATCAAGCCCACTGCACAAATACATCAAGGGACGAGTTATGAGGGCATGGAAAATGCCCTAGCTCTAAATCCTCAGGCAGACGGGGAATTCATGCTGATCTTCACTCCTGAATTTGAGACTAGGGGCCCAGGTGATATCCTAAATCGTGCAAATATCCTGTATCTTTTGACAAGTATACCTTCACTGGCCTATCTAACATCTGCCCAACTTGTAGCGATATACTTTAAAATATACACTTGGATAGGGAATAAGGAATCGACCCTAACAAAGTGGCTCAATAAGCGAGACATTCAGAACATAATGGCAGAAACAGATACTCTTAAGGATTGGGGCATCCGAATAGACAGTTGCCCACAAGTGCTTCTCCAGAGGTCACAAAACCAAGTAGCGCCTCGCACACAGTGTAGCACATTAAGAGGCACCAAGACAATTTTAAGTCAACCATTTAACAACGACATTAAAGTTGAGCTACATAAAGGCACTACCACCAGACTCTGCAAGGAGGTGAGCATCGCCCAGGCCAACAAACAGGAAGATCGGGCATGGCTTTCCGTTGCATTGCACTCGAAGGATTGGGGAAACACCTAGTACAAGGGACACACCAAACTCGTATGGTTTACATAATCCCGCAGGGAGGCTTAAAATAGACAACCACAGAGGCACTAAAATGGAGACATTAAACACTAAGTTTAGGCTAATTAGTTGGAACGTGGCAGGGTTTAAGTCGATCATGACCAATAATGAAGCCATGAAACTACTGATGTCTGGAGACATTCTATGCTTGCAGGAAACTTGGATGGAAACAGACAACTATATTAAAGGCTACCAGGCCTTCCATACAATGGCAAGCAAAAAAAAACATTTTTGGAAGACCTAGCGGAGGGATCTCGATATTTGCAAAATTAAATCTGCAACTACAATTCGAGGATTGGCCCACATATGCACCAGATGTCCAGATTATAACAATAAATGGGCTTAGAGTAGAGGGCACTCCGCTTAAACTTGGAGTAATTAACCTATATGTCAACCCAAAAAAAAAGGATAAAAACATAAACATCAGAAGGATCATCAGGATAGTTAGGGCTTACCTCAATGAGAACCCTGGACACGAATGTACCATTACTGGGGACTTTAACATCAGAGACTTATGTGCCCCGGAACAAAATCATGAGGACCGTAGTCGCAAGCTTATGGAAGCCTGCATTAACGAATTTAACCTGGGATCTGCGAATACCATATGCCAGCTCACAACAACTCCACAACCTACATTTAAGAACATCTCCACGCTGGACTGTATTTTCTTGAGCAAGAATTTGTTGAGGAGATGCGTAGAGTATAAGGTACTATCCACTTCTGGAAGCGACCATCAACCAATCTCTGCTTTGGTCAACATTAACAGCATGAGTCATGAGGAATATCTAGCTGTAGGCAACATGCTCAGTCTAGATAATGAAACAGCCTCAATTAAACGTATCCAATGGGGGCCAATAAGTTGGACAAAGTACAACAAATAGAAGCACAACGCATGCATAAATGGCCCACAGACCAGTTGGGCAGATATCATGATTTCGCTATTCAATGCATTAACTCCAGGAAAGCAAATTACTCACAATAATAAACACATACAACCGGGGAAATTTAATTACACGGACAATCATATCTTCATACAGAGCAAAAAGAGGTGCCGACTGGCAGAATCAAAGTATAGGAGGGAAAAGTCTATCCACACGGAGAGACAATTGAAGACAGCAAAAAAAAAAAAAAACACAAAATTGTTTGGCAACTAAAACAATCCAGTATAGTGGAAAAATTGAGAATTATTTATACATTACTAGCACCCAACAAAAGCAAGGAATTTTGGAGACATATTAATGGCCTATATGGTGGCCATCACATTCATAATGCCGTGCCCGCCAACAAATGGGCTGTTCACGCCACCAACCTATACATCGACCAGAAAACACCTATGGAATGCATTGCCAAAGAAGAAGATCACCAACATGAGGAGAGCAATGCGGTGGATCTACATCAAACAGAAAGGAAATATTAACCATCCTCCAGGGCATCAGGAAGGATGGGGCGCCAGGGCCCAATGGGCGGCCTGGGAATATCTTTAAAGAAGATCGCGAATTCTGGGCACCCCATATTCAAACCTTATTCAATAATTGTTACAATTTTTCTGTTGTCCCGGACTCATGGAAAGGTTCCATTCTACATCCCATTTACAAAAAGGGGGATGCATCATATCCTGGGAATTATAGATTGATTGCACTACTGGATGTGGAAGGAAAGGCATTTGCAAAAAGGCTCTTGAAAGAACTAGAGACATGGATCACGAAAAAACAAGTAACTCCGCATTATCAGACTGGCTTTCGGCCGAACTCGTCCACCATGGATAATGCAATTGCACTTTCATATCTGGCAACGAAGGCAACTGGACCCGTCTCCCCACCACTATATGCATGCTTTGTATAGCGCAGCCGTTGATGGAGTCGATCGATGCATTCTGTGGGCAAAATTGGCTAAGTGGGGCATACCACGGAAACATGCTCGCGGCTATTCTATCACTCTATACCGGCACGTGGGTGCGAGTAAAGCTCACTAGCACATGCGCAACTGCCAGGATCTTCACAAACCGGGGGCTAAAACAGGGCTGCGTGATCGCCCCCACCCTGTTTAGTTTATACACTGCTGATCTGGGAGAAGCATTGCTAAAAACAAACATCTTTCCCCAAAAATTGGGCCACCTCAGATTGCCAATCATGCAGTATGCAGATGATCTTGTCCTGTTGGACTATACAAGAATTGGCATGAAAAGGGCACTAGAGACGCTACATAACTATAACATGGATAACAAGCTTGTAGCCAATGCATCTAAGACCAAAGTGCTGATATTTGGACACAAGCCAAAAAAACAAACACTGGCTTGGCAGCTGGGTCTGCTAAAGATAAGCACGACCAACAAGTACACCTATCTAGGAGTACAATTCGCAGGCACCGGCAGACCTGTCCTGCAGGTTAAAGCATTGGAGGCAAAAGCAGCCAAACTAACATATGGTTTGTGCAAATTACACCAAAAGCTTGTAAGTCACTCGACGGAGGGGATCCGACGTGTCATGCAAGCCAAGCTACTGCCAACTCTCAGCTATGGCCACCTTGCCTTTCCTGGTCTCTTGACTAAAAAACTGGAGGGTCTATACACAATGGCGTATAGAAAAGTTTTTAAGCTACCCCACACGACCAGGCGATCATTGATCAGATTAGAGTTAAATATTACAGCAATGGACATTGAATGTAAAAAAGATATAGTCAAACTCCAACACAACGTGACCAATGCATGTCCGGGCTCTATCAGGGCAGCACTACAGGTGGTCTTCACAGACAATAACAGCCATTGGGCAAGGTACCTCTTGATTGCCAAACAAACACTGGGTCAATCAATCGAACCTCCTAAAGATATACCATTAACAAAGTGTAGAGTAAAGATCCTGCTAAAAAAGTGTGGAAAGAACATCGAGGCAACAGGACCTTGAACGGATCAGATTGGTCCTGGGTGCAGAAGGCCTCGCCAACTCTCATGAAAGTACCACATGCCAGCCTTACTTAAAAGCCGGCCTTGAAAGAAAAGCCCTACAAAATGTTATGAGAGTGAGGCTTTTACCCTTGCCAATACAAGATTATAGAGCCCACTGGAAGAACTGGTCATCAAGTGGCTCCGGCTGCTGCCTGTGTCAATATCACACAGAATCTGCGGAGCATGTTATTTGTTGTTGCCCAGTCTTGCTTCATCCAAGGCGCTTGTATCTAAGAACCATGTTCAAACATCACAGCGTTAGATCATGTAATGAGGCTTTAAGGCATATCTACACCACCATAGTCCCGATGGAGCTGGCACTAATTGGGAAGTTTTATGCGGCTGCTGAAATGCTCATACGAACAGCCAGAGAAGAGTCAGCTGAATAAACTATGTCCCAGCACCTCCGATATTTGTACTTTGCACACCCCCCATGCCAAATTTTGCACATGCTGCCACTAAATGGACTGTTTTTAGTCACTGTATAGTATTTCTGCTTTTTATACATATCGTTTTAATCAGATTTTATGCTTTTAACTTGCACTCTTGTTGTTTTTGTAAAAGATTTTAAATAATCATACAATAAAGGTCTCTCTCAATATAAATAGGTGCCAGCGTCCCTTAAAAGCACACTTCCGAGCCGTTTCAGGAAGACCCTTGCTAAACTCGAGCTAAACGCGGGGTCAGAGTCCTGGTGCTAGACTCGGGCTGCAGAGGAAAGTCTCTCCCCTCTGTGAAATGAGTGCGGACAGCGTTGCGGGCTTCAGTGGGCGCGGCCGAGGTCGCCGCGCCCACTCTTGTTGTTTTTGTAAAAGATTTTAAATAATCATACAATAAAGGTCTCTCTCAATATAAATAGGTGCCAGCGTCCCTTAAAAGCACACTTCCGAGCCGTTTCAGGAAGACCCTTGCTAAACTCGAGCTAAACGCGGGGTCAGAGTCCTGGTGCTAGACTCGGGCTGCAGAGGAAAGTCTCTCCCCTCTGTGAAATGAGTGCGGACAGCGTTGCGGGCTTCAGTGGGCGCGGCCGAGGTCGCTCGGCTCTGCAGCACAACAAGGGCCCTCTCTCAGGATTGCGGCATTTACAAGCGCTTTGGGGTCGGGGGCCGCGGACAGCGCTATACTGATGCCAAATTAAACTATAAAGCCCTGAGAAGAAAGCCTGCGCTGAACTGGAGTCAGGGTGTGCTGCGATGATACCTTCCCCCTGTCACAGGCCAGGCGCTATCGGTGATCCCCATACTCAGTGCGCTGCTCCCCCCCCCCTACTTCTCACCGACCCTCACAGCCCGCAGACCTGCAGGTATATTTTCTATACAGCACATTCATCAGGTAATATCGACGCTGGGCCACTGAAACATTCTAGAACTGGCCCTGGCCCAGAGCCCCTCCGCTTCTGCAGTGCGCTCTCCAAAACATTATCACTTTAGTTTTGTAGTGCCTTGTGCTTGCCTCAGCCCGACATAAAGGGAGCTTAGAACGATTCTTATTAACCCACACGCATGCATTGTTGAGAAGGAGTGATTGGATTGATCCAGTAATCTCCTCTGTTCAACACTTTTCCATGCAGCGCAAATGTTTATCACGACTGCCAAGTTGTTGATGTGTTTTCTCTGCTGCATTTATTTTAATTAAGCATTATATTAAGGTTTACTTAACGCAAATGTTGGTTTGAGGTAAAAGAAAGTGGCGATGTGACGTAACAACCAGAGCTACCGAAGCGTCGGCTCAACATCCTATGATTCTGGGCAAATCACTTCAAGCGTACGGGGAAAGCCTCGGTGCTACAGTAACAGGGAGCTGATGCAGTGAGTGCAGTACCACCGGTCACTGGTACAGCCCAAGAGCCTGAAGTACGTACCGGGTGGGTCAATCTATGCTACAGAGCCGAAATATGAATGTAGTAACAACTGCCCACTGCTGCCCTATGACTCAAGGGATCCACGTGTGCGAGGGCAGCTAATCAGTGCTGCAGAGTCAAAGCCGAGCAGTGAATGCAGTAACATCTGATCACTGCTGCAGTGCGAGAGCTCGACGTACGAGGGCAGTCTGCCACTGCTAGTATCAGAGTCGAGGTATGAATGCAGTAACTTCTGGCCCCTGCTGCAGCGTGAGGGAGGCTCGATAGGAATATAGACACAACATCACTGCTTTTTGGTGAGCGCTGCTCGGTTAGGTGAGCAATGCAGGTACATGTTCAGTGGCACCTTGTCTCTGGTGTAGTGTTGTGGGGGCAAGGTATGGTTCAGTCACCGATTGTCACTGCTGCACTGTGAGGGCCTAGGCAGTTTCAAATAAAACGCACATACGCGCCCCACTGCTCTGTCAGTTTTGTAGTCCGCGAGTGCAGTGACACCCCCACTGCTGCCCTATGAGGAAGCGCCCTGTACAGTGATGAGCATTCACTGCAGCAGTGAGGGAGGCAAGGGATGGGTGCAGTCCAGTGCGGGTACCAGTGCGCAGTGCAGTAGCCTCACTGCAGCAGAAAGGGAGGCAAGGTGCAGTGCAGTGAGGGACACCGTGTGCGATGCATTCATCTCCACTGCTGCAGTGAGGGAGGCGAGGGATGGTGCTGTACAGTGTAAGCTACTTAGTTCTTCATTGCCATCTGTTTGGTAGTTAGGGAAAATGTACGTGGATACCTTATCTCAGGGGTGTCATGTGTCCGACAGAAAGCCACATCTGCAAAACTTTCTGGTTACCCACTGAATTATTTAGATTAAATGTATATACCTTTGTCGTGTCTAAATCTAGAAAACCTGTTACAGGGAAGTCTTCCCGGTACTACGTTAGCAACCCCTGCCTTATTGGGTTGATACTATGCAGAATGACTGAATAGCCACCAAATAGCCTGCTCTGAATGGGTACACAATGGATTAAGGGCTCTAAAAAGAGTCTTAACTAGCGTACCCTGCAATAGGTCTCGCATTTATGCAAGTTTGAGCTATTGGTATTGCAAATAACAATGCCTTTTATTTTGTTTTTTGTTTTTAAAACATAAATAAAAGGCATTGTCATTGACAATGCCAATAGCAGTTTTGTAGTCCGCGAGTGCAGTGACACCCCCACTGCTGCCCTATGAGGAAGCGCCCTGTACAGTGATGAGCATTCACTGCAGCAGTGAGGGAGGCAAGGGATGGGTGCAGTCCAGTGCGGGTACCAGTGCGCAGTGCAGTAGCCTCACTGCAGCAGAAAGGGAGGCAAGGTGCAGTGCAGTGAGGGACACCGTGTGCGATGCATTCATCTCCACTGCTGCAGTGAGGGAGGCGAGGGATGGTGCTGTACAGTGTAAGCTACTTAGTTCTTCATTGCCATCTGTTTGGTAGTTAGGGAAAATGTACGTGGATACCTTATCTCAGGGGTGTCATGTGTCCGACAGAAAGCCACATCTGCAAAACTTTCTGGTTACCCACTGAATTATTTAGATTAAATGTATATACCTTTGTCGTGTCTAAATCTAGAAAACCTGTTACAGGGAAGTCTTCCCGGTACTACGTTAGCAACCCCTGCCTTATTGGGTTGATACTATGCAGAATGACTGAATAGCCACCAAATAGCCTGCTCTGAATGGGTACACAATGGATTAAGGGCTCTAAAAAGAGTCTTAACTAGCGTACCCTGCAATAGGTCTCGCATTTATGCAAGTTTGAGCTATTGGTATTGCAAATAACAATGCCTTTTATTTTGTTTTTTGTTTTTAAAACATAAATAAAAGGCATTGTCATTGACAATGCCAATAGCAGTTTTGTAGTCCGCGAGTGCAGTGACACCCCCACTGCTGCCCTATGAGGAAGCGCCCTGTACAGTGATGAGCATTCACTGCAGCAGTGAGGGAGGCAAGGGATGGGTGCAGTCCAGTGCGGGTACCAGTGCGCAGTGCAGTAGCCTCACTGCAGCAGAAAGGGAGGCAAGGTGCAGTGCAGTGAGGGACACCGTGTGCGATGCATTCATCTCCACTGCTGCAGTGAGGGAGGCGAGGGATGGTGCTGTACAGTGTAAGCTACTTAGTTCTTCATTGCCATCTGTTTGGTAGTTAGGGAAAATGTACGTGGATACCTTATCTCAGGGGTGTCATGTGTCCGACAGAAAGCCACATCTGCAAAACTTTCTGGTTACCCACTGAATTATTTAGATTAAATGTATATACCTTTGTCGTGTCTAAATCTAGAAAACCTGTTACAGGGAAGTCTTCCCGGTACTACGTTAGCAACCCCTGCCTTATTGGGTTGATACTATGCAGAATGACTGAATAGCCACCAAATAGCCTGCTCTGAATGGGTACACAATGGATTAAGGGCTCTAAAAAGAGTCTTAACTAGCGTACCCTGCAATAGGTCTCGCATTTATGCAAGTTTGAGCTATTGGTATTGCAAATAACAATGCCTTTTATTTTGTTTTTTGTTTTTAAAACATAAATAAAAGGCATTGTCATTGACAATGCCAATAGCAGTTTTGTAGTCCGCGAGTGCAGTGACACCCCCACTGCTGCCCTATGAGGAAGCGCCCTGTACAGTGATGAGCATTCACTGCAGCAGTGAGGGAGGCAAGGGATGGGTGCAGTCCAGTGCGGGTACCAGTGCGCAGTGCAGTAGCCTCACTGCAGCAGAAAGGGAGGCAAGGTGCAGTGCAGTGAGGGACACCGTGTGCGATGCATTCATCTCCACTGCTGCAGTGAGGGAGGCGAGGGATGGTGCTGTACAGTGTAAGCTACTTAGTTCTTCATTGCCATCTGTTTGGTAGTTAGGGAAAATGTACGTGGATACCTTATCTCAGGGGTGTCATGTGTCCGACAGAAAGCCACATCTGCAAAACTTTCTGGTTACCCACTGAATTATTTAGATTAAATGTATATACCTTTGTCGTGTCTAAATCTAGAAAACCTGTTACAGGGAAGTCTTCCCGGTACTACGTTAGCAACCCCTGCCTTATTGGGTTGATACTATGCAGAATGACTGAATAGCCACCAAATAGCCTGCTCTGAATGGGTACACAATGGATTAAGGGCTCTAAAAAGAGTCTTAACTAGCGTACCCTGCAATAGGTCTCGCATTTATGCAAGTTTGAGCTATTGGTATTGCAAATAACAATGCCTTTTATTTTGTTTTTTGTTTTTAAAACATAAATAAAAGGCATTGTCATTGACAATGCCAATAGCTTGAACTCGCGTTAATGCGAGACCTATTGCATTGCAAATGCTGGTTTACATTTCAGTTTCTTACATTCTTTAAGGGCGAAGCGACACTATACAACTCCACAATTTGAAGCAAAAGCTATGAGTGCAATAGAAAATCTATATGAAGAATTAAAATCATACAGACATGATGCTCAATTGATGCTCTTCCCCTTCTGTGCTTTGCAGGGATACCCCAGCTCGACCAAGTGATCCAGGTGCTTCTGTCTTCTGGCATGCTAGTGGGAGGAGTCCTCGGTTTTGTTCTAGACAACACCATTCCAGGTAACTATTGCTGTCGCAGCCCTTTGGTTGATTCCAGATACACAAGGCTGATCTGGAACTGATAAAATGGCGGGGAAAAATAACCGCTCTCTGCGAGCACTGGAGAGAAAAGAAAGGCCAGTACCTCTAAGATCAGTTCTGCGGCAGAGGTTGCTTATTCTATATGTTCACTAATTCTGAGTCAAGTGCATGCCAAAACAAAGGTCAATCATGGTCATCATTCGTTAGCCATGTATTAACCATGGATAGTCTCATTACCACTATGATTATATAAATTGTATCTACATTTATGAATGTCAGGTTAGAGGATAAAACAAGAACAACAAGATTTCTAAAACAGAAATATGCATTGCACTGGTGCAGATCCCAGATTTGTATGAATTCGCAAACACGACTATTGGTACTTTTGACATCATTTTCAGATGAGCAAAGATACATGTATATATATATATAAACTTAGACTACACCTCCCAGCATGCAACACATGTTGTACTCACCTGTGAAGCCCACTAATTGGAATAAATCACATGCTGGGAGTGGGCCTTTCAATCAATACTATGGCAAAGCCATTTCGAACTTGGAAGATAATGCCAACAGGTGGATAAAATTGCCTCTTACTGATAGGGCGCATCTCCCTGATGAAAATGGTGGTTCTCCACAGATTTTTATTTCTTTTTTTAAATATCCATACTCCTCCCACGCACGATATTTGATAAACTCTACTCACTTTTAATTAAATTAGCTTGGGCTGGGAAACATCCCAGGGTGAGCTGGGAGACTTTGATGCTACTGTATTTGGCAGGAGGGTTGGGGGTGCCTAATCTTGAGTTGTACTACAGGGTGGCGCAGGTCTCTCACGCTTATAGCTAGCTACACGGATCACACGACTTACTGCATTTATATATAGAGAGGAATGCAGCGAAACCACTCACACTTCCGCAGACCTTGTTTAAGCCTCCCACTCGACGAGAGAGGTCCTGGACTCTTTAAACTCCACCCCATATGTATGGCGTAGGCTCCTGGATGCACAAGCAGGTGCGCACATGTACTCGCCGCTAATGCCATTAGATTGATGCATATGGTTCCCTACGGGTCGAGAGAAAGATGTGCTCCGCTCAATGACACGTATAGGCATCCTCAAATTGGGCAACTTCTTTCAGGATGGGGAAACACATAAATGAGATGACCTGCTCGCAGAGACACCAGAGCTTTAGCATTTAGACCAGTTTCAATATTTACAGACGTGACATGCATGGTGCGAACTACTGGGGAACGATATGCAGGAACCCAATGCAATGCCGGCACTCACATATATTATACAAACAGATACATCCACAAAATTAATATCCAGGCTTTATTCCACAGTGCAAGAACCTAGGAAGGCATAACTTCACAAGGCCAGGCAAAACTGGCAAAGAGATCTAGATTTGATTATTGACCACAAATGCTGAGTGTATTGTTGTGAAAGGACAAAGCTTGTATCCCTGAATGGCCGACACTGATTAATACATTTCAAATATATCAACAGGGTATACTACCCTCCAAAGGGACTATTCCAGTGGGGGCTCCGGGACTCTGCCAGATGCGATAGGTGCATGGAGCAAGCAGCTGGGTTCTTCCATGTGGCATGGCAATACCCAGACATCTTGGTATTCTGGGGAGGGTCTTTTCTGAACTGAGCACAATCATTGGGCTGCACTTAGATCCTAGCCCACTGGTTGCAATGCTGAGCTATGATAAGGAGATAGTGGGTAGTGGTCGCGCTTCAACAATTTTGAAAATCTGACTGAGCACCAGCACTTTCTCCACTATCCCTGCCCTTGGAGTACAGCACAGAGCACTCTGCGGTTGCTCCCTTGATTCCTGTCGGCGAGGGGAGGGGCTCACACCAGCACCAGTAACCAAGCTCAGGAGCGCTATTTAAACAGCTGACGAGACCGGCAGCGTGGGTCGCGCTTCAACAATTTTGAAAAAACGGACTGAGCCCCAGCACTTTCTCCCCTATCCCTACCCTTGGAGTATAGCACAGAACATTCTGCGGTTGCTCTCTTGGTTCCTGTAGACAAGGAGAGGGGCTTACACCGGCACCTGTAACCGTGCGCAGGAGCGCTATTTAAACAGCTGATGAGTCCCGCAGCGCGGAATAAGCGCGGGGCGTGCCCGGACTTGGCCCAGGCAAAGACCGGGCCAAGACGGACCTGTCTTAGCCCATCCTAGACCGGATGAGGCGGGGCTGGGACGCACCATTGTCATCTGCCGAAAGGATCAAACAACTCGTGGGTGAGTCCCTTAGCACCAGATTTGCCTATTTTGGCATGCTATCTTGCCTGCTGCTCAACCTACAACTGACATCATTCTTAATGGGGGACTTGTGCTATTTAGAAGAACAGTGGAGACCAGTATCTAGACAAAGAACTGTGTAGTCACTGTGCTAACATCAATAACGCTCCAACTTGTTCGATTGATTCTTGTACAATCTAGAGACTACTATAATCCAATTTATTCTTGTACAATCTAGAGACTACTATAATATAATTTCTTTTGTGTCTTAAAGTGGGTGGCCACTTTATTATTCAGCGTCCTAACTTTGTGCAGTTATTTTTTTGATTCCCAAAGCCTCTGGGTTGTTGGGTTGTTGGAGCCATTAGGGTGGGTTTACACATACATATTTTTAGGGCTAGACCTTAAACACATTGAGTTGGATCGGGCTCAAGAAAAAATTATGGGCAAAAGAAAAGCAGAAACAACATCAAAGGTAGCTGGGGGGTCCCAGAACTCCCTCATGAAATACCTCTCTGGAGCTATGGGAGCGATATAGAAACAAATACACTCTGTAGAAGTAACGTTAAATCAAGGTATCGGGTTCCTCACTTTGAAAATATTGATACCCAAATTCCTTCTACTCATACAAATGGGTGTGTGCAGGATGCGTCTGATCATATTTCTCTATCTGATCAGGAACGCGAGATCCAACCTCCATCGAAGCGTCCAAGAAATCCAGACGTAACATCAGTGACCCTGGACACCGATACATTCCTGATTAGCTCCAAGGTATCAGGAAAAAAGCGAAAGAAAAGTTATAACAAATATAAACCTGATAAGGGGGGGAAAAGGTCCATCCGCTCTGATCACTTGCAAAAACAGTCACAAGGAGGATTACGATAAAATCTGCCTTAAATTAGAAGCCCTTCAAAAGACATTTCTTGAACCCTTGGAGAAACTACTGACCAGGGTAACAGCCATTGAAGATCTCTGGAGGAATTGTCCTGGTGTATTTCTCAATAATTTCCCGAATAATACCCCGAACCCTACAGTAGGTTTAGTGAAGGTCGTTCCATCTGCCCAGACTGATACGGCCCGATGCCCCGTAAAAACATCTGTAGGCAACAAGAGTGACCATAGCTTCAACCCTAGAGGAGTAATTCCCTGTATTGAGATTAGATTAAATCTGCCGATGACTCAGTCCCGTTTAATACGCCCGAATAAGGAAGGTACTAGATTGAGCCTGCCGCCGGAGGCCACCCCCTATACTATTGTGCTTGCAAATGTACCACATATACCATCGCAGGTCAATGAAACATGGGAAGCACTGAGAAACAAGGCTCTCTGTTGGCTCGGTACTAAAACCGGGCTAAAAGAGGCTCTGTTTGGTTAATTCAAGATGGCCAGAAGAGTGGGGTGGGTGGGGAGAAGGGATAAAACCCTTCCTGGTGATTGCATAATTCTGACATTTAGAACGCCAAAACTGATATGTGAGATCCTCTCTAGACTTGGTAGTGACTATGTTACAACCATGGGCATTAATGTACTGTCTCTTGGTAACTTTTATCCCCCCATGAATCAAATGCAGTCTTATTCCCTAGGGAGAGTTTCCAACTGTGCGCTACTACAACCATTTAGAATATCAACGCAGAACAGATTTGACATAATTCCATCACTAGAGGACATTGACTGACTCACTATCACGGATAGCCGTGCAGATTTAAATGTGACCAAGGCAAAGTATGCCCCTGCCCTAGAATTGACCCTTTGCGACTGTACAGAATTTTGTAAGACTGAGGTAAAAGTTACATATGATATAAACACCACCCCTACTCGCCTTAACCTTAGGCCACAAGTATATGATTTGACCAACACAGACGCTGACAGTGATAGTATTGTGCCTAGTAATAATGGGATGTGAATAAATATGACAAACATCTGTGTTTCTCCCCCAAATTCCCTGACACTTGTTGTTCATCATCCTAGCGTAACTTTTGCCAAACCCAGTAATGTGGCTAGAAATCGAGGAGAGAGCAGGATATGCTCAAGTAAAATCTTATTCTGGAACGTGACGGGCTTAATTACTAAACTCTTCAATCCTGCCTGGATAGATCATGTAGATGCTTATGACATACTGTGCTTCCAGGAAACCTGGGTGGACAGTGCACAACACATTAACGGGTATAAAATATTTCACACCCCAGTAGTACCTACTAGCCATGGGAGGAAGAAAGGAGGTTATGCATTTATATTTCTTACAGGGTGAATGTTAAAAAATTAGATTTTACGGTCTCAAGCACCTATTACAGGTTTTAAAAATGCATATTGACAATGCACACTGTACCGTCCTCTTGAATTTTTATAACAACCTCCCTATGGAACAGGCAGAGGCAGTTTTGAGGCACTATCGGAAGGAATTAAACAACATGCAAAAGGAGATTAATAGGGATATCTGTGTAATCTGGGGAGGGGATTTCAACATTGCATTATGCCCTCATACTGAAGGACGTAATTGCGGTCTAACAGATGATGATGGGAATGACAGCTCCCATTTTTCGCACTCTCTTCTTGGGGACCAACTAAATAACATTACGTACTCTGAGGACATGGGCTTTGCTAATGAATTATGTTTACCCCCTATACCATTTAGTAGCACTTTTAACGGATGAGGGATGTGTTCTACTATACACTACATGTTAGTATCCAATAGATATGCAAGTAGAATACATAACTTTATAACCCACACTGCTGTCTACAGCGATCATTTCCCCAATAGTTTCATTATAGACTTGCCCGCAAAAGTGTTGAATAGAAAAACCAGGCCAAACATCCTGTACAGGATAATGCTGTGAATAGCTTTGTAACCTATATGTCGCGCTTAGATCTTAACGTAAACATCACCAAAACATTTGTTATGAAATGTGGCAAGTCTAGTGCAAAGTGCTGGGATATTTTTGTTAACAACAAAATGCTTGAATCTGCCAGTTATTTTTCATATCTGTGAATTGTCTTTGAAAAAAGGAGCTTGTGGGTAAATGCCATTACGTGGAGAAAGCCACAGGAGCACTGGTAAAATTCGCAAGAAAACTAGGAAAGCAACCTATTGTTGTATTGCTAAAAATGTAGAAAGTTAAATGTATTTCAACAGCCATGTACGGAGCCAAAATGTGGGGCCATGCAAATGTAGAACCGCTACAGTTAATTGAGAATGAGTTTTTAAGATATCTCTTAGCAGTTCCGAATAGTCAATCAATCAATCAATACATTTATAGAGCGTGCTACTCACCCGTGAGGGTCTCAAGGCGCTGATGGGCGGGGGGGGGCTTAGAGGGGTGCCGCTATTGCTCGAATAGCCAGGTCTTGAGGTGTTTCCTGAAGGCGAGATGGTCCTGGGTCAGTCGTAGGTGTGCGGGGAGGGAGTTCCATGTCTTGGCTGCCAGGTAGGAGAATGATCTTCCTCCTGCGGTGGTTCTGCGAATCCGTGGGACGGTGGCGAGGGCGAGGCTGGCGGAGCGGAGCTGGCGGGTGGGAGTGTAGAACGAGAGGCGGCTGTTGAGGTATTGGGGGCCCATGTCGTGGAGTGCTTTGTGTGCGTGGGTGAGGAGTCTGAATGTGATCCTCTTGCTGACTGGGAGCCAGTGCAGGTTTCTCAGATGGGTGGATATGTGGCTGTGGCGAGGGATGTCGAGGATGAGTCGTGCGGAGTCGTTCTGTATGCGCTGTAGTCATTTCTGGAGTGTGGCTGTAGTTCCTGCGTATAGGGCGTTACCGTAGTCCAGTCGGCTGGTGGCGAGGGCCTGGGTGACGGTCTTTCTGGTTTCGGTGGGGATCCATCAGAAGATTTTTCGGAGCATGCGCAGGATGTTGAAGCAAGAGGACGAGACGGCGTTGACTTGCTTGGCCATCGTGAGGGAGGAGTCCAGGATGAATCCCAGGTTGCGTGCGTGGTCTGAGGGCGTCGGCGCGGAGCCCAGCGCTGTGGGCCACCAGGAGTCGTTCCAGGCGGATGGGGATTGCCCAAGGATGAGGACCTCCGTCTTGTCTGAGTTCAGCTTCAGGCGACTGATCTTCATCCATTCTGCGAGGTCTTTCATTCCTTCCTGGAGGTTGGTTTTGGCGGTGACTGGGTCTTTAGTGAGGGAGAGTATCAGCTGGGTGTCGTCGGCGTAGGAGATGATGTTGATGTTATGTTTGCGTGCGATGGCGGCGAGGGGGCTCATGTAGATATTGAAGAGGGTTGGGCTGAGTGAGGAGCCTTGGGGTACGCCGCAGATGATCTCGGTGGCCGCTGAGCGGAAGGGAGGGAGGCGGACTCTCTGGGTTCTGTCGGAGAGGAACGAGGTGATCCAGTCCAGGGCCTTTCCTTGGATCCCAGTGTTGAAGAGGCGGGTTGTTAGGGTGCGATGGCATACGGTGTCAAAGGCTGCCGAGAGGTCTAGGAGGATGAGGGCGGTTGTTTCTCCGTTGTCCATCAGGGTCCTGATGTCGTCGGTGGCTGCGATGAGGGCGGTCTCGGTGCTGTGGTTGGCTCGAAATCCGGATTTGGACGGGTCGAGCGAGTTGTTTGCCTCGAGGAATGAAGTCAGCTGTTTATTGACTGTCTTCTCGATGACTTTTGCTGGGAAGGGAAGAAGAGAGATGGGGCGGAAGCTCTTGAGGTCTTTGGGGTCTGCTGTGGGTTTCTTCAGAAGGGCGTTGATTTCTGCATGCTTCCAGCTCTCAGGGAAGGTGGCTGACGTGAAGGAGTTGTTAATGACGTTCCGGAGGTGGGGTGCGATGATGATGTCGGCTTTGTTGAAGATATGATGGGGGCAAGGATCAGAGGGGGAGCCAGAGTGGATGGTGTTCATGATGTGGGTGGTGTCTTCTGTGCTGATGGGGGTCCAGGCGCTGAGGGTGATGGCGGGGGTCGTTGGTTCGGTGATTGGAGGCGGAGTCTGGGGTCCAAAGCTGTCGTGTATATCTGCGATCTTGTGGTGGAAGAACGTGGCGAGGGAGTTGCAGAGGTCTTGTGACGGTGTGATGTCGTTGTTGCTGGCGCTGGGGTTGGAGAGCTCTTTAACGATGCTGAAGAGTTCCTTGCTGTTGTGGTTGTTGTTGTCTAGCCGCTCTTTAAACGATGTCCTTTTGGTGGTGCGGATCAGCTGGCGGTGTTCGCGAGGGCTGTCATATTTTCTGTTGTCCGTTCGTGGCGCCAAGTTTTTTCAAGGGTTCGGCAGGTTTTCTTAGATTCTTTGAGGGCGTCTGTGAACCAGGGGGGTTTTCCTGTTGCCGGTTTTGCCTGGGGGGTTCTTTAATGGGGCGAGGTCGTCGGCGCAGTTGATGATCCACTGTTTGAGGTTGTGGGCTGCGTCGTTAGTATCAGCGGTGTCGGCTGGCTGGTTCTGGCTCAGTGATGAGAGGAGCTGGTCAGTGGTGACTATGCTCCAGCATCTGCGGGGGATTTGTTGCGTGCGGTGGTGGGATGTGGTCTTTTTGAAGGTGAAGTGAAGGCATCTGTGGTCGGTCCAGTGTAGTGGCTGAAGGAGACGTGGTACGGGTACGTACATCTGCCATGCGGAATTGGGAATCCCATACCTATCCGACTTAATTAAATACAGCCGGTTTTATTATGGTACAGGATATGGGTGAGCCCGGCTACCGGCCTCAATCGTGATGTGATAAACGATTGTATAAGCACAAAGAGGAGGGTAGAGGCTGATTAAATCCGCACCCAACAAACATCAGTGGTTGTGTGGTAAATAATTTAATTACCGGGACTTAATTTGATACAGAAACATAATAAAAATAGCTCAATAAATAAGAGGCAGAATCCGTGGTATTAGAGGTTCGGAATGGGCTTTATTCCAATGGACGATTCGAATCGGTTGCTCCAAGTTCCATCACCACGAAGGTTCAGGAAGTGAAGTACATACATTATTGATAATTAATCACTTTTATACAATAGGCATTACAGTGAAGCAAATGCAAGAGGCGTAACAATTGATAGTGTAGCAAAAACATACATACGTAGCAAAAGTAGGTGTAACTGGGTGTGACTAAAGAACGTCATCAGGTGTGATGTCATAATAGGGTGGTTCCATGAAAGAATTTCGCAATGTCAGCAGGAATACTTGGCAGAAATGCGCGCACAGCAGCATGACGTGTGATTTGACGTGCAACTAGGGGGTGAAGGGGACTTGACATTTAGCTCTACATGTGGCGACAGATGTCTGGAGGGTCAAGTCAACCTAATCCCAAATCATATCTAACATCCTATGTTTAAAGAACTATGTTATCCAAAAGAGAGGCCTTCTTGGAGTAGAATCTTATTCTATACTGACTATACTGACTGTTAGTGTGTGTACAAGCGTCTAAGTGTCTACACTAGATGCGAGGGCAGAAGTCTTCCATAATAATAGGGCTATGAATTACTTGCATAAAGACAGAGAAGCCGGGCCTTTGCTCGGTAGCTGGAAGAATGTTTACTTAAACTACTAGACAGGAATGCATTGGGCAGGGAGCGGAGCAGATAATTTCGAAGGTGAAATACAGTTTCTTGGCAGGCAACAGGCTGATGTCAGGCATCGTGAGCCGCGCAGGGAATGAGACAAAGTTCATGGTCACAGATGCAGGCTCAGACTGGAGCTTCAGAGGCAGAAAGCAAGAAAAGCTTGATGACAGAATCAGGGCCTACTTGCCTTGACTGTAAAATGGCATAAGTGAACCATATAAAGCCGGTGGCCTTTCATACTTAGGAATGGAATATCCAGTCTATTCACGGCGGATCTGAAAGAGGACATGTTAACGGTGGACGCACATGTATTTGCGTCTTCGTAACTGGAACTGGAGGGAACATACATGTACTTGTGATTCATACATGAAACCGTTGGGGTCCAAGATAGGGGACATAACTGATCAGAAAAATCCATATTTCCACATTCCCTCCTTGTCCCCTACTTGCCCGTCAAGAGATATCAATCTTCATCAATCCATTGATCTGTTCATATAGCATCATTTGTTCTTCTTTTTTCTTCTGGGACGAATGAAATCTTGGTGATGGAATACACGATGTGGCACACAGACCACAAATCGCTGGTCCACATTGTAGGCATAGACAGCAACTGAATAGTATGAGAAAGCCAATACCTAGGAAGGATAGGACCTTCCATCCAAAGGTAGATAATACACTCCAAAACCAACCGGACCAAGTCCAGGTGCCTGAATTCTGGTGTATCTGGCTTACAATCTTATGAAGGCGGGTTATGGCTTTATATACAGATGGCGAATTTTCTGGTATGAAAATGCAACAACTTGATCCGATGACCCTACAAGCTCCGCCCCTATCGGCCAGGATGACGTCAAGGACAAGACGATTTTGAAGCACAACAATCCGCATAGCAGACTGCTCTTCTGTTAAATTGCCTAAGGCGGAAATAGTTTCGTTCACTACTGCTTCAAGGGTTCTAGTTAATCTACGTATCAACTTACTATTAGTAACGGTACCTATATAGGGAAAGAGACCTTTATTGAAATCTGTGTATTTTTCCCATGCTGTTTCAGTGTAATCGACTATTGGGAGATCTCTCCTTTCTCTATTGTGTACTAACTGAGTATTTCTGTGATAATCGGGAGGAGCTAGGAAAACAGGTGGCAAAAGGAATCCAATGTAGCAGGTACCATCCCAATCTAGAGGCAAACGTACATATGCCGTCTGACCACATATAAAATAGGAATGGCGGGAAGCTCTAAATGTCGACTTGCCCTGATCACTAAATTCTATTACAGTGGTTCATCTACTATGGCCCATATGTATGGAACCATTCTTTCTTACACATAATTCACCTTTTACTGGAAATACTGACATGGCGGATAAAATTGGAGTAGCTTCGGATTCGACATTTAGGATCATAAGATTAAGCGTAAAATTACCTAATCCATAAACTTCATTTTCTAGATCAGTTCCTGTTCTTTTGGGAAGTCCCTCCTTGTTGGGGTGGCAGACTTTAAGTAAAACTAAGTTCAAATTTCCCCATACCCAGTTGTCTTGATAAACTGCAGAATTCGAATCTTGGGAATTAATTAAACTAAACCATGCTCCACAGGAGCCGTTGTTTGTGAATGGGTATGGAAAAAGAGGTAGAATTCCTTTATAATTCTGATAGGGAGGGAGTCGGCCACATATCCAACAATTTGTAGCATTGCTAACCTGATGGGAATGATGTAACATACTAATAAACGTATTATTGCGCAGCGCAAATCTATAAGACAACTCATGCGGAGGTAATTCACTAAAAGAATGTTCAGCAGTAACATTATAAACATGTCTAGAAATAGGATAATATATGTGCAACAATATACTTGCAGTAATTATTAAAAGACTTAAGAAAAACAAAATTAATAACGTCACTGTGCAATGACTACGCAGTGATTTACAGTACGCATGTCGTTTCAGCATTTTTCGGGTGTTTTCTCTATTCAGGTCTAAGGGATACATGTCAGAGACAAATTCAACCGCTTCACCTTGGAGAGGACTTAAACAATCAAATTGCCTGACTGATTGGACCTGAGTTTTAGTTTATATTGTTCGTGATTACTAGATTCAACCAAAGGAAGTTTTGAGTCAATGGGTGAAGACACACGAGGTGTGGTATTTACATCCGATGGTAGTCCATGAAATTTCTTGATATGGCTTGAATGTACCCAGCCTTTCCTGCCTTCGATCTTCACGGCTGTCCTTGTGGTGAGCAAGACCAGTTGCGGCGACCTCCACCTAGGATCCAGCTGAGTCTTTCGATCAAAGTTCCTCACCAAGACCAGGTCCCCCGGAACTACGTCATGGGGTTTCACCTCAGTGTTGTCAGGAAAAGCTGCAGCTACCTGTGAACGACAAGATTGTAGTGCAGACATCAAGGAAGCCAAATAATCTGTCAGCATATTACAGTCAATATCAGTTATTTTACGTGGTATAGGCGTCCCCCACATATTTGGTGGTCTGCCAAAGATCACCTCATACGGGGATAGCCCTGTTCGAGAGTGTGCTACCATTCTCATGTAAAAGAGTGCAACTGGTAATGCTACTACCCAGTCGACACCTTTCTCTCTGCATATTTTGGACAATCTAATTTTCAGAGTTTGATTATGTCTTTCCACGAGACCTGCTGCCTCGGGGTGTCGGACACAGTGGAATTTCCACTGATAACCTAACAAAAGTGAAACGTGTTTCATTAGTTCGGATGAGAACGGCTGGCCGTTATCTGAGTAGACAACACGTGGTAAACCGTACCGTGGGAAGAATTCTCGAACTAACTGTTTGGCAGTAGTCGGGGCAGTGTAATCTGAAACCGGGTATGCCTCTGTCCAACGGGAAAGAGCACAGACAACTACGAGAACATATTTGAATCCTCGACATCGTTCCATCTGGATATAATCCATCTGGAGGATTTCAAAAGGGTGATCAGGAGGCTGAAATCCACCCTGTTCTACGGGAATGCTTTTTCCTGGGTTGAACTGACAACAGATCATACAGGTACGAACTTTTTGTTTGGCTGCTGCTCGTAAATGTTTGTTGAACCAGATGTGTTGAATGCTGTCTAGCATAGCTTTTTCTCCTAGATGTGCTGGACTATGTACAGTGTTAATAATGACTTGGACCATTGAATCAGGAAGGAACCACACAGATTTTTCCTTTGTCATCCATCCTTGATCCGTTTGGATCCCTCCTAATTCAGTCCATTTCTTTATTTCGTCTGGAGTAGCATGTGTCTGTATGTCAATTACGTCAAGAGCGGGATCCTTAACCATCATGCAATGTGTTGGCGTCGGGACTATTGTCTTTGTCATGTCGGATGTTTGAGTTTGAGCAGTCTGTTTAGCTGTTCTGTCAGCTAGATCATTGCCTTGAGAAATGATATCAGTAACTTTCGTATGAGCTTTACATTTCATAATTGATATTGCAGTGGGTAGATGTATTGCATCTAATAAGGCATGAATGAGGGGTCCGTGCTGAATGTGGGCACCGTGAGAAGTTAAATAACCTCTCTCTCGCCACAGCACGCCGAAGTCATGTACAACTCCGAATGCATAACGTGAATCAGTGTATATGTTGACTTTTTTATTTGTGGCTTGAATACAGGCTTGTGTCAGAGCGACGAGCTCTGCTGCTTGAGCGGACAAGGTATTTATGCAATTTGTTTCAATGATTTCAGTGTCTGTTGTGACTGCGTAAGCGGCCACTAACTCTCCTGTACTTGTTCTCATACATGAACCATCTACATACAACGTTAGGTCTGGGTCTGACAATGGGACGTCTGTCAAGTCTTGTCTGGGTTTCGTTGTGATAGTGATAACTTCAATACAGTCATGAGCTAGTGGGTCTGTTCCGATTACGGGTAACAGTGTGGCAGGATTCAATGTATTACAACGTCTGATTTCTATATGTGGCTGAAACAATGTTAATTCATACCCTGTAAGTCGTGCTATAGTCAAGTGTTGTGTTTGCGTTCGATTCACAAGAACCTCTACTGCATGTGGTACTTGAACTGTCAATGGATGTCCTAACACTATGGCATCGCTTTGTCTGATTGCTAAAGCTGTTGCTGCCACTGATTTCAGGCATGCAGGCAAAGCCTGAGCTACGGGATCTAATGTACTAGAAAAATAGGCACATGGTTTGTGTGATCCTGCCTGTCCCTGTGTGAGTACTGACAAGGCAGTACCTTCGCGTTCTGTAACAAAGAGTGTAAACTGTTTATTGTAACATGGTGTTGCTAAAACCGGTGCTTGGCATAAGGCTTTCTTTAGGCCTTCAAAAGCTTGTGCATGTTCCTGAGTCCAAGGGAGAACAGTCGATGTGGCTGCCTCCTGTGTTGTCAATTGAATGAGTGGTTTTGCTAGAAATGCATACTGAGGGATCCACTTCCTACAATATGAAGTGAGGCCTATGAAAGCCCGCACCTCCTTTTGTGTC
Source organism: Triturus cristatus (assembly GCF_964204655.1). Lineage (NCBI taxonomy): Eukaryota > Metazoa > Chordata > Amphibia > Caudata > Salamandridae > Triturus > Triturus cristatus. The sequence goes on from NC_140585.1 coordinate 249,318,845, forward strand.
TTGGGTATTGGCATGTTAGCTATTAACTGAATGCGGTCGGGTGTAAGCTGCCTTCCCTCCTTGGACAGCGAGTGTCCAAGATAAACAACTCGCTGGACACAGAATTGCAGCTTAGAAGGGGACACCTTGTGCCCTTTTTCGGCTAGAAATTGTAAAACTGTCAGTGATGCTTTCTCACATTCAGGTTCGCTTCTAGCGGTGATCAGCAGATCATCGACATATTGAAGCAGGGCAGTGTTTACTGGCATGTGGATACTGTCGAGTTCTCGTTTCAGTGCTTGGCTATAGATGCTGGGGCTTTCTGTAAATCCTTGAGGTGCGCGTGTGAATTTAAAGCTTCGTCCATTTAAACTAAATCCGAACAAGTATTGGCTTTCCGGATCTATAGGGACGCTGAAAAAGGCATTCTTGAGATCAATTACAGTAAAGAATGTTGCTTCAGAATCAATAGCTGTCAGTAATGACGAGATATCTGGGACCACAGGGAATTGTGGCACAATGCATTTGTTCAATTCGCGCAGATCAATAACCAATCGATATACTGGCGGGGCCTTTGGATCTGTTCGTTTAAGAATCGGAATTATCGGGGAATTACATACATTGGAGTCTGTTTCCACAACCACTCCTTGGGCAATGAGCTCGTCAATGATTTGTAGTAAAGCCACTACAGCATCTGGTGGTAACTTGTATTGTCGCATTCGTGGTAGTACCACTCCTGCCTTTAATGTAACTCGATATGGTGTAATATTCATGCAACCCACATCAGTAGGGCCTTGTGCCCATAAATGTGTAGGTAAAGTCTGTAGTCGGGGATCCATGTCTCGAGACACATAGTGACCTTTGAAATCACGTAAAAACAATCTTACTCCTTCCGGAGAACAACATATTATAGCTCCTAGAGCTTTCAGTGTTTTTATACCTAACAAGTTTTCTGGACATGATTTAGTAAGCAATAAATCTGTAGTTCTGGTCAAGGGTCCTATCGTAAGTGGAAGAGGCTGTGATACTTCATTAACAATAGGTTTTCCTGAAAAACCAAGGGAAATATTCTGTGAGCCTGAGAGGGGTGCCCCTGGAACTTCACTGTGTTTTATTGTTGTTCGACTTGCCCCTGTATCAAGTAAAAATTTTCTATCTTGGCCTAATAATTCACTATGTACATAAGGTCCTTCTTGGTCTACAGGGACCTCGATAAGGGGTAAGTCAACTTCCCTCTCTAGGCTGGTTCATGCGTATCGTTGATAATCAGGATAATCATACTGTGCGGTCTGGTACAGCTGTCGTGTCGTGGTTTGTGTGGCAGCAACCGGCAGCGCTGGTGCAGCTGGCACAAACTGTATAGACTGTTGTGGAGCTGGCATGGACTGTGCATGCTGCGGGGCTCCTTGTTCATTCTGATCCTGTCTAGGTGGCCGTGGTCTTTCCTGTGTTTTACCTGTGGCGATATTACGCTTCAGGACTGGGCAATCGTGTATGTAATGTCCTGGCTGTTTACAATAGTTGCATGTCCCTTTTACAGGTCCTGCTGACTCACCGGAATGTGTCGTACCCTTTTTATGTCCTTCAGCTGGAACTGTCTGAGAGACTAGCATTTTCATTTTCGTGTCTTTCATGCGTCTCTGTTCATGTTCTTGTTCCTCTCTAATTCTATTGTAATGGTACTGTAACATTTGTAACATTTGTGATGGGGTATTACCTTGCCAGGTACTCTCGAATTTTAATACTCTATTCTTCACCTGGGGCAAGGAATTTTCAACTAATTTTGTCACAAACAGATGTGGGTATGACTCGCTACTTGCTTTTATACCACTATTTATACCAAAACATTTTTCGAATCGGGCATAGAAATCACTAGTGTCTTCATCTTGCTTTTGTTTACAGGCTGAGATTGCACCCCAGTCTTCCTTTTTCGTAGTTAATAAACGTGGCAGTACCTGTACTAGTAAACCTGGTAGTGCTTTAGTTTTGTCCCCAAGCCCCGAACCTGGACCTCGGGCCTTTTCTTCATTTTCTAATGCTGTCCAGTCTATCTTTTGGTCTCCCACCTCCCACTCTTTTTCCTTGAGTTTTTCATAAATGCCAGCAGGCATTAATACCTTTAATATTGTCATAATGTCGGGATAGGTATACTCTCCCATGAGTAACATGTCTTTAATTTCTCGGTGGAAACCCGCTGGGTCTTTATCATGACTGGGTACCACTTTCTTCATTTCTAACAATTCTATTTTCGATATGGGCGTATATACAAATACACGTTTAAACTGATTGTCCTCGCCCTTTATTGGGTGTACTTCTCGTAAGGGATTCTGTCTGTCCATGTAATACATCGGTCTTTCCTTGATGGGCAGTGAGACATGTTCTGGACATACAAAAAGAATGTACTGCTTTCTTGATTCTAGTATTTCTTTAATTAGCTTAGTACCTGAACCTCTCCATCTATTCGTGAGTAATTCAGTCAATATCTCAGGTAAGGGACCAGGATCTGAATGTTGGCTTTTATATAGTATAAGAAGTTGTTGAATCATATAAATCCCAGCTAAACGCTGTTTATCTGGGGTGAGGTTCAAAAATGTGTGTGCTACTGTATCATCACCATATTTTCCGGGACTGTCAACCCAATGAACGGCTGACCTGGCTAATTCTTGTTCATCCATAGAATCGAGTAAATGATAACCCCTTCGTTCTCGCAGTAATTTGTCAGCGGCTTGGAACGAATGCTCGGGGGACCTTATATTTATTATAGGTGTTTGGAAATTCCTGTTATTATCTGGACATATCGGACGTATCGGGTCAGTAAAACATCTAGTACTATTACAAGATCTTCCTCTACCTACATAGGCTATGGTTTCTGACTGTCCTGTGGGCAGTCCTGATCCTTCCTCCTCCTCGTTTTGTTCAAACTGGTCTACCGTTAATCTCTCTTCGTGTAGGCGTTCTATTTCTTTACGGATCTTTCGACACATGGCTATTATACATTTTTGCCTATCATGTCTCCCTTCTGATATATTCTGGCTCCATCTGGTAAGAGTTTCCATTGTTTCCGGGTCTACCCCCGGTCGGTCTTGATTTCTGATCACACAATTTATGAGGAAACGTAACAGTTCCCCCTGTATCTCCACTTTCTGGTATTCCATAGCTCTGTTAATACATTCAGAATCTCGCCCTGTTTGGACAAAATGATATATATTATCTAGATGCATAGTCATTCCTGGTAACTTCCCTAAATACACCGCGGCTCGTCTGATACGTAATGATGCCATGATCATTTCGTCCTCTTTGCCGGGCACAGGGTCATATCTACAATCTACAAGAAGTTCCTTAAGCGTGCGGGAATTTATGAGTTTGGGGGTACGTGGATGTGCTGACTCTTGAAAAGTAAGTTTATTTATTCTGGGTGGCGTAGAAAAACTGTTGGTAGCACCTCCGGTAGCCCCGTCTGGGGTATCGGGCGTGAAAGGATTCGTTGAACGCGAAACAGCAACTATAGGTGTGGGCACAGCTGTAGAAGCAGCTGTAGGAACAGACGTGGAAACAGATGTGCTTGCCGGAACTGGTGTCAGGATTTGTTGTTGTAGAGATACAGATACCGGATCTTGGCGTTGAACCTCCCCGGCAGACGGTCTATGTGGGGCGGGGTTAGCATACTCGGGAGCTGCGTCATCTAAATATGAGGAAAGAAAAACATCTTCTGCGGTTCTAGGATGCCCCTTAGGATGTACTTTTATTGGAAATAATGGGGGTGGCAAGTCTTTTGGTATCCCCGGAGTAGCCTTAGGTAATCCCTCGGCCAGAAGGGGATACATACCCTTCATAAGGGCATTTCTTTGTCTGTCTACTTGTTCTGATTTCACTCGTGTACCTTCTTCAATTAATAGATTTTCTCGGACTTTATTTGAATTCTCTTTACTCTTCTCTTCCTGTCTACGTGCTTTTTCTGTACGTCTATACAATTCTTTACGCCATAATTCAATGGCGTCTTTCTGTGATTGTCTAGCTTTCTTTTTCCATAATTCTTCCTCTACTTTCACGATGCAATCTGCATCCCAGGTCCCAGCTGCGGGCCACCTCTGACTTTCTGGTAATTCCTTGGTGTAGTCTACCCATAAATCAAGAAATAATATAGCGTCTAAGCCGTGTTTATGATACATGAAGTACCCTGGAGTGTCCCTAGGAGGAATGGGAACAGCTTCTTCGAGTACCCCTTTTCTAGTTGTGATCCGTCTTAATTTCGAAAAGAGCGGCATACTGAGAACTGATCTGGTACTTGATTTTGAACAAACTTAATACAATAAACACAATGATGAACAGTCATTCACACCACAATATGCAGAACGTATTAAAAACATTTAACATTTAACATTTAACTGAGCAACGATGATGATGACGATCTAAGGAAACTTAATCACTAAACATAATACTCGGCATTAACTGAATTATTCTGAATTTATATACTTGATATACTAGATATACTGCTAAACAGTACAGATACACTGCTAAAACAGTGCAGACCGGATTTGTGTACCCAAACCCGTCTTGACCGGCACAACCTATGTGCACGTCAGAACGCCTCCCCAGTAATGGTACTCACCGGGTAGCTAGGAACGGAAGGCCTCGGAACGGAACTGAACTGAACTGGACCGGACTGGACTCGACTCGAAAACTTCGGACACTTCGGGACATCGGAAACCTGGTGGGCCTCTGTATACCTCGGATCTTGCTCTCTCAGCTAGGCTCTGGTCGGGATACTTCGCACTTCTCACCGCCTCGTCTGGGTGTTGATCGCAGCCTCAGTCGCCCCCGCTTGACCGGAGGGAGATACAGGAAATCCTGCTGGTACGCGTTGTTGTCCGTCCAGCTGTGGCAGGAGACCGGGCCTGCAACGCACCGCCGGCGCGTGAGATAAGAAAGTGTCCCTATTCGGGCGCCATTCATGTGGTAAATAATTTAATTACCGGGACTTAATTTGATACAGAAACATAATAAAAATAGCTCAATAAATAAGAGGCAGAATCCGTGGTATTAGAGGTTCGGAATGGGCTTTATTCCAATGGACGATTCGAATCGGTTGCTCCAAGTTCCATCACCACGAAGGTTCAGGAAGTGAAGTACATACATTATTGATAATTAATCACTTTTATACAATAGGCATTACAGTGAAGCAAATGCAAGAGGCGTAACAATTGATAGTGTAGCAAAAACATACATACGTAGCAAAAGTAGGTGTAACTGGGTGTGACTAAAGAACGTCATCAGGTGTGATGTCATAATAGGGTGGTTCCATGAAAGAATTTCGCAATGTCAGCAGGAATACTTGGCAGAAATGCGCGCACAGCAGCATGACGTGTGATTTGACGTGCAACTAGGGGGTGAAGGGGACTTGACATTTAGCTCTACATGTGGCGACAGATGTCTGGAGGGTCAAGTCAACCTAATCCCAAATCATATCTAACATCCTATGTTTAAAGAACTATGTTATCCAAAAGAGAGGCCTTCTTGGAGTAGAATCTTATTCTATACTGACTATACTGACTGTTAGTGTGTGTACAAGCGTCTAAGTGTCTACACTAGATGCGAGGGCAGAAGTCTTCCATAATAATAGGGCTATGAATTACTTGCATAAAGACAGAGAAGCCGGGCCTTTGCTCGGTAGCTGGAAGAATGTTTACTTAAACTACTAGACAGGAATGCATTGGGCAGGGAGCGGAGCAGATAATTTCGAAGGTGAAATACAGTTTCTTGGCAGGCAACAGGCTGATGTCAGGCATCGTGAGCCGCGCAGGGAATGAGACAAAGTTCATGGTCACAGATGCAGGCTCAGACTGGAGCTTCAGAGGCAGAAAGCAAGAAAAGCTTGATGACAGAATCAGGGCCTACTTGCCTGGACTGTAAAATGGCATAAGTGAACCATATAAAGCCGGTGGCCTTTCATACTTAGGAATGGAATATCCAGTCTATTCACGGCGGATCTGAAAGAGGACATGTTAACGGTGGACGCACATGTATTTGCGTCTTCGTAACTGGAACTGGAGGGAACATACATGTACTTGTGATTCATACATGAAACCGTTGGGGTCCAAGATAGGGGACATAACTGATCAGAAAAATCCATATTTCCACAGTTGCCGTAATAGATCAAAATAGTGCGCGAAACCAGAGAGTACTTCCCTCTTTACTCTCAAAAATGTAGGATCAAATCCTACATCAACATACAAGTACACAAGAGGTTCAGCACTATACACTTTTGCGTGATCACCAAGTAACATCAGCCATTTGATAAAGCATGTGACACAAGATATAGAGATTTTCTTCTTTATTGCTTTTGAATGAAGATTTCTTGTATTTCACATTTCATATTCACATAGCCATAGCCTATAGAAAATCTCTATATCTTGTGTCACATGCTTTATCAAATGGCTGATGTTACTTGGTAATCACGCAAAAGTGTATAGTGCTGAACCTTTTGTGTACTGATAAACGATTGTGTTAAACTGCAGTGGGCTTGTATCCCATGGCTCAACTACATTAAGAACTTTGTGGCTGACCTGGGATTTTCAGAATATTTCTCCAACCCGGTTAGTATCACTACAATCCCAAGGAAAGTTTTAAAGACTGTTTGTATGAATTTCTTGGAGACTAGTACACTCTTCCACAACATTACTAAACAGTCTGTTAGAGAGAATCAAATGTTAATGATACAATCGGGGACTCAACGATATCTAGTAAATGTGAAGGGTAGTTATGACAGGATGTTATTGAGCCGCTTCCGTCTAGGCATTCATTTCAGATTGATTACATTCCCAAACATGAATGATTGGTCACGTTCTTTAAGTCCTTGCCCATGCAATGATATATCTACCCAGTTTACCATTCACATTATGTTTTTTTGTAAAATGTATACATTATTACGGAAAAGATGGATCTTGCCTATTTTAAAAGAGTTAAGTTTGAGACAATGCCACTCCGCCTTTTTTAAATTGCAACTCCTAGATGATGATATTTTTATTGATTGTCTAACCAAGTATATGAAAGAGGTGGTTTAGAAGCAGAAAAACAATGTAACGTTTTCATCTTTTTTACAGTGATAGGATTATACTTATAAACTTTGGTGTGCTATTGGATGCATATGAAATGATGTTGCAGCTTTTTAACCAACACGAATGTTATTTTAAATGGTTTGTTAATGCACACACAAGATATGATGCATATTTTTTTATGTACTGTGCTTTTATGATTTAATAATTTTAAAATTAATAAAGCTTACTTTTATTTGATTTGGGTAGTGGAAGGATAATAGTAGCCATGGATTTGTTGCTTGCTAGGCGTTGGGTAGCTATTTGCTGGGGCAAAGGTCTAATACCTCTAATTAAGGAATGGCATACTGGCATCAGATGTATATAACGAGTTGCTCCCACCTCAGATTCTTTTGGGGACTGTATCAACAATATCTAATTGGAAAGGAGTCGGGAGAACCGTAAGGGGAGACTACTGTGGTGGTCGATTAAAAGATAGCTCACAAGTCTGGTATAATAGGATACTGTATAGTGATGAGTCGCCACTTAGGCGTTGCTCTTGGCTGACCTCTGTAATACTGCTTAGTCAACTGTGATCTGTGACTCCCTTGAATTGAGACAATGCACACTGTTTTCTGCACATATGATATCGACATTCCAGGATCAACAGATAATGTCATATGGCCAGATTATACAAATGTGTTTGCTTCGCCCTTTATGTTTCCTTTTTGTTTTCTCTTAACATCTATTCATATTTATACGCTTATTGTGAAGTTTGTAAATGCAATAAACAAATAATATATACATACAAAAAAAGAGAAGCAGAGACCTCTGGTCAATTCTCAAGTTTAGGTGGAGAGCACCCTCAACACCAGTGACACTCTACATTTGCTCACCTCAAATGCCTGCTTTTCTTTCAAAGTCTTTAAGCAAAGGATTGGTACAATGCCATCCACGCCGAGATAGAAAGGGACAAAGTCTTTTGCCATTTATACAGCAAAGTTTTTAAGCATAGGACTAGCACAGTGCCATCAAGCTTTTTGCCACTCCAGACACAGTATTACAGCTTTGAATTGGTAAAATACCAACCAAGCCAACCTGAAATGAACAAAAACAACCCCTGAAATTTGTTTCGCTCTTATTAGAGCTCTTCAGAGAGGTATAGCTTTGTCCAGACACAAATGATGTTGAGGGTGCTCTATACAGGAGCTGCTTTCCACCTAAACCTGAGAACTACCCAGAGTTCTCTGCTTTTTTTTATTGCATAATTTATGCATCACTGTATGCCTGAAAGGGTATGGTTATACACACACACACATATATATATATATATATATATATATATCCGACATTAAACCAGCACTTTAAGCACGCATTTTGATGGTCCGCGTCCGCTTTGTTTGGAGAAATCTGTTAGAAGCAAGGTGCAGCGTTTTGGATATATATATATATATATATATTACCTACTGGCGGTCGCCAGTAGGTAGTTATAGTTAGGACCACGTTTCCATAGGAAATCCGCAACATTCTATTTTGAATAACTTTGGCGCCGGTCGACGAATCCTCGCGAATTTTTCAAAATAGGTGGGGCGCTACGCTCCGCTCCTACCCTGAAAGTCTCGGGGGGATTCGTCAAGCGGGGGCTGAGATAAAAGGGGGGTCCCAAAACGCGTTTTTCCCATGCATTTTTCCATAGGACCTTTAGACACAGCTACAGCCCGAACGGCTGAACAGAATTACTTGAAATTTGGCAGAGAGGTAGTCCTCAGGTCAAGGAAGTGCCTTTTGTAGGTTTGGTGTAAATCTGTTCAGTAGATTCTGAGAAAATAGCCTTTAAACCAATATATATATCTGAGCCAGCTTACGGTGCGCTTACGGTGCGCTTACCGTACGCGTACGGTGGCGTGCGCGAGCGCGATTCTGATTGGCTGTTAGATCTTAGTAAACATTCGATTCGGTCGAAACCAGGAAGCGGCGTCCGCCATTTTCTCTCTCGCTCTCTGAGTTGGGCAGCAAAAACGAAGCCCAAAAATGTGTAAAGAGGCAGTTTCTTGAGATCCTAACCACCCAGGATTGATATAGGGGTCCCCAAACAACCCCCAAGCCCAAAAAAAAAATTTTTTTTTTTTCGGAAATTCGCCGATTACGCTTACCGTACGCGTACGGTGAAAAAAATAAATAAATAAATAAACCACATTCTCCCCACCGCGTGTGCAAATGGTGCCCGCAGGGCACCATTTGTGCATGGCCTATCACAACTATGAAATTAACAAAAAATACATTTCACAAAGATGCGCATAATATGTCCCCCATGTGCGCACGGTGCGCAAAGCGCATTGTGCGTACATGGCCCATCCCGCATAACGTGGGCACGCGGTGCGCACGGAACGAACTGCGTTAACTGGGAGCGCACGCCACGAATGGCGTAAAGTAACTTAGCATTTAAAAAACCGTACAAATTCACTGAAAAAACCATAGGTTTCACACACGTTATAGTTAGGAATTAGCATTTAAAAAACCTTGCAAATTCACTGAAAAAACCATAGGTTTCATACATGTTATAGTTAGCTGTACATTTCACTCGTAAAAAACCAATGAAATTCCCCCGTTATAGTTAGTGCAGGCAACTATAACTCACGCGACCGCAATCTTCTGCTGATGACATATGTGTCTTTATGAAAAAAAAATATTTGTAATATATGTATAGCTAAAATTTAATGGAAGAAGACAGGGGCAAATAAGTGTCTAAATACAGTATTAGCATCAGCAGAGGATTTACACCAATTAATAAAAAGGCACGTCCGTGGAACAACATCTACCTTCCTGCCAAATTTGGTGAAATTACGTTCAGAAGTTCAAGGCTGTAGCCGTGTCTAAAGGTCCTATGGGAACTAACATGGGAAAAACGTGCTTTTAAGCACACCCTGGTTCTCGACCCCTGCTTAACGAATCACCCCGTAACTTTCCAAGATAGCAGCTGTAGTGAGCGTTGTATTCATTTTGAAACTTTTGTGAATTCGTCAAACGACGCCAAAGTTATTGGCAAATCAAAACATGCTTTTCCTATGGAAACTAGATCCTAACTATACCTACCAACTTGCTACCACAATTATTATTTTAATTTAATTAATTTAATTATATTTTTCCAAGAAAAAAAACAAAGGTTGAGGATAAGTTATAGTTATAGTTAAAAAAACTTAATACATCAGTTAATGTACTCTGGCTAGCGAGTTGACAACAGTGATAGCAGGACGAGCACGCAAAGCCACGGCTTGCAGGATGAGGGAGGAAGGGAGCGAACACCACTATGAAAAGCGGGAGGAGGGTGAAATGTTTCATTGGAATTACTGATGCCTAGTTCGGATGCTGGTTTGTACGGCTTTGGCTCCCTCAAGTGGCCAAAAGGTGCACATGGCCCAGTGGTGAATCAAATTTGAAAAAATCAGCGATACTCGGTTTAAACCGGGTCAGCTGATTTGCAGTCGGTAGGGTAATGTCGGGCACAATCAATTTTAACAGATTTCTGGACAGCCCGAGCAAAGAGTACAGTGCCGCAAAATACAGTGGCGTAAAGTGGTGCAGAGTAGATTAGAGTGGAATATACTGCAGTGGCATAGAGTGCCGTGGTGTAGTGGCGTAGAGTGCAGAGGTGCACAGTGGAGTACAGTTGCGCAGAGTGATGTTGAGTGGTGAAGATTGCAGTGGTGTAGATTGTTGTGGCATAGGCTGCAGTGGTGCAGAGTAGAGTGACATAGTGTGCAGTAGTGCAAAGTAGAGAGCAGTGGCTTAGAGTTCAGTGGCAGAGAGTAGAGTAGTGCAGAGTAGAGTACAGTGGTGTAGAGTAGAGTGGCATGGAGTGCAGTAGAGTGGTACAGAGTGGAGTTCAGAGGCTTAAGGTGCACTGATATGGAGTGCAGTGGCACAGAGTGCAGTGGTGCAGGGTAGATTAGCGTGGCAAACCCTGCAGTGGTGTACAAAGTAGTGGCATAGTGTACAGTGGTGCAAAGTACAAAAGAGTGGCATAGAGTACAGTAGCTTAGAGTGTTGCAATGTGGAGTGCAGTGGTGTAGAGAAGAGTGGCGTAAAGTGCAGAGTAGAGTGGCATACAGTGCATTGACATACAGTAGAGTGGTGCAGAGAAGAGCACAGTGGTGTAGAGTAGAGTGGTGTACAGTAGAGTGGTGTAGAGTGCAGTGACATAGTGTGCAGTGGCATTGCATAGAGTGGTGCAAAGCAGAGTAGAGTGGCATAGGGTAGAGTGGTGGAGAGTGCAACAGTGTACAGTGCAGTCGCATAGAGTACAGTGGTGCAGAGTAGAGTGGCATAGAATGCAGTTGCGTAGATGCAGTTGTACAGAGCAGAGTGCAGTAGTGAAAAGTGGAATGCAGTGGCAATGAGTAGAGTGGTGCAAAGTAGAGTGCTGTGTCAGAGTGCGCAGTGGCCTAGAGGACAGTGGTGCAGAGTACAGTGGAGTGTTACAGAGTAGATTGCTGTGGTGTAGAGAGCAGTAGCGCAAAGGAGAGTGGCTTAGAGTGTAATGGCATACAGTAGAGTCGTGTAGAGTGCAGTGGTGTAGGGTAGAGTGCAGTGGTGTAGACTAGTGTATAGTAGAGTGCAGTGATGTAATGTGCAGTGACGTAGAGTAAAGTGGGGCAGAGTGAAGTGAAGTAGAGCAGAGTGGGGTAGAGTAGAGTGGCATAGACTCGAGTGGCATAGAGAGGAATAGAGTGGGGTAGAGTGGTGTGAAGTGGCACTGTGTAGAGTGGGGTGGCACACACTAGAGTAGCCTAGAGTGGCATAGAGTACAGTGGAATGGCAGTGAGTAGAGTGGACTTGCGTAGAGTGCAGTGACATACAGTAGAGGGGTGCAGAGAAGAACACAGTGGCGTAGAGTACAGTGGTGTAGGGTAGAGTGCAGTGGCATATAGTGATGGATAGTAGAGCGCAGTGATGTTATGTGCAGTGTGTATGCAGGATATTGCCTTAATGATTCCCGCCGATAGGGCCACGTAGTAACAGCTCCCTTACCCCGGGGGCTCTATGGATTCCGTTCTCCAGTGCCTACGGATGGCCGCCGTGACAGCGCTGTGTAACAAGAAATGTCCCTGAGGTAGATCGAACTCCGTTCTGAACTCTTCGAATGACAGCAACTTGTTGCCCCTGTACAGGTCCCCCATTTTGGTCGCCCCGGCCCCCATCCACATCCATGCCAACTAATGTTTATGGGTTCAAGCCGTATTCTATCAATCCTGACTCTCATCCTGTGTTGATGTTCCATTTGAGGTCATTTATTGGTGGTCTGGTTACCATACTCATGCTGCATGGTTTATTGTAGCAGAACATGGTTCTGGCATAGCATTATATAGAGGCCTAGCAGTGCTGCATCCATGGTGCCGAACTGCAGAATGGAAGAGTGAGCTAGTGCAATCTACCTGTGAGATGTTCACCTGTCCATTGCTGCTTATGGGTTCACTGGTAGAATATCGATGTAACAAACACTGATGTTCTAAATATTGACTGCAAAAATATTGACTGCAAAAATATCAACTCCAATACCTTAACAGGTACAAAAATATCGAATTAAAAATATTGAGGTAAAAACTTTAGATGTAAAAAATATTGATTTAAAAATATATATAAAATAAAATAATATATCGTAAATATATTAAATATTAATATTATTTTTAACAAAATAAAATTACATTTAATATACATTGTGACTAAATATAACAAATGAACATAATTAAAAAATATAAACACACAAACATAATAATGTATACATATACATATATTTATTTAAAATTAATGTATTAACTATTATCTTTATTAGATTTTTAAACTTTAAATTATATAAAATACACACTATTAAAAAAAAATTAAACCTTCATTTCCCAAAACAATAAGTGCAACAGTAGGGAAAGTGTTGGATGGCGGAATATTTACATTTACTATTCCAACTCCAGTGAGTGCAACAATAGGGAAAGTGTTGGATAGCAGAGGGGCAAAAATTACTGTTTCCACTCCAGTGAATGCAACTATAGGGAAAGTGTTGGATAGCAAAAAGGGTTAAAATTACTAATCCCACTCCAGTGAGTGCAATAGTAGGGAAAGTGTTGGATAGCGAAGGGGTAAAACTTACTATTCCCACTGTAGTAAGTGCAACAGTAGGGAAAGTGTTGGATAGCGGAGGGGCAAAAATTACTATTCCCACTCCAGTGAGTGCAACAATAGGGAAAGAGTTGGATAGCGGAGGGGTACAAAATACTCTTCCCACCCCAAAGAGCGCAACAGTAGGGGAAGTGTTGGATAGAGGAGGGGTAACAATTACTATTCCCACTGTAGTGAGCGCAAAACTAGGGTAAGTGTTGGATAGCGGAGTATTTACATTTATTATTCCAACTCCAGTGAATGCAACAGTAGGGAAAATGCTGGATAGCGGAGGGGTAAAAACTTACTATCCCCACTCCAGTGAGTGCAACAGTAGGGAAAGTGTTGGATAGCGGAGGGGCAACATTACTATTCCCACTCCAGTGAGTGCAACAATAGGGAAAGTGCTGGATAGCAGAGGGGCAAAAATTACTATTCCCACTCCAAAGAGTGCAACAGTAGGGAAAGTGTTGGATAGCGCAGGGGTAAAAATTACTATTCCCACTGCAGTGACTGCATAAGTAGGATAAGTGTTGGATAATGGAGGAATTGATTTTGCTATTCCAACTACAGTGAGAGCAACAGTGGGGAAAATGTTGGATAGTGGAAGGGTAAAAATTACTATTCCCACTCCAGAGAATGCAACAGTAGGGAAAGTGTTGGATAGCGGCGGGGTAAAAATTACTATTCCCACTCCAGTGAGTGCAACAGTAGGGAAAGTGTTGGATAGCGGAGGGGTAAGATGTTCTATTCCCACTCTAGTGAGTGCAACAGTAGGAAAAGTGCCGTATAGCAGAGAAACAAAAATTACTAATAAAACTTAAAAAATTGAAAAAAAAACAAAAAATATTTTTAAAAATTGAAAAATAATTTTATTTTCAAAATATTGTTTCTTTATTTTTAAGTATATTAAACATATAAAAAGGACACATAATATAATATTAATTACATATCCCAAAAACCTACACATGATATATAAAATAAATACATTTATAAACAATTATTTAAAAGTAGCAATATTAACAAACAAAAAAATTATTTAAAACATAAATGTATTTATTTTATTTCCTACCCTTTTACACCACTCCAATAACAAAACCCGTCAACATTTTTAATTAAATGTATTTCCATAATTAATATAATTAATAATCAATTAAAAAATCTTATTAACAAAGAACAATAACAAAGATTCATGGAGTACGCATCCTTGAACACTATAATACCCACAACACACATCTAAATTAAACTATAAAATAATAAAACACAAATATTATTTTTAAAAGAAAAACTATCACTAACAACTATTCATTAAATCATTAAAATTCATTTAATACCCACCCTTTACCCCTTTATAAGTAAATACAACACACAAAGAAAAACAATTACCCAAAATAAATATCAAATAATTAATATTAATTAACAACTACGTATAATTCATTAAACACAAATTACCTCCCACCCTTTACTCCTATAAAAACCACAACACACACCTAAAATTAATTTCCCAATTACCATAATTAATTACCAATTCATTTATTACAATTAATTAATAACAAAATATTAATTCATCAAGTAAAAATAAATTACTTCCCACCCTTTACACCTATAAACATCACTACATACACCTAACATTAATTACAATTTTACCAAAATTAATAACCAATTAATTAATTAAAATGAATAAAAAACCTATAATTAATTCATAAATTAAAAATAAATTACTTCCCACCCTTTACACCTATAAACACCACAACACACACCTAAAATTAATAACACAATTGCCATAATTGATTACCAATTATTTAATTTAAAAAGATGAATAACCATATTAATTACTTTACACATTTAACACTATAACATATCAATTAAACAAATGGTAATAAATAAAAATGAATTAATACATTTAATATAATTCAATTACTTCCCACCCTATTCCCCTATAAACCCACAACCCGCTACAGAACTAAAAACGCAAGATTCACATAATACATTTATTATAATTAAATCACTTGCCACCCTATTCCCCTATAAACCCACAACCCGCTACGGAACTAAGGGCCAGATGCATCAAAGGGTTTTGCCCATTCTGTGACTATGGGAAAATGTGTTGATGCATATGGCCCTAAAAGCACAACATAAAAAAATAATAATAATAACTACTAAAAATGTAACACAAAGTAAAAATACAAACAATTCTTATACGTAAAAACTAGCATCACATACATATAAAATATATACTAACGTACATAACAATAATAAAAAACAAAATTCTTAACTATATTTTTGCAAACGAAATTAAACACTTTGATATTTTTAAAATCGATATTACTTACCTTAAATCGATATTCTTGACCACGATGTTCTTGCTGTCGATATTTCGGACCCACAATATTAATGACTCGATATTTGTGCAACTCGATATTTTGTACTTCCATTCTGTCCCTGCAACCTGCTTCTGTAGGTCTGGCCCTGTGTGTAGGACTGAGAGATTTTATTGTTTTTAGCTCACATAGTGCACCGAATTTTGTTTTTTGGGTATTGTGCTGATCGTAATTTGTTTGTATGTAGGTATTTTAAAGTGCTATTTTCCACCAGTTGTTAATGAGCTCTCATACTCTGATTGGGTGTTATGTATGTAGGAATTATCACAAGTAAATAGTACATGCGTTACAGAGTTTACCACAGAAGTGGGATTTAGCACATGTCCTAAATATCACATGCAGTTTTTAACTTGTGATCAGGTGATTTGTTAAAGTAACGTGCTATTTTACCATGGCTGCGAAAATTACCACTATGCCTAACTCATAATCAGGGCCTCAGTCGTTTAAAAGCAGTAAGTCCTTTCTGTTACCAGTAGCTAAAATGAATTAAGAGTGCAAGAAATAGCATGAGTGACATGATGAAGCTAAATAAAGGTGAATGTGACAAATATCTTTGGTACCTTTCAGCTTTCTTACTGTGGTCAGCTGTGAACATCTCTTAACAAGTGGCAAAATTCATTCTAGTTTTGATTGGCATTAATCTGTTCCTGCATCTTTGCTTTTCTCTAGGTACACAAAAGGAGCGAGGGATTGTGGCATGGAAAGAGGAGCTTGGGGGCGATTCTGAGGATGTCCAGGATCCTACAGAAGTCTACAACTTACCCTTTGGAATTGGCATCATGTGCTGCACATGGTCTTGGACTCGGTACCTCCCTTTTTGGCCCAAGCCCAAGAGGCAAGACCCCAGCAGCAGAATACCACAAGATGTCTGCATTGTCAATGCTGCAAATAGAGAAATGGAGACCACTCAGTGACCGTTAGTGAATTCACAAAAAGTATCATTATTGCACCATGGCTTCACAAGGAAAAAAAGGTGCTATGTTAACAATGCGAAAATGGAAACACACTCATTACTCCATGAGCGCCCACTTTTATCCCTGTTGGAACAAATCTCTGGCCCACCTAAATTGTTGTTGTTGTCACTTTTTTAACTGAGCAGTTTAGAATTCTAGTTCTATCTTTCAGAAGTTGAACTTGCTCATTGGCACTAAAGGAGTGTTTTAACTCAACAGACATCTAATTGACCATTGTTTTCATAAAAACATTTTTAATGCATTTCTAGTCATGTTAGCAAAAGTGACCTCTAAAAAATAAGCCTTGCCACACGACTGTCCTAACAGTCACAAACTCACATCTATTTATATGGTAATTTGACACATTTTCACTTTTTTTTATTATATTTGTATAAGGTTTATATACATAAAACATACGGTTGTTATATGTTACATTTTAATCTTTTTAAACTCATCATTTTTTTGCACATTGTAGTACATATGAACTAATCACATATTCACCTTTTGCACCCGTTTTATTTTAACTATGCAATAAAAATTAATTGACAGTTCCATTTCTTGACAGATTGGTTGATAAAAGGTACTGATGGGTTACTTGTCATTTGAAGCATTGAGTAAACATCGCTTCTAGGGATGTCCGGTTTTTTCAAAAGCAGGATTGTTTTGATAGAAGGCCTCTGCGTATCAATGTTGCGGTCTATGGCTGTAAAACTATCAGCAGGCAGTCTGGCTACAGAAATCTGCTCAGTGACAGTATTGTAGAACTGCTGAAGCCCACTGTGGAGGAAGTTCAAGAAACACCTGGTGCCGAGGCCACAAGTCTGACTGCAAGGAGATGGGTTACACCTTGTGTCAGATTAAACAAAAAGCCCAGGACAGAGATGGCTGGAGAGTCCTGGTTGATGGCCTATACCCCAGGAGGGGTAGTAGACATAAGAAAGTACATGAAGCACACTGTTGAACACAGCAGCAAGGCCGTCTAGGAAATTCTTAACATAGGAAATTGTTGTAATCTCCACTTGGTACGTTCCTTTCCCCCCCCCCCTCCTTCCTCCTCCCTTGGTTCCTCCCTCTCCCTGTCACCAACATTCCATTGCTCCCTTCCTCCGTTATGCTGGATCCTGTGGTGGTGGAAGTACCAATAAAGAAGAGTTACCCGTTTACCTGATTTGGTCTTCATTATAATACTGGCGACTATTCGCTGTGTGGGGACGGCTCACCACCACCCCCAATTCCTTCTTCAAATCCAGCTTTTATGGTGTTGTTGGCGAATGGGAGTTCTTCACTGTCCAGCACCTGTGGGGGCTCAGCGGTGGCAAATTAAAGTAAGACGTGCCTGTGTGCTTGGTTGTGCTGCTGCCTGCCTTCGGCTGTTGAGAGGAGCGCTTGGTAACTTTGGATTCACCTTCCAGCGCTTTATTCCCTGCTTGTGCACCTCAGCACTGCTTCTATGAGGGCTGTCGTATTTCGCTGCCTCAGCGCTGTCCTGTGTTGGCTGGGTGCTGCCATCTGAAGTGCTGTTGAGAGGAGCGCTTTACATCCTTGACTTCATTTTCCAGCGCTCCGAATGGGCTTGTGACGGATTCTCTGCCTATTGCTTTTCAGCATTGCCTCAGCCGAGGTAGCGGGGCATTTCTGTTCCGTGGTTTCCCTGCTAATTTCTGCCGCAGTACGAGGGAGATTGCTTTCTTTTGAAGTCTTTCGCGTCGCTTCAGTGCGTGTGATTCAGCTTCATTCCCTGTTTGTGCACCTCAGCGCTGCTTCTGTGACGGCTGCCTTGGTTTCTCTACTTCAGCGCGGTCCCGTGTTGGTTGGGTGCTGCCATCTGAGGTGCTGTTGTTTTGACGCCTCATCCTGTGGCGTCCCCAGGGAGCGTGTGGCAAATTATAGTAAGACGTGCCTGTGTGCAGCCCCTGTAATAATTCTTCAAGGTTGCGGCCACCATCTAACCTTCTCTGTCACGATCGTGGCGGGAACCAGCATTCCATCTCGCACACTCGTAGCTGTCCGTGATATTGACACTTCACAGCTGAGGCGACTGGAGGTGCGTTTCCTTTTCGTTCCTCCGGGTGGCAGTGTGGCTACATTGTTCAATCCTCTTGAAGGGAAATATTCAGAGGAACAGCAACGTGTTTAGCTCAGGGGTTTCCAGCGTTATTTTCCACACAAGGTCACGAAATTCCTTTGGAAATCTTTCATCAGGTTTCTGTTCTCCTCTTTTCGCTGATGGGCACAGCTTTTGGGATTCCAGCCTGTCAATTCACGCTGACGGGCACAGCTGCACATAGTTGTTATCACTGATGAGCTTGTCTGTTCACGCTGACAGGCTCAGCTTTCCCTGGATTAATCGTGCTCACTCACTCTTTAACACGTTTTCCTTTGGGGGGTGTATTTACCAGGGAATTGTACAGTAGTTTTGGTGATGCTTCTGCGTATTTCATGCTGACTGTCCAAGCTGTTATCTTTGCTCAATTTCTGCACTGCTCCATTCTAAAGTCCATTGTATTTGGGGTTTTGCATTTGGGGGGTTGTATAGCATTGTGATATTTTGTTTTTGCTCCTATTCCTTCCAAACTTTTTGTTCATTGTCCTGTGTTGCTGTATTTTACCCTTTCCAACCAGTTATTATTAAACTATGGCAGCTGCTAATATGTCGCAGCCCCCACCGTTCCTTAACGAAGCAGGAGAACCTGTTCTGCCCTGGAAGCAATGGTTTGGGTTACTGGAGTCATATCTAATTGCTATTGGGGGGGGAAATATTTTCCCATTTACGTAAGTTACACACCCTCCTGCATAATTTGGGCGTTGAGGGACGCAAGGTCTATGATGATATTTCAACCAATGCAGAAGGGGGAAGTGATAGTGATGATGATGAAAATGTGTATATAGTGGCAGTAAACAAACTAGAAAAACATTTCAGTAAAAGGATAAATGTAGTGTTAGAGAGACATAAATTCTTCTCAAGAACACAAGGGAAAAATGAAAAGGTTAAACCATTTATTGCAGCCTTAAAGGGTTTAGCGAACACATGTGAGTTTGAGTCCCTTCAGGATTCCCTGATTAGAGACCAGTTGGTCAGGTGTACCAACAATCATAAGATTCAGGAGAGGCTCCTGGTGGCTAATCCCAACCTCAAGGAGGCCATTGATATAGCAGTAGGGATTGAGCACACGGCAGATTGTATGGTTGAGATGAAAGGTGAAGGGGGCAAAACTATGGAGGTCAATGCCATAAGCAAAGATCACAATAGTAAGACAGCGAAAACCCCATTTCAGGGAAATAAACTCAAGTGTTATAGGTGTGGGAGCCCAACACACTTAGCCAACAACCCTATATGCCAAGCACGTTCGGTGGTCTGCCACAAATGTGGGAAAAAGGGACATTTGAGCAGGGTTTGTCATGATCAACGCTCCAAAGCGGTGTTGGAGATCGAGCCACAAATATTTCCTGATCCCAAGCTAATTTTTCAACTCAAAGACAAGAACAATACTGATAAATTTCCCTCTTGCAACATTACCCTGGATAACAAAACCCTATCTGTCTTTGCTGACTCATGTTCTCCTTACACCCTCGTTGATGCCACGGTATTTTCTCAACTGTTTCCCTTATGGGAAGAAACGGTACAGCCTCCTGACATCCAACCAGGAGGCTACAATGGGGACCCCATACCCCTTTTAGGCATGACCACTAAGGAAAGAGGGTTCAAAGGAAGGAACACGGTGGGCAAGATATACATTACCCAAAAGGGGTCCAATTTATTGGGATGGAAACACCAGAGGGAACTCGGGATTAAGTTAGACCCCAACAGTCCTGATCAAGTCCTCTTAGTGGATCCCTCGGTGGGAGGGATGGAGGTTTGCAATGATTTCCCCAAAGTGTTTTCTGATGACCTAGGATTACTTAAGAATTATCAACATTCCATCAAATTGAAATCCAATGCCAAGCTTGTAGCACACAAAGCCAGACCCATACCACATTTAATGCAGGTTCCCCTTCAAAATGAGCTAGACAGATTGCTGTCGTTGGGGGTGATTGAACCCATAGAATGTTCACAATGGTTGGCCCCCATTGTTCTTACCACTAAGGCTACCAGTAAGGACATCAGGCTGTGTGTAGACCTCAGGGACCTTAACCAGAACATATGGGTAGACAGGCACCCCCTCCCACGTATTCATGAAGTGCTAACTCTCATTAATGGTGCGAGTTGTTTCAGTGTTCTCGACTTATCCTCTGCCTATCACCAGGTGGAGCTTCATCCCAACTCACGGCATCTCACCTCCTTTGTGACACCCCTGGGCGCCTTCCAATTCCGTCGCATGCCTTTCGGCTTGGCTTCAGCGGCGGCTGCCTTCCAGAGGATCATGCAGCATGTCTTGAAAGACCTTCCCAGAACTCTCTGTTTTCAAGATGACATACTTATCTACGGGAAGGACTTAAACGAGCATAATGTCACCCTCAGGATGGTCTTGTCCAACTTGGAAAAATCAGGGCTTACTCTAAAAAAGGAGAAATGTCGCATTGGGGTGGGATCGGTTGAGTATCTAGGACACACCATCTCTCAAGATGGTATCAAACCCAAAATAGACCTAGTTAAGGCGATTAGGGACACTGAGGCCCCTAAAGGTGTTCAAGACCTTAAATCATTTTTGGGCCTTTCCGAATATTATTCAAAATTTGTGAAGAACTATTCCTCAATAGTGGAACCCTTACGAAATTTACTCAAATCCAGGACTTCGTTTGTGTGGTCTGATGCCTGTCAGAAGGCCTTTGATCTGGTCAAAGAAAGCATAATTTCTGCTCCATCGCTGGGTAGGTTTGACCCTAACAAAACCACAATCCTTTGCACTGATGCAAGCAATAAAGGGTTGGGGGCCAGCCTCACCCAAATGGGGGAGGGTAAGGAACACATCGTGGCCTTTGCATCTCGAGCTCTAAAGGGTGCTGAAATCAACTACTCGGTGGTGGAGAAAGAAGCACTAGCTTGTTTTTGGGCGATCAAACACTTCCGCTTCTTTTTGTGGGGTATTCCTTTTACTGTGAAGACGGACCACAAACCACTGATGTTTGCGTTCACCACCAAAGGAGCTAACAAAACCACCCCCAGAATTGCTAGATGGATTTTGGGACTGGAAGGCTACAATTTTAGTGTGAAATATATGCCAGGTTGTCAGAACACAGTTGCTGACTTCTTGTCACGGTCTCCATCAGAGGGAGAGAGTGCTACTGTTAGTTGTGAATGTGATGATGTGATACTACAACTTACCTGCTTAAAAAAGGAAGAATGGAACGAAAGTATGCAAGCTGATGCAGAAATGTGTTCGATCAAAGAGTTCATCAAGAATGGTTGGCCTGAAAACAAGAATGACATTCCTACCAGTTTAGGTAAATTCTGGGATGTCAGAATAGAACTCAATATACAAGGAAATGTGGTTTGCAGAGGGGAGAAAGTTATTCCACCAGAGAACTCGAGGGAGAAGATTGTGGGACTAGCACACGTAGGGCACTTAGGGCGAAGTCTAACCAAGAATAAAATCAGACTGGAATATTGGTGGCCAGGCATGGACGCCTTGACAGAACAAGTGGTGAAAAATTGCTTAGACTGTAGTCGCAGTGACAAAACTCACCAGACCCGCAAGCCCCCCCTTTCTCCCGTCGAAGTGCCTGATCGACCATGGTCAAAGTTAGCCTTGGACATCATTGGTCCCCTCAACTTAAAAACATTGAACGAGCGGTTCATCCTGGTGCTGGTGGACTATCACTCAAGATGGTTGGTCTACAAATGTGTCCATCAAATTGACACGAGAGTCCTCATAAAATTCTTAGAAAGTGTGTTCTTTGAGGAGGGGTTACCTGATACCCTGATAACAGACAATGGGGTACAGTTCACTTCGGACAACATGAAAGAGTTTCTGTACCACCGGGGCATCACTCACCTCAAATCTGCATTGTACTGTCCCCGTGCCAATGGGTTAGTGGAAAGGATCAACCGGTTGTTCAAAGAGTGTTTGCAGAGGGCGGAAATAATGGGGACACCAGCTAATTCAGCGTTAGTGGAAACTGTATGGGCTTATCGCATTTCTCCAAACAGTGTTACTGGGGTTTCCCCGTTCACCTCTCTCAAAGGAAGGATCCCGAAAACTAAACTAACTCCACCTGTAGGGCCAAGAAAGGACGCTGGTGTAGTAAACAGAGGTGAAATCTCAAGAAAAGTGGAAGAACACCAAGCTAAATACAAAGTCAGATACGACCAGACCAAACATGTAAAAACACAAATGTTCAAAGAGGGTGATTGGGTCCGGGTGGATTTACCAAAAGCACGCAGGAAAGAAGCGTCAAGATTTTCGGATCCGTACAAAATAACTAGTGTTGGTAAGAATGTAGTCCATCTCGACAATGGCCAAACATGGAGCATGGACAGAATCATTCCTTATGGACAAGGGGGTGGCTTTGACAACGATAGTAACCCAGAGACAGAGTCTCAAACTCTCAGTCACAGAAGATCTCTGAGAACAAGGAGATCACCTGCCTGGACCAGAGACTACGGTGTTAAGTGAGACATTGTAAATGTTCCCTGTGGTTCCCTCTTAAGCATTGTTGTTCTACTGCTTACATTGTTACTGTATTGACCTTGTTGCTGCCTGTTTACACTGCTTTTTCCCTTAGGCTCCGTGTCCTTCCCCCATCTCCTCCTCGTCTTCGTCTCTCTCTCTCTCCCCTGGCTCTCTCTTTTTCTCTTTCTCTCTCTTCGCCCTATGTAGGGAGGTGTGTTGTAATCTCCACTTGGTACGTTCCTTTCCCCCCCCCTCCTTCCTCCTCCCTTGGTTCCTCCCTCTCCCTGTCACCAACATTCCATTGCTCCCTTCCTCCGTTATGCTGGATCCTGTGGTGGTGGAAGTACCAATAAAGAAGAGTTACCCGTTTACCTGATTTGGTCTTCATTATAATAGAAATACATTAATATATGGTTGAAACACAGGGCAATAAACTAGAATCAGTAGGCTTTGAAAGACTGCACTTCCAGTTTTCTATGTTGGTGAGGAGATACCATTTAATTTTGCTTGGGAATATATATTCCTTAGTTCGCCTCCCTGTTCAAAGCGTCAAGAAAGCTTACAAAGCGAGTGTATACAAAATGGCAGTGCAATAGAGCACTTCCTTTTCTCTGCCTGCCAAGCTCTAACAAATCTACTGCAAACCAGGGTGCCCAAGCCAATCCCAACTCTCCAAGCTACTTAGGTCTAGTCGAGCATGGACAGGGTAAAGAGTCGGACGCTACATGGGGGGCACCAACTTCAGTCAGAGAGTCCTGGCACACCCTTGCTAGCAATGACAGATGTGAGGCCTCCTGGGATCGACTCAAGAGCCAGACAATCCATGTGCCACTTTTACTGTGAGCCAAAGAGACAGTGAGGGAGCCTGGGCCATTCAGCGTGATGGGTAAAGCCTTTGATCCACATAGTGTAGGTCACACACCAGAAATCTATGGAGGGGCCCTCCATCACATCCAGCACTGCCCCTCCATGAGATCCACCAAATTGAATGGACTGAACCAGAGTTGCCTATAGGTAACACGTGAAGAAGAAGCCTCGCAGGCCAAAGGCAAGTGGCTAAGCTGAGTTCAAGAGAGCCCACAGACAGACAAATTCCCTGGGATGAGAGGCTAAGCTTCAGATAAGGAGGAAGCCTGTTTCCAGAACTTACAACAACCGGAGTATGAGAAGGTCAAGCTGTGACACCTCTAGAGCAACCAGGTGAACAGCAAGAGAGACTAAACTGCTCAGCCCAGTGAGCTGAAGACACTGACCAGCTCGTGGCAGGCTGCGCTTTTAAAACTAGTGTGGAACACCTGTAGTGGCACCGAGTCCCACTTTTCCCATGAGCTGCACCCCACCAGAGGGATTTGCCCCAATGAACTTAGGTGAACCAGAAGGGCAAGACAATGGCATGCGGCTAGGACTGGATTGCGAATGACCACCTACTAGTTAATCTTCTAGGGAGAACAAAGCTCAAAGCATCCCACTCTACACCCCTTCTACAACTAAAGCATGTTTGAGGCACGCTACGATACCACAGCAGCAGGGAAAGAGTCTGCATGTGGATGAGATAGTGGCGGCCATCGATCCTGTGGCAGAGGGTAAAGCCCTGGGCTCTGATGGATTCACGTTTGAGGTCTATACATCATACATAACTCCCTATCTATTGCAGGTGAATGGCCCCTAAAGGATGGGTTGTTGCCATAGACTGTGCAAGAGGCACTTATCACAGAACTTCCCAAGCAGGGTAAAGATCCGAGTAAGTGTGCATCATATCTTCATGATAACTTTATTCGACAATTCTGTCATAAAAGCTTATAAAAACACCTTACACCTATTGGACAATGTTAATGTAATTGAGATATAAAACTATAAATACAATAATTTACATGATAAAAAGATCTTAAAATATGTTAAGAGAAAAAAAAAAAGCATTTATCAAATGATGCTAAGGAGAATGGTCTAGATGCAAACCCGATCAATTCCTATAAAACACATTCGCTCCCATAAGTGGAAGTACCTAAATTAGGATTACCTCCACATCCTCAATGTTTCCAGCTGTGGACGGCTATCTCTTAGGGAGTGGGTAAATGTTGTCTTAACGCCTTAGTTCGTATAGACCATGCCCAGCCTAAGAACTTAGCCAAAGCAATCGCAATATGGGGAGACGCATCTGTTCGGAGAACTCTAAGTGCTTCCTCATGCTTTCTGAAACCCAGTAGTTTGCATATGGGAATGACCCATACCCTTCGGGGAACAATATAGATAGGACAGAAGAACAATAAATGACTTAAGGTTTCCTGGTTGTCTGGGCACCATGGGCATGCTTCTTTTGTAGACCCTGCCCATCTGCTTGTGAACGACCTTAATGGGAGGGAGCCGACCCTCAGTTGAAAATACAATTTCCTATCATAGGGTTTCGTAATTGCATCCCAATATTTTTCTAGTGCAGGTCTTTGTTTAAATTCTAGAAATTGGCCTGTTAGGTGCCTTGTGGATCTGCTCATGCAGATCTCTTCTGTTAACCAATCCCAATACATACTCTTCAATGCTTTTTTTGATGGGAAAACTGTATTTTGGGGGTCATTCCACATTTCACTAAAGCCCATCCTCACCAAGAGTGATCTGATCTCTTTTAGCCAGGGAATTTTATGGAAGATATCAGCTTCCATAACGTCCTTGAGGCCATTGGCGTAATGTTCTAGTTCTTCTGTACACCAAAGTCTTCACCAATATAATAGAGGTTGGAGCTTTGCAGAATCATTTATAGCCTGCCTACCTAGGTCTATCCGAAGTGGATACATCGGGGTACTCTTTGGGACTCCAGCCACTTTACGTAAAAATGAATTCTCGACCGCAGTCAGTTGATTCAGGTTCGCAAATCCCCATAACTCTGCTCCATAGAGAACAGAGCTCAGAACCTTTATCCCATAGATTTCCGATACCGGAGTAACGGGCTTCGTACAGGAGGTTCTAAAATTCCCTAGAAGCACCCCAACCTGTTGTTTGAATTTAAGAGTGGTCAGGTTGAGTTGATGTTTCCAACCCATGTCCTTCTGTAAGGATACACCCAAATATGCAAAGGCTTTAACTTGCTCTAGCATAACATTTTTCATGCTAATTTTACCCCGAAAGGATCTATGTCCGTTAAATGACATGAGTTTGGTCTTCCCCGTATTGATTTCTAACCCACGGATTCTGCAGAACTCTTCAAACCTCTCTAATGTTTTCTGTAGGCCACTGGGTGTCTTGGAAATTAGTAGGGTGTCATACGCGAACATGAGGACAGGGATATGGACTCCTGATAGTACTGGAGCATCGGAGGGGACCCGGGCCAGGTAGTCGGCCACTCCATTGACGAAGAGTGAGAACAAGGTAGGTGCAAGCACACACCCCTGCCGCACTCCCCTGCCAACAGGGAAGGTCTCCGTAACCTCGCCCCTGGATCCCCACCGTACCCAGGCATAATTTTCCTCATGTAAGCGGACGATTAGAGACAGCAACACCAGGGGCATGCCCAATTCTCCTAATACATGCCACAGCTTGCAGCGTGGTACGGTATCGAACGCTGCCTTGAGGTCTACGAACACTGCATACAATGCTCCCCTACCCAATAAAACAGTCTTCCAATAGATTGTCATAAAACAGAATACCTGATCTATTGTGCTTGTAAGAGGGTGAAACCCTGCCTGCAATGGGGTAAGGATATGGTGTTCGTCTATCCACGTCTGTACTTTCTGCAGAATCATCCGCCCTACGACCTTTTGAATAGAATCTATAAGGCTGATCGGCCTGTAGTTGCCTGCCACCGATCTTTCGCCCTTTTTGTAAACAGGTATGATCTCCGCTCCCTTCCATGAGGACGGGATTGGGGCTCCACATGCGACTACGTTGGCAATTATGCATATGTATTTACACCACAACGGTTTGTTGTGCAAAAACACATCGGCGGGTACACAGTCAAGCCCCGCGGCTCTGCCAGGTGCCACTGTGTCTAGTGCCCTAGCCACATCGCCCAAAGTAAATACCCATTTAGTAAAGGGTTTGTCGTCAGGGGGTCTACTGTCGAATTCATCTATTGGTGGTGCGTACCGGGGTTTGAAGTGCTCCACCCAGTGCTCCTGGGCTACGTTATTCTGTGGGGGATCTGGGCATCCACCCTTCTCCCATTTATATTTATCCCAGAATGCTTTCGGGTTTTTATCTTTGCATGCTTCCAATAGGTCACCCCATCTAGCCTGGTCCCATTGTTTTTTTGCATCTCCGATTACTTTCCTATAGTTATTCCTTGCCAGCCTTACTCTGTCTCCATCTCTATTTCCTAGGGCAGATCCTAGCTCGACCCTGGCCTTACGGCATTCCTCATTAAACCACCTGTGGGATTTCTTTATATTCGATTTCCTGGTACTACCATGCTTAAGAAAATAAGACTTCAGGCGATGAAAGAGAGCTGTATGCTCTTCCATCACCATTGTCTTCCATTCCCAACTGTCGTCTTTAGTACCTAATACACCCAAGGTATTGCTTAATTCGAGTTCCATTTTGGCCACTATCTCCGGGTGATCGACGATGTGATTCCACTTAAGGTGGCGCATATCATTACTAACCACAACATCATGCTTAGCTAAGGTATCCCTGCCAGGGATTGCCTTGCGTATCACCCCCACCAAAGTCATAATAAGCGGATTGTGGTCGCTTTCGACTCGGTTTACTACAACCATGTCATTGAGAAACCGCCACAGGAATAGACTAACCAGCCAGTAGTCTATCCGACTTGACGAGATCCCGTTATCAAAAGTTGCCACCCCGGTCCTGTCAGAAGGAGTGCGGCCATTAGCCGCCCTCAACTGCAGGGCCAAACATAGACCCTTTAGATGGATGGCCGCCTCTGTCCATCTTTTTATTGGCGGGATTTCAAGGAAAGGTATTCCCCACTTACAATCCTCATTTTCCGTAAGGCTCCCATCATCGGGTCCCATCGGCTCGAACATAGTGTTAAAATCCCCCCCGATTATTGGCCAGACTTCACTAGGCAATGATTCTAGCATAAGTTCCATTGCTGTCACTACCTCAGAACGACACCCTCCAGGAAGGCCACGTGCGTAGATATTGTATATCTCTATTCGTATCCCTGACCCCATCTTCATTCTTACAGCTAGGATGTCACTACTTGCTGTGGGTAATTGTGATACAGTGCAGTCCAACGTCTGCCTAACCCAGATTACCAAACCACCCGCTGGTCGTCCCCTATCTTTCTTCTCAGCGGGAGTATAAAAGTTTAGATAGCCCTGGCGAAAAATATGATCCACTGCCCACGTCTCCTGGAACAAACATATATCATGTCCCTCAATAAAATCAACCCACTCTTCCTGCGATATCTTGGAGCTTAAACCAGCGATGTTCCAGGACAACAAGGAGAGATTGCTCGAAAGAGAAGAGGAAAGGATTTCTGTGGTAACCTCCTGGTCCATGTTTTGAAACCGTACTACGCTCGTGTTGATCTCTGGATCTGTTCGAGAATCCGGACCACCCGCCCTAGTGATAGGCAGTGAGTTTACGTCCTCGACATCGGGGTCTAACAGCGCGTGGAGTGCCTGTGTTCCCCCGGGAGTTTGGACATGTAGACCAATTGATAGATCTTTATGGGAACCCCTATCTATCCCTGTGCCCTCTGACGTAGGTATACCACAGCCATCCAAGTTTCCGGTCTGTACCTGGGGCGGATGGCGTCAATCACAGTCCTCGAGTCCTGAGAGTACATCGTACCTATTCCTGGTCTCCAAGCCCCAGGAGTTTCCTGTGGGAACCCCCCCCCCTGCTCCTGTACGGTCATGTCTTGGGGTCATATTCCCCTCCGGGTAGAAATAATCAAGGTGCACAACCTTTATTTGGGACCTGGACCTGTCCTGCACCCAACCGCATATGTGCGCGACAGCTCTGGTATCCTTGAAATTAATTATTATACAATCACCCCGGTCTAGTTTTTCCCTACCCCCTACCCACTCTACCCTTCGAGAAAATAAAATCTCGGCCAATGCCGGTGGGGGGAGCGGGCGATTTGCATTCAACCACTGTATGCACTTTCTTTTCAAGGCAGGGTAGTCCTCCCGTTGACCCAATCTTAGTACTGGTACCCCCACTAATATTGCCACATATGGTGCACAGGCCGGGGGGAGGTTGATACATGGTGTGATTTTCCGCAGTCGGTCTCTAGAGGGTGTGATGTTTGTCTCAGGAAGGTTTGTGATCAAGGTGGGGTTACAAGGTCCATCCCCCCTTGTACCTTGTTGAGGTACTAGGCCATTCCCAGTTGGCATAGAACCTCTATCCTGGTTCAGGTGATCTAGATAGGTTGTCTGTAGATGGCCATGTCCAGACATGCCTATTTCGCCCCGGGTGGTTGGGAGTGACCCAGCTACGGGTTCGGTCGTTGGCCTACCCTGCTTCTCCAATCCCTTTGCTCCTGAGATTAGGGCCCCTCTACCCTGGACCCTCTCTACTTCGGCCTCGAGAATGCTCAACCTGGTATCTATTTTATCCAACCTTTCATATATGGGAGCACAGGATTTAATGAACAAATTTTCCATTTTGACCCACATGTCCTCTCCCCAACTAGATGATGTCTCCTCCCTAAGATCTATTATTGGGGCGACGAGACCCACCTCTGGGGGGGCAACTTCGGAAGTTGTCTTAGCTGGAGGATTGTTATCGTCTATCTCCGGATTATGCTTCTTTGCCTTTGTTTTCCTTCCCTTGTGATGTGCATCTACCCGTTTCCTCTTTAATTCCGTTGTTAACCGATTTGTAAGAACTGGGTTTGTGCTACGAGTATGTATGCATCTTCGTGTGGGCTCAGTCAGGATACTACTGTCTGCTGGATTTGTTATAGAGCCCCTGCTAGCGCTTCCCTCCTGGTTGGATGAACTAGTCACGGATGTTACACTGGTTTGTCCTCGGATAATTCCGGGCACTGTAATCAGAGGAACAGCAAGAGTGTCATGGGGGGACTTTGCCTGCGCCAAATTGCCCAGAGAAGACCTTCTATTGAATGCAAGATCCGTGGAGAGTCTCTTTTCAGTCAAAACTATTTCTCTCTCCAGTGCCGATGATGCGGGTATAATGAACTGGTCTAAGGTGCCCAGCACAGACCCTCCGGTGGTCTTTTTCTGTTGGGCCATAATCAAATGTACTTTACTAGCAAACAAGGAGATGCCGTGATATACAGTTGTCCTTGCGAGCATTACCCCGGTCTTGAACCACACCCTTACTCGCCAACTGTTCCCAACTGTAGAGCACTAAGCTTGTAGGACACGCCTCAGAGGGGTGCCCCGTCCCGTCCTCCTATCGGTCTCGAACGGGCACAAACGGGCCCGCCCTTGGCCCGGGCGCCGCCCGCGCGCGTCCCGCACTGCGGGGCACCAGGAGCGGCTTTGTGCTCCCCAGGCGCTGCCTGCGGTCGTCAATGGCACGCGCCTGGGGTATGTGTGGGGCTGCTGGGAGGTGTAGTCAACGCTGGCCGTTCCCCTCACGGCGGGTTGGAGGTTTCAGGTTACGGGTGAATGGCAGGTGGGCCCCCTTGCTGGCCGTCTCCCTCACGGCTATGAACAGGTAAGTGAGCAGCAATAGCGATTTTCTGGCGCATCATATCGTTAATTATGACTCTTAAACCTGGACAACAATATTTTAGCTAAAGTCATAGCTAAGAAACGGTCTCGGCTGTTGGAGAATACTGTGCCTCCAGTACAGTCTGGTTTGTCCCAAACAGAACCTATGCAATTAATTTGAGGACTGTATTTGCGCTATTTCACCAGCATAGCCCTGACAAAGTAAATGCTGTACGTCCGGTGGCTGTTTTTAATAGGGTGATGGCGCTCCTAGGCAGTACGCAGGTATTATTTGGGTGTAGTTTAGTGTGAGTGCAGTGCAAAGGGGTAGAGAGAACCACTCCTCTCCCGAAACTGCGGTAAAACCACTAACAACAAACAAAAAAATTCCCCTGCACACGCCTGTAGTTTCAAACAACTTAATGACATACAAAGCCTTATCCTAGCTAGGTTAAGGCTTTGAATGAAAGTGCGCACGAGAGGAACAATAAGCCCTGGATGCAAATCGAGCAGTGGATGAAGAGCGTTTTTACATCGTCATTAATGTTTTTGTAAACTACAGGCATGTGCCGGGGAATTTGTTTTTCTGACTTAAAGTAGGCAGCGGTTTTTCTAGACACTGGAAAAGCTATGACTCCCTGGAATGGCCACTTTTGATGGCAACGCTTCAGAGCTATGGTGTCCCGAAGCGTTTCCTGTCTCGCATACAGTTGCCTTACTGTCGAGCAGTGGCTAGAGTGCGCTCTA
Organism: Triturus cristatus; assembly: GCF_964204655.1. Lineage (NCBI taxonomy): Eukaryota > Metazoa > Chordata > Amphibia > Caudata > Salamandridae > Triturus > Triturus cristatus. Next base: position 249,350,220 of record NC_140585.1, read on the forward strand.
ATGGCTCAACCTCTGACCATTTCCTATGACTAGGGGTACGTGACAAGGTTGTCTTTCATTTCCTTTATTGTTTGTACTAGCCATGGACCCCTTAGCTTGGAAACTACAGAAACGTCACCTGCCCAGAGGTCTAGGCTTCCACTCCATATCCTCCTCTCTATGTACGCAGATGGCATACTTTTGTTTACACTCACCCTTCTGATAATCTGTCCCCCCTGTTTCAAGAGGTGATTAGATTTGTTAGAAACTCTTAGATAGTGATTAACTGGAATAAGAATGAATTACCCTCTTACAAGTGGCACAGATCCACTGGAGTTGGTATTCCTGATGCGACTACATAGGAGTAGTCCTACATCAACACAAAGACAAAATAAATTTATTAAACTACGGTCCAGCAATAAAGCAATTAACTCAACAAGTGAACACATGGATTAAGCCAAAGCAGTCTTTGGCTGATGCGTTGTACTAATTAAAATGATAGTTCTTTCTAGGTTTCCTAACTTGTTTTTGAACATCATATAGTTCAAAATAATTTTAATCACATATGTACATTGCTAATATAGCCTGGTTTGGACAGTAAACAACCCAGATTCCGATGGGAGATTCTGACATTGACCTATGAGACAGGTGGGTTTGAGGTACCTGACCACCTAGATAGGAGTTTTGTTAGAAATGGGGGTCTCTAGTTGGCAGTGGTATGCACCCTGTCCTAGTAGGAACCCTTCGTTCTAGTCAGGGAAATGGAGTTACACACCCAAGATATCCCTGATGACCCCCTTGGTAGCTTGGCACAAGCAGTCAGGCTTATCTCAGAGGCAACAAGTAAAGCATTTGCACATAACACACACAGTAACACAGTGAAAACACTACAAATGGACAGCAGACCAGTTTAGAAAAAATAACCATTCTTTATCGAAACCAAACAAGACAAAAATCCATCATACACAAGCAAAGATATCACTTTATAAAAATTACAGCAATTCAGACCATAGACCAAACCCACATAAACCAATATTTACTTTGGCAGTAACTACATTCCAAGCATAGGGTTCCAGAACACCTGCATTCCTACTACATTCATTGGAGTAATTCTTTGGGAGCTCCAGTGTGAGGATTTCAGGTAAGCACCCCACGCAGGCCACAGGAGCATCTACGCACCTACTATGAGGACTATGTTACTTGCCGTACGCTGGAAAATTATTGCAGGAAGCGCAGTGGAGAAACGTTGGGACTGCTTGGGTCTGACTATGGGCAAGGATAAAGCTAAAGTGTATGCAGCTGTGAAGAGCGCAGCAAGTTCTTCAAGACATCTGGGGACTGAGTTCCTTACCAGCTGGTTGACTCACAGGGCTCCAGAAGATGCGGTCGCTCCCTTTAAGAGAATTAGGGTAATGCTCTGGGGAACACGTGTCTGTCTCCGCTTCAGAAATGGAGTGACCGGAATGCACCAAGATGCCTTAAAGTGTTAAGTGTGGTGGCATTAAACACACAGGGAGGGGGCTAAGCCTCCATGGATACTGGGCGTACACACTAGTGAATTTCCCTGCTGGTGGGTGCTTTTGTAGTTGCAGGGACCACGTGGTTACAATTGCCAGGAGCGCGCAAATCCCAAAATCACAGTATCTTTTAAATGGATGCCTCACTCGGGTTACTCAGGCTTGGAGCAGCATCCTGGCAACCGAGCAGGGGTCCGCCGAGGAATACTCTTCAGGGTGTTCACATGCAAAACAGGCCGGTGGTGCTTCCACCCGGCACGTAGGCCCTCGCAGGGAGGGCTGGCCTTGCACACGGGGCCTGTGGTAAATGTAGTGGTTGCGGGACTCCGGCTGTGGTGTGGTGCCCAGATGGTGGCGGAAGCCAGCAATGCACTCGGCATCCCCTGATGAGGTTTAAAATGGAAGCGCATAGAGCCACAGTCAATACCGAGACAGTCCCAATATGGTGAGTGTGGTTCAGGGGTCAATTGAAGCACCGCACTCAAGTCCTTTTTCCTAATGTCCAAGCACGCTCCTGTAGCCTGGCGAGCACAATTAAAAGGCAGTGAAAATATGAGGTCCTATTTGTCCCAATGTCCTTGCAGGAAAACCGGGGTCGATACAACAAGTCCTTGGGGAATATTCACAAGCAGGATAGAAAGCAAAGTCCAGTCCTTGTCCTCTACAAGACAGAAGCAGCAACTGCAGGCCAACCCAACAAAGCAATACAGTAAAAGGGCAGTACTCCTCCTGACAGCTCTCCCTCTTGTCAGAGTCTCCTCTTGATCCAGAAGAGTTCCAAAAATGTGGGGTCAGTGGTCCAATAATTATACCCCTTTTCCCCTTTGAAGTAGGCATACTTTAAAGAACAATCTTCGTAGTCCACAAGATCCTGCCTGGTTCTGCTTTGGCTCCGGACACACTACAGGGGGGTTGAGACAGCATCACGTAAGGAGAGGCACAGCCCTATTCAAGTGTCCGTAACAACTCCCCCCCCCCCCCCCCTCCACTCTAGTTCAGGAAGACCCTTCAGCCTGGTGATGGGAGATCAAGATATGCAGGTCACACCTCGGCTCCCTTTGTGTGATTGTCTTGAGTGAATGCACAAACAGCTCCCTGTCAGCCTAAACCAGACATTGATTCTACAAGCTACATAGAAAGATTGGTAAAGCGAGAAAATGCCCCCTTTCTAAAAGTGTCATTTTCAAAAACAGAATTTAAAAACAACTTCACAAACAAAATTATTATTAAAGTCTGAGTTCATGGAACTCAAACTCTGAATCTCTATCTCTTCCCAATTGAAAGTTACACATGTAAGATGTTACAAGGCAGCTCAATGATAACTTATGGGAGAGATAGTCCTTGCAATTTGTCATTATCAGGGCATGCAGAACACACCAGTACATGTCCTACCTTTCACATACACTGCACCCTGCCTACTGCCCATGGGTCTACCTTGGGCTCACCTTAGGGGTGCCTTACATGTAATAAAAGGGAAAGTTTGGACCTGGCAAGTGGTGCACTTGCCAGGTCGACATGGCAGTCTAAATACTGCACTCACAGACACTGAAAGGGCATGTGAGAGACAAGTTTACAGGGCTACTCATGGGGTGGCACAACCAGTGCTGCAGGCCCACTAGTAACATTTGATTTACAGGCCCTGGGCAAACATGGTGCACTTTGCTAGGGACTTACCAGTAAATCATATGACAATCATGGATAACCAATAACAATCACAATTTACACAGGAAGCACTAGCACTTTATTACTGGTCAGCAGTGGCTAAAGTACCCAGAGCCCTAAAACCAGCAAAAACGAAGTCAGAAAAATGCAGGAGGAAGCCAAAACGTCTGGAGATAACCCTGCAAAATGAGCCAGGTACAACAAGGTTGCCATATACTATTCCTGTGAAGGAACAAACTGAATACACCTCTTTGGAGTCCCTCTTCCCAGCTGGTCTCCCTCCCCACAGAGAAGAAATTCTCAGCACAGTGACTGGAAACATCTGGGCCTGGAGGACCCTGGGGCAGAATGGGGTATTCCATTGTTATGCTCACCTGCTCTTAGGCTGGCTGGGAACTCTCTCTTATAAGAGTAAGCAAAGTAATGAACAAGTTACTTACCTTTGGTAATGATATATCTGTAAGAAACATTAGTAGTGATAGATTCCTTACCTTAGAATTATCCCCAGGCGTTAGGCTGGATGCGGAAAGTTTTCGTCAGCAGTACCCCTGCGCGTCGGAAGGTGGCGTCGTGGGGCTCCACATCCATCGTTGGCGTCGTGGTTGCCGAGATGACATCGTGGCAGCTACTTAGATACCACCCTTGCGCGCTGACATCAGATCTATACACGACTTTCCGCGCCAGAAAACGCAGAGCCATGCAAGATACTGACCACTGGTGCCTTGAAACTAGGGCCCTGAAAGGGATGACCTTAACCCTAGAAATCAGTTTGCGGAACGGGGAGGATGGGTGGGGTGGTAAGGAATCTATCACTACTAATGTTTCTTACAGATTTATCGTTACTGAAGGTAACTTGTTCATCTGAAAGAAACGCATAGTGATACATTCCTTACCTTAGAATAGATACCCCAGCAATACCAACCCCGGTGTTGGGTCTGTGAACCAAGATCACACCAGGAAGTCTCGGAGAACAGAACGGCCAAAGAAGCTGTCTCACTGGACTTGGCTGTCCAGGCAGTAGTGCTTAGTAAAAGTGTGCAGCGAGGCCCATGTAGCTGCCTGACAGATGTCTTACAGGGGGACACCACGTCCCAATGCTGTCGTGGCTGCAGTCGCCCTGGTGGAATGGGCGCGCAGCCCCAAAGGAGCTTCCTTTTTAGCCAGTGAATAACAGGCTTTAATACACAAGACGACCCATCGGAAGATAGTCCGCCTGTGTACAGCCCGACCTTTTTTGGTGCCAACGTAGCCAACAAAGAGCTGGTCATCCACCCGGAACTGTTGTGTGGGTTCAAGTAAAAGGAGAACACACGTTTTGGATCCAGACAGCCTCTCTTCCTCTCTAGAAGGATGCGGAGGCGGAAAGAAGGTGGGCAAAGTGATGGTCTGCCCGATGTGAAAGGCAGTGACAACCTTTGGCTCAAAGGATGGACGTGTCCTGAGTACAGCCTTGTCCGGATGGACAGATAGAAAAGGAAGCTTACAAGAAAGAGCCTGGAGTTCACTCACTCTCCTGGCAGAGGTGATGTCAACCAGGAAAGCAGTCTTCAAGGTCAGCAGACGAAGAGCACAATTGTGCAGAGGCTCAAAGGGAGAGCACATTAGATATGTAAGAACTAGATTCAAGCCCCACTGTGGCATTACGAAAGGAATTGGAGGGAAAATATGAGTAATGCCTTTGAGAAATATATTTACAACAGGGGACTTGAAAAGAGAGGGCTGATCAGGGAGCCTAAGAAAGGCCGAAATAGCAGAAAGGTAGCCCTTGATAGTGCCCAGAGCAGAGCCCTGCTGGGCCAAGGAAAGAAGAAACAGAAGAACTTTTGAAAGAAGGGCAGAAAGGGGATCCACAGCCTTTGCTGCGCACCATGCCACAAATTAGTTCCACCTGCAGGCGTATACCAACTTAATGGAAGGACGCCTGGCTGCCAGAATGACTTCACAGACTTCAGGAGGCAAGTCAAAAGGAATCAACTGCCGCCGCTCAATCTCCACGCAAAGTGGTGGAGGCTGGACAGGTTCGGGTGGAGGACCGTACTCTGCTGCTGCCACAGAAGATCCTCCCGGAGAGGCATTCGAATCGGGGGAATCGATTGTCATACTGAGTAGCTCGGGATACCATACTCTTCTTGCCCAGTCCGGAGCCACAAGAAGGACTTGGGCCCGGTCGCGTCTGATCTTCTTCAGCACTCTGGGTAGAAGTGGTATAGGCGGAAAGGCGTACAACAGACAGCAACTCCACTCACAACGAAAATCGTAGCCGAGCGAGTGCCGCCATGGAAATTCCAAGGCGCAGAACTGCTGACATTGTGCATTCTCTTCGGTGGTGAATAGATCTAACCAAGGCTCTCCCTACTGTTGAAAGACCCTGCACCACGTCCGAGTGAAGACGCTATTCGTGATCCATCATGCACCTGTGGCTGAGTTCGTCCGCCCTGGCGTTCAGAGAACCTGCCAGGTGTTGAACCACCAGGGAAATGCCTTGCTGTTCCAGCAATGTCCAGAGGCGCAGAGCCTCCTGACATAGGGTCTACGACCCCACCCCTCCCTGTTTGTTGCAGTACCACATGGCAGTGGTGTTGTCTGAACACCTGCACCACTTTCCCTTTGACAGAGGGAAGGAATGCTTTCAGTGCCAGTCGGATCGCTCAAATCTCCAGAAGATTGATATGGAGCTTGGACTCCATCGGAGACCAGAGGCCTCTGATCTCCGCCTCTCCCATGTGGCTCCCCATCCCAGAAGGGACGCGTTCGTCACAACTGTGTGTTCCGGTTGGGGAAGGGAGAGGGATCTGCCCTGGACCCAAAGCCGGTTTGTGAGCCACCACTGCAACTGCTGTGCAGTGCCCTCCGTGATCTGGAAGTAATCAGACAGGTTCTCCTGAAGCTGCGCCCACAGGAACTTCAGGTCCCACTGCAGAGCCCGCATATGCCATCTGGCACGAGTGACCAGCAGGATGCAGGAGGCCATGAGGCCCAGCAGCCTCATGGTCATCCTGACCGAAACCCAGGATAGAGGCCGAAAGATGGAAATCATAGCCTGAATATCCTGGACTCGCCGTTCGGGAGGATAGGCCCGAAACTGCATTGTGTCCAGAACCGGTCCGATGAAGAGGAGCTTCTGATAGGGAATCAGGATTCGACTTCAGCACATTGATTGAGAACCCCAACAAATGCAGGAGGTCTGCCGTAGTCTGCAGGTGGGAAACGACTGCCTGGGGGGAGCCCGCCTTCAACAGCCAGTCGCCGAGATAGGGGAAGACTGGAACCCCTGATCTGCGCAGATGAGCTGCGACCACCGCCGTCACTTTCATGAAAACCCGAGGGGGGCTGGTAAGGCCAAAGGGGAGCACGGTAAACTGAAAATGCTTGTGGTCTACGGTGAACCGCAGGTAACACCGGTGGGCCGACAGGACGGGAATGTGGAAATATGCGTCCTGCAAGTCCAACACTACCATCCAGTCTCCAGGGTCGAGAGCAGACTAAACCTGAGCCAGAGTTAGCATCCTGAACTTCTCCTTCCGGAGGAAGCGATTGACATCCCTGATGTCCAAGATAGGACGCAGGCCCTTGTCCTTCTTGGGCACCAGAAAGTAGTGGGAATAACAACCACGTCCTACTTCTGGTGCAGGAACGCGTTCGATGGCCCCCTTGGCCAAGAGGGCCGCAACTTCCTGTTGAAGAAGTGCCAAGTGATCCCCCGACATGCGGTGGTACTGGGGTAGCATGGCTGGAGGGGTAGTCTCGAAGGGGAGGGAGTAGCCCAACCGGACTATGTCTAAAACCCACCCATCCGAAGTGATGGTGCGCCAGTGGGGGAGGTGATGGCGGATCCTGCCGCCCACTGGTGTTTGATGGGCCTGAAAGACCAGACTAGCGAGGTTTTGGGGCAGTAGTGGCCGGGGTGGAAGTGAACTGACCCGCCCGCTGGCCCCCTGAACCACCTCTGCGGTTCCCACATCCGCAGCCGCGCTGAGACTGCTGCTGCTGCGGAATGTGGCTCTGAAGCGAACGTGCTGGGGCACCCCTTCCGTTGCCACGAAATGAGCGAAAGGCAGAAGGCGGAGGAGGACGAGTGGCAGACAGGCCCAAGGAAATGTTGTAGCCCGTGACTTGGTCTGCCTTATTGCCAAAAAGGCAAATGCCATCAAAGGGTATGTCAATCAGGGTGTTCTGGACATCCCCCGAGAAACCAGTAGTCCTCAGCCAGGTGTGGCGGTGGAGCGCCACCGTCGTGGAGATCGCTCTGCCCAGCGAGTCGGCGGTGTCAAGGCCACATCGTATTGTGAACTTGGCTGCATCTCTCCCCTCAGCAATAGCCTTAGAGAGTACTGTCCGCGCCTCTTCCGGACACTGAGGCAGCACTTGCTCCACCGTATCCCACACAGAGTGGGAGTAACAGCCCAAGAGGCATGTGGTGTTCACAGACCGCAGTCCTGAACTGGCGGAAGGAAAAATCTTCTTCCCAAATTGTCCCAGTCTCTTGAATTCCCTATCCGGGGGTGCAGTAGGGAATGCGCTCTGGGACGTTGAGGCTTGGACAACCAAGCTCTCAGGGGTGGGGTGTTGGAAGAGGAAAAGGTGGTCGCCTGGGGCCGGGAGATGGCGTCGGGCCACGTTCCTGTCCACAGGAGCTCCTGCGTTGCGCCTGGACCAGGTGCCCAAAAGAACGCCAGAAAGTGCCTACTTGTACGGCAGCAGTGACTCCGCAGTCGCCGGCTGAAGCACTTCTGTCAGGAGGTTAGTCCTGACAGCCACGGTAGGCAGTTGGAGGTTGAGGGCCTACGCCGCCCTACGCAACACCACTGCATAACTTGCACCCTCCTCCGTAGCCACGGTAGGAGGAGTGAGCATGCCAAGGTCAAGAGAGGTGTCAAGACCGCTGGCATCCCCCAGATCCTCAACCCAGTCCGGGTTATACTCACACTGAGCTGTGAGAGGGTCCTCAGACCCCTCCCAGTCCTTCCCTTCCTCCTCAGGCTGAGGTACAGGCCGAAAATAGGGAGGCTGGACATAGGGGTAGAAAGGCCCCATCGGCGTCGCATTCGGCGTCGAGCGACACCATTCCGGCTCCGTGTCCATGTCGGGGCTGAAACCGGGGGCGGCATCGTCCGGTGCCACGGGCGACTTTGGTGGTGGTGCCGGTGGGGTCGAGGTCGGTGGAGGTGTAACAAGGTCAATCGGTGTCGACCGGGATCCATGCCTGGATCCTTGGAGGCCCTGCGGCGCCGGGACCAAAGCCGATAGCGATGCCGCAGCCACTGACAGTGAAGGGCGAGAACAGTCAACTGATTGGATTGGGCTTACTCAGCTTTGGTTGGAGCAAGCAGCAGCCTAACCATGAAGGATCACTGACATAATATCAATTCATTAACTACTGAAAAACAAAAATATTGGAAATTACATATTGATAACAAAAATATTGACTCCGTAAGAACACACGTATCAGAAACAAAAATATTGGTACCTTTGAATAAACATATAGGGGCCTATCACAATGTCGGTTGTAAGGCCTGAGGTCTGATCTGATTTTGATTCAGCCTGTCGGAATTGAAACCAGCCGGTCCTTCTGGCTGGATTCCGACAGGCTCCAGGAGTCGAAACCGGCCTGTAACCCAATTGGACGGCAGTTTATGCCGTCTAGATTACGATGCACGGTTTCCAGCAGTTTCCATGCCGGCCTGTCCGACATGGAAAACTTGTCAAAAAGCGTGTTTGGGGTGGCCTTTGGTTGATGGCAGAGGGGGCAACAATGGTGCTCCCCTGTTAATTTGATTCACACAATATCACTAAAATATTGTAACAAAAAGAATTCAATTATCTTTAATAAAAAGATTTTTTTTACAACACCTTTTGCATAAAAAATTACTTTAAATAAACTCAAAACTTCTAATACACATATTTAAATTAAATAAAAATATATTACATCAACAAAATAATTACCATTCACCCCCAAAAAACGTTATATCTAAAATATATACAATAAACCCCCCCAAAAATAGCATTAACTACAACATTCAAACACAACTAAACTGCTTAAAAATGCCAACTATCTCAAACCAGCAGAAAGTAAGCATACATAAATAAATAAGAAACTATAAACTCACCCAAATAGTGAACAAACACAAACCTAATGGCCTCAAGTTACAAACTATCAACAAAGCAGCGGCGGATGCACTGTGTCTGTATGAGGGCAAGGTGAGGGCAGTGGGGGTTTTTAGAAGGTTGGTGGCAGTTCAAGCGGTTGTTCATGTATGCCGGACCTTGATCATGAAGGGCTTTGAAGGGGTGGGTCAGGAGTTTGAAGAGGCCTCTTTCATGGATGGGGAGCCAGTAGAGGTCTTTCAGGTGCTGGGTGATGTGGGTTCTTTTGGGCATGTTGAGGATCAGTCTGGCTGCTGCCTTCTGTATCGTCTTAAGTCTTCTCATGAGTTCGATAGTGGTGCCTGCATAGAGTGCGTTGCCTCCTTGTCCAGGCGGCTGGTGATGAGAGCCTGTGTCACTGTTTTTCTGGTGAATTTGAAGATTTTGCAAAGCATGTGGAGAGTGTGGAAGCAGGCTAAAGAGACTGCGTTGACCAGTTATTTTATGGGGAGATTGCTGTTCAGAATGATGTTGAGATTGAGGATGTGGTCTTTTGGAGTGAGGGTGGGTCTGAGTTCCACTGGCCACCAGTAGTCGATCCAGACAGCGATGCGACTGCCAAAGATCAGCACTTCGGTTTTGTCCGTGTTGAGCTTCAGGCAGTTGTCCTTCATCCAGGTTGAGATGTTCTTCATGCAGTTGTGGAAGTTGGACTTCGTGGTGGTGGGATCAGCTGAGAGATGAGAGGACGAGCTGGGTGTTATCGACGTAGAAGATTTGATGTTGTGGGTTCTGACGATATCTTCGAATTGGCGTCCTGTAAATGTTGAAGAGGATTGAACTGAGAGACGAACCTTGAGGCCCATTGTCTCTCTGATATATCGGTGGTGCGGTGCTGCACCAGCGGTCCGACCACACTATTAGGACTTGGGTGGTCGAACCGGCTCTACCAGGGAACTGCTGTTGAGGCCCCCTGTGCTTCCTCAGCCTGGGGATGCATACAAGGGGGCAACATGATTACAGGATTACTTGCAATTAGGCCCTCAGTGTAGAATACTCCACACATAGCCAATTTGCCTTTGAAACAAAAAAAAATGATAGCACTCATCTAAGTCCTTTTCACAGAGGTAGCCAATCACTACAATTAACTAATTGCAACCCCTTTCTACCAACAAAATGAAGACAAATGTAGTCCCCTAATAGACTATCTCATAGACACTTTGGTTGGCAGACTGCATCGCTCTGGTCACAGATGCCAAACCAAATTCCAAATACCATGGTGGAATATCTATAACAACACCTTGGCACAGGAAGCCAAAACAAACAGCGCTGTTGGGCGATGGTACTACGCCTTTCAACCCACACTAGGCAGAAAACCTAAAAAGCTACCATTAACTACGAATGGTGCAATCTGCTAGCCAAATTGGCCCTAACCTTAGCAAACAAGCCAAAAGAATGAATGACATGCTACAATTTAAAGTTAAACTCAGCACCTCCTGTGGCGATTCCCAAGCAAGGATCCATTAGGGAAGGGTACCATTGGAGCAGGAGAATATTCCCCTTTACAACCATACCTCTGCCGTGTGTTTCGGTGCCCGGGTGGCTGAAATAGCACCACAAGCACCGAAGCAGTGGAACTGAAATGAGCTGATCGTATCATTTCAGTTTCACTTTCAATGTAATGACGTCAGTGCGCCATGCGCGCGATCATCATTACATTGAATAATAAATTCCTCAGGAGGTTAGAGAAGCTCTTCCCACCTACTGAGGCAAAAAAAAAGGAAATCCCTCTGCTGTTTTCAGCAGAGGGATTAGGTGGTGGTGTCTCTTAGATGTAACAGTTACGTCCATGGCTCCGGAGCGCCACAGCCATGGACGTAACTATTACGTTCATGGCACCGAAAGGGTTAAGGAAGACTAAACAGATGAGTCAACCATTAATGTTTCTGGCCATTCCCATCCCCCTGCTGTTCCAGAATCTTCTGAGAATCCTTGAGTATTGTTAAATATTGCATTTTACATTCAATTAGCTGTAGGTAAAAGGCCAGCAAAACACTTTTAAAAAATCGTTTGTTTTTTAACCACGTTGATGACCCCATCCCCACTGCACTCGGGATAGCGCTTCACATTCTTACTTATGAACGGCTAGTGACAAATCTCCTTCTCTTGTCTCCTTTCCACACTCACAGCCGTTGTAAGTTACTTACGGGAGGCATCCTTCATCCTGGGTTTAGCGGCCTGCGAATAAACCCAAGAACGGGAAATTAAGGCACTGAACTAAGGCGGAACTAACAGCAAAAGGCGGACTTAACAAGCATTTGCAATGCAATCAGTCTCGTCTTTGGGAACCTATATGTATTTAGCTATGCAGCACATTAGCCTGGGTGCAGAACATCTACTGTTCTTTAAAATGGAGGGAGAGTAAGCACTTAACTGCGTGACACGCCTGGTATGGGAACACATGGAGAGAAATATTGCCTTTCAGCGGGAAATGGTATAGTCCAAAGCTCTGTTTTTAATATAAAATCAGGGCCTTCGGTGGTCATATCACTGAAAATACAAGATTTGAAAAAAATAATTTTGTCTACGGGTGCTCGTGGAAGACAATTTCTATGGACTGGAATCTAGATCATGCTAAAGTGATTCTGGTATTTAACTGACCTCTGCTGGTCGTGTTCTATCAAGACAAATAGAGGCTGCTGAACAGAATAAGTCCTTAAGCGGAAGCAGACCAGTCCTAGGGCTGATCTCCAGAGCCCACATAGTACATACACATATAAGTATATAATAAGTATATACTAAAGAATATACAAGAGGTCTCGAATGCTCGACCTAAACACACAAAGGGGAAAGAAGGAGGATGAGAAAGACTTAAGTACAGTCACAAAGGGAGACAGCAGGAACCAGCAAGAGGAAAAAACGAGCCAAGGATGTCAGGTACTGGATTAAAGAGGCCTGGGGTGGTTTCAATTCTAGAGAGCCCTGGTATTCAGCCCGCTGACATTTATTTAAAAGGGCTTCCGAGCACAGCTTTGGGCACTGGTACTCATTATTTGACAAATTAAGCACTGACGCATCTGAAAAATACTTATGTATATGTATGGAAATAGAGAATTTTCATAGTCTGCAGCGTACATTCAAATTATGGTTCTGAAATGGACATTTTGATTGTCTTGAAAATAAATTGCTGCAAAGTCATTTTGTTCGGAGCTCTGCTGCCCTCTTGTGGGCTCTGTCGGCACTGACATTGGCATGGCGAATAAGGGAAAGCCGGAGAGCATACATTTTCTTTTGTCTAATTGCTGAACCGCGGATATTGTCTCATCTACAGGGTAGGTTATATAATGTTGTGACCCTAAAGCACTGCGTGAAACAGATTTGAGCAATACCAACAAGCATTAGCAATGCAATAGAACTCGCATTTACGCTAGACCTATTGCATTGCAAATAGCAATGCGTGCGGGTGACGAGGCATGAGGGGGGGCGGCGGCGAGAAGGCATCGGACTGCCTGAGGGGGGCACAGGAAAAAAGTAGTCTTTGCTGTGAAGGGACCAGTAGCCGTGGAAGGACACAAATGACTGACATGGCTGTTATGGGGAGGGACTAACAAACTTAAAACCAATCGGAAGGCAGCATTTAGAACCTAAGCAAACGAAGAAGATGGGCTGGAGAGTGGGCGGAGCTTCCACAAAGCTTCCACACTAAAGTGTATACTGCATGCCTCACAAAGCGATGACAGCACAATCGCGCTGCAATGCTAGGCGAGACCTAAGAAGAAGAAAGTAGTCTGTGCTGTGAAGGGCCAGTAGCCATGGAAGGACACAAATGACTGTAATGGCTGTTATGTGGAGGGACTAACAAGCTTAAAACCAATCGGAAGGCAGCATTTAGCACCTAAGCCAATGAAGAAGATGGGCCGGATGTGGGCGGAGCTTTCACACTATAGTGTACACTGTATGCCTCGCAACGCTAGGCGAGACCTAAAAAGTAGAAACAAGGTCAAATATGTTGCTCAGGGCTTTAAGTGGGATGAAAAAACTGGGGGGTCTCTCAAGGGGGCGTGACCAATGTAATTAAAGGTGTGGCTTAAAAACACATAAACCAAACATTTGTGCTTATGTGCCGCCCGACTTGTATTTTGCTGTTTCTGTCATTGCATCAAGATATATGATACATGTCACGACTATTGGCTTTGTCAATGGTCGTTAGTTGCAAAAAATAAATAAGCAGCCACTATGGCTTGTATATAATATTGAAAAAGCTTCCTCTTACAGCCCTGATGACACCACGACAATGTTGCTGCTCCTGAGTTGCAAAGAGAAGGGAAATCCAGAGAGAAAATAACTCTTTAAAGGATTTCCCTTCCCCTATAACGCTTGAAAAAAAACAGACCGCCTGTGCCAGGGCACAAAACAGAGCCCGCTAGAGACCCGTTTCGAGACCCCCTTAAAAAACTGCCGGTGCTCAGACCCGGTGAGACCACTTAAAGCCCCGATGTTACTGGAGCGTGGAAAGGTGATTGTCGCTGCTGTCCAGAGAGCGCAGCCTGCTTGAAGATAACTGGTGCAGCCTCATTCAAAAATCTCTTGCATGTGGGCTGATGGAACCCCCTGAACTTGGTGGCTGGTACAGCGGCACCAGCACCTGCAGCCGAAATACATCCCACACACCCCCAGAGGCCACAGGAGCAGATGGGACCATTCCAAAACTACAGTGCAAACAGCAGCCCGATGCACAATGGTGTTGGAGCTCTCGTTGTCACCGAACCTGGAAAACATGTTTAATTCATTCCCCTACAAGAATGGTGCCATCTTATCGCCATTTTTTTGAACATGGAAGGGTGCAAGACTCACACCTTCCAATAGCCACTCACCATCCGTCATATTTTTCCTCCCCTCGAGACCCCTTTTCACACTGCCATGTCTCCTTTCCAGGCGTGCACAGTAGTTGTACAGAGATTAGTGCGAGAAACCGTATTAATGGTGTTGGCTGGCTGGCACTGTGCCACACGTTTAGACGGGAGAAACGGGAAGAACACTCGGGGCATTCAGCTGCCTCCGGGCATTCGTGGAAATGGTGACCAACTCGGCAATCCCTAGTCCAACCCCCTCTTCTCCTGAGTTAATCTAGACGCTGCACCCTTGTTTATGTTAATAAACAGCATGAGAGCAGCGCGAGGATTGGCTAGGTCGGGCGCTGCCAGCGCTACTTTGGAGACTTGGGGGCTATTGCAGTAATCCCCGGGCTCCTATGATTACGCTGTCAGGACAGGGTTCAAGTGCACATGTCGGGCTGGACACGGCAAGGCTCCTGTCCAACTCAACATGCACACCTCACCACAAAGCCCAGCTCAACCTACATGTCAATTATTCAATAAAGATCAACCCCCCCACCTAGTTCCGCCCGCCCTCACTCATGAAAAAACACAAACTCTGCCGGGCCATGACGCATTAAAAGTACTGCGCTGGCACTGTGGCTCAAAGCATATGTGGCCCAGGGGCAACAAAACAAGCGGAGGTAACGCCCCCACACCCCAAAAAAGAAACCGCCCCTGCGTTGTCCTAGTGGGGGATTCATGACAGAGTGAGTCCGTCGCAGGACATTTTCAACATTCAACTATTTCTGTGGCTTTTGGATGGATACTAGCAACGCACACATGATGTGATTGTGCTAATTGTTGTCACCTGCACACCTCCAAGCATCACTTTGAGGCCCAGAGGACTGGTGGTGGTCGTTCTCCCAGCACCCCCTACCACTATATCCCTGCAAGAAGAAGATCTTACAGATACTACATCTTGAAGGCCTGGAAGGAATCCCTGGTGGAGTGGAGACTGGTAAGTAATACTTTTTAATGTGTCACTAAACATACATGTAGTGTTTGCTTTTACATTAGCTGTTGCAAATGTGTTTGTCCTTATTTTAACATATAGCCTCCTCACTCACCCCAGCCTCCCAACCAGCCCAACCTTCTGCCTCAATTCATGCCCCTTTTTCAACCCAATTTCAGAATCCCACCGCAATCCCAAGCATACTCACTTCTTTGCAGGCACACCTTCCAACAGACGCAAGCAGCACAAACACACTATTGAAACTACACCCACAAGCATAACACCCATTACTACCAGCACACCCACAACATAACCTGCACACTTACACAAAAGCCCATCAAAACATCAACCAAAAGCAAACACACATTCATCACATTATCAAACACCAGCCAAAAAACACACAATCAAACTTACACAACACCAGAACCACATGCAACAGCCAAACATAGCCACAAGCACATCACCCACTCCAGTTCCCGCTTCCTCCAAAAGTGACTCCTCTAGCACTCCTCCCACCCTTACTCCTTTTTTATGACATTTAATTTTTTGTAATTTGTAAAAACGTCCAAGACAATTATCTTAATTATTTTTACCTAATTTTAATTCTACAATTGATATTAGTTTTTAAGTGGTAATGCAGGTTAGTTTATTTTAAATTAATAAGTGAAAAAATAACACATATCATTACACATGAGAAAATAATTGCATGTAAGAGCAATTTATAATGCATGCATCCAGAGCAAATGTAAACAGTCAATTCATAAGAAAACAAGTAAAAAGGCAGCTTACCTTAGATTCCAGCGACGACGGGCTGATTTGCTTCGTGGTCAAGTAGCAGCAGCAGAGGAAGTTCTTGGGCAATCGGGTTAATGTCGGAAAACGGAAGTGAAAAACAGAAAAAAGGTACATTTATACCTCCTAACCCTTTGATTCCTCCCCCTCATCAAACCAAAAGGTGAAAATCCACTGACATCATTTGGTTGTTACATTATAACCCCACACAGCTTTCATTACTTGCACTTCCCAATAACAGTTGTACATCTTGGCTAATTGAATTACACCCTTAATCACTCGGTTGAACCACTCAACCATGCTGTTCCTGCTAGGATTGTATAGCGATGTTGTTCTATGTCTGACTTCAATCCTTTCCAAATATTCCTTAGCAGTTTTGGATAGGAATTGTACCCCATTGTCATTAAGAATCGATCCCATCCTCATCGCCAATGTAGGAAAGAGCACTCACTCCAGTGTCTTTCAAGGCCTTTATTCAAGATGATGTCTACAAGTAACGAAAGGCAGGTCCGGCACAGCTGATGCCTGAAGTCTTCTCACACATCGAACACTCCACACATCAGCAGAGCCCATATTCCACAAAAGAATGAAATACAAACCATAACAGCCATTCTCGAGACTGAAGTCTTGCCTTCGTACCTCATGAAGGTGATCAGAGATTGACTATATATATTTATTTTTTCCAGCAAAGAAGGATGATACATTGCCACAGATTACTTACGCATATGGGATCAACTGTGCGTAGGCTGAACAGAAAGATATTAAAAATTCCTCTTGCCGAGTTGCCCGAAGAGGCAATTTAGTTGTGTAAAAAAGATGGGGAGTAGTGCTGGAGTCTTGTTCTCAGGCTGGTAGTGAGCCTGCCATTTTCGTTTCAGCTGTTTGCATTTGGATGATTTATCAGCCCATAACTCCTCAGTAAATCATGGGGTTTTGGGTACGGTCCAGGGGTCCAGGAAAACTGCAGGGTTTCAAATGGGAAGCCTTACCAACATGGTTGAGAGCTCATAAGGCCTCTGCAAGTACATGAATGAGATAGTATGTGAGAATGATGGGTGGGTACCAGACTTTCTGAAACATGCGTAGTCTGACACAGACACGCTTGCCTTCAGTGTGTGCCCGTTGCACAGGTGGATAGTAGCACTTGTTAATTAAGGCATCCTTGAAAGAGGGGGAGTATCTCCAGGTAGCAACTAGACCACTTCTTAGACCATCTGTTAGTATGTGATCATCCACAGTCTGCTCTAGCTGCATGGAGGCCTCAGTTACTATAACTCTCCAATGCCTGAGAAACAGAAAAATATTGTACTCCTTCTGCAACTTGTTACCAAGCTTACTTCTTCACACAACTCTCTTCTCCAATTAACACCCATTTGCTTCCTGCCTCAAAGGTTATTTAAACACCAATTACTTCATCAAATGTTAACTGATATTATAACATGAGGTGGTTTTCTGTTGCTCGATGCTCAAGGACAAGGAGACTTTGAAGATGTAATCACATTAGGAGCAAGAAAGAAAAGGAATGTCATGTGCCTATTGGTTGTGGCCAGAAAATGGTCTCTGATTGCAGACAGACGATTGTGTAATAACTTCGGCTAATATCAAGGAAACATTAAACAGATTATTTAATTTCATAATGCATAAGTTATACATACATTTTTAAAACATCATAAATATCAGGGAATAAAAACTTCTGTACAAATAGGTTTAATTTACACAGACTTTGTCTTGTCAGAATTCATATATTCAAAAGTCGATGTCTTTTCTCTACAAAAACGATTTGGAATATTGCAAACGGGGGTAACGCCGTTAAAAGCACTATTCATATCGCTGACCAGGCAGTTCTGCCTATAAAAGGGGATACTTGTATTTTCTTCTATAAAAGTATGAAATGAAGGATTGGTTTTGTAAATGTCCTAATTTGGTTAGTGGTCACTGATTATTTACTTGAGCACTGATAAATAGTTTTAGGAAGCTTGGTTAGCTCTTATAAACGTCATAACACACATGTTTTGACCTGTGCTTTCATTTAAGGTGCACAGATTTTCGAGAAGACAGATAGTGATAGGTATTTGAGTGTTGTTATGCCTTTTATAGTATTAATAATTCAGTGTAGCATAAACTTATACGTGCCTAGTGGACAAAGTGGATCCAAACTGAAGAGGTTGTTTTCATATTAGGGATAACAGAGTATTGTTTAAGTCATAAGAGTAGACCTGCACACAATTTTCCTGGGAGGGACATTTCATAATCTAACAACCAGGAATTGTTGTATAGTAAGGTGTGATTAGGGTGTATTACTAGATCACAGTGAATTTGAAACAGTAAGACTGTCTTGAGCACTGTGAATATTGCCTTACAAAGCTGGAATCAAGCCTGATATACAAGGGTTGCTGCAAAATTAATCAGTGGTAACTGCTTTGAGCAGCACCCGAAAGTCTTACTGAATGATCCTTTACTAATGTAAGAAATGTAAATTCTGTGCCTTAGAGTGCAAAGTTCTTTAGGGTGTGGGTACATCAGGCCGTTATTGATATGTTCTGAAAAGTTAAAACAGACTTGTCTGAATCAGCAAACATTTTAAGGAGAATTTCATAACCTTTATGAACCACTATATTAAGAATTGTGTGTGGGTGTTTGAAAAGCCACTGTGAAGGTCAAGGGTTTGAGTGTCTTTATAAGTCTTCATCATCAAAAGTTTCTGTGCATCTCAGCATCACCGTCTCATAGTCAATCTGTGGGCTGGTGTCCTGAAAAACAAACAGATTAGAACATTTAGAGGTATCTATTTTTCTTCCCCTCGGTGCTTTCAACACGATCAGGAGTAGCGAATATAATAAGTGGCAGGATTTTGTGAAAATTATAAATTACTTTGAATTTACTCACCTTGAAGGATAAAACTCAGTTCATATGAAACTATATCTGGTACATATCATGTATAAGAAGATATGAGGTGCCCATTTCCATTGGTACGTGATTCATTCAATTAAAATAGCTGTTAGAATTTGTACCATCAGAATCAATGGTTAATGCACTGATAGTAATTTGGCTAGCAAAAGTACTGCTAAATGAGAATGGGGTTACAGAGGATTAGCAAATTTGTCTGTGATTGGTTAATTGGGAATACCACTTATTTAACATTTGCACACTATTTATTGTTCCGAATTGTGACTATGATTCGCAGACATAAAATGAAATGAAAAGTGTTATAAAACATTAAGGGCCTGATTCTGACTTTGGTGGTGCAGCGCCGGGTCCGCCTCGCCGCCGCACTGCCAAAGCTGTGGTCAGGCCTCCCGCCAGATTTGGAGTTTCCGCCTGTCTGGAGGGCTTTCTTTGGCGTTCCCACGGCAGTGCCTAGAAAAACAGGCAACGCAATGGGAGCGCCAATAATAGTTCCTGCAAAGCATGGACTGAAAAGTCCACATAGTGAAGGAACTGGTGTGCTGCATACAGGAGGGCACATGTTGTGCCCCTCTGTGTGCATCACAACAAACAAATGATGGACGGAATGCTGACAATGCAGACATTCTCCCCCAGTCAAGAGATCTGGGTTAAATCCATCGTTCTTTTGCCCACTACGCCACCCCAGTTTAGACATGGCCATATGCAAATCAGTCTTGACCCTGTGCCTCATGGGAACAGTCCAGCCCGAACTGCCAAGCCATGTCTTCCCTGGACCGGAATCAAGCATCCTAGGACCGGTTTCTGGCTATCAGCCGTCATCAGCCAGGATAGCTTGACTCCAGTGGCGTAGTGAGCAATGTTGACAATGCAGACATTCTCCCCCAGTCAAGAGATCTGGGTTAAATCCATCGTTCTTTTGTCCACTACGCCACCCCAGTTTAGACATGGCCATATGCAAATCAGTCTTGACCCTGTGCCTCATGGGAACAGTCCAGCCCGAACTGCCAAGCCATGTCTTCCCTGGACCGGAATCAAGCATCCTAGGACCGGTTTCTGGCTATCAGCCGTCATCAGCCA
This sequence comes from Triturus cristatus, assembly GCF_964204655.1. Lineage (NCBI taxonomy): Eukaryota > Metazoa > Chordata > Amphibia > Caudata > Salamandridae > Triturus > Triturus cristatus. The sequence goes on from NC_140585.1 coordinate 249,370,067, forward strand.
GGATAGCTTGACTCCAGTGGCGTAGTGAGCACGGGTCCCACGTCTGGGAATACCCATCCCACTTAGGGCGAAAAGCGTTACAACAAACAAATGATGGACGGAATGTTGACAATGCAGACATTCTCCCCCAGTCAAGAGATCTGGGTTAAATCCATCGTTCTTTTGTCCACTACGCCACCCCAGTTTAGACATGGCCATATGCAAATCAGTCTTGACCCTGTGCCTCATGGGAACAGTCCAGCCCGAACTGCCAAGCCATGTCTTCCCCGGACGGGGAAGACATGGCTTGGCAGTTCGGGCTGGACTGTTCCCATGAGGCACAGGGTCAAGACTGATTTGCATATGGCCATGTCTAAACTGGGGTGGCGTAGTGGACAAAAGAACGATGGATTTAACCCAGATCTCTTGACTGGGGGAGAATGTCTGCATTGTCAACATTCCGTCCATCATTTGTTTGTTGTAACGCTTTTCGCCCTAAGTGGGATGGGTATTCCCAGACGTGGGACCCGTGCTCACTACGCCACTGGAGTCAAGCTATCCTGGCTGATGACGGCTGATAGCCAGAAACCGGTCCTAGGATGCTTGATTCCGGTCCAGGGAAGACATGGCTTGGCAGTTCGGGCTGGACTGTTCCCATGAGGCACAGGGTCAAGACTGATTTGCATATGGCCATGTCTAAACTGGGGTGGCGTAGTGGACAAAAGAACGATGGATTTAACCCAGATCTCTTGACTGGGGGAGAATGTCTGCATTGTCAACATTCCGTCCATCATTTGTTTGTTGTAACGCTTTTCGCCCTAAGTGGGATGGGTATTCCCAGAAGTGGGACCCGTGCTCACTACGCCACTGGAGTCAAGCTATCCTGGCTGATGACGGCTGATAGCCAGAAACCGGTCCTAGGATGCTTGATTCCGGTCCAGGGAAGACATGGCTTGGCAGTTCGGGCTGGACTGTTCCCATGAGGCACAGGGTCAAGACTGATTTGCATATGGCCATGTCTAAACTGGGGTGGCGTAGTGGACAAAAGAACGATGGATTTAACCCAGATCTCTTGACTGGGGGAGAATGTCTGCATTGTCAACATTCCGTCCATCATTTGTTTGTTGTAACCCTCTGTGTGCATCAACAGGGAGCAGAGGCACCAGGGGGCCCTATAGTGCCTCTTTGTTTAATCTCCGCCAGGGTTTTCGTGGAGGAGGAACTGGCATGAAAACCCTGGCAGTCCCGCTAAGCATACTGATGCCTCAACACCTTCAGGAAACAACGGTTCCCTGGTGGCTGAGGCGGTCTAATCGCCTGACTCCTACTAGGGTGGTCAGGGGACCACCACGGCCACGCCCCTGACAGTCTGGCGGCCCGTGGACTGCCAGACTCATAATGGGGGCCTTATAATCTGGACACCACCATGCCCCACTCCAAATAGATTGCTTCTTTCCTTTCTAATAATAATGTTTGCAACACGTATCCTATATCAACTTTCATGGTGTGTTGCCTGGAAAACGGCTCGTATTTTCCCCACCCTTCAAATTATTGATACCAGATTTTTCTCTGATTGTGGGTACAATTTGGACTATTATAAATTGAACCCTGTTCTTGTTCTTGTTCTTTTGTGGTACGTCTTTCTATTATTGTACTGTTACATCAATTGATAATTTTGTTTTGTCCTTTTGTTTCCTGCTATCTTCACTCTTTCCCTCTTTTTCTTCTCATTCCTCTGTTTCATCTTTATTTCCGGCTTCTCCTTTATGTTTCTCATTTATCTAAACCCTTTTCTTATCCTCATTTTTTCTGCTGTTTCACGATTTTCTGTGTTTCTCACTGCTATTTTTTTCATAATAAGAACTCTTTTTCATATTTGGTTGCGTTCTTTGCTTGTTTTTGCATTTATACATGAAACATTCTTTTACGAAAAGTTTTGACTATGTTTAAATAAGATCTAAATGTTGTTAAACATTATATCTTGGAATGTTAAAGGTTTGGGTTCTCCTATCAAACGTCAACGAGTTTTGTCTCATATTGCAAACTTAAAGGGAGATATTGCTCTTCTACAGGAAATTCATAAACCGGATACTGAAATAACTAAATTGAGGCGAAATTGGGTGGGCCATGTTTTTGCATCACCAGGCTCAGGTAAACGCAATGGCGTTGCTATTCTCTGTCATAAACGCTTGGATGTCCAACTCATAAGACAGGATAATGATTTTGAGGGTAGATGGGTTGTGATCTCCTTACTAATTAACAAGATTCCTCTTACTATTTTTAATATTTATGCCCCCACCTCGCAGGATAAATTGTTTTGGCCCCAAATTATTTCCCGTTTAATGCAATGTACTGATGAGTATTTGATTTTTGGTGGGGATTGCAATATGATTATAGATCCCTTTATTGACAGGAATTCCGGCTCCAGATTTGTCCCGTCTTTTACGCATTCTCAATTCACCTCCACTATTTTTCAAAGAGCTCTTGTAGACTCTTGGAGACTTTGTCATCCCACAATACAAGAACATACTTATTATTCACCTGCTCACTCCTCACAATCCCGAATAGATTACCTCTTTATTTCCACGGCTCTACTTCAGCACATTTCTCATTCAGACATAGGTTCTATTCTAATTTCTGATCATGCCCCGGTTTCCTTGAGTTTAAATTTACTTCCTCCCATTAAAGGGACTAGACGCTGGAGATTCAATAACTCTCTTTTATTAGACCCTAATTCCCGCCAGCCTTTCTCGAGTTTGCCTCCGTATTTTTCGAAGAAAATGAATCTCCTCAGGTATCTCCTCAGCTTGTATGGGATTCCTTTAAAGCTGCTTCTAGATATTTTATCATATCCTTTGTTGCCCAAAAACGACGTGCAGCTTTTCTTTCCTCTCAGGCACTTAATTCACAAATTGAAAAACTGGAACATCTTTATTATCTATCGAAAAGCCAGTCTACCTTGAAAGAATTAATTAGTGCCAAACTCTCTTTTAATAAGCTTTCTACTGACTCCGCAAATCTATATTTACTTAAATCTAGCGCTAAATTCTATAGTGCGCAGAACAAATCTGGTAATCTTCTTGCTATATATCTCAAGATCAAAAAGGAACGTACTAAAATTGAATCTATCATATCTTCCGCTAATACCGTGCTTCATAAGGATGAAGACATTCTTTTGGAATTTTCTACTTTTTATAAATCACTATATACTCCTGAAGCTCCTCCCCTCTTATCTGACATTGATCAATATTTAGCTTCCATCCCTCCACCTCCTTCTTTGGATATAGATTTCTCCTCTCTAGAGTCTGATATACATACTAAAGATATTCTTCGTGCTATTCAGTCACTTAAAAAGAGGAAAGCTCCAGGTCCTGATGGTTTTACCATAGAGTTTTACACCCACTTTTCCAAATTACTTATTCCCAAATTACTTAGTTTATTCTTGTTTTTTATATCTTCCCGAAAATCTGAAGGTTCTTTTCAAGAGGCTTTGATTTGTCTCCTTCCGAAAGAGGGTAAAGATCATACACTATGTAAAAACTACAGGCCTATTTCTTTAATCAATTTGGACTATAAAATTTTTGCAAAGATTCTTGCGCTTCGTCTGGATAATATTCTACCTCAATTAATTGGTAAAGAACAATGTGGTTTCATTAAAGGTCGTCACCTTTCTGATAACACTCGTCTCTTTTTCAATGTCCTTAGTAAGTCTCATTCCCATAAATCTTCATTAGCAGCCGTGGCTTTGGATGCTGAGAAAGCCTTTGACAGGGTTAATTGGCAGTTTATCTTTGCGACTCTTACTTGGTTTGGTTTTGGCCCTAAATTTCTTTCCTATATTTCGCTGCTTTACTCTTTTCCAAGATCATTTATTTTAGCTAAGGGCCTTGTTTCTTCTTCTTTCCCGCTTCTCAGAGGTGTCAGACAAGGTTGTCCTCTTTCTCCCCTTTTATTTATTTTGACGTTAGAACCTTTCTTGTCTAAAATCCGGATGAACAAAACTATTACTGGTTTTCCTTATGGTGATCAGCATCTAAAGCTCTCGGCATATGCCGATGACATTCTTTTATTTATATCTAATCCTCAGACCTCCCTACCAGCTTTTCTTTCAGAAGTTTCTTCTTTTTCTTCAGTTTCAGGATACAAACTTAATGTAGATAAATGTGAAATTCTTCCGTTAAATAAATATTGTTTCCATGCTGATTTAGTATCTTCTTCTTTCCACTGGAATCCTACTAAGAATAAAAACTTAGGTTTATGGTTCACTCCTTCTATTAAGGATACTGTATCACTCAATCTTAAGAACCTCCAGTCAACTTTAATTAGCTCCACAGCGCGATGGCATCCTTTGTTTTTATCTTGGTGGGGTAGACTGGATTCTGTAAAAATGATGCTAGTTCCTATAATTTTATTTTTCTTATCTAATCTTCCTGTTAACATTCCTAAATCCTGGTCCAAAAAAATATATACTATTTTATCACAGTTTTTGTGGCAGAATAAAAAATCTAGGATGCCTTTTTCTAAACTTAAATAACCTAAGAACTTAGGTGGGGTTAACTTCCCTGATTTTGCATCATATCATACTTCCTTCTTTCTTAAGAATTCTTCTTCATTATTATCTCAGAATGCGACTGATTTGTTATCATTACCTTTGTGGGTACAAATTGAATCTTCCTTCATTTACCCTCTCTCATTTGATGAATTTTTATCTATATCGAATACCCCTCAGAAATTCTCTCTTCCCATTCTCTTCCCATTCTTAATCATACTCGTAAAATTCTTCATCCTCTTATTCTAGATGGTTTAGATGACCGAAACCGTTTCTTACAATCTCTGATTTAGTATAACAATCAGTCAGACTCGGGACAAGTCTGCAGTTGAATCTAGTTGGGAATCCGATTTAAACACTTCCTTTTCCACGTCAGTATGGGATAAAATTTGGACTAAGCTAAGGAAGTCTTCTAGGGCAGCAAATACTACACAAACACTATTTTTCATATATAATAGACTTTTAATTACTCCAGCCAAATTGCATCAGATTAATCCTCTCTCTCCCTCTACTTGTTGGTCATGTCCGGCCCCTGTTGCAGACCTTAAGCATATGTTGTTTACTTGCCCGGTTACTCATCAATTTTGGACTAGGGTTTGGCAGCAAATTAATACAATATTTCACACACATATCCCCTTTTCTTTTTCTCATATTTTTCTAGGTAGTGTTGCGGAAGTTTGGTCCTCGTCCACTTCCCTTAATACCCTCATTATTGACTTACTTATAGCTGTTGCATTTCAACTGCTTCTAATGTTTCTTTTCAGGCCTGGTGGTATGGTGTTTGTTATAACCACAGATTAGATAGAGCTTATGTTCACCCGATTACTCTGGCTATTAAACGTGACCTCTTGTGGCTACCCGTTACCAATTTTCTGGATATGTCTGCTCAATCATTACCATCACATATTCCAGCTATAGAAGAAGTTTCCAAACCTCCTTAACTTAGGGTTACTTAAATGTTATTATATTCTATATTTATTTTCAATGTATAATTAAATTTGTGGTAGTGAGATCATTATGATATACCTGTTATATTTTGTGAACAATATTTTCTGTTGTATTATTATACGATATATATATCTTTTTACTTTCTCTCCCCCCCCCCTTTTCTTCTCTCCCTCTGTTGGACCCGGCCTCGTGGCGTGGTCTTAACCCTCTTGGATTGTGCTCGTCCCCCGCACCGGCCTACACGGGCCGCCCTTTCAGGCCGCCAGGGACCCCTCCTCCCTTCGAGGTCCCCCTTGGATTGTACCCGTTTGCCTACACCCGCCTCAGCGGCCCCCTTTTCCAGGCTGCACAGGAACCCCTTATCTCTTCGGGGTTCCCCCCATGCTTGCTCCACGCACCAGCCCACGCGACCCGGCTCCCCCCGGCCTCGGCCCCAGCGAAGCCCCGACATCGAGGCACCAAGATCTGGCCAGGGGGCACCGCATGGCCACTTCACCTCTCCCGGAGGAGGAGAGTTTCGATGGCACCCCCACCGTCCCTCCACACCTAGGTGCGATCGTCCTCCGGCCTCTCCGGGCCTGGCGCCTTTCCCGCTGGGCGTCTGGCCTCTCCCAGCCCGGCCTCTCCGCCCCCCCCAGGCGCAAGGGTCCGGACATCAAAGGGCTCCAGACCTATATCTGGGGCAACCCCGCAATGGAACAGCAGTTGTATCCCGGAGTCAAGAGCCCTGCTGATGGAATCGCGGCTGACCCTACGGAGAAGAACTCTTGCTTGACCCTATACCACGAGCCCAGCTGACTACGTCGCGGCTCCACCTTATTGAGACAAGGAACCTCACGGAACATCGGGGCCCTGCTGACGCTGTCGTGGCCCAACCTCGCTGAAGCCTCCCCCAGAGCCCTGCTGACGTCGTCGCGGCTCGAGCTGAACTGAACCACCTTAAGAGCACTGCTGACCTAGTCGCGGCTCAAGCTCCACGAACTGATCACCAGAGCCCTGCTGACGCCGTCGCGGCTCGACCACTCCGGGACACGGAGTCCCTCCAGCTTGAGGAACAAGAACTGGGCCTAAGGTACCCTCGTACCCAGCTGCTACCAAAGACTGTCCCGCTACCCCGTCCCTACCAAAGACTTTGAGACTCTTGCGGATCCCTCGATCCCCCTTGTATATATCGATAACCGTAACTTCTTAAATGCTGATAAAGAATTGCTCATCGTGATAAACATCCTCGAGTCCTGTGTGGTGGTGTTACTGTGCTGGTACGGTATAGGAGAAGGACCTCTCCTAGGAGGCTTCTCAGCAGCGCTCGGCTACTTCGTACAGTGTGGGGGCCCCCCTGGGTGGTATCTCCGACTCCCCCGGGGTTCGCCTTCCAACATTTGGTGGCAGCGATGGGATCCGAGCCGAACGCAGAGCGTACAAGCAAGTAACCCACTCGCTATCCATCCAGACGAACAGAGACCATGGAGTTCCAACCAGAACGATTGGAAGAGTACACGCACAAAGAGTTAAAACAGTTCTGCAAGGACAAGGGCATTGCGACCACCGGCCTAGGTACCAAGGAAGAGATGCAGGAAGCCCTGAGAACCTCGATAGAGTCCGAGGCGGGTCCCTCCCAGAGTGAAGGTCCCATGCCCCTGAATGCAGCCCCGCCACCAGCACCGACCCCCGCAAACGGAGGGAGAAACAGCCTGGAAACCGGCCTCTCCGCGGAAGAAATACGAGAGCGGGAGAAGGTCCGGACCCATGAGCTAGAGCTCGCACGACTTGTTGTATTATTGGTGTATTTTCTACTTATATCCAATAAACTTTCTTTAAACTAAAAATAAATTGAACCCGGAGTATGCCACTAGAAATTAACAACTACTGGGGAATTACAGCGGTACCATTAATTCCGGGGCTGACTGCCTGGGCAACTCATCATTTTCCCCCCATAATTTCAAATTTCAGCAGTTGAAATCTCTCTGTGAGAGTTAGCAGATCTCTGGGAACACTGCAAACCTCATAATTCCGATTGGGGCCAGTGTAATTAATAGGTCATTTGTAATGGATGCCATTGCCTGTCCCTCAAAACATTTTTATCAGGTTGAGTTCCAACATTTATGACATTACTGTAATCAACAATCACAAAACATATTTCATTGCAATCGATTATGTGTCCTTTCCTCTTTGCCAATCAAGAGAAACACCTACCCTGAATCGTGGTCTATGGGTGAGATGCTGAACACCTAAGATATTTGTGAAAATTGTGCAAAATTATGTATTTTCCTCCAAGTACACGTCATCAACACTCCACTTGTTCTAACTTTCATTGTCAGTCCTCCAACTTTTCATTGTCACTCTTCTGAACTTATACAGTGTTATTCCATGGAAATCTTTTACGGACACTCTTATGATTGCTCAACACCTCTGTGCTCATTGTCACTCCTTTGTTCTCTCAATACTTCCTGCTCTTCGGAAGTATCCTCATCTGGTCTCTTTATTCCCACTTCTCTACTCTTCAACTGCCCTCCTTTGTACTCTCTTTCATTTACATGTCTCTTTCCTTCTCTCATTGTAACTATTTCCTCTGATTCATTGTGAGGTCACTCTTCTTCACTTCAAACGGATATTCAGAATAAGAAGAAATTCTTCACCAGAATTGTATTTTTTCCTGATGACTGTTAAGTCACTTGTCTTTTATTTTCAATCCTCTAATATTTCATTTTCATAGAACTTCTGTAATGTTTCTTTCTCTACTTACTCTCGTTCATTGTCATTACTCTGATCTGTCACATTTTTGTAGTTCATTGGCACTTCTTAATTCTTTTAATGTCTCTCTGATCTACTACAGTCAATTCTATGATCCCATTAATTGTAAATACTTTAGTTTGATTGCAACTCCTTCGCTCTCTTTTATTGTGACTCCTGTCCTCGCATCAAAACATCTACCCACTTTCTATTCCACTTGACCTTTCTTAATGGAGCCTTATTGAAGAAGAAAAAGACTGATCTGCATATGACTTGAGTGGCACAGAAGGCAAAAAAAACCAAAATGAATTGAAAAGTGGCCAAGAGTAATTACTAGTGGCCAAAATATGTTCAAGCATTTCATCGTTTTTTGTTTTTCAAAACTCTTGTGATCTATGTCACTGCTTTGCTGTTGTCATTCATTGGCAGGCCTCAACTCGAATTCACTGCCAGCACGCTGCTCTCATGGATTGTCACTCGTCAGCTCTTCCATGGCCAATTCTATGCTACCCTTAGCTTTCATTGCCATCCCTCTGCTCTATTTCCTTCTCACATTGTGAACTATTATTCCCTTTTTTTTGATAATCTCTTGCCTTTCATTTTCAAACTTCTAATCATTGTCACCTCTTTGATCTATGTCACGTTTTGGGTTTTTTAACTGTCAGTCTCTCCTCACTATTTCATGGTCTCTCCTCTGCTACCTTTCAGAGGCATTTCCCGTATTGCTATCCCACTATTCTCTTATATTCTGTCCCATCTGGCTGTTCTGTCCACGAACTCTCTCCCCTATTCCCAACAGTCTGCAGAGATACTAATTCGAGTTTAACACATGTTCACAGACAAAGCTGGGTTCAGTAATGAGAAGGAGGGTGACAACCTCAGGCAGTAATTTCACTTTCACTGTGTAGTGCAAAGTGGTGCTATAGATAGTACATCCAGTTCTAGGACAAGACAAAACATCAATCGTGCCGAGACAGTCTGAAACGCCAAAGGTTGTATTCTCCTGACTAGGTATACTCAAATGGCTGCAACCCTTAAAAACCAAAGCACTTACAAAATAGTCTGTATCCAAGGACTTGGACACAGAATAGGCCGGGGCACCAAAATAAAAGTGGCCCCATCAGTGAATTAGATAGTGTTGGACCTGGCAATTTTGCAGGGTTATGCCTAAACTTTTTGCCTTCTTCCTCATATTTTTTTCTGAACAGTTTTTGTTGGTTTTAGGACTCTGGGCACTTTACCACTGGTAATCAGTGCTAAAGTGCATATGCTCTTTGTTTAAATTGTATTGCTCAGTGTTTTATCTATGATTGGCATAATTGATTTACTAGTAAGTCCCCAGTAAAGTGCACCATTGGGCCCAGGGTGTGTAAATTAAATGCTACTAGTGGGCCTGCAGCACTGTTTGTGCCAACCACATGACTAGTCCTTTAAACATGGATTAGGCCTGCCACTGCAGTGCTCGTGAGTGCAGTTTTAACCTGTTTACCACGACGGTAATTCCGCCGCGGTGCTGGGCGTTCCATTGAGTGGGCAGGCCGCGTCGGCCACGGACGTGCACAGCACTACCTAGGCAGTGCTCTCAACGGCCGTTGGCCGACGGGCGCAACAAAGGGGTTAAACTGCCATGTCTACCTTTAAAGTGCACCCACTTTAAAATGCATGTTTGAAAATGCCACTTTTAGAAAGTGGGTATTTTCTTGCTTAACCATTCTGTGCTTCTGTCTGTGTGCATAATACATGTCTGGGTTAGAATGACAGTCACACAAAGGGAGCTGAGGTGTGCCTTGCATATCCTGATGGTCCATGGTCCTGATGGGCTGATGGCCTTCCTGAGCGAGAGTGGTGTGATGAGTTGTCACTGATACCAGAATAGGGTTGTGCCTGTCCTCACACAAAGCTGTCTCCACCCTCCAGTAGTGTGTCTGGAACCAGATCAGGAGAAAGTGGGGTATTGTACACTACAAAGACTTTCCTTTGAAGTTTGACTACTTCTAAGGAAGAAAGAGGTAGAAGTATCAAGACACTGCGCACTTTATCCTATTTTGTAACCATTACACAGTAATTAGAACAAAATACATTTTACCTTTGTTACAAGGGAGAGGTTTTTATCAAGTAAAACCAGCAATGATGTACCTTCAATTACTTGACTCCCCATGGATAATTTTTAATATTGCTAATTTTTTAGTAACTGCGGTAAGGATAAGGAAAAAACTTGATGCTCAGTTTGTATACTGTTGTTAGGGGCATATTTATTGGCTTGGTTGCCCACAATGAGAACTATTTTAAACTGGTTTTTGTAATGTTTTTTATGTGTATGAATTATTGTGATGTACTTTTATGATTTTAATTAATCGATTAAAGTGGTTATGACTGACTGACTGAGGTAGAAGTATTGGACCTTTCACACCACAAAATCAGACCACTTCTGGACTGAAGACATTCTGCCAGGAAAAGTGCTAATTAACACATAAATTAAAGGCATTGTCATTTACAATGCCAATAGCTCAAAATTGTAAATGCAAGACCTATTCATAGAAGCAGCCGCCATTGTCCCGGGCTGCCAGAAAAGTGAAAGCATGCAAGTAACAACCGAAGTAAAATGGCCAGTCCTCATGGGAGGTTACAAATAAAGACAAGACAGTACTAAGGAGGGACTAACAAGCATATTAATGAATCAGAAGCCAGCATTTACGAAGGGCAATGATACAAGCCAATTACACATATGGGCGGAGAGTGGGCGGGGCTTCTATTCCAAACTTCAATACAGCATGCCGCAGAGCAGTGCATGCGCTGCCCAGGCTCGACCTAAAAATCAAAACGTTTAGGGAAATACTACCGGATGAGTATCAGGTCTAACATGCATCCCAGCCAAAACTGACGGAGTTCTACCCAGCTTCTATGTAGTCCTCCTGTCTAAGGTGGAAAAAACTAGATAGACAGTTAGCACTGGAGCGGTTGACTCCTGGTCGGTGCTCCACACTAAAGTCCATCCCCTGTAGGGAAATGGATCACCTCAACAAATTTGGATTCTAGCCCCTCATCTGCATTAGCCACCTGAGAGGTCTGTTTAAATAAAAAGCGAGTGCCAAACAAATACGCCCTCTACTTCTTCAGGGCCTAGACCACTGCAAAATCTTCCCTTTCTATCGTGCTCCTCCTTTGTTGCCTGGGGTGTATCCTCCAGGAGATGAAGGCTACCAGCTGGTCTAGGCCCTCCTCGTTCAGCTGAGACAGTACCGCCCGATACCGTGATCAGAGGCATCCGTCTGAGCGATGAATTCCCAAGAGAAGTCGGGAGACCAGAGCACAGCAGCTGTGCACATGGCCCGTTTGAGGGAGTCAAATACAGATGTGCAGGCCTCGGTCCAGAAGACATTTCTGTGCTGCTTCTTTGAAGTCAGCCCTGTCAAGGAAGTCACAATGGTGTCATAGCCCTATATGAACCTCCAGTAGTACCCAGCGAGGCCCAAGAATGCTCTGATGCTCGTTTGCGTTTTGGGGGCTCCTAGGCTAGGATGGCTTCCACCTTGGCCTGGAGGGGTTACACTTTACTCGGTGTTTCAAGTACACCACAGATCCTTGCCCTATCTGGCACTTACTCCCCTTGATAGTCAGGCCTGCTTGCTGCAGGGCCTGAAGTACTTCCTGGAGGTGAAAGAAATGATTCTCCCAACTGTTACTGAAGACGGCAATGTTGTCTAGATATGCAGCTGAGAAGACCTCCATACCAGCAAGGACCTGGTTCACCAGCCTCTGAATTGTGGCAGGAGCATTCTTGAGCATAAAGGGCATGACCCTGAATTGGTGATGCCCTTCCAGAATGGATAAGGCAGTTTTCTCCTTAGCTCCCTTAGTAAGGGCGATCTGCCATTACCCGGAGGTGAGGTCAAAGGTACTTAAACATTGGCCCATGCCCAACCTCTCCATCTACTCATTTGCCTGCAGAATTGGATGGGCATTTGTCCGGGTCACCGAGTTCAGCCTCCTGTGGTCCACACAGAAACCTTATTTCAGGTGGGGTGCCCATCGGAGCGGCTTTTGATACAAGAACCACCGGACTGGACCAGGTGCTGCTAGAGGGGTCTATGACCCCAAATTCTAGCATCTTAGACACCTCCGCCTTGAATCTAGACCTCACTTTATCCGACAATCTGTAACATTTGCTCTTGACAGGGAGGTTGCTGCCTGTGTCCACATCATGGGTGCACAGGTCGATCGTCTCCGGGATAAGAAAGAACAGAGAGGGAAACTGCCCCAACACTCTGTAACAGTGCCTCTGCTGGTCAGGGGTTAGGGTGGGGGACAGGATTACTCCTTCCACCAAACCATTCATCACCTAAAAGTCCAGGAGGTCAGGGAGAGTTTCGCTCTCCTCTCCATCCGTCACCATTAGCATGGTGAGCTCAGACCTCTCAAAGTGTTGCTTGAGGCGATTGATGTGCAGTACCAAGAGGGGCTGCCTCGGGGTCTTGAGATCCACCAGGTAGGTGGTCTCCTCCTTCCTCTCAATTACCTTATAGGCAATGGTCCCGGAGGTCCCTTCGGCTCTACAGCCTTCATCACCCACACTTTCTGTCCAGAGGTTAACTCCACAGGAGTGGCGTTCCTGTCATACCATTCCTTCATGTCATCCTGGCTGGCTTCTAAGTTGTGGAAGGCTTACTTCCACAACTTAGCCATTGGAATCCAGAAGATCAGCATTTTGCTTACTACATCTCTGGGAGTCCTCTTGGGAGACTGTTCCCAGCCCTCCTTGACCAAACTGAGATGTCCCTTGTCTGGGTGCCGGAATAGAGGTTTGAAGGGGCTAAAACCCACTACCTTCCAAGGGACCTCCCGGTCGCCAAACAACAGGCATGGTAAGAGTACGTCCCACTTTTTACTCAGGGTCTCTGATCATGCTTTGCAGGATCTTGTTGTATCTCTCAACAAGCCCATTAGTTTGGAGGTGGTAAGGGGTGGAGAACTTATATGCCACTTTACACTCCTTCCACATGGCCTCCATGTTAGCAGATATGACGTTCGTGCCCCTGTCAGACACCACATCCTTCGGAAATCCCACCCGGGTAAAAATCCCCATCAGGGCCTTTGCCCCTGCCAGTGCGGTCGTGGTCCTCAGAGGGATCGCCTCTGGGTACCGAGTTGCATGATCCACCAGAACCAAGATGAATCTGTGCTCTGTGGCCGTCTGGGGATCTATAGGTCCTACCATGTCGATGCCCACCTTCTTAAAGGGGGTGTCAACGACGGGTAAGGGTTTCAGGGGAGCTTTAAGTTGCTGCCCTGTCTTGCCACTGGCCTGGCTTGTCACACAGGTCCTATAGCATGCATCTGAGGACACCCTGAGTCTGGGCCAATAAGAGTGAGGAGCAAGCCAGGCAACTATCTTGTTCAGGCCCAAATGTCTTGCCAGGAGAATGTCATGGGCTAATTTCAATAGGAAGGCCCGATAACACTGGGGGACCGCCAGGGCCCTGTGGGACCCCTGGCCAGGAGCCTTACACTCACTGTACAGAAGGTTGTCCTCCCACTAAAGGTGATGAGTCCCTGATTCCTCACCATCTGCTTGGGCCTCAGTTTGCAAACTCAGGCCCTCGAGGGTGGGGCACTCTCTCTGTGTCCTACAGAACTCCTCCCTGAAGGGGCCTCCTTCCACTTGCCAACTGGCAAGCTTGGGCAGGGCACCAGGACGAGTAATGTCTTCTTCCATGGACTCTGAGGTGGCCTTTGACCGTTCCCCATATATCTCACAGGAGGTACTTTCCAAGGATGGTTTCTCCCGTCCTCGTCCCTTCTTTTTAAAAAAAAAAATCTTTTTATTGAAGAAGACAAAATCAATTAATATCACACACATCAACACAAATACAAAAAGCAGTCATGAAAATATACGAGAAGGATAAAATCAAATGTGGCCAAGTACAATACGACAATACATAAGGGGGCACATTTTATAAGAGCTTGAATCCGGGTGTCGTCAGTAGGACCGTGGTCAAAGAGCACCAGATTACAGTGGTTCATTGTCCACCGCAAACGGAGAGGTATCCTCAAAGGGGGTGCACAACCTACCTCTACTTTCATTCCATGGGGCCCAGATTTTGGTCCACTTCCCCGGGCAACACCTGCTTTCGTACACCGCTCTCTCAATCTGCATGCACCAATCCATATTGGATTCCCAATCTGAGCATTTTAATTCAATTCCACCTTTCCACGTTCTGGCGATGTTACGTTCAGCCACCATGCACCCCAGGGAGACCCACAGTCGCTCTGGTCTAGTCAGATCAGTGGCCTCCCAAATATTCAAGAGACAGAATCTCGGAGTACTTTCAATATCTTTCCTGCAGATCTGGGATAAAGCTGTGATAATCTCCCATCAGTACCTTTGGAGAATAGGACATTCCCACCATTGGTGCAGATAAGTGCCCACCTGACAACAACCCAGCGGGCAGACAGGAGACCTCAGAAGACCCATTATAACCAAGACAGAGCTCGTATAATAGGTCCTATGCAACAACTTAAGTTGGATTAATTTGAACCGGGACCGAATCAAAACCTCCTGAGGCGAAGCGAGGGCCTCTCTCCAGTCCTCATCATCAATTTCACCCACATCTGAACACCATTTTGGCCGACCTTTGACAAGAAGGTTGGGTGATTTATTAAGGAGTTTACAATAGGTTAGAGAGATGGTTATCCAAGAGTCTGTTCTCTAAAGGGGAGGACACCGGCAATATGTCTCCCTGGAGAGCACTTTAGACAGTGCACTGCGCACCTGGAGATACCGGAAAGTTTTGTTCTCATGCAAGGCAAATTTCTGCTGCAGGTCACCAAAAGGCATAACTGTGCCTCCCACCCATATATCACCTACCTTTGACAGCCCAATCAAGTCCCATTTATCGAACCTTGGCTGACGCCAAAGCAGATTCAGGCGACAGGAATCAAACAATGGTATCGCTTGTGTAAGTCTACCCCTCTAGCCGAGGGCAGAGTTCGTCGCGTGCCAGATGGAGACAGTCGTCTAGGTCTGAGTGAATTTGGGTCCTAGTTTTGACCCGCCATATAGCGCCCTTAAATAAGTGACAGGCAGCATATTGTGCCTGTCCATTCTATATCCCGGATCAGTAATGGGCCGATGCATCCAATGATTGAGGACAATAAGTTGTGAAGCCCAGTAATAAGACCTAATGGCCGGCAGCACAATTCCACCATCATACCATCTGTTGGTTAGTTTGGCCAGTGCGATTCGGGGCGGATCAACGCTCGACAGCCAGCTACGCACCTCCGACTTAATGGAGGTAAAATAATGAGGCGGGACAGGGTGCGGTGTGTTCTGTAGTGCATATAGAAAGCGGGGGAATGCCATCATCTTATAAAGAGCTGCCCGCCCCAAGAGTGTAAGAGGAAGAGTCTTCCAATGTTGGACGTCAGCTTTGAGACGCAGAAGAGGGGGCAGCAAGATGCGTTGATAGAAAATCTCTGCGTCTGTCCTGATATATATACCCAGGTATTGAAAGCCCTCAGTCACAATTTTAGCCCCACAAACTGATGGGAGCAGGGGGGAGTGGCCACTGAGGATGTATATAAGGGGCTTATCCCAATAAATGGTATAGCCGGAATATTTTTGAAAAAGGGTAAATATGTGGAGGACATTATTAATCGAAAATCTGGGCCTAGCCAGGTATAGCAGAATATCATCAGCGTAGAGGGACACTAAGTCCCTCCAGTCCGGTGACCAATTAAGTCCTCGAATTGTAGGATCGCCCCTGAGCCATATAGCGAGCGGTTCAAGCGCAAGGGCAAAGAGCAAGGGAGACAATGGGCACCCCTGTCTCGTGCCCCGCCCCAATTAAAAAACTGCCAACCTACTACCATTCACTGCAATTTGCGCCACAGGTTTCGAATAAAGAAGACGTACCCAAGATAAAAATCGACCGCCAAAACCATACCTCTCAAGGGCAGCAAAGAGGAAGGGCCATTCAATCATATCAAATGCCATTTTGGCGTCAAAGAACATAATAACAGAGTCCTCCTGTATTATGGCAGCCCACCCCAGCACCCCAAACAAGCGGCGCAGGTTAAGTGCCGTATTTTTGGTTGGCATAAAGCCATTTTGATCCGGCTATATCAATTTATGAAGAAGGGGGGAAATGCGAAGAGCCAGGATCTTACCCAAAATTTGGACCTCGGGGTCCAGAAGTGAAATAGGTCGATATAAAGAGCAGCGATCAGGGGGCTTTCCTTGTTTATGGATAACCAATATATTGGCCAGCCGCAGCGTAGCCGAAAGGACTTCTTCATGCACACTCGCATTGTACATACGCAGTAAGTAAGGGGCGATGTGTGAAGTCACAGCTTTATATAATTCAATCGTGGAGCCCACTGGGTCCCATGGCCTTACCGGATTGCAGAGAGGAAATAGCCTTAGAAATGTCCTAGACTGTTAGCGCCCCATCAAGATCCGTGATCTCCTGAGAGTCCAGGCTCGGCAGCGGCAAAGTAGCCAGCAGCTGCCTCCTGCGTGGAAGTAGACACCGGAGAATATATCTGGCTAAAATGAGAGGCGAAGGAGTCTGCAATCCCAGCTCTGTCATGATGTAGAGCATCACCTTCATCCCCAACTTCAGCCACCCATCAATTAGCTAGGTCTCACCTGTCAAGCCAAGCCAACAACTTGCTAGCTTTATCGCCAATATCATAGACCCTATGTTGAGAGGCACTATAGTAGGCCCTAGCCGCTTCGTTCGATATATCTCTGTATTCCTTTTGCTTGATAGTCAACTTATGCAAAATTTCTGAAGACGCTCCCAACACTAAGTCGTGTTCAAGGGCTGTGATCTCAGCTTCGATAGTCTCCAGTTGGTGACGCATTTCCTTCTTGCGCACTGCTACAGCCGCTACCCCACACCCACAGACCACGGTTTTAAAGGCTTCCCATAATATCACGTCGGATTGAACCGATCCATCGTTTTCTGCGAAGTATTGTTTGGAAACCTCTGCTAATTTAGAGCAAATTTTGGGAATTTTAAGAAACCAAGGGCTGAGGACCATATCTCGATGGCTGGCAGCGGGTGTACCACCATAATAAGCGACAATTGGCGAGTGATCAGAGATACCCCTAGGCAAGAAGGACAATTTAAAAAACAGGGGAAGCTGATCAGCCTTGCAGAAAAAATAGTCAATACGGAACTAGCTACCATGCAAACCAGAGTGGAAGATGTATTGTTTCTCCACCGGATTACAGACCCGCCAGACATCAATGATTCCAAGGGCCCTCAGAAACTCAGACAAACTCTTCCCATCTGGATCATTCAAACGAGGGGGCATGCGGTCCAGTGACCCATCTAAAGCTGCGTTACAGTCACCACCCAGAAGCATATCTCCATCAGGCAATCCCAACAGATGTGTACCCAGATCACTCAAGGTGGTGGAGTGTAGCCTAGGGGGGATATATAAGGATGTGACATTAAGCGACCTCACCTACCATGTTCCCGAGACTGAAACAAATCGGCCCAGCGGGTCACGCACAGTATTGTGAATTTGAAAAGGGAGGATACTGCGCACCAGGATACCAATCCCCCTGGAACCCCGCATATACCCGGCATGGGCAACAAGTTTATATCCCCATCTATTAAGCGCACAAGAAGTAGGGCCTTGAATGTGAGTCTCTTGAAGAAACACCAGGTCAGGAGACTGTCGTTTCAGGTACTGCAGCACTATACCCCTCTTAATCCGATCACCCAGACCATTAACGTTCCAGGACAGAAGGTTAAGGCGGACCAATAACGGACCCACTTGATCAACCGCACCCAAGATAGGATGGGGCCCCTCTTAATCCGATTCACTTCCAAGAAGGAACGACGCTGCAGCTGTACTTTGTAAGTGAAGTCGGGGAAAAAGGTTATGGTAGAATTGTCCCACTTGAGCGGGGGAGCAGCCCTCGCCGTCTGGAGAATGGCGTCCCTATCTCGGAAGTTGAAGATCAGAGCCAGAAGAGGGCGCGGTGGAGCCCTAGGCTTCGGGCCCCCCAGGGACCCTATGGGCTCGTTCCACAGATAAAAATTGCGACTGGGATCTGGGCTGCAAATGCTTCTGATTGAGGTCCTCAACGAACAGATCCGCTGCCTGCCCCTCTGCTCGTTCCGGAACCCCCAAAATTCGAACATTGTTCTGCCGCACCCTCCCCTCATAGTCCTCCAGCTTATCCACCAAATCCGAGGTCTGCACCTGGAGGCGTTTAATCGTACTTTCCACTCCTTTCGTGGATTGTTGAAGGGTGGAGATGGAACCTTCGTTTGTCTTGATCCTATCTCCCATATTTCGCAGGTCAGGGCAAATCAGGGTGATCTCAGTTGTCACTGTATCAATCTTCCCTTCAAGAGCCGTGCAAACCCCCTGGATCGCTGCCATGACATCTGCCAGAGTCAGAGCATCATCCTCCGAGTGGTGCTTTGCATCCGGGGAGCCCTTGTGTTCTTCAGCCCCATCTGACTTAGTATGCGCAAACCTGGCGAGCCGCACAACAGGGGGCGGCTTGGTGCCCTTAGCTGTGGCCATTACTACAAGTCCAGGGCCAACGATGGGGGCTGCCGCCAAACGACTCAACTACCGCCCCCTCGGACACACAAGACACTCGGCCAACAAATCACTCAGCGGGGCCCAACACCAGTGTTAATGAAAATGTTGATGGCCCAGTTGCACCGCAGAGGACAGGGGGATGGGTCGGGAAGCGGGCAGAAAAGCTTCCAAATTCGCCTGAACCCCATAATAGGCGCGGCTCCCGTGGCATCCACACATCAGAGGAGCTCCCACAGATCGCAACTCACCCAGACAACCAGTTCAGGGGATATGAGGGGCCCAGTTCGCACCAGTCAGGAGGGGGTGACACAAAATGGCGGACAAACACCGGTGTGATCTTCAGGGTCTCAGTAGAAAAGTGACGTGGGGCGGCGGGAACTCAAGCCTGGCCCCCAGCACTCACCTCCCCACGAGCGTATAATCGTCCGACTGACCAACAATCTGGTCCGGAGTCCACAGTTCTCGCAGCACCGTCCTCCAGTCACTGCAGGCACCGGAGCGATGCGCCTGCCCACTGCACAGATTCCGTGGGGGCCCCCCAAGCAGCCCCGCCACAGGGAGCAAGAGAGATACCACCGACGCGGTGTTGAAGGTCTCAACGGGTCTCGGATCACAGCCTGCCGCGGAGAGCCGTGCAACGCCATGGCCGATACTCCGCCTCCGCAGCAGCGCGGGATGTCGGGTCCAAGATCTCCGGATCCCGATCACCGATCTCTCCCGGGCAAACGGCAGGCGAGACCGGACGTCACATGGGTCTCAGTCGCTAACACTGAGCCTGAAGCGGATATTATTAACGGATGTGGGGGATTATAGCTGCGGCGACGGCCAGAGCTCTACTCAAAGGCAGCCATCTTGGGTGTTGGCAAGCCACGCCCCCCGTCCTCACCCCTTCTTAGCAGGGGGCTGGGACATTGTTCCAGACTCCAGCCCCTTCTGACTCCCTTCTCGGGTAGCTCTGGACCACGTGGTAGACCAGATCCAGTCGGGTACACCCAACATCTCCGTATGAGCCCGGAGCTCCATATCTTTTCATATAATGTGTTCCAGGTCATTATCCAATAGACAAGCCACTGGCATGGTGGGACTCACATGACCTTGAACAGGCCCAAAACCACCCCCTTATCCAAATGGCACCTGGGCCACCAGGAATCGACCCTCTCTGTCAGCCACCGCCACCTGGTGAGTGGCCTTGGGAATTACCTGCTCTGGGAAGACCAACTGACTCCTTACCATAGTCATGCTGGGCCCAGTATCCCTCCGAGCCTCTACCTCAAGCCCATTGATGGTGACCCTTTGCCAATACTTTGCAGTATTACCAGGCACTTGGATCCTGGGAACCATCTCATTGTCACCCAGGGACACTAGGGTGACACAGCCAAACTCTCCCCATTACCTGGGGCCACCTTCTCCGCCATTACTACGCTTACCACCCCTGGAGCTTTTCCTCCAGCAGGTGGAGGCACTCGCTTTGGACACTTGGGATCTCCTTTTAAGTGTTCATACCCATAACTCTCGTAGCACTTAGGGGTCTTTGGCAGCAGACTCTTGTGTGGGTTAAGTTTTATTCGGGGGACCGGATTGGGAATTCCGGCCAGACCCTGTTCCCAGGGAATGTTTTTGAGGGTTGACATAAGAATTCTTCTTTATGTCACCCCCTCCTTCTTTTGGTGGCAACCCTGGCCCACCTTTTGGGAGTCCCTCCCAGTTATCTAATTAGACCAGAGGTCTGCTTCCTCACCTAGAATCTGCAATCAACCAGTTTGATGCCTACTGTTAGGAACCAGGCTGGTACTGGTACGGTTTGTGTCATTTGTAATCATCCCCATGGTCAATTGCTGAATCATGTTCTGCTGCGCATCTAAATACGAACTTATCTTGTATGTACAACTTGCTTTGAACTAATCATGTGTATCAAAATGCCAGTGTAAATTGTTGACTGCTTTTATCAATGCTTGTTGCTTGCTTTTATCAATGCTTGATTGCATGTTCTCTTTATGTAGTTTGATTGTGTTCCTTATGCCACCTTGTGTATGCACCACCGAAGCGCGGGGAATACACGAGCACGCATAAATACACGTGCTTAGTATTGCCACTGTCACGTTCCCTGCACGCTTGACAACGCCCGTAGCGGAGGCTATAAATAGCCACACCCATCATAGCGCGGGGCTTGGCTTTTGCCTTCACCGCTCGGAATGCTCCTGGGGATCCGGTTACTTCTCTGGCAACGAAGATCACCGCAACGCGTCTCTTAAATAGGTGATTGTCTCCACGCTTCAGCAACAGAGAACAGCGCGTCAGCTTCTTTCCTCTGCTGGAAGCCGGCTTCAGCAGAACACCATCAACACAGAGCTAAGTCTAGAATGTTTGAACATTGTAACTGTCTATAACTTGAAACCCATTTGTCTTGGCATACTTAGACTTTGGACCTTGATTCTCTTGGCATAATTTGACTTTTGGAACTCGATCCTCAAGGCAAAACCGGACTTTGAAACTCGTTTGTTTTAACATTATTTTATTACGGTCATTGTTTCACTTTAAGTACAGAAGTCTAAGCTGCTATTAGCCTTCTTTTGTGACAGCTGAGAAATCATAGACAATCTCTCTATTACTTAGTTGTTGTACGCTTGTCACTCATATCCTTGTTACTGATATATACATATGTTTATCAAGGTGAGTGTCATTCAAATACTTAATGCAAAAGTCAGGAAACTAAAGGAACACAGAGTATAACACATTTTTTTGTCTTTTAAAGTGCCTATATTCAGGATTCCCTAATCCAACATTCCTTGAGAGAAGACAATAGAACTTAATATTGAACACGAACCCTCATAGAACATTAGAGGTAATTCCAGACTCACAATTTAGTAAATAAGTGTATGATGTAAACTCAATGAATACACTTAGGGAATAAAGTTTGTGGTTAATCATTTCTTTTAACGCCTAGGTGCCTCTCCTGCTCATAAGAACTCGGATGCTGGCTGGCCCAGGTGGCAGATGGTGGCTGTCTCTTCTCTTCTTGTTTCTCTCTCGTCCCATTCCCCTTCCACTTTGGGACAACTGCCAAGGCTCCTGTTATCAGAAGCACTGAGAGTTGTTCCAGGTGGGTTGAGGATAAAGCATCGCTCCCACAGACGCTCCTGGAATTCAGGTGAGTGGCTGGTCTCACAACTGACACCTACCAGGTGTTGGCGCAGGTCGGTGAAACAGGTCTCGAGGAGGTGCTCCCTCAAGACCAAGTTGTACAATCCCTCATAATCATTGAACTTAATGTTCAACACCCAACCCTTCAGTGCCTTATCCGCATAGTCTACCTAGTTTTGTGTGGTCAGTTTGCAGCTGCCCCTAAACCTCTGGCGGTATTTCTCCAGGGTCAGTCCAAACTCATTGACCAACATGGTCTTCATGGCAGGGTAGTTAGTCTGGTCTCCCACGTCCAGTGTAAGGAGGATGTCCCTCCCCACTGGGGCATGTACCGCCTAAAACTACCTCTCCAGCTCTCTTCGGGGACCCGGTGTACCTTTAAAGCCACCTCATAGGCTGCCAACCCCTTCTCTAGGTCATCCTTTAAGTGGCAATCCTAGACCATATACTTTGGGATTCAACCTCTACTCTCACTGTTAGACACTGCAGGGGCACTGCCGCCATTACTGTTGCCGCCCCTTATTTGTAGGTCTCTATGGTCCAGCTCTGTGAAGCTAAGCTCATGGGCCATCTTTTTCTCTTCTATGGCTAGTGTGCTTTTTCCAATGTAGCCAGGGTGTGCTCCTTTCCCAATTTAGCAAGGGCTAGTGCCTGCTCCTTGGCAGTCCTGGCAAGCTCTAACTTTAACTTTCTTTCTTCACTCCTGTCCTCAGGCTAGTTGGAGTAAAGACTCCTTGAGGATATACTGCTGCTGGTTCTAGAGTGGTCCCCCGGTCTGGGAGAAAAGGGTCCTCCCCCTCTGTAGGTTGTCCGTCAGGGCCAATCTGGCCCTGCTCTTACTCTTCCCCAAACTCACGATTCTCCTCTACTATTCGCCTCCCCCTTAGGGTGGGCCTCTGCCCAGGCCCTAAAGGCTTCCTGCAACTCTGCCTTCTTGGCTCTTCCCTTGCAAGCCACCCCCTTTGCCTGGCAGACCTCCTTGAGCTGTGCCACCATAGAGGCTTCCAGCGCAAACTCTACATAAGGTAGGATCTCAGACATGTTAGTGAACTAGTAGAAGTAGAGATAGAGATCTATGAGGAACACAAAATAATCACCACTCCCTAGCATTCGCTCAGTCCCTTTTAGAGGCACCTTAGGAAACAAAGGAACACATGTCTACGTGAATTCATGGAGCGGAATTAGTTTCTGTGTGATGCATGTGCAAATGCAAGTCCTATCCCACCACTTGACCACCAAATGTTGAAACTGGCACTTTCTGGTTGGTTGAGGCGATGCCCTAGCTAGGCAGAACCTACAACTCCCATCACGGGTGGGTGATTACACTTACTGTATAACCTGCGCTCACCCTTGGGTAACTTGGCACTGAGCAGTCAGGCTCATCACAGAGGCAATGTGTAAAGCATTGGCACAGCACTCACCCACAATAAATACACTGAGCAACACAAAAGAGACTTCACTCTTGATGTATGCAAATAACATTTGTATTCAAATACGCAATCATCAACACAACATGAACATCATGTACTTCTGGGCATAAATCACACCTGGAAATAATACAAGCAGTTCTAGGCCCAAATGTGTTCAAATAACATAAGTAGTATGCAAACTTGGGAAAGATCCTTGTCTACGCGCAACTCCACCCCCCCTAACCCCCCCCCCAACACTCTTAAGCGGTGTGACACGTTATCAAACCTAGGCACACTCTCGCTATTCTTATAATTCAAGACCACAGTTATAGGGTGTACCCCAGGTCACAACGACATCATAAATATGTACATATACAAAATTATAACACTATAAGCGGTACCACGAGCCGAGGTTGCACGGATAAAAACCAATGTCAAACGTAGTGTTCTTCTGGCAGGAAATCAATTTTTAACGCAACACCACTGGCCAGTGTTGCTAAACACAGGCAGTCCGCAGACTGACAGACACATACACACACACACCCCCATAAACACGGCAATGGAGATCAGGCAGGTCCATCATCAGCCAGGCTAGCTTGAATCCAGTGGCAAATCAGTCTGACCCTGTGACTCATGGGAACAATCCAGCCCGAACTGCCGAGCCATGTCTTCCCTGGACCGAAAAACAAACATCCTGGGATCGGTTTCTGGCTAATCAGCCGTCATCAGCCAGGCTAGCTTGAATCCAGTGGCAAAGTGAGCAAGGGACCCACGTCTGGGCATACCCTGCCAACTTAGGGCAAACAAAGCAAAACCAAAGGCGATGATGGACCGAGTGTTGAACATTGCAAGCACTCACCCCCAGTCAACTGATCTGGGTTTAATCCATCATCATTCTTTAGCTCCCTCCGCCACCCCAGTTCAGACATGACCATATGCAAATCAGTCTGACCCTGTGCCTCATGGGAACAGTCAAGCCCGAACTGCCGAGCCATGTCTTCCCTGGACCGGAAACAAGCATCCTGGGACCGTTTTCTGGCTAATCAGCCGTCATCAGCCAGGCTAGCTTGAATCCAGTGGCAAAGTGAGCAAGGGACCCACGTCTGGGCATACCCTGCCAACTTAGGGCTAACAAAGCAAAACCAAAGGCGATGATGGACGGAGTGTTGAACATTGCAAGCACTCACCTCAGTCAACTGATCTGGGTTTAATCCATCATCATTCTTTAGCTCACTCTGCCACCCCAGTTCAGACATGGCCATATGGAAATCAGTCTGACCCTGTGCCTCATGGGAACAGCTCAGACCGAACTGCCGAGCCATGTCTACCCTGGATCGGAAACAAGCATCCTGGGACCGGTTTCTGGCTAATCAGCCATCATCAGCCAGGCTAGCTTGAATCCCGTGGCAAAGTGAGCAAGGGACCCACGTCTGGGCATACCCTGCCAACTTAGAGCGAACAAAGCAAAACCAAAGGGGATGATGGACCGAGTGTTGAACATTGCAAGCACTCACCCCCAGTCAACTGATCTGGGTTTAATCCATCATCATTCTTTAGCTCACTCCGCCACCCCATTTCAGATATGGCCATATGGAAATCAGTCTGACCCTGTGCCTCATGGGAACAGTCCAGCCCGAACTGCCAAGCCAGGTCTTCCCTGGACCACAGTGCCAGATCTTAGGCAACCCATGTCCAACATATGATGTCTGTGGTTGAGTTGATGAGTTTGTGTTCCTGGGTTGTGTGAGCGTTGCTTTCACTCTGGCATGTAGTTACAGTCAGCAGCCAAGCACCTTGCTTATCCATGTGCAGGGCAGCTCATTGCAGAAGGAGAAGTATTGGAGGCTTGCTGTAGCTCCGTGGCCGCACTTGTTACACCTGCTGTGTCAGCGGCGTTCTGCCTTGTGGTCAAGTAGGGCAGATTCTTGTTATTCTGGCACTCAGTATGGTCCTTCCAGACTATCGCTCAGTGTGCGCACGGAAGCGCTTGTTCCGATGTTTCTCAGTGTAGGGTGGAGAGGCCCGACGCGTCCGTATTACATTTCTCGTTTATCAAGGGGCCTACTTTCGGCTCCACTGCATGGATCGTCTTGTGTGCCTGGGTGAACAAGATGAAAGCAGTTGACCGATGGGGAGGCAGCTGGGGAAGATAGGAGCACTGTTTGCTGTACCCGCACAGCAAGCCACCAGGTCTACTGTGCCTTTTAGGCGCCACAAAGTCGTCTGGATTGAGCAGGCCACATCAGCTACAGGACTTGATCCGGGACAGAAGTTGCACCTGCATCCACTATGCTGCAAGGCCCTCCGGGCGCGCACCGCCTGCTTTCCAGCGTGCGGTGCCGCCCCCGATTATCTTGGCTGACTCAAAGGTCCACTAGGCCTGTGTAGGCCGCACTGCAACTCCGAAGTCAGCCTCTTCCCCTGGGGATGTGCCACATCCGCCTGTGTCTCCCGGTGTCTGACAGTCTTCAGGCGGCTCTTCTACGCTGCTCCTGACCTGGCGCCGCTCACCTTTGTGGTTGCATGATGTTCCGGTCCCGAGTGGCTGCTCAGGGGGGTCCGCCAGCTTCTCCGTCGCGGGGTCTCCATGCCAGCATTTAAGGACTCAGCACTCATTTTCAGCCCCAGGCGGCTTCACCGGGCCGCGCCCTCTGTGCTCCAGTCGCTGACCGCCCGACAAGCGCACAGCCGAGAGCACTGGATGGGTGCCTGGCTGCTTCTGTTGTGTCTTTGCTGGGTCAGGCGCGCCGTGAACAACATGCAGCCTCTGCCTTGCGTAGATTTAGCGGGCTACGGCCCTCGTCTCAGGTTCACGGGTCACGTTTCCCCTTAACAGGCTGTTTCCTCGTCTGTTCACTCCTGGGCATTTTCAGGGCTTACAGATTGGTCACGGGCACATCGGACCACCGTGGGGCTGTTTTGGTGGCCCCGGCGAGGCTTCATACCAGATATTTTATCGGTTAACGGGGGATAAATGGTGAAGCTCGAGCAGGGCACCTCCACCATTATTGCCTGTATAGCCACGCCCCCTTCCAGTGCACATTGATACAGGTTGCACCAGACAATACTGGTAACACACAACAGAGAGTTGCAAATTCCATACCTCCTAGGAAATGAAGCACAACACCTGGTGCGCCTTGATACTTGTCGTACCAGGCAATTCGGGGCACACACTGGGTCGCAAGGTCAGCAGTGCTACAAAAGGTAGAATGAGGCAGCCATATGGGTACACCCTCACCTCACCTCCGAGGGTCGCACCCTGTGAATCACATATTGCACGGAATGAGCATGCAGTCGGCGTGTCACACGAGAGAGATGCGGCACGATCAATGAAGTGGGGCACTCAAGATCCTGCAACCGGTGAATCTGCTCACCACCAACAAGATACTTATGCGTGTTGAGGTCCCCACGATGCACGGGCCCTGCTTCTTAGATGCAGGTGATGCTTTTGGGGCTCCCCACAAGGCAATCCGATCTTCAGGCACAATTCTTAGTTCCACGCTCACACCGAGCTACCAGCAGACAATGTGGGCACTTAGGGACACAACATTCTCCAGGTGTGGGTGCTTCGCAGGAAGTCTTAGATGTCCCTGAGACCTCCAAAAGAGATCAAGGGGCAAGCCAACAAGCCCTTGGAGAAAACACTACATGGTGCCACACAGCAGCAGGTAGTCAGCCCAGGACAGCCACTATTCAGGAAGGGTGCACGATCCCTTCCAATAGCAAAAATCCTCCTTGTGCACAACAGTTTCCTCTGGCAGTATGCACCATGTAGTTTCAGGTTCTCCGGTCCTACGTCCCCACATGTGTATCTCTGCCCTGCTGACGTATTGCACCAGTGTGCCTTTGAAGTTGGGGGTGGTTCAGAGGGTTTCCCTGTGAACCACATATGTCTCCCCTAAATGTCAGCCCTGTCTGTCATGAGGCCGTGGAATGCAAATCTTAACCTTTAGTGGGGCCATGATCTGGCTACCACAGGCCAAGTTTCAAAACCTCTCCCTCCAATTTATACAGCTCGGCCCTCAAACTGTCAGGGACTGTCCGGGACTATGTGGGGAACACAGTCAGGGACTTGGGCAAGGACTGGGAACTGGGTATAAAACGTACACAGAAAGAGGAGTACAGCGCTGCCCAGGATCATAAAGGGAGTTAGAGGAGAAAAAGGAATCCACAGGGGAAGCCTGTACAAGTGAACAAGATGGGTAAGACTCAGAAAGGAAGGGCACTCATGAGGCAATTTAGCATTCAGAATAACTACACCCAGGACAAATGTGCAAGACATATATATATGAAACAGCATTTCAATAAAGGGGAGTGTGGGGGAAAGGACTCTGGAGCTCCGCATGGTAAGACTGAAGCTCAGTAAGTTTCTCACCCACAATTGCTGTTACAGATACTGTCTGCAAATACCCACATATAGGATATGCATGCAAAGGTAGGGTCTGTGGAGCGTATACCTATGGTGATGTAATAAATGTAACTGAAAGACAATACTCACAGTGAAAAAGAAACACCACCTAGGTAGTCAGCTGAGCCCACGGATACTGGCGATCAAACAGGAACACGCAAGGCAGTAACAGCAAGGGGGTAGAACTAAACACAAGCACAATAGACAAGGAGCTAGCAAGGAGGAGTTCTTAACAGGAAAGGAAGGAAATCACAGGGCACACTTGGCAGAAAGCAGGTAATAAACATACAAGGCAACAGAAGCAAGACAGTAGAATAGAAAGACAGCAAACTAGGAACTGGAACCTAGGAAATGGGAAGAAAGGCAGGGACTGGAAAAGTGTATACAGAAGAAGAGGCTACAACGGTATACTAGAATAGTGAAGGTTCAGGAATCCGGAAAACAAAGTAGCATAGAAGGCAGTGCCAAAGCAGGACAAGAATTTAGCAAAAGCTCAAAAGCCAAGGCAGCACTGCAGGCAGTGCTAGTTCAGGAACAAGGGGACCAGCTGTAGCTCAGGAACAAGGAATGCTAAGGCTCAGGAGCAGGAACTAGAATTGAGCTAAGGTTCAGGAGTCAAGGTAGCACTGCAGGCAGTGCTGGTTCAGGAACAAGGGAAACTGCTGCAGGTCAGTAACAATGAATGCTAAGGCTCAAGAGTCAAGGTAGCACTGCAGGCAGTGCTAGTTCAGGAACAGGGAAATTTCTATAGCTCAGGAGTCAAGGTAGCACTGCAGGCAGTGCTAGTTCAATGAACAGGGAAATTACTATAGCTCCGGAGTCAAGGTAGCACTGCAGACAGTGCTAGTTCAAGGAAACAGGAAATAGCTACAGCTCAGGAAACAAGGACTCAAGAGAGCACTGCAAGCAGTGCAAATCAGGAACAAGAAATAGCTGAAGCTCAGGAACTGGATTACTAAGGCTCAGGAGTCAAGGTAGCACTGCAATTCAGGAACAAGGAAAACAGCAGCAGGTCAGGAACAAGTCATAATTAAAGCTCAGGACACACTGGAAACAAGGATCGGTCTCACCGGTATACAGCTACAATGACCAACCTTGGCAGGAAGGGAGCTGGGGCTTAAAAGAGCTCACAGTAATCACATGCAGCAGGTGTGAGCAGGCTAGCAGCAGCCAGCCACAGCGGAGCTGAATTCCTCCACCCATCCTTGGCCTGCAGGGGTGTAGACGAAGCAGTGAGCAGGGAATTCTAGGTAGTGGAGTTTCAAACATGAGCAGACTGGCTTTCACAAAACCCGGCATGGATTGGAAATGGCTGTCTATTCCTAAATGATGTCCAAATGCCTGGAAGTCAGGATATGCATACAGGGGAGTGTCTGGAGGCATATTAGAACACTGGAAAGCCCCACAATTCGGCCCCCTGGTGATGGGCATGAGAGCATAGGGAGTGAATCGTGATACAAACAACAGGGGTTGGTCGTTCCGGCTGCATGTCCAAAAGTTTATAGCTGTTGCTGGGGAATGCATAGATGTGCTCCCCCAGCCTCCAGTGTGAGATGGAGTCAAACTGAAAGGCACACAAAGTTTTAGAGCAGAGAAATGCCCACTTTCTTGAAATGACATTTCTCTGGTACCACCTTTACCATTGCGAATCCAATGACAGGAAACATTATGAGGCTGCTTCACTGCAATCCACTACTGCAGCCTGAAGTAATACCAACCATTCTTCCATGTTATTCTATGGGAAGAGCAAACCTCATATGTAGTGAAAACACACATGGGTATTCTTCACTACCTGGGCAGGGTACATACCTGTGTACCTGTCCTGCCTTTCACCTACCAATTGCTTCACCCCTCATAACTTACCCTAGGGGTGCTCGAGCGGGATTGAAAGGTCCCCTCAGGATGGGTTAGTGATTTAGCAAAGCCAGCATGAGCATAAGTGCAAATGCGCACACACCAGCCTGTACTGGCAAGCTGGACTAATGCTTAAAACCACCATAGGTGCCAGGGTGCAGACACCAGCCTGCAATGGCAGACTTGACACATGTTTAAACACTTAAGGTAAGCACCAATTCTTAACAGGTGTAGGATGGGCGTGAGCACTTCCACAATGCAAGGTGCCCAGAGCCCTAAGGCCTTTACAAGAGAATTTAAAAAAGGAGGAAAAAGCAAAAGGTTTTGGGAAACACTACCTGACAAGTATCAGGACGAACAGTCTCCATCAAAGCCCTTCACTTTCTGGAGACCTCTGGCATTGTTCTGAGCCGCTACTTGGCAGCTTTGGTTGTCTATTGCTGAAATGTGTTGCGCACACCCTTAGTTGCAAATAAATGAAAAACGATTTAGGACAGCAAAATATGTGCTATCTGCCAAAATTATCACTTGTTCGCGTGCTGGTAGGAAAGAGGCTGCCTCCCTCTGCTAAACAATCAACATACTTAGCAAGTGTCACTAAGCTTTGGTGGTGTTCCACTTCAGGTATTGGACAGCTCAGTAAGCACAACCCTTGTGCTTCTTCTTAGGACTCCCCGCCCGGTGCGGAGGTCGTGGAGCTCCACTTATCGAGGCTCTGTTAAGTGCAATGACTATGCTTTCTTGTTAATTGTGTCGTCAGCCAGAGCTTTATGTATTTTATTTGTATTTGTCTACTGCAGTCTTTAGGGCGCTTCTGTTCTGTATCTGTGCTGAGCTGCCTTTGACATAAACACTCCATATACGGTATGACATTATCTTGCGTGGCAGCACGGTACCTTTATGACCTGACCAGTAGGTTCTCGGCCAACAACGTGTAGATTCTCTGCAATGCTTTTGTTGTCTTCAACTGCTTCACAGCGGCTGTAGATGTGCTTTGACTCCATATTTACCGTCAATTCTGTACTTTGCCGACGCCACACGTGGCACGCACAAGCAATCTGCTTGGACCACAGCAAACTCTTTAGGAGAGCACTGTCGATCTTCAGGTTACTTATCCCCTATCTCATCGCCAAACGTAGCGTCTTCCCCAGCCTGGGTACTCGCCAATGACTACGCCACACAGGGAGCTTAATATTACAAGTCTTTATTATTCTGCATGCAACTGCAAACTCAACATTCTAAATCAGCCTTCACTGCATTCTGCTATAACACTTGCTTCACAGCTCTACCGAGTCCATCAGGAGCCAAAAGGGTTCAGTCATTGCTAACTCGCAGGACACTACAATCTATGGAAAGAGCTTCTTTGAGAGCCCCAGCCTCGCCCCTAACTGCCACAGCTGACTGGTCTGTTCCCTCCAAAACTACAACTCATTAGAAGTTTGGTCGACAGCGTCTGTCAGTTTTGACAGCCATTGACAAAACTTTTTTATTTTATTTTGAAAAACAAACTCCCAAAGCAGAAGTTTGTTGTTGAAAAACAAAAAACAAATGAACCCTACACCCTCGTAGTCTCCCAGGGTGTGGGGGTAGTTATAGTTTTGTTCCAGTCTGCCAGTCCTCGAGGTGAAGGACAGGAAATGAATATGCTACTTACCAGTATGCATCTGTTCTTGGCATGTAGGGCTGCTGACATTCATATCTGTGCATAGATCGCCGCCTAGTGTTGGGTCCGGATGTTTGCACGTTGTTGTCCTGGAAGAGTCTTCGAAGTATCCTTGGATAGGTGACTCCTCCCCTGGACTACAGTGCGCATGGGCATCCTCTCCATCCTCAGATTGTTTTTCGCCATTGTGGCAGTGATGGAGTAGATACAGAAAGTGATGACCATGCTTGCAGTAATTCTGAGAGCTGCAGCTGCGACAGGCGCCGGGGAGGAGGGAGGGCGATATGAATGTCAGCAGCCCTACATGCCAAGAACAGATGCATACTGGTAAGTAGCATATTCAGTTCGAGGCATGTGGGCTGCTGAATTCATATCTGTGCATAGAATACATAGCAGTGCCCTCTATTGGCGGCGGCTACCCGTGCCAGCTGCAGCGGTCTGAAAAAGTGTTTTGAGAACAGCCTGTCCTACAGCTGCCTGCTGTTTTGACTGCACATCTACGCAATAGTGTTTTGTAAATGTGTGTGTAGTGGACCATGTGGCTGCTCTGCATATATCATGCAGGGGAATATTTCCTAGGAAGGCCATGGAAGCCCCCAACTTACGTGTTGAGTGGGCTCGTGGTGGAATAGTTAATGTGCGTTTTGCTTTTTGATAACAGATTTGAATACACTTAACTATCCATCTGGCTATCCCTGCTTTGGAGATGGCGTTACCTTTGTGGTGTGGGGCAAAGGCAACGAACAGTTGTTTTGTCTTCCTGAAGGGTTTAGTCCTATCGATGTAGTACATGAGGGCCCTCCGTACATCTAGTGTATGTAGTGCCCTTTCTGCAACAGTTTGTGGGTGTTGGAAGAAAACTGGCAGTTCAATAGTTTGATTCATGTGGAACTGCGATATTACTTTGGGCATGAATTTGGGGTTGGTACGTAGTACGACCCTGTTGGTGTGAACCTGTATAAATGGCTCTTGAACGGTTAGTGCCTGGAGTTCACTAACTCTTCTTAGGGAAGTGATCGCTACAAGGAAGGCCACTTTCCAGGTAAGGAATTGAATCTCGCATGAGTGTAGAGGTTCAAAGGGTGGACCCATCAGGCGTGTGAGGACCAAGTTGAGGTTCCACATTGGAACCGGTGGGTGGCTTGGTGGAATGACTCGTTTGAGTCCTTCCAAGAATGCTTTGATGGCAGGCACTCTGAATAGAGAGAGGTGCTGCCTGGTTTGCAGATAGGCTGAGATTGCGGTCAAATGGACACGTATAGAGGTGTACGCCAGATTGCATCGATATAGGTGTAAGAGATAACAGATGATGTTTTGGATGGATGCGTCCAGCGGGTTGATGTCATTATTACCGCAATAAATGACGAACCTTTTCCATTTGGCTGCATAGCAAGCTCTGGTAGTGGGTCTCCTGGCCTCCTTGATGATGTCCATACAGTCAGGTGGCAGGTTGAGATAGCCAAACTCTAGGACTTCAGGAGCCAGATCGCCAGATTCAGCTGTTGCGGATCTGGGTGCTGAACCTCTCCATGGTTCTGCGTCAAATGCGCGGGTTTGATCCGCAGCCTTTGATGCGGCACCACGGAAAGTTCGAGGAAGGTGGTGTACCACGGCTGGCGTGCCCACGTGGGAGCAACTAGGACGAGTGTCAGGGAGTGTTGTCGGAGTTTGCGGGCCACTAGCGGTATCAATGGCGCTGGGGGAAAAGCGTACGCAAATCTGCCGGACCAGTTCATCCATATCGCATTGCCCTGCGACTGCGGATGTGGGAATCTGGCGGCGAAGCTTTGGCATTTTGCGTTTTCGCTTGTCGCGAATAGGTCTATCTCCGGATGACCCCACTGCTGGAAGTACGGTTGGAGTACTGATGGGTGTAACTCCCACTCGTGCATCTGGTGGCTGTGTCTGCTGAGCAGATCCGCCATCTGGTTGTCCTTGCCAGGGAGGTGTTCCGCCATGAGGAACATGTTCCTTTGAATGGCCCACTTCCACATGCTCTGAGCCAGATGAGACAACTGTGGAGAGTGTGTTCCTCCCTGTTTCTGTATGTAGTACATTGCGGTCATGTTGTCCGTCCGGATCAACACGACCTTGTTGCATAGATGTACTTTGAATGCCTTCATGGCTAGGAAGATTGCCATCAATTCCAGAAGGTTGATGTGCAATTTCTTTTGTTGTGTTGTCCATAGTCCTTGCACTGTGTAGTGGAGTACATGAGCTCCCCATCCCTGGAGAGACGCGTCCGCTGTCAGTACTATCTGTGGGACAGGCTCTTGGAATGGTCGGCCCTTGCAAAGGTTTTGTGGATTCCGCCAATGCAGAGAGTTGTATGCCCG
The DNA here is from genome assembly GCF_964204655.1 of Triturus cristatus. Taxonomy (NCBI): domain Eukaryota; kingdom Metazoa; phylum Chordata; class Amphibia; order Caudata; family Salamandridae; genus Triturus; species Triturus cristatus. The sequence goes on from NC_140585.1 coordinate 249,403,656, forward strand.
ACCGCTCACCAACACTAGGTCCTTTAACTGTCCTTGAGCCTGATTCCACTGACGTGCTAGGCACTCCTGAAGTGGGCGCATATGTAATCTCGCGTGCGGGACTATGAAGATGCAGGAGGCCATCATGCCTATCAACTGCATAAACACTCGCGCTGGAAGTGAGTGATTGGGTTTGAATTTGGAGATCAGCAGTTGTATGCTGTTGATCCTCACTAAATTTGGCTGAGCTGTGGCCGCCAGAGTGTCTATAGTCGCACCTAGGTACTGTTGTACGTGTGCGGGCTGGAGATGGGACTTTGGATAATTTAGTGAGAATCCCAGACTGTGAAGAAGGTGAATGGTGCGGGACATGTGGCTTGCACATTGCTGGGCTGACTTCGCTTGAACGAGCCAGTCGTCTAGGTAGGGGTAGACGTGTATATGCTGCCTCTGTAGATGTGCTGCCACCGTAGCTAGGCACTTCGTGAAAACCCTGGGCGCTGTTGTCACGCCGAAGGGAAGGACTTTGAACTGATAGTGCTGCCCCTGAACAGTGAACCTGAGGTATTTTTTGTGTGAGGGGTGGATGGGTATGTGAAAGTACGCATCCTTGAGGTCCAGTGTGGCTAGGAAGTCTCCCTGCTTGAGAAGCGGAAGGACTTGCTGTAGAGTGAGCATGTGAAAGTGCTCTGAAAGAATGTACTGGTTCAGGGGTCTCAGGTCTAATATAGGTCTGAGCGACCCGTCCTTTTTTGGAATTAAGAAGTAGAGGGAGTACACTCCCGTACCCTGCTCGTGGATGGGTACGACCTCTATAGCGCCTTTTAGAAGCATACTTTGCACTTCTTGCTGTAAGAGCGTTAAGTGCTCTGAGGACATAGGACGGCTTCTTGGTGGTATTGTGGGTGGAGTGGAGGTTAACTCCAGACAGTAACCGTATTTTACAATATCTTTGACCCACCTGTCCGTGGTGATGGAATTCCACGTGGACAGGAACCTTTGTAGCCTTCCCCCGACAGGTGTTATGTGGTCGGGAGGAAGGGAGAGGGCGTCACTGCTTGTTCTTGGGGGAGGACCTGGTGTTGCCGTAGCCGAGTCCTCTGCCCTTTGTGCTGGAGCCACGATATCCACCTCCGGTGTTTTTATCATAGGTGGTCTGTGTATTGCCTTTGTTATATGTTTGTTGTGACCCCTGTCCTCTACCTGCTCCCTTGTTTCCGGGGCGACGAAAGGAGCCGCTCCGAAAGGACTGAGTTTGTAGGGCGCCCATGGACTTTGCAGTGTCCGTGTCCTTTTTTATCTTTTCGAGGGTGGTGTCAACCTCTGGCCCGAATAAATAGTCGGGGTTGACGGGCTGGTTCAGTATATTGTTTTGTACCTCAGGCTTGAATCCTGAGATCCGTAGCCAGGCATGTCGTCGCAACATGACGCTTGTGTTTATGGCTCTGGCAGCCGTGTCTGCAGCATCTAGTGCGCATTTGATGGAAGCGTTCGTTAGTAGCTGTCCTTCTCTGATGAGCATTTCTGCGCCTTCCTTGAACTGGTCAGGGAGATGTTGGAATATTTGCTCCAGTGTGTCATAGTGCGCTCTATCATAGCGAGCAAGGAGCGCTTGAGTGTTGGCTATGCGCCATATGTTGGCAGCTTGGGCGGCAACTCGCTTGCCAGAGGTTTCTAACACCTTGGACTCTTTGTCCGGGGGAGGAGCGTCACCTGTTGTTTGCGAGTGTGCCCTCTTGCGTGCATTCGCTACGACGATGGAGTCGAGTGGTAATTGTCCTCTGATGTAAGTAGGATCCCCAGGTGCTGATCTGTATTTTTTATCAATCCTGGGGTTTATCACTCGTGCCCTGGTGGGTTCTTTGAAAATGTCCTTGGCTAGTTTGAGGACCCCCTTCAACATTGGCAGAGTCTTTACATGTCTTTCTGAGGATGCAAAGGTGTCCATTAGAAAGTCATCTTCGATGGTATCAGAGTGAAGCTGTACCCCATGGTTATTTGCAGCACGTTCGATAAGAGCGTTGAACGCCGCAGTATCCTCCGTAGGAGATGTTTTTGCCCCATAGAGTTGTTGGTCCTGTGCATCGAGAGGTGCACTGGGGTCTGCTGGGTCGCCCCAAGTTTGATCAGGGTCCTGCTGGTCATCAGGGTCCGTGTCTACATGGTAGGGGACTTGGTCATCCATGTAGTCCTCCAATGCATCTGTATCGGAGCGTGTGGGGGAGAACCGGTGTGGATCCTGGTAGGATGAATGGAAGGGTTCATAAAGGAGAGGTTCCGATTCTGCAGGCAACTTCCTTTTTAGTGGGATCCTGAAAGGGTCCAACGGCGGCTCCGAAGTTATCCTTCGGTCGTGGAGAATCATCCTGCCAGTGTCGGCGTCGACGATACGTGCCGGAGACGTCTCAGCAGGTGTGACCGTAGGTTGGGTGACCCGTGTCCTGAGTTGGAACATTTTTGGGATTGTTGACGGAGGCAAGCCGAAGGTAATGTTGGCCGGCACCGAAGAGGCTGCTGGAGCTCCGATCGAACCGGAACCCGACGTGTCCTGGAGGACAGCTGTGGTTTTGCTGCCTTGCGCCGCACCAGGTCGTACTTGGGGCGCCTTCGAGGCTTTGGCACCGGCCAGGCTCGTAGAGGCGGCCGTAGATTTTTTCGGCGCCGGCGGTTCATCGAGTCGAGGTGCAGAGATCACCGTCGAAGTCTTCGATACCTGAGGCTGAGGTGTCGTCGAGGGAGCGATGCGAGACACAGCAGGCGGTACGGCCCTTGGTGTCGTTGGTGCCGGTAGCCGAGCAGGTTTGTCGGTGCCGATGGCTTTTTTCCGTTTGTCGACTCCAACGTCGCCCGCTTCAAGTTCGGCACCGAAGTCCCTCTTGGTGCGGTCGGTGCCGACGCGGTGCGCTGGCGTCGAAGGCCTCGATCCGACCAGCGCCACTTTCAGTTTCGGTTTCGGTGGAACCGGAGCAGCTTTCGGTTTCGGTTTTGTGGTAGGGAAACCAGCCTGTTTATGTAGTAATGGCTGCCGCTGAACGTCCGAGGCCGGGCCCGAGGGCGGGGCCGAAGAACTGCGGGATGGGTCTCGGGTAAGGCCCGAAGGCGATCCCTCGACCGGAGCCATAGGCTGTGGCACTGGTGTTTGAACGGTTTGAACAGGTAGGCCTTGTTCATCATTGGAGCTACTTTCTTCGGCCCCTAAGGCCTCCTCGTCGTCTCCTACCTCGGTGTCGTCTTCACCTCTGTGGAAGAGTGACTCGTCTACCTCGTCCGATCCGGGTTCGTGTTCGGAAACGGGACTGGAGGGCAAGACTTCTAATTCCTCGACGTCTTCGGCCTCGTCGAAGATGTCTGTTGGGGCCGGTGCCGCGTGCTGCGCCTCAAGTCTCGCCGCTCGTCGATTCCGCAGAGTCTTCTTGGAACGTAACCGGGCACAGGCCATGCATGTCGATTCGTCGTGGTCCGGCGAAAGGCATTTGTTGCACACCGGATGGACGTCGATGTGTGGGTACTTCGCATTGCATACCGGACACCTTTTGAATGGCGTCCTCGATTCCATCGTCGAAGTAGTCGATGGACAGGTAAATGCGAAAAAAGTCGGTGCTGAAAGTTAGTAAACTAACAGGATTGTATCGAAACCCGATCGATAAACAGTACCGACGCAAACTAAAGGCCTTTTGGCCTCGAAAAAATATTTTCCTAACTTGAGCTAAGATAGCACATCCGAACCCAATGGCGGAAAAAAACAATCTGAGGATGGAGAGGATGCCCATGCGCACTGTAGTCCAGGGGAGGAGTCACCTATCCAAGGATACTTCGAAGACTCTTCCAGGACAACAACGTGCAAACATCCGGACCCAACACTAGGCGGCGATCTATGCACAGATATGAATTCAGCAGCCCACATGCCTCGAACAAAGACATTACACCATCCACCCTAGACAGGCCTGGTGGTGTAATGCCCTTCCCCCGATGGCCCCTACACTTCCGGAAAAAGTATTCAGTCGACTGAGCTCACAGGGGCTCCATCGATAGACTACTTAAGGTTGGCCAGTCTCTAATGAGCCCGGCAGACCGAGGATTTGGCAGGTAGGGTACTCTGTCACGGTTGCATTCAGGTGGTCCACAACTTAGAGTGGGCAGCGGCTGCAGGATCTTTCTCACCACCATCAGAGGAACATTTGCTCAGAAGTGCTTGACTTGCATACAGTATTGATTATATTGTGTAATGTTCAAGATGGAAAGTTTACACTGTGATGCACAGGATTAATCTGTCCAACAACATTCCACGCTGTGAATTTAGATTTGCCTAAACAAAACTCATAAATGGCCAGACTATGTGTATAATTTGAGACATTAGTGTTTAACAGCTGCTTAATCTAGCTATTAACTTTCCTGATTTGCAACATTGACTCGTCACTTTTCTGTCCATTATTTTTCCAGATTTGCAAAACTGACACATCACTGGTGGTGGTGCCGAGTAAGGTATGTGGAAGGCAGGGAGCTCATGCATTGGAGGTGCTAAAACATCCTGAAGAATTTCATGAAATGCTAATGTTTAATGCTAATGTTTAAGGGACAGGGGATAAGACTTTCTTGGACTACACAGCTGTGGATTCACTATGTTAGGGAATGCTTTGGAAGAAACAACATTCTTCTTCACTAAGGAAACACCTAACTAGATGACCTTGAAGAAAGGTTCGGCACATTCAATCTTGCCAAGTCCACTAGCTCTTGGTAAATGCTCTGGAATGGACTGTTGTAATATTAACAACTAAATGTAATGTGGTTTGTCAAGCGGTACCCAAAACAAAATGATTGTAAAGTACACTAACTCCCCATGGAGGGTATATTAGCACTCATAATGTGCACTGTCCGGAAACGGTGTAGTTGAGATGGGGTGTAGACTCTTCTAAATAAGCAGAAGACTCTAGCAAAATAGGTTCACCAAAATAGTGTTGTCTCTTTTATATTTGCAACATGAAGGCTATAGATCATGGATAATGCTGTACAAGGAAGCATGTAGTTACAAACTTACTGATAATTACAGTTTTTTAACAAGACAATGTGTTTCACACTACACATACTGGTAGGAAAGAACACGCTAACAGACTCTTTTGGTGCTAAACCACAAGTACATGTATGAATGTGAGTATAATCAAAGGCAACCTGAATGTAAATTGGAAATCAACTCCTTTCCTTGTGAAGAACAAGTTACTTACCTTCGGTAACGATGTATTTATAAAAGAGACATTTATTAGTTATAGATTCTTTACCTTAGAATTACCCCCAGAAGTCAGACTGGATCTGTAGAATTTTTTCTCTAGCAGTGCTCCTGCGCGTCGAAAGGTGGCATTGGTCGACTTCGCATCCATCGTAGGCATCGTGGTCGCCAGGATGACGTTGCGCTGTCTACTTAGACGCTGCCTCTGCGCACTTACGTCAGTTCTGACACGACTTTCCACGCCAGAAGCGCAGAGCCATGAAAGACACTGACCACTGGTGCGCCATAACTAGGGTCCTGCAAGGGAGTCCCTATACCTAGAAGTCAGTTCGCAGAGTGGGAAGGATGGGTGGGGCGGTAAGGAATCTATAACTAATATATGTCTCTTACAGATACATTGTTACCGAAGGTAAGTAACTTGTTCATCTGAAAGAGACTATATATAGATTCCTTACCTTAGAATAGATACCCCTGCAATACCAACCCCGCAGGAGGGTCTGCGAACCAAGTTCACACCAGAAAGTCCTGGAGGACAGAACAGGCAAAATAGCCGTCCCTCCAGACTTGGTTGTCCAGGCAGTAATGTCTGGTGAACGTGTGCAAGGATGCCCACGTGGCAGCACACAGATGTCAAGGAGTGGAACTCCATGTGCAAGAGCAGTGGTGGTAGGCGTAGCTCTGGTGGAATGACCGCGGAGAACCACTGGAGGTTTCTTTGCGCCAAAGCGTAACAGATTTTAATACAAAGGACAACCCATCTAGAGATGGTACGCTTTTGAACAGTCTGACCTGGCACCTACATAGCCAACGAAGAGTTTATCATCCACCTGGAAATATTTCATGCGGTCAAGGTAGAAAGACAGCGCATGTTTAGGGCCCAGACGATAGAGTCTCTCCTCCTCCTTGGAAGGGTGCGGAGGTGGGAAAAAGGTGGGCACGGTAATGGTTTGTCCAATATGAAATGTTTCAACCACTTTTGGAATTAACAATAGTCTTGTCCTAAGCACCACTTTGTCCGGATGCACAGAGAAGAAAGGGGGCTTGGAAGAAAGAGCTTGAAGCTCACTCACTCTGCGAGCAGAGGTGATGGCTGTCTTCAGAGTGAGGAGCCAAAGAGGACAGTTGTGAGGAGGCTCGAACGGAACGCATATAAGATAAGTTAAGACAAGGTTCAAGTCCCACTGGGGCATTATGAAAGGAGATGGAGGAAAGAGATGAGGAAGGCCCTTAAAGAATCTACATACAATAGGGGACTTGAACAAAGATGGCTGTTCACGTAGCCGAAGGAAAGCAGAGATGGCCGCAAAATAGAGTTTAAGAGTGCCCAGGGCAGAGCTCTGCTGGGCCACAGAAAGTATATACAAAAGGGCCTCTGAAAGATGGGCAGAAAGGGGATCCACAGCCTTTGCTGTGCACCATGCCACAAACCTATTCCATCGACAGGTGTATACCGTTTTAGTGGAGGGATGCCTGGCTGCCAAGATGACATTACAGACTTCGGGTGGAAGGTCAAAAGCTGTCAACTGTTGCCGCTCAATCTCCACACAAGAATGGTGGAGGCTGGACAGCTTCGGGTAAAGAACCCTCCCCTGCGACAGAAGATAGTCCCAAAGAGGCAGTCTGAGTGGAGGATTGATGGCCATGCTCAGGAGCTCTGGGTACCAGACTCTCCGTTCCCAGTCCCGGAGCCACAAGAATAACTTGGGCCCGGTCAAGCTCTTGATCTTCTTCAGCACTCGGGGAAGAAGTGTTATAGGCGGAAAGGCGTACATTAGGCCGTAGTTCCACTTGCGACGAAAAGAGCCGCCGAGCGAGCGCCGCTTTGGAAACTCCAAACAAGGGTCCTCGACCTATATTTCAAAAACTATATGTATCAAATTCACACTACTGGGTTTGAAAACAATTTCTTGAGCATAAACAATTAGCTTGCAGTAATCAATACGAGAATTTAAATGAAAGAAGTGCAACAACCAAGATATGCTTCACCAGACATTTATTTTCAGATCATAAGGTGAACAGTTAATTAGTCACTGCATCAATTGAGGAGAGGTAGGGAGAGTTAGGTTGCTCCCAAAGGAACGTGCAGAAAAAGAAGTGCTCTCGTGTAGAAGGGGTGAAATAGGATTTCAAAAATAGTGAAAGAGATGATAATTAAAAACATTCAGATGCTAGACTGGTTATACATCTCAGTCTTTTCTGGCCTAGCCACATAAAAGCAGTCAAACTTCTTTTTGTATAATTTATAAATACACAAATATGTATATTTTTGTGGCACGTTAGAATTGGGGTCATGATCCAGCTTGAGTTGGCTGGAAACTCGTCCGGAACACGGACGCCGGCTCTGCCGATTCAAGCTTTTGCATTCATTGCTTTGGAATTGAATTAACGACCTTAATTAACGGAAGAACACGCCCAGTATGGCTTAACAATAAGTGAGGAACCCACGCCCCGCAAGGCCCTGCAGGTGTGTGACCCGGCCATCATACCTACTTAGGTTGGCCCACACAGTCCTAAGGAAGACCCGCAAGGCTGAGGCCCCGAATCACCCTCGCAGCCCTAAGTCGGGTCAAAACGTCGACGCTCCCATAAGCAGCCTGGATCACGACCCCAATTCTAACGTGCCACAAAAAGATACTTATTTGTGTATTTATAAATTGTGAGACTAAGGTGGACGAGACGAAGCTGCAAGGCAAAAAGGATCTGGCCATAGCTCGAGAATCCTTAAAGCGCTCCAGCGACGAGTCTGCTTTGTCACCAAAAAGGCTGTAGTGCTAGAGGCACTCCTATGGTTTGAAACCTCGTGATGACCTTCAACTACCATCATTTTAATTGAATTTTGGTGTTATCACTTTACCCTAGCCTGAATGTATGTCCTGCATATGCCTGGTTTCCCTTGAAGATTTATTTTGTATCTCTCATAGTTTTAAATTGGGAGCTGTCACAGAGTAGAACAGCTTGCCAAGAACAGAACGTGTGGGATGTGCATTTGAAAGCATGAGAGAGAGAGAGGTCTGGAATTTGGTCTCAAAGTGCTGTGTTATGAGCAGTGGTGCACAAATGTGCATTGTGTTGTACATTGGGAAGTATTATGAAGTTCTTACTATTGGCTTTAACATGCTCTCATGTCATCTTGAATTCTGACTCTATCTTGCTAGAGCTTTTTGCGCACACAGGCAAGCCCCAGATTGCTCAAGTTGTTTAGGTTAATCACGTTCATGGTTGCTTTGTTTTTGGAGAGGAGATAGTTGAATGTACCGCCGGAGACTTTCGTAAGCTTCATTAAGATAAAGGCTGGAACATGTGAGAATGCAGAAGGGAAAGTGGGAACTCCTTTTGCCTTCGGAATGCTTGCATGGAAATTGGCCAATTCCAGTAAGTTTCCTTGGCGCAGAGGGAATGCCTCTCGGAACCTTCTAGTGTGTTTTGCGACTATAAAGCTGAGGGTTGTTGACGTAGAGACCGGAATTGTTTTGGAGTGGGAATGGGGATGGATGCCTCTACTTCGGAACATCAGAACCCCGGTTTGCTGAGGCTCTTAACCCCAGCGTGAATCCCCCAGTCTGGAGTGACTAAGATGCGGTGTTTGCAACCGGTGAGGTCATTTGTTTCTGATTGTTGCCATTGTGACGTTTGGCTGTTTGCGTGCATATTCAGTGGCTATAACAGTCATTGAGAAGTGTGACTGACAGTGTGCACCTTCAGTTTCCAGTGGCTATAATCATTTGAGGTGTTTTCTTTGGGTCTTGACTTTGTGATGTGTGAGTGAGTCTGAGTGCACATCCAAGGTAATCATCTGATGTATTTAGTGTATATATCTTTCTAATTTCTTACAGGACATCCAGTATAACTTGCTAGTGTTCTATCCATGCATTTAACAGTTACATTTCCCAAGTGTGTTATTATTGCTTGTATATATACACATTTGAATGTTGTTCGTTTGACATCTGGGAGAGAGTATTGCATAAATAAAACCTCGTAATGCATAAATAAAACCCCAAGCCTTATACTGAAAAGAGCGTCTTTGAAGTTCTTCATTTTATAAAGTGAAATCCCTTTCCGGGGAATTTTGTGTTGTGTCTATTGCTTCGTCGTGTTTGAGTCACAGAAAGGGAGAGTGGTATTCTGTTTTATCGACTAAGTGCAAATCATGACAGATGGCCATCAAGGCGCATGTCCAGCAAGGTGGACTGGACATCCCATGAAAAGCCAGACGTCCTCAGCTAGGCGTAGCGCCAAAGGGCTACCGACGTGGCAATCGTTCTGCCTAGTTATTTGGTGGTATTCACTCCACATCGTATTATGAATTTGGCTGCGTCTCTCCCATCCACCACTGTGCCAAGTGCCGAGCTGGAGGAAGAGAACGTGCGCTTCCCACGATGATCCAGCTTCTTCGATTTCCTGTCTGAGGGAGCAGAAGGGAATGCCCCAGTAGAAGAAGAGGCTTGGACCACCAAGCTCTCGGGTGAAGGGTGTTGGGTGAGGAAAACTGGGTTACCTGGAGCCGGGCGGTGGCGGCGGACAATTGGCTGTTCCACAGGAGTCCATGCTGGGCTTGGACCACGTGCCCAGAAGGACATCCGTGAGTTCTTCGTTAAAGGGCAAGAGGGGTTCTGAAGAAGTTGCTGCAGGTTGAAGTACTGCCGTCAGGAGATTAGTCCTGACTGCCACAGCGTAGGACGCTCCCTCCTCCGTAGCCACGCTAGGGGAGAAAGAATGCCCTGGATAAGTGTCCAGCCCGCTGATGTCAGACAGGTCCTCTCTCCAGTCCGGTTCTCCCAGCTTGTCAGCCTAAGGGTCCAGTGACCCCACCCAGTCCTCATCACCGCGATAGGGAACACCTGGGATGAACAAGGGAACAAAAGTATCCTCTGGCATCGGATTAAATGTCAGATTAGACGTCGGTCAACGTTGGTCCGGCTCAGTGTCCATTTTGAGGATGGGAACAGCGTCGGCCAGAGGCACGGCCGGCGCCGGTGGCATCGTCGTCGGGATCGCCGACGGGGAAGGTTGAGCAAGGTCGACCAACATCGATCCAGATCCAGGCCTGGGTCCACAGGTGGCCAGAATCGCCGGCATCACAGGCCCAGGACCCCCGACTGACTCTGCAGGGACCAAAGGCACGCCAGAAGAGTCGAGCTGCTTAAAGATAAGGCATAGGGCTTCATAGAACATATGAAGTAGGACAGGGGACGCCCCTGCTCCCAGAAAGGGGGGGGAAGCATGGAGCCATCCTTCTATCAGGCACCTGGGACGGAGCCTTACAGCAACGACGTTTCGGTTCCATTGTCTCGTCAGCCGACTGACGGGGAGAAGGCGAAGAACAATGGTGCTTCTCTGCCTTCTTCTTGTGCTTCGACTTACCCAAGGAGTGTGTAGACTTGGAAGAGGTATGGTTGCTCTGCGAACGGTCTCAAAACCTTCCCCTCAAGCGAGACAGGGAGCGTCACGGAGCCGACTGCCGGGCCTCCAAAATCTTTTGGGACCGCTCCCGCAAAGACTTCGGATTCATGGCCCGGCAGTCGGAACATGACTTTGGGTCGTGGTAGCGCTTCAGACACCAAAGGCACACCAGTTTGTGACAGATGTCGCACGGCTTGAAGCCAGTTGCGAATGGGACATCCCTTGTGCATCAGGAGTCGATGACTCGAAAAAAGAAGTCGACAAAAGTCGAAAAAGGCTTAGTTAAAAAATGACTAAAGGGGTAAGCTGTCTCCGGATCTGCGCTAGGCTGGCACGGAAGAGAAAGCACTGACTTCAGCAAGCAGGGGTGGCGTCTATGTAGACACTGATGTCATCCCGGCAACCACAACGCCGAAGACCAACGCAGAGTCGACCGACGCCACCTTTCGCTGTGCAGGGGTACTGCTAGAGAAAAAAATTCTCCAGATCCAGTCTGACGCCTTGGGGTAATTCTAAGGTAAGGAATCTATAACTAATAGTCTCTCTCAGGTGTCAAAGAACACATGAGAGGCACACACGTAAGTGAACAGAGGACCAATTATTAAATCTTTGTTATGATACACATAACTGAGACCGATATTGAGGACCAGGAAACAATTGTAGGCAGCCCCTACAATAATTGAATGGAAGAAAGCGAAGAGCAAAATCATCTGCTTCTGGCAGGTTCCAGATGCCATTATCTAAGGGGAAGAGGTTGTCTACGCATTCTCCAGGCTGTGATACGACAGAGGATGACTTGGTAAGGGTAAGAAAAGGTACTTACTATAAATGTCTTGCAACACATCTGACGCACTGATGCATGCAAATACACGTCGTATTTCAGCTGTTTAGAAAGTAACAGCAATGAAGAATCAACTGTGTCTTATTTTTTAAGCCTAATAAATTCAGTTGTCAAATAACTATGTTTTCATTTGTTCCTCAATATTTATATTCCAACAAGTCATCCCCCAAACAAATAAGATACAGTACACTATTAAAAATCAACGGAAACATAATATTTAATATTTTGCAAAGGCACAGCAATACATCCAACACTACCTGAGGAATAGCCTGAAGATGGCTTGTTAGAAAACTGACTATCTGTCTGTAGAGGCAACCATTCTGCTCTGGATTCTCCAAGGTGCCACCATCATATACTGGACTACAGTAGAAGAGTAAGTGAGAATAAATGTTTTAGAGCTGCCTTCATATGCTTTCCAACATATCATGTGCCATGTTTTACATAGATTAGGGTTTCTCAAGCATGTGGGTCAGAAATTCCAAGGGATCAGAAATAGGGAACAGTTTGATTTCCAGGAGAGGGTGGGTTGGCAATGACTTAAGACAAGTCAACTAGTAATAAACATTGAAGGTAGAAGGGTCACAACACTGATGAAATAATCTACTAAAAGGAAGTGAAGTTAAGGCATGACATGTTTGAGAAACCCTTATTTAGACAATATGGGATCAGTGTGTAGCAATGATACATAATAGTAAATATGGTACATGTTATCCTTTAATGTAAAACTGGAACTCTCAGCCTAAAAATATTCTCTCTCTCTCTCTCTCTTTCAAAGACAATTGACTTGTGGCATTCTACTCTTCCAATGAACAGCTTGAGTAAGTAAGGAGCCAGGATTAATAGCTGCCTTTGAGAATTTTGAGAGAATCAAAGCCAGGCAGTAGTTTTCAGAAATGCTAATTGTAGGAAACTGGCTTTATATATATACTACACCAAAATGAGATATAGTGTGTATATAGTCCAGGTACCCCAGAGGTAGGCAGAGGTTAAAGTTTGATAGAACCTTAATCTCTATTTGTGGTAGAGTGGTCGAGCAGTAAGGCAGTATCAGAGGACAGTGTTAAGCATTTGATGTACACACTCAGTCAGCAAATGAATTCACACACTCAATAACTGAACTCTAGGCCAATTGTGTTTGTATAAAACTATATACTGTTGCTTTATTTTTAGAACTAAGCAAGCCTGGCACAGGTAAGCATTAAATACTTTTCAGTAATAAGTTACTGGATATAGAACAGTTTGAAAATACAATAGAAATTGTAGGCTGCAACACTTAGCAAATACAGTACATTGGAATTAAATGGCTTTTTCAGTAAATTGCAGGTAAGTTACTTTTCTCTTTACTTTTCTAACTCAGTGCTGGATACCTAGATTCAGCACTGGGACATTTCCTGCAAAAGAGGTAAGTAAATACGTTTTGGTTATTCGCAGGATTTTTAAAGAATATCTTTAGATTTCAAAACTCCACACTTAGAAACTTTTTGGAAGAAAATGGTCACTGTTGTCCTATGGAGGAAAAACAGGGTATCGGTTCACAGGTAAGTAATCATCTGTGGGAGTTTAGGTTCTGGGGTTAGACTCAGGGGTCCCCTAGGGTCAATGATGCACTTTTGTTTCACCCTCAGTGGCACTAGGGCGGCCGGGTGCACAGTGTTGAGGCCCAATGTTATACTATGGAGGATAGGGGGCCTCCGGTTGGAGGCTGCTGGCAAGCAGGCCACACGGCTGTGGGAGCAAAGCTCCTAGGGTTTAGGTCAGGGCAAACAGAGAACCAAATAAGCACCAAAGGTGCACCCTCAGCGGCACTAGGGTGGTCGGGTGCAGGGTGCGGTTTTGAGGTCAGGTGCCCTGTTGTTTACAATGGAGAACCTCCGGTTTGCAAAAGCACTGCAGGCAGGGAGACAAAGGACTTCTGGGTGTGACCACCACATCGAGAGGTAAGTTGGGAAGTTAAGGGTTGGTTAGGCACCGTTGGTTTGGGCACACAAGGCCGTGGGGCATGGGGTGCAGGGGTGCCTTTTGGGGTCGGATCTTTTTTCCAGCTCCGGGTCACGGTCAGGGGGGCCTTCTGGATTTAGGCTGCAGGCGTCGGCTGGAGGCAGGTCAGGGGTCGCCGGATCTCAAGACAGGAATGCCGGGGGGACCTCCTCGTTGTGGTTTTCCACTCAAGCTCGGGCCGGGTTTGGCAGGTGCAGAGTTGGCTGGATTTGCGGTATTCGGCTGGAGCCGGAAGCTGCAGTTTGAACAAATCCGGTGTTCACTGGAGAAGCAGTCTTGGAAGTGAAGGCAGGCAGGTCCTCCGGGGTTTGAGGTTGCTGGCTGCAGGACACACTGGGATTTCGCAGGAGCAGGTTCGAGGGGAGACAGGCCGGAAGGGCTGGGGCCAAGTCAGTGAGCGTTGTCCTCTTATTAGCTGGCTGCACGGCTGTTTGGTCCTTCTTTTCTTCTTGTTGTCAGGCTGGATCTGAGGAAGCAAGGTTCAGGATGCCCCCTAAATTCTAGATTAAGGGGAGTTACAGGTGGGTAAGGGCAGGGACCAATGGGTACCTTCCCTGGGGTGGGTACAACCCCTATCGTGCCAACCTCCAGTGGGAGGGGGGCAGGAGCCTGTCCCTGGTTGGCTAGGTCTCCCCATCCTCAAGATGGCAGGGACTCAGAGTTGTGCTTCACCTCGCCTCCCCCACCTGAGGGGTGGAGTTGGCAGAGGTGGGCACACCTCTTTCCCTCACTTATTTTTACCGCCGTTCTCCCGCCCAAAGTGGGGGGCAGAACCAGTGGGGACCAGTTGCTGAAAGCAGGAAATGGTCTGGGGAGGCTCACAAAGGCGGCATGCATTTGAAGCTTCCCCTTCGTGAACCCTGCCCATCCTGGGGGAGGAGGCTTGGCACCTCGTCCCAGGATGTGCATTGTTTCAGGCCCCCGAGAGCAGCAGGCTCTCGATTCAGGGGTCCAGAAACATGTCTGCTTGTGGCAGCCTAAGCAGCCACTCAGTCAGTTACCTAGAAGTTGGTCGAGCTTCAGGGGGCATCTCTTAAAATGTTCTCTGTTGTGCATTTTACATTAAATCCCACACTGGCATCAGTGTGGGTTTAATGAGCTGAGAAGTTTGATACCAAACTTCCCAGTCTTCAGTGTAGCCATTATAGTGTTGTGGAGTTCGCAATGACAAACTCCCAGCACCATATACTCTTAATGGCAGCACTGCACTTACAGTGCCCAGGAATGGTCTTGGCTCATGCACCTGTGCCCAGGAATGTACAGGGCTCATGCACCTGTACCCTCACCACTGGCATAGGGCACCCAGCTAGAGGGGTGACTGATGTATTCCAGGGCAGTGGTTTGTGGGCATGGCACACAGGGATGTGTGCCATGTCGGCTCTTCACTTTGTTCTGCACCAAGACACGCAGTCTGCAAAGGCAGTGTGTGAGTGTCAGGGTACAGGACCTCTAAGGGTGGCACAATAAGTGCTGCAGCCCTTAGAGGCCTTCTCTGGTCACAGTGCCCTGGGTGCCTGGAGTACCATTTACCAGGGGCTGACATGTGGCCAAAGATGCCAATTGGGTTTAGGCTTCAATGCAGTTTTAGGTGAGGAACATAGGCCCTGGGTACCTGATTAGCAGGAGCCCAGGGCACACTCAGTCAAAGGACATCAGCAATTCAGCAAAAAGTAGGGCCTTACCATGCAAGAGAGAGGGCACTTTCTCACACTAATCAGCCACCCATGACTGATTAACTATATTTAGGCTTGTTTAATGGCATAAAACTAAGCAAAATCTGAAGAGGAAATGTTGTATTTTTAGGTTCCGATTAAGAAAGAGTGTGCAATGTTAATAATGTTTACAGAACTCAACAGGTCAACAGATAGACCTACAAAGATGTCCTTTGTAGAAGAGACTGGGGCATATGTTAAATAGCACACTGAAGAACGTGTACTCCAGAAAGCAATAATGAGGTTGGCATACTCATGATGAAGCTAGCCTACTCACTACAATGAGAGACAAAAACCAGAGCTGTAATCTGCTTCAAAAATCCATCTGTGAAGGCCTCAAAAGTATATACACTCCACCATCTCAGCCGCAACACACAACTAAAAAGGCAGGAGGTACAGACTATACTATCGACAAGTCAATGGAAGTGCGTTTTATGTCTCTATTTCGTGGTCACCAATATATTGATATGGATTGCCACAACAATTTTGCATTTGCTTCTTAGCTAAACCATGATAATAGTCAAAGATAGTCTTTATTTATGATTACTGACTCCACATCTTAGCCTAATATAGTGGTAGTAAATATGGTGGATGGTATATTTTTATCATATGATATATCGCTTGCGATATAATAACAGATATGAGGACTCATTACGACTCTCAGCAAGGTTGAGAGTAAAACGAGAAGGAAAGGTAGACATTTTTACTTAACCCTCAGCCGCATCAGAGATTGTGGTACTGCAAAAGAATCGGAGGTGAAGAAGCGAAACTGGTAAGAAAGTGGTATTTTATAATTTTTCAGTAAGTTTGAAAGCAAGAAATGTTGTGCTCTCTGTACAGTAGGCAGCTTTGTCTAAATGATGATCCTGGGTAGGATAAACGATGTAATGTTGATGGGGCACTTGTGTTAACAAAAGGTGTTATCGTTTGTGTACCAATGCTTTACACAAGGCACATTCTGCAGTCATTAGATTGACTGCTTCTTAATTAGCTTCAACACTGCATTGCTGAAATGAGTTCCCCAGGTTCTTCACCTACGTTTGCCTACATTTTCCTTGAACACTATAAAAACATAACAATCCTGATCTTCTTAGATTAATCAACATTTAAAGGGGTCTCACAAGGATTAGCAGAAAAATCTCAATTTCACACTTTAGGACTACTTGTGTTGTAGGTCTCCAAGCTTGACACACAGCTACAACAAAAAACACATGAAATGTCGAAAGTCATCCGGAATCCTGACAAGAAAAATGCCTTATACACTAAAAAAGTACAAACGGAAGAGGATACACGCAACCAAAGCTAATTTAATTGTAATCATTCTCCTGTTCTGGGGAAACAGCCTTTACAATGAAGGCTGAACGACAACGTCTTTATAACAAATGTTTTTACAATGATTTTTATGAGTATGCCTTTACCATACATTAAAGTTAAAGGCATACACGCAGTAAAAAAAAATACATTTAAAGGTAAGTATTTAGTTAGTATTAATGGTATTACTTGTAATATATATATATATATATATATATTCACTGAAAAAACCATGGGTTTCACAGACGTTATAGTTAGGAATTAGCATTTAAAAAACCTTAGAAATTCAATGAAAAAACCAAAGGTTTCACACATGTTATAGTTAGCTGGACATTTCACTCGTAAAAAACCAATGAAATTCCCCCGTTATAGTTAGTTCAGCTAACTATAACTCGCGCGCCCGTAATGCACTGCTGATGACGTCACATATTACATCACTCATGACATGGTCAGTGACATCACTCATGACATCACTGATGACATCATCCAGTGAATGTGTGTGTTTCTGAAAATTAAATATGTTTTATATATGTATATCTCAAGGTCGATGGAAGAATAAATGGGTATATAAGTGTCTAAATGGATGATTTGTTTTTGAAAAATTGATTGTGTAACTGACTGATTAAGTGTATCATAGTGAATACATGGCTTAGTGAGTAATGTTTAAATATGTAAATATCTGTATCAGTCTCTCACTTTGTGTATAAGTGGCTGCATGGGTTGGTGAGTAGCTACATGGGTGTCTATATAGGTTATTAGTTGGTTTTATGAGTATCAGTCTGAGTGTCTGCATGGTTTGGTGGGGGTATTACGTAGTGCATAGGTGCATGAATGAATGACTCACTCTTTGTTTGTATTGAAGACAGCATGTGTGCAGGACTCTATGGGTGGATGAGTGAGTGTATGGGTGTGTTAGTGAGTGAATGACTGTCTCAATAGTGTCTTTATGAGTAACTACATATGTTTTAAACTAGTGTATGTGACTATTGGTGTATATAAGCGAGTATATGTGAGAGTGAGAGATTGAAAGAGTTCCTGTATGAATAAGTATGTGTTTCTATAAGTGATTGTTTAAAAGACTAAGTATGTGTAAGTTTCCGTAGAAGTAAGTGTGGTGGTGTGTGTATAACTGTATATGCAAGTAAATGTATGTTTGATTCTTTTTTAGCATGAGTGACTATGTGTGTGAGTACCTCTATGGATGAGTGGCATTGTGTAACAGGATGTATAGGTGTATGAGTACATATGATGAGTGAGTACATGTATGAGTGACTGTATAGGACTGTTGGTGAATGAGTGGATGTGTATGTGGATCTTAGAATTACTGTATAGGTTGTTGTAACTGGTATTGGTATGTCCATTGTTTTTAAATTTTTAATTTCTATTTTTGAATGTGTGTATCAAAGGTTATATTAGGGGAAGAGGAGGTCTGCCACTCTATCACAAGGATGATGTCATCAGTGATGTCATCAGTGATGTCATTTGAGATGTCATCAGTGATGTCATGAGTGATGTCACTGACCATGTCATGAGTGATGTAATATGTGACGTCATCAGCAGTGCATTGCGGGCGCGCGAGTTATAGTTAGCTGAACTAACTATAACGGGGGAATTTCATTGGTTTTTTACGAGTGAAATGTCCAGCTAACTATAACATGTGTGAAACCTTTGGTTTTTTCATTGAATTTCTAAGGTTTTTTAAATGCTAATTCCTAACTATAACGTCTGTGAAACCCATGGTTTTTTCAGTGAATTTGCAAGGTTTTTTAAATGCTAATTCCTAACTATAACGTGTGTGAAACCCATGGTTTTTTCAGTGAATTTGCAAGGTTTTTTAAATGCTAATTTTTTTTTTTCTTCTATTTTTTTAAACATATTTTTATTTTAATTTTCTATCCTTTTTTAAAGACTATGGTTAAATTTTTTTAATTCTATAATATGTTTTTTTTAATATATTTTATAAAATAAACAGGTAAAATTTATTAGCAATAAACTTTTTCCTTTTTTTTTTTTTTTAGTACGCGTACCGTAAGCTTACGGTAAGCGTACGGTTTACGCAATGTCCGTAATTTATCTACGCTGTTTGCGTATAGTTACGCAATTTGCGTAGCCGCGCGTACTCCGCGTGGGACTCGTACGCGTGTACGCTACACGCGCACGTTACGCGGAAGTGTCGGGGGGTGACTGTTATGCGCATGCGCGCAAGCGCGTGTCTTTTTTACGCGCATGCGTACTTTTGCCGTAAGCGTACCGTAAGCGTACGGTCTGTCATGTGATCATGAAACACAACTTTTGATTGGTTGAAACTACTTTCAGTTCTAGAACTCTCCTACACCACACCCATTCCCCTCATTTCTGCTTGTGATCCCTTAGGAGAAGGAGCTGGGTTGCCTTTGTGATACGATGGCAGAACAGCAGAGCCCTTCTGAGAGTGAGGCTAGCACTAGCAGCACTACCTTGAGGCAGAGAGCGAGGAAACAAAAGACCTCTTGTGTATGGGATTATTTTACTTTTCCTGAAGGCCAGCAAAAGGTAAATGCACCCTTAGTAACTTGCAAGCTGTGTAAGCGTGTACTTTCAAGAGGTAATCCTGACAGGAAGTATTCCTTTGGGAATCACACCATGATGAGACACCTCAAGGATGTACACAGAAGGACACATGCTCGACTTACTGAAGGTAACCCTTCAGTAAATCAACCAAGCACATCCACAGCAGCTCAGCCTGGACCATCATCTGCAGAGCCGAGTCCTTCTTCTGCAGGTCAGGTGAGCCCTTCATCTGTGGGGGGAGCATCTCCTTTTGCTGGCCCTCTGGAAATTAACCCTCGATTTCTGAGGGTTGATATTCGATGCGCCTCTTGTCATGATCTAATTTGTCATAGGGAGACCAGTGTTTCCCTAGTGAACAACAAAATAGATCAGCACACTTGTCGCAGAGACTAATTTTCCCAATCTTTCTTTCCTCTGTCCCTGCATGAACACAACGGCTCTTTTAAGAGCCAACCTTATCTTTCATCTTTTTTTTATATATGTTTTTAAAAATTATTATTTTTTTTTTTTTACCGTACGCGTACGGTGCGTGTAATTTTTTTTTTTTTATTTAAAAAAAACACTAAAAATCAATTATCACATTACAAGGTCCTTGAGAGACTACAATTAAAAACTGAAAATGTGATTGTAGAGAAGTAGAAAAAAAGGAACCATGATACTATTGACTTACCATACCCGCTCCAAAAAATATTTATTCATTTGTTTTTTTTAAAAATTGCTTTAAAAATGGTTCTAGGTTTTGAAAATTTTCTATATCAATCTGAAAAAAATGAAAAAAGTATTAATATTTTTTAAAACATTTTATAATACAGTACACATATTTACATATTTATCAAAAAATAATTTTTGCCTTATTTTTGCTGTTTTCAGAATATATTGCATTTCACTATAAATTGTGAAAGCAATTGCATTCATCATTTAACAGCGGGCAAAAAAAAAATAACAATCTCAAAGATTGTATTAAAAAAGCCCAGAATCTCTTTTTACTTAAACTTAACAATATAGAAATGCATAATATTCTAAAAAATATCATCTAATATCAATACTTATTTCTTTAAAATACTGTCTGATATTTTTGTTTCAGAAGTATAATCACAATATTATATCTCAAATAACTCCACAATACATCTGGTTCCATTTCCTTTAGGCCAAATAGTAATTTTAAAATTCTTTTTTGATTAAATTTCCAATGGTAATCCAATAAAATTCTAAAGTTTAATTTGTACAGATCTCACCGATTCTCTGTAACATATTGGTTCCCGAAAGATTTATTAATAATTTCTTAAGTCCACAATAGAATTGGTTACCTTTCCGCATGGCCAAATAGTAATTTAAAAAATCTTTTTTTTTTTAAATTTCCAATGGCACTCCAATAACATTCCAAAATTTAAATTGTGCAGATGTTACCGATTTTCTCTAAATTTTTGGTTTTCGAAAGTTTCATTAAAAATTAAAAAAGTCCACATTACAATTGGTTATCTTTCCATTAGGCCAAATGATAATTTAAAACATCTTTATTTTTGAAAATTCCAATGGTAATCCAATAAAATGGTAAAATTGTTTTGTCCAGATCTTGCCAAGTCTCTCTAAAATTTAGGTTTCAGAAAGATTAGATAGGAATTTGCTAAATCAAAAGGCAAACGTTGCTTAAAAACCAATTGGGAATCATTACACAGTGTCCAGCCTTTTTCACATTTAAGATAAACTGTGTAATGTCCAGAAGTAACAGTAGGTCCTTCATGGAAAATTATTGCAACAGTTACAAAAGTTTTTCCTGAAATTGATAATTGCTGTCCTGTAAACTTCTTTATTAAAGTATCCAATTTTGAACCATCAGCTCTACATCGTTGCATCATTAAAATTACATACTGTCCGTATTCCTTTAAAATTAACGTTGAAAACATGTTAGATTGACACTCACCGCATTGCATGCTATGATTAGCATCTTTAACTAATTTAGCAAAAGTGACTGTTTTACTCTCTGGCAATGTCAAATAAATAAACCTTTCATTATCAACATTAGAGCCACATATATTATAACAGTTTTCACAACTATGTTCCCATTTATAAGAGAGACCAAATAAATTATCAATTGCAACTTCTTCTTCTTCCAGTACCTGAAGAAAAAACATCAAAAATTTGTGTGCGTCTTGCTGTTCATTTTGAGAAAACTGTGTTCGTCCTGAACATACATCTAAAAGTTTTCTAATTTCAGTAGCACTTTCTATTTTAGTTTTATCAATACTCAGCTTTTGAAAAAGGAGACTCAGCTCAGAACAGAATCTTTTTCCCTGATTTACTATTATCTGCTCTTGCAAACTTTCCAGATAAAATGCAACATTCAGCACTACATTAGCGTAGCAGTTGACACCAGAGCTATTTTCAAAATGACATCCTACAACCTGTTCTTCTTTTTCCTTACTCTTTTTGCTTGCAATTACATCACTCCTCTTTTTTTTCCTCCTCTCTACATCTTCATTACAGATATTCTCATTTCTCCTTTTACGAGAAACTACACGTTTCTCCAACACAGGATACTGACCTAAATGAGGAGCATAGCTTCTTCTTAATCTATTATACTCCTTTACACAATTTGTATCAGCACTAACTTTTGAGTCATCAAAGTCTATCATGAATAAACCTGATAATGTTTTCACTCGTGACAAAGCAACATATGCCATACCTTCTTTGAACACAGTTGAACCAATGTTCACAAATGCACAATCTACAGTCAATCCTTGAGACTTGTGAATAGTTACAGCATATGCTAGCGAAAACGGAAACTGCTTCCTACGTACATATAAGTCTTTCACAAGCATGAAACGAACTGTACAACGACAAATGTCTTTAACTTCTTCTATCTGATCAAATTTTATTTTTAAACATTCAATTCCATCTTTTTTCTGATAATTAATAAAACCCACAACTCTTCCCATAGCTCCATTAACTAAACCTTTTTCAACATCCAAATTTCTCCTTAAAAATACTCTACAGTTCATGCAAACATATAGATTTTTTTCTAATCCAGCTGTTTTGGAAATGTTCTTCTCTAGTGAATCCAATTTATTTTTCAGTGTGCCTGTTAATGTGACAGTAATTCTTCCATCCTCAATTTTGTCCACTGCTTCCAATTTCCTGATCTCTTCCTTTTCCAATTTCAAAAGCTCCTCATTGAATATTGAGCATTCACGTAGAGTTGGCATTAAGCAGATGACACTTTTGTTTTCTGCAATGTTCTTGTATATCTTCTCTGCAACTATTTCTTCCTTTGGAAATAAATTTTTTAGCAGCCGACTCTGTAATGCTTTTTTGCCAACTTCAGTGAGTAGTCCAATTCTGATATCTTTCAGAATACTTCCATATTCTTCATCGCTTGCTTGCCTCATATTAGTAGTAAGTTCCTTGTACTCAAAGAAGGACCAAATATTTGTATTTCCGATGCTTCCCAATGACTTCTTCGTGTCTTCATGTGTGACAGTATTAAACACTGGTTGTCCTTTAACTGGAGTAAGTTGCAAAAGATCTCCAAAAACTATGACGTGTTTTCCACCAAATAACATGTCATAGTCTGTCTTCAGAATTTGCTGCATTCTTAAATGCACAAAGGCAAGCATTAAGTTTGAAACCATGCTCACCTCATCAATAATGAGAACTTGCATCTTCTTCAATACTCTTGAAACTTCCAAGGATGCTTCTCCAGTTAGCTTGTTGTATTGTATTTTGTTCTCATGCTCCACTGGTAACATTAGCAAACGATGTAAGGTGATTCCTTTTATGTTATATGCTGCTAACCCAGTTGGAGCAGTAACCACACAAGACAAAGTAGAATCCGTTTTCTGCTGTAGGTAGCTTCTGATGACTTTTATTAGGAAACTTTTTCCAGTTCCAGCTTGTCCGCTTACATACATCCTGATTGGATGAAATGATGTGCATGAGCACTCTTTTTTTTCATGTAGAAATCCGTGATCAATTTTGTTTCTGATCTCTTCATAAATTTGTTGCTGCTCTTCATTCAGTTGTCTTTCCAAATTTTGTAAGTCTATAAATTCTTCTTGAGCTTGATTCATAGCCGTTTCCACTTCATTCATGGCTATTGATGCTTCATTTTCAACGATTGGTTGTCCTAGGGGATCTTGACTGAGTGTTCCTGAACTTTGGCTGTCCTGAGAACTGTCTCTAGCTATTTCTGCTGCAATTGTAGTTTCCTGTTCAATTTCTTCATTTAACATTTGCAGATAACTTGAGAATGTACTGCATTGTATGCTGTCTTTGCAAGCATTAAAAGAATCTTCATAGCTTTGAAATTCTCCCAGTAGTTCATCCTCTGTACGCCATGGTTTAAACAACTGTAAAAGAGCCAAGTAGTAAAATTCCTTCTTGTCAGTAGTGTCGCAACTCAGCTTCCTGTGATTTATCAAACTTCCTTTTGTTTGCTTCACCAAACATCCTTCCTCACCAATGACTTTATATTTTCCATTGTTGATGTCTTCTGCGGCTTTCCGTGAATAAATGTAGTTCTGCAGCACTTCATAGAGACACATGTTCTCCAGATGTTGACTTCTCTTGGGATAATATGTGTCCAACATGTTTGATTTCAAAATATCTGTACTTTCTGGGTCATTCTCGGCCAAATATTCAATTTCTCCAACAGATTTCAGTACCCGATTTCTCATTGCTGCAAGGCCTAAACTTGCCCAAATTATTCTTCTTGATTTCGAGTAGAGACGTGCAGAAGATAACCTATCTGAACATTCGTAGGATCCAATTTCTCGATGCGATAACATCTTCAAACTGAAACTGTACAGCTTCTTACTGACAGTCTTCTCGTGAGAAATCTCTTCCCACATTTCCTTCAATTCTGTTTTTTCTGATTTCGTAATGTAAGACGTTACATATCGAGCAACAGCAATGGAATTGTCAGCTACATACTGTATATCCATGTTAGCGTTCCACATGGATAAAATGACTGGGTTGTAGTCATTTATATTTTTTGATTCTTCTTTTCTTTTAAGGTTGTAGGTATTCTTAGGTGATTTTCTTGTGATAGTATGTCTCACAGCTGACATAAAACTGTTGACTCTTCCTTTTGAAAGAACAGGTCTAGGAAATCCAAATCGACATTTAGTGTAGTATTTATCTTTGCTCTTGTATTTCCGTCGACAGTATTTTCCACACCGATGACTTTGGAAACGTAAAACTTGCTCCTTTAACTTTTTCTCTTCTGTGCTTTTTGGTATAGCACATGTTGCATATTCTTCAATGTAAGATAACACTGCTTCATCAGTATCTGTTCCAAACTTTGGGGCATCCTTGAGCCACAACAGCATATGAATATGAGGAGCACCTCTTGCCTGGTACTCTTTTCTCCAAAAGAAATCTACTACTTCTCCAAGAGGTGGATTTTTTTTATTGCAGATGAAGGACATCATAGCCTCAAATCTATGATTGAAATATCTGCAAACATTAACCGGATCCAATGAGCACAGTTCTCCTGCTGTCTTGTATTCGATGTTTTTAATGTTTGAATTTGCCTCTCGTAGAAAATCCAGTAAATCATCCCAAGCGTACTCAGCACAGCTTAGGGTAACGAACCATGTTGGTGTTCCTAAATTCCGTAACATGCATTTTAATTCACCATGGCGTCGGTACCAATATTCATTTGTCCCACGCTGACAAGCCATCAGATTGATCAGTTGTGTTTCCAAATGATCATCTCGGTGCTGCACTTTCTCCATAAAATCCTTAGCAGACACATTTTGTAAATGTACTCCACTTTTTAAAATGTGATTTACTGCATAAGACAGTGCAGACAAATCACTTTCAAATAAAAGATGGAACAAATAAGGAATACTTTGTCGAAATCTGGGATCTTCAGCATATAGTCTTGTAGTCCGATACTCAGAAGCTGGAATCTGTTCCGGACGTTCATCGTATCGTCCTCCTTTTCCTTTAGGAAACAGCTGGGGAAAACATCGAGCTTCCAAGCTCTCCTCCCATACACTCACGGGAGTTCCTTTTGCTTTCTTCATCTGAAAGAGATCAATATTGTCTCCCATAACTTCTTTTGAATGAAGAGGATGTATGCTAAAATGTTCATAAATTTCTTCTTCCTTTGACTTGTCCACTTTTTCAATTTGTCCAGTTGGTGTTTCTGTGTCTTCTTGTAAATCTTCTTCTTCTTCTTCTTCTATATAAATTGATTCATACCATTTGTTATTCCTTTTCAAATACAAATTTGCTCTTTGTACTTTCCGCACATCTACCAGCTCCTGCCAAATCTTCTTATTCTTTGTAGGTACACCATTAACCAGAATAATTAATGGTTCAGTTTCCAAAGTATCCGCATCAATAGTTTCCATATTTTTTTTCAAATCCAAGGACAAATACACCACTCTACCTTTTAAACCTCTCAGTAAATCTGAAGGAGGTAATTTACCAGTTTTGGGCTCCATACGTACTATGGTCTGGAACGGATGAACACATTGAATGAGTATAGACTCATATGTATTTAATTCAGAAAGTTCAGCAGGAATAGCATCCAATTCTAAATTATTATGTACAGCTCTGGTCGGCATTCTATTTTCCTCTAACTTGTTGTAACAGTATTTGCAAATACGCTGATCTTCACCCAAATCAAAACAATTTTTAAGAAATATATATGTGGCAAAATCCTTCCACTTATAATTATCTTCATTTTCACTCTTTCTGTAGAGATCAACATTCCTAGTTTGTTTTCTATAATGAGTTCTGCGGAAACAAATACAAGTAAAATTTGGTCTTTCATTAGAGATTATTGCAAATTTTGTTATGTGATCATTAAATGTGTTACTTACAGAGGGTTCTACATTCTCTTCCACTTCTTCCTCATTTACTGTGTCCTTCTCTGCACTGTTTTGTTCAGGACCAAAGTAACAAAACTGAATTTCATCAACAACCTTCTCTACATCTGATACCGTTCCTCGGAACAGAGCCCTATTCAATTCATTTAACTTTATTGCTGGACTTTTAGCAAAATACAACCGTCTCACAAACTTTCTCATTTCAGTATGATGAACAGCCAGCATCCTAAAATGATGGAAAACACTATTACACACTTTTCTAGATAGACAAGCCAGAGAATGACCCTGCAAACCAGTATTCTCTCTCACTCTGCATGGATCCAGACTTTGAAGCACCTTAATCTTCTGTTTTATACTTTTTTTACTATATTCTCTTAGAAACTCACGAAATTTGTCAATAGATTCCTGACGCACAGTGCAAATACTACTACAATTCCAAGTGTACACTGGGGCTTTAGGACGTCTCCCCATAGCCTCATCCGCCATCACTTGTACCTCATCTCTTGGAACCATTATCTCCTTCTCCATTATGCAACCATTTTTCACTTCGTAAGCACGACCTCTGGTGTCAACTGCATGCAGCAAACTATTACTTTGAAAATAGCTCTCTTCATTAAAAAAAGGTTCACTACTTGAACTATGCATCCACTTTCCTAAAAACACTTTACAAAAGTTTGTTCTGTTCACTACTCTTTTCCTTTTGCTATGTGATTTCAGTACATTAACCATTTTGTCTAATGTACGCATCCTATTCAAAATTAAAATGAATAGTTTCCTTTTTAATTCTAATGCCTTTGCTGCAATGGCTTCAATTTCTTTTTTTCTTTTATAAAACTTAGCCTTTTGCTTATATTTCTTCACATCCTTTATCAAATTGGACATAACTCTTCTCTGAAACATTTTTCTACGTATCTCTTTAAACGCTGTTTTTCTGTTTATGTAAATCTTTTCAGTTGCAGAAGGTATATTTGCATTAACTAAATTCTCAATTTTTTCCTGTCCTTTTCTTTTCAAAACATTCTTTCCAGTACAGACATTTTGTACATTTTTCCTTTTTTTGAATATGTTTTTTAGAAATTGTTTTGTCTGCTTACCAGAAGATTTTTTCTTTTTCCCAACATGAGCATCTTCTACTAACTTTGGTCCTCCAGTTGTCTTCAAATATAGGTTTTTTTTGTGGGTTTTTTTAACTCTGGATTTTGTAGGCATCTTAAATTTTGTTCACTGCTCTTCAGCAATACCTGAAAAAAACTAAAAAAAAAATCCTTTATTTTATTTAAATATATTACTACATTTCTTTTCACAATAGTCACAAAACGAAATTTCTTTGCCAATTTGAAAGCACACTTACTGCTCTTTTTTTTTGGCAAGTGATAATCACTTTTACAGACTGACACATTATGAATCCACTTTTCAGATTTTTTAAAAAGCCCATGTCCAGACTGCTTTTTCAGACCACCACCATGTGTATCCTGGGTGACTGCCTACACTCCAGCAAGGGCAACCAGCCTTAGTGATGCTGAATGTATTTGCATTACAGACTGAAACCTCAAACCCCACTCGCTTGTAAATACTGTGCATGATTCTACATGGAAAGCAGCTGGGTGTGTGCTAAGAGTCTGCTTCTGCACCAAAAAATGGCTCCCCCTTTTTCCTACTAATGCAACTGTGAAATCACCAGAGCAAAACGCAATAAATCTCTGCCTGTAATTCCTATTTGCACACAGAGTCATGTTTTCACATTAGTCACAAAACGAAATTTCTTTGCCAATTTGAAACACACTTACTGCTCTTTTTTTTTGGCAAGTGATAATCACTTTTACAGACTGACACATTATGAATCCACTTTTCAGATTTTTTAAAAAGCCCATGTCCAGACTGCTTTTTCAGACCACCACCATGTGTATCCTGGGTGACTGCCTACACTCCAGCAAGGGCAACCAGCCTTAGTGATGCTGAATGTATTTGCATTACAGACTGAAACCTCAAACCCCACTCGCTTGTAAATACTGTGCATGATTCTACATGGAAAGCAGCTGGGTGTGTGCTAAGAGTCTGCTTCTGCACCAAAAAATGGCTCCCCCTTTTTCCTACTAATGCAACTGTGAAATCACCAGAGCAAAACGCAATAAATCTCTGCCTGTAATTCCTATTTGCACACAGAGTCATGTTTTCACATTAGTCACAAAACGAAATTTCTTTGCCAATTTGAAAGCACACTTACTGCTCTTTTTTTTTGGCAAGTGATAATCACTTTTACAGACTGACACATTATGAATCCACTTTTCAGATTTTTTAAAAAGCCCATGTCCAGACTGCTTTTTCAGACCACCACCATGTGTATCCTGGGTGACTGCCTACACTCCAGCAAGGGCAACCAGCCTTAGTGATGCTGAATGTATTTGCATTACAGACTGAAACCTCAAACCCCACTCGCTTGTAAATACTGTGCATGATTCTACATGGAAAGCAGCTGGGTGTGTGCTAAGAGTCTGCTTCTGCACCAAAAAATGGCTCCCCCTTTTTCCTACTAATGCAAATATAAAATTACCAGAGTTGTACACAATAAATCTCTGCCTATATTTCCCAACATGTGTAACCTGGGTGACTGCCTACATTCCAGCAAGGGCAACCAGCCTTAGTGATGCTGAATGTATTTGCATTACTGAGTCCAACCTCAAACCCTTAAACTATTCTTTTTTTATACCAATACACCTTAATTTATCGTGAAAACATAGTCCATATTATTTTACATGTTCCTCACATTTAAATTTCTCCCAAAACAGAAAATAATAAACACAACTTCAACAAAAAGAATTACATTTCTATTATTCTTTTCTTAATTTACCATATACATCTCCTCTCAAACTCTAAACTCACCTTTAAAATTAGTTAGTTGTGAAAGAAATGTGGCACTCAAACAGCAGATTATCAGAGCCAGGATCTCTGTTCTCTACACCTCTCTCCTCTCAGCAGAACCAGATAATGGCAAAGTTTCCCTCTATTTTTCCACACATATACATGTAAGTTTCAAATCTCAGTGCTTCCCCCTTTTTTTCAAATGTAATCACACATTTCTATTGGTTGAAAACCAACCCTTTTCCAAAAGTACCCTTCCCCCAACTTGACTTCTGCCTAGTACCCTTCCCCCAACTTGACTTCTGCCTGCTACCATAGCAACAGCTCATGGAACACTGCTGTGTGGAGTTAGGTCAGAAGTTCACCAAACAATGTTTCAATTCCACAGAGCAAGAGTGCTTAACTTTTCAAACCTAACAGCAAATCCATAGTACTGTTCTTTGGTAACACATTTTTCTGTACCAATACAAAACATGCTTCTATTAATTTACACATACAGCCTAGTTTTTATTCTAGAATGGTATGAAACAGCCAATCAGTTCTTTTTTTTGTTGAAAAAAATATGTATGCCTCCATTTCCAAAATCCTTCATGCAAATCCAACACCCTGACCTCATAATAGTGCACTGTGGTGGCAATGACCAAGGCACTTTGACTGGGGTAGGTCTGGAAATGCTTATGAAGGACACCTTTGCACAACTGTTTTCACTTTTCCCTAAAACTGCCTTTGTGTTTTCCAACATATGCCAAAGGCAAAAATGGAACTGGTCCAATCATTTCTGTCCGCAAATTGACAAAGCAAGAAAGCACGTCAACAAATCTGTTTCTGCTTTCCTCCGTGACTATGGTATGGGTTCCATTTACCACAACAACTTGCGTTACGACATGCAAGACATTTATAGAGGAGATGGTGTGCACTTCAATGATGAAGGGAACAGAGTCTTCCTCTTGAACCTTAGACTCTGCATCGGTACTTACTTGTAGGTACCACTAAAAAATAACTTCATAAACACAACGGCTCTTTTTAGAGCCCCCTAATATCTAAACTCTTAAATCTGCATTTCATTTCTTTTATTTATTTTTTTTGTTACCGTACGCTTACCGTACGCGTACCCCGTGATTTTTTTAAAATCAATAAATGTTTTCTTTGTACTTTTCTGTCCTTCTTTGACCCCCTCACAAATGTAAGGGGGTCTGTAACTCTCCTCCTTGCCCCCTTTTCTTGTTATCACTCTTTTTTTTCTGAGTGAAACACACGAAATGGCGGCCGCCGCTTCCTGGTTTCGGCCGATTCGAATGTTTACTAAGATCTAAGAGCCAATCAGAATCGCGCTCACGCACGCCACCGTACGCGTACGGTAAGCGCACCGTAAGCGTACCGTAAGCTGGCTCAGATATATATATTGATTTAAAGACTATTTTCTCAGAATCTACTGAACAGATTTACACCAAACCTACAAAAGGCACTTCCTTGACCTGAGGACTACCTCTCTGCCAAATTTCTAGTAATTCTGTTCAGCCGTTCGGGCTGTAGCCCTGTCTAAAGGTCCTATGGGAAAATGCATGGGAAAAACGCGTTTTGGGACCCCCCTTTTATCTCAGCCCCCGCTTGACGAATCCCCCCGAGACTTTCAGGGTAGGAGCGGAGCGTAGGGCCCCACCTATTTTGAGAAATTCGCGAGGATTCATCAATCGGCGCCAAAGTTATTCAAAATAGAATGTTGCGGATTTCCTATGGAAACGTGGTCCTAACTATAACTACCTACTGGCGACCGCCAGTAGGTAATATATATATATATATATTCACTTAAAAAACCATAGGTTTCACACATGTTATAGTTAGCAGGACATTTCACTCGTGAAAAACCATTGAAATTCCCCCGTTATAGTTAGTGCAGGCAACTATAACTCACGCGACCGCAATCCTCTGCTGATGACGTCAGATATTACATCGCTGTATTTAGACACTTATTTACCCATGTCTTCTTCCATTAATTTTTAGCTATACATATATTACAAATATATTTTTTTCAGAAAGACACATATATCATCAGTGATATAATATCTGACGTCATCATCAGAGGATTGCGGTCGCGTGAGTTATAGTTGCCTGCACTAACTATAACGAGGGAATTTCAATTGTTTTTCACGAGTGAAATGTCCTGCTAACTATAACATGTGTGAAACCTATGGTTTTTTAAGTGAATTTGCAAGGTTTTTTTAAATGCTAATTCCTAACTATAACGTGCGTGAAACCTATGGTTTTTTCAGTGAATTTGTACGGTTTTTTAAATGCTAAGTTATGTATTTTTTTTTTTTAAGGTTTTTCACCGTGCGCGTACCGTACGCGCACGGTGCGCTTTCGCGGAATTTTTCCGTTTCTACCGTACGCGCACGCTACACGTACTCCGTGATTTTTCGCAAAAAAATTAAAGGAAACTTTGGCCCTTGGGGGTCCTTCTGGGACCCCCTGACAAAGGCTAGGGGGTCAGGAAGTGTCCACCCTGCCCCCTTTTCACGTTCTCCACCTTTGTTTTTCACCCCCTCAGACTGCGAGAGACAAAATGGCGGCCGACACTTCCTGGTTTCGACCGATTCGAATGTTTACTAAGATCTAACAACCAATCAGAAACGCGCTCGCACACGGCAGCGTGCGCGTACTTACCGTACGCGCACGGTGCGCGCTTATAGATATATATGCTTTTAAATGCTATTTTCTCAGGAAATACTGAACAGATTTACACCAGACCTGCAAAAGGCACATCCCTGACCTGAGGACTACCTCTCTGCCAAATTTCAAGTAATTCTGTTCAGCCGTTCGGGCTGTAGCTTGGACTAAAGGTCCTATGGAAAAATGCATGGGGAAAACGCGTTTTGGGACCCCCCCTTTTTCTCAGCCCCCGCTTGACGAATCCCCCCGAGACTTTCAGGGAAGGAGCAGAGCGCTCCACCTATTTTGAAAATTTCGCGAGGATTCATCAATCGGCGCCAAAGTTATTCCAAATAGAATGTTGCGGATTTCCTATGGAAACACGATCCTAACTATAACTATCTACTGGCGACCGGTGGCAAGGGTAATTTTACGCTTAGGGTAGGTGTGGGTATTTGGCTGGCAAAGGTGGTTTTAGTGTAGGTGTGGGTTTTTGGGTGGCATGGGTATTTTTAGAGTGGGTGTGGGTTTTTGGGTGGCAAGGGTAATTTTAGGGTTTTGGGTGGGTATGGGCTTTTGGGTGGCAAGGGTAATTTTAGGGTTTTGGGTTGGCATGGGTTTTTGGGTGGCATGGGTATTTTTTAAGTTTTGGATGGTTATGGGTGGCATGGTGTGTGTGTGTGTGTGTGTGTGTGTGTGTGTGTGTGTGTGTGTGTGTCCAACCGCACCCCTCCCCCCCCCCGGGGGCAGGGACAATGGGGAAAGAGGAGCATTATTCAATGCTATAAGGGATTTTGCCTAAAGCATGATAATTAACAGCACCCGTAGACCAGCTGCATGGGATGTCGTGAACATCGGTTGGGGCACTACTGAGTGCACAGAAGCCTTATCATTGTATGGGTTTTCTCAGCAGACTAAGGCAACCAAATGCAGCAAGGCTGAGCGAGAAGCAAGCGGTGTAACCAGTGGTTGGGACACTGTACCTTTAACACTGAGGTGAAGTTAAAACCATGCGCCAATGGGTGGGAAGAACATTGCATTTAACAACCCCTCAGGTGTGACGACCCCCACTGATAAAACAGGCACTGATGAAAGCTACTCGCTGAAACGAGTCAGCCAAGGTTTTTCAGGATTCACTGTTTCTTGCTTCTGACATACAATAAACCAACTGTGCAACGTACCTTCACTGTGTCTGGCTCATTCTTGATAGGAGTGAGTACTGGAGTGGATGGTTGAGCCAGTCTCTGCAGGCACTGGCTTACCAACACACCCTCTTGATCAACGCGCTATCCGGCATTTTGGACATTTCTGTGAAAAAAGATGCGCTTTGCCCCCCCGGCAGAGACAATGGGGAAAGAGGAGCATTATTCAATGCTATAAAGGACTTTGCCTAAAGCATGAGTACTCACAAACTTTCTCTCGGGGGCCAAATTAACAATGTGGTTTGTGGCTGAGGGCCGCACCGGTGGGGGCGGGGTCAGAGGGGGCGGGGCTAAAGCAAAAAAAATTGACCATGAGGTTGAACACAGGTCCCTGCAGCCTTCGTCCACTGAGCCACCAGACCTGGCATACACACATCTCTCTCTCTCGCTTGCTCCCTCCCCCTTCCTCTTCCTCCCCCTCCCCCTCCCTCCCCCTCTCCCCCTGTCGCCCTCCTCCCTCTGTCGCCCTCCTCCCTCTGTCTCCCCCTCTGTCGCCCTCCCTCTGTCGCCCTCCCTCTGTCGCCCTCCCTCTGTCGCCCTCCTCTGTCTCCCTCCCTCTGTCTCCCTCCCTCTGTCTCCCTCCCTCTGTCTCCCTCCCTCTGTCTCCCTCCCTGTCTCCCTCCCTCTGTCTCCCTCCCTCTGTCTCCCTTCCTGTCTCTCTCCCTCCCTCTCTCCCTCCGTCTCCCTCCCTCCATCTCCCTCTCTCCCTCTGTCTCCCTCCCTCTGTCTCTCTCCCTCCCTGTCACCCTCCCTCTCACTCTGTCTCTCTCCCTCTGTCTGCCTCTCTCTCTCGCCCTCTCCCTGTCTCCCTCCCTCTCCCTGTCTCTCTCCCTCTGTCTCCCTATCCCTCCCTCCGTCTCCCTCCCTGTCTCTCTCCCTCCCAGTCTCCCTCCCTCCCCGTCTCCCTCCCTCTCACTCTGTCTCTCTCCCTCTGTCTCCCTCCGTCTCCCTCTGTCTCCCTGTCTCCCTTCCTCTCTCTCCCTCTGTCTCTCTCCCTCTCCCTCCCTCTGTCTCCCTCTCCCTCCCTCCGTCTCCCTCTGTCTCTCTCCATCTCCCTCCCTCTCCCTCCCTCTGTCTCCCTCTCCCTCCCTCTCCCTCCGTCTCCCTCCCTCCCTCCGTCTCCCTCCCTCCCCGTCTCCCACCCTCTCACTCTGTCTCTCTCCCTCTGTCTCTCTCCCTCTGTCTCTCTCCCTCTGTCTCTCTCCCTCTGTCTCCCTCCCTCTCCCTCCGTCTCTCTCCCTCTGTCTCTTTCCCTCTCCCTCCCTCTGTCTCCCTCTCCCTCCCTCTGTCTCCCTCTCCCTCCCTCTGTCTCCCTCCGTCTCCCTCCCTCTCTCCGTCCGTCTCCCTCACTCCATCTCCTTCCCTCCATCTGTCTCCCTCCCTCTGTCTCCCTCCCTCCGTCTTTCTCCCCAGTCTCTCTCCCTCCCTCCATCACCCTCTGTCATCTCACCCAGTGTGTGTCAGCCCTCAGCCCGCACTGAGACAGCTTCCCAGCGCGCACACACACACTCTCTCTCTCTCCCTCCCTCTCTCCCTCCCTCTCTCCCTCCCTCTCTCCCCCTGTCACCCTCCTCCCTCTGTCGCCCTCCTCCCTCTGTGCCCTCCCTCTGTCGCCCTCCCTCTGTCGCCCTCCCTCTGTCGCCCTCCCTCTGTCGCCCTCCCTCTGTCGCACTCCCTCTGTCGCACTCCCTCTGTCGCACTCCCTCTGTCGCACTCCCTCTGTCGCCCTCCCTCTGTCGCCCTCCCTCTGTCACCCTCCTCTGTCGCCCTCCTCTGTCGCCGTCCTCTGTCTCGCTCGCTGTCTCCCTTCCTCTGTCTCTGTCCCCCTGTCTCCCTCCCTGTCTCCCTCCCTCTGTCTCCCTTCCTGTCTCTCTCCCTCCCTCTCTCCCTCCGTCTCCCTACCTCCGTCTCCCTCCCTCCGTCTCCCTCTGTCTGTCTCCCTCCCTCCGTCTCCCTCCCTCCGTCTCCCTCCCTCCGTCTCCCTCCCTCTGTCTCTCTCCCTCCCTGTCTCCCTCCCTCTCCCGCCCTCTCCCTGTCTCCCGCCCTCTCCCTGTCTCTCTCCCTCCGTCTCCCTCCCTCTGTCTCCCTCTCTCTCCCGCCCTCTCCCTGTCTCCCGCCCTCTCCCTGTCTCTCTCCCTCCGTCTCCCTCCCTCTGTCTCCCTCCCTGTCTCTCTCCCTCCCGGTCTCTCTCCCTCCCTCTCCCTCCGTCTCCCTCCCTCTCTCCATCCGTCTCCCTCCATCTCCTTCCCTCCGTCCGTCGCCCTCCCTCCGTCTCCCTCCCTCCGTCTCCCTCCCTCCGTCTCCCTCCCTCCGTCTCCCTCCCTCCCTCCGTCTCCCTCCCTCCGTCTCCCTCCCTCCGTCTCCCTCCCTCCGTCTCTCTCCCTCCCTCTCCCTCTGTCTCCCTCTCCCTCCCTCCATCACCCTCTGTCATCTCACCCCGTGTGTGTCAGCCCTCAGCCCGCACTGAGACAGCTTCCCAGCGCGCACAAACACGCACCAGAGTACTTCACAGGTCTTTAAAAGACCATTTACATGTTAATAAAGGTTTGTTGTATTGCACCTCTTAGGCCCCTGCATCTCCACTTTGACAATCACAGAAATCCCCCGGCCCCCAACAGAGCAGAGTCTCAGAGTCCGGGCTGCTGCAACCGGCAGTGTTTGCTAACACCATTTAATTTTTTTTTAAACACAGGTAGGATGTCTGCAAGGTCCGCGGGCCGCAAAGGAAAGTTTGCCGGGCCGCTGGCGGCCCGCGGGCCGTACTATGAGGAACCGTGGCCTAAAGCATGATGATTAACAGCACCCGTAGGCCAGCTGCATGGGAGGTCGTGATGTCAGCGGGCCAACATCGGTTGGGGCACTACTGAGAGCACGGAAGCCTTATCATTGTATGGGTTTTCGCAGCAGACTAAGGCGACCGAATGCAGCAAGGGTGAGCGAGAAGCAAGCGGTGTAACCAGTGGTTGGGACACTAACTTTAACTCTGAGGTGAAGCTACAACCATGCGCCAATGGGTGGGAAGAACATTGCATTTAACAACCCCTCAGGTGTGACGACCCCCACAGATGGAACTGGCACTGATGAAAGCTACTCGCTGAAACGCGTCTGCCAAGGTGTTTCAGGATTCACTGTTTCTTGCTTCTGACATGCAATAGACCAACTGTGCAACGTACATTCGCTGTGTGTGTATATATATATATATATATATATATATATATATATATATATATATATATATATATATATATATATGGTATTAATACTTACCAATATTAATTTTACATTGCATATGTCTTTTGTATGCATGCCTTCACCACAAAATTTGAGTATTTTACAGGTATATACAAACCCATCATATAGATATATATATATATATATATATATATACACACACACACATATAAAATTATTTGTGGGTTTATAAGTACCTGTAAAACAGATACATTAATGGGGTAAAGGCAATCGTGGTTAAGGCATTGTTGTTTAGACTGTAGCTGGTTCTGTGGTCGTTGTTCCATCAGGGCAAGGAAACTGAGACAACAGATCTGGAGATCTGATTGTTCAGAAGCAATAACCCTCACACTCCTGTGTGAGTGTCATACTTCATCTGGCCACTCCTCGTATGCAAAGCCCCTCGAGGGGGTTCTTTGCCAGAGGTCTTTTGAGCAAGAGATGCCGATGTGAGGTTTAGGGTGCTCTAGGTGTAGATTGGTGTAATAGGAAAAAGATTTCGAGGAGCGGTTCATTCTCCTTCTCCACTCCATCATCTGTCACCAGGAGCATGATAATGTCCGACTTCTCAAAGCGGCGTTTGATGCAACTGACACGCAAGACCCGTAAAAGGTTCCTGCGGGTCTGGAGTTCCACCAGGTAGGTAACATACCCTTTGAGCTCCTTCACCTCACAGCCCCCAGACCACTGGTCTTATAGGTTCACCCATAGTTTCTGGCCAGGCTGAAACTTAACCAGAATGGCTTTCTGGTGATATCAGAGCTTCATAAACCCCTGGCTGGCTTCCAGATTCTCTTTGACCTTTTTACAGAAGCACTTAATCTGGATGCAAAGGGCCAGCATGTAGCTGACCACATCCTGAGGGGCTTTTTTGGGAGCTTGCTCCCAACCCTCCTTCACTAGGATGAGAGGTGCTTTGACAAGGTGACCATACAGAAGTTCAAAGAGGCTGATTCCAAACCCCTTCTGCATTACCTCCCTGTAAGCACACAACAGGCATGAGAAGAGGACACCCCACTACCACCTCAAGTGCTCCGATAGTCCCATGATCATGCCTTTGAGTCTTGTTGAACCTTTCAACAAGACCATTGGTTTGGGGAGGATAGATTGTAGGGAACTTGTATGTTAGCTGACACTCGTCCCATATGGACTTCAAGTATGCAGACATGAAGTTGGTACCCCAGTTAGATACTACCCCCTTATCTTAATCAGTGCACTGGCCACTGTGGGTGCAGTCACTGTCCTCAGAGGAATAGCCCCTGGTTTCCAGGTGGTATGGTCCATTAAGACCAGGATTAACATGCTGCCTACGACTGTCTTGAGGTCCAGAGTCTAAACAAAGGGGGTGCCTATGAGTGGAAGGGAACCAAGTGAGCCTTGTGCTTCTCTCCTGAATTTCCACCTGCCTGGCATGTAGTACATGACCTGTAGAATGCATCTGAAGTCACCTTCATCCGGGGCTGATAAAAGTGGCCAACAAGCCTGCCAAAGTTCTAGAGCTGCCCTCGATGATCTGCCAGAGGATCATTGTGAGCCATCTCCCGTAGGCAGATAGTGCAGCACTGGCGGACCATTAACACACCGGTTGCACCAGGCTCAGGAACCTAAGGCGCACCATATAGGAGACCATTCTCCCAGTAAATTAGGTGATCGCCAGAGATGTTGCTAGCTGCCTGGGCCTGCTGCCCTAGGCGCTCTAGAGTAGGCCATTTCTTTTGAGCTCTGCAGAACATCTCCCTGGGGTCCCGCCTTCCGTATGCCAATTGGTCAGTTCAGGTAGGTTTCCCATGGTTGCAATGTCCTCCCCTATAGGTTCCAGGGCTTCACCCTCAGGCTCAGCTGTTGCAGGGATTCTGCTCATGCACAGAACTATGCGCAGGAAACCAGGACCTCAGTGAATTGTGGTGTACCAAAAACTCACCTCCGTACCCAGAACCCCAATTCGACTAGCATCAGTGTCCCATTCGTTATCCGTATCTTCTCGGAGGTCCCAATGTATAGACAACCCAGAACCAGCGACTTAGAGTACTCTCAGGAATGGTGGGAATCAGAAATTCCTGTTCGTTATTATTCTCATATCAGTCCACAACAAGAGTAATCAGAGACACGGTAAAAGTTTAAAATGTTTATTTTATAAACTACGTGTCCTAAGATGCAGTACTTTAGCTAACATAAGCAGACAAATGATTATAATTAAAACCATCAGCATTGTTACAATACCATAGAAAATGAAAGGAGAAATCATATTACAAATGACAGTGGAATACAA
Organism: Triturus cristatus; assembly: GCF_964204655.1. Lineage (NCBI taxonomy): Eukaryota > Metazoa > Chordata > Amphibia > Caudata > Salamandridae > Triturus > Triturus cristatus. The sequence goes on from NC_140585.1 coordinate 249,441,717, forward strand.
CCACCTTCCCTTCTCTAATAAGCTAGTATTATTTAGACTAATAGAAGGTCTCTAGGTTTGAATGGGGAACCCCATACCGTAAAGATCAGCTTAGGTGAATCACATCACAGGATCAGCTTTGCTCTGTGCCTGGAAAAGTTCTTCTCCAGAATGTGTGTCTAATGCATGCAAACTGCAATATTAAAGGCTCTCGACTTTCATATATTTGCAGCTGTGTGCGTGTTATGGCTAGAGCGTGGGCCGATCAACCCGAACTCAAAAACATACATTGTCTGGCGGCTCAGACTGTTTCTGCACACAATGTTCAGACCAAGGTCGCGGTGCACGTCTAGGGATGTGAACAACAGACAGTTCTCATGTGAAGAAAAGGCAAGCAAGCAGTTTTCAAATAGTAACATGTATCTGCAGTGTCGTGTGCAAAAGCAGAAAAGAGGCAAGATGGTGTTTTTAACATCTAACGCGCTTATGCTAACATAGCAATGTATGTATCTAAATCGCTGCCTTCACTACACCCCCCCTTGATCGGACCACGAACAAATAGGGATACAACTAACAAATGCAGAGTTCAAGTTCGATAGAACGGAACCAGGTGCACGAATTGGAAATCCATATAAAGTGCAGTGAAAGTTCGAAGAGAAAAAAAAACGAAAAAAGGAAAAAAAATCTGCAAAGGCTTAACAAACCCAAATGTCGAACCAAAAAAACAAAAACAAAAAAAAAGTGTGTGTGTGACGGTCAAGGAGAATTGGACGACATCCAAGTTAATCCATCAACATATATAACCACAGTAAGTAGCGACAGCTTCCAAGAGGAAGTCATTGGAATGTTCTGTAAAAGTGTCCGCCATCCAGTCTAGCAAGGTAAATGAACATACATGCTCTTCGACAACTGGAGCCTCTAGCACAATCAGAGGACAACTGGCGTGTTCTTCAAGATAACTTCCCGCCAGGAAGTCATATGCGGCCGTACCGATGTCCCAATTCCCCAGGACTCCAAGTGGCCCTCCAAAGGCCATACGCCTGACACCAGAACAGTCCAACTCATGAGCCACTAAGGGACTCATTAGTCAATCATAATCCGGGGCAGGAGACACAGAGTTTGACAAGCACAAATCCAGAGCCCTTTGAATGGACAATCCAGGCAATGAAAAACAGGTTGCACGCATGTAAAGTAGGAAAACCGGAAGGACAATCCATAGGCTATGCTCAGGGTTGCCAGTGGTAATGCTCCATAGTATTCGAGCATCCGGTTACGAAGCTAGAGCAGCCGGGAAAGGCTGTCGTGTGACACAAACAGTGCAGCCATTGCGCAGTAAGGAGACCAACAACAGCACCCCAGCCGCGAGAATCAACGGGAGACCGCCAAAGACGCTGGAAAAAATAGGATTTTTCGCAGTTTAGTGGTAGTATAGTTAGGACTCCTAACTTTAGGACTCCTAAATGCCTTCTGTGAATACCGAAAGTCTTAAAATTTGGATTTTTCTCAATTTAGTAGTAGTAAAGTTAGGACTCCTAACTTTAGGACTCCTAAATGCCTTCTGTGAATATCGAAAGCCTTAAAATTAGGATTTTTCTCAGTTTAGTAGTAGTAGTATAGTTAGGACTCCTAAATGCCTTCTCTGAATACCAAAAGTCTTAAAATTAGTATTTTTCTCAATTTAGTAGTAGTAAATTTAGGACTCCTAACTTTAGGACTCCTAAATGCCTTCTGTGAATACCGAAAGCCTTAAAATTAGGATTTTTCTCAGTTTAGTAGTAGTAAAGTTAGGAGTCCTAACTTTAGGACTCCTAAACTGAGAAAACTCCTAATTTTAAGACTTGCGGTATTCACAGAAGGCATTTAGGAGTCCTAAAGTTAGGACTCCTAACTTCTGTGAATACCAAAGTGAGCAAGTGTCTTCTGTGAATACCAAAATGAGTAAGTGCCTTCTGTGAATACGAAAATGGTAGTAAGTTTAGGATTTTGTCTTAAGTTAGTTCTGTGAATCGGGCCCCCAGATCCGGAGTGGACGGAGAATTCAGTTTTTTAGAAGTAGCCAATCCAAAGCAGGTGGTCTGAAAAATAGTGGAATTCAAAAACAATATGTGGTTCGGGATGAGGCAGGCACGATGCAAAGCTTCTGTTCCTTGTACCTGCCATGGTTTAGAACCCCAAACCGATTTAAGATCAATAGTAGCTTTCCACAGATCATAACCCCTGATTGACAAATCATCCATAAAGGATTTGGAATATAATAATTTAGTGTGTGTCAGCCTAATCTTCGAGGCAGACTCGGCTGCCACTTTAAAATAAAAGGCAGCAGGTTTCAAAACACTGAAATTAGTAAAATAGGTAAATTTGTTCACTAATGTGCTGGAGCTGCCTAGCATTGGCGTTGGACAATGTTCCCACTGCGTATAATTTACAAAATTTCGATATGAATTGGCTTTATGTAGGAAATGATTGCCATAATGTTGATAGCAAAACAGATCCCCATAATTGGCAGTGTCTAAATACAAATCTTCAGCATCAAATGCAGCATAATATTTCAAATCAGAAAACAGTGCCTCTATAGCCTGAATGTCCCAATCATCAGAGGGAATGTTTGGTTTAACCACATCACCCATAGAAACACGAAGAACATTCTGAACATTAATAACCTCAGTGGGTCCATGAATTTGAAATTTAACAGCATCCAACACAATCCCATCTAACACAGGCCAGGCAGTAATATTCACAAAAGTCTGGTCCCTCTTCATGATGTGTGAGGAGGAGTGGGGGGCCAAAGTTCCATCAATTAGTCTAACTGTAGATCTTTCTTTAAGGTAGTGTCCATTCACAAGACGAAAAAATACCACCACAAATCCAATGGACATAAACAAAATAATACATATGAGCATCAGCCAAATGTAAGTCCAAGGGGGAATTAAAAAATGTCTCTGAAACCAAGCAGCAAAAATAGAGACTGTTGACTGGGCAATGGAAGTCATAGAGTTAGTATCAAAGGAGAAACGTGACTGGGTAACTGCGGTTGATTGTAAAACAGGCAATTGTACATCTGCAGGATAAGCATACTCAGTATCTTCAGGTGGACCACCAGCCGGTGGTAGCAACAAAGGATCAGCAACTGTATGCATCTCAATCGCAATATCAGGCATGGTGGTAGAATCCGGAGCCAAAACAGAATTTCTCAGCAACGCAGGGCAAGAGACCGCTGGAGTCATACTAAGAAGAATCAGCCACTCGTGGACTAATATAAGCACTACTAAGGTGTTTCAAATCAAAAGACCAAACGTTAGGTGCGCCATGTTGCAGGGATTCTGCTCATGCACAGAACTATGTGCAGGAAACCAGGACCTCAGTGAATTGTGGTGTACCAAAAACTCACCTCCGTACCCAGAACCCCAATTCGACTAGCATCAGTGTCCCATTCGTTATCCTTATCTTCTCGGAGGTCCCAATGTATAGACAACCCAGAACCAGCGACTTAGAGTACTCTCAGGAATGGTGGGAATCAGAAATTCCTGTTCGTTATTATTCTCATATCAGTCCACAACAAGAGTAATCAGAGACACGGTAAAAGTTTAAAATGTTTATTTTATAAACTACGTGTCCTAAGATGCAGTACTTTAGCTAACATAAGCAGACAAATGATTATAATTAAAACCATCAGCATTGTTACAATACCATAGAAAATGAAGGGAGAAATCATATTACAAATGACAGTGGAATACAACCACCTTCCCTTCACTAATAAGCTAGTATTATTTAGACTAATAGAAGGTCTCTAGGTTTGAATGGGGAACCCCATACCGTAAAGATCAGCTTAGGTGAATCACATCACAGGATCAGCTTTGCTCTGTGCCTGGAAAAGTTCTTCTCCAGAATGTGTGTCTAATGCATGCAAACTGCAATATTAAAGGCTCTCGACTTTCAGATATTTGCAGCTGTGTGCGTGTTATGGCTAGAGCGTGGGCCGATCAACCCGAACTCAAAAACATACATTGTCTGGCGGCTCAGACTGTTTCTGCACACAATGTTCAGACCAAGGTCGCGGTGCACGTCTAGGGATGTGAACAAGACAGTTCTCATGTGAAGAAAAGGCAAGCAAGCAGTTTTCAAATAATAACATGTATCTGCAGTGTTGTGTGCAAAAGCAGAGAAAGTGGCAAGATGGCGTTTTTAACATCTAACACGCTTATGCTAACATAGCAATGTATGTATCTAAATCGCTGCCTTCACTACACAGCCACCTCCGAGACTGGGAGTTTCAGGAGCTGGTTTTCTGCTCTCCTTACCTTTCCTCTTTTTGGCAGGTAACTATGCCATTTTTCTACGCTCTAGGTCCTCCTGAGTACCCTCTCGTGCTGCTATGGACCATGTGGTCAGACACCAATTCAGGCAAACCCAACATCTCCATCTGTGACAGGAGCCCTACCTCATTCCAGATGGTGTGCTCCATGTCATTACGGAGCAAAAATCCACAGGCATGGATAGACTCACGGCTACTCTCAAGGAACCTGAGCCCATCCCCATTTAAAGGGAATCAGAGCCACTGGCTATGGATTCCCATGGTGACAATTACTACAATCTGGTAGACTACATTAGAGATTACCTGCTCAGTGAACACCAGATGACACCTGACGATGGTCATACTGGCACCTGTGCCTCTCAGAGTCTCCACCTGTTGCCAATTGATGGGGACCAACTGCCTGTATTTTTTATTGTTGCTAGGCATGTGGGCATTTGGCGTCATCCTCCTCCATCACCCAGGGACACTAGGGTAACTGCTGCACTTTCCCCTATTCTAACTGGGGCAACCTCTGACCCAAGTGCTACGCTTGCCAGCCCTGGTGTCTGCCCACCTTTGGGGGACTTTGCCCTCTTGGGACATTTGGCATCACCCTTGAAGTGTCCCGCCCCGTAGAACTATTTTGGGAACCTTTAGAGAACTCCCTGTTTTTAATTTTATCTCCCCCCCCACTTTCCTCTGGTGGGGACCCTGTCCACCCTTTTGGAGATCCCCCCAGCTACCTTCTTGGACACTCTTTTGCTGACCCAGTGGTCCGCCTCCTAAGCAAGCTTTCTGGGGTCAGTGAGCTTGCTGTCACCCAGGTGCTGGCGCAGCTCCAGAAAACAAAGACTGTGCTCTCTCAAAACAAGATTGTACATCCCAGTAAAATCATTCACTTTTGTTGCCTTACAGCCAACCATTCAGTGCCTTAGTAAAATAAACAGAGACATCAACTCAAGACTGGTTTGGCAGTTTTTTGACTGTCCCTAAACAATACCCTGCATTTTTCGGGGATGAGTCTAAACTTGGCAACAAGGATGGCTTTCATGGGGGCATACTTTATCTGGTCTCCTATCACTAGCGTGAGTGGGGTGCCCCTCCCCTCTGTAGGCATATTGTTTCAGAGACTTGTCCCCCCAATACTCCTCTGAGACCCATGCATCCTTAGAGCCAACTCATAGTTAGAGACTTGACATCGATACTTGTCGATATTATCCCCAGCACATAGCTAGGCACCAGATCTCTAGGAATATAGACTTATCTCATAGGCCATTCTCCTTTGACAATGCCCTCTAAGTCTTCTTTTGCTTAGCCACCATGGCCAGGTTCTTTTCAGCCAAAGCTCTCTCCGCCTCAGCTTTCTTTTCCTCCATCTTGATATTGGCAATCTGTAGACTAAACTCCTGGTCAGCTTTCCTATCTACCAGCTCCTCTGGGGGCAGACCTTGGAAGGACACACTGCTGTCCGCTCTGGGAGGGATCTCCAATTCTGGAGGCAAGACATCCCCACTATGAGCTGCACTTCAATATGTGTGTTCAGATCCTCTCCTTGCCTCTCCATATCATCCTCCTCCTCATTATCCTGGTCATCTGTTGTTGTCAGCAACTAGTGAGCCTAAATGGTTATACTTCCACAATTACTCTATTTATTCTCAAATATTCCTTATCACCCAGGGAGATATTTCTTTCAAATACTACGAACTGAAATGATCCGATTGGTGTGGGGGCAAACAATCGCGCTTACACTGGAACGTCCACATTAGACCTTATGCGCAGGGAGGCTTTGACATTCCCGATTTTGAACTATATTATCTTAGCGTGCAAGCTCATTATGCTTATTATTGGGTACATCCCCCTCCATATATGCCACAAGTAGCGGCGGAACATTGGTTAGTGGAGAAGTGTGGCTCAATGATTAGAGCGGCAGACCCTGATGCAGAGGTCTAGCCCGGGACCAGGGTTCAATTTCCCGCCTCGGCGGGTCTTGGGCTCAAAAATTCCACAGACCTGATAATTCTCGCCTCGGTGCCTAATCCAATCATGGAGTCCCACTTGGCAACTCTGGGCAATAGCTTGCTTAATCTCCACAACGGCCCCCACAACGCTAAGGATGCCTGGCCTCCACCTTGGGGGTGCCCAGGAGTGGACGCCTCACAGGGAAAGCCAGCATGGGTTCCACAGCGGTATTCGTACAAGCGCCTTGAGACCCTTGCGGGTGAGTAGTGCGCTATACAAGTATCAATTTACATTTACATTTACCCCATACCCATTGAAGGTGCACATCACACTGCTGTGAACCCGCGGGACAAAGATCCCACAACACTCACTCACGTGCACGATAACAGCCTGGAATCGCATAAATACTATCATGCACAGCCCAATGCTGTACTCCCCATCTCTCCCACTTGTGTACCACCCTAATATGCCGCTCCTACAAGAAACAGCTTTTTGACGACACAAAGAGCGTATTCACGTTAGAACATGGAGAGATCTGTATCAAGATGGCAGATTTCACACCTCTGACCTCTTCTTCCGAGACCATTAGCCGACCCCCCCATGATATTTTCTTTTACGTGCGTCTCCGACAGGGCATACGCTCTAACACCCAGGAGTTCCCACAGGAACCTCCTTGCCTTATCCCTTCCACTTGATGCTGAGCGCGACATCTCCGAAGCGACTAGTTTCTCAGATATATCACACAACACACAATCAACAGACTAGGTCCCCATGCCCCGCACGCGTGCACTGGGATTCAGAACTTGGCTATACACTGTCGGACGATCAATGGTCCTACTTCTGCACGGAGACGGAGCAGATCTCGGCTAGCAGTAGGTTACGCGTCACGCACTTCAAATTCCTCCATCGCCTGTATTACACCGCTGCAAAGGTGTGCAGATTTAAACTCAGGGATACGGACTGCTGTGACAGGTGCGGGATCCTGGGTGAAGATTTCCTGCATCTGGCCTGGGACTGCCCTAATGTACATGACTACTGGGGGCAAGTCCTGGAAGCCATAGAACAGATGACAGCACTGACTATTGAGAAAACCCCTCTCCTTGCCTTACTGGGGTACACCAAACACATTCCTAAATCATATCGTAAATACGTCTGCCGGGGCCTGTTAATGGCCAAAAGGCGAGTTGCATGTCGTTGGGGCAGAGGGAGGGCGCTAAAGTTTAAAGATTGGGTGTCTGATCTATTATATTGTTAGGAGCAGTTGTCCAACTATGCTGAGCTACTTCCTAGAACATCTCAACCTAGAGATATATGGGGCCCCCTCACGAGTTACCTGCTCACACACAGAGGATGAACCCGCCTGACACTGCTTCAACAAAAGACTCCTAAACTTTGCCCCACGTAAGATGTAAGTATCATTGTTGGGTTGGTTGGTGGATATTGTGTCCAGAGCCTCTACCTCTGCCAAACTCTCCACTCGTTACCAATCACTCCACCCCTGTCTAGCCCCAAGATATGGCCTGTAACTGCTGCTCCACTTAATACTTAAACCATCTCTCTTAAGTTCCTGTGATGTAATTATTGTAATTGCTGTGTACAGTGAAATGAAATGTGTCGGGACTGTGAACAACATCTCTAAACTATATTGAAATACGCTTCTGAATGTATAATACTATGCTGCTTTAACAGGAACTACCGCTGTAAGGCTACATACACTGTCCTGTCTTTGAGTACGTACTTGTATGCTTTATATGTTTACAATGAAAAATTGAAAAAAAAAAGCCTCACTGAAGCAGTATTGTATGGTGTACTAAAATAAGTTTGATTTGTAAAAATGTATTTGGACTTCATCTACACTGTACATACATTGTCTATATACCATGCACTATCAGAACAGAAAGCAAGCAATAATAAAAGCAAAACGTTCCATAAACACTGGAAAAACACTGTTACTGTTGTTTTGATGGTGCGAAAATGTGTAACAACTGATGACCACTTTTTTTTAAGGTATTGAAATCTCTTGAAAACACTGGAAAAAACACCAGAACTTACCAAAAATAGAAAGTGAAAACAGGAAAGCCTAGGTGTATTCCAAGCATATTTAAACCTTCAGGATTAGAACCTTTTCACAATCAGGGATTGATAATCTTGGTGTGCAGCAGTACTACATAATTCTATGTCAGGATCGGAGGCAAGGATTATGCATTGCTTTCTTCACTTTTTATTAACAGCACGTTCGCACATTAAAAAATAAAGTAAAAAAACACATAACAGAACTACAACTCCCATGAACACAAGGAGTAACCATGGCCACTAATAATCCAATCAAGTAACAGTACGATAGCCTATATATATTCCAGATCATGCCATAGTCCTTCCTCTTTCTTCACTGCTTCTCGTCAGTTAAGTCATTTCATTCCTTCTTCCTGACTAGTTGGGTTATAAGGTAAATAGGGCTTGTCTGACGTATAGTTTCTTGTTATATACACTTGCTGCGTGAGGGCCTCTGTAGGAGCGCCACTCGCCTGTCAAGCTTCATTCAGTGTGGTAGGCATTTTTCCCGAGCGAGTCTCCTGGTACCGCGCGGGTGCGCTAGGTGGCGCACTTTCAAGCACATTTGTTTGCAGAGCAGCTTGTCAGCGCGCCTGTGGTCGCGTCGCGCTGAGGGAAACAGAGCAGCTCCTCCGCTCAGTGCCTGCTTCCCTTCCAACCCTCACCTGACACCACGCTGCGGTAATTATTGAAGGGCTTAGCCCAACTGATTATTCTGAGGCTCATTAGTGTTTCTCTATTGGAATATTAAAATATTTTGGATTCAAAGACGGAATGATGTCCAGCTTGATTAACTTCCTTGAGTGAATCTGGAATATAAAGACAATCGGACTGTTACTTGATTGGATTATTGGTGGCCATTGTTACTCCTTCTGTTCATGGGAGTTGTAGTTCTGTGGTGTGTTTTTATACTTTATCTTTGAACGTGCTGTTTAAAGTGAAGAAAGCAATGCATAATCCTCGCCTCCACGTCCTTAATAGAATTGAAACTTTCCTTCATGTTAACTAGGAAACTTTTCATTATGAGCCTTTTCCTGCAGTCTTTATAACATGTGCAGTTTATTAATTACAACAGCCTATAATCTAGGAACTGGGACAATATGTCTCAACACTATAGTTTGATTCATACAGATGGGCACTGGAGAGGAAGAATGGTTCTCAGAAAATGTCTTGCCTTCAAATATTTTTGCTACCTGACGTGTATGCCTTGAGCTGGAGTGTTATAGTAACCATATATGCTGGGCTTGCAATGGATATCAAATGTTCAAATAGTGCTCTCTTGTCATTTAGCCTTTCATGTTACTATAGAAAAATGGTGTTCATGCATTATAAATGCATTCTTAATACCTTCCGCTGAGCACTGTTTTCAATCCAGAAAAGAGTTAGTCTCAAAAGCACAAGTTCACACTCTTGAGAATCCATTGTTTCCTCATCCACTTTCAAAGCTACTCATATCCCCCTTGAAACATCCCTCACATCACACCCTCTTAGCCGACTAAACACCTGCTACTATGATAAACAATCCATGATTAGTCCACTCACACACACAACATGATTCATTGCAGTTGTTCCGTTTTAGATTTATGAGTGGCACAGGCCTGCTTTTCTGACCAAGTCATTGCGTCAGACTTCCCAAACAAAATAAGGAAAGCAGAGCAGTGTTCTCTGGATAGGAATCTACATTTGTTATAGGCATCAACACGTCAGGTCAGTAGTAGTAGAACTGCTAACCTGCCTAAATGTTCATCAAATCTCAAAGGGCTTGGAAGTGACACGGGATGGAAATTCAACATTACTCAAAATGCCCCTTCATTCATGTACCTCTGCCTGGCACACTTCCACAACATGCCCATTTGCCTACATTCAAAGATGTCACGACTGGAGCAGAATCGGTATGTACGATGGAAGACTCACATGGCTTTGACAGCTGACATGATGAGGGAGAAATTAATTCACTACACATGCAGACACTTTAGATTCGCTTGATTTAGCCATTGTTGAATAGTGCTCATTCAACACTCATTGTTAATAACGAATTAGCCAGAAAGACGGAGAACTAGGGAAGAATGAGAATCCTTAAATCCTCAAAAACTTGTGATGATCACTTAATAGGATTATGCAGAGCTTAAACCTGGGGTGGGTGGGTGGCTGACTCTAACAGCAAAGTCAGAAGGGCGCTGAGCGATGTATCTTCACAGAAGTGTGCGAGGGATTGTACTTCTTTGAGGAGAAAGAAAAGGCACTTACCTTGGGCTAGACAGGCCTGGCATTTCATTGTGATCGAGAAACCCAGCAGCCAGATCAAAGGCGTCCTCAAAAAGGATCTAAAAAGAAGAGCGACAAATGATGCCTGGGGATGTTCTTAGAATCTCTTGTGCCCCTTTTCAGATGATATGATCGCATTAAATACTTGTTACCAGTGGACCCTCCTTCTAGGAGACCTCAACTGTACTTGAAGTCATGTGCTACAATCCATGAATCCAAAGCGAGGAACCGAAAGTAACAACTGAGAGCCCGGTCACATTACAGAAAGTTCAATTGAAGGGGTTCACCATCAACATTCTCAATTTAGAGTTAGCAAAATGGTGTGTTCTATTAGGACCGGGTAACCTTTAGGGAAAGATCAGGGGACACACTTGTCCTTGCTATAAACCTTAATTTATCTTATTGTAAAAAGGGGAGGGGCATAATACTTCATGAACAACACCAGATTAAACTAGGATGCCCATGCAGATCTGATTCTGCTTTCAAATCAGACATTGCTTTGAAGCCCCTTGCTTGCTTCCACTTGAACCCTGAAGTGAAATGGAGACTATCACTTCACTTTTGGGACAAATGGAAGGAAGAATCAGTCCAGGAAAGTAGAGTACTCAGTTCAATACTCTTTATTACAGTAAAGTACCATAAAAGGGACAATCAATCACAATAAACTATAAAAACATTATACAGTACTCTTTACAAGGAAGAAAAGACTTTCAAATGGTAAAAATTAACCTTAAAATAAGATAAAACAATGAGATATTTAAAGACGGAATACACAATTTCCTTGTAGGTATACTAATAAATTTAAAATCAGTCATATCAAAAGTTAATATACTCAGCAGTAAATTAAACTACTTCAAATGTTTTTCTAGCATACCACATATCATTAAAAACCTAGAGACAGCAAACACCATGGGGACTGCATTATTTGACAGGCCTCCAGAAGTCTAGTAACCTCTATACGTCTACATACGGGAATTATCCACTGTGCCCTAGCCCAACTGTAGGTTGGGCAAAACAAACTGCATATGAGCTACAGTTTGCCTTTTATGTCCACTGGTTCAGCATCCCATTGCAGCAAAGTCTGCTGACTTTGCACATCTTGAGGTAAAAGTGCATAAAGGTAGAGTGCCGTATCGAAAGTGCATATAGAGTTTTCTGGCCAATATTGTCTAAAAAAACTTCTTATGCCCCACAGGAGCACCCTGCGTAATTTAGGGCGTCTGTATGGAGCTATGCATTTCACGGCTCAGAGGTAAGGTAAGAGCTCATTGCTTTCCATCTCAAGGCCTAATATTATTAAATATTCTGCGGCGAACCTGAAGTCATTACGAGCCCTGGCCTCTCCCAACTGTACCGTAGCCACATATCTACCACAAAGATTTGTATGTGCTAAGTGCCACTTTGCTCTAGGCCGCGGCCTTAAAAAACGCCAGAAGCCTTCTGTCCTGTCAATTCCAAAGATTAAGTCTCGTTTAGGAGCAGACAAGGTTTTTCACTTCTGGAGCTTAAACTGTCGCTCTCTCCCTAAAAACACGGCTCATATTTATGATTTTTTACATGCAAATAAACCGGACGCCCTTTTTCTTACTGAGACTTGGCTTTATGATGGCTCTGGGCCGGATATGGTTGAGGCTCTCCCCTCTGACTATGTCATTGTCAGGAGTGATAGGAGTATGGGAAGAGGCGGCGGGATCGGGATTATTTTTAAATCTGTTTATTCTTGTAAATTTGAGTCCCAATCCCTCCCAGGTTGCGAGTCCGCTTTATTTAAACTTGCTATTTCTTCGCAACTTACCATTTCCGGCCTACTCATCTATCGCCCCCCTGGCTATGGTAAACTTTAGACATCCTCCCTGCCAGATTTAATTGCCACTCTCATTCTACACGCTGCTAATTTTCTGATTTTGGGCGACCTTAACCTTCATTTGGAAGACCTAACGAGTTCGGACAACTCTACTCTTCTAGCCGATCTGGAAGCCCTTGGCTTGTTTCTCCACAATAAGGGACCTACACATCAAGCAGGCCATTTACTAGACCCTATTTTTTCAAATCTTCCCTTTGTATGTAACTGCCCTGCTCTGCCCCTAAGTTGGTCTGATCATTATGCGGTCCACTTCCAACTTAAGTTTCTTGACTCTCCAGTGTCTTGGCCAATATTTAACTCGGGGAGTAAGAGACCCTGGCACAAGCTGAAACTAGACACGTTAAATGATCTTCTTGAAGGGAATCTTCCAGATATGACACTTCCACTCACCCCTTTAAACAAGGCAATATCGGACTGGTTACTCTCCTCTATAAACCTTTGCCTGCCTCCCTCGTCAAAAATGTGCTCTTCTCATCGCACCCCAGTTCCATGGTTTAATGAAGACTTGAAGATTCTAAAATCACAATGCAAAGTCTTAGAAAGAAAGTGGCGAAAATGTTACGCTCCTAACTGTAAAATTGACTATAAGACAGCTCTTCATAAATATCATGCTGCCTGTAAGGCAGCAAGAGCAATGCATATTTCCAAAACCATTACTAACTCATTGAACAAACCTCAAGTTCTGTTCTCAATGGTTAAAAAACTGTCAGGGGCTAATACTCTTCCTGTACCCCCGGCCCTAGATGCCACCAAATGCAACAACATTGCCAATTTTTTTACCGAAAAGGTGAAGACAATATATAGTAAATTTGTTCCTACTTTGTCTCAGGATTTAAATCCGTCTGACACAGATACGATATACATGGATTCCCCCTCTGACACAGTGCAAATGGATTCCCATTTTGCCACAGTGAAAATTTCACAGTGGCCTCTCCTTAATGAGGAATCATTTAATTACTGCCTATCCAAGGTAAATTCAGGCTCCCCTTTGGACCCCCTACCAGCTAATATTTTAAAACTACTTTCCCCTACCATTTTGGGACTTTGTAGAGACCTCCTAAATACATCAATACGTGAGTCACATGTTCCAATGGATTGGAAACATGCGATGGTGATTCCTCTCCTGAAAAAACCCAACGCCGATTCCTCGGTCCTAGCGAATTACCGCCCTATTTCACTTCTACCAGTATTTTCTAAAATTCTGGAAAAACATGTCAACTTTCACTTATCCACTCACATTGAAAAATCTGGATATCTGCACCCTTCTCAATCGGGCTTCAGAACACACCACTCTACTGAAACTACCCTTTTGGGAGTAACTGAAAAACTACGACATTGCTTAGATCAGGGTGAGACCATGGCGCTCATTTTATTAGATCTGAGCGCAGCTTTTGACACCGTGTCTCACCCTATCCTGCTGAAATCTCTTCAGTTAGCAGGTGTGGAAGACTCAGCCCTGCTTTGGCTGTCCTCTTTTCTTAGCGACCGTTCTTTTCAGGTATTCTCTTCTGGTTTTTCTTCCACCTCTCGAGCTTCTGCATATGGGGTCCCACAGGGTTCTACTTTGAGTCCACTACTTTTTAATATCTATGTGCGTCCCCTTGCTTCCATCATTGAGGACGCAGGGCTCACCCTATACTCCTATGCAGATGACACTCAAATCATTTTTTCCATATCCTCTTCTAAAGACAATACGATATCTTCTCTAAAGAATGGTCGGCTTCAAGTTTCGAAATGGATGAATACCAACTGCCTTAAATTAAACGGGGACAAAACGGAGGTCATCATCTTGGGGAAAGATAAACATCTTTGGAACTATTCTCATTGGCCTCAAGAAATGGGTCTATTTCCTCAGCCGGTAACCCAAGCCCGTAATTTAGGTTTCATTATTGACAGCCAACTTTCCATGCGGCAACAAGCAGTGAGCACTGTGGGTACCTACTTTTCCATACTAAAATGGCTGCGCAAAATAATTTGGATGCTTCCTTTTTCCACACAAAGAACCGTAGTCCAATCCCTTATCATGTCTCGAATGGACTACGGAAACATACTCTACTTAGGCTGCAATAAGGAACCTTTGAGGAGACTGCAAATGGTCCAAAATTCTGCAGCACGCCTTCTCTGCCACATTGCAAGGAGAGCCTCGGTTACTCCTTTTTTGCAGGATCTCCATTGGCTTTGCATTGGCAATCGCATAAAATTCAAAGCTCTTTGTCATATTTTCAAAATAAAGCAAGGTGCAGCTCCAGTGTATTTACGGGAACTCATTTGCCCTTACACACCGCACCGCGCTCTGCGCTCCTCCGCCCAGGGTAACCTGACGCTTCCCAAGTTCAAATTGACAAGAATGGGTGGACGCTCCTTCTCATACCTTGGACCAAAACTTTGGAATTCCCTTCCTAATCATGTGAAGCAGGAACCTTCTTATTTAAAATTTCGCCGAGACATTAAGACCTGGCTCTTCACGCAGCAATTGGCCTAGTTACTTAGTCTGATTCAGACTTACCTGCGCCGGGAAACCCTAATAGGGTACCTGTGCGCCTAACAAATTCAATAATAATAATAAGAGGCCGGAAGAAGATGCTGTGCTACTGGCGTTAGACACCCGTATGGCATTCGATAGCATCAAATGGCCGTATTTATTTGCAGTGCTAGAACGGTTTGAACTTGGTCATGGCATTCAATACCATCAAATGGCCGTATTTATTCGCAGTGCTAGAACAGTTTGAACTTGGTCCAAAGTTCTGCGCCTGGGTTCCACTCCTGTATACGAAACCGCTGGCAAGGGTGAGAGTTAATGGGGTGGTGTAGCGGTCCATGGCTTTATATAATGGTACAAGGCAGGGCTGCTCGATAGGACAGAAGGGATACCCAGCGGCAATCTACCATAGACGAATGGGAAGTTAGCTACCACCAGATAACCAAACAGTAATACGCATATGGAGGGAAGTAACTAAATTATTGGGCTGAGGAGGGAAACTAACAGAAAGGACTCCTCTGTGGGACAGTGACCTCCTAAGGGAGGTTGGTGGATTGAAGGGTTTCAGTAAATGGGGACTACTGGGGATTGACTATTTAGGAGATGTATGGCGGGTGCAAAAGGTGGTCGACTTTGAAGACTTAATAACGGAATACGATATGCCTGACTCAGAACAGTAACGATACATACACTGCACTGAGCTTTCACAGCCCGGAAGGCGAACAGAGTACACACCACTAGAAAATAGGGTATTACTGGTCCCCAAGACTAACAAGACCACTTCTGTAATATATAAGAAAATAATGAACAATACACCGGATGCCCTGGGGTCCCTCCAAGAGGTGTGAGAGTTCGAGCTGTGTAGGCTGGAGGGTGATGATTGGGCTGGGGCGCTACAGAGCCCTAGGGAGGTGGCAATATGGGCGCGGTTTTGCCTTATACATTTACGTATTCAAAAATCCTACACCTCAAGGGCACTTTTACACAGAATGGGCCACAGCAATACTGACCTTTGTACCCGGGTTGTGGGGAGAAGGTCACCTTTTTCCATACACTATGGGCTTGCCCTCAAATTCAGCAGTATTGGAAAGAGATGGCACGGGTAATGTCAGCGGTAGTGGACAAAGAGGTCACAAGGGAAGCCAGGTGGCACATTTTATGTGCGACAGGAGAAGACAGATGGCCCAAATACTCATACTCTGTCTAAGGATAGCAGATATAATGGCAAAAAGAAACATAGCAAGATCGTGGGGAGAGATTCAACCACTGGGGGTCACTGAATAGGAGGAGGACCTAGATTGGTGCTGCGCAGCCAAAAAGTGGTGTACCAAAGTAGGGGGTGCCCGCGGAAGTGGGACAGGATCTGGGGCCGGTGGATGACACAAAGAAATCTATAGAGGTCCTTGGGGTCCTTACAACCATGGAATCCTTGATGGGAGGGGCAGTCCTTAGTGACTTCGAAACTGTACGGAACTGTGGCTATTGTTGTTATCGTTAATGTTACATTGCGGATGCGGAAGGTGTCCCTGACACTCCCATAGAGACAGTACGCAAATTATGTTTGAATAACTATAAAGCTCAGCTTTTGTTCAATAAAAAGAACAATAAAAAAAATGTTTCAGTGCAATAAGTATCCTTTAGCATTAAATAACAACCGGTCAGATTACCCAGTGTTGATGAGGTTAAAAGGTTATTCATGCTATATGATCCAAACCAAATTAATAAGTCATTGGCTGAGAAGGCTACAGGACCCCGGATCTTCCCACATATTGGATAGACCCATTTAGATGAATGTATCTTTAATATATTTTATCCACTGAAGGTTAACCGCAGAAGGGTATCTAAGCACTTCCTCAAGGCCTTTTCGATAATGTATCAGTTCAGGTGTGACCCATAATCTCCTCCAAACTATAAGGAGTCTGACCGCTGCCTTTTCCGTAATCTACATAAGGCCAGCATCCAGTATTAAGGGAACCAAAGGGGTGCTGACAGGTTTTTAACCCAGGTGTTAAATATGCCAGTTTTCCACCAGTTCTAGAGTATTGAGATTTTTATGGCCCCAAATCTCAGCCCCATGTAGGGCCTCTCCCAATGCCTGGCAGAAGTAGAGCTGTGCAACCGGTGAGAAGGGTTTAAAATAAAGCCCCTGATATAGCTTTAACAACCCTCCTATCTGTTGTTCTAATTTATTCCTTCCATTAGAGATGTGGGGTGCCCAGTCCATCGTTCCATTTAATGTGATGTCCAAATATTCAAACAGATTAACTTTTTCCAAGGGTACTCCATTGAGCGTTGAATTCGGTTGACTTAAATAACATGGATTAAAAACCATGTACTTGGTCTTGGACATGTTTATTTCCAGCCCTATTTCTAAACAAAACCTACTAAACTGGTCCAGTAATTTCTGGATCCCCATTAGCGATTTAACCAAAAGAAGGGTGTAGCTAACTAGACCATTAATAAATAACATAAAGAGTGTCAGGGCCATCACACAACCCTGACTGACACCTTTGTTTACTGGGAAGGGTTTAGTTACTTCACTCTATGATTCTACACAAATATACAGGGATGCCCAACTATGCTAGGACCTTCCAAAGAGTAGCCCTCAGCACCAGATCGAAGGCCTCTCTAAGGCCCACAAATATGGTACAGAGTCTTCCCTCACCGATTATGACGGTTTTCCAGTATATTAACTGGAACCTGAACATTTAATCCATGGTCAATGTACGGAAGCGAAAACCCACCTGAAAAGGGCAAAGGACATCATGCTCATCTAACCATTGCTGGAGCTGGAAGAGAATGACCCTGAAATTAGGCTAATTTGCCTGTAATTCGCAGGGTCTAAAGGAGAACCCTTTTTGTACATTGGAAACATTTCTGCTCCAGCCCAAGAGCATGGAAGCTGCAGACCCTTGAGAATAGCATTAAAAATCTGAGTAAAATAGGGGCTCCATATATTCTTATTTCTCACAAAAACAGATCCGTCGGGATTTTGTCAATACCTGAGGCTTTATGGGGGGAACCACCTTCCTGATGTCACACTCCTTTTTCACATGGGATTGGGGCATAAGTATCAGAACAATCAGATTAATTATATTCGTTTTTATAGGTACCCGGGCATTCTCATGTCTGGGTCCACTAACTTGCGGTGTTGAATACAAATCTGCAAAGTGAGTGGTCCAAACCTCTGCTGCTATGTTATTATCTATTTTGGAAGCCTCTCTATTGTCCTTGGCAACCAGATTCTAAAAGGTTTTGTTTGACTAGTTGCCATCAAAAGCAGCTCCCATTTAGTCTGGTCCCACTCTTTTGCAACTTTTAGTATTTTGCTGTAACTAGCTCTATTTTTTTGTATCTCCCCTCTATCCTGGTTGTTTAGAGCAGTCTGCAAAGCCTATTATACCATGTAGGTACTTCCCTCATTTTGCCCCAATTTCCCTCTTCTGAGTAAAACACTTTAAGACTCTCAAAGAGATTGAAATTAATCTCCCCAATTGCTGTGAAAGAACATACATGATTTAAGTCAAGATCAAGATTACAGTAAATTCCCAATCCCCTTTCAAATAGGTTGTATATATGCTTTAAGGTTTCCTCTGAGCGACTCACTTCCTGTCATTGTATTCTACGCCTGTTATTTAATAACTGCCATCTATGATCAAAAGTATTAGGTATTGTGACCCATGCTTTGCTCCTTACTAATCCCAGTGAAAAGTCTAGGGCATTGTGGTCACTGTCTGATCTTGTAATAAGAATCATGTAAGCTGACCTCTTAATGATTTGGTTTGAGTCTTGTGCTATGGGCACCTTTGCACGCCCGGGTGATCAGCACATCGTTGAGCATATACGTGTCTAAAATGTAACTGGAGATACATGTGATTTGATTGTATTTATTATGTTTTAGGATGTTCCTGATACCCTTGTCCTGATGAGGCCCGAATGAAAGGGTTGAAACGCATCAACAGTTGAAGAATGGAGGAATTCACAAAATAAAAATATTGTGTTAAAAATGGATGTGCACAGTACTAAAAGGGTTTAGAGGTGTAGTTGGTACCTCAAGATTACCTCACAGTGGATTGCTGTTAATAAGAAAGCGAACACTTCATTGTAAAATTGGAAGGTAGGAAACAATTGTTGTTTTTCTGTGATGATTTATGTACATTTATGTATTGTTTTGTGATGTTGACTTAATGGAGAACAATTAAAAATAAATGAATAATTGAACCTGGAATAAACGGTGGTATGTGGCTCTTTGAGATGTAGATAAATAAGATGGGACTGTGTACCATGAAATAGGAGTAACTTGATATACCCTATGACTACTTTGAATGTATCTATGCCTCCACATCACATGTCGTATAGTGCCAAATATCCATACTCACTATTCAAAAACAGTCACAAAGCCAACTTACTGCTAGTATAAGGGCTAAATTGCTTTTAAAATCCAAATAGATGCAGCTACACACACTGGGTTCTTCGGTGGATGCCTCAACTCATCCCCAGTGTTAAGAGAGCACATACACGGTAAAAATGTTCAGTTCTTTTTATTGCATCCACCATGTAACAGCACAGCTCCTAACGTCAGCTCTTTTCCATCAACTGTGACCAGCATTTCCCTCTGTGCTTTCCATATGATGTACCTAAGAGTCCAATGCCTACATCACAGTGCAGGCCAGGAATAAGCTCTTAGATAACAGGCCACAACAGAGTCCATTAACATAAGCAGGATGTTCTACATTTTAAGCAAATGATAAAATGCCCCTTAAACA
Organism: Triturus cristatus; assembly: GCF_964204655.1. NCBI lineage: Eukaryota > Metazoa > Chordata > Amphibia > Caudata > Salamandridae > Triturus > Triturus cristatus. The sequence continues at coordinate 249,461,372 of NC_140585.1, forward strand.
CTGCTCTCCCACATCCACATCTTGGGACAAGAGGGAGAACGGGTGCATTTGACTTGCTGGCAAAAAGCAGGTAATTCCCTGACATATTAGATCACAACCATATTTGCCAATGGATATATTCCTGTTACAGGTTTTTAAGCACATGCTTGCAAACCTCAACCAGGCTTAACACCTGTTCATCCTTTCACAAAGGACAGCCAGAATGAGCTGCACCTCAATCACTCTATCTATGGGAGGGAAAGACTGCAGGTGACTGCAGGTAGTAGGGCCTTGTGTAATGGGACTGTTCCCTCAATGAAAACCGCTGGCTTCATTCAGGGCTTCTGATCTGCTCTCCTAGTATAGAGAAAATAGCTGTTGGAGGAGCAAATACATTGGTCTCTGTGTCCAGATAATTCTTAACTTTTAAAACTCTTAGCAGCCTATTGGAAGGATCCAAGTTTGCAATAGTAGTCTCACTGTGATCCCCCACCAACAATGCTTTTGGGAGGGGCACCTTGAGCAATCAGAGATTATCCCCTTTGGAACGGAGCCTCTTGTGGTTTCAGGGAGTGCTGCTGGGCAAATTATGGCTCTAAATGAGGTCAATCTGCTTGCTGCTGGAACTAAATGCTCTAGCATATTCCTGGGGGCTTTGTGATCACATGGTTGACCCTTGATGAGGGGGAAAAAGAATACCGGGGAGATGCAGTGCGCTTGCGCTGCCTTTGCAGGTAGTGGTGCCTTGGAAAGAAGATACCTGGTGTCCTCACCAGCAAATATCCCACGGAGGTCATGCCCTTAGCGTTCAGAACATAGTGCTAAGGACATCAATGCAAAGACCATTAGTGTATCAGTGGATACATACCTTTTTCAATATTGAAAATGTGTACATTTAAAAATGTGTTCTGTGATCCTGCACATGGACAGATATTATAGAGTACCATAATGGAGAATAGCCTATCCCTCTATGATATGCTAACTAACAAATACACTGTGTCCAGTCGAGTTATCCTCAACATAACCCATATAGATTCATTTTTCAAACAAGATGTTACCTCCTCGGGGGGCGAAGACAAGAGGGATCCGCTTGCTTCTTGGCTATCAGCTTGACTACCCCTCACACTACTGTCTGCGCACTCTGGCTCATGAGTGGACAGGTTTTGTGGCCAAGGGATATTTTCCTGCCGGATGCAGTACTGTAAAATGTTTGCTTTGCGGTCGTCTGAAAGATCCTGCCACAGGTGGGAAACTGCTTTAGAAACTACTGGAAGGGTTACGTCCCCAGCAGACACAATTTGGTTCTCCACCAGCAAATCCACTGTCTGCTTATAGAAGTACAAATACCTGCAAGACAAAAAAACATGGAGTGATGAAGGAATAATGGCAATGTGCACAAAGCATGCTGTGATAGAACATATCACACTTCCTTTGCTGTACTTAATTTAAAGGAATTTGTAAAAACACGTATATGTGGATGATTAATGTTCTTCATTTATGTAGATATTGGTAATTTAGAATATACTTATTTGATGAAAACAACTTTGAAAATTAACTTTATGATACAAGAATAAAAAAAGTTTAAAATACTTAAATATAGTGGATCAGGGCTTAATTTGAAAAGGCATGTTAATTAGAGTCTGTGTGTGAGTGTGTGTATATGTGTGAGCGTGTGTGTAAAAAGGCTTAAGGAAAGAGTAATGTTGAGTATTTTCTGAAGACAATGTATGTACTGGTCACAGAGTGTCAATGCCATATCTGGGATCTGTGGGCATTAAATGCCTACCTCCTATACAGCTGCAAAATGCTTGAAGATTCTAGGTAATATTCGAAAGATTGGTGCATCAAGATCCTGGAACGGAGTGTAGTTTCTTGTTGCAGGGCTATACTAACTTGGCCTTTCACTGAATGCTAAAAATCTTGATGGAAGGGCGGTGATTCCGCGCCTTAGGAGATGGACACCAAGAGTCTCTTTACAGTTCTCAGGAAAGCTGCGACCTTCTAGATCACAGAGATAATAATCTGGGTTTGTGTAGTAAACCCAACGTTTCTCTGTAACTCTCATTACTATCATAGGCTCAAAGGGCAACGCACTGGAGTAAATGAAAGTACTGATGAAAATAGCCCACAACATATCTGATTATCAAATAGAAGGTGCCTTGTTGGATTTTTATATTGCCCAGTGACTAAACTAGGATGAGTGGTGGAGTATGGGCAGATGGCCAGAACGGAGGAAGTTAACGGAATGTTATTGGTGTGCTGGTCAGTGAACTCCAGCAGGTGTGATTTGGAACCATTACGTTTGACAAAGTTCCTAGCTCCCCATGATGGTTAGCAAATTCCATGGCGTGTTAATGTTTTTAGGTCTGGTGGTAGCCAAGATATTTTAATTTTACCAACAATATTTGTATAATACACTTAAAGGGGCTTTCAGACAGCCCTCTTAGTCCATTGGTCTGTAGTGTCATTTACATTTTTATTGTGCCTACAAGGGCATATATCATGGGCAATGGGTCGGCCCACTTCAGCCACTTTCTCCCTTCACTGCGAGTGATGGTATTCTGCTCGATCATAAGGGGCATGGTTAAGTGCCACAAGATGGCAGACACTGGTTTAAGAACTTGCAGACCGACCTGCACAAACCTTTTTGATACCGGGCATACAGGACAAAGTTTACTACATATCAGGGGATGGATGATGCCCTAAGGCCTTGGCATTTGCAACGGTATCTTTGGCGCTACCCCGTCCGGATCACCTGCAGATGATTCACGAGTTAGGCTGCCGCTGCCGCTGCCGCTGCGTGGCAAGTGCGGTCTGCCACTGGATCTGCAATAGGAACCCTTGGCACCTAGCAAGAGGTCCTGAGACACTGCCTGGATCGCTTCCAGCCTAGGAAGATCTGTTGGCTCATGCAGAGTCCTTGCCTGCAGCACCCCCATTGTCAGAATACAACTTGTGCCATCTTGGGGTGTAGATGCCATCTATGATCTGCCAGGTACCACCGCCTGAGCTCGTCCACCCTGGGGTTGAATGATCGTTCAAGGTGGTGAGCAATCAGGGGGGGCATGGCCAGGCACCGAAGATGGTGGACGCGTCTTGCTAACGCTCCGAGCCTCATCCCCTGATTATCCTGGGCATCCTTCTTTAACGGCAGTCTATCCAGCCTCAGTGCTCGTCTGCCATGGCTGCACTGCCAGCGGAGGGTCGTCCGGACCCTGAGGTCGTTCCGTGGCTGCCCTGGGATGTGCGTCCTGCTGCTCTGGGGAGCTCTTGACCTGGTCGCGTGGCCGACCCGTGCAGAGCGACCGTGCTGCCTGTGTGAGCGCGACGGCCCCTGCGACAACCCTGATGGCGCCGCAGGAAACGGGGGGCGCTCCATGCAACTGAGGACTGGCGGAGACTGCCGGAGGGCTGATCACGAGATGTGCTCGGTCCGGCGGCCCGGGCCGGGGCTGCAGAAGCCGTCGCTGTTGCCCTCCTGGAGATGCCCGGAGAGGTCTTAACCAACAAGGTAGGCCCACGAGGTGCGATTGCGGTGCTCTCTTGGCAGTGGCGGGCCGCGGGGGTCGGTCGGGCCTAGGGCCCCCTACCTACACGTGGAGCAGCTGCGCCTGCATGCCTGGCTAGTGGCGAGGGGCCACGGGGGTCGGTCGGGCCTAGGGCTCCTGCGGAGGTGATCTGCACGAGGTGATCCTGCTGCTGAGTAAACACAGTGGCCCTGTGGTAAACCTGGAATTGCAGCGCCTGTTTGGAGTGGGGGTCCACGGGGCTCGATCGGGCCTAGGGCCCCTCGCCTAGACGGGACTGGAACTGGGCGGCAGCGCCTTTTGTGGGCCCGGGGGTCGTGGAGTAATCGCGCTCATACCGGGCTACTCACAGAACCAATATTGAAGCTACATATTAACTTTCCCCCTCCTTCTGGAGCGAAAACTGCCTGCTGTGCTGCCGGTTGTGGCACCTTCCACTACTCGGCTCTCTGGCGCGGTGTCTAACAAAGACCGCGGCGCGCCCCATCAGTGCGGCATACCGCCAGCGACGATCTGGAAGGAGACGAGGACCGGAGGCACGACACTCACCATGCACAGATTTTACTCCTGGCAGTGTGTTCTTCATGACCGGGAGGCTGCATGGGGCTGACTGAAGGGTTTGTTTTGCTGTTGGGGGCCGCGGGGGTCGGTCCGACCCAGGGCCCCACATCTGAATTACCTTCACTGGCTATCAGCTAGGACATCACTCAGCGCCCGTGCCCGCGCGGCTGTCACGAGGGCTTTTGGGCGGTAGTGATTGCGAGCCCTTGGTGATCCTCTCTGTGCCTGGGTCTTGAATCGTGATGCCGCATCTCTGCAGGGGGCCTCCCTTCTCTCCTCATCTGTAGTACCTTGGCGGTGACCCCGGTGGTAGAAAATTCAATGCCCGGAGTGGCCCTGCAATTGCTACGATCATCCCTCGCAATACGCTTGTGCTGCCTGACTTGTGGTGGGTGGCCGTGAAGATTGGTCGGGTCTGAGGACCCCCGCCTGGCCGTGGAAGCCTGACACCCTGACCTCGCTTCCTATGCAGAGCGTGCAGAAAATCGTTATGGCCCGGCTACACAACACCACCCACCGCGACCTACCCCCTGAGGGTCAAACTGAGCCGACATCCGCGGCTCCTGGATCCATGACGGGGGCGAGTCCGCCCGATCTTGCAGCTAAGCTGGACACTGTCTTGGCGGCAGTTGAACGGATCAGTAATGGCCTGGACCAGACCTACACCTCTCTGGAGGGCTGGATGGACACAATCACCTCGGACTTTACGCTCCTCCGGGCCGACCAACATAAACTTTCTGACAGGGTTCGTGAGACTGAGACCGCAATTATCGACCTTCAGCCCAGATCCCGGAATCACGCATCCACACTACAAGACCTACTAGACCAGGTTTGCACTCTGGGGGAGAAAGCAGACGACGCAGAGGGCCGCTCACGCCTTAAAAATGTCTGTGTGGTCAATCTCCCCGAGGAATCTGAAGGGCGGGATCCCAAGACCTTCACGGAAGCCTGGATGAAAGAGCTCATGCCCCCCCGGATCACTTTCCCCACAATTCGTAGTGGAAAGGGCCCATCGCATACCTGCTCACAGGCCCCCTCCAGGGGCAAGCCCTCGTCCATTCCTATTTAAAGTTATGAACTTCAGAGACAGAGACGCTATTCTACGGGAACTGGGCAAACACCCCAGCCCTAAGGTACAGAATGTCCCCGTTTCGCTCTTTCCCGAATACACCGCTCAGGTACAGAGAAGACGGGCCACCTTCACCGTAGTCAAGAAGCAACTCCGTGATCTGAACCTCCGCTACTCCTTACTCTTCCCGGCCCGCCTGAGAGTCATTAAAGATGGTTATACAAAATACTTTGACTCCCCTACGGAGGCGTGGGACAGGCTCGAGGAGCAGGGGCTGGCGACCGCACCCAAATCGTCTGATGAGTCCCTTCCCCGTGAGCGCCCGTGGAGGTAGACGCAGGGGGAGAAAAGCCAAGGACATTGGTTCTAGGGTGCCCGTCTCCAGTCCTGACCAAATCTGACTGGACGGCCAAGGGACCCTGCAGGCAATGGCAGCCCTCCGGTCCACCAGACCTCCCTCCCCAGTTGACTGTTGTCTCACCCCCCAGGTCCGGGGCCTCCGAATTCACGCCTGAGTGGTCCCTGGATGCGGACTTCCCCCCACCCCAGGGTGTCACCCCACAAACAGCAGACAGCATTATTTGACTTTTGCTTCTTGTACTTATTTGGACGCCATATCGCTCTAGGGCATGATTTTTTCAGTATTTCTATGATGCTCTATCTCCTGCTCTCTGGGGGTAACCAAAGGGGACAGTCTTTGCACTGATTCCTCCTTCTCGCTGGTTTATTTCCCCCCGCAATCATGCAACGATACTAGTTCCATAGTCATGCTTTGGCGTGATTGTTTGGGCAGTTCCTCATGTTGGGGTTCCGCTCTTTTCCTGTTTTATGGTTTCTTACAGCTTCACCTTATTACTTTTCTCCCCATACGTGAGTCGCCATCCCTACAGACCTGCTGCCACTATGTCCTTCCCATCCGAGGGGGTCCGCTGCACAGAGGTTCCCATACCATATGGGCGGGGTGCACCGGCATACATTGTCCCAATGACTAATCTCGATGTCATAACCTGGAATGTCAGAGGCATTCAAACACCCTCTAAGCGATATGCCATTTGCGCCTATTTACAGCGTCATAAGTCGAGTGTTGCACTTTTACAGGAGACGCACCGGACTGCCGTTGAGGCTACCCGCTTATGCCGACGTTGGCGTGGCCAGGTGTACAGCACCAACTATTTGTCCATGGCTAGAGGGGCGATTATATGGATTAAGGCAGGGGTTCCCTGGGAGGAGAAAGAAGTCCTGATAGACCCCATGGGACGCTATGTCTTGGTGGGAGGTAGACTGAACGGCCAACCGCTCTTACTCGGCTCCCTATAGGCCCTCAATGTTGCGCAGGGTACATTTCTGGGTGATCTCTCTGAGGTACTGCTCCAATGGAAAGATGTCCCGTGGCTCCTGGGCGTTTGATTTTAATGTTGTGCTTGATGTCTCCCTTGACCGCTCCTTTCCCCCTCTCACTAGTGCAACAGCCTCCTCTAATGCTCACCTTTTAAAAACCTGGTTGGGTAACTGGGCCCTTTCGGATGTCTGGCGGGAACATCACCCTCGCTCCAGGGTATACTTGTTTTATTCCCCAGTCCATAAGCTGCACGTGCGCCTCGATCGTATCCTTACGTCCGCTGCCCTCCTCCTCTTGATACAGTCGACTGATTATCTGGGCCGGACACACTCCGATCATAATGCCTTGGTGATGCGTTTGGCCTGGGAACCAAAACCTTCCCCGGTCCCGGCCTGGCACCTGCAGACCGCGGCTTTGGAGGATCCCCTCTTCCGAAGTTCCCTGGAATCGGAGATAGCTAGTAATTTGGCACTTAACACTGGTTCCACGGACTCAGTTGTCACTGAATGGGAGGCTTTTAAAGTGGTGGTTGGGGCGCATTGTCTTGGGCAGACCTGGAGTATCCGCAATCAGCTGGACACCTCGCTGGCGCGTATTGAGGGATGGCTGCTGTCGCTCGAGACGCAGGTTGTCTCCAACCTGGCCGGACGACGGCGCCTGGATGCGGCCCATACCGAACGGGAGGCACTACTGGAACGACTAGGATGCCATAATTATCTGGCGCACTCGATTCATTCTCACTCTGCCGCGGACAGGGCAGGGATGCTGCTGGCTTACTTGATCATTGAAATAAGCATACAGGATGTCTGGGGGGGTTATTTTGATTAGAGTTGTGAGAAACCTTAGAACATTAATTCCAAAGTTTTCATGCTTTAATTCGCTTATTTTTGATATTTCAACAAGGACATTCATAAATCAATAGAGCATGTCTTTTCAAAGAAACACCACATTAGTAAATCGTACAATTCAAAAACATTTGAAATAGAACTATATACAACATTTACATAGTGCAAAAAACATTTTGTGAGAAAAAAATAATAATATATGGAACGTTTTTTGCAAACAAATAATAACAACAAATCAATAATCACAAGAAAAACATCAATAACTCGTGCGCCAGCCTGAAATTAAACCAGTCCTACATTCATATTAACGCCAGACGGACAGTTACTCATTTTCGCAACACATGTTTCCTGTCCGGCCTGTGAAGGATGGGGATACCTAACCTACTGGTGGGTGTTGGCAGAAGCTGCTGAGGGAAATATTATTTAACATTCCTCATGACACACCCCATCAACAGTCCCCATACTCAAAGCCAACGCGTTTCGAATCCCTAACAAATCCGGGATTCTCTTCAGGACTTGGTATTTTGGCTCTTAATTGTGGTGTGGAGGTGTTCCACAGGAACTGATGACCAGAAAAGTTGCTTCAAATCTTATATTGTGATCGAAGCTTCAAATGTATGTCACATGTGGGACGAATCAGTGGTGTCAGTCCATTATCTTAAAATCGAATAAAAAAGCCATAATTAATGCAGACGCTTTTAAACAGTAGCTGCTCGGGGGGGGTGTGGCCAAGATGGCGGCGACGTAAGATGTACATTTCAGAGCTCCGCCCTCCGAAAACAGCATTACCGGACCTCCACGGGACGCAAATTCCACCTGAGGATCCGTCGGAGGGTCTCCCGGACGGGGGCCTTCCTTTTCAGCCCTCGCAGCCCCGTGGCGGGCGCGGAGAGCGGCAGATCTGGCGGGATCACGTGTGGGCCTGGCAGCGTTCTTCCTGGGCCCGGCAGTGGACAGCCTCGACAAGGCGGTGGCCTGGAGTACCAGCCCATCGGAGCCAGCTTCCCATCAAGCAGCCGTCCCATCAAGCAGCCGTCCCTCCGACGACCAGGGGGCGCACGGGTGGCTCGCACTGCTGCCCAGCCGGACCCTGAGCTGAGCGACCCCAGAGGGCGCAGGGCGCTGGGCCCGGGACCGCGAGGCGAGCCCCGCCCGGACGGCCACCGAGACTGCGGAGACGTCCAAGACCTGCGGAGCTGACTCCAATTGCACCGGAGTGTTCCTGGCATGCGCCGAGTGCTCCCATTGATCGGCTGTGAGGGATCGCCGAGCCTGTGAGTCCCACCGGGGAACAACGTGCGGCCATCTGGCCCTTGGAATCCCCGACCTCCAGTACTGAACCACCCGAGATGGAGGTAGACCTTCGGATGAGGCAGGCCATAGGCGCCGAGGGAACAAGAGGGCCGGAGTACCTTGAGCGTGCCAGCCTGGGCCCACAGCGGAGCGGTGGTGACCACCGGAGCCTCTCGGACTGAGGGGAGAGTCATCAGACCAGCTGCTTGCGGCCGCGCTGGGGTTCGGCTCCCCCAGCGGCAGCCTCTCGAGGCCCGTGCGGCCTAGACTATTGACGAGCGGTGGAACGTAGCAGCGCGGGATCAGTAAAAGGAGAGGCCACTGGTGACGCGATCCCGTTCCATGGCGCCGGACTTGGACCAGGAGCGGTGAGTGAGGACACACCGGGGAGGGCCGCGCGCTGGTCCGGGAGGGAGTCCGGGCTCCGTGGAACTCGGCAGCCTACGACATCACCGCCTAGAGCTGCGGCCCTGGAGCGCTCCCTAAGCCACCTGCAAGGGGACCGGCGCTCCAAGTGACACACGGGACACCCGCGGCTTCCTCCGGTACCCACCTGGCAGGTCCACAACTCTACATCAGGCCCGGACACAGGCAAAGACTGCATCATCACCAAGGCTTCGCCGCCGTAGGGCCCCCGAGGCTCCCTGTCCCGACCCTCAAAGCAGCTGCGGAGAAGCATATGAACACCTCGATGCTTTCCTGCCTTTTGAGGCAGGACCTTGCCTGGTAGCGGGGGGCTGAACTCTGGGGAGGCGCGGACGCCCATCACCGGCCGCGCAAACCATAACACCTACCTGGCTCGCTGCTCCGGAGGGCAGCTGTGAACCCTGGGGTACTTGCAGCTGGGGGACCCAGCCGGTGGTCTGGGAGCGAGCAGTCCTCTGGCCTGCATAGGAGCGATTCCCGCCAGCCGGAACCCAGTGCACACTTGGTGTGGGGATCTGCGAGCGCCGAGGGACGCTGAGGGGGTCCTGCCTGCCCAGCCTGCGCTGGTTCTGCACCCTCTCCCGATCTAACTTGACTACCCGAGCATCTGAACCTCTACGCAGCACCTTGAAGGTATTGGGAAGAGAATTAGAGAATAGCGTTTTCTCCCCCCACCCAAGTGCGGAGCCTCTGCAGCAGAGGCAGGGACCGGGCGATATCCGGAGAGACAGCTGAGTCTTGTAACCATTCACTACACTTGCCCTCGACTGATCGATTGGTTGGCCACTTTGGGGCCCCCTCAGCTTCCACCTCTTAGCCCTGGGCCGGGGGGCGCCGGAGGGACATGTCCCTTTCGCGAACAAGAAAGTGGAAACCGCGAAAAGATATCTTTGGCCTCTCACTGTCCAACCCTAACATGGCGACCGCCGGCCCTGGGAAGGAAGCACCTAAACCCTCTGCGTCGGCTGGGGACAAACCGATAACAAAGGCCTTCCTGGAGTCGCGGTTTCTCACCCTCCGGGAGGACATACAGTCTGTCAAAACTGAATTCGCGGCGGAGATTAAGGAGCTGCGGGGGGATGTGGATGCAGTGAGGGAGCGACTGGCCACCTTGGAGGAAAAGAGCGACACTGTGGCGACCGAGATGACGCTGCTCCAGCAGGAGATCATCAGGATGCAGGATCAGCACATAGACATTCAATCACACCTAGAGGACTTGCAAAACAGGTTCCACAGACATAACATCAGAATACGGGGGGTGAAAACAACAGAGGATACCAAAGATTTGTTCGCTTTTTCCAACAATCTCTTCCGACATATACTTGGCGACTCCCCTGACTCTGATATCGCCCTCAATAGATCACATAGAGTGGGGCCACCCCGGGCTCCCAATGCCCTTCCGACAGACATCTTGGTGTGTGTACAGGACTTCAGGATCAAGAAATCCATTCTGGCAAAGGCGAGATCTGTGCACCCTATCTCCTTTCACGGCCACTCCCCGGTGCTGTACCAGGACTTAGCCCTGATCACCCTACAACGCCGCCGACAGTTCCGCCCTGTGACGGAGCATCTGAGACAGCAGGGGATCCCGTACTCATGGGGACATCCCTTTCGCTTAATCTTCCGGTACAATGGCAAAATTCAGCAACTTAGCTCACTCACAGACTCGTGCAGGCTGCTGGGCTTCACCCCACCGTGTGAAGATGAGGATGATTACAGCACTGAGACTAGAACCGAGGTATCCCCGTCGGGATGGCGGCGACAGGGCAGGCGAAGACGCTCCCGGAAACCGCACAAATCCGAAATTGTCAAGAATCAGCAGGCGGCTCTCACAGCTGTATCGGAGACCCTCGCGGTAGAGGGCCCCAGCACTAAATGACACATGCGGACTACTGATGCCTTTTTTGGTGCTTTTGCTTATTCCCTTTTGAGGCCCAGGCGGGCGGTGGGTGGAGTGGTACTCTTCCCCTTGGTCACGACACGGAACCCCCTCACTTTTCTGACCGGTCATCTCGCGATGACAGACACTGTTCCATGACTACAACTGTTCGAACTGTCACCAACTGGATGTTGCTTTGGGGCTTGTTTCAGGTTTTTTTTTTTTCTTTTCTTTTGGGCTGGGTCCCCTCGTCCACCTTTCCCCACTGTGCTATGCGGATCAGCTGTCAAATGGCATAGGCTGTCCCCTCATAGCCCTCCATTCCTTAGTTTACACGACTACTCACGATGTGATTCAGCTTACGTTTCATGTTAATCTCGATGCCACACACACCCATTTGAATTCTTATTCTGAACGTACGTGGCTTGAACAACCCCATTAAACGCAGGGCAGTCCTCCACTACTTGGAGCAATCCAAAGCTGACATTTGCCTCCTACAGGAGACACATCTTATCCCCAAAGACCACCACAGGATGAAGTCACATGCCTTTCCCACACAGCTATTCTCCTCCAACCTTACTAAATCTGCCGGGGTCGCCATTCTCGTCTCCCGCTCCTTCCAAGGGAAAGTGCTCCATAAGGAGGCGGAGATTAGAGGTCGCCTACTCACATATCAGTTCCAAGTGGCTGGAGTTTCCTTCATAGCGGGGTCCTTCTATGCCCCCAATGAAGGTCAGGACACATTCTTTCACAATGCACTCACTGAGGCAACGGCTAACTCGGAGAGACACCTATTGCTTGGGGGGGTATCTGAATATGGTATTTGATAACATTCATGACCGCTCGTGCCAGCGAACAAGCCAGGTTGGCGCTCTTTCTCCGGCAGGGTCGGCGCGTGTCCAAGAATTGGGTATTGTTGACTTATGGCGCCACTTCCATCCCCATAGCCGAGCCTACACTTTCTACTCGGGAACACATAAAACGTATGCTAGGCTAGAATATCTCCTTAGTTCCACCTCACTACAGGCACTTGCGATAGATCAGTCCCTGGAGCTGGACTTCCCTCTAGTTGAAGACGAAGTACGTGACGCCTTACGTTCCTTGTCCTCTGGTAAAACCCCGGGACCTGACGGCCTCCCGACTGAGTTTTTTAAAAGTTACGCGAAATATTTGGTGCCGCACCTCCATTCGATGTACACGGTGGCCATCTCGAATGGGGCTCTACCCCCAACCATGCGTACCACTAACGTGGTATCCTTGTTGAAACCTGGTAAGGACCCCGCGTCTCCTGAATCCTATCGACTGATTGCAATCCTGAACACGGTCTATAAGATTCTGGAGAAAGTCTTGGCTAACCGGCTGACTCAGTTGGTCCCTTACCTAGTGCATTCTGACCAGAATGGCTTTGTCCCGCCACGCAATACATCCCTGAACATACTCCGCTACTTTCGAGTGGCGGAATATCCTTGATCGACTGGCCACGCTCCGCTGCATGGTGTTGGACCTTGAGAAGGCCTTTGACTCGCTGGCCTGGAACTTCCTTTTTGCTGCCCTGGCTCGCTTTGGGTTGATCCCTACTTCCAGGAGTTGGTGCAGCTACTATATCGCAAACCCTCGGTTCGGGTTCGAACAGGTCCTTATGTCTCGGATCCGATTCGGGTGCGACGTGGAACCCAACAGGGATGCCCGTAGTCCCCGCTCTTGTTTGCGTTAGCAGTGGAGCCGCTGGCGGCCCATATGTCGATATGGGGATTGCATGAGGTGACGGCACTCAAACCATCCCGCTCTACATGGACGACTTGCTGCTTTATGCCTTAACCATTTTGCGCGCGCCTCGGGATTGCGAGTGAATCCGGCAAAATCCATACCATCTCCATTCTTGGGGGATGTTCTTGATCAGGGCTACACACTAGGGGGACTGCCTGTGACCTGGCACATCGACACCTTTCGCTACTTGGGGGTCTGAGTTTATCGCACTAAAGCCGATCTCTTCAATGGGAACGTGCTCCGGGCTGCCATGGCGATTCGGTCTCCCATTGGTGATCTCTGGTAGGATCGCCCTGGTCAAAATGGTGTGGTCAAAATGGTGGTACATCCCCGTCTCCTCTGTTATTTTGCCACTTTGCCTCTTGTCATTTCTCCCCCCTTCTTCAAGCAATGGGAAAAGCTGGTGCGGGACTTCATATGGGGGGCATCACGCCATAGAGTATCCATGGGAAGACTTTATCTACCCACCGAGCTGGGTGGCCTTGCAGTACCCAACTTCGAGCATTATTATCTGGCCTCCCAACTGCAATGGATTGCCAGGTGGCTGTCCTCCCGTTACTTATCAGACACGGCAACTGTGCAGCCTCCACTGCCGCTGAAAACCGTTTTACAAATTTTCCATCCTTGCTCCAAACTCAGACCTCCCGATACTCGGCTCCTTCCTGAAGCGTACGGATGCTTCCGTAGGTGACTTTTCCTCACTAGAACCACCATCACATACGCGCCCACTATCCCACTGCAGGGAACTCCACGGGGGATGCCTACACGACGGCGGCTGAGTTACATCACTGGACCTCGGAGGGGATACAGGATGTGGGGGACCTTTTCCAGGAGCGCACTCGTATCCCGTTCCGGGAACTCGTAGCGCAGGTGAACTTACACCCTGGACAGTTTCTTTTACACAGAACACTCATAGCTTCATTGTTGTCCATATGGGGTACACTTGATCAGGAACCTCCCACGCACCACATTTTACAATGCCTTCACGTGATGGGGACAGGAGGGCATCTCACGCGCTGGTTCGCATCTTCACTTCGACAACACACAGAGGTAGACCTCTGTCGACTTCGATTTTGTTGGGAAGGAGCCTTGGGGAGGGCGTTCACAGATAAGGAGTGGACGACCGCCCGAGGCAGCCCGACCCGCATCCCCCGTAACCAGCGTTTCAAGCAGATACAACTTTTTATATTACATCAGGCCTACCTTACCCCTGCCCGAATCAACAAGTACTTCCTCCGCATAGACGCGTCCTGTTTCCGCTGCCAGCAATAAGATGCCGACGTACTTCATATGCTGTGGGGTTGTTAGGTTCTGGCTGACTACTGGAGCGATGCGACGGTCTCTCTCACCTCTTGCACCTCCCGCACCATCCCACAGACTTGGGAAGCTCATATATTACACCTCTTCAGCAGAAACAAGAAATATAGAGCTGCCACGCGGTTCCTGGACCTGGGTCTCATGACGGCCAAAAGCTTGATCACCAAGCGCTGGAAATCCCCCAATCGCCCTACCCACTTGCTTGGCGCCGATTCCTGCTTAACTGGGCGAGAGTGGAGGGTGCGGCACTACGTAGGGAGGACCTGCTTGACATTCGTATGTTTCCCCTGGCACCTCAATGGGACGCAATGCTCTCCACACTCCAAGGGATGGACACTGACACAGGGAACCCGACTACATCACAGAGGGTTATTACCCAAGGTATGCCCCCCACTGACGTGACTGCAGACGGAAACCGACACCTGCACCGATTTAGCCCTTCTGTCTCGGTGCCCTTCTGTCTCGGTGCCCCACTGTCACTGGCTCTTGGTGACCCTTAGCTGCCCCAACTGCACTGGATGCGGCAGCAGATCTTGAAGAGACTCTCCCTTACCCTTCCTTCGCTTATCTTGTCCTTATTTTGTTGTACCCTATGTCCCTGGTTAAGTTTGAATTGCACCATACCTGTACTATTCACACACTACCCGGTGCTGTGGACTTTGTCAGCACTGCTCTGCCCTTGTTGGGATATTGCCTCCCGGTTTGGTGTGCTCATCATGCCTTTCATCCCTGTATTTCCTGATATTGTTGGTTATTGTACATCATGCTACCGGCAATCTCTTTTCTCTCCTTTCATACCGGCTATATGGAGTGCTGCTCTAACCGTATGCTTACCTAATGATGTGCAAAAGAAAAATGTTAATAAAAATAATTTAAACAAAAAGGTGGTGAGCAATCAGGGAGATGTCCTGACGTTTTAACCACCACCAAAGGTGCAAAACCTCTTGCTACCGGACTCCACTCTACCTGCGTGTTGCAGTACAAGCCACCCTTGATGAATGGCAGAAAGTGTTTCAGCGCCAGAGGAATGGCTCACAGCTCCAAAAGACTGATATGGAGCCCGGCTTCCACCATAGGCCAGAGTCCTCTGATCTTCACCATTCCCAGATGACCTCCCCAGTGACCCGTCGGTCACCACCCACAGCGCTGGTTGGAAAAGAACAGGTGCACGCCAGTGGTTAGATTGTGGTCGAGCTGCCAACACTGTAGATCTTCAGCAGTCTACTTTGAACACTGGATGAAATCTGACTGGTTTCCTTGGTACTGGGCTCACTGAGACTTTAGGTTCCAATGCACATCCCATTGGCACAGCTGACAAGCAGGCTAGCAGGCCAAGAAGCCGCAGACGTCTCTCACTGAAATGAGGCTCAGAGGTTGAAGCATTGGGATCATAGCCCAAATGTCCTGGTCCCATTTCAACAGAGGGAAGGCCCTGAGCTGCACTGTGTGCAAGACAGCTGCTATACCAGCTGCCTTGTGATCTGAATCTTGTGGCGTGGCAGGGTTTGAGGGGACCAAACACAAGGAGAAGATGGAGGGAGCGCTGAAACTTTTCAGACACCTAACCCCAGTCACAGATCTGGGTTGAATCCATCATCCTTCTTTAGCTGACTTTGCCACCCCAGTTCAGACACAGCTATATGCAAACCAGTGACCCTGACCCTCATGGGAACAGTCCAGCCTGAACTGTCAAGCCATGTCTTCCCCAAACCGAAAACAAGCATCCTGGAACCGGTTTCGGGCTAACAGCCCTCATCACCCAGGCTAGCTTGAATCCAGTGGCAAAGTGAGTAACGACCCACGTCTGGGCACACCCTGCCAACTTAGGGCGAACAAAGCAAACACAAGGCGATGATGGACGGATCGCTGAAGCTTTCCAGACACTCACCCCCAGTCACAGATCTGGGTCGAATACATCATCATTCTTTAGCTCACTTCGCCAACCCAGTTCAGACACAGCTATATGCAAATCAGTCTTGACCCTGTGCCTCATAGGAACAGTCCAGCCCCAACTGCCAAGTCATGTCTTCCTTGGATCGGAAACAAGCATCTGGGACCGGTTTTGGGCTAACAGCCCTCATCAGCCAGACTAGCTTAAATCCAATGGCAAAGTGAGCAAGAGACCCACGTCTGGGCATACCCTGCCAACTTAGGGTGGGGGGAGCCAGGGTGACGCCGTAGGTGGTGATCCAGTTGTTGAAGTTTGTGATGAAGTCAGGTAGGTTGCTGCTGTGCTCAGGCTGTTGTTCCGAGAGTATGGTTGTCCAGTCTTTCTTTGAGATGTAGCTCCAGTTTTATCAGGCTGGCCTGGTGGTAGTAGTTCTGTGTTGGTGTAGGATGGAAATGGTGATCTTCATGAGGGCGTGATTAGGTCACTAGTGTGGGCTTGTTGACCGAGATGTCCTCAAAGGTGGTAAAAACTAGGTCCATGAGGTGTCCGGCAGCATGTGTGGATCCTTTTACATGTTGGATGATACTCAGGTTTCCTAGTTCAAGTTGGTACAGTCTCCCAAGTGGATGTTCACGTCCTCGAGGAGGATGAAAGCGCTCGGGTCAAGGATGAGAAGTGTGGCAAAGTAAGAAATGGTGTTGGTGAAGTGGGTGCATGATCCTGTGGTATGTTTAGGAGGGTGCCATTCAGGGTAAAGTTAGCTGGGACATTAAATCTGAACGATAGGTGTTTCAAGTAGCTGGGGGTTGTGTACACATCTGATGACGTCCTTGAAGATGATGCCGATTACACCCCTGGGCTTGTGTTGTCTGTCCTGCCTTGTGATCTTATAGCTGGGATCGCCATACAACAAAGGAACTTTTTATGCATTTGTCTATTACAGCAGCCACTGAAAAGTCCATCAATAAAATACCTGAATGATATGTACAAACTAACTAGATGCTTACTGAGACACAAGTTTCAAACACTTGAACCCAGACTCAGGATCTTATATAAAGTTAAGTAGCAAGAGAAAAAGAACTAAACTTTGCACAGGACATGGTAAATCTCCACCAAATCCTCCACAAATCAGGCTATTTGTAGATATTTTCCACCAATTCCACCACAAATTAGACCCTTTGTATTGATTTTGTAAAACATTTACCAATAATTAGAAATCAGCTCAGGTTACTGGGCACAACATGTGTATGTACAATCTCTTAAAACAGAGTCTTACCACTTGCAATGGTCCAGTCTCTGGCTACAAGAAGTTCCCCGTGATAGCGATGACAGACATTGTGTTTACTAAAATAGTGCATTCATGTAAAGACAGGCAATAAAATGGCTGAGCCAATATAGTACCTTTCAAATTCCATCAGATCAGGAGACGACGTGACTGATGACTGTGTGAGTTCAATCTTGCTCTCTTCTTCCAATGACTTGTTTCCATATTGCTTATCGAGGTGTCTGCTCATTAACGGGTTTTCTCTGCTAGATTCAACAGAAGCATTGCTAGACAACCAACACAAGAGGACAAATACTGTGCATGACTGCCAAGGAGTTGTGCTTAAAATGCTGAGTTCTGTGTTCATATATGGGGACGCACAATGACTCTGGTAAAATACTTGACATTTAACTTCTCTCTAATATCACGTTATCAAAAACAAGATAGCAAGCATGGCAGTGCAATCAACGGTTATCAAATTCCTATGAAATAAAATAAAAAATTAAAACCTTAATTTAGATTTGAATGACAACAAAACATCATCCATTCTGTAGTAGCTGTAAATCCTCCTAGGTTTTCTGTTATCACCCAACTCTAAATCAGGCCAGATAAATATCAGATAACATCTATTTAGACATAACATACAGAAGAGCTGAGATTCTTACTAATATTGAACAATTATAAGGCTGCACATTTTACCTCAATCACCTAGAAATGGCAGACATGCGGTCTGGTGCTATGCATAAAAAAGTTATTATTATTGTGATCAACAATCAAGCATCTAATACTGCATTGATAAAGGGTCAAGTAGCTATAAGATTTATTTATAAACCAGAGCATGCACTGTATTACAGAAATATTTAGAACTTAGAACCCTCAAACTCCTATATCAAATGTGTAAGAACAAAATATGAATGAATAATGGCCCTTTAGTGAGCGAGCATGTACTGACATTTAGCAGCCTACAATCATCTGTATTTTCCAAAGTATAACCTATTTAAGTTATGAAAACTAGTCTTTGCTAAATCCCTTAGCTGCTGGTCAGCAAACAGCTCCTTTTTCCAAGACGACACAGGCAAATTCAAAACAATAGAAATGCAGGGTTCACTATGAAAACGAAAAGATTAATACACATTTTTGACTCGCTGAAAGATACTTTTAAATGTTGGGCATATTTCCAGTAGCACGCTAAATAGGGTGCACTGGTCCCTAAAAAAATCCATCAATTATATACAGTCAAGTTTTAGGAAAAGGTCATCAATTGAGATGATTTTCCATCATAAGGATAATCAACAACGACCTAAGAAATTATAGCCTAAACCCTGTAAACGACAGAGCAACAGAGAATAAAAAAAAACACAAAAGCATAACAGAGTAGGACATGCTCATACACACAAAGAAGGAAAAGCCACTCACATTCAACTAACTCCGAAACAACTTTATATTAAATTACCAAAATTATTACTCAAAGGAAGCCACAACGTTTGTGGATTCAACAAAAACTATAACCAAAAAAAATAGAAGGGGAGGTAGCAACATCACCCATGATAATACTTGAGAACAGCCATGGACCGATCATTCACTATGAGCAACAGCGATGACAACACCTCCTCAAAGGAATTAGACATGTGTTCCTTCATGTGTTAACTCCTGAGTCCCTGTGATGAGTTACTTAAAAATGTTATAGACTAAGGAGGGACAGGAGCCGGGTTTATAAGGTCCTGCTCACTGGCTCCCAAAGGAGATCAGTTTAAGAGGGGTGAGCAGTTCCTAGTGAAAACAAGGGAGGGAACAGGCAGGTCTGTTTTCGTAATGCCCTCACACACCCCGAGAGATGTCATGCTTCATCATTTGGGCAGTTGCCCCTCGTCAGGCTAGCGCTGCAATGCCGGACGGGCTCACGATACAGGGGCTCTTTATCGGGGATCTTTTGAAGAAGCCGTAGGGTGCGTGCGGGTGTGGGGGCTAGGCAGTGCACGAGTGAAGTGGTTTTAAAAGGTTCTGAGCAATCCTTACTTAGTGAAGTTTATTTATAAGGTAGCTCTTGCCTGGTTAAAATAGTGAGAGAACCCTTGTGTTGGAGCAATGTTCCTAAAGGGTTAATGTGGTGTCAAAGGTCAACATGTTTCGTGCCCAGGCTGCCCGAAAAGGGTCAATTGGCACTTCGTCAGGACCATTAAACTAAGGTAGGGTGTGCACTACCGTCTGGCAGATGTGGTTGAGAGTGCCAGAAGCGGTAGGGAGTATACTGGTAAGCTAGTGCTAGGGTATACTTGTAGCAAGGGTAGGACGATCGCTAGTTGCCCGCCTACTCCTCAACCGGAGCAACGACGTGCTCTGGTTTATCCCAGTCAGCCTTGACTAGTAAGCTAGGGGTCTACAAGTATACCCTAGCACTAGCTTACCAGTATACTCCCTACCGCTTCTGGCACTCTCAACCACATCTGCCAGACGGTAGTGCACACACTACCTTAGTTTAATGGTCCTGACGAAGTGCCAATTGACCCTTTTCAGGCAGCCTGGGCACGAAACATGTTGACCTTTAACACCAAATTAACCCTTTAGGAACATTGCTCCAACACAAGGGTTCTCTCACTATTTTAACCAGGCAAGAGCTACCTTATAAATAAACTTCACTAAGTAAGGATTGCTCAGAACCTTTTAAACCACTTCACTCGTGCACTACCTAGCCCCCACACCCGCACGCACCCTACGGCTTCTTCAAAAGATCCCTGATAAAGAGCTCCAGTTTCAGGAGCCCGTCAGGCATTGCAGCGCCAGCCTGACGAGTGGCAAATGCCCAAATGATGAAGCATGACATCTCTCGGGGTGTGTGAGGGCATTAGGAAGACAGACCTGCCTGCTCCCTTACTTAAAATTGTAACTGATTTAAATGACACTACAGCCACACATCATCTCCTATTGCTACCCCTTAAATTATAACTGTTTCTGGCCAGGCTAGTTGCGAAATACATGGTACTGCATTGTACATGAATTTATTCCACAAAACGCTGCCATTGTTTCACTCACTTGCCACGGTTTATGGATGCTATGTGGCTTCGTCGTTTCCAAAATGAGATCAGTGGCCACTTCTCCTCAGATGGGAGACCTGCCATGCAGTGTAGTCACTGGCTCTTATGCCCAGTAAAACCTACTTAATTCTTCAAGACTAAGATAAGTTACCTGAAATTTTATAGAAAAATTACCTGGCATTGCAGCAGTACACTCTGACATATTCCTCCTTCACCTCTTCCAGGCTGCATGGGTTCCCATCCTCCAAATGGAAAGACTCTGGTTACACAGAGAAGAAAAGCTAGACATTATGACTATCAAGAAAGTCGTCTCCAGTCTATCACAATGAATGGAGAAATTAGATAATCACCACCATATTAACTCTAGTATTCCTTACACTACAGTTCCTGAAACATTTTTATTTTCTCTTGCACATTAAATCAATTGAACCCAATCAAGGCAAAAGAAATCAACAACTGTGGGTCCAGGAGCAATCGAATGAGCCATAACAATCACCAGAACAACCAAAGTTGTAATGCTCTACAAAAGTAAAGTAAGGCTTGGCTCTTCCAGAAGTGTAGGAGTAGTCTGATGCCAATGACAGAAAATCTCCTAATTTCCGCCAATTTCCATTTAGTTTGGGGGACTGTAAATAGCAGAAGTCCAGCCAACAGTAAAGACCTTTAGGGAACATATTTTTCTATTCACATATTTTTCAATTCTTTATGACAAGTATAATCGTGCCTAGACAGATTTCCACAAGAGAGACTCAATCATTATGATTGTGCAAATGAGAGAGACTGGATACATTTCATGGAGCCCAAAGATATGGCGCACCTTGCAGGCAGTGCTGCAGCTGTTCAATTTGATAGCCCAGAAGCACCCCAAAAAGGGCATTTTCAAAGTGTAATTTAGAATGAATCCAGGATCCTACAAAACTAGTGTAGGAGAAAATGGGAACATAGCACAGTGTATTACAAAACTGGTGAGAATGAACCAGCAATCTTACCTTAATTTGAGGACGAGGTTTTAACCTGGCAAGCAAATTTATAGCAACACTCCATAGAGGTAGGTGGAGATAAGAGCATAGACAACACACATAAATGTTAACACAGCTTTTTGTCCTGGAAATGTTGAGTTTTAGATCCCTGAAACTCAGTACAGGAGCGGTTTTATAAAGGCTTACATTCAGTGCATCAAAACCCACAGATGGAACAGATACCGGAAGACAGGTCTTGGTATCATCTGCATAAGACTGAAATTTTAAATTCTCACAACATATCAAACAGAAAGTGGTTATATAGACATATTAAAAAGTATTGGTTAGATGGCAGAGCCCTGAAGAACTCCACAGATTTGGAGGAAATACAAGCTTGCAGATTCACAACATGGCGTTCACCATGGAGATAAGAGGCAAACTAGCATACAGCCTGCTCATTGGTATTGTGTTTCCCAATCACTCGATGCAGTGTTATAAAAAGGGGCAGAAAGACGCAAACAGGGCCAACAATTATCAAAATGGACATCTTTCCAATCTGAGGTAGCAAACAAGCTCTACCAAATGTCCAGAAGTGCTTGGGTAGTACTTGGGTCAGAAATCAGACTGGAAGTCATCTAAGATCGTATGTTGTTAGAGAACAGCTTGTAGACTGGTACCAACCATTCCCTTCAGAATTTTATCCAACCACAGACTCCAAGCATATGGGCTATAGTTATGTAGAACTTCCAGGTTTAAGTTGGACTTCTTTAGGAGTGGAATTACAATGGAATTCTTCAGATTGACTGGGACTATGCCTAAAGCCAGTCAGCTGTTAATCAGGTGCAAAACCTTAAGTGCAAGAACATCAGCAGGAAAGTCTAGCCTGTAAAGCTGGAACATGGGTATTTAGACTTACATGTAGGCTTAAATAATTGAAGGAGCCCCAGGGATTCGAATTCTGATATTTCATGAAAGTGGAATGCACAAGATGAGCTGGTACATTATTACAAAAAATGTACACATACTTGTAACTATAGTTCTCCATTATGAGCATTCTCTCTCACTATATAAACAACTGAATATCTCAACACACATGCTGGACTCCTGGAACACATTTTAGAATATCATTTTAATTTGTAAAATTCATTACATTAAGGAAAGCACACCACTGTGAACATATTGTTCACAAATACGTACTCAGGCAAGCTCTGAGACCTAGGCCCGGGGTGACTGATTGATAGGTCACATGTGGTGTGGCATGTAACCAGCAGACAAATGGAGCAACAGGAAACCTTAGATCAATCCCAAAGTTAGGCAGAGCAACATTCCAATAGTCAGGGGCGTGGCTTAGCCGGCTGCAAGATGGCCGCACCTTGAGTGGGCTCTGCCGGCCAAGCCTTTAATCCGCAAATATCCTGCAGACTCACAGCTCGTCGTCGTCTGGAACCCTGCCATCGCTGTTCTCCTCCTTCCGTGGCATAGACTGAACCGTCTCCTGAGGCCCTGCATCCCTGTGGTGCTTGATCCGGCGCCTCGTGTCTCTTGGGCCCGGGCCCTGTATCCTGGTCGCTCGGGCGGTTTTGGCCTGTGCCGCTATCCTGAAATTGCCTGGAGGCTGTCGATCCATCCTGTGTGCCACACCGCTGCTTCCGACATCTGTGCCGGTGTGTCCTGCAACTGGGGGGGTGCTTTGTGGCGGGTTTGGGGGTGCGCGTGCTGCACCGCACGGCCCAGCCTATTCATGAGCGGGCACCTCATACTGCGTTCAGACGCCCGCTGTGCAGGCCTTCCGTCATCAGGTCGGGCGAAGTGGGCGGCACGCTCCCCGTGATACCCCGCTGTGGGCAGCCCCCTATCTTGCTGCGGCGACCTGCTCCCGGCTGATACGTCCTGCGGCCGCTGTGTTTGCTGCTCCTCTGCCTACGCCCGGCCTGCCTGGAGAGCTACCTGCTGAGGTCGGCGGCCTATTTGTGGGCCCTACAATCGGAGGCCGTGCTGTACTGGGCTGTCCTGCATATCACCCCCTATGGCTGCACACACCCATCGCCTCCTCAGACAGAGGCTGTCTACTCCCCCTGCCGAGCCCCTCCGGCACCCGCCGAGGCTTCCTGTGACCCACTGCTGCGGGTCGCTTCCCCGCCTGCTGTGGCCTCCCGAATTTCGGCGCTTTCATCTTGCGGCCGCTGTGTCAGCCAGTTGCCCACCTCTACCCTGCCTGCTGGTACCAGCACCTGCTGCTGACTGCTGAGAGCTGGCAGGCCCTGCGATCGGAGACTGTCCTAACTTGGCTTGCTCCTGCTGGCTGCATCTGACAGTGGCCCGCAAGCTATGACTACTCCGCCTGTGTCTGCTTGCTCCTTCTGCCTGGCCCCAACCCACTTCCTTCGTTCCGCTGAGGCCTGTGATCTTCACCAGGGGTGAGTGCATAGACTGCGGGGGTTATCGCGGTGGGTCCGGAGACGCAGTTCAAGCTGGACTGTTCCCATGAGGCACAGGGTCAGACTGATTTGCATATGGCCATGTCTGAACTGAGGTGGTGGAGTGAGCTAAAGAATGATGATGGATTAAACCCAGATCAGTTGACTGGGGGTGAGTGTTTGATTTGCTCAAACGCTCCGTCCATCATCCCCTTTGGTATCGCTTTGTTCGCCCTAAGTTGGCAGGGTATGCCCAGACGTGGGTCCCTTGCTCACTTTGCCACTGGATTCAAGATAGACTGGCTGATGAGGGTTATGAACACGAAACTGGTCCCCGGATGCTTGTTTCCGGTCCAGGGAAGACATGGCTTGGCAGTTCGGGCTGGACTGTTCCCATGAGGCACAGGGTCAGACTGATTTGCATATGGCCATGTCTGAACTGGGATGGTGGAGTGAGCTAAAGAATGATGATGGATTAAACCCAGATCATTTGACTGGGGGTGAGTGTTTGATTTGCTCAAACGCTCCGTCCATCATCCCCTTTGGTATCGCCACGAGGCCCGGCTCCCCACTGTTCACAACGCTTACACTGCCCAGGCCCCGTGCCTGTTGGGTCTGGCCTCGTATTCCCGCTGCCACTGTCTCCCCCGGTCGTACTCCCCAATTGGAACCCCAGGGTGGGGGGGAAAAACACTGCTGCAGATCCACTCCTCGGACCCTCCCTGCCAACGCGGCTGCACACCACATTGGTTCACCTGCCACTATGGTCGAAGGTCTGGCTGAAGACCCCCCGTGCAGGCAGTCTGTGGATTCCTCCTTCACTCTGCCTTCCGTTCCTTCTGATCCTTCCTTCTGGCCGCTGCAGGGCTGGTCATTGTTCCTTCGCCCCCTGTTGTGCTCCCCCTGTGTGCTCCTCATACCTGGCGACCGCCAAGGGAAAGGCTGACACCGAGCAGCCCAGGCTCACATTTGATCAGCGTAGACAGACGCGCCAGGAAGGCACCGGCGTCGACGGGGCGACCAGCCTGCCCCCACGAAAATGGCTGCTTCACGTGAAGATGAGCTCAAAGCCATCGTGTTAGAGGTCAAGTACGCGGTGTCTGGGATCGCCGCCCAGCTGGAACAGTTATCCTCTCGCCTGGACGTGGCTAAATCCTCTGTGGACTCCCACGATAACCGCCTGCTGCATGTCGAGTCAAGAGTCTCCGATGCGGAGAATGCTGCCACTCAAGACCGCCAGAAACTCCTCCAAAAGGACTAAGTCCTCGAACTCATACGCTCCAAGAACGAAGATTTGGAGGCGCGCTCCAGCAGGAGTAACCTCCGTATCACGGGGGTTCCAGAGTCCACCAACATTTTGCGGATGGAAGACTACGTGGAGTAATTGGTGCGCGAGCTGTTTGGTGATGTACTTTCCCCGGTCTTCATTGTGGAGAGAGCGCACCGCTCCCTTGGTCCCCAACCTGCCCCTGGTTTGCCAGCTCGTCCCATCATCACAAAAATCCTAAACTTCCGGGATCGCGACGCAATTCTCCGGGCGGCCAGGGAAAAAAGTGAAATCCGGCACCAGGGTAACTCACTGTCATTCTACCCAGACTACACACTGGCGTACAGGCTCCCCGCCGCAAATTCCTGCCTGCAAAGCGCATCTTACAAAAACATGAGGTCTCCTATTCTCTTGCTTATCCGGCCAAGCTGTGGGTCAGGCAGGGCTCCAAGACTCTGGTCTTCCCGGATCCCAAAGACGCCCTTGCCGTCGCCAAGAAATTGGATCGCACCCATCTTTCCACCCCAGCTAATTCTCAGGACTCCGAGGCAGTCAACCTCAGTGATAATGACTGAAATGTGCTTCTATATTGTTCCTGGTTACTTATCCCTCCCTTTATGACTGAATGCTTTTTTACTTAACATGTTAGCATTATGTATCCTGGCTTGCTGACTGTATGCCTCCTGCTGTTACGCCTGAAAGCCGGGCACACAGGTTCTCCTTCTCTAGGTCACGCTGTATTCTGTAGTCTGCTTATACGTCTCTGGGCCTTTTATTGTCAAATCTATGATCTGGGCCTACAGTTACTGTGTATTTCTAACCTTTCTGTTTTAGGTGTCTGCTGGTTCTTCAGGCTTGGCCACCCTGTCTTTCCAGTGTCGAGTTGCCGCCTGTGTGCGAAGTTATAGGACGCAGGCACTAGCAACGGTCGTGCTTTGCCGAACAGGAAGGCGTAAATAAACAGGTTAAAACGCCACTGTGACTGGTTGGTGGCTGGTATGTGACCCCATAGCTCCAACCAGTCCTTTTTAATGGTATGTGTCCAGGGAGGTGATCTTTGACCCCTTCTTGCCTTGATGAATTTGCCACACAATAATTGGCAATGAAACATGTTGGCCGTCATTAACAAGGTATTCAACATGCTGTGTTTTTAAACAGCGGGATAGACTCCTAACCAGAATAAATAAATATTTGAGAGTCTGACCCCTTTATGTCTTTGTTGGCACAGTTTTTGTGTTTTTGTCTTCACAATACACCTTCTTTTGTTATGTGTTTCTTCTTTGCACTGGACACTATACATTTTTCCTAAGAGAAAGTTACCAATGATGAAATAGACGTGGGCAAGCTGGTGAGAACCAACCAGTAGCTCCTCTGGTGGTGCGCACGTGAGGTACTTTCTCTTTCTCTACACATTTTTCACCTCTTTTTTCCATTGCTGAGGGGGTGCGTAGAGTTAAGTGAGTAGTTTGATTCTCCTGTGGACTGACTTCACATTTCTCTGTTTTCACTTTTTCTATCTGACTCGTACATTCTTTTTAAATATTTGTAGCATTCTGGATGGGGTTATACTATATAATGCAATAAGTATTGGAGGTATTTGAAAAGCTTTCTCTCCTCCACTCATTCCAGATCAATAATAAAAAATTCTTTGCTACTGTGTGCCAGTACTTTTGTGTTGAAACTATTGTTGATTGGAGGGTGTTCTGGCACATTTTCCCTCTGTAGCTCCCTTTTTGATCCACCACCCTGTCTTTCCGACAGGGGTGTATGCTGGGCGACGCCATGCCGCCACGGGATGATTAATACTTTTGACTTTGATTTTTCCCTTCCTAGTTGTGGGCCCCTGGGGCGGTGCGGGCGGTATCTCAACCTGATTGGGAGGTTGGTGTGGGTGGGGGGTTGTTTTTCAGGATTTGCTGCCTCCATTTGAGGCGTGTTAGTTTTTGATAGTACGTATTGTTTTTTATTTGGTTATTTCGTTGACATATTGCTTGCATCACAACACCGTCACACGTGGTCTCCGCACTGCCACGGCGCTTCGCTTAGCGCACAGTCCTAGGATCATCCTATTGCCGTCCTCCCTCCTTTGTTTAGTGTTCCTCCCCTACAGCTTAGCCACTTACCTTGGCCTGCTCGAGCCGGTCCTCTTCCTTCCCCTACACTGTTGTACTGCTTGCTCTTATTTCAGTTGGCTCGCTTTACCATACGCATTCACTCACAAGCCCTGGCCATACTCACCGCACCGCGCTTCACTCTTCTCCACACTTTAAAGACATGACAGACACGGTCTTTTGGACATGGAACATGCGTGGTCTTAATGACCACTGAAAAGCTCGGCTAATACACGCACACATCCTCCGGCACAAAGTGGAAATCTGTTTGTTACAACAGATTTCACTCTTATTTTCTCTAAGAAACAAAATGCTTAGATAATGACTGCTTTAACTTGCGTTGTTGGAATTTGAACCGGGTATTCCCCTTGCGTTTTTCTGCTTCTTGATTCCTTTTCAGAGCCCTACCTGCCGCGGGAACGCTTGTCGCTCCTAACGCGGCCGGCTTCCCTGTGGGTGCGGCGTCACTTGCTGCCGCTAGGGGGACTCGCCCGTCTCGTTGCTCTCGCGTCACGGCTCTTCAGATGCGGAGCTTGCAGCGAGAGTAACGAGTGCTGAGCCTTGTCCCCGTCGTCTGCCTCACCGAGACGTCCGCGTTTAAAAGCGGATTGTACTGCCTGCATTGTTTGAAACACGCCCCGGCAGGGGTCCGTATTGCGGAATTGATTCCGCGGTGAACGCACTTGTCAGCGAGGTAAGCACCTGACATTTTGCACACATTTTGCGGACTAAATAACGCTTGGGGCACCAATACTTTTGTTTATACGCGCTGGGGAGCAGACACCCGGTCAGGATAGGTTCCTGAGGGTTTTAGTGCGTTGTGGGGTCTGGTGCGGCCCTATCTGTGGTCCTTGGGACTACCCTAATATTCCAGCCTCCAGCCTGCCCTCATATCTTTTACCTGTGTGTTGGGGTGTTTTCAGTAGTTCACAGGCCCCTTGTAATTTCCATTTCCATATTTACCTGGTCGCTATGGCTGGTCACGGGGAATACTATGAAGAGGAGGTCCAGGAGTACCTACCTTATGATGACGACTTTTTTGAAGCTGTTGATGCATCTATTTACAGGGTGGTTAATGAGGTGGTGGGGCTTATGGAGCAGCGCCTCTCGGACAGAAAAGTCCAGGAGTGTAGCAGATTGGCAGCTGTGCATGGGAGCACCGCACCAGCCCCCGGCGATAGTCAGGAAGATAATCTTCCCCCTACTAAGAAGCAGCGTCCGGATGGTGTGGATGTGGACGCTTTTGCGCGCCTTAAGACGGCGTTTTGGGCGAAAGCGGCAACGTCCGTTCCCGTCCCTCCTTCTGAAGGAATTTCCCAGGAAATTCCAGACCCCCCCCCGTCCCCGGCCACTGATAATGACACTCAGGGGAATACAGACGAGGAAGCGGGGTCCTCTCGTCCTTGGCGCCCGACTCCACCTGCCGCTTCGACGGCGCCAGAAGAGGATGCAGACATGATTAACCCCGACGATATTATGCATCCCCGCTCATCGGCTTGGGTCCCAGGGGATAAGGTAGTTTGTTTCCTTGCGAACCGTCTCCGCAAACCTCTTGAGAAGGAGGCGCGGAGCTGTTTAAGAGCAGAGTGTCCGAGGCCCACCTTGCCTGATAAGATCGCGTTTACCCCAGAGATGGATTAAAAAATGGCTACCTTTTTGGCGAAGTATGTGAAGGACCCTCGAAAGGGCATAGATAGGTCTTGGCGGTCCTGTCAGGACAAGCTTCTTGACGCCATCGGTCCAATGGCAAAAACCTTGGACATGGCGGAGGAAGGTAAGGTGACAGATTCAACGATATCAACGGAAGTCCTATCCAATTGGGCGCAACGTGCAATTATTTTTATGGGGGAACACGAATTGCGCTCTTTCAACCGAGTGTCGCCGCTCGTTGTTGATTAAGTTAGAGCCCAAACTCGGGGATCTGGCTTCTTCGGAAGCTGGGGCAGTGGCCCAAGGGGGCCTCTTTGGTGAGCCATTCATAAAAGAACTTGGTAAGTTTGTCTCTACTTTTACCTCGCTGGATAAGGCCCAGTCCAGTATCAAAAGAGTATTTACCCAGCGGGTTTTCCACGGGGCCGGTCGACGCAGGGGCCGCTCGTCCGGCCGTGGACTCCAACAAACCCCTTCCAGGGGACAAGGCTCTGGCCGCGGCCAATATAATTCAACCGCGAACTACAACAACTTTAACCCAATGCGAGGACAGCGTTTCAGGGGCCGTGGAGGTTTCAAGTCCAACTCCGGTGGCGGAAAGTCAAACGGTAAGTGTACTTCCCGCAGATCAGATTTGTATAGGGGGGCGACTTCCCTGCTTTCAAGACGCTTGGGCAGCGATAACCTCCGATGCTTGGGTCCTCCAGACCGTTCAAGGCTTTCATGTTGAGTTTCTAGACAACCCTCAACAGGAGACGCGGCCTCATCCGCTACATTTCAGCCCTTTAGACGCACAGTTGATCGACGAAGAGGTCTCCGAGTTGTTCCGCAAGGGAGCCATTTGTCGCTCAACATTGCATCCCCACGGGTTTCTCAGCAATATATTCCTGGTAGACAAAGCCGATGGGGGTCGTCAACCCGTAATCAATCTCAAGGAATTCAATGCTTGGTTGGTGTATCGCCATTTCAAGATGGAGGGAATCCATCTGTTGCGGGACCT
Organism: Triturus cristatus; assembly: GCF_964204655.1. Taxonomy (NCBI): domain Eukaryota; kingdom Metazoa; phylum Chordata; class Amphibia; order Caudata; family Salamandridae; genus Triturus; species Triturus cristatus. The sequence goes on from NC_140585.1 coordinate 249,490,965, forward strand.
TCTGCGATTATCCGATTGGATGGCCCGCCTGGATTTAAAAGATGCCTATCTGGTAATTCCCATTCATCCGCCCCACCGACGGTTCCTGCAGTTCCGTTTGGGGGGGTGGGGGGGGTCTGGTGTACGAGTTCACTGCCCTTCCATTCGGTCTTGCCGTGGTGCTTCACCAAGGTGCTTCATCCAGCAGTGGAGTTTCTCCGAGCATAGGGTATTCTCATGATCGTCTATTTAGATCACCTTCTTCTGATGGCGCAATCCCCTCAAACCTTGCTGCTACAGCTTCAACAGACCGTGGCCCTTTTGAAGGTTCTGGGGTTTGTTATCAACGCAACGAAGTCAATTCTTCAACCGTCGCAGTCCGTCACCTTTCCTGGGTTTGTAGTGAACTCTGTTCAAGCGACGCTGAGCCTTCCGTCGCGGAAGATGGCGAAGATTCGCCACGAGCTCCGCCGGACGTCTTCCAAGCCGACTATCTCTTTACGTCACTTGGCCAGACTCGTGGACCTTCTCTCGTCTTCGATCCGAATGATTTTTCCGGGGCCCTTACACTACGGGGCCCTTACACTACGGGGCCCTGCAACGTCTCAAGGCGTATCATCTCAGGAGGGGTCGGTCGTACGATCATGTGGTGCCGCTTTCAGCGGAGGCCAAGGACGAAATATCATGGTGGCTCACCCATATGGAGGCATGGAACGGCCGAGCAATTTTCGGCTCCGTCCCGGATTTGGTCATCAAGTCAGACGCCAGCAGATTAGGTTGGGGTGCTCGAGGCAGGGATTTTTCCAGCGGGGGAGTTTGATCGCTAGACGAGCAAGATTTTCATATCAATTGCTTAGAAATGCTTGCGGGTTCTTTCGCGGTACGTTGTTGGACCAAAGATAGAGTGCAGTCTTGCGTCCTTTTGAAGATGAACAATATCTCCGCAGTCCGATATGCCAATTGATTGGGAGGTCCCCGCTCTCGGGCTTTGGCCAATCTGGCGAAAGACATTTGGGAGTTCTGCCTGGATCACCACATATCGGTGATGGCGGAGTATCTCCTGGGCCAGCACAATCGGGTCGCCGACTGGCATTCCAGACATCTATACGATTCCAGCCTATGGAAGCTGGACCCTCCGGTTTTCCAGTTGTTGAACAGTCTTTGGGGGCCGTTTTCAGTGGACCTCTTTGCCTCCCGACTGGACGCTCAGGTTCCAAGATTTCTCAGTTGGAGGCCGGATCCGATGGCTCTTGCCACGGACGCCTTCTTCAGGATTGGAGTGCGGAACGCGGCTATGCGTTTCCCCCGTTCTCAATGATAACGAGAACGAAGGCCCAGATACGCCGGAAGTGTGCGGAGGTAACCCTGGTGGCTCCCCTTTGGAGGTCTCAAGTGTGGTTTCCAGTTCTTCTGGAACTTTCCTGGGAATCTCCAATCCTACTCCCTCTGTATCCTCATCTTCTTCGGACTCCGGACGGGGCGCTTCATCATCTAGTCACTCAGGGAATGCTCCGACTCATGGTGTGGCGGCTTTCAGGCGACGGTGGTCGTTGCCGGGACTTTCGGGACAGGCTGAGGCCCTCCTGTCAAAGGCTTGGGCAGATAGTGTGAGAAAGTGCCATCTTTCTTGCATGGTATGCCCCCACTTTTTGCTAAATTGCTGAATGTACTTTGAATGAGTGTACCCTGGACTCCTGCCAATCAGGTGCCCAGGGCCTATGTTCCTTCCTTAAAACACACAAACTCCAAATTGGCAAACCCTGGCCACATGTCAGCCCCTGGTAAATGGTACCCTAGGTACCCAGGGCCTTGTGACCAGGGAAAGCCCCTAAGGGCTGCAGCACTCATTGTGCCACCCTTAGAGGCCCTGTACCCTTACACACACACACTGCCTTTGCAGGCTGAGTGTCTGGGTGCAGGACAAAAATGAAGAGTTGACATGGCACACATCTCTGTGTGCCATGCCCATTACCTACACTGCCAAGGCATATGTCAGCCACCCCTCTGGCTGGGTGCCTTATGCCCATGGTGTGGGCACAGGAGCAGGAGCCCTGTGCCCCTACAGTACCCAGGTCCATTCCCGGGCACTGTAAGTGCAGTGCTGCCATTTAAGAATACATGGTGCTGAGAGCTCGTCAAACACGAGCTCCACAGCACCATAATGGCAACACTGAAGACTGGGAAGTTTGGTATCAAACTTCTCGGCACCTTAAACCCACACTGATGCCAGTGTGGGATTTAATGTACCAAGCACCCCAGAGGGCATCTTAGAGATGCCCCCTTACAACTAACCTACAATCCACGTCTGCTCTGAGGCTGCCCAGGCTGCCACACAGCAGACACGTTGCTGGACCCCTGGGTGGGAGAGCCCCTGCTCTCCCGGGCCTGCAACAATGCACATCCTGGGTGAGGTGATAAATCTCCTCCCCCAGGATGAGCAAAGGGAAGCTTCAAAGGCCTGCCGCCTCTAGGAGTTTCCCCAGGCCACTGCAACCCCCCACTCTGGCGGGAAGCGTGGCCGGAAACCCCATACAAGGACAGGGGATGTGCCAGCCTGCCCACCCCACCCCTCAGGTGGGGGAGGCGAGGTGAAGCACATCTCCGGGCTCTCGCCATCTTGAAGATGGGAGGCCCTACCCTATCAGGATTAGGCTACTGCCCCCCTCCCACAGGAGAGAGGCAGGATAGGGGGTGTACCCACCCCAGGACAAGGACCCATTGGTCCCTGGCCTTCACCTACCTGTAACGCCCCTAAATCTAGTATTTAGGGGCACCCTGAACCTTCCTTCCCCAGATTCCAGATTCCGAAACTACAAGAAGAGTGAGAAGAAAAGAAGACCTGCCCTGCAGCTGCAAAGGAGAGGGAGACACCAACTGCTTTGGCCCCAGCCCTACCGGCCTGTCGACCTCGGACTTGTTCCTGCTCCAAACCCGGCATCTCTTGTGGCCAGCAACCTCAGAAACCCCGGAGGACCTGGCTACCTTTGAACTCTAATTCCCTGGGACTCCCATGAGTAGAGGCTCTACTCAGAACCTACCTTTCACCCCTGGCAGCAGCCCGGAACCGCGATCCCAGCCCACTCTGCACCCGCCAAGCCTGGCCGGTGCCGGAGTGAACTAAACCCACGAGGACGACCCCACGGCAACTGTGACCCCGAGTCCGGCACCCAAGGACCCCCCCCCTCGACAATCCTGGAGAAGTCTGCAGCCTCAGAACAGAGTGCCACCCCAACCGCGATCAACAGAGGGTAAGATTTCCCGACACCAAAAGGCACCCCTGCACCCGGCGCCCCACGGCCCTCTGTGCCCAATCCCGGGGTACCTACCTATCCTCCAACTAACCTCTCGAAGTGGTGGTGGCACCTGAAGAGTCCTCGTCCCCGAGCCTGCAGTCTTTTTCCAAACCGGAGATTTCCCGAAGAAATCAATTGAGCGCCCGATGGCTCAAAAGCACCCTGCACCCAGCCGCCCGAGTGGCCCTGGCAGTGAAAACTCTACTCTAACCTACTTCCCCACTTGCCCTGAGTAAGTGACCAGGAGCCCAGCTCCCACAGCCGCGTGGCTTGCCAGACAGCAGCCACCAACCAAGGCCCCCCCTATCCCTCATAGGATAACATTGGGCCTAACTCTCTCTCTGCACCCGGCCGTCCTGAAACCGCTGAGGGTGAACTAACTATACCTACCTGACACTGGGGGACCCCTGAGTCTATGCCCAGAACTTCAACTCTGCCAGTCGAGTACTTACCCTTAAACCGCTAACTTCATTTTCCTCATAGGGTAACATTGACTGGCTTTTTCTTGGAAATTCTTCTAAGTATGAACTTTTCAAAACTCAAAATATTCACCAAAAATCAGCCGAGTACCAAAAACGAATTTACTCACCTGCTCTTAGGTGAGCTCCCAGTGCTGGATCTTGGTGCCCAGCACTGACTCTGAAAAGTACCCACAACTATACTTACCTTTAACTCATTTTTCTTCCATAGGAAACCATTGACTGCTTTTCTGTGAAATTTCTTCTAAGTGTTGATTTCTGCAATTTCTAAATATTCCTCAAAAATCGTATAACATCTGAAAACGTAATTACTTACCTGTTTTGGATAAATGTCCCAGTACTGAGTCTAGACACCCAGTACTGGATTACAAAAGTAACGATAACCTACTGTACCTGTAACCAACATTTCCTTCTATAGGGAACCATTGATTGTTTGCTCTGAAATATTTTCTAAGTGCTCACTTTTGAAATAGCTAAATATTAGTTAAAAATCATTACAGTACCAAAGTCGACTTTCAACAGCTGATTCTGAGAACTGACCCAGGACTGGATCTAGGATCCAAGCCTGGAATTACAAAAGTAATCTAAAAAGTAATCTGTTGCATATAATTTGAATTTATCATTGAGCTCAATGTATTGTGTTTAGAAATAGAGTTGCCTACTGCAACTATTTGTAACGGTTTACTAAAAAGTCTATTGCATATACAAAAGTATTTTTATGAAACATCTCCTGTCGAGAAAGTATATTTTAATTCCAAGTGTTGGTTCTAAAATAAAACAAGCATATATTTTTTATATACAAACCATTGGCCTAGAGTTCAGTTATTGAGTGTGTGGAACTATTTGCTGACTGAGTGTGTACAACAAATGCTTTACACGTCCTCTGATACTGCCTTACTGCTCGACCAGGCTACCACTTTGGAGAGTAAGGTTATATCTAACTTTAACCTCTGTTAAACCCTTGGGGTCTGTGGACTCTGTACACCCTGTACCTATTAAGGAACAGTATATACAGAGCCACTTTCTCACAGATAGCACCACGAAACGTTACCGATCCGCGTGGACACGGTGGGTCCGTTGGTGTCTTCGTTGGAGTCTGGATCCCGTGGTCGCAGGAGTCGTTCCCTTCTTAAACTTCTTCACCGATCTGGCATCAGAGGGTTTAGCGTATCGCTCCATTAACGCGATCAGATCGGAGGTTTCGGCCGGTCACGTTCCTTTGGACGGGGCACCAGTCGGTGAACACCCGTTGGTTTTCAGACTTCTCCGGGGTATAAGGTTGTCTTTACCCCCGGAACCTCGCTATTCTGTCCTTTGGGACGTTAACTTGGTATTGAACTAGTTTCTGTCTTGGCAATACAATAGATACCTATTTTTGAAAGAATTATCTTCTAAGCTTGCGATGCTTTTGTGTTTGGTCAGATGTTCGAGCTTTGGACATCTCGGCGCGGACTTTTTCCCCGGATGGGGTTGTGTTTACGATAGGGCGCAGAACTAAGTCTCATACCAGAACAATTTCGTAACCGGGTTTTCGGGATTCTCCAAAATTATGTGTGGTGGATTGCCTGAAGGCGTATGAAGATTTGACGCAGGAAATTCGCCCTCCGGGCGAGCGGCAACTCTTGATAGCTCTCAAGAAGCCACACAAGGCGGTCTCTTCTCCCACCATAGCTAGGTGGGTACGGTGGGTTATTCAAGAGGCTGGTATTGACACAAAGCAGTTTGGTGCCCACTCTACAAGAGGTGCGATGGCCTCAAAAGCTTTTGCGCTGGGTGCGTGTCTAGAAGATTTAATGCGTGCAGCAGACTGGTCTTCGGACTCTACTTTTAAGAGGTTTTATTTTAAACCGGTATTAAATGTGGCACAGTTAGTGGTAAGTAAACTTTGAACTAGCATAATCCGAAGCCTTCGGTCCTGACATAGAATCTGAATTTGCCTAGTATCATGACGGTAAGTTCCAATTCTATTAAGGACACGGAGGTGAGGATTATCCCTCCTGGGGCACTTTGGTGGGAACCCACCCGTATGGCAGTAAGTAATCAGTTTACTTATGAATAGTTCAGTTTTAAGGTTTTTTTGCTTCTTGGTATTACTATGCTTGCGCTATGTGGTTGTTGCATCACATTCTTGTCAATGTTCTGAATTATTGATTTCGTTTTGGTTCTTTCAGGGAATGATGGATCTAAACAAGACCAATAAATGGATGGCGTGACTTGCGCGAAGAAAGAGGAAGGGAGGAGACAGACAGAGGACTTTGTATTGTGATTGATGGAAACTGTTGATGGACTACATGTCTGAACGTCTCCCTGGTTGTAGGGAGTTGTAGTTTTTCTGTCGTTTTATGAATACTGTGATATCTCTCTGGCTGCTGTGTGTTTTGTCATAATAAAGCGAAGAGAGAGATTTGCATAATCCGAAGCCTCAGGTCCTGACATAGAATCAAGCTAGGAATAATCATGGGGGGGGGGGGGGGGGGGGGGGGGGAACTACTCGAACCAAACATGAAATCACACAGAATACTAATGTGTAACTATTTTTAATGCAAATATCCAATGATCTTAAAAATAATAAACAAATACTGGCACAGTCTCAACACAGGGAAGTTAAAATACAAGAAAGCACTGTTTGGGGTAAAAAGAACTGAGAATCTCAGAGATATTCAAGCCCATACAAGAACACACCTGAGCAGCCAGACCAGATGAATCCAGCACCACAAGTTGGGGCCTTCCTCCTAATACAGGGCATTTCAACAACAAAATTCACTGTCTGTTACCTCAAGAAACGCCATACCACAGATGAGAACAAATGGGTAAAATCAGAGACCTCAATAATAGACCCAAAATAAAATATAGGCTGTTCGAAAAAGAACAACGTTGGGTATTCTAGTTTAAAATACACAATAGTGGACTAAACAGTGAGATTCCAAGGTCATTACTTAGGAGAAAGGAATAGCTCCCTAAAGGACCAATGTTGGTAGAATACCTCTACACATCAATTCTTTCTATTTTATTAATAAAACACTGTATTCAAGTGACCACGCACTCCACTTCGCCTTTTTTATCACAATGGTAGGATCTCTATGTCAGAACATGGTTGATTCCTGCTTTAAACCATTTTAATACCTGCTATTTACTGCCTTCACCTGTTCAATCAGATATCATTTCATCTTTGGGGGCATGAAAATTGTGCAAGCATGAAAATTGTGCAAACATGAACAAACACCCTTAATTATGTTCTTTTTTATTTTTTTAACCGCATACGCTGATGACATTCTAATTGTAACGGAGCAACCAAAGACCTCAATTGAGGTCCTGATAGACACCATAGAGATATACTCAGGACACTCAGATTATAAGCTCAACAGGGATAAATCAGAATGCAAACCCCTGAACATCCACTGCACTAGGGACATCCTAGGGGGATCGGGCATGGCCTGGCAAACAGGGTATATCAAATATCTAAGTATATACTTTGGTAACGGCCTCATGAGCACACTAGGCCACAATGAGAAACTATTGCTAGAAAAATTAATGAAAATCTTGGAGGCCTGGTCCCCGAAATTTATAACCCTTCATTATGTTCTAATGATCAACATGCACCCACTCCAAGATGGCACATCTGCACCGATACTGAAGGTGGGATTATAATGTGATCATGTGATGTACAAATGCATGTACATACGCGGTTTATCTATGCAACAGTGCGATTTTAATAGATCCTGAGCATGACACTTTTTTAAAAAAACATATTAATACTAAGTAGAAAAAAATAACAAATTTCTGGACATAAAAAAATACTCATGCCATCAAAAAAACACTGACGCCATCCAATACAAGATGACTCATCCATACCAGTGCACATACACCAGCATATGACGGTATCACATGACCATGTGTACACAGCACATGTTGTCAAACACGTCCTCTATGGATTTGACTTTGCTAAATTGATACCCGTGCAAAACCTCTCGCCAAGATTCAGGGTGATTTGGACTTGACTGTTGGGCTTCCAGCCAGTGTACCACCTGTGGAAGTAGGTACTCTATGACTATGCACAAATAAGGAATGTACTGATAGGTTATATGATGCTGATGTCTCCCTCCACTATTTCCGGTAGTTTTCAATGTGGGCCACATCAGGGGGCCCTGACCGTCTATTGTTAGCGTGAACAATCGCCAAGTTTTGTACCTGCTATGTTATACACTGGGAGCAGGTCTATATGAAGCATGTTGTTGTACAGCGTGCATGGGCACTGAGCATGCAACAGGTTTGCTGTACCCACTATCACGTTGCATGATGTACTTTTTTATATTGTCTGTAATTTTAGGTCTAGTGAACCTATCAAGGAATAGGTAAGTTCCAATGCGGACTTTATTCACAACCTTTTAGTGTGAGCACTGACGTGTGTTAGGGACCTGTGCTTAACTTTACCCAACTACTCCAGACCCAGTATTATTTAAATTAGGGCAAGTTCTTGGTCCTGATGAATGCTGCAAACCCTAAGAAGATAGTTTAAACAAGAAACATGTCAAAAACTTCCCTGTCACTCTTTGGATAATTAAGTCCTGGGAGTGTGTTTTTTTAAATCCTGTAATGGATTCCACTACCAGCTAATAAATAATAAGAACGTTGGTCATTGATAGATAATTTGAGTTCATTTGGTCCAAACCATTACCACTCATTTCCTTTGAAAAACTACTTTCTACCAGAGGTTCGTCCGTTCGGTCCATCCACGAACACATGATAAAAGATCTCCAAAAACGACTCTGCAAAGAGCCCATTGGGTATTGCACCCCGCAACACGGAGCTCAGCCAGATGATGAAGCATGTCACCTTGGTGGGTGAGGGTCCCTGCATCCTGAAAAAGGATCATCCTTTGAACTGAAAACAGTTTTGCAGCTTCTGACAGTTCAATTGATTTGGAACTTCATACCTTTTTGTAGGGTAATTAACCATGGCCTGTAATTGTGTGCTCAGCAAAAAAAACACTCAGTTGAGTCTATGTAGTAGTGTGGACAAGCCAAAACCTATTATTTTGACACAAATAAGTTCAAGGTTAGCAGTTCAGAATAAGCAAAATTATTTTTAGTAACATGTGTACAAAAACTGACCGATTACTTCTAGTGCTAGCAAAGTCTGTCAGATAAAGGATACATGAAATACTGGAATCAAAAGAACCTTGGAAAATATTCACTCACCTTTCATCTTTAAAAGAGTGTCCAGGGTGTGCTCCAGCTCCTGAATGTAATTCTTAGCTCTGCGCAGAACCTGCCCCTTCACAAAATATAGCCATTAACAATCATAGTCAACCAAAGGAAAACGTGACATTCCTGCTACTAGCACAAAACAAGCATTTGCAATGCAATAGGTCTCGCCTTTGGGACCTTCTATGTATTTAGCTATGCAGCACATTAGCCTGGGTGCTGAAATATCTACTGTTCTTTAACATGGAGGGAGAGTAAGCACCAAACTGCAGCACACGCCAGGTATGGGAACACGTGGAGAGAAATATTGCCTTTCAGCTGGAAATGGTATAGTCTAAAGCTCTGTTTTTTTTTAAAAAAATTCAGGGCCTTCGGTGGTCATATCACTGAAAATACAAGATTTGAAAAAAATATTATAGTCTGCGGGTGCTTGTGGAAGGCAATTTCTATGGACTGGAATCTAGAGAATGCTAAAGTGATTCTGGTATTTTACGGACCTCTGCTAGTCGTTTTCTATCAAGAAAGTTAAATAAAGGCAGTTGCCAAAATTTTTTTTAAAAAGAAAGTCCCTCAGCACAAAGCAATTCTGGTATTTTACTGCCCTCTGCTGGTCGTTTTCTATGAAGTGTGGTAATTGGTTGCTTGTCGATCTGTGCTAGCCTGCTGCTTCCATATAGAACTCTAGAATGTAGAGTGCTTGGACCCTGTTGCCAAGAGCTCAGTGTCAGTTACTGCTGGGCGTTGCTGTACCCTGAAGCTGGAATAAAGAAGTTCATCTTGCTGTCAACCAGTCTCCTGTACTTCTTCACTTTGGCGATGAGCGAAGAAGAGTGAACCTGTGAGACCACCTTATTGAAGTCTAGAGGAGTCTCCTGTGGGGCCTGACAACTTTCAGCTGAGTTTTCTTGGAACTGCAAAGTACTGTGCGCGCATCTTTATAGAGATTTACTCCAGTCTGCTTCCTTTCTCTCCTGCTCTACATTACGCTTACACTTCCCAGCCTGCCGTTGTCTATTCACTCGCAAGATCCGTTTCTACAGGTCTTTCATTTCTCCCAACGCTTCCTTGAGCAGCCTGCGCACCCTGCAGCGACCTGAATCAATGTGGCTGCCTTCGTATTCTTTTAGTCTGGATTTTACCCAAGCCTCTACTTCTGAACCGCCCTCTCAAGGCCCGCACTGTTTCCTTCACCCTGGAACGGTGCACACCCTTTGTTGGCAGGATTTTCTTGTTTTGTTTGTGACTTTCTGACACTTCGTTTTGCGCAATTTCACCAAAGCTTGAGACTCCTTCATCCCCTGCATTCTTTCATAACGGCGCATGTCTCACCGACATCTTTTGAATGACTGCGATACCTGCTCACGCCGAACGCCTGGCCCCATAACTTAGGGTGACCAGACGTCCCGGTTTTCCCCGGACGGTCCCCGTTTTTGGAGAAGTGTCCCCGTGTCCCGACACTTTTCTCCAATTGTTTAGAAACAGTAAACTGTTTGTACTTCGTGTCCAGGGCCGGCTTTAGGGCGGTGCGAGTGCCACCGCACCGGGTGCTGGCTTCCTGGGGGCGCCGTGTTTTAAAGTTTATTATGCTTTTGAAGCACCTGCTGCAGCGTTTCTTTACCCCCAGCAATTACCAGGCCTCACATAAATGTCAAGATAACTCGTGTGATTAATAATCTTCCTGGAGAGAGATCAGCATTTTGTATAGTTGAGGTTTTGACTTCGGTGAAGTTAGTGTAGAGGGTTAACATGCCTGCTGCAAAGAACCTGTACCAAGTAGATTACAGAGTGCGTATGATGTAAACAGATCAACAGATTACTGCTTTCAAAAGAGATATCCTTTTGTTACTTGCAATTTATAACTTAAAGTCCTGATCTAGAATAGTGAGCTATTAACTTTCATCCTAGAACTGCATACACACTGCAAAGTATACATTATTAGAGCATTGATTAATGTTGCAAAAAGGGATAATTTGGCTAGAAATCGATTCTTATTATTAAAGAAAACTCCCAACTATGCTGTTTCTTTTTCGATTCTGCGTTTGTGCTTCTCCACACAAAGCACTCTTAAACTATACTGCCTACCAGTATGGATGACATGCGACTCCCTACACTTTTAGTCCTTTGGCTTATGTAACATTTCCTATACACTGATTACACATGCATGATTGATTGTCTCTGTGTAATGTGTGTGTGATGCGAAGTGCTCGGACACCCTACACTGGTATGAGTAGCGCTATATAACTAATTCAATGCATCTGAGAGAGTGTGGTTATGGAGACTTGGTCACTGTTAAAGGGTGCTAGTGAGAGAATCCGTGGTGGAGGTGGTCTTGGGGGGGCGCCAACAAACACTGTCGCACAGGGCGCCACCAGCACTAAAGCCGTGGTCACCAACTATAGCAAATGTTGAGGCAAAGTCTGTTTAAATGGAATTAATGGTTACAGCCAATAAAAGACCTCTGATTTGTCGTCTGTAATGCTTCATCTCGGTCTGTGGAGGGAGCTGTCATTATAGTCCTTTTTCTATGTCCATGGGAGCTGTCAAATAGTCCTACCTTTATGTCGATGGTTACTGCAAACCGTAGTCCTACTTCTATGTCTATGACCTGTCCCCGTTTTTTGTTTTGAGAATCTGGTCACCCTACCATAACTGGAACGCCTCCATTCTTCCACTCTGTGAACCCAGACGTCACTCCAGAGTCGAACACTCGTGACGTCCTACGCTCTGCTACGCTGTTCAGGGCCCTCACTGCCCGGCAAACAGTCTTGTCTACGGAGCTTCTTCGTTTCCCAGAGTGACAACGCGCTTAGGCGCACAGCCATTCTTCATACACATTCCTGCTTCACGTTTCTTCGCGCTGATGCGCACAGCAATTTGCATCAGTTTCTCGTAACGCGGGGACGCGCACAGCTCAACATCTTATTTTCTACAACAGCTGCACATCTCAACGCTGATACACACAGCACGTCAGAGTAAAATCCGCGTATCAGCTATTGTTTACCAGTCAATTCAATTCAATTAGCTTTATTCGGTAAGTATAAAACAACCATAAAAGCACATTTAAAAACATTGTTAAAAGACCAGTGCAATTCATTACATTAATTGATTACGACTATTAAAATTCTATTAAAACAACATACTTTTCCTTGCCTGAATTGATCTCAGAATGTATGTCGCGGCGTAAAAACAAATATCAGGTTCTCGCATTGTAAACAATAAACTCATAGCAGCATTCGTAGTTAAAGTGCGATATTTTTTAAACAAAGGTTTAAGAAAAGCAATACGGAGGTTCCGGAACAAATCACATATAAGGAGAAAGTGCATGGTACTTTGTTTAGAACGTCCATCCCATGGGCAGGGGAAAACGGAATACTTTTTTACACAGGGAAATGCTACCAAGTGGTGAACGATGCCTAATCTCATTCTAGTAAGGACAAATCGATGTGATAATCTAGTTACCTGGCTCAAATAAGCTTGGAAGCCCCCAGTTTCTAAAAATGAATAATAGAACTGGCAAGTTGTTAATTGTCCACTACTTTTTTGTCGTACAGACTTACACTCTCTCAGAAATGTATTTTTCAATTCAGTTTTAGACATTTCTATTACTTCATTGGGGTTTTCCAAAATATTTATTTTAAATAAATCCTTAAAAGTTTGTACTATGTAATTGAGCCAAGGGATCTTTAAACAATTATCTTGTTGGAGACAGTCTTTAATAATTTTTCTGTTGAACGCGGTCTCTTCTTTCAGCCATATAGATCTCCAGATCAACAAAGGTCTTAGCCCAATTAGGTCCGTCAGATAATTAATCCCCACTTCGCTATGTATTAGATCAGAGGACGCTGAAGTGGGTAAACAAAGGAAGATATTTTCCTCTGTTTGCAAGTCACCATGATAATGATGACCCCAAACCCCCCGCACCATAAAGTGCGATTGAGGTACATCTTGATTGATAAATATGCATCATATCTTTGATACGGCGGTCCCCTATTTTAGCAGCAAACCTGAAAATCCCATGTACACCTTTTGCCATTTTAGACCTAACATTCATCATTTCTTGTGACCATTTACCGTTACTAGAAAAAGTTATCGCTAGGTAACAGAACTTATCAACGGTTTGTATTCTCTGTCCGTCTACAAAAAAGGGTTTGGTTCTCACGGACCGTGGGCCACAAACCATAGCATATGTTTTAGTCTTGTTGATCTGCAACTTTCTACCCTTAATAAAACCAACAAACGTATCTATTAGCCTCTGTAGGCCTATAGGTGTTCTCGATAAAAATACGGCGTTGTCTGCATAAAGCAAGACCGGCACATCTTGTCCTTCCGCCTGGGGTGCATCAGACTTTACCAATTTAAGTGTTGCATCCACTTCATTAATAAAAAGTGTAAAAAGCAGTGGAGCAAGGACGCAACCCTGACGGATGCCTAATTTAACCTTAAATTTGGGAGTACACTCGCCCCTTTGACCATACCGCACTGATGTTACTAATTTTTCATAAAGCCTAGCCAGAAAGAAAACAATAGGCTCTGGAGCACCAAGACCTAGTAGAATCGGCCGTTACATGGCATGATCCACTAAATCGAATGCGCTGCTAAGGTCAGCAAAACATAGGAAAAGGGACCCTTGCTTGGCACGTGTAGATTTTCCAATTACTAGATCCAAGTTAATACACTGTTCAAGGGTCCCCCGTCCTTTCCTGAAACCATATTGGGATTGAGTTAAAATCTCATTTTACTCCACCCACTCCTCTAGCCTGACAAGTAGGACCCTACTCATAATTTTAATGGATGAATCTAGGAGAGAGATCGGGCGATAATTTTTTGCATCAGATCTATCCCCTTTCTTGAATATGGGGATAATTATAGATTCGCCCCATGTGGAGGGAGCGCCTTCCGAGACAGCGGCATTAAAAACTCTATTTAATATGGGGCCCCAGAGAGCAGGTGTAGCTTTATAGACATCTATTGGGACACCATCCGGGCCCGGGGCTTTCCCACCCTTGCTGCTATTAATTCCTTGTTCCACCTCTACTAGTGTAATATTAAGAGGTAAAATCGGCCAGGGACTTGAATCCCCGGGGTCCATTATGGCAACATTTCCTGGATTGAAGATGCTAGAGAAATACACAACCCATGCCTCACTGCTGACATGAGATGCCATTTCGGGGACCTCCTCGCTTTTTAAAAAAGGTGAGTTAACTGTCTCCCAGAATAACTGGCTGTTAGAAGTATCCACAGCCATTGTTAATTTATCCCAGGCCTCCTCTTGAAGCTCTCTCCTTCTCAGTTTTAAGTGTAATTTATAGGCCAATCTTAAATTCTTAACAAGCACCAAATCCCTACTCCTGCTAGACAATGCTTGTTTAAGCTGATTCAAAGAGTCGGTACAGGCATGGTTGAACCATCCTCTATTCTGTTTAGATTTCTTATTAGAAGTTGTAGTCATAATACTATTAATAGTTCCATTACTTTAACAAAAGTTCGTTAAAATCAGAGAAGGTTCAACATTAGCATCCAAATTTGCACAGATCTCGGTATAACATTCAGTGACAATATTTTTTATTACCTTATCCGGGTTGACCCCTTTCCATTTTATTCTAGTACCATTTGGTCTACATGGGGCTACATTGCCAATCATGGTTTGTATTACCGGGCATCTATTGTCCCATACAGCTAATATCATAGTAATACAATTATGATCACTTAATAATAGATCTTCTACCCACGGAGTGGTACAGAATGAAAACAATACCTGCAGAGACCAAGACATGATCTATAATGGAGTTAGCGTTTACACCTGTAAAAGTTGGGATCAAATTACCAGAACCGTCTCTTGCACACTGCATTATATCCAGATCAAATTTGGCCAAAATTATGTTTAAAATTTCTCCATAGGAGTTATGTGGGAAATGCACACAATCGTCTCCTGTGTCATTCCTAAACCCACAAACCTTAGTCGCAGATAAAGGGCATATTTGCGTATTAAAATCACCCATCCAGATTATATCAAATTTAACACCTTTTTCATTACCCAGTTTATCAATTGCATTCTCCAATTCTATAACTACCTTGTGTCGTGTACAATCAAACAGATTATTATAAAAATTGATTAACAAGATTTCCCATCCATTTTTTTGGTATAGCCAGAGTACCTGTGAGTGACATC
Source organism: Triturus cristatus (assembly GCF_964204655.1). Classification (NCBI taxonomy): domain Eukaryota; kingdom Metazoa; phylum Chordata; class Amphibia; order Caudata; family Salamandridae; genus Triturus; species Triturus cristatus. Next base: position 249,506,089 of record NC_140585.1, read on the forward strand.
CAACATTAAAAGACTTTTTAACTTCTATAGGCAGGTTATTTGACATAAGTATTAACAACCCCCCTTTTGCTCTACCGGCTGTGGAACTCAGAGCGGTTAAATTAAAAGAAACAAACCCATCAAAATTAACATATTCTAGACACCATGTTTCCTGGAGACATATAATGTCATGTTTACTAAGAAAATCAATCCAACCTAGCATCTCTCTTGCTATATTCCATGTGGCTATACTCAGTCCACAAACTATAGGACTCTTTACGGTTTCAACTACCTGGGTCATTGGGTACTGCACAGCCCCAGTCACATTAGTCATACAGTTCACAACAGGGGGAGAAAAATCTTCTTCCATGGGTTCGCTCATATTATCATCAAAAGACTCACCCTGCTCTTTACTCAGATTCCTACCTTCCAGAATACTTTTATCCCCTTGTACATTTAGCTCCTGTCTGAAAGGTACTTGTTCTTCTAATCCCTCAGCACTATGTTGGCTAGTGCTCGTAAAGCCCGCCATTCCTTTAGCGTGGCCGGCAGGGCTATGTCAATCAATCTCCTCAAGGTTCATAAGTGGTTGAAATCTGTTATGGGTTGGGAGGGCAAAATATGGCAAAGGGGGCAGAGTTCAGTTGGCTCTACGATATACCAGATCTATAGCCATAGATGTATCTTGTTTTAAATGGCTATAAAAAAAACAAGTGGGAGAAGTAAAATTCTACCTTGATTATCAGTCTGAACAGGAGCTCTTGCCTAGCATGATATGGGTTTTTAAAGTTAACAATAACACAGTCACCCTTCTTTGTTTTCTTTAGGGGACCGATCCAATTGACTCATCTTGTCGTAAGGATCTGATCCGCAAAGTTAACAGGGTAGCCACAATTGCGTTTTAACCAATCCACCACTTTGTTTTTAAGGGATGCATGTGTTTGTTATACTTGGACTAAGAGGGGGAATATTCACCAATACTGCCACATACGGGCAACAATCCGGGGGTAAATTAATAGATCTAACCCTTTTTCCCACCTCTGAGTCTTTCTCTATCTGTTTAGTAGTTACCTGTATAGTCCCCATGTTCCTAATACCTTGGATACCTGCCTCACAGGGAGAACTATTCCCCTGTATTTCCTTCCTTTGTCCTGGGAGGGCTGTGTTAACTACTGTGTTTAAAACTATGGAATTAGGGCTGATCTGTTCTCCAGCCCTTCCGCTCCTAGGAATATCTAATGCATCCCCTGTAACAGGTATTGCTCCTGTACCTTGTGGTCCTTCCTGCTGCCCATTTAAATCCCTTTTGCCATATTTCAAATTTGTTAAGTGCCCCATTAAGTCTAACTACCTCACCATTAAGTAGATCTATTTTATCATGCAGTTGTTTAAGGTGAGATTCTAAAGTTTGGGATATAGCAGCTATGATCTTATTAACCTGTAAATCACACATAGTTCCCAGGCTAGATGTATGCTCCACTATAGGGTTATGGATTGATGCCTTAGTGCCTTTGTTGGCTATCCCCTGTTTTTGCGGAATTTTCCAACAGCTCCTTTTCCTTTTAGGGAGAGGTGATCCATTAGCTACTGGTAGACTTTGGACTTCTCTAGGGTCTGGGCATAAGGAGTTAAGATGGGAGGCAATGTGTGGATCATTGGTTATGTTGAACTCTACATTAGACTCCACTTGTGGATCGATCACGCTAGTAGAGCCGGATGCTTTACCTAGTCCTAGTGAGAGGCGCCGTTCCGCCTTATCTATCTCAACACTAATGGCGCTAACCGCCTTAACAAGATAGCAATCGATGGTAGAGCCTGGGATCTCAACTATATTGTTTGTGCCTTTTGATAATTTGCGTTTCGACATGTTATTAATTCTGTATTTAAACAAATACCCCTATATACAAGAAAGAATAAAATATAAACAAACAAGATAAAATCAATGCCTGAGTTCGTATCCTAATCTCTTAGACAACTTTTAAAACAAAATAAAATGTAAAAAGCTTATTGATTGTCTAAATTTCAAGGATAACAATTACTAAGAATAAACTACTAAAGTACCACTAGACGTGTCCAAATGAACCGATTATAAACATCTTCAACAATCAAAGCGTACCACTTAATCACGGATTCAATGACTATGAATATAAATATAAAACCAAGGGGGTTGGCCCAGCCCAGCCTCGCACAGTCTCGGACGGTCTGAGACAGGCCCACCCATGGCCCGGGCTTCGCCCGGCACACGCCCGCGCGCGTCCCTAGAAGCGGGGGCCGCGAGAAGTTAAGTAGCGCTTGTGGGCGGGCAGGCAGGCAAGCACAGGTGTGCACAGTCACGGGGCTCCTGGTCCTTGGAGTCCCGAGGCAGCAACAGCCAGCAAAGAAATCCCAGCGACAAGCGGCACCCAGTCTTCCTGCACTGATACGCACAGCTGGCCATTCATTTCTTCCATCACCCTAATGAGCACGTCTCAATTACTTTCTTGCTGTACCCTTAAACATTAATTTCTTTGTTACTGCTTACTTACTTTGAGTGGTGTTTATGCGGACACACACAGCTTTAATTTCACACATTACGAATTGAAACAATAAGAATTTTTTGTTTTTCCTGCCTGCAAATTTTACGTGATGTTTACGCTGACGCGCACAGCTTGAAGTTTACACTTTCTCAGAGAAGCATGTCATAATACTTTTGACACTTACTTGCTTACAATATTTTTGTGACTCGTGTCAACGCTTCACGCCACCTTTACTACTTATCTACATCTTCAAGTTCTTACGCCAATATGCAAAATGCAACTCCACCCCCTTCTTTCTCTCTAACCCTGGTGATCCAACCTTGCGTTGGTCAAAATGGAAAAAGATCTTCCTTAATTATGTAAGGGTTTGTGGAGTATCCTTGAGTGCTGAGAGAAAATCTGCATTACTGTTACCCTGTCTAGGCTCTGAAGGACAGGATGTCTTCGAACATCTTCCAAATCTTAATGATGGTGAATCAGACATCCTCAATGAGTTCGAAATCTGTCTTAAGAAACTGGATAACTACCTCCCAAAGGTTAGCACAATTCTTGAGCACTACTACTTTGGGAAGCGCGTGCAAAAATCCGATGAGTCAGTTGAAGCAAACATCACCGCTTTGCGTTAATTGGGTGCCACGTGTAAATTCGATGGATCCCTTGAAGAGCACATACATGATCAGTTCATGCTTGGTTGCAGTGTTGAAAAGATCAAGGACGAACTTTGGCAAAAAGATGACCCAAAGCTTGATGAGGTTGTGGTGTTACCCAAGAGGATAGAACACTCTCTGGCTTGTGTGGAAGTCATTAACAAGCATTGAAAATGCAATAGGTCTCGCCTTTTATTAAGTTAAAGACATTTGCTTTGCTAATGGTATTGTATAGCATAGCAAATGGCTTTAACTTAATGAAAGACGAGACCTATTGCATTTTTAATGCTTGTTTTTATATTTCTTCCGTGTTACAGGCTTCTGGTACTGGTCCTCCAACCCCTTGAACCAGACAATCCTCTTAAAAAAGGTGCTGCGATGGCGAGGACTGCTGTTCTTTATGCCAGAAAAGAAGCACATTGCAGCAGGCAGTCTGCACTTTAAATTGATGATTTTGTCTGAGAGAGATCACAACTGTACGGCACACATGTTTTCGACCCCAGAAGGATGAAGGGATGAGTTGGCCATGCAGTCAATTGAAGCTGTTGTGCAAGTATAAACAACCATTGGAAAAGCCAATAGCTCATCCTTTTACAGCCAAGACCGATTGGCTTTGCCAACACTAGATGTTTTTATGGAAGGGTTGTGAATCGGAAAAAACATTTAAAAAAATCTTTTTAATATACTTTCTTAACTCTGCTGGACGGAAGATATTAAATTACACACTGAGTGTGAACATGCAATCATTTTCGAAGACATGCCTTGAATGTCAACATCATGTCCTCCAAAAACACGCACAAGCACAATAACAAACAGAAGCCTCAGACTGAGAGGCTACAAACTTCGGGGGAACCGCGCTTTACGCCTTCCCCGTCGCGCTGTCCACGCTCCGAGGTGCCGTCTCACAACCTCGTGTGACAAAACACCTCACATGTATGAAGAAATGGGCATGTACCGGTCAAGTACAGTTACTGCCGCGCTGTTGCACTAATGCAGCAAGCTCCCTTTCCAGGCTGGACGGGATCTCTGACACCTGTTCCCTCCCCTCCCAGCCACGCCCAGGGTGGGGAGCCACCTTACCTGTATATCCTGCCCCCCACAGGTCCTCAGTAGGGTACAAGGCAAGAGGCTGGCACCTTGGCAACGAGGAGGGGCTTTCTCCCAAGGCTCAGACGGTGGGTGGGTGATGTCGGAGGGTGGTGGAGATTGGGGTGGGGGAGTTAGGAGTCAGCGGCTCTCTGTGCTGTATCTCTGACTTGTTGTGCCTGAGGGTAGGAATGGAGGAGGAGACAGAGAGAGAGAAGGAAAAGAGCATGAGAAAGAGGTGGGGACCACGAGAGGAGAGAGGGTGATGGGAGAAAAGGATGAGATGTACACAAGAGTGAGCGAGGGGTGGAAGGGAGAGAGAGAATCGGACAACACAAGATTGAAAACGATGAGGTGGAAATGTGAAATGGGGGGAACAGAAAGAAAGAAAGAGTGTAAGGAGAAGGTAAAGGGGGGATGGGATATAATGGCCTACATATGCTCGAGAAAGAAGTCAGAGGTGATACGGGAACAATACAATTAGAAAAAGCTGTGTGTGAGCAAGAGAACACACAGCTAAAACGAGAAAGAGAAAAGTGTTGATGAATCCCACCGTGTGGTAGAAGAGGAGGGATGTTAGTTAAGAGTGTGAGAGGTCAGATGGAAAGAAGTAAGACGGAGAAAAACATGGTTTCCAAAAGGCAAACGGATTGTGTGAAAGGGAGATATGTGTGTATGTGTGAGTGTTTAAGAGAAATTATGTGTAAGGATCATGTGTCCAGTTGTGTATGTGTGTAAGGGAGGTGAGTGTCTTTAAACGGGATAAAGAGATAGGGAGACCTGTGTATGTGTTTAAGAGCGGTGTATACCTAAGGGATGTGCACACGTAAGGGAAATGTTTGCTGTTGAAGCAATGTGTGCTTGTGAGATGTGCGTGCAGGTGTGTGTTTGTGTAAGGATGTTATGTGGTAAGGAGATGCGTGTTTACTAGCGATCGGAGTGCAACGGGGATCTGTGCAAGTGAGATATGTGTTTAAGTGTAGTGGGAGCCTCCAAGGGCTACACGTCTTCATGGAGACTATGTAAGAGAACGTTGTGTCAAAACAGATGTATGTGTGTATGTTGTGTGGGATACAATGCAAGGTAGAAATGTGAAAAGAAGATATATTTTTTTTCTTTGTATATTAATGGAGTAGTCGATTATATGCTTCAAGTTAACACCGACGCTACCAAGTTGGCAGGAGCTCCTATACCAATATTAATGTTTGCCGACGACACTCTCATAGTGTCTAAAACTCCGTGTGGCATGCAAAGGGCTCTGTCAATTTTTGAACATTTTTGCAAAGATCATGGCTTGGAGGTCAATGTGTCAAAGACCAAACTTATGACATTCAACCCACACCCAAGCTACAGAACTGGTAAGCTTATAATGAACGGCCAAATTCTGGAGGAGGTAACAAACTTTACCTATTTGGGCATTCATGTGTCCCAAAACAACCGGTGGAACAGACATTTGGAACTGTCCACGTTGAAACTCACCCAGATTACGGGAACGCTGGTTAAAGAGCATAAAAAATCCGTCACTAAACCTGTTAAACCAGTGTTACAAGTATATGAGGCAAAGGCCCTAAACTCAGTCCTGTATGGGGCAGAGCTCTGGGATTTTGACGCATTAACATCCCTAACGGCCGTCGAAAACACATTTTTTCGTTGTATTATTGGCTTACCACAAAGTACGCCAATGGTCCCATTGCGTTATGATCTAGGCAGAAAGGCCATTAAGGACTTGGCCAATCTCCGTCCGGTTTTATACTGGAGGAGACTATGGACTACACCGGAGCTCCGATCTTACGCAATGGGCATCATGGACGTAATTCAGGTTGATAAGTTCCATAAGATTGGGTGGCTTAGGAACCTTCGCGAATCCTTGAAAGATCTGGGGCTGGAAGGCCTATGGAACGACCCAGTTGTCGCTGAGTTTCCTGCTAAAAAGCTATTGAAAACATTATACTGGGAACGGGCAAATCACAGGGTGTGGGGTGATTCTATTTCCCCCACGATGACCAGCCGTTTCTTAGAGGCAAAGGTCACACCTTCTTAGAACCTTATTGGGATCTGATCACCTCACCAAGTGACAGGAAACTCTATTTTCAACTTAGAGCAGGATCCCTCCCACTCAGGGCCCTAACTTGCGGGTGGTTTGGTGTAAGTACATGTACCTGCCCTGTTTGTGGTGCCAAAGAAGAAACTATTGCCCACTTTCTGTTCGTATGCCCTGAATACGCTACTCCTAGACGACACTGGCTTTCCCCTTTATGTAAACTACTGGGCACAAGGAGCTCTGTTGTAGCTATCAGAGACCTACACACAAGCACTTTACCAGTCCATTCAATTGTCTTAGCCAAATACTTGGGGTGGGCATGGTCTCTCAGACGAAAAGCCCTTCGGTGTACTGAGAAGGCATATAAGTAGGGCCCTAAAATCCACAATTATTTGCTAGATATCCTTGTTTTACTTATCGTTTTTATTACTGATATGTATTGCACTTCATCTTGTCTGCTTCAATGTTTAATTCTACTCTTATTTACAAAGTTGACCTATTTATTGGAAGATTTTATATTATCTAGTGATTGTGATATTTTATAACTCTGTATCTGTTTGTGTCTTGTATGAATTATTTTTTAATTCGAATAAAGACTATGATGATGATGATGATGAAAAGAAGATATGTGGCCGGGTAAGCTGTTTGTAAATGAAGTGTGCGAGTGAGGGAGAGGTGCCTACGGCGGAGTGACCCATAAGTGCATTTTAGAGGATATGTTTCTTAGGGCACGACTTGACATGCACTTGTAAGGGAGATCTGTATGTGTGTTTCAAGAGAGAGAGAGAGAGAGAGAGAGAGAGCGGTTTAGGGGGCGTGTTGGTGTAGCTGTGATAGGTGGGTGTTTAGAGAGATGTACGAGCGTTAAAGAATAACGTAGGATAGAAGTTAAGAGGGCCGCCAGATGGGAGGGGTGTGTTTGTGAGATAGAGAGAGGAAAGTGACCAGAAGAGGGAGTTGTGAAGAATAAGAGAAGTGGAGCACATGAATTAAGTAAAGGGTAAATGTGGGGAAGAAGTCAGCAAAAAGAGAAAAAGCGAATGATAAAGACACAAAGAAAACAAGAGTGTAAATCAAGAGTGTGTGTTCTTGCGAGTTGAGGGGAGAAACAAGCATTGGCCGCGCGGCAGTAAAAGTAACGCCGCGCGGCAGTAAAAGCGAAAGTCATCGCGATCACTCTGAAAGCGAAAGTGATCGCGATGACGCACTAAAGCACGCTAGGGATGCGCGCGCAGCAGCGGTGGCGGAGGCAGGGAGCAAGCAAGAGGAAAGACAGATGGTGCTGAAGGCTGGCGGTGCTCGCGTGAGCGCAAGCTTGTCGCCAGCCAGCAGCACTTTAAAAACTCACCTACTAAAGTCTCTCCGAGCAGCGCATGCGCACTGACTCAGCGAGACCTAAAAAGGAGAACGGGGTTTTGGAAGAAAAGGTTAACGCAGTTACCAAGAAACCTGAAAGGCCTGTTTGGAAACAACGCAAATCTGTCCACACCTCTTTTAACTTCAGATTTAAGGGAAACACCAGATGAAATGCTACCATTGTGACATGTTTGGTCACCACGCCATTGACAAATCGTGGCCTGCTCTCCCTTTGGAATGTCTCAACAGTGAAAAGGTGGGGCACCTAGCCAAAGATTGTAGAGCCAAAAAGAACAAGCCAGGCAAGCGTGTCAAGGAGGTTTCCCTTGAAAGTGCAAGTGACTCAGATTACAACTATGATAATCTACATTGCGGGGAGGTTATCACACCTGATGGTAAAAACAAGAGTAATGGGCCTGATGATGAGGTTCTAGTCAACAATTGCAACATTAGGATGCTCTTTGACTCTCGGGCAAATATCTCTCTCATCCCCAAAGAGTTCTTTGACTTGAAGCTGCATGGGAAGGTAAAGGTGTACAAGCCCGATATTAAGCCATTAGCGTATGGTGGCCAGCCCATAAAATTGTTTGGCTACTTCATCTGCAACACTGAATATTAGGGAAGGTTAACTGCAGGGAAGACTTATGTTTCATGCAGAGGTGACAGCATAATCAGCTGGTTTCATCAGGCTGATCTTGGCGTGTCCTTGGTTCCTGGTGGTGATCCTTGCATTGTTCTCAGAGACATATCCTCTCATTCTTTTCCTTCAAAGTCTATCTCGAGTATGAATAATGCCGATATTGTTGCTAGTGTGGGGGATTCTAGTTGTGCCTTACGTGCTAAATGTAAAGAAGTCTTTAGCAAGAGGTTAGGTTGCCTCTCAGGCTATACTCACAAAATCAAATTGAAACCTGATACCTTGCCTGTCACGTGTAAGGTGCGCAGTGTGCCTTTGGCCATGAGAGAGTCTATGCAAGTTGAACTTGAGAAATTGAAGAGATAAGGCATCATTGTTGAGACGGAGGTTAGTGAGTGGTTGGCCCTAGTTGTTCTCGCACGCAATGCCTCCGGCGAGGTACGCTTATGTGTGGACCGTCGTGCCCTCAACCGCGTGGTAGTCACAGACAAGTACCCTCTCAATAACGTCACGGAAATGTTAGCCCAGTTGAGGGATGCACGTATGTTCTCCAGCTTGGATCTTCGGGCTGCCTTTCATCAGGTCAAGATTGATGATAAGTCCATGGACTTAACTGCCTTCATAACCCCTTTTGGAACGTACAAGTTCACACGTCTTGACTTTGGCATGATATCTGCAGCCTCCGTCTTTCAGAGGGCCATGGAAGACGCGTTGAGCGGTGTGGAGGGAGTCAAGATATACCAAGACGATGTCTTGATCCATGGCTCCTCTCAGGGTGAACACGATACAAGATTGAGGTGTGCGCTTGATCGATTCTTGCAAGAGGTCTGACTCTGTGTGAAAACAAATGCAGGTTTAATATTCCTGAAATTGATTACCTGGGTAATCGCTTGACTTGTGATGGAGTCAGGCCCAAATACCGCCTGGTGAGGACCATTGAGGATCTTCCCATTCCGCTATCCAGGGATGAAATGATAACCTTCTTGGGAATGGCCGAGTACTACAATAAATTTGTCCCACGGTTCGCCTGCCGCACCTACGATCTTGGGTCTCTCTTAAAGAAAGGTGCGGTGTTTTCCTGGTCGCTCCAGTGCCAGTTGGAGTTCAAGGAAGTCAAAAAAGCTCATTGTGCCGCTGCCTCTTTGCAGAGCTTCAACACTTCTTCGAGCTCCATCCTGATCACTGATGCCAGTTCTAAAGGTTTAGGCGCTGTTCTTAAACAGGCAAGAGATGGCAGGGGAGAAAACATCATGTTTCTCTCAAGAGCTCTTGTTGGTCCAGAACTACAATATTCTGTAATTGTGCATTTTCTGGGCCATCAAGAAGCTCAAGAAATTTCTATGGGGTACACCCCTTTCGTCTTCCATTCGGACCACAAACCCCTTAAAGACTTGTTTTTCAAAAAGGCCTTTAAGCTGTCTCTTCTAGAATATGTAAATGGGTCATAGCACTTCAGGATTTCGACTTTGTTGTGAAATACATCCCTGGGGTGGACAACAAAGTCGCAGACTGTCTCTCCCGATTGGTGCCCAAACAATGTGATGTTACCTCTCTTGACCCCGAAGATAAGTGGGGGGGTTGATGACTTCAAAGTGTGCAAGGTTGTTGAAGGTGTCGTGTCTGATGCAGAGTGGAGAGACTCTATGAAAGGTGACAATGACTTGCTTGAAGTGTGCAGATTGGTGTCTGGAGGTCATCAAGAGTCTGACTGAAGGTGCACGGAAATTCTGGAATGTACGGAACGAACTTTCACTGTGTAGTGACTTACTTTGGAGGGGAACGCGCCTTGTCCCTCCAACATCTCTCAGGGAGAAAAGTGTTTGTTTGGCTCACAGCGGCACCAAGGCATTTCCAAAACGAAGGAGAGGGTTCACCTGCACTTCTAGTGGCCCGGCATCGATATTCTCATTGAGCGCATGGTGAGAGACTGCACGGAATGTAATGTCTGTGATAAAATTTGCAAAACTAGGATCCAACCATAGATAATACGAGAACCTCCCACACGGTGTTGGCAACATGTAGCCTTGGACCTCTTAGGGCCTGTCTCCTCTATGGGTAGGCCAATCCTATGTTCTAGTTTTGATTGATATGTACTCCAGATGGCATGAGGTCAAGGTAACACAGAATATAGAAACCAGAGATGTCACAAAATTCTTGGAGGACGTTTTCTGCAGGGAGGGTCTTCCTGAATCTCTCTAGACTGACAATGGGGTACAACTCGTGTCAAGGGAGATGGAGGAGTTCTTGGCTAAGAAAGGAATTGAACACAAGCGTTGTTCTCCCTACCACCCAGAATGCAACGGAATGGTGGAGAGATTCAACCGTGTTCCGAAGGAATCAATCCAACTGGCAAGGAGCAAGATCGTGACTGGAGGTCTGTGATACGAGAGAGTTATGCCTTATCGCTTTACTCCTCACTCCACCACTGAGAACATTCCTTTTGAGTTGTTCACAGGGCGCACTCCCAACCCTTACATGTTCCAAACTTGTATGAGAGGGAAAGGTGCTGACATTGAGATTCGTAAAGATCCCCAAAGGCGGGCACTGCAGGATCTCAAGTCAGCTAAAAGAAAGGTCAACTTTGATAAAAGATATGCGGTTTCTCGCACCTTGGTTAGTGTGGGTGATCGCGTGAGAACATGCTTTCCCCAGAAGTCTGTGGTGCAAAATTCTCTCCTCCTTGTAAAGTGACTAAACTGTTCCTTAATGCTGTAAAACTTGATGATGGGCACATATGGAACTTGAGTAGGATCGCTCCTTTGCGTCTCTCTGTATGCTCCGGTCGTGACGACCTATTTGTTTCTTCTACGGTTGTTTCTCCTCTGCGTAGGTGTACTCATACACGTAAAACTCCAGAGAAATTGCATAGCTATGTTTTGAATTGAATATTTTTTCCTGTTCTTGTTTTTGTGTCGGGGGGGAAGGTTTGTAGTAATTGGTTGCTTGCCGCTCTGTGCTAGCCTGCTGCTTCCATATAGAATATCCTATCCATACAACTCTAGAATGTAGAGTGCTTGGTCCCTGTTGCCAAGTGCTCAGTGTCAGTTACTGCTGGGTGCCCTGTGGGTAGGACGTTGCTGTACCCTGAAGCTGGAATAAAGACGTTCATTTTGCTGTCAACTAGTCTCCTGTACTTCTTCACTTGTGAAGAAGTACAGGAGACTGGTTGACAGCAAGATAAAGATTGTCATGTGAAGGGAGAGGGTGTCCTTCTCGGACTCTCAATGTCTTGTATTTGGGAGTGATCAGAAAATGAGCGGAGGAGTATCGTGCAGGCACGTACCTGTGGGAACAGGAATCTCGAGATAAACCAGTAATCAATTCTTGTGTGTAGGTTATGTGGGGCCGCATAATGGGTGAAGCCCCCCCCCCACTCCAGGGGAGTGTTCCTCCAGACATCTAAAAGATCCAATTGAGTAGCAGTATCACATATGGCTCTGGCCGCAGCCAAAGGGCGTCGAACCAGCACCCCGGAGCGATCTAGTGACGACTTCAAAACACAGTTTACATCAACCCCCCCACAGCAGTGGCAAATCCACCTTCACACACATACGTTCAAGCAACTCATGATAAAACAGTGGATTGTCATAGTTAGGCCCGTAACCGTTGAATATACGCAAGTCAACTCCCTTCCCAGTGCACCTCGAAATCACATACCTGCCGCCTGGCTTGGCCTCGAGCGCCCCTAGCACAATCCCTAATCTCGGGTTGACCCAGATAAGTACCCCCCTGGCGTGAGTAGTGAACCCCGTAGCATGATAGAGGCCGTGCAATCGTCTATGCCTGAGCATATAACTACTTAAGGGTAGATGGGTCTCTTGCAATAGAGCGATATCAATCTTCTGTTGCATTAGGTATGCAGCTACCTTTCGCAGTTTTCTAGAATCGTTGAGGCCCTTAATATTCCAGGTTAGCAGGCAGACTCTCTTACCGCTACACTGTGCCATGGCAATGTACCCCTGTCAGAGTTGCAAAGTCTACATTGATCCTGTGCCTTTGAATCCCTCCCAGGTGATCGTGTGATTCTGGAATTTCAAATACACACTGCGCTCACTGCATAGTCAAAAATAACAACATTTCCCCCCACACACCCCCATGCCATACAAACCCCAACTTGGCATGGAGGATGCATCCCCTTCTCACCCAAAGCCCATTGCACTCTAGCAAAAATTGCAAAGTCAAAATAAAAGTTTCAGCATTAAGCCATATAGCGGGTAACACATGGATGTTACCGGCGATGTACTGAAATTTGTACATGCAAAGTAAGAAGTCGTAGCTATCTGCATACATTGTGTACTTCCAATCGGGATCAGTACGCTCGGCTCCACCTGAGAGGAATTAGTCCAACACATATCGCCATGTAGGCTCCCCAGCAGGACCAGAATGGGTCCACAGCAACCGATGGCGTGAGCAATGTCACAGTCTATGTTCCAATGCTGTAGATAGCAACAACGAGCAGTCATTGCTGGGACGCCTCAGCGGCCTGAGGCCTCTGGACAGCTCCAGCCATCCATCAGGCACAACTGTCAGCAAAATATATATACCGTACCTTCATAAGCAAACAGACAGACCAGCACTCAATCCTATCAGTCTACTCTTCCAGGTCGCCTTCTGTCGCCTCAGGCTGCTCCTCTGCCGTTCGTTTTCTGGCATACGGCCTAGCACATTAGTTGAGGGCCTTTGGTAGAGACTTAGGGTCCGTATAAATTCTTGATTTCCCGTTAATCATGACCCCAAGTCTGGCCAGATAAAGCATAGCATACTCAAACCATGCTCCTGCAGCCGTCGCTTCAAAGCTGCGAACTGCCGCCTCGCCTCCTGCACCTTCATGGTGAAATCGGGGAAAAGTGAGAGCGACAACCCCTCAAACTTTAGGTCACGTAGTTCCCTCGCACATTTCAGTGCAGCTACCTTGTCTCTATAGTTGAGCAGTTTAGTGATCACAGGACAAGGTGGAGCGCCAGGTGGGAGCCTAGGGCCCAGGGAGCGGTGAGCGCGCTCAACAACGAACACAGCAGAGAATGTGTCTCGGCCCAGGAGAGTCACCAGAAGCTGTTCAACAAACATCTCCATGTTTCCCATAGCCGTTGTTTCAGGGAGGCCTGTGATGCGAATACTACAGCTCCTTGACCTGGCCTCCAAGTCCTCTGCCTTGACCTGCAAAGCCGCAAGTAACTTCCTCATCTGCTTCTGCGTGTTGTCTGCCTCCACTGGGGCGTCTTCAACCTCGGATATCCTTCTCTCCGCCATGTCTAGGTGCTCAGCGTGCTTGTGGATGCGCTCATACAGTCCATGAACTAGGCTAGAGAGTCGATTTCCTGTCTATGGTGGAAAAAACTCTTCTGCATGGAAGTCAGTATCTGATGGATATCACACTCAGGCTCCTTGGGAGTGCTATTTTGTTCAGTAGCTGCCTTGTCTGCACCATCCTCCCAAGGTTTCGACTTTCGCTGCTCAAACTGCAGCTTAGACTGGGATTTGTCATCCTTGTCCATGGCCTCTAGCCTGGCAGACTCGGCGATGTCCACCGGCTCCTTCAGTCCGCAATGAGAAGCCCTCCTATTGTCAGAGAGGCGCAGGACTGTACGTCACAGTCAACGCAACTTGCCTCAAATAACAACTGTGATCTACTGCCAGCGTACTGGTGGCACAAAGTGATGGAGTGGCAGTCATATGAAGAGACTCCCTCACCGGTCGGGAAAGCTCTGCCCACCCTGGATAAATATGCACTGTTTATCGGTTCCCCAGCACACAGTTCTCAGCTAATAGCTTAGTTCCTCCTGGTTCCATGCCGGGTGCTATAGTGCTCTTCACTGCAGCTGCTGGGGTCTCAATCGCCCACTAGTTTCAACACCGCCGCAGCTCAGGGTATAGGCACGCTTACCAGATCCTCGCGTCCCGCTCCTCGCGGAGGGTCTGCAATAGAGTGCTAGGACCCTCTCTCGGTAGGCCTCAGGTTGTGCCACCCGCTAGGCCTGCCAGCGCAATCCTCGGCTTACTCCGGGCTACGTGACGCATGCTCTCAACAGCTCCGGCAGATTAAGCTAGCCGCACTCATGGCGTCCCAGTGATAACTTGCTGCAGGCTCCGGGACGTGCTGTCGTCACCACAGAATCGCCACGATTACAGGCCGCGCCGCGGGCCTCCGGCAATTGCATCCCAATGCCGCACTTCCAACAGCACGGCTCTCAGTAATAAAAACACCAGCAGGAAGCGTCCGCTTACCGCTCCAGGTGCGGGCAGTCATCGGGTGATGACACCACAGAGACACCAGGATTCCTTCAGGATAGTGTAGATGGCTTATGGAGTTCGCTCAAGCAAAGGCCATCTTTGAGCCAGGCAAGCTCTGCCCCCTCTCTCTTCACTTTTTATTAACCAGCAGCTATTAGCAATATTATGAAGGCAGGAAACAGCAATAAAAAACTTCAGTTCCCATGAACCACTGGGAAACAACCCGTCCAATCCACAGCAGTAATGTCCTTCAAGATCCTCTGCGGACGCTCCTTCTTCCTGTTTATACGCTGCTCCAGCAGCCTCTAGTTAAGTGCTCTTCCATCAATATTGTTTTATATGCTTACGATATTATATCTTAGTTGTGGTACTGTTAATGTGGGCCTGTTACAGTCTCTCTAGGGATTATCACCGTACTGCTGTCATTAACCTTCTTTTACTTTGCAGCACGGCTGCGTGAACATTTACCGCTACTCCGCAGCAGCTTTCAATGTCAATTTCAGGGCTCCTGGGAGTGATGCGGTCAGCAGACCTCTAGAGGGCCGCTCACCAGCATTTTATATGCGCTCAGCGTGCTCTACCCCCTGGTGGCCGGCACATAAGTTTCACCTGTCAATTTCACTGGATGAAGCACGTCAGGCCACTCTCTCCTTATGGGGGCTGCGTTTGTTGACAAGATCTGTGGTTCTGTGACCCCGCCTGGAGTCTGTACATCTATGTGTGGGTAAGAGCTGAATATAGCATCATGGACACGACCAAGGCCGTTTTTTTCTCCAGATAGAAATAGCATTCAAGGATGTGTGTCCCAGGGCCTATCTCCTTTGTGGTAGATTATACTTTACCCCATGGTAATGTAGGAAAGTAAGATCTGCTTTTATGGTTACCTCAACTTTTTGCCAGGTGCTAAGCTGTTGCTGACTAGTCTGACTGGGATTGTGCTAATCAGGACCCCAGTCTATCTGCTTTCTGCCTTAAATTAGTATGTTCAGTACTTAGGTACATCCCAGATTGGATACTGGGGTACCATTATTAGTCCGTAGTATATGGTACTAAGGTACCCAGTGCATAGGTACCCCGGAGGTCCCCCATGGGTTCAAAATGGAACTACAGGCCTGCCATTGCAGCCTGTGTACGTTGGTGCTAGCACCACTTACTAAAGATATAGGTTTCCTATATCTAGGGTCACTGCATTTAAATTCTGCAAGTCACCCCTATAGCAGGGCTTATCAATCCTGAAGGCAGGGTGCTTGGTTCTAAGTGAGAGGGTGCCCCTGCATGAGCAGGACACCCCTACAGCCTACGGAGCCCATTCTCCCGGGTAATCAGTGAAGCAGCCATATACTATATAGACGACCACTGCGTAATTACGCAATGACCATCTTGAAAACAGCTGCAACACATCCTATCATGTTTGGTATCAAACATGTTGGAATCATACCCCCACACCGTAAATGGTGTGGGAGGTATCATTCCAAGCACTGGAAGAGCCCTCCGTTAGGCTCTCAGTGTTCACAGTACCAACCTTCTAGACCCGGACAGCACAAAATGGTTACTGCCGACCAGAGACACATTTCTGCCCTCCTGCTGGTGAGACAAGCTCAAGGAGGGGAATGCAGAATGATAGGCATCCTGTCACATTGAGGTGTGACCACCTCCCAGACAGGATATAGTGAATTGAGACCGGGTGGGTGCACTTGCCAGCGCCACTAAGTCTGAATGAGGGGCACATGTAGTGTCCCTGTGCGTAGTCCAGTTCAAACCAGTCCTGGGAGCCGTTGGCTCCTGCTCTGGCGTAAAACAGTACATGGGAGTAACCTCCCCCCTGTCCAGACCCTCCTATGGGAGAGTCCTCTGAACCATCCCAACCCTTTCTTAAGGGTACTTAAAGGCTTACCTGTGGGTGGGTGTTAGACCTGTCAGCCCTTTGGCAGTTCCCTCCTCATTTTATTATTTTTGTCCTTTTTCCCCTTCTCATTTTTTCTGTCTACCTAACTTTTTGGTGCTGATGTAGAGGTTCTGGGCGCCTTTTCCTCCTCACTTGAGGGAAAGACGCAAGGTGCTCCCCTGTAGAGAATAGATGAGGAAGGTGAGACGCGCAAAATGGTGGCTCCAACTGTCACTCTGACACCTGGGCCATGACTTGCCATGAGAGGTTCCAGAACCTTCTGGGCCCTTCTGGCAAGTCAGGCCCAAGGTGATAAATAGAGGTGGCAGGAGGGCAGCCATTTTAGGAGGGTGAACTGCGTGGAAAACAGGAGGAAGGCGCCTGTGTGAGGAGGTGGTTGTGCTGGAAAAGGAACGGACAGGTTCAAGGGCCTGCATAGATTTCCACTCCTGGTGACATCACCCCTAACCGTGCGACCGGGCCCTGAACGCAGTCGGAGATCAGCGTTATCTGGAGATCCAGTGGCCAGACTCCTTGAAAGAGGTCCAGGAGCAGTCTGTGACCGACTCCCTATCCTCATCCCCCACTAAGAGGGGCGATGTCCATCCCCAGGAAATGAGAGGGTTCTGGACCTAATCTAACTGCACAGAAGAATTCCTGGCACCCTTAATTTGCCCCCCCCCCCCTTTTTCTTCCTCTCCACGAGACCCTACCTGTAACGATCACCGCCGCCACCCTGAGATCGGAGGGCTCCTGTTGTCCTCTGGAGGTGGCTCGCTGCTGAAGGGAGTTTGTGCGAGGCTTCCTGTGAGGAGCGGGTGAGGAGTTTCGCCTGAGAGAAGAGAGGGACGCGACAGGCTTGGAGGCCGGCACCCTCAGATCACGTGTGAAGGGCCGTAGCGCCGCCCCTCTCTGCTGCCGGTAGCTAAGGAAGGCCGCGCCCCGTTTGACACGCTGTTTCTGGAGACAGCGGGCGCCTCCCTCAACTGAGTCCGGATCGACCCGGGGCCCGGCCGGCTGGCCAAGCCCCCAGGAAGTGAGGCCAATAGCTTTGGGAAGCGTCAAGGAAAGGCCAGCGACAACGGAGGACACCCGCCGAAGAGTAAGCGTTGTAGAGGCACTTCGGTGGGGGTGCCTAGTGTGACGCCCTCTGACTCTATGTCAGGATTTCCCCATCGGGTGCCATGAGTTCAGTCACCCTGAAACAGGACCCTTCAGTGCCGGATTCAGCGCTACTACTGAGGGGACAACCAGCGCGATCACAGTAAGCGGGGCACCAGAAGGTGTGGGGGTTGAAAGAGAGTCCCCGGGGGGCACCTGGGAGTACGCCGCAGCAGGCAGTTGTTCTCCTGATCCATTAGGTTCAGTTACTGGGGAACGCAGGCTCTTAGCAAATAATACGAGGAAAGAGACTTGAGTTAACACGAGACTGACCATTGGGGAATACAGTCCTCCCACACGGTGTCGAGGAGAAGCAATCTCCCATCCAGTGACAGCTTGAGTTCGAATACCATGTTAATGTAAATGTTATAAGATGTTGGTTAGGAAATAGGCAGAGTTCTGTAGACCGCCTAGAATGAACCAATGAGTTGCCAGCCACAGTGAATGTCCAAGGTAGCGCCTAAAGGCAGAGATTGGATAGGATTGGCAGTATAAGTGTCAGGTGGTATAGTTGGGAGGGGAACCATCGGATCGAATGTTTAAAGGGAACTAATTGCTCTTTTGAAATGTGATTTGAAGCTCAAAGGGTGTTTTTGAGACTATCTTATGAAATGTATTGTTGGATTAATTCTGTCATTTTAAAAGTAAGTGTAATGCATATTTCTGTCATGTGGAACTGAGAATTTCCGTAAAAGAAGTAAATTGGAAGGATTTGAGTAAACGTTAAAATATATTCAGTGTGGTGTCCTTTTTGAGTGGTGTCGCGCTGGATTGCGGACTGAGGAGGATGCAAGCACGAAACGCCATGTTGAGAGGAACGCCTGTTAATGGAAGTCATGCTACCCCTAGGACATAGGTCCAACAAGTTGGTGCTCAGCGGTGGGATTACTTATTCAGTGCTTGCATCCGCTTAGTGGCAGTTTTGCGCGCATCACCACCTACACTGGATTGTTTTGACTGGAGTTTTCTCCAGATTGTTTTCTAATTGGAGGATTTTTTTGAAATTGTCCTGTGTATATTCCCTTCTTGAGTAAAGTTCCTGTGTTGGGGTCCCATCTGGTAGGATGGAATTCGAATTGGGTAGGCTGGAGGAGTACACAGCGGCCCAATTGAGGGAGTTCTGCCAGGAACGGGGGGTATTCTTTAAGCAGGGGGTGAAGAAGACAGAGCTCCAGGCAAGCTTAAGAGCCTGGGTTATGGCCCACCCTAGCGGGAAACGGGAAGAAGAACCAGAACTAGATCTCCTAGAAGAACCGGAAGTCCTTCTACCCCCTGGGAGCGGTAATATGGACGTTGGGTCCAGGGCCCCATCAAGAGTGGGAAGTAGCGCCTCAGGGGGAAGCCTGTCCTCTGCTGACCTAGTTGATCGGAGGGAAGAGAGACAGCTTAGAATGGATCTGGCCCGGTTGGAAAAGGAGAGGGAGGAGAGGAGGTTCCTCCACGAGCTTCACTTAAAAGAGTTAGAGCTCAAAGTCCTTCAACTTGGAACCCCCAGCAGTCCTAATGGTGGCAGCATACCGAGAGAAGTCTCGAGAGAGTCCAGGCCCTACCTGCCCAAAGACGTGGTTGCTAGCTATGGCATAGGGGATGATATTGTGAAATGGCTGGCTGCCTATGAGGTTTCTCTAAGAGCCCATGGGGTCCCTGAAGCCCAGTGGGGGGGGTGGCCTGTATAGGTATATGCCTCCGGTGGGGAGGGATGCCTTGTTAGCGCTAGAACAGCCAGACCAGACCAGGTACCCCGTCATGAAGGTAGCCCTAGTAAGGAAATTCGGACTGACCCCTGAAAAATTCAGGCAGAGGTTCCGGGGTAGTCAGAAGTTGTCCACTCAGAATTGGGTGGACTTCTTGGACTATGCCCGGAAAGCCTTAGAGGGCTGGGTGCAAGGTAGTGAAGTCAAGGACTATGAGGGACTGTACAATTTAATCTTAAAGGAGCATCTCCTCGAGAAAAGTTTTCCAGAGCTGCGTCAGCACCTCGTAGACAGCAAGCTCACTAATCCCAGGAAGCTTGCAGAGGAGGCGGATATCTGGGCGAGTACCCGGGTATCCTCAAAAGGGACTGGAGGGAATTTCCAAGGGGCTGGACAGGGCGCCCCCCAGAAGAAAGGGGGGGAAGACAAAAAGAGGGAGTTCTCTAAAGGCCCCCAAAAGAGTTCACCAGGGAAGGGAGTAGGATTCCCTCCTAAGGTTGTTCCCCACAAACCCCCTTATCCTGACCGTGGTCAGCAGCCTAGGGTTGTCCGTTGTTACGAGTGTGGTGAGGTTGGGCACTATAAGGGGGATGCCAAGTGTCCCAAGAGACCACACCCTCCCATTGGAGGAAAGACCCCTGGAGTGGCAAGTGTAGTGCTCGGGGAGGAGTTGCCCCTAGATAAGGGAGGTGAGTGGGCAGGGCTAACCCTAGTGTCCTTAGGGGATTGTGAGATGGTTCCTAAGACCCAGATGCCCTCGAATACTACTAAGTACAGGCAATGGGTCACCATCAATGCCCGGAGGGTGGAGGCTCTGAGGGACACAGGAGCCAGCATGACTATGGTAAGGAGTCAGCTGGTGTCCCCAGAGCAGGTGGTCCCCAATGTAGTCCACCCGGTTGTGATGGCTGACAACCGAGAGGGTCACTATCCGGTGGCCCAGGTTCCCTTTGAGTGGGGAGGGGTGGCGGGTCCTCTACGAGTTGCGATCAGCCCTGCCATGCCGGTCGACTGCCTGTTGGGAAACGACCTTGAACACTCGGCGTGGAAGGAGGTTGAGTTCAGGGCCCACATGGGAATGTTGGGGACCCCTGAGTGGACGTGTGCCCACACTCGGTCCATGACCACCCGAAGAGGGGATTCACAGAGGTTGGAGCCTGGGACAAAGGCCCAACCAGCTGCCGGAAAGGGTAGACGGGGACGGGGAAAGCCTGCCCCGGCATCTGACCCTCCAAAGGTGGATGGGGCAACTAAGGTGGTCCCGGAGTCTACGGAGGGGGATGTAACGTCCCTGGAGGGCTTGCCTACCCCTGCAGACTGGCAGGTGGAGGGAGGACCCACTAGGGAAGAGTTTTGTCGAGCCCAGAAGGAGTGCCCTACCCTTGAGGGTTTACGGCGGCAGGCCGAAGCCCAGGCAGCGGGTAACGATTCGGGGAACTTCCACATATACTGGGAAGATGGACTCCTGTATAGCGAACCCAAGGCTCCGGTGCATGGTTCATCCCGGGCCTTGGTAGTTCCCCAGCGTTACCGAGCCTTCCTATTAGGACTGGCTCACGAAATACCCTTGGCAGGACACTTGGGACAAGACAAGACCTTTGCTCGACTTGTCCCTCATTTTTACTGGCCTCAGATGAGGATTACGTCCGATACTTTTTGTAGGACGTGTGTAACCTGCCAAGCTAGTGGGAAGACAGGGGTGAAGCTGAAAGCTCCCCTGGAACCACTGCCTGTCGTTGGTACCCCCTTGGAAAGGGTGGGCATCGACATTGTCGGGCCATTGGATCCACCAACATCGGCCGGTCACAGGTTTATCCTGGTCCTGGTGGATCATGCCACACGGTACCCAGAGGCTATCCCTCTGAGGACCATTACTGCACCTGCGGTGGCACGGGCCCTTATGGGAATTTTTACCCGGATGGGATTCCCCAAAGAAGTGGTGTCGGACAGAGGTACCAACTTCATGTCGGCACACATGCGGGCTATGTGGAAAGAGTGTGGAGTTACCTACCGGTTCTCCACTCCTTATCACCCCCAGACTAATGGTCTGGTGGAAAGGTTTAACAAAACCTTGAAGGGCATGATCCGGAGTCTGCCCGAGAGCCTGCGGAGGAGATGGGACATCCTCCTACCTTGTTTGCTGTTTTCGTACAGGGAGGTACCACAGAAGGGAGTGGGCTTCAGCCCCTTCGAATTGTTGTACGGGCACCCTGTGCGTGGACCCCTCAGCCTGGTGAAGGAAGGATGGGAAAAGTCTCCCAGAAAACTTCCCACGGATGTGGTGAGCTACATGCTGGCCTTTCGTAGCCAAATGGCTAGGTTGTGGAAGCAAGCTTCTGAAAACCTAGAAGCCAGCCAAACGGTCATGAAGGAATGGTATGACCGAAACGCTCACCCGGTGGAGCTGGAGCCTGGCCAGAAGGTGTGGGTGATGGAACCTGGAGAGCTTAGTGCCCTCCAGGATCGCTGGTCAGGTCCCTTTGAGGTGGTTGAGAAAAAGGGCAAGGTTACCTACGTGGTAGATCTTAAGACCCCCAGGCAGCCCCATCGGGTGCTCCATGTCAACCGCCTCAAGCCTCACCAAGAGAGACCCGAGGTCACGTTAATGATGGTAACTGATGGGTCAGAGGAAGAGGACAGTGAACCTCTTCCCGATCTGTTTGCGTCCCGAGAGAAGGATGGATCGGTGGAGGGAGTGATCCTTTCACCGTCACTTACTCCTGAACAACGGAAGGACTGTCGCCAGGTACTGGAGCAGTTTGCTTCCTTGTTCTCCCTTATTCCGGGAAGGACTCATCTGTGTACCCATGATGTGGACACAGGGGACAGCCCACCTGTGAAGTCCAAGTCCTACCGACTGTCGGATAAGGTGAAGGCTAGCATCCATGAGGAAGTTACCAAGATGCTAGAGCTAGGAGTAATTGAGCCTTCAGGAAGTCCTTGGTCCAGTCCGGTGGTACTGGTACCCAAAGCTGCCCCACCGGGCACTACCCCAGAACTCCGGTTCTGTGTGGATTACAGAGGACTGAATTCAGTGACAAAGACAGATGCTCATCCTATCCCGAGAGCGGATGAGCTCATTGACCGGTTGGGAGCTGCCCAATATCTCAGTACCTTCGACCTCACATCTGGGTACTGGCAGATTTCCCTAACGGATGGAGCCAAGGAAAGGTCAGCCTTCTCCACCCCCGAGGGTCACTACCAGTTCTGTGTGATGCCCTTCGGGCTCAAGAACGCCCCTGCTACGTTCCAGCGATTGGTGAACCAGGTCCTCTCTGGAATGGAAGCCTTTTCAGTTGCGTACCTGGATGACATCGCCGTCTTCAGCCGCAGCTGGGAGGACCATCTGAGTCACCTTCAGGCCGTTCTTCAGGCCTTGCAGCAGGCAGGTCTGACGATCAAGGCCAGCAAGTGCCAGATCGGGCAGGGGTCGGTAGTGTACCTCGGTCACTTGGTGGGTCGGGGTAAGGTGCAACCCCTCCAGGCCAAGATCGAAACCATCATGGCCTGGGAGCCCCCCAAGACTCAGACGGAGGTCCGGGCCTTCTTGGGCCTCACTGGTTACTACCGACGCTTTGTCAAGGGATACGGTACCATCGTAGCCCCCTTGACTGAGCTCACTTCCAAAAAGCACCCACGACGGGTGATCTGGACCGAGGGATGTCAACAAGCTTTTGACACCTTGAAAAAGGCCATGTGTGCGGCAGCTGTTCTCAGGGCCCCTGACTTCGCTAAGGAGTTCATCGTCCAGACAGATGCGTCGGAGCACGGTATTGGAGCAGTGCTGTCGCAACTTAATGATGAGGGTCTAGACCAACCGGTGGTTTTCCTATCTAGGAGACTACTCCCCCGGGAGCAGAGGTGGAGTGCAATTGAGAGGGAAGCTTTTGCGGTGGTGTGGGCTCTGAAGAAGCTGCGGCCATACCTGTTTGGCTCGCACTTCCTGGTTCAGACCGACCACCGGCCCCTCAGGTGGCTGATGCAAATGAGGGGCGAAAATCCCAAGCTGTTGAGGTGGTCCATTTCCCTACAGGGGATGGACTTTAGGGTGGAACATCGCCCAGGAGTGGACCACGCCAATGCTGACGGTCTCTCCAGGTATTTCCGCCTTAGTGAAGAGGACTCCCAAGGGGTTGGGTAGCTCTCCCCACTTTCAGCTGGGGGGGACGCGTGTTAGACCTGTCAGCCCTTTGGCAGTTCCCTCCTCATTTTATTATTTTTGTCCTTTTTCCCCTTCTCATTTTTTCTGTCTACCTAACTTTTTGGTGCTGATGTAGAGGTTCTGGGCGCCTTTTCCTCCTCACTTGAGGGAAAGACGCAAGGTGCTCCCCTGTAGAGAATAGATGAGGAAGGTGAGATGCGCAAAATGGTGGCTCCAACTGTCACTCTGACACCTGGGCCATGACTTGCCATGAGAGGTTCCAGAACCTTCTGGGCCCTTCTGGCAAGTCAGGCCCAAGGTGATAAATAGAGGTGGCAGGAGGGTAGCCATTTTAGGAGGGTGAACTGCGTGGAAAACAGGAGGAAGGCGCCTGTGTGAGGAGGTGGTTGTGCTGGAAAAGGAACGGACAGGTTCAAGGGCCTGCATAGATTTCCACTCCTGGTGACATCACCCCTAACCGTGCGACCGGGCCCTGAACGCAGTCGGAGATCAGCGTTATCTGGAGATCCAGTGGCCAGACTCCTTGAAAGAGGTCCAGGAGCAGTCTGTGACCGACTCCCTATCCTCATCCCCCACTAAGAGGGGCGATGTCCATCCCCAGGAAATGAGAGGGTTCTGGACCCTAATCTAACTGCACAGAAGAATTCCTGGCACCCTTAATTTGGCCCCCCCCCCTTTTTCTTCCTCTCCACGAGACCCTACCTGTAACGATCACCGCCGCCACCCTGAGATCGGAGGGCTCCTGTTGTCCTCTGGAGGTGGCTCGCTGCTGAAGGGAGTTTGTGCGAGGCTTCCTGTGAGGAGCGGGTGAGGAGTTTCGCCTGAGAGAAGAGAGGGACGCGACAGGCTTGGAGGCCGGCACCCTCAGATCACGTGTGAAGGGCCGTAGCGCCGCCCCTCTCTGCTGCCGGTAGCTAAGGAAGGCCGCGCCCCGTTTGACACGCTGTTTCTGGAGACAGCGGGCGCCTCCCTCAACTGAGTCCGGATCGACCCGGGGCCCGGCCGGCTGGCCAAGCCCCCAGGAAGTGAGGCCAATAGCTTTGGGAAGCGTCAAGGAAAGGCCAGCGACAACGGAGGACACCCGCCGAAGAGTAAGCGTTGTAGAGGCACTTCAGTGGGGGTGCCTAGTGTGACGCCCTCTGACTCTATGTCAGGATTTCCCCATCGGGTGCCATGAGTTCAGTCACCCTGAAACAGGACCCTTCAGTGCCGGATTCAGCGCTACTACTGAGGGGACAACCAGCGCGATCACAGTAAGCGGGGCACCAGAAGGTGTGGGGGTTGAAAGAGAGTCCCCGGGGGGCACCTGGGAGTACGCCGCAGCAGGCAGTTGTTCTCCTGATCCATTAGGTTCAGTTACTGGGGAACGCAGGCTCTTAGCAAATAATACGAGGAAAGAGACTTGAGTTAACACGAGACTGACCATTGGGGAATACAGTCCTCCCACACGGTGTCGAGGAGAAGCAATCTCCCATCCAGTGACAGCTTGAGTTCGAATACCATGTTAATGTAAATGTTATAAGATGTTGGTTAGGAAATAGGCAGAGTTCTGTAGACCGCCTAGAATGAACCAATGAGTTGCCAGCCACAGTGAATGTCCAAGGTAGCGCCTAAAGGCAGAGATTGGATAGGATTGGCAGTATAAGTGTCAGGTGGTATAGTTGGGAGGGGAACCATCGGATCGAATGTTTAAAGGGAACTAATTGCTCTTTTGAAATGTGATTTGAAGCTCAAAGGGTGTTTTTGAGACTATCTTATGAAATGTATTGTTGGATTAATTCTGTCATTTTAAAAGTAAGTGTAATGCATATTTCTGTCATGTGGAACTGAGAATTTCCGTAAAAGAAGTAAATTGGAAGGATTTGAGTAAACGTTAAAATATATTCAGTGTGGTGTCCTTTTTGAGTGGTGTCGCGCTGGATTGCGGACTGAGGAGGATGCAAGCACGAAACGCCATGTTGAGAGGAACGCCTGTTAATGGAAGTCATGCTACCCCTAGGACATAGGTCCAACAGTGGGTCACTAGATTTGTCAAGGGACAACATTCAGATAAGACCCCACTTCTACTTCTACCGTCTGGGCACTCTGGACTTCGCTGGACTTCGTTTGAGCTTGGATTCATCTCCCTTCCATTCTGCTGTATCAGTCAGTCAGTCAGTATTTCTTTATTCGATGGTAAAAAACATCATAAAAGCACACATATACAGGCAATTAAAATACAATTAAATCATTATCCAGAAACCTGACTGCTACTACATATTTAGTAGAAAGAAAACTCAACAACACATTTCATTTTAAAAGACAATCAGATTGGTTCTCTAGTTGCCCTTAGTCGTACCGCAACTCTGATAAAATTCATAATACTACAGAGTGTCAGGGGGTCGGCCGCTTTTTGCAAAAAAGTTAATGCATCTTTAGCGTGTGCAAATTTCGCTTGCTTTAAGATTCTTACTAGCAATCTGCGCCTAGGCATTGAATAAAAGGGACACAAAAGTACAAAATGAAGGGTGTCCAGCGGAGACCTATTGTCGCAGCCGCAGGCACCCTTCTGCTCAATCGGTGATATAAAACCTGGTGGGTCAGCCAATAAATAAGGTAAAAGATTGAGCCTAAAACGCACCATTAAAAATCTGTCCTGAGCATTATGCATGAGATACAAGTACGGCTCCATCCCCTCACTATTTTTTTACCAGGCTATGGGCGTTCACCGTGCTTTTGCATCTCTGGGCCAAGAATCATTTCTTTATAATCAACTGGTCTTGTGACACAATTCTCGTTGGATTTAGGAAGAGATCCTTACGGCCAAGGTTATCCAGACTCGTCAGTACATATTTCAACCATGGAATGCTCAAGCTTCTATCCCTTCCCAGGCAATCATTTATGATTTGTCTACTTAAGGTCGCCTCAGGACTAAGCCAGGATCTCATCCATGCCAGAATAGGTCGGAGTTTGACCAAATCTTCTAAATATGGCCTCCCTAATTCTCTGTGGGCTATTACAGCAGGGGTGCTCTGTGGGATCTTCAGAATTGAGCGTAAAATTTTATTTTCCTCCCTCTGTAACTGCTGGATATTTACAAATCCCCACACTTCTGCGCCATAAATGGCCTTGGAGCGGCAAACCGCTCCATAAAGATTAATTGTTTGCTCGGGGGACCATCGGCCCACTCTACGCCCATAGCCTGCGATAGCACCATTGGAGGATATCAACCTACAACAGCGTTCCTCAACCAGGGGTTTAAATTGCAAGGAGCCATCAAACAATAGGCCCAGATAGGAAAAGGCCTGAACTTTTTCTAGTGTGTGGCTACCTATATTATAAGAAAAATTATTACAGGGTTTATTACCAGCCAGCATCACATATGACTTGCCCAAATTCACCGATAGGTCTAAATTTGCCATGAACTTTACAAAACCATCTATTAGCAGCTGTAAGCTCTTAGGGGTACATGCAAGTAGGACCGCGTCATCAGCATAAAGAAGAACTGGGATGGGACGCGATCCTACGCATGGGCAATCAGTTTTTAAATTGGTCAGGTACTTCTCTAAGTTGTTAATATATAGTGAGAATAAAAAGGGGGCCAAAATACACCCTTGCCTCACCCCGCTAGTACATGGGAAGGATTCCGTCAAACCTCCCTCCATGTTGTAGCGTACTCTTGCTGAAGTGTCCCTATGTAGTTCCCTCAAGATGTTAATCAGTCCCAAGTCAATCCCCAAATGTATCATCATGGACCACAGTTTATCCCGATTTACATGGTCAAAGGCGGCCGCCAGATCCATAAACCCCAGATAAACGGCTTCATTGCTGGCTTTGGTGTATTTCGCAACCAGCATATACAGGTTCAAACATTGATCACTTGTGGATCTCCCTGTTCTAAAGCCATACTGAGTGTCCGAGATAATATTATTCTCCTCGGTCCACTCAGTCAGGCGGTTCAAAATTACCCGGCCCAATATTTTGGCTGACACATCAATCAATGAGATTGGACGGTAGCATTGTGGGCTGTCCCTGTTCCCCTTTTTAAAAATCGGAACAATTATGGCCGTTGACCAAGATCGGGGAAGGCCCAGCCTAATGGCGGCATTTATCACTCTCGTGAGTATTGGGGCCCATAGCTCAATATTGCTTAGGAACAAATCTGGAGGTGTCCCATCAGGACCGGGTGCCTTATTTTTTGTCAAACCCTCAATTCCCGCTGTGATTTCTTTTAGAGAGAAATGAACGTCCTGCCCCAGCTTAGTTATCCCCCCCTCCTCTACACTGGGTACTGGGCCAAAATTGTACAAACCCTTAAAGTGTGTCAGCCACTGGTCCGGGAGAATATTTGTTCCAATCACTGGTGCATTCTTGTCCTGGAAACAGGGTTTGTTAATTATTCTCCAGAACTCTGTGATATCTCTCCTTTCTGCGGCCTCTCTTAAGTCAGCCCATGCTTCACCCTGTAGAGTTGCTTTCCTTCTCTTAATCTCTTTCTTGTACCTCGATCTATACTGGGCTACTTTTTGTTTATCCCTTGGCCTTTCCTTAAGGCTACCTTTAAGGTCCCTTAAAGCGCAGGAACAGTCCCCATCGAACCATCTCGGGCAATCAGTTCTCCTTGTTGGGGCGCTAGTTTTTAAAAGCCCATCCACCAGGTTAGTTATCTGCCCATATGCTTCAATTAATAGTAACCCCTCCACTGAGGGATCAAGACAGTCATCAATGAAGGTTTTCCCTCTGTCCATAAGGTATTTATAGAAGTGTTCCCCATCTATCTTTGACCACCTAAGCCGCCTCCCCTGGTCTGTTGCTCTCTGGTGGATACCACCCGACTGTTCCCTGCCCAACTGGGGCTGATAAAAGAGCTCCAATACCACAGGATTGTGGTCACTGAAAGGACTCCATTCAATCCCTGCGGCTATGACCCTATGTTTTAGGGGGCTAGATAAAACAATGTAGTCAATGAATGAAGAGCAGCCTCGACCCTTAAAGGTGGGAGGGAACATCCCATCTTTGTCCACAGCCATCATATTCATGGTATGCACTAAGTCGTGAGTGTCTAAAAGTTTGGTGAAGGCCAAGCCTTCCTGTGTGTGGCAAAAATGGGGTCCATTTTTAACTGGGCAATGGGACCAGTCGGCATCAGTGGGAAGTAAAGCCGGGCAAAGATGGCAGTTAAAATCACCCATAACTAGAATAGCAGGGGCTGGTGCCCCCTTGCTCGCTTCCATCTCTTGGTTCAACCCATGATCCAATTCCAGGGGGAGTGTATTGTTATTCCCTGGGGACCCATTATTATAAACATTAAACAGGATCAACTTTAGCCCTTTGCCCTTAAACCGTACAGCCTGAAGGTTCTGCGAGGATCAATTTGTGCCTGTCCATGATCCCTGTATATTTAGGTCCACATATATGGACAGGCCACCCCTAGCTCTGCATGATCTTGATTTTTGGGCTTGGACAAAAAAGCATTTGTACCCAGGCATTTGAAAGAGACTGTTGTCAACCACCCAGGTCTCCTGGAGGCTGATTATCTGGAACTGATTTATGTACTGCCTCCACTCATAGTTATTGAATTTATTTGCCAAACCGGCTATATTCCAGGAGATGAGTTGTATCCCTCCCGAAATTTTGTATGTACTAGCTATGCCTGCCGGGTTAGATGATATATTAACAATCCCGTCGTTGTTCCTGGTACTGGTCCACTACCCCGTGATGTGTACTCACTGCTCTTTTCCCTTGTCTCACTCAGTGCTAAGGTATCTCCCCCCCCTGGTACGGTTAACTGTATTGAGGATTTACCAAGGCTCTCCCCCCTACAGTTACACGGGATTTCGGCCTTCTCCCGATGCCGGAGAGTTAATGAGGTGTTTGTTTGTATTATCTCTATTACTGCCTCTTGTGGTTCCTCGGGGGTCATGTTCCTCTCTTTCCGTCTATGCCAGGGATCTGCTGTGAGTGAGGAGCTATTGAGTCAATCATTCTCCTCAAGCGATATCAGGGGGCTAAACCTATTTCGCCAACTGCTGTATCGTCTGTGCACCATACAGGAACCTTCCAAGACCTGTGGGCATCAAAGACATCTGAAGGAATCTCCCTTGGAGTAAAGGAGTCACTCCCCTGCATTTGCAGGCACCGCAACTAAGTCAGCCGGTCTGCTGATCCTGAGCTCCTCCAGACTCGTTAAGTTTCTGCATCACAGGTGGTGGTTTTGCACAGCTCCCGAGGCCTGTCCTACCCTCTCACCAAGTTTGAGGCCAGTATCCCTAGTGGGGGTTGCAATAACCGAACCCCTGTGCACCGCGTCAACTTGCAGTTGCAAAGGCTTGTTGGCTTCCTTCCAAGAAGATCTTCGGGATACAAGTAGCCCAACCTCGAACATCTCCAGAGACCAGAATCTTCAGCCACACCGCATTGTTGTGCATCGTTGCCTGCATCTTTTGGTGAGCTGCTTAAGGTCCTCTCACGACTCCAGTCCCTCCAGCCTGTGGGTCCATTTGAGGGTCATCTTTGTTTCTTTTGGGCTTTCTCTGATTGCTCCGATCCTGACATGACTTCCCTGCTTTTCGTGAGTCCTCTGGACCTTGCTGGTCCCAACATTGCTCCTTCTTCAATTCCTACTTTGGTTGCATCGCCCAAGGCTTGTTGGTGCTCCCGCCGGAGTGCAGCCCCTCATCACTCGACATCCTTGGTGGGACAGGTCGTGCACGGCTCCTGGTCCTCCTCACCGTCACCTGGTTCTCACAGCTGCAGAGCCAAGGTCACCGTCACCCATCCTGCAACACCCGACATCGGAGGGCATTCGTCTTCCGAATATCCTGGTCACTCCTGAGTGACATAGACTCTGTCCCCTTTGCTTGCAGGTACCTCTCATCAAGAATCCATCCTCGGTTTCCACGGACACTTTATCCTCCTTCAGCAGCAGCACTTTCCTGCATTGGATTCAACGCCAGTTTCCGACACCATGTTACACATATGCACCCGGCTTTTCCGTGTAGGTAACGTGGGTACTAGGGTATCCACGGGTGGGGTGACTCTCCAACCTTCTGTCTTCCACTGGGTTTCTTCAGGGTCCACTGGGAAGGGTCCTTAATCGTTAAAAATCCAACCGCAACTTGCACGCAGAATTGTACGGAGCACGCGGTTGTGTTCTCACACTGCACACGCTCTCTGTGGGATCCCTACCTAGTCACCTTGGGTGGTTCCTTGGGTCCCCAGCAATTCTACGTCCTCTCGACCTGGTCTTGATCCGAGTCGTGGTTCTTATACCACTTTCTTAGTATATGGTTTGGTCCCCCCCCCCCCCAGGCCCACTGTGTATTCTGTGCTATTTACTGTGTTTCTTTGCAAAGTATTGTGTGCATTGTGATTATCTCCAGGTAGGAGATATCTAAACGTGTTAGAGAGTATTATATAATAAATTCATCTTTTTTATAAATGCCTTGTGTGGTTCTTTTTCACTTAATCTATACTATAAGATTGCATTCTGGTAAAACAAGCTGCTTTACACTCCTTCTGGACTAGGCCTGAAGGCTGCTCTCCACAGCTACCACTTAAAGAGCTTTCTAAGACCTCTTAAATCACCATAAAGGTAGTCTGGACTGGTGCAAGGTGCCCAATTACATTAGTGGACATCATGTACCAGGCCAGCTTCTCACACAAACCTTTAATTGTCCTACCTGGCTTTCCACCAGTTATTATTGTCCTCTATCTACATACATATATTTATTGGATCTGTACTCAGTCACTATAAAGATGCAGGACCCTGCTGAGTAATTGGGGGAGGACTCCAATTAGTACATCAAGGAGGAGGAAATAACCTACCTCCCTATTGACGATGATTTTTGCCAGTTAATGGATGCTTCCATATTAAAAGCAGTTTCACAGGTCGTGGTGAACTTGGAAAAGATAATCCTCCAAATACAAACACAGTGACAACAACCTCTGGCTCCGAGGAAATAATCCTCGGGGCCTTCAGCCCCTAAACTTCCAGGATAGCCTCAGGCACTATCAGATGCTAAGCGCAAATGCCCCCAGGTTGACCTGGATGCTTTTTCGCTCCTAAAAAGGACCTTCATGGAGTCCCAACTCCCCCTTCCGGAATCCTGAACCCCAGTACTTCTGGGGGTCCATCCTTTTCTCCCCCTTCTCTGGACCCCATGGATGGGGATGATTCCCCTACAGCCACAGATGGTGATAGCGAGGGGTAGCCAACCAGCCCTTGGTGTCCATCCAACAATACTTCCTCCCTTCAAGGGGAATCCAAGTCAGATAGTGGCCCTGCAGCCCCAGATTCAGACATTCTTGACCCGAACGACTTGTTGCATCTGCATTCTGCAGAGTGGTCTCCAGCTCCAAAGGTAGCTGCCTATGTGGCAGGCAGTCTGTGGAAACCTTTGGACAAAGAACTGCTACAGCTGCCTTCGGGCTAAGTGCCCATGCCCCTCCTAGTAGGGCAAAGTCACCCTTACCCCTGACATTAACACCAGGATGGCCACCTTCTTGGTCAACTTTGTAAGTGACACCAAAAAGGAGATACGCTATTCCTAGCACCATGTCAGAATCAGTGATTAGATGTGGCAGGCCCCTTGTCCAAGATCCTAGACATAGCCGAAGATCCTAAGGCATCCAGACCCCTTATCTCCCCCAAATCCTAATAGGGATTAGCTCAACACGCCATAATCAAGGCACAGATCCCTACTAATAAACATAGATCCAAAACTAGGGGAGTTGGCAACATCTGAAGTAGGTTCCATTGGGCATGGAGGCCTCTTTGGAGATCCCTTCATTTGGGAGTTAGTAAAATTTGTAAATCCTTTCAATTCCCTGGATGAGGCTCAGACATCGATTAAGAGGATTTTTACACCTCGTGTTTTTGCCAATGTCGGTTGTGGTAGGGGATCCTCGTCCGGCCGTGTCATTCACCAGGCCTCCTCCAGAGGATCAGGGGTACAACGGGGCCAGAGGCACAGCTAGTCCCATTTAGGCAACTTCTATCTCACCAGAAGTTACCCCCGCCATAGAGGCTCGAGAGGGAATTCCAGGAACAAAGCATCCTACAATTGATTTTAAAGTGAGTGTTCAACCCCTTTCGGGGATCATACTCGAGGACAGATTGTCTAATTGTTTTCACAACTGGGAGGCTCTTACCGTAGACGCCTGGGTGCTTCAAAACAGTAAGAGGTTTCCAAATACAGTTCTACGGTTCCTCAATCTAGCCTCAGAGGCAGCACCCTATAATTTTTCCCCAATCCCAAACCAATCTAGAGGATGCGGAGATTCCACAACTCATGAAGGGAGCGATTGTTCAGGCCGAATTACATGGTTATGGTTTCCTCAGAATCCTTTTCCTAGTGGAAAAGATGGACGAGGGAAAACACCCATTAATAAATCTGAAAGAGTTCAACAAGTGGTTGGTCTTACGCCACTTCAAAATGGAAGGCATCTACCTCCTAAAGAATTTATTGCAGGTGAACAGTTGGAAGGTGTGCCTAAATCTAAAAGATACTTATCTCAATTTCTTCCTCACAGGCTCTTTCTGCAATTCCATTGGCGATCTCTGATTTTCAAATTTACCACCCTCCCTTTCGGTCTTTCATCTACATCATGGTGCTTCACCAAGGTCCTAAAACCTGTGGTGGAACACTTGAGAGCTAGAGGGATCAGACTGCCTGTTTATTTAGACAATATCCTTCTGTTGGACCAATGCCCAAAGAAATTATTGAGTCATCTCCAAATGACCATACCCTTCTGGAATCTCATGGCTTTGTGGTCAACAAGACGAAATCTTACCTTATGCTCTCCCAAACCTTACCATTTCTGGGGTTCATGGAGGATTCAACCCAGTCACTTCCATCTCAGAATCTCTCCAAGATCAAACGTAAAATCAGAA
Organism: Triturus cristatus; assembly: GCF_964204655.1. NCBI lineage: Eukaryota > Metazoa > Chordata > Amphibia > Caudata > Salamandridae > Triturus > Triturus cristatus. The sequence goes on from NC_140585.1 coordinate 249,539,358, forward strand.
AGACCTTTACCATACCGACCACCGTCCTGAGACAAAATGCCAGCATTGTGGGTCTTCTATCATCCTCCATACAAGCTATCTTCCCAGGTCCCCTCCTTTATCAGGCCCTATAACACCTCAAGATTTCCACCTTAAATGAGGTCTCCCATATTCTCAATTGGTTCCCCTATCAGAGGAGGCCAAAGAGGAGCTGCAATGGTGGATCTCACACATGTAAGCCTGGAACAGACGCGCCATTGTTGGTTCCCAGGCAGATCTGGTTTTCAAATCTGACCCAGCGGCTTGGGTTGTGGTGCCCGTTGTGGGGAATTCTCAGCAGGAGGAAAATGGTCGTCAGCAGAGCAATCCCTCCATATAAACTGCCTGGAGCTTATGGCAGGGTCATTTTCATACATTGTAGCATGAGGACACGTCCAGTTGTCTTGACAAAAATTTTAATATACATTTCATCATAATAGGTAAAATATCATCTATTACAGGTGCTTTCTGATGGTGGATTTCGAATGCCACATTTGGGAACTGATATGTGATTTTAAGAGAATATATGAACAATCAATTTAGAAAATGGGAACTTTATAAAGTCAATCTGTTTCAAACAATGAAGTGGTTCATTATGAGCATGCCTACCCCGTCAACCCTTTGCCCCCTCTTCCTTTATCTTTCGCATGCGTTAAATTAAAAGGATCTAAATAGAAAATATTGTTTTGTCTGTATAATATACAATATAATAATGTGAATATACTATCTTAAAAAATACTCGCATATATAAGTGAAAGGGATGGATTCCAACTGAAGTAATATGAGTTTCTTCTTCCAAAATAATCTTTTGTTAGTACATGGTACTGTTTGTGTGTATATATATATATATATATATATATATATATATATATATATATATATATATATATATATATATATATATATATATAACAACATAAATGTTGATTTCAATTGTTTAATTAAAGATTTGCAGCCCTGGTGAAGCTGGTGTACGAGTGAAATGCATTGGCTGTTTTTATATGAAGAAATAATCTTTTTAAATGACATCAGCTGGAAACACTTCAAAATACTTACTGTTGGACTTTGTGTTTAAAAACCTCTGGAAGTGGATTTGATATAATCTCTGCCTCTCTTATCCAGTATACAATTTCCAGTGTTGGGTTATAGATATTCTATGAACAGGATTTAGCATGTTTTCACATACCTTTGTCACCATGTTATAAGGATCCATCTCAGGGTAGACAGTGTCACGCAGTTGCCCGATAAGGCCTGCGAGAGTTGCTCGTTGTCTTGCCTGAGACAAACGACGCCTTGTCACGCTGGGCTCTTGCATGTGTAGGTTGAAGTCTGCAGTCACCCTGGAGAAAGAGCTACTGCTGCCATTATCCCTGTATGCTGACATACCGGACTGAAAAAAGGAGAAAGGAGAATATAACTAAAAACAAATGAATCAAATCCATCTTTCCTCCATCCAGAAATAATAAGGAAAATGGACAGTGCATGCCAGAGATATCGGTTGGAGAACACAATGCCACACAATGCTTTTACATAATTCTTCTCTTCTTTCCTAGCCTTAGCCTCTGGATTATTTTAGCTCCAAAAAATAGACAGTAGACAGAGGCTCTTCATTTACCTTTGGGTTTTTTTCTTTGTGGAGATATTTTTTTAATTGAGCCTGAATATGGTGAGGTACCAATGTTATGCACGGAACTACTGTATATTCAGGATATCCCCCTAAACACTTTCCATGTGACTTTAAATAAAGTAACACCGGACTCCATAGTCAAAACTGTATTGAAGAAAAGGGTCCCCTATGCAGTGGAACGGCTGAGGACATGGTGAAAGACTGCGCTCAATGCCTAGGTGAAGTATTATTTTGCAACCCTCAAACCACGGAGGCCAAATGTGATGCTTTTTCTGAGTTAGTGGCACCCAAGCTGCTGCTCAGTGCTTTCCTGCACTAATACCGGTACTGCCTATTTATATTTCAAATCAGCTATGCCAGTGGGGTAAAGGTTTTGGACCGCACCTTAGCGCTGAACTATATTTCTCCTCAAATCACTGATTGATTTTGTGTTGTCGTGGTACTAATGGTAGTAATTTCCAAAATCATTTAGGAGCTCACTGTGGATCTACATGTAAAGATTAAAACGCAGGAGGCGGGACAGAGTCCTGTGAAACAAAGTGTCTCATGGCAATGGAAGGCACACAGTGGTTGCCCATATGAAGTTCCATTTGTTGGATACAACGATAAGAAGAGAGCTGTTTCAGCACACAGTCCTCTATGCTAACACATTTTTGCAGAGTATCTAAGAGTATGTTGTATTCAATGATTTCTAATGCTGCAGAGAGGTGTAGTACAATGAAGAGACAAGACTCACCTCTGTCCAAAATCATGGACTACCGAAGAGTAGTTTATGAACAAAGGCCTGCCCTAAACCATTAGGTCATTCTCCGAGATATGTTTTTTACTGTTGTTCTGCTACACAGCTCTCTAATAATTTGTCCAAGAAGAGGCTGGTGACGACCTGCAGAAATTAGTATCTGCTGTCCCACTCACGTTTTAATGAGATCATTACATTATTGTTTTTACAGTCTAGATTTATGCTCTGCTCAAGGAAAGTATTAATGATGTTGAGCCGTAATTCACTGACCCTAGGTTTGTGATTTTTTGCAGGGACTTGGTCATCTAACTAACAAGCAATTGCAATGCAATAGGTCTCGCTTTTACGCAAGTTTGAGCAATTGGCATTGTAAATGACAATGCCTTTTATTTATGTTTCGGGTTTTAAGACATAAATAAAAGGCATCGTCATTTACAATACTAATAGCTTAAACTCTTGCAAATGTGAGACCTACTGCATTGAAATAAAGGGCCTTCGACCGTTTGTTAGATTATAAATATCAGAGGAAGAGACCAGCCTGCGACGTCTTCAAAGTAGTGATAAATAGTGCAGTGAAGAAGATGTGTAAGTGTTGTAAATTACACAGACACAAAGTGTGAAGTGAAAGTTACATATGATCAGAGCTATAAACACTAACAAAGCGCTCCAACACCTTTCGCTCTGTAAATACACTGTTGCAGCTTGGGAGGAAGAGCGGGGGGCTAGTTCCTGCCCTCTCTGTGATTTGAGTGTGCAGTGTGGCATTGCATAATGTCATTGCTATCTTTGGCCTAATAAAAAACACTCCAGTTGTAGTAGGGCCATGGCTTCACCTTCTGGTGCAGGGCGGGCTGTGCTTTATAGCAGGCATGGAGGGAGGAAGGGATGGTCTCGGCTGCAGCTCTGGCCTCGTACAGTGCCCCTGCTATTACTAGTGAGCGAGAAGCACGGTGGTGTTGATATTGGTGGTAGTAGTGGTATTGGTGGAGGCAGTATTGGTGGTGGCGTTACTGGTATTGGTGATGGTGGTGTGGTGGTACTGGTATTGGTGGTGGTGGCGGTGGGGTACTGGTGGTGGTATTGGTGGTATTTGTGGTGGTGGTATTGGTGGTGGGGTACTGGTGGTGGTATTGTGGTGGTGGTATTGGTGGTGCTGTGGTATTGGTGGTGGGGGTGTGGTATTGGTGGGGGTATTTTATGGTGGTGTGCTATTGGTGGGGTGGAGGTATTGGTGGTGGTGGTAGTGGTATTAGTGTTGGTGGTGTTGGTGGTGGTACTTGTGGTGGTATTAGTGGTGGTGGCGATATTGGTAGTGGTGGTAGTGGTGTTGGTGGTAGTATTGGTATTGGCAGTGGTAATGGTATTGGTGGTGGTGGTATTGCTGGTGGTGGTAGCATTGGTGGTGGTGGTATTGGCGGTGGTGGTGGTATTATTGGAGGTATTGGTGGTGGAGGAATTGGTGGTATTGGCTGTGGTATTGGTGGTGTGGGTATTGGTGGTGGCGGTATTGCTGGTAGCGGTATTGGTGGTAGTATTGGTATGGGTGGTGGTGGTTTTGGATTGGTGGTGGTGGTATTGCTGGTGGTGTTGGTGGTATTGCTATTGGTGGTGGTAGTGTGGTATTGGTGGTGGTGGTGTTGGTATTGCAGGTATTGGAATAGGCGGTGGTGGTGGTGGTGGTGTTGGTATTGGAGGTATTGGCGGTGGTGGTATTGGCGGTGGTGGTATTGGTGGAATTAGCGGTGTGGGTATTGGTATTGCTAGAGGTGGTATTGCTGGTAGTGGTGTTGGTGGTAGTATTGGTGGTGGTGGTTTTGGATTGGTGGTGGTGGTATTGCTGGTGGTGGTGGTGGTATTGGTGGTGTTGGTATTGCTGGTGGTATTGTAGGTATTGGTGGTGGTGGTATTGGTGGTGTGGGTATGGGTATAGGTGGTATTTGTGGTGGTGGTGGTATTGGTGGTGTCGATGGTGGTGGTATTGGTGGTGGTATTGGCGGTGGTGGTGGTATTGGCGGTGGTGGTGGTGGTATTGATGCTGGTGGTTTTGGTGGTGGTGTTAAACAGGCTTTTGAAAACAACCTGTCAGGTGGCTTTAGTACAGATTACATGTAACACAGATGTGCTGTTGTCAGCTTCAGCCCATTATCACACGATTATGTGCTACCTGGAATTCACAGGATTTCATGTGCTAATCATTTCTGAATCCATTTTGATGGGTTGAAACAGACAGAAGATAATGCAGGGTTAAAGTGATTGAAAGCGGGCGCCCGTGTTACATGGGCGGCCATGCTGCTTAAAAAAAACACAAGCCGTTTCAGCTGAAGCAGCACATGTCTGGCCTGTAGTAAGAGAAAATGGTTGCAATTCAAATGATGTACTGAATCTGATTGGACACTGGTAATTAAGAAACATGAATTGAAAAAAATAAAAAAATAAAAACTTGACTATATTGAGAAACTTCCACCAAACACCCTGGTTCCATCTAGGAAAAATGTGACTCATGTGCATAGCTCATCCACTGTGACCTAGTGAAATTAGTAGCACGTATTGACGCCCCACCATTTCACCAACTACCACTGTTAATGGTTGCCCTTTCTATCAACTTTCCGTCTTCTCGTTTTGAAAATTCTGAAGCTGTGACTGACCAATGTCCTGAATTGGGGAACACTTCTCCACCAGTTTACGTATAAATTATAATCTAAAAAGCAATATTAAGAAACATTTATAGAATATATTCTCACAAACATCCACGAGTCCACTAACCCTACTACCTCACACAAAGCATTTGGAGCAATTAAACATGACTTGTTAGACTTCACCAGCTGTCACTGTTCACAGCTGCCGTTTATGACATATGTTTTGAGAGTTCAGTAGCTACAACTGACCAAGGTGCCCACTGAGAAAAAATTTGTTCCGGACACAAAACCCTGCCCTGCCATTGGTTTCAGCAATGGTTTTTAGAAGTGTGGCTAGTGCACAGGTGGTCCTTTGTATGGCCTTCAATATGCATGTGCTGTGAATTACTAGTGCACATAATGGCATCAATGGGATTCACTATGTGAACAGTAGGACTGGGGGCGCAAATGGGAAAAGCTCTATAGGAGTTGAATATGTGATTGTGTGCGACACACATGTGAATAAAGGTAGGGTGCTATGACTCGGTGTAGCACAGAGATTTCTCTACATGGTAGCTGACGGTGACTAGTACACATGGGATAAATGGGGCGTTAGGATTTGAAGTTACTGCATTGTGACTGGAGGGTGCACATTGGGTCTCACTGTTCTATCTGTGACTAGATAGCACACATAGTGTGCATGAGTGATGTGAAAGAGTGAAGCACGTGGTGGCTCATTCAATAGGTACTATAATGGTATGTTATGGTACGCTTTAGAACATTTTGAATGATGTAACTGGGTAATCAATGTGTGGGTCTTTTTATGCTTGGGACGGTGTGCCTAGATAGCATTGTAAGTGTGCTCAGAGGGGTTCTATTTATAGGTATTAACTGGATGATGCAGAAAGCCGTTCTTTTGAGTGGCTGCTGTAACATGAGTATTTCAATGTGGATGACTGCTGACTGGGTGGCCTACATGGGAGTTTAATTTTAGGAGCTGGCATTGGGTGGTGCACAAGAGCAGTGAATTTTGAAATTGATGCACGTGGGTTAAAACATTGGTCACAATTGGGATTCAGTGTGGGTGCTCTGACTGGTGTTGTATGTGTGTTTGATTAGACTGGGGGTGGAACATGAGTATCTAAGTGACGATGCTGTGCCTGGGTGAGCACATTGCTTACTATTTCTGGTTTCTAAGCACCGTTGAAAATAATAGACCTCAGCACTTTGACAGGAAATATGAGGTTACATCTAGTAAAGTTTTGAGCTCTCCTAAAGTTAAACTGATCTCCAGCAGATCTCACGTGAAATTGAAATGTACTCCCTGAATGTTGACTGAAACATTAGAAGGCCTATACATTAAATACATTGGCAGATTACACCAATATGACAGCCCTGGCATCTGACTGAATAAGCAGACTTTCTGAGGGTGGGTCTCCCACTACACTTGCTCACAAGTTTGGGGGTAATTTACACAAGAGTTGGTCACTTGCAGTGTTTTTGGCAAGTGCGGTTTGCTCTAAAAGTCTATGGGGCAGATTTATGTTGCACTTGCGCCACTTTTGCGCCGCCGTTGCGTCACTTTTGTGACGCAGCAGCGGCGCATATCCTGCGCCATGGTGCGGGGTATTTACAACGTGACGCATCTGGGAGATGCGTCACGTTGTAAAGCCCTCAGGAATTTAATATGTCAAAGCAGGGAAGAGCGGTTACAAGTCACCGTCCTAGCTAGTCTGTCCCAATGGCATTCATATAAACTTGACTTTTGTTTCATAACAGAAATCAATTCCGAAGTAGCACATTAAGAAGGGTATTTTGGGTACAGACTAAATACAAAAGGGGCGTCGACGTTTCGATCCGACTTTCGACCATAAGGGAAATTAGACAGCCTCGGTCTTGCGGATCTTCATCAGGACTTGGCCTGGGCAACCTATCAATTATGGGTGAGTAGCGAAATCCACGGTGCATACATGGAGTCCAATAGAATGAGTTCTATAATCCAAACTTGACAGTGAATGTCCAAAAGTTAACCACCAGAGGCTTCAAGGGACGATTACAGCCAATGTTCCAATTCAAGAATAAGCGGACAACTGGGGTTCCTTAGATTAATTTGTTTGAGCGCGCCTAGCCAGTACGCGGTCGTCACCATGGAATCAATGCCTGATTCCATGGTGACGACCGCGTACTGGCTAGGCGCGCTCAAACAAATTAATCTAAGGAACCCCAGTTGTCCGCTTATTCTTGAATTGGAACATTGGCTGTAATCGTCCCTTGAAGCCTCTGGTGGTTAACTTTTGGACATTCACTGTCAAGTTTGGATTATAGAACTCATTCTATTGGACTCCATGTATGCACCGTGGATTTCGCTACTCACCCATAATTGATAGGTTGCCCAGGCCAAGTCCTGATGAAGATCCGCAAGACCGAGGCTGTCTAATTTCCCTTATGGTCGAAAGTCGGATCGAAACGTCGACGCCCCTTTTGTATTTAGTCTGTACCCAAAATACCCTTCTTAATGTGCTACTTCGGAATTGATTTCTGTTATGAAACAAAAGTCAAGTTTATATGAATGCCATTGGGACAGACTAGCTAGGACGGTGACTTGTAACCGCTCTTCCCTGCTTTGACATATTAAATTCCTGATAATGTGTTGAAGTATCCTTCTTCTTTATCTCCTTAAACTTGAGCACCCTCTCTTTTTCACTGCACACCTTCCTCTGGTGCAACCTCCTTTGATTGATTCATGTGATTAAAATAATATATATGGTTGTTATCCAAAATATTATTGAATAAATATATGATGAATTCTTTTCAAGGTCGTTTTCTGCTTTTTTATGTTGTTTACCTCATTTAATGATATGGTTAACTGAATCATACAAGAAACAAAGTATTTTGATTAATTCATTCTAAGTATAGGTCTAGGACCGCTGTTTTTTGTAACGTACATTACCCAGGTCCTTGACCAGATTGGGTTACCCCGTCTTCTGTAATCTGCGCCACATGTAGGCGTTCCAGGGCAGGTGTGGGCGTTCCGATGCAGGAACGCCTCCTAAAAGTGGCTGAGTGAAATCTACAAGATTTCACTCAGTCACTTTTAGGCCCATGCTGCGTCAAAACCCTGCGCCTGCTTGAAGCAGGCGTAAGGATTGACGCAGCATTGTAAAGATAGGGCCCCCAGATCATTGCTGGAGCTGCGTCGCGCTTGCGACGCAACTCCAGCAATGCGCCACTTTTCGGCACAGATGCGTCACGCATCTGTGCCGTTTTTGCCCCATGGTGCGCCGCATTATAAATGCGGCGCATCCATGGTGGCGCAGCTGTGGCGCATAATAACTGGCGCATCTCTGCTGATATGCAGGGATGCGCCAGTCGTCATAAATCTGCCCCTCAATGCTTCCATGCTAATGTCTCAAACAATACCATACCCGTCAACCCACGCGCATTTGGCTAGTATCACCTGTTTGTTATTCATGCACCTGGCAAAATGACTAGATAGATTCAATGGAATTACCTGCTTTTGCAACCTACATCACCCTCCAAAAAAAGTGTCTATTCCCTATTGACCTTAATGGGATCGCCCTCTGAAGCGTTTGACTTCACCTAGCAACCCGGTTTCACCTGAGGAAAATACGGTAAATTTACATTTATAGGGCTGTAGAAGAACACTACGGGTTTATTTACAGGTTGGTGGAAAGAGTAGCTTAGTGGCTTAAAGGGTGGTCATGTGTGGTATATTATTCCTAGTGTGCCTCTGCTGGCTTTATCAATACACTTCACGCCAACTGTCAGATGAGGCTGTGCAGCACTTTTCATCCCGCCTGGGTCTGTCTCGTATACTTTTGATTCAGGCTGATCTGGTGAGCGGGTTCACGTGCCCCACAGCCCCGTTGATTTAGGACGTGGGCAAATATTTTATCATGTGAGAGGTAACAACTGCTTCGGCGCGGGTAGGTTGATCAAATCTACATGACCAATACTGTTAATACAAGTCAAATGGGGTATGAAGTAAGAGATTACAAATCCATCATATATCATGCCTTATTACAGTTTTCCCAGCACACACTGTCAGTAAACCGAATGCTTAATAGTCAAATGGAAGTTGCCGAACAGGACGAGAATCGTGTTAATACCTGAATTAGGCTACACCCCAGCGGGCGACTAGCGGGATACCATTAATGGATGGAGTCGATGGGGGGGGGGGGGGGGGGGGGTCTTATCTGCAAGTACCGGGAGGTGCACTACTGCATTCATATTAGTGTATAAATAAGGCCAACAGGACTAAATGCCGGGTCTGGCATGCAGTCCACTATTTTCTCAACCCCCGAGGGAAAGCTTCAGTGTTAAAAATGACCAATTTTTAGACTTTTTCTCTGCCTTTAGAGCGACTGCCGGCAAACGCAAGCTTCGTGTGGTTATGTCTGAAAGGTACTTGACGTTGGCCTTGCAAGGTGTTTGCGAAAGCGGTATGTTCAGGCACCCGAAAGGTCCTCGTGTAAAAATCCGCAAAGAAAGCGCAGATTGGAACATTCCCTAGAGCGGCGGCTCGCGCTTCCCGTCACGCGCCTCTTTTATTTACCTACCAGCAGCTGGTCGGGGACTTGGCGTAATAATAGTTTCTTCTGTTGAGCCGTTCGCACTGTAGAAGGTGTTTCGATGGCACGGCCCCAGCGATACCTTGGCCAATCGCAACGCTGTTCGTTTTCTCCGGTAAACTATTGGTGACCTCTGTGTTGAAGAGTAAACGACCACCCAATGAGAGAAGGCCGATTGTACATGCGCGTTCTAGAAAGGGTTACAGCGTGGCGCGAGATGTATGACATCGACCTGTAGAATGAGGGGCATGGGTGACAAGGAGGTCAGAGGTGGGTGGAGGGGAGGGGGGAAGCGTGTTTGGAGGAAGACTGAAAGTTCAGAAGCGAATGTGTTTGCACGTGTGCGACTTTGATACCAACGACTATCTTGGACAAATGCCTTTGAACTCGCCTTCCGTAGTAAAAAAAAATCGTAAAAGTACCAGTTCTATGATGCAGTCACCAACAGCCGCTATAACAAAACAATGTCCCCGGTATAACTAATGAATTTTGAGTTACCTTTGTGTCATAACGTTGATTCTCAGACACCTATTCTTGGCCCACAATTGACCTATTATAAACAAATATGTCTTCACAACTTGATTAGTACAAATAAGTACTTTAATAGGAGCGCTAGAGATAACATTGGTGGTCCCTCTCTAACCAGCAGACAACGGACAGGTGAGGAACACAGCTATGTCATGGGGCATAGCAACACTAGAACTAAAGCAGTAGAATGTTACACTTAAAGAACAAGTTACCATAATTTAAAAACTCATGTAAGACTATAACACATCCTCTCTCCTTTAAATAACAATAACTAAAAATAAAGTTGAGGATAATGAAAAGCGAAATTACAAGTTACAAATATCATAACATGTGTTGAGACTCACTAAAAGTCTCCACATACATAGTCTTGGAGATACCTTGGAGGACACCTGGATCTTTGGGAAACAGATCTATTAGTAACACCTCTGAGACTATCACCACCATCCCTTGAAGGATCACTAGGTGGTCTCCTAAAAACTTCTTCGTCACTCATGAGCAAATGAGGATTGAAATTGCTAAGTCTCAATACACCCATAGTTTTCCCCAGGACTTTTTTTTTTCTTGCAAAGAGCAACCCTCCTCAGATTCCAACTTTCACCATTGTACAAAGTGACATATCCTTTATAAACAGCTTTAACTTTGTATGGACCACGAAACTTAGTGAACCCACCACTCACACGACCAGGTTTGACTTTTACCAAATCATTGGGTTTTATGGTTCCTTCATGCACTGAAGCTTTATCCTGATCTACTCTGTCATGGTTAAGATTCGCCAAACCCAGAAAGTCTTTCATCCAGGCCGGAATTAACTTGGTACTTGCACAACGTCCCCTCATGACAAAAAAAGGAACCTTCCCAGAGACAGTGTTTTCTGTTGTAGAAAAGGCCCACACAAGATCACTGACCATCCCTCTTACATCACCTCTGTTTGCAACCGCCATCTGAATAACCCCCTTTTACCATGCGGTTGGCCCTTTCCACAATACCATTTCCCTGTGGGTTGTAGAGGGATGTCCTTGTACGAACAATCCCACAAGATTTTAGGTACGTGTTTATTTCTGTAGAAGTAAGTTGTGTGCCATTATCAGTAATTAACTTAACCGGATAACCTTCTTCCCTGAAGATTTCACCAAGCACATGAATGGTATATTTTGTGGTGATTTCCCTCACAACTTTCACAATTAGCCATTTGGTTGTCACATCCACCATGACCACACCAAATTTCAAGTCCGAACTTAAACAATTTAAAGGACCAATGAAATCTAGGCAGATGGTGTGCCATGGTTAGCCAGGATCATCAATCGTACCCACTTCAAACTGGCTACCAACCTTCAGCCTCTTCTCACTCTCAACACATTCCGCACACCTCTCCACCCATACAGACACCTGCTGGTCCATGGCAGGCCACCAGAAAGGCTCCCTTGACCTTTTCTTAGTGAGTGATTGACCCATATGACCCTCATGAGCCAATTTGAACAAAACAAATATCAACTCCTGTGGGGGAACAAACTTATCATCTTTCATTATAACATTCCTCTCCTTGTCAGATATGGACAGATCTTCCAAAACTTTACCAAATGGCCTCACAGCAATAGGAAGGGTACTTTCACGCCTGCCACCTTTGCCAATTAAATCTTTGACCACTTGTAAGGCCTCGTCTCTGGACATGCATTCTTTCCACCGACATTTGTCAATTCCTCCATTGCACACTTCAACCAATTCTTCAATTGCAGCAACTGCATCCTCACATTCAAAAGACTCAGCTTGCATTTTATCATCTTCATGTCAAGGCAGGGGCAGTCTGGACAACCCATCAGCTTGGCAGTTCTACCATCCTGCAATGTATTCAACTCTGTATAAATATTCTTGCAGACGGGCGGCTAACCTGGCAAGCCTTGCTTCCCCGCACCACCGTGAGATAGAATCTTGATCAGGGGCTTGATCAGGGGCTCATGATCAGTACGTAGAGTAAATTGAAAACCCCACAGATACATGCGAAAATACTCTGTCGCCCATGCTGCAGCCAAAGCTTCTCTCTCTATTACTGAGTAGTTCCTCTCAGAATTGGTGAGAGATCTGGAAGCAAAAGCTACAGTCCTCACTCCTGAAGTGTGTACCTGTGCCAAAACAGCCCCTATTCCCACAGTCAACAGTGAGAACAGACTTCAATCTGGTGTCAATTCAATTCAATTTTTCGATTTATTGATTTGTTAAAATCATTACAATTCCCCATCCCTATTTACATAAAATCATGATAAAAAAATTACATTATATATTTAAAAAGTGCAATTGCGTTACGTTGAATACATTTACAGGAATTCCTACTCTCGAGAACATTTTCATCGGTGCCTATGTAGCGACAATATTACACTCCGGTAGGGAATACAAATTAAGACTAGACAGCAAAAATAAAAATATAAGAACCCCTTGCAAGAGAGAACATTTTTGATACTGCCCTAATATTAAAGGCTTTGATGGACTTTGCTGTCTTTTTGCAACTGGCAAAGGGGCAAGGCTTACTGTACACTTAATCATTATGGTGGATTAACTATAAGAAGATGACTACAGTCCAAATTACTCGCCATCAGCCTGATGTAAAAGCTTTCTGACCATTGTTATATATTTGACGCCCCGGCAGGCCAAGATGATGGATGTGCCCTCCAGCCATCTTATTACCGCTTGCCTGCTCGAGCGATTGTCCAGGGCATTAAAAATAAGTTTTAAGCACTGTCTCCTTTGGGGCAAAACAGCTGGGCAGGCACATAATAAGTGGATTAAAGATTCTGATTTGTAGCCGCATAGTCGGAAGTTCTCGGAAAAGAAGAACTTTTTCTAGGTTGGATACAGGTTTTTTGAATCATGCACACCCATTCTGAAATTTGTGAAACTCTTTTTTAACTGCTGGCAGAAATGAGCAGATAAATAAACTTGAGGCCTTAAGGTTTTGTACGAGTTGATGACTGTCCACCCATGCCGGCGGTTACTGAGTTCTCTTTTGTCTGCCAGCAGGGATTTCCTTTTTGCTGAAGCATTTGCTGCTTTGCTGAAACTTTCTTTTTCATCCCCATTTTCCCATGCAGTTTGTAATTCCAGCACGTCCAGAGATGTTTTCAGGAAGCTGCCCCATGACATCGGTATTTCGAAGTTCATCTGGTCCCTAATTTCATCCCAACATAATCTGTTCATAGAGTCAGGGGCAGAGGAACGAAATTTATGACATAGTTTAACAAAACCGCTCATTCCTCGGAATCTTTGGTGCTGAAGGCCAAATTCCAGACGGACCTGAGCGGGAGATGCAGATTTTGGCAACGCAAAGACGGCCTTATAAATTCTTAACAGAAGCTCGTTTAGTATATTAGCTTCCTTACCACACCAGGTGGCTAAACCATACGATAAACTGGGCTGGATTTGTGTGGCCATTATTTTTAGCAAATGAGTGTAATTCGGGCAATCGATTTTTTTGCGTAGAAGCCTATACGCGTAGATTAAGGATTGGGCTTTTGCTTTGAGATCCAATTTATGATCTTTTTTATAAGAGGCATTTTGCCCTATTATTATGCCAAGATATTTATAGGAATGCTGTTCTTCCACTGTTGCCCCGTTAGCCGACCATTTAAATGTTGCTTTTTTATGATCCACTAAACGAACAATTTTTGTTTTTTCTTTGTTTAGTTCGAGTTGTTCCTGCTCCAGATAGGTTGCTAAGTTGTTTATGGATCTCTGTAAACCAATTGGGGTTTGGCTCAGCAATACAATGTCGTCTGCCTATTGTAGAATGGCGACTGACTCGTTGGCCATTTTGGGAGGATGGCAATCAGCTTTTTCAAGGTACGGTGCAATGTCTGAAAGAAACAAATTAAAAAGGCTAGGAGCTAAAATGCATCCTTTTTGCAAGCCTTGCTGCATGTGGATGCTAGAAGTTGTACTGTGTCCGTCGCCCAACTTTACTCTGGCCCAAGTATCCAAATATAAGGTGATTATGGCATTAAGCATTGTGCTTGGCAATCCCCAAGCCTTAAGTTTCTTCCAAAGATGACCCCTATTAACTCGATCAAAAGCGGATTTAATATCCACAAAGCATGCGAATAATCGCGATTTCTTTTTTTTGCGCTTTTTCAATTAAAAGTGCTAAAATAGTCAAGTTAGTTAGGGTACCCATCCCTTGCCTAAAGCCCGTCTGAAACTTTTGGATTTTATTCTTCTCTTTCATCCAATCTTGAAGCTGGACCAGCAGGCAAGAAGCATAGAGCTTGGCCTCCACGTCTATCAATGAGATCAATCTATAATTACCTGGATTGCGGTGATCACCCTTTTTAAATATAGGGTGAATAATATTCCCTTTCCAGGAGGCCGGAAAGTTAGATCGTGTATAGATCTCATTGAAGACGGGGGTAGGATGGACAGACCAAAAGGCTGGATCGCTCTTGAAGATAGCATTTGGAAGTCCTTTGGGACCTGCCGCTCCCTTGGTCTTAAGTTTTGATATAAAGGCGCATAGCTCCTTTGCATTAGTTAGCTCGTTGCTAAAATCCTCTGAGCTTGCTGCATTAACTTCCAGATTGTCGGGGGGCGTGGCTTGGCTGCCGAGTGGAATGGCTGCCTGAAACCGCAGCTCCGCTGATCGAGCACATCAATCCGACATTTATCCGCTATACAGATGTCTTTACTCGGACCCCTCGACCCTCATGAGGCGCACAGCGGGGATGCCCTGCCCGATGTAATTCCTGGTCTTGCCCCTGGCGTGGAACCGGTGTTCTGACCCGACAGGCGGCGAGCGGCGTGGAGGCCTGTAGCACCTGCTCGGGCCGGGGACTAGAATGCGGCAGGACCACGGAGGTGCCGCGTCGCGGTACGAAGATCTCCCACCCCTCCTGGAGCCGCGGAATAAGCGACGCATGCCCTGATCGCGGAGCCGTGCTGCGGGGACAGCGGGATTGACGGCGAGGCTCGTGGAGACCTGCAAGCGGGCTGAGCAAAGTGAGAGCCCTGCCTGCCAGAGGGAACCGGGCCTTGGAGGGTGCTCCGGAGAGGCACGGCCGGAGCCTGCGCTGGCGGCCGAGAGGCGCTGCCGGGTCGCGGCGGATGAGGCCCTGACCTGAGTGGTCCGATATCGCCTCGCGCCTGCGGGCGCCCGTGACCCGTGTGCTGCTGGTGCCTGGATCGAGCCCCGCGGAGGGAGACGGATGGCGGCCATTTTCCTTGGAGGCGCTGCGCGGCTGGCGACTAGCACTGTGGGCCCAGTCGGCGGGATCTGATGTCGGCGTTGGACGAAGGTGCTGCGGTCCCCGACGAGGTAGGGGGGCAGCTCATGGTGATAGTGCTCGGCCAACCCTTGCCGACTGGTCCGTGGGGAGTGGGCCGACGCCTGATCGGGTGTCCCCCCCCTGCAGGTGAACACGCTGAGGAGGTTGTGCTGCCGCCAGTAGCGCTGTTGTGGATCAGGAGGCGAGAGACGTGATCCTTCCCTGGGGGACTGCAGTGGGTCCGCCGAGCGGGCGGATCCTTGTATCGGGGGTCCCTGTGCCAGCGAAGAACGTGCAACCCCCCCCGGCGGTGGAGGGCCATAGTTGGTCTGATTGCCGCCGCGGAAGACTGACCTTGGGCGCCTGGTGGAGTGAGCGCACCCTGAGGTGTAGGCGGTCTGGGCTGGGCCGCGGCCATGGGCAAATCCGACGCGCGGCAATCGAGGCTCCCGTTCGACAAATCCAAGCAGAAGGCACCGGACCACGAACACCATGAAGGTGGCGCTGCTGGGGAGGACCGCGGGGGCTCTCAAGACGCGGACATCAAATCGATGTTCCAAGACCTGAAGACGAGCCTGCAGGGCATAGACAGTAAAATGGATGCCTTGGCGGCACGCATGGACGGCATTACGACGAGGATGGACAAACAAGAGGGCCGAGTCGAGGTCCTGGAAACACGTGTGGCGGACACGGAGGAGAGCCAGACAGACCTCGCCAAACAACTGCGTGGAATGGATAAGGTGCTAGCTCTAATCCAACAAAAGAACGAGGACCTGGAAGCGCGCTCGAGGCGCAACAACGTCCGCATCACGGGTGTGGCGGAATCCACGGACATTACGAGCATGGAACAATATGTAGAACAGATGATGAAGGATTTGTTTGGATCGGGACTGTCATCGATGTTTCTCGTGGAAAGGGCACACAGAACTTTCGGTCCGAGACCTAAGCCGGTAGCGCCATGTAGGCCCATAATTGCACGCGTTCTAAACTACAGGGACAGAGACACGATATTGCGCATGGCAAGAGACCTTAAGGACGTGCAATATAAGGGCAACCACGTTGCAATATATCCGGACTATACTATGCAGGTCCAGGCCGCTCGCAGAGAATTCCTGCCGGCAAAAAAGGTTTTTCAACAAACGGGCACGAAATACTCTCTAATATACCCTGCGAAGCTAAGGGTGCAGGGCCCCGATAAACCATCATTCTTTCTAGATGCAAAAGCCGCTCTGCAATATGCGAAACAACTGGCCAGAGACCAGAAGAACCAAACTCCCCCAGAGGGACAGGAGCTGCAGGACAGGCTAAGTGATGTTGAGTGATAAACACTGTTTGGTGACTGCTATGTTGCGGTGGTTTGCCAGTCTTGACTGTTCTGGGTCCTGATGCTTGCCTGCTACAGCGGGGGCTCCCTGCTCGAGTGGAACAGGGTGACATTGTGTTTACAGTTTCGGGGGAGGGGGGTCTTTGAGCCGACATGCTGGCCAGCGCTCGATCACCCTGTCACGAGAACGGGGTTACTAGGTAGCCAACCTGCGTACCTCAGGGGATGATTCCCATTTGTTGGTCACTATCACTGGCCTTAGGCACAGTTCGTATGATGGGGAGGGTGGCCTGGGGGGGTAATGCACAACCTGATTGGGGGGTTGGAACGGGTGGGGAATATGTTAATTTGAGGTTTGGGATGATGGGGTTCTTTGTTTGTTTTGGAGCGTTGAGTTGGGGGGAGCGTACTTCTGCGATGCACCGCTTGCTATACACCATTCACCGCCCTGTTGGAAGCCACTTTACTCGCAATGCTCCATCCACCCTCGGGCGCAGTGGCCCGCTTGGCTGCTGGTCTCCGACTCGTTCTGCTACTATTGTTGGCTGCGGCCTGTGCTGTTCGGACCTGATCCGCTGCTGGAATGTGCTTTTATCAGGTCCCTGACGCCATGCAGCAAATAAGATTTCTCACTTGGAATGTTAGGGGCATGAATGATAGACGCAAGGCCCGGCTGATTCAGGCCTTCTTACTCAGAAAAGAGGTAGACATATGTCTCCTGCAGGAGACTCACTTGACCGCGGGTTCTGCGCAGCTGCTTCGCCACGCTCGCTGGGGTGAGATAGTACACGCTTCCTACTCTAATTACTCCAGAGGGGTGGCGATATTGATTAGAAGGGGACTTCGTTGGCTGACACACGAGGAAATCAGGGACCCGGAAGGCAGATACATACTGTTGGTGGGGACGCTGTGTGGCATGAGAATGGTGCTGGTAAATGTGTATGGCCCGAATGATGACAACCCTGTCTTCTACGAGGACTTGTGGCACAAGGTGCAGGCGCGCGGCCCGGCGGCGATTTTATGGGGTGGGGACTATAATGTGGTTCTTTCCGACACTTTAGACAGGCAGGGCGCGTCTAGAGAGCATCATCCTAAGGCGTCAGCGGCGCTCGGTTGTGTTATCCGGGATGCGGAGTTGGTAGACTCCTGGCGGCTCCTGCACCCCGGAGTCCGCGCGGGTACGTGCATAACGGCGCACAGGGCGGCCTGGTCCAGGCTGGACTACTGGCTGCTGTCCAGGGACTTACACACCTCGGTTCTGGAGGTGACACACCTGCCGAGGTCGCTATCTGATCACGCACCGGTATACTTGTCCATTTCCACACCACCACAATATGTTCAACCCTTTAGTTGGAGGTTTCCCTCCCGCGCGCTGCGTGACCAGGTATTCCAGCAGGAATTGCGCGACAAACTCGTAGAGTATTTCGGGATCAATGAGGGGTCTGTGGATTCGCCGGGCGTGCTTTGGGAGGCCTGTAAAGTGGTCACGCGGGGATACTGCATGTCGCTAAAAACTGGAGTGCTGCGCTCCATACGAGCTACACTGAGTAAATTGGAATCCGAGCTGGCACAGCTCGAGACGGCCCTGATGGCTGCGCCGACGGATAGTCTGCGTGCCGAATTCAGATCGAAGCTCACTAGGTATCAGGAAGAGGCGGACAGGGAGGTAGCGTACTTGTCTAAGGACTGCCAAGCCAGACGGTATAGTGAAGGAGATCGCGCCGGGCGCACACTGGCGAACATGCTGCGGCCGCCACGTGGGTCGGATCACATCCTTGAACTGCAGGGTGCGGGAGGGGCCATAGTGAGGGAGCCACCGGCTGTGCTGGCAACCATGACAGATTATTATAGGGCCTTGTACGCTTCCAGGGTGACGCCTGAGGACAATGTGCTCAGCGAATACTTGGACACCATAGCTTTAGCATGGTTCAACGATAGAGCCAGGCAATACATGGACCTACCATTCACGCCTGACGATATTAGAGTGATAATAGCCGGCTTGCCGCCCTGTAAAGCACCGGGCCCTGACGGTCTGACGGCAGCCTTCTACAAAGAATACGCAGACATCTTGGTCCCGAGACTCCATAAGGTTTTTGAGGAGACAGTTTAGAGTGGCGTTCTCCCGCAGTCGATGCGTGAAGCCTTGATCATCACACTGCTAAAGCCTGGTAAAGACCCCATAAATCCGGACTCATATCGCCCGCTATCACTCATCAATCTTGATGCCAAAATCTACGCGAAGTTGCTTGCCGACCGCTTAAAATTTATGTTGCCGCAGATAGTGCTATCCGACCAGTCGGGGTTTGTGATGGGTCGTTCCACATCGCACAACCT
Organism: Triturus cristatus; assembly: GCF_964204655.1. Classification (NCBI taxonomy): domain Eukaryota; kingdom Metazoa; phylum Chordata; class Amphibia; order Caudata; family Salamandridae; genus Triturus; species Triturus cristatus. The sequence goes on from NC_140585.1 coordinate 249,558,378, forward strand.
CCGAGTGCTGTTTGGCCTTTTGCATTATCTGGACCCAAGGGAGCAGGCCGCGGCGGCGCTGTTGGACGCGACTAAGGCGTTTGACTCTCTGGAGTGGAAGTTCCTCCGGACGCTCTTCACCCGCATGGGGTTCAGCCCGCAATTTGCCAGGCGCATTGGCATACTCTACAATGATCCGACGGCCAGGGTGCGGGTAAACGGACAGACGTCTGCCCCTTTCTCCATTACCAGAGGGACCCGGCAGGGGTGCCCACTGTCGCCGTTGCTATTTGCTATTGCAACGGAACCGTTGGCGGCTCGCATGCGACAGCATCACACCCATCGTAGTATTGGCTTCACATCACGCGGGCTGCTCATATCACTATATGCTGACGACATCGCCATATACATGCTGAACCCACAGGAAAACTTTGACCCGCTGATGAGGGAGGTGGTGCGCTATAGTGGTCTCACCGGCATAGATGTCAATTGGTCGAAATCAGTGATGTTACCACTGACGGATGGTACACTTGAGTGCCCCACGGAATTCCCGATCGCCTGGGTTACGGACGAGGTCAAGTACCTGGGCATACGGGTGAGCCGCTCAGTTCAAGACATTTGGCTGTCCAATTTTGGGGTGGCCATGGGCTGGCTGGAGAGCAAAGTGAGGAGATGGAAAACGCTGCCGCTATCATTAACGGGCCGCATAGCCATCGCAAAAATGGTTGTAGTGCCTAAATTTCTCTATTTATTCGTGAATATTCCCTTGCCTATACCGAAGGTTTTCTTCCGCCGCCTCCGTTCGGCCATGATTGAACTGGTCTGGGCGGGCAGGCAGCCCCGTGTAGCTTGGAATCTCCTCACGCTCCCATTTCGCCAGGGGGGCCTGGCAGCCCCGGACTTTGAGCTGTATGCATATAGTGCACAGGCCCAATACCTGCACTACTGGCATCACCCGCTCCCTTACCAGCCCCACGTGGCAATTGAGATGGACATAGCTACACCTTGCCCTCTGAGGACAGCGGTGTATCAGAGATACAGGCGGCCCCGGGATGACATTGACACCGTTGAAATGGTGCGGTGGGCCTGGTGGAACATTGCGAAGCGCGCAGGCACCTCTGACTTATATGCCCCGAGCATGCCGCTGGGGGGAAACCCATTATTAGGTCCATTAACTGATGCGGCGGTGACGCGTCGGGCGCATGCATGCGGTCTGAGGGTGGCGGGCGATCTGTACCCGGACGATACTTTTCTCACAATGCAGGCCATGGTGGCGGCGCCCGCACCGTCGGCGTCGGAGCTCCTGTTGTACTATCAGTTGCGGTCGGCATGTAAACATAGATACCCTACGTTCCCGAAGGCTCCGCCGACACTGGCGGCACTGGAGGACGTCCTATCGAACTCCTCCTCGCGCAAGCTGATCACGCGCATCTACAGGGTCACTCAATGCGCAACACCGGTTGCGCACGTGGATTCCCGGGCGTCGTGGGAGGTTGAAGCTGGCATAATTGTCACAGAGAAACAGTGGGAATACTGTTGCACCCAGCTTGAAAACCTGTCTCCTAATTACAGACTGCGGCTGGTCCACTTTAACTACTTGCATAAGACGTATCGTACACCTATTCAACTCTTTAAGATGGGTTTACAGACTGACACGAAATGCTGGCGATGCGGCGAGAGTGAGGCTACGTTCTTTCACCTGGCGTGGATGTGTGGCCCGGTGCATAGCTTTTGGGAACAGGTCTGCGGTATCGTGGGGCGGATGGTGGGTGTGATATTGGATCCCGACCCGCTTGTGGCCCTTCTGGGATTCGTGAAAATTATACCTAACACATCGCGTAGGCTTGTGGCCATTCTGTTATTGCTTGCTAAGCGTCAAATAGCGATTCACTGGAAGCGCAAGGCTCCCCCGAAACTATCAGGCTGGATAGGGTCGGCGGTATACTGTAGGGAACAATTGACCTCCTACTGGGACCAGATGCTGCAGCGCTCACGACCGGTTGATATATGGCAGCCCCTTGTGGACTGGCTGGCGGGTACGGAGGCGAATGATGGAGACTGAGCGACTGAGCTGGTTGACTGTTGATATGGTGCAGAGGGTGTGGGGCTGCGTGATGGGGCCGGAACATGGTGGGGGTGCTCACCCCGTTGCGAGTGGTCTGACGACCGGTTTGTGTTTGTCCTTGGGCGGGTTTGCCCTGTGCTTGCGCGGGCTTTGCAATAGATGAACATGGGGTGGTGATGGCAGGGATATTGGTTCTTGATATGTGTCGCCTCCTGCTGACTCACGCTTCCAGTTGTTGTTGTTACATATTGCAAACTGTAATCCTCCTGGTATTAATCTGGTGTACGCCATGGATCCGCACTGGCGGTGTACCGCTCTGTATACACGCTGCCTGCCTCCGGGTTGTTGGCTGAATAGCAGTGTACACCCTGATGGAACAATAAAGGTTTTAAAAAAAAAAAAAAAAACTTCCAGATTGTCCAGGTCAGGAGCTGATTGTTTTGCCTCCTGATCAGAAAAATGACCACTTTGCTCTTCTATGGCACCTGTTACTGTGTTACTGTACAGGGATTTCACGTGGTGAACCCACGTTTCTTGACCGATTCCCGCTTCTTGCTGTAGTTTTGGGCCCGATGACAATTTGTTTATAATGCCCCAGAAGTCACTGCTGTTGGACTTTTTACTAGCGATCAGTAGATGTGTCCAAATGCCCCTCTTATTAATTTTGCGGTCTTCAGGTTCTTCCTGTAACTGCTCCTTTATTGGCACAGCTTCCGTTTTTCTGTTTTCCTGCCTGCTTTTGCTGCACGTAATTGTAATCGCACCTCTCGTGCGAGCCCTCTTTTTTGTTCTCTTAGCTCGTAATTGAACCAGGGTTCTCTTTTGATGACTATCCTTGAGTTGCGACCCCTCGTGGCTGGGAATCTTTGAACTAGTAACTCAACCAGCTGTTCCCTGATTTTAACGTAGCCGACTTCTGTATGCATAACCTGATTGTCCAAAAATTCCCTGGCTGTCTCTTGAACAATTTGTGGGCATGCTCCCAGCCATTTAAGTTTTCGAAGATTAAACTTTTCTGGGTAATGCACTATGGACTTGATTTTTTGGGCGAGCTTAGCTTTGGTGTTCATTTTTACAATAAGAGGAAGATGATCACTCTCGACTCGAGATATAACTTTAAGGGTATCGACTTGCGAGAGCAGGCTATTACTTAAGATGACAAAGTCAATTGTTGAAGCAGTATTTCCACTCAGAAATGTGACTGCCGCTGGGATATCACCCGGAGTTTTTCCATTCAGGATTATCAGGCCAAGAGATTCAAGTTGTTTTATTAACATTCTGGCTCCCTGTTTGTCCTACCTTTTACTTTCATGCAGAGTACTAGTTATTAAATTACAATTGAAATCACCCGAGATGATCATTTGGCAGTACTGATGACTTTTCTGCAGTGCTTTTATTAAAGTCGTTAGTGTAGTGTATTTTTCATTCTGCTCTTTCCTTTCGGGATGGATATAGACATTAATTGCTAATAATTGCCGCTTGTGTTCTTCGGGCGAAAGTCTGCTGCTTAGTTTGGTCACTTGGACCCATGCAGTCCCCGTATCCAGTTCTTCCGATGACCAATCCAGTTTTTGATTTACGAAGGTTGAGAGGCCCCCTCTTGGGTGCCCAAAACTTGAGAATCTTTCGGCCAGAATGTGAAATTCAATGAATCTTGGAAGAGAAATTGGTGACATGTTCCAGGTTTCCTGAAGCAGGATGATGTCTTGATGAGTCAGAAAAGCTAATGTTTCATGGTCCTTCCCCATGTCTTTAAAGCCATGGACATTTCATGAACAAAACACAATTTTGACTGAGTGGACTTCTTCCTGGCTGGAGACCGGCCTCCATTCTCCTATTACATTTTTCCTTTCTTCATTAGGTATACTTATTGTTTAATGTTTTTGACACCCAGGACCAGTCCCTGGTCTCCAGAGAGCTTCTCGCCGGGTTTCTAATGCTTCCTGTTATGTTCGACCTGTCGTCATTGCATAGCGTGACAGGCGAGTTTGAACGTGCACCTCGCACGCATGTGAAATTATTTTTCGCCGATGTGTCCCCGTCTTTTAGATTTTTAAGGAGGGGGTGCGGATATCTTGGGCGTTTATAAGTCTTCAGCATAATTCCCCATGCTCCAAACCTTTTACTCATTGAGTGTATTCTATCCAAGTAGTCAAGGTCTCTTCAACTCCCGCAATTTGTTTAAATTCAACGGCTACTAGATCTCCAGAATGGATTCCTTTTAATTCTGGAATTTCTTTAAATTTATTTATTTATTTATTTATTTCTGACATTTATTGAGTGCGAACGAATACCCGTAGGCGTCTCGGCGCTAGACTGTAGCAGCTATCTTTCCCCAAGATATGGATAGCATCGGAGGATCTTGGTCAATGTTACTGGTTAAACAGCCAAGTTTTCAGTTCCTTCCGAAACAGGGAGAGTGAGGGGCTGGTTCTAATATGTTGTGGCAGAGTGTTCCACATCTTGGGAGTCGCAACTGAAAAACGGCGGTCGCCCCAAGAGACTGTTTTGGAACGTGGAACCACTAATTGGTTGAGAGTTGTGGAACGAAGCTGTCTAGCCGGTCTATAGAGTACAAGCTGATCCTTAAGAGGGCGTGGCCCTTGATCATGAAGTGCCTTGTAAACTATACAAAGTGATTTAAACTTGATCCTGTTTTGGATCGTCAACCAATGGTATGTCCTGATAGTGTCAGAAATGGGTGCAAACTTAGGAGCTCGAGATAGCAGACGTGCTGCTGCATTCTGTATTGTTTGCTATTTTTTGGTTACTCTAATTTGGGCATTAAGAAAGAGTGCATTGCAGTAATCTAAGGATGAAAGTACTAAGGAACTGACCAAAGTTTTAGCAGCAGCATCTGGTAGGAAAGGAATGATTTTCCTTATCATTCTGAGTTTATGATGGGCTGTAGCTGCTACTTTGTTTGCGTGTGCCATGAAATTAAGATGATCATCAAAAATGACTCCCAGATTCCTGACCTTATGGGTCGGGCCAGGGGGGGTACCGAAGGCTGGTGGCCACCAGGATACAGGCCAAATCGGGGAGAAGGATCCAAAGATGACCACCTCCGTTTTATCGTAGTTTAGTTTCAGGCAATTACTTGTCATCCACTCTCCTATCGCCCTCATTCCAGTTTGGAAGCGCTCTGCCACTTCCAGCCCGTCACCTTTAATGGCCATAACCAGTTGCGTGTCATCTGCATATGAGGTTAGGCTCATCCCGTATGCTTTGATGACCCGTGCAAGGTCCGACACATAGATGTTAAATGGTGTCGGACTAAGGGAGGAGCCTTGAGGAACGCCACAAGGAAGTGACATCTTGGCCGATTGATATGGCCCCAGTGTGACCACCTGCGTTCTATCGGCCAGGAAGGAAGAGAGCAAGTCTCTCGCAGTGTAGTGGATGCCCATCCTTCCGACACGGTCCATCAGTATCTTGTGATCGACCGTGTCGAAAGCTGCCGAGAGATCCAACAATACAAGTAATGCTGTCCCTCCTTGGTCACGGATCATTCTGATGTCGTCTGTTGCCTTGATAAGGGCAGTTTCCGTGCCGTGATATTTACGGAAGCCAAATTGTGTGTCGTCCAGTAGCTGATGTTTCTCTATATGCTCTGATAGCTGCTGGTTCATGGCTTCATGGTTCATGGTTCATGGAAAATAGCCTCAACAGGTTCCCTCTGTTTAATGTGTCATGTATTCCTTTGGTCTTATATTCAGGAACGAAAAGCAATTTCGTTTCGGATCCATCTGATTGATTTTGGTAGCTGAAGAAGGAATGTAGATTTTCCTTGCTTCCAATCTCTGAAGTTGTTCTTAATAGCGGGCCCTTTGGGGGTCGCAGTTCGCGATCCTTCGGATCAGCTTTTTTCTCTTCCGTTATCCGCTCTATTGGGCCCGGTTTGCTAATCATGTTGTTCTCTTTTAGCTCTGGGCCGAGATCCTGATGGTGGAGCTTACAGTGTCGGGCTGTTCCGCTTATTGTAACCTCTATTAAGTTGGTAAAATGTAGGGCCATGGGGGACGTGGATACCTGAGACAAATTAACTGGTGACGAATTCCGATTTCCCGCTACTGGACCTTTTTTCATTTCCTCGTTAGGCGTAACCTGTGTGTCCATATTTGGACCACATTTACGCCTAAATTCTCTTTTGCCAGACGCTTGAATTATGTTTCCGGGTCCCTCTCCATTTTCTGCAGCTTCGTTGTTCTCCAATTGCTGCACTTCATGCTTAAGTTTCTGGCATGCTTGGCCCTCTAAAGACCCATTACTCTTTTGAAAGAATTGAGCTTTCTTTTGAGGTATCGCAGAGGAGATAATGCTTTGTTGTATTTCACTAAAGACCTGAGGGGTTTTTGTGTGTTCTGAGTCCAGGTAGATTGCCCCGCAAGGGGAAGTGTGGGTCTTTTCCTCTTGTGTGGCTTTTAATGTGACTGACGAGGAAGTTTTCTCCAAAACAGGACTTAACTTTTTATTTTGTTTAGGCCGAGCTTTCCTTGCGCGCTTTCTTTCCCGTTTTGTGGGATTCACTGCCCCCATGGCTTTCAAAAGTGTATGAGAAGTGTCTATATGGAAATCTGTTTGATCCGTTTGGATCTGCTGCTCCACTCTCTCTGTATCATTTGCGTTGCTGGTTCCCGGTATTAGTAATTTGGGATAATTTATTCTCTCCTCTTGCTCAGCAGTTTTTTGCGGTTGATTAGACTGCTTGCTGATACAGGATTGTTTTACTTCTCCTAAGATGTCCTTTAGGATTTCTGGGAGGGATGACAGTTTCTCTATAATTGAGCCGCAGCCACAGGTAAAAGGTTGACTGTTATTATCTATTAGCCGGTCCATCTTTCCCCTACATGTTAATAAAGATGTTATTAAATCCATTTTGGTGTGTATGCCAGAAAAATGACTGGCAATAAGATTAACAAGGTCGATTTGAACATCCATTTTATCTGATTGGAAGTTTAGAACCCTTATGGCTTGTTCCAGAGAATGAATCAGAGTTTGGGTCCAGTGTGAGTTTGACTGATTTTCATTATATTTCATCGAGACCTCTGACCCAAGCTCAATCCTGCTGACTGAAGAGATGGATATTGGTGGAGAGAAGTTTTGTTGACTTGCTCTGGTGGAGCCTTGGAAATCCTCCACGGGTACTGAGCTCTGGCGTGCTAGCTTGCCAGATGAACTTAGAGGTGTTGATACGGCTATTTTTAGTCTTCCCTGTGGAGTTCTGTTACTTAAATCTAGTTGTGAGGTGTTTCCTAAAGGATTTTTTTCCTGACTCTTGGATTCCAGTAATTCCAAGATTTCCACCAAATTAGAGTCGTTTAGCATGGAAAATAACTTGGCAGGTCCTTCTACCATAGGGCGTGCCTGTGCTGACAGGTTTATTGATTTTTCTTTTTTTTCTAGTGTCCCTTTTAAGTTAGAGAGGCCTTTTTCATTATTGGATGCCGAATATTTTTTTACCTTTGGTCCTGTTGATGGTCTATCGCCGTCCAAGGCTAGTTAATGGGCTGGCGAACTTGTATTGGAGTTACATCGTGCTCTCCTTTCCGTGGAGATCTCAGTACCCCCCTCTAGTGAAGCGTTATCCGCTTGCTCAGGAATATTCGAGTGAGGAGATTTTTTAAGCACTTCAAACTTGTTTGTAAATATAGTGCCTGAAGTTAAAGGCATTGACTGATGAACCTGAGCTATTGTGGTTGGTAGTTTTCCCTCATCTGGGCAAACCATGTTTTTTTGTGGGAGTAGTTCCCTATGCGAGGTATTAATTGAATCTTCTGGGATCCAAAGAGGGATAGCTCTTGGTTTGTCGGGGCGGATTGGACTTCGCAACTGGGCGGCTTCAATTGTTGGAGCGTTTAATGCCGCCATTGGGTCCTTTAAGAAAAAGAAATCCCTGTTTTGTTTTTCGGGTTTGGCATTGTTATTGTTGGCGTTGGTACAGAAACCAGCCTCTACCTTAGACCTTTGTCCTTTGTTGAGTAGTTAAGCAGTGAATCCTCTTCTTTAAGTTTTTTGTTTCTTAATTTTTTGCTTGTTTTTCTACCTGTTGCCGCTTGGCGGATTGTCCCCGATCTCATTTGGGCAGCCCTTTGCTTAGCCTGACACCAAAACACCTAACACCAAAACTGAATTCTTCGTGCTTAAAAGCAACTCTCCATGAGACTGTAGGATTTGTAAGAGCAGAAGGCAAGTAAATTCCTGGACCGTTTAGTGTTGCATACAGGTCTGAATGGGCGTATTGATCAGGATGGAAACATAAATAAAATGTTGATCCTGTTTTATTTAATGCCCAGACTGGACCTTCCTTTGTGAGTTAGACTTTTACAAGAGGTAAAAGGAAGCACAACACCCCATAAAAAGCTTCAAAATCAGGAGGGACTCTTGTTTCGCCACTTGCCTGCTTAGTGTTGGTGTTTCCATGGTGAACTTGCGGAGCTCCTTGATGAATCCTGTGGTTTTCCCCCCGCCTTCAATATTGTATTTTTATTTTTATTTTGCTTTGCTTTATAAGTCCTGGTCCGCCTAGACCACCCGTTCCGGTGGATGAGCCGTTTGGCGTCCTCTCCACTTCCCGCCTTCCTCCTCTATAATCAGCACACCTGCACCAAACCGCTCCGGCCACAGCTCACCACCCGCTCTCCACCCGATCCCGCTCCTCAAGATCATCACCTCTCGCTAGCCGACGCCGCTGCAGGAGAGAAGCCAGCCAGGGCCAGCCACTCAAACCTCCTGCCTCCGCCTCTGCCTCCGCCGCCTCCTCCTCGCACTCACCAAACAGCGCGGAAGGAGCGGCGGCGGCAGAACCAAGATCGGGCTCGGAAGCGGAATCCAGCGAAATCCAGCTGAGGCGCCGCGGCAGGTGCAGCGACCGGGAAAGGAAGTCCACGATTCCTCAATCCCGCGGCTCCACGGGTCCACGGTACCATGGGTGATGCGGGTGTTGCGGGTGAGCAATTCGGCGGCTTCCCGCTGCTGCTGCACTCTGCACTCTGCAATCGACTCGGCTCGCTCTGCAATCGACTCGCTCTAGTGTCAAACGGGGTCAGTACTTTTGCCCCACAAATCTCACTTTTGATTTTATCAAAGGAATTCTGTTGATCATCAGACCATACAAACTTGCACCCCTTTCTAAGCGATTTTTTAATATGTCCAGTTTTTTCAGCAAAATTATATACATACTTAGCATAATACTCCAAGAGTCCAAGAAAGGACCTGAGCTGGTCCTTATCTACAGGTGCAGGGGCCTTCCTTATAGCTTCCAAAAGATCACGTTTTGGTTTAATTCCACACAATACTTGCATTTTTCCTTCTTGAGAGTTAGGCCGGCATCAGCCATCTTACTCAAAACCTCTTTCAAGACTATGTTATGATGTTATTTTGTGTCCCCAAATACCAACATATCATCTTGAAAATGAACAACATTCTTTGTACCTTTCAAGACCGAACCCATCATCCTTTGAAACACTAAGCAGCGGACGCCAAACCAAACGGCATCCTGGTGAACGGGAATACACCCTCTGTAGTGATAAATGCCGTTAATGGTTTGGACTCTTTGTGTAATTTGATCTGGTGATATGCCCTGCGAAGGTCCAATTTTTAGAAAAATGTCCCTCCTTTCAAAGACAGAATAAGTTCATTTATGTTCGGCAAGGGAAAATGGTCAACAACAATATTTTGGTTTAGGATGCGCAAGCCCACACAAAACCTATAACTGCCATCAAGTTTGCCCATGATTACAACTGGCGACATTCAACTAGAGATCTCAGTTTGTTCAATGATACCCTGCTCTACCATTTCACCAAGCATACGTTTGACCTCATGTATGGCAATAATGGGAACTTTTCGTACCTTGTGCTGCATGAGGACTGCATCAGGCTTGAGTACTATTTTGTGTACATATCCTTTAAACTCTCCAATCTCTTCAGAGAACAGATTATTCATGCCTTCTACAATTGTCTCAGTGGTGACCTCATCAACAACCATGACCTGATGTGAGGCCCTGGGATTTATGATAATATGTAAATCATATTGGTGTGCCCAACCTAGAATTGGTGGTCCACTTCTCGCAACATAAACCTTCCCCTTCACACACCTATCATGGAAGGCAATTTCCGTTGACATGTATCCGATAATATCTATTTTCTCACCCTGGTACGCCCCAGGATTGATGTCTTTAGGGAGTAGATTCATATTTGGCCAAGTACGCTTAAACATTTCTTGGGGAATGATGGTGTAAAATGAACCTGAATCCACCATCAATTTAATCTCTTTGCCTTGTATCATGAAAACTGCCTTAGGTCTCAATCTCCTTCCTGATGTGGTTGTCATATCATCCTCACCTACACATAAAAATGTATCTTCACATTCCATATCACCCATAGCTATTATATTCCCAGCATCATTCTGTAGAACAGCTACCTTAGATCTGTTATTTGTTCTGCACATCTTAAAGAAGTGTCCCTTACGGCCGCATTATTTACATTCTTTGTCAATGGCGTAACATTTCTTATATTCAGAAGTGTGGTAAGTGCTGCCACACCTGGTACGCATTTTCTCATATGACTTGTTGTAATTTGAACTCTTCATTGCATTATTGTCGTACCTTTTACCGGGTATACCCTTCTTTCCTAAAGTGTCACCACTTTTATTTAAGTTTACTGCAGCAACATCATCGTGTTGTACACACGAGACCCCAGTTGCACTTTCTTTTTTTTCCATTTCTTTCATACATGCATCAGACTGCTCAACGACTTTGGCTACTTCTATAGCATTGCTTTAAGTGAGATTTTTTTGCAGCCCATAATCTTTCCTGCATTTTTTATTGCAATATTGAACGATCAGCTGATCCTTGATAATTTCATCCCTCATCCCACCAAATTGGCACTTGATGGATAACTCACGTAAATGTGTTACAAACTGATGTACTGTTTCATCACTTCTTTGAGGCTGCGTGTAAAACTTATGTCTACACATGACAATATTTACCTCTTTAGCAAACTGTTTTCTTAATCTTGCTTTTGCCTCTACATATACATTAGTAATAGTCCTTCCTTCACAGTCCGTAATAACAGGTAGGTATTTAAATGCATGTTGCCCCTCTTTTCCTAGAGTGCTAAAAAGTAATGCTTTTTTCCTTGTTGCACTAAAGTCTCTACCATCTAAAGCCTCAATATAATATTCGAATATCTCACTCAATAGGAGGTTCACCAGGTTGCTGGAGAAATAAAGTTGGTGGAATTACAGCTGCTTCCATATTTATAAGTTCTTCTCAAACCTGTAAAAAAACCAACTCAATATAAACACAATAAATCGCAAGTATACTTGCAAAAGTGGAAGGAACATACAAATCAAAGGAGCAAGCACCCGGTGTGCTTATCACCGCAGACTGCGCTACAAGAAATTTGCAAAGCAAGCAAATTAAATGAGTAAGCACTTGGTGTGCTTATCACCGCAGGTTGCGTGACAAGAAATTAGCAAAACAAGCAAATGATAGTTAGTCACAATCACGGCAAATGATAGTTAGTCACAATCACGGTTATAAGTTCCAGAGAAAACCAATATTATTCTTGTTTTAAATTTGCTGCGGTTCCTGACTGTTCCGTGAAGTTATAAACCAAGGGCCCGATTCACAGAACTAACTTAAGACAAAATCCTAAACTTACTACCATTTTGGTATTCACAGAAGGCACTTACTCATTTTGGTATTCACAGAAGGCACTTACTCATTTCGGTATTCACAGAAGTTAGTAGTCCTAACTTTAGGACTCCTAAATGCCTTCTGTGACTACCGAAAGTCTTAAAATTTGGATTTTTCGCAGTTTAGTAGTAGTATAGTTAGGACTCCTAACTTTAGGACTCCTAAATGCCTTCTGTGAATACCGAAATTCTTAAAATTAGTATTTTTCTCAATTTAGTAGTCCTAAGTTTAGGACTCCTAACTTTAGGACTCCTAAATGCCTTCTGTGACTACCGAAAGTCTTAAAATTAGGATTTTTCGCAGTTTAGTAGTAGTATAGTTAGGACTCCTAACTTTAGGACTCCTAAATGCCTTCTGTGAATACCGAAATTCTTAAAATTAGGATTTTTCTCAATTTAGTAGTCCTAAATCTAAACTTAGGACTACTAAATTGAGAAAAATCCTAATTTTAAGACTTTCGGTATTCACAGAAGGCATTTAGGAGTCCTAAACTTAGGACTACTAACTATACTACTACTAAACTGCGAAAAATCCTAATTTTAAGACTTTCGGTATTCACAGAAGGCATTTAGGAGTCCTAAACTTAGGACTACTAACTTCTGTGAATACCGAAATGAGTAAGTGCCTTCTGTGAATACCAAAATGAGTAAGTGCCTTCTGTGAATACCAAAATGGTAGTAAGTTTAGGATTTTGTCTTAAGTTAGTTCTGTGAATCGGGCCCATTGTCTTTAAATATATATATATATATATATATATACCTCATGTAATGTAGACCCCGATAGTCCCTTTTTCGTTGAATCTTTTTTTCGCTGGAAGGATAAAAACGAATTACGCGTGAATGATGACCGGTAAATATAATGCTCTTCATTCATTCAAAATGGCCATCAGGAACGTCACCACCTCCTGAGCGTCGCTACATGGGAACGTCACCACGTCTAAAACGTCACTACTTGGGAACATCACCACACCTTGCGCTTGAGAACACAGGGACGCAATGGCATTGAGAGAACAGAACGGTTGAATGCACGCGCAACCGTGTACATTCAAGAGGTAACTGTCAGATTCAAATAACAATGTTTTGCAATAAAAAATACGATGAATTGATCTAAAATAGGCATGCGCCGCAATCTCTTCACAATTCCAGGGTAATCCAAGTGGCAGCACACCCTCTCGCTGTAATATCTTAAAGTTTTCTTTCTTCCTTTTCTCTTTTTTTTTTTTAAGTCGTAAACAGCTGTACCATGTAGTTACGTAGACATGTGGCCACTTTTAAACGTGGTTATGCCGGCACATTAACATTATTCATTCAATCATGACCCGAATTGGTCAGTTTTCACTGTCATGCGTAATTCTAAGATCGATTCCTTACTGTATACATCGTCTTCGTTATCCTTCTCAGCACGCATGAATTCTCGTTGCACCAATGGAACAAAATGTTCACTCTGCGCTCCACTGCTAGCTGATCGTCGGCATCTGTTATAAACAAAGATGTCTTCACAACTTGATTAGTACAAATAAGTACTTTAGAGCGCTAGAGATAACGTTGGTGGTCCCTCTCCAGCCAGCAGACAACTGACAGGCGAGGAACACAGCTATGTCATGGGGCATAGTAACACTAGAACTAAAGCAGTAGAATGTTACACTTAAAGAACAAGGTACTCTAATATAAAAACTCATGTAAGAATACAACACCTATCATACCCCCATCTCTGTGAATTAACCGAGGGACACTTCGTAATTTGTTTATTCCTTTCTTTTTTTATTTCTTTGGTGCCTCCATAATTCTTTTCTGATTGGATTAATGCCACTTCCCATCCTTTGAACTATTACAATACCTACTAGTCAAGCTAACGCAATTGCTAGCGAAACCTAACGCTTGCTTATATCGTCCGACTGCTTCCTTACGCCAACAACTGGAAGAAACTAATAAATATACTTATGATCAAAGTCACAACCCCGTTCAGAGGCCCAGGGGCAAGAGGGAATTACTGGGCCCAACAGTGGTGTTTGAGATTTTTTACTCCTGATGTCCCGGTGCCAGCCTACTATCGGCCAAGTACCACTTCAGCACTAGACTCCCAGGCTTCTTGGGAGGATGTAGGTGTAAAGTGAGCACAGACTCACAACTCAAAATACACCCAGCAACCCCAATACATGATTGTCCAAATACTTGCTTTTATGTAACAAATCATTGGCAAAGACAAAAGGTCTTGCCGATGCAATAGCTATTGGCTTTTCCAACGGGGGCGTCCTAAATCCAACACTTTGGTAGCTACAGAAGGGGTGGACATCTTGATAGACCTTTTCTGTCTTCAGCTTAGCAGACAAAGGCTCATAATCAACGTGAAAGGGTGGATGAGTGAGTGAAAGAAAGGCTGTATGATAGATGTGTGAGTGAAAGGGTAGGTTGATGGTTGAGTGAAAGAGTAGATGGTTTAGTGAAAGGGTGGGTGAGTGGATGAGTGCAAGCGTGTATGGATGAAAGCGTGGCTGGATGGGTAAACGGGTAGATTGATAGCTGAGTGAAAGGTTAAATGGATGGGTGAGTGGATGGGTGGATCGATGGATGGGTGAATGAATTGATTGAGGGTGGAAAGGTGGATGGCTGAGTGAAAGGGTGGATGGATGGATTAGGGAAAGGGGGATGGATGGAGTGAAAGGGTGGCTGGATGGTTGGATAGATATATGGGTACATAGGTTTGATAGAAGGTTTGAACAGGAGCATTGCGAACACCCCATTTTAGCAGCTACCATGGGGGTGGAGTTCGTGATGGGTCAAGTGTCTGCTACTTGACAGCCAAAGGCTCATAATTAACATGAAAGGGTGAGTGGGTGAGTGATTGAAAAGATGGATGGATGGATGTGTTAGTAAAAGGATGGATGAATGGATGGATGAGTGAGTGAGTGAAATGATGGATGCATGGCTATATGGATGTGTGAAAAGAATGGGTGGATGAGTAAAGGGATGGTAGATGGACGGATGGATTGATAAGTGAATGGGTGTATGGATGGACGAGTGAATGAAAGGATAGATGGATGCGTTAAAGGGTAAATAGATGGATGAGTGGATGTATGGAAAGGTGGATGGATGAGTGAAAGGATGGTTGGCTGAGTGAAAGGGGGATGGGTGGATGGATGGAGTAAAAGGGTGGGTGGATGGATGAGCGAAAGTAAGGATGGATGAGTGAAAGGGTGGATGGAGGGATGGGTGACTGAAAGGATGGCTGAAAGGGTGGATGGATGAAGGGATGGATGGCTGAAAGGGTAGATGGATGGATGGGTTTGATAGATGGTTTTGAAGATGGATGGATAGGTTTGGCTATGGATGGGCGGACAGAGGAATGGACAGACGGGATAGTGAAATACTTATGGATGGAAGTCTGAATGGTAAGGTGAAATGGTGGATATCAGTGGGTAGATGAAAGGATGAATGGATAGAGAGCTCTTCGGGGGAGGGTCGCAGTGAGTTGCTTCACTTTCACTGTGCCATAAAAGCTTTGGTTGAAAGTGGGGGTATTTTTATTTTCTGGCTATTCCCTTGTTTGCCAATGTGTTTTAGCTATGTTGTACACCAGCGTGGCTGCTGTTCAGCATGGCTAAAAGTTAGTGGTGTAGAGGAGAATGGAGTGGTATAGAGTACAGTGGCATGGAGTGTCGTGGAGTTGAGTAGGGTGGAGCAATGTGGAGTTCTGTAGAGTGGAGAGGCGTAGAGTGGAGGGACATAGAGTGGAGTAGAGTGTCAGGGTATAAAGTGTTGTAGAGTAAAGTGTCGTGGGTGGACTGTCGGGGAGGGTTGTAGAGTGAAGAGGCATAGAGTGTTGTAGAGTGGAGTGGCATAGAGTGACATTTTATAGAGTAAACTGTCATGGAGTAGAGGGTCGTAGAGTGGAGGGTCATAGAGTGTTGTGTAGTGACAGAGTGGAGTACAATGTCACAGTGTGGAGTGTCGTGTTGAAAAGTGGAGGGGCATGGAGTGGAGTAGAGTGGGGTGGAGTCCAGTGAAGGGCCGTAGAGTGAAGTGGGGTGGCATAGATTGGAGTAGAGTAGAGTAGTGTGTCATAGAGTGGAGTGACGTAGAGTGGAGTAGTGTCATAGAATGGATTTGGGTACAGTGCTTTCCTAATTCTGATACATTCTGAAATATTTGTACTGTTCATTTACAGACATATACATTTTGTTGTATGCGAGAAAAATATAACATTGTACAGTCTTCTTCCAGCACACCCCTATTACCCAGCATTATTGCTACATAAATCCTCTCAATTTTAAATCAGAGAAAGAAAAGTAAACACCAAGCTCCCACAGAAGGCAGAGCCAGACATTTGACTTCTGCCTATGAATACACAGATAAGAAGACAATTTAAAGGCCTGTTTGCAGAAAGTGAGCAATGGGCAGCCTAAAACAAATCAAGTCAGCAAATAGAAAGCAAGCAACAGTTAGTTACTAAACACAAAGCCAATTGTAAGCAATGGTCCAAATGCATTCTCAGGAAAGCTTTCTGAAAGTCCCCAAGACGTCTTTGCAAACCATACCTCTGTGCTGTCTGGTAGACTTTGACCTAAAAAGGAGTATTTGTCCACTAACAAAGTACGGCACAACGCACTGCAAACAATATAGACAGTCTTCTTGAGGCAAGCCCACTACTGTTACCTGGTCAGCTTTCTAGTTCCATTTTCCCGTTTATGGCTAAAGGTTATTCCCCACTCACATGTTGCAATATCCAAGCTAGACCCCACTAAGGCGTAAAAGTCTCAGAAGTTCTATGAGTCCCCATGCTGGAGTGCATTAATTCAGAGCATTCTCCCCAAGACACAGTAGCTCGTTGGTCAGTCTTACCCACTCTTGCGGAGTTGTGGTTCAAAATCCCTAGGTGCCCCTTGGCAGCCTGGTTGTGTACAAATGGCGGGAAGCTGCAGTCACCATGATCACTGTCCTTAGCGCTCCTCCGATGCGGTAAGTTTGCCCTAGGAGCCGTGGGAGGGTCTCAGATCCTCCTGGATGGGGGAGTAAAAGTTGTTGCTCTCACTCTCCATGGATCATAATGTCTTCTCAGCTGCCTTGGGGTTCAAGGCGATGTCCCTCTTACTCCTTCATGGCCATTTCTCCTGACATGCAGGTAGGGTTGCATCAGTACATACAGATTGACGGCCCTCTCTTCTTTATGCGGCCCCCACCTGGCATACGGAGGTCAAGGACGTCATAAACAAGGTAACAGACCTTTTCGGATCATGGCACTGTATCGGGAAACAGCCCTGCAACACCCACAGCGCAATGGGTGGCAATCCTTATTCTTCACCGTGGCCCCCTCCTGGAAAAGGGATCAGGGACTTTGGCATGTGGGAAGGCAGCCAGATCAGTGCGGCAATTCAAATGGACCCAAATCGTACACTCTGCTCTAGGGATCCCCAATGGACCTCTCTCCTTCCAAGCAATCTCTTTTATCTCACAGGGCCCACTGTTCTTCGGTCTAATAGAAGTTAGTACTACAGGCTCCATGCAAGTGTTCTTGGTGCACACCCTGTTTGGGGATTGGCAGACCCTTAGTCCTCTGTCGTGGTCATAAGAGGCAGCACTCAACCTGAGCTTCTCCATGCTGATGTACAGCTGAATTTTGACAATTTGGTTGTCTCATGCTCTTTTTTTAAATCAATTTGCTGACAGACTTGTGATTTAGGGGCATATTATCAAGGACGGCGTTAAAATTATCGCCGCTTTAGCGTCAGGAAACTGCTGCTAAAAGTGGCGATAATGGGCTTGATAATATGCCGCAGAGAATTCCAATAGAAGCCCATGTTCTGGTGTGAACAGTTTCCTGCCACTAAAGCGGCGATAATTTTAACGCCGTCCTTGATAATATGCCCCCAAGTATCTCTGTATTTGAAGTTCGTGCTCTGCAGGTTGCTCGCTTTGAAGTGCCCACTCCTTTGTTGTGCTCTTCCTCCAAAAAAGGAGTCTATCACAGAAGGACAGTCTCCAATCTTGATAGCCCTGCACATAGGCCAAGGGAGTGACTAGATGTTCTCACCTGGATGTCAGCCCGAGTAATATGTTCTTCAGCAGGTTGCAAAGGCCCCCAACCCTACTCTTTATTATTCTCTTACCAGCCCCATCTCCTTTCTCAAATGTATCCAGACCCCTTTGACCAAAGACCTCCTTTCAGAATCAAAGAAATCCTATTGAAGTCCACCGAAGAGTCTTACATGTCCTTTCTCCAATGTGTGTCCAACTCTGTTCTCAGGAACGCAGCAATCCAAAAATCTGTTGTGGGTAGACCTCTACCTTTCCCCTACTACTCCAGCAAGCCCTGAGTCTCCCAAAAATGGAACCAGTGTCTATCTTGTATTGTGCTCTTCATGAGTGTCAATTATTGGCCTATGGTCAACACACACCACAAACTACGAACCCTACAAATATTGGCGGAAATGGTGAACTCCCCACCAACATGCCAATGCTTCGCATTCCAACACAGAATAAGAAACTTTTGCAACTTTCAGCCCACGACTGACAAATGCCACCACTTCTCTTTCATTCCTTCTTTGTAGTAACACAGCACCTAACCCGTATTGGCTAGCATCAGTGATCACAATGCTGGCATCCTTGTTGGCAAACGGCTTAAGAGGAATGGCATTGGAGACACACAACTTTATTTCCTCAAACTCCTTTCCACATGCCTCACTCCACGTAAACCTCTGTCTGTTTTTTAGCAACAATCTTAAATTGTGTGTTCTTTCAGAAAATCTTGGAATAAACCTAGAATAATATTCCAGTAATGCCATAAAAGAGCGTAACTGATCCTTCCCTTCTGGTACAGGACCCTCTGCTATGCCCTTCACAAATCTTGTTTAGTTTCTATGCCACACGCAGATAACTTGTGCCCTAGATAATCTACACTCCCCACAGCAAATATACATTTATTGAACCTCAGTGTCATTCCTTTATCCTCTAACACAGACAAAACTCCGTAAGCCTATTGTCATGGCTTGACTTATCACTAGCATACACCAACAAACCATCAAACGTTGGAAAATGGCTGAATCCGCAGCTGGACCAAATGGCATCCTATTGAAACAGAATGCTTCCTCCAGATTGATAAATTAAGTTAGATGCAGTGACTTGTGATCCAAAACTACCTGGTGATATGCAGATGCCATATCAAAAGTAGTTAAATTCATTACCCCTTTTATTAATGAAAACATTTGTGTGATATTGGGCAAAGTGTGCCTGTCCACCCAAATTCAGTTTTTTAAATCTCTCAAATCAACACACATGCATAACAATTCATTTGGCTTATGTGCAAGGACAACCGGTGCCAACTATTCTGACCCTCCCATAGGTTCGATTATATCTTGTTCCTGCAACTTGTTCAATTTCTTTCGTAACTCATCTCATATCATCAATGAAACTCTTCTTGCCTTATGCACATCAGGCTCCACCCCTTGATTAAGTTGTATCATGTTCTTGATTCCTCTCAACAATCCAACCTTATCAGTGAAAACTTTGGGAAATTTCATCTCCCACTCAGATACTTGCATTGCCCAAAGACTTATACACTTCTATTTTAACAAAACTTGATCAGCGTTATTTGGATCCAGAATTATTTTAAAATTTCCTTTTTTCATCCAACCCAACAATGGTAACTCATACTTAGCTACATACACTGTAGTAGGAGATGTGTTTCCTTTGAAATCTAAAATGGTGTCAAATTCTCAGAGTGCTTCTATAGGTTCCCCCCATGTGCTACAAGTTTTATATCAGATTTCTTCAAAACAACATATTTTTTTGAGAATTTGGACCAATTGTTTATACCAATCAATGTGAAAGGTGACCCCGAATCTGCCATCATGCTCACCATCACATTGCCCACACCTACTTGACAATAGTCTTTTAACACCTGACATATTCAACATGAACATATTACCTGCAGAACAATCTACCTTGGTTTCTGTGCATCCCTCAATGCTTAACACACAACTCTCCTCACTTGAATCTGATGAATTATGATCACCATTTTCATTTACCGCACCTACAGTTTTTTTTCCTTTATCCTTTGACCTGCTTACTTTAGCTAAATGCCCTTTTTTCTTGCAATAAGCGCAAATGCTTTCAGCAGTAGAGCAAATACGTGAGTTGCGTAAATTAGATGGACTACCACACCTATAACATGTTAATGGTATCTTATTTTTGTACGTTTTCTGATTCTTGGAAAATGAATTTTCTCCTTTACTAGACACTTTCGCAACAACATCTTTACTATAATGAGCAATGGAGCGACTATTTGGTTTATTTTAGTAAGATCTTGGACAGTCCTCCAATTTTTGTTCGCTTTATGCAATTCCATAATCGGAGTTTAACATGGACACTCAGTGAACACCTTCAGAACTCCCTGTTCTGTTGTAATCCCAGCTATTGCTTCCGGTGACAATTTGTAAGGGTAAGCCTGGGGGGAAACGGAGTTGCGAATTACAAATTGATGTTGATCTCTAAAAGTTCCTATCTTCACTGGATCAGGAGCTGAAACGTTATTCTTGTGCTGTTGATTGGAAATGTCTACATCTTGGACCTCTTTTCCCAGAAGAGGGGTAGGTTCAGGACCTCAACCAACAGTATGGTTGAACGAGTGGCACCGGTATCAATCAGAAAGGACACGGGATGACCATTACCACAAGATGGCCACATAGATGGAGCCCCTAAATGGAGCTCCTGGATTCAGGGTCACATTCAGTTATTAATCCTGCAACAATCCCGGCCATCCACCCGCCAACAGACACATGCCTCATCGCGGTGCTGTTGGCTGGCCTCTTTACTGCATCTGCCGGGGAGGGACACAGAGAAGATCCCAGGCTGCTGTAGGAGCTCCCGTTGCCTTTCCGTTAAGTTTGCTGCTGCGGCCTTTGGTGGTGGTCGCTGGCCAATGCAGGAGTTCCCGAGCCATGGAGGAGGAGCCCAGTTGTCTCCGGGTCTGCGCTGGGTGGTCGGTGACTGCTACCGTTGGTAGGAGACACGGGTTGCTGTTGAGAGCCTGAGCCCTTCCCCGCTGATCTGAGCCAGTTCCTGGGTTTGTAGAGGCTGCCGCTCACAATGAGGCAGGCATGGCAGCGGAGCCCTGGTGTTTCCGGGCTCACACAGGGTGGTCGGCTGATGCGGCTTGGGAGGTGAGACACAGCAGAGCACTGCTGTGCGGGGTTGGTGCAGTCGTGCACGGGGGCTGCTAGGAGACTACCGCCCTCAGTCGAGGAGCCTGGCTGAGCCCCTGTGTTCTGGGCTCGCACCTTGGTGGCGGACGCAGCTGTTCCTGGACGTAGCGGCGCAGCTGAGCCCTGGTGTTTTGGCTCCTCTGGGAGATTGGTTGTTGCTTCTTTGGGACTGAATCACAGCTGAGCCCTTCTATATGTGGCTCGTGCCTTTGGCCTGGGGGGGCTGTACAGATGCTACAGCCCTCGCCTGGAGAGCGTGGTGGAGTACTTTGATTCTAGATTTCGTTCTGATTAACATGTTTATAGATGCCTGCTACTTCTATGTTTGGCTGTGCTGTAAGGTAGAATACGCTTTTGGATTCTTGTGATGACCCCCTATGCCAAATTATTCTCTCCCCAGTGTTACCGGCGGTCAGACCAGCTGTGCTTAAAAGAGCCAATGGACTCTCAACTTGAGCCCAAGCAGTGCAAGTAAGGTAGGCCTCCCTGCCTGCTTCTCCTTGGGGCGGCCATCTTTGAATAGATTTGCTGCATCTAGTTGCGATGCACTGTATTTAATATGCTTCTCTGGTTGTCTATCTTGTGCGGGTTTTTGCATGCCAGCTCTCATCACACATATGCTCTGGACTCTGGCCTTCTTGGAACGTTATAATAACCTATCTCTGATCGGTAGCTTAAGCTGATACATTGCACCTTACTCTGAAGCCATCTTCCTTAATGAGGGCTGTGGATCTCATATGAAGTTGCAATTTCGCACTACCCTGGTTTTTCATCTCAACATCTAGCTTTTTGCGGACATTAGCTCTGTTCAGCCGCACCTGGAACACATGTTAGAATTATTGCTCCCCTAAAATTGGACTACCTCACCTTCCTTACCACCTTTATTCTGTGCGCTATCCTCACCATGGCTCAACCTACTAATAGCTCCTCTGACTTCCTTGTTCAGGTATGAATGCTTTTAAGATTGTCTACCCCACTACCGCTCAAAAAAAGCGGCAAAGTCCTTCAAGCACAATCTGCTCAAACGATGTCCAGAAATGCTCCTCTCGGACACCTACTTTTCCACGTCAAAGGGAATGGTGGTTACTGACCTCATTTTCTATACTACCAGAAGAGCCCAATGGAGAGGAACTGTAACTTCTTTGCTTCGTTCCAAACCGCTGAGCAAAATCCCCCACAGTTTCCATATAACCATACTTCCCTCTCCTGTCCTTAATGCTGATCTGACCATCTCCCTATACAATAATGGTAACATCCTCATTCAAGCCTCCGACCTGAATCTCAAGAGCTTTGACTGAATATTTATGTGGATTAAAAATACACTTAATAACTTGAACCCTGCCAGTCATCATAACAGTCTCCAAACTAATCCAGAACCTTTGGTTCCATCTGTCTCTTTCTCCTCCCGCTCCGCTTCCTCCTCACTCCAGATGAACCGGTCTGTCAATTTTTCCTTCACGGAGGTTGAGTGTAATACCCACATACCTAATCCTGACAACCAGGTTAAGCTTCACCTTGACTCCATTACTATCAACTCGAGGGCCCTGCTTCCAGCTTCTTCTTCCCCCAGTACTTTTCCCACTTACCACACCCTACTTTCTCCTCCCCCAGTGCGTCCCCCATCTCTTTGAATAAAATCACCTTGTCCGCCACCAATCCTAATCAAGGATTATATCTGCGTCCTACTACCCTCTATGCCAATCCGCACCCCCTAGTGGATATTAAGTCTAATCTCAAGAGGGATTCTATCTCCCCCTACAACTGTTGTGAGGGATTTATTCTGCCATCCAACACCCCTCTTCCAAAGGGGACTTTCCCTTTATCGTACTCTAGGCCGGCCACTGACTGCGACAGCCTCCCTTACATTGAGGAGATGGTGGCAGACCTCAAGCAGGATCTCCTCACTCTCAAAGATAACCCGCAGACCCTTTTACAGTCCTCCCTGAAGCTGGAGAAGTTTTGGAAACTTTTCCCCTCCTTGGGGACCGACCAACCCAGTCCTCCCCTAAGGGTTAAATACGGTGGGGATGAACTGTCTTCTCACATTTACCCACTTAGCCCTCTCTGGAGAACCCGGCTCTACCAAACCACCAATATAGGCCCCTTAGGGTTTTGCCACAGTTGTCGGACGATGACACCCTCGCTCATCTTATTTTGTATAATGGCTCCTCTGAATCTACAATCAAAATCCCAACTATATCCTCTGACCCTGGTAGAGAACCCAGTGTGAACCTAAGATCTGTGAATAGGGATAACCGTCTTCAAATCACCATGTCTCACAGTGAAGTAGTCACTACCAGCGCACACATCAAATCATTGCTTCTCAACTGCAGATCTGCTGTGAAACACGCAGCAGATATTTTGGAACTCATCATCTCACAAAACTTAGGCCTCTGGATCCTTACTTAAACTTGGCTCAATGACTCCTCCTCTCCAGTTCTCGACATCTTAATCCTTCCTGATTATGACATTATCAGATGTGATCGACGTGTTAAAACTGGGGGGGAGGCATTGCTTGCATACATCTCTCCAATCTCGTGCTGAAACAAACTCAAAATTCTCTGATGTCCTCCTGTGTGCAACTAGTCACCGAAATCTGGAACAACAACACAATTGTGTGCTCCACACGATTTATCTTTCACCAGTCAATCAATCAATCAATCAATCAATCAATCAATCAATCAATCAATCAGAACATTTGTAAAGCGCACTACTCACCGGTGGGGGTCTCAAGGCGCTGGGTGGGAGGTATGCTGCTACTGCGTGAATAGCCAGGTCTTGAGTAGTCTTTTGAAGGCTAGAAGGTCCTGGGTCTGCCGTAGGAGGATGGGGAGGGTGTTCCAGGTCTTGGCAGCGAGGTGGGAAAACGATCTGCCGCCGGAGGTCGCTCTTTAGATGCGGGGGACGGTGGCGAGGGTGAGGTCGGCAGAGCGGACCTGGCGTTTGGGGGTGTAGAAGGTGAGTCGTCTGTTGAGGTATGCTGGTCCAGTGTTGTGTAGTGCCTTGTGTGCGTGGGTGAGGAGCTTGAAGGTGACCCTCTTGTTGATGGGGAGCCAGTGCAGGATTCTCAGGTGGGGTTTGATGTTGCTGCGGCGAGGGATGTCGAGGATCAGGCGTGCAGAGGCGTTCTGAATGCGTTGTAGTCATTTCAGGAGTTTGGCCGAGGCTCCCGCGTAGAGGGCGTTTCCGTAGTCCAGCCTGCTGCTGACGAGGGCCTGGGTGACCGTTCTTCTTGTTTCGATGGGGATCCACCTGTAGATCTTGCGGAGCATGCGGAGGGTGTTGAAGCAGGAGGATGAGACGGCGTTGACCTGTTTAGTCATGGAGAGAGTAGTGTCGAGGATGAACCCCAGGTTGCGTGCGTGGTCGGTGGGTGTTGGTGCTGCTCCCAGTGCGGTCGGCCACCAGGAGTCGTCCTAGGCCAAGGGGGTGGAGCCGAGGATGAGGACTTCCGTCTTGTCCGAGTTTAGCTTCAGACGGCTGTTCTTCATCCACTCGGCGACAACTTTCATTCCTTCATGGAGGTTGGTTTTGGCGGTGAGGGGGTCCTTGGTGAGGGATAGGATCAGCTGGGTGTCGTCCGCGTAGGAGATGATGTTGAGGTCATGCAGTCGGGCAACGTGGGTGAGCGGGGCCATGTAGATGTTGAACAATGTTGGGCTGAGCCCTGGGGTACGCCACAGATGATCTCGGTGGCTGCAGAGCGGAAAGGGGGAGTCGGACGCTCTGGGTTCTGCCAACGAGGAAGGAGGTGGTCCAGTCCAGAGCCTTGTTCCGGATCCCAGCGTCTTGGAGGCGTGTGCGTAGGGTGCAGTGGCAGACAGTGTCGAAGGCGGCCGACAGGTCCAGGAGGATGAGGGCCGCGGTTTCGCCGTTGTCCAGCAGGGCCCTGATGTCATCGGTCGCGGCGATGAGGGCAGTTTCGGTGCTGTGGTTGCTGTGGAACCCGAACTGGGACGGTTCCAGGATGCTGTTCTTCTCGAGGTAGCGGGTCAGTTGTCTGTTGACGGTCTTTTCAATGACCTTCGCTGGGAACGGGAGCAGGGAGATGGGTCGGAAGTCCTTGAGGTCCTTAGGGTCAGCCTTGGGTTTTTTGAGTAAGGCTTTGATCTCGGCATGCTTCCAGCTCTCCGGGAAGGTCGCTGTTTTGAAGGAGATCTTGATGACTTTCCAGTGATGGGGTGCGATGGTGGTGCTGGCTGTGTTGGAGATGTGGTGCAGGCATGGGTCTGACGGAGATCCGGAGTGGATGGTGTTCATGATTTTGATGGTGTC
Source organism: Triturus cristatus (assembly GCF_964204655.1). Classification (NCBI taxonomy): domain Eukaryota; kingdom Metazoa; phylum Chordata; class Amphibia; order Caudata; family Salamandridae; genus Triturus; species Triturus cristatus. The sequence continues at coordinate 249,583,593 of NC_140585.1, forward strand.
GTCGCTTATGTTGGTCCAGGAGAGCAGGGGATGGCTGTGGGGGCGAAGGCCTCCGTGGCTGTCGGGGCGGTTGTGGCGTTAAAGCTGTCATGGATGTCTGCGATCTTGCGATGGAAGAAGGTGGCGAGGGAGACACACAGGTCTTGTGAAGGTGGGATGTCATTAGTGTTGGAGCTGGGGTTGGAGAGTTCCTTCACGATGTTGAAGAGCTCTTTGCTGTTGTGTGCATTGTTGTCTAGGTGGACTTTGAAGGAGGCTGTTTTGGCGGGTCTGATGAGGTGATGGTGTCTGCGGGTGGCGTTCTTGTGAGCTGCGTAGTTGTCTCCGGTGTTGGTTCACGGTGCCATTTCTTCTCTAGTTTTCTGCAAGTTTGCTTGGAGGCCTGTAGAGGTCCTCAGTGAACCAGCTGACTTTCTTGCTGGTGTGACTGCTGGAGGGTTTCTTGATCGGGGCGAGGGTGTTGGCGCAGTCGTCGATCCACTGTCTAAAGTTGCGGTGTCGGGGTCGGTGGGGTCGGCGGGTGGGCTCCGGGTGAGGGTGGTGGTTAGCTGGTCTTCGGTGACTTTGCACCAGCAGCGGTGAGGGATCTGTTGGGTGCGGTGGTGCGTGTTGGGTTTCCGGAAGCTGAAGTGGATGCAGCGATGGTCGGTCCAATGGAGTTTGGTGGTGTGGCTGAAGGAGACGTGGGAGCTTGCGGAGAAGATGGGGTCGAGCGTGTGGCCGGCAGAGTGGGTAGGTGTCGTGACGAGCTGTCTGAGTCCGAGGTTGGCAAGGTTGTCGATCAAGGTGGTGGAGTTGGTGTTGTTGTTGTTCTTGAGGGGAAAATCTTCTCGTCATCAAGCAAATGATGGAGTCTATAACCTCATGCTCAGACCAACACAGCCATATCTTCCTCGGAGACTTTAACTTTCATTGGAACAACACTGATGCTCCTTTAATATGCTCCTTCCTTTAAAGCCTTCCTTTCTGACCTCTATTTCACCCAGGTCTGCAAGGGACCCACCCACAACAAGGACGCCACCCTCGACCTTATCATAGCTAAAGACAACATCATTCAACTTGATGACATTTTACCCTGTGACTGGTCGGATTATCACCAAATATCCTTCTGCATACTGGAAAATGTTATACACAGACAGGGCCAACCACGTGAAACCAAACAACTGTCTCGTAACCTGAGAGACATGAACATTAGTGATCTAACATCCATTTGCGAGAATAGTCTCAAGCCACCCCCTAACATGACCAATCTGGATGACCTTACTGATCACTACATTGACTCTATGACTAGTATTTTCAACTCTATTGCTCTAAAGCAACTCAAAAGGATTCTGATCAAACAATCCAAACCCTGGTTTAATAGCTCCCTACATGATGAACGTCGCAAACTTAGGCTTTCAGAGAGACTTTGGAGAAACTCTCCCTCCACTACCAACCTCAACCAGTTAAGGAAGATGAGTAGCACGTACAACGAACGTATTCACAATGCTAAAGCTCATCACTTCAGGGCTCAACTTGACAGCACTAAAAACAGACTCAAGAAACTCATAAAAATCATCAAACAGCAAGCTAACCACTCTACCAACCATAGCTCGGCACGCATAACGTCTTTTTCTAGTGTGGAGGACTTCTCAGGCTAGGAAAATTGAACTTGAGCTGCAACCTACCACTCCAAATCTGCGCCATCTGAACTCCCCCGCATCATCAGATGACATATGGAACCTTCTTAAGCGAGTGCACCTTCCTTCCACATAAGTTGCGCTCCCAAAAACAACGCATCTTGAAATACTTTTCTTCTACCTGATGACACAGAGTTGCTCCAATCTATGGCGTCCTTAAAACCTTCCAATCACTGCAGTAATCCACTACCGGCCAAGTTTTTTAAAGACCTCAATTCAGCCATCCTCCCTCTGTTGTCCCGGATCATCCAAGAATCCCTCTTACATGGGAGGATTCCAGATTGCCTCAAGTCAATCTCATCCCAAAGAAGACCAATGCAGACTTAGCTGATCCCAATAACTTCTGTCCGATCACCAGCATCATGACTCTAGCTAAACAGCTCGAGAAATGCGTCCACACACAGCTCTGCAACCATGTTGGGAAATTTCAGCTCCTTGACCTCTACTAGTCGGGTTTCAGAGCGGGGCACAGTACTGAAACAGCATTATCTCACATCATTGACGACGCCTTGAGATCCCTTGATTTAAAGCATCTTTTGTCTTCTGATTCTTCTTGACCTGTCCTCAGCATTTGACACCATCAAACATAAAAACCTAATTGCTCTTCTTCAATATAGGATGGGATTTTCGGGCCCTGTCTTATACTGGTTTGCCTCTTTCTTACAGAACCGCACCCAAAGAATGAAAGTTAACCAATCCCTTGCAACCAGTACCCCAGTCACCATTGGAGTACCTCAAGGCTCCGCACTTTCGCCCACTCTTTTCAACCTTTTTATGGAACAGCTCTCTGATATTCTGAACCACTCTGACATCCAGTACCATATGTATGCTGATGACACTCAACTATATTTGAAGATCGCCTCTCCAGATGACATAAAAACTCTAAATGATACACTCCTAAAAACTCAACAATAGTTAACTCTTAACCATCTATTGTTAAATACCCTCAAAACTGAATTACTTCTGATTTCCCCCCGCAACCACTTTGCACCTACCCTTGACTGGCTAAAACATCTTAATGCGCTTAACTGCACTCCGCATGTTGTTGACTCAGCTAAATCTTTAAGTATAAACTTGGACAAATACTTAAATGTGCAAGATCACATCAGTGCAACTATTAGGGTAGCCAATCTTCAGCTCAACACCCTTAGGAAAATCAAGCCTTTCCTTCCACCTGAGTACATCCAGCCAGCTATTCAATCCCTAGTTATCTCACGCTTGGAATATGGCTTGGTGACCCTTGCTGGACTACCTAAAACTAGTTTGGCTCAGCTTAGTGCCACCATGAACACTTCCGCCAGACTCATCACTGGCTCCAGAAAACATGACCACATCACGCCAGATCTAATTCAACTAAATTGGCTGACCACTGAAGCGAGGATCAGGTTCAAAATAGCTTGCCTGACGCACAAAGCTATTCATCACAACACCCCTGTTTCCTGCCCAAAAAACTTGAGCTATTGGACTTGAGTCGGAACTTAAGAAGCTCTAACACCCTATTATTGAAACCTCCCAAATTCAATAAGAAAAGAACTTACAATCATGCTTTCTCTGGTTTTGCTCCAAGAATATGGAACACTCTTCCCCCTGAGATCAGAACCAACCCATCTACTGCCTCTTTCAAAAAGCATGTCAAATGGCTACTCCTGAATGACCTTCAACAGCATTAACCCGGATATTATCGCTATCTACTTCTATTTCCGTTCTGGATACTCTTTTTAATGTCCTGTTTCAATTCGTTTTTTTGTTTCTTCGCTGCTGAAATCCTACAGGTCCCACTAGATTGGGTGACTCCCCCATCCCCTTTTGACCTTGTGTATCCCCCCCTTGACCATTTGCTTGTTAAGCTATCTCTTTTGATCCATTTTGTTGTTGTACTCATACTAACGCCACTTTGTACAGCACTCTGATACCCTTTTGGGTCTTGTTTGAGCTATAAATAAATAAATAAATTAACTTCTCCCTTCACATAAGGGCCTTTCTGATCAACTTCGAGAATTGTGCTAAGTACACAATACTTCTCCCCTCTCAGGCGCCATCATTGGGCCTGTTCAAGTTCATACCAGTTTTCAAACATGATGGAATTCTGCAAAACCTGATTCTGGAATGGCGCGTGTTGATTTTGGGAATTGGGCGGAAAGTCGTGGTTCTCTTTCTGCATCTGTGCATGCATCATAGGAACTTGGGGCAACCCAAACTTTGGGAATTTGGGATTCTTTTGGAACTTTGGCATCAGAGGGATTCCCTCCTGTGGCACAGGCTTTGGTACTTGAGCATCAACCTGCATCCATTCAGGGCTGAAATGACACTTCCTCTTCCAGTGACCAACCTTGTTACAAATGTGGCAAGGTGTAATCTTGTTTAAAGCGTTAATATTTGAATAATTTACATTCCCTCACCCTCTCCCTTGTCCAGGCATGCTTCCCGCATAGGTCATGGCAACCCCTAACATGTTTAATCCACTGGTATTATCAAAGTCAAAATCCATATTTGTCACACTCACACCTCTCACTTCCCATTTGGTGCTTGCTTGGTTTGAGTAAGCATAAGTCTCTCCTTCAAATTCTGCCATTTGGTCTCCAAAGTGTCACTGCAGGGCTTTGTATGGTGCAGAAACTCATCTAAGTGTTTTGGCTGCCAACATTGCACATTCTGAACAATATGGGAACTGATCTAGGGTAGTGGCTTCATTTACGAAGGTTACAATAAACCCTCCCAGATTCTCATCAAGGGGATAATTCACAACACTATGTTCTCTAAACAACTGCATTAAGCATTTAAAGTAGGTGTGGACTGTTTGTTTGGGGTCCTACAGAGTCATAAATATCTTGGGCGAATCTGTCTCTTTCTGGAGGACCTTTGTGTTTAGATGGGCTATGACTGCCTCGTATTTAGTTTTCGCAGTCGGGTCGTTTGTGTTTGTGACTCTCAAGGGTTCTTGCGTCAGCTAGCCTATGGCCCTTTTGTATAAATATTTTGGGACTACCACTTCAAACAACATGTCAGGGTCTTCCTGCAACACATTTTATCTGAGTATACCATCGATATGGGTGTTCTCTTAGTTTAGGGAGAGAATTTGTGAAGTAGAGCAAATCAGCTTGAGACCAAGGAAATATGCACAAAGCCTACTCCCTGTACTCCGTTATGGATCCCTCTGTATCTCCTTCCTTGTACTCACCCACATTTCCCTGTCTCAGTCTCACTTTGGACCTCTGCTTGTTGAATCAGTGTTCCCTGAACTTCTCCAACTCACTTCATTCCCTGATGCATTCAATCAGTTATTTCACATGAGTCCTCAAGCCTTTAGGCTTAAGCACTCGATAATCCCTGTTGCTAGTATTCATCCTAGTATTTCATCGCAACTTCATCTTCTGTGTCAGATTATACCCATACTCATCTGCCACTGCTTCCCCCTTGGCATAGGCATCTCAACCTGCCCTTGTAGCTTCTTTGCTCAAGTCAATAAATTTGCTTTCCTTGTAATGTCCCAAAAGATCTTATCGCACATGTTAGAAATGGAGGCCTCTAGTTGGCAATAGTTTGCATCGTTGTCCAAGTAGGGACCCTTCTTCCTGGTCAGGATAAGGGAGATACCCTTCTAAAATAACCCCTATTACCCCCTTGGTAGCTTGGCATGAGCAGAAAGGCTTATCCCAGAGGCAGTGTGTAAAGCATTTGTGTACACATACAGGATTATAGTGAAAACACTACAAATGGACCCCACACCAGGTTAGAAAAATAAGTAATCTTTATCTAAACCAAACAAGACCAAAATGACACAAATTCACAATACAGTAATCAAAATAAACTTCTTAGAAGGTAAAAACTGTTCTGTCCATAGCAAACTATATATAGGAAATTTTTAACAGAAAGTACCTTGGATGTGTCAAAATCAAAAACAAGAACAGCCGCAGGGAAGGTGATGCGTCGGCTCCTTATGTGCAGGGAAGGTGATGCATCAGTTCTGTACTCCTGGGGAGGTGATGCGTTGGTTCCTTACTGCCACACAGGGGAGGTGATGCGTTGGTTCCTTACTGAAGGGGAAGTGATGCATCGGTTTCTTACTGCGGCTCCGGTGCCCTTGTAGACTTGGCGCCCTGGTGCGATGCGTGGGGATTGGGGATGCACCGGTTCTCGATGCCGCAACGGCGCTGCATTGGTTTCTTCAGCCATGATCCCACGATGCATTCGTTCTTGCAGCAGCACAGCAGAGCCTGCGTTTGAATCGGGGTAGTGATTTCGGACTCCGTAGATCGGTGCACTCGATGCAGCGTGAAGCGATTTCTCCAGCCTCGTGCCGACGATGCATAGGTTTCTTCAGCGGCATGATGACGATGCGTGGAATTTCTTCCAGGACAGCGGCGATGCATCGGAAACAGGTGCAGATGTGTCGCACTTCTCTTAGCCACGTCGCGTTTCCAGCTTACAACAGCAGGAACAACTTCCAGAGTCTCAGAACAGCAGCATGCACCTCTTAGCCAGTAAGAACTCATAGCAAGGAAGTTCAGGGGAGCATGGGATGAAGTCTTCGTGTTCCAGAGATTTCAGAACAGGAGGCAATCTCTACTTCAAGCCCTTGGAGATCTTCCTTAAGCAGGGAACACAGCCCACAGCAACGTCTTTGTCCTTTCCTTGGCAGAAACAGCCACTGCAGGGCAACCCCAGATAGCACACAGCAAAGGGGCAGTACTTCTCCTTCAGTTTCTCCAGCTCTTCTCCTTGGCAAAGAGTGCTCTTGAATTCCAGAAATAATCTAATCTTCAGGGGTCTGGGTCCCAACTTTTTTAGTCCCTTTCTCTTTGCTCTCTGGTGTCAGAGAGGCTCTGTGCTTAGTCAAAACCAGTTCTGTTCTCTCTGGTGCATCTTCATGGCAAGAGGTGGAGACAGCATTGTTTAAAGCAGACCAGGCCTATTCCAGTGCAAGGAAATCTCCTCCCCCTACTCTAAATGCAGCTCAGGTCTATTCAGCCCAGCCCTGGCTCATTCAGGAAAGGCAGGACACACATCAACCCCCCTAAGTGGCATCCCCAGGCCCTGTCACTCCAAAGTCAGACAGTCAATACACAAACCCAGCAGAGGCACACTGGATGGCTATCTAAAAGTAGTATTTTCAAACCCAGAATATAAAAAACATCCTTACTAAAAGATACATCTTTATATCCTGAGTTCAGGCATACTAAACGTTAACTTTCTACCTTGTCCCATAAGCTGTTATAAATAAACTCCCATTCTATCCTATGGAACAGACAGCCTTTCAATAGTGGAAAACGAAATACACTGTATTTCACTATGAGGACATTTCACACAACTCAGTATAAGTCCTAACTATCACATACACTGCACCCTGCCCATGGGGCTACCTTGAGCCTACCTTAGGGGTGTCTTACATGTAAGAAAAGGGAAGGTTAGGGCCTGGCAAGTGGGTACACTTGCCAAGTCGACATAGCAGTCACAACTGCGCTCAGACACTGTAGTGGCAGGTCTGAGTTACATTTATAGTCTTCTCATGTGGGTGGCTCAATCAGTGCTGCAGACCCACTAGCAGCATTTTATTTACAGGCCCTGGGCACACACAGTGCACTGTACTAGGGACTTACCAGTAAATCAAATGAGCGAATCATGGAATCACAATCCATAAATACAATTTACAGGGAGAGCACATACACTTTAGCACTGATCACCAGTGGTAAAGTGCCCAGAGTCATAAAACCAACAAAAACAGGAGGCCAAAAAGCAAAAAGTCGGGGGATAAACCCACTGGAAAAGCCAGGTCTAACAGCACATTGTCTCTAAACGAGCACTTCGAGCTCAGTTTTCAGTTGGACAATGTTTATTCTCTGTGTTGCTGATGCGTTAGGGGCCGTTGTTCCAGGAGCTCTGTATGGCTGGTACGGGAGGCCCTTGGACACCTCCTACTTGGTCCTTAGAAACTATGACATTGCAGGATTCTACGACTACCTGATTGCTTGGAGTGGGTTGAATCTGCAGGATACTCAGGGCCAGAGGAACTGGAAGGGGCCTCATGGTGGTTAGGATTTGAGTGGTAATGGAAGTAAGGGTAGAGGCTAATGATGTCTGGATACATCCTGCCTTTGCATAACTCGAGGCGGGGGTGCTTGCCTCTTCAGGATTTAGGGCGGTAGGTTCATTCTCGGAGGAAGGTTGGGGTAGGGGTCTTACTGTCGGGCTGCATTATATGGGGTGGTATGGACCTCAGAACCTCGTCTATAAGAGTGTCCTCTTCATTGTACTCTGAATCTTGGATTTCTTTGAAGGGGTAGGATTCTCTTTTTCCAGGGTCTTGTTATTTATCTGTAAGCACCTGCAGTCTCAATCACATCCTCTCTCCACCTCCTCTGCCTCTCATCATCCTGGATATTCATCAACAAAACTTCCTCGGGTCCTGAGCGCAAACCTCTTTCTATGTTTCTCACTTTGCAACTGTTAAGATTCAATTCTTCAAACTAAGTGGGTCTAGGCTATGGCCTTAGTTCAGACATTCTCTGCCTCAAACTATCAATTTTAGATCTGTGAAACATCCTGCATAGAGGAAACTGTAACCCCTTATCTTTCTCAGTATACTGATGCCATTAGTTGTACCAATAAGGTTACTAGTGGCTGGCAGAGGTTTGGTTTTGTAGATGTACATCATCCCCTCCCAGACCGGAGAGCTGGTATCCCCTAAAGTTAGGGTGTTATATACTCACGTGCATGTAGGAATCACCTTGGTTTCTTGGTTTCACCAAGTATTGTTTTTTGGCAAGTAGGCCAGTCCATGAGGGTCCTTGGCCCATGACCTGTATATGCTAGCGATAGGGGCAGAAACATGTTGGCTTACGGGCATGATTAGAGCCATTGTCCTCATTCTTCATCCCAGTTTAGTTTTTAGACATAATAAAGTTTCCCAGAATTAAAGGTGAAACACCTGTGTGCTCCAAGGTATTTGTAACTGATCTTGCAAATGTCCAGTTGTACTTCATCTAAGAACTCCCACCTTCTCTCTAGTGCTTCGTTGTTGAGTCCGCCCTAGTGGCACTGCCCTACTAGGGTCAGGAGAGGTTGCCTATGATGAAGCATGCCACAAATTGTGGGTGAGCCTTTATCTTCCAAATGATTGGTCTTCCCAACTGTCCTGACGGAACTCCTGTGATGCCTAAATATGGCAGGGATTCTGCTTTTCACAAAGGAGAAGTAGTCTCTTTTTGATTGGAGCTACCACACCCATTCTTGGTATTGAGGGATACCAGTTAGACAGTGCTCAGCGCCAGGACACCCTTGGGTATAAGCGTGCTTTAAAAGCCTAAATAACATAACATTATTTGAACCAAACCATTTCCCTAGATGGTTTACCTTCAGGAGGAAGGTACTCTTTCTAATCTGTGGTATTCTGAGTTTTCGAGGAAAGGATACCCATTTTCCCACTTCTCTCTCGCTTTGTCCATTTAGCTTTTCTCTCAAGCCTTTACTCACTCATGGAAGTCACAGCTCGTCCACCAATAACAGCATAACCAAGTCCAAGGTCAACTTATTGCAGCACAGCTGTCGGCATCTGCCAGCCTATCCCTGCATGGCAGTTTATGACTTAACAGCCCATGTACAGTTGGACATTCCCGGTTTATTTTGATCTCACTCTCTATTAAACTTCAATGTTGTCTGCTTCTTCTAATGAAAGTCATTTGTACAAATAGTGCTATTCCACCACGTAACATTCACGCAAAGCAGATTTTCGACCAATGGGAGTTTACCATGGCAAATTTATCCACTCCTGTGCAGTAAGGAATTAACAATAATTGGCCTCAATTAGTACCACCGCTCAACAGGAAAATTACATTCATGTCTTTGTTAAGGATCCCTATTTTCCGTGTTTACAGATTGTTACAGATAAATACAGACAGAAAAACATCATTTTCTAGACTATATTTAGTTGTAAATGTGGATAAAAACGGAAATTGGGTTGCTTTTTGAGTGATTCTAAATACCCTCTGCCATGACTGCCAGGCCGGAAGCTGTGTGGATTGATAGGTAAGAGGGTTAAAAATGAAAGGCATTTTAGTAAACTACTGCAGCCCACCATTTACTCTAAGAGCTGCTGACACTCACCGACCATCCGCTCCTCTCTGATTCATCAGTAGTGGCCATCATTGTTGGTGGTGCCAGGTGGCGCTGGGTGTGCTGTGGAGGCTCCCTGGCTTGGTTCTGGGAGCACTGCCATTGTTGGAGTTGCAGTTTGGATTTGCATCCCCTACACCTCGAAGCCTTAACCTCCCTGTCAAGACCATGAAGAAGGTAAGGAGTCTGAGTGTGGACGACTTAGCGTCCCTCTTTGGAGTGTAGCCCAGGCCCTCCGCGGAGACGGCCCAGCTAGAACTGGGTGCGATTTGTGGGATAGCCTGGTGAGCTCTGCTCAGTTACCGTATTTGCTCGCCTGTTCATTTGCTTGTTTACCTAATTCACCTAATTCACCTGTTCATCTGTTTTATCTGCTCTGCTCGACCATCTTTTTTTCATTCAAATATCATCCATCATTGGCCCTCACCCACTGTGAGCCAATTTGGACATTGTTTTCTTTGCATTCTTCTACATTTACTGGAAGGACTTACCTGGATTCACTGAGGCTGTAAGCGGGCCGTAACGGGAAGTCTATATAAAATCCCCCCATTTTAAAGTGTTGTTTAATGCGCCATTTAATGCGCCCTTAGTGATCCCGGTGACCGACCATCTTTATTCCCTCTTCCCGGCGGAGCTGCCTTTCCATATACTTTTGAAAATTGTTGGTTGGTATGCCAGTGGTACTTGTGGTATTGGCGTTACAGTGTATATTTGAAGATTAGTAACAAGGTTAGCAAAGGTGTGCCAACACACAAAATTAGCTGGTGGTGCCATCCCAGTGCCTGCGTTCAAGGCGTTTAATCGCTGCTTTAGGATCTTCCGCAGGGTCGCCAGGGTTCTCATCAGGGTTAGCCAGCCCCACTAAATTACAAAAGACCATCAGGCTGTGGTAAATATTTAAATTACCTGTACTATTTTTTATGCGGTAAAATACAATAAGAATAACTCAGTAAAATAAGAGGCAGAATCCGTGGTATTCGAGGGTATAATAGGGTATTTATTCCTTACAAAGGAATGATGGTTCGAACCAGGCAATCGAGTTCCGTCACCATGAAGGTTCAGGAAGGGATCAGCAATAGATTATTGACAAGTAATAGTATATATAAGAAAAGCATTACATTAAGACAGATGCAGGAGGCGTAACAGCTGATAATACAGATAAGAATACACATACGTAATGAAAAAGGCGTAATAATAGGCGTGCATAGAGGCGTATACTAGAAACGTCATTTAAAATGATGTCACAGGTGGGTGGATCCATAAGAGAATCCTGCTGTGTCAGCAGAAATGTTTGGCAGAGATGCGCACGCAGCCGCATGACGTGTGATTGGCGTGTAACTAGAGGGTGAAGGGAACTTGACATTTAGCCCTACGTGAGGAGACAGAAGTCTGGGGTGTCAGGACAACCTAGTCCTAAATCATATCTAATATCTTGTGTTTAAGGAACTATATTATCTAGAAAGAAAGGTCTTCGCGGACAAATCCTATTCTATACTGACTGTTAGTGCGTGTACAAGCGTCTAAGTGTCTACATGAGATGCGAGGGGGCATGGGCCTTCCATGGTAACAGGGACTATGAATTACTTGCATAAAGACAGTGAGGCCGGGCCCTTTGCTCGGTAGCTGGAAGGATGTTTACCTAAACTACTGGACAGGAATGCATTGGATGAGGAGCGGAGCAGATAACTTGAAGGCTGAATACAGTTTTTGGCAGGCAACAGGCCGCGTCAGGCACCGTTAGCCGCGCAGGGAGTGAGACAAAGTTCATGGATACAGATGCAGGTCCAGGCTGGAGCATTCAGAGGCAGAAGCAGGAAAAAGCTCGATGGCAGAATTCAGGGCCTACCTTGCCAGAGCTAGAAAACGTGAAAAGTATACCATATAAAGACGGTGGCAAGGCATACTTAGGAACGGAATATCTGGCCCATTTATGGCAGATCTGAAAGAGTACATATTAACGTTGGACACAATTGTGTTTGCGTCTTCATAGCTTGAAGTGGAGGGAACATACATGTACTTGTAGTATGTACATGGAGCCGTTGGGGTCTAGATAGGGGACACAATTGACCATAAAAATTTATATTTCCTCATTCCCTCCTTGTCCCCTACGGACCCTCATGAAATATCGATCTTCAGGAATCCATCAATCTGTTCATGTAACATCATTTGCTCTTCTTTCTTCTTCCGGGATTTTGAATGAAAACTTGAACGTGGAATACACGATGTGGCACACAGGCCGCAAATCGCTGGTCCACATTGTAGACATAGGCAGCAACTGAATACTATGAGAAGGCCAATACCTAGGAAGGATAGGACTTTCCATCCCCAGGCTGACAACACGCTCCAGAACCAACCGGACCATGTCCAGGTGCCTGCATTCTGATGTATCTGGTTTGCAATCTTGTGAAGACGAGTTATGGCTTTATATACGGATGGCGCGTTTTTTTGGGATGAAAACACAGCAACTTGATCCGATGACCCTACAAGCTCCACCCCTATCTGCTAGGATGACGTCAAGGACAAGACGATTTTGGAGAACAACAATCCGCATCGCAGACTGCTCCTCTGTTAAGTTGCCTAGGGCAGATGTAGTTTCATTCACTACTGCTTCAAGGGTTCTTGTTAATCTACGTATTAGTTTACTGTTTGAGACAACACCTATGTAAGGAAAGAGACCTTTATTGAAGTCGGTATATTGTTCCCATGCTGTTTCGGTGTAGTCAACAATCGGGGTATCTCTCTGGGGTCTATGGTGTACTAGATTGCTATTTCTATGATAATCAGGAGGGGCTAGGAAAACAGGTGGCAGAAGGAATGCAATGTAACAGGTACCATCCCAATCTAGGGGTAGGCGTATATATGCGGTGTGACCACAGATGAAGTAGGAGTGACGGGAAGCTCTAAATGTAGACTTGCCTTTATCACTGGATTCGATCACAGTACTACATTTACTATGACCCAGGTGTACTGAACCATTCTTTCTTACACAGAATTCACCTTTGACTGGTAATACGGACATAGCAGGCAAGACTAGTGTAGCTTCGGATTCAACATTTAGAATCATGAGGTTAAGTGTAAAATTACCTAATCCATATACTTCATTTTCTAGGTCAGTTCCTGTTCCTTTGGGAAGTCCCTCCTTGTTAGGATAACAGGCTTTAAGCAAAACTAAGTTCAGGTTTCCCCCTACCCAGTTGCTCTGGTATACTACAGTGTTTGAATCTAAAGAATTAATTAAACTAAACCATGCTCCACAGGAACCATTGTGTGTAAACGGATATGGAAAGAGAGGCAGGACTCCTTTGTATTTCTGATAGGGAGGGAGTCGGCCACATATCCAACAATTTGTAGCATTGCTGGTCTGATGGGAATGATGTAACATACTAATGAATGTGTTGTTGCGCAGCGCAAATCTATAGGACAACTCATGTGGAGGTAGTTCACTAAAAGAATGTTCAGCTGTAACATTGTAAGCACGCTTGAAAATAGGGTAATACATGTGTAATAGTATACTTGCGGCAATGATCAGAAGACTTAGAAAAAACATAATTAATAATGTCACTATACAGTGACTACGAAGTGATTTACAGTACGCATGTTTCTTGAGCTGTTTCTGTCTATTTATCTCTCTATTTCGGTCTAGAGGATACATGTCAGAGACAAATTCAACCGATTCACCTTGGAGAGGACTTAAACAATCAAATTGTCTGACTTGCTAGACCTTAGTTTCAGTTTATAGTTCTCGCTCTCAGTCTTTTCAACCAGGGGGAGTTTTGAGTCAGTCGGTGAGGGAATGCAGGGCTGAACGTTTAAATCCGATGGTAGTCCATGAAATTTCTTGATATGGCTCGAGTGCAGCCACCCTTTGCGACCCTCAATCTTCACGGCGGTCCTCGTGGTCAGTAAAACGAGTTTCGGTTGTTGCCAGCGAGGCTCCAACGGGCTCCTCCTGTCGAAGTTCCTCACAAGTACCAGGTCACCTGGAACCACTTCATGAGGCTTTACCTCGGTGTTGTCGGGAAAGGCTGCAGCTACCTGTGAACGGCAAGATTGTAGTGCAGACATCAAGGAAGCCAGGTAATCTGTCAGCATATTACAATCAACATCAGTTATTTTACGAGGTATAGGCGTCCCCCACATATTTGGTGGCCTACCGAAGATCACCTCATACGGGGATAGCCCTGTTCGAGAATGTGCTACCATTCTCATGTAAAAGAGCGCAACTGGTAAGGCTACTATCCAGTCGACACCTTTGTCTCTACAGATTTTGGACAATCTAATTTTCAGAGTTTGATTGTGACGCTCCACGAGACCTGCTGCCTCGGGATGTCGGACACAGTGGAATTTCCATTGATAGCCTAACAGAAGTGAAACGTGTTTCATTAGCTCGGATGAGAACGGCTGGCCATTATCTGAGTACACGACTCGGGGCATACCATACCGTGGGAAGAATTCTCGAACTAACTGTTTGGCAGTGGTCGGGGCAGTGTAATCTGAGACGGGATACGCCTCTGTCCAACGGGAAAGAGCGCATACAACTACGAGGACATATTTGAATCCTCGACATCGTTCCATCTGGATATAATCCATCTGGAGGACTTCAAAAGGGTGATCGGGAGGTTGAAATCCACCCTGCTCTACAGGTACGCCTTTACTTGGATTGAACTGGCAACAAATCATACAAGTTCGGACTTTCTGTTTGGCTGCAGCTCGTAAGTGTTTGTTGAACCAAATGTGTTGAATACTGTCTAACATGGCTTTTTCTCCTAGATGTGCTGGACTATGTATTGTGTTAATGATAACTTGAACCATTGAGTCGGGGAGAAACCATATAGATTTTCCCTTCGTCATCCATCCCTGATCTGTCTGGATCCCTCCTACTTCAGTCCATTTCTTTATTTCCTCTGGTGTAGCATGTGTCTGTATGTCAATTACATCAAGAGCGGGATCCTTAACTGTCATGCAGTGTGTCGGCGTCGGAACTATTGTCTTTGTCAGGTCAGTTGCAGGAGTCTGATTCTGTGCTGTTTGCTTAGCTGTTCGGTCTGCTAGGTCGTTACCCTGAGAAATAATATCGGTGATTTTTGTATGGGCTTTGCATTTCATGATAGATATTGAAGTAGGTAGATGTATTGCATCTAATAGAGCTTGAATGAGGGGACCGTGTTGAATGTTGGCACCGTGAGAAGTTAAATAACCTCTTTCGCGCCAAAGAACTCCGAAGTCGTGTACGACTCCGAAAGCATAACGTGAATCTGTGTATATGTTGACTTTCTTATTTTTGGCTTGAATACAGGCTTGTGTCAGAGCGATAAGCTCTGCTGCTTGAGCTGATAATGTGTCAATACAATTTGTTTCAATGACTTCAGTGTCTGTCGTGACTGCATAAGCGGCCACTAACTTTCCTATACTTGTTCTCATACATGAACCATCTACATAAAGTGTCAGGTCGGGGTCTGGTAATGGGACATCTGTCAAGTCTTGTCTAGGTTTCGTCGTAATAGTAATGACTTCAATACAATCATGTGCCAGTGGGTCTATTCCACTTAATGGCAAAAGTGTGGCAGGATTTAATGTACTACAACGTTTGATTTCTATGTGTGGCTGAAACAATGTCAATTCGTAACCAGTCAGTCGTGCTATAGTCAAGTGTTGTGTTTGTGTTCGGTTCAAGAGAACCTCTACTGCATGTGGTACTTGTACTGTCAGTTGATGTCCTAATACTATGGAATCGCTTTGTCTGATCGCTAGAGCTGTTGCTGCAACTGATTTCAGACACGCAGGAAGAGCCTGAGCTACGGGATCTAATGTGCTAGAAAAGTAAGCACATGGCTTGTGTGATCCTGCTTGTTCCTGCGTGAGTACTGACAAGGCAGTACCTTCACGTTCTGTAACAAAGAGTGTAAAAGGCTTACTGTAACATGGTGTCGCTAAAACAGGTGCTTGGCATAAAGCTTTCTTTAAGTCCTTAAAAGCTTGTGTATGTTCTGGAGTCCAAGGGAGGACAGTCGATGTCGCTGCCTCCTGGGTTGTCAGCTGAATGAGTGGTTTAGCTAAAAATGCATATTGGGGGATCCACTGCCTACAGTATGAAGTGAGGCCTATGAAGGCCCGTACCTCCTTTTGTGTCTTGGGTGGTGGCATGTTTACAATTAACTGGATACGATCAGGTGTGAGCTGTCTCCCCCATTTGGACAGCAAGTGCCCTAGGTACACAACTTGCTGGGCACAAAATTGCAGCTTTGAAGGGGACACCTTGTGCCCCTTGTCGGCTAGGAAATGTAAAACCGTCAGTGATGCTTTTTCACATTCGGGTTCGCTTTGGGCGGTGATCAGCAGATCATCGACATACTGAAGCAGTGCAGTGTTAACAGGCATGTGGATACTGTCAAGTTGTCTTTTCAGTGCTTGGCTGTAGATGCAAGGGCTTTCTGTAAATCCTTGAGGTGCACGTGCGAATTTAAAACTTCGTCCATTTAAACTGAATCCGAACAAATATTGGCTTTCCGGATCGATTGGGACGCTGAAGAAGGCGTTCTTGAGGTCAATTACAGTAAAGAACGTTGCCTCTGAATCAATAGCTGTCAGTAATGAAGAGATATCTGGGACCACGGGGTATTGTGGTATAATGCATTTATTTAATTCTCGCAGATCAATAACTAATCGATATACTGGGGGTGCTTTTGGATCAGTTCGTTTAAGAATCGGAATAATCGGAGAATTACATATATTGGAGTCGGTTTCTACAACCACTCCTTGTGCAATGAGCTCGTCAATGATTTGCAGTAAAGCCACTACAGCATCTGGTGGTAACTTGTATTGTCGCATTCGTGGTAGTACCACTCCTGTTTTGAGTGTGACTCGGTATGGTGTAATGTGCATACAACCTACATCAGTGGGGCCTTGCGCCCATAAATGTGCAGGTAGATTCTGTAACCTGTGATCCATGTCTCTAGACACGTAGTGACCTTTAAAGTCACGCAAAAATAGTCGTACTCCGTCCGGAGAACAGCATATTATAGCTCCCAGAGCTTTCAATGTTTTTATACCTAACAAGTTTTCTGGGCATGATTTCGTAAGCAATAGATCTGTAGTCCGTGTTAATGGACCGACTGTGAATGCAAGTGGTTGTGATACTTCGTTAATAGTAGGCTTTCCTGAAAAACCAAGGGAAATATTTTGTGAGCCTGAGAGGGGTGCCCCTGGGACTTCATTGTGACTTATAGTTGTTCTGCTTGCCCCTGTGTCGAGTAGGAACTTTCTGTCTTTCCCTAATACTTGACTCTGTACATAAGGACCCTCTTGGTCTACAGGAACCTCAATAAGGGGTAAGCCAACTTCCCTCTCTAGGCTATTTCATGTGTAGCGCTGATACTCTGGATAGTCATTTTGTGCATACTGGTACATCTGTTGTGTCGTGTTTTGTGTTGCAGCAATAGGCTGTGGCTGTGGTTGTGGTACGGTCTGTTGTGCAGCTTGCATAGGCTGTATATTCTGAGGTACTTGTTGTTGGATCTGATCCTGTCTAGGCGGACGTGATCTCTCCTTAGTTCTACCCGTGGAGATATTATGTTTTAGAACTGCACAATCGTTTACATGATGACCTGGCTGTTTACAGTAGTTGCATGTCCCTTTAACGGGAACCGTTGTGTTACTGGCCGTACCCTTTTTATGACCGTCAGCTGGAACTGACTGGGCGACAAGCATTTTCATTTTCGTGTCTTTCATACGCCTTGTTTCGTGTTCTTGTTCTTCTCTAATTCTATTCTGGTGATACTGTAACATTTGTAGCATTTGCGAAGGAGTGTTAGCTTGCCAAGTGCTCTCAACTTTCAATACTCTGTTTTTAACCTGCGGCAGGGAATTCTCGACTAATTTTGTTACAAAAAGATGTGGATATGACTCACTATTTGCTTTCAAGCCGCTATTAATACCAAAACATTTTTCAAATCGGGAATAAAAATCACTAGTGTCTTCATCGGGTTTCTGTTTACAAGCTGAGATTGCTCCCCAATCTTCCTTTTTCGTAGTTAATAGACGTGGCAATACTTGCACTAAAAGACCTGGCAATGCCTTTGTTTTGTCCCCAAGCCCTACGCCTGCAGTTCGGTTATTTTCTTCAGTTGCCAATGCGGTCCAATCAATCTTCTGGTCTCCCACCTCCCATTCTTTTTCCTTGAGTTTCTCATAAATACCGGCAGGCAATAATACTTTCAATATTT
This sequence comes from Triturus cristatus, assembly GCF_964204655.1. NCBI lineage: Eukaryota > Metazoa > Chordata > Amphibia > Caudata > Salamandridae > Triturus > Triturus cristatus. The sequence continues at coordinate 249,601,603 of NC_140585.1, forward strand.
TCATAATGTCAGGATAGGTATAATCACCCATGAGTAACATGTCTTTTAATTCACGGTGAAAACCTGCTGGATCTTTGTCATGGCTAGGCACTAATTTTTTCATTTCCAATAGTTCTATTTTGGTTATGGGCGTGTACACGAACACGCGTCTAAACGTATTGTCATCATTTCTGGCTGGGTGTACTTCGCGTAAGGGGTTCTGTCTGTCTATGTGATACGTTTTTCTTTCCACGGTGGGAACTGAAACATGTTCTGGGCATACGAAGACAATGTACTGGTGCCGATATTCTAGAATTTCTTTAATTAAATCAGTACCTGAACCTCTCCATTTGTTCGTGAGTAATTCTATCAGTATATCAGGTAGGGGACCAGGATCGGAGTGTTGGCTTCTATACAATATAAGGAGGTGTTGTATCATGTATATACCAGCTAAACGCTGTTCGTCTGGGGTAAGATTCAGAAACGTGTGTGCTAGCGCATCATCACTATATTTTTCAGAACTGTCAGCCCATTGTACTGCTGACCTGGCTAATTCTTGTTCATCCATAGAATCGAGCATATGATACCCCCTTCGGTCTCGGAGTAATTTATCAGCAGCCTGGAATAGGTGTTCAGGGGACCTCATATTTAACATAGGGGCTTGAAAATGTCTGTTACATTCTGGACGTATCGGACGTATTGGATCATTAAAGTATCTGGTATTGTTACAAGATCTTCCCCTACCTACATAAGCTATCGTTTCTAATTGTCCCGTGGGCATTTCTGATTCTTCCTCCTCCTCTCCCTCTGATTCAGTTTTATCTGCTTCTACTCTGTTTTCATGTATTCGTTCTATTTCTTTTCTGATCTTTCGGCACATAGCTACTATACACTTCTGTTTATCATGTTTCCCTTCTGATATATTCTGACCCCATCTGGTAAGCACTTGCATTTCATCCTGATCTACCTCAGGCCTATCTCTGCTTCTGATCAAGCAGTTTATGAGGAAGCTTAACAGTAGTTTCTGTATATCTACTTTCTGGTATTCCATGGCCTTGTCAATACTTTCAGGGCCTTGTCCTGATTGGACAAAGTAATATATATTGTCCAGATGAGCAACCATTCCTGGTAGTGTCATTAAATATGTGGACGCTTGTCGTATACGTAGTGATGACAGCAGCATTCTGTCATTTTTACCGGGCACTGGATCATATCTACAATCCGTAAGATGTTCCTTAAACCTATCGGATCTTGCTGTTTGAGGTGTATGTTGATATGCTAAATCTCTGAAGGACAATTTATTTCCTTGCGGTGGCGTGAAAAAAATCGCTGTTGCACCTCCTCTTGCACCTTCTGAGGTGCTAGGCGTGAAAGGATTCGTTGAATGTAAGGTAGAGACGGTAGATGTAGGAAGAGTGGTAGAAACAGATGAAACTGTTGAAATGTGAGGAGGAGTTTGTTGTTGCGGAGTTGGGGGCGGATGATCTTGAGGTTGAGCACCATCGACAGGTGGTGCGTGTGGTGGGACATTTACATATTCGGGAGCTACATCGTCTAAATAGGAAGAAAGGAAAATGTCTTTTGCGGTTTTGGGATGTACTTTAATCGGGAGTAACGGAGGTGGCAGATCTTTCGGTATTTCCGGAGTGGCCTTAGGCAAACCTTCGGCCAGAAGAGGATACATACCATTCATAAGAGTGTTTCGTTGTCTGTCTACTTGTTCTGATTTTACTCGGGTACCTTCGTCAATTAATATGTTTTTTCGGGCCTTTTCTGAATCTTCCCTACTTTTTTCTTCCTGTCTGAGCGCTTTCTCTGTGCGCCTACGCGATTCTTTACGCCATAGTTCAATGGCATCTTTCTGTGACTGTCTGGCTTTCTTTTTCCATAACGCTTCTTCTATTCTCATGATGCAATCTGCATCCCATGTTCCGGCAGCGGGCCATCTCTGACTCTCTGCTAAATCCTTGGTGTAGTCCACCCATAGATCAAGATATAATACGGCATCTAGGCCATGTTTATGGTACATAAAATACCCTGGAGTGTCCCTAGGTGGGATTGGAACAGCTTCCTCGAGTATCCCTTTTCTAGTTTTTATCTGTCTTAATTTTGAAAATAACGGCATCTTGAACCTTGCTACTTAATTCTTACTCGGTTTCTGAACACAATAATTACAATAAACACAATAATGAAGATCGAACAATCACTCATACCACGACATTTAAAACATATCAAAACATTTTAGAACGAACAATAATAATTAGAATAAAACTAGTTAATTGCATAATACTAAATTACTGTATGTACTGCTAAACAGTACAGATACACTGCTAAAACAGTGCAGACCAGGTCTGTGTACCCAGACCTGTCTTGACCGGCACAAACTAATGTGCACGTCTAGATGCGTCCTCAGCAACGGTACTCACCGGGAAGCACGGAACGGAAGGCCTCGGAAGTCTGGACTGGACTAGACCAAACTGGACTGGACTCGACTCGTGACTTAGATACTTCGGAACCTCGGGATCTGGTGGGCCTCTGTATACCTCGGATCTTGCTCTCTCAGCTAGGCTCTGGTCGGGATTCTCCGCACTCCTCACCGCCTCGTCTGGGTGTTGATCGCAGCCTCAGTCGCCCCCGTTGGCCTGAGGGAGATACAGGAAATCCTGCGGGTACGCGTAATTGTCCGTCCGGCTGTGGCAGGAGACCGGGTCTGCAACGCTCCTCCGGCGCGTGGGGTGTGAGAGGTGTCCCTATTCGGGCGCCAATTTATGTGGTAAATATTTAAATTACCTGTACTATTTTTTATGCGGTAAAATACAATAAGAATAACTCAGTAAAATAAGAGGCAGAATCCGTGGTATTCGAGGGTATAATAGGGTATTTATTCCTTACAAAGGAATGATGGTTCGAACCAGGCAATCGAGTTCCGTCACCACGAAGGTTCAGGAAGGGATCAGCAATAGATTATTGACAAGTAATAGTATATATAAGAAAAGCATTACATTAAGACAGATGCAGGAGGCGTAACAGCTGATAATACAGATAAGAATACACATACGTAATGAAAAAGGCGTAATAATAGGCGTGCATAGAGGCGTATACTAGAAACGTCATTTAAAATGATGTCACAGGTGGGTGGATCCATAAGAGAATCCTGCTGTGTCAGCAGAAATGTTTGGCAGAGATGCGCACGCAGCCGCATGACGTGTGATTGGCGTGTAACTAGAGGGTGAAGGGAACTTGACATTTAGCCCTACGTGAGGAGACAGAAGTCTGGGGTGTCAGGACAACCTAGTCCTAAATCATATCTAATATCTTGTGTTTAAGGAACTATATTATCTAGAAAGAAAGGTCTTCGCGGACAAATCCTATTCTATACTGACTGTTAGTGCGTGTACAAGCGTCTAAGTGTCTACATGAGATGCGAGGGGGCATGGGCCTTCCATGGTAACAGGGACTATGAATTACTTGCATAAAGACAGTGAGGCCGGGCCCTTTGCTCGGTAGCTGGAAGGATGTTTACCTAAACTACTGGACAGGAATGCATTGGATGAGGAGCGGAGCAGATAACTTGAAGGCTGAATACAGTTTTTGGCAGGCAACAGGCCGCGTCAGGCACCGTTAGCCGCGCAGGGAGTGAGACAAAGTTCATGGATACAGATGCAGGTCCAGGCTGGAGCATTCAGAGGCAGAAGCAGGAAAAAGCTCGATGGCAGAATTCAGGGCCTACCTTGCCAGAGCTAGAAAACGTGAAAAGTATACCATATAAAGACGGTGGCAAGGCATACTTAGGAACGGAATATCTGGCCCATTTATGGCAGATCTGAAAGAGTACATATTAACGTTGGACACAATTGTGTTTGCGTCTTCATAGCTTGAAGTGGAGGGAACATACATGTACTTGTAGTATGTACATGGTGCCGTTGGGGTCTAGATAGGGGACACAATTGACCATAAAAATTCATATTTCCTCAAGGCGGAAAAAAAAACAGGGTCACCTGTCACATTTGAAATCCCATCCTTCCGTGTTGTCAATGTTCTCGAACGGCCTGAGGAGCACAATGTAAATGTAAATCCAGTACTTGTATAGCGCGCAAATCACCCCCGAAGGGGTCTCACGGCGCTGGGGGCCATTGGGAAGATTAAGCGAGCTACTGCCCAGAGTCGCATGGTGCTGGGCAGACCCCTGCCGCTGGAGCCAGGGATCGAACCGTGATCCCCAGCGTCCAGCGTCAGTCATCCTGGCCACGGCGCCACACCTCTCCCCAATGTTAAAAGATAAGGTACCGGGAATGGCCTCAGGTGTAATTAACGTGGATGAGGCAGGCATATGTTCTGCTCTTTCCGAGCTAACTGTCCCACACTACCCCAAGCTCACCTATCAAAGTACCGGGGTAGTACTTCCTTCAACTCAGGCTATTGATGAGTGTGCTTTAATGATAGCGGTTGAAGATACAGAGATGGACATGGATATGGTTGTGGAAGATGTCAAGGTTCAAACTGAAACCAAAATAAATGTTGCCACTAAGTTGCTGTCCGAATCTCTGGGTCCATTGACTTTGGTCGATATAATTGGCCTTTTGAATGTTGTAGAGCCACTTCCCTTTAAAAGGACCCCCCAAACACCACAGATTATAGACTGCACCCTTGTACCTGGGGAATTGGAGGATTATACTATGCCAGACACTGCCATACAGATAGAAAAAAAACAAGTAATGGTGGCTAATTTGAACATGCCAGTTGACCAGGAATTGGCACTGAGACCAACATCGGACAATCATGCTAGTTGCCCCCGCATGCCTGCTTTGTTTAGTAGCACACCCTCTAGTGTGTCCTTTGTGCAATCATTGGGTTTATCAAAGTCTGAGGTGTCTCCAAATAAAAGGGTACAAGATTCTTGGTAATTTTTAAACAAAGGGGACCATGGATTGCGGGAGTAATTTTGACATACTTTATGCACTAGAGAGGATTCTCTCACCTATTTTAACCCTGCTTGACAAATCCACCGCTAATTCTGATCACATGCTGGATGTTCTTTCTCTAATTTTAATGGGGGTCCAGAAGCTCAATTCTGCCAGTCCTTGGTCAGGGAAGGCAGATAAGGGTATTGATAAGGGTATTGATCTAACATCTTAGGTAAGTCATACTAATATAGTGGTATCGCAAATGGGAATCCAGGTGGGGGCTTGGGAAGATATGTGGGTTGACCCCCTATTATCAACCAGAGATAGTCCTACGTCAGGTATTGCCCCCGAAAATCAAGCGGTAGGGTACCAGCCACATGTCCGTCCTGGGGAAAACAGAAATGTAATAGCACTTAGGAATCCGCTGCAGGTTTACTCTATTGTTAAAAAGGGAACATTAATGTGTCTTATGTTACAGATACATTAATTGATCTACCCCTTGTCAAAGGGCACAGGGATGATTTAGAAGCTGTTCCCCCCTGGGAGGGTGTCCCTCCAATAGAAAGTAATAGATTAAAATGACGAAGGGAGGAGAACAGGATTTGGAGTATTACAAAACATAAGCCCAAAGAATTGAGGCTCCTTATGGTATTAGAGGAGCTAGACCCCTTGACCTCGTACCAAAATAGAAATGAACCCAAGCCCACCGAGTCAGATGACGGCCAGAATTTAGGGATAAATCCTCCCCCTCGCCTTACTATGATAGATGACCCCATATGGGAGAGTTAAGGGAAGATGGAAAGGCAGGTGGACATAGGGATAGCCAGATATAATGGGGGGTGGAATACATTACAGAATCATAACGCAAGTATTGGTCCGGTTTCAGAGTCCCATGTAATAAGGAAAGAACATGATCTGGTGAGCTTAACAGCAAAGACTCATGATGTTGTGTTAGAAGTAGGGCAGGTTGCTGAAAACGTCCTCCCAATCCTTCCGGGCAGGGATACTCTCCCTGTACGGATTGATCCTAGTCAAGAGAGGTTCTTGGAGGGGGTGGGCTGACCCTGCCTCCTGCACAGGGCAAATGTTAGAGTTGGGGATTAACCAAAGGTTAAGTTGATAATGCACGTGTTATTGAGCGGGTCTACTTAGACCTCAGTAGTGGCCTTCCAAACTCTATAGTCACGTTTACCTCAGGGATAATTGCAATGTTAGTTTTGGCTAACGTTGATCATTTGAGAGAAAAAGCGATTGATGTTTCCCATTTGAGGAGCCTTTTTCAGCCCAGCTAGAATACCATAGGAAAGATTGCCAGGAGCCAGGTAGAGCGTTATCTAACAAAAGGTGAGCAATAAATGTGAAAGATATTAAAATTTCGGTTGCTGGAGGGAGAGGTCGTGGCCGCAAGCCTGGTGATCCCGGAAACTGTGGGGGTTGAGACTTCGGGCCGGGGGGAACCCTCTTGAAGCGATATGTTGCCTCGGATTGGGGAGCTTCGGAGGGGATGAGACATCAACCTGGGTTGCGGGGCCAGTACTTGGCGGTGTGGGGGCCGAGACATGGACCTGGGAGGAGGATGCCGTTAATGTGGAATTTGAGCAATGGGGCGGGAGGGAGTTGGGTGGGGGGACGGGGTGTTGCGGGGAGATTCGGTCGGGTTGCGCCTGGTATGCATGGTTGGTAACGGGGTCAGACCGGGGGTCGGGTGGGGGGGAGTGGTGGGTTGAGTACGGGGGTAGAGTTAAGGTGTGTGAATGGGGTGGCTGTGCACGTCCTGGCACCAGCGGGGTAAGGGCATATGGGCATGTTTAGTTGTTGCCGGCATAGTGCTCGTGGGTGGGGGGAGGGGGGTATTGTTGATGGGGAAAGTTGATGACATCAGTTGCATTGCAGGTCAGGTTCCAGAGTGGGGCTACGTTGGGATGGAGTGGCCGAGGCGGGGTGGAGTGATTACGAGATCATGGGATATAAGTTTTTGAGCTGGAATGTGAAGGGGCTCGGCACGTGCACAAAGCGCTATAGGGTCCTCTCCTTCCTCCGGCGGCACAAGGTATCGATAGCGTGCCTGCAGGAGACCCACTTAGTGGAAGAAGGGGCGCAGAAGTTGGGGAAAAAATGGCGGGGACAACTGTTTCATTCATCCTTCTCTACTTATGCCAGGGGGGTCCTGATCTGGGTGGCACCGGGGGTGCCGTTCGCCATCCAATATGTGGAGGCGGACGTTGAAGGCCGATACCTGCTCCTTCGGGCGCGATTAGATGGCAGGGACATAGTCATTTTGAATTCCTACGCGCCCAATATAGATGACTCCGCATTTTTTGGGGCCTTGCAGGATGTTTTGACTTATGATCTGGGGACCCCGGTACTCTGGTGTGGTGATTTCAATTGTGTCCTGGATCCAGTACTGGACAGGACGCCCCCTCGGGAGGGGACGAAACCGCGAATGACTGACCAACTCAGAAGGGTGATGGCCAACATAGGGGCGGTGGATGTTTGGCGCCAAAAGAACCTCACACAGAAGGTGTTCACCTGCTTTTCTCCCACGCACAACACACATAGTCGGTTGGATCGGGTTTTGGTGACGGAGGAGCGGCGGGGTATGTCAGTGGAGGTCACACACCTGGCTCGCTACTTATCGGATCACTCGCCGGTGGCATGCGTGGTCCAGTGGGGACCTCCGGTGGTCCGTCTTCGGACTTGGAGGCTGGCGGCGGACCTCCTCCGAGACCGAGCGGGGAGGGAGCACGTGGCGGCAGCCATAGGGGACTATGTGGCCCTTAATTGGGGAGCAGGAGACCTGGCAGTAGCCACGAAGTGGGAAGCCCTTAAGGCAGTGGTGAGGGGCGCATGTATGGGGCTCACCTATGGGGTCCGGAAACAGCTTCTCCGGGACCTACAAAAGGAGGAGGACCTCCTCCGGCAGATCCAGAGGGTGGTGGACCCTGATGCGGCGCAACAGCGGGAGGAGGGGGAGGCTCGGGCACGGGTGCAGGACACCTTAGACAGGTTGGATAAGTTCACTCTGGGCCAATATAGGCAGCGCCTCCACAGAGAGGAGGATAAGTCGGGACGGCTGCTGGCATGGATCCTGCGGAGAGAGCAGGCGCCGGAGCGCATTGTGGCTCTGCGGGACTCCTCCGGACGTGTGGTATGCTCGGAGCAGGAGCTGCTGGGGGTACTCCAGGCTCACTTGAGGCGGGTGTACGAGGCGGCCCCAGATATTTCGGAGGCCCAATATTTGCCATATCTACAAGGGCTGCAGATGTCGACCCTGGCGGACTCGGATCGGGAGGGTTTGGAGGAGGGCTTGTCCTTGGCGGAGGTCCGGGGGGCGCTGGCTCGCTTGCCGCGTGCTAAATCGCCCGGCAGTGATGGTTTTCCATCAGAGTTTTATCACGAGTTCGCGGAGGAACTGGCGCCGCTCCTGCTGCAGGTGTTCCAGGCGGCATTGGAGAGGGGGGAACTCCCACGCACCATGGCCCAGGGTGAAATCTGTATGATTCTTAAACCGGGGGGTGATAAGTATGACCCGTCGTCCTACCGCCCGATCACCATGTTGAATACGGACGTAAAAATCCTAACGAAATTGTTGGCCACCAGGCTGGCTCCCCATATGGCACATTTAGTGCATCAGGACCAATGTGGGTTCATCCCCGGGAGGAATACGGCGATGAATCTCCGACGCCTGAACCACATACAGCATGAAGTGAGGAGTCGGGAAGACCGGACGGTGTTGGTCTCTATTGATCTAGCTAAGGCGTTTGACACCGTGGACTGGGCGTACTTACAGGAGGTCCTTCGGAGGGTGGGCCTTGGTCCCAACTTTCGTCGGTGGATACAGCTTTTATATAGCGCCCGGAGGGCACGGGTGCGCCTGGGTGCTGCGCGATCGGAGGAGTGGCAGCTGGGATGGGGCACGAGACAGGGATGCCCCCTCTCGACGCTACTTTTTGCGCTGGCGATTGAGCCGTTTGCTGTCACGATTAGGGCGGAAATGGAACAATGGGGAATCCAGGTGGGGGATACGCGGAATGTGATATCGCTCTATGCTGATGACGCCTTGTTTTACCGGAGGCACTTCCGGCCTTGCTGCACCACCTGGACCGGTTCGGGGAGGCGTCGGGCCTGAGAATTAACCGCAGTAAATCTCTTATATTCCCGCTTTCGGGCTTTGATACAACGCCCGGCGAGGACCTGCCGGAGCTGGGGTTGCGCTGGGAGCGGGAGGGTTTCCGGTATTTGGGTATTCAGGTGGCCGCCACGGAGGGTTTGGCACTCGCACGGAACATGGATCGGGTACTGGCCTCACTGCGGCAGTCTGTGACGTTTTGGAACACCCTGCCGCTGTCCCTCATGGGATGCCTGTCTGTAGCCAAGATGGTAATGCTGCCACGGACTTTGTACATCCTGCAGAATACGCTATGCCCTCTCCCTCCTAGGATTTTCCGGACCCTCAATTCACTACTGACCTCCTTGCTTTGGGCGGGGGGACGCAGTAGAGTGGCCCTTAGGACGGTCGTGCGCGCCTATGACGAGGGGGGATTGGAGGCCCCACATTTCGATTTATATTATTATGCAGCGCAGCTCCTCCCGGCAGCCAGATGGTTTGCAGATGCGGATGTCTGGGAGACGCGATTGCTGGCGGGCAGGGCCACGGCGTCGGACCTTCAATTGGCCTTGATGCGGGGGTCGGGGGCGGACGCGGCGCTGCCCTACGCGGTGACACATACGGCACGGGTGTGGCAGCGGTTTGTCGAGCCGGTCTTGGGTGCGGCACCCTTTCATAGGGATTTACCCATTTGGATCCTGGCCCCCATGGTGGAACTAGAGCGCCAGGTGTCATACCGGGACTGGAAAGAGGGGGGTTGTGTAGTGTTAGCAGACCTGTACCCCTCGGAGACCTTCCTGTCATTTGAGCAAGCGGAGGAATTTTATGGCCTTCGGGGGGGACAATACCTAGATTATCAAGGGCTGCGGGCGGTGGTGCGTTCGGTTTGGCCGCAGTGCCCGGAGATGCCCCCGACGACGCAGACTCTTAATGTAATCCTGACGTGCGGCCGGGGCCGTAGACTAATTGCATTGTTATACGCGGCGATGATGCGAGATTCGGCTCCCCCGACGCCCCCCGCGTGGGCGGCCTGGGAAGCGGATTTGGGAGAGCCTTTAGAGCAAGAGCAACGAACGCGAATCGGAGCCTTGACGAGGAAAGTGTCCTGTAATACGCGGTTTAAGCTCACCCATTTTAATTTCATGCATCGCACTTATCTTACCCCGAAGGCGCTGAGTAGGTTTGGTACGGGCAGGGGGGACGAATACCCTCGGTGCGGCGCAGCAGGGGCGGGGTTTTTACACCTGGCCTGGGACTGCCCGCTGGTAGAGAGGTTTTGGGTAGGAGTGGTGGGCCGCGTTGCGGCCGTTACTGGCCTCCGCCTCCAACGGACACCCCTACACTGCCTGTTAGCCCTGGTTCCCAAACCTAGGAAACGGAGACTGGCTTATAAATTGCTGCAGTTAATGTTGGTTTTGGCGCGCCGTCGGGTCGCGATTACCTGGATGGGTCGAAAGGCCCCGGAGCTCGATACGTGGCTCAGGGATGTGAGGGAATGGGCGCTGGCGGAAGAAACGCATATGCAGTGCTCTAGGAGGGACGAGAGGTTGCAGGAGGACCTTCTGGCGTGGCGAGTCCTGTGTATGGAGGGGTTGGCGGAGGAGGGGCAGTCGCCACAGAGTGAGTCGGAGGGGACGAGTGGGGAGCTGTATTCCCCGCTATCTTCGGAGGGGGAGCGGGGAGGGGTTGAAGGTGAGGCTGATCCTGTGCGGCACTGAGCAGGGCTGGCCCGGATACTCCCCCATTATAGCCGGGGGCCTGCCTCACTCCCAGGTATTACATCTGTATATATTTGATGATTGGACCTGTATGAACTGCTTATTTCTGATGTCGGGGGGAGGGGGGAGAAATCTGATTGTTTGTCTTAAAATGAAAAATAAAGTTTTCAAAAAAAAAAAATTTCGGTTGGTAGCTTCTCGGGGAAGAGAGTGATTAAAATTGTTGGTCCCGAGGTCCAAAGGGCCATCAAACATAGAGGGGAGGAAGAGACGGCCCAGTGGAGTTGGGTAGCTGGCTCTGTGAATGCTTTAAAAGAAAATACAAAACTCCCAATGTTGCAGAGGTAGCCCTCAGGGAAAAATCTTGTCCTGAAACCTGGCTGGAGTTGGAAATCCGAGCCTTCAGGAAACATGGAGCGGTGTGGACTTTAAGTTTGAAACTTTTTTTTTTTTGTTGTGCAGCAAAACCTTCAACAAAAGGTCACACAAGTGGAGGTCTAGCTATCTTACTCAGCTGCACTATAAATTGGAATCCTTTGGTTTTTCTCCATACATCTAAAATTTGCATGGGTTTGAAACTTATTTTGGGTAATGGGACACCAGATCAGCATTCATCCCTTTCCTTGGTAAATGAAAGAATGGAAGAGCGTCTGAGTCTCTGGTTGAATCTATTTTTAGGTCGAGCCCAGACAGCGCATGCGCTGTTGCAAGACCTGAAGTAAACAGAATATGGAGGGTAATTCCGCCTGCCATCTCTGCTTAGCTGGCTTATTATTGGCTGGTCATCCAATATGTCGCTTCCGTTTTGTGAGAAGCAGCACCAACCAACTGCAGTTTAGTTAGCCTGTAGGTCGGTATCTCTTTCGTTTTGGGACTACTTCATCTTCTCCGTGTCCCCGGCTTCATAAACAAATGCTTGTTGTTTATTGAGCCGGGACAATGGCAGTCACTTGTTTGTATTCGCAGCGCGCAGTTTTAGGCGCTATATAATTTCCTGATCCAACACAAACATCGTAACACTGACAGCAAGCAGCTGATAACATCAGTTTCGATGGGACGTAGCCATGGTCACGGCCCCCCCCTCCCCCAAATAGAAACAGATAAAGTAGACCTACCTATCTCTTCCTTTTCGTCACCAAACAGGTAAAGCTATCCACACAGTTCCACACAACACAATTCAACTCCACACATTTGCAATCCACACCATATAATTCAACACTAAACCACATAATACAACTCAACACAATTACACAGCACACCACATACATCTAATCCACACCACACAATTCCACATCGTGCCACAAAATTCAACAGCACACTATATAGTTAAACTCCACTACATACCACTCAACAACACAAAATACCATTCCACATAATACACTCAAAAACACTCCATAATTCCAGTACAAGCATTTTCAATGTAATAGGTCTTGCAATTTCTAAATGTCCTCCTATTTGCATTGTAAATGACAATGCCTTGTATTTATGTGCACTTTGTACTTCTAGTTGGTTTTCAAAATGCATAAATAAAAGGTATTGTCATTTACAATGTCAATAGCTCAAAATCTCGCAAATGCAAGACCTATTGCATTGCAAAAGCTTGTTTATTTTGTGCACAAAAGTAGTATTTCAGAGGAGTGCACTTTGATACTGATGGCGGGTGACTTCAATGCTAAAATTTCAAGCTGTTCTTCCATGGTCTTTTGCAACCAAGAATTAGAGGGCGTATGGTCCATCCCTGAGTCTTCACTGCCCGGCCATATTAGATCAAATAGGCGAGGACTGTCTTTTTTGCATAACCTGAGAATGAATTACCTTGTCACTCTAAATGGCAGATTCCCAGATGACTCTCCAGCCTCTCTCACATTCCATGCTTTCAGCTCTTTGGTGCAAGCACTCATTTTAAAGTACTGAGAATGGGGGCGTGGCCAAGATGGCGGTGAAGTAGGACGCGAAGTTTGGAGCTCCTACCTGCCGCCCGCCGAAAATAGCATCCCCGGACCCTCACGGGGCGCTAAATCCGCCTGAGGGACAGCCAGAGGGTCTCCCTGTCGGGGGTCTACCTGGGCGGTCCTCATAGCCCCGCTGTGGACGCCGAGGACTGCAGCAACATTGAGACCTTGTGTGAGGCCTCGTGGCCCTCCCTAAGCACGGCAGTGGACTGCTTCGACAAGGCGGTGGTCTGGAGCTCCAGACCATCGGGGCCAGCCTCTCACCACTCAGCCGTCCCGTCGACAACCCGGAAGACACGCGGGTTGCTCACAACGCTGCCCTGCCGTTTGAGGAGCTGCTCCATGCCGGGGGGCGTCGGGCCCGGGATCAGGACGCGGGCCCCCCCCGAGCGGCAGCCGGGACTGCGGCGGCGATCAAGGTTCGGCGGAGCTGCCTACAACTGCACCGGAGCGCCCGAAGAATGCGGTGGGTGCCCACACCGCCCGACAGAGGGGGATCGCCGGGCCTGCGAGCCCCAAATAGACAGCGACACGCAGCCTCCTGGGCCTCAGGATCCCCGGCCTCTGTTTTAGACCTGCCTGCGGGGGAGGTGGAGCTTCGGGTGAGGTAAGCGGAGGACCCTGTGGAATCGAGCGGGCCGGAGGAATGCGACCGTGCCTACCTCTGCCGCCGGTGGAGCAGTGGTGACCAGCGGAGATCTTCGGACAGCGGGGGTGAGTTGCCAGCTCGGCGGTCTGCGGCCGCTCCGGGGGGTCGGCTCCTCTGGTGGCGGCAATCCATGCCCCTGGTGAGTGAGGAGAAGGCAGTGGGAGGCAGCGCAGGGCCTGAAGAGGAGAGGACACTGGTGACGCTACCCCAGTACAGTCTGCACATCTACTGAGGTCTCACCTGCATTGGGCCCCGGGGATCCCCGTCCCCGTTTTTAAGAGCAGCTGTGGGATGGCGTAGAGACGCCTGGACGCTTCCCCGATTTCCAAGAAGGGGCTCTACCTGGCTATCAGGCGCTGAACTTTGGGCCGGCTCAAGGTCTTTTCACTCGCAATACAGGTCACATCACCTATCTGTCTAGCCGACCTAGCCCACTGCTGTGACCCAAGGGAGCTCTCCCCCAGGTGAACTCGAGGCGGGAGGGCCCTGTTGGTGATCGGGGGACGAGTGGCCATCTGTCTTGCGTAGAAGCAATCCCTGCATGCTGGAATCTATCGCACACACGGCGTGAAGAACTCACGAACACCGAGAGAATCTGGGGGGGTCCTATCTTCCCAGTCTGCATTGGCTCCTACCCCCCTTCTGGTTTTGACCTGCAGCCCGATCGCCTGGACCTCACCTCCTGTCACAGTCGCCTGACCGCTCCTCCCGGAGAGAGCCACAAAGGGCCCTGGAGCTCTGAGGAAGCGACACCGGGGGTGGTGCTTTTGTCCCCCACTTGGGAACATATCCTCTGCAGCAGAAGCACGAGAGCGGGGTGCACCCAGGGGGATAGTCGCTATCCGCACTAAGCACCTGATGTGCCATCCGCTTGACGCCCTGCTGGACAAGTTGGGGCTCCTCTAGCATCCACTTCTCCCTGCTCTGGGATGTTCTGAATGCCCCTGCTCAGGCAGTTGCAGACAGAAAGCACAGGTCAAGGATATACTCCTGTGGGCTCCTCCTATTCATGAATAACACTACAAGAAACTGAACCTTCCTGCCTGAGTGTCTCATTATAACCCTACATCACAAGTAAAAACTGGTTCAAATCCTTTAAATTTATTACGAGTTTGAATTTCTTCTTTTTCTTCTGAATCACAAAAATATTACTTACAAACCCATCTGGATGAAAAGAACATTGCTCTATCGCCCCGTTTATTAGCAGCTCCCTGGCCTCTGAGGAGATCAGGCAATCCCCTTCTTAGGAGAAAACCATTGGAGTCAGACATCTGGTTTGAATGGGTCCCTCCACAAAGTCTAGATGAAACCCCCTGACAGTTTGCAGTACGCATGGATCTTTGGACATATTTTCCCATTCTTTTACAAAGAAAGCCAACCTTCCCCTAACTTGCACAAAAGGGAGAGAGCGCACTCTTACCATGCACTCCCCAGAATTGGCCGCGAGCATAGCCCAAGTCTAATGTGCCCCCTCACCCCGCAGTGTGAAAAAACTTGGGTCTCATGTGTTTGACTGGTCAGCCATATTAGGGTCTGAAAGAGGGAAACTGATGGCTAGTATCCTGACCTTTCTACTGTGTTACTCTCTGATGACACTTCATAGTGCACTGTGCTAAATTGTGACTGTAACAAATGGGTGTCTGTGACAAAAGCAGTAACACACTAAGCTCTGCACATAAAATACTGTTCTGTGCTCTGCATGGTACGCATCCTTTGCAGGAGGCATATTAACCCTCTGCGATACCTTAGATGAGTCAAACTGCCACTAGACAAAACTCAGATCTCTCGCCTGACACTTTTAATGTTGCCTGAAAACTATTGGAAATACAAGGAACTCTGCAGCAGGTGCTTTCAAAACTGCTGCACTGCTACAATAACACCCATTAGTAACGAAACTGCCCCCCCTCCAGTCCTTCCAGCTTCTCAAGGAAATACCTAATGCCCGGTACAGCCAGTCTGGCCTTGTAATGCCCGCTGGGTCCACAGGGACACAATTTCAGTGAGCCACCTGGTGACTGGTGACGTAAGCCTTCACCCAGACATTCAAGCTTTCACACCCCAGGCAAGAGGCTATACATAAATAGGTGGAGATTGCACATGGTCTTTTGGCCGCACTGTAATACATTGTGTGTGCAGTTCTTAGGGCTCTGGGGCCTTGGGTGTAAGCAGCAGGGACCCCGTGGTATAAGGGAGTCCCCTGACACACTGGTGACAAGGGTGTTTACTACCCCTACACTCCCGTCATTGTGAAAAGCCATCACTCACCTCCACTGGTTCAAGCTGTGCACCGAAGCAGCTGCAGTTGTGGTCCTGCCTCTGCCTTACCCGCAGCGGCCAGCGGCCACCCTACACCTGCCCGAATGACGCAGTTAGGCCGCCACATGTAGTCGCCTCTGCAGCTTTGCACCCTGCCCACAGGTGTGTCCCGTATCCTGCTGCCGTGTCTACTAAGCCTCTCTAGACCTTGCGCCACATTGTCAGGCCTCATGCTGCCGTGTGGAAGGGTGCCCACCTCTTCTGTGGCCTGTTCACCTCCCTGAATCAGCCCTAATGTGATCAGATCAACTTGTCTGGTTGAGTTGAGCCAAGATTTGTGGTCTGCCTAGATACACTCCTGTCCTACCTGCCACCGTTAGTGAGGTCAGTCCAAAAGTGAGGCATACATGAGCCTGAGAGCTAGATAGGCCACGTTTTCTGCACTGCCTGCTATTTGATCTGCACATCCTCATTACACCAGCGCCAAGGTCCAGACACTCCTCGCCCAGGTGCCAGCTAGAATACCATTTTGCATGTGGAGGAGCAGAACAGCTGAGGACAAGCACAGCAAATGTGACCCCAGCACTAGAGTGTCATTAGCTTGCGCAAAGAGGTCCTAGTCATGGCAGATGACGCTAATACCGCAGCCCAAGCTGTACCACTTTCAAGGCAGCTTCCGCAGCAGCATGTGTTTGTGAAAGTCCTACAACCCTTCAGTGAATTCGCTGACCTGGCGACGGCATCACCCCGCTGGAAGACCTGGATTGGGAGGTTAGAAAACTATTTCATCGCCACAGATTGTTTGAGCACCTTCTCAACACTGGTGCCCCCACGGACTACGATGCTGCTGTCAGAGTGCTTAACGCTCACTTTGGTCCTCAATTGAACCCCGATTTTTAACAATTCAAACTCCGCCAGGCCTACACAAACTAGCCATTGCGTGCAGAGCTGATGATCAATTGAAGGACATAAGGGCTCAGATAATTCAGGCATGTCGCAACAAGCCCCTCAGAGGCCTCATCCTGGGCAACTGAACATCAGTCTCAACAACACCCTGGTCCTGGCATGTTCCCACGACCTATCAGGCGCGAGAGCCAATGAGACGGACATTGCCATCATACAAGCAACTGAGAAGGCCCCTGCCCTCAAGGTAGAGTGAGCAGATGCCGTTTGCACAAAGAGGAAAGCAGACACCATCATGCCCCAAGGAGCCCCAGCAACGAAGTCGCAATCCAACTCCTGCAGCCGTGAAGAACATTGCCTGAATGACTACCCAGCACAAGGTCACACATGCTCCAATTGCAGCTTGAACAGCCACTTAGCCTAAGTGTGCTGTGGAGCTGTAAGATGAAGAGGCACCCGGGGAGGGAGAACACCAACATAAGCACTGAACCAGCTCTCCCTGAACAAGCCAGCATTGCCAGAAGCTGCCAGTATGTCACAACAGCACAGGCGGCGGATTGATGACGACGAGGAAGACGCTTTCTTCATCTCTTTTACAAGGAAACTGAAATGACGCCCAAGACTGCAGCCTACATGTCTGCTCGGAATCGCAGGATCTGAAATAAAGGCCCTCATTGACACAAGGGCATCAGTAAATGTCATGGGGATTCAGCAGTACAAGCGCCTCCAGCCCAAGCCTCCACTCACCCCATCAAACACCAGGATGTTTACTTACAGCAGCTACTCTCCCATAGCAATGCGAGGGCGCATGACCATGCAGGTGAGAGAAAATTACCATGAAGCCATAACAACATTCCATGTTGCCGATAAAGAAGCTAACATGTTGCCTGGAAGCCACACAGCAGACAATTTGGGACGTGTGTCATTTGCCCAAAATGTGAAAGTGCTCCAAGTGGACGTACTGCTGAGCCAATTTTCCACCTTGTTCAATGGCCTGAGATGCCTGAAAGTACAGCCAGCCAAGTTACATATTTACAGTTCCATCAAGCCTGTGGATCATTCCACTTAAGGCCACTCATGGAGCAAGAACTCGACAAGCTTGAGAAGCAAGGAGTGATAGAGAAGGTGCCAGGACCAACTCCATAGGGATCACCTGTGGTCATAGCAGGAAAACCAAAATAGCCCAGAAAGATACGTCTCAGCATCCACATATGTCTCCCAATCTGTGCCGTCAAGTGGGAACGCCACATCATGCCCACGATGGACGACATAATCGCCGACCTGAATGGCTCAAGATGGTTCTCAAAATTGGGCCTAACACTGGCTACCAACAACTATTCTTTCGGAAGAGAGTAGATACATCATCACCTTCTCTACTCACCTTCGGTTACGCTGGTATAAATGACTCAACTTCTGAATATATTCAGCGGCTGAAGTTTTTCAGAATGCAATAAGAGAAACTCTGTCCACACTCCAAGGCGTCATGAACGTGATTGATGATATCCTCATCCACATAGCGACTGCAGAGAAAACATCAGCAGCATCTCCACACCACTCTCAAATGCCTCTGGGAGCAAGGAGTTACACTACATAGTGAGAAGTGCTTATTTTTCCAGCCGTCAATTGAGTTCTTCGGCTATGTGTTCAGCCAGGATAGTGAGCAAGTTGGCCCCTGGAAGTCACAAGCCATCAAGAATGCCCCGGCACCGACCACTGTGACTGAAGTGTGCAGCTTCATCGGCTTGGCCACACATTGTCACAGATTTATTCCAAACTTGGCGACCATCGCTGTAATGCTGAGAGCCCTCACCAAGAGTGATACTGGCTGGACATGGGCCTGCACGATGACGATGCCTTGCAGAAGGTGAAGTAGGCCTTCCTGAGTAAGACCACTATGGCCTACTTCAATCCGAAGAAGCAAAACTGATTTGCTCATCAATGCAAGTCCCGTGGGCTTGGGAGTTGTCCTAACTCAAGAGGTGGAGCCCAGAAGGTGGCTGCCACTAGCATTCCTCAGCAAGGCATTAACCCCAACGAAGACGCGCTATGCGCAAATCGAGCAGAAGCCCTGGCGATTAAGTGGACAAGCAGACACTTTCACCTGTATCTGTGCGGGAGGGTGAACAACCTTTACAACGCAACTGTTACAACGCACTACACTTACAACGAAATTTTTACAACGCAACATCCACTACAACGCATTCCATTACATAGCATGACACTACAACGCATGTTTAAAAACTACCTTTACAACGCATTCCATTACATCACATACTACCTTTACAACGCATACCATTACAACGCAATCCAACACTTACCCTACTGTTGCACCCCCTGGAGTTAGAATAGTAATTTTTACCCCTATACTATGTGTTGTAATGGTATGCGTTGTAAAGGTAGTATGCGATGTAATGGAATGCGTTGTAAAGGTAGTTTTTAAACATGCGTTGTAGTGTCATGCTATGTAACGAAATGCGTTGTAGTGGATGTTGCATTGTAAAAAATGCGTTGTAAGTGCATGCGTTGTAAAAGTGTGCGTTGTAACGACATACATCCGTGCGGGAGGCCTTTCAAAGTAGTCACGGACCACCAACCACAGGTTCCACTTTTCCCCATCCTCCACTGCAAATTGAGTGCTGGGCCATTCAAATGCAGCACTACCGCATGGAAGTGGTATACCGACTTGGCTGCAAAATCCCGACTGACTTCCTATCACGCCACCCGACGCAGACAGCTCAACAGGAACCCGGTGATGCAGTAGAAGACTATTTCAACATAATCTCACATAGTACCTGTCCAAAAGCAATCAGCTTCAATGACATGCAGGAAGCCAGGAAATATGACACACTGCTCCTGAAAGTAAGAGATGCAGTTCCTGGCAAAACTTCCTGTGAGATGCCAATGACTGGGCAGGCCAGGACAATGAAAAGTTGGCCACAATGTGGAGGATGCATGATGAATTCAGCACCACTCAAGATGGCATCCTCCTGCGAGGCTATTGGCTTGTGATCCCGGCAAGCCTCCAATGGCAGGTCACACTATTGACCCATAGAGGACACTGAGAGATTGCGAAATTCATGAGAGAGAAAGTGTGGTTCCTTGACGTTGACCCCACAGTAGACGATGTAGTACAAGAATGCCGGGTATGCGAACTTACCAGTTCTCTGGAAACCCCAGCTCCCATCATCACAATGGACCCCTTCAAAGTCCTGTGATCCAAAATAAGCCTCAACTTCAGAAGCTTCCCAGATGGGAGGACTATGATGGTCCTGATAGATAGCTTCTCAAAATACCCCATTGTCGAGGTGATCGACTCAACAGTGTTCACTGATGCCGACCATTGCTAGAGAGGGTTTTTGCAACATTTGACCTATCGACCGAAATTAAGACCGACGATGGGCCACCCTTCCATGGGTCAGACTTCAAAGACCTGCTTAGCCACCTAGGGATACATCACCGCCCTATCACCCCTCAATGGCCGCAATCAAACGGAGAGAGTGATAGATTTATGCAGACATTGAACAAAGCATTCCGGATTGCAGACTAACCCTACAGACATTTCTCCGTGAATACTCCGGAATGCTGCATTGTACCACCCAGCAAGCTCCCTGGACATTGCTGTTCAATAGACCCAGGTGAGATATCATCCCACCATCCCAGTGCACTGCGGGCGGGCCCAACCACCCTAGGGACCCCATAGGAGCTCAGGCCTGGCGCACCCAGAATAACACGTGCATGAGTCAAAAGCAGTGAACAAAGACTCAAATGATTGTGCCAGGAGACCACTTCATCATCAGAGATTGCATACCAGGCTGGAAATACGGGACGCCCTTTGAGCCAGGGCTGTGTACCGTGCTGAGAACCAATGGCACTATGATCACCATGAAAAAAGGTGATGAGACTGTCATGAGAAATATCTCATGGTTCGGTAAGGTAACTATGCCCAGCCAACAAGTTTTAACGGAGGAAGAAGTAGAAGAAGACACGGAGAGCAGCGATCTGCCTTAAACCAAGAGCCCCTGAGGAGTCACCGCAACGAAGACCCCCATCGCTCTGGCAAAGAAAACCAGAGCACCGGAGACAACTCCGCTTGCAACACCAGGGGTATAACTTCCTGCCAAACCCGCAACCAAGCTAATGGGTTAAGGGCTTGGTATACCAAATCCCACAATAACAATTCACGACCAAATTGGGAAGGGATGTAGTGAGCCACCTGGGGCCCGGTGACATAAGCCTTCACCCCGATATTACAACTTTCACATCCTCTGGCCTGGCGTGGCCAGAGGCTTTAAATAAATGGACTGAGATCGCACACAGTCTTTTGCCCGTACCGTAATACTATGTGTGCGTGTTCAGTTCTTGAGACTCTAGGACCTTTGGTGTACACGTCAGGAACCACATGGTACAAGGGAGTCGCGTGCCATAACAATGTGAGGTTCCAGGAACTCCCTTGTTGACTTAGCTTACTCAGCTAAACACAAAATTCTTGCGAAAGGCCCTAAAATTTCCGATACTGTTTCTTGGCACGTGGCCCATGGTTTGTCAAACCCTTTCCTGGGATCCTTCCCCCTGCTAAGTAAGATCAATATTTTAGGATCAATAGTAGGAATAAGGGCCATCTTATCAGAAACAGCGCGTCTAGGGAATTCAGCCCCCATCTTGCTTCTGGTGGCTCTGTAAACTGGATTTCTAAAATGTGACTTAATATACCCTCCAACGAAAGAAGGTGGAAACCACTCAGCAGAGTGAGGATGTTGTAGAAGGATGGAGTCAAACATAGGATTACCCTCAGCTCTTTGCAAACAAAGGCCCTGCAGGCAAGTAAATGCCCAATTATCCAGTGCAGAAAAACGACAATCCTGCCACAGAAATCAGGCTGTAGCAAACAACACTGGCTCAACAGGCATTGTTTAGAGGACAATTTCACTTTCAAAGAAGCATGCATCTCCTGACTCACGCCAGGTTTTTTTGTGGTTCCCTCAGACAGCGCTCCATTCCCCTGAGGATCTGCAACCTTTTCCAGACCTCCGGATACCATTGATCCAGTGCACACTGCGCATTCAAGTAAGTTTTACCTTCTTTTCTCCTTACTGTGCCTGCGTCTTACGACTTGGTTCCACCCGGGCTTTCTCCAATGTATGACACCTCGTTCCTCTTCTCAATCCTTTTTTTACAGTCCTTGGCACTTTCTGTGCCTATGAAATCTTACTTGTGAGGCTCCAAGATAAATACTCAACTGCTAGGACACCATTGACCCATCGCACTCTAAGCTTTCAGGTTTGACCTTCCTC
Source organism: Triturus cristatus (assembly GCF_964204655.1). Classification (NCBI taxonomy): domain Eukaryota; kingdom Metazoa; phylum Chordata; class Amphibia; order Caudata; family Salamandridae; genus Triturus; species Triturus cristatus. Next base: position 249,623,363 of record NC_140585.1, read on the forward strand.
CTTACTGTGCCTGCAGCTAGCGACTTGGTTACACCTGGGCTTTCTCTAATGTATAATAATAATCCACATTTGTAAAGCGCGAACAATCACCCGTAAGGGTCTCTAGGCACTGGGGGCCGTCGGGAAGATTAAGCAAGCTATGGCCCAGAGTCACATGGTGCTGGGCTAAGCTGCCGCCGGGGGTCAAACCGTGATCCCCAGATTCCGGAGTCAGTCGCCCTGGCCGCAGCACCACACCTCTCCCCTTGATGCCTCGTTTCTCTTCTCGCCCCCCTTTTTTACAGTCCTTGTCACTTATTCAGTGCCTATGACATCTCCCTTGTGATACTCGGGGATAATCGCTCTACCTTCCCGACATTATAGTGCTCATTTTTTAAGCTCTGTTCAATCTCTCCATAGATACCACACCATTCTGACGTCCCTACATTTGCCCGTCATCTCCATCGGCTTCATTAATTGTGGTAAGTCTGGTGACTCTGCAGCCTCTTCATTAACTGCTTCACAAACCAAAGCGAAGTGTTTTTCACTATAGTGCTCATTTTTAAAGCTCTGTTTAATCTCTCCATAACATTCTGACGTCCCTACTATTACGCGCCCCACTGGGTTGAAACTTTGTCCCTGGTCTGTACAACGGTAATTTAACTATTCTCATTCTTCTTCAAACTGTATTTTCCCCTAACTATTTTCATTTTTAACCTATATTTTTACTTATCATGTCTCTCTCTTACCCTTGTCTTTCTACCCATTTGTAACATCTTTTTGTTCATGGCTTTTGTCTTTATCCGCTTACGATGAGGGCTTGTTTACTCTCACCTTACCCCTATACAGCACTCTTATAAATACCGTAACCTGGTCCTGATGATGACCTGAAATTAGAAAAGGTTGAAACGCCTTTGACACCTTCAGCGCAATCGTTAGCGCCACCTTCATGGTTACCTCAAAATTAATTGTACTCCTAAATGTATTAATGTATGGGAGCCACTAAGAGTCTCAAGTATATATTTATGTTCTTTTCTGTGCTGTCTTTTGCTGTATATAACACTTCACTTGTCACTTGCGCCGTTCACTTTATTTTCCACGAGCACTGCTGTGCAAAAGTCTATATAAATTACATGGACATTTAATGTAACTGAGTGTTGCTATTTTGCCCTTTGTCTAAATACATGACAAATATTGCATTCATTGGCCTTAAGTGTTTTTTGTCTCCCTGTTTCCCTTCCGTTGCAACTTTTATGTGCATGCTTCTTCGAAAGTGAAATCGTCCTCTAAACAATACCTGTTGAGACAATGTTGCTTGCCCAGGTCTCAAGTGGGTTTACGGGTTTCCTCCTGTGGTCTGTTCCTATATACATAAATCAGCCCAAAAGAGAAAACTCTTTCCCCATACCGAAAATGTAACTGCCCCAGCAGGATAAACAAAGAAGTCATGTTTTGGAGAGCCCTTTTTATACCATGTGGGGTTAAACATGGTTGTTTCTCATTTCCTGTTTTACCCATGGGATTGTGGGTCTTGTAGTATGCTGACAAGCTGTGAAATAAAACAGTGAGAGAAGAGAAATGCATAATATGAAGCCTTCGTTGTATGTGATGAGATTAATATTTTGCTACCTCTTTTGCTCTCACTTTAGTGCTCTTTAAAATATCAGTCTCTCTGGTTTACCTGTACCATGTCTGTCAGTCTCCGTCTGTGTGGTTGTCGCAGTGGGTTAGCCAGACTATTTTTGTACTGTTCTTCCAGTCTGTCAGCACCCGTTGCCTCCTCCTCCTATCTACCTTTCTCTGTGTTTCGGTAATTGTATATCTATATCTGTCTGACTCTTTGTCTATGTCTCCTCCTTAGGTTCTCTTTTTGTGTGCCTGTATGTCTCTCTGATTGTACATGACTCATGCTATCTTTCTCTGTCCAGACCTCCCGCCATTTTATCATGTGGCTGTTGGTTTTACGACTAGGTTTAGATATACTGTGGAAATGTTCTGCTTCCTTTTCAAACTTACACTAAAAAGTCTTCACAGACTTACAGAGAGCGGTTGAGCCTCCCCGACCATTGTATGTACATTCAGACTGGGTCAGTTTATTGTGTTTACCAACACAATGCAGTAAAACAGAATGACTTGGCATTGAACATAATCCCCATGCATAGTTGACACACACAATGTTACCCTAATTAGAACAGTATTCCCTGTAGTAAGATACAGGAGTCTTCATTGTTCAATATTTAAATACTCAAACTTTATTTTGAACAGGTTCACATTGTATTTAATAAAATGTAGTATGTGTTTGAATCTCCTCACTGGTAGTATTTGAGGGGGGTCCAATGACTTTCTTTCAGGTAAGAATGAAATTGCTGCTGAAAGGGTTGGTGGTCAGTTGAGTTAGTCTCAATTCCATCCAGATGGCCAGACAAGGGCTCACATTAACTGGTACGATATTTGTGCACTAGCAATTTCCAAAACTGCAGGTAGTGGTGTTTTTGGATGCACGATTACCACACCAATCAGATGTAGGCACCTTGGGGAATGAGGAGCTAATTCTACATATTTCACTCGCTGTTCAAAGTTGGCATTTGCACTGTTTATCTGCAACATTTGACCAGATTGTGCATGGTGATTATTTTTTTGTGTTGCTAATCAGTGAGGGATTTGCCACAAAACCTGAAATCCTGAATTGGGCAGAAGTTACTGTTTATGTCAGATTTAGGATTTGCACCAGAGTCTTCGTAATACTGGTAGTCTTGTTGCTGTCCTTCCTTACATATTCTACAATAAGGCTTATCATTTCTGCAGTAAGGTGTATAATTCCCTTCATTGATGTGTCTTAAAGGGTACATCAGTTACGGATAAAGAAAAAAACATCTAGAGTTATAGCATCTCAATGTTAATGGATATTACTAGAAAGATCCCGTGCTCAAAACTATGATTAATCCAGTCTAATACTTCCACTTTTTTCTGTGTTCACTGAATTTACGTCTGGTGTTCAATGTACGCCTCCATTTGGGTATAGCCTCTCAGAAGTCCCATTGTTATGTTTTCCCTGAACAAACATGCTGAAATGTAAGCTCGGAATAACATGGGGCCAGTGTTCATGACGATCGTGAAGTGGCCATCATTTGACTACGTCCATAAGAGAGCCACTCTAAGCACGCCATATTGACTATATGACAATAAGGTCTTCAGGCCATTAGGATGGCTTTAGCTTCTGCATATGTTATAGGGGCTTATCCAAGGCTTTCTAGCAGGCAGGCATTCTTCTGAAAAGCTATGCTGAGGTTTGTTGGGTGATTATGCTTTCTTGAGAGGCTTAGGGAGTCAAGTGAATATCTCCACAATCCTCTTTTGAATGTAATATTCAAAGTGAAAATTGTCCTCTGCGACTGATTTAAGCAAGATGGCTTCTGGTTTGAGATAAAGATGTTGGGGAAACATAATTTTAAGTTCTATATTTGTAAGCCTCACTGGATTGCAATAAATTGTGGACTTTCCACCTCTACTCTGAACCTACGTAAAAATTGAGCTTCTAATCAAAAGTGGCATTATATGTCTCCACTGAAGTCATCTTGGAAACCTGGATCACATGGTACCACTTTTTTTAGTAAAGTTAAGGTGTTCCAATGATGGGGTTTGTTGCTCCACTGAATGTCACTGCGTAGTCTCAATCTCCCTATTTATAGTGTTGTCGATACAGCCATCTTCTGAGGTGCTGCTGCTAGGGTTTTTCCTCTTGGGTTTAGGCCAAAAAGGAAGGAACCGAGTCCAAGACCATGCGCAGCACTTGGTGCCCACTCCAAAGGGCAGGCTGTAGATCTCTTTAGGATCCTGGCTGTCATCAGAGCCACCACCAAGTTCCTCCTTCCATGCCACAATCCCTCGCTCTTCGGGTGTACCTAGAGGAAGGCAGACATACAGGAACTGTTAATGCAAGTCAATACTAGTCAATGTTTTGCCACTTGTTAGAGATGTTCATGGTCAATCCCAGTATGAAAGCTGCATCACCAGGAATACTTGTTACATTCATTTCTGTGAAAGCAGTAGCCAGCATCACCCTGTCGCTAATGGTATTTCCTGCAATCTTAATTTATCTTACTTTTCTAGGATGCAAAGGATTTACAGCAAGCAAACGAATAGTGTCCTCATGATTCAAACAAGCAACTAACAAACTCTCTACTGTCCAGAATCACTTTCTGAGCTGTATACTGTTTTCTCATGTTTGGTCACCAGAATGTCTTTAAAGACCTTTGCCTTATGGTACATGGTACTGTGCCTGGGTCTTGATGAAAGGGCTGTCTTTCTGTTAGTCTTTTTCCGTGTGAAATTACTTGACCAGAGAAGTGGAAATACTTTGCACACATGTAGAGCATCATCCTTTGTGTTATGATGTGGTTACCACAGATTGACATGCGTAGAGTGCTTGCATAACAAAACTACTAGCACACTTCCACAAGCAATTATGATGCTGATAACTTGATACAGGTCGAAAACCATATGGGAACAGAGTGCTGGGCCCTGTAATCGAGGAATACAAAGTACTGCTTAAACCATGATAATCACAATGTATTTCTCTTATTACCCACAAAGCTCACTGTGATAAAAAGTGATAGCACACACAGTACTATATTGCAGTGCCATTTCCATATTTTCAGCATACGTTAATTATATTTTATATATATGTAAAAGAAATTATTCAATAATATAAAATTATTTGATGCTGTAGTTGAATAAAGTATCAAACAGTAATGTATGATTTAAACCGAACCCATCCCCATCTAAATCATAGACTTAACATGGGATGCAGAATCGGGCCCTTTGCGACCGCAAAATGTGTTTTTGTATGCACAAACAGCGAACTGCGATTCTACAGATGTGCAGTTTGGGTTTGTAATTGATCATTGGAAGGGGTGTGACCAAATTATAGTTGCAAAACATACATCTTTTTACAAACTGGTGAACGGTAGTGGTAACCATTTGCAAAGGGGAATGGGCCCCCAGGTGTGTGTTAGGTGTTCAATGAATTGAATTGACTGTACTACAAATTTTAGGCCTAAGATTCAGGCTTTCACTAATTTGGGTTTCTTAGCCAAACCTTTTCTAGCTGTTGATGCAATAAATCCCTATCGTGCATTCGGCATGGGGAACAACCTTTACAACGCAACTTTTACAACGCACTACCATTACAACGCATTTTTTACAACGCATAATCCATTACAACGCATGACATTACAACGCATGACACTACAACGCATTTTTAAAAACTACCTTTACAACGCATTCCATTACAACGCATACTACCATTACAACGCATACCATTACAACGCATAATATTACACTATACTATCCAACACTTACCCTACTGATGCACCCCCTGGAGTTAGAATAGTAATTTTTACCCCTATACTATCCAACACTTACCCTACTGATGCACCCCCTGGAGTTAGAATAGTAATTTTTACCCCTATACTATCCAACAGTTACCCTACTGTTGCACCCCCTGGAGTTAGAATAGTAATTTTTACCCCTATACTATCCAACACTTACCCTACTGTTGCACCCCCTGGAGTTAGAATAGTAATTTTTACCCCTATACTATCCAACACTTACCCTACTGTTGCACCCCCTGGAGTTAGAATAGTAATTTTTACCCCTATACTATCCAACACTTACCCTACTGTTGCACCCCCTGGAGTTAGAATAGTAATTTTTACCCCTATACTATCCAACACTTACCCTACTGTTGCACCCCCTGGAGTTAGAATAGTAATTTTTACCCCTACACTATCCAACACTTACCCTACTGTTGCACCCCCTGGAGTTAGAATAGTAATTTTTACCCCTACACTATCCAACACTTACCCTACTGTTGCACCCCCTGGAGTTAGAATAGTAATTTTTACCCCTACACTATCCAACACTTACCCTACTGTTGCACCCCCTGGAGTTAGAATAGTAATTTTTACCCCTACACTATCCAACACTTACCCTACTGTTGCACCCCCTGGAGTTAGAATAGTAATTTTTACCCCTATACTATCTAATACTTACCTTAAATGTAATTTAATATTATGCGTTGTAATGGTATGCGTTGTAAAGGTAGTATGCGTTGTAATGGTAATGCGTTGTAAAGGTATTTTTTAAAAATGCGTTGTAGTGTCATGCGTTGTAATGTCATGCGTTGTAATGGATTATGCGTTGTAAAAAATGCGTTGTAAGTGCATGCGTTGTAAAAGTGTGCGTTGTAACGTCATACATCCATTCGGCATTATTGTTTTGTGTGGTCAAAATTGTGTCCTTTTGAGCTTTTGAACTCTTCCTCACCCACCTTGATAAAGTTGCGCAGAAGGATTTTGTATTCATCACAGATGCAGGTTAAAAGTAAGATATTGACATGGACTCTGGTTTGGAGCGTTTTTAGGATGATATGTGGTTAGTGTAATTATATGCATACTTCTGGGTATGGACTGAATTTGAGTCAATCACTCATTAAATACATCGGAACCCGTGTATGAAGTTGCTAAGAGAAATAAGAGACTTCTTGGTTTCATCAAATTAAACTATGTAGATTACTGAACTATGAACTTTTGAAGGGACTACTCCAGAGTAGATGCAAATATCTTATTTCACTCGGCTGAATCAATTTAGGTAAGAAGATGAAAGGCAGGATTAGAAGAGAGTAACAACTAGTAAAACTAAATTTTGTTTGCCTCTACTTCTTTTTTTTCAGAAGAAAAGACAGGTGAGGAATAGAAGATCTGTGTTAGGTTGAGGAAAAATATAATGAAGAAAATTCCCTTTTAACTAGATTAGATTAATACATGTGCCTGTTTCTTTCTTCCAGGGAAGACGCAAATACAAGGAAAGAGGCTACTTTTCTTTTTGTCCTGCACCTGTTCCCCGCCAGCATTCTCAAAGGTGGAGCTAGAGTTGGTTTAATCTAGAGGATATTGATAGTGGAGGAGAACATTCATGCATCTGTCCCTGCAACACAGAGGCTTGTGACATAGACAGATTAGTTGCTTGGGTGAGATGGCTAAAAATACGAGGCCTAATGCCAGAAAGGTGTGTAGTGGTGCTTTAGATGATTCAACAAATATTATAAACTTGTTCACACTAATACATCAAGTTATGAGCCAATTAAATATTTAGGGATTTTACTAATAGGTTAGGAATATATCATTAATAATATTTGTGGTGTGTCTAGCTTTCATCCTTAATTCAGTTTTGATTTCTGAGATGGTAATTATCAAATCAATCAATCAATCATAGGCATTTGTATAGCGCACTGCTCACCCGGAGGGTCTCAAGGCGCTGGGGGGGGGGGGGGGGGGGAACGCTACTGCTCGAACAGCCAGGTCTTGAGTTGCTTCCTGAAGGCGAGATGGTCTTGCGTTGTCCGGAGGTGGATGGGGAGGGAGTTCCATGTCTTGGCTGCCAGGTAGGAGAAGGATCTTCCTCCGGCGGTGGCTCTGCGGATGCAGGGGACGGTGGCGAGAGCGAGGCTGGCGGAGCGGAGCTGGCGGGTGGGCTTGTGGAAGGTCAGGCGGCTGTTGAGGAACTTGGGGCCCAGGTCGTGGAGGGCCTTGTGTGTGTGGGTGAGGAGTCGGAACGTGATTCTTTTGTTGACGGGGAGCCAGTGCAGGTCTCTCAGGTGTCCGGAGATGTGGCTGTGTCGGGGGATGTCCAGGATGAGTCGTGCTGAGGCGTTCTGGATCCGTTGGAGTTTCTTCTGGAGTTTGGCGGCGGTGCCGGCGTAGAGGGCGTTCCCGTAGTCCAGCCGACTGGTGACGAGGGCCTGGGTGACCGTCTTCCTGGTCTCGGTGGGGATCCACCGGAAGATCTTTCGAAGCATGCGCAGGGTGTTGAAGCATGAAGACGAGACGGCGCTGACTTGTCTGGTCATCGAGAGGGAGGAGTCCAGGATGAAGCCTAGGTTGCGTGCGTGGTTCGTTGGCTTGGGGGTGGCTCCCAGGGCGGGGGGCCACCAGGAGTCGTCCCAGGCGGAGGGTGATGATCCCAGGATGAGGACCTCCGTCTTGTCTGAGTTCAGTTTCAGGCAGCTGTTCTTCATCCATTCGGCGACGTCTTCCATCCCTTCGTGTAGGCTGGCTCTGGCGGTGTCCGGGTCGCTGGTGAGGGAGAGGATCAGCTGGGTGTCGTCGGCGTATGTGATGATCTTGAGGTTGTGTTGACGTGCGATGGTTGCGAGGGGGCTCATGTAGACGTTGAAGAGGGTGGGGCTGAGCGATGACCCTTGTGGAACGCCGCAGATGACTTCGGTGGCCGCTGACCGGAACGGGGGGAGGCGGACTCTCTGGGTTCTTCCGGCGAGGAATGAGGTGATCCACTCCAGGGCCTTCTCCTGGATGCCGGTGTTGTTCAGGCGCTGTACCAGGGTGCGGTGGCAGACAGTGTCGAACGCTGCGGAGAGGTCCAGGAGGATGAGGGCCGCAGTTTCCCCGTTGTCCATTAGGGATCTGATGTCGTCTGTGGCTGCGATGAGGGCGGTCTCCGTGCTGTGGTTGGCTCGGAAGACGGATTGCGAGTGGTTGAGGGATCCGTTGGTCTCGAGGAAGGCGGCTAGCTGTCTGTTGACGGTCTTATCGATGACTTTGGCAGGAAACGGGAGGAGCGAGATGGGGCGGTAGTTCTTGAGGTCGGAGGGGTCTGCAGTTGGTTTCTTCAGCAGGGCACTGATCTCGGCGTGTTTCCAGCACTCCGGGAAGGTGGCGGTGTTGAAGGAGGCGTTGATGATGTCGCGGAGGTGGGGTGCGATGATGTGGTTGGCCGTGTTGAAGATGTGGTGTGGGCAGGGGTCCGTAGGGGATCCGGAGTGGATGGTGTTCATTGTGCGTGTTGTGTCTTCGGTGCTGACTGGGGTCCAGGTGCGGAGGGTGGCGGTGGGGGGCATCGGTTCGGTGGTGGGGTTCGTGGTTGGTGGGCCGAAGCTGTTGTGAATGTTGGCGATTTTGTCGTGGAAGAAGGCTGTGAGGGAGTCGCAGAGGTCTTGCGAGGAAGTGATGTAATTGTTTCCGGCGTCGGGGTTGGAGAGCTCTTTGACGATGCTGAAGAGTTCCTTGCTGTTGTGGGTGTTGTTGTCCAGTCGTTCCTTGAAGGCTGTCTTCTTTGTGGCGCGGATCAGTTGGTGGTGTTTGCGGGTGGCGTGTTTGAGGGCCGTCATGTTGTCTGTGGTCTGGTTGGTGTGCCAGGTGTTCTCCAGGGAGCAGCAGTTCTTCTTGGAGGTGATGAGCTCGTCGGTGAACCAGGAGGCTTTCTTGCTGCCGCGTCTGCTGGGGGTGTTCTTCTTCAGTGGTGCGAGGCCGTCTGCGCAGTTGGTGATCCACTGTGTGAGGTTGTTGGCGGCTTCGTTGGGGTCCGTTGAGCTGGTGGGGGGGGTTCTGGCTGAGGAAGGTGGTGATCTTGTTCCAGCTCCTGCCGGGGGCTTGTTGAGGGTGGTGGTGGGTCGTCGTTTTACTGAAGCTGAAGTGGACGCAGCTGTGGTCAGTCCACTGGAGATTGGTGGAGTGGCTGAAGGTGACGTATTTGCTGGGTGAGAAGACTGGGTCAAGCGTGTGGCCGGCGTAGTGGGTGGGGGTGGTTACCAGTTGCTTGAGTCCGAGGTTGGCCAGGTTGGCCAGCAGAGCAGTGGTGTTGCGGTCCTTGTTGTCCTCCAGGTGGAAGTTGAGGTCCCCCAGGAGGATGTAGTCTGTGGAATTGATGGCGTGCGGGCTGACGAAGTCTGTGATGTCTTCGCTGAACTGTGTGCGTGGTCGCGGTGGTCTGTAGACGAGGGTGCCTCTGAGCGTGGTCTTGGGGTCGGTGTGTATCTGGAAGTGGAGGTGTTCGGCGGAGGTGAAGGTGTCATCGGAGTTGGTCGTGATGCGGATGGTGTTCTTGTGGATGATGGCGATGCCTCCTCCTGTCTGGTTGACGCGGTCCTTCCTGGTGATTTTGTAGCCTTCTGGGACGGCGATGGCGACGTCAGGCGCTGAGGAGGCGTTCATCCAGGTTTTCGTCAGGAAGGCGATGTCAGGTGCTGTCGAGTCGAGGAGGTTCCAGTGTTCGACGGCATGCCTGTGAACGGAGCGGGTGTTGAGCAGGATGCACATCAGGTGTTTGTTGCTGGGGTTCGGTTTAGCAGGTGCGGTGTTGGGTCGGAGGCCGGTGAAGCGGCAGGTCAGGCAGGTGAAGGGTCCGTGGGTGCGTCTCGGGGTGGCTCGGTAGCAGGCGGTGTTTCGGCCGGCGTTGAGTGCGTGGAGGGTTTTGGCGTCGTAGATGTGCAGGGTGTGCTGGCGAGGGCGAGGACCAGGGGGTCTGGCGCTGGGCGCGGTCCAGGCGCAGACGGGCTTACCTTTGGCGCACCTTCGGCGCTCAATCGGCGCTCCCGCTGCGCGCGTCCGCTGCGCGGTCGCTCTGGGGGCGTCATAAGTAAGGAGCCGGGAGGGAGGAGCAGCTGGGTGGCGGGAGCGGGGCGGCGAATGGAATCACAGGGGGGCGGGCCGCAGGGAGGCAGCGGCGGGAAATTCCAAGAAGCAGCGGGCAGCGGGAAATTCCCAGGAGCAGCGGGAAATTCCCAGGAGCAGCGGGCAGCGAGCGAAGGAATCTGCAGGCAGGAGGCGGCAAAGGCAGGCAGGAGCGGCAGCAGTGAGTGGGGCGACCAAGCCCTGTGGAGGGCTGAGCAGTCACACTCTGTGGTCCCCTACGGTCCCCTTAAGTAAGGAGCTGGGAGGGAGGAGCAGCTGGGTGGCGGGAGCGGGGCGGCGAATGGAATCACAGGGGGGCGGGGCCGCAGGGAGGCAGCGGCGGGAAATTCCAAGAAGCAGCGGGCAGCGGGAAATTCCCAGGAGCAGCGGGAAATTCCCAGGAGCAGCGGGCAGCGAGCGAAGGAATCTGCAGGCAGGAGGCGGCAAAGGCAGGCAGGAGCGGCAGCAGTGAGTGGGGCGACCAAACCCTGTGGAGGGCTGAGCGGTCACACTCTGTGGTCCCCTACGGTCCCCTTAAGTAAGGAGCCGGGAGGGAGGAGCAGCTGGGTGGCGGGAGCGGGGCGGCGAATGGAATCACAGGGGGGCGGGGCCGCAGGGAGGCAGCGGCGGGAAATTCCAAGAAGCAGCGGGCAGCGGGAAATTCCCAGGAGCAGCGGGAAATTCCCAGGAGCAGCGCAAAGGCAGGCAGGAGCGGCAGCAGTGAGTGGGGCGACCAAGCCCTATGGAGGGCTGAGCAATTATTATTATAATAATTCCTATATGATGTCTATGAGAAGTGCACATAATAAATTCTATTATATTGTAAAATATCATTATGTGTGTATCTACTCATTCCAGAGCTCATGCTGGGGCTCTGTCCTATTACTTGTAAATTTAAGAGATTATCTGACCTTCAAAAACCCTCACTCCTCAAGAGTAAAACTCATGTAGAGGGACAGACAAAAAGTCATGATTTATTTTGTTTTTATGAAATATACTGGGTGTGGCGCCAAACATATTGGTGGATCACAACATTTTACTCAAAAGTAAAGTTATCATTATCTCTCATCCAATAACACCATTCATATGTGTTTTTTTAGCTTGCTTTATAGATCCTGTAAGTTTGGATTTATGTATGATGGCTGCATACGCTTTTTCCCTTTATATGTCCTGCCAATGGATCTAGTTCCAAAGTTCAGTCTCCAGGACAAACACGTAATTGAAAGAAAATAAAACTAAGAACTATTTGTTCATCTTATTGCTCCATTGCTCCCCTAATTTAATTCTGGCCAGAAGCTCCTGGTGTCTGTTTAGGGATATGTTCAATGCCTCTTAGCTAATACATTAAATATGTTTGTGGTTTGTACATCATCAACCACAGATAGCCATAGTTTAATTGTGTTGAATTGAACTTATAAAATAAATCTGTGCAGGAAACCTCATGTTGGAGGCAATAATCTCCTTCTAGCCACATTTCATAGTGCACAAAGATCCTCTTGTTAGTGGCAGTAACACAAATGGGTCAAGTAAACCTGGCCAGTGGCGGCTGCTTTGGAACAGCGGTGATGCGGCGGGTGTAGGGTGATGAAAACATAACCAAAAATACACTTACCTGTTGCGGTTGCAGCTGCCGCCTGTCCTCCATCCGCAGAACCGGAAGCACCCAGGCACCCTGCCTCTCCCAGCCAATCACAACGCTGCATCAATAGCGTCGTAATTGGTCTGAGCAGTCAAACAGGCCCCTCAGGCAGTGCCTGGGAGTCTGGGCATGTTCTCCAAAAGGCTGTGCAACACAGCCGTGTGGAGAACATGCTTAGTGCGCATGACAGTTTGGCTGGCCCAAATGGACCGGCCAAACAGCCATGCGCACTTAGGGAGTGCAAATCGCTCCTCATTCTGCTCTGATGATGGCGAGTCCAGCCCCGCTCCGCCCGACCTGGCTCAGAGTCCCGCAAATAAAAAGAAAATGATAATAACTCTTGTTAGTATCATTTGCACTGCTCGCTGAGCAGTAGGTGGCGCTCCTCCGCCCTAGCAGAGGTGCTGCCACTGAACCTTGAATAAATTTCATTATTGTTACAAGAGTTACCTGGAATGGTGTTGTCTAGAATGAAGCCGAAGAACCCGCCCACCAGCATGCCAGTGGTCAGTAGTGCCTGGATCACTTGGTCAAGTTGGGAGATTCCTGCAGAGCACAGAAGGGAAAAAACATTAATGGATAGCTCAACTACTGCAATATTTCTGTGTGGCTATTCATAGTAATAATCCATCACATTTTAAATAAATAAATAATATATACATATATATATATTGTACAAAAAATTAAAATGTTGCCATCAGGTGTGCTGTTTTCGTGGTATTTGGATTTGAACTGTATTTAGTTTAAACAATTTAGAAGGCAGCTAAATTGAGCAGCAACTCTGGTTATTATATATATATATATATTTTTTTTTTTTTCGTATCGTTCGCTGATTTCCCTGCCGCTTTTGCGGTGGCGGGCTCAAGCGAGGTAGCGATCCTCATTCATTCAGTCCACAAAGCCTTTCCACGATGAAAAAAGCGTTCTTGAGCCCAGTTCCTTTAGCGTGATTATTTATTTAAGAAATAGCAAACAAACACCCGACGCGTTTCGGTGCCACCCGTGACCAAGGTGCAGTGGCACCGAAACGCGTCGGGTGTTTGTTTGCTATTTCTTAAATAAATAATCACGCTAAAGGAACTGGGCTCAAGAACGCTTTTTTCATCGTGGAAAGGCTTTGTGGACTGAATATATATATATATATATATATATATATATATATATATATATATATATATATATATATATATATATATGTTGCAACAATCACTCCATCAGGAAATGACACGAACTCCTCTTAGTGGCAAAAATTGAATTTATTTTCAGTTCTCACTGCTGTTGGTCATGACGCGTTTCGGCCGTACCGTTGGCCTTGTTCACATAACGACACCATAGCGGGAAAACTCCAATTTAAATGTTTTTTTCTCTTTCAAACCCAGTGTCACATGATTAATAAACATGGAGGATAGACTGCGGCATTTTTACACATACTAGATTTTAGAAAACAGACCGGATGGTATTCCACACTAATTACATACTGCTACATAAAGTAGAAGGAATAACAAATATATACACCTTTAAATACACATTTACGTATAAATAAATAAATAAATACATAAATATATTTCAGTATAAATACGGTATAATTCAATGTATATTAAAATCGTTTTCTTAAAATAATGGCATAAATGCGTAATGTAATGAGTCTTAAATGTGTGGTTATCAACCTGATCTCAATGTCCATCAAAGCTCGTCTACGTATATGTAAAAAAGAAGAAAGTGTCACAGAGAAAGACTCTACTCCATAGTTAAAATCATCCATAAAACAAGGAACAGTGTAAAAACATTTGATTAACCCCTCAAATGTGCAAAGTTGCAAAAAGTGCATAATGCAAATCTCCAATAAGAATTTAATTTAATGCACCGTCAATATTGGGAGGTACTTATTGGTACATAAAATAAAGTGCTTGAAAAACTGTGCAATGAATTGCCTATTTACCTCCACAACTAAATAGTGTAAAAATAAAAAAGAAAATAAAAGTAAGCAGTGTCCATAAGTAAATTGGATCAATGGAAGCTACAGAGGGGCAAAAGTCCTAAACTAGATGTGTATTGATATCCAGTAAGTGGATCAACTTAATCTAAAGGATCCTACTAATACTTGTATTGTTTCCTAAGTGTATGATATAGGCAAATATCGACATCATTGCAATAAATATGACAGGAGACTGGTTCCAGAGAACTCCTGTTAATGAGGCCATTATGAGGTTTCTCCAAGCAGACTTGTAAGCAGATTTAAAGGTAGGTATACATATCTTCAGTAATATTTAACCCATAGGGAACCTTAGTATCCATTTCCAGTATTAGGCGGGTTTCTAATTGCCTTAGTAGCCTTTCCCTATTGCCTCCTCGGCGCAATTTAGGGATGGCATCAATTACATAGTAACTGAGACATTTTAAGTCATCGTTGTGTTTGTCTTTGAAATGACGAGCCACTGGATAAGTGCTGTCATTATTGACAATGGCTCTCAAATGCTGAAGGATACAGGTGTGAACTTGAAGTTTGGTGTTACCAATATATGATAGGTCACAGGTACAAGTGAGGACATAAACAGCATATTCTGTACGGCAATTAAAATGCCCTTCGATTGGTGTTTCCTTGGGACTAAATGGAGTTTTGTATGTAGTACGATTAGTTCCAAATTTGCATGCTCTACAAGATGTACACTTGTAAAAACCTTTCTTTGGTTGTAGCCAGATACTGTTGGATACATTTTCTGGGCTGCTTTTAACCAGCTGGCTTCTCATGGATGCAGCACGTCTATATGTAATAGACGGTTTGTCTGATAAGAAAGGCGCCAGTACACCATCGGTTTTTAGGATAGGCCAATTTTTGATAATAATAGCCCTCAACTGTCTATGTTGTCTATTAAAAGTCATTATGAGACGTGGAGCATTCTCCTCATCTCCATTCTGTCTTGTAATACATGACCTCGCAGTTTTGCATAGTAGTTCTTCTCTAGCTTTCAGTACTGCTTTATCACTCGCTTGTTTGAGAATAGACTCACTATAGCCTCTTACTCTAAATCTTGCCAACGCCTCTTCAGTACATTTTGTGAACTCAATTTCAGTACTGCAAATTCTTTTAAGCCTTAATAGTTCCCCATAGGGGATACTTCTAATGAGGTGGCCAGGATGGGAGCTAGTCGCATGTAAGGTGGAGTTACCTGCTGTGGGTTTTCTGTATAGTGTGGATTCCAATTTGTTGCCTGATACATAGATAGTAGTGTCTAGGAAAGAGACCTGTGTTTGGCTAATGTGAGATGTAAATTTCAAATTGAGTTTGTTAGTGTTGATCTCATTGATGAATAATACAGCACTATTGGTGTCCCCCCTCCATATCAGGAACACATCATCAATGAATCTTAGCCAATACACTATGTTGTTCTCATATTTGGAACCCAATGAGCCCCTGAGAACCTGCTCCTCCCACCAGCCTACGTGTAAACACGCGTAGCTGGGAGAGAAGCAGGCTCCCATAGCCACGCCTTGTTTTTGACAGTATAGTTTGTTCTCAAACAAAAAGAAGTTGTTGTAAAGGCACCATATAATCATTTGAATAAGCATCTCATTATGATTGTGAAAAATGAGAGGTCTAGTGTCCAGAAAATGTTTAGTAGCATTTAGACCACTTTCATGATTAATACTCATATACAATGATTCGATGTCCAATGTAATGAGCGAAAAATTCTCATCCCATATTATATGTGTAATTTTTTCAAGGAAGTCACTAGTGTCCTTGACATACGATGGGAGAGTCTGCACATGCATCTGTAAAAAATAATCCACATATTGTGAGATTTGTTCGCTCATACCACCTATTGCAGAGATGATGGGTCTGCCAGGTACTGGACAAGTTCCCTTATGGATTTTCGGAATAAGGTAAAGTGTGGGAATTATTGGATATTCGTTCATCATGAATTTGAATTCTTGGTTTGATATTAGACCATTTCTTTTCCAATTCATTAAATCTTTTCTCAAGTTTTCCTTCGCCTTATTATATTCCCCAATGTTACTGGTACCATAGCATTCCGAGTCAGATAGTTGTTTGTGAGCCTCTTCTATGTATTCTTTGCGCGGCCAGATGACAACATTTCCGCCCTTGTCGGATTTATTAATAATAATATCCTTGTTGTTACTTAATTTTCTGATGAGGTTCTCATATTCAATATCTCTATATTTAAGTCTCGTTTTGCTGTGGTTTGTATTGTAATAAAGTTTTTTGATTTCATCTGCAGTTCTATCTATATATATATGTATCTATATCTCCCTCTTTCTCTCTCTCTCTCGATATATATATATATATATATATATAGCATTTAGACCACTTTCATGATTAATACTCATATACAATGATTCGATGTCCAATGTAATGAGCGAAAAATTCTCATCCCATATTATATGTGTAATTTTTTCAAGGAAGTCACTAGTGTCCTTGACATACGATGGGAGAGTCTGCACATGCATCTGTAAAAAATAATCCACATATTGTGAGATTTGTTCGCTCATACCACCTATTGCAGAGATGATGGGTCTGCCAGGTACTGGACAAGTTCCCTTATGGATTTTCGGAATAAGGTAAAGTGTGGGAATTATTGGATATTCGTTCATCATGAATTTGAATTCTTGGTTTGATATTAGACCATTTCTTTTCCAATTCATTAAATCTTTTCTCAAGTTTTCCTTCGCCTTATTATATTCCCCAATGTTACTGGTACCATAGCATTCCGAGTCAGATAGTTGTTTGTGAGCCTCTTCTATGTATTCTCTCGCGAGAGAGAGAGAGAAAGAGGGAGATATAGATACATATATATATAGATAGAACTGCAGATGAAATCAAAAAACTTTATTACAATACAAACCACAGCAAAACGAGACTTAAATATAGAGATATTGAATATGAGAACCTCATCAGAAAATTAAGTAACAACAAGGATATTATTATTAATAAATCCGACAAGGGCGGAAATGTTGTCATCTGGCCGCGCAAAGAATACATAGAAGAGGCTCACAAACAACTATCTGACTCGGAATGCTATGGTACCAGTAACATTGGGGAATATAATAAGGCGAAGGAAAACTTGAGAAAAGATTTAATGAATTGGAAAAGAAATGGTCTAATATCAAACCAAGAATTCAAATTCATGATGAACGAATATCCAATAATTCCCACACTTTACCTTATTCCGAAAATCCATAAGGGAACTTGTCCAGTACCTGGCAGACCCATCATCTCTGCAATAGGTGGTATGAGCGAACAAATCTCACAATATGTGGATTACTTTTTACAGATGCATGTGCAGACTCTCCCATCGTATGTCAAGGACACTAGTGACTTCCTTGAAAAAATTACACATATAATATGGGATGAGAATTTTTCGCTCATTACATTGGACATCGAATCATTGTATATGAGTATTAATCATGAAAGTGGTCTAAATGCTATATATATATATATATATATATATATATATATATATATATATATATATATATATATATATATATATATATATATATATATATATATATATATATGTATATATATCGAGAGAGAGAGAGAAAGAGGGAGATATAGATACATATATATATAGAGAGAGAGATATTTATATATGCCAAGGCACTAAAAATAAATGTGGCGTGTGGTGACTGTTGCGCTTTATAAAACATTTAAGAAGTGAAAAAAAAAACAACAGGGGGAAATGTCAAGTTTTATCTCTCAATCTATTTTACTCTCTCATTTTTGGGCCAAACCTTTCAGTTATACTCTATGTTATGCTGCTGTGTTTCTCGTGGGTGATGTATTGGTAACATATCTCAATAGGTGCCCTACCTGCTGCATACACCTGATTGCAACCTTTACATTAAAGTCCTGAGTCATTTCATTCTTCTATTTTTAAAAGGTCAATAAAAGTAGATAAACTGCACTCGCAAAAAACAACAAATATTAAGCGATAATTCAGTCTGTGGTGTTAGTTGCATAAGGTATCATTATTAGAAGGAGAAACATACAATTCATACTCTTTTTCAGCAGCACTCTTGTTATCATTGTTATTATAAAAAATAAAGTCATTTTTAAGTGTTACATTAAAATATTAACTGAAACCAACAGATAGAATCAGATATTATCGTTAATATTCTTATTAGCATTAGTATCATTATTATGGCCGATTAAGATGAGGGGTTTTATGCTCACCGGTCTCCATGACGCGGGCGTTTTGGTTGACCCAGTTGGGTACAGTAAGACCAGTAAAAAGGGAAAATCCAACTATAAATATATTCCTTGAAGAATTCATATCTGCAAACTGAGGGCAAAAGTATTTCAATTAAAACACCAAACACTGCTTCCCACACTGAGGTCTGTAGCAGACAAACAAGGACATAAACCTGCTAACAAACATTGGTCTTTAAACCTTTTAAAATAGATAAACTTGTACAACAGTGCAAAAAAATACGGAGACACAAACGTGCATACGTAGATGTATTACATATCGTCACATACAATAATGAAGAAATACACACTCCAATATGAATATAATACAGAGATAACAGGAACTCACCAGCATACACAAACATGCCCTCAGTACAGAGAGAGAGAGAGGCAAACTAACTCATGTACCACACGTGTTGACAACACTAAAATGGTATGCTCGTTTATTGGAGTACTTGGATGGCCGGCCTAACTCCTATGAAGAATTCATCTCTAGAGGACCTACGAAACTTGACAACCAACAGCAAAGTTCTAATACTAAACCAAGGGGGAGCTAGCCCTACACCAAGCACAAAAGGAGGCCAAAATTGGAGCTTGTGTTTGGATAGTTCATCTGTGACTGACCGACATTGGTCGGTGTAGATAATACATTTTGCAGCTTGGCCTGTACCTTGGTACAGCGAGAAGCCAAAACAATTGAAGTTGGTGTCAACATCCAGAACATAAGACATGCTGGATTAACATCTTGGTCCAAAGGGCTCAAACACGCACTTTGTGAAAGTGCTACACTGTTTCATTAGCATTCTTCCTGTTTTACTTCAAGGCTGGGTACCCCATTGTCAGACCGGTCAGTTACTAGCTGATCTTGGAAAAGCCAGGATGGAATGCTGGTAACATTTTCCCAGCAATAGAAAAGAACTGCAGGCCAGGTTCTAAGGGCCTCCATCTTTGTTGGTTCCACTTCTATTCTATGGGGCTGACATACTTGACACTCAAGCAGCAGAAGTGGTTATTGTTCAGAAAGAGCTTGTTCATGGTCTGTAGTATTTCAAAGAGGTTCATGCCGCATTGACATCTCCATGACTCCCTGGAACACTGCTGGTGCTCCCTAAAAACCTTTAAGCACATATCTGAATTCCCTGAAACTTGCCGTGTAGCTGATCACTACAGTATATGATTGACCTTCTCTAGGATGATCTGGACTTAATACAATGTGGGTCCTTGAAACTCTGCAGCTTCGTACAAGGGCGTTGGCCACAAAAGCGAATGTGCAGTGCTCTTTTGGTTTTCTACAGTTCTTTGTGCTTTTTATTATTGCACATTTTGACCTTGATGTTATTCTTGCAGACCACCACAATCAATCGAATGTTGATGCACATGGTCTACGTCTGATGAGGCACGGTGCTGTCCTTGGTATGAAGTGTTTTCTGAAAGAAGAACGTTTAGTTTGACGCTTTGGCCCTCTCTCAAACCCCACATGCTAGTCAGACAGATGTTGGCCTCTCCGGCCAATTAAATTCTTTTAATATTCTGCTCAGATTCCATGTGAAAGCCTAAACATTCAAATGACTAGCATTGAAAAAGACGTTTTGAGGGGTGACTGTTGTGTGGGCCGCCATGACTGGTGGTGCCATCTAAGCCAGTTGGGTCAAAGTTTCTTGATCAGCCATAACTGGAATCCACCAGTTACAGGTTTAACAGAGATCTTAAATGATGTAGATATAAAAATTGACATTTCCAAATAATTTTGAGAATTTATGCTCCATGCATCACAGCCAGCGGTTCTGATTTCATCAACCTCTAAAGGTTTATAGATGGCTAAAAGGGAAACTGGGAGAGAGAGGGTTTGGAAAGAGGCAAATTACATAGACTGTGCTAGTGCAGGGCACATGGGTGGTCCTAGTGCCTAGTGGACATAATCAAGAGGAGTTGGTCCAACTGTACTGTCAAGCATCATATTTGAAGCCGTTAGGAAATTGTGAAAACATGGCAGTTTACAAAGGGTTGTTCTTTTTTAATGGAATGAGATCAGTATTTCACATTCCACTTAACATTGGGGGTTGAGTTCTCCTAAAGTGTACCATACACAAGAGGAAACTGCTTAAAAAGTAACGGCTCTGGTTTTGTTGGCACAGTAAATAGCAGGATACTGTGGTTCTTCATCAACTTTATAAATTGTGAGTGTTATTTCATGGTCTGCAGGAATGATTTGAGGCTTGCTGAGACTAACTAAACCCAAAGATTTTACCTTTGTTGTGTAATTGGTCTCGCTTCTTCATTTCCTCTGCCGTCTGCACCATATAAACATGGTGCGGACGCACAGGCAAATGTGAGCGCAACGACTTCCAATTTTAAAAGCCTTATTTTAGAAAGCCTCTTCTTTGAAAACCCCATTTTTAATTCTCCCTGTGGCAGGGGTCTACGGGGAATGTTTTATTGTTGTATGGCGGCTAATTAGTGCCTTCTCCTAAGCGTTCTAATTGCCTCCTGCTCTAGTTGATCAGTTTGGGGTGCTTCTGCTTTTACTCTGCTGTCTGCCCCATATAAACATGGTGCGAACTTGGATGCACAGCAGGCGTGGCGAAGACGTACCAAAGGCAAGCCCGTCTGCGCCTGCCCATGGCCAGATCATGGCCAGAGCCTTTACAGTTGCAAACAATCAAAGGCTACCCTTGAAAACCACAAAAAAACACATGTACCTTAAATTTGATGTCTCACCAGTCAGTGGACTATAGTGTAACCCCAGAAAATCACCAAGCTTTAAAACTCCCATCACAAACTGATGGGGTTATAAAAGCTTGTCTAATTAACATTGGATCACTCCTCAAACATAAAACTTAAATCTGGAACATTTTGTATGACAGACAATATCTGGGACCTCATCTTTTTAACTAAAACATGGCAGATTAATAGATCCGGTCCAGACCTTGAAGAAGCCATTCCGAATGGATATTCAATTTCCCACCTAGAGTGAACAGGAGCATTGGGAGGAAGGATAGCCATTATTTATCTCTCTAATTTCTTTTGCTCTTGTCAGCAAGTAGACCTACAAAACAAAGTTGAGGACCTTGCATTCACCTTGAAAATTTCAGAAAATGTGGCCCTCTCTGGTATCCTCATCTAACGATCACCCCACCACTTTGTAGCGAGAATTTAGTCAATGTGATTACCCCTTTACTATTAAAGTATATGAATTTTCCTGTTTTAGGAGACTGTCACATACATGTCGATAACACCTCATGTAAAACTGCTGAAATGTTGATTGGGATAATGGCTGATTTTAATCTAGTTCAAAGGGTTAGGGGCCCAATACACTTAATGGCCATACTTTAGACATTAACTTCTCTAATTTGCCCTCACTTATTCTGGAATGAAGTTCACCTTTAGCATGATCAGACCATGATATTATTCCTTTCCACTTTAAGCCACCAATCCCTCAGACATATTAGATAAAGGTTACGATAGGGTGATATCCTTGCTAAGAAATTTGGACGCCACACGTCATGCCTGAAGTTGGAATCTTAAAACACTAGCAATTTAAATAGTATTCCCTTGCGTTACTTGGTTTTATTTAACTTCATGAAGCTCTCAGTCTTGCTCAATGGACCCTGGTCTGGATGACAAAAAATGTTTGGTGTTACTATTACATGTTCCTGGTGGTAATAAAAGATAGTGCTTTGGGCAAACACCATTTATCATCGTACCATGAAAGTAAATTTGACTGTGTTAATATGTGACAACGTCAGCTTATATGTGTTGTATTGCATTTTGTTAAGCTTATAATACTTTTTTGTGCTGTATTTTTTCATTTTGTTGTGTTGCATTCTGTTTTGATTGTTTTGTTATGTTGTTCCCTATTCTGTTTATGTTGTGTTATTTTTATTGTATTATTATGCTGTGTTACATAATTACCTTATAGCTGACAAAAATGCTGCTACATTTCCAGCAAATAGAAGCACTTTCCTTTGAAGTTCCAGTGACAACCATTTACAACTCTCTGAAGTGTTATTGTACACCTGCCCTTCAATTATTTAAGCTACCTAACTGCCTACAACATACCTTAAAAGAGCAGTTACAGTGCTCACTTTATATTATACGCCCCCTTTGTTTGCCCTAAGACACCCCAGATAACTCTCAAACACCTGTGGTCCACCAGAGACACCCTAGACAAAGTCTTAGAAATCTTCGGTGTGCCCTGAAAGACATTAAGGCAATTTAACCATTAGATACCTCAGTTAGCCCTCAAACCACATTACAGCATCACAGCTAGTCATTATATACCATTAGATGTCCCTCAGAAACTCTCAATTTACTTTCAGAAACTGTCAGCACACATTCAGATTCCCAGCAGGCATTTTGCTTCACTTACACCGAACTGTTCCTTCTATGGTCAAGTTGGCATACTATGGAACTCATTTCCACCAAACATAAGATTCGCTGATAACAATCTTATCTTCAGAAGACTGCTCAAGAATTGACTCTTCGGGGGGAGGAGCCTAGCGCGCAACCAAGATGGCCGCGTAGGTGCGAGGCTCCCGAGGACCTCCGCAGCCTCCTACATTTATCCTGACTTCATCCTGCATCGGTTGAGGGAACTGTGTCGGTGAGCCTGAGCCGAGGTGGTACCCGTTTCCCATTTTCGAATCGGACCTCGGGTGCCGGAGTGAGCACCGATTGAAGTTTGCGGCCTACCTCTCTCCTGACCCCAGATTCGCGTTTGGGGGCCACCCGGTGACAAAGTGAACAACAGCGGCGGGCTGGGCCTGGCGAGTCGCGTACCCCGCACTTTCACTTTCACTTTCGCGCCCCCTTGCTGTCTTCGCAAGTGGGATCGCGGCGCTCTTGGTGTTGGGGTGGCCTCGCTGGGAGACCCTGCCTGCCTGCCTGCTGTGGTCCGCTCCACGGTCCTCGGGTGGCCCCCCGGAGCCTGTGGCCTTGATTTCTCGCTTTTTACTGCGTGGCTGGTGAGGGTTTGAGACCCGCGACGATGGCCACTAAACAAGATGGAGATCGGTTGAAGGCCAAGTCGACCCGGCGTGGCGCCGCACATCAGGCCAACATCATGGACCGCTACACCCTCCCGAAGGGATCTCCCGGTGGACCGCACAAGTCCTCTGAGTGCCCCCCGGATGCCCCGGACTTGCCCACAGATCTGACTCCGCAAGACGTCATGGGCGCCATTGCTGAGATGAAGGCCTCGGTGGGCCAGCGGTTTGACACGTTAGCGTATAAAATCGACGCGGTCCTCGTTGATGTCAACCTGGTGAGAGCTGATCTCTCGAAGACCAACGACCGGGTCGATTCTTTGGCCTACACCGCGTCGGGCCTCACGACTGAGGTGGCGGCCCTTCAGACGGAGGTACACCGGCTTCGTCAGGCGAGTGCGCTCATGGACCGGCGCCTGGAGGATTCCGAAAGCCGGGCCCGGAGGAATAATATCCGCATCATCGGAGTACCTGAGGGACGGGAGGAGTCGGCGGCGGATCTTTTTGTGGAGGACCTGATCACTACCCATCTCCAGCCTCGGGGACTGAGTAAATTTTTTGCGGTGGAGAGGGCTCATAGAGTTCCCGGGGGAAGGCCGAAGGTCGGAGCCCCTCCGCGGCCTCTTATTGCCCGTATCTTTGATTTTCGGGACAGGGATGCAATTCTGCAAGCCTCCAGACTGTAAGGGCCGATCAAGTTGGAGAACACGGAGGTGAACTTTTATCCTGACTTCACCCAAGCGGTCCAGAAGCTGAGACTGAGCTTCTTGGGCGTCAAGCGGCGGCTTCGGGACATGAACTTAAAATACGCCATGCTCTTCCCGGCCAGGCTGCGGGTGGAGGTGGATGGTCGCACTCACTTTTTTGACCGTCCTGAAGCGGCCGGGGACTGGCTGGACACTTTGTCTGGGGGTCGGGATCGGGATGGCGGGGGGGGGGGCTGCGGGAGGAGAAGGCCCACTGGACCGGGACTGAGGTGCTGATACTGGGACTCACTCTGGACGAAGATGCTGCCGCTTTCGGCCAAGCTTAGGGTCTCTCGTTTTTTGTACTCGTTCTCCCTCCTTTGTAGGTGGTGCGGGGTCTCGAAGGGGTACTCTTTCCTCCTCTAGGGGGTTTACCTAGTTTCAACTATATAGGGGCGACAGGCACACTGCAAGTTGGGGGGGCTGTTTGGGCTCATGCAGGGGTGCAGGGAGGGGGGAGTTTTGTTGGGGCGGTTGGGTTGGGGTGGGGTGTTGTTCATTTGTACCACAAGGCAGAAGTATTGTTGTGCTATTTCCAAAGTGCTCTCGGGGGGACGAGTGATTGCTTTCGCTTATGATGGGGGGTAGGGGACTGAGTCTTTTGTCCTGGAACGTTAATGGACTGGGGGACAGGATAAAACGAGGTGTGGTCCTGCAGTTCCTGAAACGAATTTCACCTGACATAGTTTTTCTGCAGGAGACGCACCTCATTGGCAACTCCTTTCGTGCTATGAACCGGCGGGGCTACCGCCTTCTGGCCCATTCGGGCTTCACGTCGGGTTCAAGGGGTGTGGGCATCATGGCCAAGACCTCGCTCCCGTTGGAAGTTGATGAGGTACTCCATGATGACAGGGGACGTTACACGGTTCTGGTGGGTAGAATGGAGGGCAGAGTGATTATTTTTGTTTCTGTCTATGTCCCGCCAGGGTTGCAGACGACCACCTTTGCGGATCTGGGGCGCCTCCTCCTTGGCCTTCCGGAGGGGATCCTGGTGGTTGGGGGGGATTTTAACGCTGTGGTTTCCGGAATTGAGGACCGTCACCCCCCTAGGGATCTCCCCCGTGCCCAAGCGTGGTTGTCTGGCCTATTGGATGCCTTGGGGCTGGTGGATTGTTGGCGGTTGAAACATCCTACACAGAAACAGTACACTTTTCATTCCGGGGCCCATGGCAGTCTATCAAGACTAGACTATGTCCTGGTGCCGGCGGCGCATGCGGGGAGGATCGGGGAGGTGCGCCATTTGGCGCGGGGTATTTCTGACCACTCCCCGCTCTTATTGCACTTCGATATTCTCCCGAGGGGAGAGGGTAGGGTGGCCCCGATTAATCCCTGGTACCTGCGTGACCCCACCATTCGCGCAGAGTTGGTTAAGTCCCTTAAGCGATATTTTGATGATAATGTGGGGTCGGTGTCATCTGCGGTCTTGCTATGGGAGGCATTTAAGACGGTGATTCGGGGGGATGCCCTGTCCCTCATTTCCCATTCCCGGAGGCGCGAGCGGGAGGAGGTGATCCGTGTTGAAACTGAAATAACTGAGTTGGAGGGTGACCTCGAATGTGGGGTGACGGATGACAAATTACATGTCCTCCGACTCAAGCAGGCGGCCTATAAGGCCCTCGTCACGGAGGCGGCCAGGGGCCTCAGTAGAGAGCAACAGGGGAGACTGTATGATGTGGGTGATAAGGCTGGGAAATTGATTGCGTGGCTGGATAAAAAGGAGAGGGCGAGTCGAGTTGTCCCGTCGATTGAGAAACTGGATGGTGTGTGTGTCACGGAACCGGAAGAAATAGTCGATTGCTTTGCAGAATATCTCCGTGGGGTCTATTCCCCGGTGTCCTCCCGCTCGGAAGAGGATTCCCATGCCCTGCTCAGGGATATAGCGCTGCCTTCCCTTTCGGAGGAGGACAGAGTGTCGTTGGACGCCGCCCCAACCTCTGAAGAAATTGCTCTCGCCATGCGCTCGGTTGCTTCCGGCAAGGCCATGGGTCCCAATGGTCTTCCCATCGAATTGTACAAGCTGCGACCGGATACGCTGGCGCCGCATCTCCGTGCGATGTTCCTCGCGGCCCGTTCGGCGGGTTCCCTCCCGCTAGACCAGCGTCTGGCTACTATCGTGGTCATCCACAAGGAGGGGAGGCCGCGGGACCGGGTCACGTCCTACCGGCCTATTTCGCTGCTGAATGCGGAGCCCAAAATTCTCGCCAAGGTGTTGGCCAATCGGCTGGTTGGCGTGGTGTGCGATTTGATTCACCAGGATCAGTCCGGCTTTATCCCCCATTGCAACACTGCGCTTAACCTGCGGCGCTTGCATGGGGTGCTCGCGCGTGTCCCGTTCATACCGGAACCGGCCATTTTGGCATCCCTGGACGCCACTATGGCGTTTGACACACTTGAGTGGCCATATATTTGGGCGACACTGGCGAAGTTTGGGTTTGGCCCGGGATTCATCGGTTGGGTGAAATTGTTGTACTCGGGACCGCTAGCGCAGGTGGTTGTGAACGGTAGAGTGTCGGCTCCGTTTGAGCTGGGCAGGGGCACGCGGCAGGGCTGCCCATTATCACCGCTCCTCTTCGCGCTTGCCCTGGAGCCCCTGGCGGAGTGGCTGCGGTGGGAACCTTCTATTCGTGGTCTCCGATGGACCCCCGAGTATGAGGACCGCGTATCTCTTTACGCTGATGATATTCTTCTGTACCTGGCCTCCCCACGTAAATCACTGATAGTACTGGTTGATGTATTGCACTCATTTGGCCTCAACTCCGGCCTGGTCATCAACTGGGCTAAATCGTGTGTATATGTCCTCTCTGGGGAGGATCCTATCCTTCCGCGGGGTTGTCCTATTCAGATCGCCCCGCGGGGATTTAGGTACCTGGGTGTCTTCATTACCCTGGACGCGGAGGCCCGATATAGCCAGAACTTGCTTCCCCCCCTCCAGCGCCTGAAGGAGGACGTTGCGCGTTGGAAGCGCTTGCCGCTCTCGCCGCTCGGCCGGGCGGCATTGTTTAAGATGATGTCGCTGCCACGTTTCCTGTGTGCTTTGCAGAATACAATGGACGTTGTCCCGGCGCGCTACTTTCGCGAGGTGGAGAGTTTGCAGCGCCGACTGTTCTGGGAGGGTCGGCCGCGTATCGCCCTGGCGAAGCTGACGCTCCCGTGGTACGACGGGGGGGTTGCCCTCCCAGATATCAAGCGATATTACTGGGCCTCCCAGCTGGCTGCGATCAATCACGGCCTTTACGGGCCCGCCCTAAACCCGGCCTTTTAGATGGATAAAATGTTACTGCCGGGCGGTGACTATAATCGGGCGCTTTATTCTAGCTCGCATGACGCGCGGCTGACGGGCCCCACGGGGGTCATGGTACGGGTGTGGCACACGGCTAACGTGGCGATGGGGTGGAAGGACCGCTTGACCCGGGCGACGCCACTATACGCATCTGAGCGGCTGGGCTCCCTGTGGACCTCGAAGGGCTTTGAGAAGTGGGACATGATAGGCATCAGCAGGGTGGGCGATCTCTGGACGAGGGGGGGATTTAAAACGTTCGATGTGCTACAGACGGAATTCCAGCTGCAGGACAGGGAGTACTTTCGTTATATGCAGATCCGTCATGCGTTGTGCTCCGTATTTCCGGACGTTGCCTCCATCCCGGAGTGCTCCCCTCTGGAGGATAGAGTGCTAGATGGGCATGTCCTGGACGGCATGATTTCATTGATTTACAAAAAGCTCATCAATGACCGTTCGGGACTGCTGACCGGCCTTCGTGAGGCGTGGGGGGCTGATGGATTGGAGCTGGATGACGAGGACTGGGTGTCTGCGGTGGCCTCCCCGAAAGAGGTGGCCATACCGGCTCGCCTTCGCTTCGTCCAGCTCAAGATACTCCACAGGGTCTATGTTACGGGGCCGAGTCTGATGCGTATGGGCTATGCTGTGGACGGGTTGTGTAAGCGTGGGTGTGGTTCTTTGGGGACCTTTCTCCATATTCTGTGGGAATGCCCGGAGGTGGTGCGATTCTGGCGTGGTGTGCATGAGGTTTTGCAGGTAGTTACGCATGTGCCGCTGTTGCCTGAGGCGAGGAGATGTCTTTTGAATGTATGGGAGCCAACCGACTACTCAGTGCCGCAGACGTGGTGGGCGACTCTGGGTTATATGGTGGCCAAACGTGACATTGCGCAACTGTGGGGTTCCCAGAGGTCGCCGACTGTCTCGGCGTGGAAGGACAACATGGATTGGTGTATGTTTCGGGAAAAGGTGGTGTATGTTGCGAGAGGTAAGCCTGGGACGTGGGTGAAAGTATGGGGCCCCTGGAACGCTTACCGTGGGGGAATCTGTACCCCGCCGCTACTGCCGGATCCGTCACCGGCCCGTCTCCTTAGCCAGTTTGTCTTCCCGGTTCTGGGCAATGAGTTTACTTAGTCCCCGTCCTGACCTATTCCCCCCCTCGATATTCCTATGAATCAGTGGGGTCCCCCCCCTAGGGGAGCACATGCTGTTGTCTCCGACTGTGGGTTGCCTTGTGGACTTGCTTTTTTTGTTGTTATTTATATAAAAATGAAACCGTCATGTGGGGTCCGGAAGGTGTGGCTGCCAACGCCTCTTTCAACTCCTGTGAATTCCCTTTTGCCGCAGCGTGCGTTCTATTCTCTGTATTACATGCTCCTCCTGTTTGCTAGCGGCCGGCCTGAAGGTTGTAGGCCCATCTTTGTATATTTTTTGGAGTCTGTAATAAACGGTTTCCAAAAAAATAAATAAAAAAGAATTGACTCTTCCCTACATACTACCATACTCAAACATGAATGTACAGCATATCCCTGTGTATATAAGTATTTATTTTGATTATATATATATATATATATAAAGCCTTTTTCGATGTCCATCGATTTTAGAATAAAATCTTGGAGGAGAAGCAATCAAAGATGCGGGAAATGCAAGAAGATAAACAGAGAGCCTTCCGTGAGCCGTCAGGACTGAAGTTTGCCTATGATTAAGATGCAGTGGCATCGAAACGCGTAAGGCAACAGGACTTTGTATCTGTGAGTGCAACCTGTGGGCTATTTGGAATAAAATCTTGGAAGAGAAGCCAGCTGTAGTGTGCGTCCTGAAATGCTTTGGGGTGTTTTGTTGATTCATGGATGTAACACGGCTGCCCTGCCTTGCGAGACAGCACCATTTCAAACGTGTGAAAGGCTGAAGGTGGAACTATTCCCGACCTGGTCTCAGCACAGCTGGCGATGTATAATGAGCCTGCCTGAGCGCTCTGGACCCTACTATAAGGATGACACTTTATGCTTCTAATTGGTAACGGCACGGAACCCACTCAGGGAATATTTTCAGCTCTCTGGAGGACTACGAGTCCCAGCATTCAATAAAGAATGTGACGCACGAAGCACCACCCACTGAGAGCAATTATAAAGCAATCAAAGATGCCGCAAATGCAAGAAGATAAACAGAGAGCTTTCTGTGAGCCGTCAGGACTGAAGTTTGCCTATGATTAAGATGCAGTGGCATCGAAACGCATAAGCAACAGGACTTTGTATCTGTGAGTGCAAACTGTGGGCTATTTGGAATAAAATCTTGGAGGAGAAGCCAGCTGTAGTGTGTCTCTTGAAATGCTTTGGGGCATTTTGTTGATTCATATATATATATATATATATCTCCAGATATGTGTATTCCTTTGTATAAATGTGTATAGTAATTATGTTTATAAATATATAGATATTCGTTAGGTCTGCTTAACAAATGTACATATTACTTATGGTTATATTATTCTATGCTTAACATGTATATAGGTCCCTGCATACTTTCCATATGAGTTATCTAATTAGATGCTTATGGTTCTCTCTTTTTCTATCACAATATGTACATTTTATCATAACTATTTAGCTCCAATTACTTCACTATTGAATTATTGAAAGGAAATACACATTTTTAGCTTCAAGTACGGGAACATTTGAAGGTCTGAGTTTATTAAATACAACCTAAATCCTGATATAGTACCTTCCATATTATATATAAATATACATACATACATCTTCCATGTATACTCATGTATCGATGCATTTATTACTTTGATCCTACTGTAAAAAACAACAACATTTGGAACCTCTCCAAAGCACTACCCTATACCTCACCCTATACCTCTCTCAATATATCCTCTACCTCCACTCTCTGACGCATCCCAAACCTCATTCTACTACTATGATCTCCAAAATAACCCTTTCTAGACTCCTCCCTCCTCTATCCCTCCTTTTATCACCTTAAAGTAACCTCATTTTACTATTCAGGTCTCCCAAAAAAACCTTTCTCAACCCTTCCATCATGTATCCCTCTTCAGACTCATCAGAGACCTCATTTTTCTCCCTAATCCACTTCTAGAGACTCTTCCTCCCTCTATCTCTCCTTTACCCCTCCCAAACTTTTTCCTACTACTATGATCTCCAAATAAACACTTTCAATGCCCTACCCTCTTCTATCCCTCAGTTATCATTTTCAATCCAACTAACAGACTCACATGTCCAACGCTCACATTAATTTATACTAATTCACCACTAATCCTTTTTGGGTTTGAAGTAGCATACTACTCGCCGAAAAGTGCTTTGACGCCTCGTCAGGGTTAGTAAGAACTATATAAATACAATTACAATTATAGACATTCACAGAAGCACACACATGTAAAGGCATACTGTTGGACCCGGCCTCGTAACATGGCTCTACTGGTCCCCACACCACCTAACCTGGTACCGGCGGCCCCAATCCCCCGGCCTCACCAAGCCTTTCCACCAGAACACACGCACTCAACCCGGACACCCTCGTCCAAGGCCTCTCTCCTTTCGGCCACCCCGGGCCCGCTTGCCCACTTCATGCACCAAGATGGCCGCCCGGCCCCAGCGCGACCCGGGCCTAGAGGCGCCACTCCGGCTGGAGGACATCACGCTTCCAGGGGTTGAGAGAGGGAGGAGCAGTTTCTATCGCACCTCTGAACTCCCCTGGGACGATGGGTTTCGATCGGCCCTCCGGCCTCCCTGAAGGCTGGCTCCACGCCTGCTGGGTGTCTGGGACTCCTCCCGACCCGGCCCTGAAAGGATCAAAAGACAATGGCAGGAAACCCCCGACAAGCGACCCCCAGGTGACAAGACCCCTGCCTGCACAGACTCCGGACATCAAAGAGGGGTCGACCTATAACAAGGGGTGCTCTGGGACTGTCCGGCAGATTCGACGCTGGAACAACGAGAGCCTGCTGACGCGGTCGCGGCTCCCCGAAGATCGTAAGACCTCCGAACTTGTACCTGAGCCCTGCTGAGTGACTCGCGGCTCCCCGAAGATCGTAAGACCTCCGAACTTGTACCTGAGCCCTGCTGAGTGACTCGCGGCTCCCCGAAGATCGTAAGACCTCCGAACTTGTACCTGAGCCCTGCTGAGTGACTCGCGGCTCCCTGAAGATCGTAAGACCTCCGAACTTGTACCTGAGCCCTGCTGAGTGACTCGCGGCTCCCCGAAGATCGTAAGACCTCCGAACTTGTACCTGAGCCCTGCTGAGTGACTCGCGGCTCCCTGAAGATCGTAAGACCTCCGAACTTGTACCTGAGCCCGCTGAGTGACTCGCGGCTTCCACAGACTCCACTGGTCCCGCCGGACCCCACGACAACCAGCCTACCCCCCAGCTCGAGGATTGTGAGCTGTGCGCCGGGTACATCCTTACCTTGAACTTTCGTGCCAAAGACTGTCCCGCTACCCCCTATCCCTTCCGAGACTCATTGAGCCCGCGCTCTCCTTGTACATATTTGCAGTGCTAACCTGTTTGATAAAGATTGGTTCCTGAGAACGCACGGTGTGTTGTTTCTGTGTCGTGTGGTGCCCGAAGTACGATCCTCGATACGAGACTTCTCCTCCTGAGGAGTCTCCCACCAGTGCCCGGCTACGATACTTGAGGGTGGGTCTCAGGGTAGTCAGGACTCCCTTCCCGGGCTCCTCTGAGGTCGCCGTCTAACACATACCTACAGCAACATGCAAAGGCCTAAATATGCATGTAGGCAGAAACAGGGTAGACTGAAAGCACCAGCAGCACAGGAATACATGTTGCTCACTCACTTAAACAGAAACACCTATTAAAACACATATATGGTCATAAGAGAGCATGTTGAGACATGTAAAAAAGCAGTCTCGATGAACTAGTGCTTAAAATTTCACAAAATAATGAAACCTGTAAGGTGGAAAGTCCAACTCCAGTGAGGACCCCGAACATCACTATGAAAAGTCCTCCAATCACAGGTGATGGAAGAGTGGAAAACACAGCTCCCACCTTACTAATAACACCTACAAGAATCGCCAATATTCCTGCAGCGATGAGAACTATTCGGCTTCCCACCTGGAAAATACAAGAAATAAAGGAGAGTTAACAGGAAAGAAGGTTGTAAATGTTCAGTAACAGTAACAATAGGTCCCTGATCAATCCAAGATGAATGAAATGCTGAAAACGATGTTTATTGCAGTATATGTATCAGGGGCCCGATTCACAGAACTAACTTCAGACAAAATCCTAAACTTAATACCATTTACTCATTTTGATATTCACAGAAGGCACTTGCTCATTGATGAGGAAGTGCCTTCTGTGAATACCAAAATGAGTAAGTGCCTATTGTGAATACCAAAATAGTACTAAGTTTAGGATTTTGTCTTAAGTTAGTTCTGTGAATCGTGCCCCTGGTACATATACTGCAATAAACATCGTTTTCAGCATTTCTGTGAATTATTAGTGACATTCAGTTTGCTCGAATTGTTATCATTGCTTTAAAAATATAAAGTAGAGGCTTATTATAAACAAGTTTGGGGTTTTACAGTTTCAACTCAAACATAGAGCACACATTTTTTAATCATAATGCCATCAATGCATGTCTTTGACTTTATTCTAGCATAGAGGAGAATTTTTGATTCCTTGCATCGTCTATTCCGCCTCTTCAAATGTGGGTTTTCTCTAAGCTTGCCAATATGCTTTACCTACCCCTCCTAGACTATCCCTCCATCCAAACATCCATATTCTCTTAATTTTATTTGATTACGAATTTTCTAAACAGAAAAAGACTCAGAGGGGGCTTTTGAATAAGCAGATGATAAAGGAACAATTTATTTAAACAACATATTTAACACTGAAATTTCTAGAATGCCTGTGTCAAGCAAGTGAACTCTAATGTCGGCATATAAATGCCTTCTTTGAATTGGACCATGCAAAAGTAAAATGAGTCAGCGAGGATTTGGGGATTTACCGAGAAAAATCTGAAAATCAAACTGGGCAAAATATTGCATTTTGCAGCACATTTCAAAATAACTTGTATGAAAAACAAATTGTGAAGGGCCTGTAACGAATTAGTCCAGTAATGTTATGGTGTCCCAGACAATCATTACGGTCTTAGGGGTGTTGGTACTCATCTTCCCCAAGACAACTGTGAAAGACTGGTGGCAAAACGATGGATGTTGCAATGTACAGTTCCCTAAAAGCTGGCCGAAGAGCTATATCTGTCACAGGCAGTTAAAACATCTAGGTATGCAAGGCCACATGGCCTCTTATCTTCAAATTGTACATAGCACATTTCTTCACTTCATTTTTCCATTCAGCGCGTTCAATAGATTGGTAGTCATATGTTATGACCAAGACTTTACATGGATGGGGCAGGGTGAACAAATCAAATCTCACAATCAGAGGCTTTAGGCAGACCTAGATAAATCTTAAAGGCTCACACAGCAACTTTACTGCACAGTTGGAGCTCACTTGGTCAGATAGCAGAGTTTGCACCAGTCTTACGTGCTAAGGGAAAGCAAGCAGCAGTGATAATATCATAAACATGTATGTACATCAATGGCACAATGCCTATACAGAAGTCATGAAATAACAACTTTGGCATTAGATGCCTCCAGGAATCAAGGATCAAATATCAGCAGTAAGTCTCCGTAACTCAGCATAAATTATTGCTCAAATACCAGCTTTAAATATATTTCACAAATAGAATTATTGTGTTTGATAAATTAGCTTGTAAGGTTCTGAAATTCAAACATTTCTCCAAGAAATAAAAAATTGTCATAAGCCATTTCCCACATGCTGAAGATTGTCATTTCCATGAACAATTGCATTTTTTTTATTTTTAGTGAATACATTTTTGGTCTCTAAAAAGGCATCTCCTCAAGCACACTGAGAGCATGATGAAGTTCAGTGATATCCCCCAACCCTGGAAGAACTACACTGGTTCCGCCCTCCCAGCACACATTATCTTCAAGACCAGTTGCACCACATACAAGGCCACTAGAAATGACAGCCCTGCAATCCTGTGATACAAAATAACCCCCTCAGGCAGACAGCGGCACACTAGGAGCCAGGGTATCGCCTGTTTCGAAACAACAAACTACAAATAGAGATATCCAGAACACAAGTCTTAACCATCTAGACACCTAAATACTTGTGCTTCAACAATACCCCTTAGGACCTCCTCCCACCGGAGAGGCACTTCGCATGTAGCGCGGCGGCACCCGACCACAACTCAATTACAAATAGCGTTTTTTTTTAGGTCAAGCTCCGATCGACCTGTTATTTCTCTTCTGTGGGGTTTGGCAAACCCACCAATTCCCATTGATCATTATCTGTGTCATTTAGGAATGCCTTCATGTTATTGGTGCATTTGTTTCAATGCCCCTTCTTTGTGTGCTTAGCTCCCTGCTTGGCGATTTCACTAAGAGAACATTTTGGTTGGCCATCACACTGTACAGAGCTGTGATGGCCCCTTCTCCCGTCTGCGTCCCTCTCTCTAAAGCCCAGCCTCCCGAGCTCCTCCTGGGATGGAATTCTAAACAGCTCTCCACACATGATCATGTGCGTGCCTTGTTTTATTCTTTCCCTGGCTTGTGTATCAGCGTGGGCGAAAGCAAAGCTGGCCTCAGCTTTAAAACAAGCCTGTAAATCTTTCTTTTGAGGAATTTCCCTCCTCTGCTGCCCCACCCCCTCCCACCCGTCACTGCCTGTTGTTTGCAATGCTTCTGCGCCATCGTGATCACCTAATATTCCATGCCATGGTCCCCTCTCTCCCCCGCCCGTCACTGCCTGCTCATTTTAGTGGTTCGTCTACCGTTTCCGGTTTATTTTGCAAACACGTTCCACTGCTGAGAGTCACCCAGTCTGCACTTGCTCTGTTCACTTTGGTTCAGTTCAAAACCATGGGCAGTATGGATCCGCATTTGCAATTTTGTTTCCTATTTTCGAGGGACTCTTGCCGAATATGCACAATGCGGGCTGACCGACAAAGTCACCGCAGGGTACCCTCATAAGAGGGCGGCCCCTTTAGTGCCACAAGATGGCACACTGGGCAGCCTAGTGTCCAGAGACCCCTTCGGGGTCCCGCTCGTCACTTCCGGCCGGGGTGGGGTATAAATTCCTCCTGGCGGCCTCTTTGTCCCCTCGCCCTGATGCCGATTCCCTCCCTACCGCTTACCCGGCGTAATCAGGGTGGGGGGGGGGGGTAATGATGTTTCAATCTTTTTATTTATGTTGCAGGCGGAGTTACATGGCGATCCAGAGGCGGAAAGGTACTCAGGGATACCGTCTTCAGGAGCACAAAGGGTGCTGAGGCCGAATATCCCCAGGAAGTCTGTCTGGTGGACCCTGGGGTGCGACAGTGCCCCATCTGTCTTACGGGCGCTTGGAAACCTGTACAACCGGGGGTCGCTTGAACGCTCCGCCCCTCGTAGGGGGGGCGTGAGTTATATGGTGGACCAATGGTTCACTGGAAGTGGGAGGGGCTATCCCCTCACCACAACCGCTAAGCACCGATTGGCTAAGACCACAATGCAAGTTGGTCTATCAGGTGGTAGGCCGCGAGGGGCGGCTTGCCTTTGGATCGCCTGTTAGATAACCCACCATGTTGGCATATTTGGTATGCTAATAAACCTGCAGCAATTTTCTGCACCAAAAAGTTGTCTTGTCTGCTTATTTATGCTACCTGTATGTTGCTGCGGGAGGGCTGGTGAGTGTGGCCGATATTGGCACTATGCATGCTGCTTCCCTGCCGCAGCAGTTGGTTGATAATCATTTTCTGGGATAGCCAGAGCAGTAATCTGTTCGTAAAATGTCTTTACGCCAGGTTACAATTAAACGTGACCCAAGGTGACAGCTAAGCCTTTTGGGTTTATTACATTTTCAAGCTCACCCTTAGCTTCCCCCTGGAGGGTTTGAGGGGACAGTGCTGGCAGCTGCGAAAAATGTGTCCCAGCTGTAATTTCCTGAGTGGCTGCAGCTGCGGGCTTACGTTTTCGCTTTACAATTGTAGAGGAAATGCTTGTAACTCCACTGCTGAATGGTATCACGCTGCCGGGAGTTGTCAGGCTCAGCCTGCTGGACCTGTCGCATCAGTGGGTAGGTGCAGACGTAAAGTAGTATTAAAATGTTGTCGCAGCTAAGCTGCATTTACCATTGCTTTTCTCATAGAGTCCTATCCGATGAACATAGTGTTATTCTGTACTGGTCAGAGTCTATAAAATTAGAAAACCTTCGCAAGCATGTGCTGACTCCGTCAACCTGAAGAGATTTCCGACCCACCTCCTCCCCTCCAATCCGTGCACCAATAAAAATGATATTTTTCTGCCTTTTCTGCCATAAACCTGAATTGTGTGTGTTGTGTGAATTGCTTATTGCGCGCAGACACGTGGATGGAGCTGCTGTGGTAATTCTGCTAAGGTAACAATTTTCTATGTTTTATTCTTCCTGCAAGTCAGATGTCGTTGCATGAGCATTCCCACACTTACTTCCCGTTCTAGTGTGTTTTATGTTTGTGAGGGCAGCGTGCGATTTACCACTGCAGCAAAAACCACGCCACTGCAATAGTCAATGTAAACATGAGCAGTAGACCCTGCAGTTGTGACGTGGGTAACGGGGTTTGTGCGCACATAATAATGTTTACAGCCGACAGTTATATATTCGTGCAGTAAATATTTTGTGATTCTGCCCCTTTGGACTAAAGCTAATGCAGTGAAGCGTGCATGGCCGGTACCAGGGCAAGATCATTAATGTTCCCCTACAGCAGCACCTTCAGTTACACATGTTCCCCTCAGCCACAGTTAAAAAGTCATCTCACTTTTCCTATCTGTAAAAGACACAGCCACAACTGTCTGGACAGCCGCAGGAAAGAAAGTCCGCTGCTACACGGCCCTCTTAACTACTGAGAGGCTGATGGGGGTTGGGGCTGGAGAATAACACACAGAGAAATATGAAGTTTAAAGGGTGCGTGGACTTTAGGGTCACTGGGCTGTTGCATCTCATTTCCCCATCGGCAAGCGCGCCAAGTTACATTCAACAATGTTTTATTTATATATACCAAGAACATCTGCACTGACTGCTATACAGCTAGCCTCACACCACACAGTTGAATTCAGCCTTTGTCAAGGGTACCTTCTCTTACACTGCTGCCCTCCCGTATCTGTCAGTCTTAGCCTCATTCTGAGTTTAAAATCAGACTTCGAGGTGTTCCACGCAAAGTGCTGTCAGTTCCGAGTTGTTTGCATGTATAATGTCCGCAGGTAATACCTGGTGGACCTGCTGCTTGTAGAACACTGCGTTAATGCTAATACCATAAGATACAAGCAGACGCAAAGACCATTTTAGCACCTTACTCTACACTGCATGAGGAAAATACTCAGAATCTGGAGAAAATATCTACCCAGCTCCAGCAGCTAGCTCTATTTCCCTGGGTGGTGAGGCTCTCATTGTGGTAAAGCCCCCCGCGCAGCATCCACAAACAAGCCCTGAAGACGGTCAGATCTTGATAGGAGGTACTCATGTAAAGCAGTAAGGGCCCCACATGAACATACCAAAGGTTTGTTATATCCAGGTGTAGACGGTATATGGACAACTGCTGCTGAAACCTTAACAGCTAATTTTTGGGAAGCACCGACTTGGCTGAATGGAGGAGAAGACGAACAACTGATGACCTGAGTTAAACACCAAAACAACCAATTGCTAGTATCAACTTTGCTTTATACGAGTGCAGCAAACATGTTGTAAGTGTAAAACAAGGGTACAGTTCCAGAAAGGGAGAATGAAGCATGAGCTCCCCTGTGCCTAAATCTCCCTCCGAATCACCTATCATTTTGTTTTCCTTTCCTGGCTGCCGTTTCTTAATTGGTGTCTGGTTGAAACTCCTCAACTGGCTACTCTATTGATGGGGCCAGTATCTTAATATATATCCCATGACTACTTTCTAAAAATGTGGTATATTTGCTGCTTTCTCTATAACATATAGGGGAGAGGATGTGGCCCTACAGCCAGAGCTGCCGACTTTGCAGCTGGGGAACCAGGTTCAAGTCTCAGCACACTGTGGTTCTGGACAAATGAAATCACGTAATCGCTCTGTTCCTACCAAAAATGAATGTGTCCTTGTATAACTTAACTGCTACTCATATAAAGTGCCATAATACCTTCCGGTCAAGTTTGTGCTATATAAAAATACAAAATAAATGCAAAAAACCCCTAGGCTCTCTGTCTTTGTTTTCTGCTCCCTCGTGGGCTCTGTGTGTGCTCTTTGGCAGCACTTTAGTTAGGGAATGAGGACCTATTGGGACTGACTCTCTTTCTAGGGTAGGGTGCCCTTGTTTGACTTAACTGGCTACTGTGGATAGAACGGTGGTGCGTCTATGGTGTCTGGTTGGTCTTTCTTGAATGACCTGGCTTTGGGTCTCCTCTGCACCTTCATGGACTGGATTGTGGCTGGTCTCTTCATGTGTGTGGATCTGACCAGCCCTTGACTGCCCTCTAGCTGCTCTAGTTGTAGTGGAGCTCTGTAGCTTGGAGGCCTGTACCTCCTATGGCAGTTCTCTAGTCTGCTGACGAGCCTTGCACTTTTTTTTGCGTTGCTGCTCTGTGGCTTGGTGCTTTCTACGTCCTTTAACTGCATTCTACCTCCTGTGACTGGCCTTTGTAGATAGGGGCTCAGCAGGGCTGGCTTTAGCGCTGGTGGTGCCCTGTGTGACAATGCTTGTTGGCGCCTCCCCCAATGACCACCTCTGCTGTGGATTCCCTCACTAGCACCCTTTAACAGTGCCTCTCAAGTCTCCATAACCACTGTCTCTCAGGTTCATTTAGTTTATAGCACCATCCATACCAGTGTAAGGTGTCAGAGCACTTTATACCACACACACATTGCACAGAGACAATCATATGTGTGTAAATCAGTGTATAGGAAATGCTACATCAGACAGTACTACAAGGTGTAGTGTAGGAGTGGCATGTCATCGATACAGGTAGGCAATATAGTTAAAGTTCTTATTCAGTAAAGGCACAAACTCAGAATTTAAAATGCAACATCATTGTTAAGGGTTCTCTTTCATAATAAGAATTGTTTTCTACCCAAATGAACTCTTTTCACAAGATTAGGATAATGAAAGACTGGGCAAAAAAAACATATAGCTCTAACATATACCTTGCAATTTGCAGCAGCTCTAAGGTGACAGTTAATAGCTCAATGTTCTATATTAGTATTTTGACTTATAAATGACAAGTAACAAAAGGAGCTCTCTTACAGAAGCAGTAACCCACTGACCAATTTACATTGTATGCACTTCCTTATCTGCATGCTACCCTTTATTAGCAGCAGGCATTTTAACCCTCTGCGCTACTTTAGGATGAGTCAAAGGGGCATATTATCAAGGAAACGCGATAAACATTGCATTTTCCGCTTTGCGTGAAACTGTGTAGTGCCGCGTATCGCAGGATTTAATCGCCAGTGAATTCCACGGACTTCACTGGCAATTCAGCGTGAAAACGGAAGCGATAAGCCCATCCTTGGTAATAGGTAGATCTTGTCTCAGCCGTACAATCCACTTGCCATTATGAGTATGGCTAAGTCAGTTTCAAACCAGGCGTTACAAACCTGCGATAAGCGCTG
Source organism: Triturus cristatus (assembly GCF_964204655.1). NCBI lineage: Eukaryota > Metazoa > Chordata > Amphibia > Caudata > Salamandridae > Triturus > Triturus cristatus. The sequence goes on from NC_140585.1 coordinate 249,663,298, forward strand.
TTAACGCGGTTTGTTTTATCGCATCGCGGGTTTGCTCGAGGCTTGCTAATATTGCGCTGCCGTGTCAGCGCGGAATTCCATGGAGAAATGGAAAGGAACGCCCACTTAGCATGTCATTAGCGATATTCATCGCTGACATGCAAAGTGGAGTTCAAAGGGTTGTTTACTCAAGGAAACACGCGTTAGCGTGTCGTTGATAATTGAGCGTACAAAATATCGCCGCTTTTTGGCTGAGAACGGCCGATAAAGCGGCGGAATTCGGCTTGATAATATGTCCCAAAATTTCCACTAGACAAACCTCAGGTCTCTTTCCAGGAAGAGGATTGATCACGGGACTTCTCTTGACATTTTGATTGCTGTCTGAAAGTTGCTGGAGGCCCGGAACAAGGCAGCAGGTGCTTTTAAAATGATGATACACATTTTCTAAAATGACGCCCCCACACCAAGTCAACGCCTGGTGCGGTTGCACCGATCGCACCGCCCTAGCGCCCTCCCTGGGGCTCAGCATCCTAACTGCATTCTGCCTCGTCTCACTGCTCAGTGTAGCGTAGGGTCTGCGCTTGCAGTGACTGCTCTCCAAGGGGCTGGGTCTTTGCCTCATAGGACTGCATTTTACCTCCTATGGTTGGCTTGTATGGGTTTCTGCACATCCTTCGGCTGCTTCTACAGCAGGGGGTCTGTACCGCCAATGGTAGTTCTCTCTCGCCATATTGAGGGAAGCAGTACTGTTGTATGTCTACCAGGATGTCAACATGTAAAAGCTGCAGTTTATGAGCTGTTGTAGCCTCTTTCAACTGTTCTCCTAAAGTAATCATTGCGTCCCCTGGTTCTGCCAGTCACGATGCAAAGCGGCTTTTATGTTGGATTAGTAATCACCTTTCACTGGCCGAGGGGGCTCAATCAAAGTATAAAATGCAAGCTTGTGTTTCTGCAAGCTTCACTTTTTTATATCCTTGTGATTTTGTGACATTTGAATGGCAGCAGAACTCTTAGATAGCAAAAAATGTATATTGTCTTTAAAAGTTTAATAGCTAATACACATTTGTATGGAAAACATAATTAAATGCATAAAATATGCTGATTTGCTAGTGCCAACTCTTCAACCCCTGACGGCACAGCACCCGGGGTTATGTGCTGCATGGCTACACACTTACAAGGTCAAAAAGGCGAGACCTACTGGCTATGCCAATGCTTGTTTTAGTATTGGGACACTTGGTTTATTCTCGCTGCACGTTTGTGAAACCTCTCAAGGCGTGTCCGTTATTTGGTTTGTTTCGCTAGTTTGAGGTGAAGAGTATTTTTAATTAGATTCCTGTTACGACACACAAAAACACCCCGAGCCGACCCACCACACTGGAAACTAAAACCGTTGTACACAGAGCTGTCACTTGTTCAGTTGCTTGTGATGGTCGGGCACGTCATTTAATGGGTTCTAATCCTAATACATTGGCTCCTAAATAGATTGATTTCTGTCCTTTCGTGTTTTTTATGTGCTTTAATGCAGCACAGTGTTCTGCATCTCGGAGTGTTCTGTGCCAGCTGTCCTAAGGGTGTGTCGGTCACCCGAGTCCGTGGTGCAGTCCGCAAAGCTGGTCAGGCCGGCAGCCCGTGCACGTGTACTCCGCATCTGCACTGTCAGATGAAAACATTCGGAAGCTCACCTGTGTTTAGGAGTGAGGAGTTAACAATATCTTCTCAATGTAAACATGTGCCCTCGATGGAAAAGAGCACAGAGTCTGGCACTACTCTGGTTTATTATTCATTTCTTTTGCTTGTGCTTATCATGGCAGAAGACGCACAAGCGTCATCTTTCTAAGGAAACGAGTTTATAATTCTGCTTTCCCCATCATTACTTCAGCGCTTCCTTTTATTTTTGATTGTGCACCGTATTTTTGTGTGTGTTTGGGGGGGGGGCGGGGGGGGGGGGGTTTGCACACGGTACGTGGTTATTTGTAGATGCTGAAAAAACACAATTACTGGATTTTTGCAATCCTAGCTTACGATTCATGTTTCCTAATATTTCCATGTTTTGCGGTTATGCTTTCGTGAGTCTGGTGCCTGCTGGGCACACCGGTCCGCCCATTACCAGCCCGTTATGGAACCAGCATGTGTTCGCATTTGAACTACTGTCCCGCGGAGAGGTGTGGAAGGGTCCCTTTGCAGGTCTAAATTCCTGATACCACCACAGCACGTTTTAAGAGTTGCTACTGGGGAAAGTGCACAAAAGTAATATTTTTTTCTGAAATGTTGAGAATAGGGTATTTTGAGCATCTCCTATTTCAGCTGGTATCCTTTATCACGTCTTTAAGAAACGATTTATCGTGTGAGCTTGGTTTCTTCGATTGATGTGTGTGTGGTCTCTGTGCAGGCTCGTGGCAAGTTTATCATGTTCTCTTTCGGAATGATATTGGCTGCAAGGACAAAAATCAAAGCCGAGCTGGCCAATCAGCGGTCCTGTCATGACAAAGTGAGACATTGCTTGTAAGTGGACTCCCACATACTCATAATCACATGACATCTCCTTTAAAGAGGAAATGCAAGGTGATAGGTTGTTGGAAGGGTAACCACATAGACACTACCTGGGCTGGTGCTAGTCAATAAGAGAATGCCCCTTGCAAAGGCTAGCATTTCTCCACCGCCCACTCAATTAGCAAACTGAAAACAGTGACCCTTCATCTCTAGGGCAAAACATAAACAGTTGCCTATTAATAATCCATGAAAGTTTCACCGCTGCTCCTAGACTAAAAAGGGCAATCTGGTCCCGCGTGTATGTTATTGTTTGGCTTCTTTGTGACCGACAGATGATGGCACATCATACTGGCACATGTCAGGGTGGTGAAGTGTGTGTCCATTGGTTACCTACCATCCAGTGGAGACCAGTAGCTTGCAGGGTGTGGCACTTGTGGCTTGGTAATTAAAGCTGAATATTGGTTAATAGTGTCATAGCACTGTGCTGGGCTTAGCCTTATGGTTGCCATTAGCATCCGTGTCATGGTCAGAGATAATCACATGGTTAGTGCTCGTCTTAAACTCAGGCTAAGTTTAGGCTTAAAGAGAGGCTTGATCAGTGGTGGAAGTAATGCTTGCAATAACTCTCAACCAGTAGCAACTCTACGGTGCTGCAATGCATTCGTTTTTCTAGTGGTGACCTTACAGATTATATCCAAGCACATGCATCCTAGAATATGACACGAAAGCTGGTCCTGTTACTCTGGACTAATGCTAACTGAACTTCTAGGCCATGTCAGTCCCGATGGAGAATTCAAGTAACTCCAGCGCCTTTTGGTCAAATTGGGGCTTATCAGTAGAGCGTAACTTAAGTCCCAATGTGACACTGATGGTTTTGGAAAGTCCTCAAATATACTTCCAACATTCCTATCTCTTGAAGCAGCACTTCACTGATGGTGCAATAAGGCCAGAAGATGTCTGGAGTTGCTTGGTTTCCATTAAAAGGGTTTGTGGTACTCCTATTGGGGATGGACAAAGGGTTATTTGAATATGGGCTACTTTATTTCTTTAATGGCCCAGATCATTTAAACAAGCACTGGCAAAGCCAATAGCCTGGATGGCTCTGCCCTCCTTTTGGCTTTTGTCAATGGTGTGATCTTTTGTTATGGTTTTGCAAACTTTTACTGTGGGGGAAGCTGCCGGGCCATCCTCAATCTTAATAAAAAGGGGAGGGGAGGGTAAAACCAAAAAAAATGTAAATCAAAAAGTATGCCTTGCCAAGTAGTCCCTGGAATTGAAGTAAACTGCTTAGTTTGTGGGTGTGCTCCTTGTGAAAGGGTAGAATGCTTTCACTCACCATTAAGTTAGCCAATAGCTGAAGTGGGTTGATCAGTGCCTCGTGCTGTATGTTATAGTGGGTTGAAGAAAAATGTGAATGGCCCAATAACGGACCAATGGATTAGCCCTTGGACCTGTTTCCTCCCAACGTGTTAATGTACACCACAGCAGTCAAATTGTCCATTTTGAACAACACAAATCTCCCTCTCAAGTTTGTCCTGAAACTCTGCAATGAAAACAAACCTGATTGCATCTCCAAACAATGTATTAGTCTTTCCTTTTCCAATCAACTCCAAAATCCCACGGTCTCTTGACCTAAACAAGCTGCTCCCCAACCTAAGCTGCTTGCATCAGTCTCCAAAACAAAATCTGACATTATTCCCAAAATTACCCACCCATTCCAAGCCTCCAAATTCTCTTTCCACCAAATCAACTCCTCTATTGCTTCTGCAGACAGAGAAACCAAGTCTCCATAGCACTAACCTCTCGCTAGACCTGAAGTCTTCAAACGCTGTAGGGCCTGTAATGCAAAGGACCTTGAAAAACTGCCTGCATTGACAAAGACAATAGCCCAGTCACTTAAGTTAACTCCCCAACTTGATTTCCTGTTTTTCAACATCGTCTGCACCTCTTTCTTTATTTTACTCACTTTATTTCCCGGAAGTCTTAACTGACATGACACTGTTTCCACTACGAACCCAAATAATTCCAAATTCTGCATTGGAGTCAAAACAGATTTTTCCCGATTTACTACAAAGCCCAAGTCTTCCAACAAACTCTTCACCATTCCCAACTGTTCCTAAAAACCTTCCACAACTTGATTCATTATCAAGATATTGTCTAGATAAATGATCATTCTTACTCTTCTCTCTCTGAGAAATCCGAACACCGGCATCATCACCTTCGTGAAACACCGAGGGGCTGACATTAGCCCAAAAGGTAGACACTAAAACTGATACAGTTGGCTTCCCATCTGAACTGCAGATCCCCCGGACTCTCCTTTGCGTCCGGAATTGTGAAGTTTGCAGCCTTGAGATCCAACTTCACCATCCAATCCTGATCCTATAGGAGATCTCGCCAAAGATGTATATTTAAATGCCTTAAATTTATGACCAGCCTCCATCCCATCTGTTGTACTTTTTTTCTACTAGAAACAAAGTACTTACATAACCCTTTTCTTGCTCTTCTATTTTTATAATCACATCCTTTCTCAACATCTGTAATACCTCCTCCTGTACTATTTGTTCCAAGTTTTTGTGGAACACCAATTCCTTCGGCTCTCTCAGTGCCACAGGTTCTATTTCAAATGCTATTAGACATCCTGGTATAGTCCCTAACACCCAAACATCTTGTGTCACCACCTTCCAATTGTCCTTAATGAATCTAAATCTTCCTCCTACACCTGTCAGGATAGAACCTGAAGAAATCCTTATAAACACCTTGGTTTTTACCTTGTCTGGGCTATTGACCCCTTCCTCTGCCAGAACGAGCTTAACCTCTCCCTCTTTGTGGATAATATTGGAATCCTCTTTGGTTTCTCCTGTTTTATCCAGTGCCCTTGTTCTGGTACTGAGCTCTAAAACCAGTTCAGCTGGTAGTGTTCCCTCTCCTACCAGCCCTTCCATATAAACTACTATTTTAAAAAACTCTCCGCAATGAGTATTGTTCTTTATCCAAACTTGTGAAGGTGCAAACGTATTTTGACAGAGATGTCACCATTCCATCCCCAAAGAGCAAACCACGTGCCAGGTTCCATATTAGCCAAACCATTTAGCTTTTGATTGATACGAATAAGCACTGTTTTCCGCCTTTCAGGTAAAAGGCGTGCGCTTGAGTTTTCCAAGAAACAAATGGACAGCTGGATCACCCAAGTACCAGGGCCAAATCGAGGTCTAAACTTTTCAAAAATGCCTTCTCCAATGCGTCAGAGATCTTGGTCAACGGACCAAGGATGTCAAGTACTCTGTCTCGGCATTGCTCCAGGATTTTTTCTAATCTTAATCCTTTTCTTGGATCCTTACCCATTTTAAACAAATATGTGATGAGTTCTAGATCCAAATACGGTGTCATAGGCACTTTCTGTTCAATAATGGGCCTGGAGCACTCTGCCCGCATCACATTTCTCTCATCCTTCTCTGAGGACTTACACAACCTTGATTTTATATAATCAAAGACGTATTCCAATGGCCACCGATCCTTCCCTCTTGGGAGCCTAATATTATTAGGATTAAATAGCTTTTTACCAAATGGATCAACAACTAATATATAGTCATCTAGATCCTCATCTTATCTGACTCTTGCCCTCCCTGCATACCCCTAGTATGATGATCCTTTTAAGCGTCAAGCTGAATCTTCCTTGCAGCGTATCGGGTACCTCTCATTGTGAGCCGCTTTGGACTACACTCTCACTTGCTGACTCCTCCAAGTGCTTCCTCTTTGAGAGGTACTTCCCACCTGGACCCTTGCACCGGTCCTCCTCCTCGGATACAGAAAAATATTCCTCTTCATCATTATTTCTCTTTTAGCCTAAAGCCTGTTTTACAGACTCTTGAATTACCACTTGTAGCTCTTAAGATACAATTTTCCCTCATCAGTTCCTCCTAATTGACATCCACATTAATTTCTGCCATGTTTCTATTTTTAATTATATTTATATTTATGTCGCTCTTATTTTCTCTCAAAACCTCCTCACAATACTCCTGTCAAGACCACTAAACCGTTTCCGACAACGAAGCACACTAAGGGTGGTCCGTTGCCACGGAAACGGTTTTGAAGGACTAATTCCTTTCAAAACACAACTCCACGTTTGAAAATAAGCTGTATTGCTGTCCAGTGAGTGAAACGTCCCCCATACAGCTGCCGCACTGGCTTAATGATGGCCTTACTGCGCCAGCTGAGGAACAATTCTCCTAGTTCGCGGCCGAAAGAAAGGGGAACTCTGTTCCAACACTCCCGTGCTCCAATTTGCACTATGGCCTCCCCCGCTGAAAAACGGTCTGCGCTTGAGCACGACCCCTAAGTAAGTTTAATTAACCATTTCTTTTAATTTTAAAATATTCTGGTAAAATTGCCAAAACGCATGTACTCATAAATGGCACGCTTTACATCCAACAAATGAAACAGTATAATTACTTCATTTTAAACATAGTAGAAGACTCTAAATTACTAAACACCATACTTAATAGCCATAAATTGAGTATTACTGAAACAATCAAACATCATAAAAACATGTTTAACACTGCACCATGCTACAGAAAATAAATTGTCATATACTTATCTGCTCAGAAGCAGCAACAAAAGAGGAGGAAAATGGAGGTCACACTATTTGTATGGGACTGAACAGTCTTTTTTCCATTGTGATGTTTTAAGGTTCTAGTTGGAAGCTTTTAAGAGTTTGCTGCTGAGGAGGAGTGAATAAAAGTTATATGCATACATCTAGGTGAAGGGGGAAGTAGTTCCACAATTTTGCCACAAGGTTAAAGGAGCTTCCTCCACTGTTGCTTCGGCGGATGTGGGTGTGTGTGCGAGGGAGAGGGAAGCAGAGCACAGGTGTAGGAGGGTTGCTAGAAGTTAAGGCAGTGGTAGATGTATGCTGGTCCTTGACTGTGAAGGGCCTTGTAGGTGTGGGTCAGCATCTTAAATGTACGTCTCTTCTGAATGGGGAGCCAGTGGAGCTTCTTGAGGTTGGGGGTGGTGTTGGTCTGTTTGGGGAGGTCATGGATGAGTTTGGCCGCTGAATTCTGTATGGTCTATAGTCTCTTCAAGAGGTGCGTCGTGATTTCTATGTAGAGTGCGTTGCCGTAGTTCAGCCGGCTGGTGACTAGGGCTTGAGTGACGGTTTGTCTGATGGTGACTGGAGCCATTTGAAGATCTTATGGAGCTTGCAAAGGTTGAGGAAGCAGGCTGAAGAGACTGTGTTGATCTGGATTTTTATAGTGAGCTTGCTGTCCAGGATGATGCCATGGTTGCAATCATGGTCTATCAGAGTGGGTGCTGGTCCTAATTCAGTAGGCACAAGGAGTCGTTCCATGGGGAGTTGTTGTTCCAGAAGATCAGCACTTCTGTTCTTGTCAGTTGTTATTCATCCAGTCAGCGATGCCCATCATGCTCCTGTGGAAGTTGGCCTTCGTGGTGGAGGAGTGTTCTGATAGAGAATGAGATGGGTGTCGTCTGTGTAGGATATGATGTGCATTCCTTGGGTTCTGCTGATGTTGGCCAAGGGGGTCATGTACATGTTGAACAGTGTAGGCTGAGGGATGAGCCCTGAGGGACGCCACAGATTATGTGTTTGGGTTCCGTGAGGAAAGGTGTTAGGTGTATTCTCTGGGTTCTTCTGGTGAGAAAGGATGCAATCAATTTGAGGCCGTCTCCCTAAATTCCGATATGACGAAGCCTTTTGATAAGGTTGTGGTGTGATACACCATGTTGAAACCTGCTGAGAGGACAAGGAGGATCAGGGTAGTCGTTTCTCTCTGGTTGAGGGTTCTGATGTCGTCAGTGGCAGTGATTGGTGAGATTTCGGTGCTGTGGTTGGTGTGCAATCCAGATTGGGAGGGGCCCAGAAGATTGTTGAACTCCAGGCGTTCTGTGAGTTGGCGGTTGATGGCCTTTGAGGACTTTGGCGGGAAAGTGGAGCAGATAGTTCGCTGGGTTCGACGGAAGATTTCTTGAGAAGAGGTTTGACTTCTGCGTGTTTCCATACCTTTGGGAAGGTGGCCGTGGCTATGGATGAATTGAAGATGGCGGTGAGCTCCCTGCTGATCATTTTGCTCCTGAGGATGAAAATGTGGTATGGACAGGGGTCTGTGGGTGCTCCTGAGTGGATGGAGTTCATGATGACTGAGGTGTACTGTGTGATGAGCTAGTCCCAGATGGTACGCAGGTGGTCGGGGATAGCATCGGGGTTTTCATCTGTGGGAACGAGGAGGCTGAGGGTGTCAGTTGGTTGGTGTTCGAAATTTTTGTAGATGATGGAGATCTTATCATGGAAGAAGCCTGCCAGGGTGTCGCAGGGGTCCATGAGAAGGGGTGATGATGTTTTGGGTGGTTGAGTTAGAGAACTCTCTGACGACGTTGAAGAGTTTGTCGCTGTGGTTAGTGCTGGCTTCTCATCGTCTCTTTCAGTAGTTGGTGGTATTGGTACTAATCAAAAGTGACTGCATTTGGATTTCAAGATGTGATTCTGCCAATAATGGTTCAAAATATGATCACTATGTGATTTACTTCTTTAATTATGTTTTCATCACCGTCTGATACTATTCCAATATTACATTGAGAGCCCTTTTGGACCGACTGTCACTACTTTTAAATAATGTATTATTGTTTGCTTAGTTGTCTTGTACATTCTTATATTTTTATATCTATAATCATTATCCTTGTATTCTCCCTTCCTGTGTCAAGCCCCTGTCCTTTCGAGTCTGTGCTCTAGTTTTTAAACGATTCCGCATTCACGCAGTCACTTCCTTCGTCTCCCTATCAACCGACTCTGGGCTCTCGCTCAACCATTACAGGTTTCTTGAGCTCCAGAAATTTGTGTTGCCGTAGCAAAGCCATGTCGTTTTGAACCCTTGGGCCGTTTTGCCGGTGCAGGTGGCGGTTTGAATGTTATATCCCCCCCAATCTTTTATAGTAATTTGTCCAACCCATACTAGAGATGATTTTATTTCCTTTTCTAAAATTGGTTACACTTCCTTGCCCTTGTTTGGATTTCCCCACTGGAGAGTCTTATTTACTCTGAGAACAACATCTGTGTCGTCTTGGCTACACCGATTGTTTTGCCTTTCTGATTCGTCATAAACGCATGTCCGTTACTCAATAATCGTGGCATTCCATTCATATTCTACAATAATCCCTCAGGGTGCAGTCGTTTCAGTGAGTTTCTTCCTCTTGTATTCTCTATGCGCCTCATTTTCATTCATATTGACTTGTTCAATAATATGTTGAATTACAGGACTCAACATCTGCTTCAAATAGATTGTGAGTTCGCAACGTTTCGCTGATTCTTTTCGCAGATTCTGTTAAGTTTTTGTGGCAAATTGTTTATCTATTTATTTTTGTTTCTGGGTTCCCGTTCGGTAGAAGGCACAGGTATTTTCCAGATATGACCCTACATGGAGGCATGATTTTATATGATGTTGGTAATTTATTTGGATGACTCATTGGTCTGTTCAGCTTCTCGCATCTTCTCGTACTCAGTTATCTCTTGCCATGTCCTGATGAGAACCCGTTAAACCAATGACGGTTGAAAATGACGGTTGAAATGCCTTTGATAATTATTCGGCTTGAAAAACATTATTGAGAGAATTTAAATATTTAGTCCTTTCTCAAATAATTATCATCGATCTGTAATTTAGGAAATAGTTTTTGTCTTTTCAGCGATTTCTCCATATGTGATCACTTTTATGCTTCCTTTTCACTTTTTGAGCACTGTGTGTCAACTGACTACAGTGAGCCCTTACTTTTAAATATTTAATGGAACAATTCTGTTTATTGAAGTCCGCTTGTAGCAGCAGTAACACAGCTTCAAACTACAACCAATGGCCGGCAGCATATATTATGTGCAACAGGGAAACACAGCTGTGTGCCCACCACCCGGAGGCCGGCAGCGATCGGTAACCTGGAAGTGCTGAAGGCAACGCTGACATACAGGAAACAAGCATTTACAATGCAATAGGTCTCGCATTGACGCGAGTTTGAGCTTTTGGCATTGCAAATAACAATGCCTTTTATTTTTGTTTTCTTTTTAAATACAGAAACAAAAGGCATTGTAATTTACAATGCCAATAGCTTAAACTTGCGTAACTGCGAGAGCTATTGCATTGCAAATGCTTTTTATTCATGCAATAAATTAATTAAAACATCTGTCACTTTAGGGTTCAGCAGACCGCGGGGTCCCCCTAGATTAATCTTCCACGCAGCCCCTGGGATCGTCGCCCTAGGCTTAGGCCTAGATCACTTTACGGTAGGTGGGGTATGGGGGGTTGAAAAGAAGGGACGCATGAGAGAGAGGGGCTCCTCTTAAAGGGTGTCCGCTAGGGCTGGGAACGGCTGAGCTTCCCAGGGCCCTGCACCTGCGGCCGTCTCAGCTTCCATGTGACCCCTGGCTGACCCCGGCCCTGGGCACGGTCAGCACCGGGAGGGTGGAGAGCTAAGAGCGGCCTGCAGCCATGCAGCAGCCCACTCAAGTCAACGCCACAGCACTATGGCTTGTCAGCCTGAGCAACACAGAGCAGCCCCCACCACCCCTGCGCCAAATCCAGTGTGCTGCACCTGAGTGGAACTGCACCTGCTGCTGTGCTGTATGTATGAGTGGAGCTGCACGTGCCCCATTGCTGTATGTCAGTGGAGCTGCAGCTGCCCCGGTGCTGTATGTATAAGTGGAGCTGCACCTGCCCCAGTGCTGTATGTATGAGTGGAGCTGCACCTGCCCCAGTGCTGTATGTATGAGTGGCACTGTACCTGCCCCAGTGCTGTCAGTGGAGCTGTACCTGCCCCAGTGCTGTGCGCATGAGTGGAGCTACACCTGCCCCAGTGCTGTATGTATGAGTGGAGCTACACCTGCCCCAGTGCTGTATGTATGAGTGCAGCTGCACCTGCCCTGGTACTGTATGAGTGCAGCTGCGCCTGCCACAGTGATGTATGTATGAGTGGGCTACGCCTGCCCCGGTGCTGTATGTATGAGTGTAGCTGCACCTGCCCCGGTGCTGCATGTATGAGTCCAGCTGCATGTGCCCCGGTGCTGTATGTATGAGTGCAGCTGCACCTGCCCCAGTGATGTATGTATGTATGTACGAGGAGTGCAGCTGCATGTGCCCCGGTGCTGTATGTATGAGTGCAGCTGCACGTGCCCCGGTGCTGTATGTAAGAGTGCAGCTGCACATGCCCCGGTGCTGTATGTACGAGTGGAGCTGCTTGTGCCCCGGTGCTGCATGTATGAGTGGAGCTGCGCCTGCCCTGGTGCTGTATGTACGAGTGGAGCTGCACCTGTTCCAGTGCTGTATAGATAACTTGCGATGCCCGGGTGCAGATGGCCATTTTGAACAGACTTTTCCCTGGGAGGTTGGGGGAGGGGAGGGGGTGGGCACGACCCCTTTCTTGCCTCCTCTTCTTGCTCCGGGAGGAGCTTTCCCTCCGTTCTCGTTGCCAGGGCTCCTGCGGGCGGCAGAGTGCGCAGCCCTGAGCCCCTCTGGCAGACGCTGTCACTCCTGAATGAGTCCCTCTGACGAGGTGCAGTGGCGTTCCAGGTTCACCTCCTGCAGAGCCACCCGCCTGCCGACCTCACTCCTCTCCTCCCCGAGACGCACTCTGGCCTGCGCCCTCCACTGACTCCGTATTTCCTGAATCACTGCTTTCACTTTCCAAGATCACAAGAGAGCGGAGAGGAGATGCCGCGGCAGAGTTCCTTCCTCAAAGTTTGCTCTCCAGTGCACTCCCTCTCCTGCCACCCCACCCTGTGTTCCCTCTGCAAAGTTCCGCCCTCGGTCTCCAGCATGCAGAGGTCGCCCCTTTGTGCTTGTGTCTCTAGCAAAGGAGTCTCATCCACTGAGCGCCCCCTGCACATCTCCCCCGGCTTTCCTTGCAAACCCGACCCTGAGCACAGGCGTAGCTGGGGGGGGGCGGTGGGGGCGGTCCGCCCCAGGCGGCACTATCTTTGGGGCGGCGGCCGCGCGGCGCTGGTGGGCCGTTGCGGCGGCCTTTATAATTCATTTGGGGACACTGACACTACTTTTACAGTAGTGTCAGTGTCCCCAAATAAATTATAAAGGCCGCCGCAATGGGCCACCGGTGCCGCGCGCGTGGCCCTGTTTGAAGTGCAAGCGGGCAGCGCACCGCCACCTGCTGCTTGCAACTGCTACCTGCAGGGCGCAGCACACGCACGCCACCATCCACCTAGGATAGGCCTGTGACGGCATGACGCTCCGAAAGTGAGGCTCCTTGCGCTCGAGCTGTTCGCGCCAATATGTGGACCTGGCCTCGCTGCTCAATATAGCAGCACCCGCAGCACTTTGTATCCGACCCGGCCCCTGTACCTGAGCGACTCCTGAGACACAGGCATCAACAGAGGGGAGACCGCGAGTGCCGGCTAGCCCCGATCAGCAGTCACGGAGTGAGCAGGCCTGTCTATCTTCGTGGCATGAGTGACTCAAAAAGCTAGCATAGAAAAACGGGGTCTCACTTGCATAGGCTGGTCGTGGAGATCAGCTGCTCATGTGGATCCGACACCTTTTCAACTTATCACAACAGAGTTTATTGGGTCACGGGGCGGCAGGTCTCTGATTTTTCCTGTGCCATGCACGTCACTCCAAACTAGGTGACAGACACTGCGCGATGACCCTCTCTGGAACTCTGGCTTTCGAGCAGGCAGCGGTGCCGTGGGCTGCGTCCCTCCTGCTTTATGCCCCTTTGCCAGTGTGCTGATGGTTATCTTCACGTAGTGCATGAGGTGAGGTGAGCTGCTGCATTTATTTCATTTTGTCAATTCAGCTAGATTTTAGATGAATCAGTTTCCCCACTACCGTAGGCGTGGAGAGAGAGAGTCTCGGAAACTCTGACCGCTCCTTGGTGCAAGTGGAGCTTGGGGTGAGTGCGGCAACAAAATAAGAGGGAGAGCTTAACCAGAGCCGAGCCGGCAGCGGCTCTGGCTCTCAGAGTCTGTGCATGAGCAGAGCACTTAAAGTATTTGCCACGTAATTCATATAAAACAGTGTGCTATTCAAAAACCACAGGACTGGCCGCACAGGTCTGTTTTTCAATAGGTGCAATAAGGTGTGAAACTAATGAACAATTACATATCATTGTGAAAACCGTGTACTGTAAATAATGAAAACGAGGAAGAAAGGAAGGATGTGAAAGAAGGGCATAAGGGACGGAAGGGCGAAGTGGAGTTAGGAAAGAAAGATTGAAGCAAAAAGGGAGAAAGAATTAGGGATGAAAGGTATACAGAAGAAGCAGTAAAGAAATGAATAACTCGAACACAGATGAAAAAAAAGGCTGATGTTGTTAACCAACGTATTGTTTTTGAAAGTTTCTAACTCTGTATTGTGCAGCTTTTCCGTTTTGAACTAGAGGTCAACAAAATGCTATTTTGGCCACTCGTGGCACCATCATGGGACAGTTCAAACACATATGAGAGCGAGAGAGAGCGCGAGAGAGAGCGAGAGAGAGAGAGCGCGAGAGAGAGAGAGCGCGAGAGAGAGAGAGCGCGAGAGAGAGAGAGCGCGAGAGAGAGAGAGCGCGAGAGAGAGAGAGCGCGCGCGAGAGAGAGAGAGAGCGCGAGAGAGAGAGAGAGAGAGCGCGAGAGAGAGAGCGCGAGAGAGAGAGAGAGAGAGAGAGAGAGAGAGAGAGAGAGAGAGATTGATGTAGGTGTCAAATGTGGTGGTAATGAATCTCTGACCTTCTTGGTTAATCCTCTCTTTTAACTCAGGAGCTAAACAAGTGATGCTACACCTCCCCTCGGATGGGTGACACGTTTTTCAGTTGTAATTACTTTGTAATTACTTTCCTTCTTCCCTTAGGTTTATGTCAGCCGACACAGTACTTAAGAATTAGAGTATGAAACAATAGAACTTAGCAATAAGTTTCAATACACTATGTCAGCATTATATTCCTCAGATACCCAAAGCCAATGCTGGAGGGGGAACACCAACACTTATTTTTGGGGGCCAGGTCAGCACTTATTTTTCTTCATCATAACTTTAACTCAGAGCAAGAGAGGGAAACATGCGCACGGAGAAAGAAGGAGGATGATATTTATTTGTTTTCCCCGTTTTCATTGCTTGGTTTTGCTCGTGCGACGGTGTCACTCATAGTCACTCAATGTCACTCATAATCACACTGACATTTTGAAAGTGTCACACATAAGCAATCTGAAACCTTGGCAGCTATGACTCAATCTTGAAAAAGCATGGCCTGACGTGACATGTTTATAGGAAGCAGCTTCTTCTCTTCCATAGCGCAACATGCTACTGGGGTCAACAAGTATTGTAGGGAGGCTTATTTGTCACAATGGTAACCTGACAGGCGACTGCCATTGTGCCTACATAGAGTACGTGATGCAACTAGACTTAGGCAATGAGTATTGAAGGTGGGTGGCAATTGCCTTCGACCTTTAGGTGCGAGTCTCAAAGCAGAAGAAAGATTGTTAGATTGATTACAGTTTTTCTTCTGTCTTTTCAGTTTAAATTACGCCCCCTCCTGCGATCGAAAGCAGCAAGTTCAGGCTCGGCTAGCAGAAACGAAAAGTACTTTTCCCGGACTACCAGCAGCGCATTATAGTGTGCCCCTGACAGCACTGCCTTAGCTTACAGCGCGAGAGCCGAAGCCTGCGGGAACACAGCGTGATCGGAGCATGCCACGGCACGCTACCAGTTGCCTAGGCGCTATCAGTGACCGCTAAACCACAACACAGATATGCGTGACAAAGCATTTCAGTGCGGTAATGCGGAGTACCACACTGAAATGCGTTAGTCTAACCCATGATGCGTGATTCTTGGCAGGACTGCACCCCCCCTCTCCAATTGGACGGGGTCCCATCGGCTCTACTTCATCGCTTGTGCTGCCCGGTAACAGAGAGGGAACTCCCTACACATAACCATCGGGAGACAGCCCTGAGGTTCTTGAACATCACAGGGCCCTATTGAGGTAGCAACTGTAGGGATAGCTGGCCCGCACAGACACCTTATGGGACATCAAATGCCCATGAGACATTCATCGTTGCGACACCCTCTGGCTTTTCCTGCGTCGCCTACATGAGGCGGAGACTTTCCAGAAGGCACAGCAAGCACAGCTTACCTTGTAAGATCCAGGCTTTGCCTGGCAGAGGACGGTGTTAAATCACCTCAGATAGTTCCAGAATGCACTTCACGGCGAGCCCTGCATTCACTCACAATTACGCTCAATGGGGCGCTTAACTGTGGAACTCAGCCTCCTGAATCTGCGTCCAGCCACCCAGCATGCTGCCTAACATTCTGCGGACTAGTTGGGGGCTACCCCCTCTCCCCCCTCCTATGTGTATGATCTGCACTCGTGATGCATTCAGTCAGGACAGCCAGATGTGAAGGCCTCGACTGGGGACACCACTGTCACGCCGCCACATATGCATTGGCATCTACAATGGGGAAGTCAGATGCCCCACCAGCCAAACTTCACTTTGAGTCCAAGAGGGCTGACATAGCTGTCTGCGGAGAAGAGCAAGGGATTGATCAGATGAATGATACTAATCAGCTGCCTTTGACATGTGATGATAGCTGTGGTCACTGTGGCACGTAAGTAGTACTTTTGCTATCTGTGACATATGAGTGATACTTGTACTATAAGCACTGAGTGTGGAATAAGTCTTCATCTGAGCAAGTGGTGGCTGTGCTGTTAGCGCCAGTTAGACATGTGGGCTATCGCACCTGTCTCTGGGTAAATGTCAGTCTGAACCCTGCCCTTATGTTGATGTGTTCTTGTAATTCTGCTCAGAAAACAGCAGGGATAAACTGACCTCTCTGATTCCATTCTCTCATTGATACATTTACCTGCATGCACAGGCAAGCCTTTCTACTCTCTCTTCCTAAATAATGCATTCATCTGTAGAGCCTAAAGTTCTAGAGAGAGTTGAATGGTGTGTGAGCTATTTACCTTAAGTGCTTTGGCTTGTGAGAGGAAAGGAACACAAAAGATTGAGATACAAGATACAAGAGAAGAACCTGGTATTCTCTGATCCCAGGGCACCAGGGCCTAGGTTGCGAGAGCTCCAGTTGTGATCACAGGTTGCCAGTGTGATTGCTCCAGTCAGTCAGCAGTTGTCTAGGCGCATCCAGGTCTGTGTACTACTAAGGTTCTGAACCTTTTGAAATGCGTAAGGGATCTGATGAAGGGCTTTATTCCCGGATGTCTGTGAGTAGATCGATACCAGTAGTAGCTAGCTACTACTCTCCAATGATTGAGCCGTGGACATACTGAAACACACATGCGTAAATGCACACATAACTTACTTCGTATCCAAACTTCTTTTAAGTGGCTATTTTTCTCCAGACCTTGGTTCTGCCATGCCTACATTCGGGTCTGGGAGGCAGCTGAAGATGTGTTACAGTGTTGTGTGTTACAAAGCCTTGCCGTTCCATACTAGACACATTATTATGATTTTACTGTTTTTGCAGACTTTTAACACTGTTGGTTACCATGAAAGTAATCTGAAAACAAAATCGCAGAAAAATGTAATGTTTCTTGTTTCTTCTGATTATTCACGGAGTGCCGCAGCGCCGGATCAGTTGGTCCCGGGCCTTGGATAGGGTTGAACATGTTCCCATGGCCCCTAAAGCTGTGTTTAAGGAGTGTGATGATAATGTGTCGCCCCTCCCTGTATTTTAGCTTTGGGCCCCCTGGGCAGGCTGTGCACCATGTGTGTGCTGAGGCTGCTCTGAAGGAGAAATGCACTATTACAAGCTGGCTTTGGGTCCCAAGAGCACAGGTCTTTTGATTCTTAGGGAGTTGGTTGCTGCTGCTTAGAAGTAATGGCAGGGCACGACCCCTGGTTGTTGTCTTTGGGCCACCAGAGCGGGCTTTGTATCTGGTCTGTGTTGGCAAGGTGGAGCTGACTGACCCCTTTGTGCAGAGTTTAGTTCTAAGGGCACACATGTAGTCATGCCCTGTGAATAATTAATTTGCTGTTTTTGAAAGATAAAGAATCACAGGCTTCGACACTGTTAAGTTGGTTTTGGGTCCCCAGAGCACATCACGTTTGTGCATGTCCCCACTGGTTTAATGGGGGGACCATGATGTTTGGTCATTTAATGTCAGCTGTAGATGACGGATCCCCGAACAGTGTCATCATGTATGTGCATGTTTGCATTGTGCTGAGGTGATTACCAGGTAATCGTTCACGCAGCTCTCTGATGGATGTCACATGCGGTTTTTCTCAGCCCCCAGCTAGAGAATGCAGTCTTTGTGTTCTCCTTTGTACTGCTGGTCAACGGTGTATTCAACTGTGTAGCCATGGACCGTGTCATGTATGTGCATGTAACTTGCATGATTGAGGTAACTATTAGCGGCGATACTACATGTCTCTCGGACCTCTTTCAAGTGCTCGCCGTCCTCTTTCCCCAGCACCGCCCCCCCCCCTCTCCCCAGGGGCGGCAATCTGAGGAATAGCCCCGGGCGCCACAAGCTCCAGCTACGCCTAGCTACCGTTTTAGACAGTCTTCACCAGGGAAGTCTCTTCGGCTGAGCTCTGCCTGGAGAGTTCTCCTCGGTGCCCCCGCTCTGTGTCCGCTGGTGAGTTTTCTACACCTTGTTCCATTTACACACTCCCTTCCTTTCTCTGTGCGCTCCTGTAGCTCCCCACCGTGCTCAGGAGAGTTCCCTCTGCTCATCTCCTTCCGCATAGCTCCCCACCGTGCCCAGAAGAGTCCCCCCACCGCTCATCTCCCTCTGCAGAGAGAGCTCCCCTCCGTGCTCAGGAGTTCCCTCCACTTATTTTCTGCAGATCTCCCCTCCATGCTCAGAAAAGTTCCCTCCGCTCATCATCTCCTGCAGAGAGAGTTTCCCTCCGTGCTCGGGAGAGTTCCCTCCAATTATCTCCTGCAGATCTCGCCTCCGTGCTCAAGAGAGTTCCCTCTCCTCGTCTCCCCCTGCAGAGAGAGCTCTCTACCGTGACCAGAAGAGTCCCCCCGTCATCTCTTCCTGCAGATCTCCACTCCATGCCCAAAAGAGTTCCCTCCTCTCATCTCCTGCAGATCTCACCTCCACGCTCAGAAGAGTTCCGTCCACATCCCTCCTCCCGCAGATGTCCCTGCAGCTCCAACTCATCTCCTCGGACGCAAACCTTCTCCCGAGCTCTCCCGCGAGCGCTCCTTCATTGCACCCATGTCAGCCCCTTTAGTTACCCAAAGGTGTTTCCTACTCTTTTGCACGGGGTTCAAAAGCACGACCACAGCACGTGCATCCTGAGGAAGGGTCACCAACTCCCCAATCTGGGGGGGGGACAGTAGCACCCCCATCACAACCTTCAACTATCCTGGGGAGGAGGGGGGGTTAAACTCCCCAATAAAGGGCACCAGAAACCCCCACGCTCCACAGTACATATCATGCATCCGCAGGCTACCAGATGGGGGAGGGGGGACCGTTTACAACTTTACAGGTCAGAGAACTCCCACATGCACCTGCCCTGCACCCACCTTCCTGCCCCTAACTCCGGCAATGCGCCCGCCTTATAGGGGCACATTAAAATGAATACCCCTTGATCACAACAAATCGCCACTCTGCTGTGAAAAATTGGAGATTGGGAGCAAAAAAAACAACTTCTCACCACTATCTGACCTCAAAACATAAACCATTACAAGAACCTTAGTTTGCTGTACTAAGACACTAGAACGGCGAGTGGATGCTACATAGAAAGGTGTTTCTCCATAACCGGCTCTAACATCTGTGCGGCCATCGCCTGGTAACTTTGTTTTAAACATGCATAAAAAAAAGTTGCTCTTCCCTTGCCGCTCAAGATTGCATGTGATCTGTCATTTTTGGGAACTAAGGTACGAGGAGATGAAGTAATGTTGCCCAGGGTCACACGTGAAGCTCAACTATGAGAGCCGAGATTATAACTCAGGCTTTTGATTCAACTGCCCACAATTAACCGACTGTAAACACAAACAAGCGCGTCCGTAAACTCCCACGCACCCACACACATGCTACTGTGATTATTATGTCTCTAAGCACCTTCAGTTTTGGAAGCTACGAGAATTCGGGCACACAGATAAAGTGATTTAGCCAAGATCACATAGCTTTGCCGACATTGAGAAGCTGGGATCCCACCATGTGCCTCTTGTTTTCACCACTCATGAATTACCAGAGGCCGACATAAAGCATACAACCTTTTATATTGCGCCTGTTTTTAGTGATC
This sequence comes from Triturus cristatus, assembly GCF_964204655.1. NCBI lineage: Eukaryota > Metazoa > Chordata > Amphibia > Caudata > Salamandridae > Triturus > Triturus cristatus. Next base: position 249,682,964 of record NC_140585.1, read on the forward strand.
TGTTTCTAAGCTCACCCACTTTCAGCGGATCGGAATTAACGGTCGTAAAATGAGGTAATATTATGACTTCCCCCTTGTTCAAGATAAGATTCAACGACAAAACCAAAACAATACAACAGAGAATGCAATCCAGAAATGTGCAGGGTTCACTATATAAACCCTCCCTAAATCAATTCAAACTTTTCAATTGTTCTGCCTCGCCCAAGATCACACTATTCTAGTCGAGCGGGGACGCCGCGATTTGAACTCAGGTGAGGCCTCTCTAAATCATTATAAAGTGGCGCTGGCCCTGAGTGCCGTCCGTCTGTGACGGGAGAGGCCTGGAAGTTGTGATTGAGTGTGCGGGAACTTTCGTCTTTGTAGATTTTCAGTCTTCGGCAACTGCAGGAACAATGTGAGCAGGTAAAGATGTTACCGATGGGGATATACTTATGGAAAATGGTGCTACGACGCATGGGTTGTGGTGGTGTACCTGGCAAGGGTGGAACAATTGGAGAGCAGGCGGCTAGCCCGTAAATAATCCGTAGGGGAATATGCATGGCCAAAGATGGTAGTGGTACAAAGCTCTGATTGGGAATGATGCATTGGGGGTGACTGTCTTGCGGATATTAAAGTCAGGTATCGAGTACTTGATTGTCCAGTTGATTCAGTTGCAATTAATATGGATCATAACTTTCCGGCATAGACCGCTCTGCTGCACGTCTCTCGCTTTGCCCCCTTCCCCCTTCCCCAAGCTCCTTAATTTTTTTTTTTTTAAAAGCATTGATCTCGTGTCTTTATGGGGTCATGTGTTTCTAATTAGAAACACATGGCCCCATAAAGATAAGAAAGTGCTTTGTGACAGCAGCAAAGCAGGCGACCGAGTCCGGATCGGAGGCGAAAGGGCGTGAACAAAAACCCCTCATTTCCAATGGCAGGCCACCGTTTAGCATCAACGGTGACGCCAGCCAATGGAAACGAGTGGCGGGGCTTCAAGCCCTCTTCTCAAAGACCTTGCCAACAATAAATCTCGCAGAATGAGCAGCGCATGCGCTGCAACGCTAGGCGAGACATAAAAAGAAAAAGAAAGAGAAAAAATGAAAACACCAAGTCTACTAACCTAAAAACCCTTTACCCTCCCTTCCAACGCCCTCTCCTCCGCTCCACACCAGCTGCTTATACTCTAGCCATTTACGTATCCCCCGGTTGGTTCCGCTCTTCTGACTGGGGTCCCGATGGCCCTGCATTTAGGTGGGTAACAAATGCAAAATCTGTAGATATTTGTGGCATGTCAAATCTCTGATTTCTATTGAGAGCAGGTGTATAAACAGGACTCAGAGTTCCGCGTATGTCTCTGCTTTATTTTCCACTACCAAAGAAAATCATTCCATTGCCAGGGTCGACCACAGCCAGCGCAGCCAAGAGGTATGCTCTGGGACGTCTCCCGAGCCCCAGTGGGCCAATATAACCTGGCGTGCGGCGTTCAGTGTCAGGGCCATCTGTCTACCCCACGTGGAGCAGGAAAGTCAGGGGGAATGGACAAACCGAATTAGTGTACACCGGGAAGTGCGGGATAGAAGTGTCAAATGCTGCATCACTGTAAGTTAATACCTGTTCCCAAAACCTAGTCAGTTTGGGGCAGTGCCATAAGAGATGCAACAGGGAGCACATCTGTCTACATCCCCTCCAGCACAGTTCCGAGCGTCCTTTGTCCCACTTGTGTGTCTGTGCTGAGGTATAGTACCAATATGATGTAACCTTGTAGGCAGCTTCCGTCCCCCCTATATTGTGTGGTGCGTTCTGTGAAATATGTCAGCCCATTCTTTGAAGGAGAGTGTACGCCCTAGTTCTGCTTCCCACCTCACCTGGCCTTTGGTCCTATCCGGCGCATCCTCTCTCTCTCTCTCTCTCTCTCTCTCGAGCATAGCATAAAACTCTTGAGATAAGGCACCTGCCATCATCTTGACGAACCAACAATTTCTCGAATGCAGTAAGCTGACGCAAGGCTGCTGCCTTGTAGGTCGGGGAGGTCACATAGTGTCGCAGCTGTAGATAGAACACATCAGCGGCTGGCAATGCACAGTCTTGACGAAGTTGCTCAAAAGGGATAATCCCCGTGGGATTGAAGAAGGAACCCACCCTTTTGCATCGAGGTTTGCACCATCTACTAAAAACGTCCGAACCACTGCCCAGTGGGAAATCGGGGTTGTCCATGATCGGGGTCATCGTGGAGGGAAACCTCGTTAGTTTCTTGCTCAGGGCGACACTATCCTAAACTCTCATTGTCATATCCGTAACTGGTGACAAATACTGTCCCCATGTCCTGGATTTACCGGGCAGCCAATTTCCTGCCATATGTTGACTCCCGTCAGTGTCTGGCCCATAAAGGACAAGTGTTTTTCAGAAAGGGGTCTATTCCTTTCCACGACATATCTAAGCTGCGTGGCTTGATAGTACCTTCTAATCATGGGGAGTCCTAGTCCTCCCTCACCCTTTGGCCTTGTCAGTTGCTTAGCTGGTAGGCGCGGCCTTTTCCCACCCCACACAAACTTATTGATAGCTGAGCTGTAGCAACTGCTGTTAATATTTTAATTGTTTCTTACGCAGCTTAACATTACCACTAAAATGAAAGTACTTCTAGACAAATTAATTTGGTTGTATCCTGTTGTTATACATTGAGTGCATATAGCAGTACATTAATGGGTTTTGTTGCTTGTTTATTATTATGTTGTCATGATGACACCTATATGGGCTTTGTTGTCTTGATTATAATAGCTTTAGTCATAAAAATCAGTTACATTTGAGTTCTATGCTGAGGATACAATTTGTATTGACAGTCAGAGGTGCACCAGAAAAGTACAAAATCCTACTAAATTGTTTCTAGGATTTGAAGGCATAGATGGCTCACTGCTGGTTCCAGCTTAACAATACTTAAAAAAGTTTTTTTCCACAGTACCCACAGATATGCCCATTCATACTTTAACATCTCATGATCCTCATTCGGCATGGAAAGAAGACACATTGCTTAACTTTGAAAAGTATACTCAGGTTAACTGCAAGTCACTGCTGACAGAATATGACATCCATTCAATCCTCCACTACCCTCCTAGTGTTGGCTTGCACTATATTATTTTAAATAATAAACCTATTGCTTTGCCAATGCCTCGAGGTGTGCCTATTTTGCATTTCAGCAGCTGCCCCACAGCAGGAGTAGTTGAGCTTCAGGAAACACATACTTTTATCAGCTGTTAGGCAGCTGAATGTGGAGCTAGGGATGACAAAGTACTGTTCCCTTATGGACACTATTAGAGGAAAAGTCTTCTGGCTCCACTAGAAATTCATTTGTTTTGTCCTCGAATGAACCAGTGTATCTTCAGTGGGAAAAACCTAAAAGGATTGCTTTTGAAGACAATGCGTGCACACATGGAAGAATGTAACAAGCTGTGATGATTGAGTGTACTTTTCAAAAGTACACGTCTCTACCTTGCATGTCTATGGAACAACTGGGCCCGTACCCTCACAGAAGTGATTGATAACACCTCTTTGGAAGTCTGAAGTCCTAATGTACCGCATCCAGATTACCACAGCCCTTTCACCGAGACAGACTTTGCCTTCTCCATTAAAATAATTTAAATATTTTACTTCCTGAAAGTCTTTGTCAGTGAGTGTTACAGGTGTAAAAAAGTTTTTGCAAAGCCAATAGGTCTGGCCTTGGATTCTAGTACATTTGGGTATTTATTTTGTTAATTTTTACTACAACTATATGCCGAAAAACGAAATAAAAAGGGGAAATATGCCATCACCTAAAAAAGACCGGTTTATGCTTTCAATAAAAGATTTAAATTCAAAGATTCACCATTGCAGCTGTTTACGAGTGATGTTTTTTTAAGCAACAAGCCTACAAGTGTGCCATGAGTTGTATTATTAATATTTGTGAACGCGTCAAGCCCTCAAATTAGTCATCTGTAATGTTTCCATGTCTCTGAATAATTTATAACATAAACTTTAACAAGCATTGGCATAGCCAATAGGTCTCGCCTTTGGGACCTTTTAAGTGTTTAGCCATGCAACAGTTGTTGTTGCACCAAAGAAATTGTGCTGCATAAATAAATACTTATAAGGTTCCAAAAGCGAGACCTATTGGCTATGCCAATGCTTGTTCTTTGTAAAGAAATAGATGATTGTTTCTATTTCTTTACTTTTGCTATAATCGCGGCACCGGCGCTTTATTTTTAACATTAAAAGTAAAGCGCCGGAGCCGCGATTATACCAAAGGTAAAGAAATAGAAACAAGCATCTATTTCTTTACTTTCACTATAATCGCGGCACCGGCGCTTTATTTTTAACACTAAAAGTAAAGCGCCGGTGCCCGATTATATCAAAAGCGCCTTCATGAAGTACAGTACCGTGAGGAGACATATGGCGGCTGCGCGTGTTCACGCGCACATGCACGCAGGCTTTAGGCCAGCGGCTGCAGCACTTTGAAAATCCCCTTACAAAAATTCGAGCAACAGCGCATGCGCTGTTCTATGCTCGACCTAAAAAGGAGTGCAGCCAAAATAAATAGCGAAGAGTTAGAGTGAATATTAAAAATATATAAACATTTTTAAAAGCCCACTTAGAACCCACTTTGCATCTGAAGAGAAAGTAACAATATTTAGGTGAATGTGATCAATGTGCAGAGACTCTGTGAAGTCTCTCAAAGTGGCGAGAGCCAGTGGGTAAAGAGGGCTGACCCATCGCCCCATGCTGTGCACTATGTTGGGCAGAAGTCAAATGTAAGTGATAATTTAACAGACCAATGGAAGATAATACACAGACCATCATCTGTATAGTATGTATGATTTGTGTTTGTGGAGTGGGGGAACAATTGTCTGGCAAGAAAGTTAAAGCTGTCTCAAAACAGACCTACCTATGTTAGAAGTCTTTCTTTTAGCTGTTAAGCACTCTGGACCACCAACAACACTTCACTGTCCCCACACATACCAAGGGGCATATTATCAAGCCTATCATCGCCGCTGCAGCGGCCGTTTTCGGCCAAAAAGCGGCGATAATGGCATCGCAGTATTAGCAAGGACACACTAGGGCGTTTCTTTGTCTTAGCCCGGTTTTCCTTACACCTTGTGTTAGAAAAACCCCACTCCCACACCGGAAAGGGTGGTGGTAACGGGGTCTTTCCAGACATACACAGTGGTAGCTTGGCTCGAGTGGTCAGGGGTCAGGCACCGTGTTAAGCATACGCAATACCCATACAATAACCATGCGTGCATCCGTTCCAAAAACGACACTACACCTTAAAAATTATGAAAATATCTCTGTGTTTATCTTCTTTTCTCTTAGTTGCTGATTAAATAAATAATAATACAATCACAGAACACAAGGCTTCTCCTTAAAAAGTGCAGGTCAAATAAATAGTAACACTTTACAGGTGCAATAAATAGGTTCAGGTCAAATAAATACTGTGAGGGAATAAATACTGTGCAGGAATAAGTTAGCTCAGGACAATAAATACATTACAGGAATAATTTAGATAAATACAATAAATACAGTGCCCTCAATAAATAATACCAGCCAACAATGACATTTGTAAAATCAGATCACATTTAAAATACTATGGGCTGATTTGGCCCAGTCACAGCTTGTGGTTCGGTGGATGGCCTGAGGGTGTCTCACCTAGCTTGGGTAAGGCTGAGGCTAAAACTGAGGTAGATCAAGGGTAATCTAGGAATCTGGCTCTCCCAAACTACACCACCCCTCACACAGGTCACTGTATCAGTCTCAGTCCACCCCTGGCACTTCCAGGCTGGTTCTAACACCTCTTTATCCCTTAGGATGGTCTCTTAGAGCTCCACAGGGCCTTAGGCGCCCTCTATTCCACTTACTGCCCTTTTTATGAAGCTCCGATGCCGCTGGAGTCGTGTCGACGCCGTGAGGCGGTTCCGGTTCGATGTCGGCGGCCTCGGCACAATGTCAGTTCTTGACGACGCCGGTAGGCGGTTCCGGTTCGATGTCGGCGGCCTCGGCTCGATGTCGATCTCCGATTCGATGACGTCGGGCTGTCTTGGCTCGATGTCGACTTCCGCCGGCTCCGGAGTGCGACCTCCACTCCCGACCTCCGGCACGATTCTCTTCAGGTTCCGGCGACTCCGGAGTGCGACCTCCACTCCCGACCTCCGGCACGATTCTCTTCAGGTTCCGGCGACTCCGGAGTGCGATCTCCACTCCCGACCTCCGGCACGCTTCACCTCGGTCTCCGGCGACTCCGGAGGGCGGACTTCACTCCCCCGTCGACGCCGCTCACTCGACCTCGGGTGACTTCCTCCTCGACCTCTGGTACTCCTCACGACCTCCGTCGGCGCCCTCTCTCGACCTCTGGCGGCTCCGGGTACGACGTCTGCTTTCCAGTCAGCGCCGCTTCTCCACCTCGGGCTCCAGGTCTCAGGCTTCTCGACGTCGGACTCCAGGGAAACCAATAAACAGGTCAGATTCTTGCTTTTCTTTACTTCTAAGGCCTGTTCCTGCTGTCCAGGTCCTTAAGATGGTTTTTCTTGCTTTGTCTCACACAGGGCTCCAGGCTGGGCTCAGTCAGTAGGGACTAGTATCAAGGGTGGGTTTATGGACCCCACTCCAGGCACAAGTTTCCACCCCTGCTGCCTCACTCCTTCCTCCTTCAGGTTTCTGCTCCTCTCTCTTCACCAGTCAGGTGCCAACTGCCAGCTCCAACTGTCAACTCTGGCTTAGCTTCCCAACATTCTAAACCGCCTCCAACTGTCACAGGGTTCCAGAATGTTGCAGAAGGTTCTGGTAGGTTCCAGTGGGTTCTGATGATGTCACAGGTGGCTACCATTTTGTGCTCCAGGCCCTCAGACAGAAGTTCCAGGGGTAGATAAAATGGCTCCCTGAATCAGCATCAATACGAAAATGTCTGGTGGTTCCCAAAAAGGAAAAAATACTAACAGGGTTTGAGGCAAAAGTGGGACAAAATAAATAATGATGAGGAGGGACTACCCAAAGGGCTGACAGGTCTAACACGCGTACCCCCAGCTGAAAGTGGGGAGAGCTACCCAACCCCTTGGGAGTTCTCATCACTAAGGCGGAAATACCTTGAGAGACCGTCTGCATTGGCGTGGTACGCTCCAGGCCGATGTTCCACCTGAAAGTCCATTCCCTGTAGGGAGATAGACCACCTCAGCAACTTGGGATTCTCCCCCTTCATCTGCATCAGCCAACGAAGGGGTCTGTGGTCGGTCTGAACTAGGAAGTGCGAGCCAAACAGGTATGGCCGCAACTTCTTCAGAGCCCATACCACTGCAAAGGCTTCACGCTCTATTGCACTCCACTTCTGTTCCCTGGGAAGTAGTCTCCGGGATAGGAAGACCACGGGTTGATCCAGACCCTCTTCATTGAGTTGCGATAACACTGCCCCAATGCCATGTTCTGATGCATCTGTCTGGACAATGAACTCCTTGGAAAAGTCTGGGGCCCTTAAGACCGGGGCCTCGCACATGGCTTTCTTCAGCTTCACGAAGGCCTGCTGACAAGCCTCCGTCCAGACTACCCGTCGAGGTTGTTTCTTGGACGTGAGCTCCGTGAGGGGGGCTACGATGGTACCGTACCCCTTCACGAAGCGGCGGTAGTATCCCGTGAGGCCCAGAAAAGCTCGGACCTCAGTCTGTGTCTTGGGGGGTTCCCAGGCCATGATGGCCTCGATCTTCGCCTGGAGGGGTTGCACCGCTCCCCTACCCACCAAGTGTCCAAGGTACACTACCGACCCCTGCCCGATCTGGCACTTGCTGGCCTTGATCGTTAATCCAGCTTGTCTCAGGGCCTGGAGAACAGCTTGCAAGTGACGCAAGTGATCCTCCCAGCTGTTACTGAAGACGGCTATGTCATCCAGATAAGCAGCAGAGAAACTCTCCATTCCGGTGAGGATCTGGTTTACCAGGCGCTGAAACGTGGCAGGTGCGTTCTTGAGCCCAAAGGGCATCACACAGAACTGGTAGTGGCCATTGGGCGTGGAGAAGGCTGACCTTTCCCTTGCTCCATCAGTCAAAGAGATCTGCCAGTACCCAGAAGTAAGGTCAAAGGTACTTAGATATTGGGCAGCTCCCAGCCGGTCAATCAATTCATCCGCCCTAGGGATCGGATGAGCATCAGTTTTGGTTACTGAATTCAGTCCCCGGTAGTCCACACAGAACCTCAGTTCCGGTTGGCCACCCGGTGGTGCGGCTTTTGGTACTAGTACCACCGGACTGGACCAGGGGCTGCTAGAAGGTTCGATCACTCCTAGCTCCAGCATCTTAGTGACTTCACTGTTAATGCTGGCCTTCACCTTGTCTGACATCCGGTAGATCTTGGACTTCACAGGTGGGCTGTCTCCTGTGTCCACATCATGGACGCACAGGTGAGTCCTACCCGGAACAAGGGAGAACAACGAAGAGTACTGCCCCAGGACCTGGCGGCAGTCCTCCTGCTGTTCAGGAGTTAGAGATGGGGAGAGAATCACTCCCTCCACCGACCCATCCTTCTCTTGAGACGCAAACAAATCGGGGAGAGGTTCGCTTTCCGCGTCCTCTGCTCCGTCAGTCACCATCATCAAGATGACTTCGGGCCTCTCGTGGTGGGGTTTGAGGCGGTTGGCATGCAGCACCCGTAGGGGCTGACGAGGGGTCTTAAGATCCACCAAGTAGGTAGCCTTACCCTTCTTCTCCAATACCTCAAAGGGTCCTGACCAGCGATCCTGGAGGGCGCTAAGCTCTCCTGGTTCGATCACCCACACCTTCTGGCCAGGCTCCAACTCCACCGGGTGAGCGTTGTGGTCATACCACGCCTTCATCACTGCTTGGCTGGCTTCCAAGTTGTCAGAAGCTTGCTTCCACAACTTAGCCATTTGGCTTCGGGAGGCCAGCATGTAGCTCACCACGTCCTGGGGAAGCTTTCTGGGAGTTCTTTCCCATCCGTCTCTCACCAGGTTGAGAGGTCCACGTACAGGGTGCCCGTACAAAAGCTCGAAGGGGCTGAAGCCCACTCCCTTCTGTGGCACTTCCCTGTAGGAAAAGAGTAGACAGGGTAGGAGGACGTCCCATTTCCTCCGCAGGCTTTCAGGCAGACTTCTGATCATGCCTTTCAGGGTTTTGTTAAACCTCTCCACCAGACCATTGGTCTGGGGGTGGTAAGGAGTTGTGAACCGGTAGGTCACTCCACACTCCTTCCACATGGCCCGCATGTCCGCTGACATGAAGTTGGTCCCCCTGTCGGACACAACTTCCTTGGGAAAACCCACTCGGGTAAAGATTCCCATCAGGGCCCTAGCCACAACAGGTGCTGTTATGGTCCTCAGAGGTATTGCCTCTGGGTACCGTGTGGCATGATCCACCAAAACCAGGATAAACCTGTGACCAGCTGTAGTCGGTGGATCTAACGGACCCACAATGTCGATGCCCACCCTTTCAAAGGGGGTGCTAACGACAGGAAGTGGTTCCAGGGGAGCTTTCAGCTTCACCCCTGTTTTCCCACTGGCTTGGCAAGACACACATGTCCGGCAGTAGGTATCGGACAACACTTTCATCTGAGGCCAATAAAAGTGTGGGACAAGACGGGCGAAGGTCTTGTCTTGCCCCAGGTGTCCTGCCAATGGGATCTCCAGAAGGAAGGCTCGATAACGTTGAGGGACTACCAAGGCTCGTGACGATCCATGTAGGGGTGCCTTGGGTTCACTGTAGAGGAGGCCATCCTCCCAGTAAACACTGTAGTTCCCTTCAACGTTCCCTGCTGCCTGGGCTTGGGCCTGACGCCTTAGCCCCTCAAGGGTAGGGCACTCTCTCTGGCCCTGGCAGAATTCCTCCCTGGACGGGCCTCCCTCCACGTGCCACTCGGCCGGGATGGGTAGGTCCTCCAGTTCGGTGACATCCCCTACCGCAGACTCCTGGTCCACCACCTCCGGTGGCCTATCCGTCCTACGGGGGGCGGACGCCGAGGCAGGCTCCTCCTGTCCTCGGTTCTTCCCTTGACTGGCAGCTGGCAGGGCCTTTGTTCCAGGCTCCAGCCGAAACGAACTCCCTCTCCGGGTAGTCACGGACCTTGTGCTCACACAGGCCCAGTCAGGTGTACCCAGCATCTCGGCATGAGTCCGGTATTCCACCTCCTTCCAAGCGTTGTGCTCCATGTCATTCCCCAGCAGACAGTCAACTGGCACGGCAGGGCTTACGGCAACTCGAAGTGAACCTGCAACCCCCCCCCCATTCAAAGGGAACCTCGGCCACCGGATAGTGGCCTGTTCTGCCGTCAGCCATCGCGGCTGGGTGGAGTACATCGGGAATTACCTGCTCTGGAGACACCAGTTGGCTACGTACCATAGTCATACTGGCTCCTGTGTCTCTCAGAGCCTCCCCTCTTTGGCCGTTGATGGTGACCCACTGCCCATACTTTACGGTATTTGCGGGCACCTGGATCTTAGGAACCATCTCCCGTTCTCCCAGGGACACTAAAGTGACACCCGCCCACTCCCTTCCCTTAGTTAAGGGCATCTCCTCCCCGAGCACTGCACTAGCTACTCCGGGGGTCTTTCCTCCAATGGGAGGGGGTGGTCGTTTCGGGCACTTCGCATCTCCCTTATAGTGTCCAACGCCACCGCACTCGTAGCAATGGACAACCCTTGGCTGCTGACTCTGGCCAGGATTAGGGTTTCTGGGTGGGTTAGCCCTAGGGGTGAATCCTGTTCCCTTCCCTTGGAAGTTATTTTGGGGGCCTTTGGAGAACTCCTTTTTCTTTTCCCCTCCCTCTTTCTTCTGGGGGGCGCCCTGTCCGGCCTTTTGAGTATCCCCTCCAGTCCCCCTTGTGGACACCCGGGTACTAGCCCAAATGTCCGCCTCCTCAGCAAGCTTCCGGGGATTGGTCAGCTTGCTATCCACCAGGTGTTGACGCAGTTCAGGGTAACATTTCTCGAGCAGGTGTTCCTTCAGTACTAAGTCAAACAACCCCTCGTAGTTCCTCACTTCACTGCCCTGAATCCAACCCTCTAGTGCCTTCTTTGCATAGTCCAGGAAGTCCACCCAATTCTGTGTGCCCAGTTTGTGACTACCCCGGAACTTCTGTCTGTACTTTTCGGGTGTTAGTCCAAACTTTCTTATGAGCGCCACTTTCATGGTGGGGTAGTAGGTCTGCTCATCCTCCTCGAGGGCCAATAAAGCATCCCTGCCAGCTGGAGGCATGTACTTGTACAATCCCGCTCCCCAGTACTTCTCTGGAACCCCATGGGCCCTTAACGAGACCTCATAGGCCGCTAGCCACTTGGCAATATCGTCGCCCACTCCATAGCTAGCTACTATGTCCTTTGGCAGGTAGGGTTTGGGTTCCCTGGTGAACTCTCTTTCTTGGTCTTTGCTGCCACCATTAGGAACAGTGTGTGCCCCGACTCTTAGGATCTGAAGATCTATTTCTTTCAGCCTTAGCTCATGAACCATCCTCTGTTCCTCCTTCTCTTTCTCCAGCCTTGCTAAGTCCCATGTGAGCTGTCTTTTCTCCCTCCGGTCTGTTAATTCCACTTCAGACAAGCCACCGCTAGAGGCACTGCTGCCCTTCCTGGAAATGGTTCTGGGCCCCGCTACTAGGTTCCCCACCTCAGGTTGGTACATCCCAGCCCCCTCGCTGTCAGGCTCTCCATCCCTGTCTTCCTGCTCAGCCTTACTCTCTCGTCGTGCCTCCCCCCAAGCCCTCAAGCTGGTCTGAAGTTCAGCCTTCTTGGCACCTGGGGGACAGTACACCCCCTCTCTCTGACAGAACTCTCTGGGTTGGGCCACAGTATAACTTTCCACAGTTTCTAAGACAATTTCCATTTTGCCCACTCAGAACAGAAGACAGGTTTTGACAGAAGCAATGCAGGGGGGTACCTTATATAATACCTCCTCCCACCACCAGAGTAAATTTGGAAAAAACAAAAGCTCACAATTAGGAAGGCCGCTTTGAGAAAACTCCAGGTGTAGGCCTATGGACTACCCACAGTTATTGTCGAGTATGCGTAGGCACAGCTCAATCCCGCCGCTGAACACCAATTATGTTAGAAAAACCCCACTCCCACACCGGAAAGGGTGGTGGTAACGGGGTCTTTCCAGACATACACAGTGGTAGCTTGGCTCGAGTGGTCAGGGGTCAGGCACCATGTTAAGCATACGCAATACCCATACAATAACCATGCGTGCATCCGTTCCAAAAACGACACTACACCTTAAAAATTATGAAAATATCTCTGTGTTTATCTTCTTTTCTCTTAGTTGCTGATTAAATAAATAATAATACAATCACAGAACACAAGGCTTCTCCTTAAAAAGTGCAGGTCAAATAAATAGTAACACTTTACAGGTGCAATAAATAGGTTCAGGTCAAATAAATACTGTGAGGGAATAAATACTGTGCAGGAATAAGTTAGCTCAGGACAATAAATACATTACAGGAATAATTTAGATGAATACAATAAATACAGTACCCTCAATAAATAATACCAGCCAACAATGACATTTGTAAAATCAGATCACATTTAAAATACTATGGGCTGATTTGGCCCAGTCACAGCTTGTGGTTCGGTGGATGGCCTGAGGGTGTCTCACCTAGCTTGGGTAAGGCTGAGGCTAAAACTGAGGTAGATCAAGGGTAATCTAGGAATCTGGCTCTCCCAAACTACACCACCCCTCACACAGGTCACTGTATCAGTCTCAGTCCACCCCTGGCAATTCCAGGCTGGTTCTAACACCTCTTTATCCCTTAGGATGGTCTCTTAGAGCTCCACAGGGCCTTAGGCGCCCTCTATTCCACTTACTGCCCTTTTTATGAAGCTTCGACGCCGCTGGAGTCGTGTCGACGCCGTGAGGCGGTTCCGGTTCGATGTCGGCGGCCTCGGCACAATGTCAGTTCTTGACGACGCCGGTAGGCGGTTCCGGTTTGATGTCGGCGGCCTCGGCTCGATGTCGATCTCCGATTCGATGACGTCGGGCTGTCTTGGCTCGATGTCGACTTCCGCCGGCTCCGGAGTGCGACCTCCACTCCCGACCTCCGGCACGATTCTCTTCAGGTTCCGGCAACTCCGGAGTGCGACCTCCACTCCCGACCTCCGGCACGATTCTCTTCAGGTTCCGGCGACTCCGGAGTGCGATCTCCACTCCCGACCTCCGGCACGCTTCACCTCGGTCTCCGGCGACTCCGGAGGGCGGACTTCACTCCCCCGTCGACGCCGCTCACTCGACCTCGGGTGACTTCCTCCTCGACCTCTGGTACTCCTCACGACCTCCGTCGGCGCCCTCTCTCGACCTCTGGCGGCTCCGGGTACGACGTCTGCTTTCCAGTCAGCGCCGCTTCTCCACCTCGGGCTCCAGGTCTCAGGCTTCTCGACGTCGGACTCCAGGGAAACCAATAAACAGGTCAGATTCTTGCTTTTCTTTACTTCTAAGGCCTGTTCCTGCTGTCCAGGTCCTTAAGATGGTTTTTCTTGCTTTGTCCCACACAGGGCTCCAGGCTGGGCTCAGTCAGTAGGGACTAGTATCAAGGGTGGGTTTATGGACCCCACTCCAGGCACAAGTGTCCACCCCTGCTGCCTCACTCCTTCCTCCTTCAGGTTTCTGCTCCTCTCTCTTCACCAGTCAGGTGCCAACTGCCAGCTCCAACTGTCAACTCTGGCTTAGCTTCCCAACATTCTAAACCGCCTCCAACTGTCACAGGGTTCCAGAATGTTGCAGAAGGTTCTGGTAGGTTCCAGTGGGTTCTGATGATGTCACAGGTGGCCACCATTTTGTGCTCCAGGCCCTCAGACAGAAGTTCCAGGGTTAGATAAAATGGCTCCCTGAATCTGCATCAATACGAAAAAGTCTGGTGGTTCCCAAAAAGGAAAAAATACTAACAGGGTTTGAGGCAAAAGTGGGACAAAATAAATAATGATGAGGAGGGACTACCCAAAGGGCTGACAGGTCTAACACCTTGCATCGCATCTTTAATGAGATGCAAAGTAGGCGTTCCCTAGCAAAACAACATTAAAAATATCGCTATCTGTCCTTCGAGGTATTTACAAGCCCGCCCAGGACACATATAGCGATATTAAAAGCAGCGATAACCGCGGTTATCGCGGGTATTTTACGTCTGTAAAAATCCTGACTTGACTATCTTTTACATGGGAGGTGGATTGTACGGCTAAATCCACATCTCCCTATCACTAAGGATTCCCCTATCAATGCAGGTTTATCACTGGATTACAGCGATAAACCTACATTTCGCCGCTATCGCCGGATTTTTAATCGCCGTGGAGATAAGCGTTGTAAATAACGCAATATCTCGGCGATCAAATCCGGCGATAGTCGGCGTTAAACAAAATCGCGCTAAGTGTGCTCAGCGATATTTATCGCTGATCGTTGATGATATGCCCCTAAATACTTTTGACTTAATTGGGGTCCCAAAAAACTCATCTACACTCAATCAAGTGCTTTTATGTAAGAATGAGTATCAGTGTTCAAAGCAATGCTCAGAAGCCTGCAACCGGAACAATTAAACGTTGGAGTCTCAAATACCAAGGCTGGGAGCCTTACATCGACTTTATGCCTCTTTAGTCCACTACAGACACTCCCTGCCGCTTTATCTCACACTTGCAGATTCCTGCTTTCTCTGTTTTTGATGGTTTTGCCCTCTTTCTTTCCTCTGCCTTTCCGATCTGGGTGTTTTTCCCTGTCTTGCACTGGGTAAACACCTCAAATGGAAAAATAAGTTCCGGTCCCTAAAAATAAGTGCTGGTGGCTCCCACCGTCAACCTCTGGCTTAAATTAAGCAAAGAGCAGAGGCAGGAAGGTCATTGAAAAAAATCTCTTAAAAAATATCTCTCATCCAATCAAAGAAGAATGAACACTCAGTTATCTCAATACCGCATTGTCAGAACCCCTTTCAGAGGGCCATGGGGCTACTTGGCCCCACTATGGTGGTTTAGGCCTTTTAGTCCTGATGTCCTGGGGCCCACCCTTTTTTATTATTATTATTATTATCATTATTAAATATTTATAGAGTGCAGCCGTCACCTCAAAGATATCCTGGCGCTTGCGTCTTCTAGAAAACCACTAGTCACTCAATGGGACTCTGACCTAATTACATGGGAAAGCCAGGTTTTAAGTGCTTTCCTGAAATGTAGGAGATCCCTACTATTTCTCAATGATGCTGGTAGTTTATTCCAAAGCTGTGCTGCTTTCACTGAGAAAGTTCGTTCTCCCTGTTTTGTTTTCTAAATTTGCGGAATACAGAGAAGATTTGCTGTCAATGATCGTAGGTTCCTTGATGGTACATATCGTTTGAATTTCCTTTGCAGCAATTTAGGGCCCTTCCCCTGAATTGCTTTGAAGACTATGCACAATAATTTAAATGCTGTCCTTTCCATTATTGGGAGACAGTGGAGCTCTTTCAAAGTTTTAGAGGAGGATAACGTTCATGGTCTGTTCAGTGCTAGTTTAGCAGCTGCTGATTGTACTCTGTACAGTCATATTATTATGTAATCTGGTACTCCTAGGAACTAAGCATTGCAGTACTCAAGCCTTCTTAAGATAGTGCTTCGCACTACCAATGTTCTAGCCTGTGTAGATAAAATAGGTAAGAGTTTCCTCAAGTTACGGAGGAGTGCAAGGCAAGTAGTTGCCGTCTTGTTGACATGGCACTCAATGGATAGCAGATTATCAAAAGTTGCCACAAGATTACTAAACATCTGTGAGCCTTCTAAGTACCTCTCATTTGCCAATGGCCAGAAATTATTCGGGACTTCCATTGAGACTTTATTGGCTGAGCATCAAAGAATTTCTTTTTTATGTTAATTCAATTTAAAGAGTTGTTACTTAGCCATTTCGCAGTGTCCCTCAGACAGTTATGGAAGGAGTCAAATGAATCTGGTGAATAGTTTCCTATGGATATTATGAATTGTGTATCATCTGGCATAGTTGACAAGACTAATATCATGCGATCTAATAATAGTTATGAATGGACGCATATAGATATTAAAAAGGATTGAACTGAACTCTGATCCCTGGGGAACTCCATGCTCTACTGTGTTGAAAAATGAGCGATATGGGGGGAGAGAGATGGCATGACTTCTGTCTATCAAATATGATTCCAAGGGGAACCTTGCCTAAATTAAACGCTGCCCGCGTTGCCTACCTGCTGGGAAGCCTTTTTTCGTGCCTTGGGGGTGCGGATGCCCACGCCACCACCGGGGACTTCCTCGTTTCTCCGTGTGTCTCCCCGCCGCCATCACCAGCTCTTGCGGCCGGAGACCGGAGACTACAGCCCCCAGAGTGCCTTGCGCCCGGAGGCGCATAAAAGCGCGACGCTCGAGGAACAGAGCGGGAACCTTGCCTAAATTAAACGCTGCCCGCGTTGCCTACCTGCTGGGAAGCCTTTTCTCGTGCCTTGGGGGTGCGGATGCCCACGCCACCACCGGGGACTTCCTCGTTTCTCCGTGTGTCTCCCCGCCGCCATCACCAGCTCTTGCGGCCGGAGACCGGAGACTACAGCCCCCAGAGTGCCTTGCGCCCGGAGGCGCATAAAAGCGCGACGCTCGAGGAACAGAGCGGGAACCTTGCCTAAATTAAACGCTGCCCGCGTTGCCTACCTGCTGGGAAGCCTTTTTTCGTGCCTTGGGGGTGCGGATGCCCACGCCACCACCGGGGACTTCCTCGTTTCTCCGTGTGTCTCCCCGCCGCCATCACCAGCTCTTGCGGCCGGAGACCGGAGACTACAGCCCCCAGAGTGCCTTGCGCCCGGAGGCGCATAAAAGCGCGACGCTCGAGGAACAGAGCGGGAACCTTGCCTAAATTAAACGCTGCCCGCGTTGCCTACCTGCTGGGAAGCCTTTTCTCGTGCCTTGGGGGTGCGGATGCCCACGCCACCACCGGGGACTTCCTCGTTTCTCCGTGTGTCTCCCCGCCGCCATCACCAGCTCTTGCGGCCGGAGACCGGAGACTACAGCCCCCAGAGTGCCTTGCGCCCGGAGGCGCATAAAAGCGTGACGCTCTCCCCGCATCGCGGGACGCGCGCGGGCGACGCCGGGAGAAGCCCGGGCAAAGGGCGGGCCGTCTGTGGCCGTCAGGGGCCAAAGGAGGCCGGGCCGGGCCACATCCCTTTCGCCCAAAACACAACTTGTCCAGGAGGATGTCCTCCCCAGGACTTTGCAAACCGACTGCCAGAGAAGGGGGCTGTAATGCAGGGACATTGGACAAGTACTTTAAACCTACTAAAGATGATGTGGGTAAGGAAACATCATTGGAGAAACGCAGGGTGGAGCGGCGGCGCTCCATTGATTCCCTGAAGAATACGCCCCTGCCAGAGATCATCCCGTATCCTACTACCCAAGAGGATGATACGCCCCCACCTAGCTTAAAATCTCTGACCCCTGAGGATTTTCCTCTCTTATTGCGGGACATTCCCACTTCCCCTGAGCTGGCCCCTGGAAAACCCCCAGTTATAACCCCTTCTGGGACTTGTCCTACTTTTGTTAATCTGGTCACCCAAATCTCACCCTCGCACGCAGCCAAGAAATGCAAGCCTAAACAAAGAGTTGAGGTAGAGCTGCACAAGCCCCCACCGAGTAAACGGAGTAAAAAGTCAACGGGGGGCAGGGGGAAAATTAAACCGACGCATTTAGATTTCGGTAAAAAACATACACTCGTACCCCAACCTGGGAGGGATAAGGAGAACGTTCCCACTGCTCTTCTCTCAAAGGTCTCTAGTTTAACTAGAGCCCCTATTCTAAGCACCCCAGTGGCTGATACATCTAACCCTCTTACAGCTATAGGGAGCTTAGAATCGCTATTGCGTTCTCTTTTACAGCCCATTAGCGATAGCCTGATAAAAGTAGAGAGCAGGCTCACCTTATTGGAAACAGCTTTTACTAATTTGAACATCATAGTTAGCAAGCAATCAAATAATATGGGACCCTATCCCCCCGCAGGGAACCTTACCAAAAAGGGAGGTACGAGGGGTAACAATAAAGTCTCCCCCCAGAGAGTGACCACTGCCCCTCCTCTACAACCATTAATGGCTGTTTCAGACCATGTACCGCGCTGCAACACACCCAATAGGCCCAGAGAGACATTAAACTCTGCCTCTCAAAGTTCCCACCTGGGGATTATTGACGGCAACTTAGAAGCCGGTGGTATCCCCCCACCATCTCCGGGTCGGCCGGCACCAAGTCCACGGAGACCAGACCTGCCACCAGAGGCTAATAGTCTAACGGTGGTTTTAGCAGGTGCTCCCCGCTTAAGACCAGGGGAGAACGAGGATTACAAATCACTAAAACATAAGGTCATTAAATGGCTGAATTGGAATCGACCCCTACCGTCCCATTTTAATAGTGAGATTATTATGGTAAGAAGGGTCTCCTGGCTAGGCAAAACTAGGAAATCTATAACAGGGGACTGCATCCTGACAAGCTTTAAGGATCCGGGCACTGTGCGGCATATTTGTAAAGGAATAAACAGGTCATTGGATTCTACTATTCAGACCATGCCAGTATCCTTCTTCTTCCCCCCAACCCATATGTATCATACTCCGACATCAGATGAGTGGGTGAGGGTGGAACATAGACATAGGTATAGGGATCATGCACAACGTCCAAACTTTCAGGTGCAAGACAGGCCCTACTTCCATTTTAATCATTTTAATCGTTTTAACTGCCTGAATGGCTTGGATGGGGTCGATTGACTTTCTAGTGATAAATCAATGGCTGTGGATTGTGGTGCCTGCAGCTCTCTTAAGCTACCTACCTTGACTGCTGTTGTATTGGATGGGCCACTGAATAATCGGGCTGTTTTGGATAATTTATCGGCCCATAATGTTACCAACGCTCTTGGAAGTTCGATCAACACATCATCGGTGGAGATTGTCTGTAGCAGGCCTTCTGACCTACCGGCCCCTAGTGTCAGCACTACATTAGTATCTTCGATATTAGTGGGGCCTGGAACTACATTCTTCAATACTATCCGATTTCAACCTATGGCCATACAGCCTACTACTGACAAATCCCGAGCTGTATGTGAGGACGTAACATTAATGCCACAACCTAATTACAAGCAGACCACCAGTGTTAAACACCTAGGCAGGCAAAGTGGTTATGATCTGTCCATCCTTAGCTGGAATGTTGCAGGCATCGAATCAAGACTGTCTGACCCCCAGTGGGTCCAGCTATTGGATGGCAAAGATGTCATTATGTTTCAAGAGACTTGGGCTACAGGGAATGTGTACTTAGAGGGCTATCACTGTTTTAGTGTACCCGCCTCTAAGCCCGCCCATGGCCGAGCAATGGGAGGACTCTTTATAGGGATCAGAATACTGGCTGGCGGTACTTTTAAGGAACTATCATTGGGGAACCCAAATATCCAGGTCCTCGAGTATAAACGAAAGACCTTGATTTATTTAATCAATTTTTATAATAACGATTTTAATTCAATTCCAAATAGGAATTATGCAGCACTTTCTAATTTATTGGTACACCTTGATGCAAATATGAATATAGGCCCAGGCGAGAAGTCAGGGATCCTCATTGGGGGTGATTTCAATGCAAAAATCTCAAGTAAATATCATGTAGAGGTCAAAAGCTGCTCCGATCTAGCAGATCGCAGAGGTATTGAGCTTGTTAAGATTTTAAACGACCACATTCTTAGTAATGTTATGGAAACAAGCCAATCCCCAGGACTGACCCACGCCCCCACGTTTAGAGGGAGAGATTCAAATTCAACGATTGATTTTATTTTCACATCCCCCCACTTAACAGACTGTGTTACTGACTCAAATGTGGTAGAGACCCTATATGGAGATCATAATCCTCTTACAGTCACCTTGTACTTGGGCCCCAGCCCAATATACGCTAAATTCAATGGCGCAAGAGATATCACGCCATCGGGTGACGGTCTCCGTCTTAAATGGAGGAGAATTGACTGTGAAGCCCTACTTGACTACGTGAAGAATGATCACCTAGCATTGGTAAACTCCTGTTTATCAATGGATGAAGATTGTCACAGAATAGTCGCCGATTTTGGGAAATTATGCGTGGCAATTAAAAATTATTTGTTAGTCCCTATACTCCCTGAGACGAAGGACCCTAGATGGTTCGATTCGGCTTGCTCTATGGCAAATAGGGAATTACGTAGGGCACTAACCACGAAACCAAGGAACACAGCGGAGGTACAAACAGCTAGGAAATTTTACAAACAAAAAATAGCTGAAAGGAAGGCGGCACTTCTGATGGAACAGTGGGAGGCCCTGGTTGATAGCGCCAACTTAAAGAGCAGCGGGCAATTCTGGCCCGCTGTTAGGAAAATGCGCGATATGGGTAAAAATGTATCCCCTATTGGCTGCAATATAACTAGCCCTACCTGGGAAGCCCACTTCTCCAACATTTATGCTGCTCCCGCTGAAGAAATAATTACCTTGGATCTGAAACAGTTGGGAGACTTACGGTTTGATCTCCCTGAGGTGACGACAGCCATTAGAGAGAGCCTAGGCAATAAGGCCCCTGGCCCAGACGGCCTACCGATAGATTTTATAAAACACAGCACAGACCTATGGGCACCAATTTTATATAACGTTTTTAACAGTATGACACGAGCATCCATCCCTGAGACTTGGTCCCTTAGTATTATTGTTCCAATCTATAAAAAGGGCGATAGGTCAGACCCAGCAAACTACCGACCAATTTCGCTTTTAGACAATACTCTAAAAATACTTGGGCGAGTTATTTACAACAGGGTGGTAGAGTGGGCTGAAGATTCTGACCTATTGGATCCATGTCAGATGGGATTTAGGAGTGGGGTGGGCACGGTCGAACAATGCTTGAATTTAAAATTAATAATTGATAAGTATACCGTTGCCCGATCCTCTCCTATATATCTCGCTTTCATGGATCTTTCATCCGCATTTGACCTGGTAAACAGATCTAAACTGTGGTCAATGCTTCTCAGTTATGGATTGGACGAGCCCTTAGTACACTTCCTGGCATATCTCCATACCGATCTTAGGGCACAAGTCAGGATTGGGTCAGGAGGAGAAGTCTCTGGTGCTATAAAAATTGGCAGGGGGGTCAGACAGGGGTGCGTCTTAGCACCCCTGTTGTTCATCGTTTATATTAATGGCATAGCAAAGGCCCTAAAACAAGTAACCAGAGATGTCCCAACTATCCAGGGGCACCCCTTGCCAGTTCTATTATACGCAGATGATGCGGTCCTTATGGGCCGCACCCCTAATGCCCTCCGTGTGCTTGTGGAAAATTTTGTACATCATATGGAGGGCTTGGACCTGCGTGTGAACTTTAAAAAATCCTTTGTTATGTCATGCGGACCTGGTAAACGAAAACTTAACACTATCCATATCGGGTCTGACAAACTTGACTCCGTAAATTCTTTTATATATCTAGGGGTGGCCTTCGCTGCGAACAACTCGTGGAGTGGGCATTCTGCCCACGCCACGAGCAAGTTCTCGAAGGCCATTAACTCAATATTGAGTCTCCCACGCCCTAAGAAATTAGGTGCAACCAGTGCTATTTTAAAAAATTTTAAATTACAGTGCGTTCCTGTTGCCACCTATGGGGCCGAAGTTTGGGCTACTGCAAAAAATCCCGGCATCCAACGAGAAGAGACACGTTTTTGCAGAAAAGTTTTGGGTGCCCCAATTTCGTCCTCTGAATTTATCTGCCACAAAGAGCTAAACCTCCCTTACGTTTGTGATTTCATTAGAAGTAGACCAGTTCTATTCTGGTTGAGAATTTGGAGGAATAATGCAGCCTCGCTAACACAAGACATAATCAAAGACTGTCTTAAATGTGATCATGGGCTTTTAATCCCGTGGTTAGCGGGAGTTTCAAAATCATTAAGCGCTGTGAATAAAGGTGATCTCTTTGTAGATCCCTCCAGTATTGGATGTCAAGACAAGGTAGAGGTCAGACAAGCACTATATGCACTTTATGAGGCAGAACGGCTGGAAAGGGAAACATTGAAAGCTACGGTTATTAGATATATTGAGAATGACCTGCCCAGGCAACCTCTCCCACTTTATCTTACTCTACCTATGACTAGTTGGGAGAGGTCTCTGTTATTTCGATTAAGGGCCGGTTCCATAAAATTCATGCTGGGTTTCCCTTTGGGTTACAATTTAATTATCGACCGTAACCCGTGCCCCTGTGATTGCATCAGTAAGCAGAATGAGTTGCACTTTTTATTCTTTTGTAAATTTTACTTAAAATATATCAACTGGTTTTTAACACCTTATTTTAGAAAACACAAACCCCTTTCTCTTATGGAGTCTTGTCAAATGTTACTCTCCCTGGACTCTGAGGAACTGATTTTTCGTACTAGCACCTTTTTAAGATTAATAATCCGTGTACGCAATATGATGGAAAATCCTTGAAAGATTGTTGTTTTAGTTCCTTATAAAATTTTTTAGAGATATTGTGTTGTATATTGTAATGATGAATTGTTTTTATGTCTGTACTTTTATGAATTCAAGTAATTCGAATAAAGGTCTTTTGAATTTGAATTTGATTCCATTCATTTCAGCACTGTTCCACCTACTTCAGTCTTTATTAATCTTGACAGTAATACCTTGTGATTAACCATGTCAAATGCACCTGATAGGTCAAGTAATAGCAGAACCGCTGTATGATATCCATATGTCTTCTGGAGTTCTTCCATAGCCAGTACCATTGGTTATTCGGTGCCATGAGCTGGCCTAAAGTCCAGATGCATTGACAGTCTCTTGCTTACGTATCGTTCCAGACTCTTCAGCAGGGAATGATAACTGAGATATTGGTCTACAATTGCTGAGTAAGAAAGTGTCAGCTTTGGGCTTTTTTAGTAAGGGAGTTACTGTTGCTTTGTTACATGCCCGAGAAACTTGACAAGATTCCAGTGATTGATTCCAGTTCTTTAGTAATGGTGGATATAACTCCTCGGCTAGGAACTTCCACATTCTAGGAGGTAAGGGATCTTGATGAAGTAGCCATCGATAGCGATCTGAAGCTTCTTTCATTAAATCAAAGGTTTCCAGCTTATTAAAGCACATATTTGAGATATCAGCCACTCTGAGAACATTCAGTAATGATTGATCTACCGTTGGAGTGGTATTTTCAATGTCCACTAAAATCCTAATCTTGTTCTCAAAGAACAACATAGGTCATCACAGAGTGCTTTAGAGGGTTTAGTCGCTCGCCTAATACATTCTGGATTTGTCAGTTCACACATGATGTCAAATATAATTTTCGAACTGTTTGCAGTCTCTATGATTGTCTTAGCGTAGTGATTCTCATTTGCCTTGTGTACCTCCTTTTTGTATTCATTCAGCACAACCTTTAATAATTGTTTGTCCATTTCCATTTCCTTTCTAACTTTTTACATGCTTGTTTTGTTACTTTTAGTAGGTCTGTGTACCAAGGTGAAGCAGGCCTTTGCCAGGATTTGCTATTTTTGGCACGTATTTCCTTGTCCAATGTCTCTTAGAATATAAGGAGTAGCAGTTCTCATTAATAGTCTTCGAGGTGTGGAAGCATGTTGCCAAGTTAAATATCTGTCCTTGTTTCAGGCTGTTCAGTTTATGCAATGCTCTACTCAGCCTTGTCACAGCAAGTTCCTCATTCTGAATTAAGAGTTTATTTCTCCCTATGAAAAACCTCAAGCGCATGGTCAGTCCAGCTCAGCTGAGTATTACCCTCCATCAAAATTAAATCTTCTGATGAGAAGATGAGACTGAAGTATGTCAGCCCTGGTGTGGTGGGCCATGTATTAGTTGTTGTAGACCCATTATTGCAATTCTTTAAAGGATTGTAATTTTCGTCTTCCGTCCACTTATTATAATCCCCTACAAGGAAGAAATTTGAGTGTGTCAGTGCCATGTTAGAGACAAGCTCTATAAAAGGTTGTAGGTAGGGACTTACTGGGCCCGGTGGTCGGTAGCATAGAATTCCAGAAAATATACTAACCTTTTCTGATTTAACGTGAAGCCCATTAGCTCTGCCCCCACCAGTTCTTCTAGGTGTAAGGTGGTGATGTTCCAGCTTTCTTCAAATATAATTGCTACACTACCCCAAGCCTCCTATGGTCTGTTCAGGACCTTATAACATCGCGGACATGCCCACTCAAAATCAATGTCTGAATCTTGTGAAGTCTATGTCTCTGTAAGAAATTAGGCATCCCAGTCATTGATTTCTAACAACATGTTAATCTACAAGGAGTGTTTTATCAATGACCATGCATTAAGTAATCCACATCTAAGTTTAACTGGTCTTTCCTTGAGGCTAAGTATGGAAGTAATAGAGTCTTTCTTTGGGCTTACTATGTACTGTCTTAGTGTATCATATCTACCACTCTTAGCCACCTATATAAGTTGATAACTTGTATGGCGCATGGCTACTATGGTTCCTGATCCATGGATAGCTACTATAGATCATAAGCAACTTGGCCATGATCTCCTTCTGCACTTGGCTCTCAGTGTTAGCTGTGGGCAAATAGTCAAGGCTCCCTGAGGTGGGGGGGGGGGGGATTTGTAGTTACAAATCAGTCCAGGCCTTGAAAAATCATAAAAATATTACTAGACCTGCAGGTCTAGTGACTTAAGTAATCTACTCGACCTAATTGTGATGCTCTTGACCTGTAAATTGGTTTCAGATTCTTTAACAGCATTTCATCAGAGAGGGGGCAGGCATCTTTCTCAAATCATGTTTAAAACCTATCATTTTTAATCAATACATAACTAAAGCATGAAGTGGTAGCACACTGTCATTTGCAATCAGCAGATTTTACTTTGAAATGGCCACAAAATGTCCCACTGACATGTGGTTTTACTGATAAAACAATAATGTTTGGAAATCGAGTTTCTGTAAATATTTGTCATTTGCACATCACCAAGTAAAGTGTCCTGGTTAATTTTGCTCCTTCTTAAATCTTTGTTTGCATCAAACTTCTCAATTTCATTAAAAAAATGTGCTTTGTAATTGCTGATATTTTTTGTAATATTTGTACTATGCATTTGCAAGCTATGTAAATGTTATGTGTTTGAAAAAAGCTGAAATCTTACAGTCTTTTTGTGTTTCACAATGATTGTCAGATAGCTCACTCGACAAAAACCTCTAACTGTAGTAAGAGAAAGAACAATAAACTCCATTTTCCAAGCAGCAATTAGTAAAAAGACAGACTGACATTTGACAGCAAATGTGTCTAAATAAAAACAAGATTTAAAGGCATCTTCATTGCTCATTCACTTTCTGACCGAACAATACATCTGTTCCTTTCCAGATTATGTTCACTCTCCAGAATGGACCAATAGGTGCTAAAAATAGCTCGCCCTGATAAAATCTCACTCACCATTGTGAGCGGGCAAGTAGATATTTTGAAACCGGTCAGTACAAACAATAAATCAATGTCCAGTCCAATAATCACATTTATAGAAAAAAATATTTAATTTCTAACTGTACACATGCAATGATGTACAATGTTCAGAAGCAATAACAAAATCCCCTTGAGGTCGGGGCTCTAGTATTTATCAGGTAAATCCCTGTCCCACCCTCCTTCATGTAACATGTTCAGAGTTAATCCCCATTCACTGGTGTCTGCATCCAGGGAAAGCAAACTATTAGGCCAAACTCAAAAGTTCTCCCTTTGACTCTTTAAGAATTAGTCAAAGGTGTCTATGGTGCCCCAGCACCGTTAGCAGCAAGTCCCCCGGAGCCCCAAAGGCCCATTTCCAGACGTACTCGTTCTGGTGATTTTGCAGTATTCAGTGGTGCAGTGAGGGTCCTCTACTCAGACACTTACATGTTCAGATCCTGCATGGCGAAGTTGGCCGCCTTGTGATGGACGTGGCAGCACCTGTGGCACAGTTTCTCTTTGGTGAGAAGCTCTGCTCGGCGGCCACTAAGGTAAGGTGCTCTTCCCCCTAGTGGAAGGGGGTGATGGTGTGACCCTGCAGCTCTGGACCAGGGCTCCAACGAGGAGACAACGTCCTCAGCGGGGTCTGGTGAACCTCGGGGACTTCATCAGGTGCAGATCACATGGGGGCACGATCCTCTGGTCACAGCAGTATTCCTTTGGACCCGGCGATGACCTCAAACCTAGGCCAAAGTGGTACCGGCTACTATACCGGGTTGTGGCCTTCTCCTGGTATACGAGGGTTACAGAGCCAATACTGCACACACGCAATGGCCTGATTGGTGTACAGCCTCACATCTGACTCAGGGAATCCTCATACAGGAGTACCCGCTGGACCTCCCTCCAATGCTCTCCTATCCCTCAAGGGGCCCACTGGCGTTGGCAAGCAGGCAGGCGATGGTGCTCCAGGCTCAAGGGCACCAAACGTGATTTAGGGTCTGAATCTTAGAAATTTTATGTTGGGGTTCTGCTCCTTTTGAAGTGGACACTTCCCTCTTTCTTCTTTCCTCATGAAGAGATCTATCACAGCAGGCAAGACTCCAAAGTTGATTGTCCCACAACACGATTTGTGATAGTGACCAGAGTTCACACCTCGATATCAGCCACAGTGATATGTGCATCATAACGTTAATCCCAGACCCCCAGCCCTACTCTTTTTGATTCCCTTATCAGCCCCATCTCCCTTCCCAAGATGTGTCCAAATCAAATCAAAGAGCAAACATTTGAAGTTTAAAGGGAGTCTCTTCCTTTTCTCTCCAGTGTGTTTCCCACCCAGCTCACAGGAGTGCAGCAATACACAAATCTGTCTGGGGGATTGCTCTCCTCCTCATGTCTTCACCGGGCAGGCCGGAGCTTTCCAAAATGGAACCCAGGGACCACTCCAGGAACATTTACTCAGTGCACATTCACAGCACACTTTCAGGCCAGCACTATTAGTTCTATGCATTGTACCCTTGCAGGTACGCATGCATTCTTTACACACAATAAATCTATGCGCACTGTTCAGCACTGAAGCATTTCTATCTGTTCTCCTTTGTTTAATTAAGCATATCTTTAACACACACACACTGACAGCGCACACACAGTCACCGTGTGCTTGCTGCACAACACTTTACTCTTCATGTATTGTACTTCACTCAAGCACACATGCTTTCATTGCACACATACTTCACAGCGCTACATCTTCCATGTCATGTTTTCCTCACAGATATATATACACTCAGCACATACACCAATTTCACATGTACTACAAAGTACTACTCTATCCCTGTACTGTACCCTTCCCAAGCCCACATACAACTGACGCAAGTCATGACTCCTTCGCTGTGCAGCACTCCACATCTACCTGATGTAGGTCAAGGGTAAGTTAAGCACACAGCAGAGGAACTTTTAAAAGGTGAGTGAGCGTGTAGGACTCATGCTAGTGGCACAGGGTAAAAATATCCTGTCACTACAACTGATCACTACACAGTATGCTGCCAACACCATGCTCGTACTGGTTAGCTCTTGGTGAAGGCAGTAACCTTCCACCTCTACAAGGGTACTTCTTTGGGCACACCTCCCGGTCCAACAAGACCACAATCCATGAAACAAGCCTATGTCATGGCAGACATGTTTGATCCTTGTTCACCTATAACAAAAAAATCAGCATTAGGGATCCAGAAAATAGTACAGTTGGGCACTCAGGGCAGGGTTACACTTCTTTACCATGCAGAGGACTTTTCCTTCCCAACACACATTGTATAGTTATTGCAAATTACTTCAATATTGCACTCCTATCATTAAAGAACAAACAGGTATGGCTTGGATACGCCTCATTCAACCCTGTAGATCGTCCCTACTCACCTGTTCTTGGAAAGATCAACACTGGAAACTCTTTTTTAACATTTGTCTTTTATTCATCTTTCTGTTTTTTCTTAGTCATGTCATAAAGCAATACATCAAAAGCATGTCATACAGGATAAAACATCAAAAACACACGTAATCAGATATCCGTAGGAAATCAACCAGGTAAGGGTAGATATACCCAGTTAATTCCAATCATTAATTCATGACAGGTAAAAATCCCACTACTACTAACCAGGCTAAAACTGTAATATGATATATTATAAACTACACAGACATGCACGGATGGGAGATTAAACAATGACTATATTCTATTAAGCATTATCGGCATTGATAAAATCCCATCTAAGATTTTTTCCAAAACCTATCAAATTTTAGCAACGAGGAAAGGCCTGTCGCTTTAGCTAAAGCAGATTCTAATTCATATATTTGAAAAAGAAGAGTGCACCATTCTGCACCTTTAGGGGCATTCTCTGAGCTCCATGCTCGGGCTATACAAAGTCAGGCAGATGTCAACATAATTGTGACCAATTTCTGCAAACCTCCTTTAAATTCATATTTCCAGCCCATCATTATCTCCTCAGGAGACAATTGTATGGGAAAGCCCAAACTTAATGACATATAGTTTACCACCCGTTTCCAAAAGGTTTGCATATAAGGGCAGAGCGCAATCTTGTGTAGGACATCGGCAGCAGAGAGGTTACACTTAGGACATCTAGTTCTATTGGTCCTATCTATCGACGGAGTTTCCCCCAATTTTAGATTTACATCCGGAGTATAATATAAAAAAGACACCATATGCCAGTGTTGTAGCTTGAGATTCACGGAGTGTACAGAACGGTCCAACAGATCTAAAGTCATTTTAACCTCACCAGCTGAAATTTCAGATGTAAGAAGCCTGCTCCATTTTACCGCCAATAGTGGATTATCATCTATAGCTAACTATGAGAATGCCTGATACATCATGCTTATAATTGGTTTAATATCCTGCTTAAAATATTATGAAGAAAGCTCTGAGCTGTCAATGCTCCGCCTGTGCCCACGTCCCGTCCGCAGATATCCCTGAACTGAAGACATTTAAATAAGGAATGATGAGGCAGTTTATAGGCACTTTGTAGGTCAGAAAAGGATCTTAAACCATTTAAATCACATAATTGGCCCATTGTTGTAATCCCAAAATCTGCCTATACTCGGCAAGTTAAATCGCAAGAGATAAAAGGGAAAGCAGGATTATCCTATATAGGGGTATCTTGATTAATAAAACCTAGATAATATTTTTTGCAAATCCCCTTCCAAATACAAATAATATCTTTAAGTACCTTAAAGCGTACCCACTTGTAATAATTGGGATCATCTAACTGATGAAAGAAAAGCCTAGCTTCCGTTCTTAGAGCGAGCTGATAATATAGTGGTATTTGATTTGAATCTCCATATGTCAGTAGACTACGCAAGTGACCAGTAAAAGCGGCCCAGATGTAGAGCTTAAAGTCCGGAAGTGAGAGCCCCTCTGTTTTATAGGGGGATTTCAAAAGTCGGCTGGCACGCCTAACGCGCTGATACCCCCAGATAAAGCTACTGATAGCACCTTAGAAGCGTCTAAAAAAATAATCCGGGACCCTCAGCGGAATTGCCCTAAACAGATACAAAAACTTTGGGAGGATATTCATTTTAATAATATTTACTCGTCCGATAATCGTATGTGGCAGCTTATTCCATGATTTGAATGTAATAATCGTTGTAGATAGTAAGGTTTCTTAATTTAATTGAACGATATTAAAAACCACAGAGCACAACCTGAGGCCTAAATAAACCATTGAGGTGGTAACCCCCTGAATTGGAGAGTTGGCCTTATAATCCAGAAGAACCTGTGTTTTACCTTACTGTAACTGATAGCCAGAGAACTCCCCAAAAGAACGTGCTTCATGAAAAATCAGAGTAACGACTTATGCAGGGTTGGAAGAAAAGATTGCCACATCGTCCGCATAAGTGTTGAGTTTGAGCTGCCGATCAGCAAAGACACATGGTTGGATATCTATGTTTCTAAGAAGGGACTATAGATAACGTTTGATGTAAAGAGCAAAGGAGAGGGGCGAGAGTGTGCACCCCGTCTTGTACCGCAATAAAAGCTCAGAGTAACTCCCAGCATGCGCAACTCGGGCTTGTGGGGTCATGTAAAGTGCCTGCATCATTTTAGCAAATTCATAGCCTATGCCAAAAACAGATAGCGTGACCCATAAGCAGTCCCACCCGGTCGAATGCCTTCTCTGTGTCAAGTAGTATCATACCCATATTCATATTACATTTTCCAGCAATATCAAATGCCGTAATTGCTGTTAGTATGCTCTATAGTATGTATACCGGGACAAATCCATGTTGCTGTGGGGATACTAAACCTGAAATCAATGGAGCAAGACGACAGGCTAACATTTTGGCAAACCATTTAGCGTCTACATTAATCAACTAAATGGGCCTATAAGAGCCCAAGTCATCGGCTGGTTTATCCTTTTTTTTTAAAAACACAATATTAGTTGTGTTCAAGCTATCTGGAATAGCTCTTCCTGCAAGAATATATTGCCCCATGTAGAGAAATTTCAACCTCAGTATTTCTCCAAACGACTAATAAAACTCAATCGGGAGCGTATCCTCTCCTACAGCCTTGCTTGAAGATAGGGCCATTAGTTCAGCTTCAATTTCCCGACTTGAAATTTCTGTCTGTAATTCATATGCCTGCTTCTCCGCAAGAGAGGGTAAATGACACTGTTGAATATAATCCCGCACCTGACATGATCAAACTTCTGTGACTGGCTGAACAACTTACTATAAATCCTTGAAAATTGTTCCAAAATAAGTTTAGATTTTGTATACAGCTTTCCATCCAATCCCTTAATGGCCTGAATTTTAAGCTTAGTTTGTTTTTCTGTAATTTGGTATGCTAGAACTCGGCCGACCCTTTCCCCATATTCACATTGGAGCTGTCTATGTTTTACAAACCTAGCCGCTACCTGTTCTTTGAGGCTACATCCAGCACGAGATCACATTTCTAATAATTGGCAAAATATTTGGTGTTCATCTGTAGCATCTTGAGTGATTCTAAGGGCGTGCTGTATCTTGAGTTGGTGAACAGTTTGCCAGAGAGTATTTGCTTCTTCGGTAACAGCTCTATTTTGTGTGATAACGTATTGTAACGTTATGCATCAGGCATATGCTTTCATAGTGTCATATACTATTGTAGGGAAGGCCGATCCTCTATTACTGGAAAGAAATTCCCTAAGTTACCCTGAACTAGACTGTATATATTCAGTATTAGTCAATAAATGCAGAGGCAAGTTACACCTATGGCTATCAGGCTTCTCCCACTTCAGATCGGGTGAAGAATGAAAATAAATCGGGTTGTGGTCTGAGACTGCCCTTACTGTCATCTTAATTTTATCTAACAATGTACGTTTAGTAAAAACCATGTCTATCCTTGAGTAGTGCTTGTGTGGATGAGAATAATATGTATAGCCAGGGTCTAATGGATAGAGAGTCCGTCAAACATCTCAAATACCATATAAATTAATCAGGTCATTCAGGGAGGTCCTAGTTCTGGGTTTACAAGAGGTAGCCCTGCAGTTAGTGGAATCAATGCTATAATTCAAAACATAGTTGAAGTCTCCCATTAAAATCAATTCTCCCGCCCAATCCAATATTTCAAATGAAAGTGTATTAAATATTTCGGAGTCATCAGTATTTGGTCCATAAACAACACACAGCAGAAATATAAAGGAATGTAACATAAGTTATACCAACACCCATCTGCCCCTGGGGCCAGCTGCTGTTTTTAATACTTTGCCCGTAAATTTTTAGAAGAGAGGATAGCCACCCCCCGAATTGATGTAGTCTGGGATGTAGAGGCAACTATGTTATAGTACAGTTATAGTAGGGCTCTATTCTTACATGCCAAATGCGTCTCAGTTAGCTCCACCAAATCTTGTTTATAATATCCAATCTCCTCCGAATTGTCGCTTAAATCATGCATTAATCCCTGACACATTCCAACACATACATTGAAATTGTGCCTTCTTAGCCGTCTATACAACATAAAACTATCTGGATTCCATACCTTCATATTACAACACTAGCCTTGCATGTCCATTATTAAACTTAACACTCAACCTGTATGACACCACTAGACTATGACCTATTTCCCCCTTCCCCTGCTGATAAACCAAACTGCCATCAAAACCCATCTTGATCCCACCACCCCCAACAGCCCACCGAAACCCACCCAGCCCCCATATCCTAAGGAAGGACTCAACCCAACCTAAGGCCGTTGATGGAAAAAAGGCCCATAAAGAGCTCCCTGCCTGCCCACCCCACCCCCATGCACTGTTCGGTGCTTGCCACGTTGTGCATGGTAATGCACAGCATGCCTCTTAGACATTGTGGAAGCAGCACCCGCCGCAATGTCAAATATACAGGATGCGACTGCCAGGATGGCGGTCGTATCATAATCAGGGCTGCGGGACTGCCGCATGTCTGGCGGCTGGTCCCGTTTCCACTGGGATTGCGGGTGGACTAAAGTCCGCCTGCCATCCTAATCAGCCCCTTAGTTTGGAGGAATTTGAGCTGACCTTCATGACTCTCAATGGACTTAACTGTTGTCATCACTGTTTCCTCATTAGAGGCCACTCTTTGCTGCAATTTTTCTCACATCTGTTGTAAGGTTATTAATGTGACCGGAAACCTCCTCCAGCGATTTTTGCATCTGTACAGTGTCCGCTCTTGCCTGAGTAAAGTAAGCCTGCGCCTTGGCCCGATGAGCCTGCAAGGCTACCATAATTGATCTTAAGGATGGTTCCTGTGGAGCCTCTTCAATTCCTCCCGCAGACTCCTTGATTTTAAGTAAGGGAGAATCGTCCGATAGTGTCCTTGACAATATATCTGAGGGAGAACCCGCATTCGGGGTTGAACATATATGCAGAGCCTGGAGCTCGGGGTGCTGATTCCCAGCTACAACCCCCAGAAGTGGGGCAGATAGATGGGAAATAATTGATTTAACTTCTCCCTTCGAGGTTACCCATTTCCTAAATGGACTACTCTTTGCCCCTTGGCTACTTGTCTTGCCAAACTGTTGTTCCTTTGTAAGTTTGAATACAGGGTGAGCCGCTCCTTGATCTATGAGCTTTCTCTGCTTGGTTTGCACTACTGTATTTTTTTGGAGAGGTACACCGCCTTGGGTAGAGATAGTGTCTGCCTGAAACGAACAATCCAGGCTCCTTGGGGCAGATAGATGATCACTTTCACTTTGAGCAGTTGCTTCTACATCTGCATCTGTTGTAGAACTGTGTATAGAGGCTCCCAACTTTCCGCCCAGTAATGAGCCCTCATCATCCTCTATATCTTCCCTTAGTGTAATGCATGGACAACCAGCAGCATCCACAACCCTCCCGGGTAAATGGGGAATATCAAAAGCACTACTTGCATTTGTTGGTTGTGTGATACTCCACAGAGCCTCTAATGAAGATTCCTGCACAGCGGGCACTGCAGTAACATCAGGTGAGAGCCCTGTTTGAGGTGCTGATAAGCCAGTGCTAAAGGGTCGCAGGATATCCACCGTTGGCTTGAACCCATCATGTTCTTGCCCCTGATCCCCAGCCTGGTCTGCACCCTGACCCTGGCTGCAGCCTTGTACCTGGTGCACAGGGCTCACTGACAAAACATCGATACCTAAAACATCTCCATACAACAATATCAAATCATAAATATTAATGTCAAAAATATCGACATCCTATATTTATAATGGTAAGTACGAAAATATTGAAAACAAAATATCGATGTCATAAATATAGATGTACAAAATATCATTTTTATCTTTAATTATATATATAAAATAAAATAATAAAATGTAAATATATTAAATAATAAAATTAATTTAAAAAACATAAATAGATGTAATATACATTTCATCAAATATAACAAATAAACTTAACTTAAAAATGTTAAACGCACATATATAATAATTATTATATATATTTACTGCAAAACAATTAACAAACTATTTATTGTTGTTTATTTAGTAATTTTAAAATGATATAAAAATGTAACAAA
The DNA here is from genome assembly GCF_964204655.1 of Triturus cristatus. Lineage (NCBI taxonomy): Eukaryota > Metazoa > Chordata > Amphibia > Caudata > Salamandridae > Triturus > Triturus cristatus. The sequence continues at coordinate 249,716,794 of NC_140585.1, forward strand.
TAAATATATATGCATACATATACCAATAACATAAAGGTGCCGATTCCGATCCGTTAAAAAATATTTCCGTATGACTCGTATCCGTATTTTTTTCCATACGAATCGTACAAAGACAGTCCGAGCGTACCAGTACGATCCGGACCGGCTATCCGATTTACGAATCGTACGGAAAACGTCCCGTACACGGGGAATGACTCTACCCGCTACGAAGCGAAGTTTGTACGACTCGTAGCCCGGGAAAAGTTGTTCCCGGGGTACGAGTCGTACAAGCCCCCCCGTATGTACGCACCGTACCCCCACCCCCGTATGTACGCACCATACCCCCACCACCTCGTATGTACGCACCGTACCCCCACCCCCGTATGTACGCACCGTACCCCACCACCCCCGTATGTACGCACCGTACCCCCACCACCCCCGTATGTATGCACCGTACCCCCACCCCCCGTATGTACGCACCGTACCCCCACCACCCCCATATGTACGCACCATACCCCACCCCCGTATGTACGCACCATACCCCCACCACCCCCCGTATGTACGCACTGTACCCCCACCCCCGTATGTACGCACCATACCCCCAGCGCATACATACGGGGTGGTGGGGGTACGGTGCGTACATACGGGGGTGGTGGGGGTACGGTGCGTACATACGGGGGTGGTGGGGGGGCCTGTACGACTCGTACCCCTGGGGACTCAGCTTTTCCGGCTGTTTTTGGCTCCCGTAAAAAAAGAGCCGTACGGCGTGCCGTAGGGACAGATCGTACTTGCTGGGCCATAAAACACGGCTTACATACGTACGGACGTCGCGTACAGGCTGTTCCGGATCTGATTCGTAGGGGTTTTTTACCCGTACGGTCTTTTGTACGATTCGTACGGAAAGAGGCTTTCTGTACGAATCGTACTTCCTAAGTTGTACGGACAGTTTACCGGGTACGAGTCGTACGGAGAAAACGCTCCGTACGACAATTCGTAGGGCCTTTTTACCGGATTGGAATCGGCACCAAAATGTATGTTAAACAACAGTCTATTATTAATTAAAACATTAAACTATTTAAAAATATTTAAATTAAATTTCCCACTCCAGTCAATGCAACAGTAAGGAAATTGTTGGATAGCTGAGGGGTAATAATTACTATTCCTAATCCAGTAAGTGCAACAGTAGGGAAAGTGTTGGAAAGCGGAGGGATAAAATTTACTATTCCTACTCCAATCAGTGCAATAGTAGGGAAAGTGTTGGATAGCTGAGGGGTAATAATTACTATTCCCACTCCAGTAAGTGCAACAGTAGGGAAAGTGTTGGAAAGAGGAGGGATAACATTTACTATTCCTACTCCAGTCAGTGCAATAGTAGGGAAAGTGTTGGATAGCAAAGGGGTAAAAATTACTATTCCCTCTCCTATGCATGCAACAATAGGGAAAGGGTTGGATAGCGGAGGGGTAAAAATTACTATTCCAACTCTAGTGAGTGCAACAGTAGGGAACGTGTTGGATATCAGAGGGGTAAAAATGACTATTCCCACTCCAATGAATGCAATAGTAGGGAAAGTGTTGAATAGCGGAGGGATAACATTTACTATTCCCAATTCAATGAGTGCAACAGTAGGGAAAGTGTTGGATAGCGGAGGTGTAAAAATTACTATTTCCACTCCAGTCAGTGCAGCAGTAGGGAAAGTGTTGGATAGCAGAGGGGTAAAAATTACTATTCCCACTCCAGTGGGTGCAACAGTAGGGAAAGTGTTGAATAGCGGAGGGGTAAAAATAACTATTCCCACTCCAGTCAGTGCAACAGTAGGGAAAGTGTTAGCTAGCAGAGGGGTAAAAATTACTCTTCCCACTCCAATGAGTGCAACAGTAGGGAAAGTGTTGGATAGCGGCGTGGTAAAAATTACTATTCCCACTCCAGTGAGTGTAACAGTAGGGGACGTGTTGGCTAGCGGTGGGTTAACATTTCCTATTCCCACTCTAGTCAGTGCAACAGTAGGGAAAGTGTTGGATTGCAAAGGGATAAAAATTAGTATTCCCACTCCAGTCAATTCAAAATTAAAAACAAACAAAATATCAACAACAAAAAATAGTTTAAAAACAAAATAAATTGAAAAAATATATAAATGTTAAAAATCTATATACAAATATATTTAATATTAAAAACGTAAAAAAATACATTACAATGTTAAATACATATCACAAATACCTACAAATATTATATTAAATACAATATAAAAAGATTTTCAAACAAATATTTTAGTTAGAAATTATTTATAAACAAAAACATTATTACATACATGTATTGTATTTACATCCTACCCTATAACACCACACAATTCATAACCCACATCTAAATTAAAAATAAAATGTACTTCCATAATTAACATAATTAATTATCAATTAAATAAATATTATTAATTAAAAAAGAACTTCCTTCCCTTTACCCCTATATGCCCCACAACCCACCCCTAAAATGTATTACACAATTTCCATATTTAATTTTCAATTAACTAGTTAATATTAATTAATAACTAATAATTAATTAATTAAAATAAATTACTTCCCACCCTTTACCCCTATAAACCCCACATCCCGCACCTAAAAGTAATTACACAATTTCCATATTTATTTTCAATTAATTAGTATTAATTAACAACTATTTATTAATTAATTAAAAATAAATGACTTCCCGCCTTTTACCCCTATAAACCCCACAACCCACACCTAAAGTTAATTACACAATTACCATAATTAATTCATTTTAATTAACAATAAATTAATAATGAATTAAAAATAAATTACTTCCCACAGTTAACACTATAAAATCTCAATTAAATATATATGAATAAATAAAAAAAATCATTAATTTATTATAATTAAATTACTTCCCACCCTATTGCCCTATAAACCCACAACTTGCTACAGAACTACAAAAACGCAAAATTGAATTAAAATAAAATTGATAGCTACTAAAAATGTAACACATATATTAAAAAACATAACCAATACTTGTAGAAAACAAATACATCACATACATTTAAAATATTTACTAAAATACAAAACACTAATTAAAAAATCGATATTTTAAACAACTATGGGGCATATCATCAAGGCCATTTTCGCCGCTTTAGCGGCTGATTTCGGCCGAAAAGCGGCGAAATAATTATCTCACTATTTTCAAGGACACGCTAACGCATGTTTCCTTGATGCAGTCTCCGTTTTTTCACCATTTTGCATGTCAGCGATTATTATCGCTAATGACATGCAAAATGGGCGTTCCCCACAAGGTCTGCTTCATTTACGTGGCAAACAGAACTTCCCACTATTAACAATGCAACCCCAGCAATGTAAAAAAACGCGCTAACCGCGGTTATCGCATGAAGTTAACGTCTGGTTTTGCTTTTACTTAGCTATGCTGATAATGGGAGGTGGATCGCCAGGTCACGACCACACTCCCCTATCAGCAAGCATATCCATTATCATCGCTGGATTTCAGGCGATGTTTCTCGCCGTCTATCGCTGGAATTACATCGCCTGTTCGCAAGACGTTGATAATACGCCGCTAACACGGCGATGTAATTCCGCGATAGACGGTGATAAACAGAAAAGCGCTAAATGCGGTAAGCGATGTTTATCGCTCTTCCTCGATAATATGCCCCTATATTTTTTAAAACAATATTAATTACTTCTATATTTTTAAAAACAATATTTCTTACCTTCAAATCAATATTCTTGACCACGATATTCTTGCTGCCGTTATTTCTGACTCATGATATTTATTACTCGATATTTCTGTAGTTCGACATTTCCAACTTGATATTTTGTCTGCACCTCGTGCAGAGAAGAAAATGTGCTCACCGGTTGAGCCGCTGCCGCCATTAAAGTCTCTACCAGATGAGATACTTCTCCTGGTATCAACTCTTTAGATGCGGCCACAATCACCTCTTGTACAGCCCCTATCTTTAGTAGCTTCCAAATAGGGCACCCCACTTGTGAGGGTGTAGTAACCAGGGGTGTGGGCGCTAGGTTAAATCCTAGTTCCTGCTCCTTTTGCGCGGCAATATCTTCACCCCAATTTTTAGCAGCCCCGTGTTTGCCACTGGTCCCTCGAGAGGTGTTAGCCTACTGTGGGGCCATCACTGTGTCCTGAAAAATTGCACTGCACAAATACAGCCGAGAACTTACAGCCAGAAATGCTGAGCCATATACTCGGCGCCCACAAAGCTGCTACATCCGCAAAAAGAGAGAACAGTGCAGAAAAAGCCACAGGGGTCACCAGGAAAAGCCTCCCTCAGGAATCCCTCTGAAATTATTAGTGGTCAGCAGGGAACCATGCCGCTGTATCCGCCAGTGTCATCCAGTGTCAGCCGATGCTGTGGTGACATCCGATACCCCTCAGCTGAGCTGATGGTCCTCCGCAGTGGTATCTGCGGTATCAATGTGGCGCTGATGCTCCTGCCGGCGAGAATCCGCCGGAGAAACCCCAGTGAAAAGACCACATCCCGCACACCGCCTCAGCAATCACTGGCCTCGTGGTGGTGGCTGTGAGCAGGAAAGCCAGGAATGGAGCGGGGTTCTCGGCGAAATCAACCCACCATCTCCCTTCCACCAGTCTCGGAGTGTTCAATACTTGTAGAACTCAACACGGGAAACTCATATGATTTGTCTTATCTAACACTTTAGGTCTGGCTCAGATCCATGGAGAGGATTGAGGTTCCATGCCCACAAACTCCCTTCGAATTGTCATCAAATGTTACCACATCACCCAGTTCGCATGCCAACATCAGAAGAAAATCTCTGACCATTTACATAGTGAGAAAGGGTCAGGGGAGAGTTTGTGAATACTTACGAACTCCCACATTTTTGTATGTACTCAAACTCATAAGGCACCTTGTAACACCTACTTCCCATCCAACGCATGGGAGCTACTTCGGTGTAATTGCCTGCAGGCTTGTCATAAGGTTACACAGGAGTAAGTGGATTTATACCAGGTGGGCTCAATTTTGTGAGAATCTAGCATATATAAATCCAGCCATTTTTTGATGCCATAAAGATACGATTACAATTGTAAATACATTTGATAGTAGGCCAATATCTTGTAAATTATCTGTGTCAAAATACTACTTTGCCGGAATGTGTGTAGTCCTTTTGTTCAGAATCTGAGTATATACCTTCACTGTGGTGCATCGTAGGCTGTTGTCAATGGTAACATTGAGGATGCTCCCCTGGTCCTTCTGTACAAATGACTCCCACTGGTCACATAATTCATGTATTGTATGAACGTATACCATACAGAGACTAATCGACAAAAAGGATGAATATGAACAGGAAGAATACATTACCATTCTCAAGGAAAGAGCCAAGAGCAGAGCGTACAGCTGCAAATTACATTTTCTTTACAGGCAAATGCATCCCTGTATCATGGTTTGTTCAGCTCTGGTGTTTTGCAGTATGCAAAGTAGTAAATAAAAGAGAACTCCTGTAGTACTGTTTTATGTACTGTTACATGCCTTTGTAAATTAGCCCCAAAACATTTAAATTGGTAATAAAATGGTAATATTTATGAAATATTCATATATAGCTAGTAAACAGAGGGCCCGATTATGAGTTTTGGTGGTGTGGGTGGTACTCCACTGCTGCGCCCTCACACCAACACCTCACAAGGTTCCTGCACGGCATAGACTCGAAAGTCCATGCTGTGAAGGTACTTTTGTGCTTGCACACTGGGGAGCATATGGTTGCCCCCTTGTGTGCATGCACAAGCGGAGGAGGCACAGTGGGCCTGTTTCCTCTCCTCCAAGGTTTACATGGAGGAAGAACTGCCATGTAAACCCTGGAGGAGACAAAACTCGTAATATGCTTGGCGGGACCACAGCGGTCGCGCTAAGCATTTTACAGCCTCTGACCTCCACCTGCTGCATTCCCAACTCAAAAAGGGGCGGTCAGACCGCCGGTGCAGTGGTGACTGAACCACCACTGCCGCGCCACCACAAGTCTGGCAGTCCTCAGACTGCCAGACTCATAATGGGGGCCAGAGAAAGGACCGTGTCCTCCTTGCACTTTTACTAATAGGGAGTTGAGCATTTCTTGGCCACTTTGCAAAGGCATTTAAGAGTACCTAAAAAGTGCTCCTGTAGTTCTTCTTCTTCTACTCATAAAAGCTTTTGTGAAAGCCCCAATGTGTCCATACAACTGCAGAAAAACATGGCAGGGTTGGCTTACCTTAAATATATAAACCCTTAGAGGGTCATTAGGATGGCGGGCGGACTTTGTCCACCCGCCATCCTTTCGGAGAATGGGACCGCCCACCATCAGTGCGGGGGTCCCGTTGCAGACATTAGGATGCGCCCACCACACTGGCGGGCGCATCCTGCATACCTGACATTGCGGCGGGCGGTGCTCTCAGCACTGCCCGCCACAATGCCAAGAAGGCATGTTGTGCACTTCCATGCACAACATGGCAGGCACCTCGTAGTGCCTGCCATGTTGTGCATGGAACTGCAGGGGGGTACCATAGGTACCCCCCATGTGCACCCCCCACTCCCAGGATCCCACCATACAAAATGCTTTTCCGCCCGGTAGGCAATCAGGTGGATTGCCTACCGGCGAAAAACCGGCAGACGGTCTTCTCCCCCGCCATGGTAATGTGGCAGGGGGGAAATCCTAAGCGTGCGGAGGTTTTTGGCGGGCGGATCGCCACCGCTCGTTATCCTAATGGACCCCTTCCCCTCTGCCACGAGAAAATACGTATTCTATGTGACTATGTCACTTCCAGATTCTGTACTACATTATACACACTACATGCCTTACTTGTGATTAACAAGACTATGCGCTTACTCTGATTAGACATATATGTCTTACCTTGGTAATGCCCACAGCACCGATATTTGCACCAAAGGATCCAGTGCCGATACCCGAGCCCCATGCTCCTGTAAGTAAGATGTTGATACCCTGGATGCCAATCCCTCGGTTCACAGCCTGCCTTGTAGGAGGTGGCGCCCCAGCCAGCCGGGCACAGGAGTGAAAGTCCCCTATGGCATCCACCATGGTTGCAATCACTGCAGCCAACATGCCAACTATTATACCCACGTTGATGGTGGGTCTTCCCCACTGGCCTACAAAAGAAAACATTAAAATGCATTTGTTTAAAATATAATTATACCAAACAAGGATCTGAAGAACATTTTCTTGAAAGACCAATATCCCTCCAACATTTGAAGCTATAGCCAAGTATGAGAAGTGATGGGCACTTTGGGAGAAGCATTGAGGGCCCAAGGATTTCCCCAATAGTGTCTGACCTTTACTCTGCCCTTTTTACTTTGGCTAACACTTGCTTCCCTGCAATTAATTCAAGAGCAACTTTACTTTGTTGACAGCAATATCATTCCACCGAAAGCATCACAAAAACTACTTATATGGTAAATACTGTAGGAAAGTAGGATCTGCTTTCATGGTTACCCCCACTTTTTGCTTGGTTTCAGTTTGTTTTTGACCTAGTCTGACTGGAATCCTGCTAATCATAACCCCAGTCACTGTGTGTTCTGCCTACACTTTTGTACATCCACAATTGGCTACTGGTGTACCCCTTGTAAGTCCCTAGTATATGGTACTATGGTACCCAGGGCATAGGTACACCAAAGCGCTCCGATGGACTGAAGCATGTATTGTGCCATCCGTGGGAGTCCACTCAAACTGTGACTACAGGCCTTCCATTGTAGCCTGTGTGAGTTGGTGCTTGCAATTAAACCAATAAGTCACCCCTATGGCAGGCTCTTCAGTCCTGAGAACAGGACACCCCTACAAACCCCAGGCTGAATCTCCAGGCTTTGTAAGTGCGTTCAGTCATTCTAATAGATATAGTGGACTACAGTCATTTTGAGATGATTAACTATATAGTGGCTGCACCGTACCCAGTCATGTTTGGTATCAAACATGTTGGAATCATACCCCAACAGCGATTTCAGTGTTTGAAGTATGATCCCATGTCCTGGGGGCTCCCTTGAGGTAGCCCCCTGTACTCCCGGTAACAGCCTTTCAGGGCCTGACAGAAAGCTGGTGCTGCTGCCAACCACAGACATGATTCTGCCCTCCTGCTGCTGAGCCAAGCTCGAGCAGGAGAAGGTAGAACAATAGGTTTCCTATCATAGGGAGGTGTGACCACCTCCCAGAAAGAACTTGGTGTATTGGGCTGGGGTGGGGGCGCTTGCCAGTGCCACTAGAGTCTTTGAAGGGCACATTTGGTGCCCTTCTTGCATACTCCAGTTTGGGCCAGTTCAGGAAGCCCTTGGCTTCTACTCCGGCACGAAACTGGACAAAGGACATGGAAGTATCCTCCCCTCTGTCCAGCCCCTCCTCTGGGAAGGACCTCTGAGTTGTTCCAACCTTTTCCTTTGGGTACGTAAGGGCTTTCCTGTGGGTGGGTCTTTAGATTCGTTGTTGGACAAGACTCAAAACTCAAGACTGTAACCACATCACTCCTCGACCGTCTGGTAACTTGGACTTCGATGGACTCTGCCTGGAACCGAGCCTGCAACAAGGAAGACTCCTGCTGCTCCTGGCCTCACTGTTCTGCAAGTCTTCTTGATTGTCTGTGTCTGTGCTTCTTCCAGGTTCTTAAACAGACCTGCGGGCATCTAGGACACCCGAAGGAATCTCCGTTGGAGTGAAGGAGTAACTCCCCTGCATCTGCAGGCACCGCAATGAAGCTGACCTGTCGACTTACAGACTTTCTGAGGCTCAGCAACACATTTGGTGGTTCTGCAACTCCCTCAATGCCTGACCTGCCCTCTCTGCAATTTTGAGGCCATTATCCCTCATCAGAACTAAAATGGGCCTGACATCAATTAGTATCTAATGGTCACACTAACTGTCCCTATTGATTGGTTCTTGAAGAATTGTATGTTCCGTCGCAAAGCATGCTGTATAATGTTTACTCTGTGTAATTTGTGAATTGTTGCTAGTTTGCAAATTGTGCAAATGTGGGAATGTTTGCTGCTTTTAAATCTTTTATCTACGACCGGCGAAGACAGGATGTTTGCGGCACAGTTTTGTTTAGGAAAATCATTTGTCGTGGTATTAGGCATGCTCTAATTGAAGCCTCTCTTACCTGAACCTGCCAATCTCTTATTCCCCATATAGATTTTAAATTGACATTGTGCTTACAAAAGTCAAACTCTTGTACAGACAGCTGGGAAATGAAAGTTGTAGAATAAAACAGCTTGGAGTCAGTGAGCATAGTTTTCTTAGCCTGTGAAGGTGTGAGTTTATAATATTAAGGCTGTGGGTCAACTGGATTGTGACTAGAAAAAATATGCACATTTCTGTGCAAATGTTTTTGACTTACCCCGTGGCGGTGTAGGGCAGTGTTCCCACTGTGTGTAATTAAATACTGCATGTGGAGAAAGTGGTGACCATAATGGTGAAAACAGAACATTTGATCAAAATTGGAACTGCCTTCATACATTTCTCCAGAATGAAAAACACTAGAATGCTGTAGATCGTCTGGCATTTCATGCACTGTATCAGTATCCCAATCGTCAGAGACAGTACTAGGAGCAATAACGTCATACAAAGAAATTGGGCCCAATTCACAGAACTAACTTAAGACAAAATCCTAACTTACTACCATTTTAGTATTCACAGAAGGCACTTACTCATTTCGGTATTCACAGAAGTTAGGAGTCCTAACTTTAGGACTCCTAAATGCCTTCTGTGAATACCGAAAGTCTTTAAAGTTAGGATTTTTCTCAGTTTAGGAGTCCTAAAGTTAGGAGTCCTAACTTTACTACTCCCAAACTGAGAAAAATCCTAACTTTAAGTCTTTCGGTATTCACAGAAGGCATTTAGGAGTCCTAAAGTTAGGAGTCCTAACTTCTGTGAATACCGAAATTAGTAAGTGCCTTCTGTGAATACCAAAATGAGTAAGTGCCTTCTTTGAATACCAAAATGGTAGTAAGTTTAGGATTTTGTCTTAAGTTAGTTCTGTGAATCGGGCCCATTGTGACTATATATGGTATTTGAATAGTTTCAGCTGGTCCAAATACATTATATGATAACTTATCTGTAGGAGAGTAGGATCTGCACTTATGTTGCCCCCACTTTCTTTCTGATGTATACACTGGTTTCTGGCTATAGTCTGGCTGGGTCCCTGCTAATCAGGGCCCCAGAATCTCCGTTCTCTCTTAAAGACTTGGTGTGCATACTAGATGCACTAGTGATTGGATACTGTGGTACCTTATGAGCCCCTAGTACACAGCTTTCCAAACTTTTCATGTTGGTGACACACTTTTTCGACATGCATCATTTTGCGACATGGTAACGCAGTGTAGCGAGCGAGCTGGAACCAACTAAAAGGGGTTCAGGGGGTCCTTCCCCTGAGAAAAATTTGGAAAAAAAGAGGGCAAATGGTGCATTTTCAAACAAATTTGAGAAAGCAGGAAGGTTAATAAAGCAATTTTGAAACGGTTGTTTCCCAAATCTATCAAACATAATAGTTCTTTGTTTCAGGGTTGGAAGTGCAAACTTTCCAAGTCTGTGAAGGGCCATATATAATTTTACATTTCAGTGTTGAAGGTTAAAATGACACATGTTCAACTTCCAGTATTGCCTGGTAAAATGGTCCATTTTCAAATTTGAATAATTGTTCTAGGATTGAGTACAAATAAAATATGTGCGCAAAGGTACATACATTGCATAAACCTTGCGAGGGAGCAAAGGTGTGTTACTGCTTCTGCTCTTCCGGCTGTTGGGCTAGTGCTAGTTCTTATTACTTTTATGGTCTATTTGGGATGTAACAAATCCATTTGTCTAAAAATGTAAAGAAATTAATGATTTCAGGTTGGGTATAGGAAGAGAAGAAGTTAGATTTTCTGTGTTGAAATAAGTGGCTTTATTAGTGTTAAACGTTGACAGTTAACATTATTACCTCAAATATTTCATCTGTAACGCAACTGGTGCTACTCTAAATCTGTATGATACCTTTGGGTCGAGTTTGCGCTATATAAAACTACAACAACAAAAAAGGTTCTTTTATGTTTAGTTTAAAGTGAGATGGTCTTGGTCAGGGGTGATTTTCCGATTTTGTGTGGATTCGTGTATTTCTGGGATCATGGCTTCCTTTGTTCAGACCCAGATTCTTCGTCCTCCGCCCAAGGTGAGGGTCATGTTCCTACTGTTTCACAGGAAGTAGGAGTGTTGGACTTCCGTTCACGCTGAGTGAATTCTGAGGGACCTAGGAAAACTCCTGCCAGTGTTGGGAGTCTCCCTTCCCATCTTAGGCTCCAGCTCAGCAGCCCATCCCGTTTTAATTGGAGACAGCCTCGTAAAGCCCATCTGTTCCCTTTAGCCCCGTTTTCCCTGGGATGCCAAGAGACCCGCTCTAATTTGAAAACAAACTGTGCTGCTTGTGGGGCCGGGGCAGGGGGTGAGTTGCAGCCAGGTGCTCAAAAGGCAAGCACAGACGCGTTGTGATGGCACAAGCTCTCTGAAGGCAGCGGCACTCTCAATGGCGGACCCGGCTTGAGTATGCACTCGAGGACGGAATAAACGGAGGCTGGACTGGAGCACAGCGCCAGGATCTCTCACTGTTGCAGTTCAATGTTGGTAAGTGTTAGTGAAAGTCTAACTGCAGTCAGTCAACTTTACTGGGCAGAGAGTAGTTTAAACTACAAAGCGCCAGCCACAGGGCAAGCAAGCACTATTAGTGCCAGTCAGGGGTCAACTTTTAACCGCATACTTTTTATCGAAAGAAGCTGCGTCCTTTGGAAATAATGTCTTCACACCCGTGCCTGTCTCTGGCTTAAGTTTCTTCTCTCACAGCTTTTCTGTTTTCCCATTTCTTTACCCCCCCCCCCCCCACCCCCCATGCCTGCCTCTGTCTCTCTTGTTTTCCCGTCTTCTCCTGTACCGGCCAAAATGAAAACGATTCTCACTCCCTTTTGTCTCCGAGCCTCGCCCCCCCAAATCACGCCCTAACCTTCAGCCCTCCATCCGAATCGTACCCCACCATACCATTGCATATAATAATGCTCATCGCGTGACTTGTAGATTTACAAATATTGCCGAAGCTAATCGGATTATTTTACAATGCCGCTCTTGCTGGTCACTTGTTGATGCACCTTGCATTTTCTAAATGTTCAGAGTAAAATTAAATAATTTAAGTGGTGATGGTTGCGGGAGCACCCGGGCTGCCTCTCCTGTCAAAACTGCGCCGTACTGAGTGCATGGAACGGGGAGCAGAGGCGGCTCTGTGAACTGATAGCGCATTTGACGCGCACGTCAAAGGGAACGCTCTTCCTCCTCCGCGTACCGCACTGCATCACTGACATGCAGTCCTGTTCAAAAAGCGAATTTTACCGCATCTGGTCGACGTCGCGCGACACACCAGCACATGGCAGGCGACACAGTACCGTGTCGCGACACAGAGTTTGGAAAGCTCTGCCCTAGTATATGGTACCTTAGGTACCTAAGGCATAGGCACTTCACAGGCCTACCAGGGGCTGAAGCATGTATTATGCCACCCCTGGGAAGCAGACTCAATCTGACACCACAGGCCTGCTACTGCAGCCTGGGTGAGGTAGTGTTAGCACTCCTCACTGAGGTATAGGTTCCTATATCTCACCAAACACACACCGATCAGTCACCCCTAAGGCAGGCCCTATCAATCCTGAGGGCATGGGTGCTTGGTTTACAATGTGATGGGGTGCCTCTGCATGAGCAGGACCCCTCTGCAGCTGGCAGAGTCTATTCTCTGTGGCTGTTTGTGGATGCAGTTAAAACATATACTCTTAAGTGCATTATAACCTCCCGGTTAATGCTAACTTTGGAATGACTGCATCAAAACATGTCGTGTTTGGTGTCAAACAACTTGGAATCATACCCCCACATCAGTCCATGATGTGGGAGTATGATCCCACCCTTCTAGAGGGGACGACATGTGCCTACTGTGGTAACACAGTAGAAATCTGAAAGAGCCCTGGCATCACAAAATGGATGCCACCAGCACAGACACTGGGCTGCCCTCCTGCTGCTGACTGAAACTCGCAGTGGAGGAGGCCCAACAATAGGCATCCTGTCACAGGGAGGTGTCACTACCTTCCAGACAGGATTTAGTGTATTGGGGCTGGGTGGGTGCACTCCTAGAGTGCTTTGAAGTCCTGCACTGGGGGAGCAGTAGGCTCCTCTGTGCATATGCCAGCTCAAACCGGTTCAGGGGCTACCTGCCCCTGCTCTGGCACGAAACTGGACAAAGGAAAGTGGGTGTAACCACCCCCTACCCTGACCCTCCCAGAGGAGTGGTCATAGATCTAGTCCCTTCCCTATCTTCACTATAAGATAGGTACACCTTGCCATTGCAATTTAGATAACCCTGGATGACGCTTTACAAGAAGAATCCTGGTCCTTCGATGTTCCACTACCTTTGGAAGACAGAAGAATCTCCATTGGAGTCAAGGAGTGACTCCCCTGCTTGGCAGGCACCAAAACTTGAAACAACGGTTGCAAACTTTCCCGCTCCCGATGGAGTCCGAAGTCCCTGCAGCCCTGGAAGTGGATTTCCTGACTTCTTGATGGCCATTGTGAGTCCCCAGCAAAGCTGTGGTGAGTGGACCCCACGGGTGATGAGGAACAGCAATACCCGGGGACCGTGCACTATTGTCAAGTGCAACCCCTTTACGAACTTGTGCATTGGACCATTTGTGGCCCAAGCCTCCAGCAGGTTTTTCAGTGGAAATCAGAGGCCTACCTCATCCCGAGTGACCGTGTGCTCCTGTGAAGCATTTCCTCAAGAGGCGTCTTTGCGATCCCTTGCCCGTTGGCTTGTGGGTCCCCCGAAGACTTTCTTATCAACTCAAAGGGCTCCCCTGGTTGCTCCAGGCCTGCCCTCACTTACCCTTGCTGAGTGAGTCCCTCAGACCTTGCTGGTCTGCACCATCGACTTTCTTCACTCCATACAAGAGTTGCTGTTGCCAAGGCTTGTTAGCTCCAATCCAGTTGCCGATACCGCAGTCAGCTGCACACGTTGTGGGACACTCCGAATCCAGCTGCTGGTCATCATCGATGCCTCCTGGTCCCCGTGAGCAAAGAGTCAAAACACCCTTGATCACCTGAAATCACCCGACATCCATGGGCATCCATCTTCCTGGCCCCGGGTCACTGGCAAGTGACTGTGAACACTGTCCCTTCAATTTTCAGGTCTTCTACATCTTGAATCCAGCCTTGGATTCCACCGGACACTTCTTCAGTCGCCGCAAGCAGCAAGTCTTCTTTGGTCTCCATAGAAAACAGCGACGCGACCCAACACCAAAAGACACCCGGCTTCCCTGGGTGAGGTAACTCGTGCACTCCAGTGCCCTAGTGTGTGTTGGCCCTCGAATTACTTACCTTGTAAGTGGCTTGCTTGTAGACTTCCTCGAAGTACCCTAAAACTTTAAAAATCAAACCGTTACTTGCTCCATTATAACCAATAGGGAACCCGCGTCTATGTTCACACACTGCATGCGTCTCCATGGGTCTGTTACTTACCTGCTTTCACTGCAGTAGTGAAGTCCCAGCGATTCTACAGGCCCTAGGTCTTGTCATTCTGCAAGTCAACTTTCCTCAACCTCTTTTTTAGTATATGGTCGGGTACGCCCCTAGGGCCCCAGCCATAGTTGTGCTTAACTTATTGTGAAACGTTGATATTTGAATGTGTTCCTGGCTTCTAATCTCATAAAGAGATTAGTAGAGTGTGTCTAGAAATAAATACATATATATTTGATATATATATACCTGTGTGGTGTCCTTTCATTTGGTAATTCAAGAGATTATAAGGTAAAACCAGGGGCTTTACATTCCTCTGACACTTAGCCTGAAGGCTGCTCTCCACAGCTACCACTAGGATAGCTTTCTTTAAAAGGTTGTCTTAAACCTATCTGCCATAAGAGTCGAATTGGACTGGTGCAAGGTGGCCACTATAACTAATGACCAGCATATGCCAGGCCAACTTCTCACATTGGTGGGCAGCGTGTGGGATTCCAGCTTGCCATTGTTTTACCAGAAAATCTCTATTTTGAATTACTAACTGAAAACCACTTAAGGTACTCAAGGTACATATAAAGTCAAGCTTAGTATCAATAAGTTCTACTGAACTTAGAGCTGTTTGTGAAGGGATAACACACCCTTGCTACAGCTCAAGCTAGGATCAGTAGGCCACAAACTAGTGTAGGTAGTGCAACACTGCATAACACTAGAATGTCCTCAAGCGATGGAGCCAGTGGGTCCACCCAACCTCAGTACAAGGACATGACCTTCTTTGACTTGAAGGCCATGTGTGTTGCAAGACACCTGGGGTTAGGACAGAGTCCCTCCACACAACACCTGATAAATCTACTTATAGCAGATGATCATAGACTGGCTCTAGGAGCTAGTGGATCTGGATCAGGGGGTGGGTCAGCCATAGTCTCTGGGTCTGATGATGAAAATCAAGATGACCTGGAGTCTGTGATTGAAGGGCCAGACCCACAAGGGGTCTGCAAAGGACAGAGGAATTCTCCCTAAGAGAGCTGACAGAGTAGAAGAGAGGGTTAGGTCCCCTTCAAGGAATCTGACCACTCAATTCACTCTGGCAGAGAATCTGTCCATCAGAGGAACTCATACTTTCATAGAGAGACCTCCTCTGAAAGAAGGTACAAGATGCTCCAGTATGAGGAAGCTAGGCTTGCCCTCAGAACCAAGCAATTGGCCTTAGATAGAGAAGCATTTGAGCTCCAGAGAGCTTTTAAGAAAGAGGGGTTAGAATCCCCTGGTGGCAGCAACAGTGTCCCTAGAGGCAGAGATTCCATTCCAGACCATAGGAACCTGTCAAAGGTTGTTCCTCCCTACCAGAGTGGGGATGATATCTACAAATGGATAACTGCTATGGAGAGGGCCTGTAGAGTTCAACAGGTCCCCCAGAAACAGTGGGCAGCAATCTTGTGGCTCTCCTTTTCAGATAAAGGTAGAGACAAGCTCCTCACTGTTAGAGAAGAGGATGCTGATGATTATGATGTCCTGAAAAGTGCATTAATAGATGGGTTTGGCCTAACCACTGAACAGTACAGGTTGAGGTTCAGAGACACCCAAAAAGCACAGAATCAGGACTGGACAGACTTTTTAGATTGTACAACCAAGGCTCTGGAGGGTTGGCTGGTTGGTAGTAGAGTTACTGATTTTAAGGGATTGTATAATCTTATGATGAGAGAACAGATCCTTAATAATTGCCAAAACCAGTTGTTGCGGAGGAGGAGCCTAGCGCGCAACCAAGATGGCCGCGTAGGTGCGAGGCTTCCGAGGACCTCCGCAACCTCCTACGTTTATCCTGTCTTCATCCTGCATCGGTTGAGGGGACTGTGTCGGTGAGCCTGAGCCGAGGTGGTACCCGTTTCCCGTTTTCGGATCGGACCTCGGGTGCCGGAGTGAGCACCGACTGAAGTTTGCGGCCTACTTCTCTCCTGACCCCGGATTCGCGTTTGGGGGCGACCCAGTGGCAAAGTGAACAACAACGGCGGGCTGGGCCTAGCGAGTCGCGTACCCCACACTTTCACTTTCACTTTTGCGCCCCCTTGCTGTTATCGCAAGTGGGATCACGGCGTTCTTTGTGTTGGGGTGGCCTCGCTGGGAGACCCTGCCTGCCTGCCTGCTGTGGCCTGCTCTGCCGTCCTGGGGTGGCCCCCGGAGCTCGCGGCCTTGATTGCTTGCTCTCCACTGCGTGGCTGGTGCGGGTGTGAGACCCGCGACGATGGCCACGAAGCAGTATGGGGATCGGTTGAAGGCCAAGTCGACCCGGCGTGGCACCGCACATCAGGCCAACATCATGCACCGCTACACCCTCCCGAAGGGGTCTCCCGGCGGATCGCACAAGTCCTCTGAGTGCCCCCCGGATGCCCCGGATTTGCCTACGGATCTGTCTCTGCAAGACGTCATGAGCGCCATTGCTGAGATGAAGGCCTCAGTGGGCCAGCAGTTTGACACTTTAGCGCACAAAATCGACGCGGTCCTCATTGATGTCAACCTTGTGAGAGCTGATCTCTCTAAGACTAACGACCGGGTCGACTCTTTGGCCCACACCGCGTCGGGCCTCACGACTGAGGTGGCGGCCCTTCAAACGGAGGTGCACCGGCTCCGTCAGGCAAGTGCGCTCATGGATCGGCGCCTGGAGGACTCCGAGAGCCGGGCCCGGAGGAATAATATCCGTATCATCGGAGTACCCGAGGGACGGGAAGAGTCGGCGGCGGATCTCTTTGTGGAGGACCTGATCACTACCCATCTCCAACCTCGAGGACTGAGTAAATTCTTTGCCGTGGAGAGGGCCCATAGAGTTCCCGGGGGCAGACCGAAGGTCGGAGCCCCTCCGCGGCCTCTTATTGCCCGTATTTTTAACTTTCGGGACAGGGATGCGATTTTGCAAGCTTCCAGACTGCAAGGGCCGATTAAGCTGGAGAACATGGAGGTGAACTTTTATCCTGACTTTACCCAAGCGGTCCAGAAGCAGAGACTGAGTTTCCTGGGCGTCAAGCGGCGGCTTCGAGGCATGAACTTAAAATACGCCATGCTCTTCCCGGCCAGGCTGCGGGTGGAGGTGCATGGTCGCACTCACTTTTTTGACCGTCCTGAAACGGCCGGGGACTGGCTGGACACTTTGTCTGGGGGTCATGGTCGGGATGGTGGGGGGGGGCAGCGGGAGGAGACTGCCCACCGGACCGGGTCTGAGGTACTGATGCGGGGGCTCACTCCGGATGCTGCCACTTTCGGCCAAGCTTAGGGTCTTTTGTCTGTCGTGTCTTGTCTCCCCTCCTTTGGAGGTGGTGCGGGGTCTCGAGGGGGTGCTCTTTCCTCCTCTAGGGGGCCTTACTAGTTTCAATTACATAGGGGCGACAGGCACACTGCAAGTTGGGGGGGGCTGTCTGGGCTCATGCAGGGGTGCAGGGAGGGGGGAGTTTTGTTGGGGCGGTTGGGTTGGGGTGGGGTATTGTTCATTTGTACCACAAGGCAAAAGTATTGTTGTGCTATTCCTAAAGTGCTCTCTGGGGGACGATTGATCGCTATCGGCTATGATGGGGGGTAGGGGATTGAGTCTTTTGTCCTGGAATGTTAATGGACTGGGGGACAGGATAAAACGGGGGGTGGTCCTGCAGTTCCTAAAACGAATTTCACCTGATATAGTTTTTCTGCAGGAGACACACCTCATTGGAAACTCCTTTCGTGCTATGAATCGACGGGGCTACCGCCTTCTGGCCCATTCGGGCTTCACGTCTGGTTCAAGGGGTGTGGGCATCATGGCTAAGACCTCGCTCCCGTTGGAAGTTGATGAGGTGCTCCATGATGACAGGGGACGTTACACGGTCCTGGTGGGTAGAATGGAGGGCAGAGTAATTGTTTTCGTTTCTGTTTATGTCCCGCCAGGGTTGCAGACGACTACTTTTGCGGATCTGGGGCGCCTCCTCCTTGGTCTTCCGGAGGGGATTCTAGTGGTTGGGGGGGATTTTAACGCTGTGGTTTCCGGAACTGAGGACCGTCACCCCCCTAGGGATCTCCCCCGTGCCCAAGCGTGGTTGTCCGGCCTCTTGGACACCTTGGGGCTGGTGGATTGTTGGCGTTTGAAACACCCTACGCAGATACAGTACACCTTTCATTCCGGGGCCCATGGCAGTCTTTCGAGGCTAGATTATGTCCTAATGCCAGCGGCGCATGCGGGGAGGGTCGGGGAGGTGCGCCATTTGGCGCGGGGTATTTCAGACCACTCCCCGCTCCTGTTGCACTTCGACATTGTCCCGAGGGGGGAGGGGAGGATGGTCCCGATTAATCCCTGGTACTTGCGTGACCCCACCATTCGTGCAGGGTTGGTTAAATCCCTTAAGCGATATTTTGAAGATAATGTGGGGTCTGTTTCCTCGGCGGTCTCTTTGTGGGAGGCGTTCAAGACGGTACTCCGGGGGGAGGCCCTGTCCCTTATTTCCCATTCCCGGAGGCACGAGCGGGAGGAGGTGACCCGTATTGAAACTGAGATAACCGAGTTGGAGGGTGATCTAGAATGTGGGGTGACGGATGACAAATTACATGTTCTCCGACTCAAGCAGGCGGCCTATAAGGCCCTCGTCACGGAGGCGGCCAGGGGCCTCAGTAGAGAGCAACAGGGGAGACTGTATGATGTGGGTGATAAGGCTGGTAAATTGATTGCGTGGCTGGATAAAAAGGAGAGAGCGAGTCGAGTTGTCCCGTCGATTGAGAAACTGGATGGTGTGTGTGTCACTGAACCGGGAGAAATTGTTGATTGCTTCGCAGAATATTTCCGTGGGGTGTATTCCCCGGTATCTTCCCGCTCGGAAGAGGATTCCCATGCCCTGCTCAGAGACATTGCGCTGCCTTCCCTTTCGGAGGAGGACAAAGTGTTGTTGGACGCCGCCCCAACATCTGAGGAAATTGCCCTCGCCATACGTTCGGTCGCTTCCGGCAAGTCCATGGGTCCTAATGGTCTTCCCATCGAATTGTACAAGCTGCGACCGGATACGCTGGCGCCACATCTCCGTGCTATGTTCCTCGCGGCCCGTTCGGCGGGTTCCCTCCCGCTAGACCAGCGTCTGGCCACTATCGTGGTTATTCATAAGGAGGGGAGGCCGCGGGACCGGGTCACGTCCTACAGGCCCATTTCGCTGCTGAATGCGGAACCCAAAATTCTCGCCAAGGTGTTGGCTAATCGGCTGGTTGGCGTGGTGTGCGATCTGATTCACCAGGATCAATCCGGCTTTATCCCTCATCGCAACACTGCGCTCAACCTGCGGCGTTTGCATGGGGTGCTCGCGCGGGTCCCGTTCATACGAGAGCCGGCCATTTTGGCGTCCCTGGACGCCACTATGGCGTTTGACACGCTTGAGTGGCCATATATTTGGGCGACACTGGCGAAGTTTGGGTTTGGCCCGGGATTCATCGGTTGGGTGAAATTGTTGTATTCCGAGCCGCTGGCGCAGGTGGCGGTGAACGGTAGAGTGTCGGCTCCGTTTGAGCTGGGCAGGGGTACGCGGCAGGGCTGCCCGCTGTCGCCGCTCCTTTTCGCGCTTGCCCTGGAGCCCCTGGCGGAGTGGCTGCGGTGGGAGCCTTCCATTCGTGGTCTCCGTTGGACCCCTGAGTATGAGGATCGCGTATCCCTTTATGCCGATGATATCCTTTTATACCTTGCTTCCCCGCGTAAATCGCTGATTGTATTAGTGGATGTCTTGCATTCCTTTGGCCGCAATTCTGGCCTAGTCATCAACTGGGCTAAATCCTGTGTGTATGTCCTCTCCGGGGAGACTCCTATCCTACCGCGGGGCTGCCCTATCCAGGTCGCTCCGCAGGTATTTAAGTACCTGGGTATCTTTATTACCCTGGACGCTGAGGCCCGATATAAACAAAATTTGCTCCCCCCCCTCCAGCGCCTGAAGGAGGATGTGGCGCGTTGGAGGCGCTTGCCGCTCTCATCGCTTGGCCGTGCGGCATTGTTTAAGATGATGTCGCTGCCACGTTTCCTGTATGCTTTACAGAACACGATGGATGTTGTCCCGGCGCGCTACTTTCGCGAGGTGGAGAGTCTGCAGCGCCACCTATTCTGGGATGGGAGGCCGCGTATCGCCCTTGCGAAGCTGACACTCCCGTGGTATGACGGGGGGTCGCCCTCCCAGATATCAAACGGTACTACTGGGCCTCCCAGCTGGCCGCGATAAACCACGGCCTTTACGGGCCCGCTCTAAACCGGCCTTTGAGATGGATAAACTATTACTGCCGGGTGGTGACTATAATCGGGGGCTTTATTCTCGATCGCTCGACGCGCGTCTGACGGGCCCTACGCGGGTCATGGTACGGGTGTGGCACGCGGCAAACTTGGCGATGGGGTGGAAGGATCGATTGACCCGGGCGACGCCACTGTATGCCTCTGAGCGGCTGGGCTCCCTGTGGACCTCGAAGGGCTTTGAGAAGTGGGACATGATAGGCATCAGCAGGGTGGGCGATCTCTGGACGAGGGGGGGATTCAAAACGTTCGATGTGCTGCAGACGGAATTCCAGTTGCAGGACAGGGAGTACTTTCGGTATCTACAGGTCCGTCACGCGCTGTGCTCCGTATTCCCGGACGTTGCCTCCATCCCGGAGTACTCCCCTCTGGAAGATAGAGTGCTAGATGGGCGTGTCCCGGACGGCACGATCTCATTAATTTACAAAAAGCTCATCAATGATCGCTCGGGACTGCTGACTAGCCTTCGTGAGGCGTGGGGGGCTGATGGACTGGAGCTGGATGACGAGGACTGGGTGTCTGCGGTGGCCTCCCCGAAAGAGGTGGCCATACCGGCTCGCCTTCGCTTCGTCCAGCTCAAGATACTCCATAGGGTCTATGTTACGGGGCCGAGTCTGATGCGTATGGGCTATGCCGTGGACGGGTTGTGTAAGCGTGGGTGTGGTTCTTTGGGGACCTTTCTCCATATTTTGTGGGAATGCCCGGAGGTGGCGCGATTCTGGCGTGGTGTGCATGCGGTTTTGCAGGCAGTCACGCATGTGCCGCTGCTGCCCGAGGCGAGGAGATGTCTCCTGAATGTGTGGGAGCCGACCGACTACTCAGTGCCGCAGACGTGGTGGGTGACTCTGGGATATATGGTGGCCAAGCGTGATATTGCGCAATTGTGGGGTTCCCAGAGGTTACCGACTGTCTCGGCGTGGAAGGACAACATGGATTGGTGTATGTTTCGGGAAAAGGTGGTGTATGTTGCAAGAGGTAAGCCTGGGAAATGGGTGAAAGTGTGGGGCCCCTGGAACGCCTACCGTGGGGGAATCTGTACCCCGCCGCTGACGCCTGATCCGTCACCGGCCTCGTCTCCTTAGCCTGCTTGTTTCCCTGGTTCTGGGCATTGAGTCCACTTTGTCTCCGTCCCGACCTATCCCCCCCCTGTTATTCCTGTGGATCGGTAGGGTCCCCCCCAGGGGAGCACATGCTGCTGTTTCGATTGTGGGTTGCCTTGTGGACTTGTTTTTTCGTTCTTTATATAAAATGAAACCGTTGTGTGGGGTCCGGATGATGTGGCTGTCGACGCTTCTTTCAACTCCTGTGATCTCTCTTCTGCCGCAGCGTGTGTTCTACTGCTTGTATTATATGCTCTTCCTGTTTGCTAGCGGCCGGCCTGAAGGTTGTAGGCCCATCTTTGTATATCTTTTGGATTCTGTAATAAACGGTTTCAAAAAGAAAAAAAAAAAAAACAGTTGTTGCATCAGTACCTTGTGGACTCTGATCTGACCTCTCCCCAAGAATTGGGAAAGAAGGCAGAAAAATGGGTCAGAACCAGGGTGAGGCAGAAAACCCAGAACCAAGGGGGTGGCACTAAGAAGCAGGATCCTAAAGGCTCAGATAAAGGTGGGGATAAGGCCAAAAGACCAGAAGTCTTCACAAGGGCCCCAAAAATCTGCACCTGGTGGGGATTCACAGTCTACAAATGGAAAAGGCCAAAAGAAGCCCTGGTGCAAATTCTGTAAACAGAAAGGGCACTGGACTTCTGATTGTACCAAGTCCAAAGATCAAACCACCACCACTCAAGCCCCTAAGGCAACTGTTCCCCCTAGTGCAGTCATTGGTGGAGGTGGTAATCAGAATAAGGGTGTAGTAGGGTTGACCCTAGGTTCTGATGTGGACTCTGGCCTAGTCAGAGAAACCACACAGGCAATGCTGATTTGTGAGGGAGACATTGACATGTCCTTCCTAGTGAGCCCCAGTAATCTGGGCAAATACAAACAGCAGCCTATAATAAATGGCAAACAGGCTTTGGCATTCAGGGACACAGGTGCTAGTGTCACCATGGTGACAGAGGACCTAGTGGACCCTGCACAGATCATCCTGGGTGAAATCTACCAGGTTACCAATGCAAGCAATGTCAGGACCAACAATAGTCTGGCAGTTGTGAATTTCTCCTGGGGAGGGGTAACTGGCCTCAAAAAGGTAGTAGTCAGTGCAGACCTCCCTGCCGAATGTTTGTTGGGCAATGATCTGGAGACTTCAGCCTGGTCTGAAGGGGAATTATGGACTCATGCTGAGATGTTGGGCATACCTACAGAGGTATTTGCTGTGACCAGGTCACAGGCCAAAATGCATAAAACTGAACCAGCTCTGGATCCTGAAACTTTGGACCAGATGCTACCCAAGAGGAGGAGCAGTAGGGTTAAGGCAGTACCTTCCCCTCTGTCTCAGATTCCCCTCCTGAGGGAGGAGAAGCAGAGCCTGAAGAAGGAACTGCCCCAGAGGAACTTGAGCCTGGTCAGGTTGAGTTCTTGGGGACAGGGGGACCTTCCAGAGAAGATCTGAGTAAGGAGCAACAGTGCTGCCCCTATCTTGAACCCCTCAGGCAGCAAGCTGCTGCTGAGGCTGCTGGGAGTTCTATTGGGTCCCATAAAGTTTATTGGGATGAGGGACTCCTATATTCTGAGGCTAGAGATCCTACCCCTGGAGCCACCAGGAGGTTGGTAGTACCTCAGATGTTTAGGAGGTTCCTCTTGACCCTAGCACATGATATCCCATTGGCAGGACACTTGGGCCAAAACAAGACCTGGGACAGGCTTGTCCCTCATTTTCATTGGCCACACATGTCAGAGGACACCAAGGAGTTTTGTCGCTCCTGTGTCACTTGCCAAGCCAGTGGCAAGTCAGGTGGCACAACAAAGGCCCCTCTGATACCACTACCTGTGGTGGGGGTACCCTTTGACAGGGTAGGGATTGACATTGTTGGTCCCCTTGACCCTCCAACAGCATCTGGGCACAGGTTTATCCTGGTGGTAGTGGATCATGCCACCAGGTACCCAGAAACAATTCCCCTCAGGACCACCACAGCCCCTGTGGTGGCAAGAGCCCTCATTGGAGTCTTCTCCAGAGTGGGTTTCCCTAAGGAGGTTATATCTGACAGAGGTACAAACTTTATGTCAGGGTATCTAAAAGCAATGTGGAAGGAGTGTGGTGTAAACTACAAGTTCACTACTCCCTATCACCCACAATGCAATGGGTTAGTTGAAAGGTTCAACAAAACCCTAAAGTGAATGATTAAAGGCCTCCCAGAAAAGCTTAGGCGAAAATGGGACCTTTTACTTCCCTGCCTTCTGTTTGCATACAGGGAGGTCCCACAGAAGGGGGTTTGCTACAGCCCTTTTGAACTTCTGTTTGGGCACCCTGTCAGAGGCCCATTATGTTTGGTGAAGGAGGGCTGGGAGTTACCTCTCAAACCTCCCAAACAGGATGTGATGGACTATGTACTTGGTCTCCGCTCCCAGATGGCAGAGTACATGAAGAAGGCAACTAAAAACCTTGAGGCTAGCCAAGAATTACAAAAAGCTTGGCATGACCAAAAGGCTGTCCTGACTGTTTATCAGCCAAGCCAGAAAGTGTGGGTGTTGGAGCCTATGGCCCCAGCAGCTCTCCAGGACAAATGGAGTGGCCCCCATACCATTGTTGAGAAAAAGAGAGAAGTCACCTACTTGGTGGATTTTGGAACTCCCAGGAGCCCCCTTAGGGTGCTCCATGTCAACAGATTAAAGCCATGTGTGCACAGGGCTGCCATGGGCTTGCTCATGGCAACTGATGAGGAACAGGAGGAGGAGAGTAACCCTCTCCCTGACCTGCTCTCACAGAACCCTGATGATGGGTCAGTGGATGGTGTTCCTTTGGCAAGCAGCCTCACTGAACATCAACAAACTGAATGCAGACAAGTTCTGCAACAGTTCAGATATATGTTAAGCCTGACCCCAAGTCAGACTTCCTGGTGCACCCATGAGGTGGACACTGGAGACAGTCTGCCTCTCAAGAGTAAAATCTACAGGCAACCTGACCATGTCAGGGACTGTATCAGGACTGAAGTCCAGAAAATGTTGGAACTAGGTGTTATTGAGCCTTCAGATAGCCCTTGGGCTAGTCCAGTAGTCCTTGTGCCTAAACCTCAAACCCAGGGTGGTAAGAAAGAAATGAGGTTTTGTGTTGACTACAGAGGCCTCAATGCAGTCACCAGGACTGATGCCTATCCAATTCCCATGGTAGATGAACTAATAGATACTTTGGCCTCAGCCAAGTAACTCAGTACATTTGACCTAACAGCTGGCTACTGGCAAATCAAGTTAGCTGATGATGCCAAGGCCAAAACAGCATTTTCAACCCCTGGTGCGCACTATCACTTTGTGGTAATGCCCTTTGGATTGAAAAATGCACCTGCCACTTTTCAGAGGTTGGTGAATAAAGTTCTGACTGGTATGGAAACGTATTGCTCAGCTTCTCTAGATGATATTGCTGTCTTTAGTTCCACCTGGCAGGATCACCTGGTCCACCTGAGAAATGTTTTGGAGGCCCTGCCAAAAGCAGGCCTCACTATCAAGGCCACTAAGTGCCAGATAGGGCAGAGTCAGGTTGTGTACCTGGGCCACCTTGTAGGTGGAGGTCAGGTTCAACCATTGCAGAGCAAAATCCAGATCATAATGGAATGGGTAGCTCCAACAACCCAGACACAGGTTAGAGCCTTCTTAGGCCGGACTGGGTACGATAGGAGGTTTTTTAAGGGATATGGATCTATAGTGACCCCCTTAAATGATCTAACCTCTAAGAAAATGCCAAAAAGGTTCAGTGGACAGCTAACTGTCAAAAGGCATTTGATGACCTAAAGCAGGCAATGTGCACTGCCCCCATCTTACAGAGTCCAGACTACTAAAAGAAGTTCATTGTCCAAACAGATGCTTCAGAGCTGGGTGTGGGAGCTGTACTGTCTCAACTTAATGACGAAGGTCAAGACCAGCCAGTAGCTTTCATAAGCAGAAGGCTGACCCCCTAGAGAGAAACGTTGGTCAGCTATAGAGAGGGAGGCCTTTGCTGTGGTGTGGGCCCTGAAGAAGCTAAGGCCATACTTGTTTGGCAATCACTTCATAGTTCAGACTGACCACAAGCCCCTCCTATGGCTCAAACAGATGAGAGGTGAAAATCCTAAACTGCTCAGGTGGTCCATTTCCCTACAGGGGATGGACTATACAGTGGAACATAGACCTGGGACCCAACATGCCAATGCAGATGGACTCTGAAGGTATTTCCACTTAGAACACGAAGACTCAACTGGTCAAGGTTAGTTTAGTGTCCCTGCGTTTGGGGGAGGGGCTTGTGTAGGAGAGTAGGATCTGCACTTATGTTGCCCCCACTTTTTTTCTGATGTATACACTGGTTTCTGGCTATAGTCTGGCTGGGTCCCTGCTAATCAGGGCCCCAGTCTCTCTGTTCTCTCTAAACGACTTGGTGTGCATATTAGATGCACTCGTGATTGGATACTGTGGTACCTTATGAGCCCCTACTATATGGTACCTTAGGTACCTAGGGCATAGGCACTTCACAGGCCTACCAGGGGCTGAAGCATGTATTATGCCACCCCTGGGAAGCAGACTCAATCTGACACCACAGGCCTGCTACTTCAGCCTGGGTGAGGTAGTGTTAGCACTCCTCACTGAGGTATAGGTTCCTATATCTCACCATACACACACATATAAACCTATCAGTCACCCCTAAGGCAGGCCCTATCAATCCTGAGGGCAGGGTGCTTGGTTTACAATGTGAGGGGGTGCCTCTACATGAGCAGGACCCCTCTGCTGCTGGCAGAGTCTATTCTCTGTGGCTGTTTGTGGATGCGGTTAAACCATGTACTCTTAAGTGCATTATAACCTCCCGGTTAATGCTAACTTTGGAATGACTGCATCAAAACATGTTGTGTTTGGTGTCAAACAACTTGGAATCATACTCCCACATCAGTCCATGATGTGGGAGTATGATCCCACCCTTCTAGAGGGGACAACATGTGCCTACTGTGGTAACACGGTAGAAATCTGAAAGATCCCTGGCATCACAAAATGGATACCACCAGCACAGACACTGGGCTGCCCTCCTGCTGCTGACTGAAACTCGCAGTGGAGGAGGCCCAACAATAGGCATCCTGTCACAGGGAGGTGTCACTACCTTCCAGACAGGATTTAGTGTATTGGGGCTGGGTGAGTGCACTCCTAGAGTGCTTTGAAGTCCTGCACTGGGGAGCAGTAGGCTCCTCTGTGCATATGCCAGCTCAAACCGGTTCAGGGGCTACCTGCCCCTGCTCTGGCGCGAAACTGGACAAAGGGAAGTGGGTGTAACCACCCCCTACCCTGACCCTCCCAGAGGAGTGGCCATAGAGCTAGTCACTCCCCTATCTTCACTATAAGATAGGTACACCTTGCCATTGCAAGTTAGATAACCCTGGATGACGCTTTACAAGAAGAATCCTGGTCCTGCGACGTTCCACTACCTTTGGAAGACAGAAGAATCTCCCTTGGAGTCAAGGAGTGACTCCCCTGCTTGGCAGGCACCAAAACTTGAAACAACGGTCGCAAACTTTCCCGCTCCCGCTGGAGTCCGAAGTCCCTGCAGCCCCGGAAGTGGATTTCCTGACTTCTCGACGGCCATTATGAGTCCCCAGCAAAGCTGTGGTGAGTGGACCCCACGAGTGATGAGGAACAGAAATACCCAGGTACGTGCACTATTGTCGAGTGCAACCCCTTCACGATGTTCTATGAACTTGTGCATTGGACCATTTGTGGCCGAAGCCTCCAGCCGGTTTTGCAGTGAAAATTAGAGGCCTACCCCATCCCGAGTGTCCGTGGGCTCCTGTGAAGCATTTCCTCAAGAGGCGTCTTTGCGATCCCTTGCCCATTGGCTTGTGGGTCCCCGAAGACTTTATCAACTCAAAGGGCTCCCCTGGTTGCTCCAGGCCTGCCCTCACTTACCCTTGCTGAGTGAGTCCCTCAGACCTTGCTGGTCTGCATCATCGACTTTCTTCACTCCACACAAGACTTGCTGTTGCCAAGGCTTGTTGGCTCCAATCCGGTTGCTGACACCGCAGTCAGCTGCAGACGTTGTGGGACACTCCAAATCCAGCAGCTGGTCATCGTCGATGCCTCCTGGTCCTTGTGAGCGAAGAGTCAAAACACCCTTGATCACCTGAAATCACCCAACATCCGTGGGCATCCATCTTCCTGGCCCCGGGTCACTGGCAAGTGACTGTGAACACTGTCCCTTCAATTTTCAGGTCTTCTACATCTTGAATCCAGCCTTGGATTCCACCGGACACTTCTTCAGTCGCCGCGAGCAGCAAGTCTTCTTTGGTCTCCATAGAAAACAGCGACGCGACCCGACACCAAAAGACACCTATGAACCCGGCTTCCGTGGGTGAGGTAACTCGTGCACTCCGGCGCCCTAGTGTGTGTTGGCCCTCGAATTACTTACCTTGAAAGTGGCTTGCTTGTAGACTTCCTCGAAGTACCCTAAATCTTTAAAAATCAAACCGTTACTTGCTCCATTATAATCAATAGGGAACCCGCGTCTGTGTTCACACACTGCATGCGTCTCCCGTGGGTCTGTTACTTACCTGCTTTCACTGCAGTAGTGAAGTCCCAGTGATTCTACAGGCCCTAGGCCTTGTCATTCTGCAAGAAATAAATACATATATATTTGATATATATATACCTGTGTGGTGTCCTTTCATTTGGTAATTCAAGAGATTATAAGGTAAAACAAGCTGCTTTACATTCCTCTGAGACTTAGCCTGAAGGCTGCTCTCCACAGCTACCACTAGGATATCTTTCTTTAAAAGGTTGTCTTAAACCTATCTACCATAAGAGTCGAATTGGACTGGTGCAAGGTGGCCACTATAACTAGTGACCAGCATATGCCAGGCCAACTTCTCACATTATCCCAAACAATTCCATCAGGGACCGGAACAGCAGAAATGTTCACCAGGAAAAGGCGCACTTTGTGTGATGAAGAATGGAGTGTTAAAACCAAATTCACCAGCTCAACAGCAGAGCATTCTGGGAGATCGTGTATGTTTAGAAGTAGAAAAAGAGAGTCACAAAATCAATCCAGATAAACAGGAAAAGTGATGCATTTGTAATCCAAATGTATATCCATGGAGGGATAAAGTATGTATTTTTCAGCAGAATGTAAAAGACACGCAGTCTACCTCAAGGTGGTAGTGACTGTTCGATCTATTTTAGGCAGCTCTACCGGCTGCGCAGAACTGGGAGTTGATTAGATTGGTGTTACGTTTCTGTAGATACAATCTTTATTTGTTTGCAGAATTGAAATCTGTGTTTCCATACATGTGGTTTGTAAGTAGGTTGTGGATGTAACAGGAAGAAGTTATTCTTCAATGTTAGCTGTCCCAGGAGAAGAGAAGAAGCTTCATCGCTGATCAAAGCTTCCATCGCGACTTCCTGTAGGGTAGTGAGAGGAGACAAGTAACTACTGAGGAGCCCTCCTGGCCTACTGTGTAGAACCGACCACATGATGTGGTTTGATGAGATCTATTGATACAAATCTCTTGTTTTTGCAGCCAGCAAGGGGCAATAGAAGTACAGTTCTGGCACTTTCAACAACTAGGACAGGTAAAGGCACTCTGTAGGATGGCCCAAATTAGTTTTTGTGCACTATCTTCCCCAGTACTAGATCACTGATCTTTGGAATCCAACCAGGAGTTGCTGGAGCATCCTTCAGTTCTTCAGTGGCGGTACGTTTCTGCTGGACATTGCTCTGAGCTTCTCAAAAGTTGTTTAAATCATTTGAAGCATCTAAACATTCATTGATGTCAAAAGGTGTTTCTACCCCCACTGTACTGGGACTGTCGAGGTCTGAAATCCACATCTTAACCCCAAACAGGATCTCATAGGGAGTCCGACCACCCAGGGATTTTCTAGTAAGATTTTTGAGGGCTCTCTGGACCCTATACAGGTGGTGAACCCAACTGCGACCTGAACTTAATATCCTAGCTGTTAAAGACTGCATTAAGTCCCAGTTCTTCCTTTCCTCTACTGCGTTTCTCTCTGGATGGTAGGGGGAGGAGTACCACAAAGTCACACCCAATTTTCCCATGGTATCTCTGTAAGCCCTGGAGGTAAATGCCAGACCATGGTCCGAATGGAATCTGGCCACTGCGTATGCCCCGATAAAGACTTGCAGATCTTTTATAACAGTTCGGGCATCAGCAGATCGCTGTGGCCAAATCCACAGGAATCGAGAGCAGGAATCCACTGCTATCAAGATGTATTTGTAAGCCCCATCTGATTGTAAGGGGCGGCAGTGGTCTAAAAAAACACAAGCCAGAGGCTTGTCTGAGATCAACAGATGTGTCTGTTGGGGGAGAGCTATGGTGGAAACCTTCACCTGATGGCAGATGTTGCATTTAAGGACAACATCCCTAGTCTGTTTGTATAGCCCTGGTCACCAGTAGCGGTGCTGCAACAATGAAATTGAAGCTGCCACCCCTGCGTGAACACACTAGCAGCAGTGCTGCAATAATGAAATTGAAGCTGCCACCCCTGCATGAACAGTTGCTTGGCCCTTATGTGAGGCTAGGATTAACCTTAACCTGCAATCTGAGTTTGGTATTGCTCAATCCTCTGCTCCCGGAAATGGAATGTTTTGCGCACTTAATTGGTAGGAGTATTTTGTTGGAAAGCCTTTCAGAAGGTGGGTGCCATCACGCGCAGCTTTGTCAGCAGTCGCAATGCCTCCATCTATCCTCATACTTCAATGAATAATTGCAGCGACTGCAGCAGTTTGCACTTTTGCAGCTTCATCAGCCATGGAATTCCCTACGATGTATATTTCTACATGCTAATGACTCAGTGTGTGTATAACATGAGCTTGTGACAAACACATTTTGAGTTTAGCCACCTGTCCCCAAAGCAACTTGTGCTTTATAGTGTACCCTTTGGAATCTCTGAATCCATTCTGGCTCCAGTAGTGTAGGTACTCGTTGTAAGACTGGACACAATAATACAAATAACACACTATAACTGTACCCTTTAGAATCTGAATCCATTCTGGCCTCAGTAGTGTAGGTACTCGTTATAAACCGGACACAATAATACAAATCACACACTATAAGTGGGGGTAATCCGGGATCCGTATTCTCAAGTGCCAGAATTAGAGCTTTAAGTTCATCCAGATGGACTGTGCAATCAGCTAGTGACTGCGTGTAGGTTTCGTGTGGGTCGAATTCTCCATCCTCCATTCTACCCTCAGGGCAACGCCGTCTGCAGAGTATTGCTGCTTACGGCAGGCTATGCTGAACCGTCAGTATAGATGATATAGAGGCATGAATTCATAAGGAAGAGGATATTCATTTTCATATTGCAGGTAAGCTTATGTTTATATTCTACACCTGTGGCTGTAAGAGAGTTGGCCCGCTATACCCATCATTGTTAGAACAAAAATTATGCCTTTGTACTGTTTTATGTAAGTTAGCCTTCGCAGCGCCATTTCGTGTACCGGCGCCATTTTGTATCATGATCAAAACTAATTCTCTGTCATTTCTGAGAAACGGCCTTCTTTAGGTTATGTTTTTTCTGAGCTGAGTTCTGCCACACTAATGAATGCTCTGTTCTTATGAGCGCATACCTTTCCTCTAGATGTAAGCCCTCTCCCACTTGTCTAGTGGCGGGCTCAGGCAGGATGGCCTTGATTGCTAGATAATGTGTGCCCGGCTTCAGAACCGAAACTTACTTCTTTATAATTTACTGTCCAGCTGCATTTCTCTGGAGAATTCCATGGTAGGCGTGTTTTCATTGATTCGGAAATGTACATAATGTATTGTTATGTTTGCTGAAGTTAGATTGGCTCTGCAGCGCTCTTAGCGACTGGGCAGACAGGGCTCCGCTCTGAGCACAATTTGAATAAACTATTATTGGTTTGTATTCTCTACTGTCTGACCGACTCTTCATTCATAGAAGGCAGAAAGGTGGTCTTGAGTGACTCGAGTAACCCGAATCAGGCCACTTCCTTCATCATGGATGTAATTCTTTTGCGTTTGGAATGCTGGCTTTTGTGACAGCCTTTCAGGCCACAAGAGACACAACAATAATGCGTTTCCCCTGAGCTAATGATTTTTCTCTCACTACAGCAGTCTGTACTGCCATCAGAATCTTTTCTGTTGGAGCAAGAAATATCTCTGCATTGATGTATAAATGTGATGTATATGCAATTGGTACAGTGTCTCCTTCATTTAATGTGGCATATGTGTATCTTGATGCACCCACAATTATACGGATCACCAGGTTTGTGGTGGTGTTCACACGTGTGTGTGTAAGTGTTTTGATGCTAAAATACCAGCTTGTACTGAATGCAGTATTTGTGTGTGTTCAGGCAAAATACCATAAAGAATACACTGCCTAGCATTGTGTACGGTGAATACAATCAATTTAGCATATTTTATGATAAGGTTTTTATAGCGGCATTCTATTTTTATTATACTGGTTTTAATGATGTATTTCTGTTTTGTTGCATATATCTATTTTTTATATAATTGTAATAAGTATAAACTTTGATTGCAGAAAGACGAATAAAGTTTTGTAAACAGCAGTGTGTGTTCAGATGCCCAATGCGTAGTCAGGAATGTATGTTCTGGCAAAGCTCAGGAAACCCAATATTGATTGGGGTTTCTTCAGTGTGTTTGGTGGTTGTAAAAGCACATACCTCTCGAGGAAGTGTGTCGCTAGGCTACTGCCTTCACTTGACAACTCGTATCCTATGAATAGGACACTGAGGTGGGCTATCTATGATTTTTTTCAATTTAATTTCTAGCCCATGAGAGCAATCCCAAAACAATGTGATCGACTCTAGCCAAGTGAGCTGAAAGGTCATCATCCGTCAAGTATTTGTCATCGACATAGGACAATGCCTGGTGATCAAATTGTTGCAAAAAGGTTGTAACCCGGGCTGAAAACAACCCTGGGCTGTTCTTTTACCCTTAGGGCAATCGACAGAACGGATTTTGAGAACTTAGTGCACTGAATGTGGTCAAGTACCTGCTTTCAAGCACTATGTTTTGGCAGAAAAATCCATTGGAAATGTCTAAAGTGGTTTTGGATCTTTTCACACTATGTTATTCATTAGTGTCACGTTGTGTGCATTTTGTACAGCAAATGTGTGTGTAGTGGTGTTTAAATGTCTGTAATCCAATACTAGAGAGTATGAATGGCCTGGTTTCCTTACTGGAAACAAAGGATTGTTCATAAGGGAGGTGCAACTTTCAATTACACCTTGCCATTCAAGTTGTTTGAGTATTTCTCTAACTTGTTTTTTGTCCTAATTTTTTATGGGGTATTTTCTTTGAGGTTTTGGGGCTGACCTCACTGGTGTGATGTGATAAGGGAAACCGTCATCCCACCCCACATGGTTGTGGTATAATGCATGACCTTGTACTAAAGCCCATTCCTTAGATTATGAATGTTTTACTGCATCTGGGATGAGGTCAGAAAAAGCAGGTAAAATTACTGTTTCACCCTCGGGGCAGTCCATCACAAACTCCTGTGGCTATTACTTTTCAGCAAAGAGAATGTCATAGCCGAAAGAAAAGTTCTTACAAAAGAGAACATTAATGGGGCGTTGTATTTCCCTCTCCATCTGGAGTGGCATCTCATATAGTTGATGCGGAACATTCGCTCTCCAATCCAGTGTTTCCACTTGGATATATGCACTCATTGCCACTGCTGCCAGACACTCCCTAAGATGCTAGCAAACTATCGTACCTTCTGCTGCGATTTCCAGAATGGTCAAAGCCTACTCCCCGCTCAGAAGCTGAGTCCTCAATATCCGTGGCCTGCTTGATTTTAGGACCAGCCACCTTCTTCTTTTTTAATTGAGGCTTGGACAGTGTAGGTTTGTCTTCCTGTTTAATAAAGTCAGATGAGCGTTGTGAGTCCTTCTTTGGTTTCCCATACTCCTCTGATTTGTGCTCTGATCGTCTCCCTCTCTCCTAATGTTTTTTGGATGAATCCTGAAAGGAACGAAAGGAACGTGTATCAGTATCCTGATACCTATCAGGTGTTTTAATATTTTTAGGGTTACACAGATTATAGCATTTTTTAGTAGACTTGTGTTACGGGCACCGCCTTGTGTTTTAGTCTTTTCTTTATTTATCTTATTATTCCATTTCTTAGTAGAAGAGTCCAATGCCTGCTGCGAGTTATCCTTACCAGAATTTCCCTTAATTTGTAGGTTGCTAGGTCTGGTTCCCAAATTATCTGTACCTATTGATGCATAAGTTTCCTCAATAATTGTTTGTAATTTTTGCTCCTGTTCTCCTGGAGCCAAATTTGCGAATCGCTGGTGTATAGCCAACGCTGCTGCTTCCCCTTTAATGTTACTTAACATTATGGCTGATACTGCGGCAAAGTTATCTATGAGCTTCGTCCCCAAATCCAGGGCAGGGGCTGCCCCCTACTCATTTTGGATCTGTTTAAACTCTGGCAAAACAGCTAATGAAGATGTACTGTGTGTTCTGGTATATACTGGGCAAAGACTGTACCCCTAGTGGTGCATTCTTCCACCGGGGGAACATCCCCATTGGCAAGCATATTGTGAGAATTCTGTTTCTTCTGAGGTCCCATATTGGGAAACACTGCTTCAAGCTCATTTGTTTTTTTGTGCAATCCAAACATTGTTTAAGAAGTTTAGTCTTCTGAATGGGTGATGCCAATAATTTTGCCCAAGAAGGAGGGTGACAATTTGTGTTTGTGTCAACCTAAGAGCTTTGAATGACAATATTGTGATGGATGTTCATACTCTGCTTAAAGTAAATAAACTGGTGAGCATGTAGACAGAGTTTATGGTGTTTCCAATTTCTCATTTGAGATCTGCGTTCATCAAATTTAATTGTGAGGTGAATACCAACACCACTAACATGGCCTGTACCAACCTAAAATAATGCAGTTTGGCCTTTTTTTGTGCACTCTCCATTTTAATGAGAATGTATCATGTATTTAATGATATGTATCTAAATGTAAAATACTTTCAGAACGATACATCAATTTATATCATCGATGGCGTTTTATATGAGCAAGCGTAGCTCATAGCTACATCTAAAGATCTAAAGGAAGCTACGCAGAATGTAAAAATAGTGCATCGATGGAGTATCAAGTTGTTTATGTTGGATAAATTATCACTGATAAGATCTTTTGCTCAACCACGAGCTAGTGGGTGAAATACATTGTGCAGCAGCTCCTGACTCAAAAAATGATGAATTCCAGTAAGTCGTGGCACTATCTAAATTGTGCAGCAAAGTTATGATAAATATTGCTGCAGTAATGAAAGCCATGTGAAAGTTTTTACTAACGGATGTAGAATATGAGTGAACTGGTTAACAGCGGGAGGTCATAGGGAAACTGAAGTGGGCTATTGTGTCTGCACCTATACTAAAAACCTTCTGTTTGGGGAGAATGTGTGTCATCACTGTTGATGCTAGTATCTTAGGGAAGGTGACACAAATGCATGGTGACACACAATGGAACGTGGTGTTTGCATCACACACTGAATGACAGAGTGAAGGTGTGCTGCAATTGAACACGTTTGGCCTGTATCTGTGCGGTAAATCATTTCTGGGGTTACATGTGGACGTAAGTGCCTTCTTAGAGCGGACCATGGACTTTGGCACATATTGGTTGAGTATTTTTTATGTTTCAGTAGTACTGTACGAAAGTCAGAATTGCTCCTGGGGAACAAAAATGTGACTGTAGATTTTTGGGTACAATTGCTGTATTATAATCTCCATGGAGGTGTGGAAGAGGACATGAGCATTATGGTAGTCGTCAACTATTCAAAAAAGCATTTTGCAATTCATAAAGTAGTATGCCTAATTTACTCATTTACGCACTCTTTTAGGAATATATGAAATGGCCCAAAAATATTTAAAATGCCATTATTTAGTGAATATTCATATACAGTTAGTACACCTAGAAAGGACAGTGCACCTTTCCACTTCACTGATAGGGAGTAGGCCATTTCAGGGCCAATGCACAAAAGCATGTCAGAGTATTCAAAAAGAGTACTCCTATAGTATTACTTCCTTTACTCATGATTACTTTAGTGAATCAGCCCCACAGTGTTCACAGGGTGACCCAAGCTATGTTGTGTGATTCTGAAATGAAGGAGGTTCTTATGTCGGAAGTGAAAAAAATATGTGCATGATAGCTTGCGATATGTGAATTTAGTGCATGGAGAGGGCAGTATGTAGGCTCAGGTTTCAGTTGATGGCATTTGGTTAACTAGAGCAGGCAGGAGCATGCCATCTGAGACATACAGTCCTAAATATTACATAGAGAGTGCAGAGGTTTTATGAACAGTACTGATGAGTTGGAATGCATGCCATTGCCAGTTTTCCAAAAATCTTTAAACTCATTCCATACGTTATACTTACTGATCCTCTTTGTACCTATGATAAATGTTAGAAAAGTACACCTAAATAAGCAGACATGGCTCGGTAAGATGGTTTTGAAAAATATATAAAGTAAAATGGGAACAGTACAAGGAATGCAAATACCAGGACAATATGAGAACAGTGTTTATTTATTCTATAGCTAGATACAAATATTTACAATAGTAATGCAGTATGTTAAGCCTATTAAAATTAAGAAGTCAAACATTAAACACATTTTAAAGAAATATCACTATAGTCTATGGAAAAGAGTTTTACAAACAGTGCAGTGCCTAAGGCAACCATTGAAGAATTAATAATTAAAATAATTTCCAACAGTCCTAATTCTTGCTTGTTTACAAAGGGGCCTTAAATATTTTCTTCATTTCTCCAGTGTAAAGGGCGTATCTGAAACAGATGGGACCTTGTAGGTTAGTACTGAAAACTACAGGGGCATTTCCAACAGGACAAATTCTGATTATTATTTTAAACTTTCAATATTAGACCATATCCACCTAAAATCCAGAATCATCATAAATTGGGATTAGGTAGAGTTCTGTACCAAATGTGGTCTCGTGCATATGAAGATAGTGCAAGGACTTCTTGGTACTGATATACTGCTAACTTGCGATAAAAGAAATGTCCTTTTCCAGTATTTTTAATAGCAGAGGCATACTCAATTTTCCATAACGGGTTCATATCTAAAGCCAAATTATAATTTCAAAATAGAGATGTTACATCTTAACTTCCTCACCAAACAAATGCTCACTATTAAAAATGTAATGAGGCGGATAGCAGCTATAGATGCTGCAATATTACTCAAAAGACTAACGAGAAACGTGATACACATAGCATGGACTTCCACCTACAAAGAAAAAATACCAAGTCCAGTCCTAATAACTTTTTGTCCAAATGCTTTGGGCAGATACAAGGCTCATCTTAGTAGCTTGGCTTCCAGTACCTTGTAGTCTATCCTATTTTTCAATGATAGTTTTGCAGCACCTTATGTTATCATGGGAAAAGGCTACTATTTGTAGACAAGGATCAGTGGCAGTTAGGAAAATGCAAATAATAGGACATATATAGATGAGTGGATAATACTGTACCAGGGTAGGGGAACCGGAACCATGGTGCCTCCGCAACAACCCTTCCTTTCACATCCGTCCGAGCCAAGTATCCGTAGCTCGCAGGGTTAGAAGGAAGAGCATTGGTCACAGTAAGAATGTAGCACACGATCCAAGAAATGCAGATCCCAAAAAGCATCTGTCCAATGAGAAAGAAGACAACAATTAATACATCATCATTGAAGCATTGGACTCTAGTTTCCAATAGTGAACAGCCACAAAATGTATACTCCCAGCGTTGCAAGGTCTTGCAAGCTCCACCCCACCACTTTACTAACAAATAGAGGCCATGAAGGACATTTATCACAATGTTTCTTTTTTATTTTTCAATACAATATTACGGGCATATCATCGCTTCCAACCAACGCGTTTCTGTCTCTCCGAGTTTCGTTTTGCCTGGGGACGAGCCTGGAGTGGTAAGGAGACAGCCAGGAGGAGGAGGACAGCCCGGGCAGGGCACGGAAGCGGAGAAGCACCGTGAACAGGTAAGCCTACAGCAGCCTCGGGGTTGGTGACAGGGGGTGGAGTGAAGCGGAATTCCATGGAGTTGTTAGCCAACTCTGTGGAATTCCATGAAGCGGCACTCCGCCAACTCCGCACACCCTTACTTCTGATCTGGATCCATGAAAATATAAAGTATAATAGCAAAGCATTTTCCTGAAGAGGACGAAACGTCCCCACTTTGCACACATAAGAATCAGCTTCTTAAATTAAAATATTAATGAATAGTTAATTTTCTTCTTTATTAATATTCCATATTCCCATTAGTATATATTGTTAGGGGACACACAATATCGTAATTCAAATCTTTAATTGTGAAAAAAAAACAATGCATTTCAGGCTTAGCCCTTCGTCAGAGAGTAGTTCCTAAACAGTAATACCACTAGTTAATTCAAAGATTCTGATTACCACCTAAATATTATAAAGTGCCCAAGTAATTAAACTGATAGTGGGAAAAGAACTAAAATATGCAAGATCCTTGATTCATTCCTTAATTAGTTACGTCAAGTAAGTCTAGTGCAACACAATTGTGTAAAGAGACTGTGAATAATCTGTTATATACTTGCTGAACATCAATGTGATAATCATCTCCAAAAAGTAAATCACCATGACGCATGCTCAAATGCAGATTTCAGCATAAAGCAAAATAAAAAGTGAATTCATCCATTGTGTAATAGCTATTCACCAACGCGATAACCATATAAAAAAAATTACCGTGATTCTCGTATGAGCCCCTATATGTATGTTTAACCGCAACCAGCCGGTATGTGATAGCTGCTAATCGAACTGATAATCATGTCTCAATGTAACCGTGAATCTCATGTGCCTCAATACGCCTGCTTCAACTCAAATCACAAAACAAAAAACACAAAAAACACAAGCAAATTCATGCGTACGTCACATATGTAATAAAGTCAAACCGAATCGGTTCGGGAGAGAGAACGCTCTGATGTCCTCTCAACTTGGCTTTACCGGAGAGGTGCAGGAACCTGGGTAGGGGAAATAGATAAAGGCCTTCAAAAGAGAGCAACCGGAAATATACATGGACCCAGGTAAGTAAAAATAAAAGAAGGCTTCAGGTAGGTGAAATAGAAACAGGCTTCAAACGAGTGAAAGACTGACAAGAGTAAGTGACTCGAGGATTTTCAAAAAACAATATGGTTCTCAAATTGAAATAGTGTGATACTAAACAATTATGGAGGTATAGAAATAAAATCAAAATCAAAATGATGAACGGAAACATTTTTCAAACAAATGCCAAAAGAGAAATACAGGTATAATGTTGACATATCAAGCAACTACATATACAGTTCAAAAAAGATTAGTGCAACCTCATAGGAAACAACTAAAGTCCATTCGTTCATTGAGTCCCTTAGGACTGATCGAGTCCAGATGTTTCATCCAGTATGTTTCTCTTTGAAGAAGGTACTTGCTATTGTCTCGACCTTCCTTAATAAGTACCTGTCTAGGACCAAGGACTGGAGATGACTCACATTATGGTTATGTGTATTAAAATGTGCAGCAATGGTATATTTGGGGTTTTTGGTTCAGATGTTACTCTTATGTTCTGTCAGCCTTACTTTTATTTTTCGTTCAGTTTTCCCCACAGTCCACAGGGGCACTGCAACAAGTAGATTACATTTTTTTAATCACAGGTTGCTGTGGTTTGTAATATGATAGGGGTGCCTTGAACCGGGTGCATGATCGAAATGCCTTTTATTATGTTGTTACAACTCCCAAAGTTGAGACAAGGTGTAGTACCTTTGTGTACCTGGCTGTGTGATCTCTGGTTTTGGTGAGTAATTCCTTTAGATTTCTTGTTCTCTGGTAAGCAAAAAGGGGTTGATGTTTAAATGTGCCTTTAAATTCAACCTCCGTTCGAAGCATTAGCCAATATTTTAAATTGTTTTGCTTACCATCACATTGGTCTAGCAGCATTGTTTATAACAGGGTGTTCTTTTGCAACTTAACATGTGAAGGTTTCCCTGCTGTTGATCAAATTTTGTTCTGAAAGCCATCAAACATGTAGTATTAGTCTGATACTCCAGTGCCTCCTCCATTATTCTAGTCAGTTTTGAACCACATATGTCAATTTGATCCAGGCTTATTTCTATTTAATATGTAGGTATAGTCTTTAAAATGCTAACATCCTCCACATCCACTCTAGTGCATTTACTGAAGTTGATGAATCTGGCCAATCAATGTATGAAGCATCATTCCCAACTTTGGGTGACAAAAGTACCCTACCCTATATCTCCACTGAAATTTTGCCTACTTTATTCACTAGACGTTGTCACATGTGTAATAAATGATGTAGAAGCTTTAGAATTAATTCCATAATCCTCTGTATAGTCTAAAACACAGAGGAATTAAATCCAAACTGGGGTTAATAATTAGTAGATTTACATTTCATTAGTAGCAAACCCTAATTAGCAGTAATATTCAAATAGTCTTACAACGTACTAATAGAGGTATTATCATGGGAGAAAAGTGGAGGAGGAAATAGATGTGGAAGTTAATATTGTTTTCTCAATGCCTTTTCCCTATTATTAATATTTCGTGTGTGTAAAGTTTTGCTAGTTGTTTTGAGGTGATGGAGCAGTTTGCTACACAATAGAGATATCCTTCTCACTATTGTCCCCTTCGAATGTTGGTGTTGTGATTGGTTCTGTGCCTCTGAATGTTGGTGTTGTGATTGGTTCTGTGCCTCTGAAGTGCCCTGTCACTGACTTCCTGGCAATTGAACCTTATCAGAGCATTCAGCTTAGGAAATGTTGATTTTCTGATAGAAATAACCTACTCTGTTTGATTTGCACCCCGCCTGGGAGTATAATTCCAATTTTCATATCACAACTGCCTCCTCCACATCTGACAGCTCTGGTCCCAATATTGTTCCACCAAAACAATGTCTGCCTTCCTATCCCCCACTCTCTCCTCGCTGCTGAAGTTTACACATTCACAAAACAATCATATCCTGGCACTTGTCTTATGGGTTATTTCTTCCCCTACTGCAGTTATTCCCACAGGCAATCCTTTCTGGCTGCTGACTATAAAGAAGTTCCACATACTCAATTAACTTGGTACTTAATTTGTCTTTTTCTTTAACATTGCCTTTGTTTATTCCAAATCATTGTAACTGGTCATTGGTTCTCTGTATGGCTATTATGTCTTGCCCTGTGGGGCTGGAATCCCAAGCTACAATCAGGGACTTCATAGTTACAGGCACAGCATTTTGCTGACATTGGGCAAGATTTAGGAAGACGAGTGACGTGATATGTGGAATTTATGATCTTCTCTGCCCACAATCACTAAGTGCTGTGGCACCTTCTAAAACATATGTTCTGTATTGTTACAGATAATGCCAGCCTCATGCATTCGTCTGGTTGCCTTCCTCTAATTGGAATTCCATGTTACAACCGGAAATTCCATAGCTGTAAGATCAACATCTCTGAATGCTTTTTGTGATACTTAAAAGTCAAGTGAACTTCCTCTGTAAACAACCATAGCCGTTCAAATATTCCTGCCACAGCTAGAAGGGTGTTCAGCTGTTCAGACCCTGTATTTGATATTCCACTGTATTTGATTTTACTAGCTTCGAACAGGCTGTACCAACTGGAAGATGAAACAGCAGGTTTTTGCAACAATCTGAATGAAGTTTGATTCCATAGAGGTCCACCCGTTATGCGCTTGGCTGCAGTTGGAAGTGGAGATGTTTGCCAGCTGGTTACCTTTACTCGAAGCCTGTGCAACAGATGCGATTCCACAAGACTGGCATGCATTTTCTCAATTACCGTGCCATTTCTATGCTTTCACAAGTTTTGACTATCATTCAGAGGTAACAATCCACATGTTTGCTAGTTGCTCCAAAACAAAGCTTATCTCTAATTTTGCTGTGTCGATTTCGGGGCTTCCTGAAATGTTCACGGCCTCTCTAATCTCCTACAGGAGGTAAACCCGAGATCTGTCTCCAGAACGAAGAGGCACTGTAATGCCTGTTGGGCTGCCTGGGTTCACTGATGCTTGCAAAGGTACACACGTCCTATTGCTGATAATGTGAAAGAAATCAATTTCCTTGCAGAGCTTTGCAATCAATGACTCTCTTACTGTTACATTGTTGCTAACAGGTCTGGTCATGCAGTAGGCCACAGATTAGATTGGAGGGGCTGAATTTTCTCTTGGTAATGCTACAATCTTAAGAATTTGTTTGATCTTATTCTGTATTATTCTGGTAAGGATGCAGCAATGTATGCTTTCTGACTCTGATGATGTGATCCACTCACTTTGTCTTTTCACCCTCAAACCAGCCTGAGTCTCACCTAGGCTGGGGATCTCTCGTCATTCAAACTCCACTAGAGGCACCTTATTTCACACGTGGAGCTCCTGGATCAATCTTCAGACACACAGCACATCATAGGCCAACAGCTCCCCAAGAAGGACAGTTATCCAACAGCTCACTTGATAGCACCAACCACCTGCGGGTCACGACCAACCCCTACTACAAGAGTAGTTAATTGTGTGGATCATCCAAACAAGGCTTCAAACAAATCCTTGAAAACATGATCCTCAACCAGGGTTTGGCTACTACATTTTACTGATGTGTAGCAAAAGAGTCATAGGCCTTGGCGCAAGCAAGCACAAAATCCTCCCGCCTGCCTCCATCAGCTGGTTAAGGTAGTAAATTACAGCTATAGGCGGTGTTCAGTGGTCCCCTAAGACTCCTGAGCCCCAGTTCAACCACACCTGCTGCACTGTTGATTGCTATGCTCTTGCTTTTATTCTAGGTTTGCTGTGGTTGCGCTCTGTGATTGCAGCTACTTCCTAAAATGGGAACATCTTGTCCCTGTTTTAATATCCTAATAGCTGAGTCAATTGGCAAACTCCTTATTTTTGACAGTGGAAACATTTTCAATTCACAACAGAATATGTATTCCCTATTCCATTGTAAATATGCACCCCTCAGTGAAAGTACACTCTATTGCTGCTCCAGGAGACAGAGTCCTGTAGACTTACCTGAATGCTTATTTTTAATTATGCTTTGCAGTTGTTATATGGTACACTGTATGTTCTACCTATGGCCTTACCTTTAATGCGCTGCATCACTTTCCATTTCTGCTTTAAAATACATCCCAGATATAAAATATCACATCACTCCCTACTTACACATTAATATTACTAATAATAGTGTTTTAGATGACACAAATCTTAAAATGTTTGTACACAGCTTTATATGTATGTATCTGTATATGTATGTATGTGGTATTTATATAGTACAAACATAGCCAAAAAGCACAGATTAAAAGGCAAAGGCAGAAGTAGCTGCTGGTGTCAGGGCAGAGTGGTGGGGCAGGGGTAATGGAGGGCTACTGGACGAGAAAATATTTTGAAAAAATCAAATAAAAAGAATTTACCTGCCGCTTCGCTGTTCTTCTGCTCCTCTCTGGCTCAACTGCAGCACAGGCTCCCAGACTTCTATTCGGCCAATACAGATGCTACTCTCATGCTGCTGACAGCATGAGAGCAGCGTCAAGTTTGACCTGAGCGCCCTGGATTTGTGCTCCCAGAGAGACTAGGAGCCTGTGCCTGCTTTCTCCACCCAGCAACGCAGCTCAGGTTGTAGACATCTCAGTGCGCATGTCAGTATGGCCGCCCTAAGACGACCGGCCAAATTCACATGCGCACTGACAGCAGTGCCCACCACTCGGTGACTGCCCCTGAGATTGCTTCACCCCCCCAGACTCTTCCCTTAGAACTTGAAAAACAAAACGATAATAAACCTGTTTTATTATTGTCTGATTTTTCAAGTTTTGAGGCTGCTGACAAGAGAGTGCAACGCTCCTCTGCCATAGCGGAGGAGCCACAGCTGAAAGGCAGTCAATGTGTCACTGCAGGGTAGCTGGCTTCTGAGAGCAAAAGTGGTCTGTTACAGCATCATGCAGTAGGGTTCTTTAAAGAGGTTCATCTTCAGCTCTTGCCTAAATTGGAGCAGGGTTCATCTGTACTGATCAATCAACAACATTAATTTCCTGGGTATGTAGATGGTGAAGGCATGTTGTCTTGTTTTGTTACTTTTTTGCACTTCTTCATCACAATTCTGTGTCAGGACTCGGATGTGAGAATTATGCTCTTCTTTCTTCGTTTTTATTATAACAGCAGCCATGACAAATAACCATAACAAACATCAGCCAATGGGGCGCCTCGACATCTCTTTATCCGCTCTTGTCCTCTCTCTCTCTCTCTCTCCTTCTTCGCTGCTCAGCAGCCATGTGTTGAAGAGTATTTGGACTCAGTTTACTTGTGACTTCCTTTCATGTCTTATTGCTGTGCTTGTACGATTTATTCCTTGTGTGTTGCTTTGCTGGAATGGGCAGTGATTCTGCCTTCATTGCCAGCAGCCCCCGGAACGCTTAGACACTTCTTTTGCGGCTGCCTTGTTTTCTGCTTCACAGTTGGGCCTCACTGCAGGGCGCACTCCGGTCCTCCGGCTGCCAGAGGGCATGTACCCCTCGCGTCTCACGCTACTGTGAAGAATGCTTCTCCTGACCTCCGCAGATCGAAGGACGCACAGCCAAGCGCCTCCGTCTGCAGTATAGGTTGGTTCCTAAGTGTCGTCCCCAACCCACTTGGAGTCCTGACATCCTGAGGGGTCGGTACGAGCATTTCAATGGTGATTAATTCCCGCTACTGTAACTGACACAACCCAGGTGGTGATTAATAGCCCATTCAATCCTAAGGGC
Source organism: Triturus cristatus (assembly GCF_964204655.1). NCBI lineage: Eukaryota > Metazoa > Chordata > Amphibia > Caudata > Salamandridae > Triturus > Triturus cristatus. Next base: position 249,761,392 of record NC_140585.1, read on the forward strand.
ATAAGGTGTCTGGTGACACTGTTGCTTCCTAATACAGGTATTGATTGTAGCGCTGCGCTAGCTAAACACTCTATTTATGATATGCGCACTCCCCCACTCGCCTCGGATGGATCCCTCACGACGTCTGATCGTGATTCTGACCATGAATGGTCCTGGTGACCAGTGACTAGCCCCCCAGAGGGGACACGCCCTAACGTGGATGGGCCCCGAGGACAACTGTCTGACATGCTAGACACAGAGGAGTTGATGCACCCTTGCTCCTCTGAGTGGACACCTGGGGACACGGAAGCCACATAGGTGGCAGGGAGGCTACATAAAGCCCTGGATAAAGAAATACAAAACCGCCTTTGGGCAGGGAGCACCCGCCCCTCATTGAATGGCAAAGAAGCTGTAATGCCAAATACATCAGGGACCCAAAGAAGGGCATTGACAGGTCCTACCGATCATGCCAGGATAAGCTCCTGGATGTGACAGGGCCATTGACCAAAATATTGGACATGGTGAAGGATGCAAAGGCATCAGGGACACTCATTTCTCCAGAGGTACTTTTGGGTTGGGTCCAGCTGCCATTATTTTCCTTGGTAGTGCCAATAGAGCCATCTCTACCGAGAGGCACCTCCTCCTGATAAAAATAGAACCCAATTTGGAGGATCTGGCAACAAAGGAAGCTGGGCATGTGGCACAGGGTGGGCTCTTCAGTGAACCTGTCATCGAAGAACTCAGAAAATCTGACTGAATGTTCAACTCCCTAGACAAAGCCCAATAATCTATCAAACATATATTCATCCCTCTGGTTTTCATCAGGGCTGGCTGCAGCACGGGGCACACAGCCAGCCGTCCCCAGTCTCACACTCCAATAGAGGCCAGCCCTCCAGGCGAGGTCAATGGCAGGACTCCTCCAGCATCAGGGGTTTCTACCCGACCAGAGCATACCTTTTGCACAGGGGATCTTGCAGCAGTTCCATAGATGGAGGCCCTTCCACCAACACATACGGTCAGTCTAACCCTCATTTCACACAGGCGTTTGGGGGTTATTTGGTACATTTCGTTGACATTTGGAGACTTCCAGCACCTGGGTGCTCCAGATCATTCAGGGTTTCCACGTGGAGTTCTATGGGTCTCCCTTCAAACTTTTCCCTCCTCGACCTCTCTGGTTCTCGGAGCAAGAGGCCACCCTTATCCAGGTAGAGATCCAGGAGCTCCTTTCCAAGGGAGCCATTCTCAAGTCCAAACCCCACCCTTCTTGTTCCACAACAATTTTTTTCTGGTGGAGAAATGGGTTGGGGGCCAGTGCCCATTGATCAATCTCCTGGAATTCAATGCATGGCTTCATTTCAAGATGCTTACCTGATAATCCCAATCTTCCCACCACATCGCCGGTACCTTCAGTTCCAAGGGCACAGCTATACCTTCAAGTTCAACTCCCCTCCCTTCGGCCTCTCCTTGGCACCATGGTGTTTCACCAAGATCCTCAAACCTGAGGTAGAGCACCTTAGAGCCTCAGGGATATACGTGATAGTAAACTTGGACGACATGTGCACAATGAACCAATGTCCTTGCAAATTATCTGCATATCTGGGGAAAACTGTGGATCTCCTCCAGTCCCTGGGATATTTTATCAACCGTAAAACATCAGCCCTGGTCCCTTCTCAAACTCTTGCCTTCCTGGCTTCGTTATCAACTCGGTGGAGATTACTCTAAGCTTGCCATCCAGGAAAATAGCCAAAATACTGCACAAGGTACGCACGACCCTGTCCATGTCGTCTACCTCCCTCTGACAGATTGCAATGTGGTTGTCATCCTCCATTCAGGCCATCTTCCCAGGACCTCTGTATTCCTGGGTTCTGAAACGGGTGAATGAGTCTCACTTGTGCCGTGGCCACAAGTACTCCCAATATGTCCCCCTCGCAGAGGAGGCCAAGGACAAACTGGGATGATGGCTCTCACACATGGAGGTCTGAAACAGGCATGCCATCTTCGGTTCCCAACCAGATCTCATGATGGAATCTGGTGCCAGTGGCACTGGTTGGAGTGCGCAGTTCACCATGGGGGCGGATGGTCCGCAGTAAACAGGCCCTGCATATCAATTATCTAGAACTGATGGCTGGCTCCTTCGCGGTAAAGTGCTGGGCCAAAGATCACGCACAGTGTTACATTTACCTAAAAATAGACACTGTAGCGGCAGTCCATTATATCAATCATCTGTGGGGCACTTGGTCCAGGGCCCTCTCAGAGCTGACCAAGATTTTTGGGGAGTATTGCTTCGAATACCAATTTTCAGTGATGACAGAACACCTTCTGTGGACAGCCAACCAAGTCGTGGATTGACAATTACGACATCTCAAGGATTGGAGCCTGTGGAAATTGCTTTTGGCCATGTACCAAGCCCTCTCAGACCGATGGGGTCAGTTTACAATAGACCTGTTTTGCTTCCCGTCTAGGCCACCAACTTCCCCGGTACTTTAGTGGGAGACTAGACCCCGGCGCAGTAGCGACCGATGCCTTCCTTCAGGACTGGTCAGTGGAGAAAGACTCATTCTTTCCTCCCTTTGCCATTATAATGAGACTAGCTGCGCAAACAAGCAGGCAATTGGCGGATCTGGTGGTAGTGACCCCGATGTGGATATCGCAAGTCTGGTTTCCAGTTCTGGTAGAATTTTCTTGGGATTTTTCAATCCATCTACCCTAGATCAGGCCCTCCTCAGCATTCCCTCAGCGGATTCCCATCATCTGAGGATGAACGGAACCCTACAACTCAAGGTGTGGAGGATTACGGGTCTCAATGGCAGGTTCCAGGACTTTAAAAAAGCATTGTGGACATCCTCTCTAAAGCATGAATAGACGGTACAGTCAATCGATACCAGTTGGCTTGGTCTCGATGGTTTGGTTAGTGCCAGCAGACGAACCTGAAAACCGTAGGGACAGACATTGTTTGTATCTTGAATTTTTGTGCCTCATTAGCTTCCGGTGGGATGGCCTATAGATCAGTCAATACCTTACGGTCATTAATTTCTGCGGGCCATGCCCACGTGGGAGACCTCCTAGTCGGGGAATATCCTCTGGTCCGAAAAATGCTAAAAGGCATCCGTTTGTCTCTTCGTCTGGAGTCGAGGTACTCCATTCTTTATGATGTCAATAATGTCTTGAACCATTTTAACTCATGGCCTAGAAACATATACCTTTTTTTGCAAACTGCTGTAAGCTAAGTTGGCCACTCTCGTGTGTCTGAAATGCTTGCAGAACCGTATCAGACATTCAGCCTTGGATATTACAGGGAGGACATTTACCCCAAATGGGGTCGTCTTCTATGTCTCTAGGCAAATTAAGTGTAACTCGGACCTTATCTCATACCCGACTTTTGCGGAATCCCCAAAACTGTGTGTTGTTCACTGTATTGAGGTGTATGAAGCCTTAACCAAGGAGCTGCATGCCTATGGGGAACAAAAGTTGCTCATTGCCCTTAAGAAACCGTATAAGGTGGTCTCTTCCCCGACCATTGTACGATGGGTTCGAAGAGCCATGCAAGAGGCGGGCATTGACACAAAGGTATTCGGGGCACATTCTACCAGAGGAGCTATGGCATTGAAGGCCTTCACTCTCAGAGCTTGTTTGGAGGATATTTTGAATTCGTTGGACTGGTCTTCAGATTCGACTTTAAGAGGCACTCCTTCAAGCCAGTTCCCTCCATTGTGGCTCTAGTGGTGGACAAGCTTTAAACTAGGATAAGCCTTGCCTCTGGGTCCTAACATAGAATTAAAAATGTCCTAGCTAATGAAATGGGAAGTTTCAATTCAATTAAGGACACGGAAGCAAGGATTAGACCACCCGATGTTTTTTCGCATCATTGACCACCCTTTGGACAGCGGATCTGTTTAATTGGTGTAAGTAATGTATTTGATATTATGGTGTTAAGATGACTAAGATATCAATTCTGTCTGGGGCCGATAAGTCCTTTTCTTAGGCATTGTACTGGTGTCACTTGTATTGCTTTTTCCTTGGGAGTACATGTGAATTAATAGATCTTCCACTTATGGTATTTGTCACAGGAAGAAAGAGGAAGAGAGAGAGAGGGGACAAGAGTGGATGAAGAGATGTCCTGGTGCCCCATTGCCAGAAGAACGTTTCTCTTCATTTTCCCTGAGGTTATGGGAAATGAAGTTTGTAATGGTTATTTGTTATGGCTGCTGTTATAATAAAATCAAAGAACGAAGAGCATAATCCTTGCCTCACTGTCCTTAATAGAACTGAAACTTTCCATTACGATAGCTAGGAACTTTTTCACTCCAAAGATGTCCTTCCTGTCCGTGTGCCAGAGCCTCTGAAGCTGGATAGGTTGTCAGCTAGACAGGCAGTAGTGCTGTTGCGATGGCTTATAGATAATACAGCCAGTTTTGAAGATGGTATGGCCAGGAAGGGTGAGCCATTTGGGTTCCATGATGGTAGGGGTGGTGTGGTCTTACTTCTTCAGGCCCTTGATGAGGCATGGTGTGGCATGTAGAGTGCCTATAAGGACGTCAGTCTGCAAAGTTGTTGAGCATGAAAAGGCAGATATGAGTATATGACTGCTTGAATAGCAGCTTTGAAGTTGCTTTATAGGAGGAATAGTTTTACTCTATTTAGTAGAGAGAGCTAATACCAGGCTGCCTTGGTTTTCTTTATGATGTCTTCCTTGAGAGTGTCTAGGGTGACTCCAAGTGGCCTGGCACTGGATGAAAGTGTGGGGTCAAATCCATCTAGGTTCTTGTTGTCGAGCCAGGATTGCACTCGTTGTTATGGTATACGTATCCTACTAAATAAATAGGACTGAGTATTAGGACAACAAAAACATCAGAGTATAGGGAGTGAGTTCATCTATAACGTCAGCAAGCAAATTACCTAGTGCCTAGCTATCTCACAGTGCCTCACCTGAACCCCTAATTGATTCAGGGTAGAAGGTGAATTGTGAGAACCTCAAACACGACCGCACTAATTCCCAAGGAAATCGTGAAAACAGATCTAGCCTTTCGTTGTTTACTTATGCATGCCAAAGTGAACACAAGAAAGATGTGAATAAAAGTTTTCAAACATTTATTAAAACAATCACGTTTTGCATAAAGAGAATGAGCTGTGAAATTAAGCAGATGAGACAAAGCTATGTAACCAGCATGGTGAAAAAGATAAAAAAAATTCAACCATGGAATGTTACTTTGTAATTATTGTACTCCTATCTGTTACTACCTATTCTATAAGAGCAAAACGGCAGTGCCCTCTGCCAGATCTATAAGGATAGCCAGACCCCCATACAGGTATGGATAGATGTGCCAGGGAGCGATCTGATGTAGAGTAGGCCATCGTCCTCTGGAGAGAGAAAGGGCAGATTCAGCAGAACTTCATCTCGAACCCAGTGTGTTTCCAGACAATCCCAGGCCAAAGTGATCGTCTGAGGAATGTAGCTCAGGGGCTCTTTATATGATCAAATCACACTGTTTCAGAGGCGCAGTGCTGATGCAATTATATGTTTGGGTTACAGGAGCGGTATCAACCAAACAAGTAATACTAGAATATCTCATTCTGTGTTCCTAGCCCTGGACAGAGAGTACCAATTATATGATGAGAAATACTTACTAGAAATAAGCTGCATGTACAGTGCATTCTCAGTACATTATCAGGCAAGCATAAATGAGTAAAAGTCAACATTAAAAAAATGATGTAAAGCTAAAATATTCAACCAAAAATGTGTCACTAAAATGGAGAACGAAGTTGGGCCCAAGTAGGCCTTACAACAGTTGCTTGTTGTGCTTGGTGAATAGCATACATCCATTTTGTGGGTTAAGCTTCAGGTAGGTGCTGGACATCCAGTTGTAAATAAGGCGCAAGCCATGTTTGAGATGTTGCAGCAGAAGAGACTTTCAAATATGTTATATGCCCTCCTCAAATTGATGTATTTGTATGCTATTGATGAGTACAGTGCTATGTAGATGCTGAGGATGAGGGGTGACAAGACTGATCCCTGAGGAACTTTGCAGAATATCAGGATCTGTGTGGATGTAGAGGGATCAATGTGAATTAATTGGTTTTGGTTGAAAACCTAAAGTTTGCAGTGAATCCCATTCAAGACTTGTGTTGCGTTGAAGGCAGCTGAGAGGTCCAATATTATCAAGAGGCAGGAACAATTTTATCTGTAGTCAGAAGGGCATAGTCTGTTTGTAAGGTGGCTGTCTCCATGCTGCAGCATTGTCTGAAGCTGAATTTATGCAGAAGACTGTTGTTGATGTGATCTTCAAGTTGTGGACAGACTGCTTTTTTCATGATTTTACCAATGAAGGGTAGGCAAGTGGAGGTCCGGTAGTCGATCGTCAGAGTCCAATGTGACTTTCTTCAGGAGTGGGAGAATCTGACTTGCCTTGATTTGTATGTGAGCATTTGAATACCTGGTGCTATACCAACTTCACTGTACTGATTTTATCAATCTGAAAAAAGCAGGGCATTATTTTCTAGGGTTCACATTGTTTTATTATTGACATTTGCATAGCAACAGGCTGACAAATGAATCGCCTTGTAGTGAAGGGAAACTGGTTGAGGTTCTACTGGCCCTTGACTACCGTGACCCAATAGATGGAACACATAACAGTGAGGAGCACCTGTTCCTTGCATACCAAGGTGCAGTGTAGTTCAATTGTGCAAGCTAAAATAAGGTTGCATTGGTCTTGTTCACCAAGGTCCAACATAGAAAACATAACCTTTCCAACAAAACATAAATCAAGTATTTAAAGGGGCTACTCAAAATGTTGACATGCCAGATTTAAAATTCATATATGTGCTGACAACATAAAACATGTTTAGACCCTGGTCAGTCTAGTGCTCCTATGTTCTAGTTAAGTTGCAGTAGTTGCCCCTTAAGAGGTTTGTTAGAAGCCCAAACAATAACTCACCGGGAAAAGCTGAAAGATGTTAAGTCTGGTGAAGTGGCACTTCCGAGCTGTGGTAAAGGTTGGACACGGCACTGGAATCTTGCGCAGATACTGAGAGAACACAATGATGAGGAAGCATGTCCTGCAACAGACAACAAATTATAAGAAAACAAAACAGGTGCAAGAATGCTGCACAGCCTCTCAATTTTAGGTCTGGAACAAGGCTACGCTGATAACCGGTGTCTCACAACAAGAACTGAATGGCTATGGTACTGTCCCTGCAGAAACTATCTGAAATGATTTGTCCATGAACACGCAATAACGTCAGCATTGCACTTCCCTCTATTGCTAGCAGCATCTGATTTATTTTCCAAAACTCTCACAATTTTCCGTATTGATTCAGCATAAGAAAAATAACAGTTATTGCGTAATTCAACTCCATATTTGTGTTCCTTTTAAAAAGCCCTATCATCTGTATTCTTTGTTTATTTTTTATAAAAACCTACTCTCAATCTGTAGATAATGGCGGCTCTTCTGAAGGCATTGAAAGTTTGCTGAGCGGTTGTAAGGTTTTCAAAAACAAAATCCAAAAGCAGAGGTTTGTTTTTGAAAACAAAATACTAATAACTCGCATCTTGGCTTTTTTCTCCCTGGATCTGAGAGTCATTTTTATATATTTTTCTGTTTCAGATCACCTGCCTTTCCCACACGCTAAATCAAGCTCCACTGTGCCCTTCCAGACAGGGCTCAAAATATGAACATCTGTTTTAGTCTTCCCCCACAAGGGACATTCGAGTCCCAACGCCTGGGCTGTCTGGTTGGGATCCTAGACTTGATTCAGCCTTATGGAGTATCATCAGTAAGGTACAACTCAAGTCCTTTAGGTACCATGAGCTAAGGGGCCTACGTTTGGGCCTACCATGCCACTCAGGGTGTCTCACTGAAAAAACAAAAAAACTGATGGATGGAATATTTGAATAAATATCAACCATCTGTAATCATTCTGAGCTGCATTCCATTCCAGTGTTTTTCCCCCCGATGTAATATTCCATACAGAAACCAGCCATATGCATATCGATTTAGCCCTGGTCTTTAAGAGAGTACTGAAGATTGGAGAGCGCCTAAGGTCTTCAGATAAATAACTGATAGAAAATGTGTATCCTGGATGCCTTTTGCAGCCCAAATCTGCAATTAAATTTAAGCCACCAATGCTCTGAAGAGTAGCAATATCCATGGCCACTCAAGATGTGATAAGCTTCACTGTATGAAATTACAACACAGCTTTGACTTCAAAATGTCCGATTGAAAACTGAAGACAAAAAGTACCCCTTCTCGGGGCCAAGAACCGCCTCAAATTAACAAGATGGACAAATACGTATTTTCGAGGAAATCCTGGTTCTTTACATCACCAGCAGAAGCGTGGGACTAGCTGGAGGGCTAGCGTACCTCAGAGTTGGCGACCTCAGGGGACAGGAAAGGGCATCCCCCCACCGGGTCGACAGGGCGATGATTCCCCAGCACTCAATAACAGTCAGTAAACCGACGTGGCGGAAGAAGAGGCGTCATAAGAGACAATGCTGGATGTGGGATGAGTACCCAATGGCCTAACATTAAGTGCTGTCATGGGGACTGAGGTCTAGACGGACTGGGGACCATTACGTAGACTTTGATCGTTCACAAACACACTAGCCTGCATAGAAGGAGCGAGGCACCAACACACTTTCTAGCCTGGTGAGGGTGGACCCGGGGTAGAGTAATGTTAAATGTTTATCGTTGAGTGAACGGGGGGCGGGAGTGCGAGGAACAGTGCGAATTATCAATCTATGGGCAACACATGGAAATGACAATACAATCGGTCTCACAATGGTCTGTGAGTGACTTGAGCATTTAATAACCTCGTGGTGGGGCAGCCAACCCTTGAAATCCTCATTGTTCAGTTTAGGGCAACAGGAGCTCTGCAAAATGGGGGGATGGGCATTTCTCGAACCACAGTGCAGAGTAGCAGGGAGTAGAGAGGTCATTGGAAAGCTTTGTTTTTGTTTTATGTTCTAGATGCTGCACAGTGCATCATGTATATTTGTGGTTATATGGCGAGACAAAGGGAGCGACCCAACCATAGAGGGGCACAGGGCAGACCCCGCAGTCCTACATCACATGGGGACACAGGCTCACATTGACCTGAAAATCCTGTCCTGGAACAGGAATGGTCGGGGCTCCATGGTTAAACGTACCCTAGTGTTGCTATATATACAACATCATGCCCTGGACCTAGTCCTCTTGCAGGAGACCCACTCAAAAGGCCATCATTACAAAGCCCTGAACAGAAGAGTGCAGACCCTCGTGTATGGTGTGGAGGACTGAGGTCCTCTACACCATTCACGCCCGGCCACGTAGCATGACTCGATGGGCAGATTTGTGCTGCAGACAGGCAGGTATAATCAATCAATCAAACATTTGTAAAGCGCACTACTCACCCATGAGGGTCTCAAGGTGCTGGGGGCGGAGGGGTGCTGCTACTGCTCGAATAGCCAGGTCTTGAGAAGCCTCCTGAAGGTTAGTAGTTTCTGGGTCTGCCGTAGGAGGATGGGGAGAGTGTTCCAGGTCTTGGCGGCGAGGTGGGAGAACGATCTGCCGCAGTGGTCGCTCTTTGGATGCGGGGGACGGAGGCGGGGGCGAGGTCGGCGGAGTGGAGCTGTCGGTTCGGGATGTAGAAGGTGAGTTGTCTGTTGAGGTATGCCGGTCTGGTGTTGTGCAGCGCCTTGTGTGCGTGGGTGAGGAGCTTGAAGGTAATCCTCTTGTTGACGGGAAGCCAGTGCAGGTCTCTCAGTTGTGATGTGGTTGTGGAGAGGGATGTCGAGGATCAGGCGTGCAGAGGCGTTTTGTATGCACTGAAGTCATTTCAGGAGTTTGGCCGAGGCTCCTGCGTAGAGGGCGTTTCCGTAGTCCAGCCTGCTGCTGACGAGGGCCTGGGTGACCGTTCATCTTGTTTCGGTGGGGATCCACCTGTAGATCTTGTGGAGCATGCGGAGGGTGTTAAAGCAGGAGGACGAGACGGCGTTGACTTGCTTGGTCATGGAGAGTGTTGAGTCGAGAGGATAACCCCCAGGTTTGGTGCGTGGTTGGTGGGTGTCGGTGCTGCACTCAGTGCGTAAGGCCACCAGGAGTCGTCCCAGGCTGAGGGTGTGGACCTGAGGATGAGGACCTCTGTCTTGTCTGAGTTCAGCTTCAGACGGCTGTTCTTCATCCACTCGGCGACGGCTTTCAATCCTTTGTGGAGGTTGGTTTTGGTGGTGAGGGGGTCCTTGGTGAGGGAGAGGATCAGCTGGGTGTAGTCGGCATAGGATATGATGTTGAGGTCGTGCAGTTGGGCGACGTGGGTGAGCAGTGCCATGTAGATGTTGAAAAATGTTGGGCTGAGGGATGATCATAGGGGTACACCGCAGATGATCTCGGAGGCTTCGGAGTGGAAAGGTGGGAGGCGGACACTCTGGGTTCTGCCAGAGAGAAAGGAGGTGGACCATTCCAGAGCCTTGTCTCGGATCCCTGCATTGTGGAGGCGTGTGCGTAGGGTGCGGTGGCAGACAGTGTCGAAGGCGTCTGATAGGTCCAGGAGGATGAGGGCTGCGGTTTCGCCGTTGTCCAGCAGGGCCCTGATGTCATCGGTGGCGGCGATGAGGGCAGTCTCGGTACTGTGGTTGCTGCGGAACCCGGACTGGGACGGGTCCAGGATGTTGTTCTCCTTGAGGTAGCGGGTCAGCTGTCTGTTGACGGTCTTCTCAATGACCTTCGCCGGGAACGGGAGCAGGGAGATGGGCCGGAAGTTCTTGAGGTCCCTCGAGTCCGCCTTGGGTTTCTTGAGTAAGGCGTTGATCTCGGTGTGCTTCCAGCTCTCCGGGAAGGTCGTGGTCTCGAAGGAGATGTTGAAGACCTAGCGGAGATGGGGTGTGAAGGTGGCGCTGATTTTGTTGAAGATGTGGTGTGGGCATGGGTCTGACGGAGAGCCGGAGCAGATGGTGTTCATGATTTTGATGGTGTCGTCTTCGTTTATGTAGGTCCAGGCGAGCAGGGGATCGAAGTGGGTGGTGGCCGCGGGGTCTGAGGTGTCGGTGGGTGTCGGGGTGGTCAGGTTGTTGAAGCTGTCGTGGATGTCTGCGATCTTGCGATGGAAGAAGGTGGCAAGGGAGTCTCCCAGGTCTTGAGATGGTGGGATGTCGTTGGTGTTGGAGCTGGGGTTGGAGAGTTACTTTACGATGTTGAAGAGCTCTTTGCTGTTGTGCGCGTTGTTGTCGAGTCGGTCCTTGAAGGAGGCCCTTTAGGCGGATATGATGAGGTGATGGTGTCTACGAATGGCGTTCTTGTGGGCTGCGTAGCTGTCTGGTGTATGTTCGGTGTGCCATTTCTTCTCTAGTGTACGGCAGGTTTGCTTGGAGGCCTGGAGGTCTGCGGTGAACCAGCTGGCTTTCTTGTTAGTGTGTCTGTTGGAGGGTTTCTTGAGAGTGTTGGCGCAGTTGTCGATCCAACGCCTGAGGTTGCGGTCGGCGGTGTCGGCGTTGGTGGGATCCGCAGGTGGGCTTTGGGCGAGGGTGGTGTTTAGCTGGTCTTCGGTGATTTTGCTCCAACTGCGGTGGGGGATCTGTTGAGTGCGGTGGTGCGTGGTGAAGTAGATGCAGCGATGGTCGGTCCAGTGGAGTTCGGTGATGTGGTTAAAGGTGACGTGGAGGCTTGCGGAGAAGATGGGTTCAAGTGTGTGGCCGGCGGAGTGGGTGGGCATTGTGATGAGCTGTCTGAGTCCGAGGTTGGCGAGGTTATCAATCAGGGTGGTGGAGTTAGTGCCACCCAAACTACAGGGGGACACTCTCTCAGCTCTTGACGCCTCTTTTGGAAATGCCAATGGACACCTTGATCCTGGGCGGCGACATGAACGATGTGATGGCATTGGGGTGAGACAGGAGGACTGAGAGGGGAGAAATACGAGGTTTGGAGCCAGCTCCAATTCTGCGTGAACTCCATGGGATTGGTGGACCTTTGGAGGGCACACCACCAGAGTATGAATCAGTTTACCTATCTATCGGCCACACATGGTGGCCTGTCCCCGATTGGATTACATGTTTACCTAACAGGACGGCGTAAACCGCGACAGCAACAGATCACATCTAGGGTGCTGCATCTCCAACCATTCCCCGGTGATGACCTGTCATCGGGGCCAACCAAGGAGACTGGGCTAACACCCAGAATAGCGGCTTGGCACTTAAAGGATAGGAAATTCCAAGACCAGATAAACAAGTGCACAGACCAATACTTTCAGGTGAATGAGGGGTCAGTTGACTCGACGTCCACCTTGCGGGAGGCTTTCAAGACGGTGCTGCGCGGGCACACTCAGGCCCTTATTGGGATTAAATGGAAAGATGGAGCTGGAGAGGGAGATCAAGTCCCTGGAGAGGGGGGTAACAGGGAGGAATCCCAGGTCCATCACCTCTGGCTAAAACAGCGAGAACTGAGGGTACCTTGCCGTAAACGAGGCAAGGGCACATGGCTTGGCCACACAGAGACGTTTACACAGGGCACCAATTCCACCGCCAAAGTCGGTTTTATGTTGTAGGCGATAAAGCTAGCAAAATCATAGCCTGGTTGGACAATAGAGACAGGAACTGGGTCACCGAAATTCATGATCGTAAGGGTGGGGTGCATACCACAGTAGCAGATATAGCAGAAGCATTCGCAAAGTATTATGAAAATGTATGGGGGACCATGGCTTGCAGACTGAGGAAAAGGTTGCCTCTTGAGCAAGCTCTTTATTGCTCGGGGCTAATCCCTCATCATCCAAACTGAAATCCTGACAGATCATCCCTGTCCTAGCGAGAGAGGGGCTATTATACCCACTGGCGATATTTTGAAAGCTCGGGAATGAGGCGGACGATCCCGCCAAAGAGAGCGCTAGCATCGAGGGAGGCCTGAGAAAGATGGCGCCCGCTGCCTTACGGTTTTGGGGGCTTGGAGCAAAGTTATAGGCACCCCCCAGGGAACAAGAACAAGCACACAGGTAGCAGACGAAACCCGCGGTGAGCGACAGATTGTGTGTCGGACGAGGAACCGAGCCGACGACACTGTAAAAGGAGGCGCGCTGGTCCTTGACGTAAGCCCGGACGGACGCTGGAGGTCCAGGGAGAATCTCTGAGACAAGAAGGTAGCTGACAGGAGCACGAAAGCAGGTGAGTTGAAGCTGAACTGCCCCCCCTGCAATTCGATAAGAGGGCTCTGAAGAAGCCCCTTTAGCATGTCCCATGCAAGATGGGCAAACTGGCGCCGACCCAGAATTGCGGCCTGCGTGCCGAAGCGGTGAGGAGTAGAGGGCCATGTGGATGAGAGGAGATTGCAGCTGATTCACCGGAGACCCGAACATTAATTGAGGAATTGGATGGGCCCAGTGTTGCAACTTGGGGTATTCTCACTGGCAGGAGTGGGCAGAGAGATAGCTGGAGGGCGTAGGAGAGGTGAAAAGGGCAGTGGACTCTGCAATGATGAAGGGCCCGCTCCAGGACCCCTGCAACAAAGCAACCTGGATAAGTACACATTGAAGATGTCGGCAGCTGAGCCATTGACTCATGAAGGGAAATCCATGATTCTAGGGAGGGGTCTACAGCAGGATGGGGAACCTTTCATGCGCACAATTATGGTTGCCATACAGGAGCTACACAGCTCTATAGCCCCTATCAAGCCTAAACTAGATGCTGTAATGACAGAGGTCAATCCACTCAGGGTTGACTTACACAAAATTTCAGAGAAGGTAGCAGTAGCGGAAATACAAATAAATGGTTTGCTCTCCACAACCAAGCGTCTGGCAGAACAGGTACTGACCTTAACAAAACAGAGCACATGTGCTGCAGGTAAGGTCACTCCTCACATACCTATCATGTTTCAAATGGCAAAGGAAGATGGAGCCCTTCCCATGGATCAGAAAACGGCCACAATCGTCGTTCTTCCCAAGAAAGGCAAGCCTCCCACGGCCTGCATTACTTATAGGCCTATATCACTGCTTAATGTAGAGGCCAAGGTGTTGGCCAATGCTTTGGGATTGGTGAGGGTCATAACTTCAGTGATACACCCAGACCAATCCGGGTTCATGCCACATGGGGGCACGCAACAGGGATGCCCCCTATCACCGATGATCTTTGCCTTGGTCTTGGAGCCTCTGGCAGCCTTGGTCCAGCAGGACCCTCTCCTGTGGGGGATCCAGAGGGGAGAGGTGTGGGAGGAGAGGATCTCCCTGTACGCCAATTACATTTTACTATATGTCTTGCGGCCCCATTTCTCGGTGCATAGAATTTTGCATATTTTCGGCCTCTTTGAGAGTTACTCTGGCTATCAGATCAACTGGGACAAGTCCCTTATCTTTCCACTGAAAGCAGGAAGTCCATTTATTTCATCAGCATGCGTGGCTCCTGTGACAACAGAGGGCATTCCATACCCGAGAATTTTGGTGACCCGGGATGTAGAGTAATTCCACAGGGAGGATGTGGCTCACTGGAGGTCGCTGACAATATTTTTGATGGACAGGGCCGTCCTCTTTAAGATGATGACCCTCCCCTGCATGTTGTACGCCCTGCAGAACACCCGGTAAAGGGTGCAACAGCACTTTTTTACTAAAGTCAATAGCGAATTGTGCACACTCCTCTGGAATGGAGGTAGTTTGCTGATCTCCCTTGAGAAGTTACAAAGGGGAGTATGCGAGGGTGGTTTGGCAGTTCCTGACCACCGGGGCTATTACTGGGCTGCCCAACTGATGGTCATTAATGAATGGGTTTTTGGAGACAGGGAGGAACCTGCCTACAGGGTCGTTCGTGAGGCCGCTGGAGAGCAGGGATATCCCTCCATCCTATAAGACAGGATGCCAATGAGCACACTACCCAGCCCCACTCAGGCAGTTGTTAGGACTAGGCATGAAGCCAAAAGGCATTTGGGTTGGGAAGGTAGACTGACCGCCACGACTCCACTGTGGGACAGCGAGCACCTTGGGGAGGTGAAGAAACTGAGGGGCCTCATTAGATGGGGTTTGATAGGAATTGACCGACTGGGGAACATTTGGAGGGGGGGAGCACTTCTGTCCTTTGCAGACATCCAGACAGAGTATGACATGGGGGCTGGGGAGCAATTTAGATATTTACAACTGAGAAATGCACTGTGGTGCCATCTACCTAAGAGAGGAAAGCTACTGGAGTCCTTGCCCCTGGAGGACCGGTCGTTACTGGACCCAATGCCTTTTAAGGCAGTCTCCTTAGTGTACCGGAAAATAATTTATAATTCACTGGACCTGTTCCACTCACTAAGGGAGGCTTAGGAGAGAGACATGGGCTCATATAAGATGATGGCTGGGTGCAGGCCAACCAGAACCCCAGAGAAATAGCCATAAAGGCCAGTTTCCGTCTTATACAACTACGCATACTACACAGATCCCACTATTCCAGATCCATGCTGCACCACATGGGTCGGTACGACCCAGCCCTTAGTGCCAGAGGCTGTGGACCGGTCTTTCATATTGGAGGGAGGTCACACTGGATATGACTGCTGTTACGGGCCTTGAGGTTCCACTGGAGGCTAGATGGTTGGTGTTGGGCATTTCTGGGAAGGAGGCCTGGACCGGTACCTTATAATATAGTTGACATTGGCAGCAGGGATGACTAAACAGAATATTGCAAAAACATGGGGGCAAGTAGACCCCCGGTTATCCGGGACTGAAAGAACGACCTAGACTGGTGTCAACTGTCAGAGCGTGTGGTCTATCAGAGACGGGGATGACCCCAAAAGTATGAGAAAATATGGGGTAACTGGAAAGAATATAGAGAGTCCTGAGGAAAGCCAGGGGTTGTGTGAGAGGGTGGGAAGTGGGTAGTCCTTACTTGAACTGTTCATTCCGGTACACTGTGCCTATTAGAATGTATCTGTGACATATTCGATGATGCAAATATTGTCTGAAACTGTTGTGGTTTGCACCTCTCCATATTGACTTGCTATACGTGCTTTTAATTCGGTACACATTGATGTATACAGAGCAACTGTTGGATAACAAGAATAATTTTTAAAAAAAGAACTACCTCTTCTCTGGCCTGGGAAACGGCAAACACTTATAGCTTTTAATTAGTAGAGCAGCTGTACTTTGCACAGATAGGAAATATCCACAACTAAACCAATATTAGGTTGGATGCATTGACAGTTTCATCCTCCCCTCAACTGTCCCTTTGTTCAACCCTATCAAAATAAATAACTTTATTACAGTAGGATTTATGTTATTGATTTTTTTTTCTTCTCTGATCTCCTTTTACTGCTCATCTCTTCTTGCATTGGTCTTGGGAGAGGCAATATAAGCTTGTCATGATGAAATCAACACACTATAGAGTTGTATATCACTATTTTAAGTCTGTTTTGTTTCTAGGAAAATGGAAAATAGAACATGTTAAAATCTATAGCTTAGTGTATCACATGTGTATATTTGGGAGTTACAACGTTTAACTTACATGGCGGCTATCCCCCAGTGTGAGCCTGCATCTCTGCCTGCTGAAGTAAAGAGAGGCAGAGCGATGAGACAAATGGTTGGGGCGATTGTCAATGGTCCAAGATAACGTATGACGACTCCAATAAGACCAGAGAAGCCCATCAAAATTTGGAGGCAGGAAGCAACTATTACAGCTCCTTGAATCTGCAATTGAGAAGCAGATGAGATGGGTTCAAAAGAAAGGAGGGGTGGAGGGAGAGAAACATATGAACGTAGGGTATAGATGGGTCAAGAAAAAAGAATAAATGGTATAGATAAAGAACAAGCCGAGAGGATTGCATAAACAAAGGTAGAAGGATGTAAAGGGAGGCAAAAGAAATAAGAAAGGAAAAGGGATAGATGAATACGAAAAGGGAGGAATGTTAATGTAAAGCAGAGCAAGTATGAAACTAAAGGGAGAAGTTTATTAAATGTCACAGTGAGATAATTATTTAGAAAAATATATAGACAAGGAGCAAGAAAGCAATAGATGAAGAGGCAATGGTGAGTGAGGTGGCATAAAATGGGGGCTATGAGGGAGGAAAAGAAGGTGGGATTGTGGTCATTGAGGAGAAGGAGGTACTAGAAGAGATACAGAGAGTGAAGAGGAAATAGAAAAAAATGGGTAGACCACAATAGCATAGAAATAGTATTATGTGATTAGAGAGAAAAAAATGAAAGATAGCAGTCAAGAGCAGGAAGATGGAAAGGAATAAATAGGCATAGAGAATGGCAGCAGTAGAAAGTGAAGAGAACAAAGGCTGGATTAGATGAAAACTATGTAGTAGTAGAAGAAACTAAAACATTGGTTGAGAAAAGAAGAATATTCTAAGGAAAGATAAGGGCCAACATGAGCAAGTAGATTGTGAGTGCAACATTACAGGTAGTTGAAGAAGTAGATGCAGACATTCTTACAGAGAAATGAAACATGTAGCAAAAATGAAGATGGTATTGATATCAATGGATTTACACGAATAAGTGGAGGAATTTAGAGACATTGAAAGGAGACAGAAGGAAAGGAAAAGAAAGAAATTAGAAAAAAGAAGGAAACAAACAAAAAAAGAAGGAAACGGACATTAAGAGTTATAAGGTTAGATTATAGAAATACAAAGGAGTTTGAGCAATAGAGAGATAGTGGGAATAAGAGAAGAAGCAAAAGAGAATTAAAGGGAAGTGAGGGATAGAAAGACAGCCAGGGGAACACAAGAATATTTACACATACTGCAAGAAAATATTATATGCTTCGTACTTATGGGCATTTGAACGCAGTAAGAAATCATGTACATTTGTGCACTCTCAATGCCTTCCGTGTTACACAACTGTACCTTAAGCATTAAATCAAAGACATAAATAAATATAAAATCAGACAAAGGTGTTTGACAGAATGAATTAGCATCTGAGTGCTATTGGTAGTTTGAATCTCATCAATGTTAGAATGCATGGGTCTTTTTGTAATGGCTATGGGCTTAGTTGTATCCACAAGTGGCATTCACACTTCTCAGGTTTTATACATAATGGGCCTCATTTATGAGGTTTTGACGTAGGGTAGCGCCGCAAGGTATCTTGCTGCGCTGCCCTACGTCAAAACAAAAGAGCTATGTCCTTTTCCCGTGCGCTGCACCTTCCTGCACAAAATCAATCAATTCAGGTGCTTTCCTCTTTCTATGTGTGCTGCAGAAAGGAAAACATGAGGAGAAATGAAAACATTTCACCTCCTTGTGCCTCCCTAATGCCACCCCTGGGTTGGCGTGAGATTCTGACGCTTTCCCAGGTTTACGATTTCTCGTGAATCTGGGAATGCTTCAGATTCCATGGGTGTTTTTTTATTTTTTTACCCACAGCAACACCCATGTAACAATCCCTTTCACACAGTGTTCTGCGTGAAAGGGGCACATATTTACAAGGCTGTGAAAAGCCACGTAGAGTGGCTTTACGTGGCCATGTAAATATCCTGGGGCACATTGGGCCACCAGAACATCAAAAAAGTGAAGTTCCGGCAGCCATTTTTTAACACTGAATAATGAAAAGAAGGAGCCTTTGGTATTCTGAGGGGATATCACTGATTGGTACTTTGCCTCATGGATTCCCCAACTTGGCACTTTAACATCTCATACAGTTAAAGTTAAAAAACAGTGTTATTCTTTTTAACTGGGATCTATCGCATCAAATTCAGAAAGTCTATGCTGCAGGGTTCCATTCCTCAAGATACAAAAGAATATTTTCTTTTCTCTTCCCCCGCATAAGCACACTGCTTTGGTTGAGGATGTGTGTTGTCACATGTGGGCTACCACAATGCCCTGTATCTTGTGAAGTATGATATTGCCAGACTTCACGTCTTCAAAAAATGGCAGGAAAGATTGGCGAGAAAGCATTGCACACCCTCTGCCCCATCCAGTGAAGCAGAGCATACAAATAAATACCTATTTTGAGAAATCTGGGTCAGAGAGTTGCAGGCCAATCAGAAGTTACTGGGCTTAAGATATCTTTAGTTTCTGGTGTCCAAGGGCTCAGGTACTTCAGACGCTCAGGCTGGCAAGCAAGTACCCCTTTTTTGCAATTGACTCTAAGGGTAGCAAGGTAGGCAAGTCCAAGGCTTACTAAGATGGTTGCAATGAGCTATAAAAGCCGAAGTTAGCCATGCAATACATAACTCAATGAATCAATGAACAGTCAGTGCTTTAAACAGCAAAAGTATTTTAATAGTTGCAATGAGAAAGGCTTTGCACAAAATTGCATGAAACATGGCAGCTGGAGAAACCATTGGGAACTCCTTCTAAAGGGCTTCTCAAACTACATATGGTACATACTAAAGAAATGTCACGGAAGTCAACTGAACCCTGTGAGTGCAGACTAGCCCACGTAGAAATCTTCAATGGTTTTTACAAACCGTAAGCCGTAAAACTACAATACCACCATATATAGTAAATCAGGTGCAGTTATAAAACGTCAGGCCTGTTGGCTTTGCCACAGGATGAGAAACTATGAGACCTTTTACATTAATAAACATTTTCCTCTTTACATTAGGCAAGCCCGTCTGCGCCCGTCCACGCCTGGACGCCGCAAGACACGCTGGTAGCGGCTTGTCAGGATGTTTTTCCTATTCTAAAACGGAGCTGCTGGCTATTAACACACTGATTGACGCCTGCCCTTCACCATCTCTGGGGTGGCAGAGTGGGCTAAAGAACGGTGATGGATCAAACCCAGATCTGTTGACTGGGTGTGAGTGTTTGATTGGTTCTGATGCTCCGTCCATCACCACCCCCTTTTGTACCGCTTCACCATCTCTAGGTTATATGGAGGGGCCTTTTTGCTGTCGCAGTTGTGGGTTTAACTCTCACCCAGTCTTCCCCACTCCACTCGCTCCCCTTGCTCCCAGGGCCCCCATTCTAATCCTGCATTTAAATGTTCTGTCCCTGGTTAAACATTATTTGGACATCTATGATCTGAGTCAGGATAAAACCCCTGATGTCTTTTTTCTCACTGAAACATGGCTCAGTGATGATATGGTGGCAGAGCCGGGGCTTGCGCTTCCTCTAGGCTATAGTATTCTGATCCTGAGTAGGAAATCTAGAGGGGGCGGCATCGCGGTTATCTTTAAATCCTGCTACTCCTGCTCGTTTGTAGAGGAACTGGTGCAGGGCTGCGAGTGTGCTCGTTTCAGCATTACTTTTAGCGCCAACTTCACTATGTGAGGGTTGTTGGTTTATCGCCCCCGGGCCCAGCCAAAGAGTTTAAACTAGCTCTTATCGATGTTGTTAGCACTCTGGCTATGAGCACAGCTAATTTCAATGTTCTGGGTGACCTTAACTTGCATTATTACCTCAATCACGACAGTGATATCAGTTTGCAGGCAGACCTGGCGGCCTGTCAATTAATGCAATTGGTTTCTGGCGCTACCCATACGGCCGGACATTTATTGGACCCTGTCTGTTCTAATATTCCCCATGCTTCTGTGGAGAGCCCTAGTCCCGTATGTTGGTCGGACCACTATTTGGTCCCATTGTCTTTCCCGATTTTCGAACTTCCTCACAGAGCTCTTCAACGGTCTTCCTTTAAACGCCCTTGGCGCAAACTGAAGCTTGAGGATTTTCATGCACTTCTTTCTGCTCACCCCCCTCAAGGGCACAGTGATCCTGACGTATCTTATAGATCACTCTGCAATTGGATTTCTAAAGCTCTTGATTCCCTCATTCCTGCTAAATGGTCTAAGGGCCGCAACTCTGATTCTAATCCCTGGTTCAACTAATCTCTAGCTGAGATCCGTAAATCTTGTAAAAGGTTGGAGCGTACCTGGAGAAAGAACTATGATCCCGGGGCCAAAGCCTGCTACCAGGCTGCAATTAAAAGTTACCACAGGACTATACATTCTGTCCGGGCAGCTTATTTTGCTAAGGAAATTAAACTTAGTCAAAATAAGGTTACATGTATTTTTAAAATAATTAAGGATCTTAGAGTTAGAAAAAACTCCACTACTTCGGTGATCAGCTCTAAGCAACATTGTGAAGCTCTGGCTACTTATTTTGTGAACAAAGTGGATACTATCTAGAAGTCGCTCCCGTTGCTGCCTCCCTCTTCCACTGCCCTTCATGGGTCATTCCCACACATCTCTTGGAGGTTATCCCTTCCATCTCTCTGGAAGAGCTTCTTCTGCTGTGCGGTAAAGTTAAATCGGGTTCCCCGGTCGACCCTTTGAAGCCCGCCCAGTTCAGAGACTCTCTCTCTGTGCTCCTGGCCCTTCTATGCCAGGTTGTCAATTCTTCCTTTGCTACTGCGGTGGTTCCTGAGACATGGAAGCAGGCCATGGTGGTCCCATTATTGGAAAAACCGTCGATGGACCCGGCTAAGTTGGAAAACTTTCGCCCCATCTCTCTCGTAGCTAAGATCGCTGAGGCTTATGTTAATAACACTCTAACTGGGTTTCTCAAAAGTAATGTCACCCTGGATCCCTCCCAGAATGGTTTCCGCCCTGGCCACCGCACGGAGACGGCTCACTTGGCTGTGTCCGAACATCTGCGTACCATTCTGGATACAGGGCACACGGCGGCACTGATATTGTTAGATCTCAGCACCGCATTTGACACGGTTTCACACAGCATCCTTTTATGCCGTTTGGAGGAGGCAGGTGTTGTTGGCTTAGCCTTGGAATGGTTTAGATCTTTCCTGTCAGGGAGAACCTTCCAAGTGACCGCCCCGCCATTTCTCTCATGTGTCCAGGGCATTGGGCAGGGGGTGCCTCAGGGTTCTGCTCTGAGTCCAGTACTTTTTAATCTGTATGTGCAACCCCTTGCGGCTGTGGCTAGGGACAAAGGTCTTTCTATGGTCTCCTACGCCGCCGACACACAGCTGGTGGTGGCCGATTCTATGCAGGACGCTTCTAAGTTTAGAAGTGGTCTGGCGGCAGTCGCGGAGTGGATGAATTCCAACTGCCTCCAGCTCAATGCTAATAAAACCGAGGTGCTGTTGGTGGGGAAGAATAGGAGCCTGTGGAATGAGCAATGGTGGCCTTCCACTCTTGGCAGCATGCCTATTCCCAAGACAGTGGTTAAAAACTTGGGAGTTTGGATGGACTCCTCCCTCAGTTTTCTAGACCACACCAAGAAGGTAGCTGGGACTTGTTTCGGTCTTCTTCATGGACTTAGACCCCTGTTGGGGTTTTTCGACCCTCCCACCCATCAGCTAATTGTCCAGGCGGCGATCTTATCAAGACTTCATTACGCCAGCTCGCTCCTTCTCGGAGCTAACCAGGCTGAGGTGGTGCGCCTGCAGCGAGTTCAAAACGCAGCTGCCAGAGTTCTGCGGGGGCTTCCGTGTAGGTGCGCTACAGCTGGTGCTCTCCGACAATTACACTGGTTGCCCATAGCTAAGCGAATTGAATTTAAGGTTCTTTGTTTGTCTTTTAAAATTCTTACATTTGCGTCTCCTAGACTTCTGGCCAATTTGCTGACACCTTATGTTCCTGGTTGCCAGCTTCGCTCCCCGGGCAACACTTGGTCGTGATTCCCCGCGTGAAGCGTCTTCGTATTGGGGGGCGGTCCTTTCGCTGTCTGGCAGCTAAGCTATGGAACTCGCTGCCTCTTCATATTCGCAGTATGAACAGCCTGCTGACCTTCCGTAAAGCCATCAAGACCTTTCTTTTTCCTGCGTTGTAATCCTGCCTTTTTCTGCCTCTCTTCTTTCCTACTTTTCTCTTGAGTTCTTTTGTTGTTTCTGTCCCTCTACTGCTAGCCCCGGGACGCCTTTTTTGCTGAGGCAGTTGCATGCTTTATAAACCCAGTTAAGATAACATAACATAACATTATTAACCCTTTAGCCGCTGAGACGTTTCCTGGGGCTTGTTGCACCTAAGCCTTCATATCTTTGATTCCTCAAAATGAATCCATGGCAAATTTGTGTCCTTTCTTACCAAATGTTGGGGATTCTAAAGGTGACCAGGGTTTGTGAATTTCCCTGTAGGAAATAGCAAAAATAGTCACAAATTAGCAACATTTTGAGATATTTGGAAAAATGGGAAAAACTGCTGAGCAAGAAACATTATATTTTTGTAAAAATATCAACAAAAGGTTTGCTGTGCTAAGATCACCATCTTCCCAGCTTTTAGTAACATACATAGTTGTAAAAGACAATTTTTGCATTTTCCAACTGGAAGTCCATTTTTCCAATATTTTCGCGGTTTCAACATACTTGTAGTCTGTGGTGGTAAAAGATGGGAAATTCTTTGGTGAAACCAGAAAACTAGGCATGTCTCAAAACTAGACAAAATTATGAATTCATCAATGAGTTATTTGTGTAGATTGCAGAAATAAACTAACTTTTGAATTAAAAAGTGATTAAAATTCAGTGGAAAAGTAGACTTGGTTTGGCAGTGCAAGATGGCCACCATACCATAGCGCTCCCACACTTGCCAATACGCATCTGACCTCCCCAGTTGGTGTGAGGCCCCTGGGAGAAGGGGGCACAATGTGGTGGCAGCTGGGGGTGATAGGTGCAGCTCCCGGTGTGGAGCTGAGCCCACCCAGTGAGGGCACAAGAGACTTAAGATGGCGCCCAAGATGCTCTGGGCAGGCACAGCTGAACGTGCAAGTTCAGGGGCAACCAGAACTCCACGGCGGGGTGGTGACATCACCCCCTGGACACTGAAGGGCAGCGAGCGGGCCCTGGGAGTAAAATGAGATGCAGAGGAGGTTGCTGCTCCAGCGACCTGTCCCCTGTGCCGTCCGAGAGAGGCGCAAGCGATCGCAGGTGCGGCGAAAGACCATGTTCGTGAGGGAGGACCGCTTGGAGGCGGGGAAGCACAACAGGCAGGTGACCCCCCCCTCCAAACAGTGCCCAAATGCCAACCCGAGGGAAGAAGCCCTTGAGACCCGCCCTTGGGGAAGGAACCTGGCAGGTAGACAAGGTTTCGCCACATGCTTGGGGCACCCCGATAGTGAGGCACAGCATTAGACACTGGAGGAGCAGATGGAGGATGCCAGCCTGAATCAGCAGCCCACTGCAACTTCGCTGCTCGTGCAACCTGCTCATACATGGGTGAGGGGACTGGCGGGACATCCACTCCAAATCTGTTCATCCCCAATGGCTGAGACACCTGTTATCATAAAGACAGAGCGCAGCCGAAACAAGTGAAATTGGACAAATTTGGCAAGCGATGCAGCAAATGCTGCAGGGGAACCGAAGCACAGGGGACTGCAGCCTCGGGGGTACAACTCCTACCCAGAGACGGAGGCCATCTTGCATGCTATTGATTCCCCCTGCCAGGCCTGGGAGACCAAAAGTGGTTAGGTTGGAACAGATGTGGCACTGCTCTGGCAAGAGCTAAAGAAATTTACGGGAAGGGTGGCAGAGGCTGAAACTAAAATTGCAACACTGGAAGGCATGGTGCAAGACCTAACTGAGGCAGTTCGGAAAATGAGAAGCCTCCCCTGAGAATTGGCGGCCCTTTTTGTGGATGCTGAAGGCCGCTCTAGGTTCAATCGATTTCTGAGGTTCCCACAAGATGTGGAGGGCCCTTGACTGGAACTGTTTCTTGAGAACTGGCTGAAATCCTTTCTTCCATCGGATCAACTCTCCCAGTGCTTCCTTATTGAGAGAGCGCATAAAGCTATGGCAAGGAGGCTGCCACTGGGATCCACTCTGAAGTCCATGATCACTCATGTCCTGAATTATAGAGACAGACACTTGATGCGCCATATGGTCATCCAATCAATCCAATCATGACATTTGTATAGCGCGCCACTCACCCGGTAGGGTCTCAAGGCGCTGGGGGAAGGGGTCCGCTACTGCTCGAAAAGCCAGGTCTTGAGTAGCTTCCTGAAGGAGAGATGGTCCTGGGTTCGCCGAAGGTGGATGGGGAGGGAGTTCCATGTCTTGGCTGCCAGGTACGACAAGGATCTTCCTCCGGCGGTGGCTCTGCGGATGCGTGGGACGGCGGCGAGGGCGTGGCTGGTCGACCACAGCTGGCGGGTGGGCGTGTAGAAAGTCAGGCAGTTGTTGAGGTACTTGGGGCCTTGGTCGTGGAGGGCCTTGTGTGCGTGGGTGAGGAGTCTGAACATGATCCTCTTGCTGACGGGGAGCCAGTGCAGGTCTCTCAGGTGGCCGGAGATGTGGCTGTGTCGGGGGATGTCCAGGATGAGTCGTGCGGAGGCGTTCTGGATGTGTTGGAGTCTTTTCTGGAGTTTGGCTGTGGTTCCGGCGTAGAGGGAGTTGCCGTAGTCCAGTCGGCTGGTGACGAGTGCCTGGGTGACCGTCTTCCTGGTTTCGGTAGGGATCCATCGGAAGATCTTTCGGAGCATGCGCAGGGTGTTGAAGCACGATGATGAGACGGCGTTGACTTGTCTGGTCATCATGAGGGAGGAGTCCAGGATGAAGCCCAGGTTGCGTGCATGGTCCGTTGGCTTGGGTGCGGTGCCCAGGTCCGGAGGCCACCAGGAGTCGTCCCAGGTGGAGGGCGATGATCCCAGGATGAGGACTTCCGTCTTGTCTGAGTTCAGTTTCAGGCGGCTGTTCTTCATCCACTCGGCGACGTCTCTCATCCCTTCGTGTAGGCTGGTTCTGGCGGTGGCTGGGTCGTTGGTGAGGGAGAGGATCAGCTGGGTGTCATCGGCGTAGGAGATGATGTTGAGGTTGTGTTGGCGTGCGATGGCTGCGAGGGGGCTCATGTAGACGTTGAAGAGGGTGGGGCTGAGTGATGATCCCTGTGGTACGCTGCAGATGATTTCTGTGGCCTTGGATCTGAACGGGGGGAGGCGGACTCTATGGGTTCTTCCGGCGAGGAACGAGATGATCCACTCCAGTGCCTTCTCTTGGATTCCGATGTTGCTGAGGCGCTGCACTAGGGTGCGGTGGCAGACAGTGTCGAACGCTGCGGAGAGGTCCAGGAGGATGAGGGCCGCTGTTTCCCCGTTGTCGAGCAGGGATCTGATGTCGTCAGTGACTGCGATGAGGGCAGTCTCGGTGCTGTGGTTGGCTCGGAAGCAGGTCTTCTCGATGACTTTGGCAGGAAAAGGGAGGAGCGAGATGAGGCGGAAGTTCTCGAGGTCGGTGGGATCCGCTGTGGGTTTCTTCAGGAGGGTGCTGATCTCGGCGTGCTTCCAGCTTTCTGGGAAGGTGGCGGTGTTGAAGGAGGCATTGATGATGTCCCGGAGTTGGGGTGCGATGATGGAGTCGGCCTTGTTGAAGACGTGGTGGGGGCAGGGGTCGGTTGGGGATCCGGAGTGGATGGGGTTCATCGTGCGGGTGGTGTCTTCGGTGCTGACTGGAGTCCAGGCGCAGAGGGTGGTGGTGGGGGGCGTTGGTTCGGTGGTTGGGTGCGTGGTTGGTGCGCCGAAACTGTTGTGTATCTCGGCGATCTTGCGGTGGAAGAACGAGGCAAGTGAGTCGCAGAGGTCTTGCGAGGGAGTGATGTCGTTGTTCCCGGCGCTGGGGTTGGAGAGCTCTTTGACGATGCCAAAGAGTTCCTTGCTGTTGTGGGCGTTGTTGTCCAGTCGTTCTTTAAATGCTGTCTTCTTGGTGGTGCGGATCAGCTGGTGGTGTTTGCGGGTGGCGTGCTTCAGGGCTGTCATGTTGTCTGTGGTCTGGTTGATGCGCCAGGCTTTCTCGAGGGTGCAGCAGTTCTTCTTGGAGTTCGTAAGTTCGTCGGTGAACCAGGAGGCTTTCTTGCTGCCGGGTCTGCTGTGAGGGGTCTTCAGTGGTGCGAGGTCGTCTGCGCAGTTGGTGATCCACTGTGTGAGGTTGCTGGCTGCTTCGTTGGGGTCCGTTGTGCTGGCGGGCGGGTTCTGGCTGAGGGAGGTAGTGAGCTGGTCGGTGGTGATCTTGTTCCAGCTCCTGCGAGGAGCCTGTTGCGGGTGGTGGTGGGTCGTGGTCCTTCTGAAGCTGAAGTGGACGCAGCTGTGGTCAGTCCAGTGAAGTCCGGTGGAGTGGCTGAAGGCGATGTGGTTGCTGGAGGAGAAGACTGGGTCAAGCGTGTGGCCGGCGTAGTGGGTGGGGGTGTTCACCAGTTGCTTGAGTCCGAGGTTGGCGAGGTTGTCCAGCAGGGTAGTGGTGTTGCTGTCGTTGTTGTTCTCCAGGTGGGAGTTGAGGTCACCTAGGAGGATGTAGTCCGAGGAGGCGAGGGCGTGCGGGCTGATGAAGTCTGCGATGTTTTCGCTGAATTGTGTGCGCGGTCCCGGGGGTCTGTAGATGAGGGTGCTTCTGAGGGTCGTCTTGGGGTCGGTGTGTATCTGGAAGTGGAGGTGTTCGGCGGCGGTGAGGGTGTTGTCGTAGTTGGTCGTGATGCGGATGGTGTTCTTGTGTACGATGGCGATGCCTCCTCCGGTCTGGTTGACGCGGTCCCTCCGGGTGATCTTGTATCCGTCCGGGATGGCGATGGCGATGTCGGGCGCTGATGAGGCGTTCATCCAGGTTTCCGTGAGGAAGGCGACGTCCGGTGATGTTGTGTCGAGCAGGTTCCAGAGTTCCACGGCATGTCTGTGGATGGAGCAGGTGTTGAGCAGGATGCACTTGAGGTGGTTGCTGCTTGTGATCGGCTTGGCGGGTGTGGTGCAGGTCCGGAGGCAGGTGAAACGGCAGGCTTGGCAGGCGAAGGGTCTGTGGGTGCGTTTCGGGGTGGCTTGGTAGCAGGCGGGGTACCGGCCGTCGTTGAGTGCGTGGTGGGTGGCGGCGTCGTAGGTTCGACGTGTGGTCTGGCGTCGGCAGGGGCCAGGAGTCCTGGCGCTGGGCGCGGTCCGGTCGCGGACGGGCGCAGACATGCTTGCCTTTGGCGCGCCTTCGGCGCACAATCGGCGCGCCCGCTGCACGTGAACGCTGCGCGTACACATGGGCTCCGCCATAAATGGCGTAGAGGGAGGGAGGAGCAGCTGGGAGGTGGGAGCGGGGTGGCGGCAAGGAGGGGGCGATGATACAGAACGAAGAAGGGGGGCGGGGCCGCAGGGGAGCAGCGGCAGGGAGCCGGGAGCGGGGAGAGCAGCGGGAAAACAGGCGGCAGAGAGGCACAAGACTGGAAAATACAGGGCACGACGATCACACAGTGAGCACAATAGTGGGCACAATAGTAGTAAAAGAAAAAACACGGCAGTGAAAACACAGCACAACAGGCGGCAGCGAGGCACAAAAAACGGGGGCCTGGGGAGGTTAAATAGGAGTCCACACAGATCCGTTTTCCCAGACTTTACCAAACTAGTGCAGCAACAAAGAAAAAAGTTTGATCGGGTGAAACAGTAGCTGCATGTCTTAAATATAAACTACATGATGCTGTACCCAGTCAAGCTTAAAGGGCTATTCAGGGTAAATCTTTCCTAATAGACCACCCAGATTGGGGGTGGGAATAGTCAGAAAAGCGACCGCCGAACTGAATGGGGGGAAGGGGACCACCTCCCCGATGAGCAGCGAACAGGCAGGGAACCTGGAGAGATGAGAGAACCAGACGACAATCCAGGAGGGGCCACCAGAGGAGATCATGGCCATACAGGGAAGTGTCTTAAGCAAGGAGAGGGACTGAAAGGGCTGTTTAACGGGGTCCAGCGTACGTGCCCAAATACTGAGAACAAAGAAAGGTACGCAGTTCCCCAAGGGGGATGGAACAACGTGAGTAGAGACAAATAGGAGGGAAATCCTCCTAGACGGAACTTGAGTCCTCGCACGTAAGACTAGTGGTAGGTAGGAACTCATCCACCTTACCACCGTGTGTAGATGGCTTTTATAGGTGCTGATGAAATGAACAGTATCATTTTGAACACACTGTGTGAAACATGTCGACCTCAATTTTACAGCAGAGCATTGCTCCCCTGGACCATTGAGCCAGCGAGCAGCCTCTCCTTTGTATTTTTAATAAGGTGGATGACCACTCCATTAAATTTTTCTTGTGGATTATCCAACCTTTTTTAGAATGACTCACTCACATCTACACTTACCCCTAGGGCCCTCACACCCACGGCACCATACGGCAGGAACAGGAGATCTCCGCTAAAGAGCCCCTTTATGGGTGCCCGTCGGGTATTGCACCACCGACCCGATGAGGTGCGAGTCCATATGATGAAGCATGACACCTAGCTTGCTGTGTGTGTGAGAACTCTAGTTCCATCTGGGAGGATTCCCCTCCTATTTGTCTCTACTCACGTTGTTCCATCCCCCTTGGGGAACTGCGTACCTTTCTTTGTTCTCATACAGGGAAGTGGCCATCCTTGCTCGGGGGGCAAACATTAGAGGCCCATTCGTCAGCCATGGATGTTAAGGGACGATTTGGTCACCCCTCGCCTGAAGGTGAGTGAGGGTCCCCCGGACTCAATCGACTGAGCTGCGCCATACCATTCTTTACCAGACCGTGTTCAAGATGTAAGTGAGTGCTAAGGAGGTACAGGGAGACCACACTTGCCTGCAGTTGCAAATGGGAAAAGTTTAACATGTTGTTTATGAAGGGGGTGGGTGACAGGCATTTTCTGAATTTGAGTAGTGGGTACTTCAGAATTCATGTCAGAGAAACGTGGGGTGAGGGGGTACAGTTGGGGTTGCTTCATTCACAGATTTCCAAGTTGCAAGGGCACGACGCAAGACCACCAGGCCACAACACCACACACGACAGGGTAGGCTGCGGTCAGATAACTAGTGAAGCCCAAGGTGGAACCTTGGACATAACAATCCATGACTTCACAGCGCTTCTCCACCCACACCTGCTGACTCTATGGCAAGGGAGGAGGGAAACCAGCCTCTGGACCTCAATCACACCTTTATTGTGGTTATCCCAAAGGAAGAGAAGACAGCCAACCTGTGCACGTCATACAGACCTATCTCACTATTGAATACCGAAAATACAATTCTAGCCAAAATCCAGATCACCAGAGTAGCAGGAGTGATATCTGATCTGGTACGTGCCGACCAATCCGGGTTTATGCCAAAGTGAGTCACAAGACTGAACATTCGACGTTTGCACATGTGGTTGGATAAACTCGAAGTAAGCACGATAATGTCGCTTGTCGCTGGGAAAGTGTTTGATTCTATAGATCGGCACTACCTTACTGAGACCCTGAGGCAGTTCGACTTTGGGCCCCAGTTTTGTAATTGGGTGGCTCTCTTGTACAAAAGGCCCACTGCTGCAGTGAGGGTCAATGGAATGGTGTCTAACACTTTTGTCCTGGGTAGGGGAACGAGACAGGGATGCCGGCTGTCGGCCTTCCTATTTGCCTTATGCTTAGAGACACTGGCGTGCGGGGTTCACTGTAGGGCAGACATTTTGTACTTTCCCCAGGTCTCGACAGAGCCAGAGAAGATTTCGCTATAACCGGATGTTGTTTTGGTCTACCTAGCAGACCCAGGACTTTCCATCAGTGCTATGCTGTTGGTATTTCACGCTTTCGAGACTTTTTCCAGGTTCAGCATCAATTGGGATAAATCTGTAATCCTTCAGTTGGGACTCTGGGAGGGATCCACCTAACAAACAAAGGCTTCAAATATCTAAGCATAAATATTACAATGGACTGCTGCTAGTTTTTAGAGCTGAACCTATACAGATTACTGTTGGAGTTTTGCGAGGACACAGCCTGATGGTAAACTACCCTTGACAATTATGGGCAGGGCAGCCTTTATAAAATGATCACGTTGCCCAGGCTGCTATATATATTCCAGGATACCCCCTATATTATCCCACTACTTTGATAAGTTAGGCAGGAAGCTCCACACTCTGCTATGGGACGGGGGCACCCCGAGAATAGCTTTGAAGACCCAGTATAGGTCTGTCTATAATGGACGCCTAGCACTCCCGGATATTAGAGCATACCACAGGGCTACACAACTGCACATAATTAACGATTGGGGACACAGCTCATGTACTGAACCCACCTATAGGATAGAGAGGAGGGCCATGGGAGTGGCGACCCATGTTCACTATATCTATGGACGGAGAGATAAAGGGCAACTGCCTGGGCCAACCAGAGCTGCTTTGCAGGCCTGGGACAACACCACAGCTGCCCTGGGCTGTAGGGGAGGCAACTCACCCGGCCTCTCTGGTCTGAAAAGGAACCACACTGTCCAAAACGGGGAAGATCACTGTCTTCCGGGGTTGGGAGTGCATTGGGATTGAAACACCAAGGGGCATGGTTGTGGAAGGTGACGTCATACCCTTTGAGACACTGCAGCAGGAATATGCCCCAGCTAAGACTCAACAGTTTACATACCTTCAAATGACACATGCTCTGAAGAAGGACCAGGAATCTTCCGGACCATAACTCGCTGAAGAGCTGGGCGACACACTTACCCACAGGGCGGTCTCTCGGCTGTACCGCACTACAATAAATAACACGCCAGATAACCTGGGAAAACTACAGGAGAAATGAGAAGCAGTTGTGGGCGACCTGGAGGATGTGGTCTGTGAAGCGTCCCTGATAAACCCTAGAGGGGTCGCCATCAGGAACCGGCACAGCCTGATCCTGTACAATATCCTCCAAAGGGTCCACTGTACCATGTCCCACGTCCATAAAATGGGAAGGGCAGAGAGCCCATTGTCACGTAACACAAATCAAGAGTTTGTGCACACTCACCACGATAACCAAGATAAACACATTACAGGTATGATGGCACCTGTGATGTGTTCATCTGGAGAGCCCGATGTGCCTTCACTGCAGGAGAGATGAGGATACTAGGGGATAGCACAATATTAGGCATCGATTGTCAATGAGTTGGAAGAAGTGGTGGAAGTTGCCATTCCCAAGATGCCTCAACTGATTATACTGGGCATACACAACGATGGGGACTTCTCAAGGAAATAATTACTGTTTTGTATGCTGGGCTTTGTTGTTGCCAAGAGAAAACTGGGCATTTTTTTATGGGGGGTTTGGGGGGGCTCAATGTGCCAACAAGGGCCATGTGGCGGGAGGGAATAAACCGATGCATGGAGGTAGAGAGAGTAGTTTATGACAGCAGAAACTGCTCCAGTAAATTTGAAAGGGTTTGGGGGAAATGGCATTCATATAATGGATTAACAGATGACTCTGGTGACACACCCAGAGATGAGATTACAAGACGGTAACATTACCAACGAGGGATACACTTCACTGGAGCATGGAGAGAGACATTGTGCTTGCGTGCTGATTGTCATCTGCGATGGAGAAAGGCAGTGGTATTCTGAGTATATACAACAGCTTATTACGCATGTACCAATGTTTGTTCTGTAAAATCAACAAAATATTTCACTCCCCCAAAAAATGTGGAAAAAATAGCACTTAGTAAAAACGTTTTTATCTGTCACTTCTTGCCTCAATTGCCAGTTTACAAAAGTAATATATTGTTACGACCGCAAAATCCTTCTAGTCGCAGGGATGTTAAATGTTTATTGATTGTATAAAGACATGCAATGACTGAGGTACAGCTTATAATGATTTTTTATTGTGTACTAATCATGTATCAATGCATATGCTAAAATCGAATGAATGAAAACAGGATATTAAGGAAACATGTATTTTTTTAAACATACACAAGATACTGAGTTTAGGAACAGTGAGTATTTGTACTCCTCTGAATTTCGGGTTACCCAAACTATCATGTGATTCAGAGGGCCTCTTTGCAAAATGTGTATGTTCTTGCACTCTGGCTACATTTGTAAGTCGAAAATGAGGAGAAATACAATTGGTAATGACAAATGTTCTACTGTTTCAATCAATCATAGCATTACATACCCGTGAGGGCCTCAAGGCGCTAGGGGGGGTAGGCTGCTACTGTTTGAAGAGCCAGGTCTTGAGAAGTCTCCTGAAGGTTAGGAGGTCTTCTGTCTGCCGCAGGCGGATGGGCTGGGTGTTCCATGTCTTGGTGGTGAGGTGGGAGAATGATCTGCCACCGGCGGTCACTCTTTGGATGCAGGGGAGGGTGGCGAGGGCGTGGTCTGTGGAGCGGAGCTGGCGGGTAAGGGTGTAGAGGCTGAGTCGGCTGTTGAGGTATGCTGGTCCGGTGTTGTGGAGTGCCTTGTGTGCGTGGGTAAGGAGCTTGAAGGTTATCCTCTTGTTGATGGGGAGCCAGTGCAGGTCTCTCAAGTGGGGTGTGATGTGGCTGCGGTGAGGGATGTCGAAGGATCAGGCGTGCGGAGGCGTTCTGGATGCGTTGGAGCCGTTTCAGGGGTTTGGCCGGGGCTCCTGCGTAGAGTGCGTTTCCGTAGTCCAGTCTACTGCTGACGAGGGCTTGGGTGACAATCCTTCTAGTTTCGGTGGGGATCCATTTGAAGATCCTGCGAAGCATGCGGAGGGTGTTGAAGCAGGAGGAGGTGACGGCGTTGACCTGCTTCATCATGGAAAGGGTGGAGTCGAGGATGACCCCTAGGTTGCGTGCGTGGTCGGTGGGTGTAGGGGGTGCTCCTAGTGCATTCAGCCACCAGGAGTCGTCCCAGGCCGAGGGGGTGGATCCGAGGATGAGGATCTCCGTCTTGTCCGAGTTCAGCTTCAGTCGACTGTTTCTCATCCAGCCGGCGACGGCCTTGATTCCTTCGTGGAGGTTGGTTTTGGCGGTGTGGGGGTCTTTGGTGAGAGAGAGGATCAGCTGGGTGTCGTCGGCGTAGGAAAGGATGTTGAGGTCGTGCCGTCGTGGGCGAGCGGTGCCATGTAGACGTTGAACAACGTTGGGCTGAGGGATGAGCCTTGGGGTACGCCACACTTCTTCCAATAAAAACAGTACCCCACTTGTGTGGTTTGGCCTAGCACCTATGACTGAAGAGGCCCCAAAACACAACGTGGAGACATCAAATTCTCCTTATCAAAATCGACCCATGGATAGCTGCAGAATTTGGGCCTGGGAAACCTACCAAACCCAGATACTTCTGAAAACTAGACATACAAAGACGTCCAGGGAGTGGCTTGCATGGATCACACTACCATACCCCAAATCCCCGCAAACCTATAAAATAGGCACCACAATGGGAACGTCACAGACAGTACCTGTACGGCATGGACTGATGCAGTCCATGCCGTGCAGGTACTGGGGTGCATGCACACAGGGGGCAGAACATATGCCTCTCTGCATGCACCCCATGGCCCAGAGGCAACAGGGGGGCTTGTATGGCCCCCTTTGTTTCCTCTCCGCCACGGTTATCATAGAGGAGGAACCACCATGAAAATTGTGGCGAAGAGGAAAAGCTTAATATGCTTTGCGGGACTGCGGTGAATGAGTGCACACTAGTCTAGTCTTAATAAGACTGCCCCACCTGCCTTCCACTTTATGAGGAAAGAGGGTTGCAAGACTGAACTGTTCCTGAATTGGTGAGTAGGGTACTGCAGTCGTATATGTACATCCATCTGCTACTCCTGTGTTAATGGACCCAATAAACCATTCTATTCCCCATCAGTCTCAGGTTACAAAGATCACAAAGAGCAGTCCCCCCATTTGATTTTTAATTCACAAATACCTGAGCAACACCTCACTTAAAGGAAATTTCAAGGCTATGTGCATACCAGTGGAAGAGTATACTTTCTTGATACGTTCTAATTCAACCCAACAGAGCAGTGTCTTGCCTAAGCATCCAATATTTTTAGTATGTACAAAGCAGGTGCAAGACCCAAATAAGCCTATAAGAGTACCAGAAAAAAGTTTAAACCATGGCAGATATCAAATGTCCTGGGACTTACCTCTCGCATCCTCGACTGCCACACTTCTTTGAACTCCAGTGAAGTGGTGTTTACCAGGCTGGCATTTTGGGTCCAATCCGGACACTTCCACTTGGGGAGTGAAAGCATAGTGAGGGCAGGAGTGAGAAATGCAGGTGATGATCCCTCCAAGATGGGCAACCTAAAAATGTTGAGTGATACATATATGTATTGTAACAAATTAAATTGGATGCAATCTGGTGGTTTTAAAAGCAAGTAAATGCATGAATGTAATACAAACCATCGCACTCTGTAAAGGACGGGTCCAGCTATATTTATTCACTGTTCGCTTTCCTTGCAACCATGGATAGGGACAAAATTACTTTAATCTTATTTGACTGACAGAAATGGTCAGAAACTAAACTGTGACCGCATTATTGCATGAAAAACTGTAATAATGGCCATACAAGCAGGTTTAGCTCTTGCTCTAACTCGGTCAACTGCTAATGAGATCGGTCAACAATAAAAAATACTTAGATCGGTCAATAATAAAAAATACATTTTCAGTGCCCTAATGCACTTTTGTGGAGGTCACCCTAAAAAATATAAGTTTTAAAATAATCAGTGGTGAGGGGCACCTGAGGAGCTGGTTTGGGAATGGGAGGAGCAATGGGGAGTGGGCAAGATGTATAATTAAAAAATTACCTTTAAACAACAGGAGAGAGAGGATTTTTTATGTGAAGGAGCACTCTTGGTCCCCCTGAAAAATATTGTCAAAACAACAAAAGAGTGCACTTTTCTTACAAGAAGAGCAAGCAAGAAGAATCACAATAGATTCTTTAGAAAGCCCTCACTCACCAACCTAGTTGGTGACATGCTTCATCATTGGGCCCCACCAGGAAGGTCTAATACCCCCCCAGAATTACTGCGGAGCTGGTTATTTCTTGTTTGTTTGATAAACTAGTGCAAATGTGAAATGTGAACATGGTTAAAAGTGTCAAGGTTGTGTCCGAAAATAATTTTATTAGTCGGCCAACCCAGCACGGTTAAAAGACGAAGTGAGCGGTGTGTAAGCTGGATAGATGGTTCAGCTATGTCTCACTGTGAGCGGTCAACATGTTTTTGCCTATCTGGATGCAATTAGCTAGACATTCATCAGGACCAATGTGAAGATTCCAGCGGTATGAGCGCGCTAAGGCTCACCCTAACCTGAAGGTCAAGTGTGAAAAAACAGGAAAAAATGATAATTAAAACCTGCTGTTGGTGGGGTACCTAAATCTTTTCGGAACCCAGCAGTTACCTGAAAGGAAAAGCAGACACAAACAAACATATATAGACAAAAATGATCAATTTAGATAAAGTCAAGGAGCGTCTGCTATTCAAAAAACGATCATGCTTTTGTGCTCCTCTCAATGTGCACTGTAGGGTTATCTCACGGAGCTATGGTGCAGTATAGTGAGAAATGGACGTGCATCTAATATTCACATTAACGTGAGTGGTGGTGATGGGGTCCACTCTTAATGTGAAGGTACCTTATGATTATAGCGCTATTACACCTGCACGCCTACTCAGGCGTCGAGTGGTCTGGGTGCGTCAGTAACACACACAATCCAACGTGACTCTCACCAACCCATCTGTTGCAAGGTGGCGGTTGGCTAGAAGCACTGAGATTAAAATACTGATACAAATGCTTACATATAGCGTGATCACTAATCACACCATGGGTCTCGGGAGGGGGGTGATGGCTAATAGGCACACCCTGTAAGGAAAGGGAAAGAAACGTGGTGAGTCAAAGAAACAATTCCTCCATCCGGTAAATTACTGATCTGTTTCGTTGCGTGGTTCGTTTGATTCTACTCACACCAGCAAAGCCAGGCACCCGCTGAGTACCTGGTCGGACCCTCAATAACCGGACCCGGTTAAAAAATTAGGCAGAGGAAGAAGAAAGTAACACACAGGGGAGATAGCAGCATGGAGAGGTGAGCGCTAGTAGCAGGGGAAGAAGCACACAGAAGAGCTCAACACAGAGGGGCATATTCACAAGGATCTATCGCCGAGTTAACGGCACTTTATCGCAGCCAAAGTTGCGATAAACTTATCGCCCCAATCACAAGCTGGTGTTAACAGCCCACAGCACCAGTATACCCGCGATAGCAGCCGCAAAACATCGCCAGAGATGACCCCCGCAACTATCGCTAATGAGATGCAGAGTAGGCGTTCCTGTGCCAAAAGCCGCGACAACACCACACCTCAACATTCTCAAGGACCAGCCAGATCGGCGATAAGAACACAAAACAGGCGATAAGGTGCGTTAGCACCCGGAAACTAACACCTGCTCAGACCTGGTGCAAAGTCGGACCACAGCCTGCACCACAAAAGGGAGCCCAGCCCACAGCCACATCGAAAGGGCAACAGATACCATGGAGCCACTGGTCATGTGGCCCGGACACCCAGGAGGGCCACAACACCCACCGCCACCACCCCAGGACCCCAACCCTCACCTGGAACCCCCCCCCCCCGGACCACCACAGAGGCAGCGCAGACAAAGGCAGTGGACCCCCAGGAAACGCACCAGCCTCACAGACCCAACACCTGACAATGTCATTGCCCACTACAGGCTCAAAAGGACAACCATCCTATGTATCCTGACCAACGTCGCCCAACGAGCCGACTGCACCAACACAGCGGACGACCAACATCCCACCCCACACAAACCTGGTGCCTGTGCTGCACCTGTTGGCCCCTGGTACCCCCCAACCAACACCCGCCAGAGTCGGAGGAGTCTCACAGCCAGCCACATCCAAGTCCTGGACATCACCTGTCCTGGACATCACCATCAGTCTGATACCCCAGTCCTTATACGTCAAACACAATGCGCAGGATCCGCTGGAGACAAAGTAAGGACCATACGCCATAGCTGGATGCACGCATGTGTTGGGGGCAATCCACAGCACACATGTCCTACCTGTGCCCCCTGGTGACACAGCACACAATCACTGCAACAGAAAGCACACATCTCACATCAATGTGCAGGCAACATCCGAACACCGTGAAACCTCCACCAATGTCGCCTCCAAATACCCAGCCAGTGTGCATGATTCCTTCATCCTCCGACAGTCCATCAGCAACCAGCGTTCCCAGGATGGCACCAAGGGAAATGCACAGCCCCTTGGCAAGTTCCAAATGAACACCCCACTCACCTCAACTCCACAACCATGCAACTCACAACTCTGGCAATGCTCACATCATAAAATCACAACCAACATGCAAAATAACATGCCCACCCACCAGACACGACAGAACAACTCACAATGGTAACCTTGGCAAGCCATGAACATGAGCCATCAACGGCATGGCACCTCAGCCACACACTAGCCGAATGTGGGGACAGGTGGCAACCAGGCATGTGTGAAGGATGCAGGAGAACCATGATTGAGAAAGTACAAAATGCCAAGAGTGGTTGAGATGTGCTGGACAGACCGCAGTAAGCGGAACACACCCATGTCCATGGCGACATACACCTCTGGTTTATGGAGTGTAGTGGACAGTGGACGCAACCATGTCCCCCCAGCCAGTGAGGGAGTTTGCGGAAATGTTGCCTGTTATGTCCTCCCCTTAAGCGTGAGCAGAGTGGGATGGCCCAGCGTACGCCAGGCCAGCGTAGGGGTGTGAATAAAAAGCCCTGGGTGTGGTCCTTTTCTGGAAAGCCCAACGTCTCTGCCAGGGCGGCGCCTCTCCTCACGCCATGAGGCCGATGCCAGCCTATGGTGATCGGAGTTGCCTGCAATCCTGTGCGCCTGCTGTACCCCGGCCCGCTGGACCCTGAACCCGTCATGCCCGCTCCTGCGAAGCCAGGCCACACTGATCACCTGCCGATACCGGCGTGTGTCAAGGAGGGCCCACCAGTGCCTGCGCAAGCTCCAAGCCCGAGGCCCGCAACCTTGGCAGCCTCCTCAGACCATCATGGCCTCCACAACACAGGCCCGCTTTAGTCCTTTCTCGTTGACGTACTCTACTGCCGCCTCCGGCCTACACCACGGTCAAGTAGGTCACACATTTGGAACTGAGTCTTGATCATACATTGTCCGTGTACGGACAATAAGGAAGATTCTACTTCACTGTACTCCCTTCGGTCAGGTGGCAGAAACCATGTGCGACACTTGGCTGTGGGCCCTTGCTGACCGCTGCCTCCGGTCTACACTGCAGTCCAGTAGGTCACAGAGTCCTGATTTAGCGACGACGGAGTTCATATCTGTGTACCAGCATCATCGCAGACTGCATCCCCTCTCAGCACAGGTGCCACTAAGTCTGTTCCCCAACATTCATGGACACTCTCTGGTCGTACATTGGTGGCGTCTGAGTCTATGGACTAGGGGCTAGTTTTCATCCTCATGTAGCTGATACCGAATTGGTGGTGAAAACGAGGCTGACGCTTTCCACTCCACCATTTGCTGCTTCCGGATAACATCAGACCTTCCGCATCATACCCTGGAGGACACCTTCCTCTGTCCCCTGCAAGCCTCCACTACATTCACCTTCAACATCGATGAGGACCCTCTCACTGCACGTGGACCTACCTCAGTGCACCGCAAGTCACCGTCCCGTGGCAGGGTGCCTGTGCCAGCCACTGTGCATCCGGGGCCACTAACTCTGTGCTGGTCAGGTCCGGGACCCCTTCTTCTGAGATATTGGATGGCCTCTGAGGTGATGGCCTTAGGGTCATCAACGTCATGTGTCTGTGGCCCTGCGCTGTCCGCTGCCTCCGGCCTCAACTGCGGTCCATCAGGGCTCACACATCAAATCGAGTCCTGCCCAGCCCGGACGTCGCATCACCGCAGGAGGCACACGCCACCACTGCCAGGACCACCTCCAACCGCCATCTGCCAGAGTTGAAACGGTGGTCCTGACAGACTTACGGAGTTGCTTACACCGGTCGTAGATGCCATCATCAGACTGATACCCTGCTCGGCACTCCAGGTGCCACTGACTCAGTGCACTGCAAGCCATCGTCCGTTACTGATTGAGTTTTGTGCTGTGGAGAGGTTGCGCAGCAATGTCACCTCAAGCAGTGTGGGAGACCTGGGACATTGATGAGGAAGATGATGCAGGTCTAACACACCCTACTGCATCTGCATCAGGAATATCTCAAAGGGACACAATCCGAGACTTTTTCTTCACATGGGCGCGCTCAGCTGTAGTGCCCCAAACTCAGTGCACTGCAACTCACAGACACTTCTGGACTTTCTCCGGCTCCCTCCATGTTGCTCAGCAGTTGACTCTGTTATGCATGTGTTTTCAGTTTCTATTGCACTGGTGTCCACTGTTCAAGTGGTTGCCAGCACCAAGCACTCCGTCCGTGCTGGCTTACACTCACTCCACACACATCCAGCACAGGCGTCACTGTACATGTGGCCCTGCCAATAAAGGGGCCGTAGTCAGTTCAACATAATATCTGCGTGTGTCCCTGTGGTCTTGTTGTATGCATGAGGGCCCAGGGCCCTATGACATTACATTGTGCTGTATACAGCTGATGCAGACATGTCACCGCAGGCAGCGGGTTAGAGCTTGGACATGTAGCTTTGTCATCACCCACTCAATTCATAGGGGGAGTGGCCTGGGCCGTCGTACGCAGAGCCAACATGGGTGTGTGACTGCTATTTGTGTGCCCCTGGGTGTGGTTCTGTACTGTGATTGTGCATCTTCATGTGTCTCTATAGCAGTGTGGGTCTCCTTTGTGGGGTGTAGGTGGTCCCTGAAGGGTAATAGACACCTATGTATGTGATCTAGTTTGCCTTCCATGGGTTCGGA
The DNA here is from genome assembly GCF_964204655.1 of Triturus cristatus. Lineage (NCBI taxonomy): Eukaryota > Metazoa > Chordata > Amphibia > Caudata > Salamandridae > Triturus > Triturus cristatus. Next base: position 249,801,663 of record NC_140585.1, read on the forward strand.
CCCCACCCACACCTGTTCGGCCACCTCCTTTTGGCGTGCTGACACATGGCATTGGGGTGCCATGTGTGGGTGGGTGAAGTGTTGTGAGCCAGCTGTGCTTGCGGGTGCTTCCTGCTGTGTGGTCTGTTGCAAGCTCTGTGTTCTCCTCTAAGTAGCTTGGCTGCCAGGCTCCTGGTGGTGGGTTGTGTGGGATGTCAATGGGCTGTTGTAGGGCGTCGGTGTCGAAGGTGTGGTGGTGCTCTCTGGCATCACAGATGTGTTGTCTTCTGTGCTCTGCTGGAGGTGTTGTGCGCCCCTCTGCAATGTGAAGGGGAGATGCATGTTGACATTGTGTTGACATGTATGTTGGCGCATTGTTCTGGTTGACAGGCAGACTGTATGACAATGTACATTGTGACTGTTTGGGAGGTGCTGAATACTGCTGCGGACAGTGTAAATTTGGACTACATGACGGATGTGAGGTTGTACGCGTACATTTCCATTTCACAGTTTCCTGCGCTGTCAGATGTAGTAGGCATGTTTCTGTGCATGTGCGGCGCCAGTTGTGTCCTCTGTTCTGCAGTGTCGGCTTTGCGCATTGTACCACTTTGCCGTCAATGTGGGTGTGCTGTTCTTGCTATGTGTGTGTGCTGCAGTGTGCCAAGAGGATGAGGGACATGATCCAGGGTAATTGTGGGTGTGCAGTGTGCTACACCTCATTGTGCATGTGTGCCATTGTGCCCATCTCTCCCCATCCCCCCAGTCCCTGGTCGTTACTCACCCTGTTGATGTTGTGTCTGATCCTCTCGAGCTGTGTCCATACTCCCTGCTCCTTGCACCGTCTACACACTGATGACTGTGGCCTCGCTTTCCTCCAGCTCCTGCTGTGGTGCAGGACTGCCACCTCCTGTCGCTGTTGCAGCCTTCCTGTTGGCAGCGGGTTTGTGCCTGGTTTAGGTTGTCATGCCAGCACCTCTTGGCCTCCTCGATTGGCCTCCTCGGCACTCCGACTGCATTCCAGGTGGTCTACGTGTGGGTCAGTTGCTGGTAGTGTTCTGTCACCTCTGTGACGCTGATCTGGTTTTGCTGCGGACTGCACCCCTCTCCCTCTTCTCCTCATCCGTCCCCGTTGTTCCTTGCTGGTGGTCTGTGGGGGTTGTGGGGCTCGCTTTGGACTCTGCGCTCGGTGAGGGTGCATCCATGTTGCCACGTGCTTTGGCTTGTTTCTGGTGTGTTGTATCTGTGGTTTTTATGGCGCATTTTCCTGCCAGACGCGTGGGATTTGCAAGCCTGTGGCTGGTTTTCGCTACTTTTTGTACCGCGATTGGCCTCATCGCATGATTTTTTGCGTTCGCGTTTTTGCGGCGTGGTGTTGAATTTTGCACGGCCATTTGACGCATTATCTGGTGACTATCGCATGCTACCGCCACGTTGTGAATGCTTGGTTGGCACGGTGTAATTTTCCCGCGATAGGCTGCGATGTTAAGAGTTGCGTTACGCTTCTCTTGAGGTAGTTATCAAACGTTCTTGTGAATATACCCCAGAGGGTGCTTGGAGATGAGGAATGGAGAAAAAGCAATAGAGGGAGAGAGCTGAAAATAACAGTCACTGTGATGAAATGCTCAACCAAAAAGAAAAAAGAAGTTGCCCAAACGTGAGCAGTGAAAAGGCACTTAGCCTGTTATGAGGATGGTAAAGAGTATATGCGCTAGTAGAAGGACAAACAAAAGATGGAACAAGATGGACAGGGATAGCCATTGAGCAAGGAATTCATAGTCACAATAAAGAAAACCAGTAGTAAGCAATAAGCAAGTTGTAAGCCCTATGTAAACTTTTGGTAAGCTCACAATGTGTCTTGAGTAAACAGACAACTCCTGCTGTCTGGGATTCTCGACCCAAAAACCAGGGTCTTCATGAATGCATGTCCCTCTCTACATCTGGCATTAGCCCCAGTGTAAGTTCCACACATTGTCTCATTATTTCTACTAAATGTTTAGCACGGACATATACAGGTGAAGATAGTTGGCTGTGTGTTAAGTGAAGGAGAGTATGAGCATCTCAATCAGCATAAATTTAACTCTTCAATAATAAGTGGAATGTTACGGTCTCCATAATAAAAGCTGTACTTCATTTTCTAACTGTAGGCACATTTTGACATCAAAACGTGCCTTTAATAAGAAAATTACATGACTACTTACTTATAATATCTAACTGTAAGCGAGTAGATGTTTTGTAGCACTACTTACTCTTCCTGCACAAGCGAAGGGGAGTGGAGCCCTGCACAAGCGAAGCCCTGGCTTATGAATAAAATTGTCTTTTGTGCCATTTATGGGTTTAGGCCCTCAATAAGTCATCACACATGCACTCCGTCACTCATCTGCATTCAGGTATACATTCATCAGTCCATTGATTCATTCTTGCATTCACCCTCTGACACAACTCCAGTAAAGTACATACAAACTCAATAACATATGCAAGATAATTTAAAATACATGTAGAAAAAAGAAAACATGCTGCCCTATTAAGACAGCAGGCATATGCTTGCAATAACAAAACTAAACATAGCAGTGAGTGTCTGCCTTTCAAAGCTATTGTAAATAGTCTTTTCTTGTTTTAAAGTTCAAGCATGGCCGCTAGATTTAGAACCAACGTGTTGGCCATCTTGGAATGGTAAAGGAAATGGCCACGTGGGAAATGGCGCTTGTTTGAAATGGGATTTCAGGTAAATTAAATATGCCAAATAGGTGTAGACCAATCTTTCCATGTTTACCACAGAGAGCACACGCACTTTACACTGGACAGCAGTGCTAAAGTGCCCAAAATTCTAAAACCACCAACACCATGTCAGAAAAAGGCTAGGAAGCAGGCAAAAAGTTCAGGGATGACCCTGTAAAAACAGCGCTCTGCAGATTAAAAGAGTGGCATGCAAGCAACTCGTTAGCACTGCCAGGAGAGTTTTAGTATCCTCACAAGAAACTTTCAAATAAAAAAAGGAGAAGCAAATAAATTCAAGGGAACTATTAAAGGAAAGAATTAAAAACTGAAGGACTTTCCAACCGGCCCTTACACTGTAGTGCACTCATTTTCAGGTGGATGTACATATGTGATCAGTAAATGCAATCATTCACAGGGCAAGAGATACAGTGACTTAGGCGGACTGAACCATTACCCTATGCAGTTTGCTGTCATGGATGAAAAGCACACTTGCCAGACCAATGGCAGAACAGAGCTGAACCAAAGGCCCTCTGTGTACCTATATGTATACATTTATCTACGCGGTGGATGTATTATTTCCAAAATGTCTTTGTAATAAAGTGTCAGACAACTAGAAAGAGATTCTAGCAAGAAGTTATTACAGTGCAAATCTTCTCACCCTAGGATTTGTCGACAGCAGTGAACAACACTAAAATCATTCCCTACAAGGGTAATCTGTGACATTTCATATAGAAATGGCTATCTGAAGGCTTTAATATAGAGAAATAGCAAGCTACCCTTAAATACCTATTAATTTTAGCAAATGCTTTTCGCAATCAATATGTCAGACCTGAAGCGTTTATTATAAGTTTTTATAATCATACCTCTGGCAATGAAAATATATTTTCCTAGTGAACCAATCATACCTGCAGCTGTTGTCAATGGCTTGTCACCATAACCCACTCAGGCATACTGTACTGAAAGCTTTCTCACACAGCTGCCGTCAGGCATACAGTCATAAAATTGCAAATGTATACAAAATTACAGGTGGCAAAGCAAAATACCATCTCTCCTATCAGCCCTTAACAAGGATTGTCACCGACCAAATCTTCTGTACTTACGGTTTGTCAGAGGGGCTTGCCTACTACTGTAAACCCACCTTTAAATACCTATTGACGTTACTGCTTTGTTATAACGTTTCAGAATAAATAAATCAAACCTATGAAATCTGGTATGACGTTTCCCAATGAAACAATGAAGCCTTTACCCTTTAACATTGGTTATAGACTTTACCCAACATCGGCCTATTCAACTTCACAAAATCTGGCAATCATCATGCATTCAATTATAAAATTACAGATATGAAGAGAAATATAGCTTGCAAAACAATGTTCAGTCCTTTTCAACACAGCCTAATAATGAAAACTCACAGGGTTTGTCAGAGGGGGTAGCCAATGTCAAAACCCATGCCTACTACAGTAATCTGTGAGATTACATGTAACACAATACCTGTCTACAGCCAGTAACACAATGTGATAACAAACAACTGTTAATAGGCTTACTGGCTTTAACATATGCGTTTTACAAATAATAAGCTACACCAACTGCCTTTGTCATAAAGTGGCATAATAAGTAGAATAGACCTATGGCTTTGAACATAACATTTTCATTGCACCAAACAGGGATGTAGCTTGACACCATAACTAACTCAGGCCTACAGTTTTGAGTCCAACATTCTTCACAAGACAACTATCAGACACACAGTAATAAAATTAGAAAAGTTACAGTTAGCTAAGCAAAATACTATCTCTCCTAATACGGCCTACAAGGTTTCTCACAGAACAAACCTTTAAAGGCACGGTTTGCCACACTGAGTGACCAACACCAAAGCCATTGCCTACTACGGTAATCTGTGATATTCCATGTAACAAAATACCTATCTATAGGCTTCAATGTAGAGTAATAATAATCCACACTTAAAAACCTGTCAATTTAAACATATGCGTCTCACAATAACTACATCAGGTTTCCGCATAGATTCTGTGCGGGCCCTTCTCAGGTTCCCGGCCCAAAATATTTTGTCAATCAAGAAGTGGCTAAGGCGAGCTCACTCATCTTGGACGGTCTCTTTGAGGCTCCTGGCCAGGATTGTGGGGCTATTGGTGTTATCTATTCAGGCAATTTTCTCTGGTCCCCTCCATTACCGGGCCCTTCAACGCCCAAAAATACTCCATCTGAGGAGGGGCTTATCATAGTGGGTACAGGTCTACCTATCTGAGGAAGCCAGAGTAGTGATGATTTGGTGGCTAGACCAAAGGATGCTTAGAACAGCAAGGCCATATTTGGCAATGTTCCGGATGTCATTGTGGAATCGGACACCAGCAGATGGGACTGGGGAGCAAGCAGTGGTGGCTAGAATGGATCTGGGTAGCGGGGCGTGGGGCAAGGATGTCGGGGGTGTAAGAAAAGAAAAATACACATACCTCCGTGCTGCTCTCCCACGTCGTCCCTCCTCCGTCAGCTGAACAAAAAGCAGCCAGGCTTCCCTGAGCCAATCACAATGCTGCAATGCAGCATTGTGATTGGTGCCCCTAAGTCAATCACAACGCTGCTATGATTGGTCTGAACACCGTAGTTCGGCACTCAGATGGGGACTGGGGGTCTGGGCATGTTTGTCCCCCCCAGGCTGTAATGCAGCCTCGGTGGAGAACATGCTAAGTGCGCATGACTATTTGGCCGACCAAATACAGCTGACAAAAGTGTCATGCGCATTGTAGTGTACCCACCACTCCTCACCTGCCCTACTCTGTGAGCATAGCAGCCCAGCCCACCCCATGCTGCCGCAGCAGGAACAGATATAATGATAATAACATCAAGTTATTATTATTTTATTTTTCCTTTCCTTCACTGCTGCAGCGCAGTGGAGCGACGTTCCTCTGCCTTAGCGGAGCAGCCCCCACTGGGAGCAAGATGTGTCATGATTTCCACGGGAGCCCAGTGGTCTCAGACAAATCTGCAACTGCATATCAACTGTCTGGAACTACTGTTGGGGATGTTTGCGATCAAGACGTTATCCCCTCACAAATCTCAATGCTGTATTCTCCTGTGGCTGGACAACATCTTCTCGGTGAGGTACATCAACAAACTGGGTGGTACCTAACCCCATCTCCTAGCGGAGATTGCCAATGATTTTTGGCATTTTTGTCTCCAACGCAAGATTTCAGTGATAGTGGAGTACATCCTGAGGAAGCCGAACGTGGTAGCAGACTGGAATTCCCAACACCCGAGGGACTTCAGCTATTGAAATACACCCCAGAGTTTTCCAGCGGCTCAATCAACAATGGGGCCCGAGTGTGGCACATCTTTTTGTCCCCATCTGAACTCGCAGCTTCCGATCTTCTTCAGTTGGAGTCCAGATCCCCTTGCAGTGAGTTTGGATGTTTTCCTCCAGAACTGGCAAGGGAACATCCATTAAGCTTTTCCCCCGTGTAACATGCTTCAGAGGGTCATTTCTCAGATGTAACGCCAATTGGCATAGCTAGTTCTAGTTACACCCTTTTGTATAGCTAAGCCCTGGTTCTCTTTGTTGTTGGAAATGCCATATCAGACTCCAATTCTGATTCCAACCTTCCAGGACCTACTCACTGACCCCTTGGAGTTTCCACATCCTCTGGTTCTGCCAGGCCGTCTGGTGTTGATGGCCTGGAGGTTTTTGGGAGACGCTGGCATAAGCCGGTTCTTTCAGGGCAAGCTTCCTTTTATCTCAAGCAATCTTGGGCTCCCAACACTCACAAACGATATGCTTCAGCATAGAAACGATGGGTTTGTTGGCACAACGAACGGGGTGTGGATCCCATGGGCGCAGATTTGCATCTGATCATCAATTTCCTGTTGCAGTTAGCAGAACAAGGATTGGCTTATAGATCAGTCAATAATTTCAGTTCGGCCATTTCAGTGGGCTATCATCATGTGGATGGTAAACCAGTGGGGGAACATCCTTTGGTATGCAAGTTATTGTGGGGTTTGATCCAGCCTCCCAAACCGAATTATTCGGTCATATGGGATGTGGATGTAGTACTTAGATTCCTTAGATCATATTCAGCTAATGAGGCTAATTCCGTGAAGCAGTTGTCGGTGAAACATACAGTACTGTTGTGTCTCATTTCATGCCGACGTGTCTCAGATGTGCGTGCCCTGGATTTAACAGGTAAAGTATTTTCACATTCTGGAGTGTTTTTCCCAGATTCAAGTTGTACTAAAAAAACATTCCTGCTGCGTGAGTTATCCAGATTTTCCCAGACAATCATAAACTTTGTGTAGTGCGTTGTTTAAAGGTGTATGAGGATTGCACCAGGGCGTTGCGCTAAACCACTGGCAGGCTATTGCAGAAGGCTTTTGGACCAGTGAAATCCAGATGGGTTAAATGGCTGTTGTCAGAGGCAGGTATAGATATTTCCCTGTTTGGTGCACATTCAGTAAGGGGCGCCATAGCCTCCAAGTCTTTTTCATTGAGTTCCCAATTAGAGGATATTATGGCAGCTGCTAATTGGTCCTCGGATTTTACTTTTAAGATTTACTATCATAAGCCGATTGTTGATTTTGCTTCTGTTGTAGTGGGTCAGCTTTGAACAAGCATAATCTAAGGCATTTGGTCCTGACATAGAATACACATTTTTATATATATTGCGTCAAAGAATTTTTAATTCTAATAGAGACACAAATGTGAGGATTATCCCTCTCACATGCATGGTATGGTATTTCTTCACATTTGATTAAATTTGATTGATGAGTTCAATTATGATGTTGTTTGTGCAATAATGGCCACCCTTTGTTGTTGTAGGGCAAGGTTTCGGTGATATTACGTATTGTCTTTTCTTTGTACGGATGGAAAGCAAGGTTGATTGCCAGAAGCTCAGACGCAGTTGTGGTTAAATTCTACAGTTCCCATAAGAGTTCGACTTCCGTTCCAGGAGACCATCAGTTGAATTCTCCACCAGGCTGAGTGGTGATTGATGATGGTCGTTACCAGAGTATTCTGAATTGTTGGTTGTTATAAACGTTACGGTTCTGTTATGATTATGTCGCTGGCAAAGAAAAGAGGAAGGACAATGGGGACAGAAGGTCTTATAGGCCTACCCAGGCCCTGATTGGTGGATGGCATGATGATGTCATGGGGCTGTTCATGGGAAATTAAGTTTTGTAGTTCACTTTGTAAATTGGCTGCTGTGTTTTTGCTGTAAAGAGAAACATAATTCTCACCTCAGTGTCCTTAATAGAATTGAAAATTCTTTGACGTCATAGCTATAAAATGTTTTACTCACCCATATCAACTTCAGCAGCTGGAACGTCACTCCACCCAACAGACTGGCTGATGGTATGATAGGATGAGTTTGGCCAGCTGAGGGCCATCACAGTGGGAAGCTGGGTGTGGAAAAACCAGCAGGAGCTGACATGACAGGCCAGTATAACTGAGCTCAGCCTAGATGAGTGGAGGCAAGCGTAGAGAGCTCCTGAAAAGGTGTGACAGGAGTGTCAGACAGGTAAAGTTGGTTCATCAAGAGCAACTCATCAGTTCGTCCCCCGGGTTGGAAATAATGTTGCTTTGGAGCAATGAGGCACACTGAGGAGAGGAGGAAGATTACTGCATAACAAGTTGAGTACCCAAAGCTCTCCAACGGATGGCAGCACCACTATGGCCTCATTGCGAAGATCGCTGGATGATGGGAGCAGGCTCGTCCCGTTCATGTTGCCACAAGTTGTGCTGCACTGCAAGGAGTCATAAGGTGAGGTAACACAAGTCTTAATCATAAAACAATCATCAGAGAGAGCACATACAGAATAACGGTCAAGGGCCTCCCCTAACAATCATCCTCTCGCCGAACATTCCATGGAATGCACTATCAGCAATAAGGTACGGGGAAGGAAAAAAGGGTCAGAGGGATATAAAGGCATACATATATATGTAATAAATAGAACTTTTCATAGAATATAATGTCTGCTGTGCCTCCCTCCCCACTTATAAGCACCTAGCGGGATCCTCATACTCTACCCATTGTTCTTTTTTCCTCACCTGAAGGCTCCAACTAGTTACGAGCTTCCTGCAGCCAAGCACCTGAATATCGCAGTTGCCTGATCTTTAGGTCCAACTCTGCCACTGCTACAGTGCCACTAACTTACTCCTTTAGCGGCTGCTGGAGGCTGAGGAGCGAGTGTGAGGGTGGTGGAGTCCATCAAGATAAGATAACACAGAGACCCATCTAGAGCTTTATAAACCAATGCCAGACTGTGATTCCTGGAAGGCTGTGGTGCCACGCTGAGAGAAGGCACCATGCTCTGCAGATCGGGGGTGTGGCACTGGCAGAAGTCAGCAGCTCCTGTGGCATATGCCCATGTGAGGCAGGACTGGACTCAGATCAAAGAAAGTGTAGCAGGTAGCTGGAGCTTTATCTGCAGTGAAGTCACCATCAAGGCGGCAACTTGATAGAGTAAAACAACATTTCCCATACTGAGGAGGCGGCCACCACATTTACTGCGGGAAAGCCAGCACTGAGCTCACATGGGAGGATGGGAGCATGGCCCAAAGACCAGTCCCTGAAGAAACTCAATGGTACCAGCATGAAACAGGTGAGCAGTGATCTTTGTGGGTCATCAGGTATAAAGTGAGAATACCCACCCCAGGGACTCTGAGAACATCTGGGTACACTAATAGGGTGGGAGTTGGCCATGCCTGGTACAGTGAGATTAGATGTTCCACCCCCCCAGGTCTCTGTCCACATGTGATGCCATGAAATGTAAATGCGCTGCCTTGAAAACACAGTAGGCCTGCTGTGCTCTGACTAACATAAAGTGGTAGGAGGCTATTAGGAGTTCACCAGGACACCCCAGGAAGCTATGAGGTGAATCACAGTAAGCGGCTGACCTCCGGAACTGGTGCCCTGAGGCGGTAGGTGTAGGATCACCTTGTTGATCAGTGATGTCATTTGAGATGTCATCAGTGATGTCACTGGCCACATCATGAATGATGTAATATGTAAGGTCATAAGCAGTGCATTGCAGGGGCGCGAGTTATAGGTAGCTCACCAATTATAACGGCTGAATTTCTCTGGTTTTGTATGAGTGAAATGTCAACCGAACTATAACGTCCCTGTGACCTTTGTTTTTTTCACTGAATTTCTAAGGTTTTTTTAAATGCTAATTACTAACTATAACGCCCCTGTAACCTTTGGTTTTTTCAGTGAAATTCTAAAGTTTTTTTCTAAAGTAGAGTGAGAGCAACTCTAGGCCTTGCAAGTGCCTGCCTATTCCATTGTTAATTCCTCAGACACCGCTTGGTCTCGAGGTGTACTCACCCCTTTCCACTTTTTGTGCTCCCAGTTTCAGTGCTAGCCCTTTTTGAATTCATCTACTCAAGATTCCGTCACCCTGGCTGCCAGGTTTTATCTTAAGGAACCTCTGAGCTCTCTCCCCTTCTCAAATTGTCGCCCACAGATGAAAATGTTTTCCCTTCCTGGGGTTTGAGAGTCATGTGGCCTTCTTCTCGTGTGTACGTTTGGAGTATTAGGTAATACAACACACCCACGTAAAATACGCCTAATTATACAGCATCTGGTATAAAGAGCTTTCTACGAATGCAGTCAATTGTTAATGATTGAATATATAGCACATTGTTCATGGATGAACTTGCAAGAGCAGTTGAGAATTAGCACAGGTCCCATTAATGTACCACTCTACAGCTGGACAATGCTCTAGGGTGAAATATGGCAACAAGCCCTTGTCCATTAGCAGGCCACAGCTGCTGCAAGGGCGTCAGAGGAAGGAATGCATTACACAGGGGCAAGTGGCACAGTCCGGGTCATGCAGGGAAACTGACAGAGTGCAAGGTGTCTGGTCCCCAGCCCAGCCCTCCATGGACGAGATCTGCACATCCAGCCCAAAGGACTGCAAATGCATATTATAATTCACAAAATATGATGTCAAGTAGGGAACATGCCCAGTACGAAGCAAACCAGGCATATTGTTTTATCCAGAAGTAGGTAGCACAGAGTACTTTTACTTATAGTGCCATGCGAAATGAACTAAGCTGAACCATTGTATATAAATAAAATAAAGAGTCGTTCCCATCCCAAACACACTGGTGGAATAAAACATTGTCATATACATTTCTGAATCATATTGCTTCTGTTTCAAAGTGGCTGTTCATTTTTGTCTAACCGCTTGAAAATCTCCATTCATCCGTTTTGAGGTTGTACTGTTCGGTTGGTAATTAAAGGAACCCGGGCACAGAATTATAGGGGCAGATTTACGTTAGACTTGCGCAACTTTTACGCCGCCGTTGCATCACTTTTGTGACGCAGCGGCGGCGTAAACTCTGCGCCACATTGCACCCTATTTACATCGTGACGCATCTATGGAGATGCGTCACGGTGTAAAGCCCTGCGCAACATTAAACCTGCGTCAGGTTTAATGTATGCAGGGTGGGCGTTCCAGCGGAAAAAGCCTCGGAAAAGTGACGCAGTGAAATCTACAAGATTTCACTCAGTCACTTTTCCGACGCTGCTGCGTCAAAACCTTGCGCCTTCTTGAAGCAGGCGTAAGGCATGACGCAGCATGTAAGGTATGGACAGCCCCTAAACATTGCTGGAGTTGCGTCGTGCTTGTGACACAACTCCGGCAATGCACCGCCCTTACGCCATCAGATGCGTCACGCATCTGTTTATCCTTGCGCCACGATGCGCTGCATTGTAAATGCGGCGCATCTGTGGTGGCGCAAGGGTAAACTTGCGTGACGCATCTTTCCTGGCGCATCCCTGCTGATTTGCAGGGATGCGCCAGGAAACATAAATCTGCCCCTTAGTATTTTGGCCAGGATCAAAAACATGGCCAGGTGGTGAATCTGAGATTAGCACTCAGGTCTCATTAGAAGCGCGGCCAGTGTGCCAATTTCATTGCGATCTATTCAATAAGAGCCCAGAGAAATTGGCAACAGTGGCATAAAGAGACAAGACCACAGACTGGCCGTACAAGAGAATGAGTGCTGGTGGCGCGTTATTCACATCGTGAGAGGTAGTGGTAAAGTCCAATATTCATTGCAGCTTCGTTACAGGCCAGTGCAGGGCAGCTGTCACTTCCAGCTGTATATCGACCGCATATCCTCTGTTCCTGTAAGCTCATATGGAATCAGCTCAAAAATTACCTGCCTTTGTGTACTTAGGCCGGTGTGGGCTCGAACATCCCCAACTCCTGTGTGCTCAGGCCAGTTCTGGACCAACTGCGTTCAGCTCGTGTGGGCTCAAGCCAAAGCAGGCCCACATGTCCCCCTGTTTCAGTGTGCTCACACCAGTGAACATCCTTTAGGGCCAGGGCAAGGGCTCATCTCCTCTGTCCTGTGACCCAGTGCCCACCTCTCCTTCCTCTGTGCTTACCCCAGCCAGGACCGGCTTTAGCCCTGGTGGCGCCCTGTGCGACAATATTTGTTGGCAAAATGACCACCTCCGCCACGGATTCCCTCACTAACACCATTTGACAGTGCCCCTCAAGTCTCCATAACAACTGTCTCTTAGATTAATTAAGTTTTATAGCGCCACTCTTACCAGTCTAGAATGTTAGAACACTTTACATCGCACACGCATTGCACAGAGACAATCATACGTGTGTAAATCAGTATATGGGAAATGTTACATAAGACAGATGCCTACAAGGAGTAGGAGTTATGTTTCATCCATACTGGTAGGCAGTATAGTTTAAGAGTCCTTGGACTGGAAAAGCACAAATTCAGAATGTGAAATGTAACACCATTGTTAGGGGTTTTCTTTAATAATGAGAATTGATTTCTACCCAAATGAACCCCTTTTGCAATATTAGGACAACGAAAGACTGGGCAAAAAAGATATAGTTCTAATATGTTCCTAGCAGTTTGCATTCAGCTCTTTGATGGCAGTTAAAAGCTCACTGCTCTATATCAGGATTTTAACTTATAAACTGCAAGTAACAAAAGGATCTCTAACAAAATCAGTAACCCATTGACCTATTTATATCATATCCACTTTGTGATGTGAATGGGACACGTTCTTTGCAGCAGGCATATTAACCCTCTAGGATGTGATGTGTCAAAACGTTCACTAGACAAGTCTCTCCAGGAAGTACATTAGTCACCGGAGTTGTCATTTTTAGGGATGTCCGAAAGTTGGTGGGACAATGTACGCGGCATCAGGTGCTTTTAAAACGCTGAACATGGCGCCCCACCCCAAGTTAGCGCCCGGTGCGGTCACATTACTGTCACTAGCTGTGCAGCAAAGACGAGCGCAGAGTGTGGCGAAGCTGTCATCATGGCGCTACATACAGAGTCTGAGGTTGTGACCGTGTCCCAGTATGGCGAGTCACATCTCCATGCAGGTACATTGAGCCAGCTGACTCATTGTGTAGATTCTCTTTAGTGCACAAAGGGATTATATTTCCGGCTCCCCTGGAAAGTACTCAGAGATCTATCAGTAATCACAGCAATCGCTCAGCCTATGATAACCCAATAATTTTGTGATAATTTTTGTGTGTGGATGCCATCCGTAGCATTTAAAATGTCGGACTCCCCTGCAGCGCAAACAACTGTAGTCCTGTTGTTGGGCTGTAGGACACGTGCCCCGCAGGGAGCCCTGACAGTGGCGTTGACACTGTGCTGTTGGTACCAGGTCCATAAATACACCTGTCCTCTCTCGGCGGCCTGTAGTGCGCTCCCCACTCTCCAGGCACTTGCGCATGGTGGTCTATCCGCGGTGCAGGGTAGTGGTATTCCGCATACTCTGCGTAAGGCGTTGGGCTGCAGCCCTGGCCTGGCAGACCGTTGCTGTTGATGCACCTTAGGGATCCGGGCTACATGCTGGTTTCTCAGCACCAATGGTTGTTCAAAGCGAGCCGTTGTCCTGCAGGGTCATTCTACTCTCCAGTGGTTGTTTGATATCCTCCTGTCCCTGTCTATCTGGGGCCCCAGGGAGGTAGCAGTCCCCAGGGCCGAGTGGCGGGGCCAGTGCCCCCCACACATTGATATGTAATTTTAGATCTAATTGCCCTCAGGATCTGGCCCAACCGGGGGTCTAATTAAATGAAGTGCGGCAACCTGCACTTCGTTTTTTGAACATTTTCGGCAAGATTCACGAATCCAACCCGACCCCCCAAAAATAAAAAAATTAATGCTTTTTGGGCCCTGGGGGCGGGGGAGTGGTCCCTGTGGGACCCACCCTAGAGGAGCAGGAGGTCACAGTGTTTCTACCCTTGCCCCTTATCTTTTTTTAAAAACATTTTTGCTTGTGACTCGGTTAAACCGAATAACAAGATTGCTGCCAACACATCCTGGTTTGAAGTGTTGGTAGCCAATCAGATCTCAGGTACGAGATCGGGAGAGGTCGGAGATCCACCGTGGCCACAGTTGCATATCTGAGAAATCTTCACATTTCTTAGGAACTACTGAACGGATTTACACCATTTATCAAAAAGAGTGCTCGCTGAACCAAGAGCTACCTTTTTGCCATATTTGGTGTAATTCCGTTCAGCAGTTCAGGCTGTAGTCGTGTCTAAAGTTTCCTATGGAAATTAACATGGAGAAAAAGCATTTTGGGACCCCATCTTTCTCTCAGCCCCCGCTTGACGGATCACAGGAGCTGAAGTGAGCATCAAATTAGTTAAGAAAATTTCACAAAGATTCGGCAAACAGCTTTTTAATAGAAATCAGGCCCTAACTATAACTACCTATTGGCGGTCACCAGTAGGTAATATATATATATTCTCCATCATCTCTTTAGTCACATGGCACCTAGCAACTCATAGACACATAAGTCCCTACTGTATAAGGGCAGCAGGGAAAATGTACTATACATTGATTTCTTCCCCTGCAACAGAATCATTCCTAAATTCATTTTTTAATTTGTACAGTGCACTAGTTAACTAAGAGGAAAAATTGTAAAAATATCATTTGTTTTGAACTTTATTTATAATTTCAATTGAACAACACTTGATGCCACATTTAAAGTGTTTCTTTTATGTTTTTGTGCACGCTGCGCCGTGCCTCTACACTGCACCTTTAAGTATGTGTGGAACTCACTTGAGGTCATGTGACCAAGATCTCGGTTGAGATCGAAACGCGTCGTTTGTCTGCTGAATAAACCCGCAAAATTCACAACTGCAAACCGGAGTGGCTCATCTTTTCTGCAGTAATCGCAGGATTTTCTTTGTATTTGTCAGCGGTGGCGTCCGCTCAACGAGCCCCGACTCGCCAGGAAGGGCAGTGTTTTACCGCCAACCCGACTTTTGGAAACCGAGAGAACACGCCCGCCGGCTGTAATCTCAAGCATCAACCTGAAGGAGCAGGAGCTCCGCACAGCAACGTCTCAGCACAGGGAGCCGACGAGAGAGAGCGAGCGATAAGCAAGGTGAGAGGACAACAGATCAACTGATCAGCCTTGAATCACCCGATACGTGCCTGTCTCTCAGAAGACGTCCCGGCAGTTACTTTTCCGCCCGTGCAACAGGATTGCACACGAACGGCAATCAGGTTAAGCCAGAGTTCGTGAGTAAACTCGTTTACTGAAGCGCGGTTTGCAAAGTGTTTCCAAGTCTGTGAGACTGGATTATTAGCGGAGTTTCCATGGCAGCAGAGGGGTTGAAAGGGCGGGAAGCGTCTGCGAACCTTATATTCAAAAAGAAAAATGCCGAAATCCGGGGCAACACCGGTACCCAACAGACAGTGTCACCCGAGGTATCCACAGTTAAGCAAATGGGTAACCAGTTAGAAAGACTGCGGAAAAAGGAAACAAGCAGATGGTGGGAGGCCACATCCCTGCAAAACTATCTAGAGGTCAACAGAATCCCACGAGGTCTGGGGATTTTTATCATTCCTACACTGAATCGCCCAAAGCCACAACTTCTCAAAGACTGGACAGAGAACACCAATACCTGCTCCAGAAACATGTTACACATGCTGATAAAAAAATGCATGGGAGGAGCATAAAGAGCTGACACAGCAGATCCAAACACTGATGGACGAGCTGGAGAAGAACCCAGACCAAAATGAGGTCAAGAACGTCCTGAAATCAGTTGATGAAAGAATAAAGTCTTTTGAGAAAGGAGTGATTGAAAGAAAAGAGAGAAAATTTAAACGCGACGAAAGAGACTATAGAACTGGGCGAATATTATCCTTCGCGAGAAAGTTTGATAAAATGAGAGCGGACATGGCAAAAGACAAAGCCCTGGGAATAGTAGATAAAGGCACAGATGGCTCCATTACGGATTTAAGCTCTGACCAGGAATCTGCTGACAGCGGAGCATCTAACCAGGGGGAACTATCTTCTTTTTCCGATGAAATACGCCTCACACAGAGGAACCACGAACAGTCGTTCAGGGGAAAACCTGGGGGAAGAGGAAGAGGCGCCAACACAAGAGCAAGAAAAGACGGTGCAGGAGAAGAAAGGAACAGCAATACTGGTATGGGAACAAGAAGCCAGGACAACAAGAAGTAATAATGGATGACACCGCCCAACAACTGACGGTAATGAACCTTTCTAGTAGACCTATAACAGTTTCTGAAGAACAGGTCTTAAAACTGGGGTTGTCCTTTTGTCCTGATAATCCCAGAGACTATGCCCAAACAAGAATTGATCTCTACCAATTTGTAGGCAAAATTAAACTGTTCAAATTGCATACCTTACAGGGGAATGTTAACAATAGGAATATCAACCCACACAAACCTAACATTGACACCCCACAAACATTAGCAATAGCTGACATCCCCGCTTTAATTGTTATGCAGGATTTACAGGACCAAACTTCTGCCCCCACCAATACACAAAACCCACTTGACCCCGGTAGCTATGACACCACCCTACAAGCATTAGGTATAGAAATAGGGGCTCCGGGTCTGACAAAGTTTAGAGCTCCCTCTAAATATGTGCCCCAGACAGCAAAGGACAACATTGATTTGTTCCATGAGACAGTCAGCCATGATCTGCTGAAACTCATTGACACGAGTCCTAGACTTAAGAACATGAGTAAAGAACACTGGGAGGCAGTCTCTAACCTACAAAAGGATGACACAATAGTCATAAAAAACATCAGACAAGGGTGGGACCATTGTAGTGATGGACAGGGAGAAGTACATACAAGAGGCCCTTAGACAACTGAGCAATCCCGTGTGCTATGAGAGGGTGGACAAAACATATCTAGACACACTACAGACCAGGTACCATGGTTACCTTAAAGAATGGTTTGACCAGAAACTTTTGAACTGGGATGAAAGAAAGTTTTTACTCAATGAGACCCCAACCACACCCACCTTTTACTTTTTACCCAAGGTGCACATAGACCCAGTAAATCCCCCTGGGCGCCCTATTGTATCCTCCAAGAATAGCCTGTTAGAGAAAACATCTGAATACATTGACCATTTCCTTTTCCCATATGTTAAAGATCTCAACTCGTATTTGAGAGATACCAAAGATTTTTGACAGAAAATCCAAGAGCTGCACTGGGAGAATAAATACTGGATGGTCTGCCTAGATGTAGAAAGTCTCTATACGAGCATTAGACACACAGATGGCCTTCAAGCATGTCAACATTTTCTGAGAGCTAGGAGCATTGAATTCTTGGAACACATGCGCATGCTCCTGCAAATGATTGAGATCTGTTTAACTGAAAATGTATTCATGTTTACTGGGAGGTGGTACAAACAACTACAGGGCACTTCCATGGGTACCTGCCTAGCCCCAAGCTACACCAACCTTTTGGTGGGCTGGTGGGAGAAGCAGGTACTCTGGAGCGAGGATTTGGAGCCATGGTCCAATAACATCGGATTATGGCTCAGATTTATAGATGATGTATTCTTTGTGTGGGAAGGCAATGAATGTGATCTTCTTGAATTTGTGGACCATTTGAATTGTAATACCATGAATTTGAAGTTCACGATGCAACATAGCCAACAGAGCATTGACTTCCTTGACATCAGGCTGACAATAGAAGAGGGCAAATTGGCCACAGACCTATACAGGAAAAAAACGGCAGGAAATTCCATCCTCCATTCAGCTAGCTGCCACCCGCCCAATTTTAGATGGAGTGTTCCATATAGTGAGTTCTTGAGAGCTAAAAGGAACTGCAGCACAGAAGCATCATACGAGAGAAACAAACAAGACATGGTCGTGAGATTTAAAAATAGATAGGGGGTACCCTACGAAGATGCTACGGAGAGGCGCCACGAAAGCTGACTCTATCAGCTATAATGATGCTCTCTTCTCTCCTCCCAAGACACTCAACAGAACAGATAACACTGACACACCAGTCAGATTCATTACCACCTACAGCACACAGGCAGATGAGCTCAGAAATATCCTGAAAAAAAGATGGCATATCCTTACACAAGATCCTCTCCTTGAGGCAAAGCTAGGGCAGTCACCAGCAGTAACATATAGAAAGACCTCATCGCTTAAGGACATACTAGTGAACAGTCACCTACAGACCAACAAAAAACCTGGCTGGAACAAAGGGGAGGCTTCTATAAATGCAGTAAATGCAAAGCCTGCAGCCAGAGTGTAAATGTAAGGGATGTTACGCTGTGGAGGTCAAAAAGGAAATGGAGGATCAGTAAACCCATTACATGTGGGACTTACTTCGTAGTCTATGCAATCACCTGTCCGTGTGACAAGTGGTATGTGGGGTCAACCACATTTCCAGTCAAGAAAAGAATTCTGGAACACTGGAGGGCGGTCACCAACCGCAACTTCAGTTACAGTACATCGAGACACTTCAATGAGGCACATGAGGGTGACTGGACCAAGGGCAAGTACTTTGGTCTAGCGTCTATACCCAGACATCCCTGAGGAGGAAACCGAGTTCAGGCCCTACACCGACACGAGTCAAGACTGATTTTGCTGGCCGATAGCATGTCCCCTACAGGCATGAATAATGATGAAGAATTATATGTGCAATTATAAACATCTAGACGCTTCCTGCCAACCAATTCACGAGTTCCCAGTTTTTATAACTATTTGAGCTTCAAATATAACTTTTAAACTCACTTGTCTTATTAATTTTGGTTTTATTTTGTGTTGTTCAGCTTTATTTGTGGATACTCAATACACTCGATATTGCCAATTGACTAATGCAACAGTAGTGCACTGTTGTGATATAACACAGGAAACATTTCTGAATGTCTATATGCTTTATACTAAAGTGCCTCGGGATTAATGTCGATGGAAGTTGCTATGTATATAGGGAAGGTACCAATTATTGACAACATTTTTAATGATTTGTATCTTTATATTTTGACAGATTGGTAACACAATACGAGAGAAGAATAGCCACTGAATTATGGTTAAGAGCACATGAGATCCAGCATGTTCATATGAACTGTCGTTTCTACAGCACCCCCCTTTTTTGTACTTTGAGCGTTACAGTCCCCCTACTTTGATTAATACCACTAGTGACATTACCTCACCTGCACTTTAGATCCGTAACCAACCCATGAAGCATCAGAATGGGACGGATCACAGGGTACTACACCCCTAATTCTCCATCATCTCTTTAGTCACATGGCACCTTGGCACTCATAGACACATAAGCCCCTACTGTATAAGGGCAACAGGAAAAATGTACTATACATTGATTTCTTCCCCTGCAACAGTATCATTCCTAAATTCCTTTTTTAATTTGTACAGTGCACTAGTTAACTAAGAGGAACAATTGTAAAAATAACATTTGTTTTGAACTTTATTTATAATTTCAATTGAACAACACTTGATGCCACATTTAAAGTGTTGTTGTGCACGCTGCACCATGCCGCTACACTGCACCTTTAAGTATGTGTGGAACTCACTTGAGGTCATGTGACCAAGGTCCGTACTCGTTTCGGGCGTGCATTCGCCCTTGGTCACCGGCTTGGCTTACACAGAGAAAGGCAGCAGTGGTTTAGTGTTGCACTCGTGATCAGTTTATATATCCTGCCCTCACGGGCATGTGCGAAGTGCATTATGGTCTTTTGAGTTCAATTGCTGAAATCAACCCTCAGTGGGCGCCGTAATGTTCTTCGTAATGAAAGTTTTTAAATACCACAGTGGGTTGCTGTCAACTCGCCAAGCTGCCGCTTCTGCCTAGTACTTCTCAAGTAAACGGAACACGACGTTCCACTTGTGCCATGATGATTATGGCACTGGACCTGCATCATTCGCAGTGGGGCGCCTTCGCGACCTGGATGGGCTGCTATATATCCAAATGAAAAAGCACCCACAATTGAATGCACCACACATCGTCATGTTAATTCCTTTTATTTTGCTGGGTAGCAACATCACTTGTCACAGCATGGAATCTCACTAAGGTCCGTACGCATTTCGGGCATGCCTTCGCCCTTGTTCACCGGCTTGGCTTACACAGAGAAAGGCAGCAGTGGTTTAGTGTTGCACTCGTGATCAGTTTATATATCCCACCCCCACGGGTGTGTGCGAAGTGCATTATGGTCTTTTGAGTTCAATTGCTGAAATCAATCCTCAGTGGGCACCGTAATGTTCTCCGTAATGAAAGTTTTTAAATACCACAGTGGGCTGCTGTCAACTCGCCAGGCTGCCGCTTCTGCTTAGTACTTTCCAAGCAAACGGAACACGACGTTCCACTTGTGCCAAATGAAGTACTCGAAAAAGCGAAGGAGCCACACACGTATGGCTAAAGATGCAATGCCGAGAGGATTTTATTGGAATCTGCTGCCTGCCCAATAAAACGATAAGAATCCACGACGTGTGTGGCTCCTTCGGATTTTTGGAGCACTTCATTTGGAATATCTATGGCCTGCTCTGGCTCAGAGGGTGCCCCACTGCACACGAAGCAGGCCCGTGCCTTTGATTTTCCTTTGGCACATTTGGAACAACGTGGTCGTTTGGACATGGTGACAGTGAGCAGTGTTTCAACATTACCTGTAAACAGCTGCTTTAAGAACTTTGCAATGTTTTTGGGAAATTACGGCACCTACTCAGGAGTGTGATAAATGGCAAAAACTATAATAACCACAATGCTTAGCCTGCATACGCCTACTCAGAAGGAATTTTAAAAGCTTAAATGATGACAGCTGACCCGTTGTTTCTTTTCATGCAGAGCCAGTGATCAAGGGTATCACCCGAAATGCGTATTGCTAATGATGCAATGCTGAGAGGATTTTGTTGGAATCTGCTGCCTGCCCAATAAAATGATAAGAATCCACGACGTCGGTTGCTAATTCTCTTTTCCAGCACTTCATTTGGAATATGTATGGCCTGCTCTGGCCCGGAGAGGGCCCCACTGCATACGAAGCAGGTCCGTGCCTTTGGTTTTCCTTTGGGACATTTGGAACAACGTGGTCGTTTGGATATGCCGAAAGTGAGCAGTGTTCCAAAATTACCTGCAAACAGCTGCTTTAAGAACTTTGCAATGGTTTTGGGAAATTACGGCACCTACTCAGGAGTGTGATAAATGGCAAAAACTATAATAACCACAATGCTTAGCCTGCATACACCTACTCAGGTGGAACTTTAAAAGCTTAAATGATGACAGCTAACCCGTTGTTTCTTTTCCTGCAGAGCCAGTGATCAAGGGTATCATCAGAAACGCATATGGCCAAAGATGCAATGCTGAGAGGATTTTGTTGGCATCTGCTGCCTGCCCAATAAAACGATAAAAATCCACGATGTGTGTGGCTCCTTTGCTTTTTCGAGCACTTCATTTGGAAAATATATATATATATATATATATATATATATATATATATATATATATATCACAAGAGGAGTTCCCAGACTCCAGTAGATAGCTGGAACAGGTACAGACCACAGCACGCTGAAAATTGTCGTAGAAAAGGTTTATTCCTTAGAGTCAGTAGGCATGACGCGTTTCGGCCGTGTTACCACGGCCTTGATCACATGACACCATAAGGACCATACACAACAAATATAGTAAGTTGTAGACTCCTCCCATTTACATGAGCCAATAGGAGTGCGGCATACAGAACAGCAAACCTCCATATTACATCAAGGGTAAAAATAAAAATAAAAGGTAATGGAAAAAATACTACGTACACTGTGCACAAATACTGCACCATGACGAATAGCCACATCAAGCTGAATTGAACCATAGTGGTTATACAATAAAGCAATACCATGAAGTAAAAAAATGTGCTCGCAAGTCCATAAATTTAGCCATGAATAAAATAGCTGAGAGGAATCAGAGTTACAACACTTATATATAAAAATCTTCCATAAAAGAAAGATCGATGCCAGCGGATAAACCTATTCAATAACCTTGTAGAGCCCCATACAATACATGATATAAAATAAGTGGATTATTATTACGTACAATCCTTCTGGATAAATCCTATATAGAAAAAATAGTTCCTTTAAACGAATGAGCCGCATACTACACAATGCTAATGAGTTTGCATATAAAAGTCACTGCATATATACATGTAAAAATATTGCTTGATTATTGCACATAACTCTTAAAACCAGTAGAAAATTAAAATTGCAAATAGACAGTCATGAATAATGCATTATCATACTGATGCATCCTAGATAAAGTGCTCGTGCCTTTAGATTTATACAAGCCTATGTGGCACAAATCATATTGTGTATAAATATACAAAATAGACAAAAAAGCAGTGTTCCAAAATTACCTGCAAACAGCTGCTTTAAGAACTTTGCAATGGTTTTGGGAAATTACGGCACCTACTCAGGAGTGTGATAAATGGCAAAAACTATAATAACCACAATGCTTAGCCTGCATACGCCTACTCAGGTGGAACTTTAAAAGCTTAAATGATGACAGCTAACCCGTTGTTTCTTTTCCTGCAGAGCCAGTGATCAAGGGTATCATCAGAAACGCATATGGCCAAAGATGCAATGCTGAGAGGATTTTGTTGGCATCTGCTGCCTGCCCAATAAAACGATAAAAATCCACGATGTGTGTGGCTCCTTTGCTTTTTCGAGCACTTCATTTGGAAAATATATATATATATATATATATATATATATATATATATATATATATATATATATATATATATATATATATATATATATATATATATCCACTCCGCTTTTCAATATTTAAAGGCACAGTGTTGGTACAGATGCGTGACGTGCATCGTCATATTCACAAACATAGAAACAGTACTTGTTTTACATTTGTTTCTCGTCAGAACCCAGAACCACAATACGATAGCCTCCAGTTCATTATTTTACAAAATTTGACCATATCGATTCACAATATAAGAATGCCAATATATAATCCTTCACAGTGCATCGTTATTATAAATATGATCTTAATTTCGTTGCTGATAGGCACATAGGTCTAACGCGAAATGCTCGTCTGTTTTTATAGTACATCTATATTATACAGGACAACAATATAATTTTTATCAAGAGTAAACATATCATGTTCAGTATAAATACTAATAATGATTCACGAGCCTGGTATGGTAACAATTACTACTTATGTGCAAGGAAACGCATATGTGCAAAACAGCTAATAATGTGCAAAAACAGCATAAAATAGGATAAAAACCGGTTCAAATACCAACTGATGTACATGAAGTTAAAGATACATGTGTAGGTACCGCCATATTCTAGTACTAATAATGCCTTGAACGCTGGAATAAAGTACTAAAATAGAATAATATACCAGGTACAAATACCCTGTTATTATTAAACCTTCATAATATAGATGTACAAATACTGCTGTACTAATTGCCTAAAGCGGGCATTTTATGTAACGATGACCCGTACCCATGTACATATTTAATACATAAATATGTATATCATGATTATCCCCCAGCTGTTCAAATAACGCAATAGTAGAATGAAATGGAGAAAAAATAATAATCAATAAAACCAGAACAGTACTATTCAAAGTGCAAAATGTGCCTATAATTCCAACAGTGCTAAAAGTGCTTCCATGCTCAAACATGAGTTCTTATGTTTGACTCTTGTTACATAATAAAGAGATATAGCAGCCATAGTCGTTATTTACATAAAGTCATTACATTACTTAAAAGCCTAAAGTTGAAAAGGGATAGGAAAAAAGTTTTAATATAGACGTGTTACACTTGTTACATTCTGTGTTTAATATGAAGGTTTTAAACTCAAACCTATCTATATGCACAGAAGGGGAAAAAATGAACATCTGAGAAACATCAACATTGAGCGAGAAATTTGACAGCATAACCTTATTGGAAAATCACCTGACGGGTAGATACTTCCCGGGATCACAATATTCCAAGATAGTAAAAACAGTTATATATAAAATATAAGTAATTACCACTCGGGATTAGATGTCTATAAAGGATGTTCTCATGTATGTAACAAATAATTATAGGAAATTATAAAGGTCTTCCCCTATGTTCAAACCTGCCGGGAATTTACTATCAAGATTCACTATATAACGTGACTCTAACTGACGTAATGTTTTCTCTCTATTGCCACCCTTTTTGTTTGGTGCCACGGCATCGATAACAAAGTACTATAAACAGTTAAGGTTGTTATTATGTACAGCTTTAAAATGCCGGGCCACTGGGTAGGATTGGTCAGAGTTTGCTATAGCCCTAAGATGTTATATATAACATCTATATATAATCACTGACAGAATTTCAAAGTCAAAATATCGAAGTCAAAAATATCAGAGCCGAAATAGTGATCAAGAATATCAAAGTCCTAGCTACATTATGGTAAGTACAAAAAATATCGTTGTTAAAAATATCGTTGTCAAAAATATCGTTATTAAAAATATAGGTTTTTTTGAATGAAAAATAATGTAAAATAAAGTAAATAATACATATATTTAAAACAAACATAGTTAAAAATATGTTTAAAATTATAAGTAATACATATAGGGGTCGATTCCGATCCTGTATTTTTTTTCCCGTACGACCCGTGAAGTATGATTCGTACGGGAAAAAGTACATACGGATCGGCCCGATCCGTACGAATCGTAGCGGGAAAAGTTGTACGAGACGGACCTGGACACTTTTCCGTACGAATAGTAAAAATACAAGTACGATCCGGACCGGCTTTCCGATTTACGATTCATACGGAAAACGTCCCGTACACGGGGAATGACTTGTACATATGCAATGTTGGTGTACGCACCGTACATACGCAATGTTGTTGTACGCACCAATGTTGAATTACGCACCGTACATACGCAGTGGCGGTGTACGCACCGTACATACGCAATGTGGTTGTACGCACCAATGTTGTAGTACGCACCGTACATAGCAATGTCGGTGTACACACCGTACATACGCAATGGCGGTGTATGCACAGTACATAGCAATGGCGGTGTACGCTCCGTACATAGCAATGGCCGTGTACGCACCATACATATGCAATGGTGGTGTACGCACCGTACATACGCAATGGCGGTGTACGTACCTTACATAGCAATGGCGGTGTACGCACCGTACATTGCAATGGCGGTGTACGCACCGTACATATGCAATGGCGGTGTACGCACCGTACATACACAATGGCGGTGTACGCACCGTACATAGCAATGGCGGTGTACGCACCGTACATATGCAATAGCAGTGTACGCACCGTACATAGCAATGTCCGTGTACGCACCGTACATACACAACGCATGGGGGTGTGTGCCTGTATGACTCATACCCCTGTACTGAACCATGGACACTGTAAAACAGCACAAGGAGGGTCTACTCGACTCGCACAACACCACAAAACACGTCTACAGTGCACTAAAAATGGAAATGACTGACCTGGACACATCCAAACAGGCAAACAGAGGGGCAAACTCACAACCACCCCTTATAACACACCCACCAAAAATTCAAACTGAGGCCCACCTACAAATGGACCAATAAAAAGGGCCCACACACACAAACCATGAGCCTTTGCAACAGACTCACTGCAGCTAGAGAGCACACACCAACAACTGCACCCATCCACCTTAACATATACACCTTCACACAACCTCCTTCACACATACCCCCTCTTCACATTCACACGCACACCGTCACATTCAGACCCACACACCCACAACCATCCACACCCTCACCCCACACCATGCCCACAGACAAGAATCCAAAGTTCACAAGGGAGGAGCTGGAGATCCTTGTCAATGAAGTCATCAGAGTCGAGCCACAGCTGTTTCGAACATTGGTCAGACAGACCAGCATAGCTGAAAAATCACACCTGTGGCAGAGGATCGTCGATAGGGTGAATGCTGTTGCACCCATCAGAAGGACCAGGAATGAATGCCAAGCCAGGTGGTATGATCTGCGGAGGGCGGTCAAGTGCAAAAAGAATGATGACTATGCCCAGAGCAACATCACTGGAGGTGGTGCACCCCGCAGACCAGTACATTTCCATCCCTGGGAGGAGAAGGTGATGGCCCTGCTTCCACCAGTGGGAGTACATGGACTGCAAGGAGTTCCATAGCCTGGTGAGTACACAAACAACTTAGGTAACATGGGGGTAATGGCATCCACACCCCAACTACACCAAATGCACGCAACTACCCCAAAGCCCTCACCGGCCAGAACCACAGTCGAAAATAAGGCTAATGCCACTAACATGTGTATGCTCCATTGAGAAAGCAAGGCCATGCTATGTCCCATGCTACATGAAGAAGCAACCCAAGAATGGATGTCCGGTATGCTGGGACACAATTGCCCTCATCCCTCATGGCCCAGGTACATACCCATGCACCATGCGCAATGCACAGGGATTGGGAAAGTACTGACAAGATAGCTCACACTCGGCCCGGGTGTAGGCAGCACAATGCCCTCCTGTGACCCACCGCCACTGCCCTGCCCCATAAGCATGACATCAGTGAACATGAAAGAACTTGCCTACGGCATCCAGGTGCTCCATCACACAGGTGTCACAGGTGGTGGTGACAGCAGTTCTGGTTTCAGCAGTAGGGCAGAAGGTGATAATCCATCCTATAATAGTGGTAATTCTTTGCATAATGTGGATATCCTTGCATGATGGAACCTGTTACTGGCTATTGTAGTCTGTGGCACAATAGTTTAAATTCTTGGCATGTTGTGGGCATCCTTCATATGTTCATGGACACCCCTGGTTTAATAGTAGCCCTGGTATCATGGTGGCAA
This sequence comes from Triturus cristatus, assembly GCF_964204655.1. NCBI lineage: Eukaryota > Metazoa > Chordata > Amphibia > Caudata > Salamandridae > Triturus > Triturus cristatus. The sequence goes on from NC_140585.1 coordinate 249,828,451, forward strand.
TTCCTGGCATATTGTGGGCATGCTTTTCAAGCATTACCAGATAACTTAAAGCATAATTGTGTATAGCGGTTGAGACCAATATTTAACAGGTTTCTGAAAATGTCTTCCTTACATCTTACTTTGTTGAATGCAAACAATTTCAAACAAGTTCCATTCATCATGTACTCACTCACTCATCAGTCAGGGCACTTATTCACCCAATTAATCTATTCATGGATTCATTCAACTACCCATTCATAGGTCGCTCATCTATCCAATCAAACATTGACTCGTTTTTACATTTACCTAGTCATACACCCAGAGAACCACAAAACGAACGTACCAGTCAATAAAGAAGCACTTCACTTGCACTTGGCTTTGTCAATGCTTGGTTCTATGCTGTACAGAGTTTCCAAACCTAAAGACAACCCAATTCATGCGACTCGTAACAACAACATGCCTCTGAAATGCATTAACAGTTGTTAGACCTGGGCCTTTCTGCAGGGTCACCCCAACGTTTGCTTTTCACTGCCTTCCTTTGCTGAACCTCTTTTTGTTGGCTCTTAGGATTCTTTTTTTTTTTTCACGGAAAGGGCAACCCTGGGCAGGAACACTAATGAACAGACCGCCTTCCGCAGCTCAGCAGTTCCCAGCACCTGGGCCTTCGGTGGTTCTTTTTTTTCTTTTTTTTCTTATTATATATTTTTTATTATACTTTCCATAACGCACATTTCATACATTCAGTTACTTGTTAACTCCACAACACTTTTTTAAACAATATGTAGTACAATTAGATAAATCCTATTTGACAAATCAAGTCCTAATCAGCAATCCATAACCCAATCTCCAAACACAAAGTCCTTTTACCCTATCCCATCCCTCCACCGCGCTAATGGCTCCCAGGTTCTTAGACCCCGAGCCCTCCCTGCTCTACCCTTTCTTGCCTATATAGGTTTCTCCAGATTAAATGTAGCAATTAGATTCGCCAACCATATTTGCATGAGCGGGGGGGCCTTGTCAAGCCAGGCCCTGGCTAAGGTTAGTCTATACACAGCCGTTATCATGAACATAAACTCCTTATCTGAATTACTATTACTTCCATCATGTCCTATTCCCAGCAAGATCCGCAAGGGGGTTAGGAATATCTGAATCCCTAATGCCCTATCCAGAAAACCCTCTATGTCTTTAATTAGAGTATGTAGTTGAGGGCAGGTAGCGAACATATGAACTATGTCTGCATCAGTTGAGCTACATCGAGGGCAGCTTATCCCGACTGTACCCCCCCATTTAGCAATCCTGGCTGGCGTATGGTAAAGTGAGAATAAAGTTTTGTAATGCTGAGATTGCAAGGGAGCCGAACACAGTATAGTACAACCCAAATCCAACGAATCCTGGAAATCATCCAATTCTCCTCCAAGCTTCTCTACCCACTTATGCCTGTGCTTGTCCAAGTCGTCCGCTTTGGTTTTAACTAATAACGCATACGCTGATCTAATCGTGTGTGCGCCACCGGTGGTTAAAGTCTCCAGGAAGTCATTGACTTTGTATCCTACTGAACCGCCCTGTTTGTTACCCAGGAAGCTCCTAACCTGTAGGTACTTAAAAAAGTCTCTGCTGCTTATATCGTATTTGTTTACAATTGCGCCAAACTGCGCTACACCCACAGAGTCTCTTAAGTCCCCAATTTGCTTAATTCCCTTTTGGTCCCATGCGGCCATAACTGTGTCTGAGAAAATTTCTGAGGGAAAAGACTTGTTGTTATATAATTTGATGTATCTGTTGAATCTGCCAAGTCCCATCTTTTTCAGGAAAGCATTCCATATTTTAATAGCCGCAGCGAGAGTCCTAAACTGTTTCCTTCTGAGGTACCCAAGATCAGTATAGTATAAGAAACAGTTTTCTGTCTCCTGTCCCAACACAATTGCATAAACATCTGTAGATGAGAAAGTAATTTTCTGCAGGATCCCCCCTCCTCCAATTAAACCCTGCATATATTGAAGGGCGGTTGCCAAATAGTATAATCTAAAATCAGGAGCTCCCCACCCTCCTCTTTCTCTAGGTAAGGACATAAATCTATAGGCTCTACGCGTTTTTCCATGCGCCCATATAAACCTATTTAAGATACCTTCCAGTATATTAAACCATTTAGCTTCGAAAAATAATGGAATTGCTCTAAATAAATAAAGAAACTTTGGTAAAATCATCATTTTCACCACATTGGTAGAGCCTACTAAAGAAAGATGTAGATTGTTAACTCTGTCTAAATCTGTTTTTACTTTGGCTAGTAGAGGAGTCATATTAACCTCAACGAGAGCATCAAGATTTGCTACTATTACTATACCTAAATACATGGCTGAAATAACCACCCTGGGATCGGCACTAGAGGTATATTTATTCCTAACTATCTGGGTCTTAGATTTATTCAAACTGTATCCCGAAAATTGCCCAAAAATGGTAGCTTCCCGTTCAACCTCTATGATAGCCAAATCTGGGTCGGGGGTGAGTATAGCCACATCGTCGGCATATGCCAAAATTTTAACTGTACGGCCATTCAGAGCCATTGGGGAAATCCCACTATTTCTCTCCAACCTTCGTATTAGGGGCTCCAGAAATAACGCAAATAAGAGAGGGGATGAAGGACAACCCTGTCTCGTTCCCCTAAAATTTTTTACTGCATCTGAGTGTCCTCTATTCACTCTAATTTTAGCTGTTGGTCCTTTATATAGGGCTTGGATAGCTGTTATGAAACCTTTCCCTATGCCGCTCCACCTCAAGACTGCCCAAAGGTATTCCCAGGCGACCCTATCAAAGGCCTTTTCAGCATCTAAGAACAACGCTGTGATAGGGTCACCCAGGGTTCCTGCGGCGTCAAACATTGTAATAACCGTCCTTACATGCTGAGTAGTTCCCTTACCTGGTATAAAGCCATGTTGTGATGGGCTTTCAAGCTGCTCTATATTCCCTGCAAGCCTCTTTGCCAGCATTTTCGAATACATTTTTACATCAGAATTCATAAGGGTAATAGGTCTATATGAGCCGGGGAGTGTCGGGGATTTCCCTTTTTTTGGAATAACTATAATATCTGCCCCCCTCCAAGACTCCGGAGGAGAACCACCCCGTTGTGTATTTAGCATAATATCAAACATATCAACCAGCAGAATATTCTGAAACAATTTATAAAATTCCACCGGAATTTGATCTGGCCCAGCCGCTTTCCCCGAGGGAAGACTCTCCAAGGCACCCCTAAGTTCATCCAAATGAAAGGGGGCGTCCAACAACTCTCTATCATCTAACACTAAGGAAGGAGCCAAAATGTCGCTAAGGTACCTATCTACCTCTATTGAGCCCCTCACTTCATCCAAAGAATAAAGCTTGGTGTAAAAATTCCGAAAAACTTCCCTAATGAGATCAGGATCCATAACTAAGTTACCCTGGGTATCTTGAATCTCCTTGATATCAGCAGTGGCTGTACGCTGCCTAGTTCTGACAGCGAGAATATGTCCAACTCTCTCACTTAACTCATAGGCATCTCGTTTATGTGTCAGATACTTCTCAGCGGCTTTCGAGATGATACCCTCTGTAGCATCTCCTTTAAGGGTAACTATACTAAGTATATAAGGCTCAAGTGGGAGATCCTGCGTTATAGCTATGGCAAGATTTTCTTCTGCTGCAAGTAACCTAAGCCTTATATCTTCCAGATGTCTTCTTTCCCTTTTCCGTCTTGCCAATACATTACTCAACGTCTCCCCCCTAACCCCAGCTTTAAAAAAATCCCAGACCGCGCCAGGGGAAGCAGTACCTCTATTAATTTCCCCAAAAATTTTTATCCAACATTCCATATGTTTCTGATAAGCCTCATCCTTTAATAGAATACGCTCGAAGGTCCACTGGGTTTTCCTAACATTTACCTGTGTAATATTTAGTGTTAAAACGAGAGGACTATGGTCTGAAATAATTCTGGGTTGTTTTTCTATTTTTGAATGAGGGATTAAAGAATTAGAGATTAAAAAATAATCCAGCCTGACCAGTGTTTTATGTGGGGCGGAGAAGACGGTGCTGCCATCTATAGAGGGATGCAACTTGATCCACGGGTCCCCAAGGGAATTATGTTGAACCATAGCGGCAAGGGCTCTGTATGACTTCTTCTTCCTCCCTAGGTACTTTCCCCCTGGTTCTACAAAGGAGCTTTTTGGGTCATGAATATTGAAATCCCCGCAACATATAATAGGTTCCGGCCACTGCGGCAGTTCCATATCCATAAACTGCCAAACATCAGGGTCATCTTCCGTGGATCCATATATTGTGACTAGTGTAAACCGTGTCCCTTTAAAACATACTTCCACAATGACCCACCTACCCCATTGATCCTCCTTTTTCCTATGTACAACTATGTGGAAATGTGGATTTTCCTGATCAGTTATGTCCCCTATCTTGGACCCCAACGATTCTATGTGCATGTCACAAGTACATGTGTGTTCCCTCCAGTTCCAGTTTCCAAGACGCAAACATATGTGTGTCTACCGTCGACATGTTCTCTGTCAGATCCGCCATCAATGGGCTGGATATTCAATTCCTAAGTATGAAAAGCCACCGACTTTATATGGCTAAGGTACTCCATTTTTACAGTTCAGGCAAGTAGGCCCGATTCTTTCCTCAAAGCCTTTCCCTGCTCTCTGTCTCTGACAGTTTCAGCTTGAGCTCGCATCTGTATCCATGAACTTTGTCCTACTCCCTGTGCAGCTAACGGTGCCTGCCTCGGCCAGTTTTCGCCTGCCTGCCAAGAAGCTGTATTTCACCTTCGAATTATCTATTTTGCTCTTCAGCCGATGCATTCCTGTCTAGTGATTTAGGTAAACATTTCCTTTAGCTCACAAGCAAAGGACTCAGCCTTTCCGTCCTCCTGCAAGTGATTCATAGCCCTGTTGCCATGGAAAGTTTTCTGCCCCTCGCTTCTCATATAGACACTTAGACGCTTGTACACGCACATACAGTTAGTATAGAATAGATTCTGTCCGAGAGTCCTTCCTTGTGGATAACATAGTTCTCTAAACATAGGATGTTAGATATGATTTGGGATTAGGTTGACATGACCCCCTAGACTTCTCGTCTCCACATGTAGAGCTAAATGTCAAGTCCCCTTCACCCCCTAGTTGCACGTCAATCACACGTCATGCTGCTGCGCACGCATCCATGTTAAGTATTATCGTATAGATCCACCTATGTAAGATAATGAGAGCCAATCATGTTTCTTTTTGCTCCTTATTACGCCTAGTTTCAATTACGTATCACTATGTTAATTTATCTTATCAATTGTTACGCCTTTTTGCACTTGTTTCATTGTAAATGTATGACCTATAAAAGTTACTTCTTGTCAATAAAGTATTGTACTTCACTTCCTGAACCCTCGTGGTGACGGAACCTGAAGGCCGCGACTCGAGTCGGCCATTTTGGATGGAATAAAGCCCATTTAGAAACCTCTTATACCACGGATTCTGCCTCTTGTTATTCTGAGCTATTTTACTTTATTTTTAAAGATTCCGTATGAAATTCAGTTTCGGTAAAAAGAATATTTACCACATAATGGCGCCCGAACAGGGACACTTTCTCATCTCACGCGCCGGCGGTGCGTTGCAGGCCCGGTCTCCTGCCACAGCTGGACGGACCATAAACGCGTACCAGCAGGATTTCCTGTAAGCTCCCTCCGGTCAAGCGGGGGCGACTGAGGCTGCGATCAACCCAGACGAGGCGGTGAGAAGTGCGAAGTATCCCGACCAGAGCCTAGCTGAGAGAGCAAGATCCGAGGTATACAGAAGCCCACCAGGTTTTTCGAAATCCCGATGACCAGAGGATCCGCTATCCGCAGTTATCGAGTCCTGTCCATTCTCTGAGGCCTTCCGTTTCAAGGAGCTACTCGGTGAGTACCATCGCCGAGGAGGCGTGTTGACGCGCACATAGGTTGTGCCGGTCAAGACGGATTTGGGTACACAAATCCGGTCGGCACTGTTTAGCAGTGTATATGTACTGTTTAGCAGTATATCAAGTAGTCCGAAGTATTCAGTTATTGTCAAGAATTCAGCGTGGTGATTAGTTAGGCAGACTGTCATCATTGTCGGTTATTGTTAAAATGTTTAATGTTTAATGTTTAAAGTGTTCAAATGTCTTGCATATTGTGGTATGAATGATTGTTCTTTGTTTGCTGTTCATTATTGTGTTTTTCGTATTAAGTGAATTCAAGAGTAAGTATCAGATCAGTTGTCAATATGCCGCTCTTCTCGAAGTTAAGACAGATTACTACCAGAAAAGGGGTGCTTGAAGAAGCAGTTCCTATTCCTCCTAGGGACACTCCAGGGCATTTTATGTACCACAAGCATGGCTTAGATGCCATATTGTTTCTTGATCTATGGGTAGATTATACCAAGGGATTGCCGGAAAGTCAAAGGTGGCCCGCAGCGGGAACCTGGGATGCAGAGTGCATCATGAAAGTGGAGGAAGAGTTATGGAAAAGAAAGGTCAGACAGTCACAGAAAGACGCTGTTGAGTTATGGCGTAAAGAATCTCATAGACGTACAGAAAAAGCACGTAGACAAGAAGAGAGGAGTAAAGAAAGTTCAAATAAAGTTCAAGAAGATCTATTAATTGAGGAAGGTATCCGAGTGAAGTCAGAACAAGTAAATAGACAAAGAAATGCTCTTATGAATGGTATGTATCCCCTTCTAACCGAAGGACTACCAAAGGCTGTTCCAGGGATGCCAAAAGACTTGCCACCCCCGTTATTTCCAATTAAGGTACATCAAAAAGGGCATCCCAGAACCGCAGAAGATGTTTTTCTTTCCTCATATCTAGACGACACAGCTCCCGAGTATACTAACGCCACACTACATAGACCGTCTGGCGGAGGGGTTCAACGTCAGGATCAGGTATCCGACCCCGTGCAACAGCAAGTCCCGATACAAGCTTCGGCAAGCACATCTGTCCCCGCAGTCGATTCTACAGTGGTATCGACACCCATAGTTGCTGTGTCACGTTCAACGAACCCATTCACACCCGATGCCCCAGATGGGGCCACGGGAGGTGCTAGCAATACCTTTACACCACCCAGAATAAATAAACTTGTCTTTCAAGAATCAGCGCATTCACGTACACCTAAATTCGTAAGTGAACGTACGCTTAAGGAACTCCTTGTAAATTGTAGATATGACCCGGTGGTTGGTAAAGAGGACGAAATGGTCCTGGCATCATTACGCATCAGGCGAGCCGCAGAGTATTTAGCAAGGTTACCAGGAATGACTACGCATCTAGATAACATATACCATTTTGTTCAAACAGGACGAGATCCAGGATGTATTAACAGAGCTATGGAATTCCAGAAAGTAGAGATACAGGGGGAACTGTTACGTTTCCTCATAAACTGTGTGATCAGAAATCAAGACCGTCCGGGGGTAGACCCGAATGCAATGCTTATTCTTACAAGATGGAGCCAGAATATATCAGAAGGGAGACACGATAAGCAAAATTGTATAATAGCCATGTGCCGAAAAATCCGTAGAGAAATAGAGCGTATTCATGAAGAAAGATTGGGAACAGACGAGTTCGAGCAAGATGAAGTGTCCGAATCAGGGAATTCCGCAAGACAGTCAGAGACCATAGCCTATGTAGGCAGAGGAAGATCCTGTGATAATGCTAGATGTTTTTCTGATCCCATACACTCTGTATGCCCAAATAATAGCAGAACGTATCCGACGCCTGTAATAAATCTGAAGTCTCCTGAACATTTGTTTCAAGCCGCAGATAAAATACTGCGAGAACGAAGGGGTTACCACCTCCTCGATTCCATGGATGAGCAAGAATTAGCCAGATCAGCTGTTCACTGGATTGACAGTCCTGAAAAATACGGTGATGAGACCGTAGCACACACGTTTTTTAATCTCAGTGCAGATGAACAACGTTTAGCTGGAATCTATATGATTCAGCAACTCCTTATATTATATAAGAGCCAACATGCTGACCCTGGTCCTTTACCTGATATATTAACGGAACTACTCACGAACAGATGGAGAGGTTCTAGTAACAAGCTAATTAAAGAGATATTAGTGTCACGTAAACAGTATGTCCTTTTTGTAAATCCGGATTCTCTCTCGCTGCCCCACAGAGAAAGAACGCCGTACTATATGGATAGACAAAATCCTTTACGAGAAGTGCACCCAATAAAAGGCGAAGACAATGAGTTTCACCGTGTATTTGTTTACACACCCATATCAAAAATGGAATTATTAGAAATGAAGAAAGTAGTACCTAGTCATGACAAAGACCCAGCGGGTTTCCACCGAGAAATTAAAGACATGTTACTAATGGGAGAGTACACCTTTCCTGATATTATGACGATATTAAAGGTGCTTTTGCCTGCTGGCATCTATGAAAAACTGAAAGAAAAAGAGTGGGAAGTGGGAGACCAAAAGATAGACTGGACAGCATTAGCAGAGGAAGAAAGGGCCCGAACTGCAGGTTCAGGGCTCGGGGATAAAGTTAAACTGTTACCAGGTTTACTAGTACAGGTACTGCCACGTCTATTAACTACAAAAAAGGAAGATTGGGGTGCAATCACAGCCTGCAAACAAAAGCAAGATGAAGACACAAGCGATTATTATGCTCGATTTGAAAAATGTTTTGGTATAAACAGTGGTATAAAAGCAAGTAGTGACTCATATCCACATTTATTTGTGACAAAATTAGTGGAAAATGCATTGCCTCCAGTGAAGAATAGAATATTGAAATTCGAGAGTACCTGGCAAAGTAACACTCCGTCACAAATGCTACAAATGTTACAGTATCATCACAATAGAATTAGGGATGAACAAGAACACGAGCATAGACGCATGAAGGATACAAAAATGAAAATGCTAGTTTCTCAGACAGTACCAGCAGAGGGTCACAAAAAGGGTGTGACACATTCTGGTGATTCTACAGCTCCTGTAAGAGGAACCTGCAATTACTGTAAACAACTAGGCCATTATGTACACGATTGTCCAGTCCTGAAACGTAATATAGCTACAGGTATTGCAAAAGAGAGACCACGATTAGTTAGACAAGATCAGAATGAACAAGGAGCTATGCAGCATGGACAGTCCATGCCAGTTCAGCAACAGTCCATGCCAGTTCAGCAACAGTCCATGCCAGCCTCACAGCAGCCCATACAGTTTGTGCCAGCTGCACCACCGTTGCCTGCTACTGCCACACAAACCACAACACGACAAATGTATCAGACTGCACAATATGAATATCCTGAGTATCAGCGTTACGCATGAACAAGCCTAGAGAGGGAAGTTGACTTACCGCTCATCGAGATTCCTGTAGATCAAGAAGGACCGTATGTACATAGTGAATTGTTAGGTCAAGATAGAAAATTCTTACTCGATACAGGGGCAAGTCGAACAACTATAAAACGTAGTGAAGTTCCAGGGGCACCCCTCTCAGGCTCTCAAAATGTTTCCCTTGGTTTTTCAGGAAAACCTATTGTTAATGAAGTATCACAGCCTCTCCCACTTACGATAGGACCTTTGACACGAACTACAGATTTATTGCTTACTAAATCATGCCCAGAAAATCTGTTAGGAATTAAAACTCTGAAAGCACTAGGAGCCATAATATGTTGTTCTCCGGAAGGAGTAAGGTTGTTTCTACGTGATTTTAAAGGTCACTATGTGTCTAGGGACATGGATCCCCGACTACAGACTTTACCAGTACATCTATGGGCACAAGGCCCTACGGATGTTGGCTGCATGAACATTACACCATACCGAGTCACATTGAAAGCAGGAGTGGTACTACCACGAATGCGACAATACAAGTTACCACATGATGCTGTAGTGGCTTTGCTGAAAATCATTGATGAGCTAATTGCCCAGGGAGTAGTTGTAGAAACAGACTCCAATGTATGTAATTCACCGATAATTCCGATTCTTAAACGAACTGATCCTACTGCCCCACCAGTATACCGATTGGTTATTGATTTGCGTGAACTAAACAAGTGCATTGTACCACAATTTCCTGTGGTCCCTGATATATCATCATTATTGACAGCAATTGATTCCGAAGCAACATTCTTTACTGTAATTGATCTCAAGAATGCCTTTTTCAGCGTCCCAATAGATCCGGAAAGCCAATATTTGTTCGGATTCAGTTTAAATGGGCGCAGCTTTAAATTCTCACGCGCTCCCCAAGGATTCACAGAAAGCCCCAGCATCTACAGCCAAGCACTGAAACGAGAACTTGACAGTATCCACATGCCAGTCAATACTGCACTGCTTCAATATGTCGATGATCTGCTGATCACCGCGAGAAGCGAACCTGAATGTGAAAAGGCTTCTCTGACAGTTTTACATTTTCTAGCCGACAAGGGGCACAAGGTGTCTCCTTCTAAGCTGCAATTCTGTGTCCAGCGAGTTATTTATCTTGGTCACTCGCTGTCCAAGGAGGGAAGGCAGCTTACACCAGATCGCATCCAGTTAATTGCTAACATGTCAATACCCCAGACACAAAAGGAAGTGCGGGCTGTTATAGGCCTCACTTCATATTGTAGGCAGTGGATCCCTCAGTACGCATTTCTAGCAAAACCACTCATTCAGCTAACCACACAGGAGGCAGCCACATCGACTGTTCTCCCTTGGACTCAGGAACATACACAAGCTTTTGAAAGCCTAAAGGAAGCTTTATGTCAAGCACCTGTTTTAGCAACACCATGTTATAGCAAACATTTTACACTTTTTGTTACAGAACGTGAAGGTACTGCCTTGTCAGTACTCACTCAGGATCAAGCAGGATCACGCAAGCCATGTGCTTATTTTTCCAGTACATTAGATCCCGTAGCTCAGGCTTTGCCTGCATGCCTGAAATCAGTGGCGGCGACAGCTTTAGCAATCAGACAAAGCGATGCCATAGTATTAGGACATCCATTGACAGTACAAGTACCACATGCAGTAGAGGTTCTTGTGAACCGAACACAAACACAACACTTGACCATAGCAAGACTTACCGGTTATGAACTGACATTGTTTCAACCACACATAGAGATCCGACGGTGTAATACATTGAATCCTGCTACACTATTACCTGTAATTGGAACAGACCCACTAGCTCATGATTGTGTTGAAATCATTGAAATAAAGACGAAACCTAGACAAGACTTGACAGACGTTCCATTGTTAGATCCAGACCTGACGTTGTATGTAGACGGATCGTGCATGAGAACAAGTACAGGAGATTTAGTGGCCGCGTATGCAGTCACAACAGACACTGAAGTTATTGAGACAAATTGTATAGATACTTTGTCAGCCCAAGCAGCAGAACTTATTGCTCTAACACAAGCCTGTATTCAAGCCACAAATAAGAAAGTTAATGTATACACTGACTCACGTTATGCATTCGGAGTTGTACACGACTTCGGCGTACTGTGGCGAGAGAGAGGTTATTTAACCTCCCATGGTGCCCACATTCAGCACGGACCCCTCATTCATGCCTTGTTAGACGCAATACATCTACCTACTGCTATATCGATTATGAAATGTAAAGCACACACGAAGGTTACTGATATCATTTCTCAAGGCAATGATTTAGCTGACAGAACAGCTAAACAGACTGCTCAGAATCGCACATTAGACATGACAAAGCCAATAGTTCAGACACCAACACAGTGTATGACAATTAAGGATCCCGCACTTGACGTAATTGACATACAGACACATGCTACTGCAGAAGAATTAAAGAAATGGACTGAACTAGGAGGGATCCAGACAGATCAGGGATGGATGACGAAGGAGAAATCTGTATGGTTTCTTCCTGACTCTATGGTCCAAGCCATTATAGCTACAATTCACAGCCCGGCGCATTTAGGAGAAAAAGCTATGCTAGATAGCATTCAACACATTTGGTTCAATAAACATTTACGAGCAGCAGCTAAACAAAAGGTCCGTACCTGTATGATATGTTGTCAGTTCAACCCGGGAAAAAGTGTTCCCGTAGAACAGGGTGGATTCCAGACTCCTGATCATCCTTTTGAAGTGCTCCAAATGGATTATATCCAGATGGAACGATGTCGAGGATTCAAATATGTTCTTGTAGTTGTCTGCGCTCTCTCCCGATGGACTGAGGCGTACCCAGTATCAGATTACACGGCCCCGACTACTGCCAAACAGTTAGTTCGAGAATTCTTCCCACGGTACGGGCTACCACGTGTTGTATATTCAGATAACGGCCAGCCTTTCTCATCCGAATTAATGAAACATGTCTCACTTTTGTTGGGATATCAGTGGAAGTTCCACTGTGTCCGACACCCCGAGGCAGCAGGTCTCGTGGAACGACATAATCAAATTTTGAAAATCAGATTGTCTAAAATATGTAAGGAGAAAGGTGTTGACTGGATAGTAGCCTTACCAGTTGCACTATTTTACATAAGAATGGTAGCACACTCTCGAACAGGGCTATCCCCGTATGAGGTGATCTTCGGAAGGCCACCAAATATGTGGGGGACGCCTGTACCACGTAAAATAACTGATGTTAATTGTAATATGCTGACAGATTACCTGGCTTCCTTGATGTCTGCACTACAATCTTGTCGTTCACAGGTAGCTGCAGCTTTTCCTGACAACACTGAGGTGAAACCCCATGACGTTGCTCCGGGGGATCTGGTGTTTGTGAGGAATTTCGATCGGAAAACGCAATTGGAGCCCAGGTGGAAAACACCGAAGCTAGTCCTGCTGACCACAAGAACAGCCGTGAAAGTGGAGGGCCGCAAAGGATGGATACATTCCAGTCACGTTAAGAAATTTCATGGACTATCCTCGGATATAGACACTGTGCCCTGCACTCCCTCACAGACTGATTCAAAACTTCCCTTTGTTGAAAGGAATGACTCTCAGAACTATAAATTAAAACTTAGGCCCAAACAGTCGAGCAATTTGATTGTTTAAGTCCTCTCCAAGGTGAAGCGGTTGAATTGTCTCTGACATGTATCCCTTGGACCTGAGTAGAGAAAATACCAGAGAAATGTTGAAACGACAGGCGTATTGTAAATCACTGCGTAGCTACTGTGTGAGGACATTATTAATTCTGTTTTTATTGAGTGTTTTAATAATCATTACGAGTGTGATTTTGCACATATATCATCCTATTTCTAGACATGTTTATAATATTACTGCTGAACATTCTTTTAGTGACCTACCGCCACATGAATTATCTTATAGACTTGCGCTGCGCAATAACACCTTCATTAGTATGTTACATCATTCCCATCAGACTAGTAATGCCACCAATTGTTGGGTGTGTGGCCGACTCCCTCCCTATCAGAATAACAAAGGAGTTCTGCCTTTCTTTCCACATCCGTTCACACACAATGGCTCCTGTGGAGCATGGTTTAGTTTACTAAATTCCATAGACCCAGACACAGCAGTTTATCAACAACATTGGATATGGGGAAATCTGAATCTAGTTTTATTCAAAGTCTGTCACCCTAATAAGGAGGGTCACCCCAGTAGAACAGGAACTGATTTAGAAAATGAAGTGTATAAATTAGGTAATTTTACGCCTAACCTCATGATTTTGAACGTCAAATCCGAAGTTGAATTAATTCTGCCCACTATGTCAGTATTTCCAGTTAAGGGTGAATTATGTGTGAGAAAAGTTGGTTCCATACACATGGGCCATAGCAAATGCGTTACTACAGTAGAATATAGTGATCAAGGGAAATCTTCATTTAGAGCTTCTCGCCATTCTTACTTTATATGTGGTCAGACGGCATATATGCGTCTGCCTCTAGATTGGGATGGTACCTGTTACATAGCATTCCTTTTGCCACCTGTTTTCCTAGCTCCCCCTGATTATTATCGAAATGTTCATTTAGTACACAAAAGAGAGCGTAGAGATCTCCCAGTTGTCGATTATACTGAGACGGCATGGGACAAGTATGTAGATTTCAATAAAGGTATCTTCCCCTATATAGGTACAATATCAAATAGTAAGCTGATACGCAGACTCACCAAGACTCTTGAAGCTGTAGTAAACGAGACTATAACCGCCCTAGGCAATCTGACAGAGGAACAATCAGTGATGAGAATTGTTGTTCTCCAGAATCGTCTTGTCCTTGACGTCATCCTGGCCGATAGGGGCGGAGCTTGCAGGGTCATCGGATCCAGCTGCTGCATATTCATACCAGAAAATTCGCCATCTGTATATAAAGCTATAACACGCCTTCATAAGATTGTAAGCCAGATACACGAGAATACAGGCACTTGGACGTGGTCCGGGTGGTTTTGGAGTGTGATATCAGCCTGGGGATGGAGAGTTCTATCCTTCCTAGGTATTGGCCTTCTTATGCTCTTCAGTTGTTGTTTATGCCTGCAATGTGGACCAGCGATTTGTGGTCTGTGTGCCACATCATGCATTCCATATCAAAGTTCTCGTTCAAAATGCCGGAAAAAGAAGGAAGAAGAAATGATGCTCCATGAGCAAATCGATGGAATAATGAAGATTGATATCTCTTGAAGGGCAAGTAGGGGACAAGGAGGGAATGTGGAAATGTGGATTTTCCTGATCAGTTATGTCCCCTATCTTGGACCCCAACGATTCTATGTGCATGTCACAAGTACATGTGTGTTCCCTCCAGTTCCAGTTTCCAAGACGCAAACATATGTGTGTCTACCGTCGACATGTTCTCTGTCAGATCCGCCATCAATGGGCTGGATATTCAATTCCTAAGTATGAAAAGCCACCGACTTTATATGGCTAAGGTACTCCATTTTTACAGTTCAGGCAAGTAGGCCCGATTCTTTCCTCAAAGCCTTTCCCTGCTCTCTGTCTCTGACAGTTTCAGCTTGAGCTCGCATCTGTATCCATGAACTTTGTCCTACTCCCTGTGCAGCTAACGGTGCCTGCCTCGGCCAGTTTTCGCCTGCCTGCCAAGAAGCTGTATTTCACCTTCGAATTATCTATTTTGCTCTTCAGCCGATGCATTCCTGTCTAGTGATTTAGGTAAACATTTCCTTTAGCTCACAAGCAAAGGACTCAGCCTTTCCGTCCTCCTGCAAGTGATTCATAGCCCTGTTGCCATGGAAAGTTTTCTGCCCCTCGCTTCTCATATAGACACTTAGACGCTTGTACACGCACATACAGTTAGTATAGAATAGATTCTGTCCGAGAGTCCTTCCTTGTGGATAACATAGTTCTCTAAACATAGGATGTTAGATATGATTTGGGATTAGGTTGACATGACCCCCTAGACTTCTCGTCTCCACATGTAGAGCTAAATGTCAAGTCCCCTTCACCCCCTAGTTGCACGTCAATCACACGTCATGCTGCTGCGCACGCATCCATGTTAAGTATTATCGTATAGATCCACCTATGTAAGATAATGAGAGCCAATCATGTTTCTTTTTGCTCCTTATTACGCCTAGTTTCAATTACGTATCACTATGTTAATTTATCTTATCAATTGTTACGCCTTTTTGCACTTGTTTCATTGTAAATGTATGACCTATAAAAGTTACTTCTTGTCAATAAAGTATTGTACTTCACTTCCTGAACCCTCGTGGTGACGGAACCTGAAGGCCGCGACTCGAGTCGGCCATTTTGGATGGAATAAAGCCCATTTAGAAACCTCTTATACCACGGATTCTGCCTCTTGTTATTCTGAGCTATTTTACTTTATTTTTAAAGATTCCGTATGAAATTCAGTTTCGGTAAAAAGAATATTTACCACAACTAGATCACTATTTCTCCCTAATATTGCTACCCCCCTCGTTCTAGTCCCTTGATTACTTGCTGCTAATACATCAAATCCTAGCTGTTTCAGAAGATATACCTGCGATACTTCAATATGGGTCTCCTGGAGACAAACCAGATCCAATTGTAAAGATCTCAGCAAACCTGCTACCTTCGCTCTCTTCCTAGGATCATTGATGCCACAAACATTAATTGAGGGCAATCTTGCAAGGCATTAAAGGATATCAGAGAAATTCCTACTCATAATCAGCCAGATAGTAGATAGCATAAATTTATAATAACCTACACTCCTTTGATACTGTCTATACCATCTGTATTGTATGTACCATAACACACACAACAGAATAAAAAGAAACAAAATGTGCATTATTAAACCACCAAAATCAAACAATTTTAACCATATTGAAAAATCCCCCACCCACACCCTCTCCCCTCCCACCCCTGGACACCCACCCCCTCGCCCCCCTGTACAGGCAAATAGGTCCATAAGACCTATATGTGGCCGGTTTTGGGCTGCAACAGTCGCACCCCTCTCCCATCTCCCATCTTAGGCTAATATTGAAACCCCCTGAATCCGGGCAAGCTTCTAAAGAAAGCCAAGTGTTTCAGCACCACCTTGGCTTTGAAATAGAAATAACATTCCCTTTACGGATCCTGTTTTTTCAAATCGTCCATAAACTGCTGGGCTTTGATCTCTGAAAAAAACATCGTAACTCTTCCTTTAGTGATTACTTTTAACTTGGCAGGGAACAATAAATAAGCCTCTGAACCTAGCGCCTGAAATTTTGAGATCAACTGCCTCAGCCTCCACCTCCGTTCGACCGTCACATGGCAAAAATCCGGCCTGGCAAAGAAGGTGGTGCCCTCAAATGATCTCTTGCTATCAGGTCTAGCTTTCTCGATTACTTCTTGCCTTAAGAGAAAATTTCCTAGATAAACTAAGATAGCTCGCGGAAAAGCCGCATTGCCTCCACCATCGGCCCCCTGCACTTTTTTGAGGGTTAAAGGGAACCTATGCGCTCTCTGGACTTCCCTGTCCCACTGCCACTGAGACTCCGGGAACGCCCCTTTGAGTAAATTGATCACATAGCGCCTTATGCCCTGCCCTTCCACCCCATCAGCCACACCCAAAATTCTGACATTATTACGCCTTTGGCGATTTTCAAAATCCTCCATTTTCCATTGAAGGTCTTCTGCCACCTTTTGTTGAGCCGATTTAAAGGTTTGCCAATTGCCGAGATCATCTTCAAGCTTACTCGTGCGTTCTTCCACCTCCGTAACTCTGCCCACCAAATCATCATAGAGTTTATTAGTCTTCCTCAGTGAGGATTGTATTTTTTTAGCATCCTGTCTTGCCTTCCGGCTCACGACTCTAGCCTCTGCTTGCATCTGCTTCAGCATATTAAACAAGATATCAAAAGGTGCATTCTGTTTTGGTGACACAGCGGCATCCTCTTCCTGATATATCTGGGAAGTTCCTGAATAGTCCCACAACAGGCCCTTTTCTATGCCTCCCGGTGACCCAGTTTGTTGGCTACTTAGCTTTAGCTGTCTCTTCCTCAAGGTCGAGTCATTCCCTGTACCTATATCCCCCCCAGAGGAACTGGAACCTGAAAATGAGGCCCCCTCCGCTTCATCATCCTCCTCCTCTGAAATCTCCTCACTTGGCTGCGCCGAGTCTGAGTCTTCATTGAGAGAGAAGAATCTCTCTCCTTCACCCGAACCCACCTCGCCCTTTTCAATTGCCTCCTCCTCTCTGCAACCAAGTTGTTTCCCCTTATTTGCTAAACTCACGGAGCTTCCCCATGTAGGCAGGGTTCCTTTGGGGTTTTGGGCGTTCTTGGAGGCTAACAACTCTGCTTCGAGCACCATGATTGCGCCCATCATGTCTGCGTCCACATTCCCCCTCTCACCTGGGGTTACATTTCCTGCCTGAGCCAGTCCCCGCTCAGCGCATACTAGGGGGGAGCCCGTTGCAGAAACCAGGTCCACCTCTGTCTGAAGCATCGCTCGATCCTTAGTCCCAGCAGTGCCATTAGAACGCTGTGCCAGTTGTTGTTGCTGTTGCCTAGCAACCGGAGCGTCCGCGTTTGACGCACCTCCAGCGTCCTCGAGGACGCCTCCAGGATCGCTAGATCCGCCGATGTTTCTACTACCTTCGCTTTGTGGTCGATCGCCTGGTGCCATGGATCGGACGGTGAATACTTCTGACAAGGTAGGCTGCCTGAGTGGGGTCTCCCTAGGTTTTGGTTTAGTTTTGTCAAATCTGTCAACTCTTTCAGTCCTTTCAACATGTTTTGCCAGCGGCTTACTCCTTGTTTCAGCGAGACTGCGTGACTGGCTACCTGGCTCAGTAGCACCGATTATGACATTTCACCCCCCCCCCCCCCGTGTCTCCATCTTCTTGTTTGACTGCGGAGCCGCAGTTTTCCGTATTGCCCCTAGCTCCTTGGCGGCTGATACTGCTTCTTCGTTTGAACCTTTGGGGGGATTTTTACCGGCCTCCGCTTGCACCTTTGCCTTCTCCTTCCCTTTTGCTTTATCATTTTTAGCAGGGAGCTGTGGCATTCTGTGCAGCTGTGTGTATCGTGCCCTTATGCAACCAATAGTACTCCAAAATCTTCCCCAGCTTTCTTTCAGCCAGACCAGCTCTAACAGCATTCTATACCTAAACGCTGTGATGGATAAACGCATCGGTGGACGAATATACAAATCTGGATACCACCTAAATACAAAAGCCATCAGGGGTCCAAAATCCTATTAACCAACTCATCGTCGGTGCCGATTTCATTACTGATGGGAGAGAGGTCAGCAGCGACCGCTCAGCACAGCCCGTCCGCGGCCATCTTGCCCGGCTCTTAGGATTCTGTGCACTTTTTTCCTGCTATCCAGTAGAAAAGTGCTTGTGCTCTCTCCTTCAAACATGGCAAATTTGACCTATACCCAATTGGTACATTTAATTTACTTGTAAGTCACTCCCAAATGCTACAACATGCACACAGGGTCTGTAAATTAAATGCTACTAGTGGGCTGCATCACTCATTGTGCCACCCACTGAAGTAGCATTTTAAAACATGTCTCGGTCTTGCCACTGCCGCCTGTAATGTATGTTTAAACTGCCATTTTGACCTAGCAAAAAAAACCTTTAGCCAGGCCTAAACCTTCATTTCTAATTCTTAGTAGTCACCCTTAAGGTAGGCCCAAAAGGCTCACAGGGCAGAGTGCATGGTATTTGAAAAGTTGCACATGTGTGTTAAAGTTTTTGCATGTCCCGATAGTGAAAAATTCCTGAGGTTGGTTACCCCTATTGTAAGGCCTATCTCTCCCATACACTAACACTGGGTTACCTTGTTTAAATTAATAAGTGCTAACTTGTGTGGTGAACAAAAAAACAATGGATGAAACCCAGATCTTTGTGACTGGGGGTGAATGTTTGCATTGTTCAGCACTGCGTCCATCATTTGTTCCTTTTGCTTTTAACTACAGTTTTGGAGCAGCTAGAGAAATTATGTTTACACTCAAATAAATTGTAATTCAAACAGACAGGGAGGATAGCTTGAGAGGAGCTGTACCCTGGCCTGATAACATTTCAAAGGCCCTTGCCCACACAAAGGAACCTGAAACCAGGCCTGCCCTTGCCCTTGTCTCTCTAGAGTCTAGACAGTTTGGAGTCATACCCAGGAGAAGAGGAAGAACTTTCCAGAACCAGTTTGGGGATTGGAGATTGGTCCGGGAATTGCATTAAAATGTCGATTCCGATGCAGAGCAAGTCGATTTATTAGTCAAGTATGAACACCAAAAAATGTGGTGACTGTAAATACTGTTGGCACATGGAGCATGTCGAGGCTTGTGACGTATTCTGGTAACAGGAGCAATTCAAGTTTGGAAGGTGGCAAAGTGTTACCCAGAGCAATCATGACCAACAGTGGTGTGGTCTGATGACTCTTTCATGGGAAATGCTCATGGAAATATTCTGCAAAAAACGCCTTCAACAAGATTAAAAAGAGCATCTATTCGGTTCAAGGATTACATCCTGCAATCATCTTTTGGTTTTATTTATCTTGGTTGTTTGCTGTTAATTTTGCTAGCAATTGTTTCCAACTTATTTCTATTTTTGTATTTGCTTTTGAAATTTGATTTATTGAAATTTGTGTTGGCCTTTGTATATATTGTTGGGTAAGGGAGATGTGTTATAATCATACTACAGGCACTGTTCCTTTAAATGCTGTAACTAGCGCATGCCAGAAATGCTCACAGTCTACATGGAAGCTTAGCTCCAAAGTAGTCACTTCGAGACTGGGAGCGGAACTGGCTGGCTGGCATCGTTGGTGGTGTTCGTACTTGACTAATGAATCTACTTGAACTGCATCGGACTCGACATTTTAACATAATTCCCTGACCAATCCCCCAACTGGTTCTGGTCAATTCTTCCCCTTCCCCCGGGTTTACTTCAGAGGGTTTTGAAAACGGGGTTTGATAGATATGTCTATATTAGGAGACATTTGGGGCCCAAAATAACTTAAATCCTTCAGCAAACTACAAGAAGAATATAAATTATCAGACACCCAATATTATAAATATTTTTATATGGAGCACACACTACATGAACACTCTCTACACATCCAAGAAATTAAAGGTGAATCCCCTTGGGAAGATTGGGTACAAGTGAGCTCATTGCGCAAACATGGAATATCTCTGGTACACAAAGCCTTAGTTAACAACATACAAGAGTCACTCACTGAACTCAGAGGAATATTGGCCAAGGATATAGGACCACTGGAAGATGAAGATTGGATGGAAGCATGCCAATATCCACGGGTGGGAGGCATTGGAGTAGGGTATAGAATAGTGCAACTTAAGATATTAAACTGGGCATATTACACTAGAGCACAACAATTAAAAGTTCAGAGAGTAAGTGCTTCAGGGGTGTTAGGGGTAGGTACCTTAAAGTATGCTTGACGTGAATACCCTGAAATACAACCTTATTGGAAAGGGGTTAGGAACCAATTTGCAGCACAGTGGTTTTTGAAATACCGGTGGAGACGGCGTGGTTGGCTATATGGCAAGATAGTTACAACAATTTCTAGATCTACTCATTTGGGATATGGCTATGACAGTAGCTAGAAGGGATATTTCAAAAGTGTGGAAGGTGGGGGAAAAGCACCCATCTTTTAGACGGTAGCAAAAATCTAGATTGGTGTGTGAGCGCCGAGAAATGGGTGTATGAGGCACAAGGATGTCCTAAGAAGTTCAAAGAAATCTAGGTCCATGGTAAGAGTACAGAGATCTAATGTACTAGAGGGAGCAAAACTGAATTAAAGGGCTGACAGCCACATGTATCATGCATTTTCCTGGTCGCAAACGGCCTGATTCACAGAATCGTGCCATTTGGGACCAGTAAAATGCATTTTGGTATGATGAATTCCAATTTGTGATTCGGTAACATGCTACCGAATAATAATTTGTAATTGCAAATACATATGATTTGGTATTAGGAAGGAGCGTGTTTAGGACGTCCCTTCCTAATACCGAATTGAAGCAGTATGTAAGAATGTTTTGCGACTGAAATGTGGTTGCAAAACATTCGCATTTTACCACATACTTCAAGTAGGTTGTAACCCATTCGCAAATCGGTAGGGGTCCACAGGGGACCCCATCCCCTTTGGGAATGGTATCGAAATGTTTTTTCAGAGTAGGCAGTGGTCCCACGGACCACTGCCTACTCTAAAAAAAAATGAAATGAAAACTTCAAATTTTTCTTTTTTAACTGAAACCTCTTTTCCTTTAGGAAAACTTGCTGCATTTAAAAACAAATGATTGTTTTATTTAAAAGCAATCACAGACATGGTGGTCTGCTGATTTCAGCAAGCCACCGTCCCCAGGATTTTAGCTATTCCTACTGAGTCGCAAATTGTGACCTACTTCATTAATATTCATGAGGTAGGTCGATTTGTGACCTACTGGGAATTAGTCAATGAAACTCCTGGAGTTTCATACATTAGAATAGCGATTACCTACTTGCGATTTGCAGAAAATCGCAATTAGGTAATCGCAATTTCCAATAATGATACATGTGGCTCTAAGACCCGTAAAAAAAACGATATGATGTATTGCTGTCTGTGCGCTGATATACGTTTTTTTTAAACGTGTAGCTCAAATATGGCTCTGATTTTAAAAAGAAAGTGTTTCATAAATGTATGATTGTTGAATTGCAGTGAATATTCAAAACTAATAAAATATGTTTAAAAAAAAGACTAGATAAATATATACGGGTATGGAAGCACGGCTCATGCATTTGAGAAAATGCCATTGGTTGACTCATTCAATGTTACTGAAGCATTAGGATTGGGAGGTGTCACATCTGTCACTTACCTGACCCCCAAAGTGACTTGAAGTAGGGTGCAGAGTCCAGAAACAAAGAAGGTGGTACTGATGATGTGGCTTTGACTGAGGGGGTCATGCGTCAGGCACAGCTCTTTGGACAAGATCAGCGGTATGGACAAATTGCTGCCCAGTGCAGTTAGGTAGTGCTGTGAAATAGAAATCGGAAATAAAGAAGTGAGGTGGGGACAAGCTACACCGCCAAAGTCAACGCTATGCCAATCCAAATCATTTAGCTATTCCAGTCGAGCACCTCCATTTGGAAGATGCAGCAAAGACAAACGAGTGCCCTACAGTTTAACAAATGAAGTACATTCACTACTCGGAAACAGAGCTACAGGTAGTACTGAGTACTTGAATGTTATGGTTATTGGTTATTGTAAGGGACAAAAAAGTTGCACATGGCCTTGAGAACGTACTAGGGTTATTTGTTACCATAGAAACGAAACACCTTGACCTCAGAAGAACTCAGTGGTGACACATACACTTTCAAGCATGTCCGGGATCTGGCCTAAGTTAAATAGAAGGGTAAAAACAGGTAAATACATTGATAACAGTGCATCTCCTAAATAATGAATGGCTTCATTTGATTTCGACCATATTAGAGTTTGGGGCTGCACTATTAATATTGCAAACAAAAGGAGATGATGGACGTCCATCAATTGTGTGTCTTTTGCTTCTCTCGCCCTAAGTGTGCCGGGTATGCCCAGACATAGGTCCCTGGCTCACTGTGCCACTGGAATCAAGCTATCCTGGCTGATGAGAGGTAAAACCCCGAAACCGGTCCTAGGATGCATGTTTCCAGTCGAGGGAAGACCTGGCTGTCATTTCGGGCTAGACTGTTCCCATGAGGCACAGGATCAAGGCTGATTTTCATATGGCCAGGTCTAAACTGGGGTGGCATGGTGAGCAAAAGAATGATGGATTTAACCCATATCTCTTGACTGGGGATGAATGTTTTGATGTGTTCTGCATTCCGTCCATCAGTTGTGTGTCTTTTGCTTCCTCGCCCTAAGTGCGCCAGGTATGCCCAATCGTGGGTCCCGTGCTCACTGTGCCACTGGAATCAAGCTATCCTGGCTGATGAGGGGTGAACCCCCGAAACCAGTCCTAGGATGCTTGTTTCCGGTCCAGGAAGGACGTGGCTTGGCAGTTCGGGCTGGACTGTTCCCATAAGGCACAGGGTCAAGACTGATCTGCATATGGCCAGGTCTAAACTGGGGTGGCATGGTGAGCAAAAGAATGATGAATTTAACCCAGATCTCTTGACAGGGGGGTGAATGTTTTGATTTGTTCTGCATTCCATCCATCAATTGTGTGTCTTTTGAACAATTAATATTGTCTCATACTTCGAGAACTTCTGGAGGGGAAGCTATCTGCTAGGAGTTGGTGCAACCAGCGAAATGTACTAAACACAGGCCCCAGTATTTAAGTAATGTAACAGAGTTGCTTCACGGTGCAAAGAAGATAGCTGACCAGATCACTTTGGCTCCTCCACTGCTTTAACATCTTCAAGATGCTTAAAAAAAATTCCAATGTTTCCCAATGGACGCTAGGAAACCATTCTCATGCATGCCCTCATTACTAGTAGGTTAGTTTTCGGATTTGCTCCTTCTATAGACATCCCTTCCCACCTTCTTAAGAGGCTGCTGGTATTTCAGAACGTGACTGCCAGGCTAGAATTGAACCTTTCCCACCACACCACTGAATCCAGCCACCTGCACACTCTCGGCTGGCTCCTCATCCACAATTATGGTGTGTCCTCTGTCACACCTATAGGGCACTCTAAAACTTAGGCCCCCTTTATTTCAACAACATAATCTCCACAATCCATCTAGACAGCTAAAGCTTGCTTCTTTCTTACTTGAATACTCCCCTGATCTTTGCACCAGATCATGGAGATGTTCTTTCTCATACCTTGCCCCTACTGCCTGGAACAAACTTTCCCTTCCCATTTGCGCCGCCAGCACCTTACTCGTGTTCAGAAATAATCTCAAAATGTAGATGTCCTCTGCCTTCTCTAGGCTTCCCTAATCAATGCAACCCCTCAGATTTGCACCAGGATACCCTTGTGTGGTATCCGCATGCTATAAATTCAAATAGCATAAAAACCATTGCAGGACTAACTAGACCCAACCTATTTAACTTGTGTCCAAATGGTTCTCATAACAACACCTAGAACATGTGAAACGCCACAACCACTCACCAGTTTTAGTGCATGCAAAATGTTATCTTTCTACACTACCCTTTTATATGATTCCAGAATTTCCATGGAGATACTCAAAGTGCATTTTGTACCAATTCGACTAGTACTTCTTGTATATGCAGCATGTTTGATATTCCCTTTCTCTCACTTATTATCTTACTGAATGGAGTTGAAGCTGTGCACAATACCCTGGTATGCACTCCCATGTACATGGCTCATGCTGGCTTCCTGCTGTCCTTTCCTGCCTCACCTGAATGCCAAGGAAGATGCACAAGTGCCATGGTGGTATTTCGGTCACTCCGTATAACATCTTGTTGTGGCTGGCATCTTGGTGTGAGCCTTTGTTGTCCTTTTCATTCAGCTCAGTGCCATTGTCACTGCAGTCTATGACCACACAGTTATGGGTTCCATCCTCAATCTAGAATGAAAAAAAGTGGAAACTCTATTAGAAAGTGGTTAAGCTTGGTGGAATGAAAATACATCTGTATCAATGGATTTCTTAGATCCATTATTCATGTAACAGGAACAACCACCTTTGTTGGAAACAAAGGGAAGAAGCCTGATAGACCTTCTAGATGAGTCAAAATATGGTGATTATAATAATAGGAGACTTAAGGTATTGCCTCTACTGACACATTGAATACAGAGTCATCTAATCCCCGAAGGCTTACAGGATCACTCATCATTCACACACCAATGAAGGACAGAAAGCTTACATCAACATTTTATGTATTTCAGTAAAGTCTTAACCCTCGAAACTCACTTTGACTGCAAAAAAGCTACAAATACCCCACCTTTGATCAAATAAGCACCTCTTTCAAAGCCAACTTTAAGTAGACTTGCAAAGGGTACTTGATCAATGTTTGAACCATCCTTCCAATCAGTAACCGAGGAGTATGACTTGTTACTAGCAGGTAATACAACACCCCTCAGCTCTGTAAACATCTTATAGCTTTATAGTCCAACGTAATGGGCTATATCGGCCATTAAAGGATCTGAGCCGAAGGACATCGTAAGTCTTAAAGACTGGATAGTATTGTGACTCATGATTCATTGATACATGCTTAGGCAATTCAGAAATGTCTTCAAGTAATACTACTGTCACCTGTAATTACTTCAGAGCTCTATGTTCTACCTCTAGACTATGGCATACCATATGTATGTCGATATTTGTACGTCTTGATTGCGGAGTCTAATAAAATCCTAAGCACTTAAACAGTCAAATTATAGAGGTTGTCAATTAAAAGGTTGATTTTAAAGTTCCAGTTACTTCTGGGGCAAGGTTCCAGCATATCGAGAGGAACGCCTTTATGAGGCATCAACTAAGGATGAAGAGTCGCTTATCAGCTTGCTACTCCAGATTACTCAAGACATAAGGTCTCTCGTTGGTGATTCGGTTAGCGCCTCTTCAGAACGATTTTCTCACTGTCAGCAAAAGTGAGGAAATCTCTAAAACATGCAGGAAATCTCAAATGATGGAACTTGCACATTTGTTATTTGCTTGGTACATTCAGAAACAGAACCTCTCAGCTAATCTATGCCATTTCCAGCAAGGAAATAAAAAAGCCTGTGAGCAGAATCCGGTCTCATAGGTAGCATAGGAAATCAAATTGTTATAGCAAAGTGTACCATACAATGTGTTACCTTTCGTACTAACCTCTATCCAGTAGGCACGATAATCAAAATAATTAACTTTACAGCGCTAAATATATCTGTTAAAACATGCATGTATAAGTAACAAGCATTTGCAATGCAATAGGTCTCGCATTTGGAAGAGTTAGAGCTATTGTCATTGTAAATGATAATGTATTTTATCTATGTATGTGTTTGCCTTTGGAACCTTATAAGTGTTTAGATACGCAGCACATTATCCATAACTTCTACACACATCCACAGATGCGGAGGTGCACTGTAGAGGGAGTGTTCCTTCACATACTGGAGCAGACGGTGCCTGCTCAGTGTACAAAGATGTCTCTTTAAAGAGGCTGCAATGGCACCAATTCACCGATAGATGTCCCTTCTGAAATCTCCCTAAAAGGCGTGCTGCAGCAAACAGGGTTTTGTATGTTAAAAAGAGGCTGCAATGGCACCAATCCACCGATAGATGTCCCTTCTGAAAGCTCCCTAAAAGGCGTGCTGCAGCAAACAGGGTTGTGTATGTTAATGTGAAGGTGGTGACACCAGGATGCGGGTCACTGCCACTTAAGCTCTTATGTACCTGAGTGCTTTTGACATGCTGCTTACACCTTAACGAAGAACCAGTCAAGTGTATACAAAACATACAGAATTGGGTCCCTCCTTTGCCCGGACACTGATGTGCCTCCGGGCTGCTGAGTGTCTCAACACAAACAAATGAGTTCTGACCTGCGACCTGTCTAGTTATCCTGGTGAGTGCTTTGACTGCAGTGTTATCCTTTTTCTTCAGGGTGCGGAGGCTTAAGGAGGGGGTTCTATTAATCTTCACGTGTTTTTTCTGCGGATAGAGAAATGCTGGTGCAGTCTCATTAAAAGCATGCAGAGAAGCGATTGGACTCACCCATTAAAAGTAAAACAGAAATATAGAACAGTGCTGCAACTGTCCCATTAAATGCTATGCCAGGAAGCACTAGCACTGGTTAATTAGGAGCACTGGCACATGGTGAGAACTGGTATTGCTGTCCTGACCTGCTGAAAGTATTGAGACCTTCTTTACCAAGCGCAGATATCTGTACACCAGTCCGGTGTTGTGGCATATGTATGCACAGTAGTCCTGCCCACTTCAGGCGAGTGCAAAGCGCTCTGCTCCACATCGCAATACATTAATAAAAAATGCAGATTACACGCTGCGCGAGGTTCCTGGACCAGAGGTGTCTGCGTGTTGCAGGGAGGCGCGGGTCTTATGAAGCCCTAAAGATGGACCACCAGAGGCTGCGATGCCCATACAGAAGGTGGGGCCATCTCGCGCTGTGCCAGGAGCTGAACAAGTTGACCTAAAAATAATGCAAGATCACAAACACAACCTGAAAAAAAACTTGTTACATGTTAAACAATTAGCCAACATGCTCTGCTTATTATATAAAACAAGGAAAGATAGCTGACAGGGTTAATGTGCCCACCGTAGTTTGTGTTATTTGAAAGTACTATGCCCCGCTGTTTGTTTAGCATATTAATACGCTTTCCGTGGAGCCAGCGCCTAGGGGGCTGGCAGGGTGTAGGGTCGCTAACAGGAAGAGAATGGGCTGCAAATTGGGGAGTCCCGCAAATGTAATATTTACTGCAAGGAGCTAAATTTTCTGGTTGTAGCGGGTTTTGTTATAATGTGTTTGCTATATTTTGTGATGCATTGCAAGCGCATATAAAAAAATAGCTCAACGGTTAACATACCCACCACAGTCTCTGTAATGTAAAAGTACCATGCCCCAGTGTACCCTAGCTAGTGACTGGCCTTGTGGCACTATGTACAAATTGATAACAACAGTCTCTGCAGGTTGAGAGGAAAACATGGCGGCCAGCGAGTAGCGGCCGCGGGAGAGCCCTTAGAACATCTGTGGTTTTTGAATATGGAAATCGAGTGAAATCGCCTCATTTTCTTCCGAATCAACAGGAATATGCGGTTCGTATTCTAAAAACACTGCCGTACCTGTATTTGGCTGTTTCTTCCATGGCATGGTGAGGGATGTGGTGAGAGGCGGCTCGGTGCGAGCTGAATCGGTCATCCAGCAGTACGGCGACGGAGCGGGTGTGTGGCAGAGTGGCCCTGGAGCTGCGCAGGGGAAGAGGCGCGGCGGCAAGGATTCCCTTCCGGTGGGTAGGACGTCGAGGATACTTCAGTACCGAGGCAGCCACCGAGAACTTCTCCCAAAAGGAGCCGTCAGCCGAGAGCGTTTTTTCATTAGATGGCAGGCAGAGACGGGTCTTCTGTGAGAGGAGTGAGAAAGGGGCGCCTGTTCAGGTGGATTACATCGGCACTGCTTCTAATAAAGGTAGGATAAAGGTGGTAAGTGGGAGTGCGCCTGTGACAGGGGCTTCGAGGTACACGCTCCGGAGCCTCGAAAAGAGGGATAACCGGCTGGTGCATGAACAGTTATACCCCGGGGAGTTTTTTGTGAAAGAAGAGAAGGGGGAGAAGGGGAAGGAGGGGGAGAAGGTAGAGAAAGATGGGGAGAGGGGTGTAAGGGTTCTGAATCCTCATACGTTACAGTTAAGAAACCGATACCCTCTGAACCCAAGACTAAGTATAACAAGCATTGGCCGCACGCGCGCCTCGCGCTTAAAGTAAAAAAAAGACAAGCCCGGCGGAGCGTGGCGCGTGCGCCCGGCGGAGCGTGGCGCGCGCGCTTGGGGGCGCGGACCCTTTGAAGTGCTCTCAAAAAGCGGAGTGCATGGCGGCACAAAGCGTGTGATTGTGCGCGTGCTAGCAATACAATCCGCTTTTTGGGAGCACTTTTAAAAGCCCCTATAGTCTCGCTTTGCGATCGCTCACGCGATAGCAAGGCGAGACCTAAAAACTAAATGTCACCAGTTCATTGGATCATGGAACTCATATAAACAAATACATGATTACAAATACATGAATATTAAATGGAACTTTTGTGTTAAAAACAAGGTGCCAGTTTTGTACAAACAGTCCCTGTAACATGGAAGATGTCAATCAGAGGCTTCATCCCTCCTCTGTTGGCAAAAAAATAGATATTAACAAGCATTTGCAATGCAATCAGTCTCGGCTTTGGAACCTTGTAAGTGTTTAGCCAGAGCTATTGGCACTGTCAATGTGTTTAAGTTATGTTATAAAAAAATACTTAATCTAAAAGCTCTTAGCAATCACCATGGCAAAACAATCCTATTTGTGTGAGAAGAGGTGGACTTCAGGTTAGCAACAAAAAGACATATGATGCCTGAGTTTGGTAGTTATTGTACACGTCAGGAAACCATGGTTCCACCTCAGCATGTTTGGATGAGATCCACAGAGGGTTGATGCTAGAAGGGGCTGTCAGAGTTAAGAATATTACAACCTGCAATGTGTTAGGAGGAGCAGTCATGCACTGTTACAAGAGGGATTTGAGCCCTGAATCCAAAGCGTTCCCTGATGTAGCAAGTGCCCCTTGTGCCCTTTGTCACCCTATCCCGACCACTGGCACCTCTTGTAACATGGCATAAAAGTGCTCAGTAGCTTTATATCTAGGTTTGCACTTCACAAATCCAATAAAACATCCATACATGCATACTACATTACCCGGACACTATTTTTCAGCTCACATATGAGCAGAAAGATAATGGAATGGTATTTAGCATTTAAGCTCTTTCTAAGAAATGGCATGGAGAGGCTGTATTAATGTCATACCCCTTTGTATTGGGTATGAACTCCAGTACCCAGGGGCCATTGACCAATCTTGTGGGAGTTACTTCCCTATCAGCATGGGTTATCTATCAGATCCCATTGAGCACA
This sequence comes from Triturus cristatus, assembly GCF_964204655.1. Lineage (NCBI taxonomy): Eukaryota > Metazoa > Chordata > Amphibia > Caudata > Salamandridae > Triturus > Triturus cristatus. The sequence goes on from NC_140585.1 coordinate 249,858,210, forward strand.
ACAGTGTTTCCATTTCAGATATAAATTCCAAAGAGTGACTGAGTGTACCAACACCCACAACCAATGATGTCTCAATTCGAGCCCTATGCCCAGATGAAAATGGAAACTTCTCTTGTACTGCCACGCATAAATATGGGCATGAAGAGTCCACGTGCACACAAATTGTTCGAATTGTCACTGGCTTTGCAATTAAACCTTTTCAAATAAGTCATTAAACTGAACGTGGGCACAACAAACACACTCTTTGGAGAGGAATCCCGTTAATATCTGTAACATGTACTAGGGCTGTTGTTATAGGTCACTGTGACATATACCTTGTAATATACCAGTATCTGTACATTTGACCATTAAAGATAATGGGGTAACCCAGTAACCCTCAGAACCTGGGTGTATTTGTGAAACAAAAACAATGGTTCTGTTGAGAGTCACGTGATCTTTGTTTATAAAGTACTTAATACATGTAATCAATGTTTCAATGGTCATTCAATGGAAGATTCGAAAACACACACATACCGATACAAGAGATTATGAAAATAAATAGCTTTTTACTCTTTGTGCAAATCAACAGAATATTTACAAGACTGTCCAAATATATAACACATACACATGAAACAATTAGTGACTGATCGTGCTTGGTGACGTAGTGATAAACACAGATTCACACATATAACATATATTTACAAAAATGGACGCAGTTTTACAAAGAAAGTCCAAAGTCAGATGCATAAACCACAACAGGATATAATATTCCTTATTCTAATTGTGAGGTTGCGTGGACAAGTTGAGTGAGCAACGTCGACGTTTCGACCCTAGGAAGTAGTGCAGATTTGTAAGCATTTAAAAACGGGTCTTCATCAGGATAAGAAGGGATATAACAGCCTGCAAGTGCAAAAAATGAATCAGAGCTATGTGTGTGTTGTATAACTTAAGATAAAACTAAGAAATGCAATTAGCGGCAAGCTGCTCACCTGGTATCAACGAAATGTATTATTTGGCTTCCTTGTATCACATTCAAGGAGGTGTCAGCTGACACCCCTCTGAGTTTTCTGTTCTGTAACAGATAAGGGAGATTGAAATACCCCATAGGCTTCACTGTAAACCTAGCCGGTGTCGTATGGTACAATGAAAATACACGTACCTTGGGAGTTATTTAATCCAATGGAAAAAGGATGGTGCCGTCGTAACGATCGCCACAAACTGTGAAGGGAAGGGCATAAATTAAGCCACTACGAAAAGGCTGATTTACGATTATCTGCGAGACATGCGCAGGGCCAAGAAAGCGAGGAAGAGCAATCGTTAGTTAATCACCCGTGAGGAAAAAGATTGTTCTGTGTACACGCATACGGTGTAATTAACCAGGTAGGGAACAACCAAACAAATGAAACGTGAGGTGTGCCCGCGTACGTTCTATTTAACCCGGTAGAAAGCAACCAAACCGGTGACTTGGGACAGTATACTTTGTTGTAATGGAGGGGTGCGCTGGGACACGGTAATTTAAAGTGGCACAAGGATCTTTTAGCAGCTCTAGAGATTATGCGCTCGCAAAAAGGATCACAACGTGACAAGTCTAATGAGTGAGGGAGCCATGTTGATGTGAGATTAACGGTCTTCCTAGTAAACTCAGTATCTCGGAAGGGAGTAACCCTGGTAAACGGGTCGAGAAGCTTACTTAATATTATCAGGAGAAGACGTCCGCATCTGTCAGTAACTCGGCAACTAATGGCAGCGAGTGAATCGTGAGAATTGCTATTTGACGTAATCTCACGGAGCGTGTACGTGTGGGAAGCGGACACGCCTCTTTATTTTCAAAACGCGGTCTGCAATCCATGGAGAGGAATGGATGTAGCGTGCGTATTGCTTCTATTGAAGCTGTGACGAGAGAAAGGTGCTACATGGAGCACGGTATGTTTTCAAAATAAAGAGGGTACATAGACATATCATTCCTAATTGATTTCTCACATATGCAAATCCCCACTGGAATAGTTCGTCAATGTCACAAAATTAATATATTGTAATGGTGTGACCAAGTATAATATTATACAGTAAAACAACTGAACGGATTTATTTCACATTAGTACATATCGGGCAAATGACTGACGAGATGGTTCGCCACAAACTAGACATATTGTAATGATGTAATGTTACCAGATAAATTAAAATATTATACAATAAACCTGAGCACATATGTTTCACATTAGTTCATATAAGGTAAGAGATTTACCGAACTACGGTAATCTTGGTGTTTTTACATATCTAGATTAGAAGAATCAACCCCTTGATGATTGAGGCCATGGCTAACAGCCTCAAGAGTATGTATCCAACGGCACTCTTTGTAATTGAGGGAGGTAACAATATCCCCTCCCCTCGGATGTAGTATGATTTTTTCTAGGACCCACCATTCAAGATGTTCATGGGTGTGTCCTGCACTTGTGTAGTGTTCTACTAGGGGAGCTCCTTGGGTCTTGCATTTAAGTCTACTGTGGTGCTGCAGAATCCTGTTCTTGACTTTCTGGGTCGTCTGACCCAAATAGATCAGTTGGCATGGGCATCTAACAGCGTAGATAACATTCTGACTGTTACAGTTAGTAAACTGATTGAGGGCATACGTCTTTCCCCGATGTATGAGCATAGTCCCAGATATGGTATATTGGCAAGCCTTACAGTGACTACATCTGTGATGTCCTATGATAGGTGGCAAACTAAGTTGTGATCTGAGGTCATGTATGGGAGGTGGTTCTAAGTATGAGGATACTACAAAGTCCTTAATATTTTTGGTACGTTTGAATGAAAACATGGGTGCCTCGGTCATACATATTTCTGATCCAACCAAGTTCCAGTATTTTTTAATAACCTTTTTTATTTCATTGCTTCTGGTATTGAAAGTCGTTACGCATATAAGCTTGTCCATTTTTTGATCCCTTGGTTGCACTTCCAATAGAGTTTCCCGTGGTCTATACCAAGCTCTTTATCTGGCTCTGTTGAGGAGTCCCTTAGGGTACCCCCTTTCCCTTAGTTTGATGATAAGTATGTCGGTTTCTTTGAAGTAATCCTTTCTTCTAGTACAATTGCGACGCAATCGCAAAAATTGTCCATATGGCAAGTTGTCCCTAAGGTTCCTAGGATGGTGGGAATTGTACTGTAGCAAGGTGTTTCTGTCTATAGGTTTTTTATATAGGTTCATAACTATTCTTCCATCCTCTACTTCTAGTGTGAGGTCCAGAAATGGAATTGAGTCACTACCATGGGCCATGGTAAATTGAATGTCCAAGCTGCGAGAATTCTACCATGTTAGAAATGCCGTTAGTTGATCTACTGTACCAGTCCACAGCATTAGTATAGTCAGTGCATAATAATTTCACGTTCTGCATATTTTAACATTTAGCCTGTATTAGTATTAATCGCACATCGAGGTTCGGAGTTTCTGTGATGCCGTGCCTCCCAAAGAAATACATTGCGCCTTGCAGCGTGCACCTCGATGTTAATAGTAAGGCTCTCTATTATTTGAGAGTTTTTTTACAGGAACAAAAAGCAAAAACTATATCCAAACTTGGGACGCTCACCATAGGAAAGAACTCAAACGTAATTTAATAGGCAGAAAACATTCTAGCAGTGGTATTGCAACTTTTTACTTAGAATAGGGTGGAGAGGTAGTTATCATCAACTAAAGAGTACCGCATATGAACAGGTTAAAGTGAGTAGAGAGGGGGTTTGTAAAGCCCCACTCTAGCAATTGACTCACTTCACGACGCATCCGGTCCGAGCAGAATGGCAATGCCTGCTACCGGGAAGCAGTCTGTGTGCGCTTGATTCGGCGCATAGAAGCAAAGAATAAAATGAAGTGCTCGAGATTGCAGCATGCCTGGTAAGGTGAAGGAGTCATGGGTAGCCCCAGAAACTTTTACCAGATGAAAATTCCAGGCGATCGTTTGCAATAATTTTGTTCTGTAGGTTGGGTTTCCAAATTTGTGTTTTTTAGACACAAAGAGCGCCCCCGAATACTCTGGAACGTTCGCTGTGCAATAAGGGGGGCACGGACCTGAGCCTGAACTCAGAAGCTCCGAGGGACATTCGCCCAGTCATAAACCATGGCCGGTCCAGGGGGCGGCCCTCGACCATGCAGACATCACTTCTTATCCCCAGCCTGTGAGGTCGTGCATGCGAGAAGCGTCTCTGGCAGCAACAAACACCATGTTAATTGCTGCCTCGTTGAGAAAATTGCTATTGTTCCAGTCAGAGACAAGGAGCGGTTTGAAAGCAATGAAAGGTGTTCTTCGAGTCTGGCATCAATTAATCTGAGGCTTGGTGCAGCGCTGACAGCTCCCGAAGTCTGCAGCGGACTCTTCGTAAAACATTGGCAATGCAATAGAACTCACATTTACGTGAGACCTAATGCATTGCAAACGGAGTGCGTGCTTGCAACAAGGTCTGAAAGGGGTGGGCGTCTGCGAGACGGCATCGGACTGTGGGAGGAGGGGGGCACAGGAAGAAAGTAGTCTGTCCAGTAAAGGGGCCAGTAGCCCTGGAAGGACACAAATGACGACATGGTCGTCATAAGGAGGGACTTAGAAGCCTACAACCAATAGTAAGGCAGCAATTGAAACACAAGCCAATGAAAAAGATGGGCAGAGAGTGGGCGGAGCTTAAACGAAGCTTCCCTGCTATAGTGTATACTGCATGTCTCAACGAGACAGCGCAAGCGCTGCCTAGCCGAGACCTAAAAAGGAAGCTGACACACGATTCGGTGGAGTTCCTCTTTTTAATACACCACCTTCATCAGGACCATATAATCTTCATAAACGGTAAAAAAGCAGACGATCTTCCATCACAACAACTGAGGGGTCTATTTGTGAAAATAGCAAATAAGCAGAGTGAAACTCAAGTCTAAAGCAGGCCGATATAATAATAATAACAATCTAACAGAGAAGCCCATATAAATGTTAAGGAGCCCTGACACAATTCTTCAGGATAATGTACATTACACAACAGATTATTTTTTGTTGCACAATAAAGGAAAAATTGAACCACTCTGCGAACACAATGTTGTATCAGAACAGTGGTCATTACAGTGATAACATCCTCTCCCTCACCAAGGAAACCAACATCACCAGGCACAACTTCCAAGAAGGGACGAAAGCCGTCGCAACCTGGATGAAGAACAGCTGCATGAAACTCAACTCAGAGAAAACAGAAGTCCTCATCCTGGGCTCCACCCCCTCACCTTGGGACAACACCTGGTGGCCCCCGACCTTGGAAACCTACCCACCCCGACAGACCATGCATGTAACCTCGGCATCATACTGGACTCATCAGTCACTATGAATCACCAGATCAACGCCGTCTCCTCAGCCTGCTTCAACACCCTCAGCATACTCTGTAAAACGTTCAAATGGATCCCCTCCGAATCCAAAAAAACGGTCACACACGCCCTCATCACCAGCAGACTGGACTACAGGAATGCCCTCTATGACAGAACCAACAAAAAACTCCAGACCGTCCAGAACGCCACAGCCAGACTAATCCTCTACATTCCCCGGCACAACCACATCACCCAACACCTCCGCAATCTCCACTGGCTCCCCGTCGAAAGAAGAATAACATTTAATCTGCTCACAGACGCATACAAGGCCCTCCACAACATCGGACCTCAAAACCTCAACAACCGTCTCTCCTTCCACCCCCCCAAGAGAAACCTCAGTTCAGCCGACCTCTCCCGGGCCACCGTCCCATGCTCCTATTGGACCAGAGTGGGTGGAAGGTCCTTCTCCTACCTCGCAGCCAAGGCCTGGCAGGACCTCCACCTCCAGGAAAGCCCCACACGGCTCTAGTGCAGGAAGGACCTCAAGACTCTGCTCTTCAGATGACCCCAACGGAGCCACACATACCCCCCAGCACCTTGAGACTCTAACAGATGAGTAGTGCACTTTATAAACCCCCTGATTGATCGATTGATTGATAACATAAATACATACTGGAACAACAACCTTATTCATAGTGATAATGAATAATCATTTACAAAGGAGGTACATATGTAATATAGTGACAAAACGAAGAAGCTCCAGAGAGGGCACAGTAATTCTATCTGAGTAATAAATACAAGAATAAATCATCATAAATACAATCAGGCCTAATAGATGCTATGTAACCATATTTAATTTCATGAAAAGCCTAACAAAAAGAGCTAATGCTACATGGCAGCGTTTTCGTCGTAGGTGCAGGGACCTGGTTAAAAATGTATATGTGTAGGTCTCAAATAGTACAAGCTAAAGCTGGATCACCTATAGTGGAAACAGCAAACCGGAGAAACTCAATCAGAACAGAGGGCTGGCCAATGAAAACTTGGGAGCAGGCAAGCAATTGCTGAAGATTATTTAGTCAAAATCAAGTTCAGAATACATAAAGGACAGCAGCATCCTTGAAGCCCACCCAGGAAAGGTAACAACAAATATAAACATATGAAACAGAGCGAGACTGAGATAAAAAAAACATTCAAAATCAAAATTGAACACATTTCTGAATATAAACAAAGCCCATTGAGCTCTGGAAAAGGCAAATAGAGGAAAACAATCTGAGTATGTATACCTGGCCAAAACAAGTGGTTGAAGCACCAATGGAATTAAATCTCCAAAATTAAAGGGATAACACCCACTCAAATTGAACACACGGTGCATGTATAATGGATGTATGACGTTACAACGCACACTTTTACAACGCATGCATTTACAACGCATTTTTTACAACGCATAATCCATTACAACGCATGACATTACAACGCATGACACTACAACGCATTTTTAAAAACTACCTTTACAACGCATTTCCATTACAACGCATACTACCTTTACAACGCATACCATTACAACGCATAATATTAAATTGCATTTAAGGTAAGTATTAGATAGTATAGGGGTAAAAGTTACTTTTCTAACTCCAGGGGGTGCATCAGTAGGGTAAGTGTTGGATAGTATAGGGGTAAAAATTACTATTCTAACTCCAGGGGGTGCAACAGTAGGGTAAGTGTTGGATAGTATAGGGGTAAAAATTACTATTCTAACTCCAGGGGGTGCAACAGTAGGGTAAGTGTTGGATAGTATAGGGGTAAAAATTACTATTCTAACTCCAGGGGGTGCAACAGTAGGGTAAGTGTTGGATAGTATAGGGGTAAAAATTACTATTCTAACTCCAGGGGGTGCAACAGTAGGGTAAGTGTTGGATAGTATAGGGGTAAAAATTACTATTCTAACTCCAGGGGGTGCAACAGTAGGGTAAGTGTTGGATAGTATAGGGGTAAAAATTACTATTCTAACTCCAGGGGGTGCAACAGTAGGGTAAGTGTTGGATAGTATAGGGGTAAAAATTACTATTCTAACTCCAGGGGGTGCAACAGTAGGGTAAGTGTTGGATAGAATAGGGGTAAAAATTACTATTCTAACTCCAGGGGGTGCAACAGTAGGGTAAGTGTTGGATAGTATAGGGGTAAAAATTACTATTCTAACTCCAGGGGGTGCAACAGTAGGGTAAGTGTTGGATAGTGTAGTGTAATATTATGCGTTGTAATGGTATGCGTTGTAATGGTAGTATGCGTTGTAATGGAATGCGTTGTAAAGGTAGTTTTTAAAAATGCGTTGTAGTGTCATGCGTTGTAATGTCATGCGTTGTAATGGATTATGCGTTGTAAAAAATGTGTTGTAAAGGTAGTGCGTTGTAAAAGTTGCGTTGTAAAGGTTGTTCCCCATGTATAATGCAATGGCTACAAATTGATTGGAAATGCTGTAGGGAAACACAGAGGCACCTCAAATCAAAAAGGTGCCAACATAGAAAGTGTGTATTATCAGATTGCCAACTACGTGAAGAAGTGCCATACCTTGATAAAAACAAATGTAGTAGAGTCGTGGCGGCATTGCATTCCAAAGAAGTAAGGGCAACACGCAGGACCAATTGCGCACCCTCCATATTTCAAAGAAAAGTGCTTAATTGCATGAAATATGTCCTTACTCCTAGAAACCAACTTCTCAAATTCACGATTCCAGTTCAATTAATGATCAATACTTACTCCGAAATATGGGTAGTTGGGTACATGCTCCATTGAAAAAAAAAAACAATTGCCTAAGAGAAGGTTTCAAACAGCTAAAAGACATGATCATTAGATACATTTATTTTAAAGCTAGAAAGCTTAATATATTCTTGCAAACAATACAATTGGTGCTAGCTGCATCTTCGATAATATAATCAAGTCATCAGCACTTGCTGGATTGGTAATCCTAGCAACTCTCAGTATAGGGGATAATCCGCTCAAATGATCCAAATAGTCTGTGAATTCCACCATGTATAAAGAGAACAATAGAGGTGCCAACATGCACCGCAGTATCAGTCCATTAGAATTTTGAATTTTAGGGTAAAGCTCTAATCATGTGATCAGAGTAGCTATAGGAATGTAATTCTACAAAGAAGTGCAACTGGCTGCTCTTGATCACCCAGGACTGTAATTTGGACCAGGGAAGGTCTATGTCCACCTTGGAGAAAGGGGTGAAATAATTGGCAAAGCAAACAGAGAGCTTGTCACTGGTTTTTGTCAAAGTATTATAGCCAACAAACAGATTTACTGCCATGATTTTATCGACAGAACAATCAGCCCGAATTACCTAATGTGAAAACTTTAGCAATCTCTTATCCAACAAAAAATCTCATAATACGGTTTAATGATTATTTTTAGGGTCAGACTCCGGGCCATATTTATGGAGAGGCTGTCAAATTAAGCCTTTCCATAATGTTTGAATAACTCCAACGTTGTAAACACTGATGAAGACTGAACTCAAAGTAAGGCTCCACAATAGTATATTGTCCTTCAATACAGTGCATGAGAACACCATTTAGCCCTGAGGCATGCTAACACACTCATCAGAAGGGCTGTCATGGTTTACCCATCTGGCAGAAATTAAGTCCCAACTTTGCTCGGCAGTCTATAGCTGTAAAGTGACATATTCCTAGGTCCAAATATCATATGTTAAAAGTATGCGTTTGGGTAGCTAGTCATCTCACGTCCCACTAAAAATCAGAATCATTGGATTCCCTAGACTTTATGCTTTCATATAACTGACACCAGATGTCCTCATGCTTACAACAATTAACATTTTAGACTTGTGTTTTTTCTAAGCTAACTTAAAAGGTTTAACTAATCAGGCATGTGAAGCATGATGTCACAGTGTCATCAGCATTTATTTGTATTTAAATATTGTGCAAATCTGCAACCATCATAACGCTAGCCTACAGGTTTTACACACTATTTATTCAAACATTTTCACATAAGATTTTCCATATGATTTATTTTTAGGTTTAGCAGAATAAATCATATATTTGATTAACTTTAGTTAGCTAATTCGCATGTAAAGTTGACATGAGTTGGCCTAGGTGCCTCACTCCATTTTGAAATAAAAGACTGATGTAGCGCAAAATTCATTTTCCATTTGTAGGGGTGCGTTATAATCATGAGTAGTCCACACCTGCGGATAACCCTTTGTCTTATTAATCTGGACCATAAAACGTGAACTGCAATGACGTGAATTGTGGTGTATTAGGGATATTTTTATATAAACGTGAAGAAATTAACGTTGAATTAATATGTGTTTAGCTGAAACAGTAACATGTAGAATTAGTACGCGCTGCTGACAATTATTCACATAGTTGGCGTGCTTAAGTAATGTGTTAATTTAGAAATGCTCAGTAAAAGTGTTCATTATCTATGTGATTTCTTGAAGCCTGTGAGCTATTCACTTATGTTGGCCGATTTCTGTGGGCCTGAAATGCATTTTTCCTGGAAGCTTTTGGATAAATAGTTGAATTTCATGCGGCAGAATGCACTTCTTGTGTGTTGTCGACTCTTTCCAGGTAGGGGTCCACACTCGACCGGCAGAAGCCACTCCGGTCTAAATATCCATTTTCATCGCTCTTAGTACAACCTTTCCTTTCGATTGAAGCAGGCGCGGACCACAGACCCATGTAGGGACAGATTAAGGCTTTATACCCATGAACTTCCAATGAAGGGGAATCTTGACGTCTGCTCTGTTATTTTCTGTAATCATATTCTCGAACTGATCATTCTGTGCACATTCAACCGCCTTCATCTGTAGATTTGGCTATCAATTGGTTCCAATGTATTTCTAAAAACACCCTCACTTTGAGGTGCCTGTACATCCAGCTGTTTTGGGCTTTGTAATAAACTAATTAAACTTAACTAGGACTCTGTGATTCTTAGGAGTCATCGTAAATTGGAACTGAAATGTTTGGTTGGCTTCTCTCCCCTCTACGCTTCCATGTTGGCAAAAAGTACCATCGACCTGAGGTTTCAGAGCAGTTCTAGAACATGGAACCCGGCTCCTCACGTATTTCTGCTTGCTGTACATAACACTTTTCTGTTTCATAAATCAAAGTCACTGTGTGCTCATTTAACATACCATTTTTTGTTAGCCTACATTTTGAAGTTCATAGAGTAGCAATTAGTTGGTTTGGACAGTGACTTAAACCCCTGCAGTGGATGAGAAACTGAGCAAGTGAATACTTCTTTGTGAGATATTATGAAGGTCGCAATGGGAGAAGAGGTTGACATTGTATTATCCGTGAAAAGGAGGCTGACATCAAATAGGGCAAGAACACTGTGTTTTGATTGGTTCCTGCCCAGAGGGAACCTGAAGACTGTATCATTTGGATGACAAGTTATGTTTTGAGGTTTGTTGGTTAGTTAGATCACTTGCCCAGTCTACCTTTGTAGGCAGACGTGCTTTCACTCCTCTTGAGACCAGTGCTCCTTTTTTTTTTGCTTATATAGATACTTTAAAAAATAAGAACATTTTTTCTCATTCTAATTGGAGCCTTTATCTGGTTCTTCTTCCAACTTGCTGACACCTCCTCCTCCTGAATTTCCCCCACCTGCCCACAACCTCAGCTTAGAATTAGGGAGTTTCCTTTATAGAAACGAGTCTTTGCCTTGATTTGCATATGTTACCTTTCAATATACATTAGCTGCATTACTAATTGAACTACTTGGATTATATCCATGTATGCTGTATTCAAGTAAATATCGATTTTAGTTTGATTGATTGATTGAAATTGTAACTTTTCTAATTGATAATAAACCTTTATGGTTTTGCAATTTACTCCTCTCTGTTGATACTGTGGGGCAAAATCTGCTTCCCTGTCAATTCCATGTTAATAAATTCGTGATTTCAGGCTCCGTTCGATCTATCCCGGTGGACTTGGCGGAGTTCTGAATATGCACCACCTTAGCACGGTACAAATACCATCCTTATCTATTCTATCTAAATGGTTGTCCATGACGTGCAGATAGTTAACATTTGCCCCAAAAATCGGTCTAAATCTGCCCCAGCACAAATCCGCATTCCCGAGTTTCCAATTGCCCAGCTTGGAGAACTGGCTGTATTTCAGCGTTCCTGAGCTATTGCAAGTCCATAGTATGGCAGAGTTATGCATCTTTGAGATTGTTGTTGAGTGCTGTCGAGTGTTGTGTTGTTTGTGAGCTTTGACGAGTAAGTGGGTTGCACAGTGTGGTGTCCATTTTAAGTCCAGGTGAGCTCCTTGTTGTTATATTTGTGAGGCTACCTTATGTATTTTGCGTGTGCTTATTAAGATAAACACGCTTGCTGCAAGAGTTGAAGTTTTGGTTACCGGACTCTTCGTAGTCTAAGATGCAGGGAAAGTTATTAAGTATATTATGTTGTAACTTGTCTGTTAAGATTTTTAGTGTCAGACCATGAAGTGTTATCAGCTTCATATTAATATAGGGTCTTATTAAACTTCTGTTGTGAGATTGTACTGATTGAGATTTGTGTTTGGTTAGTCCTTTGTGCAGAGGGATAGACCACACTTGTCATGGTGATTTCCACTGGTCGATATTTCACTTCTTGCGTGTGAAACAGGCCCCTAGTGTTATTCTGCGGTTCCTCTAGAGCAGGAGTCTTCCAACTGGGGGGCCGGCCCCCATAGGAGGGGCCTCAAGTGATCCTAGGGGAGGCGCCAGACTCTAGCCAATAGAAGCGTTATGCTAGTGTTAGTGCTTTGTTTGGAGTTGAAGAAAGGAGCGCCAGGCAGCCGCTCTGTAATATGCCATCACTAACATCTTTTTTCATTTATATCCTGGCTGGAAGAAGGTGGCAGGGACTCCAAATATTCTTTAAAAACCCCACCCCTCTTTCTAATACTCACACAATGGATACTTTTGCACTTTATTAAGGCCTGCCTGACCAGAATAGTATGTTTGGCAATCATGTATTTGATTACATTTTTAAAACGGTAACAGAACTTACCTATAAATCTAAAAAGTGGGTTAATGTTCCTATAGGGACACGATTACTGTCCACATAGAAGAGGAATGGGAGAGAACAGAGTAGTCTAGGTTCTGACTTCTTCTATGTGGACAGTAATGGTGTCCCTATAGGAACAGTAACCCACTTTTTGGATTTATACTACTAGGTGGAGCACAGGTACTGGACCTCAACTAGCTCCTAGTCCCCCCTTCTTCTTTGATTAACAAGCAGAACTTACCTGCAATGTTTAAATAAGTCTAGACATATTTAAACATTGCCAGTTTAATAGAATAATAGTGAAGAATTTTGAGGGGAGCCTGATGATTTATTTTTTCACTTGGGGGTGGCGCGTCATTAAAACATTTGAAGACCACTGCTGTAGAGACATTGTGGGGCATGTTTATCAAACTTTCATGAAGGCCACCTTGCTGCGCTGTGTGAAAGGCAAAGAGCACAAATGCACTGTGTTTAACATTATACACCGTATTCCTGTTCTTTCCTTGCACTGGCACCCTATTGGCTGACTAGTGCCAACGTAGGCAACCTTACGCCATGGTATAAGGGTGCCTGCGTTGTATGCAGGATTGTTAAGGTGCAGCAGGTGGCACCTTCCTGCACAAAAAGATTCCTCAGAGGCACTTTCCTCTTTCTAAATGTGGTGCATTCTGCAGCACACTTAGAAAGAGCAAACAAGAAGGAGAAATAAAGATATTTCTTCTCTTTGTGCCTCCCCTTCGAAGGTGTAGCATTTTGACGCATTCCAAGATTTGCCAGTGTTGATTAATCTGGGAATGTGCCAAAATCAATGGGTGGATGCGTAGGAATATCCACGCTCCTCCCATGGAATGCCTCCCTGGGGCAAAGAAAGGAACATATCCATTGTGCTGTGTTGGGTTACTCCAGATTTATCAAGCCATGCTGGGCCATGCAAGGTGGACTTCCGTGACTTGATAAATCTTACTTTAGTGTTGTGTCGCTCCTGCGCCCCCCAAGAGTTTTGTTTTGGGCTTTCAATAATTTGCTATTGTACAACTAGATCCCTGGTAAGTGAGGACTCCTGTGAGGTGCTGCGAGTTGCGTCATAGGGTACCACGTTGGTACTGTTTGACACTGTGTGTACCACACTGGTATTGGTCGTTACTTCAGAGAGTGTTGCGCTGTGAGTGGACAACTCTGTGTTGTCATGTTGGGATTGGAAGCCAGCGGCATTGTGTGTAGATTTGTGATTTACCGACAACCGCCAGTTGTTCAAGTTACATTTAATTGAATCGTATTGTGCCAAAAATAGCAAAAACAATACTTTAAGAAATTAAGGGCTTTTTTTTAGAGATGATGTAAGTATACCTATCCATAAGGACATTACATGGCCGTCAATTTCGGTTTACACATTTGTATTTGGCTTAAACAATGGAATAAGATCACTGTGAATAAAGGGTCCTTACAGTGTCCACCCCATGGCACCTGTAATCTGAGAAAAATTGAGAATCTGAGGCAGATGTTGTATGAAAAGAAATCCATACTTAGACCAGAGCAATATGAAGCCTTGTATGGATGGGAGCTTGCAGCCCAGACTAAAGAAGGAGAAATATCAGAATAAGGCTAAGAGGACAGTTAAGAGCTGGATGGAAGAGGTGTGGGATGCAGGATAGCAGGCATGGAGGACAGAGATAATTAAGGGGGCTAATATCTATCCTGTACTAATAAAATGAAACATTCGGGAAGAAGGGGGTGAAACTGAAGTGAAGGATAATGAAGGGAGTGATAGTAACTACAGTGATGACTTTTTTTTTTTTTTTGTATAAAATTTTTATTGTTTTCACAACAAATACAACCAACAGATATAGAATCAGACCGTATATATAGTACATTAGAAAAATCACCATGCACAGTCGTAATTATTTCAGATAGGCCCAGGTCAGATACCTGGCAATCACCAGCATCGCCTACCCTCCCCTCCACCCCCCCAGCCTCCCTAGCCATCCGAATCAGAGGATTCCCCATCAGAAAGAGGTGGTGGATCACATATGTTACCCCTATACTTGTTCCATGCTCCCCACACTCTGACCCACTTTCGAGGACAACCCCGCCTGACAAAAACGGAGCGCTCAGCAAACATAGCCCTATCCATCTCGCTCTTCCATGTTGATAGCAACGGCGTCTCCACCGCTCCCCATTTTTGGGCTATGTTCCGTTTGGCCGTCATGTTCCCAAGCGTCACCCAGCTCTGCGCCTGACGATTGAGATCTGTGGGCTCCCACACATTCAAGAGACAACGCCTGGGCTCTGGCAGCAGCGACACCCCGCACACCTGTGACATCGTGCGCAGCACTCGCCTCCAGAATAGCTGGAGAACAGGACAGTCCCAGATCAGGTGATAGAAGGTTCCCTCCTCCCCGCAACCCCGCAGGCAGAAGGGGTGCGGCGCTCTACCCAGTTTATGTAGCAAGCACCTGGTGAAATATGAGCGGTGCAAAATACGAAGCTGCACCAGCCGCAGCCTCGAGGGTATACCCGCCTCGCGTGGCGAGGCCAGCGCCTCCCGCCAGTCTGGGTCATCAAATTCACCGACCTCGCCGGCCCACCTCTCCCGCAATAGCCCCATAGAGTCCGGCAAATTGTTGACCAATTTACGGTATGTGAAGGACGTGGCCCTCTTAGGCATGTATTCAGTCAACAACCTGTCCTCCAGTGGGGACGCCTCCGGAACCTGCACACCTGGGGTTAACTGCGTCGTCAGGGCATGTTTCATCTGTAGATAGCGGAACCATTCTGAGGGAGCTAGCTCATATTGCTGTTGTAAGCGAGTGAATTGGACCACCTCCCCTTTATGTACCACGTCGCCTACCACCGAGATCCCGATGGCGTCCCAAGCATCGAAGCCCTTGCTGTCCCTCAGACACCCCAGTCGTTTTGAATCCCAGAGAGGCGTTAGCTTCGTCAGGACTCCCCGCCAACCCAGCCTGGCCTGCGCCGCATGCCAGAGAGACACAGTCTGTCGCAGAGGGCCGATCAACTTCGGGGCCAACCGGGCATCATATAGTGGAGTTAGCAGACCCCTTTCACCCAGTATATCCCTATCTGCCTTAAACGCTGGGTCTGACTGGGGCGCATGGAGCCACTGGTTGATCACCTTGAGCTGCGCCGCCCAATAATAGAGCTGGATATCTGGGAGCGCAATGCCCCCGTCGTACCACCCACAGACTAGTTTTGCTTGTGCAATGCGCGCCGGTTTGTTGCCCCAGAGGAGGTTGGAGACCTGCGCCGCCACCGCGCGGAAGTAGGTCGGGGGCACCGGGTATGGAGTATTTTCCATCACATAAAGAAACCGCGGCAGGGCCATCATTTTAAAGAGCGCCGCTCTCCCCACCAGGGTCAAGGGCAACGTTCCCCAGTGCTGCACATCTTGCCTGAGGCGGTCCAATTGAGGGCCTAAGTTGAGCCTGTAAAATTCCTGTTGCTCCCGTGTAATGTGCACCCCTAGGTATTTAAACGACCCCTCCGCCACCTGTATCCGGCAGCCCTCCGGCAGCCGAGGGGGGGGGCCCCGCAGCACCAGGAGGACCGACTTCGACCAGTTTATCGTATAGCCGGATGCCCGGCCAAACACCTCGCAGATGTTAAGCAACGTTAGGATAGAGTGCCTAGGGGAAGCTAAGTAGAGCAGTATGTCATCCGCGTAGAGGGAGACGCGGTCTTCCCAGCTCGGCGACCAGCGGAGGCCCCGTATCATAGGCTCCCACCGTATCCAAGTCGCGAGAGGCTCGAGCACAAGAGCGAAAAGCAGCGGCGAAAGCGGGCAGCCCTGACGCGTACCCCGCCCCAGAGGGAAATCCTCCGACATATGCCCATTAGCCGCGACATGGGCCAGCGGCTTAGTGTAGAGGAGTCGGATCCAGGCACAAAATTTCGGCCCAAACCCCAGATGTGACAATACCGCGAAGAGAAAGGGCCACTCCACCATATCGAATGCCATGCGGGCATCAAGAGATAGAATGACAGCTGGTTCTTGCAGCCGGTCCACTCGGGCCAGCACACCGTGTAAGCGTCTTAGATTGTGTGAGGTACTTCTCCCTGGCATAAAGCCCGCTTGGTCCGGGTGCACTATGGCAGTCAAGTGAGGCGTGAGTCGGAGGGCCAACAGTTTCGCCAGGATCTTGGCCTCTGCATTGAGCAGCGATATGGGGCGATAGGAGGCACATTGATCCGCCGGCTTACCCGGCTTCGGTATTACCACGATGGTGGCCGTTCGCTGGTCTGCGGGGAGCTCCCCCACCTCCAGGCTGTGTTTGTACATATTCAGCAAGTGTGGGGCCAACATCTCAGGCAGTCGTTGATATAGCTCAACCGGGACGCCGTTGGGACCCAGTGCTTTACCGGGTTGCAACGCGGCAATGGCCATCTGTAGCTCCTCGACCGTGAGGTCGGCCTCCAGGGACTCTCTAGCCTCAGGGGAGAGCGTGGGCATCCGTAGGTCCTTGATATACGTCAGTGCCACCTCCACCGACATGGAGGAATTGGAGGAGTATATGTCACGAAAATGCCCCGCTAGGGTGTGCACTATGTCTCGCGGGTCTGACGTTTTCGACCCCTCGGCAGTGACAAGCTGCGCGATCCATCGGGCTCCGCTGTCGCGCCTGTCCAACCACGCTAATAGTCTGCCGGTTTTATCGCCGACATCGTAGACCGTGTGCCGTGAGGCCTCAAGTCGTTGTCTAACACGGTCGGTTAGGTGCTCCCTGTGCTTCACCTGAGCCAACCGCAGGTCATGGGAGGTTTCGCGGGAGGGGGTTTCGGCCTGGCGAGCCTCCGCAGTCCGGAGCGCAAGCTCCAGCGACTGCAGCTCCACTGTCTGCATGCGCTTATAACCTGTGATGGCAGCCATTGCCTGGCCCCGCAGCACCGTCTTGTACGCCTCCCAAAGAATCGTAGGGGAGTCGACCGAAGCGGCGTTTTCGTGAAAGTAGAGTTTAGACGCCCGTGCGATGGTTTTACCAATCTTCGGGAGTCGCAAGTAGCTGGGGCGTATCGGGTATACGCGGCGGCGCATTAGGTGAGGACTATTGTAGTGCAAGAGGATCGGGGAGTGATCAGAGATGCCCCTGGGTTTAATGTCAATACTGGCAATGTTGTGAAGGCAACCGGGGGAGCCCAGAAAGTGATCAATACGGGTGAGAGTGTCGTGGACCCCGGAGTGGAACGTGTACGAGCGCGTCTCTGGGTGGTACCACCGCCAAAGATCTGTGAACCCTAGCGCCGCCGTGAAGCCCGCAAGTCGCGTTGCGCCACTGCCGCGCGTTCGAGGTGGAGACCGGTCAACGTGGTCATTCATGACTGCATTAAAGTCACCCCCAAGTAATACCTCCCCCTCTGGTAGGGTGAGGAGAAATTCACTCAGCGCCGGGAGCGCCGCGGCATGTAACCCGGGAGGGATATAGACTGACACTACGTTGTAGAGATGTCCTTCCCATTGTATGTGGGCAGCGGCGAAACGCCCGGCCCCATCCGTATGTACACCAAGCACGATTAAGTGGGACTGTTTGCGCAGCAAGATGCCAACCCCCGGGACCCAGAGGTGAACTCAGAGTGCACCACCATCTTATACCCCCAGCGGTCCAGTGCTCTAGTAGCAGTGCCTGTGAGATGGGTTTCCTGAAGTAAGACCAGTGCCGGGGCACAGCGTTTGATACTATGCAGGACCAGGCCTCGCTTGATTTTATCTCCTAAACCCCGAACATTCCAGGTAAGCAATGAGAGGGGCTGCACCGGGGTCCTGTCAGTGTCAGGGGCTACCTCACTAAACGAGTTCAACTTCACGGTGGGTGGGTGAAGCGACAAAGCAGTCGGATAGTGCAGAAGGCAACCCGGGTCGTGTGTTGAGCATGTGCGTGGTGTAAGTCTGAAGGCCGTGTCCTATAAAACCAGAACCAAAGAACAAAACTAAAGAACATACCCCATCCCCCCGCCCCCCTCCCTGCCTCCCTGCCATGCGGACTCAGAACTGCCCGCCACCCCAACTCAGCAGAGTGCTCGATCCCACGAACCCCAAACAGTACTTGCGCTTTAAGGAGCGTGGAGTCCGGGGGAGACCAGGACGTCCCCTATCCCCAGGTCCCATCGTTCATGTCCCAAAGCATCTAATGTGTGGACCACACAGCAGCAGCGGTCCCCGGAGGAAAGCCCCGAACCACACTCCGGGAGCGATATAAGCCATCACTTCAACCGGTGGGCTCCTCCTCGACCTCTTCAAGGCGCCGATCTTGTACATTAGGATCGTCCGCACTCCCGGGACGCCTTGTTCCCCGGCTAGAGCGCCGTGCACCACCAGCCTGGCGCCACCCCTCCAACCAGTCATGAGCCTCCTCTGGTGTGTCAAAGAAGAGAGTCTTGCCCTCCGCCGCCACACGAAGACGGGCCGGGAAGAGCATTGCATATGGAAGTTCTCTGGCCCTCAGTTTCTTCTTGACTTCCACGAAACTCCGCCGCTGCGCCGCCACCGCAGCCGTATAGTCAGGGAAGAAGGACACCGTGGAGTTCTGTAGTTTGATAGGTGGTGCCACCCGCGCCGCCTGCAGAATGGCGTCCCTGTCTCGGAAATTAAACAGGCGGGCCAGGACGGGCCTCGGAGGCGCTCCCACCTTCGGACGCCCTCCCGGTACCCTATGTGCTCGCTCCACCGAGAAAAACGCTGAGAGGCCCCGGGGCTGCAACTTGGATTTGATCAGTTCTTCGACATATAGGTCCATGGCTGGGTGCCCCTCACTTTCGGGAATCCCAATAATGCGCACATTATTGCGGTGAGAACGCCCTTCCTGGTCATCCAACCGGGCCGCCATACGTTTGTTCTCTGACTCCAACTGCAACATCCTCTGCAGAAGGCCTTTCGAGTCCTTTACCAGAGTCTCCGTCACCTGCTCCACCTCCGCAACCCTTGCGGACATTTTCTGGAAGTCCGCACGGAGCAGGGACACGTCCGTAGAAATCGTCCCCACCGTTGATTGTACCTGTGTTAAGGCCGCCATAATGTCCTCCAGTGTCACCTTCGGTGCGTCGGTGGTCGCCGCCATCTTCTCCTCGCGGCCGCTGCGGTCGGACACCGCGGGGTCTTTGGCATAGGCCAATTTATCGAGCTTGCCTTGATGGTGCCCCTTGGTTCCCTTCCCGCTCATGGCGCGGATAGATGATGCCTCTCAAAGGACCCTCCCGCAGCCCAGCGGGGAGTCGACACACCAGGGCTCTTCAGGCCGGGCACGAACCCCTCAGGCAGCCCAGGGAGCGCGCTTCGTTTCAGGTCGTCCCCCAAGGGGTGGTGCGGATCAGCCGGGCCGGCTGCACGCCTCAGTGGGTCCCGGCACAGGGCAGGGTCGCAGTCCTCGGTGCGCCCCACCGGTCCCCACAAGCAGCGCAGGCTCGAGGAAGCCCCTTCGGCATCCGGTACCAGCCCTCCAAGTGCGGGCGAGACCCTCCGGAGAAGTAGCGGAGCTCACGCCTCAGCCCCGGCGCCCCGGGCAGGTTCGTCGTTGCGGGCCGATCGAAGTCAGCAGACCCGATTACGCCTCCCTCACTGGAGCACTCGCCTCATCTCTGCCCCGGCTGCCTCCGGTAGCGCCGCCGTCAGCAGTTGCGTGTAGGTGCCCAGCCTCCGTCTCCGGGTCAGGCCGGTCTGGTCACGCCGCGCCCGGGGTCATCCCACCACTCGAGGCCCCAGCCGCACACGCCGAACCAGGCCGAAAAGTTACGGATCTTGCCGCTTCCGTCCCAGACGTCTGAGGGACTCGGGAGTTGGATCCGGTAGCGCCGCCGTGTGTCCGCCTCCGTTTCTGGACCTGTGGGATCGGATCAGTGTGCGGATGAATGACGGATGAGCGGGGAGTCGATCTCTTCCCCGGAGCCCAACTAGGTTGCGGCCATCTCGCTTGGCTGCAAGCCACGCCCCTCCGGTGATGACTTTTTTAAATGATTTATTGTCTTCGCTATCACCTCATATGATGTAGCTCCATCAGTTGGGGGCAGATCAGTCATCAGTGGGACTCCTGTCACTTGCCGATCACTACTTCCTTGATGGGGGTGTGCCTTGAACTCTTTCACCTCCACTATTGACACCCTCTCAACACCCAGATCCACGAATAGCGGCTATTCCACTGCCAGCTCCCAAAAACGCTTCCGATTGCTTTACCAACTCCACAATGCTACTGTTGTTGGAACTTATATTGACCCTATAATCACCGCCACCACTGTGTGTTTGCGCTTCATACCTCACAGCGATGGGAGCCTGGCCCGAACAGTAGCAACACCTGTTGTGAGTGTAGCGACTATAGACGTTGATAGCCTGAGTCCCAGTTATCAGAGACTGACGCCTCTTGAAGAGCACTAGATGTCATGAGGGTAAATGTAGAGTTAAAAGAAATCATTAAGGTAACTCTTGATTTAGGATTCATAGTTGTGTACAATGAAGAAGAACTTTTATATTTATGTAAAGAAGCTGCTACATGTGCTTGTGTGACACACAAGGCTCTTGAAACCATAGCAACAGAGTTTGTGATTGACCTTCCAAAAAGTACGACTGTTGGAGAAGGCCCTGCCCGCACGGTCACCCCCAACAATTTTCCTTTTTTCCCTTCTGTTTCTACTAAATTTGCTTTTGTTTGTTTGGGACTCTGTTCATTTTACCACTGCTAACCAGTGCTAAGGTGCTTGTGCTCTCTCCCCTAAAACATGGTTAAATTGGCTTGTACACAATTGGAATATTTAATTCACTTGTAAGTCCCTTGCATACCATATAGCCAGGGCCTGCAAATTAAATGCTACCAGTGGGCCTGCAGCACTTATTGTGCCACCCACTTAAGTAGCACCTTAAATCATGTCCCTGGCCTGCCACTCCTGTCTGAATGCAGTTTTAAATTGCCATTTAGACTTGGCATAAAATCTTCCCTTTTATTACATATCAGTCACCCCTAAGGTAGGCCCTAGGTAGCCCATAGATTAAGGTGCTGTGTAATTAAAAGGTTGGACATGCACTTTTTACATGTCCTGGTAGTGAAAATGCATACATTAGTTTTTCACTACTGTGAGGTCTACCCCTCCCAATGGATAACCTTGGGGACTCCTTATGTTATGTTAATACATTTTTTAAAGCACACATATATCCAAAGAAGCATCTTGGCGCTGTGTCTAGAAACAAAGTCTCATAGCAACCGATGAAGAGGGACCTAGTTAATGAACAGCAGGGAACAGCCAAGTCTTTAGGTGCTTTCTAAGGTTAGGCAGGTTGGAATGGGCTCTTGGGTGGTCTGGCAGAGCATTCCACCATTTACAGGTAGTAAAGGAAAAACCTCTTCTTCCCCAGTATGCTTTCTTTATCCTGGTAACCACTACCTTGTTGGCAGTAAGGGATCGCATATTGCCCGAAGGTATGTACCATTTGAACAGGCAACCTTGTGGAGGTCCATATGGGCCCAACACAGGGCTTTGAATTGTATCCACTCTCTAATAGGAAGCCAATGCAGATTGCGAATATTATGAGAGATTAGACTGAATTTGCAGCATTTGAAGTTTATCAAGTACATTCTACTGGGATCCCGCATATAATGTGTTACAGTAATCCAGCCTTGAGATCACTAGAGCCAAGATTACAGTTTGCTTTAGCTCAGGAGGGAGAAATGGAAGGATTTTTTCAGTGCCTTTAAGGTGAAAAAGCAGGATGAGGCTACCTGGTTCACATGATCAACTTGCACGAATTTAGTGTCAAAAATGACCCCTGCGTTTCTAACTTTGTGGACTGGTACTGGAAGGGAGCCCAGAGGTGAGGGCCACTAGGTTGTGCTTTAGAAAGAAGTATCGTTGCCGAAAAGCATTATCTCTGTTATCTCTAAATGAATTTTTAGGCAGTTTTTTTGCATCTATTCTACCACATCCCTTATGCAAAGATTAAATCTGAAAGCAACTGTCTCGCAGTTCAAGGAGTTCAACACTAAAATCTAGGTGTTGTCCACATATGAGAGGACTGCAAACCCATAAGATCTTATCAGCTAGATAAAGGGGGTGGTGATATAAATATTGAAAAGGGTTGGAGTCAGCAAGGACCCCTGAGGGATCCCGCAAGTAAACGAAAAATGATTTGAGTAAATTTAGAGCTTGATCCCCGAAGCCAATCTGCACAAGACTGTTGAACAACAACACGTGGTCAACCGTTTCGAAGGTGGCTAACAGATCAAGTAAAATTAAGACTGCCTTTCCTCCATTGTCTACAATGGCCCTGATTTTCTCCGTCACCCCGAGGAAAGCCGATTCCGTGTAACGATTAGATCTGAAGCCGTGCTGCACTGGGTCAAGGATAGTCCTGGAATCCAAAAACTTATTAATGTCTAAATTAAGGCTTTTTTCCAGAATCTTTGCTGAAATTGGAGCCAAGAAACTTTTTTAAAGAGTGGTAATATAGATGCTTTCTTACAAGCTAAGGGAAAGCAACCCAGGTCCATATTTTGTTTAAAAGGGTTGTAAACTGCGCTGATATGGTATTAACTAGTAGATGCAGGACCTGCAGAAGACAGGGGTCTGATGGGGCACCCGACTTGGCTTCTTGAATCAATTTGGTTACCCTTTCCTCTGTCAGAGGGGTAAAGGTAGTAAACAAAGCTAGTAATTGTTCTGAAATAGTGGAGACAATGCCTTTTGGTAACTTGTTGTATGCTGGGGGCTGAATGTTTATAGTCAGGGTAGTAAATTCACTAAGGATGGTAGATGCTTTAGAAAGAAGAAAAGTCAGCTAATTTATCACAAAGTGGCTGATTAGGGTTCACACTATTTTATTTTGCCAAATTTAGTGATACTGTGTTAAAAAGCTGTCTCGGTTAGTTTTTTGCTGAATTTATTTTGTTAGAAGAAAAAAGTGGCTTTGGCCCTATTTCTTCTTTTTTTGTAGTCCTTGATCCCCATTTTATATTTGGTTTTCTCATCAGGGCAGTATTTAATTTTCCACCTCTGTTCCTGACGTCTGCAACTCTGCCTGAATAGCCTACGTTTGTGAGAGTACCATGGTGCAGATGGTAGAGTTCTGTGAGTGGTCTTGGTTCTTTTATGAGGGACTAATCATGTAATTGATCGACATCCACATTGTTTTCAAGAAAAGGATTTAGTCAGTAGAACATTTAATTTAGTACTATCCAAATTGGCAATGATTGAGTGGTGTGGCTGCTTTATGAACAGAACGTTTAGTTAATGAAATCTTTCAAATTAAAGGTTATCGTCCTGTGGCTAGAGGTATAAATGAACTTCTCAACAGCTAAATTCGGATCATTGGTAAAAATACTGTTGAGCGTATGACCCACTTTGTGAGTGCATGATTTGACCAATTGTTTTATGTTCCTTTCTTCTGTTGCTTCTAAGTGAAAATTAAAATCTCCCAAAACTGTAAAATTTGTGAGTCTAACACATGATTCAATGAGTTTTAGTAAAAGCTTCTCCAGGGCCAGGCAGCCTGTAAACTAAAAGGCCATTGAATGTATTAGGGTTACTAACCTTCAAATTAAACATAAACGCCTCGCAACCTGAAAATGGTAGGGGCTTACCGTGACCTTGAGATTGTTCCGGTATACTATTGTTATCTCTCCTCCTTGCCTGTTCTTCCTATCGCATTTAGCTACCTCATAGCCCTCAGGGAGGGCAATGATGAAATCAGGGTCAGGCACAGCGTCGGCCCAGGTTTCGGTAAGGAAGGACACATCCGGTCTCATTAGCTCTAATACGTCAGCAAATTCCTGACTGTGTTTAATGAGGGACTTTGTGTTTAAAAGCAAGTATGAGAGTGAATTGTCTGAGTGGGGAAGAGACTCAGTGTGCAAGGTTAAATCTCCTACATTAGGCATAGTGTTTACCCGCATGGCAAGACTGGGGATCAGGATTCAGTGCAAAATTACAGTTAGGCCAAGTCGGCCAATTGTCTAAGTATTGGAGGTTGAGCAAGAGGAAGAGGAAGCTTTAACATTTGGTTCAAAGGACAACTGTTCCAAATTTAAGTAGGCCTGGGGTACGCAAGGACAAGGGGTCCTAGCACCTGGTGCAGTCCAACTGTGCACAGGCACAGACGTGCTTGCCTTTGGCGTTCCTTCAGCACGCCATCGGCGCACCCACTGCACAGACGCGCTTCTCGGTCCCTTAAGAGGGCAGTGGTGAGCCAGTCAGGAAGCACGCTAGGGTGCTTTGAAATAAAAAGGGAAGTGATGGGCATAAGAATGAAAACATGACTGAGGTCCAGCAACCCTGTTTTGAAGCACAGGCACCCCTGCGCTGCACAAGTACTGGTAAAGGAAATATCATTAAAATAAAAGTGAGTAAACATTTAAAAACATGAACATAATATAAATGGCATCAAGCTTTTCACAATGCAGCGAAATGTTAAAAAATGCTCGGGAGCCAGGAACCTCCCAAAAATTACCACTAAGGCATAGAGGGAAAGGAATACTGTCGCCTTATGAGAGTATCAACTTTTGACACCTTATTGCATTTAATAAGTTGTAATTTCCAATTGGAAGCAGGCAGCTATATCATGTTTGGTGTCTTTGGAATAGTAATGAAAAACCCTATTTCATGATAAAGTCAGGTTTTTAAAAATGCCACTTTTAGAAAGTTTTATAGAGAAGACAAAGTTTAATTTGTTGAAGCACAATTCTTGAGTGTTATAATTGTTTGAAATTTTGAATGCACTTACAAAAATTATTTGTTTGCACTAAACAGTGTATCGTCATGTTCCAGACTTTTAACATTGTAAAAATGTTACAATAAAATACAGAAGTAATGGTTAAATAATTATACCAGGACCAAGGAGACTATGGGCCCGATTCACAGAACTAACTTAAGACAAAATCCTAAACTTACTACTTTTGGTATTCACAGAAGTTAGGATTTTGTCTTAAGTTTGTCTTAAGACAAACTTAAGACAGACTTAAGACAGACTTAAGACAGACTTAAGACAGACTTAAGACAGACTTAAGACAAACTTAAGACAGACTTAAGACAAACTTAAAACAGACTTAAGACAGACTTAAGACAGACTTAAGACAGACTTAAGACAGACTTAAGACAAACTTAAGACAGACTTAAGACAAACTTAAAACAGACTTAAGACAGACTTAAGACAGACTTAAGACAGACTTAAGTTAGGATTTTGTCTTAAGTTTGTCTTAAGTCAAAATCCTAACTTCTGTGAATACCAAAAGTAGTAAGTTTAGGATTTTGTCTTAAGTTAGTTCTGTGAATCGGCCCCTATGTGTATTGGCCCACATTCTGCTTAAACAAACAGCAGCAAATCAAAAACGGTAGCCAGATTGTTTTTTCTATAAAACTTGAACTTAAGCCCATCTGGCTATCAATATGTTATGTTATGTTTGCATGTTTTGTATAGCGCACAGCTGCCTCAGCAAAGAGGCATCCCAGCGCTGAAGCAGAACATAGGCTGTGGGGAACAGATGGGTTTTAAGAGCCCTGTGGAAAGCCAAGTAGTTCTCCATGGCACGAATGGGAAGTGGCAGAGCATTCCAAAGCTTGGCAGCCAGTAAACGGAAAGAGTGCCCACCCAATCGGGCCCTCCTCGTACGAGGCACAATCGACAGATGTTGTCCCGAGGAGCGAAGTTGGCGCGTAGGGGAATAAGGGGATAGTAGAATGGACAAGATGGCCGGAGAGGAAGATTTCAAGATTTTGAATGCAGTGCAGAGGACCTTGAATTCTACTCGGTTGACAACAGGCAACCAATGCAACCTGCAAATTGCTCTAGAAGTGGGGCAAATTCTGGGGGGACCCAGCAGGGTTATAGCAGCCGCATTTTTTACTCGCTGTAATCTCATGGTTTCGGTCTTATTTACCCATATGTACAGTGCATTGGCATAGTCCAGTCTTGATAAAATGGAGGCCTGAATAATCATTTGTCTAACGGGTGGGTCAAAAAACCCAAGCAGAGGTTTAAGTCCGCGAAGTATGCCAAAGCAGGTCCCTGCAACTTTCTTGGTTTGAAATTGAAAGCTGAAGTTCGAATCGACCCAGACACCAAGATCTTTCACCACCTGCTATGGGGTAGGTGCACAACCCAAAATGGCCGGCCACCACCGATCCCACAATAGCTCTTGAAGGTTTTCCACCAGCAGGACCTCTGACTTGCTGGAGTTCAGTTGGAAACAATTATCAGTCATCCACTCGGCGACAGCCGTTAGATCCTCCTGAAACTTGGATGCTGTCCGTAAGGTGTCATCCAAGAGAGCAACCACCAGCTGTGTATCATCAGCATATGATACAATGGTGAACCCTCTGCTCCTCGCAAGACCACCAAAGGTTGCACATAGAGGTTAAAAAGCATGGGGCTCGACGTGGAGCCCTGCGGGACCCCTTGTTTGTTGGCATGGAGCGTAGAGGCAAACGGTGGAGCCACAACCTGGAAGGCCCTATTAGAAAGAAAAGAAGCAAACCAGGCCACGGCTGACACCTGCCTCCGTCAGCCTACGTAACAGGATCCAAAGAGAGACCGTGTCGAATGTGGCACTGAGGTCTAAAAGAATCAGAGCCGACGTACATCCCTCATTTAGACTGAGCCTAGGACTTAACACCTTTTTTTGCTTCACTTTTAGAAAGTTGGCATTTTCTGCCCTTAGCTCTTTTGTGCCTGTAGCCTCCCTTTGGTCATATGACTGAGTGTAACTGACAGTTAGGCTTTGTAACTTCCTCCCAGATAGTCAATCAATCAATCAATCAATCTGGGTGTTATATAGCGCGCTACTCACCCGTGAGGGTCTCAAGGCGCTGGGGGGGGGGGGCAACTCCGGATCAGGTGAAGAGCCTGGTCTTGAGGTCCTTCCTGAACGTGTGCAGGGTCGGGGAGTATATGATTTTCATAGGGAGCTTGTTACAGGTCTTGGCTGCGATGTGGGAAAAGGCTCTCCTGCCTGTTCTGTTTCTGCGGATGCGGGGGACCTCTGCCAGGGGAAGGTCAGCAGATCGGAGGTTCCTTTTGGGTGCGTGGAAGGATAATCTCTTGTTGAGGTATTTGGGTCCGATGTTGTTGAGTGATTTGTAGGCATGGGTGAGGAGTTTGAAGGTGACCCTCTTCTCAACGGGGAGCCAGTGGAGGTCTTGTTGGTGTTGGGTCATGTGTTCGTGACGTGGTCTGGCTGCGGTGTTCTGGATGGATGGTTTGGAGTTTGTGTAGAAGTGTTCTGTTGATACTGGTGTATAGGGCGTTGCCGTAGTCCAGTCTGCTATTTATGAGTGCGTGGGTGATAGTACTTCTGCAGTCGGGGGATCCATTTGAAAATCTTGCAGAGGATGCGTAGGCAGTTGAAGCTGGTGGAGGCAACGGCGTTGATCTGGCGGTTCATGGAGAGAGAGGAGTCGAGGATGATGCCGAGGTTTCGTGCGTGGTCTATGGGGGTGGACGGGGTCCCGAGGGCAGCGGACCACCAGGTGTTGTCCCAGGCGGAGGTGCAGGGTCCGAGGATGAGGACCTCGGTCTTCTCAGAGTTGAGCTTGAAACAGCTGTCTTTCATCCAGGCTGCCACATTCTTCATCCCTTCCTGGAAACAGAGTCTGGTGTCTTCGGGCTTCTTCGTGAGTAGATGAGCTGGGTGTCGTCGGCGTAGGATACAATGTTGGATACAAGTCACACAATAGAGAGAGTAGGTGGACCTTAATGGGCCATCTGCTGGCAGGATGTGGGGGCGTAGCTGAGGACAGCCCCACTTGCAACTGAATAGGAAGTGCTGAGCACTCACACAAAGGACCTAACACCTCCCATTGTCACTGCAGCCAGATTGAAGTCAGGGCAGGAGAGTCAGAATATTCCATGCACTTCAATACCACAGTCTAGATGCTTCTCCCACCTTTCAAAATGAGGGCACCAGATTATAACAAGCATTTGCAATGCAATAGGTCTCGTATTTGCGAGAATTAGAACTATTGGAGTGCGTTTACCTATGTGTTTTGGTTTGCAGTGCAGTGGCCTTTGGGACTTTATAAGTGTTTAGCGATGCACTTTCTAGCGTAACTAAATAAATAAATACATACAAAAGACACACAGGATCTAAACTTGTGTTAGGGGGAAGGGCAGAGAGAGAGGCAACAGAAAACCAGGGAGATAGAGCCAGGGGAAGAAAGTGTGGGAGACACACTGCACATGTCTGGAACTGCAGTAAGACATCCATGGCAGTGACACCGAAGATGATCTCTGAGAGTGGAGGGGGGTGGGGTGATAGAGGGAGACGAGAGGAAGGGAGAGACTAAAATAAAGATAAGAAGAGATAGCACAATTGTTAAATTGCCCCCACGATGCGCATCCTGGCACTTGCAGGGTTAGGTGAGACAGCAGGACAGAGAGCGAGAGAGCTGGGGAAGAGAGAGCAGGGAGCGGATAGGGAGATAGCAAGGGCATATAAGGAGCTGTAGTGAGATATTGCTTAGTGACATACAGGTGTTTATTGGAGGAGTGGTGACTACAGACAGATTGAGGGGGTAGTTGAGGAACAGGCAGGGTGTGAAACATGCACTAAAAACCATAAACAAAGCTTTACCTCCCGCGAAGTGCAGCGTGCCTGAGGCACGACTCGACTGTTACAACACTGACAACAAAGGGGAGCAGCATGGAGTGCACGCCGTGATGTTGCCTCCTATGTCCTTCAGCTTGCCTGAGACATGGACGTTGTTCGCATTATAATAAAAAAAAGGTGTTAGAAATGGGGGTTTCTAATTGGCAGAGACCCCCATGTACCTTTGTCCAAGTAGGAACCCTTTTTCCTAGTCAGGGTAAGGGAGTTACACTGCTAACATAACCCCTGCTCACCCCCTTGGTAGCTTGACACGAGTAGTCAGGCTTATCTCAGAAGCAGTGTGTAAGGCACTTGCACATAACCAACAGTAATACAGTGAA
Organism: Triturus cristatus; assembly: GCF_964204655.1. NCBI lineage: Eukaryota > Metazoa > Chordata > Amphibia > Caudata > Salamandridae > Triturus > Triturus cristatus. The sequence continues at coordinate 249,887,427 of NC_140585.1, forward strand.
AACACTACAAAAAGACACCACACCATTTTAGAAAAATATCCAATATTTTCATATATCCAAAACAAGACTAAAACGATAAGAATCCTACATACAATACTTAAAAGTATATACTTTGCAAGATATCCTTTAAAACTGAAAAAATACCTCAAAAACACAGTTCGTACGAGTCAGTAGCTCCATCCAGGGCTACCTTGATGCTGAAAACAACAACGCGGCGGCAGCGGGAGGACAGGAGGCAAACCAGGGACAGGGCCCGCCTTCCCAGGCACTGCGGGAGCTGCATATGCCCTTCCCCGCACAGCAGCAGCAGGTCGAGCCTGGGGACCCGCCCACTAGTCTTTTGCCCAGTTGTGCATGTCCTGCACTGGGCACAAACTGCCACGTCCTGAAAGTGGGGAGCGCCAAACTAGTCACAGAGTCTTGCCTCAGGTCCCCTCAAGGCATCCATGGAACGCTATCAGAAGCTCTCCGGACGAAGTGCTGTGCTGAGGGGGGCCCCCTGGAGCTTGGGGGCCCCCCGCACTGCGGGGGCTGCGGGGGCCTGTGTTTCGCCCCTGACCAGGGCTGTGGGCAAGAACTGGTGCTTCACAGCAGCACCCATGGGCTAAAAGCAGGAATGCGCCCAGATTCGGTTCTACAGTTTTCTCTGAGGAAGAGCGATTCTAGGTAGCGGGTGGTCAGCCATCCTAGGGGCAGCTTCCTGCTCGGCTCGTCGAGGCCACACGGTGCCTTTTCCTCCCTTACTGGCCTGTGAATGTTCCTCATCACGACGTGTCTGAGCCACGTGTAGCGCCTTCTGGCTCTTCCGTGCTTCTTCAAGGACAGGACCCCAGTGGATCGTCTCGCACTTATGAATTTGTAGAACAAAGTATTTATTGTAAGTTCTGGCATATAGTTCAGTGGCTTTCCATTCTGTGGCATCTTCTAATCTACACTGTGAGGCAGCCTCTTGTCAAGGAATGGTCACGTGGCTCTCTTTGTAGGATGCCAGGCGAGTGAGGGCAGGGGAGGCTGTCATCCTCCTAGGTGTCCTTGCACTTTCCTCAACCTACCCGACGGTGACTCTTAGGGCGAGGGATCAGCCTCCATAACGGAGTGCCGGGTTTAGGGGTGTAACACAGGCCCCAGCGTTGCGGGCGCCCCCCGAGTTGCAGGGAGACCTCTCAGCACACTACTCAGGCCTGAGAGCTCCGGATTAAATCCAGAACGGGGCCACTCCATGAACCTTGCAGGGGGACCCCCTAAACTTTCGTTACGCCACTGGGCCAGGTGTTTCCGACCCCAGATCAAACAGTGGCGAATGAAGCCTGTAGCCCCAAGAAAGGCTCTATTTAGGCGCTACAGCAGGAAGATCAGCATGTTACTGATTCATTCTCCAAACAGCCAGTGCTGCGTGAGAGTCGTGGATTGCCGCTGGTGGGCTCTGGGACTAATTTTAGAGTAATACAACTCACTGTTTGCAGCCTGGCTGACGGGATAAATGTCGATTTATACACTGCATTATGGGAGTTGTAGTTGAATAAGGAGCAAGTTCTACCAACCAGGTCATTTCTATTGGTTAACATTGAGGGGAGGAGCTTTAATAAGCACTAGTTATAAACGAGGACGTTAGGAGATGGAGTAATGACGTATTTTTGAATGGGAGAACGCAATGACTGGTATCAAAGGTATGAACGAAGGGTGATATAATCGTAGAAGCAGTTTGTTACATGTAATGGTTCTAAATTATGAATATAGACGTACAGGGAATAGTAACGCGATAATATGTGTTTCAATTACCACAAAATAAAATGAGCCAGCAAAATGTGGGGTGACTCTTGTTTAAGTGAAAGGTAGTAGCGCTTTATATAGCGTATGACGAGAAAATGTTAATCGGAGGATCAGAGTTGTGTAATGATGTAGTCTTAAAGATATGGTTGGGCCATGACATAATGTAATGGTAATGTTTCTTTAAACTTCTAGTGAACCCCTGAAGAAGGGCCATAATATAAGCCCGAAATGCATTGGGACAAAGAAGAACCACTTAGGATTTTTATTTAAAGTATGGGGCATGTGACAGTAAGAGGCTTGAGCACAGCTGTCGTGTAGAAGCTATTCATACTTTTTCGGTCTACTATGTAACAAGGATAATTGAGAGAACATTTTGGATCATCTGCAATAAAAGGACTAAACTTGGATGAAATTGGTGTATTTTTGATACGCTATTGACATTTGCAGTGCGCCCGAGCTTGAAGTGCATTCACTTCAACTTATTTGAAGATTATAACCCACGTGGTTCCAGGGCAGACCACGGTCGGGCCGCACGCCAAAACTTTTGAATATGGATAAACTTTGAAACTTTTGTAATACACGGAGTGCACTTGACTAACTCATTCTTCATGTTGACCAGTGAGGTGCACAGACCGGATGGCGTTGTCATAGCAACAAGCGCATTTCCTCTGAATTAAAAAAAATAATGGAATTGTTGATCTGACTGGCTGCATGCATATTTGTTTTACAAGAAAAAAAATACAACTATTTCACCAATGAAGTTCCCCACAAAACGCAAGGGTGCCCTTATATGTAACGTGCCGCCAAGAGGAAGGCCGCAGAGCCGGAGAGCGCCCAGTTTGGTTGTTTAATGAGGACCGGGCTGTCCCGGGAGATGGCAGCTGCTCTTCTGTAGTTCTGCCCCGCATCACCAGAGCAGGGCACAGGGCCACTCTACATACATGGCATAGTGCGCAGTGCAATGATTGTCAAGGCCACCGAGCGCAGGACCTACCGATGGTTGCCCGCTCCGGGCGGGCTGTGTGTGCATTGCACCTCCAGACTTCGTCCCTCCTGGCACGCACTCCTGCCCGCAGTGGCCTTTCCTTGTGGACTCTGCAGACGCCGCACGACAGCTGCCCCTGCACAACACGCGGCGGCAGCAGGAGGACGGGAGGCAAACCAGGGACAGGGCCCGCCTTCCCAGGCACTGCGGGAGCTGCATATGCCCTTCCCCGCACAGCAGCAGCAGCTCGAGCCTGGGGACCCACCCTCTAGTCTTTTGCCCAGTTGTGCATGTCCTGCACTGGAAACAAACTGCCACGTCCTGAAAGTGGGGAGCGCCAAACTAGTCACAGAGTCTTGCATCAGGTCCCCCAAGGCGTCCATGGAACGCTATCAGGAGCTCGAAGGACGAAGTGCTGTGCTGAGGGGGGCCCCCTGGAGCTTGGGGGACTCCCACACTGCAGGGGCTGCGGGGGCCTGTGTTACGCCCCTGCTTACACCAGGCCTGCTGCTCCTGATAGTCTTTGAGAACGTTGCCGTGCCTCCCGCTGCCGGGTGGCCAGACCCCCTCCGAAAACACCGATCTATTTCTCGGGATCGCGCTGCCGCCATCTCAGCGAGGACCATATGAAAGCAAAGAGAAAATCCAACAATAATTGTTTGGTTGTGGACAATAAAGCCATTTCTGGCTCTATCATGAGCACTCCATACATTGCTACGCTAATGGTTGTCCTCTCCACCTCGCCGCAAATGAAAAGCACAGCGGACGTAAAGCATGTATCGCGCTGAGTCAGGGAAACACAAGAAAAAGAAAAGTAGTCCCCAAACAAAGACATAAACACCTAAAGCGTAAGAATGTAGTAGTTGGTCGGTGCTGCATGGAGAAAACCAGAAACGAGTCGGAGGGACAATGACGGCGGATTGCCCATTGGCAAGCAAGTATTTGTAAAGGACACTAACCGAGACAAATAAAAAGCAATCAGCAAGCAATGGGTGGAGTTCAACTCTTAAAGCATACACAACAGGTAGCTAAGCAACAGCGCAAGTGCTGTACTCTGAGACGAAAAAAACTGAATTCTGACTCACCCAGTCCAGTGGAAAATGCAAGTGGGAGCATAGTCGCCAGCCCTCTGACAAGGTGGTGATCTTTTTACATTTATAAATCAATTTTCATAGTTGAGACAAAGTTCTGATCAGTGGTACACTTAAGTTGACAGATATGTGAAAATTTAAAAGGTACTTTGGTAAGATCTGAATACTTTTTTTGACGTTGTCGTTCCCAATGATTTGTGGGCTGATTGTTATGTGGCTCTACAATGCACAATTGCAGAGAGATTTTGTAGCAAATGCTACATCTCCTGTGTTCATGGAGAAGTACCGGAGATAATTAACTTTTCAAAAGCAGGTTCCCCAGAAAGAGATGAATTGATTGTAAATCTCAAAGACCACACAAAAGTTTATGGAGTGAGTATATGCATACTACGAAAGGCTTACACAAGTTTTTTGCCATAATAATGGTGTCAAAAATCCCAAACGGAGTGCTCTTTGATATTTTGTGCTTCATTCATTCTTGGTTTGAGCCCAGAGATTTGCTCACATATCCAGACAAATTGGATTTGCTGGCAGCCCAAACCGTTAGATGGAATCCTGGGGTTTGCAAAGTATTGTAGCGAGGATTTGGAAAGACGGAATGAAAATAAGGATACATTCATGTTGGCTCAGACAAAATTAGCCTGGAAAGGATTTCAGAAAGGTTTGTAACAAGCGAATTCCGGATATGGTGTTAAGAGTGGCAATGAAATGCAGGGAGCTGGATAATAAGGTGGTGGGATGATGATGCAGGGTGGGAATGGTGTACCACTTGGTGGAGAACGAGGGTTCATGGTGACCCGAATTCTGGGATGGATATAGCCATGTTGAAGAAAATAACGTACTGTAATTATTGTAATAAGTAGGGGCATTGGAAATGCAAGTGCAGTTCAAATCCACCCCAAGTACAGTTTGATGGCCCAGGGCCTAATATGAATGTTATTCCAGCTCAAAATGTACAAATGCAAAGACCCCCTCCCTAATCCTAATGTGCCCCAAGCCCTCTTGATGCAGCATTACCTGAATACTTCAAAGTTAAATGCATGTGTTTTAACTGTGTGAGCTTTGTTGGTTAGTTGTCTCTGTCAACCTTTGCAGGCAGGAAATCCTTTCCCTCCTCTTGAGACTAATGATTTTTATTTTTCTGCTCAAAAAGATACTCTCAAGAGCAAGTACATTCCTTCTATTTTAATGGAGCACTTATCTGTTTCTTCTTTCGATGCTCTATTTGCGGAAACCTGCTGCTTCTAAATTTATCCCACCTGCCAACAACCTCGCCTCAGAATTAGGGAGTTATCTTTATGGAAACAAGTCTTTTCCTTGATTTGCACTTGTTACCTTTCAATATGCAATATTTGCTTCACTAATTGAACTACTTGGACAATATACATTTATGCTGTATTCAGGTGAATATTGATTTTTGCTTAATTGATTGGATTGGAGGTTGTAACTTTATTAATTTGTTAATAAATCTTTATGGTTTTGCAATCTTTTTCTCTCTGTTGTTACTGTGGGGCGAAAATCTGATTCACAGTCAATGCAATGTTAAGGAATTTGTGATTTCAGCCTCGGTTCAAGTTAACGATTCATCCTAGGTGGATTTAGCGGAGTTCTGAGTTTTCCCCAAGTTAGCATGGTGCAATACCATCCTTATCTACACCATTATAAAGTATCGGCCTCTGACGTGCTTAATGCAGTGCCCAGGTCACTCCTAATTTGCCTTTTCACATCATTTTAACGGCTTGCCAAACCTATTGAATTTGAAAGTAAAAAAATGACCTTATCTACAGGTGATTTAAAAAAGTTTTTTGTCATAAAGTTCTTCCAAACACTAGATATGGTCCGGCTTGTCACCCATTAGGGTATCCAGGCGCCAGGCTGTGGGTTTCAGTTGAAGAGCCAAGTCTTTAGTTTCTTCCTGAAGTCTGTCAGCGAAGGCAAAGTACAGAGGTGGACGGCGTTCTAGAACTTGGCGGCGAGGTGGGAGAAGCAACATCCTCCGCTGCGACAGCGACGGATGCCAGGTGAGCGGAGCAGAGGTTTCTGGGTGGAAGGTTGAAGTTTAGGTAGTGTTTCATGTATGCAGGTCCTTGAGCACAGCTGGTCCTTGGTTGTGGAGTGCTTTGTAGGTGTGGGTCAGCAGTTTGAATTGCCATTTTTTCTGGATGGGGAGCCAGTAGAGGTCTTTCAGGCGCTGGGTGATGTGGGTCCTTCTGGGAAGATTGAGGATCAGTATGGCTGCTGCATTCTGGATTGTCTGGAGTCTTCTCATTAGTTTGCTGGTAGTGCATGCATAGAGTGTGTTGCCATAGTCCGGACGGCAGGTGATGAGGACCTGCATCACAATTTTTTTGGTGCTGATGGGGAGTCAGTTGAAGATTCTGCAGAGAATGGGGCAAGGGTGGAAGCAGGTTGAGGAGACAAAGTTGACCTGTCATAGAGAATTTGGATTTTGTAGTGGCAGGGTCCACTGAGGGTGAGAGGACAACCTGGGTGTCATCGGCATAGGAAATGATGTTGATATTGTGGGTTCTGATTATGTCAGCTAGTGGCTTCATGTAGATGTTGAAAAGGGTTGGACAGAGGGATGAGCGTTGGGGGATGCCACAGATGGTGCCCTTGGGCTGTGAGGTGAAGAGAAGGCAGCACATTCTTTAGGTGCGTCCTATGACGAATGAAGACATCCATCATCTTTCATTCCAATCTGGTGCAGTCGATTGATAAGTATGTGGTGGGAGTCGGTGTTAAAGGCTGCGGAGAGGTCGAGAAGGATCAGGGCAGCTGATTCTCCTCTGTCGAGTAGGGTGCAGATGTCATCTGTCACAGCGGTCAGGGCTGTCTCTGTGCTGTGGTTGGCTCTGAATCCTGATTGGGAAGGGTCTAGTAGATTGTTTCTCTCCAGGTGTTCAGGGAATGGTAGCAGTGAGAAGGGTATGTCATTTTTTAGATCTATGGGGTCTGCAAAGGGCTTCCTGAGGAAGGGTCTGACCGCAGAGTGTTTCCAGGCCTCGGGGAATGTAGCTATTGTGATGGAGGCATTGAGGATGGTGGTAAGTTGGTGGATGATCTTGTCGCTTCCAAGGCTGCAGAGTCAATAGGAGCATGAGTCAGAGGGTGCTCATGAGTGGATGGTGTTCATTTAGGTGGCAGTGTTCGGTGTGCTGAATTGTTCCCATGTGGTGAGTGGGTGGTTGGTGGCTTTCTTTGTGGGATTGGGAAGGCTGAGGAGGTTGGTTGGTCAGTGACCGAAGTTTCTGTATATGGTGGCTATGTTGTTGTGGAAGTGGCCTGCAAGGGCATTGCCGAGTTCCTGGGAGGAGGGTATCGAGTTTACAATGGCTGATGGGCAGGTGAATTCTCTGATGATGCTTGAGAGTTCCATGGTCTGGTTGGCACTGGCCTCGGTGCAGTGTGACACAGCCTCCTTTTTTCGCGACTTTGAGTTGGCAGTGGTAGTTGTTGAGGGCAGGTTTGAAAGTGGCATGATCTGTGTAATTCGTACTGGTGCTCCATTTGTTTCCAGTTGTTTTCATGTGGGTTTCATGGCCCTGAGTTCTGGGGTGTACCAGCTGGCTCATTTGGTGGATCTGAGCATGTAGGTTGGTTTGGTGGGGGTGACTTGGTCGGCGGTGCTGGTGATCCAGGCGTTGAAGTTATCTACTGCCTGATTCAGGTTGGTGGAGGTGTCAAGCTGGATGGGGCTCAGGGCGTCCGACCATTGATGCTGTGTGACTTTGGTCCAACTGTGGAAGGGAAACTGGGATGGTTGGGGGTGGTGCGGGGTAGTCTAGTGATGACAAAGTGGATGATGGAATAGTTAGAGCAGGTGAGTTGCGTGGTGTGGATATATCTGACTCTGTTGCTGCAGGTGAAGATAAGGTCCAGCGTATGTCCTGCTTTGGGCATGAGGTCTGAGACATGCATGAGGCTGATTTTGTTCATTCGTGCCAGGAGGTTGGTGGAGTTGGAATCTGTGGGGTCATCCAGGTGGAAGTTGAGCTCTCTGAGATAGACGTCGATTTGATGGTAAGTGGGGTGAATAATGCTGCAATGGCATCACTGAGGCCAGTTCATGATCCTGGAGATCTGTATGCGAGGGTGCCTTTGATGGTGGTTTTGTTGTTGGTGTGGAGTTTAAACTTTAGGTGTCCATGTTTGGCGTGGTTTCATCTTGGGTGGTGGTGCAGATGATTGATTCCTTGTGTACGATGGTGATGCCACTTTCGTGTCTGCTGGTGCGGTTGTGTTGTTTTATCTTGTAGATGTTAGGTGTTGCGCTGGTGATGTCAGGGGTCGATGCGTGGGTGAGCCAGGTCCCAGTGATGAAGGTGACGTCGGGGGCGAGGGTGGAGATGGTGTCGCAGACTTTGCTGGCATCTTTGCAAAGTAATCTGGCATTGATCAGGAGGCATTGGAGTGGTTCTGGGGAAGTAGCCGCTGGCAGGGGGGCATGGTGCAGGTTTCTGTGATGGCAGTTGGTCCTGGGATGGAGGTGAACCGGCATAGGACGCAGATGAATGGTCCCGCTGTAGAGCATGGAGGTATGAGGCAGCAGTTGTTGTTGCATCTGGAGTCCAAGGCACCGAGATCTGTGGTGATGTACTTGTGGAGGTCCAGATAGCCAGGGTTCCTGGCGCTGGGCGTGGTCCAGGCATGTCTGGGCACAGACAGGCTTGCCTTTTACCATGCTGTGCTGCTTCCTCCTTTAAGTAGATCCTGGGAAGGGCGCTGGGCGCAGGAACCTGCAGATTTTATGCAAGGGTTTCTCTGGCTTTAGGCTAATGGTGGTAGAGGTCTGGCTGACATGGCTTGCTCAAAGGAGCAGCATGTTAGGCAGTCAGGCAATGAGGCAAAACCAATGTTATGTCAGTGACCACCATTTAAGCTCCATCAAGGGCCCAGCATCCATTATGTGGCCGAATGAAAAGCAGAAGGGGCTGAAAGACACCTAAATGGCCAAGGCTATACTATGCATAATATTGTGTACATGTACCGGCACAACTAAAGGTGTGTATGAGGTGGGATGTGCATATGATGTCCATGTGTGCCAGGGGTGTCAAGTAGGTCCTTGAAACAATGATTAAGTTTCCTTTTCTTTTACTGCTAAAGCAGACTTCCCTCCTCTACATTTGACTCATGAAAATTCCTTGCACCTCTCTTCATCCTACATGGAGCTGAAAGAGTCTAGAAACAAATCTCAAATTTAACCAGAGCAATTTTATGTAGATGTCATGATCCTGGTCAGTTTTCTATACATAGCGGTTGTTTAATAGTGCCCTATATTGAATATATTTTACTTTTATTAACTGTCTCACAAACTACAAGAATGAGAGGGTTGTTGACACTTTCTGGATGTCTAAAGGAAGAAGATGACAGAAGCAGATTCAAGCTACCAGATGCATCAAAAATGAAGGTCTTTCATTTAAGAAACAAAATCATGCTGCACATTGATGCTTGTAGATGAAAATCGAGTGTAACATATATATGCCCTGAGATTAAGAATGTTTGGGGGAGAACTGAGGATGTTAATTTGATGAAGTTGGGGAGGATCTTGCCGAGGCTAGCGAAAGGGCACGTGTACATGTCCAGGCAATTCAGAATAAGATATTTTCCCTGGTCCTAGAGTTAAACCCACAAGACAATTTCTTGTTATCAGTACCCTAACTGCACCACTTGCTTTAAAAAACAAATTTGATGACATATTACAAGCTGTATTAGGTGGGTCTCTTGAAGATTTCATTATCATATAACCATTGTAGTATGCGCCTTTTCACCAACATTTCAGTGCACTTTCAAATCTATGATTTCTATGGAAAAGCAGTGATGTTTACAGCAGTGGTCATCTTGACAAAGAGGGAGGCAAAAAATAATATGTATGCCGTGCAGATCCAACCTTAATGTACAACAGTTCACAATTTAATCTGCACAATAAACTGTAAAACCTCGAGATTTTAATAAATAATAAACAGCATATTCAAACAGGCAGCTAAAAGTCTATTGTGCACATTATGGGCTGTATTACGCATTGTCATTGTTTGTGCCCAGCACACCTTGAAAAAGGCAATGCGCTCTATTAGGATGCATTCGCTGCCCCCAGGACAGCTGCAAACTAGCGCTGCCCAAGGGCAGCGAATTCATGTGAAAACACGGAGCAGCTTCTCCTTGTTTGCACAGTGCAGGCACAACCAGTTGCACTTTAACAGGGGAATATAGATCCCCTTGCAGGCGGGTGCAGTCAGTGATTGCATTTGCCTGCAAGGGGATGTCCGGTTGGGTCCTAGGGACCCCCTTTAGCCCCTGCAGAGGATTGCTCATAGGAGGCACACTGACAGTGCGCCACCTTCCAAATGGTGCACTCTCAGTGCACCTCCTGAAGGCTTCTTTGCCTCTGTGCCCACGTCTGTAATATGGCCCAGGTGCAGAGTCAAGGAAATTCCCTCATTTGCATGTGCCTATGTAAATTAGGTAACACCCTCTGAAAGTAGTGCTGGCGCTTTAGGTGCGCTAGCACTATCGGTGCTAGTGAAGGGGATGCACAAGCATGTGCACCCCCTTCTATAATGCCAAAGTGCCCTGGGGGCAGACAAAGTGAGCGTAAATGCCCTTGGCACCCCCATGGCACTTATTATAATGTGGTCCTATATGCCTGCAGCTCGATGGTGGCATTAGATAAAAGCTCATGCACAGGGCCTGACTGGGAACACATACCAGCCCTGGCAATTCAATTCGACCGGCCCCAGGGGTGGTGTGGGGAAGGGGGGGTGTGCTAGTGATAGTCGCTGTTGCTGCATTTTGCTTTTGTTATGGGGGCGATATTGCAGCACTGCTGCACAACTGGCCCTCAGAACATAAACGCCCCCCACCACTCAAAAACCGGCCCACACTCTTGTGGCCCACCGGGAAGTGTGTGATTCAGGGGGCCCCAGGCCCTCCTGGGATGGTTTATCTAGGCTGTGGAATTAGGGGGGTGGATTTGTCCTGTGCCACTTCACCCCCAACCGATATTCAAACTGTCCATGTCCAATTAAGGTAGCAGCAGCTGCATGCATTACATAGCCTTGCCAAGTACCCTGCATCATGGGTTAGACTAAAGAATTTAAATGTGGTGGTCATCATTGCTGCACTAAAATACAAAGTAACCCATTTATAGTGCCTCCTGGAGCTGTGAAGCTGGAGCACTGCTATTAGCACTGAGCAGCATTGCGCATGGTCTGCGCTGCTCTGGCAGCAGCGGAGTGTTTGATAATTCACAGACTCTGAGTGCTGCTGGCCGGTGGGAGGGGGTGGCTCAGCTATGCACACTCACTCCAACCACCACAGCCTATGATTCACAGACGTGATGGCGTCAAGGAGACACACAATAATGTACAGTCCTGCCAAGTATCACGCATCAAGCGTTAGACTAACGCATTTCAGTGTGCTGATCCGCATCACCGCACTGAAATGCATTGTCACGCATTTCCATACTATCTCAGCACCCCTGACCTGCCTAAATATCATGAGTCAGTGAAAGTGTGGCAGCTGGCAGCGCGCCATTCCTGGCGAGCGCGCGCTGTTCCCCCTGCAGGCTTGAGTCTTGCAGCAGTGTTGAGGCTGCTGTAAGGCTCACTGTACAATGCAACAATGTTTCATGGTGATTTCCACGGCGCCGCGCGGCTTTCACGCAACCAGACCTCATGGTATTGGCCAGTATTAGTCTGGTGCCGCGGGTTTGGGAGATGTTAAGTCCTGCTTGCGAGGCGGGGAGTTTGTCTTGGGAGGAAACGGTTTTGACTGGCTAAAGGTGTGCATGCGCTGCCGCAATCTTGGCGCTCGCAGCACTGCCTGCTGCTTGCACCTGCCCAGGCCACCATCGAGTGCTGTACCACGGTGAATTAAATTTTTCATCTCCGGAGCTCTGCCTCACGTCAGACCCGTGGCAATTTGAATTGCACGGAGAAGCAGACCGTTGCAGCAGCATTGGCCAGGACTTTCACCGAGTCCAGGCCTGGCCCAGAGGACTCTCAGAGGAAGCACGCGGCAATCGGTAATTGCTGCGGTGGCTCGAGCTCAAGTTACTGCAACTTAGAGAAGTGAAAGAGAGGTGCCAGCCACCTAACTGTGTGCGTGTGATTAATTAATTCCTTCAGACTGCGCTCGATCGGCAGCTGCCACAGTCAATGGGTGCCGGTCGTGTACAAAACTCACTGTAACTCACAGAAGTTTTGTAGTGTCCTGGCATGGCTGCATGTTCCACTATTGCTAATTTATTTAGCATATATTTACCATGTTTAAAACTGTTCTTTTGTCTGCCCATTCGGGATGAAAGGTGAAGTGGGCCTCTTTCGATTATAAACGTGGGAGTGAAAAATTAAATGCGATGATGGTATGGCAATGATGTTGAAACCCTTCACTATGTAAATAACCTTAATTTTACACGACTGAAAATGTCCCACTGTGTATTCACACCCAGAGGCACAACTAGAGCCAAATTTTGTAGGGCTAAGAAAAATGAGAAATAGGCAGAGTGGAGCTGCAGGGGCTCTAAGAAGGGGTGAAAAACAACAAAGCCTCATTAAGAAGCAAATGGTCTTACCTGTGAAGTACTCGGGTGCGGCTGTAAGTGTGCCCGGGAAGCTGTCTCAGCCTGGGCTGCCACACACAACAGGAGGAGCCCTTTGAGCCCAATGGGCGTTGCTCACCTGTTCACACCCGCCCGCTGCATTCTCCCCTGAAGACTTTCCCTAATCACTAGCATTTCCATGCCCAGGGGGAGGCTCAGTGAGTCCCTGAGCTCTCCTGTGCTTCACGCCCCTCCAGTTCTGCTTTGCAGGCACAGACCCGATCAGGCTGCACTCAGGTCCCTGGGTTGCCTGTCACAGGCCTAGAATTGCCAGCAGCTGTCCTGGAAGCCTCCCGGCCGTTTGCCTTCTGCTCAAAAATATAATAACTGGAGAAGCAGAGACTCGGGGTTGAGTCTGAGGGTGTGTGTCTGCCGAGGCGTGCCAACTGATGCCTGCACGATGCTCACCTGTCATCCTGCAACTGCCTCCTGCAACCCCCACAGAGCTATGAAAGGTTTTTTAGGTCGAGCCTTAGAGCTGCCCTAGGGAGATGACCTTTAGAAATCGGTCAGCTCTTTTCAAGCACTCGTGCTTATGGTGGCATCCACCTTATGGGAGCGAGCAGCACCCGCAGGGGCCATCTGTTACCAATTAGCGTGGCCGCGCACGCGTCTGCTCTTTTCAAGCACTCGTGCTTCTGTAAGCTTTGTTGTTAGAGAAGAGCTCTTTCCGCCGCTATGTTACTGTTATAAAATGTAGAGCATTGCCGTCGCAAACACAAAGTGTCCATAGGCGCGCCACCTCTACGAGAACCTTTCTACCACAAGCGAAGAGAAACCCCTCCGCCCCAAAGGGCATCGTTCGTACTGTTCTCGGCCTCCTGTCATGGCAGGCCTTTGTCCAATCCAAACCGCAGTGAGCGCTCAAATTTGTTTCATCAATGTATTTGGGATTCCTAGCGGGGCAGGCTCACCTGCCCTCTCTGGCCTTGGGTAACATTTGCAAAACCCAAGAGACTGCCCTTTACCCTCCCTGGAGGGAGCACGGCCTGGAGGTGGTAGACGGAACGCGACCGCCCGGGTGAAGCAGAGCTTCGACCCGCGCGCTAGTCTCCCTGTCTCATCTTTACAATGCTGCACGCAGGTCACCGTCCTTTTGTTAACTCAGGCAGGCTTGTCGTCACCTGTTTCCCTTACTCCAACATCACAGTGCCGTGAATTTAGTGACTCCAGTGTGGTATTGTGTCTTTTCTTTATCTTCATTATAGAGTTTAGAATCATTACCCTATTGTTTATGTCATTTGGAACATGTATGTGTAATAGGGAATTCCCTGATGCAGAAGCTTGGGTTTGAAGTGCTGAGAAGCGGTTGGAGCTTGGCTAAGCTGGACGCCTTGGCTCTTGCACCAGTGGGTCCTTACATGGCACTTAAAATATAGAAGAATATTTTTATATAAACCTCGATTCCCTCGTCTTATTACAATGGCGACAATTGGTATTTAATATTCTGTGCCGACCCACTGCGCTTTTATTTTTTTACATCAAATCTCCGAAGTTACCTTTTTAACTACTATTTTTGGATTGATTCTTCGAGGTATTCTTCGTGATTCTACCCTCCTTTTGCGGCTACTTCTTCGCCTCATATCAATGTACTGCACTTTGAAGGTGTTTGGCTGCTTGTTGGAACCGTTGCTCGCTCGTGACATTGCTCGCGCTTGGGTTTTGCAACGCGCTTAGAGCTCTTCACACGAGTGGTCCTCGCGACGTCCTTCTGCCTGCCTAACAATTGTTGCCAAGTTGCCTCTCTCATTTGTTAGACGTGCTTCAACGCAACTCACGTAATTGGTGGCCATCTTGGGAGGACGTTTTGCACGTTTTACGTAACGTGGCGGCCATATTGGTTTTATGGATTTTCTCTGTCCAGCTTTGCATATTGAAACAAATTGCTCAGTTACGGCAAGGCTTACTGCGGCTTCTTCATGATTGGCTCAATTTATTGTCAATTCCTGTGCATCGCTTCAGTTGTGGAGTATTTTAAACCTGTTTTGCGTATCCAGTGATTCGCACACTTTAAGCGGAGTCAGTGATTTGCACACTTTCAAAAAAGTTTTGGATTTTGTTTCTCCATTGAAATTGTACCATATTGAGGTACATGTTTGATAAGTACATTTTTGATATCTACAACAGTGATATGCACACTTTTTAGAATTACTTGTGCATGTCCTGTATAATTTATTGTATACCTCTTACACATTTGAAAGTTTTCTATGTTTCTTCTACAGTGATATGCACACTTTATTCTGATACAGCTTTCATTTGCAATATTTAAAGTGATATGCACACTTCATTCTGATAAAGATTTTATTTACTATATAGTGTTTTTAATAATTTAATTATCACATTCTTACTTTTCATTTGAATATGGCAGCTTCTCAAATTTTCAATCAGCCTACTATTTTTTTGCACATTCCAGGCAAACCAAAATTGCCATGGACAAAATGATTTGAATAATTTGAAAACTATATAATAGCCATTGGTGGCACTAAATTTTCACCTGAAAGGTTGAAAGCAATTTTATTTAGTTTTCTTGGCACTGCAGCAATAGAAATATTCAAGAATCTTATTCCTATAGCGCCACCCAGTAGTGGAGGAGATGGATGGAATGTTTATAAGGAAGCTGTAGCAAGACTAGAGAAACAATTCGAGGATGAACCTAATGTTTTGATTGAAAGACATTCTTTTCACAAAAGGAAGCAACTTCCTGATGAAACCATCGAAGAATATGTTGCCGCACTAAGAGTTTTGGCTGCGAACTGTGAGTATGGAGCAAATGTTGATTTCTGCATTAGAGATCAATTTGTGTTTAACTGTGAGTCCAAAAAAGTACAACAAAGACTCCTTGCCTGTCGCAATCCTACGTTAGGTGAAGCGTTGGATTTAGCTGAAGAAATTGAAAGGTCCATTATATCCTCGAAAGTCATCACTGCTGAAGAATCTAGAGATGCTGATTCCTCTTCTCCTGTCTGTGCCATACAATCTTTCAATAAGGGAAATGTCAAAACTACCAGAGATAATAAGCTAAGTTGTTACAGATGTGGTGCTAAGACACACTTGGCAAATTGTTCTGACTGTCCTGCTTTAAAAAGAAAATGCAACAAATGTGGCAAAGTTAGTCATTTCTCATCCGTGTGCAAAGTTCCAAAGAAAATTTCAAACTCTAGTGTTAATAATATTTCTAGTGTTGAGCATGATTTGCAAAATGTTTGTGATGATTTACTTGATGATTCTGTGAACAATCTTACCATTCCTTTTAAGGTGCCTTTAGGTATTGTACTAGTTGGCAATGTGGCTTTTGAAGCCATGGCAGATTCAGGTTCGCCCATTACCATCCTGTCTGATATTTTTTTTGAAGATAATTGGATGGATGTCAAACTCAAGGAAACTGATGTTAACCCCAAGGTGTTTGGTAATTTTGAAATTTCTATGCTGGGCTTCTTTGAAGATACGTTAGAATTTGAAGGACGCAAAGTGCTTACCAAAATTTATGTGGCTATTGATGGAAAAAACATAGTGGGATGGTATCATTTGGGGAAGGTGGGTGTTATTTTATGTCCAGGCTCAGATCGTCCTATCCAAGTAAGAGATTTAGCAGTCAATGGTGTTTCTGTCGATAAATCTTCTTTGGAGATGATCCTGAAGAAACACAGTGGTAGTTTTAAAGATGAAGTTGGCCACGTAAAAGGTTATACACACAAAATCAAACTTAAAAAATTAGCTGTGCCAATACAACATAAAGTACGCATGGTTCCTCTAGGCATACGGCAAAAGTTAAAATCTCACTTAGATACTTTGTGTTCTGAGGGCATCATCGAATCCACTGA
Source organism: Triturus cristatus (assembly GCF_964204655.1). Taxonomy (NCBI): domain Eukaryota; kingdom Metazoa; phylum Chordata; class Amphibia; order Caudata; family Salamandridae; genus Triturus; species Triturus cristatus. Next base: position 249,903,693 of record NC_140585.1, read on the forward strand.
TAGTTCTGAGTGGGTTTCTGCTATAGTTATTGCTCTTAAGAAAAATCAAGATTTGAGATTGTGTGTGGACCTTAGGTCTTTGAATAAAAATATTGTAGTAGACACTTACCCCTTGCCCAGAATTCAAGAAATTTTGGCAGCTGTTAATGGTGCAACATTTTTATCCATAATCGATCTTAAATCAGCATATCACCAAGTGCTTCTTGATGAGTCTTCAAAAGATCTTTCAGCATTCATCACTCCATTTGGTCTTTATAGGCTTTTGAGGATGCCGTTTGGGCTGGCCTCAGCGGCCAGTGTTTTTCAAAAATTAATTGAGAGTTTGTTTCAAGGTTTGAGTGGTGTGCAGTCATTTCAGGGTGACATTTTAATTTTTGCTGAAACTTGTGAGCAACACAACAAGATTCTTGACAATGTGTTAAAAATTTTAGAAAGCAAGGGGATGACCGTGAGTAAGGACAAGTGTAAATTTATTGTAGATGACATTAATTATTTGGGTCACATGGTCACTCCTGATGGCATATTTCCCAATGAAGATCTCATTAATACTTTGGAGAAAGCTAGCAGACCTCAAGATAAAGACTCCTTGCTTTCTTTTCTGGGGTTGGGCGAGTATTATTCCAGAATTGTTAAGGGTTATGCTCTTGTTGCTGAGCCTCTCAGACAACTTTTAAAAAAGGGGTCTCAATTTACTTGGACAGATATCCATGATGAAGCCTTTGATAATGTCAAAAAACTGATAGCTAAAGCACCTGGTCTCAATACTTTTGATCCTCAAGGAAGATCTTATGTTACTGTTGATGCCAGTGCTATCGGACTAGGTGCTGTGTTTACACAGATGGTGGATGGCAAAGAAAGAGTCATTTCATTCATTTCAAGAGGGATTCGAGGGGCAGAGAGGTATTATTGTACCATCGAAAAAGAGGCTTTGGCCTGTGTATGGGCAGTAGAAAAACTAAACAATTTCTTGTGGGGGTGACCTTTTGTTCTTGTTACTGATCACAAGCCTCTTGTTTACATGATGGATGGTGTCAGAAGTGGTAACGCTTCATCCAGGCTTGTAAAGCTTATCACTAGATTGCAAGAGTTTAATTTTGAAATTCAGCATATTCCTGGAGGTAAATATTTCACTGCGGACTGTTTATCTAGACTTCCACCTGTGGAGGAATGTGAGAATGAGATCATTGACCAGCATGAATGTGTTGTGGCTTTGGTAGATGTCGTTGATTCGTGTAATTCTGCTATTTCTGACAAAGAATGGAACGACTTTGTAGCTGTTGATACCATTTTGTCCAAGGTCAAGCATTTTGTTACCAATGGGTGGCTGCCTTGCAAAAGTTTAGAGATTCCTCTCCGAAGCTTTGCTCAGGTTGCCAATGAACTTAGCATTAAAAATGGCATTTTATTGTTTGCGCCACCGTCTGGTGTCAGGAATAAACTTATCCAATTAGCTCATTCTGGGCATCCTGGAGTGTCTGGTACTAAAAAATTGCTCAAAGTTCACTATTGGTGGCTGGGCATGGATGCGTGTGTTGAGAGGTTTGTGGATAATTGCTCTGTATGTGTCAAATCTGACAAACATTGGAAAGTATCTACTGAGCCTTTATCAGTTCAGGAAGCTCCTATGGGACCGTGGGAGAAAGTTTCTATTGGTTTTTCTGGTCCGTATGAGTGCTTAGGCAGGGAGAAGAGATTTTTAATTGTTGTCATTGACAATTTATCCAAGTGGATGTATTACACTTTTGTGGAACATCCAGTTACTGATGAAGTTATTGTATTTTTGGAGCATATCTTCAGAATTGAAGGTGCGCCGGTTCCCCTTTTGTCTGACAATGGGGTGCAATTCATTTCTACTAAAATGAAACTGTTTTTGAATAAATTTGGTGAGCATTCTGAGAGAGCGCCTCTATATTGTCCCTGTGCCAATGGTCAAGTGGAAAGGGCCAACAGGTTCTTAAAAGAAGGGATCCAAGCTGCTTTGGAGAGCAATCTTGATGTTTTTGAATTTTTAAAAGAGGAGTTGGCCTAACAGCTAGGGCGTTTGACCTCGGACCTAGGGAACTGGGTTTGAGTCTCGGTAATGACGCTGAACATCCTGTGATTCTGGGCAAATCACTTAATCTCCCCGTGCCTAACAAATAAAAATGAATGTGTGTCCTCATGTAACGTAACTGGTGCTATGTAAAGCGCTCTGATACCCAATTTGGATTCGGGTCAAGTTCGCGCTATATAAAACTCTGAAAAATAAATGGAAAAAAAAAAGAAAAAGTTTGGAGTTACCACATAACCCCGAATGCATTTACAGGTGTATCTCCATACTTGTTGATAAGAGGTAGACAGGTCAAATCTTTGCTGATACCTCTGTTTAAAAAGGAAGCTGGAGGGAAAGCTTTTGAATCCTTTATTGCCAAAGCCAGAAGGAATATAACAGATTCTCGCATTTCTGGTAAATCTTATAATGATTTGTGTCACAAAACAAAGAGTAAAAGTGTGGAAATTGGCAACTGGATACGTATTATTAAACCAACATTGAACCGTAAGGGTTCATCTAAATTCACTCTTCCCTTCAAAGTAGAAAGAGTGACTGATACTGCTGTTCTATTAAAGGACAAGGGCTTGGGGAGCAAAAGTCCTGTTGTGGTTCTTAAACTAGGGCAAGAATGTTTTTTTGGAAAAGATGAAGATGGTGATATGTGGTTTGATGAGAATGGCACTTGTAGTGCCCTTCCTCAAAATCACATGAGGAATGAAGGTTTCAATATACCTGGTGCATGTCAGACAGAATCTAATGTGTCTGAATCTAATGTAGAAGAGAGTGTAGATTCCTCGATTGAGGAAAATTCTGTGTTACAAAAGAGAAGTACTAGGATGCCAAAGAAATGTGATGATTATATTTTGGAATAATTGTTTTATTTTGTTTTGTTAAAAGGATACATGTAGTATTGTGTATTTTCTTTATCTTCATTATAGAGTTTAGAGTTTCTTATGTCATTACCCTATTGTTTATGTAATTTGGAACATGTATGTGTAATAGGGAATTCACTGATGCAGGAGCTTGGGTTTGAAATGCTGAGAAGCAGTTGGAGCTTGGCTGAGCTGGACGCCTTGGCTCTTGCACCAGTAGGTCCTTACATGGCACTTAAAATAAAGAAGAATATTTTTATATAAACCTCGATTCCCTCGCTTTATTACACCCAGGTGAGCCCACAGTTCCCATATTCCCTTAGTCCTAGTGTGCCGCCGACTCTCTGTGTGACATTAGGCTAGCAGCTCCACCTTCCACGTGCCCACCTGAGTTACTGCCATAGTGTATAAAAACATTGCGCCACCTTACCGAGGCAGCGGAGCCAACTCTTAAAGCCACAGTGGACATTTCATGTACTTGTGTCAGTTTTATGCTGGTTGTTTGGTGACTTTGCAGCAGTTGAGATAACTGAGACAGTACAGTTCACCACAGTATGAACTGGGGCAGAGGTCCAGACTGCTCATTCGTGCTCCGAGGCCTTCACACTCCTCTCCCCCCCCCCCTCATCTCTCCTTACCCTGCGCCCACTCTGCAGCAGGAATGAGATGCTTGCCTAGCGATGGGGGCCCAAAAGGGATGCAGTTTCAAAGTCACACTCCCAAACTGGAACAGGACCCACGTGGCCTGGCGTGGCACACTGAAAGCATGCCAAAACTTGAAATGGGCTCCCCAGGTTCAAGGCCAGCATTTTGAGACAGAATGTGACATCCCCCACCAAAAGCAATCAGAAGAATCAAACCAGAAACGCAGATACACCAAACACTTCAAAGTCCTTAGCAAAAGAACTACCCAACACCGGCCCCACTGGCTCTGCACAACGCAAAAGTCACTCAACATTATAAATTATTTATTTATTTATTTATTTATTTACGTAATTTTTATAGCGCAACAAATACCCTGGGGTGTCTCGGCGCTGTGGAGCTACTGGGGTCAGTCATCCTCTCACTGGTTAAATAACCACGTTTTTAAGAGCCTGCGGAAGCTCATCAGATTCGGGGCAGTTTTGATGGAATGTGGCAAAAGATTCCAGAGTTTTGGGGTGGCCACCAAGAAACGTCTATCTCCCCAGGTGGCCGTTCTTGTGCGTGGAACAGTGAGGAGGTTGGTATTGGCCGATCTTAATTGCCGTCTAGGAGTGTATGGCTGAAAGGCTTCCGTCAGGAACCTGGGTCCTATGCCGTGTACTGCCTTATATGCAATGCAGAGGGCCTTGAATTTAATGCGGCTCTCTACTCTCAGCCAGTGGAGTTGACGAATGCCAAGAGTGGTGGAGTTGCGGCGAGGAATGCTCAGGAGAATCCTGGCTGCCGCATTCTGGATGGATTGCAGCTTTGTTATGACACGCTTCTGGGTATGGAGAAAGAGAGCGTTTCCATAATCCATTTTGGAGAAGACTAAGGTAGAGACCAGAGTCTTCCCAGCTGAGGGAGGGAGATAAGGGAGCAGCTTCTTAATCTTTTTCAGAATAAAGAATGAAGACGACACAACCTTGTTTGTATGAAGGTCAAATACCAACTTGCTGTCAAAAATGACTCCCAGGTTTCTGGCTTTTTCCACTGGGACAGGTGGATAGCCGAGCTTTTCCGGCCACCAGTTAGAAGACCATTCTGGAGAGAGTTTTCCAAAGGTCATAACCTCGGTCTTGTCCGAGTTGAGCCTAAGACAATTAGAGGCCATCCAGGTACTGACCTCAAGCATAGCTCTCTGGAAGTTGGCTGCCACAGTGCAGCCGTCCTTATGGATGCCCAGGACCAGCTGGGTGTCATCTGCATAGGATGTTAGCCGTACTCCATGTGCCTTTATTACCCTCGCTAAGTCCGCTATATAAATGTTAAATAGCATGGGACTTAGCGAGGAACCTTGTGGAACTCCACAAGGGAGTGCAGAGGTGGGTGAATAGAAATCTCCCAGCCTTACAGTCTGGGTACGGTCTGCCAGGAAAGATGAAATGAGATCCTTGGCCAGACCGCTTATGCCCAGAGCTGTGACACGGTCGACTAAGGTGGCATGGTCGACCGTGTCAAAGGCCGCTGACAAATCCAAAAGGATGAGGACAGCCGCCCCCCCCCAGATCCATGATTGCCCTGATCTCGTCAGAGGCCTTAATCAGGGCGGTCTCTGTCCCATGCCCTTTCCTAAAGCCAAACTGCGTTTCATCGAGAAGTTGGTGGGTCTCGACGAACTGTGAAAGCTGTCTATTCATCATGGATTCGCATACTTTGGCGGCAAAGGGTAGACACGCAATGGGTCTATAACTGGCGACGGCTGTGGAGTCTAGGGAGGGTTTTTTCAGAAGGGGTTTTATAACAGCCTTCTTCCATATACTAGGAAATTGGCCTGTCTGAAATGCAGTGTTGCAGATCTCCATAAGTGGGCTTGAAATCACCTCTGTGAGTTTTTGCATCACAGAAGGAGGGCAAGGGTCCAAAGGGGAACCCGATTTAGTGGATGAGATGAGGGTGATAACGTCATCAAGTGAGGCAGGTGAAAAACATAAGAAAGAGTCATAATTATGATGAGAAGGTACCTCATTCACACTACCGTCTCTGTGTTCAGTTTTGGTATCCCCTTCAAATGAAGCATATATATCTGCCACCTTTGTGGTGAAGAAGGTGGATAAATCATTACAAAAGGTCTGTGAGGGCTCTACCCCAGGGCCAGAGGGGGGGGTGGACAGGGTCGTAACAACGGAGAACAGCTCTCTGGCAGAGTTGGCAGCGGTTTCAATTTGTGCCGAAAAAAAGACTGTTTTTCGGGCCACAATTGCCTTTTTGTAAATCATAAGGGCATCTTTATAAATTTGTCTGGCTGTGGGGCAGTAAACTTTTCTCCATCGCCTTTCTAGATTCCTACAGTGTTGGCGATGGAGTCTTAAATCTTCATTATACCAGGCAGCCGAAGGAGATGCTCTTTTAGGTCTTGTGAGTTTTTCTGGGGCCACTAGATCGGCGGCACTTCGGATCCAATCTTGGAAATCTATAGCTGATAATGCTGAAGAATTTCCTCCCTGAGGATGGGAGGAGGCAAGGGAGTCTAGCATCTGAGGAATGTCAGCGTTTTTCCAAGCACGTGTCCCCACCCTAGTTCGGGGTCTCGGAAGAGAAGAATGTAGGGCCCGTATATTTTGCTGAAATATAATAGCCCTGTGGTCTGACCACGTGATGGGAATAATGTCCAACACAGAGATGTCAGGATCATTGGTGAACAGACCATCAAGGGTATGTCCAGCTTGATGTGTAATGCCCTTGACTAATTGGTGAAGTCCTAAATTAGCGAGGTCAGTCGTTAGTTGAATTGTATCAAGATTATCCTTCTCTTCCAAATGAAAATTAAAGTCTCCAAGTATCGTGTAATTTTCTGAGCCGACAACATTGTCATTTAGGTCAGAGAGAGTGGAGAGGAAGGCGCTACGAGGGCCAGGGGGTCGGTATAATATTATACCCTTTAGGGCTTGATGGGGTTAATGCTGATCGCAAAGGCAGCTGACTCACAATTAGCAGAGTTTATAGGATCGAGTGTGGTCCGGTATTTGTCCTTGTAGATAATTGCACGGCCACCGCCTCTTCCTATGGGCCTATCATGTCTAGCAACGCTATATCCATCTGGGATAGCGTCACAAAAATCCGGACCAGAGCCGGCATCTGCCCATGTCTCAGTAGCGAACAGTAAATCTAGGTTATGAGCGATGATAAACTCCTTGATGTGAAAACTGTGGCAAGGAAGTGAGCGCGTGTTGATAAGCGCGGCTCGACAGCCATGCGAAGGAGCATTGTCTGGAACGTGTGACGAGATATAATTAGGATCTAGATGGGCTAGAGGGTGGGAATGAGGAAGTTTGTAGCCACAGCCTGGACATGGGGGGTGGCTAGTGTCCCTCCCAACAGTGAGAGGGACGGGGGTACAATCCTTATGAGTTTTACCAGGATTCAGCTCTGTTAAGTACAGAGATGAGTACAGCAGTCGGGGACCAGGGGTTATGGCCCTGGGCCGTGTCCGGCCGCGGACGGGCGCAGACGGGCTTGGCTTTGGCGCGGCTTCGGCGCGCGCCCGCTGCGCCAGCCCGCTGCGCCGTCTGTTATTAGTGCCCATTTATAGGCTGTGAGGAGGGTGGGAGGCCAGCGCGACTAGAGTGCAGCCCCAGCCCTCACCCAAGATGGCGCCCGCCGCCGCCTGCAATCAATGAAAGCGGCTGGCTAGCGAAGGAAAGGTAGGATAGCGTGGAGAGGGGTGTTAGAGTGCCTCTGACTAATTCCCAGTTAATCTAATACAATAAAAATGCCCCCAGAAAGATTTTCAGCACGATTTAAAAATGATGATAAAAACGAGTGCAGTCACGTTTAAAAGCAGCAATGACAGGTACTGGTCTCAGGTAGCTCGCAGCCCTAGTGCTCACACAGGGAGAGCTCAAAAAGGCAGCGAACGACTGAAAACGGCCAGCTAAGTAGTCTGGGAGGGCGGGAGGCCAGCGCGACTAGAGCGCAGCCCCAGCCCTCACCCAAGATGGCGCCCGCCGCCGCCTGCAATCAATGAATGCGGCTGGCTAGTGAAGGAAAGGTAGGAAAGCGTGGAGAGGGGTGTTAGAGTGCCTCTGACTAATTCCCAGTTAATCTAATACAATAAAAATGCCCCCAGAAAGATTTTCAGCACGATTTAAAAATGATGATGAAAACGAGTGCAGTCACGTTTAAAAGCAGCAATGACAGGTACTGGTCTCAGGTAGCTCGCAGCCCTAGTGCTCACACAGGGAGAGCTCAAAAAAATTATAAATATGGCATTTGCTCCTCTTTTGCAATGGCTTGGCATGTAGGCAGCATGCCACAAATTCAACACAGCTCTATAGTTCTAAGGCCGTCAGCAAAAATCAATCGGACTCCATTGCTAGATCACCCGCAGTTATCTGCCATTTCCCCCCCGGCCCCAGCTAGCATGAGAAAACACGCCGAATCCCGACCACTGCTCACCTGCCCAACGGTCAACCCCACCAGACGTCACGCCACATCCCCTTCCCACAGCATCATGCACCCCTCCGCCCCCCTATCCTCCCCCTTTAACTCAGCTCCTTTCAATACACCAAAAAACAACAGGCTACATTGCCTGCACAACGATCCCTGCACAAACCATACCATCCTCTCAATCCGAACATCATCATGTCTCCACATTCCAGGCATCTTCCTATGTGAAGGGCACTCTGCACATTCAACTAGGTTCCCCAGGTCCAAAACTGACTGTAAGTCTGTTGGTCTTTGAGAGAAGAGATATCTATTTATGTTTTTTCCTTTTAGCATATTTGCATGTTTTTTTCAGTGTCCTTCCTCCTGTATATACATGTGCTGCATGGCTAAACACTTAAAAAGTCCCAAAGGTGAGACCTATTGGCTATGCCAATGCTTGTTTTATTTTAATGCATGTAGCATGCTTTTCAAAGGAATCGGCATTCTGTGGTCTGGTAACCTTGGATTTGTCTCTCAGAAGCTGGGAAAGAGCTCAGTGCGAGGGCAATTTCCACCGGCTCGAAGGAGAAGAGTCTGAAACTCAGAATGCCCACTGTCTCTTTAAATGTAGAGCAGAAAGCAAGCATTTAAAGGATTACTTGTCACACCTGTACCATTACTGCTCACCACTCCCTGGCAACCTCAATGTGCAGAAGCATTTAGTTTATCCTAGCATGCGTGTACTAGTTTAGCATGCACATTGGAACCTGTAGGGCACATAAAGACAGGGACCCTCAGCAAAGATGGAACACGTGTTGACTCACATTTGGGGACCCACTGACACTACTTATCACTGTACTCGGAAGGTGCAGGGAGCTTGCCAGCTTCCAGGGAACAGTACAGTAATTCACAGCAGAGCACATCAGTGTTCCATTCCTTAACTGAGAGCTTATCTCGAATTCAACTGAGCTGTCCAGAGCATGTCTGGCTATATTTACTTGCTGCACTAGCCATGATAAGTGCCTCACATTTGCATTTCCCCTTCCATTTCTGATTTTGTCCATCTCTCTCTCTCATCCAATCTCACCTATACCCCTTCTTTTTTTATCTCTTTCCCTCTCTCATCCTTTTGTCTCCCTACTCTCCTCTCACCCCTCTCGCTACTCCCATTGTCTCCCTCCTTCTTCCTCTCCTCTCCCTCCTTCAGTTTTTTTCTCTTCTTCCTTCTCTTTTTCCTTCTCATCCCTTTACCTCCACCTTTTACAAATGTTTACATACATAGTCTGCAGTGAATGTCATGTGATGTCTTAATGAACAGCCTGTATTCTGCAGCATGTTAAAAACCGGACATGTTCAAAACAGCATATGGTATGCATTTGCACTGTAACTTTAGTGCTAAAAGAATGATAATAGCTGTGACCAAGTGTGTGCTTCTATGCCTTCCTTTAAGTTTGTGGTTTATTTCTCGAAGCTGCCAGGGGTAATTTAAAACAGGCTTCTGACAGCAATAAGCTATCATCTATGTTGTATGGGAGATTATTGCACCGGCCTCAGCCTGTGAAGATAATGCAGAATGGTGCTGGGCAGTTTGCCTGTGCTCGTGTCAGCTGAGACAGTGTGAACTTAGATAAATGAGATGGCTTTGTGTAATCTGTTCATGTTGGTGCCTCACACATCCTTCCTGTTGGGCCAGGTCCCATGTGGACAGAGACCATTTCTAGTGCTTTGCAGCACTTTTAAGATGTTCTTGGTGTTTCTTGTTGGTCAAATGGGTGTAATTTCTGATATTTATATGTTTCCCTCATCTTCATTGCTTGATTTTGCTTGTGAGAAAGTGTCACTCCTAGTCGTTGAAATGGCACTTTGACATTTTGACAATGTCTCACGTAGCAATCTGAAACCTTGGCAGCTATGAATGTATCCAGTGATTTGCCCATTCCTGAGAACATACTTATGCGGGCTGCCCGCGGTGCGAGAGCGGCGGAAGGTATGACGTGGCTCCCGTGCTGCTGCTCGCGCCGCTGCCTGTTGTGCCGCCATTTGGTGCCCGCAGTCTCTCATCAAGAGGTGCCGCTCAAATCCGGACTACCGGCGATGGAGAGTTTGGTGCCAGCAGAGCCTCATGAGGACAGGTCACGCAGTTCAGAGCTTTGCCAGTGCACACAACTTCAGAGGTCGTCTGGATCTTTAAAACATGTTTGCAAGTGCTGACGTCACTGTGCTGTACCGGACCGTCTATCATAGCCGGGATCGAAGAGTTCACATCTTTGTCAGGTACTGCTGCAGTGGCTAGAGCCCTCTCCTCCTTGATGTCTCTTTGGGAGTGAACATGATTGTCATCCCTCAGTAGTCGAGGGGCGTCTGGGAGCTATTATTTCAGTTGATGCCCTTGCACCAGCGATCTCCATCCAGTGTGCTATCGCCTGTTCAGGGCCGCTGGGGTGACCACCTGTGCTATGCAGCGCGCGGAGCTAGCGCGCGACCAGACACCACGCCAACAGATTACAGTTGGAGAACCACGCCCGAGCGGGCGGACCCTTTTATTAGATCCCCGCGGGCCACGCCTGGCCCGCGGATGTAGTGTGACGACGTGTAGGAACACTAGACTGTGGAATACTATATCCCTATCCAAATTGGTTAAAAGAACAACAAACAACTTCACAATAGTTCAAAAGTTCAAACCACCGGAGTGGCGATACTTGCGTGCCTTCCGGCGTCAGCGGCTGGTGGTCTTCAGCAGGCAAAGTCTTTAAGACGCTGGTTGGGGCGCAGATTAGGCCTTAGGCAGTATCTTTGAGGGGATCCCCGCATCTGAGAACCGGCGGGGCGCTCGTCCTCAGCGGGCGGGTTTGCTTGCGGCCACTGGGGAGTTACTCGTCGGTGGCTCACTCCTCTCTGGCTGAGGAATGTGGCAAACTCAGTCCCCTGGAAGGGAGGTCCATTGTCGCTGCGGATTTCCTGGGGGAATCCGAACATCGCGAACACTTTCTCTAGGACGGGTTCCACATGGGCGAATGCTGTCGAGGTCACCAGTTCCACTACAGGGTACTTCGAGAATTCATCCATGAGTACCAGGGTGTGTTTTCCTCCGGGGAAGCTCCCAAAGTCCATGCTCACCCTTGACCACGGGACGGTGCTGGCACTTTCGGTTATCACGGGTGCGGGTCTTTCCACCCCCCCGGTCAGCTGGCATAGCGGGCATCGCCGGACGTACTCTTCCACCATAGTTTCCAGCTCGGGGAACCAGACTTTCTCCCGCATCCTGGCCTTCATTTTCGTGATGCCTTGGTGCCCCCCGTGGGCCAATCGGGTTGCTTGATGTCTCAGGGCTTGAGGGATCACCAACCGTGCACCTTGTAACAGGATTCCCTCATCGGTGGCGCTGAGTTCATGTCGCACGCGCCACATCGTCCCAGAGTACTCTATTCCTGCCGGGCTCCAGGAGTTGGCTGGCCGCAGATAGTTGGTCCACACTCCTGCCTGGACTGCGGCTAGGGTCCTTTGGTACACCTCGTCAGTGGCAGCCGCTTCTTTGATGTCTTGCAGGGTCATGTTCACCGGGCAGGCCGCAGTGGATACCAAGTGGATGTATTATTCAACGTCCTTGGTGTCTTCGTGTGCAGCCGCTGGGGCCGGGTGCCTGGACAGGAAGTCGGCTGGGTTTTTGGCGCTGGGCTGGTACACTACCTCCATTTCGTAGGGTTGCAGTTGTACCGCCCATCTGTCGATCCGCGGCAGGGGGTGAGGCGCTGTTCCCTTGAAAAGGGGCACGAGTGGTTGGTGGTCGGTGACCATTGTGAACGGTTGTCCCTTGAGGTATAGGTGAAAATGTTTGCAGGCCCATTTGATCGCCAGGGCTTCGCGTTCAATCTGTGTATACCTGGCTTCCGTGGGAGTCAGTGACTTGCTGGCGAAAGACGATGCTGCCCACCGTCCAGGTTCTTGCTCCTGGGTTAAGACGGCACCCAACCCCACCGGGCTGGCGTCTACGAGTGCTTCGGTCGGTTTTGTGGGGTCAAAGTACGCGAGTGTAGCTTCTCCTAGTAGGACGTCCTTGATGCTTTGGAACGCCTCTTCTTCTTTCTGTCCCCACTCCCACTTGGCGTCTGACTTGGTGAGGGCTCGCAGTGGTTCCGCCCGCATGGCCAGTCCTGGGATGAATCTCCCACAGTAGGTCGCCATCCCTAAGAAGCTGCGTACTTCTGTTGAAGTCAGCGGAGCCGGTGCGTCTCTGATGGCTTGGGATTTCTTCGGGTCTACTTGGATGCCCTCTTGATTAAACACGTACCCGAAGAATTCTAATGATGGCTGAAAGAACTGGCACTTCTCCTTGTGTAGTGTTGCCTCGTGGTCTCTGAGGCGCGCCAGTGTGCTGCGGAGGTGTTTGTAGTATTCAGCCGCTGTCGCAGAGTGAATAAGAATGTCATCACTGACGTTTAGCACGCCGGGCAACCCAGACAGCATCTCTCTTATCGCGTTTGGAACACTTCCGCGGTGGACGATATGCCGAAATCGAGCCTCTTGTATCTCCTTAGTCCTACATGGGTGCTGAACGTGGTAATGTATCGACTGTCCTTAGCTAGTGGGAGTTGGTGGTACCCTGCGTTTAGGTCGATTTTCGAAAACCACTTGGACCCATTCACATCCGCGATTATGTCATCCATGTTCGGCGTGATGTGTCGCTCCCGCCGTATTGCTTTGTTCGGCAATCTCATGTCAATGCAAAGGCGTATTGCTCCCGGCTGTTTCGGCTTCTCCGCGATGACCATCGGCGACACCCATGGGGTTGGCCCCGTCACTTTCTCAATGACGCCTTGCTTTTCCAGAGCTTCCAGCTCTTTTTCCACCAACGGCCGCAAGTGGAACGGGTCTCTCCGGTTTCGCAATGCGACCGGGGCAACTGTCTCATCGATGTGCAGCTTGACTGGGTTACATTTGATGTGTCCAAGCCCCTGGAAGAGTTCTGGGAACTGGTTGAGCAGTTCTTCTACTTGATGAGTCTGTATTCTCCTTGCGAACGAGATCAGACCCAGGTCTTCTGCAGTGTGACTGCTTAGAAGGGTGTCCGCTTCTCTGTTAACGACGTGTATCGTCGCTGTTACCTTTAGGTCGTCCGCCTTGATTGGTACAGTGATTTTTCCCTTCAACGGCAAAGGTGTGTCGGCTCCGTAGGCATAGATGCGGGTCTTGGACGGTCTTACCACGGGCCGGGGCTTCAGCTGTTGGTATTGTTGCAGGCCCATGACGTTCACAGTGGCCCCTGTATCGATAACCGCCTGTATTTCCGTTCCTGCCACGTGGACAACGCACGTTGGTTGTGGCCTGCGGCGCAACTTAAGTTCCCGCGCGAACGAGATGAGGTAGGCCTCTCCTTCCTCTTCATCCGATGACTCTTCACTCGTGTCTAGGTACTTTTTCCCTTTTCTCTTTGAGTCTTCGGGCGGCCTCCCGTCTGTCACCGACAGGTGTCTTACTGCCTTCGTCGGGGGTCTTCTGTTTCGAAACTCACGGTCCCTCGTGCGTCTCCGGCATACCGAAGAGAAGTGGTTCGGTATCCCGCAGTTGGTGCACATCTTCCCTTGTGCGGGGCAGTCTTTTGCAGCGTGTGGTTCATGCCTACAATACCCACACTTCGACTTGGCCTTCTCTGTGTTATGGTCCCTGGACGGGCCTCCCCTTGGTTTGGCGCGAATGGCGTCCGCCCGCTGTACCTGGATGTTTTCAGGTTTGTCCGGGGTCTTGGTGACCGCCTGGTCCATCTCGTTTGCTCTGGCTGCCGACAAGTCGTGCGATCTCGCCAGTACTAGCATATCTTCGAGAGCGATTTTTGGCTGGCGCAGAATAAGTCCTCTCAGCGTCTTGTCCCGACACCCCTGTATTAGTTGTGCTCGGATTTCCTTTGGCTGGTCATCTTCCGTACACGTGCTTGCAAGCTCGCGCAGTCGGGCATAGAATACGTCCATTGACTCCCCCTCTCTCTGCCGAGCTTGGCGCAACTTGAACCGTTCAAAATCTGGGTTCAGTTGGGGATCAAAATGGGCATTCAGGGCGGTTACAGCTGCGTCGTAATCCCCCGCCGCTCCTGTGTTAGGTAAATGCTTGAACAGCTTGAATATCTCGTCCCCCGCGTAGTGCAGGAGCAAAGACCTTTTTATGGCGTCGTCGGTTTCCCTGGTCACGATAAAGTAGTTGTTGAGCTGCTCAATCCAGATCTTCCATCTGGGCGACGCTGTCGCCGGGTCTTCTAGCTCGCTGAACGGGGGTAATACTCCTGACGCTGCGTGCTGGAATGGGGTGGGAGCAGGAGCTACCGCTGGTCCTTGTGCGCCTCTCTGGTCATTATCAACCATCGTGTCGGGTGCGGATGACTGGTCTGTCTAGTGCAGTAGGTGGTGGGCCCCTTCTTCTTGATCGACCGTATTGGCCCCTGTGGCATATCCCTTGTGTGTGTGGTGGGCCTGTGTCCCCTTGCAGGTACTTTCAGCTCTCCCTCCAGCTATGAAGCTGTGGCCCAGCGCTTGTGGGTATATGCAGTGCTCACCTTGTCCTGCCTCTTGATTTCGTTTTCCTCTTTTGGTTTTCTTGCAAGTGTCCAGATCCCCTTCAGTTACTGATGCGAGTGCCGTGGCTCTGGACGACTCCCCCGCTCATTTCCCTCTAAGTTTCGCTTTCAGCAGCCTCCGCGTTGCTACTGGGGCCTTGGAGCACAATAAAGGCAAACAGGCAGTCCTGCGGTGGGCTGCAGCGCTACCGGCGCGCAGATCAGCCGGCCCCGTGGCAGCAGGGGTCAAAGGCACTCGCTCCGGGCCTCGCACAGGAGGCGGCAACGCACACGCGGCTTCAGGTGTGTAGGACGGGCTGGTGCACGTGCGCGCGCACCCGGAGCAAGGATTCGATGCCCGCGACGCCGTCGGAGACTTCCCGGCTCGCGGAGCTTCAGTCGGAGGGATTCTGAGCCCCCACCCTCGTCGCCAGTGTGCTATCGCCTGTTCAGGGCCACTGGGGTGACCACCTGTGCTACGCAGCGCGCAGAGCTAGCGCGCGACCAGACACCACGCCAACAGATTACAGTTGGAGAACAACGCCCCCGAACGGGCGGCCCCTTTTATTAGATCCCCGCGGGCCACGCCTGGCCCGCGGATGTAATGTGACGACATGTAGGAACACTAGACTGTGGAATACTACATTCAGAGCACTGACGCTTACCGTCCATCGTGCTCGGCGCAGAGCACGTGACAGAGCGCGTGCAGTCCCCAGTTACTTTTGTCCCAACTAGCATGAGGCGGCGTCTGTGCAGACTGTCACTTATTGTAGTGAAAAACTCAAGAGCAGGGCCTGACACCAACTCTTTCTCCGCTTGCCTAGACCGTTAATATTATGTTCTGTTAAGGTATTTGTAAAGCGCATGTCTGCCCCAGCAACGGGGCGTCGCAGCGCTAGTTTTAGTCCACGAAGATATACAGAAGGTTAGACAGAGAACAGCCGGGGCTTCCCTGCCCTTTTGAAGCCCAGTGATTCTGGAAGCTCCTGAGGGACAGAGATGAAGCGTTCCTACCAGGAGGCGCCTGATAGTGGTAGGAATAACATCTCCATGATGCAAGAAACACGAATGACTGCCCTGGTAAGGTTATTATTGATAGGACCTTAACTTTGTTACGTTTCTCTCTTTTTCTGTGACATGCGGACAGATTTTCATTGCATATCACAAGGACCCCTCCAAAGTATCTTACATTGCTGTGGTATGTGCACACTTGATTAGTTCCCTTCAAATGTACAATCCCCAGAAATATATAAAAAAATGCTCTTATCTGTAAAATGATGAGCACAGAAATATTGTAAGGCAGTGGCATATATTTCTTGTCCTAGCAATGGAGGTTCGAGTGCAGGCAAAGCCCCTCCCACACAGACACAGCTACTAGGTTCGTGATAGCGGCTTTTCTCCCTAAAAGAACATTGTGTGATAATATGCCACCTTCTCCCTCTCTGCCACTGTGCCACACACCCGGCCTGCTTCCTCTGGTGGGTCTTGGTGTGGTTTAAGGCCTCTACTGGGTAACAGACCAACTTTCCTGTTACTTCTGATGCCTAAGGTAGTTAGATGACTCCATGTAAGTAGGGACACAATGCTCTCATCATGGGCTTTTCTGTTAGTTTAAATGAAGCGAGCCAGGGCTGCACTTCCCACAATGCAGTAGATTCGTTGAGAATGAAAACCTACAAAAGGTGCATGGTGTCATCATTTTCTCTTTTCGCTAACTTGAATATGGCATCTCTTCTCTATAGACCGGATGAGGTTGTACCTCAAAGTCTTATGCCTTCCAGTAGCAAGTAGGCCGCACTCCTCAGCATTGGGGCCTTCACACAGCCAGGAATGCTGCACAGGTAGGAGCATGACTCTGTCAACCTGAAGTCAAACAGCAGTGCTTAGGGCGCCAGAGAGCTGTCAGAAGCAGCTGGAACTTTCACCCTCAGCTTCCTCTTCAGCAATGTGCCGGTCCGCCCAGGTCCAACAGCCACTACTTTACTTTCAGCACCGAGCCCGAGAGTCACTACTGTCAGCAAAGTCTGTAGCTCTGGGACAGGTTGACCGCGGCTGGTGTGATCTGGTACCTACTGCAGGGCTGGGCAGCGAGCGGTGCCATGTGCCAACCGGGGCACACTGCTTAGCTAAGGGTAATGATTTTAATTAGGGTTGAGGCTGCTAAACGAGTCTTGAAATAATAAAATACAGCATGGTTTGACCTATGTGTGCCTCAGCCTCAATCTCTGCTGTAATTTCTAATATTTATATGTGTCCCTCGTCTTCATTGCTTGATTTTGCTCGCAAGAAAGTGTCGCTCATAGTCATTGAAATGTCTCTCAAAATTACACTGAAAATAGGAAAATGTCACACATGGCAATCTGAAACCTTGTCAGTTATGCTACTAGTCAGACACTATGAGAAGCATTCTTTAAACCATCACACACGGTCAGGCTTGCAATACTGAGGGGTAAGCAGTCACCCTTCGTCCGAGCAGTCAGACACTATGAGAAGCATTCTTTAAACCATCACACACGGTCAGGCTTGCAATACTGAGGGGTAAGCAGTCACCCTTCGTCCGAGCAGTCAGACACTATCAGAAGCATTCTTTAAACCATCACACACGGTCAGGCTTGCAATACTGAGGGGTAAGCAGTCACCCTTCGTCCGAGCAGTCAGACACTATGAGAAGCATTCTTTAAACCATCACACACGGTCAGGCTTGCAATACTGAGGGGTAAGCAGTCACCCTTCGTCCGAGCAGTCAGACACTATGAGAAGCATTCTTTAAACCATCACACACGGTCAGGCTTGCAATACTGAGGGGTAAGCAGTCACCCTTCGTCCGAGCAGTCAGACACTATCAGAAGCATTCTTTAAACCATCACACACGGTCAGGCTTGCAATACTGAGGGGTAAGCAGTCACCCTTCGTCCGAGCAGTCAGACACTATCAGAAGCATTCTTTAAACCATCACACACGGTCAGGCTTGCAATACTGAGGGGTAAGCAGTCACCCTTCGTCCGAGCAGTCAGACACTATCAGAAGCATTCTTTAAACCATCACACACGGTCAGGCTTGCAATACTGAGGGGTAAGCAGTCACCCTTCGTCCGAGCAGTCAGACACTATCAGAAGCATTCTTTAAACCATCACACACGGTCAGGCTTGCAATACTGAGGGTTAAGCAGTCACCCTTCGTCCGAGCAGTCAGACACTATCAGAAGCATTCTTTAAACCATCACACACGGTCAGGCTTGCAATACTGAGGGGTAAGCAGTCACCCTTCGTCCGAGCAGTCAGACACTATCAGAAGCATTCTTTAAACCATCACACACGGTCAGGCTTGCAATACTGAGGGGTAAGCAGTCACCCTTCGTCCGAGCAGTCAGACACTATCAGAAGCATTCTTTAATCCCTCACATACTGTCAGACCTGCACTACCCAGAGAACTCCTGTGCCCATTGTACTAACAGTCAGGCACTACCAGAAGCATTCTTTAATCCCTCACATACTGTCAGACCTGCACTACCCAGAGAACTCCTGTGCCCATTGTACTAACAGTCAGGCACTACCAGAAGCATAAACAATTCACTCACAGACTAGGAAACAAATATTGCTTGCAGCAAATAACACCCATTCCAAAGTATTGATTTGACACTGCTGACGGGACTCTGACACCCCTCAGACTAACTGTCTCACTGCAGTCACAGACTACCAGAAGCAGTCTCTCATCCCTCACAGGAGGCCAGCAGTTCTACCAAAGCCAACAAATCTGGCTGGCAACTGGCAGTGCATTTCAGCTGATTGGTGAGTTTGTGTTTGCGCTATTGAGAATGGCTAAATGTAAGAAAGAGTCAGTCAGATAAACTTTATTTGCAGGGGCGGCCGGCACAGGTAAGAGCGGTAGGGCAGGGAGGGGCGGAAGGGGGAGTCAACATACGACGAAATAGGTAAAATAGATAAATAAAACCACTTACCTTGTGCTCGGTGATGCGGCGAGCGCAAGGAAAGTGGTTTTATCTATTTTTTTAGTTTATTTTATCTATCCTGTCGTCTGTTGACTTCATCCCCCATCCCCTCCATCCCTGCCCACCACTCTTCCCTGTGCCAGCTGCGCCTGTTTATTTGGCTCACTGAAAGCCATTAAAGCACAAGCTAAAACGTGCAACAATAAAAATTAATAACTTATGAGGATAAAAAAACAAGAACCTAAAAACCATACCCCTTTACCAAAGCAGCCACATATGATCAACGAAGTGGATTATACAAACCCATATCTATTTCTTATTTTCAACGCACAGCGAACAAAATTTACCAATGCAACACAATGTTCCAAATTTCTCAGTTTATTGGCAAAAGATAAATGCCTCTCTGGGAGACCGTATCTCAGATTTGCAGAGAATTTGGGTCAAAAAACACTACCGAGTAAGGAGGTATAGGTGGCAAAAGAGAATAAGTGCATGGTGATTTGTGTAGAGGTATTATAACAAGGGCAACTTGGCATAATACTATGCCAGTCAATGTCCCTGGAAAGGGCCACTAGTAAATATAAGGTGTTAAAACGAAACCAAATCATATAAAATCTACAATTTAAATACAAAATTGATGCTAGATCAAATTCAGATCCCGGAAATATTTCAATTGGATTGCAATTACTGCTACTACCCAGTTTGTCAAAATGTGCCTAATGAAGGGTGCCCCACCTTTCTCTAAATGCCACTTTCACCTGGTCCATTACATCCCATTTAATGTTTGACGGATTAAAAAATAGCTCAGGGAAACCTAAGTCCCTAAAACCCTCCTTAATATAATTAATCCACAGGATTGCCTGGGCATGATCCTGGGAAAGACAATATTCCAATATATCTTTTGAAATAGAAGGACCTAGTTTACCCCAGATTCTAATCCAGAGTAAGAGGGGGTCCAACTTGATCCTGTCCTCTATAGGAGGCAAACCAACCTCAGAATGGCATATAAATGAAGGAGCCAATTGAGGGACTCCCAAAAGTCAGCATAAAATGTTGTTCGCAACCCTCTACAAAGGACCTGCACCCATGTACCCCCATACTCCAGCGCCATACTTTCCTACAGCAATACACTTACTTTTGTATATAGTGATCATTTCACGCAGTGGCTTGTTCCCTATTGTCATGCAAAAATAAAAACTGACTCTGCAACTTGTTATCATTGCGTTGCCCTGCTGATACAAAAAGTGTGCCAACTCAAATTTTGACCCATAAGGATACAAAGATAATTACAATTCCCCCCCTACAAATTTCAGACCCTCACAGGAAAAGTGATCTGGTTTTAGTGTTTTTAGGGCTATTGAACGTAACAAAAGATTTACTACAATTGGTTTTAAGATCGAGCCCACCCCATAAAATCGTAAAAGGCATCTAAAAGACATTGTAATCCGTTAGCGAGTCTGGAAATTAAAACTGCGTCATCAGCAGACAGTAAAACAGGGAGGGGGGTAGATTTCCCCATAAGCATATCCTTACCTGCATTACTGAAGTGCAACTATAAATTATGTATATAGATTAAAAATAATAAGGGGGCCATCGCACACCCCTGCCTAACCCCATGCAAGGATTTGTTAGCAAGGTAAAGCTCACCCTCAGGACCATATCTCACCCTAAGCAGACAGTCCTTATGCATCCTCTGTAATAAACCATTGTAGCCATATATGCCCCAAAACTTGGACCTGTTGACCAAGTCAAAGGCTGAGGAGAGGTCCATAAATGCTAGGTGAATGGACTCTCACCATTGACGTACTTGCTTATGACCAGCTGAAGGTTCAGGCATTGTTAAACTCTGCCCCCCCCCCCCTCCGGGCGAAACCCGAACTGCATTTCAGAAAAAAACAGATTTTACTCCAGCCAACCCTCCGGCCTAGTGGAAATAATTCTTCCCATACAAGAGGGAAATCAGACGAAAGCAGCAAGTTGACGTTGTGTCCCCTTTCTTAAAAATTGGGAAACCACTGCTTGTTTCCAAGTGAAGCTATATACAAATATATACAGGTTGAATAATGGTCAGAACAACAACTAGGTCAATATCTTTTGGTTGTGGCGGGTGCTGTTTATTAGTGTACACCCACAGATTTGTTAAGACTGCGCCATGTGTTATCGTCGACGTTTCGACCCTGATAATGTGTTAGTATGATGTCAGAGCGGATCTCCTTCAGGACAAAAGACAGTCCAGCAATTGGGAAATATCCCTAGGCGTCCCTCGCTGAGTCGAGGCTGCCAGGAAAATCCGCACTGGTCAGGAAGAATCTCTGGAATGAGGTTGAGTGAATAATTCCCCTTGAGATAGCACAGCAAAGTTGTATCCTATTTCGAGTAGAAATTATTCAGGAAACCGAAGGATAATTAAAAGTGAATCCAGGCATAAAGTCCATGGATGTGAACGCTCCTCATTCAGCAGATATTTGTATATAGCTTCACTCTTGTATATATGCACTGCACCATTAGCAGTGGGCACTGATTGTCACTTTGAAATACTAGTCACTTTACAGTTATGCCTCACCTTGACAGCCCTTGACAAATGCATTTTTAATATGTTTTAAAAAATGAAAAATAGAAAATAATAATAATTTTTGCAAACAATTTGGAGTTTCCTTTGTTGTATTGTTGTGTTCCAAGATTTACTGTGGTGTGCGCTGTGGTTAAGCAAAGAGTTGCAAAAAATATTGGTATCAAGATTTATCGTCATTTGCAATGTAATTGTGTTTCTCCCCGACAGAACCACTGTAGCATTGTAAAAGCATGCAGGTGGGTCACCAAACTAGTTAAGAATAAGTTGTTCATGACAAAACGAGAAAAAACTACTAATGTGCTAAAATGATAATGTGTAGTTTAATAATGGAAACTATAAGTTTCTATTGGAAATGATTATGAAAATGCTCAAGTAAAATGATTCCTGCTTTAAAATAAATATGAAAGAAACTGTTTATTAATGAAATCATAAATAGTCTATGCTTAGAAACATAATGATATCAATTCCTTATGTATTTCTTTTCTCTAATGTTTCGAAGTTAGCGTTTTTCCTTTAGAAAATGATGATTTAGTGCTTTCACAGTGCAGGCCTCAAAAATGTATTTTGTCCTTTATCGTGTCCTCTGAATAGACTAAAATTGCTGACCTGATTGCATTATAGCTATGAGTATTATCTTTCTTACTTTTTGAATAATGGATATTCTCTCTGTTGATATGAATTGCAACAACATTTTTGCAAGCTCAGAAGAGAGCGTGCGGAGCGTACATGTTAAGTTACAAGCGTATTCTCGTATTTCCGAGGGGATATGATATTGCACATTCTTACTAGCAGTGAATAGTGAACAAAGATATTACGTATGTGTTCACACCATGATCGAGCTATGGAGCTTAACCAATAGATATCATGCAAACTGCGCAAAAGTTACTTTGTGGGCAGGAACCGTGAACGTTTGGAGGTATAATTGCCCCGTGGGAAAAGGATGTGCACTGCTATTTTTCTTGCAAAATCTGAGCCTGACATGCTGTCAGTCTGAACTCTGATTTCCCTGAACTGAACACTCCTATTTTCCTCTGCGCTTTACCGGCTGGTAAAGTCAAGCAGACCTAAAACCCTTTGGCCGAAGGGTTGATGACTCTAGTTTCCGCAAGCTGCGCTCAGGTGCTCTACTGGGTCCATCTTGTGTCCTGGTCCTGTTAAATCTACAACCGAATCTTTGGTTTCTTGCCGCTTTGCTGCACTGATGGGGGCTAGGACTACGGGACCCAGCCTCCCTTACGGCTGCCTGCCGCTAACGAGCCACAGCTGCGACAGGAGGTGCTTTAAAAACACCTCAGTCCTCCCGCAGCGCGGGACGCTTTTGTTCCGCTTTGCTGCACTGCTGGGGGCTAGGACTACGGGACCCAGCCTCCCTTGCGGCTGGCTGCTGCCAATGAGCCACAGCTGGTCCAGGAGGTGCTTTAAAAATACCTCAGTCCTCCCGCAGCACGGGATGCGCACGGGCGTGCCCATGCCGGGCCCGGGCCACCTCTGTCATTTGTCATCTGGCAACTCTGCACTTTCTTCTTTTTTCTTCACTGGTGGACTCCTCCTTAATCTGGATAAATTGGATAATTGAGTTGCTGACACGGCGAGTGACGATAAGAAGGCCAGTGACCCTCATAGACGAGGCATACGTATAGATACCGATGAATGGGGCCAAAACAGATTCCATTATACAAATAAGAAGTTGTCCTGATGGTCGATTAGTTTGGACCACCGAACAGATAGAGTATACCCCTGTCCTGAGGAAGCCAATAAGAAATTGGAGGCTGAAACGCAACCGCGTCGACATACAGATTAAGGAGGAGTCCACCCATTGCTTTGATTAAGCATTAGTTATTCGGCGAACACAACAGATTGAGATAGAGGAATGATACCTCTGACGCCAAGAGGGCTACCTCTGAATGTATCACTGAGATGTAGAAGTGAACATATTTAAAAAGTAGTTAGGGGAATGTACATGTTGTATATATGATTGTGTATATATGTGTTGTCTTGTAATGTATTTTTGAATATTTGTGACTAGTCTGTCTAGTATTGTGTATAATTTAACGTGAATTTTTTTGATATTTTTGATTCTCGCCGATGGATATTTGCACCTGATAAATAATTGTTGAATTTGTTTAAAGAAATAGTATATTGCCAAGATAATTCATAGTCTCTTGTGCAAAAATAAATGAGAGATTGATCCCTCTATACTAATTGTTTATATATTATGGATGTTCTATGGCCAGGTATGGGAGGGTCATTTGGGCATGCCCCATAGTGTCCTTTTTGTAACTGGTGTTTGTGGCAGTTGAGTAAGCCATGGGAGTACCAAAGGAGCACAACAAGCACCCAACTTCCAGGGTGGTGGAATCTATAATAGAGCTTTTCCAACCCCAAACCATGTACAGGGCCCCAAGCAAGAACCCACCCTTCGCAGGTAACCAACCATTCCATGCCTCTTGACACTGACACTTCCCCCGTGTGGAAGCGGATAATATATTTGACTAATGTACCTAAGCTCCTGCCTGTGACACGTAGCGAAGCCGAGGCAACTTTGGTCAATAAGGCCATTCATTGGCGAGTGAGGGGGTGTCGATCCATAATAAGGGATGCCATTGTAGGGGCCAAAGGGCACTCAACTCAGGGATCTGTCACAGACACTATTGCCCTTACACTTTCACACTGTGACCTAGCAGAAAACCTGGTAGCCTTTGACCTTCGGACCCAACATCTTTTCAATACTACTATCCGCTTTAAATGTAATCGCCCAGACAAGATCAGTGGCTTAACTCCTAAACATCCCAATTATCCCCAATCCTCTGGGTCTCCACTTAGAGAGATTGATTGAAGGTGTCCTTTGCCCTCTGCTGCTAGCTCGCAGGACATTAAAACACACACATTACCTCTCTCCCCGTTCTCCTAAGATTCCTAGGTGTGTTCCAGACCAGGCGCCTGGATCTTTTCCAGGTGCTCTAAAATCAATGGGCCATTTGACTGGCAGCTGGATCTTTAATCCCAAGGGCCAGCTAAATACCAGGTATAAACCCATCGGCACACGCTATCAAAATACAATCCTGGAATATTGCCGGCTTGAGGCATAGGGGTGACGCTCCCCATTGCAATAATTTTATAGAGGCGTTTGATATTTGTGCTTTCCAGAGGAATCCTGGGCCACAGAGCCCAAATACCACCCTGGATATCTTAACTTCTACATTTGGGCAATCCAGGGTGCTAAAGGTCAGCCATCGGGGGGTCTCACTTTGCGGGTAAGACAGGATATCGGCCTCAAAATCCTGGCCCTATCTATAGCCAACAATGATATTCTTCCAATCAGGTTGGTGTCTGATCAATATGGCCCTATTGACTTTTATAATATTTATGCGAGAGGCCTCAGCGGGGGCGGAAACCTGACACCAGTCATGCCTTAGGCGAGCTCTTAGAAATCCCTTCAGGGGCTGCCTCTGTAGTCATAGTTGGGGATCTAAATACGACGACATTCGACTCCTTTGATAATGAGGATAATGATGAGGCAAGAGAGGAGGACGAGCAGTGTGGCGTTCCATTACTGGAACTCGCACCAATCAAACGATGGACTGAGTCTGCCATCCAATTGAAAGCCCTTTGTTTAGAATACAGCCTAAGGGCAGCCAATGGTAGAACCACTTCCGACAGACATGAGGCAAATACATTCAATAGTGGATACCACTCAAGTCACATTGATTATGTTTTAGTTAACTTGAACCTGTAGCACATTTTTGAGGACATGGTAGTGAAGGCACGTGTGGAGAGTGACCATGACCCATTGTGCTCTAGGTTTGTAATTAGGGACTTGAGACTACAAGAGCAAACTGACGCTACATATACTACTTGTCATCTCCAGCTATTAAACAACATGCCGCGAGTCAAATGACCCATTGATTTTAGAGCACCTGGAAATTTTCTCCTCCATAACTAATGAGATGGAAAATACAGTAAAGGCAATGGAGATATACCTTCTTAAACATCAGTCGTTAAATGATTTTATACAGTTGCACAAAACATTATTTTTCTTAATTTGATCTTACTTCCAAAGACCAAGCACAGCCAGGATAAGAGACATTAAAGCAAATCATCCATGGTACAATTCTGACTGCAGACACGCCTGTGGTACCCTTAGCAAGGCTATCAAGTCAGGCAACGTGGCGAGAGTGCGATCCGCTAGGACCACATATAAGAAGGTTACCCTCTCTGCCAAAAAAGCCTGGGACGAGGATAGGTGGTTGGAACTAAAACGTGCCTGTGGTATTTAAAATTCACAACGGTTTTGGTACTTGGTAAAATGGGGCAGTGAAGGAGTGACACCAGCCCCGGAAAATTATGTGGATCCAGATGTGTGGGTCAGCCATTTCCCCGCTCAATATGCTAGTGATGAAGTAGAGGACTGTGGATTTGTATTGATACACGTCTACCCTGATGATAAGGTATTTGAAAAGGCAGACCTTAGTGCTTCCCTTAATTCACTGACAGGAGGTCGAACGCCAGGATTAGGCTGGGTCCCCGCTGACATTTTCTTGCAGGTCAGATCTAAATGGACCTCATATATACTTTTATTAGCTAATGCCATTGCCCACGGTGCTCCCATTCCGGATATTTGGCTGGGGCAGAGATAATTCCAATATACAACAAGCATTGGCATAGCCAATAGGTCTCGCCTTTGGGACCTTATAAGTGTTTAGCCATGCAACAGTTGATGTTGCACCAAGGATATTGTGCGGCATAACTCAATACTTATAAGGTCCCAAAAGCGAGGCCTATTGGCTATGCCAATGCTTGTCTGGAATAACGTGATTTATTTGAAATATGGCAGTTCATGTCGCACATCTGTGCTGCACACAACTGTTATTACTATTACACAAGTCAACTGAACTCGGCTTAACGACCTCGCAAGGATGGAAGGCTGAGTTGCTAACTGTAGGCCACAGCAGACGTCAGCGGTGTGTGTTAAACTGGTGAGCCATCCTACCTCATAGGAGGAAAGACACCTCAGCTCGTTAGGAAAAGGCATATGTGACATCTACACGTGAGAGGTCGAGCTGCACATCTGTACATGGGACAACGGCTCTACACGAAGGTAGGATAAAAAAAAGTGCACATCTGTGGAAGGACGTCTGTCTGCATGTCTGTAGGAGAGAGCGGTCGGCGCTTATTTAAGGGAACGAAAGACGTTTGCCCATCTGCCGAAAGAAAGAAGTTTGCACATCTGTAGCACGAAAAAATCTGCACATCAGCAGACTTCTAGAGAAGCCGGAACATCTGTAGAAAGAAAGACGTATACACATCTGTGCTAGAGAGGCGTGTCCGCAGCTGCAGGGCAGAGCTGACCCTCTCCAGACCAAACATGATAGCACATTACCACACTCATGGGAGGTGCATCACATATGACATATGTGTAATAATGACAGCCCTGTCTAATATCGGAGGGCAGACACCAGCATTAACCAGCCGCAGGTCAAAGGTCGGCCCCCTTCAGACAGCGACGACAGCCTCTCCCCACAGGTGCCACATTCCAGTTCAGGACTGTCATTCAACGCCCCCGTGCATTCTGGGAGTTGCAGTCTCGGGCACAAACCTCAGCCCACGGTGATTTGGAGAACCAGCAAGCACCGGCAGCCCTGGTTGGGTGCAGGTGGCGAGGCCTCTGTGCCCAGCTCCTAAAAGCAACCTTATGATCTACAACAATATGGAAGCAGGACGCAGGGCCCCTTTGGTGAACAGACTCCATTAGCATAGCAGTGTTAAACTGTGCCCTCACAGAAGCGGGCTGTGAAAAAGTCAGAAGTTTGTGTTGAAATATATGTAATATTGCCTGGTATATACTATTAACACCAGGGCAATATTTTTGCTGCATCTTTAATGAAGCCTAAGGTGGGTGCACACCCTTGTGAAAAAGAGCTGTATATTCAACATATCATGAGAGCAAAGATAAAGAAATTAATGTGCAAAGGTGATTATCGCACAGCACTGCATCCTTATGAAAGGCTAAGGCCCACAAACAGCATGCATTTCCATAATAACATAAATCAGCAATTGAAATGTCATGTGAGCAAAAGAAAGACACTAAAGAACACCCAATGGCTCTTAAAACGGTCACATCTGCAGTTTAACAAAAAGTCTACTTGTTGCCTCAAGAACAAAATCCAATGGGACTATATTACCAACCGTGAAAAGCCACTGCCACTATGAACACTCAATCCAAGCAATGGCAAAGCGTGAAAAACATATGAAACCCAATGGCTGACAGACGCGGCCCTGATACCCACTATCAGTACATCTGTTCAACTTCTTTTTAACCATGGATGATAATTCTGCTAAAAGAGCAGGTCCTCGGTTGCCTGACCTAAACAGGTGGTGATGTTGAGAAGACTGGGCATTCTCTTAATAGTATGTCTTTATGTGCTTTATAAAGCACAATTTGTCATTTGATGAGAAGGGCACCAGCAGTACAGAAAACTAGGGGACACAGCCTATCAGACGCACTAAGAGTAAATAATGAAGCCGTAATATACTCGTCTGGTGCACTGGTTTTCAACCTCCAGCTTTCTTCAACAGCGAGTGTACGGTTGCAACACACTCTCGTGTGCCCTGGGGGACCACGCCGTCAAAAGCAGTCCACAGTACAGGGGTGTGATCCAAGGCAGACACACAGATTTATCGCAGACAAGTCACACAATTCAAAGGTGTGACTGCATGTGCTTTATAGAACAATGAAGTCATCACAGTGACTTCAAAGCGCATGGGTGTTTTCAAAGGCACTTTACAAGTGAGAAAGAGGATTTATAGGCACTTCACAGCACAAAGGTGCGCTCAGAGGCAGCTCACCGAACAGAAGAGCATCGGAACAGAACACTTTCCACCCGAAAAGAAGGCCTTCTCATAGCAGTACACCAGCAGCTCAGAGTTAAGAAATCCCTAATACTGCACGAGAACCAAAGCCATACAATTACTTTATGTTATATGTTATGTAGAGCGCACTATATGTGATGCTATATGTTATGTAGAGCGCACTATTAACTATGGACCAACGTGTGTACAGAAGCATGCAGGCCACCAGCATAGCCCTCAATTACAAGGAGCTAGAAATCAGACTTGAATCCTGTCCTGCAATGTAGCACGCATTGCACCGCAACAGGCAAGCTCCACCTTTTAATACTGTGCCGCCACTGACTGAGAAGGCCAGACGTGTCTCTTTATACTGTGCTCTGCAATAAGACAGCCCCATCTCTTAATATTGCACCGATTTTGCCCAAGTCACGAAACCAGCCCTATTTCGTAACATAGTGCTCCAACAACCGCTTACCACAAACCCATCCACTCCATATATTGTGTCCTTGTGTGCCACTGACTGAGACAGCATGCTCTGTCTTATCACTACTACTGAGTGACGTGGCAAGTCCCATCTTTTAATACTGATTCTTGGCCGAGGCCCCATCATGAAATACTGTTTCCAAAGGGACCACGGAGCCAGAAGGCCGGCCATGTGCATTCTCTACCACTGTATCACCACGCCAGTCTTGTCTCAATGCCATGTACCACTCTCCACCGAGGCAGCAAGCCCCGCCTCTTAAAATGATGCCCTTATGTGTCACCGGGTGGACAGCTTATTCCCATCTTGTAATACTGCACCATGACCCCTCCTATTGTGTACTATATCTACCACTAGGTTACATGGCTCACTCCACTCTTAACACTGTGCCTCTAAGTCTAAGGGATGGTGAGGTCAGCACTGTCATAACACTGTGCTGGTCTGCTACGCTGAATGAAAAGGCTACACCTCTGCTTTCCCATACTTAAACGAGTAAGTGAGAAGTAAAAGGTTTCTCACTAACGCAGAAATGGTGGGTGTGAGTAGTTCTGCCATGAAGTGTGACTGCTACATTATACACAGAACCAGTCACTGAAGGTGGCCCCGGTCTTGAAGATTTGACTGGACTGTGGCTATGGGATGGCCATGTGGGGGTGAATTACCGGCTGCGCTTACAAAGACCCCAACCCAACGCACAAGGGATGTCTCGATAAAACAGGTGGAGGCTCACTGGGCAATTATAGTCGAGGAGAGTTCACGCATGGTTCGCCCACTCGCTAGTAACTGTGCCCTGAAATGGAGCGGGCCCTCTTTAATAACAATGCCCTGCGGCTGAGGGTACTGCAAAACGAAGGCCCTGCACATTGACTGAAATCTTTAATAATAATAACGTCCTGTGGAGGAGGGCATTACAATGCTAATTCCCTGGAATGGGAGGGCACTTTAACGAATGTGGGCATGCTGATAGCCACGCGCTGAACAACGAGGGTGCTTTGTAATAATAATGCCCTGGGCCGGAGGTCACCCCAGTATTAATTCCCTGGAATGGGAGGGCACTCTAATAATGCCCTGGACTGGTGACGCTGCTCTTTAATAATAATGCCCTGGACATAGCAGGGCGGTCTAAAATGAATGCCCTGGATTGAGGAAGGGGCTGTGTAATATTAATAACGTCCTTTCTAACACTGCTGGGACTGAGTCCCGCCCCTAAAAGTTTCCCGCTGTAAAGTGCTGCACTGACTGGCAGAAGAGCTGAGCCCATGAATATAACAAAGCGCACGCAGATAATTTAACTTCTCATCGCTTAATGCCCATGCGGTGCAGTCATAGATCAGCACTACCTGGAACTCCAAGGACAGCAGTGCGGGCTCGGCTTCGGCAAACGGTGCCAGCCTCGCCTGCACTCCGGGTAGCAGGAGGCAGGCCTGGCACAGCAGGTCTAAAGGAATAGGATCTGTTGGCAATGCCAGAACACCCCGCTGCCCCCAATGAAACATTTAAGTACATTCTGCAGGCTCATTCTTCCGGTGCCACAGTAGGAAGGTGCAAACAAAACATCACTCAACGTGGAAGAGATGCTACTGACCCCTGCTGGCACATGGTTCAGTTGGCCTATTATTAAACACGTGCCCTCTTAGCTAGGAACATATGGGGCGCTCTTATATATTGCTTAATGTGGGCCTTTCGCTGAGAAGCCACATGTGACGTGCAGCATTTACCTGTTAATAAGGCATCACACAATGCAACACAACAGGGTATTATGTGTCAACTTGCTAGTCAAAATCAAAGCAAGAATGGCACTCAAAGGCGTGTACTACAGAGCAAACGCCCACAAAATCACTAAGAGTTACCGGACTATGTGTACAGATGAGATGCACCAAACGGGGCTCAACTGGCACCACGTGGGCACAAACGGAATTTTGGCACCAAGACTAGTTAGTTGGACTAACTTCTGCAGGTGGGCTGGGCGCTCATGGTGGGAGTCACTGGCACCTGTAGTAAGTACCCTGTGGCTTGAGACTGAGAGGGATGCGTGGTTGGTATTGATGGGCACAGCCTTCAATGGCCGAGCTTGCTTAAAGCCTTCATGCACACTGTGGGGGGTCAGCAGGACACTGGTAGTTGGGTGAAGGGCATGAATACACCAAAGCACTCTTGGTTACGTTTACGTCCGTCTCGTGACAGCCTGGCATAAGGTTCCCATCTACTTTCCACAATGACCATCCTGAAAACAAAATGTCTCGCCCTCCAGGGCGGCATTGCCCGTATTTCTTCACCTCGACAAAGTCTTGTAGTCGGGAGCTCGGCATGACCTCGGATGGAAGTATCGTCATGACTGTGTCTGCGAGCATCAATGTCCTCTGTTATCAGTGTAGAGCAGTGGTCTTCAAACTTTTTGATGCCGAGACCCCCCATCAACATTTTTTAGGCATAAGGACCCAACAAAAATTTCTAAAACCTGGTACTCTGTATCATTGACAACCATAAATGTTTACCAGAGAACGGTCAATCTGTGGTTGCAGCTCCTTAGAACCAGTTTAACACCCAAATATAGCAATAAGCAACAAAAAGGTGACCAGCACAGCTCTACAAATGGCATTCTACTAAGCGTCAACACCTGTTGCTGCTTTTTATTAACTTTTGAACCTTTTGAATAAATAAGTTTTTTTTGGTTAAAATCAGCAGATTATGTGGCAGATGATGGATTATGTGGCAAATGCGAAAAATCTATTATCATGCTAAAATCTCTGCGGCCTCACAATCACATAATTCCAGTGGCCCTTGTTATAATAGCTGTAATGCATGGGCTGCAACTTTATTGCACGGCATTAGAGGAAAAGCATATTATATTTCATGGGATGCTGACAGCTTGGCATTTACAGCTGCATGTAACTGGAGGTGGCTGAACATCATTCAAAACATACATATATTTTTAGGTCTTTCACCATCCGGTAGCTACATATAAAATACCAGGCAGCTTCAATGAATAATAGATACATTTTGAAAAATTGTTACTCAGTGGGAAATGCCTTTATTTTATACTTGCATTGCACACAGTATAAGATAGACTGCTACAAAATGCGCAAAATGTTTTATGATAAAATGGTGCTTCCAAAATATATGGGCTGCTTTCAAAATATAGGGGCTTATTTATAAGCCCCTTGCGCTGAATAATTTTTTATGACGCTCTGGTTGCGCAGACCCCCATCTATGAGGCCACGCAAAGTCATTTTGTGTGGCATTTCATGGACTCCTACATATGGTGTAAGGCAACGCTGCGCAAGTTGATGTGTTGCCTTACACTGCGTCAGGGGGGTGGAGGCGTTCCATGGGCGTTGCGGTGGGTTTTCCCATGGGTTTTGACACATTCCCAGATTTACAAGCATCTGTAAATCTGAGGATGCGTCAAAACTGTACGCTGCCCCCGGAGATGCGTAATGAGGAGAAATATCTATTTCTCCTCAATTGTTTCCTCTTTCTTTGTGTGGCACACATAGAAAGAGGAAAAAGCCTCCATGAGTTTTTTTTGCGCAGAAAGGCGTGCCTTCTTGCACAAAAACAATCCTGCAAACAATGCAGACACCCTTGCACCACGGTGCAAGGCTGCCTGCGTTGGCGCTAGGCACCAAATTGTGTGCAGCCAGAAAGGAAAGGAATGCACTGTATTTTATAAATACAGTCCAATCCTGCCCTTTTGAATTGGCATAGGGCAGCGCAGCAAAAATACTTGCGGAGCTGCCCTACACCATTTCATTGTAAATGAGGCCCATAGATTTTAGTAATATCTGACCCTATGTAATGCATTTTTTTTTAGCATAACTGTCCCTTCAACACATTCTCAGGGATAGTAAAAGCTATCTAAATACAATGACAATTAAAAGCAATCACTTCAACAGCACTCTCCTTTCCTGAGAAATCAAAGCCAGGCAGACAGTTAAACTCACCTTTCTGACAGTGTAGTTAATCTGCAAATGTAAAGGATTGGCAGATTAACTCGTTGTGCACATTTGCATTTCTTTCAGGCCAGCAGTACACTGGCAGAAAGGTGAGTTTAACTGTCTGCCTGGTTTCTGTTTCCCAACATGGCAGAGTCCCTGAATACCGCTGCAGGGAAGGCATTTTAACGACCATGTCTGGAACTTTTTATTTTAGCAAAGGAAGAGCGTGACCCCCTTCCCATGACTCCACGACCCCCCTGGGGGTCGCGCCCCACAGATTGAAGACCTCTGGTGTAGAGTGTTGTCACCAAGGCTGCTGGCTCGCACCTAGGCTGATTCACAAAGCCATGCACAGGGACGTAATGTAGGGCACTTTTACATCCTCTTACAGAAGGGCCAATTCCAGTCCAGAGTTTCAGAATATTCTCCTAAAACATGTTTAAAGCCAACGTATATGAATGGAAACAATTAATGGAGGCAGCAGTTTTCCTAAAAATCCTGGTCTGGGTACTATTGCTTTATAGGAAGATTACAACATCCAAACTAGAGCCACAGTGACATCTTGAGGTATTAAAGAGAATCGCACTTAAGAACTGCAAACACTCATCAGGAGCATGACAGTCTCGGTTATAGAAAGGACGAGGAGAGGAGGCAGCAGGGGGAGGCAGCAGGGGGAGGCAGCAGGGGGAGGGGGCCTGCGCCTGTTTCCCTTGCGGGAGCGAGCAGGAACCATCTGTTAATTTTCAAACAGATGGTTTCAAAGCTTGCTCCCGCAAGGGAATCACCAAACATGCACGCATTGTCATTCAAAGCAATGCAATGCGTGCACTTTTTTGCCTGAAAAACGGATTCGATTTCTAAAGGTCTCCTCCTAAGCAATGCATGCGCACTGTGTAGGCGAGACCTAAAAAAGGAGATGAATCTATGCCTGGCAACTACAGCCCCATAAGCCTCATAGATTCAATACAAAAGGTGATGGCCCGGCTTGTCCTGGCCAAGATTCAAGTATGGATGGACGAAAATTCCATCATTAGCCACGTTCAGGCAGGCTTCCGGGCACAATTGACCAGGTCTTTTGCTCTGCTACACTCTATTGGCGAACAGTAGCCTTCGGCAAGGGCAGCATGTATGCTGCCATTGTTGATTTGAAATCAGCCTTTGAACTGGTCCCACGGCTTAAACTATGGGAGGTACTGAAAGTAATGGAGATGCCACTAGATTTACTCTCTCTTATTGTCCGCCTCCACGAGGGAAATTTTGCACAGATCCGATGGGAGGTGCAGGGAGACAAGACAGATCCCTTTTCAGTACGCAAGGGCATCTATCAAGGATGTGTGCTAGCTCCTACACTATTTTCCCTCTTCATTAATGGAGTGGTAAATTTTCTTGCAGCCATCCACACTGACACTCCTGTTTTAGCTGGCAGATAGATACCGATTTTAATGTTTGCAGATGATACCCTGATCATCTCTAAAACCCCAAGTGGCTTACAACATGCACTGCGACGATATGAAGAATTTTGTCATCTTCGAGGCCTACAAATTAACGCTGACAAGACTAGGTTCAGGGCTTTTAATCAACATCGATCTTTTAAGGGTAGAATAACTATGGATGGGATTCCACTCGAGCAGGTTGATGCATTTGTCTATCTGGGCATCAAACAGCAGAAGGACATAAGATGGAAGCTGCATGTTGATGCCATGGCACTAAACATAGACAGTTAGCGTGCGTCTTAAGAAAATAATTAGGAACTTCCCTGACTAAACCAGTCAGTCTGGTACTTCAAATTTATAGCATCAAAGTGGTGAGCTCAGCCCTTTATGGTGCTGAGCTATGGGGCCTAGAAAATCTGTCAGTTAACAATTGCTGAGAACTCGTTCTTCCGAGCAAAAACTAGTCTACCGCAAAGTACACCCACTGTTCCCCTAAGGAGCGATCTAGGCAGGAATGCTATACCGGACCTCGTAAGGCTACAACCTATTCTATACTAGCGTAGGTTATGGTGCACGCCGGAACTGACAGTAGATGCCGAGGGCTAAAGGGACGTTATTGACACAGATCAATTCAACAAAATCAGCTGGTTGAAACATTTGAGGGGCCTTTTCTACAGATTGGGCCTTGCACAACTGTGGGATAGTCCCACTAACTCTTTGTTCCTGACAAAAGACACACTCAAGGACATATATTGGGATATGATTGCACGTGAAGAGTGCAGGCACTATGATTCCACTTCCCTCACAGGGCTTTGTCTACAGATCAAACCTCGCCCAAATCCTGAGCTTTATTGGGACGCTATTACAACGCCTTTTTATCGGAAACTGTATTTCCCATTTAAACAGGAACCTTACCCTTAAACTGCTTCACGTTTAAATGGTCTACTACAAAGAATAACAAATGTAGAACATGCACAGACCAGGCAGAAACTCTATCACACACACTGTTCATCTGCTCTGCCTACTCTGGCCCGCGCAAAGCAAATATGCAGGAATATGGGCAGTAGATCGTGTAGTACAGCTCTTCGAATTCTCGTACAGATCCATCACTTAGGTACGCTATTCCGATGGCAAAATTCTTAAGGTGGATGTGGGTCATTCGTTCGCAACAATTTATGCTTGAAAATTGAAACATGAACCCCTCTTCGTTAATGTATGTGCGCTTGGGCTAAGGTGATGTGTGGGTTTTAAT
This sequence comes from Triturus cristatus, assembly GCF_964204655.1. Classification (NCBI taxonomy): domain Eukaryota; kingdom Metazoa; phylum Chordata; class Amphibia; order Caudata; family Salamandridae; genus Triturus; species Triturus cristatus. The sequence goes on from NC_140585.1 coordinate 249,938,664, forward strand.
TTGTTCTCATACGCCCTTTTGAGACCAATCAAGATTATCTGTAAATTACACTTTTTATGTCTGTTCTGCCATGAACCAATGCCTTAGTATTATATTGGGAAATCTGATGACTACTTTGCACAAAAGTTTTTATACAAGTTTTATTTTTGTATTGTTTTAACTTTTTTATCTGTAACACTTTTATGGCATGTACTGTTGAATAAAGCATTCTTTGATTTTAAATTACATACTGTATTTGCAATGTGTTTTTTTATCTCTCTCTTTCACCCTCTCACCAGGTATTGAATTTGTGATGTATTTGCTCTGAACGGTGATGCTTTGTGATTATACCTGTATACAGATGAATAACTGTCATTAAATGATTGTGGTGTATTTTTGTAGTTTGACCATTCACTTCGAAGCTTAGATAAAAGTTTCTCGATAACTAATTCATGTGTTTGCCCTTAGTTATTTGTTATTTTATTTACAAATTGTGAATATAGTTGTAAGACAGCCACTTCTTTAATACATGTCCTCATGAAGGAGTGGTTTTCCGTCTCTAGTTACCTGAGGCCCTATTAGCTCATTCAAAGATCTATTGGATGACCTTATGGGTTGTGAATGTTTGTAGAGTTTCTATGGGCCAAACTCTGCGATATTGTAATCTGTGTAGATTTGAATTGAGTTTACTGTCTGGTGGGATTTTCAGGTTTGTGCCCACAAAAACCGCTTCCGCTGGATCACCTAATATGAGGGATGCTGACCAACTCTACATCAAGAAGGGCAGCTTAGACCACTCGGATAGGGATTTGGCAGATCCACAAACCTAAGACATGATAGGGTAGAATGCGCCAGGCAGGAGGACACTATACTACATTACTGATATACAAGTATATAGTTTTCTGTAATCAGCGAAATACTTATATTATTCATTGCAGCACATGTATTTTACACAAGAATCACAATGCTCCAATAAATATTGAGACTGCATGTTGATTTGATTTATTTTTCTTTAGCGCTCTACTGCCCTGAGGTGTCTTGGCACTGCTTAAAAGACAAAATACTGCTAGATAGTGGTGTCCTGCAACTAGTTTTCAAAGAGCTAGGTTTTCAATGATTCCCTAAAGGAGATTAAGTTGGGGCTGTTTTTAAAGGTAGCTTGTTCCATAGTTTAGCTGCTCCTATTAAGAAACCCCTCCCCCCACAATGTGCTCTCTTAGTTCTAGGGACCACCAGGAGCTTATCAGCAAAAGATCGAAGATTTCTTCTTGGAGTATACCAAATACACTGTTTTTTAAGTAATCTAGACCTACCTTGTGAAATGCTTTGTAAGCTAGACATAGGGATTTCAATGTAATCCTTTTAGTGACTGGAAGCCAATGCTTGATTAGGCATTGTGATGCTGATTAGTGTCGGGGAATATCCTGAAACAATTGAGCCACTGCATTTTGTAATACCTGTGGTTTCTGCAGGAGGCTTTTTGTATATTTAAATATAGGGCATTACCATAGTCCAATTTGGACAAAGCCACAGTTCTTTGCAAATCCATGTGGATGAAGGGGAGTATTTTCCTAATCAGCTTTAAGATAAAGACCATTGATGAAGTTCAGGCATTGACCTGTTCCTTAAAAGTTAATCTGTCATCAAAGATAATCCGTAGATTCCTCACTTTTTTCACCGGTGAAAGGGGATCCCAGCTCGGACAGCCACCAACTGGAAGAAGAAAAGTCTAGATCATTGCCCATTAAAAGAACCTCTGTTTTCCCAGAGTTCAACTTTAAGCAGTTGGTCTTCATCCATTCAATAATCTGGGTCATGCATAGATTTAGGCAATCTGGTGTTTCTTTTTATTGCTGGACACTGAGACAATTAACTGTGTGTCATCAGCATATGAGATGACTAAAAAGCCAAAGGACCTGATAAACGTGGCCAGCAGTGTCACATACAGGTTAAAGAGAGTAGGGCTCAGTGAGGAGCCCTGTGGTACATCGCATAGCAACCTAAACTGTTGAGAGGAGAATGCTCCCATCGGAACAAATTGTAGCCTATCTGCTGAAAATTATTTGAGAAGTTTAAGAGCTTGTTCTTTGACTCCAGACTCTAAGAGTTGGTTGACAAGAATGTTGTGATCAACTATATTTTACTATTATGTAGGCACAACAATTGCAGTTATCTTGCAGTTAAAAGGAGCTTAATTTGAATGGTGCAGCAGGTGCAGTGGTACCAGGGCCAAAAGCTCTAGGGACCCCACTAAACGCAGAATATTGATAACATGTACTACTAAGCAGGCAGTCACAAGTGCAGTTATCTAGCATGCACTAGGGCCATGATTCCAATGGTGCTGCAGGTGCTATGGCACCAAGGCCAAAAGTTTGCAGGACTCCTCTTAACACCACATATTGCTTTATTTAACTATTAATTAAGCAGTCACAAGTGTAGTTATCTAGCAGACACTAGGGTCATGGTTTCAATGGTGGAGCAGGTACAGTGAAACTGGGATCCAAAGCTCTAGGAACCACTGTAAACACAAAATATTACAATATTTTACTACTAAATAGGCAGTTACCTTACAGGCACTAGGGTCATGCTGGGAATGATGCAGCAGTTGCAGTGTCACCAGGACCAAAAGTTGTCAGAACTCCTCTAAACACCTAATATTGCTATTGCATCAATTATTTCCCTCTTTTGTTCAATTTTTCAAAATGTTGTGATTACTTACTCGCACTATACCATGAGTAACAGCACAATATATTGCCTTCATGTACATAAGTAAGTAATAACACTCTAACATACTTTTTATAACTTATATTGTACAACTACTCAGCAAGCTACAACTTACAACAAAAAATAGCTTATTATTAATCACATTAGCAAAACCTAATGCATTTACCAATGCTTGTTTTAAAATGTTTAGAGGAGGGGGCTATGTGGCCCCTGTCCCGGAGCGATCTAGGCCCCGTGGACCCTAATCCCCGTGGCCCAGCTTCTTTTTAATAATTTTTGAAGAAAAAGGAAGGGGGACTGAGTACCCCCCTCCCAGGCCAATTTTGGCACAGGGGACCCCATCCCCAGGGGCCTGACCCATAGTGTGAGTACCCTGGTCCCACCCAGGGCACCCATTTTGTACTGATGGGGACTATGGAGGGGAGCCTCAAGGCCCCGTGGTCCCTGCCGGGTCATCACTTCCTGCAGGAGCCGGCATTGCTTTGACCGAGGGGGATCTGCTAACATGCAGCTCCCTCTGTGTCAAAGCAATTGTGCTCGCTTTGAGCAAGCAAGAGCAAAATGCTCTTACTTGTTCAAAGCGGATCACAGTCTGCTCTGACTAGGCAGGAGAGGAAAAGCTCCCGCCACGCCACTGCAAACAGCACCCTGGGACATTGCAGGAGCCAGCTCTGGGTTGTGGCGGTCCCCAGGGCCACGTATGGTCCAGGAAGGGGGCTGCGTGGCCCCCCTCCTTTGCTAGAAGTTTTACCTATGGAGTTGGTGGACCCTGGGGCTGCAAAGGGATCTGTGCGGGCCGCCCCCATTATTTAAATTTTAAGCCCCGGGGAGGTGTCGAGCCTCAGGGCTGCAACAGAGTCTGCATGGCCCACAATCTTTATTTATACATAAAGCCCCAGGGTGGTGGTCCCTGGGGTAGGGAGGTCCAAGAGGCACCCCATTTAAAAAAAGTTATGCCCGAGGAGGTGGTGGCCTCTGGCATTTACCTGAAATGAGGCCCCAGGGGGGTGGTAGTCCCCGGGGCATTAGTAAGCCTCTGTAATATGCAAATGCCCCCCCACACCTTGCTCATCCGGGGGCTGAATAATAGGACACCGTCCATTTTAAAAACAAAGTTTGGCGGGAGTTGCGAATCCAGAGCGACTTCCACCGAATTATTTTTTTAAACAAAAATATTTTGGTGCCTGGCTGGTCCCTGTGGGACCCCCCAAAGAGGTTCAGGGGGTCAGGGTGTTTCAACCCTGCACCCCTTTTCTTTTTTAGGTCTCGCCTATGCAGCGCGCATGCGCTGCTTAGTAGGAGACCTCTTGATATCGATTCGCTTTTTGGGCCAAAAACCTGCAAGTGTTGCATTACTTTCAATGGCAACGCGTGCACGTTTGGCGATTCCCTTGCGGAAGCGAGCTTTCAAAACATCTGTTTGTAATTAACAGATGGTTCCTGCTCGCTACCGCAATGGAAACAGGTGCAGGCCCCCTCCTCTTTCCCCTCCCTCTGCTGCCACTCGTCAAACTTTTTTATTTTTATTTTACTTTGAGCGCGAGGCGCGCATGCTTGTTTTTTTTTTTTTATGGCGTGGGGGCTCTGGTCAACCCTATGCACAGAATGTTCAATTTCACTTACTGGCCTTTGTATATGAGCATCATTTTGTGAATTATGTAGATGATGGAATTTCAAGATCGACTATGTTGTACTAACCAGTCGAACAGCATTTTCAAAATGTCTAATGTGTTGCTATTCATGGAGGGATTGTTGACTTAATTAAATCATGCATTCCATGCTGATGTTTGGGGGCCCCTTCCATGGACCGTGTAATGCAAGGTAGGTGCATTTAAATAGCACTTACTACCCTGTGCAGACATTGAACCATTGATGGCTTGACAAGGCCCTCAGCAGCCCGCCATCACTTCCTCGATCCCGCTGCGCTCCAGAGTAGGCACATGCCTCCATGTCAATTCTCTTAAAAGTGACTGTCTGCGGCTTGAAGTTCCCTCGCAGTTATAGAAGCGCTCTATGACCTGTGAGCTGACCCCACTTCAGAGCAGACTGCGGTAGGAAAACAAGGAGTCCTGGGCCTCAATGTAATCTGCTTGCGCTGCCCAGTCTCCCCCTCCGGCTGTGTGATTACGCTCTTTATAGCTGCTTCCTCGTAAAACGCTTGTGTGCTTGAACGAGGCGCTTAACTTGACGTCAGAGCAGATTTCGAATAAGACCAACCCTAACGAATGTTCCCTTTTAAACAGGCAGTTATAGCAGCTGTGTCCATAGTACCCTCCAGCTGCCAAATTACATTCGCCACACTCTCATTGGTCCATCCCAAAGTGACCTTGAAACCTCTTTAAGGGTTCAATGGAATATCTCAAATTCGATTGGCTGAGCTGCAGATTGTTGGATATATGATTAACAGACACTCTCCTTCTCCCACTATTTTGTAGCACAAATCCAACTCTTATTTTACTTCTGCTGCCGCCGCCACCCACCCCCTACACTCCTTCAAGTCCAGTTGATGAAAAATTGGCAAAAACATGATTATCACTACATCCATGGTTTGCAATCATTCTACGTTGTGCAGTAAAATCGCAGCACCCGATGGAAAAACAGTCTGACACTTCAGCTAGCAAAAACAGGCGGCAATTGCACGGTCTGAAATGCCGAAACAGCACATTGTGCCATCTTTCAGCTCACCTAATATATCATTAGGTAAGGTCCAGCACAAACGTAATTCCAACTAATGACTTTTCGTCCTTAATTTAACCTCGGGCCCGAGTGCCAGGGATTAGATGAAAGTATGGCCAAATCAACAATACAGACGGGTATTTTATCTACATGCCTGCTCCCTGTTGGAATGTGTTTTATTTTAATTTTAAATAGTAAACATTTACAAGGCACATTCGGCTCTTGCACCACTTAACAGTATCTGTTGAATGTTATGGTCTGGCTTGACAGAGCACTTCTGGGGCACGGCTGTTCGCAATTCGTTAAAATATATGCAGTTGGATTTGGCTCCTCCGGTGGAGCTTCAGGTCTCACTCACCTCATACTATTTGATCTTTGGTGTATCAAGCTGTCTCCTATTGAACTTTTGTACTACAATTAAAGCAGAACTATTTGACGTGCATTGACTAATCATGTTATGTACTTGATCTCATAAAGCAAACATAAGGAGATGATGGACGAAGCGCTGAAACTTTTCAGACACCCCCCGCTCCCAGTCACAGATCTTGGTTGAATCCATCATCGTTCTTTTGCTCACTTTGCCACCTCACTCCAACTTTAAGTTTGCATTGCTTTCATAAATGCATTGCTCAAAGAAACAAGCATTGGCATAGCCAATAGGTCTCGCCTTTGGGACCTTATAAGTATTTAGTTATGCAGCACAATATCCTTGGTGCAACAACATCAACTGTTGCATGGCTGAACACTTATAAGGTCCCAAAGGCGAGACCTATTGGCTATGCCAATGCTTGTTTAATGTTATTTCCTGGTTACCCAGATATACAACTGGAAATGTCTTTAAATTTCTCCGCAAACACTGAACAGATTTATACCAATTTATACCAAATTACAAAAAGGTCACTTTCTGGACCTGCAGCTAACTTTCTGCCAATTTTGGTGCAATTCCGTTCAGCAGGTCGGGCTGTGGCCATGTCTAAAGTTCCTATGGAAATTAACATGGGAAAGATGCATTTTGGCCCCCCTTTTTCCTCAGCCCCCGCTTGACAGATCATCCTGAAATTCTCAAAATAGATGCTAAAGTTAGTGGAAAACTAGTTTTGAACATTTCTCGAAGATTCCTCACATATTCCACCACTCATGACATACTCTATAGCAACATTTATTACTTCACTGATGACATCCCAGATGATATCATCTGATGAATGTTTTAGTTTGTTTTATACCTTGCATAGTGGGAGGTAAGTATCACCCTAGTTCTCTGCATAATGCCATTGGGTGTAATTGTTTATGCTCCTGGTCATAGGTGTGCAGTGGTATTAAGCATGTTATGAAGATTTGTGTACAGAACTTACACTGTCCGCAAGTGACAGTTGATAACGTACACATTTTGTAGTTGATTTATTTAGATTATTTTTCAATGGTTTAGGCAGGGTTGGGCCTTTTGTGGGTTGTGGGGATGGGACAACTGAGGAAGGGGTAGTTTCCTTAGGATCTTTTCTGAAGGTTTAGGGAGGAGTGGGACTGTTAGTAGAGGTAAGGGTGGGACAGTTGGGCAAAGGGACATTTTTAACACCATCTTTTAGATCATTTAGGGAGGGAAGTGCCTGTTGTGGGAGGTGAGGGTTGGTTTATTTATTTTATTATCTAAATACTTTATTTTCTGCCAATTATGTTTGTTTTCTTTTTATTTAGAATTATGATGGATAGTTGTTCCATTTGTTGTAAGTTTTACTATAATATCTGGAAAACAGGATGATCCACCTATCTATGAACCTTACTCCCATCATTAATAGACTGACAGACGGGGGAAGGAGCATTGTAGCGAAAGGCCTTTCCTTTGTACTGACTCTACCGCCTAACAGTTTTCAGTTCAAATATTTTTATTACTTTAGTTAAAACGATATACATTTGCAATACAGTAGTAATATATAAAAATCAGAAGCAAATATATCATAATGAAGAATTAGAAAGGACTACATAACAAAGTACATCTGGACTGGGATAAAAAGATATCAAAGTTACCCTATAAAAATGATCAGATAAATGTCATGACAGATAACAGGTATTACAAACTCATCAAATATTAAGCATAAACCCCAGAAAGATGGGACAAATGGAACAGCTACACACATTCCAGCAAAGACATGTACCACCTAACAGTTTTAACATAAAGATGGAACTTCAACAGTTCTTCAGAAAAATACGGCTGAGACATACATTTTTGTTTAGAAAAATCCTATGGAAACAAGGCAGAATGCCGCAACTATTTTTAGACCTCCTTCAACCTTCACACCCTTAATGCACCTCATGTCACACAAAGTCTTAGGGTTTGGACAGGTGGTACTCCAGGAGGTCATGAACCTAGTTGAGCATAGAGAGTACATAAAATAAAATATTTCTACGGAAGAAAGGGAGAGTTTGTAATCACTGAGAAACCACTCTTAAATCACGATTATGGCAGCAGATAAGGGAGGAGCCATAGTGGTACAAAGCACTAGTGAGTGTGTCAGTGAGATCAATGCACAATTGGGAGTACAAGGCAGGTATTGCAGGGTCACCAGAGACCCTAATCAGGAGGTGGTGAAGTTGATATGCAGACTCACACAGGAAGGGTTGGATAAAGGCTATTTGACAGAACCAGAATACAACTTTTTGAACGAAAAAGGCCCCAAGATTCTGATTATTTACACTCTCCCCAAACTCCTTCAGAGCCTGGATAAGCCACCAGGTAGACCCATTGTTTTAGGGTGTGGCTCGGTCATGGAGCCCCTCTGTAATCACAAAGATGTATTTTTAAAACCCTGGGTTACAGAGACAAGATCGTGTATCTGAGACACTCTGGAACTATCTATTTAGTAGAGAACCAATCTTTTGATCCGTTGGCTCAGCTCCTGGTCACCTTAGATGAGTCATCACTATACATGAGCATACCACAGAATGAGGCACATGATGTAGTGAGGAAAGTTTTAAACAGAAGAGCTAGTACAGTATGGGTCCCGGTGGAATTTTTAGTACTTCCACTAGAAATTGGTATGAGTAAAAAAGGTTTAGTTTCTCAAAATGAATTCTATATACAAACCAAGGGTGTGGCCATGGGAGCTGGGTTCGCTCTGCGTTTAGCAAATCTGCACATGGATAAATATGAGCACATTCACATTTACAATCACTACAATTCATTTTAAACAACATCACTATGTGGAAAAGGTACATAGATGATGTCCTAATGATTCGGATAGGAAGTGAACCGATTCTAACTGATTTCTTGAATTGGGTTAGCGAGAGATCTTTTGATATAAAATCTACTATGTCAGTCATGAGGAGATCAGTTTTCTAGATCTGAGTCTGAAGGTAGAGAACATGAAATTATACACTAGCCTCTATAAAAATAATAGTGAGCGTAACACACTCCTTAGATACAGTAGTCCCTTTCCTAGAGACCTAAGGGATAATGTACCATCTGGACAATTCTTTAGGCTTTGTAGAAATTGTTCACGTAGCAGATATGCTAATAAAGAGACTGAAGGACAGAGGTCCTTTTACATAGGGCAAGGAAGCAAGCCTGGTATTGTCTTAGGGACACTCTTTTGGAAACACAAAAGAGACCTGATCCCAGTGACCTTTTGTACCAAAAGCAACAGGATCAAAAAGTGATCAATAAGTACTGGGATCTGGTCCCAGAGGAAGTTGATATGATGGAAAAACACTGTTTACCTTCTGGAGCGGGCAGACAGTGAAAGACTATGTTGACAGTTCCCTTTTTAAGACCCCACACAACCCTGAGCTGAGGATGCAACTAGGTCTAGTGCCCCTGGTTGGACAATTCAGATGCAGGAATTGCAAAGCATGTGAGACATCAGTAGCATTAAAGGACTTTACACTCTCAGGACATAATTACATCCTACACTATCACACCAACTGCAACATATCAGAGGTCTTTTATGTGATACAATGTCCTTGCGGCCTGCTGTATGTGTGCTAAACAAAGCAAAAAGTTAAGGCACGTATTCTGCAGCATTGTAGTAGAATTTGATGTCAAGTACAAGGAGCTCCTTTGATGGAGCATTTCCACACTAAGGGGTTGATTAGGATGGTGGGCGCCGGAGGTGGAGATCCACCCACCATCGCAACCCGATTTACCCCTTGCCATATTATAATGGCGGGGGTATCGCGGTGGACGCAAAGTGCGTCCGCCTTTTTTCCGTCAGTCGGCAATCATTCCGATTATATGTATTTAGCTATGCAGCACATTAGCCTGGGTGCTGACACATCTACTGTTCTTTAGCTTGGAGGAAAAGTAAGCACCAAACTGCGTGACACACCAAGTATGGGAACACATGGAGATAAATATTGCCTTTCATCGGGAAATGGTATAGTCCAAAGCTTTTCTTTTAATATAAAAGCAGGGCCTTCGGTGATCATAGCACTGAAAATACAAGATTTGAAAAAAATATTATTGTCTAGGGGTGCCCGTGGAAGACAATTTCTATGGACTGGAATCTAGAGAATGCTGAAGTGATTCCGGTATTTTACTGACCTATGCTTGTCGTTTTCTATCAAGAAAGTTAAATAGAGGCAGTTGCCAGAAAAATAAAAAAAAGGAAGTCCCTCAGCAGAAAGCAATTCTAGTATTTTATTGACCTCTGCTGGTCGTTTTCTATCAAGATAGTTAAATAAAGGCAGTTGAACAGAAAAAAAGTCCTTAAGCGGAAGCAGACAAGTCCTAGGGCTGATTTCCAGAGCCCAGAAACTACATACACTTATAAGTATATACTAAATTATTTATACTAAAGTATATACTAAAGTATCTACATGAGGTCTCATATGCTCGACCTTAAAAGTGAACAGAACTCAACTCAGTTACCGAGCTGAGAACGGGAGCAAACTTGTCTGGTATTCACGTGATATTTTGAGTGACAACCAGGGAATAATATCATTTTTGGCAAAGGTTACAAATGTTTTTCACATGTCCCAGAAAATGATTTTTAAAAATTGCCAGCTTACACACTGATTTCATTATGGCAGCAGGAAGCACATTATATGTAACCTAGTTGGAGATATCCATACAACAGCAATGACCATCCTTGGAACATCAGGGCACATGGTGAACTCACCCAAGAGAGTCTTAGTTTTAGGATTTAAAAACAAAAGTTCAAATTTCAGGTTCACCTGGGTCTCAAAGATCAGGGAGCTGGACTCCAGTGCCAGGTGTACTGGATTCATGCCTCAGCTTTCCACCAAAACCAAAAGTGATCTTGGAAAAATCACACCTGGAAAATTGGAGCCAGGCAGCTGGTTCGATAAAGTCTGATAACCGTAGGATGAACGAATGTTCGAACGCTGCAGAAGAAAGTGATCAAGCTATTTAAAAGTCAGATTTTATTCAGGCATCAACGTACTGGAGCAACATATAAGTAATCAACTTTAGCAAAAGTTGTTTCCATAGGAGTGGACCCATCAGTTGGAGAGGTCCTCAGCACAAGGACCCCAGGACGAAGACTGTCATTTTTGTGGTTTGAGATTACATCTCAGGTTACAGAAACAAACAAAAACAATATTCTATTTAATTTTTTTCATACCAAAACAGTGCATGCATACTGTTACAGTGCCAACAACACAATAATTTACTAAAACAGAACCTCCATTCCGAGACATTCTGAAGTCTAAATCTGGCATCTCAACATGTCTTCACCATAAGGCATAGTCCAGCATTACGTTTATTGTGGAGACATTAAAATTACCTATCACAAAACAACCTGGTTTTGCAAGGGAGGTCACCTGGGTTTTTGGCACCAGGCTCGGCGGCCATCTTGGAAAACCTACCAAACCCACACATTTCTGAAAACTAGACACCCGGGGGAGTCCAGTGAGGTATGGCTTGTGTGGGTCCCCCAACGGTTTCCTATCCAGAATCCCCTGCGAACCTCAAATTTAGCTGGAAAAAAACACTTTTTTCTAACATTTCTGTGTGGGAAAGTTCTGGAATCTACCTGGATCCACAAATTTCCTACCACCCAGCGTTTCCCCAGGTCTACTGATAAAAATGGTACCTCACTCGCGTGGGTGGGTCAAGTACCCACGACGTATTGAGGAGACATCAAAATTACCTATCACAAAACAACCTGGTTTTGCAAGGTAGGTCACCTGGGTTTTTGGCCTCGGGCTCGGCAGCCATCTTGGGAAACCTACCAAACCCACACATTTCTGATAACTAGACACTCTGGGGAGTCCAGCGAGGTATAGCTTGCGAGGGTACCCCAAAGTTTTTCCTACCCAGAATCCCCTGCAAACCTCTAATTTAGCTGAAAAAAATTACTTTTTTCTCAAATTTCTGTGTGGGAAAGTTCTGGAATCTATGTGGATCCAAAAATATCCTACCATCCAGCGTTCCCCCAGGTCTCCCAATAACAATAGTACCTCACTCGCGTGGGTTGGTCAAGTACCTGCGACACGAAAGGGCCCAAAACGTATTGTGGAGACATCAAAATTACCTATCAAAAAACAACCTGGTTTTGCAAGGGGGGTCACCTGGGTTTTTGGCCTGAGCGCAGTGGCCATCTTGGGAAACCTACCAAACCCACACATTTCTGAAAACTAGACACCCGGGGAGTCCAGCGAGGTATGGTTTGCGTGGGGCCCCCAACATTTTCCTACTCAGGATCCCGTGAAAACCTTAAACTTAGCTGAATAAATCACATTTTTCTCAAACGTCTGTGGGGGAAAGTTCTGGAATCTGCATGGATCCACAAATTTCCTACCACCCAGTGTTCCTCCAGGTCTCCCGATAAAAATGGTACCTCACTCTTGTGGGTGGCTCAAGTACCCACGACAGACAAGGGCCCAAAATATATTGTGGAGACATCAAAATTACCTATCACACAACAACCTGGTTCTGCAAGGGGGGTCACCTGGGTGTTTGGCCCCTTGCTCGGAGGCCATATTGGGAAACCTTCCAAACCCACACATTTCTGAAAACTAGACACCTGGGGGAGTCCAGTGAGTTATAGCTTGCTTCCTCCAACGTTTTCCTACCCAGAATCTCCTGCAAACCTCAAATTTAGCTGAAAATAACACATTTTCCACATATGTTTGCGTGAAATCACCGTGCCGGCACAAACCCCACAGCATTCCCCTCAGTCTCCCGAGTAAAATGATACCTCACTTGTGTGGGTGTCCAAAACAGAATTGACGTTGCGTTTTGGGCCGTTTCCTGTAGCTGACACTAGGTCTACCCACACAAGTGAGGTACCATTTTTCTCGGAAAACTTTGGGGAATGCGTGGTTGATGGAATTTTGTGGATCCACGCAGATCCCAGAACTTTCAATCACAGAAATGCGAGGAAAATGTTTTTTTTTCAAAACTAAGTTTGAGGTTTGCAAGGGATTCTGGGTAACATAACTTGGTGAGAGGCACACAAGTCACCCCTTCCTGGATTCCTCTTGGTGTCTAGTTTTCAAAAATGTACAGGTTTGCTAGGTTTCCCTATGTGCCGGCTGCGCTATGACCCAAAAGCCACAGGTAGGCACATTGCTTAAAACAAGGCCGTGCCAATTGGGCTTACTGCCGCCCTGGTGGGGAACTCGGGGGGGGGGGTTGCCCTGATATGCCACCAAGGGGGGCAGAAAGACTGTGGCTATTAGTTTGGGGGTGGGGGCATTGGTATGCCCATTCTGGGCAGCCCCCACTACCCCGCATAACAAAAGCCAGCGTAATCGCTGGCACCTAGTGTGCTCTCTGCCGCCCCCTGGGGGCAGATCAGGGCCTGCTGCCCCAATCTGTCTCCTGTGGGGGCAGAAAGACTGGCATTTTTGTGGGCGTGGTGGGGCATTGACATGCTCATTCTGGGCAGCCAACACCCCTGAATTAAAAAAATATATATTCCCTGATGCTTATTTGTCTTTCTGCTTCACCCCCTGTAAACAGATAAGGGGCTTTTGCCCCTATCTACCTCCTAGGGGGGCAGGAAGACTGTGGCAATTCTTGTGGGGGTGGGGGCATTGGCATTCCCATTCTGGGCAGCCCCCACCCCTAGGTATATTTAAAAACAAATCCCGGGTGCCTTGTGCGCTTTCTTCCCCTCCCTGGGGGGCAGATCAGGGGCTACTGCCCCATCTGCCTCCTGGGGGGTAGAAAGACTGTGGCATTTTTTGGGGAAGGTGGGGGCATTGGCAGGCCCATTCTCGGCAACCCACACCCGAACTTTGGAAAAACAATCCCTGGTGCCTAGTGGGCTTTCTGCCCCCCCCCCACCCGCGGGGGGCAGATAAGGGTCTATTGCCTCTATCTGCCTCCCGGGGGGGCAGAAAGACTGTACCATTTTTTTGTGGTGGGGGCATTGGTATGCCCATTCTGGGCAGCCCGCACCCCTACGTATATTAAAAAGAAAATCCCTGGTGCCTTGAGGGCGTTCTGCCCCCCCCCCCCCCCCCCGGGGGAAGATCAGGGGCTACTGCCCCCATCTGCCTCCTGGAGGGGCAAAAAGACTGTGGCATTTTTTTGGTAGGAGTGGGAGCCCCCGCCCCGAACTTTGGAAGAAAGAAAATCCCTGGTGCCTAGTCGGCTTTCTGCCCCCCCACTGTACTAATTTTCTTTTGGATGGGACATTGGCATGGCCATTCTGGGCAGCCTCCACCCCTACGTATATGTGAAATAAAAAATCCCTGGGGCCTAGTAGGCTTTCAGGGGCTATTGCCCCCATCTGCCTCCTGGGGGGCAGAAAGTCTTGTGCCTTCTTGGGGGGGTAGGGTAGGGACATTGGCATGTCCATTGTGGGCAGCTCCACCCCGGGCATATAAAACAAATCCCTGGTACCTAGGGTGCTTTCTGCCCCCCAGGGGGGGAAGAAAGGCTGCCTGGCATAATTTTATAGGGGCGGGAGCAAAGGCCCTTACCCAAGGGGCCGCTCCCCCCTCCCTACTGGCTAATGGGTGGATCCCTGCTAGGGGATCGCCCACCTGGGGCAATCCCCTAGCAGGGATCCACTAGGGAAGGGTACCATAGGAAAGGGGAGATTCTCCTCTTTCCAACGATACCTCTCCCATGTTTTTCGGTGCTCTGGGGGCTGAGATAGCCCCACAAGCATCAAAACTGTAAATTTGTTTTCCTTGTAATGATGACAGCGCGCAATGCGAGCGATCGTCATTAAAATGAAAACAGACACTATACTTTGGGAGGTTGGGGAAGCTCTTCCCCACTTCCCAAAGCAAAACAAATGGGAAATCCCTCTGCTGTTTACAGCAGAGGGATTTTTTTAATGTGCACTTATGCTCATGACGGAACCATTCCGTCATGAGCATAGAAGGGGTTAAAGATGTGTTTATGTTCGTATTCGCCCATATAAATATTGGCTATACTCAGGGCACAAGAGGCCCCCATGCTGGTCCCCTTGATCTGCTGAAACATGATATTATTGAATTCGAAAACGTTGTTGTGTAGCACTAAATCCAAACATTCAAAAATTAATTGATCAGGGTGATCTCCAGGTGTTCTAGCCAACAGAGCTGCCACAGACTTTAGGGCTTGTCCGTGTGGAATGTCTTTATATAGTGCCTCAATGTTGAGGGTAACAAGAAACTGAAGGTCTTTATGATAGGGTGTGTTCTCAATTTTGGCTATCATGTCCCCTGGAACTCTCTTATATAGATCTCGTACTGGTTAGTCAGCGGACAGAAGAAAGCATCTACATATTTAGAGAGTGGTTCAGTGCTGGAGTTAATGGATGATATGATGGGATGTAATGGAGGATCATGCATATCTTTGTGCGTTTTAGGAACTCCATAAATGACAGGTGTCACTGGGTCGATTTTATTTCGAAATTCCCATTCCTTTTTGCAGATGTTACCGTCCGTGAGAGCTTTTTGAGTGGTATTCCATATTTGTGTTTTGAATGTGTCTAGAACAGTATTCTCTACCCTTTTATAGTGTTCTGGGACTTGAAGCATGGTTATAATTTTGGCCATATACTTTTGAGTATCCATGACCACTATACCCCCAGCTTTATTGCAAGGTTTGATGGTGATATTAGTGTTGTTTTGTAGTTTTTTGAGAGCTACCATTTCCTGCTGTGTCAGATTGTGCTTGGGCTGGTGGGAAATATTTGGTAACTCATTGTAGGTCTCTGATAACTGCCTTCTCGAAGACAGTCACTTCGGGGCCTACCATTTCCAATGTTGGAGTAAAATTGGATGCAGGTCAACAACCCAAAGCATTATTCTCCTGTTCTAGGGAGGTGTTCTGCTGAAAGAATTTCTTAAGTCTGACCTTTCGTAGAAAGGAAAAGACATCTTGATTTAGTCTGAATGTGTTGTTACCGTCTTAGCTCAACCCATGAATCTTCGGTATCAACCGGAGGGGGTTGAGCTTAATTACACAGCCCAAGTAGTACCGGGATCCTTGCCTGCTATCAGCCATCACAGCTTATGACATGGCCTTTATATATGAGATAACAGAGCATACCTGCTCATCTTTTTAACAGGTTCACACACATATGCTAATGGAGGATTCCAGGCTTAACTAAAAGGCCCTGACTCTACATCCCTGCAGAGGATTAGCCCAGGCAGATATCATCTGGGTAAGCATAGCAGAGGTGCCAATGTAGTATATACATCGATTATAGCCATGCAGCGTCTTCATGCCTCATTGTATGTTGTTGCCCCCCAGAGAAGGCCCCCAGACATTCAAAATCAATTGCCTTCCATCTACCACTAGCAGGGCTCCAGCTGTACCAGTTTGAGTGACCTGGCTCACAAGTCTGCATGTGGTGATTCTCACCATTTTTGCCCCTGTCAAACTATAAGAGCAACATACAGGCCATCATGGGGTATTGACGAGGTCAGTTACCGTGATTTAAGTATATTAAGTCACACCTTGGGATGTCATCTCTCACGCCCTTGTGTATCTATCGTAACCCCACTTATAATTTTATAATTTCAATATTTCTAAATCTATTCTCCTCTCACTATTTCAGTAGCACAGTGAACCATGGGTGACCTTTCTTATCTGGTTTAATATTTCATTCTGCTTTAACGGACTCTTTCTACAGGAACATATGTCTGGTGACACGCATGTGTAGGAGCACCCAATCTATCAGTTTGGTGCATATTTTTGACAGGTGGTAGGTCTCAGTATCTTCCTCACTGGAGCACCCATGTAACAGACACCCCTTGTGCCAAATTTCTGTTTTCTGTAACTTTCTTACTAGGGTTGGCCTCTTTTCTTGTACATATCAGTACAATTTTTGTGTATTTACCCACGGATTTCCCCCACTCCACTCTCCTGAAATTAGTCCTAAAGAGTGGTCCTGATGAAGGTGGCAGCTATTTAATCCCACCGAAACGTGCATTAACCAGAAAATGGGAACTCTCTTAAGACAACACCAAAGCGGATGAAAACTCTGATTTACCCAGGCCGCGTTCACTGTTATTGGTGTATGCTAGTGAAATATCAAGGGTTCCCCCTATATATTTTTGTTGTGTGAGAATATTGAGGTGGGTGTGAGTGTTCTGCTTGTCAGAGTGTGGTATGAGAGGTGAGGTTGTTTGATGTGAGGACTTTGATGGGGGGTCTCTGTCTCTTGTTGTCTGAATGATCAGGATTAAACTCGTATGTTTATTCATGAATTTTATCTGTAAATAATAACATTTGTACATGTCACTTGTTATTTGTTAATGAATTAATTTTCATTATGATTGTGTTAAAATTTTAATCAAAAGATATGCTATAAGGCTTAAAAAGAAAAAAGAAAAAGATTAATAAAAAGTAATATGTTTTTACACATTACCGTATTGTTTTTTTTTTTTTTTTTTTTTTTTAAACCGTTTATTACAAAACTAAAAAAATATACAAAGATGGGCCTACAACCTTCCAGACAAAAGGAGCATATGATACACATTGTAGAGCGTGTGTTGCGGCTGAGGAAGATGCACAGGAGTTAGCAGCGTTGATAGCCACACCATCCGGACCCCACTGTACGGTTTCATTTTAAACTGAAAGAACAACCAGAAAAACAAACCCACAAGGCAATCCACAATCAGAAATAGCAGCATGTGCTCCCCTGAGAGGGGGACCCTACCAGTCCATAGGAGTATCAAGAAGGGGAAGAGATCAGGACTAGGGCTGGGTAAACTCAATGCCCGGAACAAGGAAGATGGGTCGGCTAAGGGGATGGGGCCGGCGACGGATCGGGCAATAACGGCGGAGCACAGATTCCCCCGCGGTAGGCGTTCCAGGGGCCCCATACTTTCACCCATGTCCCAGGCTTACCTCTCGCCACATACACCACCTTTTCCCGAAACATGCACCAATCCATATGTTCCTTCCAGGCCGAGACAGTCGGGGACCTCTGGGATCCCCACAGTTGAGCAATATCACGCTTGGCCACCATATATCCCAGAGTCACCCACCACGTCTGTGGCGCCGAGTAGTCGGTAGGTTCCCACACATTCAACGGGCATCTCCTCGCTTCGGGTAGCAGCACCACATGCGTAACCACACGCAGGACCTCATGCACACCACGCCAGAATCGCTCCACCTCCGGGCATTCCCACAATATATGCAGAAAGGTCCCCAAAGTGCCACACCCACGCTTACACAACCCGTCCACAGCATAGCCCATACGCAGGAGCCTTGGCCCCGTCATGTAGACTCTGTGGAGTATCTTGAGCTGGACGAAGCGAAGGCGGGCCGGTATGGCCACCTCTTTCGGGGAGGCCACCGCAGAGGCCCAGTCCTCGTCGTCCAGCTCCAGTCCATCGGCAACCCAAGCCTCACGAAGGGCAGTCAGCAATCCCGAGCGGTCATTGATCAGTTTTTTGTAGATCAGTGAGATCGTGCTGTCCGGAACGTGTCCATCCAGCACTCTATCCTCCAGGGGGGAATGCTCCGGGATGGATGCAACGTCCGGGAAGATGGAGCCCAGTGCATGACAGATCTGCAAATACCGAAAGTACTCCCTGTCATGCAACTGGAATTCCGTCTGCAGAATCTCGAACGTTTTAAATCCTCCCCTCGTCCAGAGATCCCCCACTTTGCTGATGCCTATCATGTCCCACTTCTCGAAGCCCTTCGAGGTCCACAGGGAGCCCAACTGCTCGGACGCGTATAGTGGTGATGCCCGGGTCAGACGGTCCTTCCACCCCATCGCCACATTAGCCGCGTGCCACACTCGCACCATGACACGCGTGGGGCCGGTCAGCCGAGCGTCGGGCGCGCTGGAGTAGAGCGCTCGATTATAGTCCCCACCCGGGAGTAGTATCTTATCCATTTCGAATGCCGGGTTTAAGGCGGGCCCGTACAGGCCGTGATTAATCGCAGCCAGCTGGGAGGCCCAATAGTACCGTTTGATATCCGGGAGGGCAATCCCTCCGTCATACCATGGGAGCGTCAGCTTCGCCAGGGCGATACGCGGCCTCCCGTCCCAGAACAGGCGGCGCTGCAAACTCTCCACCTCACGGAAGTAGCGCGCTGGGACGAGGTCCATAGTATTCTGCAAAGCGTACAGGAAACGCGGCAGAGACATCATCTTAAACAATGCCGCCCGGCCGAGCGGCGAAAGCGGCAAGCGCCGCCAGCGTGTGACATCTTCCTTCAGGCGCTGGAGGGGGGGAAGCAAGTTCCGATCATACCGGGCCTCCGGGTCCAGAGTAATGAAGACACACAGGTACCGAAATCCCTGCGGGGCGATCTGGATCGGACAGCCCCGCGGGAGAATAGGAGCCTCCCCAGAGAGAACATACACGCACGATTTAGCCCAGTTGATGACAAGGCCGGAGTTACGACCAAATGAATGCAAAACATCAACCAGTACTATCAGTGATTTACGTGGGGAAGCTAGGTACAAGAGGATGTCATCAGCGTATAGGGATACGCGGTCCTCATACTCGGGGGTCCAACGGAGACCACGGATGGAAGGTTCCCACCGCAGCCACTCCGCCAGGGGCTCCAAGGCAAGCGCAAAAAGGAGCGGCGATAAGGGGCAGCCCTGCCGCGTGCCCCGGCCCAGCTCGAACGGAGCCGATACTCTACCGTTCACCACCACCTGCGCCAATGGGCCCGAATACAGCAATTTGACCCAACTGATGAACCCTGCGCCAAAGCCAAACTTCGCAAGCATCGCCCAGATGTATGGCCATTCAAGCGTGTCAAACGCCATGGTGGCGTCCAAGGACGCCAAAATGGCCGGCTCCCGTATGTACTAAACACGTGCGAGCACCCCATGCAAACGCCGCAAGTTAAGGGCCGTGTTATGATGGGGAATAAAGCCGGACTGATCCTGGTGAACCAGGTCGCCCACCACGCCGACCAGCCGATTGGCCAGGACCTTAGCGAGAATTTTGGGCTCCGCGTTCAGTAGCGAAATGGGCCGATAGGATGTAACCCGGTCCCGAGGTCTCCCCTCCTTGTGGATAACCACGATTGTAGCCAGACGCTGGTCCAGCGGGAGGGAGCCCACCGAGTGAGCCTCCAGGAACATCGATCGGAGATGTGGTGCCAGCGTATCCGGTCGCAACTTGTACAACTCGATGGGGAGACCATTAGGACCCATGGCCTTGCCGGAAGCGACCGAACGTATGGCGAGGGCGATTTCGTCGGAGGTTGGAGCGGCGTCCAACGACACTCTGTCCTCCTCCGAAAGGGAAGGCAGCGCGATATCCCTGAGCAGGGCACGGGAATCCTCTTCAGAGCGGGAAGACACCGGGGAATACACCCCACGGAAATAATCCGCGAAGCAGGAGACAATTTCTTCCGGCTCAGTAACACACACACCGTCCGTTTTCTCAATCAGCGGGACTACACGACTCGCTCTCTCCTTTTTGTCCAACCACGCAATCAATTTACCAGCCTTATCACCCACATCATACAGTCTCCCCTGTTGCTCTCTACTGAGGCCCCTGGCCGCCTCCGTGACGAGGGCCCTATAGGCCGCTTGCTTGAGTTGGAGAACATGTAATACGGCATCCGTCACCCCACATTCTAGATTACCCTCCAACTCGGCTATCTCAGCTTCCACCCGGGTCACCTCCTCCCGCTCGCGCCTCCGGGTGTGGGAAATAAGGGACAGGGCCTCTCCTCGTAGTACTGTCTTGAATGCCTCCCACAGTGAGACAGCCGAAGGCACGGACCCCACATTCTCGTCAAAATAGCGCTGGAGGGATTTAATCAATTCAGCGCGAATGGTGGGGTCGCGCAGGTACCAGGGATTGATCGGGACCACCCTACCCTCACCCCTCGGAAAAAGATCCAGGTGTAACAGGAGCGGGGAATGGTCCGAGATACCCCGTGCCAAATGGCGCACCTCTCCCACCCTCCCAACATAGGCCGCCGGGACCAGGACATAATCTAGTCGTGAGAGACTACCATGGGCCCCCGAATGGAAGGTATACTGTAGCTGCGTGGGATGTTTTAAACGCCAGCAATCCACCAATCCCAAAGTGTCCAATAGGCCAGATAGCCACGCTTGGGCCCGGGGGAGGTCCCTAGGGGGGTGACGATCCACAGTCCCGGAAACCACCGCATTGAAATCCCCCCCCACCACCAGAATCCCCCCCGGAAGGCCAAGGAGGAGGCGCCCCAGGTCCGCAAAGGTAGTCGACTGCAGCCCCGGCGGGACGTATACTGACACAAAAACGACCACTTTGCCCTCCATCCTTCCCACCAAGACCGTGTAACGTCCCCTGTCGTCATGGAGCACCTCATCAATCTCCAACGGGAGCGAGTTCTTAACCATGATGCCCACACCCCTTGAGCCAGACGTGAAGCCCGAATGGGCCACTAGGCGATAGCCACGCCGATTCATGGCGCAGAAGGAGTTGCCAATGAGGTGTGTCTCCTGCAGAAAAACTACATCGGGCGAGATTCGCTTCAAGAACTGCAGGACCACACCACGTTTAATCCTGTCCCCCAGTCCATTCACGTTCCAGGACAACAGAGTTAGTTCCCTACCCCCCATCATAGACAGAAGCCACCATTTGTCCCCCCGAGAGCACTATAGAGCTAACACAATGATACTTTTGCCTTGTGGTAAGAACGAACAACACCCCCCCATCCATGCCCACCCGCCCCAACAAAACTCCCCCCTCCCTGCACCCCTGCATGAGCCCGAACAGCCCCCCCAACGTGCAGTGTGCCTGTCGCCCCATATATATAGTAAAAACTAGCTAAACCCCCTAGAGGAGGAAGGAGAACCCCCAGTAGACCCCACACAACCTCCATAGGAGGGGAAATTATACAGACAGACGCTTAATCGAGAGTGGCATCATTTTTGTCCAGAGTGAAGCCCAATATTACCCCCTCAGTCCCGATCCAGGGTGCCGTCTCCCCCCGCCGCCCCCCCCCGCCCCCTCGATCACGATCCCCAGACAGAGTGTCCAGCCAGTCTCCGGCGGCTTCGGGACGATCAAAAAAGTGCGTGCGACCCTCTACCTCCACTCGCAGCTTGGCTGGGAAGAGCATAGCGTATTTAAGGTTCAGGTCCCGAAGACGGCGCTTGACGCCTAGGAAGCTCAGTCTCTGCATCTGGACCGCTGGGGTGAAATCAGGGTAAAAGTTCACCTCGATATTGTCAAGCTTAACCAGCCCATGCAGTCTGGAGGCTTGCAGGATAGCGTCTCTGTCCCGAAAGTTGAAAATCCGGGCAATGAGAGGTCGCGGAGGGGCTCCGACCTTCGGCCTTCCCCCGGGAACCCTGTGGGCACGCTCCACCGCGAAGAATTTACTCAGCCCCCGTGGCTGGAGATGGGTAGCGATCAGGTCCTCCACAAATAGGTCCGCCGCCGCTTCCTCCCGTCCCTCGGGCACCCTGATGATGCAGATGTTGTTCCTCCGGGCCCGACTCTCGGAGTCCTCCAGGCGCCGATCCATAAGCGCGCTCGCCTGACTAAGCCGGCGCACCTCTGTCTGTAGTGCCGCCACCTCAGTAGTAAGGCCCGATGCGGTGTGGGCCAAAGAATCAACTCGGTCGTTGGTCTTGGAAAGATCGGCCCTCACCAGGCCAACATCCACGAGGACCGAGTCGATCTTCTGTGCCAGTGTGTCGAACCGCTGGCCCACCGAGGCCTTCATCTCGGCAATGGCGCCCATGACATCCCGCAGAGTCAGATCCGTGGGCAGGTCCGGGGCATCAGGAGGGTCCTCAGGGGATTTGTGCGGTCCGCCGGGAGATCCCTTCTGGAGGGTATAGCGGTCCATACTGTTGGCCTGATGGGTGGTGCCACGCCGGGTCGACTTGGTCTTTGCCCGGTCTCCATCTTGTTTCGTGGTCATGGCCACCAGTCCCCCGGTCGCACCAGCCACGTTGTGAAGGGCAGGCAATCAGGGCCACAAGCTCCGGGGGGGGCCACCCCAGATCGGCGGGGTGGGTCACAGCCGGCGGGCAGGCCGAGTCTCCCAGCGAGACCACACCAACACAAAGAGCCCCGCGACCCAACCCTGCAGAGACGGCAAGGGGGTGCGAAAGCGAAAGTGCGGGGTACGCGACTCGCCAGGCCCGGCCCGCCGCTGTTGTTCACTTTGTCACTGGGTCACCCCTCAGCGCAAATCCGGGGTCTGGCGAGGAGAAGGCCGCAGACTTCAATCGGTGCTCACTCAGGTGTCCGAGGTCCGATTTGACAACGGGAAACGGGTGCCACCTCAGCTCAGGCTCACCAACACAGTCCCCTCATCCAAGACAGGATAAATTCAGGATAGTCGTAGGAGGTTGCGGAGGTCCTCGGCAGCCTCGCACCTACGCGGCCATCTTGGTTGCGCGCTAGGCTCCTCCTCCCATTACCGTATTGTTAGATAGATTTTTTTGGGGTACTGCCCGATTCGAGCCTTGTGCTGACCTCTAGACAAATAGATACAGGTCTGACAGGAGCATTTGTTGAGTCTCTCAACTCTAGGAAAGCAACAAAGCAATTGCTATCCCAATGGTTATCCCATGGTACTCGATCTGTCACATCCTTGTGTGTCAGCTTCTGTAAAGGCTTGTCCTTTAGGGAAATGTTGGGTATCCACTGTTGACAGGAGCACACCGTTCCCAAAAACATCCTGACTTTTCTCTGGGTGGTTGGATGATTCATTTTCAGAATCACAGAGATTCTCTCTTTCAACACTTTCCTCGCTCCCTTCTCAATGTGATGTCCGAGATACAGAACTTCTCTCTGACAATACTGTAACTTACTTGTGACACTTTGGTGCCAATTACGATCCGGTAAAAAAAATTCCCGTACGACTCATATCCGGTCTTTTTACCGTACGGATCGTACAAGTGCCGTACAAACTGGCAATCACGATTCGCATGGTAAAAAGTCCATACGAACCGCCTTGGGAATTATTCCCCACACGTCCTCGGGTCGGAAAATGTGTCCGACACGTCCTCGGACGATTTACCGTACAAACGTGAAAAGCGAAGTCCAACCGGGGAATCACGATCCGTCCCGGGCGTCCGAATGTACAACCGTATGGTTAAAAGACCGTCCGCACCGAACTCCAATAGCAACCATGGAGACGTCCAAACAGGTGCCCGGTACGCGCCGTACCCCCCCCAGCCCCCGCATGTACGCGCCGTACCCCCCCCAGCCCCCGCATGTACGCGCCGTACCCCCCGTGTATGTACACCCGAGTACGTGTCGAACCCCCCCGTGTATGTACACCCGAGTACGTGTCGAACTGTACGTGTCGAACCCCCCGTGTATGTACACCCGAGTACGCGCTGGGGGTACGCACCGTACATACACGGGTGGGGGTACGACTCGAACGTACACGGGTGTACATACACGGGGGGGTTCGACACGTACTCGGGTGTACATACACGGGGGGGCGTACTCGGGTGTACATACACGGGGGGGTTCGACACGTACTCGGGTGTACATACACGGGGGGTTCGACACGTACAGTTCGACACGTACTCGGGTGTACATACACGGGGGGGTTCGACACGTACTCGGATGTACATACACGGGGGTACGGCGCGTACATGCGGGGGCTGGGGGGGTACGGCGCGTACATGCGGGGGCTGGGGGGGTACGGCGCGTACATGCGGGGGCTGGGGGGGACGGCGCGCACATGCGGGGGCTGGGGGGGGTACGGCGCGTACATGCGGGGGCTGGGGGGGACGGCGCGTACATGCGGGGGCTGGGGGGGGACGGCGCGTACATGCAGAGGCTGGGGGGGGCGGCGCGTACATGCGGGGGCTGGGGGGGGTACGGCGCGTACATGCAGAGGCTGGGGGGGGTACGGCGCGTACATGCGGGGGCTGGGGGGGGACGGCGCGTACATGCGGGGGCTGGGGGGGTACGGCGCGTACATGCGGGGGCTGGGGGGGGGTACGGCGCTTACCGGGCCACCTACTCTGGTCGTTTCGCGCCGTACTTCGCTTTTCCGGCACTTTTTGGGTGCCGTAAAAATATTGCCGTCCGGACTGCTGTCGGTTCGAATCGTACTTCCTGGGTCGTGAAACGCGGCCTGAGAGCGTCCCGACGTCACGTCGGCGCATTCCCCGGATCCCATTTGTATGTATCTTTTCGTCGGTCGGTGTTTTGTACGACTCGTACAGAAATGGTGTTTCCGTGCGAATCGTACTTGCATGTTTGTAAAGTTTTACGACCGGGTACGAGTCGGACGGAAAAAAGCCTCCGTCCGACGGTTCGTACCCGGTTTTTGCCGGATCGTAATTGGCACCAGAATGTCCATTCTCAGCCAAGTGGTTCAACAGTGCAATTGTGTCTTGTTTTCATGCTTTCTGGGTATACAATGCCACTAACAGGTTATCGAATACTGCACCAGGACAAAATTGCAGGGCGTCATTAGGGACTCAAGTTTCCTTTAAAGGATCTGATTAAAGATCAAGGGACTTTCTGCATACCTGTGGGACTCAGCACCACGCCAAAACACAGTTATGGAACCATAGCACAAAGAGGTACTGGCTGTCCTCATGCAAGGGTATAGAGAAAAAGGCCTGGCACAGATCAATCACAGTAAATCACTCAGATCAAATGGAATCTGAAATAAAATATCAGCTAGATTGGTCACCATAGGACAACAGGGAACAACAATGTTAATAATCTTCCACAGGTGGGTGAGTTACATGGATTCCTCATAATCTCTTTCAAAATACCTTGTTGAATCATTGATTCAGTCACTGGCAATCGTTACAGGAGTCAAATTGTACTGAGGAGTTCTTGGATATTCAGCTTAAGGTTTAACATTTTTACGGATAGGCTCAACTCCTTTTGTCCTTTCCTGAGAAGTGCCAGACTTCATGCTTCACTGTATCTCTGAGATACGGTGGCATCATCAAAGGGTACAATCCAATATTTGGCCCTTGACTTGCCAATTTTAAATCAACATCTTCGTCATCAGTCTGAAACTCCACACTTTTCGGTGAGCGATAGATGGTGCAATTTAGCTTACACAGCAAAACGCGTCCTACAAGATTTACTGACATAGAATCACATATCACGAACTGGTGGCTCTCTTCAAAGGGCCCTAATGTAACAGGCACTTCTCATGTTACTTGGTTTATAATTTGTTTATTTGCAACTACTACAGCTTGGATTCTTTATACCCAGAGCGGTTTGAAACTTCTGCTGGTTTTGCTGTGGAACTGGTGGCACCAGTATCGATAAAAAAATGACTCAGGTGGCCATTCATCTCACCTTCCACGAATGGACCATTCTGGTCTACCTCTAAGACTGCACTAAGAACACTATTTTCCTCCTCTCACGGGCACCATCATTGTGACACATCAGAGCCATAGCCCTCAAGTGAGTCACAGGAAACTGGTGAAACGGATTTTGGTTCTAGAAGGAATTCTGATTACAATTCAGGACCTGAGTAGCGTTAAATCTGGATCATTTATGTTTTGCTGAGGAATTGGGGCTTGAGAAACTTGCATCACTGAAGCATGTTGTACATTAGGACCTTGCATACTTTGTCTCGGCACATTTTATGGCTGTATGGGGTTGTTAACCTGTGTCTGCACAAATCATGAATTTTTTACTGATTCTCATTCCTTACTCTGTTGGGATTAAGATGACATTCCTGCTTCCAATGCCCTATTTACAATAATTACATGAATTTGATGTATTTAATGTATTTAATGTCGCCACATTCATTCCAGTATTCGGGTCAATCGGTACAACACGACCTCTACCTTGTTGTGGATAACCGTTTCGACCTCGCATCATAAGAACTCCCAGCTGACACACACCTTGCATAGAACCAATATTGCCTACATTCAGTTGACTCTGACTCCCTCCCTGTGCTGCTTTCCTATGGGCCAACATCAACTTCTCCTTTAACCGCTTCTGTTTCATTTCTAATTCATCACTACAATAGTTCACATACCTTAAAATCTCATCAATTGACTTATTCTGCCTACAATTTAAATACTGCTGAATTTTCATCCTAACCTCAGGTCTTTATCCTGTCACAAACTGAGACACAAAGCTTCCCATATATTTGGATTTAAGATTTTCCATTCCACTGTGCTGTTTAAACACTTGCAATAAACTCTCATGATAAGAAGGCCAATCAATCAATAAACTTTATTCGGTTTTTGTTTGCAAAACCATAAACACAGATACAATACATGGAGACAATACAATATTAACACTATGTAAAAAAACTGACTCCGTTACCTCACTATAAATAATCTAAAAACATGTCTAAAAGAGAAGATTCTACATGTCCATAAAGTGCCTAGATTTCAAAGATGCTTTTAAAAACCCTACTATAACAAGCATTTGCAATGCAATAGGTCTCACATTTGCAAGAGATGGACCTATTGGCGTTGTAAATGACAATGTCTTTTACCCATGCAGTTTAGCACTGAAGCACTTATAAAAACATAGCCATTTTTGGTGCAAGATAGCAGGGCTAAGCACCAATGGAAGTTGTGAGTGAGAGCTTCAGACACTCCAATAGCTGCATTTGGAAAGTGGTATGAGGGGGGCAGCGCGCTGAAAATTTCAGGACCGATGCACTTTGCCTAGGAGAAAGAATGTGGGTGCGTGCCCTGCTGACCTCGTTGAGATCACTCATAAGCAGGCACAATAAACAGAGACCCATGAGGATGGGCATAAATCAAGAAGGGATGGTGATAATCTCAGGCACCTGGGCAGTGTGTGCTATAAGTATGTAGGTGCCACTAACATTAAAACATTTTTGTTATTACAGAACATTTTAACATTTTGAAAGCAAACACTGGCGCAGTTGATAAGAGGAGACATTGATGTGCTACCCGAAGGTGCTCTTTTATTTCTGCCAGTATAAAGGGAATCATATTTGCGATGGAGTGGTGCTACCAGCAGTGAGTGTTTTGTATGGCCATGAAATCTGGAGATCAAACAAAATATATATTTTTTTAAATATAGTGCCGAATGTCTTCAGTTGCACATCGCACTGCCTTCTGCGTGAGTATATGACTGCCGTCTAAACTTGCCCGTCGAATATCATTTCAAAACATTGAGCGGGGAATGTGTAAGACATAAATAACTCTCCTGCAGGAGTGACACACGGGTGGTGAAGCTGGATTCGACTGGAATCCAGGGAGAATAAATGCATTTAATAGCGCTGTCACATGGTACTGCAACTCAAAGTCTATTTGGAAAATCAAAAACACAGCAAATCTGCGGCGTTAGGCGGCTACAGATTCAATGCTGACTCTCAATCTTTGTGTGGAAATGAATGCCCAGTGCACAGTCCATGAAACCTGCAGCTGCCGGTGTGCTCTTTAAATATCACAAACAGGGGTTTAAGTGGAATGAACAAACTGGGGGGGGTGGTCTCCCAAAAGGGCGTGGCCGATGTAATTAAGGGAGTGGCTTAAAACGCCTAAGCTTAAAATCTGTGCATAGAATAGTGAGCGGCCAACTGGTATTTCGCTGTTTCTGTCATTACACTCAGATATATAATACAACAAATAACATTACACCTACAACAAGCCAGGACTATTGGCTTTGTCTGTCGTCGTTAGTTGCGTAAGATAAATAAGCAACAACTATTGCTTTGATGGGCAGTCTGAACCTCCTGTATTTTGTTGAACGGATAGGCTGGGTGGTAAGCGCTATAATTACTGTGCGCTTGCTTTTGACTGGGAGTAAATGACAAATCTCATCCCATCCCCTTGCAGCGGAGTTAGAAGGAGCGCTGTAAAAATAATTTCCAATCATTTCCTGGTGCCCGTTAGATGGCAGTACGCCACAGTTTATGAGTCGTGCGTTCTACCCTCCCATTCAGCAAAGCAAGTCTAGGAAACCTGATCTGGTAAAGGCATTTTTTTTGTTTTGCATCTTTTATGTAACGCAAACTCGACCCGAAGGTATTGGAGCGCTGTACATGAGCACCGTATTTACATTACATATTTAGGCACAGGGAGGTTACGTGATTTTGCCCAGAATCACAGGATGTGGACACGACCCCGAGGCTCGAACCCTGGTTTCCAGCACCAAATTCGGCAGTCTAGCCGACAGACCACATCCTCTCCCCATTCTGAAAGCCGGTCGCGCTTTACATTCCTAACTATTAAAGAGTGGGTATGTACACGTGGAATTTTACGGCTGCAAACATGCTTTGGCAAGGGAACCCTAATTAAATGTAAAGCTCACAGTCCAATTGCTTACAAAACTCAAGACAGGTTTTATAGTTAGTTAGTTTTTTTAACACGAGGCATACATACATTCAATCACCATGGAATCATTTGTTGTGTTTTGCCCATGAAATGATGCATCACATTGAGCTTCAGCCGCTATCATGGTGAAAGGCACTTCCTGTAATAAAGGGAATGCTGCTTCTACCCCGCCCGGTACGGACGCCCCGTTAGTGGAAGTGCATCTTTTTAACAAACGTGAAAAACTCGGCGATAGATGGAAAAACAACACGTATTAAATTGCTGAAAAGCGTTAATATTAATTTAGTAACAAAGAAGCGTGCTTGTATCAATCAGCGCAAAAATCCAATTCTACTCAGCACTAATAAACCATCAGTTAGTTGCAGAAAACAGAACGTCTGCGTTATGCAAGCAGGCGATACCACCCAGCCACGATAGATGTCAGTTTGCTTCTTTATGCGTGAAATCATTACCAAAAACAAACAACAATGAGCGGGGGGGGGGCACGAACCAGGCGCCATGGAAAAAAAAAAGAAAAGTAGTGCTTACATTAGAAGATGGCGCCCTGCAGTGCAAGTTAACAGTAGTTGATCGATGCTGCTTCCGCCAGAAACGGAAGAAAACGGAAATGACGTGACGGATCACCAGCCAACAAAGAGCACGTTAAGAAGAGCAATGACAGATTTCACCAATGGTAAGTGACTAAGCAAAGAGAAATGAAATGGGTGGAGTTTAACTAGCAATGCTGATTACTTAATGCCTCGTAGAGGCAGCGCATGCGCTGCCCTCTGCGAGACCTAAAAATTATACAATCATCCTTCAACAATTGAAGGTACAAAAGAGCTGGTCTGTCTTGGTTAAAATTTAATTTCTTTAAAATAGGAACTAAAAAATGCCTCCTGGGGACTTCATAGAAGTTACAAAAAAACATAAAGTGCAGCAAATACTGAGGAGACTTGCCGTCGCAGCCACAGGATGCTAGCACTTGGCATCTAGAAGCCCCCTTAGGTCTTGTTAACAGGAGGTGAAAAAGGTTCATCCGGAACCTAGTTAAAAGAAATTTTTCATGTGTCGTCAAGGACCCCATAAGATATGGTTCTGACAAAGGTGTTGATTTCAGCGGTAGGTATGCTCGAACACTCGGTTTCTGGACCTCTACTGTATCCCGATCTGCTTGCCTTCGGCTCAGAAAGGCAGACTTAATTAATTCCACATCCTTTCTTACGATAACATCTGGTTTAAGAAATAGGATGCCCCGCCCAATCCATTCGAACCCTTTTTTAATATAGTTAAGCCAGGGAATACGAACCATATTATCTAGGGCCAGGCAGTCTTTTAAGATCAAATGAGTGAGGATTAGGTCTTTATTTAACCAACACTTTAGCCAGAAAATCAGAGGGCATAAGGCAAGAGTGTCGCTTAGGTAGGGGACACCCAGTTCCTCGTGTACCACCAAATTCGAGGTTCCTCGTGGGACACATAATAATCTTTTTAAAAAAACATTTTCCACTACCAGGAGGGGTTCTGTTGCCGTGTATCCCCAAATCTCACTGCCATAGGATGCTATCGCTAGACTTTTTGCTGGATACACTTGCAACATTGCTCCAGTCGGTTTCTTCCCCACTTTTGAGGCAAAATTAAAAATTGCTGCATTGGCCCGAACTAGATCCCCTTTTTTTTCTGAATTAATGGGTTACACTTAAGTTGATCATCAAATAAGACCCCTAAATAAGAAAAGACAATTGTGCGGGGAATCTTATTGTTACCAGTTCTAAACTGGAAGCTCCTCTTCGTATGCCTTCCCACCCTCATGACATAGGACTTTGAGGTATTAATGGACAAGTTCCGGTCTGACATAAAACCCAAGAATGCAGCCAAAAGAGCTTGGAGACCCTGTTTAGTTCTGGCTATTAGGACAGTGTCGGCCGCGTAAAGCAAGACAGGGACGCCCTGCTGTCCTACATAGGGGAAATCAGCTCCAGTTGCCCTCAACACATTTTCTAAATCGTTAATATAAAAATTAAATAAAAAAGGCGCCAAAATGCAACCCTGACGGACACCCTTCTTGATCTCGAAGTCCCTTGTTACCAGCAGATCTTGAGAGTAGCTAACGTTAGCTGTGGTCAATGAATGCAGGTCCTCAAGAAAGTTGACAATGCTGTTTTCCACCTCTATTGCCCTCATCGACTGCCATAGCTTAGCCCTGTTTACACTGTCAAAAGCAGATGACAAATCCATGAAGGCAAGGTGGATGGTTACCGAATGTGCTACAGTGTATTTGTTCAGTATCATAAAAAGATTAAGACACTGAACAACAGTGGAGCGCCCCGGTCGGAAGCCATACTGGACGTCCGACAATATCTTGTTCTCATCCGCCCAGCTTGTTAGTCTCTGTAAAAGGACCCGACTCACCACTTTGACCACTGAATCGATAAGCGAAATTAGTCTATAACAGTGAGTACTGTTTCTATTGCCCTTTTTAAAAACTGGGACTATGGTTGAAGAAGCCCATGACTGGGGGCACCCATTCTTAGCTGCGGCATTAATCAGGGACTCAAGAATCAGAGCCCAAACAGGGGCTCCGATTTGAATAAATCCGGGGGGATCCCGTCTGGGCCTGGAGCTTTATTTATGGTTAGCCCTTGGATCGCTTCCAGAATCTCACTCATGTCAAAACTTATCACAGCATCTTTCCTATTTACGGGCTCTCTATAAGTAGGCTCAAGCGGGCATTCAAACATAGTATTAAAGTGACATACCCACTCCTCCTCTGTGACGTGAGCCACAAGGCCCACACCTCCTTCCTTATCAAACAGGGGTCCATTCACAACACTCCAAAACCTGGCACTGTTCCTCAGAGTACTAGAGTCGATCAACTCTTTCCAGGCATCTTCCTGCAGGGCTCCCTTGCGTTTGGCCAGGGCTAGCTTATATTCCCTACGATAGCCACGGATCTCGGATTGGATTCTCGGTCTTGCTGCCAGAGCTTCCCTCAAATGTTTAGCTGATTTGGAGCAGCTGGCGTCAAACCATCTGGGGCCCTGTGACACAGTGCCTCTAGCCGGAGCACTTAACAATTCCCCCACTGTTTGCGCTATTACCTCGTAGGTGACAAGGATCTCGTTGGGAGTGGACCTCTCAGATGTGCATAATTTTAGTTCCTGAGCACAGGATGTTTTCACCTTATTAAAAAAACTAATAAGAAGGCGCAATCTCTTTTGGCTCTTGAATTGTTCTATCAATCTTAACCCGATCAATGTCCTTCACCGATATTTTCCCTTTCAAAAAGGTAATCACCTGTTGATACTTTTTCACCACTAACGGTGATGGGGCATGAGATTTTGGACTTTACTGTGGCTCCTTCTCTGGCCACTGTATAGCCACTTTACACTCCGCTCGCAAAT
The DNA here is from genome assembly GCF_964204655.1 of Triturus cristatus. Taxonomy (NCBI): domain Eukaryota; kingdom Metazoa; phylum Chordata; class Amphibia; order Caudata; family Salamandridae; genus Triturus; species Triturus cristatus. Next base: position 249,971,032 of record NC_140585.1, read on the forward strand.
CATTCGGTACCACAATGTCAAAAAGAGTGCACAGTAGAGCAGGAGTCCAGCAAAGTCCAGCAGAGTGACAGTCCTTTCAGCAGCACAACAGACCTTCCTCTTGGCAGAATGTTATCAGGTCCAGAAGTGTACTAAGTTGGTGGTGTCAGAGGTCCAGTACTTATACCCAGTTGTGCTTTTGAAATGGGGGAGACTTCAAAGAGAGGCCTTTAAGTACGCAGAGTCCCTGCCCTTCCTGCCATGGCTCCAGACTCACTACAGGGTGGTTTGCAGCCCTTTGTGTGGGGATAGGCACAGCCTATTCAGGTGTAAATGTCAGCTCCTCCCTCCAACCCTGCCCAGGATGGCCCATCAGGATGTGGATGGCCCATCAGTCACACCTAAGCTCCCTTTTTGTGTGGCTGTCTGTAAGGAATGTAAAAGTCCAGCTGTCACCCACTCCAGATGGGTATTCAGAGACAGGCACAAGGCACAGAATGGTTAAAGTAACAAAATGCCAACTTTCGAAAAGTGGCATTTTCAGACTTGCAATGTAAAGTCCAACTTTACCATGAGTTTTGATTTTAAATTGTGAGTCCAGAGACACCAAACTTGAAAAGTCTATATATTTTTCCAACTGGAAATTACACTTATGAAGTGTAATAAGGTAACCCCAATGTTAATCTATGGGAGAGATAGGCATTGCAGTGGTGAAAAACGAATGTAAGAGGGTTTTTTACTACCTGGACATGTAAAACTTCAAAGAACATGTCCTACTTTTCAAATGCTCTGCATTCTGCCCAGGGCTGCCCAGGGTCTACCTTGGGGGTGACTTATATGTATTGTAAAGGAAGGCTTGTGCCTGGCAAGAGGGTTAACTTGCCAGGTCGACATGGCAGTTTAGAACTGCACACACAAGCTCTGCAATGGCAGGCCTGAGACATGTTTAAAGGGCTACTTAAGTGTATGGCACAATTAGTGCGTCAGGCCGACTAGTAGCATTTAATTTACAGGCCATGAGCACAAGTAGTGCACATTACTAGGGACTTATAAGTAAATTCAATATGTCAATTTTGGATAAAGCAATGTTACCATGTTTTCAACCAGAGAGCCCAGAGTCCTAAAGCCAACAAAAACTAATTCAGCAAAAAGGGAAGGAGGAAGGATAAATATTTGGAGGTGACCCTGCAGAAAGGGCCAGGTCCAACACTTAGTAACATCTCTGCACATGTAGGGAAGTTAATTTTCTTGATAGGCATCTATTCAGAAATATCAAGATTTACTGAGATCATTTCATCCAATACTAATTTTAATTTGACCACATCCACTGCATTCTCCCTTCCTGGAGATTGGGGTTCCCTGCTCAATCATGAACCCTCACCTTCTCTTGGTACCCATTGGAAAACCTAGTTCATTCATCTCATTCTCGTGGTTCCTGGTGGCTCAGGTTTATATAAAGGAACCATGTGACCAATCGTAACTGGAACATTTATTTCTTCTGGAGCATTAGAAACAGTAGTGTTAACAGTGGCACATATCCCTGAACTCTCCCCCATAAGGTTCTGACCATTATTCACTGGGGCAGTGGCTGCCTCTGAGCTTCCACTGGGAACAACACCACTCATTCCTTCAGGTTGGGTCACATTATAAGGAGTTGGATGGGTTGACAATAACGCATCTAGAAAGTCATCACTGGAATCACTATCACTATCTTGGCCTGATCCCTCTACACTCTCTACTTTATCCTCCTTTTTCTTTTTCTTCTTCTCTTTCTGAGGTTCCTCACTTGTTAATGAAGGATATAACCGAGCTCCCTCAATTATATCAGCTCTCCATTTCTGTTGTCCAGCATCCCATCTAGCTTCAGAGCAGCTACATACTGCCTTTCTGACTCTACCCTGATATTTCTCTTTCTCTTTGGCATGAGCTAACGCTCCCAGGCATTAAGTGCCTCCCACTGTGCAGTTCCAGGAGGTGGCTTCATCTCGTACAATACCCATCTCAAATTCTCAATAATTCTCAAAGTAAATGTGCCATTGCGTGGAAACATCAAAGTACCTTCTTTTTCAGTGATCTCATGCCAAGACCTTAAACAAATGCATGCGTGGAGCCCCACATTTATAGCCATATGATGACCTGCTGTGCCTTAAGGCAGCACCTCTTCTCCTTCTCTAACGGGGACTCTAACATCTCACCTAATCAGAGATCGTATAGCCTTGAAAACTTTCATTTTTCAACAATAATATCAAAAATCACAAGTAGAATTTTTGTTTCAAATCAAGAATAAAGTTTTTTTACCAACAGTTCTGGTTCGGTATTCTCAACCAAGAACAGAGCGGCTCCCTGTTACGTAATCAGCCAAGAGCAGTGCAGGACAAACGCCAACCGTTCAATCTCAGCGTGGCACACTATGACGTATTTCTCACACCCTTTCTCAACTTGAAGTAAACCGAAAACAAAACGCTAAGTGAGTTCAACAAATTTTGTCTGATCCACTAAAGAAATTCAAATTATTCAATCACACAAGAAATGGTTCACAACAACACTTTCAAAACTACTCAGACACGCACTCAAGTGAAACCTTGACCAGCGGGAATCACCCGGATCAGTGCAGCTTCTCCTTTGCGCAACAGGATTCACTACACCAACCGCACCTTACTCTCACACAAAGGTATATGTCCCTATCTCAATTGTGCAGCCAATAATACCTCACAACTAGCACCACAAAACTTAGCAGACAAATTACAACCCAGTATATTCCAAACTTATATATCTAACCTGGGATCTTAGTCTAAATCCAGCCTGATTAACTTCAACTGTTCAGTATTAGGCGCATTCACATCTGTACTACAACAAAAATATCATCACATCGCACCACTCAATCTCAGCAAAATACCGCAACCTTGACATAGACAATTATAATGTCTGACCCTATTAATTACTTACTCCCCTGCTGTTACAACTCTTTTCCGATCCGCTGGAACTTTGCTAATCCTCCGAATCGAAACATGGGCTTTATAGGCTAAAGCGGGGTTTGGGAAAGTCTAGAATATCTACAGAGAAACTCTAACTCCCTTTGCTTCAATAGCTAACTGCAGTACTTTCAGGAGACTGGGTCGGAGGTAAAGTCGAGGAGACTTGTCTGGTTTTGTAATGATGCCTTTTATTCAAATAGGTTTGATATTATAATAGACAAGAATGGAAATAATGGTTTTCTTCCTTCCTTTCTTCTCTTCTTAGGACGTCAGGCATGGCTGGAGTTCCCCCGGAATGTTCTCCGTATAAAGAGAAAATGAGCGTCAAGTATGGGTTTTAAAGGCTCTGCCGATAACTATCTACCACCAGCACCGGTTTTTGGGATAAAAAGACCGAATAACCCTGTGACAGTATCTTCTGAGGCACCGGGTTGGTCTTCTCTTTTTTAAAAGGTGAAAGGGAAAAATAAAATATGTGTGACCCTTTTCCTTTCACTCTTTTTCACACCTCCCCCCACTCCAATAGATATAAAGCAATTGGCAAAGAAAGACTACAAATTACACACACACGCACCCCCACGCGTGCGTGCACTCACGCATGCACGCACGCATGCACACACACACACACACACACATATATAGGTTTCAACTAAAAAGCGTTTTGATCCCAAATCTCTAATCTTTGTATTGTCAGCTTCACAAGCTTTGCATCTTGGGACTTGTAGTCCCTTGGGTTTGTCCTGTAATTGGGGTAGAGAAAAGGAACAACCTCAGGCGTCCCTCTACCTCCACCACTGTGACCCGTTTCCCTTCCTTCCCTACTCCCTCAACCCTTTCCCCAGCAGCACCCTCTGGCCACGGGTACTCATGCACTCAACTGCAACTCTCCTGAGTTGCAGAGGCTAGACTGCAACCTTCGGGGCTATCCACCATTCGTCCTATCCCATTTCTGCGTCCTCCGTCTCCCAGCAGGAATTCTCCTGCTGCTCCAGGACATTGTCTCCCGCAGCGGCTTAATCGTCAGTTGGATGTGTCTTCTCCTCCACAGGCAAAGTCCACGTCCCTCTTCTCTCGAACACAAGTTCCCTTTGGTTCCTCCTGGGTTCGCTCGATCGCGTTCCTTCTTCTCCCTTCTTCCAGGTTAGCACTTCCTTTTCCTCTCCCACTGCGATCGCCCATTGGCTAATTTCCCAGGCCTGCTTAAAGAGTTTTTTTGGCATTGAATGTACGAGTCTCCTTTTTTCCTTCATTCCAGGTACGACTGCGTCAAGGAACACCTTTGGGTTGCCGATCAGAAGTAGGACCGGCAGGAGAGGACCCCCAGGTAAGTGAGTTCTCACACTAACCAGCCGACAAGCTACCATCTGAAAGAGCACGGGCCTTAAAAACATAATTCATAGTCAAGTCATTAAAGATTTTTCCCCATTGGTCGTATGGACCTTTGTTCGCTAACATGAAGCATATACGGGAGAAGACATCAACAATGCATTTCTCACTTTTGAACCCAATGGGACTCCACAATAAGTGCCAATAATCGCCAAGTTTAGTTATAAGGTTTTATTTGGATTTCCAATTAATCCAGTATATATGCAAGCCAAAAGTAAGTTCAATAAGAACATCAATATAATAGGTAAGCTTTAATATCTCCCCTGGTTAAGGCGCTACAGAATGAGATACAGAATTGTACAGAAAAAAATAAAGGTAAACAGGTGTTCCATAAAGAAAGGTCCCTTTTCTCTTCTAAATATAAGTTAGGTATAGGGTCATCTATCAAGGGTCTCTAAATTGGGAGCAGAATAGGTGTCAGCATGATCAGACTTCAGTAGAAGTCTTAGAATAGGAAATAGGTGTTTAGCATAAAGCTTCACGCTCGGAAGAATAAAGCAAGCAGAGAGGTCTGTACCTCTAGAAGTCTGAAGGGATTCTGACATTACTCTAACTGTGTGAACACCAATTTAAAAGTAGCTGGAGACTCAGAAATGTTCTTATCTCCTTTCTCACACCAGGAACCAATAAAATCATTACTTGAGTGCATGTGTAACATCTTCTCAATTTCCCAACACATCGAACTAAAGCTGCAGCTCTCAACCTTGAACATCTCTTTGTCCTGGTACATGATGAGCAGAAGGCTTCTTTTGACCATCGTTTCGCCACGTTCACTGCCAAGTTTTCCTCCAGGCCTCTCTATCAGCAGTCTAATACAAACAATCAGCCTTTCACTAACCAATGAAATATAAAACTGCATGACAAAGAGAAAATGCTGGCATGACAAATTTCACTGAGGTCTGTAGTCATACTAAATCAACTATGCATATATGTACACTTCGAAGACCTAATTATGCATGCACACGTGTAACTTTTAAGAATATATGTAAAACGTGAATAAAAATTCATGTTTACTTATGCAAATATAAGTATAAGTGTAAAAACGTGAATAACTAATACATACACGCATGTTTCAACTGAACATCAGTGCACACATGCATAACTCTCTGGTCTCTACAGTGAATAAATTTCATTCATGCATTTAAATGCATCCCACAAGTTAATGAAGTTAAAGTATACAGTGAATAGAATGTAAAATGTGAGTATATAATTGCATTTCTGTGACATGTAAGGGTGGAGACTACATTGCACTGCTCCAGTGGCACATAAATCTTCTACCAAGCACTTAAGGGAGAGTCCAAAACTGAACACAAATCCGTTTCATTATATTCCTCCAATTAACACCAATTTTCTTTTTTTATGAATATGCTCTACATTATACATACATTCCACTATAAGCCTACGAGGACAGCTTTGCCAATCTAAGTTAATAGGGAAGCTGTATACAGTGTGTCCTTTAATACCCATTCTCACAAACATCTTAAATGACTGTATAATGAAGCCCAGAAATATTGTGAGCTGTTGCACTTCCTGCTGTGACAGAGTTCCACCCCCACTCTCCAGGACGCCCAAATGTGAGATGTTACGAGGGACTGATCAATTTTATGGGTTAACAAATCACTTTCCTTGAGGAGAGATTGGGGCAAATGAGCGAGACACAAGCTACATCAAGGTGAGCTTGTCTTTAACATTTGCAACCTCCAGGCAAGGAGCAAATCTTCTGCTTCAAGTGCAATAATGGCTCTTTTGGAAATCTTCCACACATCATAGATGGCATCTTCAGTCCTCTGGGCACACAGTTGTTTGACTAAAAGTTTCCTTATGCAGTGTGCCATATGAACCATGTTCTGGGAAATTAAAGTACCCGGTGCATTTCACCTCAATTCCGGTGATGCTCCCACTTGACAGTCAGTTTCTCCTGGGAGCACTCCCAAACACCTTCCTGGAGAAGACAGGCATGCTTCTGAGAGCTAGGCAAACCCATGGCTTCTACGTCAAATTGTTCGTACTTCAGGGCCCCTCACGTCAAGGAGTCTAGCTGTAATGCAGATAGCAGCTTTTTGGGTACTCTGCAGAGCATTCGCTTCCTCGGTCAAGAATAACTGAGAACTAGAAGCAAGTTGGGTCGTTTGGGTCCCACATTTGTATTGAATTTCTAGACAAAATGGGGATCGACTGTCTACAGTTCTGGAACCAGTTTGCGTGGTTCCCTTTCAAATGTATTTTTCTATCTGATGTGCAGACACATGCTTAGTGCAAGGTGATGGCTCTCATGGCAGGAAGTGATGATGCTGCTTCAAGGCAGGAGTAGCCAAAATATGGGCACCATGAAATGTCGTGATACTAAAAAGATCTGTTGACTCTCCTTCTTGATTGTTCAAAGAAAGGGCAACTCCTCCCATTAGCCACAGTATCATCATACGCATCACTTGCCCTCAAACAAGCATAAGAATAAATTACTAATGGAGGACCCTGGGACAATGCAGATCCTTTAATGCAACCAACTGAGTAAACCACCTTTTCTTGATCTTGACTACATAAAATGTGCCTAGCAAAAAGCAAGATGAATTTTGAGAGAATCCAGAAATTATCCTAACTTGAAGGGACATCTGGGATATGTGTAGACCGCAATATCAAAGTCTGTTTCAACACTAAATTCTCAAGGTGTAATTGTTACAAGTCTTGTGCTAGGTCCTGGAAAGGATCCATAACATAATCAAACCTAATGAATCTGTCACGGCCTGGATGCTGAGAGGGCTGTGAAATCTCCTTCTTGACTGCCCAAGGAACTAGGGATTCCTCCTGGTAGATACACTGCCACCCAGTGCTTAATAGCACCAGTGAAAGGTGTCAAGTCTCTCCTGTAGAGGGTCCCAGTTAAAAGAAAAAAACACAAAAGATAAAAGCCCTCTTTGGCAATATTGTAGCCCTTGATTGTAGCTTACAATTAATACAGACTTTTATAGCAAGGTATCAAATTACCCTGATGCGAAACAGGAAAAGGCACCTAAAGACAGTCAGATGTAGATCCAGTACACGTCCTAAGTGTATGGAGCAAATATCATGGGAAAAAATAGTAGCAACAGGTCAAGGAATATAACAAAAATAAGGGAACAATGTGCTGCGATGCATCTATCACGTGTAGTCTCTGGTATGCTCTCAGCACAGATGTAGCAATGAAACTATTTCATATAGAGCCACCACTGATGGCTGGCCGTAGGCTTGTATCTTTACATGCAGTGGCCTCTGCTGTTGGCGGGTTGGCCCTGTTTGGGTGGAAAGGAGGCCATTAGCCTGCTCTCTAGTGTACAGACATAAAGTACGCTATTCTGCTCAGACACTGGAGTCCTGTTCATCCTCTATGTGACTTCGGTGTGCAAGGAGTGGGGACTTGAATTCCTGGGGATTTCTGGGGATCCAGGTAGGACCTGGAATTAACTTCCAGCAGCATACTTAGAGCAAATAAGCAGTTTTCCTCCGTGAAGACACTATCAGCGATGTGATTTCTTGCTCCAAGAACTCGGTGGAGCTTCTCTTTTAAGGGAGGCAGGGTTAAGGATCACAGGCATCCAACAGTCCCTTCCAGACAAGGTTAGGGATTGTACCAAAACCACAAGCCACCATTCATAGCTTTCAAAGGTGTGGGTGGACCAGGGGACTGTTGTCCCAGCACAGAGACACTTGTAAAGTAGCGAGGTCTTTAGAGACTCTTGATAGTCCCTATTCCAACTCCCTAGATTAGGTTGTATTGTTGTGAGTGGAATAAAAAAGATAATGCCTCCTGCCTCCACACTTGCAGCCAAATTAAATTGCTGTAAAGAAGGGAATCAAAAAAGGGCGAGTCAAAGCCCTGAGCCCTCCCTAGTATAGACCGAACCTAAGCACTAAGTGCACCCCTTCAGCACTTGACCATCCGGGTAGGGAGGCAGAGCAGTCCAAGGTTTACTACGGGAAGTGGTGTGGGTTAGAAACAATGTTTAGTTTGTGCTTTTGCTTTTGAAAAGCAAAAGCACTTTTATGAGCACAAAACTAAATATTGAAAGAACTACAAATATACAATGAACACCAGACCTCTCTAGCACCACCTGATCTAGAGATATGTGTAAGGTTGCTCAATCAATCAATCAATCAATCAGGGAATTGTAAGCGCGCTACTCACCCGTGAGGATCGCAAGGCGCGCGGGGGGGGGGGGTCCGCAGATCTGTTTAGCCGAAGAGCCAGGTCTTGAGGGTCTTCCTGAAGGTGTTCAGCGAGGGGGCGCGTCTGATGTCTGCCGGTAGCTCGTTCCAGGTCTTGGCTGCAATGTGAGAGAAGGATCTTCCGCCTGCTCTGGCTCTGTGGATGCGCAAGGTTTCGGCCAGTGCGAGGTTGGAAGATCGGAGGTTTCTTTTGGGTACGTGGAAGTTGATTCTGTCATTGAGGTACTTGGGTCCGTTGTTGAGTAGGCATTTGTAGGCGTGAGTGAGGATTTTAAAAGTGACTCTTTTCTCCACGGGGAGCCAGTGGAGACTTCGTAGGTGTTGGCTGATGTGTTCGTGTTGGGGGATGCTGAGGACGAGTCTGGCTGCGGTGTTCTGTATTGTCTGGAGTTTGCGGAGTAGGGACTTGTTGATGTCGGCGTAGAGTGCATTTCCATAGTCCAGTCTGCTGGTGATGAGTGTATGGGTGACTGTCTGTCTTAGAGGTGATGGCATTGAGCTGTCGGTTTATGGTGAGTGATGAGTCGAGTACGATGCCGAGGTTCTTGCCGTGGTCTGACGGGGTAGGTGGGCTTCCGAGGGCGGTTGGCCACCTGGTGCTGTCCCATGCAGAAGGGGTGGTACCGAGGACGAGGACTTCTGTCTTCTCAGCGTTGAGCTTCAGGCAACTGTTAGTCATCCAGACTGTGACGTCTTGCATTCCGTTCTGGAAGTTGAGTTTGGCAGTGGTGGGGTCTTTGGTGAGGGAGAGGATGAGCTGGGTGTCGTCGGCATTGGATACGATGTTGAGGCCGTCTTGTCAGACGATGGCTGCGAGGGGGGCCATGTAGATTTTGAAGAGGGTGGGGCTCAGTGATGAACCCTGTGGGACTCTGCAGGTGATTTTCGTGGGGTCAGAGAGGAAGGGGGAAGTCTGATCCTTTGGCTCCTTCCGGTGAGGAATGATCGGATCCAGTCCAGGGCTGTTCCTTGTATGCCTGCATCATGTAGTCTGGCGACTAGTGTGCTGTGGGAGACGGTGTCGAAGGCCAATGATAGGTCAAGTAGGATGAGGGCTGCGGAGTGGCCTTGGTCCAGGAGGGTGTGGATGTCATCTGTGGTGGTGAGTAGGGCAGTCTCTTTGCTGTGGTGGCTTCGGAATCCGTATTGGGACGGGTCGAGGACGGCGTTCTATTCAATGAATCGTGTCAGTTTCCTGTTGACTGTTTTCTCTGCAACTTTGGCTGCGAAGGGCAGAAGCAAGGTGGGCCGATAGTTCTTGAGGTCCGTGGGGTCAGCTGTGGGCTTCTTGAGCAGGGGTGTGATTTCTGCATGCTTCCAGTCATCTGGGAAGGTGGCTGCTTTGAAGGTGGTGTTGATGGTGCGTTATAGTTCGGGTGCGATGGCTTAGTGTTAAATAACATAAAGCCCCAACTTATGGTTTTTGTGATAGAGCTCACAACATAAAACACCTTCCTGTTGTATCTGTCATGCAGTTCACAATGTTTTTTTACTTTTAATTTTCTATTTTATCATGTAACCATATAAAGTAAAACTTTAGACAGCACAGTTTTGCGGGCACAACAAGTGCCTTATATTTGCATGCATGCACAATCGCCTTTCCAGTTCCTCCCCTCCCCACTTGGGTTCATCAGGCCCATTACCCCTGTCTATGGTGGCTCTCCTATACCTCCCCTATACACTATCACGTACAGGTGTAGGAGCAGCCAGGCTATTCCCGGAAGTTCCCTCCAGCACCGGTGCCAGAAGCTCCTGCAGTGTTCCTGCCCATTCAAAGCAGTCCTCTTTTTGTTTGTCATCTGTTCTAACCTCTCGCATTTGTCGTTCTGCAGCCAGTGCCATTCTCCCATGTCCACATTGCGTGTATGTTGCGTCCGTAGGCGACAGCCATGTTATAGCTATCCATCTGTTTGCTAACACCATCCCCCGTAGCTGGAATCTGTAATAAACCTTACTCCCACTCGGGCACGTTATTAGGTGCAGTAGACAGTGCTGGGCAGTGTTTCTTATATGGATATCGGTCACGTCCCGTAGTCAGCACATAATTGTATCCCAGAAGGACACCAAACCTGTACTTCCCCAAGTCATGTGGAGGAAATCAGCACCCCCCTCCCACACCTTGGGCAAGTATCTTGGCTAGTTGGATACATTTATGAAGTCTTGTCGGCAACAAATAACGCGCAGACATAAAACTGTGCTAGCTTGAAAAGGGCATTACAAGATACGAACCTTACCAGTGCACATGCTTCACACCATTCCCCATACCCTAGGGGGTCTGTTAGGTCTCTGGCCCAGCCCTGTCTCGCCATCAGCGGGATCTTAGGTGCATCACATTTGAGAGCGCCATATAAACGAGAAACCAATCTCTGAGGAGAACCCATGTCGAGCAGTACCTTCAATGTCTGCGACTGGTCAGGCGTTTGTAGAAAGCTAACTGTAATGCTCAAAGTGACACCGCGGAGAGAAGTACAACTGTCACTTTATTCCAGGCCATCCGCTCTCTGGCAAGCGGTATGTCAACATTCCAAGGTGAGCTCCAGGTGATACCAAGGTAAGTGGGAAGGAGGGGGTGGACGGAAGGTACCAAGGTGGGAGTAAAAGGGGAAGATACAACACATCTCCTTACCCAACATAACAGATAACCATAGCACACAGGATAGAACTTTACATAGCTACTCTGTCCCCGCTCCAAACATGACCATCCTCCAACTCCACCACATTTTTCCCCATGTTTTTAATCTTTTGAGGAAGGAAAAATTTACTCTGTCCCACTTGTACCCTAGTGGGTTTCTTTATCAACACAGAATCATTAACAATAGGTTTTAAGTTCTTCACTCCATGTTTCTTATCATACCATCCTTTGTAGCGGGATTGATGTTGCTGAACTTTAATCTGACTTTCTGATCTGTCATAGACAACTGTCTTACCCCCATCTAGCCCGAGAGGGTACATCTTGGTGCCAGGTTCTCTCCCTCTCAAGACCACAAAAGGAGAGATGCCAGTTACAAGGCTGGGTGCCGTGTGGTAGGCCCACAAACAGTCTCTCAGGGAATTATCTACGTTGAAACCATTAGACATTGTCAGTTGAATATGTTCTTTAATCATACGGTTCATCCTCTCTACTATCCCATTAGCTTTGGGACAGTAAAGAGCCGTTTTCTCATGCTTGATGTTATGGTTCTTTAAAAAAGTCATCATTTCATCCGATGTAAATTGCATCCCATTGTCAGTTACTAAAATAGATGGAATCCCTTCAAAAGAAAACACTGACTTTAACAAAGCAATGAGGTTCTTGGTCGTAGTGGAAGGGGTGAATTTGACATTATCCCAGTGGGACGTGTAGTCAACCAGAACAAACATGAACCTTCTCTGTGGACCTAAGGCATCCATGGGGCCAATTATGTCCATGGCCAGTTTAGTCCAAGGAATTACTGGTACCTCCACTGGGGAAAGAGGAACCTTATGTAAGGTCTTTATTTTGTCACTTTTGGCACAATTATAGCAGTCCTTTACCTTTAATTCTACTCTAGAATCCATCTTGGGGAACCAAAAACTGTTCCTCACTTTACTTTTGGTGAAACTTCTCCCTAAGTGGCCTTCGTGGGCAAGGTCTATTATTCTGTCTCTAAGGGCCTCTGGTGGCACAATTTTGGTATTGTGGTAGATTTTGTTTTCATAAATGGTAAGCTTGTTTCTAACTTCCCAGAATTCCTTTAAACCATCCACGACATCACCACATTTGTCAGGCCAACCATTTATGATTAGACTTTTAAGTGCCTTCATTTTGGAATCCTTCTCCATTTCAATATTCCATTCCTCCTTGGAGAAGGAAGGAAGATGGATCGAATGAATGGGAGTATCCAAAGGGTCTGCCTCGATGTTGACTGCTATAGGAGATCTGGATAAATAGTCTGCAAGAACGTTATTCTGACCAGGAAGGTACTCAATTCTAAAGCTAAATTTCTCTAGCCCTAAAACCCATTTAGCTATTCTTGGAGATTCACAGAGTACTTTCCTGGATGAAAAGATGTGCGTTAGAGGTTTGTGGTCCGTGCGCACTGTAAATTTACTGCCCCAAAGGAAAAACTTGAAATGATTAATGGCCCAGTAGCAGGCCAATGCTTCCCTCTCGATTACGGAATAATTCCGTTCAGGTTGACTTAAGGTACGGGAGGCAAAGGCAATGATAGTTTCTCCACCATCCCCTTTCTGAGACAGTGTGGTCCCAAGACCTTTGTTGGAGGCATCAGTGCATAAGATGGTTCTCTTCCTATGGTCAAAAGGCCCCAGAGCACGTGAGCCAATGATTTCTTTTTTTAAGTTAGTTACAGAATCAGAGTGTATCTCTTCCCATATGAATTCACTTTTCTTTTTTAACAGTTCCCGTAAAGACTCACATTTTTCAGAAAATCTGGGGATGAACTTGGCCATATACTCAACCAACCCTAAAAAGGATTTAAGCTCCTCCTTGTTCGTGGGGAAAGGAGCGTTTTCCACCGCTTGAACTAAGCTCAGTTTAGGTTTTATCCCTTCAAAAGAAAGATTGTGTCCCAGATAATCCACTTCCGTGACTTTGATCTTACATTTTTCCTTGTTGACAGATAACCCTGCATTCGACAGCCTGGTACATACCTTCCTAAATATGGAGTCATGTTCCTCTTCATCGGCTCCATAGACCAAAATATCATCTTGAAAACACATGCTGTTCGGAATTCCCTCCAGTACCCTTTGCATCATTTTTTGGAAGACAGCAGCCGCCGAGGCAAGACCGAAGGGCATCCTTCCGAACATGTATGTGCCAAAAGGGGTGGAAAATGCTGTTAGTGGCCTAGAATCCGGGTGGAGATCTACTTGGTAACATGCCATGGAAAGGTCTATGACAGAAAAAAACGTAGCCTTACCCATGGTACTCAGCATTTCGTTGATGTTAGGAAGGGGGAAACGTTCGATCCAAATGTTTTCATTCAGGCTGCGTAAATCAGTGCAAAGGCGAATGCCTTGTCCATTGGCTTTGGAAGCTATGACGATGGGAGATAACCACTCCGAGGCGTCAATTGGATGAATGACGCCTAAGTGGCAGAGTTTGTCAAGTTCATCTTTCAATGGCTGTCTTAAAAGTAAAGGAACTTGGCGAGTTTTATGTACAACAGGTTTTGCCCTTGTCTAATTTTTATTTTATGCTGGTAGTGTTTCAACAACCCCAGATCATTAGAGAAGAGGGGAGGAAATTCGTCACAGAGGGGTGACTCCCCTGTAGCTTCTTTGACCAAATTGACCTGTTCCCTGCTATTGGGGTCAAGAATAATACCCAGTTCTCTCTGGTGACGCCACCCTAGAAGATTTGAACCTGAGCTGACGAGGTAAACCTTACCCACAGTGGATCTCCCTTTGAAAATAATTTGTGTCTCCACCATCCCCACCAACGGAATAGGGTCTTTGGTATACCCATGGGGTGTGATATCAGGTTTAGAAATAAGCATACCTGGATCCCCTTTGATTTTCCTGTAATCTTCCATATTCAACAGGGTAAATGGAGAGCAGGAGTCTGCGAACATTTCAATAGATTTGTTATTGATTAAAATATTGCATTTGGGGTATTCAGTGAAATTACTGCCACAAGAACTCTTAATTTGGAACATAAATCTAAGCTGATCATCGCTGGGTTCATTGATGGCTTTGACTTGGCTGATATTGCTGTCCCTGCACACTCTAGCTAATTGTCCTCTTCTGTTACATTTCTTACAGTGAGCATTACGAGCTGTGCATATAGGATTGTTGGCTAAGTGATTGCTACTCCCACATCTATAGCATTTGAGATCAGAATGTTCTCTTGGAAACTTAATGGATGACTCTCCTTTACTTCTGACTTTCAAAAAATGTTTATTAGGAGCATCTACCTGAACCGCTGCAACCACTTCTTCAGATATTTTTATTTCCTTCATACACTTGGCCGTGTATTCAATAGACTGAGCTATAGAAATAGCTTCTTCCAGCGATGGATTTTTTTACAACAATTTCTCTTGGATCTTACTATTGCTTGTGCATCTCACCAATTGGTCACGTATTAAAGAGTCATTAAGATCCCCAAAATCACACCTTTGAGTAAGACCTCTCAAATCGGCAATGTAGTTTTTTACAGATTCATTTTTCCCTTGTGACCTACTGAAAAACTTGTGATGTTCTAAAACCACGTTTATCTTATCCCCAAAGTGATTTCCTAACTTTAGCATAGTTATTTCATACACATCTAGGTCATCTTCCTCATCCAACTCAGGTTCTGGGAGAGTCTCGTACACTTTACGACCATGAACTCCAATATTGTGTAAGAGAATATGCTGCTTCCGTAAAGCAGAAAACCTTTCTCCACCCATAGCAATCAAATAAGACTCAAAAAGCTTTGTCCATTCCTTCCAATGGATATCAGGATCTCCACATTCATTTAGGAATGAAGGAGGTTGACATATTCCTGGAGTACCCATTCTAGAGGAATAAGAAAATATAGATGTTGCAAAAATGAGTTGATCTAAAGTGAGTGAGGAACACCAGGAAGTCTGGGGCAAGCAGGTAAGTAGAACGAATCTGCTCAGTAAAGTTAGTTCAAATGCAGGCAGAACTCAGCGTGAAGTAAACTTAAAAATATCACCACCAGTTCCAGGTTCAAAAGGCAATATAAATGTATCGCTATGGCCAAGGCACAACTTAATGTGAGAGTTCCTGTAATGCCAGACTCAAAAATAGTTCAAATGCAGGCAGAACTCAGCGTGAAATTAACTTAAAAGTATTCGCCACAAGTTCCAGGAATAAAATGCAAAATAGCGCTATGACCAAATGACTAGTCACAATGTGTACTTTTCTGTAATGCCAGAGCCAAAAAAAATGGCAAGGTAATTTTACTGAATGCGACTGCACAATTGCTGCGTGGCAACTCTACCCCCAGCTGGACCGAAGTGAGGTAAATTTCCCTTACACCAACCTCTTTGTCGCCAGCAAGCTGAGAGGAAACATGCCACAGCATACGAAGGATATTCGAAGGCAGGCAACTGAAGAACGTACCTCAGCAACAGCAGGAAGGTACCAAGGTGGGAGTAAAAGGGGACGATACAAGGTGGGAGTAAAAGGGGAAGATACAACACTAACTGTCAGAGATATATATCCCAGACCGAACCCTGGCCGTCGGCATGGAGTACAATCTCAGCAGATTTGTGCCAAACCCCATTCATGTTAAAACAGCCCACATAAAATCCCACCCGATCTTATCAAATGCTTTCTTGATATTGAGGGCGACCATTGCCATCTACGTGTGGAAGTCCTGTACCGTGTACATGGCATGGGTGAGTCTGTGGATATTCATGTGGGCACTTCTATTATGGACAAATTCACATTAATCTTCATGCACGAATTGTTCAATGACTCCTTGTATTCTATTAGCTAGGATTTTGGAAAGGATTTTCACATCCACATTAATCATGGAGAGTGGGTGGTAGGAGCTGACCCTCTCCTAGTCTCTATCTGGTTTGGAGAGCATAACTATAAGTGCCATTCTCATAGATTGCGGAAATACCCCCATGTACCTTGCGTTGTAAAAGACTTCATCATTCTCTCTGACTGCACGTCTGCATATGTGGCATAAAACTCCGCTGGGGGCCCATCCGTGTCTGGTGTTCAGTAACTGGCTAGTTCTTTGATGACTGCCAATATCTCTTCTTTGGTGAGTGCCAACTCTAGATCTTCCCTTTGTGAAGGCACTAGTCACAGTAGATCTAGACCCCCCAAAAAACTCATCTACTGCAATCGTATTGCAGTTATCTCCTCGCTGATATAGCGTACCCAGTACCTTTGGGGTTCCCTGTTGACTGAGGCCTGTGTCGCAACTGTCTTACCGTCACCCATCATAAGAGACATTATCAAGATAATTGGCCATTCCCTCCAAAGTAGCCATGCCAAAAGTCTACTGGGCCTATCCCCCATTTGTGCAGTAACGGTCTGTACTCTATCAGGGTCAATCTGACCAATCTGTCCCACGTTTCCCCTAATATACGGTTAGCGGCTACGATCTCACCCTGCGTTGTTGGGTTGTCCTGCTCACCCTTTTGGAACTAAGCAAAAATATCTTCCTCGGCCAGTAATTTACTGCATAGCTGATTTTTGATTCTGTACACTATAGTGAGGCACTCCCCTGCGCAAGACAGCTTTAAGTGTGCCCCACTCATTAGCACCAGTCCTAATGGTCCCCCAGTTATGTCCAAGGAATGGTTCCAGGACCTCCCGTATATCCGCATGAAACGCCCCATCTCGCAGCATCTCTGGGTGTGGGCACCAAGTAGGGATGGGCAGGGTATCTTGGCACCACACAGTGGTAAGGAGTACTTGGGCATGGTCAGACAAGAATCTACCCAAGTGTTCAACTGTGGTCACCCAACGCCACAAATATTTTGTCCAGCCTGCTGTGTATGTTGTGTGTACTTGAATGGTATGTGCATTCCACCCCTGTCGTACGTAGTGTCGTCCATGGGTCAAAGCAGTCCACACCTGCCATTACCTCCTCCAGTGACCCAGTCCATACCTCTGTGTAAAATACAACTGAAGCCGCCTGCCCTGATGAGGGGCGTTTCTTTGTGTGGTGTAAAAATGTCAAGCACTTTATCATCGCACTTGAGGGCGTATACATGTAATAAAACCACATCCATACCATCCAGTTGCCCTGTGAGAAGCAGGTACCTGCCTTCCACATCTGTGTGCACCTCTCTGAGCCGAAAAAAGGCCTCGGGGGCAATCCAAGTAGCCACCCCCACACATATGAGGAGAATGTGGATGTGTATAGTTTCTTTTTTCATTTCTCTGCCTTTGGGTCAGTTAGGCGGGTCTCTTGAAGAAAGATTATTCCCATCCTGTAGCGTCTAAGGTAGGTATGCACCCTATATCTCTCTGTGTAGTCCCACAGGTCTCTTACATTGCAGGTAATTATCTTGATTCCTCCTGCTATAGGTTTGTATGTATGTCTTCCCATCCCATCCCTGTCATGTCTAACCATGCCAATGCCCGTCATCACCTGACATTGCAAATGGGGAACCAATCCTATCCCCAGGTCACCCTACACTACCTCTCGGAACCCGGTGTGCCTGTGTGCTGCCTGAAATACAACATTGCATTGAAAAAACTCAATAAAGTAAAACCAATAAAACATGTACGACCCCATCCCTCTCCCCCCAGGTAAACATCAAGCCTTCCATTCTGAAGATGTTTCCCCATGTGCGATGCTACTGAGTGTCGTCAAGATCCCCCTACTCTCTGTGGCATCTATATCCCCAAGATGCCTATAACCACCCAACAAGTAACATGAATAGTAATTTGCAACGAGCTCCACAAAGCTAAGAGCCACCACTGTGGTAAACCAGCTAGGAACTAGTAGGACTCATAAAGCACCCTGTCACTTCACTCTAAAAAAAACAGGAATTGGTAAAAACAAGGAACAAAAAAGTCAATATCCAAAAAAGTAGGAAAGGTGAGGCGCTGTATGACATCTACCTCACCCCTGTGCCAATGACTCTGAATTGTGAGTGCGCCCCTGCTCAGAAAAGGAGGGACAAGAGGCAGGCGCCCCACCATCCCCAACCAATCCCCTCAGTAACTAAGTAGTTGAGGGGTGGGGAATCCATCTTCTCACTGTCCCCCAAGCATCAAAATAGGGGAATTGTAGCTCAACACAGTACTTATTCAATTATCATAGTGGCCCCGAGAACCCATTCCATACATTACTATCAATAATAGACTCAGCATGCGCCACATAGTGAGTTAGCATCCTCCTCATTTTGGCTGGGGCATCCCCCCAGGCACCAGCAGCAACAACAGCCAGCGTACCATCATGCTGTACTTCAGTGCGGTAGCCTCCAGCAGCAACATCCATGCTCCATTTCGGTCGCTCCATAAAGCCACTGTGCCCGGTGAGCCCCCTCTGGCCCAAGCCACCAGCCTTCCCAGGTGCTCGGCCCAACTCATGTGTATCAGTGTTGTCAATCCAGGCCCATACATCTTCTAGGCAAGTGAAAAAGCGAGATTGGCCATTATTCACCACCCGCAGCTTGGCAGGAAAGAGCAACATATATTTAATGTTCATAGTTCGTAGTTTCTGTTTGGTGGCCAGGAAGGAGTGTCCTAGGGCAAGCACCTTACGAGTATAATCTGGGAATATTCAGATGGTGTGGCCCTCATGCTTGGGGTCAAAGTGCATGTGGGCCCACTTGAGAATATTATCTGTGTCATGATAAATGAGCACTTTTGCAATCAGAGCACTTGGAGGAGCACCTGGTGGGGGTGGGGTAGGCAGTGCTTGATGGCCCCGCTCAACCATTAAGAAAACCTTTAGCTGGGTGGGATCCATAATGCTTTGAAGCCATCATCACAAGAAAGATTCTGGTTTGTTCCCTTCCTGTCCTTAGAGGAATCCGATAAAATGTAAGTTGTATCTTCACAACCCATCTTCTGAATCCTCCAGGTGGTCATTAAGATGCTTTGCTTTCTCAGTTAGTTCACAGACTGTGGTCTGCAGCTCCTTCACCTTCTTAGATAAGCTTGTGACCTTCACCTCCATCTCCTAGGATCTTTCTGTCACTTGGCATACATTTGCATGCAGCAGAATCATTTCTGTGCAGACAGAGTCAATCTTGCCCTCTAGAGTTAATTTGTTGGACTTAATGGCTGCAAGAATCTGCGTGCCCATGGGTCCCTACCCCCGGTCTGTCCGACACGCTGCGGACCTGAGTGTCCTTGTAAATTGGTCTTTACTCATTTGCTGAGTCTTGGGGCCCCTGTCTCAGTTCATTTCAGCAGCATAGTCACATGCACAACAAACACCAAGAGAGAATCTGCAGCTTAAGAAAGGTTCCCCGTCACATAAATCCCAGGGCGTGCACCCAAGTGTCAAGTAGTTCAGTTCCAGCCAAGCAGTGTCGCAACCCTAGGTGGCCAAGTGGCTCCATCCGTTTGTATTGTACAGTATGATAGTAGGGAATGAAAAGTGGCTGGCACACCCCCAGCTCACCTCTTTCAGCACTATTCACCAGGGACCCCCCCCTAGCAGGGCCTCTAAGGTAACTCTTTGTAGGCCACGTGGGAGCCCCAACACACCAAGCCCTGGGCAGAGGAAAAGCAGGCCAGTTGCTCCTCACTGGGCCTGTGTTGTAGCCTGGCTGAGGAGTGGAGAGGAGAATACCCCAAAACCGGTCTCACGATGCTTGTTTCCGGTCCAGGGAAGACCTAGCTTGGTGCCTCCCACTGCACACTAGCAACCAGACTCCATGGCACCGGTATCCGTGGAAAAGCCCTGGACTGGGTATGCTCATTTCTCACAGGCAGAACTCATCGAATCAGACTCCCACCCTACCTCTCAGAACCTACAGAGACCAGATGTGGAGTGCCCCAGGGATCCTCCATCAGCCCCACCCTCTTCAACATCTACATGGCCCCCTCGCAACCATCGTCAGAAATCACAGGCTCAACATCATCTCCTACACCGAAGACAGCCAGTTAATCCTCTCCCTCTCCAGACACAACTTCTAAGAAGGGATGAAAGCCGTCACCACCTGGATGAAGAAGAGCTGCCTGAAACTCAACTCCGAGAGAACAGAAGTCCTCATCCTTGGCTCCACCCCCTCCGCATGGGGCGACACCTAGTGGCCCCTGCCCTCAGAAATCCCCCACCCCAACAGATCACGCACGGATGTTTGGCATCATACTTGACTCATCGCTCACAATGAACCACAAGATCAACGCCGTATCCACGGCCTGCTTAAACAACCTCTGCATACTCCCAAAAACGTTTAGATGGATCCCACTCTCTATGCCGGAATCAACAAGAAACTCCTTCGCAAACTCCAGAACACTGTAGACAGACTGATCCTAGATATCCCCATTCACAACCACATCACCCAACACTTCTGTGATCTCCACTGGCTCCCCATCGAAAGAAGAATAACTTTCAAGCTCCTCACTCACGCATACAAGGCCCTCCACAACATCGGACCAGCATATCTAAACAGCCGCCTCTCCTTCCACACACTCAAGAGACACCTCCGATCAGCTGATCTCTTTCTCTGGCCACTATCCCAGGCAGCTACAAGACCAGAATGGGAGCCTAGTCCTTCTATCTCACAGCCAAGGCCTAGAACAACCTCCCCTTCCACCTCCGTCAAGTGCCTACACTGCCCCAGTTCAGGAAGGACCTCAAAACCTGGCTCTTTGCATGACCATAGCACTCAACGGAGCGGCCCCCACCCCTAGTGCTGTGAGACCCTTGCGGGTGAGTAGCTGTGCTTCATAATTCCCTGATTGATTGATTGAGTTTGGGCTGGAATGTTCCCATGACGAACAGGGTCAAGGCTGATTTGCATATGGCTGAGTCTGACCTGGGGTGGCAAAATGAGCTAAAGAATGATGATTAATTCAACCCGGATCTGTGACTGGGGGTGAGTGTCTGAAAAGTTTCAGTGCTCCATCCATCATCTCATTGTGTTTGCTTTGTTTGCCCTAAGTAGGCAGGGTATGCCCAGACGTGGGCGCCTAGCTCACTTTGCCACTGGATTTAAGCTAGCCTGACTGGTGAGGGGTGTTATCCAGAAACCGGTCCCTGAAGGCTTGTTTCCGGTCCCAGGAAGACATGGCTTGGCAGTTCCGGCTGGACTGTTCCCATGACGAACAGGGTCAAGACTGATTTGCATATTGCTGGGTCTGAACTGGGGTGGTGAAGTGAGCTAAAGAACAATGATTGATTCAACCTGGGTCTGTGACTGGGGGTGAGTGTCTGAAAGGTTTCAGAGCTCAGTCCATCATCTCCGTGTGTTTGCTTTGTTCGTCCTAAGTTGAGACGTGGGTCCCTTGCCCACTTTGCCACTAGATTCAATCTAGCCAGGCTGATGAGGGTGTTACTCTGAAACTTGTCGCAGGATGCTTGTTTCCGGTCCAGGGAAGACCTGGCTTGGCAATTCGGGCTGGACTGTTCCCAGTAGGAACAGGGTCAAGACTGATTTGCATATGGCTGGGTCTGAACTGGGGTGGCAATGTGAGCTAAAGAACGATGATGGATTCAACCCAGATCTGTGAATGGGGGTGAGTGTCTGAAAAGCTTCAGCGCTCCGCCCACAATTGCCTTGTGTTTGTTTTATGCTGACGACATCAGCTGACTCTTCACAGTATTCGTAATGGCTCCTGTGTCTTTTAGAGCCTCCACCCGTTGTCCATTAATGGAGACCCACTGCCTGTACTTTGGCACCTTCTACTTATCCCCCAGGGAAACGAGAATCACCTGTGTGTTCCCCAAAGCTAACTGGGACTGTCTCCTCCCGAGCACTGCACTTGCCAACCCAGGCGTCTGCCCACCGGTGGGTGACTGTGCCCTTTTGGGACATTTGGAGTGGCCCTTGGAGTGCTCAACTCAGGAGTTAAAGAAAAAGTGTAGGTATCAGGAACAGGTGTGGCAAATAAATTACTGCCCACATGAAAAAGAGAACTATAAAAGACAACTAAAAGAATTTCAGAAACTGATTAAAGAAACTAAAATTAAAGTTTACACTTCCAAAATAAAATCAATTCCTCTAAGGAACTATTTAGAACAGTCCAAACACTAACCACCTCTAATGTAAATAAAAACAAAATCCCGGTCAGTCAAGTTCTCTGTGCTAATATGGCCAATTTCTTTTTCACAAGGTCAACACCTTATTTCTAGAGTTCAAGAATCAAAATTCCAAATCCTCAGGCACTAGCTCTCCAGAAGGAAAACTCAAGACCTCTCTCTCAAACTCATACCATTCTCTATGCTCCTTTTCACCGATTACAACTGAACAATTTGTCACCGATTTAAAAAAGATCAAATAAGGTTCACTAAACAAATCCTCTTTAGACCCCACTGTAGAAAAGAACTAAAGACCCATCTCACTTCTCCCACTGCCAGCCAAGTTGCTAGAAAAGGCAATTAATCAAGAGATCAATACTTTTTTGGACACCAACAATTGTCTTTATCTGGCACAACATGCCTTTAGGCCCCAACATAGCACTGAATCATCCACCGAGGAAATCATATCCATCATAGACAAAGAAGACAGCACGATATTAGTCCTATTGGACCTATCGGCTGTATTTGATACAGTAGATCATGCCACTCTAATTAAACATCTGTATGGAATTGGCATAGGAGGATCAGCACTAAACTTAGTTAGGCCCTTCCTTACAGACCCAGAGAAAACAGTCTCCTAAAGGGTTTCACGTCCACACCTTTCTACCTTTCTGAGGGGTGGCGGGTGCCCCAGGGGTCATCCAAGTCCAACCCCTTTTAATGTATATGTCACTCCTGCAATTCAAATGATAAGCTCACATGGGTTTGCAGTGTGTGCTTATGCAGACACCACCCAGCAGGTAGTATCTGTTTCGTCCGACCCAAACAAGTTAGCAACTCAATTCGGGCATGCATGTCTGACTTTGCACAAACGAATGGCCAAGAAGTTTTTAAAACTCAATTCTGACAAAACAGAGGTGCTGCAGTTTGGAAACAGCAAGACCCTTTGGAATAACGCTTGGTGGCCATCGAATATGGGATCCCTGCCAATGCCTGTGCAGTAGGTAAGACACCTAGGCATGGTATATGACAATAAACTTACATTTGTCGACCACTCAAATCAGGTTACATCTTCTTGTTTTTTTAATGCTCAGGATTCTAAAAAAATCCTACCTTTTCTCCCTCTTGAACTTAGGAAAACAGTTATATCTGCACTGGTCATCTAAAAAATTGACTAGTACAACACCTTATTGGTGGGAGCACAATCTCAAGTTCAGAAAATATTGCACACTCTTCAAAATACTGTTGCTAGAGTGCAACTAAATCTTGCCAATTTTTGTCCAGTATCTAAATATATTAGAGAACTGCACTGGCTCCCAGGTAGAGCACATATTCAGTTTAAAGCACTATGTTGGGTACATCAAGGTTTCCACCAAAAAGGGCCAGGCTTTCTCCAAGACACGTTCAGATAGTACCAACCAAAGAGAACTCTACGGTTGAGTTCAGCCAATAGAATTCAAGTGTGGAAAATCTGGAAAAAAAAAGCGGGGAGGAAGAACATTTTCAGTTTATGTCCCTAAATGGGGGAATGAGCCACCCGACCATTTGAGAATCCAGTCCAACCTTCTTATATTCCGAAAACCTGGCTTTTCTAACTGAGAGTTGGCATTGTTAGAAAATGTACTCTCGCCTTCGATGTTTTTCTGGTTTGCTCGATACCAGTGCCAAGACACCTTTGTGTATTAGTGCACTCTATAAGACCTCATAACATAACATACTTGTACCACTCAGTACACTGGGGTACAAACCACCGTGTCTGCTTATCAAAAAACCCCTTCTTCTCAGGGTCAGACTGGGACTGGTTACCACTTGTCCTTGAGAATTATTTTGGGGACATTTGGAGAATCCAGTTTACTGTCAATTAGGTGTTGGCGCAACTCTGCAAACCAAATACTGAGCATGTGCTCTCCCTAATCAGATTGCATAACCCATTGTAATCATTCAATTTGCTGCCACCCATCCAATTATTCAGTGTTTTACTGGAGTAAGCCACAAAATCTACCCAAGACGAGTTGGGGAGCACCTAGCTGTCCCTGAACCTTTGGTGGTACCTTTCAGGAGTCAGCCCAAACCGGGCAAATTAAAATTGCTTTCATTGGAGTGTACCTGGTTTACATTGAAAAGCAGCATTGGCAGAGCAAGATGGTGTCAGCGTAACTCTCGGTCATCGCCGCCCACGCCACAAGCAAACTCTGCCATCTGCTATGCTGCCTGTCTTTGACACGCCGGTCTCAGGAGCTGCTGAATACATTGTAAACAGAGAACCGGTCTCACCGCTGACTCGCTGCAACTCGATACGGCATCTCGGTTAATCAGGGATTTTTTCCTGCTGGATTTCAAGGCTTTGAGTTTGCTGCGAAGAGACCACCGGACACCTTGCAGACATCACTGTCGACACGCTGCAATCAGACACGGCTTCGGGGCTGATCTGGGACTGTTCTCTGCTGGGAGCTGTGGCATTTCTCACCTGCTTCGCGACTCCCGCTGAGGTATTCTGTGCCGTGAGGGGAGCCCTTTGCTGTCTATCGTGGACTGTGGCGCCCTGCGGAGGGAGAGGCATGAAATCAAAAACAGCTGTCAAAAACGCTGGTTCTCAGAGCACAGGGGGGGGCCGACATCCGATTTGGATACTGCGCCAAAAGGTAAAAAAGACAACCTAAATATTAAGAGAGCAACGGGGAAAGCAGGAGGAGCGCCCTTAAGGAGAGTGATGGCTCCCAGCCCTCAATTGCTAAATTGTTCCCCAGAGTGAGCTCCATGGCCCCAACGGGGAAAAAATCTGTAAAAGCCAGGGAAAGTGGGGATTGTAATACTGACTCTTTGCAGAATGGACTAGAACTGCTTGATTCCCAAACATTGTGGGAGACAACAAACTCAGAGCCGGCACGATCTGGGGGTATACTTAAAGTGAGTTCCCTTGAAGGCCCGAAGGGAACTCCTGAGCATCTTGACCCCGCTGCCCCCTCTCCGGCTGTTAGGACTGAAGTCCCCCAGGCAGGGAGTCCAAATACCTATCATGATTCAACCCACTCAGGGATGGATCAGCAAACTAGTGGCAGCTCAAGGACCCAACAAGGTACTGACCCAGACTCACTCCCCCAGGGCGCCCTGTCTCCCAACCCGGCCGGCGATTACTTCTTTTCAGTATCGGATGGCACAGATTCAGAGGCCGAAGACAATCCTTCTACCTCTAGCAATGGAAGTCACTCTGATTCCAACTGCAGCGATTCCAGCAAAGAAACTGGCACGGTACAACGCAGGATGAGCGCGCACAGTAAACGAGATGGGCCAATTAAAGTGGGACTATTCTGACTCCCAGATTGCTTTCCCTTTTGGCGAGGAATCTGACAAGCCCCTAGGCCCAGCCAACCAGCATGCTATCTCAAACCCTGCTTTCGATTAAACAGTTCCAGCAGGACAAGCTAAGGGTGCTGCTAAAAAACTTGAAGGCGGACTTAGAAGGTTGAATAAAACCTGTTCGGATATTAAGTTGCAACGCTGAACAACCTATGCTCTTCCCAAAGTGTGTGTATGACGGATGTCATGGGGAAGCTGGAAGAGCAGGAAAACAGGCAGCGCCAGAATAATTTCCGTTTACTTGCTATTCCCAAGGGGGCAGAGGGGGAAAAACCCCAGTGCTTCATAGTAAAACTTTTGAAGGGGGCCTTTCCAGATCATCCAGACTGGAACTGGGATCACGAGATCCAACGGGCCCACCGTTTCCCCCTCATGTTGAAAAAATCACAAACAGGTAGCTGGGCTGAGCCCAGCGCCTTCCTTGTGTTTTTGGGAAATATTTTGCTGCGACAGCTGGTTTATGGCCAGGCTCGACCAGTTTCCCAGAAAAGCTTTGAGGGGGTGATATTCTTCGCAAAACCAGATTTTTGCCATAGAACAGTGGAGCGGAGATGGTGCCTCCGTCAACTAATTACTCCCTTCCAACAGCTGGGTGGCCAAGCTTTTCTGATGAACCCTGCCAAGCTCAAAGTCATCTTGAACGGCCCTCCGCAAATGTTCTTTTCAGAAATTAAAGCTCAAGAGTACGAAATAAAGTCCAGGAAAGGACAGAGCTAGGCTCCAATAGGGTACTATTAGCATCATAACCTTCATTGAAACTGCCTAATTTCTCTCTATCTTTTTGTTAAGCTGAGATCGGAGCAAAATGCTAGGGATGGCAGGTCTTTCGGCTGTTTGCTTTATCATGGCGTGAGGATCCTTAATTATAACCATTTTTAACTGAAAGGATTTCCCTCTCTATTTCTAGCATGATTAGCATAACCTAGCCTATTCTAAGTTTTGAATTCCTATGGCGGAGTTGGATAGCAGGGTGTTATTGCTGGCGACCATCATTCAGGTTATACCTGATTGCTCATTTTGGGAGGGGGGTTGAAGAGTGGGCGGGGGAAGGGTTTGGGGATGTTCTCGGGAAGGGCATTTAGTTTGAGGTTGAGATGGGCTCTTTTTTTAGTTGGATTTTGGTTATCATTTCGGTTTACGACACTATGCATTGCAGAGACAGACAGGGTTAGTGCAAATTTTATCCTTTGGGGCAGCATGTATTATTTGTTCTTTATATGTTTTTTGATGTAACCCTTATGCATGGGTAAAATACTATAGTGTATCACAATGACCAATACAACACATTTTAGAATTGTCTCACTAAAGATCTGTGGCTTGAATGACGCTCGCAAACGGCATAAAGGCTCCCAAGGTCTTAGACCCATGGTATCGGACGTAGTTTGCCTCCAGGAAACTCACATTGACGGTTCGCAATTACACCTTCTGAACTCATTAGGAGTCAGCCTAGTGGGGGGGACCTCACAGAGCGCCCAGATAATAGGGGTAGGCATTCTGGCTCAACGCAACCGTTTAATGCAGCGCGCTCGTATTAAATCTGATCCCCAAGGGAGGTCGGTTTTAGCAGAATGCCGGCTTAACATGGAATCCTCTTTCACCCTCTGTTCAATTTATGGGAGTACCGCGGACGATCCTGGGGTAATCAACTATATTTCCGAAGAGCTAGTCCATTGGCCTCTCCCAGCTATTATTTGTGGAGATTTTAATATCAATTTAGCTAGCAATTGGGGAACAAACAGCCAATGCAAATATATGGGCAGGAAACCCAAAGTCTTTCAAGCCCTGAAGAACTTAATACACACACATGGGCTGATGGATGTTTGGTCCAACCTCAACCCAAACCAGCCGGGATACACTTATTATTCAGCCCCACATCATTCTTTTGCCAGATTAGATTATTTTCTGATATCAACTTCCTTACTTCATGAAAGTAAGATAGATATCTTACCACACAAATTTTGTCAGATCACAATCCTTTGATCTTAAGTCTAAGGGGCACATTGTTTCGCAAGCCAGTTTCGACTTGGATCTTTGAGAGAGCATTATTGCTCGACGTGAAATATCTAAACCACATGAAAGGCTTGATCCAGGACTTTTTGGAAGGCAATACTGGATCAGCTCCAATTATGATTGTTTGGGATGCCCTGAAGGCAGGCATTCGAGGGGAGACTTTGCAGTTCTCCTAAAGCAGAAGAAAAATTCATTGTTGCGGTTCAGAAGGTGGCAGACATCGAACCCGACCAGTTAGAATTAGCCATCCAAAGGGCAGAAATTGACTCCATCGTAGCAGGAAAAGCAGCCGCGAAATGGGTCACTGCAAGGGAAAAGATATACGAATATAGCGAGTAAGTCAGCCACCAGCTAGCGGTAAGAACAAGACAACATCTTACTACAAACTGGATACACTCTATACAGACTCCCACAGGGGATGTCACTAGCAAGCATAGAGAGATCAGGGCAGCCTTTCGCGACTTCTACTCTCGGTTATACACTGAAGAAGGTAATGATTCTCAAGTTACTTGACAGAAGGAGATAGATAAATATTTGGACTCAGTGTCACTACCATATCTTGACACCGAGGACTATAGGCAACTAGAAGACCTCCCTCCTGGGATGAAATAGCTAATGCCCTGGCAAATCTACCAGATGGTAAGGCGGCGGGCACTGACAGCATCCCAGTGGACTTTTATCACGTTTTCTCCACTCCAATTTTTACGGCTTTGGTAGAACAGATTTTAATGGAGTAACCTCTCCAGCCTCCTGGGCGACAGCCAAGATAATTATCTTCCTTAAAAAAGGATAAACCCCCCTTAGAAATGGGCTCGTATCGCCCAATTACACTCATAAATGGTGACTCTAAAATCTATGCTAAAATCTTCACCTCCCGACTATCTACCAAAATTGGACATCTGGTATCCATAAGATCAACACGGTTTCATTCCAGAGAGGGTTACTACCGATCATATTCGGAGAACCCTCACCCTGTTTGATGCGGCACAGATTTCAAGAGACCCAATGGCGCTTATACAACTTGACGCCGAAAAAGCATTCGATCGGGTCTCCTGGCTGTTTCTGTGGCATGAAAAGGATGAACTTTGGACCTAATGCCATTCAAGCCATAAAAGGTTTATACTTCAACCCTACCGCTAGGGTTCTAATAAAAGGGCAGTTAACCGAGCAATTTGAGATCACGCGCGGAACCCGACAGGGGTGTCCCTGTTCCCCGCTGCTCTTTGCTATATAAATAGATCCCTTCATCAGAAAGCTAATTAACAATTTAGAAATCCCAGCTATAAACAGACATGGACTGCATACCAAAATTATGGCCTATGCAGATGACATAGCTTTAGTCACGCCCAACCCCGATAGGGCTATTAAAGCCATAGAGCATGAAGCACAGGATTTTGGGAAGATATCGAGGTATTCGCTAAATAAGGAAAAAACTCAGATTGTTATTAATAGGCAGATCAATTTGGCTGATCATAGAGTGGTAAAAAAGGCCAAATACCTAGGGGTAAATATCCTGGCAGATGGAGATACCAAAAAGGCATTGAATAGGCTCAACAACTTACATTTGACTATCGTGGGCTTCTGTAACGTTATAAAAATGATGTTCTTCCCCAAAATGTTATACTATTTTAGAGCTATCCCTCTTGAGTTCACGAATTTGACCGTTTGTTCTCCCAATTCATTTGGGCTTCTTCTCAGCCCAGAAGATCATTTAAATTTCTTTTTCTTCCTCTCGAGAGAGGGGGTTGGCCCTCCCAAACTTGCAACTATATTATTGGGCTACGGCTTTACAAGGATGCACCATATTGCTCCAAGAACAATTTTCTACCTCCCACACGGTGCTCCTGTCACCATTTGAACTATTGTTGGGTCCCGAGGCTAAAGGCTGTCTGTGGCGCCAATTAGAGTTTGGGTACTTTAAGAGGGTAAGATTCAAAACCCTTATCAGAGCTTACAAGGTATTCACGGCCATGCGTAAACTTCTTGGGCTGGGTAGACTATAAATTATTATACCCCCACCAATAACAACTCTAACTTGCCCGGGATTTTCGAGAGTTCTTACTTCCAAAAATGGTATAGCTCAGGGATAAAAACACTAGGGGCCCTGTACTCGCCCAGTGGGTCTTAACATTTGAAGAACTTCAGGCGAGATTTAATTTGAGCCAAAATGAGGTTTATAAGTATTATGCAATTAGGGACTTTCTTTCACGGAAACCGGGGGGCCCTCGGGCTTTGATAAACATGAGCTCGTAGAGAGATTGTCTGCACCCTGTGTTCCCCGGCTAGGATCTATCTATGCCTTGTTAAATAGACTCATGCCCGATGATGTGGCCTCAATTTCTAACAAAAGCAGCAGAAATTAGAAATCTCTGACAATACCTTTTATTTAGCCTTTCAATATGCACAGAGTGACCTTCTATCGGCCAACTTAAAAGCACAATTCTATAAAACCTGCTTTTTCCTTTATTATACACTAAGCAGAATTGCCAAGTGGGGTACCAGTAAAAGCACGTACTGTCCCCGATGTGCTGAAGTAGTGCAGACTCTGTGCATATGTTTGCCTTGTGTATAGAATTAAGGCACTTGATTACCCAAATACAAGTCTTTTTAAGTAAAGTAGTAGCAAGGGACGTTATGCTAACTCCCACGACCATCCTGTTGGAGATTTGTGACTCTATCAGCAGAAGGGAAGGTGGGGCCTTTATTTTTGTTGCCATGGCTGCTTACAGGCTTTGTATTACCTCTGTCTGGATTGAGTCAACTCCCCCATTATTTTCGCACTGGTTGGCTCGGTTATTGTCAATAGGGAATCTGGAGAAGGCTATTGTCAAAAGGGGGTACGAGCTAAAAAAAAAGGGGAATTGTAATTGGTTGAACCCCTGTTTAGATGGCTCTCCAAAGTCAACCCATAATCAGTATTGTGTACTGGGCCATAAAGGTGGGATCGAATTGTAAATCCACAGCCAAACTACACAAAAGACTCCAGCGCATCCAGAACGCCTCAGCACGCCTCATCCTGGACATTCCCCGACACAGCCACATCTCCGAACACCTGAGACACCTGCACTGGCTCCCCGTCAGCAAGAGAATCACGTTCCGACTCCTCACCCACGCACACAAAGCTCTCCACAACCAAGGCCCAAGATACCTCAACGACCGCCTGACCTTCTACGCTCCCACCCGCCAGCTACGATCAACCAGCCACGCCCTCGCCGCCGTCCCCCGCATCCGAAGAGCCACAACTTGGAGGAAGATCCTTCTCCTACCTGGCGGCCAAGACGTGGAACTCCCTCCCCATCCACCTCCGCCTGACCCAAGACCACCTCTCCTTCAGGAAGCAACTCAAGACCTGGCTGTTCGAGCAGTAGCGGACCCCCCTCCCCCAAGCGCCTTGAGACCTTCCGGGTGAGTAGCGCGCTATACAAATGCTCTGATTGATTGATTGATATAGTCCTGTCTCTTTTGCATTAAATCCTATTCTGCAAGCACTGTACACATTCTAATATGCTGCAATATGCTCTGTTTTGCCTTTTACGCTGTTTACACTTTTTTGCACTTTCAGCACTCGTCACTTTATCCAAAAATTACTCAAAGGTGGACTTATAACATTATACTTGAACTTTATATCTTGGATGGACTAAAATACATGTAGTCTAGATGGTGTTTTAAAATTAATTCACTTTGGAATTGCGGACTGATGCCACCATCACTGCTAGAATCTGCCTGCCTGGTTTCGATGTCCAGCTTCTTTAGATTCAGTTCACGATCCAATAAGATTTTATTTTCCTCTAGGGCTCTTTCATCATTTTTCTCCACTGCCTCCATCTTTAACTTGGACATTTGCAGCTTGAACTCTCCGTCCTCCCTCCTTTCTGCCAGTTCCTATTGGGATAGCCCATGGGAAGAGACACTGCTCCCTGCCCTAGGAGGGGACTCAATTCCAGGGATCAAGTCATCCCTTTCCACTGCAAGTGTCTCTTCCATTGCCTCATCCTCTCCTGTGGTCTCACCTGGTATAGAGTGAGCTTCTGCCCAAGCTCTCAGTGCCTTTTGCAAATCCAATTGTCAACTGGGGATGAACCAATCTTACCATGTTTAGGGGAAAGAACACAAGCACTTTAGCACTTGTTAGCAGTGGTAAACTGTGCAGAGCCCTAATACCAGCACAAACGAGGTCAGAAAGGTGGAGGAGGAAGCCAAAAGTTGGGGGAAAGACCACCCTGAGGCTTTCAGGTCTAACATGCACCAATAGCTAAATGCACTGTGATAAGCATATCCACTTTTCATAACAAGTGGTGTACCTGAGGAGTGTGATGAAAGGTAGAGCGAAGTGATCTTTATTCATTCATTGCCCATTGTGATTCATTACCAAGTGTATCCCCCCATAATTGCTGATGTCCCAAAGTACCCCATGCCTTGCTCTGCACATCCAGGCCCGGACTGTCTGTTTATTCCACCAAGCATTTTCCTGGTGGGCTGAAGCCATTAGAGCCTGTTTTTTGGTTTTGGAGCACGGGCCGCTGCTGGCACCTCGTTCACTTTCTCCAGCTGCCCCGGGTAAATACAGACGACACAGCTGGTGCTTTAGATGAGAGAGAGGGAAGAGCAAAGGAGATAGAGAAATGAACAGAGAGGAACGGAGTGGGTCTAGTTTAAACATTTTTGCCTTGGCTGCTTTTGATTCTCAGTCCTTTTAGCAATGATAATGCCCTTAAAACCGCCTTATAATCAAGAAATAAAAAGGTTGCATCAAATCCAGGGTTTGCAATTCCATCAACTAGCAATTCTTGGCTACTCCCTTGTTTTTGAGATACTTCAAGCTGACTCCAGTTGCATGAAGTGGTGGCTGAAGAGGCACTCATAAATATACTGCAATAATTTTATGGTAGCCCAAGCAAGCCTGAACTTCTGAAGGGGTACTGGAGGTGCACGCCTCCAAAAGAAACCTGTGACAAAATGATGGGAAAATCTTGGATTCTCTGTACAATTTCACTAAAACCACCTAAAAAAAGATATAACTGATACAAGCTGAACAGAAAAGCCAATTTCACATTGTTTTTCATTTCTTCATAGCAACTTTCTTAAGTATGTCCGCAATGGAGACTACACCTGTGCCTTCTCCAACATACTTCTCCAGTGACCCGATGGAGTACGGGCTGTCGAAGGTTTACATGTAACACAGTCTGCCCCATTTATAGAATGGATGGTGTTAATCATTTTGTTGGTGCTCATCACAAGTAAAGCCTGGTGGTGAGGGACTGTAAAAAATATATATATTGACCCCACACCATAGGATACACCACCTATGGTATGGTGGTCATTAGTTTTTGTTTATTTTTAAAAATAAAAATCTGCTTTGGATTTCTTTTATTTATAAAAAGCATAAACTAGTTAAAAGTTAGGGGGTACGGGCCATGAGGGTGGGTTATATGGTTGGCGGGAGTGTGAGAGCAAGATTAGGCGGCAGGAGTGCGATCACAAGGGAGTTGGGGGAGGGAGGGGGGAGGGAGGGGAGGGGACACTAAGTGTTTTCAAATATGCATTTGTCATATAATGTGATTTTAGCCCCCCTTTTTTTTCTTTCTTGTTTACCATATGTTTTAAAATACATCTGTCATTTGCTTGCCGATATATGTATGATGAATATGGCAGACGTCTCTGGAGTACAGAGCCCTGCGCTGAGATAGTCAAATTGACACAATAAATTATGTTTTAAAAAAAAACAAAAAACTAGTTAAAAGTTTCACCGGTGGCCATCATGTCTGATGGAGCCATCCATCAAACTTTTAACACTTTGACAGGAACAGCTGTGGCAGCAATTCCTGTCAATGACTAGGTATGTTCGCAGAGCCAGCGAGCATCTCTATATGTGGAGTATGGGTATTCTGTGAGGGCGATGGAGCATTTTACTTTATCTCCCTGACGGAGTAAACACTGAACTCCACACTCCGGATCAGGCCCTTAGAATCTACTTGGAAGGTACAGAAAAATATACATGCATTCGCCCCTTCAGGGAAATAAAAAGAGAACATCTTACAAGTCACTCACCATAAAAGTAGGATTCTCCTCTCCACTGAAACTCGGGTTCTTATTTGGAGTTTTCATGGCTTCAGTAATCATCAGCTCAGAATATAAAGCAAAAATTCTTCCAAGCAAAATCCAGCCTCCTCTTCAGTCCGGGAACTGGAAATGTCACTGCAGGGACTTATCCCTGATCGAGGGTGAGATCCCTGCTCATGTGAGTTATTGCTGATCAACCACTGCTGAAGGCTCCTCTTGTGCAAAAGTCCCTTCGAGTCAGGAAAGCAGATGATTGGCACATTCCCTTGTCGAGTCTGAACTGAAGCACAGGAACTGGGACAGCTGTATATTCAAGTTCAAAGGTGTGTCGGATGAATGGCAGAAGTTGGCAAACAAATGTAACTGTATAATTAGGTGATGTCACTACAAAGCTTTCACCTCTTCTGCATTCAGAAGGCGTCACCTGCTTTGAATTAAATAATAATATTTTCAGCCTCCCAAAATGCATCTCGACCATGCAATACAAGTGTGGTGTTTAGTGAGACTAGATTTGCCAAGAGTGACAAATATTTTAGGTTTTCCCTTCAGATAGATTACGAGAAAGACAATACCATACATGGAATGGGCTTAGGGTCAGCCTTTTACTCATGATTGGATGGCTTTCTTGTCCCTCTCACTTCCCTGTTTCTGATTTACTGGCTGTCCTCCCTATTCTCGTGTATGTCCTGTCCAAGGAGCATTTTGGTTGGATGGATAGAATGTCGATTTCTGAGCATGTATACTTCCACTGCTGATGTCAGACCTGGCACTGCAAGGGCATATGCGTGGGTATTTTCTGTATTTCTCCCTCCATTTTACCCCTAAGCCCTCACCTCTTCACCCCCTAGGTCTTTATGAAAAACTGTCTATATATATATCTGCTGATCCATTAGCCCCCTGGCATTTTCTAGTTGCCAAGACTTGTAGCTTTGCCAATGCTTGTTATTACATTTTTCAAAGAGCGGCACTATGGTGAAATTTCTTTTATGCTATACAGCACATTCTAGAATGCTATATTACCTATGGGTGCAAACATGGCTCACTAATATTCTTGAATGCAGAGTGATATTGTTCTTATAGGCTAGTTTACATCTCCAAATTAAACGATTATACTGAATAATGCCTTTCCTCAAACATTGACTTTCACATGCAATGAAAGTGGAATTTTCTTTCAAAGCAAAGAGGCATGTTTAATGTTTGATATCTGTATAAACAAGCAGTGATTGTTGTAAAGACACTTATAACACTGTTTGTCATGAAAGTTTATTTATTCAGCATGTTTTACAGAATTTGACTATTGTCAGTGTAAGAAATTGGGTTACTGGTTGAGGGGGTGAAACCCTTCTCAAGCAGCAACCACCATTTTTCTCAGTGTGAAGTCAAAAGCAACCCTAAATTAACCTGTGTTCATCCCTCCAGTAGCTTGGCACAACGCATTCAGGCTTAACTCAGAGGAAATGTGTAAAGTATTTGTGGAACACTTCAAACAGTAAAACAGTGAAAACACACCACAAAAGGCTTCCACAACAGCTGAGAAAAATTGAGTAATTTTTAATAAAACAAGACAAAACCAGCAAAAATTAAATACGTAGAACCAGAGATATGCAGGTCTAAAGACTTCAGTACATTTAGTGACATTAAGCACAAAGTACCAACTGTGGATATCTGGTTGCGCAGGACTCTGACAAGTCACAAGTTCAAACTGACCGCGATGAGGTGCAGGCCGGCTACAGTGACTCAGGTAGGTCTGCTGAATAAGAGTACTTTAAATCCTAATTTGGGGACTGTTGTGAGGTTCTGTGCCGAGGATGCATCGCACAGCCGAGAAGATGAGTCGGATCCAAGAAGCAGTGAAGCTGCAATGCAAGATCCTGCATTGTCATCGAGGATCCCGTTGACGAGGACTTGCAATGCGAAGTCTGGCATTGAGGATGCGTCTCACAGTTGAGACGACACGTCGGATCTGAGGAGCTGAGATGCAAGAACCTGCGAGGTTGTCAAGGCTGCTGTTGACGAGAGATGCAAGGGCCTGCGTTGGCCAATCTTCGCAGAGGCGGCAGTTCCGATGCGGCCGCGGGATCGATGTGGAGTCCTTTGCGAGACAGGACACCCTTTACAGCAAAGGCAATGCGTCAGTTCTGCTCGGGTTTTAGGTGCAGAGCAGGGGAGATGAGTTGGTTCTGCTGGGTCCACAGGCAGGCTACCAGAGCTCCTTCAAGACCCCTTTCAAGGGTCCAGGACTGGGGTGGTACCACTTGGCAGGGCAGAAATAACAGATACCTGAGTCCAGGTGCTGAGTTGAAGGTTATTGGAACCTTCTGTCCCTGAGGCTCTAGTCAGGAGGCCAGCCAGCTGGGTCTTTGGAATCACTCTGGGGTCCTGGCTTCAACAGAAGCAGGTCCAGTCCTTCTCACCCAGGAAATATTCCAGCAGGCAGCAGATCAATACAGTAGGGCAGCAGTTCCTTCAGAGCAGCAGTCCAACAGAGAGGCAGCCCTTTCAGCAGCACAGCAGTCCTTCCTGGTAGAGTATCCACAGGTCCAGAAGTATTCTGAATAGGTGGTGTCTGAGGTCCAATATTTATACCTGGTGCACTTCCACTGGAAAGTGTGAGAAGCTTCTAGAGGTTCCCCCTTGAAGTCCCCAGGCATCCTGCCTTCCCTGTCCTGGCACCAGACTAATTGGAAGTATGCAGCCCTTAGTGTGAAGACAGAACACAGCCTATTCAAGTGTAAGTAGGGCTGTGCCCAGCTCCGCCCTTCCATCCTGCCATTGATGGCCCACCCAAACACACTTAACATCTCTATTGTGTGTGGCTGTCTAGAAGGAATACACAAAGTCCAATTGTCAGCTATACCTAGTCATGTGACCCAGAGACAGGCTACAGGCACTAAATGGCTGAAGCAGGAAAATGCTAACTTTCTAAAAGTAAAAGCCACACAGTTGATGGACGGAATGCAGAACAAATCAAAACATTCACCCCCAGTCAAGAGATCGGGGTTAAATTCATTATTCTTTTGCTCACCATGCTACCCCAGTTTATGCCTGGCCATATGCAAATCAGTCTTGACCCTGTGCTTCATGGGAACAGTCCAGCCCGAACTGCCACTGAGTCCAAACTGGAATGGCATGGTGAGCAAACTAACAATGGATTTAGGCCCAGATCTCTGTGTGGGGAGAATGTAGGACATTGTTCTGCATTCTGTACATCAATTGTTCTTTTTGCATTTGTCACCCCGAGTGGGACGGGTATGCCCAGACGTAGGTCCCGTGCTCTCCATGCCACTGGAGTCAAGCTATCCTGGCTGATAAGGGGTGAAACCCCGAAACTAGTCCTAGAATGCTTGTTTCCAGTCCAGGGAGGACCTGACCTGGCAGTTCGGGCTGGACTGTTCCTATTGGCCACAGGGTCAAGACTGATTTGCATGTGGCTAAGTCCAAACTGGAATTACATGGTGAGCAAAACAAATTATGGATTTAGGCCCAGATCTATATACTGGGGTGAATGTATGCCATTGTTCTGCATTCTGTACATCAATTGTTCTGTTTGCAACTTTCTAAAAGTGGCATTTTCAAAATTGTAATTTAAAATCTGAATTTACCATCAGAGAGTAGTTTTTCATTACAGTTCCAAAGACACAAAACATGAACTGGTTACTTGCTCCCATTTGGAAATTTCAGGTTATTGAGGGTAATAAAGTAACTCCAACTCTGCTGTGGTGTGAGGATGAATCCTATGCTGAAATACGCCTCCTATTGGTGGGTAAGGGTTAACATCCTAAAAAGGAAACAATCTCATCACTTCTCAGGTTACATGTCAGTTCATTAGGTCATTTCCCAGACCCAGGTATTTCAGTGTGTTTTTTGAGTTTATGAATTGGGAGAAAATACCAGCTGGTCTTAAAATATCCCCCATCCACCCCCTCTTTTGTGTGATTTGAGTTGTGTGTAAGTAACTGCTTGTGAGGTGTGGTGGTGGGAAAAGGGTAAGAGATAAGAGGTGATATGGTCCTATTGACCCCCAGGGTGGCAAATAGAGAGGCCCTTGATTTGGCGTTTATTTTATTAACAGCCTGTTTGAGGATAGATTTTTTGTAGCCCCTCTGTTTGAATCTTATTAGGGCTTGATCTGTGCAGATAGCCAGATCATCCTCTGTGCTGCAAATTCGCTTAAGCCTTATTAATTCGCCATAAGGGATGTTGTTGATTATGTGTCTGAGGTGAGCACTGCTGGCATGCAATGTTGAATTGCCTGCAGTACTCTTCCTGTACAAGGTGGTTGCTGTTTTGCCCTCACAAACAAAAATACTTACATCCAAAAAATCTGCATTTGTCTTACTGATATGTGATGTAAATTTTAAATTCTCATGATTGGCATTAATCTCATCAACAAAATTCCTGGCACTTTGTTCATCGCCTCTCCATATGACAAAAACATCATCGATGTATCTCATCCATTCAGATACATGATTATTGAATGCTGAGCCGTGAATGCGCTTGAGGACCTGCTCCTCCCACCATCCCACGTGTAGACACGTGTAACTGGGGGAGAAGCAGGCCCCCATAGCCACGCCCCTTTTCTGCAAATAGATGTCATTGCCAAACAGAAAATAGTTGTTATTGAGACACCAAGTTACTAGCTCTACAATCATTTTGTTATGGCTATAGTGCTGGAGCGAGTAATGCTAAATGTTGTATACCCACAACATTTTGCATGTTGTTTTTACTAATTAGATTAATTAATTAATTATAATCGAACTAATCGTTTGGAGTGATGTGGAAAATACTTACCAACCTTACTAATATATGAATTACACGTGGGATTTGCACTTGCATGGCCTAATTAATACATAAACTAAATTCTGTACGCATATTAATGATAGACAATTAGAAAATTACATGATATATGTTGCTTTAAGTGGTGTAATTGTGATTTGTGCTTTATTCAGTAAGTATAAACCGCACTGAGAGTTGCTTTTGCTAGATAAATACACACACATATGGGTATTAGCGAGGGAATAACATTTAATTAGCCATTTCTATGTATTAATTACGTTTTTGTGTTTCTTTGCTTAAGTTGACCATTTCGAGTGGCCACAAAATGGCTGACCACTGTAACAGACGAAACCTGCTCCATTGCTCAAGGTTCTGGGTGAAGTGCGCATGCGTCACCGCTAGCAACTGTGGCCTGGACCTGGCCCCAGATGAACATGTACCTTCCAAGGACAGTCTGGGACATCAGCCAAATATTTTGAACAAAGACTGTTGTGTGAACCAGAACTGACAAGGGTCATAACCCAAAAGACACTTTCGTGAGAAACCAAAAGGATGATCCCTGATTGTCCAATCAGCGAACTCGGATGCCCGAACTTTGATACTTTTTATCATTGATTTTACTATAAATTAAGGTAGAATAGAGAGGTAAAAAAGTTGTTTTCCAATTTCCTGATGTTATGCTGACGGAGAGGACGGTGACATTGCAGGACAGCTGTTTCCCTGAATCTTTGACAGACTGATCGGATGACCAATTTCCTGATGAACTGAACTTTCAAATTTGACGGGCATAGATTGACGAGACTACTGGATTTGACTTAGAAGATGATAATTAGCCAGAATAGGTTAATATGATGGTCAGCTGCTTGAACAACTAATGAATTTACTTGCATTAATTAGATAAAGAATTGATTTGTTTCATTACAAAAACGAGTTGGTTTGTTTATTTATTAAAATGTATTAATGCGAATGGAAAAGAGAATTAGATAATCATTTAAACAGCAACTAGCAGATCCACCGCCAAAATTATGGGAGGAATACCAAAGATGGATTATAGGGCCTAATGAGCAACAGAAGGTGGTGTAGATTTGACACTCATTAGGGTAAAAGTGGTATTTCCTTCTTATACCAGCGTTTGGATGATAATCGCCTCCCACACGGATTAATGGTGAGTGAATGTTGGTGTTATGGGCCCCACCAGCGAATGTATGGATAATGTGTGTTTGTGAGATCTTTGGTCTGTGATAGAGGGAGGGATTTTGCACTCCACGCTGGAGCAATAGCACTCCAACGGTCTAGTGTCTAAAAAGTATTGCAGTGCTTTAAGCCCAGTGGAATGCTCAATGCTAGTATAAAGGGATTCGATATCCAGTGTAATGAATATCGAATCCGCAGACCATGGAATATTCTTGATCTTTTTCAGAAAATCCCCGGCATCTTTGATATATGTTGGCAAACATTTGACTAAATCTTGTAAAAAAAAGTCAATGTATTGAGTGATGTTTTCTGCCACACTTTGGATTGCAGATATTATGGGCTTCCCAAGAACTGGTACCGTCTTTTTATGCACCTTGGGTATAAGGTATAGTCTGGGCAGAACAGGATCTTCAACATGCAAAAAACGGAATTCCTCCGTTGAGATCATACTTTCCCTTTTCCATTTGTGGAGAGCTTTTTTCAAATCTTCTCTGGCATCATTATAATTTTTCAATGTTGATTTTTCATAACATGATGGATCACTCAAATGTCTTTGTGCCTCTATAATGTAATCACTTTGTGGCCAGATAAATATGTTACCACCTTTGTCTGCTGTAGTAACAATTATGTGGTGATTATTGCTCAGTTTTTTGACCAATTCTGCATATTGGGTTTCCTGTTCGCTTTTATATCTTTTGCGATGTTTAATTTGATGGTGCAATTTTTTCCACTATTACATCTTGAAAGATGTCAATCGCGTCCTTGGGCATATTAGGTAAAAAGCTGGATTTGGGCTTGAAAGGACTCATGTTAGCTCCTAGTTGTGTAACAGCTGCTTCAGTTAGCCTTTGTTGGGTAGATGTATCGTCATCCGAAATACACTCATTCTCTATGTTGGCAATAGCAAGTTCATTCATTGTTAATAAAGTTGCAGCACCAGATGCTGAAAGGTCACTATTGGATTGTTTATTTGAGCTCGACTCATATTCTTTTAGACCATCCTTGATGCTGAAAAACTTCTTTAACTTAAGTTTGTGTATATAACAAAAAAAGTTGATGCGTGTCCGTGTATAATTGAAGTCACTTATGGGACAAAAAGACAACCCGAGGCTTAGAAGTTGTTTTTCAGCTTCAGAAAGGGTAATGGAGGAAAGATTTATAATGGTGTTATCATCTATTGTTGTTTTTTTCGGCAGTACTGCTTTTTTGAATTTTTGTAACCGTTTCTGCTTTTTTCTGCGTTCCCGCCTCCTTGCGTTGATTCTTGTTCTTTTTTCTTTTGATTCCTTGGTCTCAATGTCTGGCGACGATCCACCACAAAAAAATCGATTTCTTCTCCTAAATCTAAACCTATACCAAACAGGCTCTCTCCTCTCCTAAGAAAAGAGTGTGACACTGCTCCGGGGGTCATAAAAGAACAGCTTTATTTTCTTGCAAGCACTGTCATTAAAGAGTCTCAGGAAACGCAGGGCAGACGCGTTTCTGCCTCAATGGCTTCATCAGTGCCCATTCCAGATAGTTTCTTTGCTGTTCCTGTGGGTTCTTTTTGAAGTTGTTCTGCCTGTGACCACTCGCAGTCACAGGCTTACTGGCCCTCCTACGCCTCACAGGTGCAAGACACTTGGCGCTCCTCATCCGCACTGCTTCATTCTGGTTAGTGGAGTCCTTCGTAAGAGCCCATACAATGACGGAACCTCTTATAACACCAAGTGATGTCCCAAACTGTGTTG
Source organism: Triturus cristatus (assembly GCF_964204655.1). Classification (NCBI taxonomy): domain Eukaryota; kingdom Metazoa; phylum Chordata; class Amphibia; order Caudata; family Salamandridae; genus Triturus; species Triturus cristatus. The sequence goes on from NC_140585.1 coordinate 250,012,302, forward strand.
GCCTGGATCCACACGCCGCCGCAGCCCTGCGGGTGGTAAAGCCGTCCTGTGTCCCCCTTGTCACGCAAACAATTTTGCCTCCTCACTCCTCATGCTGGCGATAAACTCCAAGTGGAAATCAAACGCTGGGGGGGTGACGCGTTGCAGTCTCATGCGAACACCAAAAGTGCAGGTAAGCCGCGTAGCACCTTACCGAGAGGGTGTGTCACTTAGCCAGCACCTGCAGATGGCACAACATACCAACCAGACTCTCTCCTCTCCTAAGAAAAGATTGTGACACTGGTCTGGGGGTCAGAAAAGAATGGCTGTATTTTCTTACAAGCACTGTCATTAAAGAGTCTCTGGAAACGCAGGCCAGACGCGTCTCTGCCTCAATGGCTTTATCAGTGCCCATTCCAGATTGTTTCTTTGCTGTTCCGGAGGGTTCTTTGTGAAGTTGTTCCGCCTGTGACTACTCCTAGTCACATGGTTACTGGCCCTCCCACGCCTCACAGATGCAAGGCACTTGGCGTTCCTCATCCGCACTGCTGCATTCTGGTTAGTGGAGTCCTTCATAAGAGCCCATACAATGACGGAACCTCTTATAACACCAAGTGATGTCCCAAACTGTGTTGGCATGGATCCCCACGCCGCCGCAGCCCTGCGGGTGGTAAAGCCGTCCTGTGTCCCCCTTGTCACGCAAACAATTTTGCCTCCTCACTCCCCATGCTGGCGATAAACTCCAAGTGGAAATCAAACGCTGGGGGGGGCGACGCGTTGCAGTCTCATGCGAACACCAAAAGTGCAGGTAAGCCGCGTAGCACCTTACCGAGAGGGCGTGTTACTTAGCTGGCACCTGCAGCTGGCACAACACACCAACCAGGCTCTCTCCTCTCCTAAGAAAAGAGTGTGACACTGCTCCGGGGGTCAGAAAAGAACAGCTTTATTTTCTTGCAAGCACTGTCATTAAAGAGTCTCTGAAAATATATATATGTATGTATATATATATATATATATATATATATATATATATATTCACTTAAAAAAACATAGGTTTCACACATGTTATAGTTAGCTGGACATTTCACTCGTAAAAAACCCATGAAATTCCCCCGTTATAGCTAGTGCAGGCAACTATAACTCACGCGACCGCAATCCTCTGCTGATGATGTCAGATATTACATCACTGATGACATATGTGTCTTTATGAAAAATAAATATTTGTAATATATGTATAGCTAAAGATTAATGGAAGAAGACATGGGTAAATAAGTGTCTAAATACAGTGATGTAATATCTGACGTCATCAGCAGAGGATTGCGGTCGCGTGAGTTATAGTTGCCTGCACTAACTATAACGGGGGAATTTCATGGGTTTTTTACGAGTGAAATGTCCAGCTAACTATAACATGTGTGAAACCTATGGTTTTTCTAAGTGAATTTGCAAGGTTTTTTAAATGCTAATTCGTAACTATAACGTGTGTGAAACCTATGGTTTTTTCAGTGAATATATAAACATATAAATATAATCTGCATAGCTATATAAATATAAATTCATGCAAACATATACATATATGCATACATATGCATGGTATGTACATGAAAGTTTGAAAAACTCTAATACAAGCAAAGCTATAAAGCCACCTAATTACAAACAGAATTGCTTTAACTTAAACGGGGGCGAGACCTATGCATTTTCAATGCTTGTTTACTTTGATTCCATCAAGAAGGCATTCAGATGTGTCCCACATTTTCCATAAATTCTGAATGGTAGCACTCTAGTTGCTCATTAGATCACTGTAGTAAAGCTACTGCTCACCAGGGAAGTCTGCTGCTGGTATTGAAAGTGCATGTTTCAGTCTGCATGTCAGAAGTTTTTTAATGAAATAGAAGAGGATTTGATCAGTCACTCAAAATGTGCCCTAATTTTTCTTTTTTCCGCACTAATCATAATTTCTATGGCAAAATGAACCTCCTCATTGTGTTCCTTTTAAATTAAACTACTCACTCGCTACTACTTTCTACTACTCTACTACTCTCTACTACTCACTCTCTACTACTCACTCTCTACTACTCTCTACCACTCACTCTCTACTACTCTACTACTCACTCTCTACTACTCTCTACTACTCTCTCTCTACTACTCTCTCTCTCTACTACTCCCTCTCTACTACTCTCTCTACTACTCACTCTCTACTACTCACTCTCTACTACTCTCTACTACTCACTCTTAACTACTCACTCTACTACTCACTCTACTACTCACTCTACTACTCTCTACCACTCTCTCTACTACTCACTCTCTCTACTACTCACTCTCTAATACTCACTCTACTACTCTCTACTACTCTCTACTACTCTCTCTGCTACTCACTTTCTACTACTCTCTACTACTCACTCTCTACTACTCACTCTCTACTACCCACTCTCTACTACTCTACTACTCTCTACTACTCTCTCTACTACTCACTCTCTACTACTCACCCTCTACTACTCTCTACTACTCTCTCTGCTACTCACTTTCTACTACTCTCTACTACTCACTCTCTACTACTCACTCTCTACTACCCACTCTCTACTACTCTACTACTCTCTACTACTCTCTCTACTACTCACTCTCTACTACTCACCCTCTACTACTCTCTACTACTCTCTCTCTACTACACACTCTCTACTACTTGCTCTCTACTACTCACTCTACTACTCACTCTCTACTACTCCCTACTACTCTCTACTACTCACTCTACTACTCACTCTCTACTACTCTCTACTACTCACTCTCTACTTCTCCACTACTCTCTACTAATCACTCTCTACTACTCACTCTCTACTACTCACTCTCTACTACTCACTCTCTACTACTCTCTACTACTCACTCTCTACTACTCTCTACTACTCACTCTCTACTACTCACTCTCTACTACTCACTCTCTACTACTCTCTCTCTACTACTATCTACTACTCACTCTCTACTACTCACTCTCTACTACTCACTCTACTACTCATTCTCTACTACTCATTCTCTACTACTCTCTCTCTGCTACTCAGTCTCCACTACTCACTCTCTACTACTCACTCTCTAATACTCACTCTCTACTACTCCCTCTACTACTCACTCTCTACTACTCTCTACTACTCCCTCTACTACTCACTCTCTACTACTCTCTACTACTCTCTACTACTCACTCTCTACTACTCACTACTACTCTCTCCTACTCACTACTACTCTCTCCTACTCACTCTCTGCTACTCTCTCTACTACTCTCTACTACTCTCTCTACTACTCTCTCTCTACTCTCTACTCTCTATTACTCATCCTCTACTCTCTACCTCTCTACCTTTCTCTACCTCTCTCTACTACTCTCTACCTCTCTACCTCTACCTCTCTACCTCTACCTCTACCTCTACCTCTCTACCTCTACCTCTCTACCTCTACCTCTCTACCTCTACGTCTCTACCTCTACATCTCTACCTCTCTACCTCTCTCTACACGCACACATATGCACATATATGGATTTATATATATGTATGTGTATATATATGTATATACATACATATATAAACATATATATAATCTGCATATCTATATAAATACAAATATAAATGCATGCATACATATACAGATATGCATCTTATTTACATGAAATTTTGAAAAACACTAATAAAAGCAAAGCTAAAAAGCCACCTAATTACAAACAGAATTGCTTTAACTTAAACGAGGGCGAGACCTATTGCATTTTCAATGCTTGTTTACTTTGGTTCCATCAAGAAGGCATTCAGATGTGACACATTTGCCATAAATTCAGAATGTTAGCACTCTAGTTCCTCATTAGATCACTGTAGTAAAGCTACTGCTCACCAGGGAAGTCTGCTGCTGGTATTCAAAGTGCATGTTTCAGTCTGCATGTCAGAATTCTTTAATGAAATAGAAGAGGATTTGAGAAGTCACTCAAAATGTGCCCTAATTTTTCTTTCTGCAGCACTAATCATACATTCTATGGCAAAATGAACCCTCTCATTTTGTTCCTTTTTAAATTAAATGTTTTAAATGTTACCGCTTTATTCCAATCAAGATGGCTTCAGGTGTGCCATACCTTTGTCATAAGTAAGACTGTTAGCGCTCTAGTTGTTCTTTGGAACACTCTGGGAAGCTGCAGTAGAACACAAAGGAATCAACTGACAGTCTCTGCCCTTGTTGGATGTACATGTTTTACTGAGAATGTCAGACTTCATTCTCACATGACTGAGAAAGATAATGTGAATTTACAGAAAATATGCTCTCAGTTTAGCTTATAGATCACCTTCCAAACCTCTGTGGGAAAAGCATGTGAAAATAGTTTTCTCTCAAACATGATTCATGATATCCCAGCAGAAGGCTTTTTCACATGGTAAAATCACCTTAGAACATACTACAATTCCTAAAATGAGTATGGTACCATCAACAAATGATTTATAATGTAACTAAGGTCTTAAAACCTTCTATTAACTGCAATGCTTTTTAATGAGGTGCTATCATGTATATTGATCCCAAGATGGCTGCCAACACTTCTTGGATGAAGTGCTGACAGCCAATCAGATCTCACAATGAGATGTGTGGTTAGGCTCCGCCCAGATATGTATATGATTTTACTTTTGATTTTCTCTGGAACTACTGAACGGATTTACACCATATATGCAAAAGGCACATGCCTGACCTGAGGACTACCTCTTTGCCAAATTTCAAGTAATTCTGTTCAGCCGTTCTGGCTGTAGCTGTGTCTAAAGGTCCTATGGAAAAATGCATGGGGAAAACGCGTTTTGGGACCCCCCTTTTTTCTCGGCCCCCGCTTGACGAATCACCCCGAGACTTTCAGGGTAGGAGCTGAACGGAGCGCCCCATTAGTTTTGAAAATTTCGCGAGGATTCGTCAACCGGCGCCAAAGTTATTCAAAATAGAATTTTGAGATTTCCTATGGAAACTAGGTTGTAACTATAACTATCTACTGGCGACCGCCAGTAGATGATAATATATATATATATATACAAACCTTTGTCCTTCTTCTATCCCTCTGCCACCCATCTCAATCCAAATAACTGACTAGCATATCCACCACTCAAATTACTTTCATATTTCACTATACTAATTTAACACTAATCCTTTAATGGGCTCTGGAGTAGCGTGCTACTCCCCCAAAAAAGCGCTTCAACACCCCATCAGGGGTAACAAGCACTATATAAATGTAAACCTTTTTCCCTCTTCTATCCCTCTGCTATCCTTCTCAATCCAAATAACTGATTAATATCCACCACTCCAATTACTTTCATATTTCACTATGCTATTTCACCACTAATTCTTATGGGTACTGGAGTAGTGTGCTACTCGCCAAGAAAGTGCTTCAACACCCCATTAGGGGTAACAAGCGCTATGTAAATGCAAACCTTTTTTCCCTTTTTTATCCCTCCGCTATCCTTCTCAATCCAAATAACTGACTAATATCCACCACTCAAATTACTTTCATATTTTACTATACTAATTCACCTCTAATCCTTATGGGTCCCGGAGTAGCGTGCTACTTGCCGAAAAAAGCGCTTCAACGACCCATCAGGGGTAACAAGCGCTATATAAATGCAAATCTTTTTCCCTCTTCTATCCCTACGCTATCCTTCTGAATCCAAATAAATGACTAACCTATCCACCACTCAAATTACTTTCATATTTCACTATACTATACTATACTATACTATACTATACTATACTAATTCAACACTAATCCTTTATGGGTTCCGGAGTAGCGTACTACTCGCCGAAAAAGCACTTCGACTCCTCGTCAGGGGTAATAAGAGAATTACAATACAATACAATACAATACAATTTATATATCGGACAAATGAAGTAAACGCAATTATCATCTAAAAACTTTGCCATTGACACTTCAGATCTAAACTGACATCACTTGCTGCCCAAAACTTCTGGTTTCCCTGAAACCAGCCTCTGTGGTGCTAGCTAGAGCTAACCTGGAGGATGCAGAGGCCAGAAGGGCTACATAGCCTGCAATGAAAGCCTCCAAGTCTAAATAAAATAAAGCAAACATGCGAGTGTCCAAGTAGCCCTTCAAAAATAAACAGGTGAAAATATTTCCCTTTAGGTCAAAAGGGTGAGAAGACAGCTTTAGAAAGTGATTGGCTACTCTGCGGGGAAAGCTATCAGGTCGCAGTGTGCCATTATGTGTGAATGTCCCTTAATTACTCCTTGTATTCTCTGCTGAATGGGTGAATGAGCCAACACCCTGGAAGAATACTGCAGCCTGTACCAAAGTGTTGCTGGAACCAAAAGAATTGCATGCATGGAACTGGAATTTTACATGCACTTAGACTCGGATGCCTTTCACCCCTAGAAAACTTTACAGGCCATAAAGCTGTGCGTGTCACTCTTTATGCCATACGTCCAACATAAAAACATATAACCCTTTAATTTCACAAATACTCACCTATTTACTACATGCACAAAACATTACACACAGAGTCTGCTTTTGACTTTCTAAACAATGCACGATTTTTAGGAAACTCATATCAGCACTGGACATAAATATGCCAGCATACCATTTCTTGTAAATGCTAAGACTGTTGTTTCCGTAGCCTTTTCACCCTCCTCGAAATCATCTTCATTCATGCCCCCTCTCACCAGCCACACTGATTTCAGTCAGGTGCAGAGCATCCCTAAAGTATTCTTGAAACTTTGTTGAGCACCTTTTGAAAGTTCCCTCTGCTTTCAATTGAGCCCTGAGGCCACTTCAGCCTAGCCCGCCTCACAACTCCTCTCCCCATGAATGAACAGGGGATGGATGTGTTGCTGCCTCCAAGGAAAGAAAATGCAGGTAGCCCTCATTAACCATGCTTAGTTCCCCTGCCACTTTCTCACCTTGCAGGATTCCTGTCACTTGTGAACACTCAACTTTTCTTTTGTTCTTGTCACCCTCAGTAGGCTTCTGGCTTTTTTTGGGCATTGTAATGGGGGGAGGACAGTGGTCTTCACAGTCAAAGCCAATTAGAGAAAACCTGCTCAGGTTTGTAAGTATTTTTCCATTTCTATTTATAGGTACAGACAAAGGAAAAAGAGCCTTCCATCTATATTTATAGGTACAAATCCGTTTAAATGGAAAACCGGGAGCCCTATAATGCTTTTGATGGAGCAGATAAAACAAAATTTTGTATACCTCCTCTATTTTGCATGAAACTAATTACGTAATTATTCTAAGAATTAACTTGTACTAATTAGTTTGAAGTGAAAAAGTACTAACCAACCCTTACACCTTCATAAACACAAGACACACGCGGGACTAAATTGCTAATTGCATGGCAATTTATTAATTAACTGTGGTACGCAAACTAACTTTAGATTGTGGTGAAATAGACAATTGCATGATTCATGTTGCTTGTGTGATGGTTTGTGCTTTCAGCAATGCAGAATTGTGAGTATTATTGCTTTAAATGTTGCTACAAGCTAGGAAATTACTAATATACATTGGGATTAGAGTGGAATTAAACATTAGACTCTTCATTTCTATATCCTAATTACTGTTATGTCTGTTTTTGCTTAAGGTGGCATTTGGGCCTGCTAGGCCGCAGTATTCAAGATGGAGCTCCTGTGGTGCCGCTGTCATGTGAGCGCGATGACTACTGCGCAGAATCGGATGGCTCTGGAGATCTCCAAGTGACCTCAGCTCCGGTAGCAGCATGTCCCTTGCCAAGGATAGGAGCATGGAGGGTTGCCAAGTGAAGAACAGTGTGAACTATCAAGGGGACAATGACTTGTTATTGCTTCGGAACCTTTGCCTGTGAACCGGAGAAGAAGAAATACAATTTGTACTTTGCCATGCCAAGTCTCATGGAAAACCGTGGGACATGTGAACTTTTTAAAATATTACAAATTGACTTGGACTGACCAATCCGAGCAGTTTCTACCCCTAAATTTGTTGCATATTGATCCGAAGTAAGCGGGGAAAGGGTATAAAGAAGACCCTTGTCCGCCCAAGGGGGGTGTGTTCATTGGGCTGATCTTCCGTGGCGTTGGGTCTACGTTGAGCTGATGAAGATTTCAATGGTTTCCCTTGGGTTTCTTTGATTTTCCGAGAAGTTATTCATCTAATGATTTGATCATTGCTGTGGGTTGAACAGTTTCGGGAGATTGTTGCAGAGACTTTGAACATTACATCTGTGTGATCGGAGGGTCACCAACGTTTGATATTTGGTAAATATATTGCAATTCGACATCTATGCTTATTTTCTGAAAGATTTGATTTCTTCTGGAAATAACTGAATTATGTTAAAATCTGTAGCGCCTAAATGCTAATGCAGAAAAATTAATATTAGATAAACAAAACTGGATTAATAAGAAATGAGTTTGTGATTCTTTAATTGAGTACTGAGAATTAATCAAATGTTTCCTAGGCTTTAATTGTGTTTAGCTGGTTCTAAATCGACATCAACCAGTCCAACTAATTGGTCCGTCGACCAAGTGGTGGAGTGCCTTGATGTTAAGGTTAGGATTCCATAGGTGCAGATGTATATAATGTAAAGAAATTTAATCCTGATAGGTAATAAGGTACCCACATGTCCAGCGCTTTTTCTCCCGTGTACAGATTCATGTGAGACGAGTGCGTGTTGGTGTTATGGGCCCCACCAATGAGTGTATGGATGAGTTAGCATGGTGATGAGTCTGTGACATAGGGAGAATATGTAAATTTGCCCTTTTCCGCTGGAGCACTTTAAAGTGTCCAATTGGGCCCTAGTTGATCCCGATCAGGCTGGCTTCATTCCCTAGAGACAAACGAGCGACAACACCAAGAGAGTCTTACATATAGTAGACAAGGCCTCCAGATTCCCAGACAACTACATGATGATGACGATAGATGCTGAAAAAAGCATTTGACAGAGTATATTGGCCCTACCTTGAGCAAGTCTTGTCCCATTTCGGTCTCGGGGAACGTTTCCGCACTCAGATTTTTAATTGTTATCGCTTCCCCACAGCAACTATGAGAGTCAATGGTCATAGGTCGGCCCCACTCAAGATAGCTCAAGGCACAAGGCAGGGATGCCCTCTGTCACCTTTGATTTTTGCATTATACATGGAGCCGCTGGCGCATAGAGTACGCACACATCCACAGATACATGGAGTCCCGTTTGGAGGGGATTAACATATCATAAGCCTTTACGCGTTCGATGTCTTGGTCACCCTTAACGAACACGACATATCACTAGGGGCCTTTCTCACAGAATTAGAATGTTTCGGCAGGGCATCCGGCTTCAAGGTGAACGTAGGGTAATCTGCAGCCCTCAACCTCTCACTTCTGTTCCAAACCGTGGATCGCCTTAAGATAAACACCCGTTTCAATGGTCACATGACACAATCTCATACCAGGGAATTCAAATAGCGGCGTCCACACATATCATATCCACCGACAACTACTAGCTTGTTGGTGTTATGGGACCCACCAATGAGTGTATGGATGAGTTAGCATGGTGATGAGTCTGGGACATAGGGAGAATATGTAAATTTGCCCTTTTCCGCTGGAGCAGTTTTATTGGTAGCAGAGTTATGGTTTTATTGCATTGGTTTGGTGATTATTGATTTATGTTTAACACTTTATGTTGAGTTTGTGTTGTGTTTTATGTTGTTGAATGGTTTAAAGACTTCCGTTAAGTAGGAAGTTGGTTGCCCTGTATGCAGGCAGAGAAAATGTGTGCCAAGTGAAGTCGCACAGCGCATTGTCTGGTTTCATGGTGGTAACATCGTCGTGTGTTATCGGTAGGGACATTTTCCGTATGAATGTGTGTGAGTGAAATAGCAATAGGTACTCTTGTGAAACTCTGGCCTTAATTCTCAGGAGCATTGTAGTCTCCACATGTTTTATCCCCAGAGAAACAGTTTGTTTTTTGATTTGTTAGAAGGGTAAGGTAGAGGGAAGTGCTACTTTATCGGTGAAACTGAAAAATTCTGTGGTAGGGTAGAGGTAAGCGCTGCCTACTGGAAAGACAAAATTCTTGTGTAAGTGGACAAAACTATCTCTTTGGTTTAACGAAACAGGCAATGGAGATGTTTTATGTTGTTACTAACAGATTTTAATGAGAGAAAACGTAAGAAAGGTTTGCCGATAAAATTTTGTAAAGGAGGGGTCAGCAGAAGTAGGAGTAGTGAGAGAGGCTGACGTCAGAAAGACCGCGCTGGGATTGGTCAGCTGCAGACAAACGAAGCGTTCACTGAATGGTGCGTTAGTGTGAGTCGCGCTGGGATTGGAGAATTTCAAGCGTGACGTAGACGCTCCGGATTGGTGCGTTAGTGTGAGTCGCGCTAAGATTGGACAGAATACGGAGAAGCCATGAAGAAGTGATTTACAAAGCTTAGTTGATTAAGAACTTTTGAAAGTAAAAATGATGTACTACGATCCACCTGAGAAAGAGAAAAAATCATGGTTTGGGAAAATTAAAAACTTATTTAAGAAGGATAAGCTGATTGTGACTAGGGAAGGGCAGATACTTCCTCCACCGAAATCACCTGCATCTTTTATGGTAGGAAATATGGTTATCATACTTGTATCTGGTTGGAGAATTGGGCAAGGTATACCAAAGAGGATGGAGTACTAGCGTTTCCCGAAAGTGGTTCGTTTAGTTTGGCTGTGTTATGAAATTTGAGAGAAAGAATGATGAGGTTAGAACCGAAACCCAGACCTACTCAGTTCGAGGCTTTGACTGGATGGGAAGAAGAGATGTATGAAAGGGAAAGGCATTGGATTGGAAGAAGGTTAATTACATGTTTGGTAGACATTGTGGTCAAGAAAGTCATGATGACAGAATGAGAAGATGGCGGAATGTGAATATGAGTGATGGTATGTTTCCTCTGAGAAATGCTGAAGAGACGAGTGGCAGGAAATGTCCAGAAAAGAGAAATAACACAGGGTCAGAAGGTTATAGATATGGAGTGAGTGAATCAGAAGATGAAGTGCTGGAGAACATGTTTTATAAAAATCCGCCCCAATATCAACCGAATTCTTCTTTACTGACGCCGAGTGCGCCGGTAAAAGAAGCTATAATGAATAAAGAATATGAGCAAACGCCACCTAATTTGAGAAAAATGTATCCATTTAAAGATTCTGAAATACCGCAACCTGTTAGAATGGGAAATGAAAATTCAGCTGAATTAGCTAGAACTACCCTGGAATTAACTGAGAAAATTAGAGAGTTAACTAAAAATATGGAAGCAGTAACCATACCTGTAACTATAGGGCCGGTGATGCCTGTCTTTGATAAACAGAAAGATAGTGAGCATTATTTAACAGTTCCTTATAATGATAGTAGGAATAAAGAGACAGAGAGAAGCGGTTCTGGAGGGAGGGAATGGAAAAATATAGCAGGAACAGCAGGTTTAAGTACTCCTAAAAGTTTTACTGTAAATCAAAGTCCAGCAAGTAAGACACTTATGACAACAGAATCTGCAACTGAAACTCCAGAGAGAATAACGGAAAAAATAAGAATTGAAACAACACCTGTCGGACCTACATCTGAGGAATTAAGTGATTGGTTAAGAAGTTTACAGAGGAAAGATACAGAACCACAGCCTTTAGATGTAGCAAAATTAAAGACAACGTTAGAAGAATTAATCGTAGGGACCATTCCAACAGAAAAATTAAAAGCTTATCAGGATGAGGATCTAATGTTCCTCTGTATAAGTATAACTTGGAGAGCGAGAACTTTGCATGAAAAATTAGAAGAGACAGCGGGTGAAATGGGAATTGATTTTGAGAAAATAAGGTCATTACAAAAACCATATAGAGCAGATTTTTCTGAAAAGGAGATTGAAAACTTGAATACGACAGGAAGGTTGACCCAAATTAAAGAACTGATTGCCTTGCTAAGGAAATGGGGTGATGTGGACCGGTGGAAATGCCGATGGTTCTGAAAGAGAGAGGAAACTACAGATAAGGCTTTTTCAGCATTCCCGTGGAGAGAAAAGGAGCCAGTAGTAACCGAATGTCCCATGAGGGAAATCCCAGGAGGAGGATATGGGCATGTCCCTTGGACTAGACAGGATATTTTGTCATTTACTAATGATTTCCCAAGGTTAATAGAAAAACCAGTTGAATGGTACCGACAGGTAGAAAGGTTTGTCAAACTTTCAAAGGTGTTGTGGATAGATCTGAACGGTCTTTTTGATATAAATGTACCTGCAGATTTATGGGCAGAATGTAAAATTACAATAGATTAGCCAACACGAGAGTATCCTAGGGATCCTAAAACGGGAGCCCCTGATCTAGAAGTAATAAAAAAATATGACCAGGTAATTACCTTTTTGAAGAACAAAGTACCTCCAAAGTGAAAAGGAGTCATTTTGTTTATGGTTTAAAACCTGAGGTTAGTGAAATGATCAAACAACATACAGTGGATTGGCAGAATAAAAAGATAGATGAGGTGTTACGACGTGCAAAATATTTTACTGATGAAATTGAAGCCAAACAGCGTAAACTGAAAGAAAAAGCGATGTGGGCACAGGTTAAGGGAGCTGAACGACAAGAAGCCCAGTTGATTGAAAAAGCTAATGGCATGGGCCAAGTTAAACAAAAGCCTAATATTGGAAAGGGAAAAGAAAAGGTCAGTATAGAAGAAGCTAAAAAGAAGTGGCCATGTCATAACTGCGGAAAATTAGGGCATTGGAAATCCGAGTGTAAATTGCCACCGAGGGCTAATGGTGATAATACATCATTGAATCCACAGGTGCAGAATGAGGTGAGTTGCCAACCGCCGCGACAGCAGCAGGTTGTTACCCAACAGTGTCAGGTGCCAAAGCCACCTTTTCCACAGCACGTAAATCCTCAGAGATACAGTAATGAGACAGGATTCTACAGCGAGGAACAGGTAACAAAGCCATCGCGCACTAGTGCTGTTTCGCAGTATTGGCTGCAACGCGATGAGAGTAAGTCAGACGAGAGTTATTTACGGTGCCTAGGAGAGGAAGAGGAGTGCGTACTTGGCGCAACTCTAGAGGTAGACCAGACAGGACCTTTTGTGGATGGAAAGGTGAATGGAGAGAACATCACTTTCCTAGTAGATACTGGTGCTACTCGTTTAACTGTTAGATCAGCTGACGTTAAAAATTCTCCTCTCTCTGGTGAAACAATCCAAGTAGTTTGAGTCTCAAACAAACAGATAAAAACGTATCTTACGGATCCTGTTAAGGTCCAAATAGGGAAATTCACCGACATGCATCGATTTGTCGTGTGTGGCACTAGCCCCGTAAATCTGTTGGGGAGAGATTTGTTGTGCAAGATGAATTGCACTATTTTCTGTAGCCCTGATGGCATTGCTTTTGAAACTTCTGATGAAGACATACTGTATAGAATACCATGGCAAACTCAGAACCTGAAATCACTGAGGCATTTGTTGTATTTGATCCGGAAGGATTGCCTCAAGAGTTGAAGAAAACAGTAAAACCCGAAGTATGGGATTTCACAGGAGAAGATATTGGATTGATGAAAAGAGTAGATCCTGTGAAAATAATTGTAAATTACCCGAATATTCCTCAGTATAAACTGTCACACAAAATAATTGCCGGAGTAACGCCTGTCATTGACAAAATGATTGGACAAGGAATTCTGAGAGAAATAATGAGTAGTCCATGTAACTCTCTGATCATGGGTTTGAAAAAACCGAATGGGACTTTTAGGATAGTACAGGATTTGAGGAAAGTGAATAAAATCGTTATTCCTTGCTGTCCTATTGTACCGAACCCTTCGGTAACCCTATTTCAGATTCCCCATGATGCAGAATGGTACACAGTCATTGACTTGTGTCATGCTTTCTTTTCTATCCCATTGCACCCTGACAGCCAACAAATCTTTGCGTTCCGGTTCGGCGAGCGTATTTTGGCATGGTGCCGTATCCCTCAAGGGTATGCAGAAAGTCCTTCAATATTTAATCAGATTCTAAAGAAATCTCTAGAAGACCTAAAAATGCCTGAAAGTTCAGTGCTCGTGCAGTATATCGATGACCTATTGGTGGCATCGAAGACACGAGAGGCATGTGTGGTGGATACAGTTGCACTGTTAAATCATTTGGCTGATGGAGGTCTCAAAGTATCCCCATCGAAATTACAGTTTTGTCAAAAAGAAGTACAATACTTAGGTCATAAGATTGAAAAGGGTCTAAGAAAGGTGACTGTGGACAGAATTAGAATAATAAAAGGAATGAGAGCACCAATGACACAAACAGAAGTCAGAATGTTTCTTGGGATGGTAGGATATTGTCGCCAGTGGATCAGCAACTTTTTGCTGATTGCAAAACCACTGGTACGTCTAACAAAAAGTGATGTGAAAGATCCCCTCGAACTGAATAAAGAAGAGATGAAGGCTTTTAGACAATTAATGGACCGCTTGTGTGAAACAGCAGCTCTTGGAATGCCTGATTACGAAAAAGAATTTGAGCTCTATTGCAGTGAAAGAGATGGATGTGCACTGTCTGTGTTGGTACAAAGGCATGGGAGATTGAGACAACCGATTGCCTATTTTTCAGCTGTGTTAGATCCCGTAGCTGTAGCTTTGCCTAGTTGTTTAAAAGCTGGGGCAGCCACGTGTAAAAGTTTGGAACAGAGTGAAGGAATCGTGATGGGATATCCTGTGAGAGTGTTTGTAACTCATGATGTGGCAATACTTTTGACAAAGAGCAAAACGCAATTTATGACGCATATACGTCTGACTAAATATGAAAAGGTCATTTTGGGTGCTACAAATGTGAGTCATGTAAGATGCACTAATGTGAACCTATCGACCTTACTACCTGATGCCGTGAATGCGGAGGTGAAGGATGATGTTGATCAAGACTGTTTGGAAGTGCTTGATTTTTGCACCAAACCGCATCCGGACATAAAAGATGTGCCCCTGATAGAGAGTGACTATGTGATGTTTGTGGATGGGTCATGTCTGCGAACTGGAGAAGGGATTTTGAGTGCTGCATATGCTGTGTGTACTGTAGCAGCTGTGTTGGAAGCATCCTGTTTGAAAGGAGTACGATCTGCTCAAGTTGCTGAGTTGTTTGCCCTGATTAGAGCATGCAAGTTGGGAAAGAATCTGCAAATCACTGTGGTTACTGACAGTCAGTATGGATTTGGAGTAGTGCATGATTTTGGGCAGATTTGGTCCCAAAGAGGTTTCTTGACGTCGAGTGGAACTCCAATCAGAAATGCAGAGATGGTTGGAAAATTACTTGAGGCGATACAGCTGCCTAAACAAATTACAGTTATAAAATGCGCAACGCATACCAAAGGAACTGACTATGTATCAGCAGGAAATTAATTTGCCAATGACATAGCACAATATTGTGCGCGAAATCAGAACTCTTTAAATCGTAATCGGGAGAGGGAAATTGAGTCATGTCCCTTGCTTTTTACTAACACTGTGAATACACGGGATGAGGTGAGGCAGTTGCAGGAAGAGGCAGGAGAAGAGGAAAAGAAACAGTGGATAAAATCAGGATGTGCACCACGAGAGGTAGACAGAGTTTGGGCTTATCGCGATGGAAGACCAGTGATGCCTGATAGCATGATCTCTACCATGGCACGGATGTACCATGGGCAGGCTCACATAGGTAGGGATGCCATGATCAGAATACTCAAACAGACCTGGTATAATGCAAAGTTTCGGCTTATAGCCGAGAGTCTTTGTCTGAGATGTCTTATATGCCAGCAATATAATCCAGGAAGAAAAACAGTGGTGAGCTTGGGAACCATAGGACGGGAGGGAGATCCTTTCACTCGAATGCAGCTTGATTTCATTGAAATTCCCCCATGTAACAGGCTAAGATATGTACTGGTGATTGTTTGTCTGTTTTCACGTTGGGTTGAGGCTTACCCGACTAGAAGGAATGATGGAGTTACTGTAGCAAAACTCCTACTGAGAGAGTTCATTCCTAGGTTTGGTTTCCCAGTAACGATTGAATCAGATAGAGGAACGCATTTCCAAAACGAAATTATAAAATTGATTTGTGAAGCATTGAATGTACAACAAAAACGACATTGTGCTTACCGACCAGAAGCTTCTGGGGTGGTTGAGCAGGTAAAAGGCACCATAAAGAACAGATTGGGAAAAATGTGTTTGGCCACAGGTCTAAAATGGCCAGATGTCTTGCTTCTTGTGCTTATGACTATTAGGTCAATTCCTGAGAAGAGCACTGGTCTGAGCCCCCATGAAATTATCAAGGGTAGAGCAAGGAGACATGTTTTCATTCCTGGCAACAAACTGCTGCCTATATCTGATGACTTTGTCTTGGATTATTGCAAGGGATTGGCTGATATGGTACAGTCTGTGTTTCATCAGGATGGACCAGATGCGACCACTCTCGAAAAGAAGCCAGCTCATGACTTAAGTCCTGGAGATTGAGTAGGCATCAAAGTACACAGAAGGAGAAATTGTCTGGCTCCACGCTGGGGGAAACCACGTCAAGTGATTCTGACCACCACGACTGCTGTGAAGTGTGCAAAGGAAAAGAATTGGATTCATGCCAGTCACACTCTTTGAGTACCTGGTCCTGAAAATCGATCTGAAGAAGAGCATCTGGAAGTGTCAGATACCTGCTCTGAGTCAGAATCAGAAGAAACAAGAACACGACAGACCCCAAGAGCAGAAGAAGCAGATTTGAGCAGAGTTGTGGGGCAGGAGAATATACCGCTAAGGAGACGACTTGAAATTTCTGATACCAGCTCTGAATCAGAGACAGAACAAGTGCGAATACAAGAAAAAATAAATGAGAATACTGGAGAAACTGAAAAAAATAAATTTTTGGTAAAGAAGTCCCGAGTAAAAGCATAAGAGAAATTCCGCCCGAAATCATAGAAATAGAAGGTGAGGAATTAGATACAGAGAGTGAGGGTAAGATCATTGTGGAAGACCCCCGAGGAGGTGTAGGGACAACACACACCCAGGTAGAAGAAGGGACAGTTAGTCAGCAGGAAGAATACGTGGAAGAAACACGAGGAGGAATAGATGTAGATAGTGAACCTGAAGTCCTGAGAATAAAATCCAAAGACAGTAAAGGCCAGACCGATACAGAATCCGAAGAGCGTGAAGAAGAAGATAAAGAAGGAAGAACTTTAAAGAAAAGAGGGTGGAAAACGGAGCGAGAAGGGAAAGGAACAAAATTAAAGAGACCGTCAAAAGAAGAATTTGGCCCAACAAACTCAAAAGATTGAGATACCGATCAACGCAAATAAAATCTTCTAATGCTGAACAAGTGAATGAAGTGTCTAGTCAAGAAAAATCACAAGACACTGATCAGAAACGCTTGCAAGGAGCAAAGAGGATAAAGAAACCGAACCAGAAGTAAAAGTCACCGGAATGGACATATGTGGCACTTCCTGATATACAAGAGGAAGCGGATAGCCAAGAAAGTCTAGGAGTGACTGTACAGGGAGTGGTTGAAGAAGAAGAAGATTCGGAAATCCTGAGGGTTATGTTGTCTGACATCAGAGAAGAAACGGATGATCAGGAAGCTCTGAACAAAGATTGTGAACCTAAAGACAAAGACGATTCATGCATGGATTGAAATGACCAAGAAAATCGCAAAGAATTAAAACTCCGGACGAGACACATGACCAGTAAAGAACCAAGCAGGCAATCAGAGCCTTAGGTTTAGACGAAAGCAAATTGTGGAGGAAAAGAGGCTAAGTCAAAAGACACTGATCATTACCAAAATGGCAAACAGAGAAGGTAGAAAACCTACTTGTGGGTTTCTCCGAAAATGGTGTAAAATGTGTTTTTGTTGTACAGGATTACTAATGCTTATTTGGATCATATTGGCAATAATAATTTCATTTAGAATAACATTTGAAGATATAGAAAAACACCCCGAGAATAGGACTAACAAGGGAAAGATTGATGACAGTCATGTTACGAAACTGGTAGATAGAACAGAACTTCATAAAGATAAGTCCATAAGTGATTTTTCTAATAATGTTTTTTCAAAGTTACAGTACGAGTATGTAAAAGCCATGGAGGTTAGAGACTGCTACGTTTGCATGCAGTTACCTGCATCTGTATCCGAAGGTGTCACTTATCATCATCTTCCTTTGACATATGAGATAACTTGTAGTGTTTTAGCTAGTTTGTTTTATAACACTGGAAAATTAGAATACTATTACACTGATGTAGATAATGTTTTCTCACAGATACCTGTAGTTCCTGAACTAAACAAGGTGATTCTTACTTGTAGTTTGAGAAAAGAAGAGAAAACCTTCTTGAACATGGTTGAGGAGAGGAGAGTTAAGATGCAAAGGAAAGTGTCTGGGGAAAAGATGGAAACCTCATTTTGGGATGTTGGAAAGGAAAATCATTTAAAGGGAGAAACAAATCCAGCAATGGCTTTAGATTGGCCCCAGAAAGGGAAATTGTGCATCAGTAGAGATAATACTGTCTATGATCATTACTTTGTAGGTGCAGGTGAATGCCATGAAATATAAAATCATGGCAGGATGGGGATTTAAAGGAGGAAATGATCCGGTATTCCCTGGAATATATTACATCATCTGTGGGAACAAAGCTTATTATAGGTTACCGGACCACTGGTATGGAACCTGCTACCTAGGCCTGGTTTTCCCAAAAATATTTCATGTGGAAAGGGGAGAGGATGATTTGCACGAGATAGGTAGCCAACTAACACGTAGAAGGAGGGAGGGTTGGTCATAAATTATGGGGGATATTTTTGGGGCACTGATACCAGCAGTTGGAATATCTCTGACTGCCCATAAAATTAGAAAATTGTCTACAGTTGTGGATCGTTTATCAACCAGCACAGCTGGAGGGTTCCTAATGGTAAATACCAAAATGGTTGCTATTAGAGCTATGATTATGCAAAATCGACTTGCCCTTGACATTATATTGGCCGAAGAGGGAGGAGTCTGTGGAATGCTGAAAGTGCAACATTGTTGTACTTACATTCCTGATGAAAGTCAAAACTTAAAGAAATACATTAAGAATATAACTGATTTGAATGAAGAAATTGTTCCATTGGAGGTTGAAAGTGTTTGGGAGAAACTTGGTAAAAGTGTTTCTACTATTAAGAGTTTATTAACAAAATTAGGTAGTTCGTTTGTGGGTAAAATACTGATACCTGTGACCTTTGTGATTATATTAGTGTTATTGTTGAGACTAGGGTGTATGTGTATAAAAAGAAGAAAAATACAAAATAAGATAAAAAGAGAAATTAAGAAAAGAAAAGAGAAGAGAAGGAAATAAGAAAAAGAGAGGTAGAAGATATAGAATTAGAAGAATTGAAAGAAAATATGTACAAGAAAACAAGAGAGAGTGATATGGTAAACACTATGATGTAACATAACAAATGCAAGGGAACTGAGTAACCATTTCCATTGAAAAATTTGATTTGTTTTTTTGTGATTAGTGGTGATGTTAAAAATCACTAAAGGGGGGATTGATGGAGCAGGTAAAACAAAATTTTGTATACCTCCTCTATTTTGCATGTAACTAATTACGTAATCATTCTAAGAATTAACTCGTACTAATTAGTTTGAAGTAAAAAAGTACTAACCAACCTTTACACCTTGATAAACACAAGACACACGCGGGACTAAATTGCTAATTGCATGGCAGAACAATTTATTAATTAACTGTGGTACGCAAACTAACTTTAGATTGTGGTGAAATAGAGAATTGCATGATTCATGTTGCTTTTTTGATGGTTTGTGCTTTCAGCAATGCAGAATGGTGAGTATTATTGCTTTAAATGTTGCTACAAGCTAGGAAATTGCTAATATACATTGGTATTAGAATGGGATTAAACATTAGACTCTTCATTTCTATATCTTAATTACTGTTATGTCTGTTTTTGCTTAAGTTGGCATTTGGGCCTGCTAGGCCGCAGTATTCAAGATGGAGCTCCTGTGGTGCCGCCATCATGTGAGCGCTATGACTACTGCGCAGAATCGGATGGCTCTGGAGATCTCCAAGTGACATCAGCTCCGGTAGCAGCATGTCCCTTGTCAAGGATAGGAGCATGGAGGGTTGCCAAGTGATGAATGGTGTGAACCACCAAGGGGACAATGACTTGTTATTGCTTCGGAACTTTTGCCTGTGAACCGGAGAAGAAGAAATACAATTTGTACTTTGCCATGCCAAGTCTCATGGAAAACCGTGGGACATGTGAACTTTTTAAAATATTACAAATTGACTTGGACTGACCAATCCGAGCAGTTTCTACCTCTAAATTTGTTGTATATTGATCCGAAGTAAGCGGGGAAAGGGTATAAAGAAGACCCTTGTCCGCCCAAGGGGGGTGTGTTCATTGGGCTGATCTTCCGTGGCATTGGGTCTACGTTGAGCTAATGAAGATTTCCATGGTTTACCTTGGGTTTCTTTGATTTTCCGAGAAGTTATTCATCTGATGATTTGATCATTGCTGTGGGTTGAACAGTTTCTAGAGATTGTAGCAGAGACTTTGAACATTACATCTGTGTGATCGGAGGGTCAACAACGTTTGATATTTGGTAAATATATTGCAATTCGACATCTATGCTTATTTTCTAAAAGATTTGATTTCTTCTGGAAATAACGGAATTATGTTAAAATCTGTAGCGCCTAAATGCTAATGCAGAAAAATTAATATTAGATAAACAAAATTGGATTAATAAGAAATGAGTTTGTGATTCTTTAATTGAGTACTGAGAATTAATCAAATGTTTCCTAGGCTTTAATTGTGTTTAGCTGGTTCTAAATCGACATCAACCAGTCCAACTAATTGGTCCGTCGACCAAGTGGTGGAGTGCCTTGATGTTAAGGTTAGGATTCCATAGGTGCAGATGTATATAATGTAAAGAAATTTAATCCTGATAGGTAATAAGGTACCCACATGTCCAGCGCTTTTTCTCCCGTGTACAGATTCATGTGAGACGAGTGCGTGTTGGTGTTATGGGCCCCACCAATGAGTGTATGGATGAGTTAGCATGGTGATGAGTCTGTGACATAGGGAGAATATGTAAATTTGCCCTTTTCCGCTGGAGCACTTTAAAGTGTCCAATTGGGCCCTAGTTGATCCCGATCAGGCTGGCTTCATTCCCTAGAGACAGACGAGCGACAACACCAAGAGAGTCTTACATATAGTAGACAAGGCCTCCAGATTCCCAGACAACTACATGATGATGACGATAGATGCTGAAAAAAGCATTTGACAGAGTATATTGGCCCTACCTTGAGCAAGTCTTGTCCCATTTCGGTCTCGGGGAACGTTTCCGCACTCAGATTTTTAATTGTTATCGCTTCCCCACAGCAACTATGAGAGTCAATGGTCATAGGTCGGCCCCACTCAAGATAGCTCAAGGCACAAGGCAGGGATGCCCTCTGTCACCTTTGATTTTTGCATTATACATGGAGCCGCTGGCGCATAGAGTACGCACACATCCACAGATACATGGAGTCCCGTTTGGAGGGGATTAACATATCATAAGCCTTTACGCGTTCGATGTCTTGGTCACCCTTAACGAACACGACATATCACTAGGGGCCTTTCTCACAGAATTAGAATGTTTCGGCAGGGCATCCGGCTTCAAGGTGAACCTAGGGTAATCTGCAGCCCTCAACCTCTCATTTCTGTTCCAAACCGTGGATCGCCTTAAGAAAAACACCCGTTTCAATGGTCACATGACACAATCTCATACCAAGGAATACAAATAGCGGCGTCCACACATATCACATTCACCGTCAACTACAATAATTTACTCCGCCAACTCAGGGCTGACATACATAGATGGAAACATCACCTGATCTCCTGGCTGGGTAGAATAGCAGCTACCAAGACGATGATCCTTCCCAAAATTCTGTACTTGTTCCAAACACTCCCACTACGCCCGCCACCAGGCATGATACACAAACTACAAGTGGAGATTATGCAGTTCATATGGCAGGACCGCAAACCTAGGATGTAAAAGAACCTTAGCTTTCTACCGCCCGATGAGGGGGGTTGGGAATCCCTGACATCCAACTATACTATCAGGCAGCGCAGTTGCGATATCTAGTGAAATGGAGTTGCACTGAATCAGAAAAGCACTGGTTATTCCAAGATAGGGCAGTAGCCGGCACGTCACTGATGTAAATCCCCTTTCTAAAGAAGGTACACAGACCACGGAGTATTTACGTGTCCGACATCACAAAGACTACAATGGCGACATATGATCAGACCAATGTCAGACACAATCTAACGATGTTTCCATCACCTATGACCCAACTGTTTGATAACCCAGACTTTGAACCGGGAATGTGTGAGACAAAGTTCATGTTGTGGCACCGTTCTGAGTGCCGTGCCATAGGCATTTTTTTAATGTGTAAGGGATACTCTCGTTCCAACTGATTAAAGCAGATTATGGCATCCCAGAAACAGAGCGTCTAAGGTGCCTACAGCTCAGACATTGGGTACTACAGACACAAAATAGAGACGCCGCAAAACGGCATCTCACTCTATATGAGAAATGGCTCCTATCCAAGTCCTCAGATAAGTGAATGGTCTCCGACCTGTACAAGCTCCTGAATGCGCGGAACACGCACATGCACGACGCTGGGCGCTGTAGATGGAAAAAAGAGATGGGGAGACCCATAAGCAACAAAGAATGGGAGGGTATCTGCCATAGACCGCGTCACACAGCTAGCAACATGGCCTTAACTGACACGCTTACAAAGGTCGCAACCTACTGGTACTACACACCGGAGAGAGTGCATAAGATTAACTCATCAAGGGGCGCAGATTGCTGGAGTAACTCCGGATGCCAAGGTACACTAGTACATCTATTGTGGGAATGCCCCCGACTGCAACAATACTAGTCCCAAGTATTAGACGAGATTGATAAACACCTTGAGACCTAACTACTCAGATTTCCAGCACACATACTGCTGGGAGTGCCTCACCCACTGACGTACCAACTGAAATCTAGAAAAGGACGCTTGATCGGCATAGCTCTGGGCACAGCCATACAAATATTCTTGCACACTGGGAAACCCACCAAATCCCCACTCACGCGGGCTAGCTAACTCGTTTGTGGCATATCCTGGGCATGGAAAAGATAACACTCACAAATGCTGGGGAAGGGGCTGATTTTCACGAGTTATGACTTCCCTTTCTGACCTTATTGACACAAGAATTCCGTGAACTAACGTGCCCCAAATACCTGCGCCTACTCAGATTACCGGAGGCGGGAGTGTCAACACCCCCCCAGCGGTATTAAGTTATGGCAACAATGTCTAAATTCTTAAAGCTGGAGCGGGGTTGAATGGAGGGTGGGTGGGAGGAGGGTGGGTTGGGTGTTTGTTAATCCATAATTTCCTGACTTTCATGCTTCTATCGCAGGGCTCTGCGTAGCCCAGAATGGCGCCAGGTCGCTTTTTGCCATTTGTATTTGTTTTCGTTTACATAACAGTAATAAAGAGATTTGAACCATAAAGTGTCCAATTGGGAGCGTATGAGGAAAGAGAGTGGACAAGCATGTTTGGACTATGCTAACGTCATCCTAGATACAATTTGAATTGCACTGCAAGTGTTTCCACTTAAAGTATCTAGCCATAGTGACAGAGGGCAGACCTCTTCCTTCATTGATAAGTTTGAAAGAGTTGACAGTGCTCAACAGACTTTGCCTTTCTTTGCGAAAGAAGACCTAGATTAGGATTCTGATCACCCTTTTCAACAAATTAGAGATGTGGGAGAAAACTCCTCTTTTAACCAGCTTTACGAGGAGAGGGCCATTAGAAATTGGCCAATAGTTGGCTGGGGTAAATGGCCAAGTTTCTATTCACTCAGGTACAAAAGAGACGCAAAACCTAGGTCGACCTGTTAGGGGACAATTGAAACACTATATGGAGTCTAATGGAAAGACACTATCGGGCTTATTTACAAGGTCCTTGCGCCACCGGTGCATCACAGCGCACAGGGCTTGTAAATAAGCCTCTAAGTCCCTCATTTAGAGTTCGGCTACCATTTGTGATGGAGTACCTTGTCCGCAAACTCTTCTTCTGCGTGCCCTATTGTAATTTGGGTGAATCGTAAGTGTTCTGTTGGCAGTGCCCTCATTGACTCTGTCAATGGAAAGAGTGCAGCGTCAGAGTAAGGGCATCACACCGCCTGCTCTACTTAGGCCTTACTATCTGATGTCCTATTTTTCTGTCCATCACCAACAGGGAAAAGCTGGCAAAAACTAAAAAACAATTACAATAATAATCACCCCCATCCCTGTAGTAGGGGGGGGGAACTCCCTGATGTAGGAGTCACTAAATATGCTGTTTGTTTTTGAATAAACAAAATGTTTAGTGGCCGGCCATCAAACCCAGTAGCGGCTGTCCACCAAATCTTTTGTACCTTATGAAGAACTGCTTTGAATGCAATTCCTCTGTAGATACAGAGATCCCTGCAGTCCTCTGTCCGTCAGGGTGGCGGATGTAATATCCTCCACCATCCTGACGGACAGAGTAAATGCTGCCAAACCTTGAATCATCCTAGTGGCATACTAATCAAAACACTTTAAGAAGCTCACTAGGCGCAATAGCAGTCCAGAGCCTTGGAGATATTGCTAAAAAAAAACACCTGCCTTACATTTTAAATATAACCCACCCTTCCTTCCCCAGTGTAACCCTAGAGCAGCCAGGTATGGATTGACTTCCACACAAGCTGCTTTTGCGAGTCAGTTCAGGATACCTTTGGA
This sequence comes from Triturus cristatus, assembly GCF_964204655.1. Lineage (NCBI taxonomy): Eukaryota > Metazoa > Chordata > Amphibia > Caudata > Salamandridae > Triturus > Triturus cristatus. The sequence continues at coordinate 250,036,986 of NC_140585.1, forward strand.
GAAGGTGTTACATAAGCCGCTCAGGGAGTGGCGGAGAGGACAGGAGGACACACGTACCCTCTCCACCCTTCACGCGGAGGCTTTGGAGGGAGTGGTTATGTGTCACAGTATGACCAAAGGGGGAGGACCTTAGGTCACGTGCCCAAGGGAAGGGGATGAGGGTGCGTTACATAGGCCTCTACGCGCAGCTCGCCCGCACGGTACGAAGGAGGGGGCCCCTGCAGAAAAACAGCAGTCAGCGGAGCACGACAAATGCATGCCTCAAGTAATTTAAAAATAGCTCCAAAAACTGAGATTCATTGTTGCACTGTACATCATATTGTTAGTAACAGTTAATTCACTCGCTGAATAAAGAACACGTAAATCTAATTTAAAAGCTACAGTGGACTGGCGCTGGTCGCCGGAGGCCTAGCGAGAGCAGACCTGGGTGATTTAAAATGCGTTCCGAGGGCAATATGCGCGGAGCATCCATTTCGATTTTCAAAAAGACATCATGCACAAGGATTAAACTATGTAAAGCCTGATGGACTTCAAACACAAAGGAATCTACTGTAATGCGCCGTTGCATTATCCATACACAGTCCTGACCCGACTGAGGTCGGGTCACGACACATCTGTTTGGTTTTTCTCACCTGAGAGAGCAGAGCTGAGGAAAATGGCCTGTGTAGACTCCACAAGCCTAGACCTTCCCCAATAGACACTCCCTCATTATCGTCACCCCCACTTTCATCTGTACACCTGCCAGCCTTGGACCCAGGCGGTGAAGCAATGCACCGTGAGTCACGTGCTGGTGAGGCGCGAGCACCACTGGCGTCTTCGAATCCCTGTGAAGGGATACGTGAGGCGCGAGCACCACAGGCGTCTTCGAATCCCTGTGAAAGGATACGTGAAGCGCGAGTGCCTTCCATTCCATATGAAGGTCTACGTGAGGCGCATCAGTGCAACGCATGCTGCTGTCTGTCAGGAACATTCTCCTGTCTCCGTGCCCAGCCTCCGCTATGCATAAGGTGTGTTTTTTTCTCCCTCTGACGTACAGACGGGTCACTGTAGAGGAGTGCCCAACCTTCGCCTCTCAGCCCCAAATACGACACTTCTGCAGGCCTAGGAACAGGACAAGATGTCCTCAGCTCTTCTCCTGCCCTTAACTCTTTAACAGTCTTGTATTTCCTGTTTATGGGTGGTGGAGAGAATAGTAAACATGGATGTCAAATGCCTGACTGCCTTCTGTTAATTGCGCGCCTGCAGGGATGGGCTGAGAGCCAAAAGCAGCCCTGGCACAAATGTTCAAATCAAACCAGTGCCGCGCTCTTCGTCTCTTTTTTTTACAGTTCATTCTCTTTATCGCTGTCTCCTCTTAGACCTCCGCTGTGCCTGCTGTATTGAACTCCAAAGATTAGACAGAGGATGCAGCTTCCACCTTCAAACACCAGCCTCAAATGGCTCCAGCCCCTTGGGGAAATGCCCGTTGGAACAAAGCTCAGTCCGGGCCTGCGCCCCTGTCTGGCTGCCTCTGAGTCCTGGAATCACATGGGTAGAGGAATGGGTAATTCTGCACACACACCAGGGATAAAAGATGTCCCCATGGCAACCACTCAAAAGGTGATGGAAGGAACGCTTCCAAATAGTCTCAGCACTTGCACTCATTTTTGCCTATCTTAATGCTTCAGATTAGACCCATCTGGGTGCAAATCAGCCTTGGTCTTGGACAGGGCAGTCTGAACTGCCAAGCCATGCTATCCTAAGCCTATTTTAACCTTTTCAGCCAGGTGCAGCTAGTTTCCAGTGGCACGGTGAGAACAAGACCCACACTTGGGCATCCTTTTGGCCAAATGGGTGTTGTAACAAATACACAAAAGGTGATGGGAGGAATGCTTGGAAAAGATCTAAGCAGGCCTGGACTGGCGCTACTGGGCATCAGGTATTTTCCGCGTGGGCTGAAAAGATTGGGGCCGATTTCACTGCCAATGGGGGCTGTTTCTTTTGTTGTGGACAGGCCAGACGTTTTTCGTGCCTCCAACGCTTAAAAAGATTAACAGTACACAACAAATAGCTTTAAAGCATTGCTTCAAAACCATTTGTTTTTGCATTTGATATGTTGACCTTCAGAGTTTTAGGGGCAGAGGGGTGAGGGGTCTGCGGTTGCTTGGCTCAGGGACTCCCATACATATATGACAAATTCAAAATTGTGTATTTTCATTACAATGTGACCGATGCAATGCATTTCAATTTAGTATTTTATATAATACAATTACATTGAGTGGAAATTGAAGTGGTAGTTTGTAATCCAGTGGTCCTAAACCCAATTTTTAGAACGGCAATTTTGCACGACCTACCAAACTTTAATGGACATTAGGCGTGCAATTTGTTAATGTAACTAAAGCATAGTGTGGTAGCGTTCCATAATTTACAGTCACCACATTTTCCATTGAAATGGTGACTACATTTGCACAGACATACAGTTTTACTGATAAAACTATATCGCACACAAATGATAATGAGTGGAAATTGGGTTTCAGTGAATATTTTTCATTTGTGCATCACCAAATAAGCAAGTAAAGGGTCTCGTTCGCTTTTAACCTATTAAAATCTTTGGGCCCGATTCACAAAAGTAATCTGAGACAAAATTCTAACTTTACAACTTTTGGTATTCGCAAAGGGCATTTAGGAGTAGTAAAGTTGGGTTTTGTCTCAGTTAAACTTAAGTTTTGGTCTTAAGTTAAACTTAAGACCAGAACTTAAACTTAAGACCAAAATTTTGTCTCAGTTAAACTTAAGTTTTGGACTTAAGCTAAACTTAAGACCAAAACGTAAACTTAAGACCCAAACTTTGTCTCAGTTAAACCTAAGTTTTGGTCTTAAGTTAAATTTAAGACCAAAACTTAAGTTTAACTTAGACAAAATCCTAACTTTCCTACTCATAAGTGTGCTTTGTGAATAGCGAAAGTCGTAAAGTTTGGATTTTGTCTCAGATTACTTTTGTGAATCGGGGCCCTTGTTGCCATCACACTAAAGAATTACAAAAAAAAGAAGTTTCATTTTTTCTTTCCTAACTTCTAAATTTGTACAGTTCATTTACAGGTAATTACATTTTGTTGTGTGTTACAAAAAATGACATCCTGCAGCCTTTCCTTCCACACACACGTACCCTAGCAAGTTTGTCACTTTTCTTTCCTTTCTCTGACTGCAAAGTGAGAGCACCAATCCACATGTTAAAAGAAGCAGCAATTTGTTAGAAGATTTAGCCTGACATTTTAACCTCTGTCTTGAAGCGCTGCATATGTGGCAAGATAAATACAGATGTTAAAGACACCTTTATTTATAGCTTGGACTTTCGCACCCACTAAAAATCAGCTCTCAACCCACCACGATTTACGACCCACAGTTTAGGAAACACTGTTTAATTATTAACTTGGAAACATTCATACCTCCACCACCACTGCACTTTCAAACAATGCTATTAGTGAACCAAGGGAAAAGCCAGCTGCCTTTTGCCCTATCCATGGCCTAGGGCAGCGTTTCCAATGATGGGTCGCGAGCCTATTTTGGTGGGTCTGGAAAGTCTGATCAATAAATAAAGATACATTTAAATTCGGTGTTTATCTTGTAACATTTGCCAGTGGCGGTGCGGTGTTTTCATTTTTTTTCCTTTACTGCATAGGGAAAGGAGTTTTTAAAGTGAATTATGTGACAATCTTGCTGGAGTACAAGGAGTGTGCAAGGAAAGGTTGGAGGATACCTGTAAATGAACTGTATGCATTCAGCAGTTAGGAAAGTATTATATGGTACAATGTTGTGGAAATCTTACTTTATACTTGTAAATTTCTAACATCACTGTTGTCATGCCAGATTAAATTACACCCCAAGTCAAAAAATCTCACTGCTTTCATTACAATGGATGGCATGTTTCCATTTACAAGACTTCCTTGTGGCTTGGCATTTGTTTCAAGCGTATTCCAACATTTGTTTAAAAATACATCAAATGTCCGCTTTGGTCAAGATGATATTCTACTTTTTGGTGCCAAAGAAGAGGAGAATAATGGTACTTTGGTGAAAGTTCTACAAATACTAAGGGAAGCTGGTTTAACAATTTGCAATAAGAAATCGCAGTTCCTGTTAACTGAAATTGAGTGTCTTGGATGCACCATCACATGTCGAGGTGCCAAGCCATAGGAAGATCTAATAAAATCCATTACACTGGCTCCAGCTACTCAGAGAAAACACCAATTTCATGGGTCTAATTGAACATTATGCAAAATGTGTTCACACTTTTTCTGAGAATTCAGAACCCAAGCATCATGGTGCAAGGAGATTCCCACTGAGGAAGCATGCCATCCATGGTGGGTAAGGAAATTCGTCCTTTAAAAGAAATACTCCACTTCAGCTAGGTACATTGACCAACTCTTTCTGCCTTCTTCTCTATCTAGACCCAGGTGTTTGTTTGTGTTCTATTATTAGTATTTGGGGATTTACCTCCTGCTGGTCTTTAAACCTCGTTTGGCGCCTCTCTTTTGTGCTTTTGTTAGACTACATGGAAGCCCTCCTATAAAAAGCTGTTGGGGGGCAATGGATTTTCACCATTGTTCGCTGTGGCAAGAGCCCTTGCCTGGTGAAACTCCACGTCCCATTATTGCCAGACTGTTCAATTACTGTGACAGGATACGGCCTTTCGCCTGACTTGGGAGAAGCAGACACTAATGCACGAGGGCTGCACCTTCTCTATATTCACGGACTGTTACCTCGCAGTGCAGGAGGCCTGCCAGAAGTACCTACCTATCAAATGCAAGTTGTGCCAGGCCAGCGTACAGTATGCAATGCTGTATCCTGCACACTTCAAAGTAGCCAGCAAAAACAAAACACATATATTTGTGTCACCACAGAAAACAGAACCATTTATAAAGAGACTCTCCAAGGATATGTGGTCTGCAACGCCTCACGGACTACAGACACCGGAGGAAGACTCGAGTGACACAGAATGATGACCAGGACTCATGCTGAAGTGCAGGATAGGGGTGGCAGGGAATTGATGCTGGATTCACGTATGACACTATGCAATTGTGATGCGCCTTGACGCCTGGACTGAGTAGTCTTGGTGGCAGATGGGGAGTGTGGGGGGGGGGGTGAGCCAGGCCCTACCCCCCCGGCCACTGTAAAAAAGCCATGAGGCCATTTAAACTATCATTAAGAGAGTATGGTGACAATGTTGCCCGGCTGGAAATTTGCACACAGCCAACACCAGGCATCATGTTGGATTATACTACAGTTTGTTAGTAATATTATGATTAACCCTTACCTTCAACATCATGACCGGCAGACATTCCCAAAGATAGGAGGTGTGGATAGGCAGGCCCTCTGAATTTCCCCCTAGGGGTAAACCCTATATTGAGACACGCGAGCTAACGGATAAGTGTTTACATTGTTTTGATGTAAATGTTGTTTAATGTTTTGATAATTGGGGTTATATTCTGGCAGGTTGAAGTGGCTAGCGTGGGGGGGGCAGATACACTAGCAGGAATTTAAATGTGCTTTCCTATGTCTACACAGCACACACCACATGCACCTCAGATCCTTACAGCCGAAACGCCTTTAGTGGTGTATGTATGTATGTATGTAGGGAATTTATAAAGCGCAGGAATCGCCCCCGCAGGGGTATCTCCGCCGTAACATAGAGAACAGAGCAGACTGATATAGCTTTCCGTAGCTCAGATCTTGAATAATTCCGTCTTCAGGAGTTTTCTGAAGCGCGTGAAGCTAGAGCATTTTCGAAGCTCCTCTGGCAGGGAGTTCCAGTGTTTAGAGGCCAGGAAGGCAACTGATTTACCTCCAGGTCGAATTTTCTTAAAACGTGGGACCACCAGCAACCCTTTGCTTTCTGATCTAAGACACCGGTTCGGGCGATACAATTTAAACTTATCTGCCATATAACTCGGACATTTGCCAAAAACAGCTCTATGAGCAAAGCAGCAGAGCTTAAACTTTATTCTCTGGCGAATAGGAAGCCAATGAAGCGACTTCAGAAGTGGCCCGGAGGTGGTGCGAGGTGGTTTATTAAGGACTATGCGTGCGGCCACATTTTGAACAATCTGTAATCTGCTTAGAAGGGCCTCATTTGCAGATGCCAGTAAGGCATTACAATAGTCAAGGCGACCAATTATCAGAGCCTGAACTAGGGTTCTACGTACTGTTAGAGGCAGCCAGATGAACACTCTGCGCAAAAGGCTCAGGGTGCGATAACAGGTCCGAACGGTGGTCATAACTTGATCTTTCATTGATAGCCGTGCATCCAACTGGGCTCCTAGATGTTTTGCCACCAAAGTAGGAGAGGGGGTGTGGCCTAACACCGTCGGCCACCATGCAGGCGACCAGGAGGTAAGTGTAGGACCAAACAACAGGATTTCGGTTTTTACCGCATTCAACTGCAGGAAATGATCCGTCATCCATTCTGCTATGGCAGACATGCCTTCAGCAAAACGCTGATCAACTGACTCCCTATCCTTATCAAAGGATAGGAGTAATTGAGTATCATCTGCATAAGAAAATGGCATGAAGCCAAACTTTCGGATGACGTTAGCAAGGGGGGGCCACGTAGATATTAAATAAAGTCGGGATCAAACAAGAGCCCTGGGACACCCCCTTACTAAGCTTCCAGTACGTGAGCGAAGTGGGCCCAGATTGACAGTTTGCGTGCGCTGGTCCAAAAAACGAACAAGCCATTAAGCGCCAGATCCTGTAGACCGGTAGCACCAAGCAGATCCCGTCAACAAACCAGTCCATATATTGGGTATACACTGACAACTGCAGTGAGAACACAGCTCCCTCTCCAACTGCATCAAATGTGGAATGCATTCACACTACTACATGGGGAAAATGACCCTCAGGGGAGATTTAACATTCTACAGATAGTGACAGGGAAAATTCCTGCAGCCCCAACACAGATGACCCAGACTTTATATGATGGCTATGGTACAAATGCACCACACTATCGCCACACATCATACTCTAGAGAGGATCTTTTATTCTGGTATTGAATAGGCAGCTGGATTGCTCAAACCTAATGGCACGCACCCACCATGTTGCCGCCACTGCCCTATCAAATATTATGGAAATCCATGGGTTACACGATAGCTTGAAAAACAGATTCCCCATCAGGATGGAGGGAACACACGTGTCCACAGCCCATGAGAATGGGCGAGATTAGACAACTGTTAGGTATGCCAGACATATGTGGGTGGACAAATGGGGTAGAACATCTCCCCCATACACTATCTGACCATACGCCTGTCCTGCTTACAATCATAATTCCAGCACCCAAACATACCTTCTCCTTGCGCCTCTCCCTGCAATCCTTACTCGACACTGCATTCTCTGAGGAATTAAGGTGGGAAATGCAGAACTATTTCAAAGACAATGAGGGTTCGGTGCGATCAACATTGTGGGAGTCTATTAAGGCATATATGCATGGAGTCGGTATCGCCAAACAACATGAAGTGCGGACTGCGCTCCATGCCGACCTTGACCAGATAGAGTATGAACTAAAGACTTTAGAGATACAATAGCTCACTTCCCTTTTCAAAGCTCCCATTTGCTGTGGTAAATAAGACAGAAGCATACAGATACAGAAACAGAGGAAAAACATAACCATAAAAATACTAAGGCAAGAATGTATATAGAAGCAGAGCATCCCAGCAGAGCACTCACTATGTTGGCGTGGCCGGATAGATACACGGCAACCATTACTCAGCTGCAGAGAGAACACAGCACACTGGTCCACAAGGCAGACATGTACTGTTAGAACTGGTGGACTACTACATCGGTCTGTATATGTCCCATATAAGCCAAACATTGGGTGAGATAGAACAGAACTTTGATCGTATAACACTGGCGTGGATAGAGGGACCTCTGGAGGTGCTCACATTGGAGGAGTTCCGGGCCGGCATTGTGGAACTCACTAATGGTAAGACCCTGGGAGGAGATGAGTACCCATCTTAATTTTATAAAAAATATGCAACTCTTCTGGCACCTAGGTTGCTATAAGTATATAATGAGGTGTTGCAAGGGGGCACTTTGCCACCAACATTGAGAGAGTTGATACTTATAACATTCCTTAAACCAGGTAAATCCCCTTACAGTTCAGACTCGTACCGAATATGTCATTAATAAATATAGACGCAAACATCTTCACCAAAATGCTTGCAAACTTGCTGCTCTTGCTGCTGCCTGGGCTGGTTCTTCCAGATCAAGCACGATTTATATCTGGACGATCTACCACACATAATTGGAGAACTCTTTTTGCCCTTATACACCAGCTGGACCCTACGCAGAAAGAAGTGGCCATTTTCTTAGATGCAGCTAAAGCCTTCGACTTGATCAAATGGCATTATATATTTGCTGTTCTGTAGCAAATGGGCATGCCACAGTACATCACTGGCAGGGTACGGCTACTGTATACGGCTCCTACTGCAGGATCAGAATGGGCAGCCTGCTCTCTGACACATTTGCCATCGGTTCAGGCTCTCACCAGGGGTGCGCCTTCTGCCCCATACTTCAAGCTCTTGCCAAGAAATCCTTGGGTTTTGCTATTCGCCAGCTAAATAGAAGATGTGGTCGGGCATTTTCGCCTCACAATTTAACTGCCATTATACACAGATGACATAACATTCTCTCTGTCTGACCTGGGGTGAAACCTAAGCCCTCTAATATGAGAATTTACACTGTTCCAGGAGGTCGGTGGGGTCGCTATCAACTTGAATAAGTCCACAATATTCCCACTGGCAGTGACTACACAACACCACCAGCTGAACTTCCTATTGACCTAAACCAACACTTCTATCAAATATTTGGGCATTTGTGTCTGTCAAGATAGGTATACAGTAATTAGGAAATGTTGCATGACTACCATGAGGCATTATCCTCCTCTATATATGACACACCTGGCAATCGAATATGATAGCGCACACCCCACCTCAACGATGGCCTTGCAGGGACAAACCCCATGCTGCAATCGAATGGAGATTGACACAGTATCATGTATGTAGCATCATCCAAAAAAATCACAAGAGACTGAATTCTCCAATACTTTATTCACCTAAACAAGTGTGAATCACCACCCATTATATCCTCGCACGTGCACTTGAGGCACCCTGTGACAATTACATAGCTGGGGGTTTAACACGATGGGCGACATGTTCGAGTCGAGTCAGTTCCAGGACCACCTGTCGCGGTGGAAGGGGCGGAGCCATCTCTAATGGACACTTCCACTTACTTCCAGCTTCAGGCACTATGTAGAGACATCTATCCAATGTTCCCACAAGAACCCCCAGAGACAAAAGCACTAAAATTATTTCTGCTCGCTCCAACAGAGAAACTTGGTGACAAATCTACACTCTCCCATTCAAGCTAAAACCCCCCTTTTCCGAACCCCAGAGCACGAGTACAGTGTTAGGAAGATCTAGGAGGGGAACCCTCGGACTCTGAATCGGCCTAATACTGTGACTTATCCATTTCAAATAAATCCAGCGTGCCTATCACATGCCTCATACATTATTTCTAAACAAACTCAGGGACCTCACTCCCGCTGCACCAGATGTGGTATCCCAGATGTGAACCTCGTGTACTTTATGTGAAGCTGCGGTACTGTGCCAGACTACTGGTGTGAGGTGGGTGGAATATACTAAAAACGTTTAAAAAACGGTGAGGTGATTCATCTTACTGGCAGTGCTACTGACAAAGAGGCAGATGTCCTGCGGGAAGGTGACTGCAGATCCAGAGCTCAAGATTGTCTGTGCTACATGGTGTATTGAGTTGATCAATTGGAACTCTATTACAAAATGATTCCACAGACCCAGTGACCTATGGACATTGGGGGCCCCTGCATGCCTATCTCCTAAATCGAGTCACTGGGGATGTTGATGCGGAATGAGTGCGTAGGCTTGGAGCAAATAAATATATGGTTGTCTTGGGATGCAACATTGTGGCATTGGAAAATGGATCTCAATGGCCCTTGGGTCATTACTTTAACCTTTGGTTTTTTTGTCAATACATTTTCAAGGTTTTTTTTTTTAAACAAAAACATCTTTTTATTACACCAAACTACAATGTAAATTGAACTTTTTTTGTGAAAATATATATATGTTGCTCCCTCTGGGCAGACACAATGCTCTGTTTCCCAGCCCGCATCAGTGCAGGCAGGGACACATATTAACAGTCTGCTTTCAGCTGGCGGGATCATTTTTAAAGCAGTTTGGCTTTTGATCACGCTTTGCAGGAGATTAAAAAATGCTCCCTCTAACCGGTAGTAAACACGGGTTTCCCTGCCTTTGCTGGTTGGTGTGTGAGTGCATGTGTGACTGGTTGTCTGGCTCTGCGAGCAGGTGTGGGAGCAGGTTGAGGGTGTGTGTGTAAGTGGCTGTGTGGGCGTGTGAATGATTGTGTGAATGGTTGTGTCAATGTGTAAGGGGGTATGTGAATGGGTTTGTGAAAGCTGTGTGGGTCTGTGAGTGGGCGTGGAGTGGCTGGGTATGTGAGTGGCTGTATGGGTGTGTGAGTGGCTGTGTGGGTGGTTGTATTGATGTGTAAGTGGATTCATGAGTGGGTATGAGAAATCTGTGTTGGTGTGTGAGTGATTTTGTGAGTAGATATATTTGTGGCTGTATGGGTGTGTGAGTGGTTGTATGGGTATATAAGTGGATGTGTGAGTGGATTTGTGAAACCTGTGTGGGTCTGTGAGTGAATGTATGTTTTTTTGAATTGGGATTTTTATTCCTGGATCCTCCATTATGATCCAGGAGGATCCAGTAGAATATGCAGACCCTCGCGGGGTAAAAAATAAAGGATTTCGGATAATTTCCTGCCCATGAGGGGTCCTTCACAGACCCCACTATTAGTCCAACAGGGTCAGGCTACCTCTACCCTGACTCACTTTTTCATTTTATTTTCCCCCCTGGAACTGAGTCCCGATGAACAAAATAGCGGCTGCAATTTTCCTCTCAGGTTGCAGCCAGCCAATCACAGCATTGCTGTTGGTGCGTGGATTCGGGAATCGGCAGAGGATCCTAGGAGGGTCAATGGAGGATCCGTGTCCCTAGAAATACAAAATTGTTTTTCTTTTAATTTCTCAAAAACTAATGAATGGATTTATACCAAATCACAAAAACAAGCTTTCTGGGCCAAGATGTAGCTTTCTGCCAAATTGGTTGTAATTCCGTTCAGGGGTTCGTGCTCTAGTCGTGTCTAAAATCCCTATCAGAACTAACACGGTAAACGCACTTTCTTTGACATCCCCCCCCTTTTTCTCGGCCTCTACATGGTGGATTACCCCAAAACTTTCCATGGAGAACAAGAACAAGCAGTTAATTTTTTGGGGAAATTTCATGAAGATTCATCAAACAATGCCAAAGATATAGGCAAGCCAAAGAATGCTTTTCTCATGGAAACTATATCCTAAATATAACTACCTACTGACTACATACATTACCTACTAGCTGTCGTCAGTAGGTAGTTATAGTTAGGACCTAGTTTCCATGGGAAAAATGTTATTGGGTTTGCTAATAACTTTGGCAATGTTTGACGAATCTCCACGAAATGTTCAAAACTAGTACACACCTGAGTTCAGCTGCTGTGTGGAAAGTTTTGGGGTGATATGTTTAGCGGGGGCTGAGAAAAAGGGGGGTCCCAAAACGCTTTTCCTCCTGCAAGTTCTCATATGGGTTTTGGAAATGACTACAGCCCGAACCACTGAACAGAATTACACCAAATTTGGCAGGAAGCTAGCTCTGGGTCCAGAAAGAGCCCTTTTTGTAATGTGGTGGAAATCCATTGAGTAGTTTTAAAGTCATTAAAGAAAAAAGAAACATAAATATCTAGAGAGGAGGACCCTCTGTGGATCCACCCTAGTGTTTCGTGAATTCACACATCCACAGCAATGCCATAATTGGCTGGCCGCAACCTGACTAAAAAGTTCCAGCTGCCATTTTTTGTACTGGGGCACGGTCCAGAGCCTCAAAATGTGAGTGCAAAGTGATTGAAGGGGTCAGGGTACCTAGGTATGCTAGAGGGGCCGAGAGGGACACAAGTAGGTGAATAATTGCCTTAAAACTGCTGGTTCCCAGGTAGGTGGATCCACAGATCCACCACAGCACTCAGCGCAGCCCCCGTGTTCCAGATCTGCGTATCCTGCTGCAATTTAAAAACTCAAAACAAAAAATTTACTCACAGACCCACTTCCAGACCCACATAGGCACTCACACACCCATTCACAGACCACACAGCCATTCACACACTCAGTCAAAGACCTACAAAGGCACTCATATAACCACTCAAAGACCCACACAGGCATTCACACATCTACTCACAGACCCACTGGCAGGCACACACAGGCACTCTCACACCCACTCATAGCCCCAATCACAGACCCACACAGGCACTCACACATTGACTCACAGAACCATGTAGGTACTCACACACCCACTCATAGACCCATGCTGGGTACTCACACACCCACTCATAGACCCATGCTGGGTACTCACACACCCACTAACAGATTCACAGCACTACTCATACACCCACATAGGCACTCACACACCCAGTCATAGACTCTCACATATGCACTCAAAGATCCACACAGGCACTCACACATCTACTCACAGACCTACACACCCAATCATACACCCTCTCACAAATCCACACAGCCACTCACACATCTACCCACAGACCCACACTGGTACTCACAGACCTACTCACAGATCCACAGAGGCACTCACACACCCACTCATAGACCCACATACACACACACATACTTACAGATATATATACAACCATTTACAGACACACTCACAGACCTACACAGGCACTCAAAGACCCATTCACAGACCCACACTGGTACTCACACACCCACTCACAGACCCATAGCACCACTCGCACATCCACAGACCAACACAGGTACTCACACACTTACTCACAGACCCACACAGGTACTCACACACCCACACACAGAGCCACACAGCTATTCACAGACTCATTCACAGACCCACACAGCCACTCACATCCATAGGTACTCACACATTCACTCCCAGACCCACACAGGCACTCACACTCTCACTCATAGACACACACAGGTACTCACACATTCCTTCACATACCCACACACTCACTCACAGACCCACACAGGTACTCAAATACCCACATAGGCACTCAGACACCCACTCACATACCCAAACAGGAATTGATACACCCACTTATAGACCTATACAAACACTCACACATCCACTCACTGACCCATGCAGGCACTCACAGACCTACTCATAGACCCACGCAGGTACTCTTACACCTATTGATAGACCCATATAGCGACTCAAAGACCCATACAGGCACTCACACACTGACTCACAGACCCATACAGCCACTCACAGACCCACTCACAGACCTACTTAGACACTCACACACCCACTCACAGACCCACAGTCACTCACAGACCGACACAAACACTCACACACCCATTCACATACCCACACAAACACTCACAGACCCACACAAACACTCACAGGCCTGCTCACACACCCACCTAGGCACTCACACACCCACTTGCACACCCATGTAGGCACTCACATAGCCACTCACAAACCCACATAGGAATTGACACACCCACTCACAGACCCATACAGTGACTCACACATCCATAGGCACTCACACATTAACTCACAGACTCACATAGGCACTCACACACCCACTCACAGAACCACACAGCCACTCACAGACCCATTCACAGACCTAGACAGACACTCACATCCATGGGGACTTACACGTTCCCTCACAGACCCACACATGCACTCAGATACCTACTCACAGACCTAAACAGGAATTAACATACTCACTTACAGATCTTTACAAGCACTCACACATCTACTCACAGACCCATGCAGGTACTCACAGACCCACTCATAGACCCACACAGGCAATCATAGACCCACACAGGCACTCACACAACTAGTTACAGACCCACATAGCCACTCACAGACCCACACAGGCCCTCCCACACCACTTCACAGACCCACACAGCCCCTCACAGGCCCACAAAACATTAATACATCCAGTCATATATCCACACTGCCACTCACAGACCCACTCACAGGCCCACACAGACACTCATACACCTACACAGGTATTCACACATTGACTCACAACTACATAGCCACTCACAGACCCACTCAGACATCCATACCCACACACAGACCCACAGCCACTCAAATACCCATTCACACACTCACACTGCCACTCACAAACCCACTCACAGGCCCACACATGCACTCACACACCCACCCAGGTACTCACATACCTACTCACAGGCCCACATAGATGCTCACATAGTCTCACACACTCACATACTCACACATTCACTCATAGACCCACATAAGCACTCACTCACTCATACACAGATCCACACAGGAACTGACACACCCACTCACAGACACACACAGGCATATACACACCCATACTGCCAATCAGACACCCACTCATAGAGCCACAGACACTCACCTACTCACACACCCACACGACACTTACACACCCACTCACAGACCTATACAAAACTCACATACCAACTCATATACCCATACAGGCACTTAGAGACACACTCACAGACCTATACAGGCACTCAGACACCCACTCACAAACCCAGATAGGAACTTACACACCCACTCATGAACCCACACAGGCACTCACACACCCACACATGTACTCACATACTCACTCATAAACCCATATAGCTACTTACAGACCCACCCACACAGCTACTCAAAGACCAACACAGACACTCACACACCCACTCATAGACCCACACAGGCACTCACACAGCCACTCACAGACCCACATGAACACTCACATACCCATTCAAAGACCCACATAGCCACTCACAGACCCACACACCGTCACTTGCACACCTACTCACAGACCCACACGGGCACTCACAAAGCCACAAACAGACCCACAAACATTCATATACCCACTCACAGAACCACACAAACACTCACATTCCCACTCATATACCCACATAGCCACTCATAGACCCACACACAGATACTCACCTACCTATTCAAAGCCTCACACAGGAACTGACACACCCACTCATAGACCCACACAGGTACTCACATACCCACTCATAGACCCACACAGGTACTCACACACCCATTTACAGACCCATAGTACTACTCACATACCTACTCACAGACCCACACTGCCATTGACACAGCCACTCACTCACCCATACAGTCACTCACACAGCCACTCATTAACCCATACAGCTACTTGTACTCCCATAGATCTGCTAAAACACCCACTCATTCACCCATACAGTCTATCACAGACCCATACAGCTTATCACACACCCACACAACCACTCATACACCAACTCACTCATCCATACAGTGACTCATGCAGCCATACAGCCACTCATATAACCAGTCACATACCTATACAGCCTCTCACCCAGGTACTCACCTGCCCATATAGTCACTCATACAGCCACTCACTCATACAGCAACTCACTCACCCATACAGCCAATCACACACCACTCAATCAATCATAAAGCAACTCGCACACCCACTCACTCACACAGCCACTCGGTCACCTATACATCTACTCACACACCCACCCAGTCACTCATACAGCCACTCACATACCCACTAACTCCCCCATATAGTCACTCTCACACCCACATACCGATATAGCCTCTGACATACGCATACAGCCACTCACACACCCACTCACAGACCCACAAACCACTCACACCCATACAGTCACTCACACGTCCACTCACTCACCCATGCAGTCACTCAGACAGCCACTCCTTCACCAATACAGCCACTGACAGCTACTCACTCACCCATATAGCCACTCACACAGCCACTTACTTTCCCATATAACCACTGAAACTCCTACTCCCTCACACATAGAGCATCTAACATACCCACTCACAGACCCATACAGGCACTCACACACCCACTCACCCATACAACCATTTCATACATTCACTCACTCACCCATACAACCACTCACTCACCCATACAGCCACTCTTACAGCCACTCACTTACCTATATAGTCACCCACAAAGGTACTCACTCACCCATACAGCCACTCACACAGCCACTCATACACCCATGCAACCACTCATACATCCACTCACTCATCCATATAGGCACTCACACACCCGCTCACATACCTACACACACCCATACAACCACTCACACACCCATACAATCACCCACATACCCACTCATACACCCACTGGTACACTCTTACAACCACTCACATACCCACTCTCACACCCATACAACCACTCATATACCCACTTATACACTGATACAGGTACACACACACCCACCCATACACTGATACAGCCACTTACACACCCACTCACACACCCACAAACCACTCACACACCCATGCAGCCACTCATACAAACACTCACACATCCAGAAAACCACTCACACATCCATTCACACACTCCTAGTGCCACTCATACACCGACTAAGAAACCTATACAGCCACTGACATACCCACTTACAGATGCATAAGCCTCTGACACACCCATTCACACAGCCATACGACCACTCAGACATCCACTTACACACTTATACTGCAGCTCACACATGTTTCAGATAACATATGTTAGTAATAGTTTCACTCATTAGTAGTACAGAAAGTATGCCAATTTAACCTTTGTAGTAGCTTATTATATATATTTAAATCAACAAACTTTTACAAAACACTCACATGATGATGTCATCAGTGATGTCATGAGTGATGCCATTAGTGATGCCATTTGAGATGTCATCAATGGTGTCATCAGTGATGTCATCAGTGATGCCGCTGACCATGTCATGAGTGATGTAATAGTAGAGGTCATAAGCAGTGCATTGCAAGGGTGTAAGGTATGGTTAGCTCAGGTAACTATAACTACTGAATTTTTATGATTTTGGGCATGTGAAATCTAAGCCTATCTATTACATCCCTGTAGCCTTTGGTTTTTCAGTGAATTTCTAAGCCAATTTAAATTTTGATTCCTAACTATAGCATCCCTGTCACCTTTGGGAAATATATATATATATCTATCTATGTATATATAGATAGATATATATATATATATAGATACATATATCCTCTTCCGTGCGTCGGACGGCCCCTGGCCTTCTGACGTCACACTGGACGTGTGCAGAGGACAGCCGGGGGCTGTCCGAACCGCGCACGCGTCAGATTTTTCAGCACCGTGTGGGAATTCCGGCCGCAGAGAAGCGGTTAAAGATGTATATTACCTACTGGCGGTCGCCAGTAGGTAGTTATAGTTAGGACCACGTTTCCATAGGAAATCCGCAACATTCTATTTTGAATAACTTTGGCGCCGGTCGACGAATCCTCGCGAATTTTTCAAAATAGGTGGGGCGCTACGCTCCGCTCCTACCCTGAAAGTCTCGGGGGGGATTCGTCAAGCGGGGGCTGAGATAAAAGGGGGGGTCCCAAAACGCGTTTTTCCCATGCATTTTTCCATAGGACCTTTAGACAGGGCTACAGCCCGAACGGCTGAACAGAATTTAATGAAATTTGGCAGAGAGGTAGTCCCCAGGTCAAGGAAGTGCCTTTTGTAGGTTTGGTGTAAATCTGTTCAGTAGATTCTGAGAAAATAGCCTTTAAATCAATATATATATCTGTGGCAGCTTACGGTGCGCTTACCGTGCGCTTACCGTGCGCTTACCGTACGCGTACGGTGGCGTGCGCGAGCGCCATTCTGATTGGCTCTTAGTTCTTAGTAAACATTCGAATCGGTCGAAACCAGGAAGCGGCGGCCGCCATTTTCTCTCTCGCTTCCTGAGTAGGGCAGCAAAAACCAACCCCAAAAATGTGTAAAGAGGCAGTTTAATGAGATCCTAACCACCCAGCATTGATACAGGGGTCCCCAAGCCCAAAAAAAATAATAATTTTTTTTTCGGAAAATCGCCGATTACGCGCACGGTAAAAAATAGTAAAAAAAAAAAAATTATCCACATTCTCCCCACCCCGTGTGCAAATGGTGCCCGAAGGGCACCATTTGTGCATGGCTTATCATAGGTAGGAAGTTAACAAAGAATACATTTCACAAAGATTCGCAAAATATGTCCCCCGTGTGCGCACGGTGCGCGAAGCGCATCGTGCGTACATGGCCCATCCCGCTTAACGTGGGCACGCGGTGCGCGCAGCGCACCGCGTGACCACTGTGCGTGCACGGCACTAACTGCGTAAAGTGGGCGCGCGGTGCGCGAAGCGCACCGCGTGCTCACTGTGCGCGCACGGTGCGCGCACGGAACGAACTGCGTTAACTGGGCGCGCACGCCACGAATGGCGTAAAGTAACTTAGCATTTAAAAAACCTTGCAAATTCACTGAAAAAACCATAGGTTTCACACATGTTATAGTTAGCTGGACATTTTACTGATAAAAAACCAATGAAATTCCCCCGTTATAGTTAGTGCAGGCAACTATAACTCACGCGACCGCAATCTTCTGCTGATGACATATGTGTCTTTATGAAAAAAAAATATTTGTAATATATGTAAAGCTAAAATTTAATGGAAGACGACATGGGCAAATAAGTGTCTAAATACAGTATTAGCATCAGCAGAGGATTGCGGTCGCGTGAGTTCTAGTTGCCTGCAGTAACTATAACGGGGGAATTTCATTGGTTTTTTATCAGTAAAATGTCCAGCTAACTATAACATGTGTGAAACCTATGGTTTTTTCAGTGAATATATAGATAGATAGATATTTTTTTAAATAAGGATTTTTTATTATTAGAAGATCCTGGCACATAATAAGCCTGTCTGGGTTTTCAAAGAGATTGTAGCAAGAGTTATTGCAGTGCAAATATTCTACCCCTAGGGTTTTACATATGGCAAAATCAACATCAAAATCCTTGTCCATGAAGGCAATCTGTGTTATTTCATGTAACAAAATACACGTCTGCAGATTTTAACACAGTGCAAAAACAATCCACCCTTAAGGGTCTTTGGCTT
Organism: Triturus cristatus; assembly: GCF_964204655.1. NCBI lineage: Eukaryota > Metazoa > Chordata > Amphibia > Caudata > Salamandridae > Triturus > Triturus cristatus. Next base: position 250,056,018 of record NC_140585.1, read on the forward strand.
TAACATATGTGTTTTTAATGATAAATAAAGGAGGCTTAGTGCATTTATCGCAACTTTTCATAATAAACAGATCCAAAATATGGTATATGAAACTTTTCCCAATGAACGAATCACGCCAATATCCTTCATAATGGGTTTTTCACCAGAATCAACTGATACTTACTGTATAGAGCATTAGCTTTCTCACACAAAACCATAAGGTATACCCTAATAAAATAAAAAATATGTAGAAAATTATAGTTGTTAAAACAATATAAAATTCCTTCTAAGAGGGCCTGATTAGAAATATAGTGTAAATCTTCTATCCCCATAGTTTGTTTGAGTGAGTCACCAACACCAAACCCTTGCCTACCACTATAATTGGTGAGATGCCATGTTATATAAAACCTACCTACAGACTGAGGAGGGTGGCTTGGCGCAAACACCTTGTATCGATGGTCTTCCAGTGAAATTCTACTAGGTATACGGTACAATTCTGGTCCAACACCTGGCAGCGATGTATGTTGAGGCCTATGGCAGAGGACTCCTCCCAGACACAGCTAGGGATGTGTTCCTGGACTCAAACCTTAAACCCCACAAAGATCCTATTGACTTAGTCTCGTATAGGCCTCAGTCTATGTTCAGTCTAAACTATAAGGTCTAAGTAAAATTCTAGTGAACTGGCCAAGCCTGTTCATCAGCACTAATATCCACTAACTATTCCGGGTGCTTGAAGTGGCTGTCCCAGAAACACACCCAACGCAGTGGTCATATCCATTGATCTCTGCGAGGCATTTGATTCAGTGCACTGGCCTTACCCCAAGGCGGTCATGTGCCCGATGCGACTGGGAGAGGAGTGGGTAAATGAGTGTCGCTCCAGTATGTGGGGTGATAGCCTGGGTACACACAGGACAACTAATATCGGACCCCATAGAGATGAGCAGTGGCACCTGACAGGGTTGCCCCATATCTCCCCTGCTATTTGCCTTATCTATCAAGCTGCATTGTGGTGTTGGTCCAGAGGGAGGGACGGGTCATATGCTTTCAGGAGATTGAACATATTTCCCTTTCTGCAGATGTTATGCTGCTGTTCATCGGGGATGCCGAGGTAGGTGTACTCCGGGGATCCACAGTGTTGCCAGCTTTTGAAGCAGTGTTGGACCTTCGTGCCAATTAAAATAAAACATGCATGTTCCCTGTGTCTCCCATTCTGACAGAAGCCACACTGCCAATTCCTGATCAAAACATACTATGGGACTGACAACAATTAAATTGTTGGGGTTTAGAGTGTACCACACAGACAAGGACAAAAGAGACGGTAACTTGGGACCCATTTATGTGTTTACTGTGAGGCGCTGTAACTTTTTGGAACGTGCTTCGCCTACATCACATGTCTAGAGTGGCACTGACCAAAATGGTGATGGTCCTTTATTTGTTTGCAGCTCTACCAATCTTGATCCTGCAGTCCAGGTTTAAGGAACAGAACACTCTCCTGAGGGAATTGATTTGGGAGGGGGGACGGAAGAGGATCTCACTCAGTCTTTTTCAAAGACCTATCGAGGATGAGGGAGGACTAGTTGTACCAGACCTGTAACTTTACTATGGGGTGGCGCAACTGCAATGGCTGTGAGGTAGGTGGGTGAAAGGAGAACGGAAGAGATGGTTTCTCTAGGGGATGCCTGAAACAAGAGGTCTTTAATAGCCCTAATACAGGGCAGGAACAGTAACTCATTGGAGCGCACGCAGATGCTCACAATCGTGCTGCTGTGCTGGAGGAAGGAAGTGCGGAAAACTGGGAATAGACCCCTGTGAGCCCCTGCAGTCCCACAGGCAGGACTCCTCGCAGCTTCAATGCCCGGCAGATGGCACCGTGGACTGATGCTGGACTCCGTACCATTAAGGACTGTTACACAAAGGGCGTACTGCGAAGCTTTGCGGATTTGTTGAGCAAGGAGGGCCTGCCAGGATCCTAGTTCCTAACATAGAGGGCTCTTACAGTCATGATATGGGACACATGGGAGAGGCAAGACAGAACCTCCAACGCATGACACCTTACAAACACTCCTCACATTTGGTAGCTGCAAGAAACTGATGCCCTAGCTTTATAACATTCTCCTCTCGATGTCAATGGCTCCCATGGACAGGGTCAAGGTACACTGGGAAGAAACAATAGCCTGGGAGTTCACTACCAGAGATGGGACAATCGTGCTACAGCACACGGGCCAAGTGTCTAGGAACACTGGATTAAAATATACCCAACTAAGCTACCTTCATACCACATATCTTACACCACACAGACAAAAGGTAATAATGGGCACCACAGACAAATCTTGCCCTCGATGTTCCTTAATGGATGCCGGATTCATAAACATGGTGTGGGCCTGTCCAACTATCTCTGCCTACTATCACTGGGTGATGCAAGAACAAGAACAGATAAAGCATCGCCCAAGGCTTGGACGGTTGGAAACCTGCCTACTGGGCCTCTCCCACAGATCACCGGTCCACAGAGTAGGCTCTAAATTCATTGACCTGGAACTGGTTTTAGTCAAACAAGTGACTGCTATGCACTTGCTGCCCCAAATTGGCCCACTACATAACAGCTGGAAAGCAGCACGCATAAAGTGGGCCATAGCTGAGGAATCTGCAATGAGAATGGACAATCAAGGGAGCCTACGAGAAAAGTATATCGCAACTGACTGGGCAATCCTCCTTACCAACCTATTGGGCGGGAAGGAGAGACACACAGCACAAGACAGGGGACCTAAAATATTCACTGTATGGCTAGGTGAGTAGAAACTGAGTATAATGTGTGGGAGAAATACTGTATAATTGCAGCGGACGAATATCCTGTATGTAACGGTAGTTAATGGTTAACTATGCTTGTTCTCAAGTTGTCATCACCAAACATCTGGGATGAACACTATGACAATTGTATATGACCTAAGTGTACTGCAAAGAATGAAGGCATGTTGATGATTTAGCCATTGCCCAACACTGTATGTATGAAAGGTTGAACTACAGAGGCCCTGTTCAGCCAAACCAATGCCCAAAAGTGCAGACTTAATTTCTCTTAAAGTTCAACTACAGAAATAATAAAAAATACCTACCTACAGACTTTTAGTACAGCATAATAATAATCTGCTATTAAAAGTATATTGCTTGTAATGCTTGCTTCTTACAAAAAATAAGTCAGGCCTACTGTCTTTGTCATAACTTTTCATACTAAACAGATCAAACCTTTGAAATCTGTCCTAACTTTTCCCCATGAACTAGTTAGAGCTATAGTCTTTCCCTTTGATTTAACACCACAACCGACTGAAGTGCATATATCAGCTGGCAACCATCATGCATACAGTTATAAAATTACAAGCATGTACAACATTACCGTTGACAACAAATATATAACCCCTCTCAAAATGGCCTGCCAAGAACCACCACACGAAAACTCGTCTACTCTCAGGGATTGTCAGAATGAGTGACCAAAACCAAAATCATAGCCTACTACAGTAATCTGTGAGATTACATGTAAAAAAATACCCATTTACAACGTGTAACGCAGTGTGATAATAATCCATGGATAAAGGCCTATTGGCTCTACCAAATTCTTTTCACAATAAAGAGGCCAGTCGGACTGCCTTTGGCGTAACTTTCCATGGTAAACAGATCAGACCAATGGAATAGGACATAACGTATTTAGTGAACCAATTAGACAAATAGCCTTTGTGATTGGCTGGTCATCATAAGCAAATCAGGGATACTGCATTGAATGTACGCTTTTGAGTAAGTCAGCCTTGCAGTCATAAAATCACAACTGTGTGCAGACTTACAGTAGGCAAAGCAAACTACTATCACTCCTAAAATGGCCTAATAAGGATCTCCTATCCTGACGATCTTCAGTAAGAAGTGTCAAACCCCTCGCCCAGTATGGTAACATGCAATATTTCATGTAACAAAATACCACCTGCAGGCTTTAATAAAGAGTAATAACAATCCACCTTTAAAAGCCTAATGATTTTAACATAGCCTTTCACAATGAATATGTCTCTCTAAAGCCTTTTAGTGACTTTTCATAATAAACAGGTCAGGCCTATAGCTTTGATCAATGGCTTGCCACCAGAAACAACCTAGTCCTAATGTATTGATCCTACGCGTTTCCTAAAGACAGAAAGTGCAATGCAAGCACTATTTTTCAGTGGAAGCACACAATATCGGCCCAAATCAAATGCTGTACTCAAGCAAACCAGCAAGTGGATGGAGCCCAAGCCTCTGTTTCCGTAGCATTTCTGAAAACTCTTTTTCTGCTCATCACACATGCTCTGTGCTGTGCTGTGCTGTGCTGTAAAGCCAGATATAAACATGAGGGAAGAAATACAACACTTTTTACATGAAAATAGGGAATCAGTGGCTGGCATGCTCTTTCTGTGGGATGGTCTCATTCATGATTGTTTAAACACGTGATATTTAAGTGAATGGCACTTAATAGCGAATTTTTGAAAATTCAATAAAAAAAGCCCAAACTCGTATGGATCTGGCAATTGCCTCACATTGGGATCTGCGAACTGAACATCCAAGCAAGTAAAGTGTTTTTTGATACTCCGTAAATATTTTGGGAATACAGTGGAAGGAAAGTTCCCATCAAACAGATTTAAAAATGTGGAAGTCTCTTGAAAAGTAAGCCTGGGCAAAGCACTACGCTACGCTCGCGTAGTTTGCGCTACTTCGCACTACGTGAATTGCACATAGCAAAGTGCAAACATGCGTAGCGTAGCTTTGCGTAGTGCAGCGATCATTTTTTGCTTGCTCGCGGTCCTCAACATCAAGTTGGCGACTGCGAGCAAGCAAAATGACATCCCGGAGAGACTTTTTCCTTGTTCGCGATCAGCAACATCAAGTTGCCGATCGCGAGCGTGGAAAATAAACGTCCCGGCGAGATTCTCAACGCGAGGAGGTCAGGTTTCTCATTGAGAGTGGTCGAGTATGCTCGCGACCGCTCGCGATGAGAAACTACCAGTCCGCGTTGAGAAAGCTGCCGCTCGAGTAAAAATCTACTCGAGCGGCAGAAAACTACAGCTCACACTGTGCAAGATGCTGTTTTCAATGATTGCACAGTGCCGGATGCTTGTCCGCATCTTGCACAGTGCGAACAGGGTACTACACAGTTCGCGAAGTGCTACGCGTAGCTCGCGTAGTGCACTACGCGAACTACGCCCAGGGTTATGAAAAGTACACTCTATTAAAATTTCCAATGGTGATTTGTCAATAACAAATGACAGAGTTCAGAATGCGTTTGCAAATGCAAACGCTGCTGCTGAAGGTGGAGAGTCGTGTCTGTAGAATTAATACACCGTCTCATAATGTATATTTTATAATGTTTATCTCAGGAAGGGGATGATTTCATAGATGCACCAGTATGTACTGACAGTAAGTGCAGGTGTCATTGCTCACTTAAAAAATGGAAAATCAGAAGGAGTAGGGAGCAATCCAGAAAGTTTATACAATTTGTCCAAGTGCTAAGACTGTGCCTCTGCCGCGAGCTCTGGGACCATATGCACGAGGAGTTAATGGTAAGTGCACTCTGTACTAAAAACCCATTTCCCTAAATAAAGATGCAAGACAGTAAACAAATGCAAGAGAAGGGTATACCCCATGACACAAGCACAGAGGTTCCTACTGTGTGTTCAGTTGTGAGATACAGCGTTCCTCTCACAGACTCCTGGGTATCCCAGCGGTTTATACTTTTCAGAAAACTGTAAATAAAACTGTATTCTAAAGCGCCGGTGGGGTTCTCTTGGGGCAGCTCTTAACTTTTCCTATGAAATCTTTTCATGCCTTATCAGTGCCATCATGCCGTGTAGCGCGCCTTCCAGCCAGTGCTGCTAACAGGGTCATTACAGGGAGAACGACGTGGTTAAAGCCGTCACAGGAATTATATTTAAGGGCTTAGGGCTGACTCATAATGCAAATCGGGCAATCCGCCCATATAATTGCGCGTAGGTCAATTCCGGCTGCTGTGGTCTCCTATCAGAACATCACAGGTGCCAACCAAGTTTCAGAAAAACGAGTTTTGTGGCCGCAGGGACTCTCGATAGAGCTCTAATCATAAAAACAACCTATTTTCCTACTTAATGACAGTGGTTTGCCGATAGCAAGGCTGAGTGATTTAAACTTTTGGCACAGACGTGCAGTGATATTCATACCATTACAGTCCCAGAAGGATCGACTTAGCCTTCCATGCTTTCAAGGTCGATAAACTCATTTTGGGACAGAAAAGTCCTCTGCATGGTAATACACATGCACCCATGGCCAGAGTGCCCAACTGTACTGATGTCTTCATCCATAATGCTAGGGCTTCATGTGGAATGAAAAAACTAGGGGGTCTCTCAAAGGGGCGTAGCCGATGTAATTATGGCAGTGGCATAAAATGTGCAAGGTAAAAATCTGTGCTTAGCATAGTGTGCCGCCCGACTGGTATTTTACTGCTTGTGTCATTGCAATCAGATATATAATACAACAAGTAACATTACACCCACAACAAGTCGGCTATTGGCTTTGTCAATGGTTGTTAGCTGTGTAAGATAAATAAGCAACAACGATGGCTTAGTTGTATATAATATTGAAAATGCTTCTGTTCTGAAATGATGAGATTGTAAAAGAACTATTATAATGAGTCTCTTTGAAGTTACCTCAAAGGCAGTGAAGGGTAGTACCGCTGCAGAGTTGAGATTTTATTTTTCACCCTGAGGGCAAAAATGGAGAGCCCGATAGAGACCCGTCTCGGCACCTGATTTATAGAACTGCCGGTGCTGAGCACCAGCAGGTCCCGGCCTACTTAAGGTCCTGCCTAATTCTGATTTTTGTTGTCATAGGCAAACACGGATCATGAGTGAGCACCATGACATAGGCCTGTCTCATGGACTGAGGTCTTGTTGGACCAGAAGGTGCACCCAAAGCACTAACCTCATTGTGGTGGAAGGCTACTACCTTCACCGGAGTTAAGCACACAAGTGTGGTTGTGGCAGCATACCGAGTAGTGTTCATTAGAAGTGAACAGGTCATTTTTAACCTGTGTCACTGGAGGGAGGTCTACAGGTCCACTCATTTTAAAGTTCCGCTCCTGTGTGCTTAACTCACCCTTGGCCTATCCTGGTTCGGTGTGTAGTGCTGCACAGCTCATGAGTGGTGTATCTGTGTGCCTGTGAGTGTCACAGTACATGAAGGATGTAGTGCTGGGCAGTGCGTGCATGTTAAATGTATGTGCTGTGTGTATGTGTGCCTGTGAGTGGTACAATACATGAAGGATAAATTGTGTGAAAGATAGGTGCATTTGTTGGGTGTATGGGTGCCTATATGTGGTACAGTTCATTGAGGATACAGTTCTGGGCAGTGCACGCATGTTAAATGCAAGTGCTGGATGTATGTGTGCCTTTGAATATTATAGTACATGGATGATACAGTACTGTGCAGTGCGTGTGTGCTGAATACATGCACTGGGTGTATATGTGTCTGTGGATGGTACAATGCATGGAAGGCCCTCGGTTTCACCTGCATGGTGAAATATGGAGAGGAGATAGAGAAATCCCCCAGGAAGATTTATGTATGGCAGCATTCCTGTAAGCTGGGTTGGACACACACTGGGCAGGGGATAACCAGGCTTCCCCTGTACACTTCTAAGGGTGCTCTTTGAGTCAGTGAAAGGTCACAAGGAAGGAGCCCGGACACATCTCAGGAAGGTGATGGGGCTGATAAGAGAATCATAAATAGCATGGCTGAGAGCCCAGGGCTAACCTTTTGATGCACATTTCATCGCTATGGCTGACATCAAGGTGTGAACTCTAATCACTCTTATGACTTGTGTTGTGGGACAATCAGTTTCCTTCCCTGCTGTGACAGACAGCTTTTCAAGAGGAAGACGGAGGAGAGGAGCTTGCACTTCAAAAAAGCAGAACCCCAACATAAAACTTCAAACACACAGACCCTAAATAACATTTGGTGTCTGGAAATGGACTATAAAAGGGGAGGTTGAGACCCTCAAAATGTGTATCTGCCAAGCAGCCAGACAAGCTGTATGAGGATAGGAAGCTGTGCAAGACTTCTGTCTGTGACCAGAACTAGGGGCCAAGGCCTACTAGTCTCCCTGCTACTCCCTGGACATCACCCAGGGAATTCAAGACCACCTGCCCAGGAGCCTTTAGCACCAGCACCTGCCTGCTTGCCAAGACCAGCGTGCCCTATGAGAAAGAGGAGAGCATTGGAGAAAGCAAGGTCAGGCGGGGAGGCCTGTTGAGTGGACTCCAAGTGCGAGGTGTGAAGAAACGGCTGCTTCACCGATCGAGTCATTGCCCATGTACAACATTGAGTCAGCGAGCCCCATATGTCAGGTTAGGGCCGCCGTGGTGAAAGACTGACGTGCAGTAAGGGCCAAAGCCTTGGCGGTAGCGGTGCCCCTATATGCCAGTAGGTGCCGCTGTGGATAACTTTGCTCAGTTGACTGGACCACAGCCTATGAACAGCAAGCGGTGAGGTCCCAGTGTATCGGAGATCACTGGAAACACCACTCCTGATTTGGGCTGAAGATGCAGCAAGTATCTGCAGACGGGCCACAATCCAGGACTCCAAACGCTTTCCTGTTGTCAGTGCAGGTAAGACTTGTTTTCGGCCTGACGGTCCCAGTGAAACTTGCTGCTAAATCAAGCATGTGTACACTAGAACACTATTGACATTGAATCAGAGTCATAGTGAACTCTTGAAACTCAGACTACTAGCGAGGCATGCCCTGAATGTTACCAATAGTGGATGGGGAATAACCACAATTGCCAACGCGAGGACTGAGTGGGACAGGTAATTGCCAGAGAGACACACTAGAGCCCCAAGTTCAGGGGAACACTATGTAGTTTCTTGTGAATGTGGTATTCTTCCTTTGTGTGGTTAGCAGTAGAAATAAAATACTTTGCTTTATGAATAAAAGTGAGTGTTTGGCTGGGCAAAGATTTATTGCTGCTGCTGCAGGCATTTTTAGTTGTGAGCCATGTTTACTAATCTGTATCCACACTACTCTCCCCTCCCACAGAGGGAGCCTTTGACTACTTTTCGAAGTTTACAAATGAGAGTCAAGTGCAGAAGTGGTATTTGGCCCAGTTGTTCAGAATACATATTAGGCCGGGCCAAGGACATCAGGAGTAAAAGGCCTCAACCACCACTGTTGAGACCAGCAGCACCAGCTTTCCCTGTGGCCTTCCGAAAGGAGTTCTGATGGGCGTTTCGTGCTGTTAGGCCCTATACTTACCTAAAATCTCTGAAATTGCATATCTTCAGTCCTACTTATTGGATTTATTTTTTGTGTGAAATATTTATTAATGTTTTCTCTATTTTTCTAAATTGGTGTGGGATTTTTCTTGTGCTGTGTTGTCACTTTATTACTTTTTTGTGCTGTATAAATACTTTACAAATTGCCTCTAACATAAGCCTGACTACTTTTGTGTCAAGCTAGTAGATGGTTAAATTCAAGTTAATTTAGTGACTTTTGTGTTTCTCCCTGACAAGGTTTGTGGCTGTTGCTTGAGAAGGGCTCACACCCCTCTCAACCAACCAGTTGTATTTGATCACACCCACAAACTGCCCTCATAGCTTGCTTGTCCATCTGCACCAAGCACACTTATCTCACTCCCATTACTAAGTTTCTGTATGCTCCATGGCCCCCCCTATTCTAGGAGTAGCCACTCAATGAGGGGTCAGAAACATTTCTCCCTCCTCTAATCTGCACACACATATGACCCTGCAAGGTTGCATACATGCACCCTTAGTAGGGCTCCTCACTCCATATCCCCATAGCAGGGCTTGCAGTGCCTACTGCGCACATCTTTACTCTGCTTCTGCAATTTCTGGGCTGGGTAATATCTTCCCATACATCAGGGCTGCCAGGAGTATATTACACTCTGAGTTTCTTGACTTTAATGCACACATGCCACCTCTGATGCACTTTCTACATTTGGTTTTAGCTGTTTGGTGAAAGAGCCATTTGCTGTCTGTTCCACACTGTTCTGGTATTCCCAGTTTTCTACTGGTTGACTCAACACATCCTTCAGCTTTTTCAGGACAAAGTGGCTGTCTGGCACGGCAGACCCTTCCTCTTTTTCTGGTGTTGGTCACTAGCGATACTCTTTTCCTTGCACATGGTCATGGCAGTGCAGGATAGGATACATATGTCAACACACTACTCAATACTCAACAATATTGTCACTTTCAACATCAGAGGTGTATAGCAAGTAGCTGGTATTCTATTCATTTCTATTTAAAGAGGAGACAAGCACACATCTTGTTTTTGCAGGAGATGCACCGGCTTACTCTGGAAGCCAGCAACAAGTCTTCTCCAGTAACTACTCCGCATTTGCATTGGGCGTGCAGATATGGGTTTCCGCTCTAAGTGTCTACTGTACCAGGCAAGGTGCTCCTTACGTATTACTCCAAGGCTACCTCGATGGTGTCCCCATTGTTCTGGGCAGCATCTACGCTCCCAAAGTCAATCAGCCCTCTTTCCTTGATATGTTATCCTGTCATCGAGTGCAATGGACGTTCATCCCTTGGCTCAATGGAGGGGACTTCAATTGGGTCCTTTCCACCTCTTCCTCAAGAAACCTTTGGCACACAATATTGGCCATTTTGCATACTGGCTCCGACACTGGGACTTCAGTGATTTTAGTCAACACCAAAAGCCTCTCAAAGATTACTCACTTTACTCGTCACCATACTAATTGCATGTGCAATTGGACAGTATCTTGTGAAGTTCAACTCTCTACCCCATTGCAAGGTTTGCAGATTACCTATATAATGTTCGAAGATTACCTAGGCCACACACTGTCTGAACACAATCCATGACTTGGCAGCCTGGCCTAAGAATGCGGACTTTCCCGATACCTGGATACCTCAATGCTGGAAGACACTGCTTTCAGACAGTCATTTTGTGAACGTATCACCAAAATCTTTGATCTGAATCAAGGTTTGGTCTCCTCCATCATGCTTGAGTAGGAGGCACTAAACGGCCATTGCATTGGCACAACGGTAGGTGAATGCCTCGTCATTGAGTTGCAGCTTGCTGATAAAGAGACTTCCCTGCTTGCTCTAGAAACCGAGCAGGCTGTACAAACACCACCTTTACTCGCACTTGCTGAAATCTTAGAGCAGCTATGGTGTATTATCCACCAAGCGCAGCAAAATGCTCATACAGTGAGGCGGACAAACCAGGTGCACTGCTGTCCTGGTTAATTTGTCTGGAGACTGTGCAACGCCATTTATTTACCTCCATCAGAGCTGTGTTACTGCTGATGCAACGCAACATGCACAATACATTCACTCAGTGCTATTCAACACTTTATTCCTCCTCGCTACAGGCATCCCCTCACTCTACCTAAGCTTACTTGGAAGAACTCATCCTACCATAAAATCCCTGCTGAGCTATACCAGGACCTAGATCAGCCCATCTCAATAATGGTGATTAAAGAAGCGATCCGCATCCTCGCTGAAAACAAAATTCCTGGATCTGATGGACTTCCAATGGAGTTTTACAAGACTCACTCTGATCTCCTTGCGCCAAAACTGGAGAAAAGGTCTTTCTCTCCCTTGCTCCGTGAGCTCTTATTGGTTTTCATTTCTAAGCTGGTTAAGGATACTGAGGAGACAGCCTCTTATCGCCCCTTGGCAATCTTGAACACAGAGTACAAAATTCATAGCAGGGTATTAGAGGATCGCCTACTTCCTCTCCTACTTCAGTTGGTCCACCCTGACCAAAATGGTTTTGTTCCAGGAAGGAGCACTTCTCTGAACATTTGGCGACAAATTTCGGGGTATGTAGTTGTGCCTCAACTTTTCCCTGGGTCGGTCTGCTTGATCCTAGACCCAAAAAAGCCTTCAGTTCTCTTAATTAGGATGACCTTTTTATCCAAATCCAGTGCATTGGGTTGAGAGGATGCATGTTGCATAACATGAGGCTCATCTGTATGCGTCTATCGGCGCAAGTTTGCTGTGTTTCTGCCCCGTTATGGTTCACAGAGTAACTCAACACGGTTGCCCCTATCTCTGCTCCTCTTCGCCTTGGCCATGGAACCCTTCGCCATTCGATTACGTTGGGGCGGAGCTGACTGGAGTATTCCCCTGGGGGATACGGCACATGCGGATCCATATATGCGGATGATATGCTGTTTTACATAAGGACACCTATGCAGACTGTTCTGATATTGCACAGGTAATTACTCGACTTCTATCAGATTTCAGGTCTCCGAGTCAAATGAAAAAATCTTGCCTGTTCCCGCTCCAATCCTAAAATCTACCTACAACCTACGACTTAGGCGGAGGACCCCTCGACTGGCCAACATAAATTTTTGCTACTTAGGAATACATATACAGTGGCGAGTTATAGTTAGTGTTTTCACGAGGTGCGCCACTTATTGTAGTTTAAACTTGGTTTGTTTAGGGAAAATGTTTTCTTACCTATTACTAAGATTTAACCTTTGTTTTTTTTCATTGAATATTCACGAGTTTTTTAAATTTTTAATAAAAATGTTTTTCAAATTGCAGAGTCCATTGTCACAAGTTGAGAGTTATGTGGAATATCGTACAGTATGATGGAGGAGAGTGTTGTAAATTTGATTGTTGTAGACTGGAGTATTGTAGATTGGAAGCGAGTGGAGTAGAGTACAGTGTAGTAGCGCATCGTACAGTGTAGTAAAGAGCTGTGTAGTGGCATTGTGTCTCATATAGTGAAGTCAAGTATCTTAGACTTGAACAGTCAGTTGTACAGTGCAATGGTGTGTCGAACAGCAGGGTACGGTGTCGTAGACTGTCAGAGTGGTGTAGAGTGTTTTAGAGTTGATTAGGGTGAAGTAGAGTATCATAGTGTGTAATAATATCAAGTCGAGTGTCGTAGAGTACAGTGGAGGAGAGTGTCGTAGAGTAGAGCGCCATGTCATATAGTGGAGTGGAGTATCATAGATCGAAGTTGAGTGGCGTGTTGTTGAATGTCATACAGCAAAATATAGTCATGTAGAGTGGATGGGCATAGAGTGGAGCAGAGTGGCATAAAGTGTAGTACAGTGTTGTGGAGTTACAGAAAGTGGAGTAGAGTGTAGACAGTGGGGAGGCGTAGAGCGGAGTATAGTACAGTGGTGTAGAGTGGGATAAAGGGAAGTAGAGTGGAGTATAGTGGAGTGGAGTGGAGTACACTCGAGTGGGGAAGTGTAGAGTGGAGTAGAGAGTCAGAGTGAAGTGGCATGTCATAGACTATAGTGGCATGGAGTGCAGTAGAGTGGCGTAGAATACAGTTAAATAAAGTGTCATAAATTGGAGTACCATGTCGTACCGTGCTGTAGAGTGTTGTACGGTGGATTGGCGTTGAGTGTTATAGAGCATAATGGCATTCAATGAAGTAAAGTGAACTGGTGTACAGTGGAGTAGAGTGGAGTACTATGTCAGAGTAGAGTGGAGTAAAGGTGGGTGCAGTGGCATACAAAGTGTTGTATAATGGACTCGAGTATCATAGAGTAGAGTGTTGTACAGTGGCACAGAGTATAGTACAGCATTGAACAGTGGAGTGAAGGGGTATATACTGGAGTAAAGTGGTTGGAGAGTGGCATATAGTGTAATAGAGTGTTGTAGAGTTGAGTTGTATAGCATATAGTAGTGTGTGAAACAGTTATGTTAATACATTTTTAAAGCACACGTATACCCAAGTGTGTCTTGGAGCTGATTCAGCATAACAAGCACAGAGCTATAAGGTTACAAGTTGTTAAAGCCATGTTTTCAGCAGTTTTTCAAAAGTTAACGGGGTTGGAGCCGAATGACCTCGGTTTTGTCAGAGTTCAATTTAAGGCAATGTTTGCCCATCCAATTATCTATAGATCTCATACAGTTGTGAAGTTGAAGGTTACTGGAGTTAACATTGTTAGAGGCAGACAGGGCGATCTGCGTGTCATCAGTGTAAGATGAGGGTGAGAAACCCAAAGACCTGATAAAAGATGCAAATTCTGTAACATAGATGCTGAAAAGTAAGGGGCTGAGTGAGGACCCCTGCGAGACCCCACCAGGATGAGGTTGTCTAGCATCACTGAATGTTCTCTGCCTCTCAGGAAGGACTGTAGCAGAGCAAGAGCTTTGATATTAATGCCACGATGTTTGAAGAAAAGGATCAAAGTGGAATGATCCACCGTATTGAAGGCCGCTGATAAGTCATGAAGAATGAGGGCTGCCATATCTCCTTTATCCAAGACTTTTCTTAACTCATCGGTAGTTTTAATCAGTGCCGTCTCTGTGCTGTGTTCAGCCCTAAAGCCAAGTTGTGTGGGGTCCAGTAAGTGATTGGGTTGGATAAATTGTGTCAGTTGGGTATTTATTATTTTTTCTACTAACTTCGCTGGGAAAGGCAGTCTGGAGGTAGGACGGTAGTTGGCAGGGTTATCTCGGTCCAGATTAGGCTTTTTGAGAAATGGAGGAATAGATGCCTCCCAAACTGCTAAACCCAGTAGCACCAAGACACCCACGGCTATTTGTGCGCTTTCGAAATTTGTTAAAATAATATGCCTTTTTCCACATATTGGGAAAAAATCCCTGTCGCAAACATCCCATTAAAAATGTTGTTCAGGTAGAGGTCAATGGGTTTGGGGATCTGTTTAAGAATGGAGGGAGTGGGGGACACAGCCCGTAGCGAGATCCAGAGCCTGCGGATTGGATAATCTTGAGGACTTCTGGCAAGGTGGTGGGAGTAAAGTAACAGATTATCTAAAGAGTTACTAACCAAGGTGTTGGGATCTTGGCTGAGATGGTGGGCTGTCGGAGAGATGTTGCTAGAATCAGCAGTGCTAGATGAGTTGAACAGATTGTATATTTGACCTACCTTATCGTAGAAATGATGGGCTATCTTATCGCAGAAAGATTGACTATTGTTTGGTCCAGTGGAGCTGTGTAAAGTGGATTGTTGTATAGTAGCATAGAGTGAGGTAAAGTCTCGTACAGTGGAGTAGAGTTGAGTGGAGTGGTACAATGTAGTACGGAGGAAAGTGCAATAGAGTGTATCGGTGTGTCGCAGAGTAGACTGGCATGGTGTAGAGTGTACTGGCATAGTGTAGGTAGTAAACTATTATAAATTGGAGTAGGGTCTCGTAAAGTAGAGTGGAGTGCTGTGTACTATAGAAAAGTGTCATATAGTGGACCAGAGTGTTGTACATTCAAGTGTACTGGCATAGAGTGGAGTATATAAGTGGACAGTGGAGTGTACGAGGATGGAGTGGAGTAGATTGTCGTAGAGTGCCATGAAGTGTGGTAGACTTTTATAAGGTGGAGTTATATAGAGTGTCATAAAGTGGAGCAGCATAGAGTTAAGTGGTGTGCACTTTAGGGGCGCAGAGTGGATTAGCATAAAGTGGCTTAGCATACAGTGGAATAGCATACAGGGGAATACTTTACAATGGAGTTTAGAAGAGTGGAATGGCATAGAGTGGAATAGTATAGACTGGAGAGATGTACATTGGAGTGGCATAGAGTGGAATAGGGTACAGTGGGTTAGGGTAGAGGGGAGTAGCATACATTGAAGTGGCATAGTGTAGAGTTGAGGAAATTGTTATAAATTGTAGTGGCGTCTCATACAGTTGAATGGAATGCTGTGTCGTAAAGTGTTGGAACTGTCGTAGAGCAAAGTAAAGTGTTGTACAATATAGTGTTCAGGCGTACAATCGAGTGCAAATTTGGACACTGGAGTGTACAGGAATAGAGTGGAGTAGAGTCTAATAGAGTGGTATAGAGTGTAGTTGACTTTTGTAGAGTAGAGTTTTATACAGTGGAGGAGAGTACACTAGAGTGGCATAGCTTGGAGTGCATACAGTGGAGTGGCATAAAGTGGAATGGCCTAGAGTGGAGTAGTGTACAGTGTAGCGTCATACAATGGAGTGGCGTACAGTGAAGTGGTAGTGGTGTATTGTGGGGTGGGGTAGAGTGTAATAGCATACAGTTGAGTGATGTGCAAGGGAGTTGGGTAGAATGGAATACCATACAGTAGAAGGGCAAATATTGAAGTTGCATTCAGTGTAATAGCTTAGAGTGGAATAGAATAGAATAGCATAGAGAGGAGTGGCATAAGGTGGAGTGGTATAGACTCGAATAGTGTGCAGTGGAATGGGGTAGAGTGAAATAGCATAGAGTGTAATGGCCTAGAGTAGAGTGGCGTCCAATGGACTAGTATAGAATGGAGTGGGGTAGAGTGGAGTGGTGTACACTGAAGTGGCATAGAGTGGAGGAGCATATATTGGAGTGGCATACAGTGGAATAGCACAGAATGAAGTGGTGTACAGTAGAGTGACGTAGACTGGAATAGAGTATAATGGAGTAGTGTGCATTGCAGTGGCATACTGTGAAGTGATGTAGAGTGGAGTGCCATACACTGGAATGAGGTAGAGTGCAATAGCACATAATGGAGCTGTGTACAGTAGAGTGGTGTCCAATCAAATAGAGTAGAATGGAGTGAGGTAGACTGGAGTGGCATACACCCAGAGTGGTGTAGAGTGGAGTAGCATACAGTGGAGCGGCGCACAGTGGAATAGCATACAGTGTAATAGCATATACCGGAGTAGCATATCGCAGAGTGGCATACAGTGAAGTGGCGTACACTGAAGAGTCGTAGAGTGGTGTTGCATACAGTGTAATATCATAGAATGGACTGGCACGGAGTGGAGTTGTGTGTCGTGTAATAGCATAGAGTGGCCTGGCATGGTGTGAAGTGTTGTACAATGTAGTGGCGTAGAGTGTGATAGTGTATAGTGGAGTAGTGTACAGTGGAGTGGCGTATAATGAAGTGGTGTAGACTGGAGTGGCATACAGTGACGGTAGAGTGTAATAGCATACAGTGGAGTGGTGTACATTGGAGTGGAATCCAATCGAATAGCATAGAATGAAGTGGCATAGAGTGGAGTGCCATACACTGGAAAGGCATAGAGTGAAGTAGCCTACTGTGGAGTGGCATATAGTGGAACAGCATTGAGTGGCATACAGTGGAATAGCGTAGAGTAGAATAGCATATTCTGGAGTAGTTTATAGCAGAGTGGCATACAGTGAAGTGGCGTACACTGAAAAGGCGTAGAATGGAATGGCATATAGTGGGGTTGTAGGAGAGTAGGGTCTGCTATCCTATGGTCACCCCAAATTTTTTGCTTTTTGCTTCACTGGTTTTTGACATATTGAGGCTGTGGGCCTGCTAATCAGACCCCCAGCCTGCTGTTCTCTCTACTAAATTAAAACTATGCACCCTAGGTGCATAACCAATTGGAAGTGGATCACCCTGTGAGCCCCTGTACCAGTGTACACTAGGTACCCAGGGCATTGGTGTACCCAAGGCCTACCAGGGGCTGAAGCATGTATTATGCCACCCCTGGCCTAACAAATTTGACACAACTGGCTGATCACTCAGCTGGGGTAAGTTGGTGTAACCACCTCTTACTTAGGTGTAGTATACCTATACCTAACCTTAAATGGGACACCTGGTAACCTATAAGTCACTCCTATGGCAGGCCTTAACAATCCTGAAGGCAGAGTGCTTGGTTCCATGTGAGATGGTGCTCTGGCATGAGCTGAGCCTCTCTGCAGTGGTCGGAACAACTTCCTTCTACTGTTTCCAGATATCGTCATACCATATACTCTTAAGTGCATTATGAACCTCGCGGTTAAATGCTATCTTTGGCTTGGCTTTATCAAAACATGTCGAGTAAGGTGTCATACGAATTGGAATACTAACCCCTCGCCAATTCTGGCGACGGGGTTCGCATTCCACCCTTCTAGAGGGACGCGACATGTACAGTACCTGAAACCCGGGTAAAATCAGACATAGCCTCAGCTCCACAAAATGGATGCTGCCACCACAGACACAAGTCTGCCCTCCTGCTGCTGGGAGTCCTTCCAGCTTGGGAGGTGTGGACAAAGGGTTTCCTGCCAGGGGAGGTGCATGCACCACCCCGGACAGGATTTTGTGTATTGGTCAGGTAGGGCTTGAAAGAAACCAGACATGCCTGAGGCTCACAAGGAGCCTCGGTGCATATGCCAGTTCAAACCGGTCCTGGGGCACACCAGTCCCGGGCCTGGGGCGAGCTGGACAAAGGATTGGGGGTGTAACCACCCCCCTTCCTGGTCCCACCCATAGGGAGGGACCTAGCAGGTAGTCCGGCCCCTAGAATCCGCTTAAAGGTAGGAGCTGTGTCCTAAGACTTCAGACATCCTGGAATCAACTTGAAACTAAGAAGAAGACGGGAACTTCGACATTCTGCTGCACAGAAGACTGAAGGAAATCTCCCCTGTGGTCAGGGAGTGACCACCTTGCTAATGCAAGCACCATCTAGCGAATCAACGTCTGCTTTGCCGCCGCCTCCCGACGGAGCCCGAGCCCAGAGACTGACAAGACCTGGACCTCCAGATCTCTCATCGCCCGATCCACAGTCCCTGAAAAGAGGAGACCCGTGGAGGCACCGAGACACGTGGAGCCAGCCATCTTGAAAACGACCACGACAAGCTGCAAGCGCAACAACCGAGGCTCCCTCCAAGTTGTGCTTTGGGATCTGAGAAGCCCAACCCTCGAGCAGCATCTGCACCAAAGGTGAGCCCTCCAGCATCTCCACGATCTGCGTGGGGCCCTTCTGCATTTTGCCACTCGACGCGCCTAACCGGTTGCTGGCCCGCTGGCTAGTGGCCATCTTGGCGACGAACTTCAAGAAATACACCACTGGTCTGGTTGCTCCAGACTGGCCCTTGCTCCCCTCCAAAGGAGCAATCCCCCTGACCTTGCTGGTCAGATCCATCAGCTTATTTCGTTTTCCACAACAATTGCTTTTGCCAAGGCTTGTTTGCTTCGATCAAGTCGCCGACACCGCCAACAGCGAGAGCCTGCGTGGGACAGCTCGTCAACCGACTCCTGGACGTCGTCGACCTTCAGGGACCACGTGGCTGCAGAGACAAGCTACACCTTTCTTCCTGTTTGCACCCGACATCGCCTGGTACCCACCTGGTGCCACGCTGGTCACTGGCTAGTGACTGTGAACACTGTCCCCTCTGCTTACAGGTCTTCTGCAACTCCGATCCACCCTTGGATCCACCGTATCTCTTCCAGACCGACCGCCTGCAGCATCTTTGTCTTCAGGCTCCACGGAACAGATAGAAGAAACCCGACGCACTTCGAGGCCTATGCACCCGCTTCCTGTGGGTGAGGTAAAGCTGGCACTCCTGTGCCCAAGTGTAGTATTACATCTCTAGTGCCTGTGTTTCAAATCTTGAGTTCCTAATCCATCCGGAAGATCCTCTTTGCAGTAACTTTGTACTTTTTACGCACCCATTGAAAACCTATGGGAGCACGCGTGTGACTATTTGCTCTGCACACGCCACCCGTGGACCTCCTGGTCACTAACTGAAGTTAGCTCCTTGTAGGCCCAGCGATTCTAGAGGCCCTAGGCCTTTTCCCTTTTCTGTTCGTGGTACTTGTACCACTATTTTAGTATATGGTTTGAGCGGCCACCAGGGCCTATCCATATAAAGTGCAACTTCTGTGTATTCTACTGTAATCTTGTTTGACGATTTGTGCTCCTGTGCTCATAAAGAGACTAGGGGTTACTTTGAGAAATAAATACATATATATTTTGAATATATATCTGTGTGGTGTCCTCTCATTGGTATAAAAGGGGGTTACATTTGGTAAAACAGCTGGCTTAACACGCTTCACGAGTTTAGCCTCAAAGACTGCTTAGCCTACGCTACCACTAGGGCAGCTAGTCCGAAAAGGTTGACTTACAACCACACCATAAGGGTTGCTTGGCATGGTACAAGGTGGTCACTTTAACTAGTGAACATCATATGCCAGGCCAACTTCTCACAGGGGTCTAATACAGTGGAGAGGCATAGAGTGGAGTGGCATAGAGAGGAATAGCGCATAGTGGAGTGGCTACAGTAACGTGGCATAAAGATGTATGTGAAATTTAGTAGCAACGTAGATTATGATGTGCAGAATAACGCGAAACAGTGAATTGCGCTGCCTCCAGATTTACCAATCAACACAGGGCCACACATGGGTGGCCTTGAGTTCCTTTGTAAATGAGACTTAAGTTTTGTATTGCCTATGTGGCACCATGAGTGATGCAAGGGTACTGCAATCCAATAATACAGCTAGCTATGCCTTAGTTATATTTTGGGCCATGGTATATTGTGATGACATTGCAGTATACCATGGTAAACAGTGATGACAAGCCAGTATATTCTTGGGTATTGACTGTTTTTAGAGAATGAAAGGTAGCCATGATGTTTTTACTACAGTTTGGCTGTGTTCAGTGTTAGGGCCTTACATATAGGTAAGTAGTAGGCCCCTACTTATTACCAGTTTCTTAAAGTGGTAATAGGTAGGGATTTTCATTTTATAAATATATATTTTTAAAGAAATTAAGGCCATGTACCAAGGTAGTTTCACAACGGTTTGTGAAATTCCATGAAAGTACAGCAGTGACATATCATTCAATTTAAATGTCTTATAACATAAAATAAATACTTACCCTACTTAACTGCAGTACCCCAAAAGCATAATCTCTGCACCATAATAAATAATCATGCCAAATTTCATGTAAATCCATTCATCCGTTTTCGTGCTCCGCCAAATAAATTAGTCTATGGACAAATGCATTGGTGGAAAAATGTATTTTGGGACCGCATTTTATCTTTGCAACCCCTTAACGATTCACCACAAAAATGTACACCATCCTAAAATGTAGAAAGTGCTATAGGTCTGGAAAGGTTTGTGGCGATTCGTCAATCGGATGGGAAGTTATTAGGGAGCTAATATACGAAGAATGCCTATCTTTGGGAATACTAACTATAACTATAGAGTGGCAATAAGGTTTAATGTGATTTTTGTACTTTTATCTATTGTATTTGTAATGCATTTATTTATTGGTTTACATGATCATGTGACCATAAATGTGTGTTTTTGTTGTTTATGTAGTAATTCTGAAATTTTACATATGCAGTCTAGTTTAAGTTTTGGGCTTCTTTCTACTTTTAGTAGGATTGTGCTACAAATTAAGTTAAAAGTGAATGAAAGCCAATCATTGTTATAAAAATTAAGACTTTTTTGCCTTATGGTCTATTAGCATGTTCTCCATATAGTAGTTTGTGTAACTCACTGCTAAGTCACTTTTCAATTTTGTTGCACAGGAGTACATAAGAAAGATTTTTTGTTCGGCTAGTTAGGCACAGTTTTACTTTGTGAGCCAGACAGCATGTAGATTAATATGTATTCTATTTTTTATGTATTTGTTTATAGGTTTCCATTAGCATGGGACCATAAATGTGTCTTTTAGTTGTTCATGTAGTAGATCTGAAACTTTACATATGCAGTCTAGTTTTTTTTTTTGTGGCCTCTTTGTTACTTTTAGTAGGATTGTGCTACATATGTAGGCCAAAGGGAATGTAAGACAATCATTGTTACTGTTATAAAAATTGAGATTATTTTTTCCTAGTGACCAATTATCATGTCCTCCAATTAGTAGTTTGTGTGGCTCATTGCTTGGGTCAATTTTTCATTTTGTTGCAAAGGAGTAAATAAGAAAGAGGTTTTTTGTTTGACTTGTTGGGCCAGTTTTATTTTGTGAGCCTGAAAGCATGCAAAGAAAACGTATATGTAGATTAAGACATATTGTATTTGTTATTTATTTTTGTATAGGTTGCCATTAGCACGTAAGCATAAATGGGTCTTTCAGTTGTTTATGTAGTAAACCTGAAACATTATATATGCAGTGTAGGTTATTGTTTGGCCTTCCATGCTACTTTTTGTCGTATTGTGCCACCAGTTAACACCACGTTGAAAAACCTTATAACTTAAAAAAAAATACTTAATCTACTTACCTGAAGTACCCAAAAGAATCATCCGTCTGCGAACCCCAATATCTAATGCTGTCAAATTCCAGCTAAATGCGATTGGCCATTCTCGCGCTGTGTGAAATACAAAAGTCAATGTAACATGCATTGGATTTCAAGCCTGTTTTAGGACCCTCCTTTTTTCTCTGCACCCCCTTAACCAAACACAGTGTAACTTTCAGTTATAGATATATATTGCTCCTGCGATTGCTCTCGAATCCTTTCAAGACAAAACGTAGCAGACACCAATGTAGAATCATTATTTTCATTTATTTGCCTTCCGCCATAATGCGTTTTGGCCGTACAGGCACCCTTGGTCACATGACATGCACACGCCATGTTGTTCTTTTTATGTATTTTCATTTCATGAAGAGTGCAGCAAGACTTCATTAGTCAATATCGTAATAGTGTTAAAATTACCATTATCCATTTCTTTCAAAATTCATGAAAATTCTATATACATACAGTACTTTGATTTCAGTGAGCATTATCCTCTGATTGCAGATTTTTAGGCAAACACTCTCATACCATTTCACATACTCTTTAAAGGCAAGTGCCCCAGAGGTATCAGTTCTGAGACTAGACCAGCCGGGATGTCATTTCTTATAATTGTTGTTTAAGATCATTAATTTTTCATGCTAATACACCTCATTTCTTCCCCCCATTATTTCATGATCTTACTCTAATTATATTTCTGTCCACCTCATGATTATTGTGAAAGAATATATAGAATTGCATCCGGTATTACCCTCTATTCAATTATGGGTCTAAATCTACTGACATATGCCTGAGTGATCCCTCGCAATATTCCACACAGCCTAATATAGCTTTTTATGGGCTAGTGCCCCCAAAGGTATCCGATCTCGAATATCTGAATTATCTATATAGTGGGGACACTATTACTTCTAACAGTTAATATGACTATTCCTCATCCTCATCTCCCCCAAAATGTTCAAGATCTTAATCCCGCTGTATTTCTATAACTCATAATTCTGTTGCACCCGGTATTATTCTTTAACTGATCATACACTTATATCGAATAGCAAATGCCTGAGTGATCATCACCCCCTCTCTTCATTGTTAATCAACACTCAATATTGTAAACAGGATATTAATATTCTCCCTGACTATCAAAAGGTTTCAGTGTAGTTATTTAGTAGGATACTGATTTAACTTTTCCCTTTGTATTCATTTGTCGAAATAACCAAATCAAAAATGCATTTTCCTTCTGCACAGCAAAACCAGAGGTCGCAATGACATCAGTAGTCACGCATACAAATGACAAAGTGAAAAACAGATATATAGACATATTTTACAGAAATAGGTTACTAAACAGCTAGACTTAAACTTTGTTAACTCCTCATATGCCCGGAGCTGTATTTTGTTGACTGTGATATGAGACAATGTCAGTGATGCTGTTTGCCGGTTGCAGAGCGGAGTGCTGTTAACTCCTCATATTATTTACACGGTATTCACATCGACCTGCAAATCAATGTGGGAGACATTAGGTATTTAGGATATCGCACTTGATAAAAGAATACAAGGCTCATGGCATATCATTTCTTGCCTCATATACCCTAAAGAATTAAGTGGTGATTGTTATTTATATATCCCTAACAGGGGGTTCAAGAGGTGGCCGCCTGCTCATCCCCTGTGAAGCGGGTGCTGCTCAACTGAATTGTGTGTACAGGACATCTCTTTATATGTGATGATATATATATTGCGAATGTAATGAATACTTGTGCCCTTTACGAACACTGTGTTAAGGTTCCTTCTGTTTAACTCCTTCCCAGCGCAATTCCCTTCCTTGCAAAAAATAGACAAGGCTATATTATCCTCCCCTGGAAATGAGGAAGTTATTTTCTTTACAGGTACGCAAGGTTCATTAGGTAGCATAAGAGGATATGGTATAAATTTATACTCCTCAATATTGTTTTGCTTTATAGATCTCCCTCCCTGCAGTCCCCTTCCTTTCCTTACCCCGCATGATCACCCCACTCGCCTGTGCTGTTATAGCATTCAGGGTTGGGACTGTCGAGAGGTGGACCCCTTTTTGGCATCGAACCGTTCCCGAGGAATCATCGAGCTGACAAACTTAAGCTTAAGATTCACTAGTGAGATTAGCTCCTCTGAGGTCAATTTTCTGTACCTGTAGGTATTTGTGAGAGACAATAAGGTCCTTACGGCATTATAAACACAGCAGGAAACTCTGTATTGGATGCTAAAAGCAGCCACCCCAGTGATATAATAAATAGTATCCCATGCAGAGAACAGCAAGTGCAAGGCCTGCACTAACAGCAATAAAGTCACTCCTTATGTGATTCGAGGCCCACGGGACCCGGTTCACATAACAAAGTTTCGGATTTGCAACACACTTTATGCCGTGTATTGCCTAATTAGCCCATGTAACCTAAGATATGTGGGGAGTATGATTCACCCTGCAAAGATACGCATTCTAGAGCATCAAAGAGGGATTAATAAAAAAGATCCTGGTTACCCTGTTGCGAAACATTTCCAGATTCCTCATCAGAGAAACAAGTACCTGCTCAGATACTTTTGAGTTGATCAGGTACCGTGGGACATAAGAGGCGGTGACAAGGAGAAAAAACTACGTAGATCAGAATCACAATACATACTGGACATGACAACTAAGTCACCTTTAGGATTGAATATTGGGGAGGAACTAGGAGTGCATCTATAATTGAGTAGAAAGGCAGTAAAAGGCCATATGAATGTAATAATGGATAATAACCGGCTGATTATGAGAGCCCATCGAGGGCAGAAGTATGTTGCACCGTAATTTGAGCGATTAGCATATACAAAGAAAATAATCAGCTGCTTTTGCCCATCCAGGGCGGAATCAAGTGTAATTCTGGCTGTTTTATCCGCCATTTGGTGATGAATATGAAATATATTGTCTATGATTCAGCAACACATGAAAGGAGACGAATATATACAATATGGCGGGTATCTGTATGAAGTATAGATGAGGTATCATAATCATGTGAAATTGAAATTTGATTTGAAACTCAGAAGCATCATGCATTCATTTAGAATAATTTAATTGTTTGCTTTCATGAAATTGCAATAACTAAGCAAATAAATGAGAAACAATACAATTTGTTTTAAAGAACCGCCACTCAAAGATGGTGGCACAGTAACTGCCCGATCGCCAATGAAAATGGTTGATATGTCTGAAATAAAAGAGGCTCAGAAGCGGCAGTCACCGACACTGAAGAAGGCGAGTAGCCAAAACGCATTTGCTGTAAAGAGTACGAAAAAATCCTTACATGGATTTATCCCCACTTCCGCGAGTGCTGGTCTTTTCTTTGAGGCGCTGAGAGATTGTTGCGAGTCTGCCCTCAAGCGACAATGCGCCCGCTAGGGAGTGCGGAAGCAACTGGCAGACCATGGAGCAAGTATGTGTTTGTGTGTGTGTGTGTGTATATAT
This sequence comes from Triturus cristatus, assembly GCF_964204655.1. Lineage (NCBI taxonomy): Eukaryota > Metazoa > Chordata > Amphibia > Caudata > Salamandridae > Triturus > Triturus cristatus. Next base: position 250,081,360 of record NC_140585.1, read on the forward strand.
ATATATATATATATATATATATATATATATATATGAAGCAACTCGCAATTCTTTTCCCTTTTGAGGAAATCACGGGCACAGACCTCTTGCGATACCAAACAGTTTTATTTATTTCCCTTAGTGCTGTCCAGACGCGTTTCGGCCGTCCAAGCGGCCTTGATCACCTGACCACACGCATTGACAAACCCGTTATTTAAAGTGCAAGTGCTAATTAAATTTTCAGTAGACATGGAGAAAATACTGGTAATCACATAATATAAAATATTTGCATTTGTACATATTCATTTTTGCTAATGCATAACTAATGTCCAAATATATATTTAGAAAATTAAAGGCCCGAATGCCTATATTTATATACTTTGATATTTCTAAACATATCCCCTTATTAGTTGTTTTTAACAATTGAAAATTCATTCCACATCTTCTAACTATTAATATTGTGCTCACCTTACAGTGTTTAAGAATTAAAAACAAAAATTAAATTATATACACTTCGACAGTTGTCCAACACTATACTTAATAATAATTATTCTATTAAAGTGCATCAGTGCAACAGTACTAGGTGAACATAAAGTGACTGATGCTTAGAGGTGCAAATGAGGCAATCATTGCGAGCTGAGGCAGGAGACACCAATGTACAAAAGACAGCAGATGATGCTTAAAACGTAGCTGACCAAGTTTGAAAAACATTGCAGAAAAATATTTCCCCTGTGTTGACATTTGAAGCATATGCATACTGGCTAAATCAGGGTTAAAAGTGCAAAGAGAGACATTTAAGATAATAGGCAAAATAGGACTTGTGACATATTTAAAATGATCAATAAAAAAAGACACTAGGTAAATAAAAAACTACCCTACAGTATCCTTAAAACTAATCATTAAAAACAATATTAATATACAAGCCCAAAAGCCAACAAATACAGATATTTCATTCCTATGAAAAGATATACCCAGCAGCTACTATATAATGCCAGGCAATTTGAGTTAGATCATAGAAAGGTATGAAGATCCTCTGTAGCATTTAGACCCCCTGGCCATTTGGAATCAAACTCCAATATATACTGAGTTTCCAAACGGCGTAAGATAGCCTCTATTGCCACCCCTTCGCTTCTGGGGAACTGATTCAATGGCAAAATACCTGAGGCATTTGGGGTTACTTTTATGTACTTTTTCAAAGTGTCTAGCTACAGGGTAATTCTGATCTTTATTGACAATAGCTCTTATGTGCTGCAGAATGCGCTTATGCACTGCCAGCTTGGTGCTACCTACATATTTTAAAGGGCAGTCACACTGCAAGACATAAACACAGTAATCCATTTTACACGTAGGATGTTGTTTGATTTCCCTTTGTGTTTGAGAGAATGCTGTGCAATATGTCTTTGTGTTTGTACCAAACTGGCAGGCCTTGCAGGATGAGCATTTAAAAAAGCCTTTTCTTGTGGGTAACCATGTTTGCTTTTTAAAGCTCTCTTGGCTATTGTCAGTTAACATATTCCCCATGCTTCTAGATTTACGGAAGCTAATTGGTGGGTTTGAGGGCATAAGGCAACCAATCACTGGATCTTCCCGTATCAAATGCCAATTTTTTCTCATGATGCTCCTCAATTCTTTTTCTTGTTTGGAATATGTTAAGATAAGACGCACAGGCTCACTGTTAGGATCTGAAACCTCTTTTTTCTATATTCTAGAAGTTCCTCCCTAGGTTTTGACTGGGCCTTTTTCTTAGCAGCCTCCACTACTTCATAGCTATACCCTCTGGCTAAAAACCTTATCATGCTTTCCTTCTGTTTTTGTTCTGCATCCTCAGCATTACTACATATGCGGCGGATGCGGAGCATCTCCCCATAGGGTATACTCCTTATTAGATGCGGGGGATATGAACTGGTAGCATGGAGTAGTGTATTGCCTGCCGTGGGTTTTCTAAAAAGGGTAGTAGTTAAAATGTTGTTAAATACTGAAACCTGTACATCTAAAAATGTCACTGAGTCCTCACTGATGTTAGAAGTAAAAGAGAGATTAAGATCATTACAGTTAATATCCTTGACAAAATTCATTACACTTTCCTTCGATCCATATATATATATATATATATATATATATATATATATATAGAATGACGCACCAGGATGCCCATCCTCTCGGGTCGGGGCCTGTTAGGAGTGTCAAACCTCATTGCCCAAAAAGAACAGTTATTGCCTGTAAAATCCATGTCCTTACCATGTCACTCATTTCCATAATGTTTCCTTCAGTTCATGCAATTAACTTAATACTTCTTTTAAGCCTTTAATGGACACAATTCCATATGGGGCAGGTTGTTCAACATTATAGCAGTCTCCAAGGTCATGCCTCTCTGTTGTGACCTAGATTACTTTCAGTTCCTTCGTTCTGTGCCTCTGTTATTTGTGGTCCTGGTGTGCACAGGGAAAAATTCCAAACGAAAAACACATCCAAGCACATTTCACAACATGGTACTTGCTGTGCTATGAATAACAAGCATTTGCAGTGCAATAGGTCTCGCATTCACACGCGTTTGAGATTTTGCCATTGTAAATGGGTGGGAGAGAAGGGATGGAGGGAGGGAGGGACGGTCAATGCTGCAGCTCCGGCCTCGTACAGTGCCCCTGCGATTACTAGTGAGAGAGATGAACTGAGGTGGTGGTACTGGTATCGGTGGTATTGGAATTGGTGGTGGTAGTATTGGTGGTGGTGGTATTGTGGTGCTGGTATTGGTGGTGGTGGTATTGGTGGTGGTGGTATTGGGGTGCTGGTATTGGTGGTGGCATTGGTGGTGGTGGTATTGGCGGTACTGGCATTAGTGGTGGTATTTGTATTGGCGGCGGTGGTATTGGTGGTACTAGTATTGGTGATGGTGGTATTGGTGGTGGTATTGGTGGTGGTATTGGAGGTGGTATTAGTGGTGGTGGTATTGGTGGTGTTATTGGGTATTGGTGGTAGTGGTGGTGTTGATGGTGGTATTGGAGGTGGTATTGGAGGTGGTAGTGGTGGTGTTATTGGGTATTGGTGGTAGTGGTGGTGTTGGTGGTGGTATTGGTGGTGGTATTGGTGGTGGTGGTATTGGTGGTGGTGGTATTGTGGCGGTGGTGCTATTGGTGGTGGTATTGGTGGCAGTAGTATTGGTGGTGGTAGTGGTGATGGTGTTATTGGTGGTGGTATTGGTGGTGGCATTGGTGGTGGTATTGGTGGTGGTCGTATTGGTGGTATTGGTGGTGGTGGTATTGGTATTGGTGGTGGTTGTGTTGATGGTGGTGTTGGTGGTGGGGTGTTGGTGGTAGTGGTGGTGGTGGTATTGGTGGTGGTGGTATTGGTGGTGGAGGTGGTGGTATTGATGGTGGTGGTATTGGTGGTGGTATTGGTGGTGGTGGTATTGGTTGTGGTATTGGTGGTGGTATTGGCGGCAGTGGTGGTATTGGCGATGGTGGTGGTGGTATTGGTGGTGTTATTGGTGGTGGGGTTGTTGTTAATAAGGAGAGTTGGGGAACTGGGTTCGAGTCTCGGTAATGACACTGAACTTCCTGTGATTCTGGACAAATCACTTAATCTCCCCGTGCCTAACAAAAAATGAATGTGTCCTCATGTAAGGTAACTGGTGCTATGTAAAGCGCTCTGATACCTGATTGGATTCGGGTCAAGTTTGCGCTATATAAAACTCTGCAAAAAAACCAACAACAAAAAACAGGCTTTTAAAAACAACCCATCAGGTGGTTTTAGTACAGATGAGATGTAACACATATGTGCTGTTGTCAGCTTCAGCCCATTAGCACAGGATTATGTGCTATCTGGAATTCACATGACTTAATTCCCTAATTATTTTTAAATCCATTTTACTTGTGGGGGGGTTTGAAACAGACACGAGATACTGCCGGGTTAAAGTGATTGAAAGCAGGTGCCCGTGTTACGGTGGCGGCCATGCTGTTTTAAAAAACACAAGCGGTTTCAGCTGAAGCAGCTCATGTCCAGCCTGCAGTAAGAGACACTCAATAAAGTAAATAGTGCTTACAGACTAAATAACAGGTCCCGTGTAACAACCAAAGTAAAAGGGCTAATCGTCATGGGAGTGTACAAATGAAGACAAGGATTGGTGCAGGACGGGCTGTGCTTTATGGGAGGGAAGGAGGGAGGGACGGTCTCGGCTGTAGCTCCGGCCTCGTACAGTGCCCCTGCTATTACTAGTGAGCCAGAGGCGCTGAGGTGGTGGTACTGGTATCAGTGGTATTGGTGGTGGTAGTGGTATTGGTGGTGGTGGTGGTATTGGTGGTGGTGGTGGTATTGGTGGTGGTGGTATTGGTGGTGGTGGTATTGGGGTGCTGGTATTGGTGGTGGCATTGGTGGTATTGGTGGTGGCGGCATTGGTGGCGGTGGTATTGGTGGCAGTATTGGTGATGGTGGTATTGGTACTGGTCGTGGTGGTATTGGTGGTGGTGGTACTGACATTGGTGGTGGTATTGGTATTAGTGGTGGTGGTCCTGGTATTTGTGGTGGTGGTGGTATTGGTATTGGTGGTGGTATTGTGTCAGTGGTGGTATTGGTGGTGCTATTGGTGGTGGTATTGGTGGCAGTGGTATTGGTGGTGGTAGTGGTGATGGTGTTATTGGTGGTGGTGGTGGCATTGGTGGTGGTATTGGTGGTGGCATTGGTGGTGGTGGTGGTATTGGTGGTATTGATGGTGGTGGTATTGGTGGTGGTGGTATTGGTGGTGATGGTGGCATTAGTGGTGGTGGTATTAACTGTGGTGTTGGTAATGGCAGAGGTGGTATTGGATTTGTGGTGGTGGTGGTATTAGTGGTATTGGTGGTGGTGGTATTGGTATTGGTGGTGGTATTGGTGGTGGTTGTGTTGATGGTGGTGTTGGTGGTGGGGGTGTTGGTGGTAGTGGTGGTGGAGGTGGTGGTATTGATGGTGGTGGTATTGGTGGTGGTGGTATTGGTTGTGGTATTGGCGGCGGTGGTGGTATTGGTGGTGGCGATGGTGGTGGTGGTATTGGTGGTGTTGGTGGTGTTGATGGTGGTGGGGTTGTTGTTAATAAGGAGAGTTGGGGAACTGGGTTCGAGTCTCGGTAATGACACTGAACTTCCTGTGATTTTTTGAGGCACCCTCTTACTTTGAATACCTCTTTTTCCGCAATCATACACTTGTCATATTCCCTGGCCCACGTCCTGAGCGAGGGTCTATCTGCCACTCCCCATTTCGTCGGGTGGTGGTGGTATTGGTGGTGGTATTGGAAGTGGTATTAGTGGTGGTATTGGTGGTGTTATTGGGTATCGGTGTTGATGGTGGTATTGGTGGTGGTGGAATTGGTGGTGATGGTATTGGTAGTGGTGGAGGTGGTATTGGATTGGTGGTGGTGGTATTAGGGGTGGTGGTAATGGTGGTGGTGGTATTCGTGGTGGTGATATTGGAATTGGTGGTGGTGGTGTTGATGGTGGTGTTGGTGATGGTGATGCTGTTGGTGGTAGTTGTGGTGTTGGTATTGGTGGTGGTGGAGGTGGTGGTATTTATGGTGGTGGTATTGGTTGTGGTATTGGTGGTGGTATTGGTGGCGGTGGTGGTATTGGTGGTGGCGATGGTGGTAGTGGTATTTGTGGTGGTGGTATTGGTGTGGTGGAGGTGGTGGTATTGATGGTGGTGGTGTTGATGGTGGTGTTGATGGTGGTGTTGATGGTGGTGTTGATGGTGGTGGTGGTGTTGATGGTGGTGGTGGTGGTATTGTTAATAAAACAGGCTTTTGAAAACAACCCATCAGGTGGCTTTAGTAGAGATGAGATGTAACACAGATGTGCTGTTGTCAGCTTCAGCCCATTAGAACAGGATTATGTGCTACCTCGAATTCACATGACTTAATTCCCTAATCCTTTTTAAATCCATTTTACTTGGGGGGGTGGTGGGGGGTTTGAAACAGACACAAGATACTGCCGGGTTAAAGTGATTGAAAGCAGGTGCCCGTCTTACGGTGGCGGCCGTGCTGTTTTAAAAAACCTAAGTGGTTTCAGCTGAAGCAGCTCATGTCCAGCCTGCAGGAAGAGACTCTCAAAGTAAATAGTGCTTACAGACTAAATAACAGGTCCCGTGTAACAACCGAAGTAAAAGGGCTAGTCGCCATGGGAGTGTACAAATGAAGACAAGGCCGTACTAAGGAGGAAATAAGCCTATTAACGAATACAAAGGCAGCATTTATGAAAGACAATGACACAAGCCAATTAAAAATATGGGAGGAGTGTGGGCAGGGCTTCTCTCCCATACTCTATTACAGCAGGCTCGTGCTAAAAAATCGTTGAGAATGGACTGGCTGGTGGGCCTGATTTCACATCACTGAAAGGTGCTTGGACGTGTTTTTCGTTTGGAATAGTTGAGGATTGACGCTCCTAACAGGCCCCAGCCCAATAGGATGGGCATCCCGGTGCGTCATTTACCTTTTGAATTTGTATTAGGATGGGATGCCAGCTGGCTGAACTATGCATATTGGTGGAAGGTTTCATGGAAGGGCAAAGAATGCCCGCCTGGCACGACGTCAAGTTGTTTTGAACAGCCAGGGTTTGTGGAGGATTTGTTTCCTGTGCACGTCAGGAACACAAATAACAAACAGAGGCACAGCAAGAAGGAACTGAAAGTATTATAGGTAACAACAAGAGAGTGGCATGACCTCGGAAACTGCTATAATGATGTACAACCTGCTGCATATGGAATTCTGCCCTTTAAAGGCCTAAAGGAGGTATTAAGGTAATTGCATGAACCGAAGGAAACATTATGGAAACAACGAGTGATGTGGTAAGGACATGGATTTTACAAGCAATTACAGTGCATTATGGGCAGTGAGGTGCACGTAATGATGAACTAATGGACAGTTACCACATGAGTATCGATGCAAGGAAGATCGAATTTGAACTGATTAAACAGTGCATCTAACTGGTGAAAATGCACTGTTTTTCATAAAAAATCTTCATATAAATACCTTTTATTATAAACTTGTTTGGAGGATTGGTGGTACTATACTATGCCAGTTGTCCTTCACTGTTACATAATGATTTAAATACCTAATTAGTGACCACCTACTTGTGAGCATATGATTAAGACCCGTTGGGAGTTGAAACGCGGTAAATCATCTTGCTGTGCTAAGAATAAAAAATCGTTGAGAATGGACTGGCTGGTGGGCCTCATTTCACGTCACTGAAAGGTGCTTGGACGTGTTTTTCATTTTTTTGCCAGTAGATAGTTATAGTTAGGACCTAGTTTCCGTAGATGAAGCGTTTTTTTGTTTTGCCAAAAACATTGGTGCAGTTTGACAAATCTTCAGGAAATTATTAAAACTAGTAGGCAACTCACTTCAGCTGCTGTGTGGAAGGTTTCAGGGTGATTTGTCAAGTGGTGGGCCGAGAGAAAGGGGGGTCCTAAAATGTGTGGCGTCGTAAAGACTTGTATGGTAAAGGCAATGCGTGGTAAATGCATTGCGTGAAAAAGGATGCTTGGCAAAGGATGCATGGTAAAAGCATGCATGGTAAAGGCCTTAGTTGCAATGTCATATAACCATCTAGCGGAGATATACTGCATGGGGCCGATTCACAGAACTAACTTAAGACAAAATCCTAAACTTACTACTTTTGGTATTCACAGAAGTTAGGATTTTGTCTTAAGTTTGTCTTAAGACAAACTTAAGACAGACTTAAGACAGACTTAAGACAGACTTAAAAAAAAATCCTAACTTAAGTCTGTCTTAAGACAAAATCCTAACTTCTGTGAATACCAAAAGTAGTAAGTTTAGGATTTTGTCTTAAGTTAGTTCTGTGAATCGGGCCCAATGTGTTCTGGACTTGCCCATCTTTACAGAGTTTCCGGACGTCTGTTGCCGATCAATTACACCAACTCTCAGAACATAGTGAGTTCCTCTACCCGCATCCTAAGACATACAAAGCCACCTCCCAGTTTCTAGATTTAGCCCTTCTACTAGCACCGCGTTCCATAACATGCTTTTGGAAGGATACCTCGCCTCTCCCCCCTGCGGCACTAGACGCCTGGCATCGAACAGTGCTTTCCTGGGCCGAATCAGAAAGTGTGTTGCTCTGAGGCAAGGAAGTCAGAGGACTCTGCACATATCGTTTTATCGCTAAGCTGGGATGGAATACCCTGACCTTGGGCCCAGGGGAAGGACTAGGCACTCCCTCCCGCCTTCTGAGGATTCCACCCTATGACACTGCCGTCATGCTCCTCCTCATAGCGATTACTCTATAAAGCGCAGTGCCTCACCCCCTTCACTGACCTCTCCTTTAGCTGGGAACGCCAAATCGAGACCAGAAGCAAGATTCAAACTTTCTTTTGCATGCTGCAACCCCCTAATTTTTCTCTCTCCATTTCATACTTGCTCGAATGTCTGACTGCACTCTTGCAGCGCAGATGTGATAGATATCTAGACTACCTAGGGGCATATTATCAAGCCAGGTGATAATAATATTGCAGCTTTAGCGGCAGAAAACTGCCTCTAAAGCGGCGATAATGGGCTTGATAATATGCTCTATGGAATTCCAATTCAAGCTCAGGTTAGATGTCCTTCACATCTAACATGGCCTTTAATTGGAATTCCATAGATCATATTATCAAGCCCTTTATCGCCGTTTTAGCGGCAGTTTTCTGCCGCTAAAGCGGCGATAATTTTATCGCCTTTCTTGATAATATGCCCCCTAGTTTCTTGGGTTTCTTTTTGTTCTTTTTCAGATTACTAGTATTTGCACTCAGTAACCACTGAAAGACGATGTTCTTTGTTCAGGGACAGAGGAACGCGCCTTCTGCACAGTTTTGGCTGCTCATAATGAAGGACACTACTGTAATATACCTGACTCCTGTAACATTTTGACATTCTTCCATAATCTCTTCCTCTCTAAAGAGCACTGTTGCATATCCAATTATACCACATATGTGCCCACTACATAATATGTTGGCCTTTAGCTAAATCAAGTGCCTTCTGAAGTGTATTGTTCCTACTAGAACTGTAAAAACCTTAATGAAAATATTTAAAAACAAAATGCTGGAAAAGGGTGTCTGTCACAGAACCAACACAAGAAAGAGGCCATTTGTAGAGCAGGCTAACTGGAGGGGTGATGATTTCCCTTAATTCAAAACCTGAATCTGAGCCATTTTCATAACACAATTCCCTGCAGCTACATCCTTTCAATTGACGTGGGTTCTGTTAGGGGGCAGTAGTAAATCGCAGTCGCAGAGGTTACAATTGTTGATATTGCAGCATCAGGTTCACTTGTCGAAGCTGTGCCTTGCAATGGATCATTTGATTCATCATTTGTTGCAGTTGGCACTTAGAATAAAGCTGGAGGCACAGCAGTCTCATCAATCCCCAATAGAGGTAAGGGTAGAACGCAGCTGTACTCTTCTTGGGGTCGTTCTGCCAGAAGAGAGAGAGGATGCATTGGTCTACTCCGGAGACACTGTGGTGTCAATGGAGGTCTGTTGAACAGAATTGGCCTCCTAATGCTTTTTGAAGTGATCAATCATCAATCAGCACTATTCTGTTCTTGTTTCCACCAAGAAGCAGCAGCAATATTACTGTCCAAGAACTGGTGCTTTGTACAACAGTCCAAAGACCTGCTTTTCATGGATATTTTCCTGGACCACCTCTCCCTCTTTCGGAGCCACCAGTTAGCAGCTTCAATTGCTTAATATTTGGTGATGTCAGAGTTCATCACATTGGACAAGTTGGTTTGCAACAAATCCAACCGTGAAAGAGGGTCAGAGGACTTGTTTGAGTTTTGACCTGGCCACCTCTCCAGGGAAATCAAGATCAGCCACCTACATTGGCATGCCAAAGAGTAATTTGTATGGGGTGTAGCCACCTAATACTCCTCTATGCAAGTTATTTAGTGCCCTCTGAGCCCTATAAAGGTTATTAGATCTGTTAGACCTGACATCCTTGGCATTGTATTCACCCCAAACGTTTTGCATTCACTCCCTTGTTTGCTGAATTCATTTTTGTTGCCATTCGGACAGTGTGCACTTTACCCCTGCTAACAAACAATAAAGTGGTTGTGCTCTCTCGATTAAATGTGGTAAAAGTGCCTTACACCTAATTGGTAGGTTTAATTTAGTTGTAAGTCCCCAGAGCCTGTATGTTAAATGCTTGCTACTAGTGGGATGCAGCAGTAATTGTGCCATCTACTAAAGTATCACTGTAAAACATGCCTCTGACCTACCACTACCTATAGTGAAGTATTAAACTGCAATTTTGACCTGCAAAATAAACCTTTTGCCAGGCCTAAACCTTGCTTTTTAATACTTATAAGTCATCCCTGAAATAGGCCCTAAAGGCTGAAAGGGCAGTGTGCATGATAGTTAAAAATTAAGGCATGTGTACTTAAGTTTTACATGCCTGAAAATGGAAAACTCCTGAATGTTGTTTTCACAATTGTACAGCTATCTCTTCCATAGACTAACACTGGGTTATATTATTATACTTAATAAGCGATAACTTATGTTAAGACCCAGAGAAATATTGTTTCCACTCAAATTCATTATAATGGGAAATTCTCAATGATGGTAAAGTCAGATTTGAATTTACTATTCTGAAAATGCCAGTTTTAGAAAGTTGGTATGTTTCTGCGTAAACCAAGTGTGCCTTTCTACTAGTTTCCAGGATCACATAAATGCGAATAGCTCTCCTGTGATGTTGTGTGTATTCCCTCCACACCAGGGGACTAAAGGGTCTTTGGTGTGGGGCAGGGTGTTCACCTACTGAGCAGGATGTTCTGAGGGGTTGATTTCAGCCTTCCTGAGCTTCAAAGGGTAGGCTCAGGGCTTGGCCACCCCCTTCATGACTTCTAACAGTCCTGTCACTGACAAACATAGCTCACATTTAGGCCTGCCCATCCTTTGTTACCCTTGGAGCCGAAGTGAGGGAGATTAGACAAAGGGAGCATCCGCTACCCACAGGCTGCACTGGATAGAAAGGTGGCACCTTCATAACCTCTCATAAGAACATCATTGGACCGGTGGAAGAATCAGCAGGAGAACTGCTCTGCGGTCTGAAGAAAGGAAGACAGAACATGCTTGCCCTAAGTCCAAAATCTGCAGAAGTGGTACCAAGGGTCAGTTGATTGGCCTCCTGTTTGAGCTACAGGGGCACAACAAGCTTCCAAACACCACTTCTTCTTTCCAGCTGACCAGACCCAACTGGTGGGGACCTGATCCCCTCTGCTGGCCTCTATGGGAGTGAGTTTTGACGCAGCGCAGACCTATGCTGGACCTCGCACTGCAGCACTGTGCAGCTCCTGATCCCTGCTTCACTGGATCCAATGCTGCGTGAAGCAGAGCCTCCACACCAAGGACAAATGGTGCAACTCCAAGCAGGTTAGACTTGGTCCTCTACCTGGCCCGCACTCTTTTGCAGTCGGCCTGTACTTATGACTTTGTCCTGGTCCAGCACGATTAGATATCCGCAGTTGGTGTTTTCAGTCTCCGTGCTTCTTTTACCTGAAACGTCAAAAACTTATAACTCTGATTCTACCGATTGGATTTTTACTATTTATGTCAGTTTATTTATGAAAATTGACTGTTTTTCTAAATTGGTTTGGGATTTTTTTGTGTTGGTTTTTCCTTTATTATTGTTTGAGTGCTGCATAAATACTTTACACATTGCCTCGAAGTAAAGCCTGACTGTTTCTGTACCATCCACCCAGAGGGTTAAGCACAGGACATTTAGTGATTTTTGTGGTTCATCTTGAAAAGGATTGTGTTTATTATGTGAGTAGGGCTGCCACCTCTCTGGACTAATAAATACATTTCTTACAATACCTCAACATTCCTGTATCCAATACCCTAGTGGTTAAGGGTTGTTTAGGAATAACAAAGCATCCATAACTGCCTCAGCGGAGAACGCAGGACCATTGTCTGAATGAAAGGTATGAATTGCTCCCTTTGCAAGTCATTTATTGCTGTTTTAGTCTTTTTGAGAAAAGCTTAAAGGTATCTAGGCATAATCCTTTTCCGCCAACATAATGGTGCACCAGCCCAATTTAAATTTGGGCGGACCATAGTTTGACAAGGGGGGGGGGGGGTGGGGGGGGGGGGGGAGGGGTTAGACTACTCAGTCTTTGCCGTGGTCAAACTTCTCTGACAGCCTGGCAGAGTAGGGACCATCAGAGGTTTGGCTGTATATCAGTTCATCCAATCTAGATGGGTGGACATATACACATTTTGCAATACCCATCACTGCCTGGGAAACCTGGTGGTAAGGGGAACTGAAAAGTGCTCAATGCCCCGCTTAAAGGAATCTAGGCGGAATCATTTTCCACCAACATAATGGTGCACCAGCCCAATTTAAAGTTGGGTGGACCATAGTGTGACAAGGGAGGGAGACTACTCCGTCTTTGCCATGGTCAAACTTCTCTGACAGCCTGACAGAGTAGGGACCATCAGAGGTTTGGCTGTATGTCCGTCCACCTAATCCAGATGGGTGGACATATACCCATTTTGCAATGCCCTTCACCGCCTGAAAAACCTGGTGGTAAGTGGAACTGAAAAGTGCTCAATGCCCCGCTTTGAGGTTGTTGTTTTTTTATACATTTGTTTTACGTTTGTAGTATGCGCTGTCATGTTGATGGAGCAGTCTGTCAAACTTACAATGTATCGCCATGATGGCAGATGCTGTCAATGCCTGAAATGCCTGCTGGGCCAGAGGACATTTCAAGATTTGGTGGGTGGTACCTGTGTCAGGGTGACGGAGTAATTTATTCAGTCCCCCTGGCAGAGCGCGGGCCCTCACACAAAAATGGAATCGGGCCCCAAATATAATCTAGCTTGCTCATTTGGAATGTCCCTATGGCCAATCTCAGTATAAAAACCGTAAGAATTTTATTTTAGTAAGAATTAGAGTGGAAAATGTCAGAAGGCTTTTCTCTTTTTAATGTTGCTTTTATTGCCTCTTAGATGTCTGCATCGATCTTAATTTGAGATTGAGTTACAGCAGCTACTTTAAAGTTTGCACCTCTGTCTTTGTAGCCAACTCTGCTGCACAGTTCCCTCTTAAGTGAAATACACAGTTTTATTGGGCATGGTATGCTGTACATGAACCAAAGAAAGCTTGTCCAGTGCAACAGTTACCTTTCTCTAAAGTTGTTTGCATTTTATTACTTTAACCTTTATAGCTATGAATCTGTTTAATTGCAGAAGATCTACATTGAAGCCTTTATACAGAATGGTGAATCCAATAAGTGTGAAAACTAATGGATCAGCTTCCTGAAGGACAAGTAGTAGGGCATGTTTTTTTGCTAATTGTGCAATAGAATCACCTAGAACCTTAGTGTGTACACGTACCACCTTAAAGTCTCCATCTTCAAAAACTCCCTGCCCTGCAACAAAAGCTGTGGAGCATTTCTGTTTAGTGTCAACTGTAAGCTGTGCAGAGCTGTCTGTGTAGGACATTCTCTATACTCATGTATGGGTAAGATATTTGGCATTTGTGTAAATGTAAAAAGTTCCACAAACTTAAGTTTATGCATGGTAAAGGTGCCTAACCCTGAGGTGTTGGATCATTTTCAACTTTTTCATTGGTTGAGTACAAAAACATGGCCCGCCACACCCAACAAAAGTAAAGAGTGCTTGCATTGGAGATACTATGTTTTATTGCGGCAGGAATAGGGGAAAATATAATGATTGATTTACCCTGTGCAATAGGATCCTCCTTCAGTATAGCTATGTTTACGACAGTTGGAACCTTCTCAGTAGGAGTAAAGCATACCTTTGCAGAAGGATACAAATGCAATCTTTATGCTATAGGAGTCATTAGTCCCCTCCTTGTAAACTACTTATGTGTAGTCTGAAGTACTGAGAATAATCTTAATTACTAGGTTTGTTTTATTGTCCCGTGTCACTAAATTGTGTCTCTAACATGCCTCTTTGCTGTCCGTGTAAGATAGCTTTCATCCCATTCTTTTCAGAAAACCAGATAGAAATCAATTTATACAAAGGCTTAACCTGAACGATAATGCAGTAAGTAAGCTTTTCCAAAGTTAAGAAACTTCATCAGGGCATGCAAAATTCCTAATTTATTTGGTGGTTGTAAAGTGGCATCCTGCCGTAGGAAGTCAGGTGCCAATCCCTTACCCACACTGGATGATTCGTATCTAAGGACAATCACACTAAGATATGTAATTTTAGATTTTTTTAAAATTACTTTTATACCCATGTCCGGTCACGTAAGAGTGTCATTGACCAGCCCACCTTATCAGGTTTTCAGCCAAGTCATCATCTGTAATGTAGATGTCTGCATTAACGATTATGGAGATTTTACAAGAAGATCCCGGGGTGCATAAATTGATGCAAAGAGTATAGGGCTATTCTTATACCCCCAAGTTAATCTTGTATAGTCATATTTAAAACCATTGAATGAAAATGCAGATAGATAATGGGATTCCGGCATTTTATTTTATTTTGCTAAAAAAAATCCATTAGATATATCTAGAGTTTAATTATATTTTTTTCCTGACTAAACTTGTCATTAGTCAGGTACTGTGAGCATTTTGCACTGTGTGTGTGTAAGCATGTGCATTTAAATTCCTATAATCTAAAATGATTCTATAGGAATGGTCCATTTTTAACTCCAGACAATAAAGAGTGCGTGCATTGTGGAATGATAAGGCGCTATTATACATTGATATTGTAACTGATCTAAAATAGCTTTTATATCATGCTTAGCTTCTGGCTTTTGAGGTTACTGAACCTGAACTTGGTGCTCACTCCTTAAGGGAAACACATGTAGAACAGATTCTGTATCCCACCCTGCTTGATTTCTAACACCCTGGGAGCATGTTTTAAAGCCCACTCATGTGCATATCTTTCCCTAAGCTCTTAAAGTACTAAGGAGGAAAACGCCTGCATAGCCTCCTTACCTCAAGGAGCATCCCTTGTGAAAAACTGAGGCTAGTCATTCCCTTCAAGGAGTATGTTATAAGCATCCAAAAATTTGGGACTAAAATATAGCTTTAACTTAATGCAATATACCACCCTTAATCTGTATTGCTACCCAACAAACCCTGTCAGGAAGGTCTTTATAGTCCATTCAGTGTGGCAACCTGTGCATATTCTTTACGTGGAGTCACCACCAGATGCTCTTTTAGAGTCCAGCAACCTATTGTCACTTCTCCAGCTCTGTCCAGAAGTGCTACTCCTCAAGTCCTGCTGCGCAGAAGTGCCCGTAATCCATGAGGCATGTTTTTGCACTAAATTGGCTACTTTTTTATTAAAAAGTTATTGAATCCAAACTTTTCTGATTGTTTTTCATGGTACCCTTAGCTTCACACTCTGGCTCACTTTTCTGCTGGACATATTTGTCCTTTCTGTGGTCCTTCAAATCATATCTTCCCTTCCTGGAGTCCTGCGATGGAGGAGATCCAATCCCAGTTTTCTGTTTTGCCTACTGCTTGTGTTTTAACATCCGGTTCAGCTTTCTCTTTACCGGAGCCCTCAGCTTTGATTTGCGGTGATGAGGCTCAAGAAACTAAAGTATCCCAGCCAACAAAGGAGTAAACTTCTGAAATAATTGTAGGAAGTTCCCATTTCCAATCTTGAAAGGGAACTGCTGCAAAAACTGGTGCACGGCCAGAACTGGGCTTCTCTTCAAATGTTACTGAGAACTACAGAGAACGGTTTCAAAATTCCCTATTAATTTGATTCCTGAATCAAGAGCCATTGCAGCTCTGTGCTCATTCTCTATTCGTTTTAACACCACTGCTAATGAGGGCGTGCCACGCATATTAGTATAGATGGAACACACATAGTTAGCATCCTCTTTATTGGGGTGTTGTATAAGGATAGACCACTTCTAGCGGATTAGCTTTACAAGCAACCTAAAATGGAGTCACTTCTTGTTTTGTGCACTCTTTAACCATTCGAGCATTAATAGTCTATGGATTTATCACCAACATTGCCCCATCGCAGTCAATTGCAAAACAAACTGAATATATCCTTTTTTTTATTATTTCTTTTTATTGAGTTTTTCTAATTGTCCAAAAAAAAAAAAAAGTCACAATAATTTTGCACATAGCACAGTCCCTTGCCCGAGAGGCACATAGATCAGAAAACATGAAAACAATCCTTTATCCCCCAAAATATACATAAGTTCAGATTTTTTTCTTTTTTCCAGACTTATTTTCAAACATTCTCCTTCCACCTCCTGATAGGTTCCCATATACGTTTTCCTAAAATTCTACCCTTTTTCCCCTTCCTATCATATATCCCTTTTTCCAGATTATATACTGACAGCAGTCTAGCCAACCATTGATGGAATGTTGGGGCTACCTTATCCAGCCATGCTGTTGCCACACAGATTCTCAAAACTGACATAGCCATGAACAAGAAGTAAGACGAGCTAGCCTGCTCATTTCCCCCACCTACCCCAAGGAGAATCCATGCTGGCGTAAGAGCATCATTAATTCCTAGATTTATATCTAGAAAAGATTCAATAACCCTGAGCAGCAAATTAAGTTGTGGACATAGCGCAAAAATATGGATGATATCAGCCTCGCCGTCACACCGGGGGCACGTAATTCCTGTCGTTCCCCCCCCCCCCATTGAGCAATCCTATCAGGTGTATGGTATAAAGAATATATCGTCTTATAATGTTGGGCCTGTAGTGCTGCTGAGCAGAGTATGGTCTGCCCCAACTCGAGAGTCCTGGAAGCAATCCTGGTCGACCTGCAGCTTATCTGCCAATTTCCTTCCATATTTTTCCAGATCATCGCTTCTGAAGACAGACAGCTCAGCATAAAGTTTCCTTATAGAACATTCTGCCCCGCCCTCAATGACATCCGGTATCCTATTTTTACAGAACCGGGCAGTGCCGCCCAGTTTACTTATCAAATAACTCTGAACTTGCAAAAACTTAAAAAAATTATTCCTAGTGATACCATACTTCCCTTGGATTTCGGTAAACTGTAAGACGCCTTGAACTCCCATGAGGTCCCCAAATTTCCGAATCCCCCGCCGCCCCCAATCACCCATAACAGTATCTGCAAATATTTCTCCTGGGAGAGACATATTCCCTTCGATCCGAGTATAGGCGTTGAATCTACCCAGCCCCAGTTTTTTACAAAATGATGCCCAAATTTTAAAGCCTGCTATAAGTGTCTTAAATCTGGTTCTTTTATAGTACCCGGGATCTGTATATTTCAGGAAGCAGTTTCCTGCATCTTCATCAATAAGTATTGCATATAAATCAGTTGATCCTATCTTAACCTGCGGATCTGAGGTGTCTCCTCCCATAAGCCCACTCATGTACTGGAAGGCTGCTGCCCAGTAATATAACTTAAAATCGGGAACCGCCCATCCTCCCCTATCCCTAGGAAGAGTTATAAATCGAAGGGCTCTCCTGGTTTTCCCTTGTGCCCATATGAATCTGTTGATCAAGCGTTCAATTGCCGCAAACCATTTACCTTCAAATATCAATGGGATTGTCCTAAACAGATACAGGAATTTGGGCAAAATTATCATTTTAACCACGTTAGAGCGCCCAACAAGGGAGAGATGAAGGTTATGTATCCTATCGAGATCTTTCTTGCTTTTAACCATTATAGGTTCAATATTGTGCTCTACGATCTTATCTAAATCTGCTGATATACTAATACCGAGATACCCAGCCGATTTGACTACCCGCACATCATTACAAACCACCTGGCTATTCTTAATGATCTGTGTCTTGGGGCCATTTAACGCATATCCCGATATCCAACCGAATACCTCAGCCTCCGTTTCTACTTCCACAATTGCCTTAATTGGAGAAGGAGTCACTATCGCAACGTCGTCCGCATAAACTAGAGTTTTAAACAGTTGGCCCTGAATTTTAATCGGAATAATTTGGTCATTTATTTCCAACTTACGAATCAGCGGATCAATGTAAACCGCAAATAGCAGCGGCGAGCATGGACACCCTTGACGGGTACCTCGTTTAATCTGCACTGCCGATGTATGCCCTCCGTGAACTGTGAATATATCCTAGTGATGGCTGCTAACTGATTTAATAAGTGTCTTAAGACTGGAGCTGGCAGATTTACTGTGCTTGGATACGGTATAAAGCCAGCTAACACACCAGGTATCCCATTCATTACTCAAGGGGCCATTCTAACATTTTGAACTACATGAGTTTGTTTTCCGCCAAACCATTCTTAAGTTGAGACCTTGTTGATTATTTAGAAACGATATCTAGAAAATGCTAGAACAAGCATGTAAACAATATATTTGAGCAAGTTGAATTATCATATTGTACTGAAACAAATATGTTAACAACATTAACAACTGTGCATTTAAGTGAAAAAAAGTATATTCTGAATAAATGAAACAATTATAATGCAAAAAGGGATACCTAAATAGAAAATATATGAAGAATATGTCACTAGGATGAAACAAGTTCTTTGGGATAGGCCATTCGTTGTAGGGTGATGCTCCTTGCACAGGTCACCAGATGAAAGAGACATGAGCATATCACGGACAAGCATTACATGGCTGTAAACCAGAAGATATGGAGCAGCGGCATCCGATTTTTTTCAAAAGTCTTGAAAAAAGATGAAGCTTGAATGCAAATATTTGAAAAGTTCAGCGGCTGTTACTGTCGCATTCCCTGGAGGCACAGACATAAGGACACTTCGGTCATCATCAAAAGTAGCATCTCATAGGCAGTCGACACATCATATCCAGTGGACCCACAAAACACCGCTGATGATTCAGATCACCTCCATCAGACAACTGTGAAAGAGAAAAACTAAGAAAAAAGAAACTTGTGGAAGCAGTCCGGTGCTCTACGAAATATGATTTATTTTACAATAACACCTCTTACTAAGAAGGTTGAACTAAGCACTGCAATGGACAATGGAATGCAAATTTCTCTCAGCAAATCAAGCAGATACCCTGTACAACAGTAAGATGCAAATGGACAAATAGATTTCATTATCCACTCGAAAACAAGTAGAAGTTTTTTTTTTTTTTCTACCATAAATTATGAGCACAGTGATTTGTTAGCCCGAGATTATGCCAGAGTTAATCTGTAATGCATTTCTCCAATGGTAGTCTATTATTGCCTCTCCTAAGAACTTCCAAGACCAGCACAAGAGTTCAGTGTACCAATACTAATCAAAAGCTACATAGGTGGGCAAAGGGGAGAGGGAAGGAGCGACTGGGTTCTGATTCGCCTGGTCTCATTACCGCCTTTCCAGACTTCTTGCAGTGCCTCATTTCACTGCCAACTCTAGAACTTCAGATCATGAATGCTGCAGACTTCAGAGTAAGGGGCAGAATGGTTCCCGTTCTCTCATTGTTTTAGTGCATGATTTCTCTGCCACCCCTCTCCTGGCTCTGAAACGGGGCTTCCATCTCTTGATAGCATGAGATTAAAACAATATTTTTCTGCACTTCTTTAGTCATTTTAGTTAAAATGTCCTTCTTTGGGGGGCGTGGCCAGCGCCAGTAGAAGATGGCGGTTTATCCCTAACTCTCCCGAATCGCGGGAGGAAACGGCCGACATAGCGCGTTTCCGGGGCGACGCTCGGACCTCAAAGATCGAGCTTTCCTGGCGGAAATGAAGCTGCACACCTTGCTATAACTGAGGGAAGCGGCAGCAGCATGTAAGGGGCGTTTTTTCTTGTCAAGCACCTCTGAGCTATCTCGTCACAAGAGCGGCCGCCATTTTAACCCACATTCTGTGAGGAATTTTACTTCATATCGCTTATGGGGAGGCTTCTACATACTATGCCTATGTCTTGCACACCAGCTGACTGACAAATACTTAATATTAATTTATTGAAGCCCACAACTTCCCTCTGCCTGGTTTCTTGCATAATAATTGCGCTTTACCAGTAATAGTGAAATTCATTTCCTCATGCAGCTCGCTCTTATCGATGCTAAGAATGTTTCTACAGTCTTCAGGAAGCTCATAATTGACTTTCTTTTCCCTGCTCACAAGGGCTTTGCTGCCATCTACTGCCCAAGTGCCTCTGTGCGTCAGAGTTTAATTCTTCTTTTAAATTGAGACTGTTTCTTTTTCAAAGGCTTGCTTTTTGCTTTGTTAATCTTCCAGTTATTGGGGGGATATGGCTAAACGCCCAATGAATATGGCGGCGTTGGAATGTTGCCCCCCGAACCAGCGCGACGAGCTTGCGCTCACGGGCTGCTTGATATGTGGCTAGCCAGAGAAATGCTCCACTGAAACATCGTGCATCTTCAAGAAACTCCATTTGTCGCTTCTCAAGACAGCAAAACGCCAATTCTGTACGGTGTTAACACCTTCATGTGGAGTGTGTTTTCTCATTCAAATTTGCACCCATGGATGAACTTATGGATCTTATCTTCGATTTTTTATGTCTTCAAGCATCTCTTTTTGTATAATGTTCGATTGGAGGGATACCTGTTGAGGGGAGACGTCTTACAGGGACACAACTGTGTTTCCTCTCATACATCTGTTATCTCTTTCTTCCTTTGCATGACCATGCTTGTTTTTGCCTCAACTCAGCTCTGCTTCGTCTTGTGGTGATTTTATTTTGTCATTCACGTTCACCTGCCTTCCTTGGATTCAGGTCCCTTGCATTTTCAGCATTGACCTACTGCTTTCCTTTTATTGACTCCCAGACCCCTCATGGGAAAACTTCGGAATTTAGAGCTGGCTGCTTCTTCTCAGTTGCCTGTGGACTCGGACTCAGATTCTCCTCCTCGGGACATGGTGGACGCCGCGACATCGAAGTCAGATTTAATACGAGGCGCCATCCCAAAAGCGCGCAACAAAGGGAAACTGCCGTCCTCTCTAGCTTCCTCTAAGCGCCTGAAGAAAGACCCACCATCCCCGGGGAGTAATTCCTCATCCGCTTCCATGGATCTCATTTTGGAAGAACTTCGAGCTTTCAAACCCTTTATGGAGGCAACCACAAAGAACATGCAGGCTATGCAGGAAAAATGGTCGACTCTAGAGTCACGTGTTCAAACTTTGGAAACCTCTACAGACTCTTTGCAATCCTCTTGTTCCCACATACCGTCAATGGAGGCGGAGATTCTTCTGCTCAAACGTCAGACAGAGGATTTGGAAAATAGAAATCGTAGGAACAACCTACGCCTTTATGGTCTTCCAGAACTTACAGAAGGGCCAAACCCCACCGTCTTCTTCCAATCCTTTCTTGCCAAGATTTTAGATGCTCCGGCCTTAACTTCCGTCAACATCCAAAGGGCTCATCGTCTTGGTCCAAAGGTCGCTAGTAAGCCTAGAGGCGTCATTATGCTTTTCCTACAATTCACTGACCTACTACAGGTCCTTTCAGCTGCCAAGCTCAAGAAGCAAATTGTGTGGGAAGGTCACCGCCTCTATCTTTCGCAAGATGTCTCCAAGGCCACTGCAGATCGTAGGAAGAAGTTCGTGGACATGCGACCTCAATTACGGGCCCTGAATGCTAGATATGGTTTACTACATCCTTGTCTCTTCAAGGTCACATATAAGGACAGAACAACCACATATGAAGACCCCGCAGCTTTGCAGGCGTTTCTCCAACGGCAACGCCCAGATGTTATGGATACTTCCAGACCTGGTTGACCGGTCCTACTATTTTTTCTTGGAATTTGTTGTGTTATGATTCTGTTGTCTTTTCATTATTGCTGATGTTGTGAATCCCCTATTGTCTCTTCTTCCAGCAGTCGTATCACTCTCATGTGTCTCCTTTGTAGTTCAATTGTAGTTTATTGTTTCTTGTTTCCCTGTGACGCGTCTTCCCCTTTATTTGTATATTTCTCTTTGTTTTTACAGATATCTTCTTCCTCCCTTCTACCCCGATGTGCTATGCTGTTTTCTATATGCTGCGTTCTTGGTCTCATGGTATTTGAGGTTCGATGTTTTGTTCTGGATGTCGTCGTCGCTGTCTCCTGGCGCCATCACCCCATTCTTGTTCTTGAGTTTTTCGTTCCGTAAGTATGTTTTTCAGTCGTTCGTTTCGAACATGTACTGTCTTTTTGTTGGTTTTTGTTTCTGTCCTTTCTCCTACATTTGATCTCTTACCATTTGCTTTTTCCTCTCTCCTTTCATTCTCTTTCCCCTCCCATTTCCCCTTTTTTTGCTCTTTCCTTACCTTTGATTCAGTATTATATTCTCAGTGGTTCCTTCCTTCCTTCCTTCCTTCTTTCCTTTCCTTTCCTTTCCTTCCTCTTTGCTTTCTTTCCTTCTGCCCTCTCTCCTTCATCAATCTGTTACAACTCTCTCAGTTTTCTCTAGTTATTTTCTCTGTAATAATAAGCATGTTGCTATTAGCTGTTTTTCTTTGCTATTCCATTCCGTGTTACATCATGGAACGTTAAGGGTTTAATCAACCCCATTAAAAGGCAAAGGGTTTTATCACATTTAGCGAGACTTAAATCTGATGTTGCCCTCCTTCAGGAGACTCATCTCTCTGAAACGGAGGCTCTGAAACTCAAGCGTTATTGGGTGGGTCATGTTTTTTGCTCCCCCACAGTTTCTAAGAAAAATGGTGTTGTGATTTTATTACATAAAAAGTTGAAAGTTTCCTCAATTTCTCATGAATGTGATGTTGATGGTCGATGGGTTATTGTTACACTGCTCATAGATAATATTCCTATCACTCTTTTTAATGTGTATGCCCCAACTGGGATTGACAGGTTATTTTGGCCCTCTATTTCCACTAAGCTGTCCTCCTTTTCTGGAGATTATATACTTCTCGGGGGAGATTGTAACCAAATTGTTGATCCCTTCCTCGATCGTCATTCCAAGGTTAAATTTATCCCCTCTAGAATGCACTCTCAATTTGTCAACACCTTTCAAAATAATGCCTTGGTAGATATTTGGAGATTGTGTAATCCTGATCTTCGGGAGTACAGTTTTTACTCTCCTCCACATCAATCACAATCCCGCATTGATCATATTTTCCTTAGTAAATCCCTATCCCAGCACGCCATACGCTCTGATATTGGTTCCATCCTAATCTCGGACCATGCTCCGATTCATGTGGACCTTGACCTAATTCCTTTCTCCCCTCACTCTGGCAGATGGCGTTTCAATAATGCTTTGCTTTTGGAACCTACTTTCTGTTCTGATTTTACTACCTTTGCCACTGAATTTTTCCTTCTCAATCATACCCCTGATTCCTCTTTTGTTACTGTTTGGGATTCTTTTAAAGCAGCCTCTAGGGGTTTTATTATTAATTTTGTAGCCCGACAAAAGAGACTTCGAGAAGCCAAGTCCGAACGCATTTTAGCTAATATTAAGAATTTAGAGCTTGATTTTCACGCCTTTAATTCTGAGATTTCTCTTAAAAAGCTTATTGACGCGAAAATTTCCTTCAATAGGTTTACAACTAATGCCGCTTCTAACCTTTTGCTAAAATGTAATTCCAGGTATTATGGGGGTAAAAACAAAATGGGGAGACTTTTGGCCAATTACTTAAAGATAAGAAAGGAGCGTACAAAGATTGAGTCCATTAAGACTTCCACTGGGCACTCTTACTTTAAAGATAAGGACATTCTTTCTGAATTTGTTAAATTTTATGATAATCTTTACACCCCCGAGCACATCCCGGAGTCTACAGATCTTCTTTCATATTTTCACTCGCTTCCCTCTCCCCCGGCCTCTTCCGTTGATTTTGCTGCCCTAGAACAGGACATTTCGCTCTCTGAAATTTCCCATGCTATTTCTAAATTACGGCACGGTAAGTCTCCAGGCCCTGATGGGTTCACTATTGAATTCTATAGCCACTTTGCCTCTCTACTTCTCCCTAAACTGTTACTACTATTCCAATCCTTCCTTGCAGCGGGTTCTTCCAGCGGCTCTTTCCAACAGGCTCTAATCTGTTTAATCCCCAAAGAAGATAAGGATCATTCGTTGTGCAAAAATTACAGACCAATTTCCCTGGTCAATACGGATTACAAAATTTTGGCTAAAATTCTGGCATTGCGCATGGATCCCCTTTTACCCGACCTCATTGGCCCTGAACAATCAGGTTTTGTTAAGGGCCGTCTCTCTTCTGATAACTCCCGTGTTTTTCTTAATATACTTAGCAAGGCTCCCTCACTGTCACTTCCCTTCGCGGCTATATCTTTAGACGCGGAGAAAGCCTTTGACAGGATTGGATGGGATTTTATGTTTCAGACCTTACGCTGGATCGGCTTTTCTTCCAAATTCATCTCTATTATTTCTTTACTTTATTCTAATCCGCAGGCTTCCATTTTTGTCAATGGGTTGACCTCGGATTATTTCTCGCTGCACAGAGGAGTGCGACAAGGTTGTCCTCTATCCCCCCCTACTTTTTGTTTTAGCCTTGGAACCCTTTCTTACCAAAATTCGTCTGGACAACAGTATTTCTGGTTTTAAATTTGGTTCGCGTCAGGTTAAACTCTCGGTCTATGCTGACGATATTCTTTTTTACTGCTCTGATCCTGTTTCCTCTATTCCCTCTTTTCTCCAGCAGGTGTCTTCCTTCTCCGCGGTTTCTGGTTATCGCCTAAATGCTGATAAATGTGAGATTTTACCTCTAAACCCTATTTGTCAAAAACATCTTTTTTCCCAAACCGGTTTCTCATGGCAACCTTCTAAGATCAAATATTTGGGTGTTTGGTTTGCTCCTCTCTTGTCTGATATGCTCAAATTTAATTTTGATTATGTCTTCAAGAAAATGGACACAGCTATTCAACGTTGGCACCCGCTCTTTCTGTCCTGGTGGGGTCGGCTCAATTCTATAAAAATGATGTTATCCCCTCTTCTTCTCTATACCATTTCCATGCTTCCAGTGCACATTCCAGTTTCCTTCTTTAAACGGATTGATTCCTTGTTGCTGAAATTCTTATGGAATGGCAAGCGTTCTCGGATAGCTTTGGCTTCATTGCGCAAAGATAAGGCCCAGTCTGGTGTACGCTTTCCGGATTTTAGAGAATACCACCGAGCTTTCTCTTTGAAACAATCGACCCGTTGGTTCTCTTCCGATCTTCCGCTCTATCCGCCTGTCTGGCTAAGTATGGAATCTTCCTTCCTGTCCCCCTTTACTTTTCGCGAATTCTTATCCTTCACGTCTTCTTTAATTCGCTTTCGCACACCTGTTATTTCTCATTCCCGTACTCTCCTTCTCCCTTACCTAATATCATCTTATCCCTCCCTTCTTTCTATTCACGAACAACCGATATGGCATAATTCTCTTTTTAAAATTCGTAATCGTACCATATTCTGGAAGACTTGGCATTCTAGAGGATTGTGTTGGATCTCTCAATTAATTTCCCAAGATATTCCTCTCTCATTCCAGGAACTTCAATCCTCTTTCTCCCTACCCTCTTCTGCTCGATTGCAATACAACACCCTTCTCCCAGTCCTGATCGTATATCTTCGCTCCTTGGAACCTTCTACCAATATTCCTTTGGCCCGCAAAGCTACTTCTCTATTATTGAATGCGTCTCCCTCAGCCTCTGCTATTTATAACTCTTTCCGATACGCCACTGACAGACTAAAGTCTAAAATCGAGATTGCATGGGAATTGGATTTTTCTCAGGATTGGCCAATACCTTTCTGGGACAAAATATGGACTAAACTTCATAAAACCTCTAGAGCTGCTAATACTACCCAAACCTTATATTTTATTTATAACAGAACTTTATGTACTCCACATGCTTTATCCCGTTTTTCGTCTGACACAACATCTATTTGTTGGTCCTGTTCCTGTCCCGTTGCTGATCTCAAACACATGTTGTTTGAATGCCCTCCTATTTCCAAGTTCTGGCACCTAATTTGGACGCAAATACAAAAAATATTCCATCTTCAAATTCCCTTCTCCCCTTTACAAGTTTTTCTAGGTTCCCTATCACCGTTTCTTCCGCAATCTCCTTCCCATTATTTACTACTTGATCTCCTAGTTGCTGTGGCTTTCCATACCATTACTTCTAATTGGAAGCAGGCTGCAAAGGTTTCCTATCAATCTTGGTGGAATGCAGTCTGCTTCCATCACCGCCTAGACACCAATTACGTATCTCCCGTTTCCCTAGCAATTAAGCGCGATCTGATTTGGCTCCCTTTGGTATCTTATCTCTCCTCCTTTGCTCCAGCACATGCCTCTCCAGACCCTGAAACAGTTGAGGTACGCAAGCCGCCATGATTTTCTTGTTTCCTTAATGCCTTTTTACTATGATATTGCGTTCTACTACATTATACAGTATTTTTCGTTCCTACACGTAGGTTCTGTTCATATAAACCTCATGCTTGTTATTTTTGCTTTAATTGAGAATTTTTATTGAAATGCTAATTGTTTGTATATGCATACCATGATGATTATACCCCCTTTCCCCTCCCTTCTCCTTCCCTTCTTATTTCTTCAATAAACTCAAACTTAAAAAAAAAAAAAAATGTCCTTCTTTGTGTTCATTATATTTTTTTTAATGTATTTGTCCATGTTCCCATTAATGTGCTGTCTGTAAGAGCGCCAAAACACCATTACGAGGTGTACCTAAGATAGCCAACCAAAGCAGTAATACAGGGCTCTTCTCGTGTTCAGTTCAACTATCAAATTCAAATCCTACTTTTTGAAGGTTACTTTCTAGTCATTTACAAATATTTTTAATTGTTTCTTCAAATAACAAATTGCAACCCCTTAATGTGTTTGTTTAGTAAATGTTTGTTCTATTCAATTCACTACTCAGCTGGGAGCACTGTATTCATTGCATTTCAGAACATTTCTTATTCCCATTATTGGAAAATAATTTCCCTCGTCTACAAGGAGATACAGGTGTAAAAACTAGCTGCAATGGCTGTTAGCATCAGCTGAAGCCATTTTGTTTTGTGGCAGCCATTTTAGTTAGCCATGTGCTTGCTCCCTCTTCACTGTTGACTACCCTTGTATTCTGATTTTGTCATGTGATATAGTTAACTCTTTCAGCACTGATCCAGAGCCTTGCACATGCTCAGAAAGACCTGTAGCTGCCAATACCCCTGTCCTAATATGGAACTGTCAGGCTATTCTTACTGATGTAAGCAGTTTAGTCTCTCCTCCCACTCTGTTGACTAAGCGATTCTCATGTATCCTTACATGTATTTGTGTGCACACTTGTACTGCCTCTTTGAGTCTGCATGCTAACTCAGCAATAAACTGGCCATACAAGGCCCCTGTTCTCTGTACTCCTTAGACTGTCTCCTACAGTGGCCTGAGGGTACTGTATGACGCAGTCTCCCTCATGTGAGGTTAATAAACGTATTCTTTTGATATTACAGCTTCCGTGCCAATCTCTTCTTTGTTGGTTTAAAGGACCAGGTGCATCAGTGAACCCCTAAAAACTTTTTCATTTCTACATATTTGCGCCCGGACCTGGGACTCATCGGAGAAACGGCTATCCAAGGGAGTGGTCTTGACGGGAGACAGGAATCTACTAAGGAGGACAGGACAGGAATCTACTGAGGAGGTACCCTGCGCACGGAGATTCTTTGTCTTTGCAGCCCAGTGTGTTTCTGGTTTTCCTGATTTGACCCTCCAGGTGTTAGCCGCTCCCGACTGAGATCTTCTTTGGCGTGAATATTCTGAAACGACCGTTAGGTCACTCAGAACTTGGCAGTGGGAGGCTGGAGATTTGTGCTTGGTAAGGTCATCGGCATTTGTTTACTTGTTTGGCCAAAAACATGATTTGTCTGGGTATATATGAATTGCAATTTATATAGGCAGGTAATGAGAAACTTTGAAAACTTGAACGGCACATTTTGAGCTAAGTGCTACTTTATGTATAATATTGTATATGCTACAATATTCTTGGCATGCCTGTTTTTAGCACACTTCGTAGAAAGTGTTGCTGTCTTGGAGGTACCAATATGGATTTAGGAAGTACTCAGCTGATTCATACATTTATAACTCTTTTTAACATAACATAACAAGGTATTTGGATTCTCCATGATTGGCATATTTGACTTACTAGTAAGTGCCTAGTACTGTGCACTGTGTGCACCCAGGGCCAGTAAATCAGTGTAGCATTTGATTTATAAGCCCTGGGTGTACAGAGTGCACTCTACTAAGGAAAATGAAAAAAAGTCCAGCATACAGTCAAAAATACAAGAGGAAGAGTCAAGAAAAGACAAGGGAGACTTCTCCAAGGACGCAAGGTCTAACACACAGACAACCATTTTTTTAAATTTTTTTTTTATTCTTTTTATTAACTTTGCTCATGGTCTCACACATAATACAACCAAATGCACAAGGCATAGGGGGTGACACCCCTGCATGGTACATACGCAAGCCATCATGACAGGACAATGATCTATTCACACTTGACCCCCCCCCCCCTCCACCCCGTGATGCCAGATACCTCCGCCACGGCCCCCACACCTTTTTTCATTTTTTCACACAGCCCCTGGACTTATATATGATTTCCTCTGCCCTCTAGCACCAGTTCAGATCCCTGAGCCACTGGTCCCACTGTGGGGGCTCCTGTGCCCCCCCCAACAACTGCCAATATTGCGCTTTGCCACCCCGGCTGTGGGTCCTTTGATCATGAGGAGAAGCCATTTGGGCTCCACCGGGACCGGCGAACCCACCACCTTCGCCATTGTGCGTGCTACTTTCGTCCAAAAGGGCACTATGTTCGGGCATTCCCAGAGGATATGATAGAATGTCCCCTCCCCCTGGAATCACCGCGCACATAGTGGAGATAGGCTCCTGCCCGGTGCGAAAAGATGAGTTTGCGGGTAATAAACCCGGTGCAAAATTTTAAGCTGTACGAGGCAGAACCTAATCCGAAAGGCAACTTCGCGAGGGCTTTGCAAGGAGTCCTGCCAATCGTCGTCCTCAAGGTGACCGATCTCTCCCTCCCATCTCTCCCGCAGGGACACCAGCGGGTCAGGCATATTGTTTGAGTTTACTGTAAATAGTGGAGGTTGGCCTACCGAGGAAGGGGTCTAGAAGAAGCCAATCCTCCATGGGAGAATATTCTGGAATGGAAGTGTTGGGGCGTACATGGGAGCGCAGGGCAGGCATAAGGCGAAGGTAATGAAAATGCTGCGAGTCATGCAATTGTTGGTATTCCCGTTTGAGATATACGAAGGATCTAGGGGCATCTCTTTTCCACACATCACCCAGGTATTCTATTCCAATTAATTTCCAGCCCCTGAAGCCCATAAGCCCCTTAACCTCCATCAGGTGATCCCCCACCCATAGAGGGGTCCTACCTGTCAGGGTACCAGCCCACCCCAGAAATGTATTAGCTTCCCGCCAGCATTGAAGGACCACCCCCGTGTGAGAGGGCGCATAGACCCAGTCGTTGACCACTTGCAGTTGGGAAGCCCAGTAATACAACTGGATGTCCGGGAGGGCCAGCCCCCCGTCCTATACTCCTCTCGTGAGTTTTCGCATCGCTATCCTCGGGCATCCACCCTCTCATAGCAACGTTCGACAGACAACCATTTCTGATGAACAGCACCAAGATCTTGCACCTTGTTAGATGCAAATACTTGTGATCTCCAGTAACAGCGAGAGACCTGGCTTTTTGTCAGTGTACAGATCACCCTAGCAATTACTTTTTGCTTGTAAAGTGCCTATGGTTGGCTTCAAGTTATTGCTGTCCAATTCAGCTTCCAAGGCACAATCTAGTACTGGCAAATGGGGCAGCGCACAAGAGCACGTAGCCTTCAGGCCAGTGCTCAATCACTCCGAATATATGCTGCGAACAGAAACTTGGTCCCGCGACCAACACCCAAGGAGGAAGGCTTGTTCAAACTCTCACTACAATGGGTGGCAATAACTCATTGAGTTGCATTTGTTTGACCACATATTGCAAAGGTGTCCAGGAATCAAAGCAGCCATACAGATTAGATTAGACCCACATGGCAACAGTGTGTTCTCAAGTGAGGCATCGTTGACCTCGAATAACCCTCCACTATGAGGTGCTCAACACTACTCCTTTGATCCTCACCTGGAATCAGCTGTGATTTTAACATCCCATTTGTATTCTTGGGTTATACAGTAGCATAAGCACTTTATCTTAACATAATGTTACGTTAATGTCTGGTGCCTATATGAATGTATAAGTGCATTCACTTAATATTATTCTGCATTAGGCCTTAGAATGAATGTCTTTATTCAAGATCTGTTTCTAGAACGCTTGGTATTAGCTGAAAATAGATATTTCCCTTGGAGAAAAAACCTTGGACGGTCTCCAGCACCTGCCCTAACCAAGTTACAAATGCAACACACAGTCACACGCCTGATTTTTTCTTTTTTTTTTAAACAATCTTTATTCGCTTTTTACAAATTAATTTCCCTAAGCCCCCACTCCCCCCACCCACGGTCCAAGCCGTTATACAAAAACAAAACCACAGCAGTTGAGCCGTGCAGCGATTAAGCAAAACAGACTTGTACAAAAACAAACCAAAAAAGGGATAGGAAATAAGGAAGCCATAGGCCGAGTGTCTATTGGCCATCTCCATGGGATTCCAACCATTCCCTCAAAGATGCCCAAATTTGCAGCCCCTTTTTACGAACCGGAGAACGGTTCTGAGCATAAACAGCCCTCTTGATATGGTACACCGAGATTAAACAGCCCAGCCAATGATTAAAAGATGGAGGAACAGGGTCCAACCAAGCTGTCGTTAGCACAATCTGAACACTGCCATCACGAGAAAAAAACACAGAGGGTGCCACCGGGGAGATTTCCTGTTCATGAACTCCTCAAATAATTAATTGTGATGCGACCGAAACCTTCAATTTTAATTTGACCTTGAAAAAATGATTTAACTCCAGTCTTAGGCTCGCTATCCCTGGACAATCTGCCAACAAATGAACTAAATCAATCCCGCACATTTGACAGCGGGGACAATTTGTACTGCCAACCCACCCCATTTGATGATTTTTGCCTGAGTAATATATAGATTAAACCAGGTCTTATAATGTTGGACCTGTAGGTTAGCGGATAGCAGTGTCGATCGAGCAAGCTCCAAAGAGAGGAGACTGTCCCTCTCCGTAACCCGACTGCTTGCCTGCCACCGGGCCACATGTTTCCCAATACCATACCCCAACCTGTCATTTAACAGTTTGTAAATCTTCCCAATCAGGTGTCTTTCTCCCCTAATTAACTCCACTTTATTGAACCCTTCACCTCCACCCTTTTTCTTCCCAACAAAGACCCTAATTTGCAAAAACTTGAAAAATGCATTATTCCCTAAAGAAAATTTTCTTCTCACAACCTCAAATGTGGCAAAACCCTCTTCATAGAAAAAGTCCCCAAGGATACAAGGGCCATTATTATTCCCCCACCGCTTGATGTATGAATCGTGAAAAATATCTGCTAGGAGGGGGTTATCTTGGAGGGAGTGTAAAAACAGAACCACCCAATCCCAAGCTTCTTCCAAATATTTGTGCAAACCTGAGCTGCATATAATAGGATCTTGAATCTTACTGTTTTTTAAATAGCTAAATTCAAGCTGTCGGAACAAAGACCCACGGGCCGCCTCTCCGAGGGTTAGCTCAAAACACAATGGTAACAGTACTGCCCTCTCTGACCTGCATCAAACAGTAGGGGAGTAATTTGTACAAGAGCAGAGGCCCAATAATACAACATAAAATTTGGTACAGCCCAGTCCCCCGTTCTCTTGACAAAGAAACTTCAATGATCTCTGTGGTCTAGCATAGGCCCATAGGAACCTCCCCATCATGCTGTCCAGCACCTTAAACCAAGTAATATTTACCTCCAACGGGATGGCTCTAAAAGAAATATATGATCTTAGGGAGAAACATAATTTTATAAGATTGCTCCTACTAATCGAAGTTAATCTAAGGTTATTCCATTTGTGTAGATCAGTTTTTGTTCCATCTATTAATGGTCCCAGATTCCCCTCAACAATTTTATCTTTGTCAGCCTAAATCTTAACCCCAGATAAACAGCATCCGACAAAACTCGTGTATCCTCATAGCAAATATCATTAATGAGAATCTGGGTTTTGTCCCAGTTCAGTTTATAGACCGAGATTCGGCCAAATCGACGAGCCTTGCCTTTAATCTGCTCAACCGCTGTAGTGGGGTCTGGAGTAACAATTGCAAGGTCATCGGCATATGCCTATATTGTAGTCTCCCAGCCCAAAGTGGTAATTGGCTGGATTAGGGCGTTGTCCTTAATTCGGTAAATCAGAGGATCTATATAAAGAGCAAAAAAGCAGGGGAGAGCAGGGGCACCCCTGCCTTGTCCCCAGCTGAATTTTTACTAACTCTGATTCTCCACCCATTAATGCGATCTTAGCCGTAGGGTTAACGTATAACATTTTAATCCACCCGATAAACTCGTGTCCAAATCCCTTCTTCTCCAAAATTTACCAATGATAGGGCCAACAAACCCTATCAAAGGCTTTCTCAGCATTCAATAACAATGCCATGGGCACCCCTCGGATTTTAGCTACATCAAATAAGGTAATTACCCGCTGGGTGTGATCTGTTGTTCCAAACCTCTGGATAGAAACCATGTTGTACAGGTGACAAATTTTCTTTATGATCCCCAATAACCTTGAGGCAAAAATGTTTGCAAAGATTTTTGTATCGCAGTTAATTAAGTGATTGGGCGGTATGAGCCTAGGTCCTGTACTGGTTTGCCCTTTTTTTTGGAAAAACCACAATCCTTGCAGAGGCCCAAGATTCAGGTGGGGGACAACCTCTTTGAATATCCAAAAACACCTCCAGCATAAATTTAATAAGAGTAGTAGCAAACACTTTATAAAACTCCCCAGATATTAAATCTACCCCTGCGGCCTTAACAAATGAGAGCCCAGAGATTGTAACTGCAATCTCTTCTGCAGAAATTGGCTGATCGAGTGCTCCTATCTTCCCTATCCAAACCTTCCATAGTAGAAGACTTTAGATACGACTCTATTTCCAATAATTCAGAGGTCTCCTCATTATAAAGTTGCTGGTAATACTTCTGAAAAGCCGATCATATCCCTCCTACATCAGAAATGAGACTGAAATCTGGATCATTGATCTGTTTGATCTCACCAAAAGCCACCTGCTGCCTGGCACGAAATGCTAAGGTGCGCCCCATTTTGTCATTAAGTTCATAAGATTTGTTTTTCCAAGCGGTATATTTATCGCCTGCCTTTTTGGTAGATATATCCCCTATTGCAGATTTAGCAAGAATAACCCGAAGCTGGGCCTCTTCGATATCTGACTTCGCTGAGACTGCACCCACCAACTCAGCCTCCGCTCGAGCCTGATCGAGCCCCTCTAGTTTCTGCATCTCCCTCTTCTGCCTGCCCCAGCTAAACCTCATTTCCCCCCCGATCCCTGCTTTCTGCATGTCCCATAAAATGCTCAAGGGGGCAGACCCCACATTCTCGGCTAGGACTAGCAGTAGCCACTTCCTCATCTGGCAAAGATAGTCTTCATCTAAGAGAAACGCTCAATCAAACGACCATGCCCTGTTAATCTGTGGAGTTGCTTGAATATCCACCTCCAATACTACCAGGTTATGTTCGGACATTGCACAAGGGTATTTAAAAATAGGTGACGCCTGGAGCCATCTGCTAGGTATAAAAAAGTAATCAAGGCAGACATTACCTTTATGTGGAGGAGAATAGTATGTAAAGCTGGGGTCCAAGGAGAACATATCCGCCCATACATCATATAACCCGTGGGTTTGAACTAGATGTTTTAGTGACCGGAACACCTTAGGCTTGCGTCCATTTTAGGCCACGGTATCTAACCTTAAGGACTCTGCCTTAATATTGGTATTAAAGTCCCCACAGATAACTAAAGGGAACGTCCACCCAGCTAGTTTAGTGCAGATCCCATCGAGAAGAGTAGCATCATCAATAATAGGACCATAAATAGAGCAAAGAGTAAAAGAGCCTTGTGTATGCATAATTTCTGCAATCGCCCATCTCCCGTGATTATCTGCCCTGGCTTTATTATAACGAATCTTGCCTTTACGAGCCAGAATTGCTACATCACCAGTGCGGGACCCTTGCAGAGTGCTAGATATGATTTGAAAACCTGAAATTCTAATAGCTGTTTCTGAGACCCTTCCACATGAGTTTCCTGTAGGCAAAGGATGTCTGCATTCAAAAACTGTAAATCTATATTGACGCTTTGTCTCTTTTGGAAGATGTTTAGCCCACAGATGATAAATGAGGCTATTCTTAAATTAGCCACATTTTATTATGCTGGAAAAACGGTAAAAAACTCTGCTGCCCAATCAGCCAACTTCCACGCCCTGACCTGGATCCCCCACCCCCCTTTCAGCCAGCCCTCCCAGCTCCCATCCCTTATCACGAGCAAGAGAGTCTGTCCTGACCCTTGTGATGGTTCCTACCCACCAAGTCGCTGCTGCCCTTGTCCCGACCCAAACAACCCCGCCAAAAAGCCCCAAAGGAAGAACCAGAGAGAGAACCCCCATCCAGAACAGAACACACAAAGAAAAAAGTAGGAAATCCCCACCCAGAGAGAGCAAAAGTCCCTTATCCAAACATCCTAATCTTAAGATAAAGATAAACCCAAAAAACAGCATCCCTCCTTAAGGGATAGGGCCCCGTCTACGGAGCAACATAACCAACAAAGCATGACAATCAGCCCATTCCAGTCTTGTTAGAAATCTCCTTTAAATAGTCTCATGCTTTAATCTCAAAGAGAAAAGTCTGCGTCTTTCCCTTGAATATAATCTTGAGGCGGAGAGGACTTAATAGATCTACTTTGCACCCAAGTCGCTGGAATGGAGAAAAAAGCTGACGGAGCTGCCACCTCCGTTCTACCATTGCATGACAAAAATCCGGGCGAACAAAAAAAGGTATGGCTCTCGAAATACCTCTTTGCTTCTGGTCTTGCCTTGTCGAAGATGGCGTGGTGCTGAAGAAAATTGCCAGAACCACTCTTCCTGATGAGAATGATTATTTTTTTGGGGCATCAGAGGAAAACGATGAACTCTTTGGACCTCAGATTCTCAGTCCCAATGAGCAAGATCAGGGAAGGCTCCCTTAAGTAGCTTCAACATAAAAGATCTGATGTCATTTCTCTCCGCCATCTCTACAAGACCTAGGAACCGAAGGTTATTTCTATGCTGGCGGTTCTCAAAGTCTTCCAGCTTCCACATCATATCTACAAGCTGCGTCTCCTATACATTTTGTTGTTGCGTGACCGCCGCCGCCTCCACCACCATGGGAGCTGCCTCTACATGCTCCTCGACCACAGTAATCCGCTCTGCCATCTCTGAGCAAATTTTAGACACCTTACGTATGGCACCTTGAATCTTTTTTAGTGGCCAGGTGAGCTCTTTTGTGTTCCACTCTTGCCTCAGACTGAACTGGCTTCAGGGTGGAGTAGATTACCTCTATTGAAGGTGCAGCAGACAGATCTGGTGTGGGACCTCCATGAGAAGTGCCTGATCTCTCTCTCATTCTCGCTATATACCTGGCGAGTCGCTGAGTAGTCCCACTTCAGTTGCCGAGTAATGCCCAATTCAGATCCTGATTCCCTCTCAATCCTTCGCGCTCTCTCACGGCTTCTTTTAGAAAGGGAGTCGTTTGAGTTGAGGGCGGTTTTCCCATCCTTTGAACTACCCCCTGATGATCCTTGAGCATCCGTCAACACCTCGCTAAGGCTGGACAGGTCTGAATCGTCTGTTAAGAAAAAGAATTTCTCCGCAGGGGATCCCCCTCTCGGATTTATATTCGTTTGCTCTTCACTTTTTTGATATACCTGCTGGGGACCTGGTTCGTGATTAGTATCTTGCCCCAGCAGTCCTACCTCGTTTAAAACCACTGTGACTGCCTCCAACCCCTGCATCATGGTCCCTCCAGTCCCCATGATCTCGCCAGTTGAGAAAGATTGCTCCCCGCATTCATTTGCAGGCACTTTTTGTGCATTTTAAGGAGCTAGTGCCCCCCCTTCTTACACCTTTCTACTGCTTTATCCCCTGTGACCAAAGGTATAATCAGCTCCTGTGCTGAGGCCTTTGCTGACAACTTACCCTGATCACTCAGGGATTGACCGCCCAGTTTGCCTGAAAATATTTCTGCAATAGAGGGCTGTCTGTCCTTAGGAATATCCTGGCATGCTGCAGCCATTTGCGTGCCTGGCTGCACTGGATTCAAGACTTCCATCCCCATCTGGGACTTGCCATTCCACGTTCCTGCCGTTTCCTCAAGTTTGCGTACTAGCTTCTTGCCAGGTGGAGCAGAGCGTGCTGGGAGCGTCCCTGCCAGCTCCACCTGCTCCTTCACTTGTTTGGCTCCCTTCAGCAGCATCCCAGGGTTTCGTGTCCCTGGATGTTTCAGAGTCCAGAAAATGCCACAGAGCCCACCAGGTGCACCCACCCTTCTCCCGATGACAGTCCGCAGCAGTTGAGAGAGAAAGAAAACAGAGCTGGCGCCAGAAAAGCAGACCGATGTGACCAAGCAGCGAGGTAGGCACCACCCTCGGAGTAAACTCTCAGGGTAGGGAACAGGGAGCAGCTAACGCGGCGTCTAGGCGGCCATCATGCTGGACAATCACGCCTGATGATTTTGAGTGAAAGCATTGCTTCGGGCAAAATGGTGCTAGGTGCCCAACTCAGGGTTGCAAGTGAGAGGTGCCATTCACCAGCATGACAGGGTTGCATGCAATTTAGGATGCATGAGCTCAGCTAGAGAGGAAAAGAGCTGAATGCTGCGTGATGGGACGCAGTTCTGAAGACAGTATGGCTCTGAAACAAGGCAACCTAATTATATAATATTAAAAAGCAAGTAGGGAAGTTTTAGATAATCTATTACAACCATGTGATAAATACTGTATGGGAGTATAATCTAGCCACTGTAATAATATTCATTATTGTTTTAGATCTTATTCTAGTACACATTATATATGTCAGATTAGTGCATAACACTTGGAGGATACAAAGGACTGTGTATTGTTTAAATGGGGTGGGGCGCAGGAGTCCTGTGTACCACTCATACATCAATACCTTGCTTTTGTCCTGGAAATCCCCACAAACCTAGGAGTTTAACCTAACTGAGGGGGTAGGAAGTGCCTGCCTGTTGTCCTTTTCTCCACAGAACCCCAGGCTACATATATGCCTCTGGGTGCTCTGCATACCTACTCCTCTGTGGCTCCTAAAAGAGGGAATTCACTACAAGGATGTCTGGTATTATAGTTAAAATGACCATACAACCACATGCCTGGGACTCTGTCTTGAGGTGTATATTCTGTACCAACCCCAACTTTAGTTCAGATTGATGCAACCCAACTTCCCCTCTGGGATGGGCAGACCATTGCTATCCAGACCGTTAAAACGGGGACCTAGTGATATCTGGGCTTTGTCTTTCACAGGTGCTAAGAGTACAACTGTGTCCTTTGATTTCTCATTTCGCAGCCCCTTACACAAAGGGCATCATACCTTATAACTCACACTGTGCCAGTGTGACACACGACATCGGCTCCCACCACACGGTCGCCCGGTGAGGAGCTGATACCACAATGTGGCAGGGAAAACGAGGTGAAAACCACTGTAAACTGTGGATTTTCAGCTCTTTTTTCGAGGCTTTGAACTGCAAACATCCATTAAGGGGTGTGAAAACACCCAAACACCCCAGGACTTCGGCACCAGCCTCAGCAAGCTTTTTATATGGTTTTGGAGGAGGGTGATTGGGGGCCAGCGGGGCAAAAGTGCTTCTCAGGTGCTTGGCAGCACGAGACCGCGCCCTTCCAAGGCCTCGCCCCCCTCCACACACTGACATTTCTGTCTTAGTTGGCAGATATGCAGAATGCACGAATCCCCAGCTTGAAAGGAGTGCAGAGCCCGCATTTGTTAATGCTTCTTCTAATGAATCCAACTAGACCTGTTTCCTGGTGCCTTCAACAATGCCTCCCCTCGCAATTCAATTACTGGACGATTCTGTTCTTATATACACAGCCTATGGATGTATTTTAAAGAGGCACAATCTTGCCCCTAGTGAAAGGTGGCACTGCACCTTTAATAACTTCAAACAATATAGACCAATGTGAGCCGGACTTGGAGGGACAACCTGCAAAACCCTACCTTTTAGTGTGCCAAATACGGAGTGTGTCAATGAGGGGTCAAAATTGGAAGGTAAAATCCAGTGACTTTTCAAATTTCATTGGAACTCGGCATGGGTAACTTTCTTGTGTAGAACTCAAAACAGTTTAAGGGATATCCAACAGATTCTACAAGCCAGGCTGCCTTGGTTTCATGCCTTGCCTGTTCTTGGTTTGGTGACTTACTTTTGGCAATTATGGAGTTTTCAAAGCAAAAACCTAATACCAGTACGCATGATACAATACCATACATGTCCGTGTATTTTGGGAAAGTGGCAACAGTGCGGTAAGTCGGCACATTCGTTTTTTAAGCTGTCCATCAATATCCACAAATAACGGCTGAGATTAATTAATTTTAAAAAGTACCTGGAGGAGAGGGGGCCAGTGAAAGGACAATAGTCGCAAACAGGAAGCTGTGATAGGTCCATGCTCCACCGCTGGGATAGGAGCCCAGGGAGAAAGCAGGAGGCACAACCAATAAAAGGCAAGGCAACAAGACTGACATGGAAACCAACCAATGATAAGTATTGGTAAGTAATAGGCGGCGTTCTAAGCCAGTATTAAACTGTTCTGTTTATTTTTCTAACAAAAGATTCCTCCAAAAGCACGTGGTTTCAGGTAAAACTTAAAAATGTCGACAACAAAAAAAAACAAGAGAAAGAACAGGGTCCGAGCCCCTCTCGGTAATTTGCTCAGCTGTAGAAAAATTAGGTTCAGGTTAAACATTCAGCCAAAAAAGAGAATTGGCAATTACATATACGTATGCAGGACATGCCGTATGCACGAATGTGTGGTATTACCATTGCCTGCTGTCATTTAACTGATTGTGAAGCGCTTTCAAGCTCTCCACTAGGTAGGTAGTTTATAAAAGTATTGTGAAGGCACCAAGAAGAAGAGTAATGTATTTATAATTTGATGTGTTTTATAAATGTTTTATTAAACTTTTCAAAATAAATGGATTCTGAAATGTGCATTTAATAGATAAGTGTTATATGAATTGTAGATACTAAAGTCAAGTCAGCCAGCAAAGGACATTTACAACTTTTTTTCCAAGAGTTCTGTCCGATTGGGGGAGGATTAAAAATGGCTGACTGTGGGCTATTTAAGAAGTAAATAGAGCAGTTGGTTTTGCTGCCGTAATACTAAAGGCTCCCTTTCATCTGCTCTCAATCTTTTCCTCCAGGAAGGTAAAGCCAAAGTAAGGTTTGACGTAGACAGTAAATAAACTAGTGAATCTGCTGGAGATATTGGTATTAGGGGACGATAGGACACAAGGTTCTCAAATCCCAGAAAATACTAACATTTATCACTGGATTTGTTTAGGCTTTGTTGAACATCAGAAGGAAGGCAAAAATCTATTGCTACCACCTTTTTTTGTGCACCAGGCTCTGGCATAAAACAGAAGAGATGGTCAAGAATAGTTTTTAAGGATAACCAAGGCAACCTTAGGTTTTTTTTCTACCTCTAAGGGCTAGGCATCCACTGATTTTGTGTGAGGGAAGATGAAGTCCTAAAGTGGAACCTGGAAATATGGTTGATTTGTTGGATTTGAGAACCTGAAAATAGAAACCTGTGAATTCTCCCAAAGTTACATGTTCATCCTCGATATTGATGACCGTTTTTGTAAATAACTATGAGTAAGACGTACTGCACTTCAGCTACACAGATGAAATAGTAGGGATGTAATTAGAATAAATTAGGTCAAGCAACAGCACCATACCAGATACTAGCAAGATACACGTGGTAATACACGGCTTAGGTACATATTTGTATTTTGCGAGCAGGAGCAGAGAGGATCTATTGAGGGTAGAGACCAAATACATGATCCTCTAAAGGCATCCCAGGATCAGTAGACTCGAGGGGAAAGACTGAATCCTTGCTGGAGCCGGTACGATCATCCTAAATCAATCCACGTGCAGGCCCGGCCCAGCGTAGCCATGGTAGGGCCCCACCAAAACCATGAAGAGGACGACAAAAGAAAAACAGCTCTGGAAAGAGAAATAGGGGAAGTGGGAAACAAAGTTGCTCTACCGCATCAGGATTTAAGAACTGTGGTAGACAGACGGACAAAAATGAAGAATATCGGCATGGAGGATGGCACTAACATACTAACTCACAACTCACTGCAACTTGCCACACATTGGGATAGAGGGTAGAATACAAGCAAGCCAGGGTGCGGTACAGCTTGAGGATTGTGTGGCAAGCACCAGGAGTTATTTCTAGAGTGGTGACTTCAAATTATAGTGCCAACGGACAAGCTTTGCTCCAGTTTCG
Organism: Triturus cristatus; assembly: GCF_964204655.1. NCBI lineage: Eukaryota > Metazoa > Chordata > Amphibia > Caudata > Salamandridae > Triturus > Triturus cristatus. The sequence continues at coordinate 250,121,634 of NC_140585.1, forward strand.
TGATTCGAATGGCCCACTGAGCACAGACTGCAGCAAAAAACCCTATAATTAGGAAACGCATCAATTATGACAGTTACAACACGAAAGATGGCACAAACAGCTGGCAATATGAAATATGAGGCCTTATGTTATGTTTTTAATGGATTACATGAAAATTGTCCAAAAGCAGTGTAAATCCTTTGAAGAGCAAAGAGCTAGGACTACATGTTACTATATCAGGCCAGACAAAGTAATGCATAACTCAAGGTCTATTATTTTTACACCCCGGAAGAGGTATGGGATTGGGTGCCAGAATGTAAGGAACTGAAGAGGCCACTGACATCAAAGAAACACGTCTGACTCCAAGAGCAGACTGCATATCAAACCCAGACCAATAAGAAAACATGGCACATGACGAGCAAGAAACATCTATTCTGCAACAGAGTTCAAGAGTGGGGTAAGGGAGTGGAGGTTATGTTAAAGTTTTGCCAAAGAAGGCTACCTGTTACGAGGAGTGAGTTACTATGAATGATTACAAACCTCAAAACATTAACAGATGGGGTAGGTTGAAACAAGCAGACAGAGGTGGGCTGTCCCAAACATGCCAATCTGGATCCAGGGAGAGGAGAGACCGCGTACGCAGTTAGCACAGACAGGTAATGTAGGGCCAAATGAAGAAGAGGAAGTACCCACACATCAAGGAACATGAATGGAATGGGAGAGCAGGGTAACTGCCCAGGCAGGACTTCAATGAGGATATGTCTAGAACTATAAATAAGTCTTCTTCTGCGCATACCGAAAGGTCAGTGCTCAAAATTCTGCCAAATTTTACAAGGGTTCTGGATCTAGCAAACCTATGGTAAACTAAACACACTCAAACTTCTCGGGCACCAGGAGGGCATTTTCCAGCATGGACTATATTTTTATTCCAGAATCAGAGACGTCAGTCCTTGACAGAGTAGCTATCCAAGACTCACTGCTGGCGATCTTCATTGAGAACAGTGAATATTCAGGATATAGAATGAACTGATACAGAGTGGACGTCAACACAGGGGGCATGAAGAGAAGGATAGATGGATTTCCGTATCAAAGTAACCAGGGACCAGAAGACATTTCCTAGCTGTAAACCTAGAGAAAGGATGGCTGAGTTCAGAGATCTACAACGCTGGAGGAAACTTCCAATCTGTAACGGAAGGTGCAGCCATATTTAAGAGGATAACACCCCCCCCCCCCCTAATATGTGTTATACAAAAAAAGGTATACATACAGAAGCAGAAACTTTCCTGAAAAATCTGAAGAGAATGGAGATTGCTGACGGCAGGCTTCCACCCAGCCCCCCCTCCATTGCAGTTGATTCCCTAGACAGATGTCCAACAGGGGCTGTAGGGCTTCCAAATGTTAAGCAATACTACTGGGCCACGCCGCTGAGCTGCCAGTATTGAATGAATGGGTGCACCCCAACAGAATCTGCCAGCTACGGTTGAACAGACTTTTAATGGGGGAGACAATGTATGTTCATTACATCTATGGAGAAAGTGCACAACCTACACTCTTGACAGTCCATGAGGCAGTGCACAGGGCATGGGGAGGCACCACAGCATCAATAGGATGGAAAGGGAACATTATTAGACTCCATTTGTGCGTTACTGAAAGGTAGTATAAGGGCTTTAAATAATAGAACTTCATTGGTTGCAGTAAAATAGGAGACATAGCTGGAACAAGGGGCCTCAAAACGTGCCCTGTTACATGAAGACTATTAATAGCCCCAACATAACACTATGGATGCACACGGCTCTGCCACACACTGGTAACCTACTTCCATTAATAGGTGGAAATGCCTTAAAGCTAGCGTGCAGGAAATAGGGTCTCGACCGAAGAACTAACCAAAGGGGTAGTCATGGTCACTTATAAATCCATTCTAAACAATACAACAGACTGCATACCCTATCATGGACATAGATTTGGGAACGTGGTAAGATTTAGATTGGGAGGCAGCACTAATATCCCTTGGAGCAGTCGCAAACTGAAGGGGTCTACGGCTCATCCAGTTGGAGATACTCCAAAGAGCATATTATTACACAACTAGGCTATTCAGGGTGGAACTGGGGACATGTCTGAGACGCGGGCCCCTCCCTGTGATCTTCTCCACAGATTCCCTCACTACTACCCTCTAAAAGTATCCCTCCTCTCTCGTTGTCCACTCTATTTAGGAAAACGTGCTTCTGGGAGAATCTCCACTATGTTGCAGCAATGTAAATTCTTAGAACGAGCCTGGAGAGGCAATAACTCTCCAGGAACAAAAAATGGCTATAAAAGGACATCAATAAATATCAAGTTGGTCTGATCAGCGTACGATTCATATTTGGCTACAAATCTAAGCAAAGTACTGTTCTCGCTGATTAACAGCCTATCTATCCCATCTGAAAACTTGCACAAATTCTACTGTACCTTCCCAAAAGCTCTTCTATAACCTTTTAATATAAATGTTTCAAGAAAAGATACACAACATTCAGTCCAACATAGCAGCACAATATCCCCTAGAATCTCTCGTCATCATAAACCCCCTGCTGTTCTGCCACAGGCTCCTCATTGTCAGAATTCCATCATCCCAAGGGTGGTACATGGTGTGAATGTGTCCCTTTTCACTATAAAGTCGGGTTCCACCCCATATCCTTGTCTCCCCACACTTTTTTTTTAGTGTAAGACACAATTGCTCCGTCATTAGTGACCTATGCAACCTATCCTCATCTCTGGCGCAGGTACCTTGTTCTTGGGAGCAAGCCCTAGTTCGAACCCTGCTAACGAAATTTTCAACAGATGTTAAATTTGTTCAGTATTGAGACGCTGGAGAAAGATGTTAGCAACCAGAAATGTGCTTATGCTGAATCCAATATCTTTTAGATGTCACAGTATGAAGTCTGTGCTTTTGACCATAGTTTGAGGACGACAGGTAGGTCTGATCCTCCTAGATGTCTCTGAAACCTTGGACATGGTCGTCCACACCATCCTAAAAAAAGATTCTTTTTTGAAATTGGCATATGTTAGAAAACCTTACATTAGCTGGCCTCCTTTGCTTCCAATTGGTCTCAATCCAGCTCACTTACTTCCCCTTTTGTTCAGGCGATAAACAGGTCCTATACAGAGTACCGCAGAGAACTTTGCTAAATTCCACTCTTTTCCTGTGTCCACATAACTCAAATTTTGGTATCCATTTTTGACAACTCATGCAGCACTCAAGGCTGCATAAGTGCCTGCCTATTAACAGTAGCCACCAGGATGAAGGAGAACTGTCTTAAACTAAATATTTTTTTTAAAAAGCTAAGGTACTCCTCTTCAGCTGTAGTTATTCTATGTGGTCCCCATCCTAGAAGCTTGCTGAGCATTTACTTCAAAGCCAAGCTCTAATTGGACATGCATATTAACAAGGTTGCTCTTTCCGGCTTCCTTATAAAACAGAAAAAAATCTTTTTTTTCTTCCTTTATTGGATCCAAAAATGATTATTTGGGTTTTAAGTACATCTAGACTGGACCATGGGAATTGTTTTTATACATCTAGGACTCCCAGCGTACCTGGTGTGTCCACTTTAAGTTGTACAAAACTCCTTAACCAGATTTATACTGACTACCTCCCCATTCAGGAGCGCTCTGCTTTCAATGCTGTGTGCATGGTGCACCAAGGCTTTCATCGCACAGGCCCTGCACACCTCAAGTTAACATTTCTGCCACATTACCCACCCAGACCTCTTTGCTCTTCCCATGCGCTTCTTATCCAGGCGGTCCACATCTCCCGGCTTTGCCCTGGTGGTTGTTCTTTTGTTTATCTGGCTGTGAAGGCATGGGACCCCTTACACTTTCACTGTCACCTAATACTGCCCTCAATCTCTTCTAAAAACCTAGCCGTTCCGACAGGGCTAATCAGTCCTCCCAGCCTGTAACTCCTTCCTTCAGCGCTAGGACACACTCTCACGGTAGCACAGCACTATATTAATATCCATTTATTCATTCATTTATCATTTAAAGGGTATTGTGGGCTGAGGTAGTTCAGTGATTGCTTATCTTTAAAATGGTAATTTGAGCACGTTCAGAATGTGCAAGTACGATTATATCTTTAGACCTTACAATTCATGCCAAGTACAAGGACATTTGTATTAGGGTAAACAATTCAGTAATTGATGAGAGTTCATGATGAGCATTTATAATTAAAGGGTGTACGCTACTCTAATATTCATTCTAACAGATCGCCAATACCAACACATTTAGCTCGGAGCGACAGCATAAATTAATGAGGATTAAATATAACTTTTATTGTCAGTGTTTTGATAAGTGAGTAGGAGTCCCCATTCGAAGGCTGAGGAGGAGCAGATGAGTTGGGAGAGAAACAGTGGCAAAAACAGATAAGACTGTTCATAATTAAAAAAGAGGTTCAAGTTTCTTGGGCTTAAGAAAAAAAGTGGTCTTTGCTAAGCAAGCAGTGACAATGAACTTGGAAGGTGCTCAGTGTAAAAGATGTGGATATTAATGAGCCTATGTCTGAAAGCCACAGCACAGTAACTCTGAAAGTCCCATCTCCAAATACTGAACTAATGAAAGGAATGAAAGCGTGTAAAAGTGATCTTTCTTAACGTTCCATTATAGGAGATAATTATGTAGCTTGAAAGCAAAATACTGGTAGTTTGAGTCTGAGCAGTGAATTTTTAACTAAGCTGTGTTTATTTCGGTAAAGGCAGACAGATGTTTACATGTTTGAAGTGCAGCTAAAGTTCATATGGGATAGTGCATACTTTAGACTCATTTAGGGAGGCTGTTTAAATGCATTTATGTAGAAAGATCAACTTAGCACTGCTATGTAGGTTTACCAGAGGTTTCACCTTAAACAACGCATGCTAATTTTCTGTTGCATTATTTGTGTAACATTAACATCATAATTACATACAGTACAGATGTACAGAGGTTAAATACCTATAGTGCATGCATTTCCATACTTCTTGCAAATGTGCATAGGAGGCCCTACCTCACAGATGTACCATCTTGCATAGTGCAGTTCCTTTACTTGCACATGTACATGTGAACACGCCTGCCTAACTACAGTTCTTCCCCTGTGGGAATGGCTCAGACCAACCTCCCCTAAGATTACCTGAGAAAAAGAGATCCATGCTCCTACTTTCACTCACACAAGTGGTGGTGTTGTAAAGTATGCTGCTGCAGTGTATATTGATGATAATACAGAAATCTTACTAGCTTTACAGCTATAACTAGAATAGTCTAGGGCTGACTGTACAACCATGACCATTTAAAAAGCTAAAACATGCCCCATAACTGCTGGATGTTGGTAGATTAGTTCAGAGGTTCTCAAATGGTTAAGGCAATGATCAAGTTCTGAAGTCACATGTCGATAGCAGAGACTTGATAGGAGATCATAGCACCTGCCGGCAGCTCAGCAGTGTCTTGATGTGAAGGGTCCTCCACGGCCACTGGTACTCACAGCCTTGGATGGTTTTTGAGGATTGTAGGCACAATTACTTTGCTCTCCCCTGCCATCTTTGTCTCCTTCAGGACTAGAAGAGTTTAGCATGTTCCCTTGAATTTTTGCATTTAGAATCCAGAAGTATGACGGAAATTTGTATCTCTTGGACACTAAGAAATTGGGTTACTGGTTGACTGGGGTGTGAGCCCTGGTCAAGCAGAAACCACAAATCTTGTAAGGGTAAGGCACAAGCAAATCCAAAAGCAATTTGTGCTGAACCCTCTGGTATCTTGGCACAGAGCAGTCCGGCTTAACTTTGATGCAATGTTTAAAGTATTTGTGCAACACTTCAAACTGTAAAACAGCGACACAAAGATTCCAAACAGTCAGAAAAATAGATGAAACGTTAATAAAACAAGACCAAAATGAAAAAACTCTATCAGTAGACCTGGAGTTAGAATTGTTGAAGATTTTAGGTTAAAATAGCGCCAAAAAGCGTAAAGCACCAACCAGGGATATCTGGTTGTGCTTGACGGAGTCAAAGTCGCACTTTCAGGAGAACGCAAATGGGGCACAATTCAGCTACAGTCACCAAGTTAGGCACCCTGAAGTTTTAACTTCTCAGATTTGTGCCAAGAGTCCCGTTTGCGTGTAGAGGCCCAGGAGGGGCATGGAGAGCTTTGCAGGAGGCTGTTGGCGGAGTGTGAGGAGCCAGCCAGTGTTACTGGAACTTCGCAGTTGCACGAAGAGTCAAGTTGATGGAGCTTCACTCTGATTTGCGGTACAAGCAGCGAGGTATTGGTGCAAACGGGCCCATTTGTGGTCGTGACACCAAGCCACACCAAGGGTCCAGGACACAAGACACACCACTTAGGGTCAGGAACTCAATGCAACTAGATACAGTGTGTGGTGCAGGATGTTGGGGAGTCTTATGTCATTGAGTCTCAGATCAGGAGGCCAGCAGACTAGCCCTTTTTGTCACTCTGGGGTTCAAGATGAAGGTGCAGGCCCAGTTCTTCTTCCCCAGGCAAGAGGTCAGCACAGCAGAGCAGTAGTCTCTTTAGAGCAGCAGTCCAGCACATTGGCAGTTCTTTCAGCAGCACAGCAGTCCTTCTTCCAGGCAGAGTATCCAAAGGCCCAGAAGTGTACTGAAGAGCTTGTGTTTCAGTTCCTTCTTTTATACATAGTGCTTTTAAAGTGGGGAGAAGCTCCTAGAGGTAATGCCTTTTAAGTGCACAGATGACCAGCCTTCATGGCCCTGGCTCTAGCCTGACTGCAGGGGGTATGCAGCCCTTTGTGTGGAGACAGGCCACTGCCTATTCAAGTGTAAGTGAGGCTGGGTTCAGCTCCTCCCTCCCGTCCTGCCAGTGATGACCCATCCAGTCACACCTAAGCCCTCACATTGTGTAGGGCTGTCTAGAAGGAATACACAAAGCCCAACTGCATTCACATGGCTCAGAGGCAGGCTGTAAGCACCAAATAGCCAAGGCAAGAACATGCTAACTTTCTAAAAGTGACATTTTTAGAACTACAATTTAAAATCCAACGTTACAGTAAGGGTTTGAAATTGTGATTCCAGAGATCCCAAAAATAAAAGGGTTGCCAGGTCCCATTTGGAAATTGCACTTATAAAATGTAATCAGTTAACTCAAATGTTATCCTAATGGAGAGGTAGTCCTTGCTGTAGTGACAAACAAATGTAAGTGTTTTAGACTACCAGGATATGTAAAGATACATGTCCTACTTTTTAAATAAATTGCACCCTGCCTTCTGGAGCGGGAGAGAGGGGGGAAAGAGGGAGAGAGGGGGGAAAGAGAGGGAGATGGGAGAGAGAGGGGGAGAGAGGGGGAAAGAGGGGGAGAGAGAGGGAGAGAGAGACCACAGCTCGCTAGGCAGTCCTCAATGTATGTGAATTGTGGTGCTCTGGAAATACTGCTTTTTAACCGTTTTAACTGATTTTTAAGCGTAATGCCTGCTGCTAATAATTGTGTTGAATCTATACATGTTTTAAAACTGAATCTGACCCATTTTTAAAATTGAAATTGACCGGTACCTGTAGCGCTTTTCCCTCGCCGACTAATGTAAAAAGAACAATTGATTAACAGAATGCAGAACAATGTCATACATTCACCCCAGTACAGAGATTTGAGCCTAAATCCATCGTTTTTTTGCTCACCATGCCATTCCAGTTTGGACCCAGCCATATGCAAATCAGTCTTGAGCCTGCGCCCAATGGGAACAGTCCAGCCGGTCCTAGGATGCTTGTTTCCGGTCCAGGGAGGACGTGGCTTGGCAGTTTGGGCTGGACTGTTCCCATGAGGCACAGGGTCATGGCTGATTTGCATATGGCCAGGTCTAAACTAGGGTGGCATGCTGAGCAAAAGAATGATGGATTTAACCCAGATCTCTTGACTGGGGGTGAATGTTTTGATTTGTTCTACATTACATCCATCAATTGTGTGCCTTTTGCTTTCCCTCGCCAACAGCACCCTCCCAGGTCACCATCACTTCTGCTCTGCTAACACGGTCTAGTGCTCAGGGGGAGAAAAGCTGCTGCAAGGCAGAGTTGATTGGTTGATGGGCTGAAGGGAGTACCTAAATAGCCACGCTGGAGCGGACGCGGAGCGGACGCGCGCAGCAGGCATGCCTAAGGCAAGCCAGTCTGTGCCCGACCGGGTCTAGGACCCCTGGTCAATCACTGTTTTACTCAGTGGAAGAACTACAGACTTTAGCAGCAGGACGCTATGCTCTAGACAAAAATGCAGTAGATAAGCTGAGAGACAAAAACAATTCAAAGGAACAATGGAGGGAGCATACCTATGATCCCGCGTCCACCATCCCACAAAACCACCGTACCCAAAAATTCGCCAAGACTGAAGGTGTCAATCCTTAACACACGCTCCTTACAGAAGCACCACCTTGGTCTTTTCACTCCTCCAAGATGGAGACATAGACCTCTTGGCGCTTACAGAAACCTGACTAGGTGACACCTCAGTCCCAGACATCATTGCAGCCCTCCCGGGAGACTTTGATGCCCTCTGGCATAACCGACAAGATAAAAGGAGAGGAGGGGGTGTGGCCATCTTCTTTAATAGGCGGATAATGGTTGCCAAAATAATGCCAGAGAGCATTGAAAATGCAGACATACTTGGGGTCAAAATCTCATTTCAATCCTCCTGCCTCCTAATACTGGTAGCGTACCGACCCCCGTGGTCAACCCCCAGCTTCAACGATATCTTCTCAGAGATTATTACTGACCTCTGCTCACGGGTACCAACAACTTCAATTATCACTGGGATAAAAGTACTGAGAGCCGCTGGCCAGCCAATTTGAGACAGCAATGAGCTCGATGGGGCTCTATAAATTGGTTGAAGGTCCCACCCACACTAAAGGTCACATCCTGGGCCTCATCAGGACCTCGCAACCACGGGCTAGCCTAATAGACATCAGCCCCTGTGCCTGGTCTGACCTCTCACTAATTAGCTGCTGGGTCCCGATGGACAGGCAACTGTCACAACCACCCTCGGAGTGGAAAAAGGTGCGAAGCTGGAAACAAACTGAGGCAGAGAACCTAGTGGACAACCTACTCTGGGGACTCCCCTCCAAATTTAAGATGGGAAATCTTGACCAGGAGAGTGAAGCCCTCACTGGTACTCTGCGCATAGCCATAGACCAAGTGGCACCAGAGTGGAGGGCAGAGTTAGAGACAAGGGAAAGGGGGTCCCCCTGGTTTAATGAGATTTTGAGGGAAAGGAAGCAAAATCTCCGCCGAGGCGGGGGCGTAAAGCTTATGACCCAGTTGAGCTGATAATCTACAAAACCCTACTTACCTCGTACAAAAAATCTATTACGACCAGGAAAGCAGAGTATTACGAGGCAAGAATTACAGTTGCAGCAAACAAACAGAAAGAGACTTTCTGAATATTGAAAGAACTCAGCCAAAAGTCTGAGCTGAAATCGGCAGCCACGCCTGCAGACTGTAATGCATTCCAATCCATATTTCTCCAGAAGGTCAAGGATATCCTCTCCGAGATTGATGATACCCCTATAAATCAGGGTTCCTTGGTTCAGCACAACCCCACCCCCTGCAAGCTACTTACCACCTTCCCCAACCTAGACTCTGCCTCCCTGACACTACTGACGAATCTGACAAAATCGGGCTCTCCTGCAGATCCCTGAACTCCCCCCCCCCTCCCCCTCCCAAGGATCTTCCGAATGGCTCTTCCCGGGCTGGAAAGGCAGATCCTCGCTCTATTAAACCACTCCTTGGAGTCTGGCTACCTGCCCTCCAACCTGAAGGAGGCCAGAGTCATCCCCCTGTTAAAGAAAAACCAGAGGCATACGCCGCCAACCTAAAAGATAATAGGCCCATCTCTCAGCTCCCCTTCCTGGTGAAAGTTGTGGAACAACATGTCCTTAAGACACTCGCGTCTTTCTTGGAGGAACACCAGCTACTCCAGAGGCGACAGGCAGGTTTTAGAGCCCACCATAGTACTGAGCTGGTGATGCTGTCTGTACTCGACAAGCTCAGAATCATGGCTGACAATAAAAAAACGTGCGCCCTGATTTTACTAGATCTATCAGCGGCATTCGATACGGTCAGCCATACACAACTGCTGGCGAGACTCACTACCTTGGGCATCTGCGGGTTGGCACACCGCTGGCTAGAATCCTTCTTGTCAGGTCGGTCCCAGAGGATTCAGTTGGGTGAGCAGGGATCGGACAGAGGCACCCTTACTTGAGGCGTCCCCCAGGGCTCCGCCCTGTCCCCGTTCCTCTAACATATACCTACAGCCTCTGGTGGCGGCCCTAGCCCGCTTGGACTGCAGAGTCTTCAACTACGTGGATGACACTCAACTCATCCTCCGGATTGACAACTCCTCCCATGCGCATGATCTGGCACAAAACATTCTCAGATTTACAGTAAACTGGATGACAGCCAATTCGCTGAAAATCAACCCTGATAAAACAGAAGTCCTTGTCATCCCCACAAAAAGCAGCCCCTGGAGTGACCTTTTCTGGCCCCAGGAGCTAGGTGCCACTCCCACACCAGTGCCGGTCTTGAAAAGCCTGGGCATAAAGGTTGATTCCGAGCTTTCCATGGTCAACCAAGTCACCTCAGTGGTTGGCACATGTACAGGCCTCATGAGGCAGTTGCGGAAACTTGTCCCCCTCCGTTCAACCGCCTCTATCACAGATAATTGTGTCAGCCACTATTGTCTCTAGGTTAGACAACGGCAATGCCTTATACATCGGCCTCCCCCAGAAACGTATTAATAAACTGCAGGTGGTACTGAACGACGAAGCCAGGTTGGTTTTCAGGCTCCTGAGAAGGTCTCACGCTAACCCTCTGCTGTGCAAGCTGCACTGGCTCCCCAACAAGCAGAGAACAAAGTTTAAGGGTCTCTGCATTGCCCATAAAGCAATCTATGGCCAAGCCCCAGCCTATAATAAAGAACGCCTCGAGAACTATGTTCCAGGCCGTACACTGCGGTCTTCCGAGGCCTGTCGCCTGGCCCTCCCATGGTGCAACACCGCATCCAAAGGGGGTAGAGTGTTCTCTGTCCTAGTTCCACAACTATGGAACCAACTGCCTGAACACCTTCGCAAGGAACCCGCACTCCTGTTCAGGAAGCAGCTCAAAACGGTCCTGTTTAGAGAGGCGTTGGACACAGTTTAGCTCCCTGTCCTTGCGCTGTTATGACACCGCTAGTAGTTTTTGGCCACTCTCTGTAAAGTGCTAAGAGAGCTGCCGGTGATTATGCGCTATACAAATACCAGTTAACAATAACATAACTGTCCAGGACCAACCATAGCGGTGAGTATAAGCGTAGTGTACAGTGAAGAGAATCACCAAGGGGCAGACAAAGGGGAAATTTTTTGGGAATACCTCAAAACGTTCAGAATCATTTTCATTGCTGTATTCCTTGTGCATACTGGTAGTGAAAGTTGTTTCTAGGTTACTGAAATTGTTCTACACATATAGGATTGTATTCATTTTCCCAGTAAAAATAAAACCTCTCGGTTTTCTCATTATTTATCTCATAACCGGACAGGCTTCCAAAAGTTTGGTCTTCAACCTCAAGCTCTGAAAGTGTAGTACTAACATTAGATGATAAAAGAATCCAATCATCAGCATACAAGGCTAACTTTCGTGTAAACCCATTTATTTCAAAAGGAACAATCTTCTCATTTAACCTTATGCTCTGAGCTAACGGCTCTACTTATAAATCAAGTAAAATGGGGGAGAGGGGACAGCCCTGCATAGTTCCACGCCTTATCTAAACTGCAGGGGAGAGAGTTCCATTAACCAGAATCTGAGCCCGTGGGGATTTATATATTTCTTTCAACACTATCTTAAATCTGTCGGGGAAGCCAAAGACCTTCAAAACCCTATCCAAAAAGTGCCAGTTCACCCGGTTGAAGGCCCTGGCTGCATCAACAGTAGTGATTGAGAGAGGGAGACCCTGTGTCGAGGCCAGGTCGATCGACCCAATTCGAGTGTGTTAAATCTGACATCTGACGGCCTGGCAAGAAACCCTTTTGGTCCAGGTGGATTATCGGCCCAACAAGTTCGGATTCCAGCAAAAACTTTAGAGTCCACATTTAGCAAAGAAATTGGTCGATATGACTGACACTGAATTGGGTTCTTCCCTTGCTTTAAAATCAGTGCAATGACTGCATCGCTCCAAGAATCAGGCAGAGGGGAAGTACAGTCTAGGATACCATTGAACAATTCCAACCAGACTGGAATGATGATCTCTCTCAAGATCATATAGATCTCAATCGGAATTGCAGCGGGCCTGCTGCTTTCCCCTTCCTCCCAGCATCTAAGATAGTTAAGATCTTTGGTCCTGTTATTTCTGATGTGAGGATTCCATGCCTACCCACAGCTAATGTAGGGAGGTATTTGTCTCTAAGCCACCCATCAATATGATCTTCTGCCACCTGAAGACGATCCTCGTAGAGTTCCTGAAAAAATTGTGTAAAAGCTTGTTCTATACTACCCTTGTCCTCCGCGATTTGAGAACCCATTTTAATTTTAGTGATATAATTGTTGGCTCTATCAACCCTGCTTTTCATTGCAAGGAGTTTACCACAGTTCTCCCCCTGTTCGAAGTCACTCATTTTGCTTATCTCCCACTTTTGACGTAGGATTTCCTCAGACCTAAGTTTAAACTTCAGTTGTAGTTCTTCAACTTTGATTAAATTTATATTATCTGTTCCAGAAGAGCCACTCGCTTTTAATTCTGTCTCCGCCCCTGATAGTTTTACTTTCAAGTCGGCTAGTTCTATCTCAGCCCTATCCCAACCCACTACTGCTCCTTTTAATATCCCTCTCAGCCAGGCCTTGAAAGTATCCCATACCACGTGTACACTAGTTGACCCCAAATTCTCCTGGAAAAACTGAGTAGATTCTATCTTTAAAAAGCCTGGAGTTGAGGGCTGGAAGAGGAATCTTCTATTTAAGGTCCACCTTGTCAAAAATACCTCCGTAGGGAGTTCTAATTTCAGGAGTATAGCGCCATGGTCCGATAAATGTATGGGCAAATATATTGTGCGAATTTTGTCAAGATCAGAATGCTCCATAAACATATAATCTATTCTTGAACAGTGAGAATTCTTTTTGCTATAAAAGGAGTATTCTCTCTTCTCAGCCATTTTTTTTCCGCCATACGTCAATAAGGCTAACATTTTTCAGCATGGCCAGAAGATAGGCTTTAACCCGCGGCAATACTACCTGATTTCTAAGGGTGGACCCGTCAAGTTTATTGTTCGGAAGTACATTAAAATCTCCACCCAAGATCAAAGCTGAATCGAAATCTGCTAGGGCGATACATAGGTTATTCAGGAGGGGGTAGTATTGTCATCATTAGGCCCATAATAACTAACTATTGTATATTTTATTCCCAGCATATAATTGCTACTATAATCCAACGCCCTCCGTTATCAACTTGAGACTTAATTACTTCTTCTCCTGAATTATTTTTAATTATTACAGCAAACCCTTTCGAAGAGCATTGCTGATCTGTCGCGATGATCTTGTCGACCCATCTTAGTTTTCCAAATAGTGTCAAACATTCTCATTGTAAAAGATGCGTCTCCTGTAATATAAAAATACTAGCTGTACTGTTTTTTAGATACTGCAAAATCAGACGCTGTCTCCCTTTCACCTTCAACCCATTCACATTCCAGGTTAATAGATCAAGATGATATTTCCCTCCCCCTATGGGTCTATCCTCCATCACTGTCTTGTCTCCCCTATTATTATGTCACTTGAGATTGATGTTACACTTTTATTTCTATTTTTTCCCAATGCTCCCCACCAGTAAACGTGAATATTATTAAGACTCACCACCAACCCCCCCCAACCCCTCCTCCCCCCTGTGGGAACCCTCCCTGATTACTCATAGGCAATAAATATTGCCTATTCGGGTCGGGCCATCCAGCCTCTCATAAAAGAAAACAGCAAAACATGAAAAACCTAAAAAAGTGATAAAGTTGTATAGTGCCGGTGCATAACCCCCTTAAATTAGATTAACTAGTTTTAGGCTGTGTCAAAAAAGTATCCACTTCCTCTGGAAATCTGAAATTATATGTTTTGTTAGCCTATACAACTTTTAAAAAGGCCGGGAATCGCAATTGTACCTGGGCTCCCAAATCCCTCACTGCATCCATTCTCTTGCCCAACTCCCATCTTCTATCCTCTGTGACGCGGGAGAAATCAGACAGGATCCTGAAAGTGGCATCGTAGACCTGAATGGACTTAAGTTTTTGAGCAGCCCCTAGTAATTGCTCCTTTACCAGGTATGATTGAAAATAGATTAGAACTTTCCTCGGCTTTTTTCGGGCTGGATTCAACTTAAATGGGTCCCTGTGTATTCTCTGGATCTCGGACTCCCAGATATTTAGCGTAGCAATTTGTGGAAAGGCTTCACTCAGAAGATAAATGACATAGGCCTTTAAATTATCTCCTTCTAGACCTTCCTTTATATCTACAACTCTGATATTCATCTGTCTCGAGATATTTTCTAACCTCTCCAACCTCTCTGTTAAATCCCGCTCTTTATCCCTCAATCTCTGTACCTCATTAGAGTTATCTCTGACTTCTAAGCCCAAATCCCCCACTCTGCTCTGTAGAATCTCAGTCCTGTGAGTCAGTGCTGTAAGGTTTTCCTCTAAACTGGTGCAGGTATCTTGGATCCTCTTTTGGTTTGATTCTGAAGTCGAATATTGTAGTCCGATCTCAATAGACAGTTGCTTTAACATCCCGTTTCCGAGTCCGGACTTTGAGCTTCAGAAGTCGGAGAGGTTGGTGATGAGCCATCTGAGTCGTCTAGTTCGATCTGACTACCACCCTCACCCGAAGAAGCCATAGGGGGCTCACTTAACAAAGAATACCGATTAGAAACAGGAATTACAGCCAGTAGACTCTGCCTCTCAGCTGCCGATAGAGCCGTAGCTAAGTTTGTCCCTGCCTGAGATTTAGATTTCCCAATAACCTGAGTATTAGGCATAAAATATGACCGAAGAGAAGGGATGACTAACTGGATGCAGGTTTTTTTCTTCTTACTCTTCACACAAGTGGATTTACCTGTCTCTCCTACTCTACTAGGCAGTTTCTTTTGCTTAAGATTCGCTATTGTCGCAGAAACCGCTACAACTTGGCTAGCTTGGCCATGCTGTTCAGCAGCAAGTCCCCCATTTAAGTGTGTACGTGATCTCAGTTTATATCTCTTTCCAAGGGGCACCTCTGACTTCTTTAATTTGGCCAGACCATTCTCAGTAGACCGGGTCTCAATATAGAGGCCGGATGGCATTGTAAGATGGAGATCAATCTCATTCCCGGTCTCTTACCTTAGCTGACCTCTCTGGTTGGGTAATGCGGTGCAGTCTCATTGCTTCTGGGTTTTCTAGATATTCCGCTCCCCGATTGGCTCTTAATTCACCCACCAGATCAAGCTGTGAGTAGTGGGGACCCCTTTCCCTTTGTCTCAATATAAGGGGCGGAAAGAGGCTAAAACTAGACTGCCAATCACACTGGTGCCAAACACGCAGGTGTTCAGCCAGCGCTTAATGTAAATCCAAAAAAAAAAAAAAATCAACACCGAAAGCAGAGTCTCCTCTCGGTTCCCACCATGTATTGGTAGAACACGGGGGGCAAAGGGAGCACAAGTTGAGCCAAAAGCAGAGCCACAGAGGCAGTGCCAGTATAGTACGATATAGCGATATGACATCAGTAAAACAAAAACTCCATAACCGCAGTAGAGCAAGATAACAGTCTTAATCCCACTCTAATCCAGCGCAAATTCTGCGCCTCTGCTTTCCCCCTCCGTCAAATACCCCCTCTAACCCTGGCCCAGAGGCTCTGCTTTACCCGCTCACCTGTCGTTCGCCAGCCGCTCGAAAGGAAAAACACCTGGTAACCAGCCCTGTGGAAAAACCGGGGTTCAAAATCAAGATTGTCTCGTGGAAGCTTATCTACCGGCACATTATACAAACAGCAGTCTCGACAGTTGAAGCCGGAGGAGACACGACCCGCGACCTGCTATCTAGCTGGCCGCCATGTTCCCCCAGAGATCGAAGCTCATAATGAGAAAACCGAGATCATGGCCTGGAATAGAACTGATCAGGAGGGAAATTTTGCTAAAGAACTTGGATATCTAGGAGTTATAATAACTCAAGACCCTGCCAAAATCCCCAAGACTAATCTAGATAGAGTCTCAAAGGAGGTTGATGTCCTACTTAAAAGATGGCAGAGTATTCCACTATCATTGTACGGTCGAGTTAATTTGATCAAGATGTGTGTACTCCCAAAATACACTTACCTTTTTAACAACATCCCGTTAGAGTTAGCTAAATCTGATGATATTCTCAAAATTCAGAGCAAGATATCGTCCTTCATCTGCGCAAATAAAGCAATCCGTTTATCCTGGAAAAAACTTAGGCGCAAACTCCAGCGAGGGGAGGGGGGGTGGCTCTCCCAGACTTCCAGCTGTACTGTTGGGCTTACCAACTAAAGAATTGTAGAATGCTACTGCTCTCCCCTGACAACTCACCGAGAGGCTGCATGTTTAAAGCCATGTTAGTAGGGGAAGAGGAGCTAGGTTTTATGTACAAATTTGGCTCTCCAATTTTTTTTTTTTTTAAATCAGCTTAAAGTCTCTGCGTTAGGCGGCTAGGCTCTGGTCGGACTGCCGAAATTGTTTGGGATTATCATCTTATAGCGATTGGGCGCCAGTTTGGGGGCTCTCCTGGTATACCAGAGTGTCTTTCGGACTCTCTTGCCTATCCATTAAAAGAGGCAGGGGTTGTACATTGGAGAGATCTTGTACTGGGTGATAAATGTCATCCTTGGGAATATTGGAACCAACTGTACCCTGTCCAGGTTCAAGTTTTACCAGCTCTCTTCCTGGTGTAAGGGTCAAGGCTGGCCAATTATGGATAACAACAATATGGAATGCGAGCTACAGGATCCAGCTCCAAGGAAAAAGGAAGTGGCACAATGGTATAACCATTTCCTGGCAGGTACAGATAGGAAGATAGATCAACCATATAGAACCTGGGAGAGTTACTTGCTGGAAACCTTATGGCAAGTATCTCTAGACATTCTTTACCCCTTGATTAAATCTGCTGCACTCAGGAAAAAACAGTTTTTTACACTCAATAGAATCTATTGGTCTCCCCTCAAGTTATCCAAGATAAAGGGCGGTGGAGAAGCCAGTTGTATGAGATGCGGCCATCAGAACGTGGATGACGTCCACGTATTTGCATCCTGCCCCAAGATACAAGAATTCTGGATAAATGTGGGTAAAACTATTTCTAGAGCCTTGGGTTGCAATATAGAGGTAAGCCCATCTCTTATATTATTTGGTTTTACTCCAGTATTGGGGGGGGAGTTTTGGACCCCGATAGGGCTTCAACAAAGATTGGTCTTTTACTTGATTTTGCTGGCCAGGAGAGAGAGATCTGTAAACTGTGGCGCCAGATGACACCTCCCACTTGGAATGCTTGGTGGAGTTCTGTTAGATATTTTAGAGCACTGTATCAAAGAGTAAATGTTTATAGGGGAAAGCTCAGAGAAGGGACAGTTTTGGGATCTTCTGGATGATGCGACATCTGGTTGAGTGTAGGGACAGGACAATGACCCAATGATTAAAACCTCTGGTCAGCTCAAGTTATATGTTATGGATATCCCCAGTAAAGAACATCAGCTGAGAGTGAAACCACCAAGCTAATAGGCATCAGTGGTGGTACAGATCGAATGGGTGCTATAGCTACGGAGGTCATAGGAGATGAGTAAAAAATAAATAAATAAAACCTCTCTAAAGCACTATAACTTCTCTATCCTACCCCAAGTCAAATACTCGAGTTGGTTTCTTACTGTTATGTATATTATCTGATCCCTACACATTTAGAAGTGCTCTTCAAAGCTGGGCTCCTGCTCTCTACCTACTGTTACATTGATATACATGCGTAGCTCGTTACATGGTATTTTTCTAATTTCATTTTCAACCAAAGGCATTAGGGATCAAAGCAATAAAACAAAAACAGTTCCAGTACTAGGATTTGAAACAGAATGTGGAAAGCATGTTTTAACCATCAAGGAACTTACTTGATCAAAGCTGGACCAACGATGAGAAGGCATACCACCATTGAAGACCCATCACACGTTGTTGGTACCAAAGACAGTCAACAATTTATGGAAGTAACAAGTTTGGTACCAAGGAATCTCTACATCCCGCTAGCAAAACATTCTCCCTTTAGTCCCAATCATCACAGTGATAAGAGGACACAAGAATGTAAGTGTGAAAAGTGTTAATAAAAAAATATGTGATGTTAGAGATGGACAGTAACTGAATAAATCAGTACAAAGAACAGTAGTCATTGTGTTAGCAGTAGTGATCTCACAAAATTGCTATTATGTGTCTCGAAGTGATATAGCAAAGATCTCCCTAGTTACACAATCCTGAATAAATGAAGCCTAGAAGAAATGGTTGGGAATTGGGCAATGACACCTTCGCAAATACAAATCGTGCCAGGGTGAATAGGGTACTCAATAGTTTCATACTTTTCAGGGTTTTGAACCATCGCGTGGCCAGTCTCAAAGTCGTCATTCACATTGGCAGTAATACCGCATGCAGACTAATAACCAAAAACAAACAAGCAAACTGTAAAAGTGAAACATTTTAAATGTTCTGCAACTGTAAAGGAATTAGAAACTGGAGGCTCAAAATTAAGTAAGTATCCTTAGACTCATTTTCATTTGTAGGAGCAGTACAAGTGCATCAAACAGAATATAGTATGGATGAGGAGTGGCCTCGAATTTCTAAATGTTCCATCATTCCCAATAAAATGAAAAATGTATTTTGTTATATTTACGTGTGAATTAAACCATTTAATAATTTGTGTATTTGTTTGATAAATGCTTGTTTCTGTATTTTTTAGCTATTGTTTTGCAGTTCAAAAAAACAAAAAAAGATAATTGAAGGGTCCCAGGCTTCTAGTAATGACTCATTGTGTCTGCCCGGATTCCAATAATGATTCAGTGGGGGTCCCAGATTCTGGTAATCATTAAATGGGGGTCCACAGATATCAAAAAGTGAAGAACCACCGTGCTAGCTAGTTTTTAGGGAACACTGCAGACTAAAACTCAACCGCTTAAACATTACTGGTCCATCACACACTGTTTTTGCCCTCTGAACAAACCTTTTCATTTAAATACCCTAAGATGAACAATCTTTAGCACAGAACCAGCTTGCTGGGAAACATTCTACCTCTGCGATCCTGTTCAAAACAGCAGACCTAAAATTAAGAGCTTACATAGCACAGACTAGTCATACCTACTACACACAAAAGTATACAATACATAATTCTTCCCACCAGCAGTCTTTCCCTGCTTCTAGTATTAAAAAAAAGAATTTTTTTTTACAATGGGACACGTAGACTGCAGAGCAGTCCTGTGACATTTTGTGTTGGCGGTGGTTGGGAGGCATGGGATAGATTAAGGAGGCCCGATTTGTATTTTCCAAAACCTTTGCTTCACACAGAGACTTTCACTGTTGGTCTTACTATAACACTGTATTCCAGCATGATATGCTTTTCCCAAAAAACTAGATCTACTCCTTTCTAACTGGGATCTCCCAATCCAAAGTCATTATATCGGCCATCTACCACTGTGACTCCACCCACCAACTAGGTTACTATAAGGGGAAAAGAAGGAACAATAGTACCGAGTGCCATAAGAACTCACACTAACTTAAATAACTGAGATTAATGGTATACAACGGCTGCTGTCAGGTATTGGGGTCCTGCAAAGTGGGCCTTTACTAACAATACCAATTAACAGTTGCACAGATGCTTGCCATATCTACTGTAAAGCAGAAGATGTGAAAGAAAAGGTAAATAACTGGCATTGTCAATCACATCATGGTGACAGACTGAGGATTCTACTGATTAGGTAGCTCATAGGTGTCCAACCAGGGTTCAGGATGGCAGGATCTATGCCAGATTCTCAAGAGATCACCCTGAGATACATTCATGTAGACGTGATCTAGATGGAAGTAATTTTCATAGTGTTTTTTCTTTCCTATAAATATGCCATGGATCTTGTTCCACAAGTGATGTGAATGAGATGTAACCTACTGTTTCAAGTTCCTACAAGCGGCTCTCTCAGCAAAAGTTATATGAAACAGTTAAAATACCCATCTATGTTGCTTAAAACATAAATAAGGAAAATCGGAAACCCTCTTCTTTGTTATCACTGCGGATGCCCATCCGATGTTAGAAATTACCACAAGTCAGGCTAGCCTGCTGCCATCTGGGCCTAATTTTTGACGGCTGTTCTAGACAACAGGAGCATTTACCATTTACACTTGATGACATTTCAGAGAACCTGCAATGCCCCCACTGTGGCATTTATTTTGGCCTGATCAATTCAATTATCCAAGCATACAAAAGATGAAGTAATGCAAGAAAAAGAAATTTTAAAGCAAACTTATGTGAAGGTATCACAATAACACAAATATAATATCTGGTTCGATCAAATATAACTGCAATTCAGTGCAAAAAGTGTTTGCAAAGTCAAACAAAAAAACAAGAGAACAATTCTATCAAGTTTACCGTTTTATTTAAGATTTTAGTTTTAATTCTGAAGAAAGAGGTACATTTCCTTGGTTTAGTTTTAGCAACAGGTTATAACCATGTTTGTCTAAATGTTATCTTTTCTTTTTTTGTCCTCTTCATTTCCCGTCTTCAATACTGCACAAACGTCCAGAAACTATAGGGTTTAGTAATTGCCGCTGACTGTGGGTACGTTCCTGATTATGTTGCTGTAATCCCAACTTGGTGTTACCCCAGTGCTCTATTCAACGGAATTCAAATTATGTTTATTTAAATCGAAGATCAAAATGAAAAAAATAGAACTGGCGAAAAAGCAGAATTATCGCAGATGTTCCGGTTGATTGTAGTTAAATCATGTACTGCTTGACAATATATTGGAATTTTCCGTAAAAACTGATGTTTTTTTTCAAATCCTTAGGCCAAATGTTTTGTGATTTTTTTTTTTTTAAACTTAAATCTTGTTAGTTTGCTGGTCCTCGCTAAATCAATATTCCATATCAGAACGCTTACTGAATGGGAGTGTAATCTTTCAGAAATTCACAGGTGAAAGGACACAAACCGATATCCAGACTCCACAATGCCATGACTGCCAACAAGAAGGTTTTTCAGTTTCCTCAGAAGGGTTTCAAAAGTGATAAGGTGTTTAATTCATTTTTTTTTTTTAATTAAAATGTTTTTGCTACTGATTTTCAAAGTGTCTCGTTTGGATTTAGCAGCAAACAAAGTAGTTACTATCCAATGAGACAGGAAACTTCATTTGTGTCACGAAATTGCGTTGTGCTGGGAGAATTATTGAATTTTTCTGATTCGGCATCTTACTTTGATTTATTTCAGCTTTTTTTTTTTTTACTCTTTTTTTAAACCATACCTCTGAAATGCATTTTAAGAGAAGATATGCGGTTACTCTAACTTATGTGGTTTAACAGAAACTTTGCCACGGGAGGTGGCTATGACACTGCGATCACAATGCATCTGGGGGTGGGAGGCGCATCAGGAACTACATTCTTCAGAATGACAGATTGGAGGGTGAGTCTGGAGGTGAAAGGAGACGAATGGGGAGGGCAGAGTAAGAAGCAACTGCTGCCAGTCTGTCCATTCAATGGCGGTCCAGCGTAGAGCTCTGTAGAAGATCTGTGGGTGCTTTACTGGGAGGTCTGAAGGCTGTCTGGAAGCCAGGAGGTGGGGAATGGAAGCTGGTGGGGTTTGTGTGAGGAGGGTAGGGGCTCCAACCGGCTCTGTGCAGGGGGATCTGTGCGCTGAAGGGATTTATGTGGTGGGTCTGCGAGGGGGTGGCACCACCAGGGCCATCCATTTCTGTCAGGGCCTGGAGAGATTTTAACCAGTGTGGAGGATTGTCGTCTTGTAGAGTCTCTAAACTATTCCCAGTGGACGAAGGGATACCTGTGGAAGGGAAACACAATAAAGAGAAAAGAATAAGTACAGTCAGCAGGACAATAAAGAAGCTAAAATAAAATGATTCCAGTTGATAAAACTGAACCTACTAACTACACTCATATTTGAGTCAGTTAAAAATACTACAATGAAGAAACAGAACAATGGAGAACACCAAGTCAATACCTAATGACAATATTTACATTCTGGCAACAATGATGAATCCATAATAAAGTAAGCAATTTTGACAAAAAAGTGTGATGAACCCTATCCCCTTGATTTAACTCCCAACCGCACCTCTATACTTGTAATGTTACTATAAGCAGACCAGGTACTACGAGTACTAGAACACTCCATAGAAGCAGAGGAAAATGCTAAAGCCAGCGCTAAACCGAACTTATTTACAATTCTTACAACACCTAAATATTTATAATTAAGGACTGGACAGTTAAAAAAAAAAAAAATCAATAGCTTACTGTACTTCAATTTACATTTTCTTCAGACCAAAAGCCTCAATCTTTATTTGGACTCAGCATAAAAACCAGTGCTCTGTTTATGTCAACTGTCTGAATACTTGACTTCCCTAAGTGTGCAAAGGCCTTGTTTATATACTGGTTCGGATCACAGACGTCATAAGGGAACTGAAAGGGTACACATGTATAGGTCCTCATAAACCTTACTCCTGAAAAGGCAGATATAAAGGCTTTCCCAGGGTGGGAATAAACTTGAAAATGGTGCAAGTGCAGTGGAAGAAGAAAGTAAGTGGCAAGAGAAAAGAAAGTTAGCAAGTGCACGAACTCAGTATCTTTTCTCATAAGTAGATATACACGGGCATGTTCGCTCAAGCAACAAGAATTGTAAAAACTAATAAGTCTTAGCGCTGGCTGCCAGCCTTTTGGTTTTGTCAAAGCTTACTTTGTTTTGTCATAGTTTTTGTAAAATTTTATTTTTGTGGCAGCTTTTAGGCACTTGTCAAAATAAAAATAAAATACTAGCTAAAAGCAAATGTATATATTTTTTGGTTTAAAAAAGCACTCATTGCATAGTCTCTGTCATCAAAGAGAACAACTGTGTGGAGGTGCTCCTTGTAAAAAAGCAGAATGCCATAACTCAGTGGAAGTTAACCAATGGCTAAAGTGGGCTGACCCACTGCCCTACGTTGTAGGGGGGAGTAAGGCAATATGAATGATGACAACTGACCAAAGAAAAAGGCTGGCTGAAAGTAACTATAGGGAAGTATATTATGCACATACATTTGCTGAATTCAAAAGGGCTAGGGTAACGCCAGAACTAAAAATGGAAAGCACAATAGCGTGCTAGCATTACATCACAGATTTCCAGGTGTACCTGTGGGACCTTAATAAATTAATTTCAATCATAAATCTGCACCCCATGAAAGGTCAAAAACTAGTGGCTGCCTCCTCGCCGTCTCCTCACAAAGCAAAAGTTGACAACACTTCTTCCAAGCCTTGTTGCTTATGGAAGAAGATGGAGCCAACGGTGGCTAGGGGAGGAGTGAGCGAGGAGTGAGCTGGAGGCATAGCTGCAGCGCAGCTCCCGATCTTAATTTGTATCCTGGTGCCAAGGGCTTGTCCACTTCAACTTTTGCAACGACTCTCCTCATTTGCACTAATCACCTGCCAACCTAAATTCTGGCTTGGATCAGGATTGTCCCTGTCTCTCAACGATATGGCCCCTCATGTCTCAGGATCTATGTGGAGTGTACAGCACCCCAAACTATATGTAAGAAATATTTGAGGAACCACAGGGGCATGCGTGTTTGAAATGTATTCACATAGCTGCTAAGTTAGTGCCAGAGTTTAGGCTTGAAAGCAGAATGTCATTCCTTACTTTGTAGAAGTACATCACAACTAGCTTTCCTCCTCCAATGTCAAATTTATACCTTATCTACAAAGCGTGGTTGTACAGTGCCTCCCAAGGGGATGAGCAGCATTGTTGCTCCTAGGAGAACTGCATAAACTACCAATTGGTCAATCAACAGAACCTCTGGAGAGTTGTCCTCCATCGCTCCTGGGTGGAGTCCTTTTAATACGCCTTGGCAACATAAGTGTCTCCAGTACGTTTGGGCCACATCTCCCCAAAGTACACTGCATATTGCACTCCCATTGAGGCTCAAAAGGTGTCTCTAAAGGTTGAGTGTGTGCTACTCATCATATACCATTTGGTGGACCCCAAGGATGCACATAAATGGCAGTTTCCATTTATGATACAGCTCCATGCCACTCCTGTCAAGTATGTTGTTAACTTAAGTTACCTAGGGGTAATGTTTAACTGTAGGGGATCTTGGCAGCCACTGCTAGAGATCAGGAACAATCCGCTAGCAAGGATTGTTAATGCTGTTTTCTCCTTTGCTAGTAGATTAGGCAAAATATTGCATGCCCATATGCTGGCCATTTATTGTGCAAAATGTGTTGACATAGCAACTCATGGGGTAGGGGTCTGGGGTATATAGGTGGAATCCCCTTACAGGCTACGGAAAACAAATTCACACGCTTTAATGGCTCTTCCACCGTCTCTTATTACTCACAGGGAATTCGGCCTTCAATACATTGAATGATGCTATGGCGAAGGGTTCGGATCAACAAAACCCTCCCCCTTAATAGAATGATAACAGAGGATTGTTTGACCCGGTCCTGAGGTCTAGAGATCCCGTGGTTGAGGGGAATTAGGGACATGGCCATGGCTTTGAGTAGGCGGACTTGTTTGAAGACCCTTCACGATCTTTGCCGACATTAGATAAAAACAACATTCAGGGCCATGTGCGAAAACTATTGGGAGGAAGCGAGATGGGCAAGGGTATCAGAACCATCTACTGTGGCTTTATACATGCAACTTAAACCATCTAGGACCATCCAGCCATTGTATGACATACCCAGTTACCAGCACTTTATCATTCTCAGGTTCCGACAAAGTCTCTTCCATAGATTAGTCACCTTTCCCTGGTGTAATGATAGGTTGCAAGACTGGTCACCTAGCCCATGCGATCAGAAATCAGTACAGAACACTTAACATATAATATTGGTTTGTACTTTTTATTCTAGTCTCACTAGAGATCCTCTGTTTTAAAGTCTCTATTGATTAAGTACTTTTTGAGCGTTTGCCCAGAAGCACTGCCCTTTTTACAGTCTGTTGGTTCAGAGGAGACTGCGATTACCATATACACCTTTTTAGGTCGAGCCTAGCACAGCACGCATGCGATGCACTAGGAGAAGGCCTCTTGGAATCACTTAAGACTTTCCGCAAACTCGTGCGTGTGGTGCTCGATTTTCCACACATGCTATTGGCCTTTGTGTGTGGCTTTCAAAAATGAAAGCACACAAATGGCCAAAGGCGGGTGCATGCCCCACCTTTTTTGAAAAGGTTTACTCCCACAGCGTTAAGCTGTCGGGAGAGAGCAGCGGCGCGCAGCGTGCCATCTGTTGTGGATCATGTTTCATTTGAAGACCTTGCAGCTTTCCTTACAAGGCGCATCCCCTCAACCCCGGCCAAGGGACAGACCCCACCGCCACAAGAGTGCGTGCTTCTTTTCCGGCACTCGCATTCATTACAATAAGATACTAACAGGGTGCGTCCCCTCCACCCTGGCCAAGGGACAGACCCCACCGCAACAAGAGTGCTCGTTTCTTTTTTCAGCACTCACATTTTATCTATGTCAGCCCTCTCTTCCTGCACCGGTATCTTTGTATTAGTATGTTATTGTCAAGACATTTGCTGTACACTGAAGTTGGCCTCTATAGTCGCCTCTTTTTCTGTAGCATCTTAAAAATTGACCGGACCTTTTAACATTAGCGTTTTTTCATCACGTGGTGCGTGCTTCCTTTCACGCCTCTGCGCAGCTGTGGTGCGTGCTACCTTTGACATTTCTGCATAGTGCACAGCTGTGGTGCGTGTTTCCTTTCCCCACATTGCTTTTGGTACTCGCTCGATCCAGGGGCGTAACGCAGGCCCTTGCGGGGGTCATAATTTGAGCCGGTGTCTGCACATAGGCACTTAATTATTAGCACTTGCTTTCTGTGCGTGCCTGCTGGCACCGGCTGCTAAATAGTGCCTCTGCGCAGCTGTGCCGAGTGCTACCTTTGACATCTCTGCACCGTGCACAGCTGTGGTGCGTGCTTCCTTCCCCCTCCATTGCACAGTACACAGCTTAAAAATTGACCGCACCTTTTAACATTCGCGTTTTCAGCAGCGTGCTGCGTGCTTCCTTTCACACCTCTGCGCAGCTGTGGTGCTTGCTACCTTTGACATCTCTGCACAGTACACAGCTGTTGTACGTGCTTCCTTTCCCCCATTGCACAGCTTAAAAATTGACCGCACCTTTTAACATTGGGTTTTCAGCGCCGTGGTGCGGGCTTCCTTTCACACCTCTGCGCAGCTGTGGTGCATGCTACCTTTGACACATATGCACAATGCACAGCTGTGGTGCGCGATTCCTTCCCCCCCCCCATTGCACAGTAAACAGCTGTGGCCAGTGCTCCTTTTCTCTCCACTGCACAGTAGTGGCGCGTGCTTCCTTTCACCTTTTTGCACACTGCACAGCTATGGTGCGTGTTTCCTTCACCCCACTGCACGTGCTCCCTCCATCACACCCACATGGTTCTCTCGTTTTCTGTTGAATAAACAAATTTCACACACAGATGCCCGGGTTTCCGATGTTAGCATTTGTGAACTCACTGGACCTCGCGGAGGGACAGACCCCACTGCCATAAACTGGATTATAAAGTGCCCTGACAGAAGCACCAAGGCTCTGGAACTTGCAGCTTTCCTTACAAGGCGCGTCCTCTCCACCCCGGCCGAGGGACAAACACCTCATCCACAAGCTGCTATGATAGTATGATAATATTATTAATTTTTATTATTCCTTGCAACTTTGCCATTGACATTATTGCCCTTTATTACATGATTTGTTAGTTTTTAAATCAACAGCAACATTTGTGCCCCTGTTATGCCCAGACAGTAAACACACCAGTACCGCCACTTTAACAGGAAGACCCACCACCCCTCCCACACTTTCAACAGACGGCTCTACAGTAAACAGTCTGTGTATTGTTTATCGCTGCAATTTATCTCCCTTCAGTGGCTCCTCACCCGCCCCATTCACTCTTCGCCTCTCTCCCTCCCACTGACAGAAATAGTTATAACACTTTGTTTATTATAACTTATACATTTTCAACATGCTTCACAACATTCACAATGCTCTAAAACGTTAAAGCCAATAGCTCTGTCTAAACACTTATAACGCCCCAAAGGCAAGACCTATTGGCTATGCCAATGCGTGTTGAAACTGGTGTGAAAGGTGAGGAAACTGCTTGCAGCACTATGTAGTTGCGTCCCTGTGTGTTTTGGTTTTAAATGCATTTAAGAATGTAATTTCTGACATTTAAATATACTGGTAGTATTGTGAGGTACTGTATTAACAGTAATCTAACAAAGATACCTCAACCACAATTACACCACGAGTTGTAATAAGTTATTAATGATCCCTTTTTTGTGGCTCGTTTATCTGTTAAAGTCATCCGCAGGCAGGCTCTCCAACTGACGATATCTTGTACTGCACTTTGCGATTGTGTTTTATATGTATCCTAATTTATTTTTACTTTTTTACTCAAGGATTTTAGATGAATATGTAGTGTTTTATTGTGCTTTATTGCTTTTGATTGTACTTTGCTTTTGGGGGTCTATCTTAATATGACCGAAGTTAAATTGAATGATACATTCCACTCCTAGAGTGAAGTACCTGCATTAGCGACAGTATATTCTCATACTGTAATATCCCAGGTTTATGCACCGCAACGCTACTCACAAAATGCTTATACCATGCCTTCAAACACCTCTTTTTTATACTCTGGATTGTGCATTTGCACAGAGTGC
Organism: Triturus cristatus; assembly: GCF_964204655.1. Taxonomy (NCBI): domain Eukaryota; kingdom Metazoa; phylum Chordata; class Amphibia; order Caudata; family Salamandridae; genus Triturus; species Triturus cristatus. The sequence goes on from NC_140585.1 coordinate 250,149,481, forward strand.
AAAACAGACAGTATACTGACTGTTTAATAGAATCGTAGTGTTTACGGATCTACTCTAGTTTTGACCAATTAAATAATATAGAAGCTATAGGCTGGTACATCAAGTAATCTGAGCTTCTGATGCTAGTACACGAAATGTGGGTCCAGTAACAAATAAAAAGTAAACTTTTACAACAGGCCTGCACGTCTCTACATGTGTTAGGGTTAACTGTACAGTATCCATCGCTTTATGACAACACGTGTGGGTGTGGAAGGATGGTCATGTGACCTCTACTAAATTATGAACTCCAGGTTTCTCTTAGGCCCATCAGGCAGTGGTCGCAACTCTGGTTCAGGGGGCGTGGTCTGCCTCATGTATGTTGGTTTGTATCTCCGGCAGGTGGGTGTCCCACACAGGAGCTATAGGGTACTTATTCAGTCCTTCAGAGTCTTCACAGTGTAGCGCCCTACTCTCAGCCTGCACCCAAGCAGTCATGGAAAGTGTGCAACCAGCAAGGGTAGGTGGGCTAGTTGATTACCACTTGCGTGTAATATGGAGCTTGGCCAGTAGCATGGCTAGGTCTATGAATTGTGTTGTTGCTTCGTTTCTCTTGGTGCAGCCTAACAGGCCTAGCAGGCAGATTACTCAGGTGGGCAGTGTTGTGTGCCCTGTAAATCTAGTCAGTTGGGTTGTGATCTGCCAATATTGGGAAAACACTGGGCACGTCGAGAACATGTAAAGAAAGTCTGTGTCTAGTGTGCGGCAGCAGGGGCAGGCAGTGTCTGTGTGATGGAAATAGCGACTGATTTTATGGGGCGTGAGGTAAGCCCTGTCCAACATAGCAATGTATAAGCCAGAAGTGGGCACTGCGAGACTCCAGTGTAGGGTATTACAGAATGCGCTGCGACTCCTGGCCATTGTGAGGTCGACCCAGTTCAGTGTCTCAGTGCTGATGCAGTGCGGCGAGGGATGCAGCTGCATTATAACGCAAGGATGCAGCAAGCCATCGTATCAAGTTGCAGCCCTCCCGCAGCACGTCTAAGTATTAAATCTTTAAATGCATGTCTGAATCCTGCTGCATGAAATGCCAGCACGCCCCCACCAGTGATGGAATGATGAAAGGGCAAAGCAGGGACTGTCCAGGAGGAAGACCAGTCTTTACTATAAGCTCCTCAATGGAAAGGAGTGTACCATTTCGATAAAGGTCTACCATTGTGTATACTCCTGCTTCATGCCAGTGGCTTAGTTCCTGCGTGAAATATAACGGTGCCATGCAGCATGGCCAGAGGCAACAGGGCCGGCGAACAGGGTTTTGCTGATCTTGTGAGGAAGAGGCTTCTTTTGAAACAGCAGCATGCCACTCGTATCATGGGTGCTTGAGGGCTTGGCGTCTTAGAATGCGGTGGAACTAATGTAGCACACTGGGTATGTCCAGAGTGGTTGGGCCGATGCTGTGTCCTCCAGTTGACGACCTGCCAGGCTCCTGGCAACCCACTGGAGTTGGGAGGACAGGTAGAAGTGTTTGCAATTTGCACGCGCATGCCACCCTGTAAGGCGGGAGATAGTTTTATTCGAGCCACCTTGCGGCATGAGGCATGCCAAATACATTCTCTAGTGGGTTTTTCCTGGGAGCAAAAAATGCCCTTGACACATACAGGGGGAGGTTGGTGAAATATTGGAGGCGTGGTAATATGACTATTTTGGTGAGACCTATGCGGCCCGCAACTGAAAGTGGCAGAGGCTGCCAGAACACCATTTGTGACTGCAGAGTGGTGACCACCCGGATTAAGTTACCAGCCAGTAGGCCAGTGATATTCAAGGCCCGGGGGCCACATGCAGCCCTCCTGACCTTTACATGTGGCCCCCTGATTACCAGCAGCACTGAGCTGCTATTTACCTGACACAGCACCATGATTAAAAAGATGTTAAATAAGCAGTCCAGCTTTTATCTGAATGTTGATTTAAAGTTAAAGAAATGTAGTAACTAGGTTGTCCTGCGCTGCTTAATTTTAGGAACACCTTCATTTTAAAAGACATTTTGCAGAAAAAGTGTAAAAATATGGTAAGATCTCTTCAAAAATCAAAGTGTATTTCACTAACATGCAGAACCATTTCACCCAAGTACATCAGATTATATCAGTGCGTTGAGAAGTAATTTCTTTAAGTGATCGTTTTCAAACAAATCCAGAAACATTCATTCCCCCCTCACCTTGTAAACAATGCCAATAGCAAGTCAGTTATGTGCACTCTCTGGGTAATTTGGGTGCCCATTATACATGAACAGTTTAATTTATCAAATCGAATACAGGAGAAGGTTTTGTATAGGGCAGATCCTGAAGTCATGCATTTTGAGGTTCTCTTATATGCGATAACTACGTAAAAGGAGGGAAAGTAAAATAAAACAATTGCCTTGGATCACACAATTTGGTAGAGTGGGAATCTAGGATTAATCCCAGGTTTTCTGGTTTCACATTGTGAAATTCAGACAATAGACGTATATGCTTTGCTTGCCCTACACTCACTATACTGCCACAACTCCCCCAAATGTCCCCATCATGATTGCCACAATATTAGCATCATTGTGGCCCTCAGTCACATAACAAATCAAACTTTGTGACCCTTGGGAAAATGTTTGGGAGCACCCAAGCAGTAGCCCAATGGTATATACAGATTCCAAAGTAACAGAACATGATAGGTTGCCACGGTATAGAGGTTCCGTTTGCTTGAATTGTGAAGTCTGGTGTGGTGGCCACAAATGGGTAGAGGCACAAATTGCTCCAATTGACCTTGAGGACAGAGACTGTCGCAAATCTGTCTAGTGTATGCGCTATAGCGCCAGGGATGTCCAGAATGTTCCTTAGGTGTGAGAGCATACAATCTGCAAACACACTGTGGATCATCAATCAGAAGAATCCCATATCACCATCTATAAGGTTCTGGGCTAGCGATTCCATTGCTAGCAAAATACATTCTGCTCCAGATGTATCAGCTGCGGAACAAGCAGGGCCAACCTGTAATAAATAATTAACTGTCAACCAGTATCTTAGCTAGAACTTTATAATCTATTAAGGCGTGGCAAACGCCTGTAGGAGACCAGATCCATGGGGTCCCTATCTGGTTTAAACAGCGATATTAGCAGGGCTTCACACAGTGAGAGCAGGATATGAGAGGCATCTACGTCCTCATTCATCGTATAGCCGTATCAGATTTGGGGACAAAAGTGAAGTGTAGGTTTTATAGAATTCACGCTGCAAACTATCTGGGCTGGGAGTTTTGCTCGTCGCTATCGCCCGGATAGCTTTTTGGACCTCGAGCAGGGTGATTTTCCCCGCTGACCTCCTCCCGTTGATTGAATATGCTACTTACCAGTATGCATCTGTTCTTGGCATGTAGGTCTGCTGACATTCATATCTGTGCATAGATCGCCGCCTAGTGTTGGGTCCGGATGTTTGCACTTTGTTGTCCTGGAAGAGTCTTCGAAGTATCCTGAGATAGGTGACTCCTCCTCTGGACTACAGTGCGCATGGGCATCCTCTCCATCCTCAGATTGTTTTTCGCCATTGTGGCAGTGATGGAGTAGATACAGAAAGTGATGACCATGCTATACAGTAATTCTGAGTGCTGCAGCTCCTACAGGCGCCGGGGAGGAGGGTGGGCGATATGAATGTCAGCAGCCCTACATGCCAAGAACAGATGCATACTGGTAAGTAGCATATTCAGTTCGAGGCATGTGGGCTGCTGAATTCATATCTGTGCATAGAATACATAGCAGTACCTCCCATTAGCGGCGGCTACCAGTGCCAGCTGCAGCGGTCTGAAAAAGAGTTTTGAGAACAGCCCGTCCTACAGCTGCCTGCTGTTTTGAGTGTACATCTACACAGTAGTGTTTGGTAAATGTATGTACAGTGGACCATGTGGCTGCTCTACATATTTCCTGTAAAGGAATGTTTCCCAGGAAAGCCATGGACGCCCCTAACTTACGTGTGGAGTGGGCTCGTGGGGGAATCGTTAATGTGCGTTTAGCCTTTTGATAGCAAATTTGAATACATTTAACGATCCATCTGGCTATACCTGCTTTGGAAATGGCGTTGCCCTTGTGCTGTGGAGAAAAGGCAACGAAAAGTTGTTTTGTCTTCCTAAAGACCTTAGTTCTGTCTATATAGTACATGAGGGCTCGCTTTACATCTAGTGTATGGAGCATTCTCTCTGCTACATTCTGTGGATTTTGAAAGAAAACAGGCAGTTCAATAGTTTGATTGATGTGGAACTGCGATATTACCTTGGGCATGAATTTTGGGTAGGTGCGAAGTACAACCCTGTTTGCGTGAACCTGTATGAATGGCTCTTGAATGGTTAGTGCCTGGAGTTCCCTAACTCTTCTTAACGAAGTGATTGCCAGTAGGAAAGCTACTTTCCAGGTGAGGAATTGAATCTCACATGAGTGGAGAGGTTCGAAGGGTGGACCCATCAGTCGGGTGAGGACCAAGTTGAGGTTCCACACTGGTGCTGGTGGGTGTCTTGGGGAAATTACTCGTTTAAGTCCCTCCAAGAAGGCTTTGATGGCAGGCACTCTAAATAAAGAGGTGCTGCCTGTTCTGGAGATAGGCTGCTATTGCGGTCAAATGGATACGTATTGAGGTGTATGCCAGATTGCATCGGTATAGGTGTAAGAGGTAACAGATTATATTTTGAATGGATGCGTCTAGCGGGTTAATGTCATTGTTGTTGCAATAAATGACAAACCTCTTCCATTTAGCTGCATAGCAAGCTCTGGTAGTGGGTTTCCTGGCCTCCTTAATGATCTCCATACAGTCAGGTGGCAGGTTTAGGTAGCCAAACTCTAGGATTTCAGGAGCCAGATTGCCAGGTTCAGCTGTTGCGGATCTGGGTGCTGAATTTCTCCATGGTTCTGCGTCAAAAGTGCGGGTTTGATCTGCAGCCTTTGATGCGGCACCACGGAAAGTTCCAGAAAGGTTGTGTACCATGGCTGGCGTGCCCATGTTGGAGCAACCAGGATGAGTGTCAGTGAGTGCTGTCGCAGTTTGCGTGCTACCAGCGGTATTAATGGCGCTGGGGGAAAAGCGTACGCAAATCTGCCGGACCAGTTCATCCATATCGCATTGCCCTGCGACTGTGGATGTGGGAACCTGGCGGCAAAGCTTTGGCATTTTGCGTTTTCGCTTGTCGCGAATAGGTCTATCTCTGGATGACCCCACTGCTGGAAGTACGGTTGGAGTACTGATGGGTGTAACTCCCACTCGTGCATTTGGTGGCTGTGTCTGCTGAGCAGATCCGCCATCTGGTTGTCCTTGCCTGGGAGGTGTTCCGCCATGAGGAATATGTTCCTGTGAATGGCCCACTTCCACATGCTCTGAGCCAGATGAGACAACTGTGGAGAGTGTGTTCCTCCCTGCTTCTGTATGTAGTACATGGCAGTCATGTTGTCCGTCCGGATCAACACGACCTTGTTGCACAGATGTACTTTGAATGCCTTCATGGCTAGGAAGATTGCCAACAGTTCCAGAAGGTTGATGTGCATCTTCTTTTGTTGTGTTGTCCATAGTCCCTGCACTGTGTAATTGAGTACATGAGCTCCCCATCCCCGGAGAGACGCGTCCGCTGTCAGAATTATTTGGGGAACAGGCTCTTGGAACGGTCGGTCCTTGCAAAGGTTTTGTGGATTCCACCAATGCAGAGAGTTGTATGCCCGACCGCTCACCAACACTAGGTCTTTCAACTGTCCTTGAGCCTGATTCCACTGACGTGCTAAGCACTCCTGAAGCGGGCGCATATGTAGTCTCGCGTGTGGGACTATGAAAATGCAGGAGGACATCATGCCTATCAACTGCATGAACACTCGCGCAGGAAGGGAGTGTTGGGGTTTGAACTTGGAAATCAGTATTTGCATGCTGCTGATCCTCACTAAATTTGGCTGAGCTGTGGCTGCCAGAGTGTTTATGGTCGCACCTAGGTACTGTTGTACGTGTGCGGGTTGGAGATGTGATTTTGGGTAATTTAGTGAGAATCCCAGACTGTGAAGGAGCTGAATGGTGTGGGACATGTGGCTGGCACATTGCTGGGCTGACTTTGCCTGAACAAGCCAGTCGTCCAGGTAAGGGTAGACGTGAATGTGTTGGCTCCGTAGATGTGCAGCCACGGTAGCTAGGCACTTTGTGAAAACTCTGGGTGCTGTTGTTACTCCGAAGGGGAGGACTTTGAATTGATAGTGCTGACCCTGAATGGTGAACCGGAGATATTTTCTGTGTGACGGGTGTATGGGTATGTGGAAATACGCATCTTTGAGGTCTAGCGTGGCTAGGAAATCTCCCTGTCTGAGGAGTGGGAGAACCTGCTGCAGGGTGAGCATGTGAAAATGCTCTGAGAGAATGTAGTGGTTGAGGGGTCTCAGGTCTAGAATGGGTCTGAGTGACCCGTCCTTTTTTGGTATTAAGAAGTACAGAGAGTATACCCCTGTTCCCTGCTGGTGTACGGGCACGACCTCTATTGCGCCTTTTTGCAGCATACTTAGCACCTCCTGCTGTAATAACGCTAAGTGCTCTGAGGACATAGGACGGTGCCTTGGCGGTATGGTGGGTGGAGTGGCGGTTAATTCGAGACAGTAACCGTGTTGGATAACATCTTTGACCCACCTGTCTGTGGTGATGGAATTCCACGTGGACAGGAACCGCTGGAGTCTCCCCCCCGACAGGTGTTATGTGGTCGGGGGGAAGGGAGAGGGCGTCACTGTTTGTTCTTGGGGGAGGACGTGGTATTGCCGTAACCACGTCCTCTGCCCTTGGTGCTGGAGCCACGATATCCACCTCGGGTGTTTTTATCGTAGGAACCCTGTGTGCCCCCTTTATTGTAGGTTTGTTGTGCCCCCTGTCCTCTACCTGCACCTCTATTTCCGGTGCGACGAAAGGAGCCACTACGAAAAGTCTGCGTTTGCAGAGCCCCCATTGACTTCGCAGTGTCCGTGTCTTTTTTTATCTTTTCTAAGGTGGTGTCAACCTCCGGTCCAAATAAGTAGTCGGGGTTGACCGGCTGATTGAGGATGTTATTTTGGACTTCAGGTTTGAATCCGGAGATTCGTAACCAGGCGTGTCGTCGTAGCATGACGCTAGTGTTTATTGCCCTTGCAGCTGTGTCTGCGGCATCCAGTGCACACTTGATGGATGCGTTTGTGAGCAGTTGTCCCTCCCTGATGAGGAGCTCCGCTGCCTCTTTGTACTCATCTGGCAGGTGTTGGAGTAGGGTCTCTAATGTGTCATAGTGTGAACGGTCGTAGCGAGCTAGGAGGGCCTGTGTATTGGCGATGCGCCATATGTTTGCTGCCTGGGCTGCAATCCGTTTGCCGGAGGTTTCTAGAACCTTGGACTCTTTGTCCGGGGGAGGAGCATCACCAGTTGTCTGCAAGTGTGCTTGTTTGCGAGCATTGGCAACTACAATGGAGTCCAGAGGCAACTGGCTCCTAATGTATGTGGGGTCCCCAGGTGCGGGTTTGTATTTTTTCTCGATCCTGGGGTTTATGACCCGTGCCCTGGTGGTTTCCTTGAAAATGTCCTTTGCTGGCTTGAGGACACCTTTTAACATGGGCAGAGTCTTTACAGTCCTCGGAGGATGCGAAAGTGTCCACCAAGAAATCATCCTCGATAGTGTCTGAGTGGAGTTGCACTCCATGATTGGCTGCGGCACGTTCAATGAGGGCGTTGAATGCAGCAGTGTCCTCTGTGGGGGACGTTTTTGCGCCATAAAGTTGCGTGTCCTGTGTATCCAGGGCGGCACCAGGCTCTACGGGGTCATCCCAGACTTGATCAGGGTCTTGCTGGCCCTCAGGGTCCATGTCTTCGGGGTAGGTGGTGTCGTCACCCATGTAGTCCTCCACTGCATCCGTGTCGGAGTGCGTTGGAGAGAATGATGGATCTGTGTAAGAGGTGTGGATGCGTTCATAAAGGACTGGTTCCGATTCCGCCGGCATTTTTTGTTTTAGCCGGATCCTATAAGAGTCCAAAGCGTGCCCTGAAGTGATCTTTCGCTTTTGGAGCATAAGCCTGCCGGTGTCTGCGTCGATGAAGTGGGACGGCGATGTCCCAGTAGTCGAGTGTTCGGTAGATGGGGACCTTGTCTGTGTGACGCGGGTTCTGATTTCGAACATTTTCGGCGCCGTGGATGGCGGCAGACCAAAGGTGATGTTGGCCGGTGCGAAGGTGCCTTCTGTGCCCGTTTCGGTTCGGAGCCCGACGAGGTCTGGAGGGCTGCCTTTTCCCTGATGCGTTTCAAGGACGCTGCCCCTTGTTGCACCTGGAACGCCGATGGTTCTTTGGCGCCGATAGGTTCCGTATCGGCAGGCGTGGACTTCTTCGAAGTCACCGGGTCATCGAGCCGAGGAGGGGTAGGAGCCGACGACGGCGTCGATGAATGTACCTTAGTCGCTGCCTTCGAGGTGGATAGCGATGTAGTGGCCATTTTCACCTTGATGGCTGGTGCCGATGTTTTCGGTGCCGGGGGCCTTGGCGCTTTGACGGTACCGATAGATTTCCTTCTTGGGTCGGCGCCGACATCGGCTGCAGCGAGTTTGGCACCGAAGTCCCGTTTGGTGCGGTCGGAGCCGACTGGTTTGGCTGGCGTCGAAGGTGTGGTGGTCCTCGAGCCGACCAGTGTCAGTTTCACTTTCGGTTTCTATTGAACCGGTGCGATGAGTGGTTTCGGTTTCGCGGTAGGGAAACCAGTCGTCTTTAGGTGACAATGGCTCTTGCTGAATGTCCGAGGCCGGGCCAAAGGGCGGGGCGAGGAACTGCGTGATTGGTCTTGGGTAAGGCCCGAAGGCGATCCCTCGACTGGAGCCGTCAACTGACCCATTGGGATATCCTCCATTTGGACGGGTAGGCCTTGCTCCTCACCGGAGCTACCTTCTTCGGCCCCTAAGGCCTCATCGTAATCTCCTACCTCATAGTCGGCTTCTTCCCTGTGAAAAAGCTCTTCTTCGACATCTTCCGATCGGGAACCGTGTTCGGAAGTGGGGCTGGAGGGTGTATTTTCCACGCTTTCGACATCTTCGTCCTCGGTGCTGAAGATGTTGGCCGGTGCCGGTGCAGCTTGCTGCGCTTCCAGTCGCGCGGCTCGTCGATTCCGTAGAGTCTTCTTGGATCGGAATTGGGCACAGGCCATGCATTTCGATTCGTCATGATCCGGTGAGAGGCATTTGTTACACACCGGGTGGACGTCGATATGGGGGTATTTGGCGTGGCAAACAGGACACCGCTTGAATGGGGTCCTCGATTCCATCGTCGAAGTTCGGTCGATGGTCGGATTAAATGGATCCGAGAAGTTGTTAAAATTGCGAAACTAGTCTGTAAACTGTCGATACCGATCGGAAACAGTACCGTCGAAAACTAAAGGCCTTTTGGCCTGAAACTAGATTTTCCTAACTTGAGTCAAGATAAGCACATCCGAACCCAATAGCGGAAAAAAACATTCTGAGGATGGAGAGGATGCCCATGCGCACTGTAGTCCAGGGGAGGAGTCACCTATCTCAGGATACTTCGAAGACTCTTCCAGGACAACAACGTGCAAACATCCGGACCCAACACTAGGCGGCGATCTATGCACAGATATGAATTCAGCAGCCCACATGCCTCGAACCAGATGTTACACAGGGTATGTACCACAGGTTCCAGAAAAGACTCAGTGTCATTCAGGATAGCTACCCTCATAGATTTGCATTGGGAGGTGTAATGTCACGTGTATGCCTTGTGTATGCACTGCTGCACGTGCGTGCAGACCCCCGAAGCCTGGCATATGGATAATATGGTATGCCTTGTCTGCTCTTGGAGGATCAGCCATGCTAGCAGTGCTCCAGCCTTGTAGGATTCAGGACACGTCTAATGGGTGAGGGCCGCATATTTAAGGCAGCGCTGCCGTTCAAGCAGAGCTGCATGATCCTACTGCCTCTGTCGCAATTGTTCACTGCCAGCCAAGGTCATTCGGGGCCACTCCTCTAGTAGCAGCAGCTTCTGCTCTACAATTGAGATTTCTTTATCTAACATACACCTCAATTTCAGGGTATTCCCCAGTCTATGTCCCCTGATCACCACCTTGAATGCGTCCCACTATTAGCCAGACTTGGCAGTAACCGTAATAATGTCAAAATATTTGGAGATAGTTATCCAGGGAGGCCCTGAGGAGTTGGCCATCTAATGCGTCTGCCTGAAGGCGGCATGTGGGCATAGAAGGGGGGTCTGTGTTCCCATCTCACATGCAAGTCCTAATTAGTGTTGGGCACATAAATAGAGCAAAACAAAAGCTGCTTGCCATCCAAACAGCCCTCCACAAACACATAGCGACCTTTGGGGTCCACAACTGTTTTGCCCGACACAAACTGTACCCCAGCATAGTTCCACACCCTCACCTCCCGAGCATAAGTGGAGTAGAATTGTTCCCTCCATCTTATCCAGTATTAGGGGTGTCTTTCATAGATTCACATGCCTGAATCATTCCCCATCGTCGAGACGGGAGCCTCCGGTACATAAAAAAGTAATGTCCTATAGACATACATAGAGAAAAATAGGCCTAAGGGCCTCCCCTTAGCAGCCTATCCTAGTCCTTATGTAAAAAGGACCAAACTCTTAGAGTCAGCCAATCAGCTATCACCTCCCTCTAGAACCTTCCTGGCAGGAGCCTCAGTCCCTCAGATTTTCTACCGCACGTTGTGCTAGGGAGTCTCCAACCTGAGTTCTCCTCAGGATTTCTTTCAAGCCAGATTGTTCACTTTTTTGGTGACTTTCTTCTTCAAGGATTTCAACGCTGACTACTTCAGGCCTCTTATTGCTGCAGTGAGTGTTTATTTAATCTACAACTCCTGGCATGTCTGAATCACAGAAGAAAGCCCTTTTCAGGGCTTGCTCTTCATGTGGGAAGAAGAGGCTTCATGTGGACGACAAGCATGACCTATGCTTGTATTGCCTTTATCCGGACCACGTCCCTAAGGACTGTAAAATATGTAGGTCTTTCCCACATAAGACCTTGAGAGACAGGGAGGGTCGCCTGCTTATCTGGCTGGACAGGCTCAAGGACAGAGAGAGTGTGGTGTCCTCAGAGGCGAGCTTTTCCGGAACCTCTGAAGTCTCCCTGAAGAGGCCGAGAGTGACATCTCCTGGCCCCTCAGACGCTCCTCCTATGAAGACACACAAGAAGTCTTCAGAGGCAAGATCTTCAAAATCTTCAGTGTCTGATAAGGACTCTCTCACTTTCAAGAAGCCTACTCTGTCGGCCACAAAAATTGCGACACCTTCCTCGGCGCAAAAAAGGCCATCGGGACATGTCTCCACAGCGACGACGACCGTGTCCACATCCACAGCGGCGTCGGTCTTCTCGTCGACGACGACGACCCCTTCACCATCGTCAGCAGGTACCCCTATCTCGTCTATTATACTGTTAAAACCGTCGTCGACGTCTAAGTCATCGTCGACGACGAAGATTGTCCCGTCGACGACGAAGGCGTCGACGACGAAGGCATCGACGACGAAGGCATAGACGACGAGGAAAATACCGTCGACGGGGACACCGTTGGTGACAGCCATACCGTCGACGACCCCGTCGTCGACGGGAACGTCGTCGTCCATGGGACGGAAAACAGCAGGGGTTTCTGTGCAAGGATCTGCTCCTGGCAAACTGTCCAGACCACAGATTACACCGGAAACGACATCTCCAAGCAAGGTGCAAGCCAATTTGCCTATGGAGATTCTGCAGAGTGAAGAGTCTGAAGAGGAGCTCTTTGAACAGGCTACTTCCCCTTCTGAACTGTATGTCAAATGTCAAAGCACGGACGAGGAGCAGGAAGATATAAGCGCGCAGGAGCGCCCCGTCCAGGAACAGGTTCGCACGGAGGTCACTCCGATGGTATGCCTTCCTCTGTCAATAGTTCAGGACCTCAAGTTCCTTATCAGGGACTACACAAACAACGTTTCCCGGAATCGCCGGCGCTGGATGCAGGGGCCCCAGAGCCAACTACAAACCCACCAACGACTGCCCCAAGGCAATCACGGCCGGTTACGCAGGTATGCCACGAGAAACCGCCACCTCAGGTGATAGAGTCATCGGATGAGGAGGCTGAGGAGATGGAGGAAGGAGAGGTCCAGGGAGACCAGTCGGACCAGGATGAGGAGGAGGAGTATGTGGCATCCTCACCACCTTCCCCACAACCGCGCCAAGCTGATTCACCGCCAGTGGATATTGGTGGTTTTCATAAGGTAGTTGAACGGGCCGCGGCGCGGTTCCATATGGTCATGGAGTCGACGGAGACGGAGTGCTTCCTGCATGACTTTAAGGAGCAGACGAAGAAGACTACCAAATCGATCCCTATCATCGACTTTCTCTGGGACCAGGGAAAGAAGCTAATGCTGACGCCGGCTTCCGTTCCTGCGGTTGTTCCACGCCTGGATAAGAAGTATAAGGCTCCATCCACGGCACCAGCTTGCCTGACTGGCCACCCGAAACCGGATTCGGTCATGACCCAAGCGGCCCAGAAAAATTCTCGAAATCCCTCCTCGCCTCTGTCAGCACCACCGGACAAGGAGGGCAGAAAATTGGACACAATTGGCAAAAGGTTTTCGACCACTTCGGCAATGACCATCAAGGTGGCCAATTCCATAGCCCTTTTAGGGCATTATAACCGCCAACTTTGGGAGGATATAGCCCCATATTTAGCAGAACTTCCGAGCACAGTTCAGGAGGAGGTGAAGGCACTACTTTCCGAGGGCCAGACCTCTGCGGCCGAGATCATCGATTGCGCCATAGACGTGGCCATGACAGGCTTTCGTCAACTGGCTGGGGCTGCGGTCCTGCGCCGCCAAGGATGGCTGAAGGCGACATCGTTCAGGCAAGAAGTGTAGACGAAGGTGCTGGATATGCCCTTCGACGGACAACATCTATTTGGAGATAAAATTGACGAGGCGCTCCAAGCTATTAAGAAGGACACTGACACAGCTACAGCGCTTGGAACCTTGCAGGCAAGGAATCAGTCCTTTCGGGGCAACAAATCTAGAGGCCAGTCCTCCTACAGAGGATCCTTCCAGAATAGGTCCTCGTATTCCTTCCAGAATAAGACCCAGTACCAGCAAAAGCAGCAACAAGGTCGGCAGTCGTCTTATGGAAGATCTAACTTCAGGGGTAAGAACCAAAAGAGGGGCACCGGCGGACGCCAGTGACCACTTACTCCAGCCAGTCCAGCTACCATCTCCCTCTTCACAAATTGGAGGAAAATTGACCCATTTCCTGAAAAATTGGCGCATCATCACCTCAGATCGCTGGGTGCTCCAACTCCTCAGATTCGGCCATTTCCTAGAATTTACCACCATCCCGCCTGCAACCCCTCCCCGCAGGTTCCCACACAGGCATCTACGGCTGCTGCTCCGGGAAATATCAGAGATGTTGAGGAAAGGAGCGATCGAGCGAGTTCCATCGGCTCAGAGGGAGAAAGGATTCTACTCCCGCTTCTTTCTGATACGCAAGAAAGAAAAGAAGTGGAGGCCCATTCTAGATCTCAGGGCACTCAACTCTTTCCTGAAGAGTCAGTCGTTCAGGATGGCGACGCTCCAAGAAATCCTAGGCATTGTAGAGGAAGGAGATTTCATGACATCCTTGGATCTTCAGGATGCCTACTATCACATCCCGATACTCAGGGGGCACAGAAAGTTTCTACGTTTCGAGGTGGCAGGACAGCACTACCAATTCAAGGTCCTTCCGTTTGGCCTCAAATCCGCTCCGCAGATTTTCACCAAGTGCCTTTCTCCTGTGGCAGCTTTCCTACGTCAAATGGGTCACCAAGTTTTCCCCTACCTCGACGACTGGCTGGTCAAGGCGCCCACGGCTGTAAGCGCAACCAAATCCTCCAACGCTTGTACCAATCTTTTCCAACATCTAGGATTGACTCTCAATCTTCAGAAATCACGTATGTCCCCAACAAGAAGTATCACCTTCCTCGGGGCAACCTTGAATACGGAATGCGCAAGAGCATTTCCTTCAGACGAAAGAAAAAACAAGATCATATCGCTGGCCACGGCGGTGGCATCAAGGAAATCCTTAAGAGTTCGCACCTTCAAATCACTCCTGGGAATGATGTCTTCTTGTATACTACTCATCCCTCACTGCAGGCTTCGGATGCGTCCATTGCAGGAAGCTCTCACGAACCAGTGGACTCAGAGTACAGGTTCGTTCGAGGACATTGTGAGCATAACACCACGAATATCCAAGAGCCTCGAGTGGTGGAAGGATTACAGAAACCTGTCGAGGGGACTGCCGTTCCTGCTTCCAGCAGCGCCACTTGTGATCACCACCGATGCATCTCTAGCGGGCTGGGGAGCTGTCCTTCAGGACCTCAGAGTAATTGGCAAATGGTCAGATCAGGAGCAACGCCTCCATATCAATCTGCTGGAGTTGAGGGCTGTGCACCTAGCGCTGCAAGCCTTTTTACCACGCATCCAGAACTCCCAGGTGCTCGTCAGAACGGACAACACCACGACGATGCACTATCTAAACAAACAGGGAGGAACGCGTTCGCTCACTCTATCGCGCGAATCGCAAAAGATCTGGAACTGGCTTGTTCTCCATGGGATCACCCTCAGGGCGGACTATGTCCCGGGAAAGGACAACACCATAGCGGACGCCCTAAGCAGGCAGAAATCCCTCTCCCACGAATGGGAGCTCGACGAGAGTGCACTAACACACGTATTCTCGGAATGGGGAGTCCCAGGAATCGACCTGTTCGCCACCAGGGAGAACGCCAAATGCCCAAGCTACGCAAGCTGGCATCCCCAACCAGAGTCGCTCGGAAATGCCTTTTCCATAGGCTGGTTCAGCGTATTTGCGTACGCTTTTCCACCGTTCCCGATGATTCCCAGGGTCCTCAGGAAGATGAAGGCGGAGCCCTGTACCCTGATCCTGATTGCCCCGTACTGGCCGAGGCAGCACTGGTTCTCGGACCTTCATCGCCTCTCCATCAGGACACCGATTCGTCTAACACAGCACCCGAACCTGCTGACAATGTCCAATGGGCAGGTGCAATTCCCGAACCTGCAATCGCTCAGGTTATCGGCCTGGCTCCTAAGCACAGAGAGTTCTGCCATTTGAACATCCCGCAGGAATGCAGGGACGTGCTAGCAAGGGCGGACAGTACCAACAAAACCTACTCTCTCAAATGGAAACGCTTCTGCGTATGGTGCTCGGAGAAGGGCCTGAGACCACTTCATATCACGCCTGAACAGATATTGCCATATCTCCTGCTCTTGGCACAGTCCGGATTAGCACATGCATCCATAAAAGTGCATCTGGCGGCAATTTCACGTTTTACCAGGACTTCCAAAGGCCCGTCTCTCTGGTCCAGTAGACTTAAACAGTTCCTTAAGGGTCTATATAGGTCCTTTCCAAGACCTCGACGGGTCCCATCGACATGGCACCTCAACTTGGTCCTTAACCAACTCATGAAGCACCCCTTTGAGCCTATTCATCGAGCTTCCATCAAGTACATCTCATGGAAAACGACTCGGTTACTCGCTCTAACATCTGCCAGGAGAGTCAGCGAGTTGCAAGCTCTCTCCATTCAGGAGCCCTTCATGCAGTTCAAACAGGACAGGGTGGTGCTGAGGACAAATCCCAAGTTCATACCGAAAGTGCCTTCAGACTTTCACCTCAACGAGCCGGTGGTCCTACGTCCTTCTTCGCTAACCCTACCACGGCAGCAGAAAGGACACTCCACTCTCTGGATCTCAAACGGTGTCTTAAGTTTTATATAGACAAGACAAAAACCTTCAGAAAGTCATCGCAGTTATTTGTGGCCTACAGCAGGCCAAGGTTGGGTATGCCTCTAACAAAACAGAGCATTTCAAGGTGGATCTCTTCTGCAATAGCATTCTACCATGAAGGGGCCGGACGGCCTTTGAGAGACAGGGTGGAAGCACACTCCACCAGAGCGATGTCCACATCAGCAGCGCTGTTCGCTGGAGTGCCGATTTTGGACATCTGTAGAGCGGCGACGTGGAAGTCACCGCACACCTTCTCCAGACACTACTGCCTAGATGCCGAACTTACGAAGGATGCGGCAGTGGGCCAGGCGGTGCTTCGCCATCTGTTCCAGTGAGGTGAGCCTATCAACATCCCGCCATCCTGGTATGCACATTCTTTACTGATTTACTGTTTTGATGTATGCCAATGTTTCAAACTGTTATGATAATAGTGTATTATCTCAAATATCTTTATGGCATGTTACATCAGAAATGTGCATAATGTATTGCTAACTACTCTGATTCAGGCATGTGAATCTATGAAAGACACCCCTAACACTGGATAAGAAACGCGTTACTTACCTGTAACAGCAGTTATCCAGTATTGGTGTCTTTCATAGATTCACATGCAACCCTCCCGCCTCCCCTGGAAGGACTCACGCCTCTCTCTAACTATATTACGCCTACCTAGCTTGGTGCGTACGAAAATCTGAGGGACTGAGGCTCCTGCCAGGAAGGTTCTAGAGGGAGGTGATAGCTGATTGGCTGACTCTAAGAGTTTGGTCCTTTTTACATAAGGACTAGGATAGGCTGCTAAGGGGAGGCCCTTAGGCCTATTTTTCTCTATGTATGTCTATAGGACATTACTTTTTTATGTACCGGAGGCTCCCGTCTCGACGACGGGGAATGATTCAGGCATGTGAATCTATGAAAGACACCAATACTGGATAACTGCTGTTACAGGTAAGTAACGCGTTTCTTTTCTGCAGTCATAGGGCCTCCACCTGGGTGAGGTGGGACTCCTGAAGGAAACCCATCTGTGTTTTCCTGTGGCGCAAGTATGAGAGAACTCCACAACTTCGAGTAGGGTAGTGCATTCCATGGATATTCCATGTCAGTATGTTCGCATTGGACGACAAGACAATTGCGAGCAAGGGGAGATAGGGGGTACCCCTGGTGCACAGCAGTAATGCAAGGCCAAGTGTCTGCAGAAAGACGTATTAAACAGGTGGAAGCCGTAACTAAGCAAACATAGCACAGCAACTGAAAACATGTAATACCATCGGGAACAAAGATGCAACAGCATCCATGCCAAACATATGAACCACATTTGCCAGGATATGGACGCTGGCTGAAAGGCAGGTGACATGGTGTGTGACATGTGGGTGCAAGATCCCTTATCAGATAGGAGTCAATCTAAATCCCAGTCTCCTCTGCCATCTTGGCCATCTGCCATCTGCCTTTGGAGAAATGTGATACATTGAAACTGTTGAATGGCATTAAATCCGGCGCACCAAATGATTCTTGTCCAGCGTGGATCATTAAACAGATTGCTGATACTATTTGTACGGCATTGACTCCCCTGCTTAATGATGTTTTCTTATCTGGAATCTTTCCAAAACTTTGGAAAAAAGCCTCGGTTCTTCCTTTATTGAAAAAGCAGTCTTTGGATCCGACCGACCCAAACAACTATCGACCTATTTCTAGACTTCCTTTGCCAGCCAAAGTGCTGGAAAAAGTAATGAATAGTCAACTCAGTGCCTTCCTCCATCTCAATAACCCTTTAGATCCTTCACAATATGGGTTTAGAGCCCTACATAGCACTGAGTTGGCGCTACTAAAAATCGACTGAGGAAATCAGAAAGGCCGTGGACAGGGGAGGGAATGCAATGCTGATCCTCCTAGACCTGTCCACGGCTTTTGACACGGTTCACCACAAGGTTCTACTGAACCGGTTGGCTGAAGTAGGGATACGTGGCTTGGCCTGGCAGCTGATGAAATCATTTCTGACAGACAGATCACAAACAGTGGGCCTAGATGGTAATGTCTCTGAACCCTTCTCTCTGCCATGTGGGGTGCCACAGGGCTCAGCTCTTAGCCCCACACTTTTTAACATCTATGTGGCACACCTGGCAGGCATTATTAGATCTTATCGATTCCAGCTTACCCACTACGCCGACAACACACAAATTGTGCTGTCGGTGATGGAGGGAGCAGAGAAGGAGGCAGGTGCACGCTTCCATGACTATGGGATCCATCTCAACGTGGATGTCTGCCAATTATCAAACTCAATTCCGCCAAAACGGAGGTTCTGAGTTTTGGTAACAATCCTCGAATATGGACACCAGACTGGTGGCCGGATAATTTGGGTCTTTGTCTTATACCAGCCAGAAAAGCTAAGAACCTAGGTATAGTGGTAGATAACAAACTTACCATGGGGGACCATGTAAGCATGGTGACCTCCGCATGCTTCATGGTGCTCAGAATAATTAGGAAAATTAGGTTCTTTCTGCCTGAAGCGAGCTTGAGGACAGTAGTAACGGCACTTATTATGTCGCGTCTTAACTATTGTAACAGTCTATTTCTTAATATCCAAAAACAACATCTGAATAGGCTGCAGGTTGCCCAGAACGCAGCAGCTAGACTGCTGACGGGGGCACCCAGATTTCTCAGTTAAGAATAAAAAAAATCACATTGGCTTCCAATACATCTGAGATCTCGCTTCAAGGCGCTGTGTATTGTGTTCAAGGCTGTGAATGGAACGGGTCCTGAGTTTCTTAAAACTAAGTTCTTATGGTATATTCCAAGCAGAAACTTAAGGTCCACAGGTTCCAAACAAGTGAAAACCCCCTCTTTTAAGAAAACAAACTGGGGGGGTAGAAGCTTCGTTTATTGTGCCTCTAAAGCTTGGAATGAATTGCCCTTCATTCTGAGAAACGCCTCTGACCTCACCTCTTTTAGGAGACCCCTTAAGACATGGTTCTTTTCCCAGTTTTAGATCTTTGCCTCGCAGGTATTCAGTGCTTAGCGCCAGGACCCTAGGGTAATCGTGCGCTTTACAAGCTTTAATAACATAACATCTCCAAGTGGGTCCACCGGGTGAGGCGCGCTCATTAGAAGCATAGGCCACGAAGGGCCCGCCTTCTAATGGTACTTACTCATGTTACCCCATCTTCTGTGGTCATGTTATTAGGTGTGCATGCTGGGTCAAATATGCAGTATAACGCCAGCCTGGAACAGTCTCAGTACCCATCTACTAGGTGCCCATTCCCCACACTTTAGGGAGAAAGAATAATGTATCTGGTTACAGCATGACATAGTACACATTGCATACATTTAGATTAGTAGACTAGGTGTCCCCTTCCTCAGTATACTATGCAAAAGCGGAGTCCAGAAAAGCTGCAGCCACCCGCAACGTACTTCGAGTGGGACAAATGGGTTGAGCCTAACTTATGGCAGCCACTGCTTGTTGCTTCCCGATTGTTACGTACTGTTGCAGAGCTCCTATGATAAGGGGAGCTCAGCTCGGCCATGGGGTTTGACCCACTTCCATGCATCCTTAGGATCAGTGAAGAAATTTGACTGTACGCCTGCTTGGACCCGGAGGTTAGCTCGAACAGGAGTGAGTATTTGACATTTAAAGCATGCAGTTTATGCTTAACCGTTAGGAACGCATGTCTTTGGCGTTGAACAGTTCGCATGTGGTCTGGAAAAATCATCACTGTCATTTTGTCTATCACCAAAGTTTCCTTCTTCTGGGCTTTGCACAGGATGAGGTCCCCGATGCCTGTAGTGCAGTGCAGTAGGTGGGCCACCAGCAGTCTCGGGCATTGGGGGCTCAGTACGCCAGTACCAAGTGTGCATGTTTCGACAAAAAAGGCTCATGAAGGCAGAGTGGGAAATGAAGCTACGGCGCCCATGTGTCCAGGTAAGCCACTGGATCTAGTCCCACTGCACCCTCTGGGACCCCAGCTATTTGCATGTTATTCCTGCACAAGTGTCCCTCCGCATCATCCACTATCTGTTAGGGTGTGAACATGGCTTTGTACTGCTTGCACCTGTGACTGCACCTCCAGCGCCTGTGGCTAAAGCAATGACACTGCCTGCTCCATTGTGCGAACCCGGTCGTTAAGCTTGTGGTGGTCCTCTCTCAACAGGGCAAGGTCTGTTGCTACAGAGTCAATGTTGTATTCAAGGGATGCCCAAGAATTTAGCAAGAGCTGCTAGGACCACATCTAGTTTTTCTTCCACAGTGGGGCCTACCCACCGTCTTGCAAAGACATTGTTGGCTGTGCCTGGGCACACACTGCTCCATATGACCCAGAGAGGAGGTGCTCCATCAGTGCTGCCCGACCAGCATCGTAGGTCCAATTGTGAGTGCCAGTCGCAGCACAAGCAGCTAGAGTATTGTAAAAGGTATTAAGGTGGCGGGCTCGACTATGGCGAGAACTCGGGAGAAACAATTAAAAACAGCTAATCCTCTGCATGATGGCCAGCGCTGTTCACAGCAGCGGGAGGCTTCAGCTCCAAGTAAAGGACTCGCTTGCAGGGGCCAATAAGCTAAAGCACACCCCACAGCAAGAGCATCCCAATACCACAAGGGGGTTCAGTCGAGAGTAGCGAAAATCCATGGCTCTGGTTCAAGATTCACAGGCGTAGATGTCGATTGGTCAGCGGTGCACACAGAAGCAGTTTGAGCCACAAGGTTGCCACTGGGTAGGTTGCCCAGGCCTGCACATCGAGCCCCTCTGTCTCTGGGATAAGGGAGTAAAGCATTTATAGCCTGGTCAGGCCAACAGACTTCAAGGCCTGCAGACGCTGGCCCACGCAATCTATTTATGGTCCTCCTTTAAGGAGCATGGAGAGTGCAAGCCCTCTGCCACTGCCATCCCCAGGTTCCTCAGCCCCCTCACCAGGTGTACCTCTTCACTGTGGTTGAAAGACGCCGGTGCTTAGGGAGGGGTCTACTGCAGATTCTTCGGCTCACTCGGGGTCACAGCAGCAGCCGTAAATCCTGCGATGTTCTCCATATCTCCTCCCGGTCCTGCGCTGCAACACTCCAGCAAGTAGGTATCAGCCGTGGTTCCCAGTCAGCAGGTATCAGGCATGCCGCTATGCCTCAGCAAGCCCGCCCACGTAACTGACTGGTGGCAGCTGCACCAGTGTAGGACCCAGTGTGTCAACGGTCCCTTCGGCCGGGACCCGGCCACCCGGCATAGGTAGCAGCTGTAGACTCCTGGTCGGTGCTGCCCAAAACACGGGCTGCTCCTCTTTTCTGGTTGCTGCCATCAAAAGCGTCCCCAAGAGCCGAGTCACGGCACCTATGTGGACAGCAGCCCGCTCTCTGGTTTTGGTTTTTAGTATAAGCAATTTTTATGTAAGGCTGGCATACTCTGGATTGAAATAAGGAGAATATAAGATTCAGGGTGATTTGTTTGATGGCTAAAATGATCAAAGGACCACCGAGCCTAACCCAAATGCACTCAAGTCGGTACATTCACTCTTAATCCTTTAAAGGGGTGTAACACAGGTCCATGCAGCCCTTGCAGGGCAGCAGGACCTCCAAACCTTTAATACAGCCCCATTTAAGGTCAATGAATATCTGTGAGGTATCGGAAACTCGGGGCTCCTTTGTCACGTTTTTTGCTTTACACCTCTGATCTCTAATTACCTGAGAATTGTACTTCCCTTTTCGCCCCCATGCTAGCCAAGTACCTTTAAATCTCATGACTTTATTAATTGGTAACATTTTAGTTTTAAGCCTGCAGTTACTTTGTGCTCTGAAACCCGGAGCAACCTTAACTTCCTGAGAGCGTTAGTCGAGTTTTTGAAATGATCCGGACACAAAGAAGTACCCACCCCGAGCTACTTCACCTGAAAAAAAGAACCTCATTGTTCGCTTTGCAAAAGCAATGTGAAACTCTATGTACGTGTTTATTATAAAGTAAACATCAGCCATAATCTCTTTAAAGCTATACTCATTGGGGTGGGGGAGGAGGGCACAAGTGCATCACAGACTTTAGTTTTATGGAAACTTAATTTAGTTTAAGAAGATACATAACCTTAATGAGTCTTCAATAAGAAGTCCTAAGTTTCAAAACAACTGCAAATGTGGCTTCCAAAGGAACTCTAAAGGAGGGAGATGTAACTGTAACCTGAAAAAATAGACCTCACCAAAGAAAAAGTTACTGACATTCAGAAATGCCTTATCTGGTAGAGACTAGCTACTGATTCCTTACCTTAGAATTACCCCTTTGAGTCAGAACGGAGCTGGAAACTTTAACAGTACCTCTGCATGCATGTAGGTAGGTGAAGTAGATCGGCTCCGCATCGGTGTCTGCGCCAAAAGTGACGCATGCGCGGACATCAGTTTCTTTTCATGACCTTTCCATGCCAGAAGCGCAGAGCCACGAAGGTTGCTGATGAACTGGTGTGCAGCACTGATTGCATCAGAAGAGTGACCCTATGCAGACAATCCATGCCCGGAGGAACAGTAAGGAATCTGCAGCTAGACAAAGTAGGCCATCACTTTAGCCCCTAGTGACTCGGCAAGATAAACCAGCGGAGTCACATAGATGTTAAAAAGAAGAGGACTAAGTGATGACCCCTGCGGTACACCAGTTATCAGCTGCATAGGCATGGAGGCACAAGGTGGAAGCCAAACCTGTTGCGACCTATTTTCCAAGAAAAATCTGATCCAGCACAGCACCGATCCAGAAATGCCAATTTCCTCTAGGCGATCAAGGAGCAAAGAAAATGGCACCGTATCGAATGCCGCCGAGAGCTCAAGCATAACCAAGGCTGCTCTCCCGCCGGCATCCAGACACTCCCGGATCGCCTCAGTCACCTCCAGCAATGCTGACTCCGTACTATAAGAGGCACAGAAATCAGACACCTCTACATAGTTGGTGAGCTGAGACATAACAACCTTCTCGCATACTTTAGCCAAACATGGCAAGAGCGAGATAGGACGATAGTTCTCAGGGAGCAGAGGGTCAAGTGATGGCTTCTTTAGGAGGGGGGAGAATCGGCGCCTGCTTCCATGACAAAGGAACACAAGCCTCGCGAAGTGTCTTGTTAACCATAAGGTTAACTTCAAAATTAATTGTGTCTGCCACTTCTGACAGAAGCCTAGCTGCACATGAATCCTTAGGTGATCCAGATTTAAGAATTCTAAGGGTACAAGGTAAATCAACAGGTTTAAATGCAGAAAATATGGAAGTCATCATCAAAAAATTCTTTATTCGACTGTTACATCATGAAAGAACACCATGACAAAGTTAAAAAGGGAACTATAAAAAGGAAAGGACAAAAATCAAATACAAAAACAACAAGCACAAAAGCTTAAAATCCAAAAGAGCATTACATAACTTGGTCCAGCCCGTTAAGACTCTTCTTAAAAGAGATTAAATCAACATGGCAGTCTTTCCTTACATCATAAAACAGTAATACAAAGAGAGAAAAAAAAAACTGGGTCAGTTATACAACTAAATGTCAAGAATAGCGGATGCTGGAGGGAGTGCCTTCTTTACAATTGCTCTGCGAATAGCCCAAGACCAACTCAGAAATTTAGCCATTGCAATGACTATGTCCTCTCGTGTGTTTGTACTTAAGATACGAAATGCTATCTTATATGATCTGGTTTCAAGATTTAAACAGATCGGCTTAAGCCAGGTGGACCTGGGACAGACTTAGGCGGGACACACAAATAGGACATGAGTAATTGTCTCAGCCTGTGTGGGGCAAATGGGGCAGGACCTATCGTGACCATTCTTCCATTTACTTCGAAAAGAATTAAGTGGGAGAGACCCCACTCTGAATTGATGGAATAATTTACGGTCTTCAGGTCTGGAAATAAAGTTCCAGTAAGGTTCAAAGCTACTAATAAACTTATGGTCCACAAAAAGACCAGAAAGGGAGCTGCTATTTATCCCACATCTAATTGTCCCAAGCCTGGAATCCCAATATAGGGCTTTGAAGTCCTGTTTATTGGGGAATTGATTGCCCCTGGGGTCTAACCAAAGGTGTCCCAATCCCATATCATATAAGCCACCTTTGATATATTGGAGCCAGGCAATTCTACTAGACTTATCTTGGTCTTTGATGTACCAGATCGCATTTGCATACGAAAGTAACTCAGGGGTTGTCCACAATCTTCTCCAGTAGGAAAGGGGTCTAAAATCAGCTTCATCATAAAACGCCATACATCCCAGATCTAACAGGAGAGGTTTAATAGGTGTGGACTGAGGGAGACCAGTCAGTGAGCGCAAGAACTTATTTTGAGTTAGTACTAGGTGCGAAAGATTGTCATAACCCCATATCTCCGCCCCATAAATAATTGAGGCTCTTATTTTCCCATTATACAGTGCAATGGCAGGTCCCACTGGTTTAGTATGTGATACTTTGTGTTTTTTTAATAATGCCCCAGCTAATTGGTTATGTTTGAGGACGAGTAGATCAATTTGTGGCTTCCAGGTCAGCCTACGGCCCATGGCGATCCCCAGATATGTAAACGTGTCCGTTTGTTACAACGAAATATTATTCATTGACAGTTTACACTTATTTACTTTACTTTTGTGCATCACCATGTATTTGGTCTTATCAACGTTTATGGCCAGATGATGGTCATTACAAAAGACCAAAAATCTATCTAGAGCCCGTTGGAGACCAGAATGAGTCTTGGACAGTATGAGCGTGTCGTCCGCAAACATTAGGAGTGGGACCCTAAAGCCATCCAATAAGGGAGCATCAGTTGGAAAGTTTACAAAATAAAAGATAACCCTTTTGATGAACAGAGAAAACAGGGTCGGGGCCAAGACACACCCCTGCCTTACGCCCCTGTTGACAGAAAATGTTTCAGTAAGCTCACCCTGTTGTCCCCATCTAACTTGGGCATAATTAGAGGTATGGAGTTTGACAATAAACGATAAAAGGGCCGGTGGCATACCTGCCTCCTTGAGAGAGTCCCACAGCTTGCTGCGGGGAACTAAATCGAATGCAGATTTTAAATCTACAAAAGCAGCAAACAGGGTTCCCCCCGTTAGGATGACCGTTTTCCAATAAATCACAGAAAATCTAAAAACCTGGTCAATTGTACTAACGTGGGACCGAAACCCAGCTTGAAAAGTGGATAATACCTGGGACTCATCAATCCATTCATTGACCCTAAGTAATACGATCCTGGCCACAATTTTTTGAAGTGAGTCGATTAAACTAATGGGTCTATAGTTGGATGGGCTGGAACGGTCTCCCTTTTTAAAAATAGGTATAATTTCCACACCTAGCCAAGAGGTAGGCAAGGGAGCACCCCATGCCAAAGCATTTATCAAAAAAGAAATATAAGTGACCCCGTTTTTTTAATCAAATTTAAAAAGATCCGTGGGGATACAACCAGGACCTGGCGCCCGACCTGCCGGCACAGCTTCAATGGCTTTCTCAATCTCTGTCAAACCGAAGGTATGAACCTCCGTAGATGCAATATCAGTAGAATCAGACACAGGGGTTAGAGAACAGGTGAACTGGGCTTGGTAGTGAGAAACCCACTTGTCTGGGGCTACATTGTTAAGTGGCGTAGGCTCAAACACCCCACTTCCCCATTTTATTAAATACCAAAATTTCAGCCAGTTCTTCTCTTCAGAGGCTTTTGTTAATTCCTCCCATCTTTCTTTGTCAAAATGCTCTCTAGCCTTCAATAAAACACTTTTATACGATACCCTAGCTACTTTAATAGCCTGGATATCATTAGATTTAATTGCTAAAGAGAGCTATCTAAAAGCTGCGGAACAATCTTTGTTGTACCATTTAGCTGATTTTGATCGGATGGAATTATTAGCCTTCCCTTTGAGGGTGAGCAATGATTTCAGTTTTTCAAAGAGTACTTCATGCTCTGTCTTTAAACAATGAGGAGGAACTTCTAAAAAATTATAAACAGATAAAGTCCGGAGTGAATCCTCTAGTGACTTACGAAGCCGGCTTTGGATGCCTTCATTATCAATTACTTTAGCCCATTTTAGTCGACGACAATCATTTGATAGCTCTATGTCACCGACCCGCTTTTCCCTGGGAGAGCCAATGCCCACTGTGGGCTTAGTTACTAACCTCAAGGAAAGAGGTTCGTGATCACTCTCTGGTCTAGAGATCACAACCATATCCAGCACAGTAGACCAAAGATCTAGAGTGACGAGGATATAAATCGATCCTGCTCCCACTCTTTCCATTAAAGAAAGTATTGCTACCAATACTATCTGATGGGGTTCTCCCGTTTACGGCTCTCAAGCCCCACCCCAAAGAGAAACTTTTTAGTTGAAGGGCCGCCTCGGTCCATTTTTTAATAGGCACTAAGGATAAAGATGGGACACCCCAATTACTATCCTCCTCAATACTGAGTTTTCCATCTTCAATCCCCAAAGGCTCAAATGTACAATTAAAGTCACCCATTATAACCAGCGAATTGGGGCTTACTAACCCGTTGATAAAAGTGTCCAAAAACTGAACAGTTGGCGAGGATCTGCCCCCCGGTTGGCCTCTCGAGTAGATATTAATTAGGTTAAATACAAACACGCCATCCTTATTAACTTTCAGAGCCAGTATGTCATCGTTATCCATGGAAATTTCCTTAATCTGTAGCGATGAATGCTGGAAGTAATTTCTATCCTCTGCTTCCCCAGCGAGGCAAGAGTAGAATTCTTGGATATGGTTGAAAAAGAATCCTGTATGCTGACTATTTTATCCCTGAAAAATGTTGCCAGGGTGTTGCACCAGGTATCCGAGGAGGGTACCGCCAAAACCTGAGCACTGGGAGCCACGAAACTCCTCACAATAGAAAATATTTCTTTAGAATTGTTATTAGCCCGATCAATGCGATCGGAAAAGTGCCGGCCTTTGGCCATTCCAATAGCCGCATAGTAAAGTTTCTGTTTGGCTCTAAGTGCAAGTTTGGCTGTAGGGCAATAGCCGCTGGAACGCCATGCTCTCTCCAATACCTTGCATGCATGTTTCAAAGTCCTCAGCACAGACAAATACCAAGGCTTGGAGGGGGACTCTCTCCTCAGTTTAGGCTGACCTGGAACAGAAAGAGCGCCGACTGAAGCAGTAATCCAATCTGTAAACCTTGACACATTATCCTCAAGGTCCTCAGAAAGGGAAGGATGCGAGGCTGCCAAGCAGCTACTCAGCTGCCCGGCATCCAATTTCCTAAAGGTGGGAGGCCGATAGGAACTAAATGGTCGTGGTGGGCGCTTGATATCCCATGAGAAAAATATGGGAAAACGGTCCGACCAGGCGACAGGAAGTGGCCTTTCAACTGAAATAGGAAAATTGGGACAGATGGTGTCCAGAGTGTGCCCCCCTTGATGGGTCGGATATCTGACACATTGGGAGAGCTGGACTAGATGAAGGGAGTCCATAAAAGCAGCCGAATCGTCCGCCTCCATA
Source organism: Triturus cristatus (assembly GCF_964204655.1). NCBI lineage: Eukaryota > Metazoa > Chordata > Amphibia > Caudata > Salamandridae > Triturus > Triturus cristatus. Next base: position 250,176,669 of record NC_140585.1, read on the forward strand.
GAACTGAGATGGATATTAATATCCCCAAGGAGCAAATAGTTTGAAAAACGCATTGCTCTATCTGCCAAAGGGTCCCCACACGATTCCAAAAATACATTGGCTGTTCCCGGCGGACGATATATCAGAGACCTCACATGCACCCCAGATAGTAGATGATTCACTATGTAGGGACCAGCATTCTCTATATAAAATTGCCAGGCCCCCACCTCTGCCGACTGGGCGATCAACTCAATAGATTTTATAGCCAGCAGGAGTGGTCAAGGCCACAATGGGATTAGAGAACGCATCAAGCCAAGTCTCAGTGATGAACAATAGATCTAGAAGATTATCAGAGACCAAATCTGCGACGTCTACATGCTGCTTCCTCAAAGATCTAGCATTAATGAGGCAGGCACTAATGCTGGCACTAATGGGTGCAGAAAGAGGGGGGGGGGGGGGAGGTCAACACTCTTGGAGGCACACCAGGTCACAAATTTGTCCCAATGGCATGCGTAAACAGTCTTGGTTGAGAATAACATTGCAGACTTTGAAGGGGCTAGAGGGTGGTCAAAAGCTGTGAACTGTTGTCACTCAATCTTCAAGCAGGACGGTGAAGCGTGCCCTGCCCTGCTGTTGCGAAAGAAGATCCTCCTGAAGGGGCAACCTGATTGGAGGACAGATGCTCATGTTCAGGAGTTCTCCTTGCCCAATTTTGAGCCACAAGAATGAATTGAGCCCAGTCACTCCTGATCTCCTTGAGAACTCTGGCTAGTAGTGGTTTGGGCGGAAAGGTCTACAAGGGGTATGAGCTCCACTCAAGACAAAAAGCATCTCTGAGCAAGCAATGTTGGAAACTCCAGCATGCAGAACTGCCAATATAGCGCGTTCTTGGCAGTGGCGAAGAGATCTAACCAAGCTCTCCCCAGTCTCGTAAGAGACTTTGAACCATCTTCGAATGGAGATGTAATTTGTGATCCACAAGGCATTGATGGCTTAGTGTGTCTGCTCTAGTGTTGAGAGCTCGCCAGATGTTGAACCACCAGGGAAATACCCTGACGTTCCACCAATATCCAGAGAAGCAGGGCTTCTGACACAGGTTCCAAAACCCACACTGTCCTGTTTGTTGCAGTACCACATAGCGGTGGTGTTGTTGGTGAACACATGCACCAGCCTTCCCTTAATCAAAGGAAGAAAGGCTTTTAATGCCAGTCGAATCAGCTGCGGGTCCAACAAGTTGATATGAAGCTGGGCCAGAGACTAGATTCCTCTGATCTCGATTCCACCCAGGTGGCCAACAAAACCCATGAGTGATGCGTCTCACTACAGTCAGCTGTGGATAGGAGAGGAAGAGGGGTCTGCCACTGACCCAATCGTGGTTCGTGAGCCACCCACTCTAGGCCTTTTGCAGCTCCCTTTGAGATCTGGCCAAACTCAGATTCCCCACATGCTGCGCTCCCTGAGACGCCCCTAATTCCTTCCCCACCCCCGAGAAGCCAGTGGTTTTTAGGCAGGCGTGGAGCCTCAGGGACACCGATGATGTAATCGAACAGTCAAACAAGTCGGTTGTGTCGCATCGAATGGTGCTTTTGCAGCATCTCTCTCATCAGCAATAGCTTGGGAGAGTATGGCTCAGCCAGGTTTGACTTTTGAGCTGGAGGCTTGGAACATCAAACCCTCTGTGAGGATGTACTGGGTGAGGAAACTGGGATCACAGGAGCGTGGCAATGGTGGCGGGCAAGTGTCCTGTGCACAGGAGCCCCTGTGCAGGGCTTGGATCAGGGCCCAAGCAGGACGTGTCTAAGGGCTTCACTAAATGGTAGGAGAGATTTAGAGGGAGCAACTCCCGGTTAAAGCACCTCAGTCAAGACACTCTTGACTGCCATGCAGGGCAGCTGAAGGTCCAAGACCTCAGCCGCCCTTCGCACCACCACTGCAAGAGAGGTCCCTTCCTCCGTGGCCACAGTGTCCGGTGAGGTGTCCAAACCACTGGCATCTGCCAAATCCTTATACAAGTTGCCCTATGGTTTGTCAAGGGAGTTGTGGTATTTATAAGGGTCCCGAGACACCTCCTAGTTGTTCCCTTCTCTGGGTCTATCAAAAGGAACAGGCACTAGCTTTGACATGGACCGTTCAGATCTGCTTCGGAAACTGCATTTGAACTATGCTGATCTGGCTCCATATCGGAGTTAGGAATGATGATCGGGTCAGCGCCACCGGGGACAACAGCGCTGGAAAGGGTTCAGTGGAAGGTGGAAGCCTAGCGGGTGGAGGAACTCTGTATCCAGCAGTGGATCCATGTGGCCAGACAGCCGCAGAGGGTGAACCCGCCAACAGAAATCCAGAGGTGGGAGGGGGGGGGGGGCTACTAAATCTATGGGACCCAAAGACACTCCAGAGGGGTCGAATCGCCCAAACATAAGATGTATGGCCTCATAAAACTCCTTGAGTTAGGTGGAGGTTGCTCCGGCTCTGGGAAACTCTAGAAGGCGTGCTATATTGGACAGGGACTGGTGCGGTGAAGTTTTAAAATGTTTTGACTTCTTAAACTTCATTTTATGGGACTTACTTGCCGACTTGGATTGCGAAGGTGATCGTCGCAAGCGGCCGAGTGACATTTAGTATGACAGGTTACTTGATCATAGCAGGGTCATCGGACGTTGGATGCTGCGCAAATTCAAAGAGCATTCCTGCAGCGCCTTGGGATTTAAGATGTGGCAATACTTGCAGGTCTTGGAGTCGTAGTCACACTCCAAGCAACATAGGCAAACAAAGTGTGGGTCTGTCACACACAGCTACCTGCGACAGACATCACAGTTTGAAACCCGCTGTTTTTTTAAGAGGACATCCCCTATCACGCCAGGAGACAGTCGCAAAGAAATGTTGTGAGAAATAAAAATGACTAAAGGAAGCTCTCTCCGGTTCTGCGCTAAAAAAGTAACTTATGCCAGCTCGCTGCGGTGGTGCCTATATAGACACAGCACAGGTCACTGCTGGCATGGACAACGCTGACGATCGACCACCTACCAGTGTCGAGAGGTACTGCTTGAAAAGTTTCCAGATGCAGTCTGACGCTTTGGGATAATTCTAACCTAATGAATCTGCGGCTAGAAGTCTCGATCATATAGAAGATATGGAGGCAATTGCATTGACAAACTCCTGAGGTCTGAGATTTCATCAGACAGACCAGAACTAAAACAGACACTCCTCAGACTGGATGAGAATACACAAATGCATGATTTTATTAAAAATAAGCTAGCTCTGCAAAAAAAAAAAAAAAACACTAGTAAACGCCTACTTTAGCAGTGAATGTATTGTTTTCAAGTTTGAAAAAACCCAACTCTTTATTCTGGAAGGTTGCGCACATCGAATCTAAAACGCTTGCACACTATGAAAGCCTGAAGAATGAGAAGGAGCAAATGTGATCAAGTGATTAACACATGATCCTTATTTTACAGTAATGAATTTATTCTAAGGTTCCTTTTTTCTATTCCATTTATTTAAATCTCTTCTTCACAACTGAACAACCAAGATGTTAGATTCACAAGTGGGTCTTCAAAGTACGAAAATATAGGACATCCTGAGGCCTGTCAACCTCAGCTTGTCAAAAAAAAAAATATTACTAAGTTCCCTCAATAAGTGAGTGATCTATCCCCTACACATGCATGTACGATGCCATTTTCTTCTCCTGATACATGCTTGGCTGACAAGGATATGGCTCTCTGCTGATCCCAGTATGACAATGGCTGTGATTCTCATGGTTGAGTCACAGAATGGAGCTCAATGTGGTTGCATTATTAGAACATGTTATCTGCCACTCGTGACCATGTCGATACATTTATGTGTAATAATGCCTAGTAGTTATGTCACTTTTTTCAGATGCAAACCCTGAAAATAGGATTAATCTGAAAACAACTATCCTCTCTTCAGGTAAAACAGTAGCACACACAGTCCACAATGGAACATAGGAAATTAATCTGTGCTAGAATGCCAGATTAGACTGGAGTTTTATTGTACATTTTTTAATCGGTAAAAAAGAACACCGATTATCAAACCAATGCAACCAATGAGCATTAGTTTGCACTGGCAATTGGAAGTTCTTTAAACTAGAAGTGATCACAACTCACTATGAATCAAGGGTATCACTTAGGCCATCGATACACTGGGGTGCAGAAATGCACATCCGTAAGAGCTATAGAATCCACCTCTAGTTAAACTGTCTTGTATCCGAATTCTCAATCTCAACCTCTGATTGATGTGTTCAATGACCTAGACTTCAGTATTTGCTGTACAAAAGACGAAGAGGCATTCCTATGCCCATATGTATGCCATCTCCATGATCAATTATAAAAATGTGGTGCTGCCTTGTCGAAGTCAATTCATTTAAAAAAAAATATATACAATTAGAAAAATTGGCATAGAAGGAAGAATACAGATAAAATGTTGGTACTCATAGGCAGGTGAGTGCCGCTAAAACTGAGGGTGACATATAGCACTGGCCATTTAAACCATCTACAGAGAAACGCTTTTAGGAATCAAATCAATCTTTGGTTCATGTGATGATCTCACTGGCCAACATTCTTTGCACTCTGCCTTGCTTCTTAGGTAAAGTGGTTTATTGAATCCTGCAGCTATCTCATTTAGTAGCAAACTTGAAATTTAAATGAGACTTCAGGTTAAAACTGGCACTGAAGAACGTTTCTTCAGTGGTTCTACACACAGATGTAATAAGCCATACTGCATGTTCGTATGGTGTGTGTAGAATTTACTCAAACATCTGGCCAAATATTGATTTAAAAAAAGATAAACTGTCCTAGTGCTTTATATGCAAGCCCTTGAAGGAAAGGGTATTGGATATTACTGCAATCGTCTGATTCAAAATGAAGAAATGAGACCATTCAAGAGTGTGTGAAGTGTTATAAAGCATATTTAATATATAATACCAAGGGCAAACCTGATGCTGTGGAGATTACTGACCACCTATACTAGCCAGTTAATTTTGGGCCTGGCATAAAGACTTGGTGGAGACTAGGGCATTCGCAATATTCGGGTCCCTTGCTTGTTTCAAAAAGACTTATGGTGGCCCTTCCTGGACTCCCCTTTTGATAGCTTATAGTGCAGTGGTCCCCACGCAATGTGTCTATGGGGATGACTTAATAGCCTTAAGTATGGAGGGAAGCTGGGAGAGGTGCGAAAGTAAATGTTTGAAAAAATTACTCTACCCACAGGTGCAATGTCCCAGGCTATATGATTAGAAGGAAATTTGTAGGCCTGGAACTTCTTAGCCTATAAAACGACTATTCGATTTTGGGATAATCTTTGGGTTTCAAAAGTACTGGAACTAAGGTATACTGGCTAATGAGCCCTAAATGGGCCAAACCAGCCCTGGGTTGCTTCTGTTCCTATTCAGGGAGGACCTGGCAGTTCGGTCTGGACTGTTCGCATTGGAGTAGGGTCAAGACTGATTTGCATATGGCTGGGTCCAAACTGAGGTGGCATGGGATGCAAAACAACGATGGACTGGGATGCGGCCCGAGTGATTACCACGGAGATTAATTCAAACATTCCATCCATCACTTTTTTGTATACTTACGCGCCATTACCCACAGAAATTTTTCTTCAAATAAATAATTTATTCCTTAGGTCCCAGTGTAGCTTACATATAGGTAATCAAAAAGCACATATAGGAGGAGTAATGTTGAGAAAACCAGATCGCTCAAACACATACCACAAGGGTGGTAAAAAATGATTTAGAGAATTAAAGAAGGGTACTAATAAATCAAAGTAAAGTACGAGTTACGTACCTTAGGTAATGATGTATCTGGTAGAGATGTTGCCTAGCCGCAGATTCCTTAACTTAGAATATCCCTAGGCGTAAGACTGGATCCGGAAAACTCTTTTGCAGCAGCGCCTCTGCGCGCCGGGGGACGGCGCCACACAACAAGCACTGACGTTGTCCACGTACATGACGTCAGCGAGGTCATACAAGTCCCTCCCGGCGCACTGACGTCCGTTTTCTTCGGAAAAGCTTTTCCGCGACAACCCAGAGACACCAATCAAAAACTGTTAAAGTATGGGAACAGTGTGCGATGGATAAAAATCCATAAATAAATAAGGAGGATGATGCAAGACACCATCGTAAAAGACAGAATTAGACATTGCCTACATACAAGTGAAAAAGCTGTCAGAAAGAACCTCGCATGCTAAGCAAAGACCCTTTCCAAGTGCAACAAGGGAAGAATATCTCAGACAGAAATTGACTGTCAGTACCATGTAGAACCGTGCCGTCTGGCACTGCCCCTATAGTAAAGGAGGTCTGAAACAGAAGTGAACAAATCCCCAAGAAGACTACTGTAGAGGAGACCAGAATCCTAAGCCAATAGAGAAGGTGGGAAAGCAGCAGGAGAGAATAAGAAATAAAGAGGAATCTCCTGGTCAGGGAAAATACAAAAAGCATAATTTTACAGGTAATAAACCCCTGAGAGGGAGACAACTGTATTATGGTAACAGAAACCCCCGAGGGGGGAGTGAGCTGTATTTTGGCAAATCTCAAAGAGACGCAACAACGTGAGCACCCATGAGAGAAAAACCCAATGGCAACTGTAAAAGGGGGGCCAACAGAGAACCCCACTTGGCAAGGTCCTCGCACAACGGGGAGGCTGGGTGGGCATGAAGGAATCTGTGGCTAGATAACGTCTCTACCAGATACATCGTTACCGAAGGTAAGTAACTCGTACATCTGATAGAGACATCTAGCCGCAGATTCCTTAACTTAGAATAGATACCACAGCCATACCCCAAAGGGGGAGGTGGGTCTGCGACAGGACAACAGAAAGCGCCAAACATTTGAGCTGGCAATAGACTGACGAACAATGGGGAAGGTTGTGGCGGAACAGCCAGACAGCAACCCAAATAGCTCGAAAGAGCAGAAGATAACGGGATGCAAGACATCCCAAAAATGCCATAATGGTGCTACACCATACCTTTAAAAGCATGAGAGGTAGAAACGGCACCAGCCATATACCAGAATAAAAGAAAGAGGAAGAAGGACCACTCTCAGCGTAATGGCACACTATGTGAACACCGACCAAAGGTTGAGAAGAAATATGAAGAGATGCAACCAGAGCCTACCAGGCCAGCACACGGAAGGAAGGCCGGAGAGGCTACAGCCAAGAACCAAAGGTCAAGAGATAGAATTAGCAATGTTCTTGGAAATGTAGGCGGAGACAAGAAACACGCCAAGCGCACACCCAGTCCCAAAAGGGAAAACGGGGCGAACAGCAACAATCTTAAGCCCGCTGATGCAGGCCACCACAGAAACATGCGCAGAGCAAATAGCTACAGAGACCATAAGGTGGCGTAGCTAAAATAAGCATAAGGCTGCTCGGCCAGGCCATGGTAAGACCAAGGTGAGGACCAACACACGAAATACAGATTGCAGGGTGTAGATCTAGGACGACTGACATTAGAAGAGCCGTCCCGCATGCCCAGCCTAAGGAAGGTGCAGCGGAGGCACCAAAGTACTAAGGCGTAGAAATGGAAAAATAACCACAGAATGTTTGACCACACCCTCCGACTAGAAGGAAAGTAACCCTTGTCCAGAAGGGAGAATCGTTCAGTAAATGGACGAAGGGAGCAGCGTAAACCCAGGGGACCACCTTAGCAAGCGGAAAGCAAAAGGGGCCTTATTGGTAATGCCGGATGCATCACTGAAAAGGTCCCTGAAACATGGAGACTTCGGACCAGACCTTGCAGCCTCGAAGAGAGGCGAAGAGTTATGAAGAGTACCCATGGAACTGGTATATATACCTAATTCCGAAATATATACAGCAAAAACGGGTAAACTAACCTCGACTATACAACATCGTTTTAGAGGAACATATCTGGTACCGTAATGGCAGACGGAAGCTGCTGTTAAAAGCGTGATAAACACCCCGAAAGGAGAACGAAGCAAGATGACCAATGACGCAAAGATGACGCCAAGGCACCACATTGAGCACCGTACAACGGCAGAGAAGAGCACCAGAGGACGCCTAGAGGCCAAAGGAACTCGTAGGCCCAGTTGACATAACAGAGCTATATAATAGCAAACAAGTACCCCACACGGAGTATGTACCTCCCTAAGAAGGAACAATCTGTGCAACACTGCCACAGCAGGTTAACCGCCACTTAAAAACGCATAATGCATCCAAAGGATGAGAAATGAAAGAGTAATCACCTCCGACCATGCAAAAGGAAGACCTGAGGCTTACTATCAGCCTAAAGAACAAGTTACTTACCTTCGGTAACAATGTATCTGTAAGAAACATTAGTTAGATTCCTCACCTTAGATTCCTCACCTTAGAAAATCCCCAGGCGTCAGACTGGATCCGGAAAGTTTTTTGTAGCAATACCCCTTGCGCGTCGCTAGGCGTCCTCTGCGGCTCCGCGTCTGTCGTTGGCGTCGTGATGACTTCGGAGTACTTAGACGCCGCCCTCGCGCGCTGACGTCAGTTCTTGTACATAGCTTTCCGCGCCAGGGACGCTGAGCCATGCAAGAGACCGACACTGGTGCCAAAAAATCTAGGGCCCTGAAAGGGAGAACCTTAACCCTAGATGTCGGTTCGCAGAACGGGGAGGCTGGGTGGGTCGGTGAGTAATCTAACTAACGAATGTTTCTTACAGATACATCGTTACCGAAGGTAAGTAACTTGTTCATCTGAAAGAAACACGTTAGTTAGATTCCTCACCTTAGAATAGATACCCCAGCAAGACCAACCCCGGTGGTGGGTCTGCGAACCAAGATCACACCAGAAAGTCCTGGAGAACAGAACGGCCAAAGTGGCCATCTCTCCGGACTTGGCTGTCCAGGCAATAGTGCCTGGCGAACGTGTGCAGTGAAGCCCACGTCGCCGCCTGACAGATGTCCTGCAAGGGGACTCCCCGACCCAGGGCAGTTGTCGCCGCGGTGGCCCGGGTGGAATGGGCACGCAGCCCAACAGGAGGGACCTTTTTCACCAAAGAATAGCAGAGTTTAATACACAACACGACCCATCGCGAGATGGTCCGCTTGTGTACAGCTTTACCCTTCTTCGCACCTACATATCCAACAAAAAGTTGGTCGTCCACCCGGAACGGTTTTGTGCGGTCCAAATAAAATGACAGCGCACGTTTTGGGTCCAGACGGTGGAGCCTCTATTCATCTTTTGAAGGATGCGGAGGCGGAAAGAAGGTGGGCAGCGTGACCGATTGCCCGATGTGAAAGGGAGTCACGACTTTAGGAAGGAAAGAAGGAAGGAAGGACGGGTCCGGAGGACAACCTTATCCGGATGAACTGAAAGGAAGGGAGGCTTAGCTGACAGAGCCTGGAGCTCACTCACCCGCCTAGCGGAGGTGATAGCTACCAGGAAGGCTGTTTTCAGAGTCAGTAGACAAAGTGGACAGTTGTGAAGGGGCTCAAAGGGAGCGCACATCAGAAAAGTAAGAACAAGGTTCAAGTCCCACTGAGGCATTACGAATGGAACAGGAGGGAACATATGAGTAATGCCCTTGAGAAAACGTGAGACAACAGGGGACTTGAAAAGAGAAGGCTGATCAGGAAGCCTTAAGAAAGCAGAGATTGCAGCAAGATAACCCTTCAAGGTGCCCAGAGCAGAGCCCTGCTGGGCCAAAGAAAGAAGAAAGAGTAGAACCTCAGAAAGAGGGGCGGAAAGGGGATCCACAGCATTTGCTGTGCACCATGCCACAAATTTGTTCCACCGGCAGGCGTATACCGTCTTCGTGGAGGGACGCCTGGCTGCCAGAATGACATCACAGACTTGAGGAGGCAAGTCAAATGGCATCAACTGCCGCCGCTCAATCTCCACGCATGGAGGTGGAGGCTGGACAGGTTCGGGTGGAGGACCGTCCCCTGCTGCTGCAACAGAAGGTCCTCCTGAAGAGGCAGTCGTATCAGGGGATCGATGGACATACTGAGTAGCTCGGGATACCAGTACCTTCGTGCCCAATCCAGAGCCACCAAGATGACTTGGGCCCCATCAGCACTCTGGGCAGAAGTTGTATAGGCGAAAAGGCGTACAACAGACCGCAACTCCACTCGCGACAAAAAGCGTCTCCGAGCGAGTGCCGCCTTGGAAATTCCAACGCGCAGAACTGTTGACATTGCGCGTTCTCTTCGGTGGCGAATAGATCTAACCAAGGCTCTCCCCACTGCAGAAAGAGACCTTGCGCCACGTCCAAGTTCAGACGCCATTCGTGATCCATCATGCACCGGCGGCTGAGTTCGTCTGCTCTGGCGTTCAGAGATCCCGCCAGATGTTGAACCACCAGGGTGATGCCCTGATGTTCCAGCCATGTCCAGAGGCGCAGAGCCTCCTGACAAAGGGTCCACGACCCCACCCCGCCCTGTTTGTTGCAATACCACATGGCGGTGGAGTTGTCCGTGAACACCTGCACGACACTTCCCCGGACAGAGGGAAGGAAGGCTTTCAGTGCAAGTCGGATCGCCCTCAGCTCCAATAGGTTGATATGGAGCAGAGTCTCCGCCGGAGACCAGAGTCCTCTGATCTCCGCCTCTCCCATATGCCCCCCCCCATCCCAGGAGGGATGCATCCGTCACGACGACATGCTCCGGTTGGGGTAGTGAGAGGGATCTGCCGCTGACCCAATCGCGATTCGTGAGCCACCACTGCAGCTGGTTCGCAGTGCCCTCCGAGATCAGGACATGGTCGGACAGGTTGCCACGATGCTGGGCCCACTGAAACTTCAGGTCCCACTGCAGAGCCCGCATCCGCCACCTGGCATGAGGTACCAACAGGAGGCCGGAGGCCATCAGCCCCAGTAGCCCCAGCACCAACCTGACCGAAACCCAGGACAAAGGCCGGAAGATGGAAATCAGGGCCTGAATGTCCCAGACCCGCTGTTCCGGCGGATAGACCCGGAACTGCGCCGAATCGAGAACCGCTCCGATGAAAAGGAGCTTCTGGGAGGGACTCTGGTGCGACTTCGGCACATTGATGGAGAACCCCAGCGAGTGCAGGAGGTCGGCCGTAGTCTGGAGGTGCGAGACGACTTGCTGGGGCGAGCCCGCCTTCAACAACCAGTCGTCGAGATAGGGGAAGACTGGAACCCCTGATCGGCGCAGATGAGCTGCGACCACCGCCATCACTTTCGTGAACACCCGAGGGGCACTGGTGAGGCCAAAGGGGAGCACGGTGAACTGAAAGTGTTCCTGACCCACCGTGAACCGCAGGTAACGCCGGTGGGCCGGCAGGACGGGGATGTGGAAATAAGCGTCTCCACACTTCCTGACCCACGGTGAAGGACATCAAAGTAAAGGGTCCACAGACAAGGGCGCCGAAGGGGCTGCATGTTCAAAATCCGAGTGGCCAAAGAGACCACTCTGAGAAAAACTGCACCAGCCTTGGTAGCCCTCCGAGGAGGGGATAGTAGTTCATCAGTAGGTGATGGCTGTAAGCTACCCCTCCCAAGACAGTGAGGGTGCGACCAATGCCCAACTGAAGGGAGCCCCATGGACGAATGAGGCTCCTGATGAGGCTCTTGAGGAGGTGGGGACCCTGCCGGATCCACATACTCTAAGGAAGGCACAGTCATAAATACATCCGGCGTCACCGGGCGAAGCTAAACACTCTCCGGATGCCTCCGGAGAAGAGTCAACAACCCGGTGTCGATGCGGCGCCAAAACCACTTGAGTAGGCGCTGACTGTGCTTTGTCCAGCGCCAAATCCACGATAAGCTCTCCTTCCGAATAAGGAGAAGGCGCCGGAGCCGGGGATGCAAGGCTCCAGCGCCGCAACGGTGCCGACTCAGCCTCAACCCGGACTGGTTCCGACTCAGAGGGAAGAAGCGGAGGCAGAGCCGGGAAGGCGACAAGTTCACCTTCTGAAGAAGGAGCAGGAGCGAACCTCCGGCATCGCACCGGAGCCGCGGCTCTGACTCCGGAGAAAGAAGCAGAGGCAGAGCCGTGGAGGCGAGTCTACCGTCTCGGGCTCCAGACAGGCGGTTGCCAGCCCAGAAGGCCGAGGTGTGCACAAAGTGAGGCTTTGAGCAACAGCAACCACCTGCAACGCCACAGGGAGCCTCACGGGACTATGCGGTGCGGCAGGGGTGCAATGGGCAGTAGAGGGGGACCCAGCCGGGCCGCACCCAGACTACGCCATATGGATCGTAGAGAGGGACCCAGTCGGGCCGCGCCCTTACGATACCACATCTCCGACATCACTGGAGGGCAAAGGCTCATTTGACGCCGGGGGCGAACCCACCGGCGAGTCAGTCGTGGACCCCACAGGTAGCGTAGGCCCAGAGGACGCCCCAGGGATGGGACAGGACCCAAGGGAGGTCTGCAAAGCCGTGGCATAAGCCTCCACCCCCGCAGGCCCCTGCACCCGGAGAGGGCGGGTAGAGGGGGGGCGGGGAGAGGGGCGACTGACGGGAGCGCACGTCCGGAATATTTCAGAAACTAGTGCCCCTGACAACAGAGGGAAGGAAGGTAGAGGACCTCGGCGACCTGCGCCGAAACTTACCATGAAGTGGTGAACGACGGCCTCGGGCCCCAGAGGGCGATCGACGGCGAAAATGTGTTGGAGGTCGTGGGACAAGACGACTCCGACCGTGACAGACGTGCTGAAAGAAGCTTCATCCGGCACTCCCGCCGGGACTTCGGCTTAAGGTGTTGGCAGGCTTCGCAGTCCATGGAGTCGTGGTGCTCACCCAGACACCACATACAAATAAGATGCGGGTCTGCCGAGGACATTTGCCGCAAACAGGAAGTACAGGATTTAAAGCCAGAGGGCATCGCACACTGTTCTCGATCGAAAAAGGGGCCTGAAAACTGGCCAGAGGAACCGCAGGCCTGAAAACATGCCAGAGGAACTGCACACTCCAGATCCGCGTTGCATGCTGAAAAGAAGGAAACTGACGTTAGAGCGCCGGGCGGGACTTGTATGCCCTCGCTGACATCACGTACGTGGACGACGTCAGGTGGGGTCATGTGGCACCGTCCCCCGGTGCGAAGAGGTGCTGCTGCAAAAGAGTTTTCCGGATCTAGTCTGACGCCTGGGGATATTCCAAGTTAAGGAATCTGCAGCTAGATGTCTCCATCAGATCATCTTGTCAGCCATGAACGCTAGCCCATAGACAGGACAGTGAAATTACAGCTCTTTAGGACATATCAGAAATGCAACTACTGATACATGCTTAGAGGAGAATGAGTGGACCTTGGTTAGACTTAGTGGCTAAAAGCCCTAAGCTGCGCAGGCTACAGTTTCATGAACCTTCCTGCTTTTTAGGTCTTGTCTGTCTGTTGTAGAAACACTTACTTCAGACGGGAATAATTCTTACAGTGAGCATTGGGCCAGCCCATTGCTGATCATTAGGTGGCTTGCTTGTCTATCTCTGTTGCTTACTTCTTATTCAATAGCTTTCCTTCCTCTTCTGTTTTCCCTTCTCTGGAGCATAGATTTATACCTTCACTGCTTATATTCAGGAAGCTACTTTTTTCTATAAGCACAGCATGGACAGCATGTGTTTTCTTCCCCTCTCCCTATATATGGCATGTATGCTGCTTTTCCCTTCACACCGTAGATAGTCACATGCACTCGGTGTCAACCACAACCCACAGCTCATGTACTGCTTTCCCCACTCTTCTTAGTTCATTTATTTTTTTAATTTAGGAAGACACTGAAGGAGCCACTCACCATACATTGCCTCAAACCATTACACAAGAAAAAGCATCTCTGAATACCTTTCACCAGGCAAAGTGAACTTGCCATAGTTCTCAAAATTCAATAGTATGGTCAGCCAGTGCAGAGACTAAAGGCATCACATAATACTCTTCCCACATAGGAAAGCTGCAGTTGGGTTCGGATGTCAAATGTTTTGTTTGGCAACTAGTGGGTGGAAATGTATGATCTGTTATGCTCTTTAAATTAAATTACTCTAGTTACAGCTCGAATTGAATGACAGCATGCACTTGTCTGCGATTGGAGCAGCTGAATGCAGAGTGAAACTTTACTGGTGTGGGATTGGGCACCTTTGTGATTAAATGTCTCAATTCCTCCTGCTTGCTCAATATCAATACTGGAATGCAATGGAGGAGCAGCAAAGTCTGGCCGTCTCGAAGAAGATTGTCAAGTGCAACATTAGGAAACCCAGTTGTTTGCATTATTTCGAGCATAGCGGTGCAAAAATGTATAGGAAAATGATGCCCTCAGTGTAGCAATCCGCATGCTTGTGCTGACTGGGTGGAAGAGAGTGCAGTGGAGCTGCCTGGTTGTTTGGAGAAAGATTCCACCTGAGCTGCCTCCTTGGCTGCATAGAGTCTAGCTCCGTCCACTTCAAAACACACAAGTCCACCTGCACAAAACATATGGTTTAAGAGTTGCAATTTTCTAAAGGGGATATACTCTGTGTGAATGTTGCCTCTGCCATGCCTTTGTGAGTAGCACAGTCTCCCGCACAAGCACTAATAATCCAGTAAAAGAGCATCTTGAAACTCTGAGAACTACCAGCCACAGCTGTACTGAGGAACCATTAGACACTTGCATTCACGTTGCCCCAGGCCTGCATCCCTAAGTGCCAAACAACAAACCATTTAAATGTCAAAATAAGTCAAAAGCAAAGCCCCCTCCCCCTCCCCCGTGCGATTTGGGGAGGTTTCAAAATGTGAAAAGATGGTAGAGAGCTACCATGAAGGTCCCACTAAAGAGTGCACCTGGTCACTTAAAAGATAGCGAGCATCACTTTTCCATTTAAATCTGGTTCTGTGTTTGCTGGGTGGGAATCAGAAGCACCTTAATGATGATCAGAGATACATAATTGTTATTGGGAGACAGGATAGTTGATGAATAGGTCTCAGGGCTGAGACCTTCTTCTCCTCTATATGTACTATTTTGGACAAGCTACACTGCCAACATGTTAGTCTCGCAAAAGGTAAAGTGGCAAGAATGGCAGATGTTCTTTAATGAACGCCGAAGTTCTCTGTGCTAAATACTGACTCTTTCACAATTTGCATTAAAGTTTAGGGTCACTTCGCAGAGGTGGGAGATGGATAACTATACAGGCAAAGCAACTCCAATTATTAACCAGTGGGTAGGTACTGCATTTAGGAGTTACTAGAAGCAAAGGGGCAATATTGCAGGTGTCGGCAATGCCTAGTGGTCTAGCAACCATGGCACAAAGTATTTCCAGCTAAGAACTGGTGGAGTCGAGACAAACCGCAAGGCTTCAGACTTTCGCGATTTCAACTTTGTAAAGATGGTTGGTTCTTTATAAAGGTCTCTAGTGAGAATGCAGATAGAACAAAATGGAAAAGGAAAAAAGACAAAGGATGCTTTTGAAAATCTTGGACTATCCCATGAGTAAAAAAAAAAAAGACGAAAAATCGTCTAAAGGTATAATGATGCTGATGCACCAAAACAAAAATGGCAGAAACCTGAAGAGTAAACGGCACCATTTCAAAGTCCAGAGAATACAGCAACAGTTGCACAAAGAACAATATCTTGAAAATAAGGTGAAAGACGATAATGAGTTAGGAGCAAAGCAAGCAACCTACAAATTGTACAGATGCGATAAAATTCCAAGAATCTGGGGCTCAAAGGATAATGCAGAATGAGGGACACCGAAGAAGGTAGCGGGACAGATGCAATGCACCCAATACAGCAGAAGAGCATCGATACCATTCTACATCCATAGGGAGGAACGAGCCGGTCTGAGGAAACATTTTAACCCACAAGTGTGGGATTTATCAACTGGAGAGCTTAAGGCTATCATCAGAAATTACAATCACCCTCCATAGACTCCCAGTGACTCTTTTATGTATACACTGTACTGCTGATACATTATTGAGAACATAGGTTGATATATATATGCATCATTACAATGTACCCTGTTTATTCATTGTCGAATTATTTTTCTCCCTTGCACCTTAATGTTAGCATGCAGGAGGGTTAGTGGTTGGAACACATTGTTGCAGTTCATTTTATGTAATGCTAAATGTGGCTACTGAATCACACTGCTCTATTATGTTTATATATTGAAACGTGTAATCGAAAGAGTACGAAGGAAAACAGTCAAAAATATCTCATTGTACATGTAAGACTGGTAAAGGAGTTTAATAATCATGAGATGAGATTAGTAGGCGAGTGGACTGAGAGGAACTAGCCATAACATTTGCAGCTCCAAGTTTTGAGGAATGGCAATCAAGTGGAAAGAAAATCGAGAACTACTGCGGTGCCACAAAGATGGTGCTCTTTGGGGCCCGCCTAAGAGAGGCTTCAATAGAAATGGAAGGAAAATACACCTTTGCAGCTGATACAAACAGGACTATAGTTGGGGTAAAAATAAAGAGCCTTGTTTTAGAAAATAATAATGGATGATCTAGGAAATAGGAGCACAGCGTAAATGCAGACAGGTACAATCACAGAATCAGAGCACAAAAAGCCAGACGGGCAAAGTCGAATGGGAAGAGATGCGGTGGTCGCAGTTATCCGACACAGATCAGATCTTGGCATGACACCAGAAAATTTGTGGTGGGACTTAAAAATGCAGTAACCCTAGGGAGAGGTATTAGCTCGGACTGATGCAGTGAGAGGTATACCCAGCAGAATTGAGAGGGTTGTGTCACCACTGTTTGAATCACTATAAAGGCCTCATCTGGAATATAATGTCGAGCTCTGAAACCAACTTCACCTGAAGAAAAGATTGGAGGCAACTTTCTCCTAAGCCTACAATAAAGAGGCATGGTTTAAGGTAAAGGTCCAATGAGGAATGAGTTAAGAATATGAGATGTGCACACCGTTTGAAAACAGATACGGAGGGTGTGGCAAATATTAAGTTTCATAAAAAAGGCATTCATACAATACAAGATACTTATTTTTTCAGTCATGGGACTAACAGTCAATACTAGAATGGAGGCAGCGTTGGAGTAATACAAAAAATCAAAGGGGGAGACAGAGGTAAGAGCAATAGTTTAACTTTTCCTCCCAACTTAATTCACAATCAAAGAAAGTGAACAAAGGCATAAAACAAGTGTGTGCAAGAAAGTATGTAGTCAACTTCATTCAAGACCATAATCCACGTGTTCAACGTCAAATGTTTTGCCCTGCTAAGGCTGACCTCTTGGGTAGCATTATTTTCAGGTCTTCAATTGAGAGTCCTGTTCTCCAAGTGAAAGAACGCCCTCCTTCCTGGAGGTCGGCTGTCTGGTGAAGTGTGAGATGAATTTAAAATTATCTCCAATCGCAGAGGAAAACTAGTTTTAATTTTTACAACAAAACAAAATGGGAAAGACATAAGGTTGAAAGCAAGAAGTGATGTTAGAAAGAATTACTTAACCCATACATCTGAGGTGGGAGGTCTGGTTGACGTTTCAGTCGTGAAAAGCGCTGGTGGGTTTGTGGCTTTAGTCAGGACCGGGTAAAATGATAGGTTCCTTCAAAATCTGAAGGCTATGTAAGTGGATTACCCTTACATCCATCTTTGTCGACGGAATTGCTTATAGGTGGACATGTTGAAAGTGCAAGCCTGAAAGAGGCCTGAAAAAGATTAAACACAAACACGAGAGCACAAAAAGTCACAGGAGGGAATGCATTTGCGCATGAAATAAATCCCCAAATAAAGAAAATCCTTAGTGGTGAGCTCATCTTAACACAACCTAGTGACATGATGCTAGAAAGTACCTTTACTAAAGTGCAGATATTACTTCTAAATCCTCGTGTATTAACAAAGAAAAATTATAATACGAGGCAAATTTTGTCCACTTAATCCTTGTATCTTAAAAAAGATAGTAATGATACAAGAAATTGTAGGTACATAATCACACTGTGGAACTGTGTTTAAGGTAAAAAATGAGTACTTTGAAATGTCACTTACATTGGACTCTGAGGAGATATACAAACTGAAACTCCACACACAATATATATGATCACGTGTCCATGCCACCTCAAATACATTGGCATGACATGCAGAAACAAAAATACAGACAGGTAAACACAGGAGCAACATTAGATGTCGAAGGATAACGAGGATGAGCAACAGCTGCCTATCTGCCAACCCCACAGAAAATGATCTTCAAAGGACTGTCTTGGAGACATTGGATGACAAACAGGACGCAAAACGCATGCTTTTTCAAATAGAAGAACGATGGGTGTACTGCCTAAGAACCTTCGACGAAGGACTTAACAAAAACATGCCATGGCTTTCAGTTATCAATTAAATACATTATGTCCGAAGAACCGCTCTTCATTACTGTAACTTCTTCTGCACTTTAGCAAAACTTAGAATACACCTCTAAATAGATCTTGACAATAAGAACAAAAATTGACTGTACCTATGACTTCGGTCACCTTTCACATAACTTTCAACTGAATACCATGAGATCGTTTTACAGTAATCTCGTCCTATCACTGCCATCCTTTCCTAACTTTGACAGACCTATGACATGTCTAAGCATACCACTCAGTGGACCATCTAACCATTCAATTTATTATTCCCTATACTGGCCTTTGCGCAAAATAGGTACTTTTACACACAATAATAAAGACTACCCTTTGCAATCAGTGCCTTAAATTTTATGCACTATGCCAAAAAACAGGTCACAGGAGAACTTTTTTTTTTTTACCTTTAACCTGAATTTCTTTTGCCATAATATGAAAACTATCAAATCATTGATATCATGATACATATTTTTTCACATCTTTCTTGCACATACCACTTCTCAGTTTTTGAAGGACAATATCTTCCATTAATACATCAAAACTCTGTTTATACATTTGTCCTTTTATTTTTCTAACCTCCTTTCTCAACCTGTTTTTTTTTTTTTGGACAGGTTAGAGCTTTTTTTCACTTTCAATCCATTTGAATCTTTACCATCACCGCACCATCGGAGTCGTTCTGCACATTAGTACCTTTTTTTGATATTTAAGGCCTCTTGCCTCGCACATGAGTGCCCGCGGTGTACGCACTATATGCGTCGTTTAAAACATTTAACCTCTTTTCTATGCTGTGAAGGCAGCCTGCATTTCTTGCAGCTGAACTCAATTCGTTCTTGATTATTCAGTCTCCGAGATAGAGAGCCCGCTTTTCTGTTCTCACTACCGATCCTGGACAGGAGACACCAGGACACTCGTGTAAATGGCTGACTTCCAAGTGCCATGCCCAATAGCTTTAAGACAAGTACCTTGTATTTCCTTGCTAAGTGCCATGCCCACCTGCCTTAATATAAGCACCTTGTTATTCCCTGATTATCCAGCTCTTGTTTTACCTTGGTAATGAAACAATGCCTATCTTTTTTTTTTTTTTACAATTCAGATGTGAACTGACCCGTAGGTCCTCTCCAACTCCATGAGAACATATCCTCTTTTAATAAGGTATTATTATTTTTTTTAGTAATCTTGGATATTTTCTCTTCTCACGTTTTTCAATGCAGTATTTTTTACTTTAAAAAACACGGTTCCACAGTGTGATTATGTTAGCCACAATTCCTCGTATCATTACTATCTTTAAGACACAAGGATTAAGAAGACAAAATTTGCCTCGTATTGTACTTTTTTTGTTAATACACAAGGATTAAGTAGTAACATCTGCACTTTATTAAAGGTTCATTCTGGCATCATGTCACTGGGTTGTTTTGAGATGAGCACACCACTCAATTTTCTTTATTTTGGGATTTGCTATTTCGTGCACAAAGGCAACCGCTCCTGTGACTTCGTGTTTTATCTTTTTCAGGCCATTTTCAGGCTTACATTTGACATGTCCACTTATGAGCAATTCCGTGCACAAAGATAAATGTAAAGGGTAAGCCACTTACAAAGGTTCCTTCAAAATCTGATGGCAACCATTTCACCTGTTCCTGACGAAAGCCACAGATCCACCAGAGCTTTTCACGGTTGAAACATGTCGACCAGACTTCACACCTCAGATGTATGGGATAAGTATTTCTTCCTAACAACATCACTTCTTGCCTTTAACCTTCTCTCTATCCCATTTTATTTTGTTGTCAAAATTAAAACAAGTTTTCCTCTGGGATTGGAGAGAAATTTAAATTCACCTCCTACTTGACCACTGCCTTCAGGCAGACAGCTGACCTCCAGGAAGGAGGACTGTCCTTCACTTGGAGAACGGGAAACTTAAGTGAAGATCCAAAGAGGATGCTACCCACGAAATCAACCCCAGAGGGGCAAAACATACAGCGTTAATTTAACATGTGGATGAGGGTCTTAAATGAAGTCCTCTATATATTTTCTAGAACACTCCGTCATATGCCTTGATTCACCTTCTTTGATTATGTGTATTAAGCTTGTAAGTAATGTCCGAAAATATTTTTAAAGGAAATGGTATTAAATACAGGAAATAATAGCCAAGCGACATGAAGAGTTAAAAAACTAACTGTGTTTACTATGCCACAAAGAGGCAGTTCAATGACAACAGCATTGTGTAAGTAAGTGTGGCTTCTGAGAATGTGCGTGGTGGTTCGAGAGAAGGAAGGAAAACAGTGAAAACTGGACAGATTTTCAAGCCGGCAATCTTTCAATTCAATGGTTTTAGTACTTTTGAGAAATGTGAGGGTGTAGGTGATCATGGTAAAGTTTGTGTTGTCGTGGAGTTGGTGACTGATGCAGACACCCTTTGTGCACTCTACATCAGTGCTTAATTTGAACCGGTGGGAGCTACCAACACTTATTTTTGGAGATTGCAACTTATTTTCCCCTCATCATATATTTATCCAGAGCAAGAGAGGGAAAAACACATAAATCGGAAAGACAAGGAAGGGGAAACGGAAAAACCGTCACAAAGGGAGAAAGCAGGAACCTGCAAGAGTGAGATAGAGGGGCAGGGAGTATCTGGTGGTGGATTAAATAGGCATGAGATGGTTTAAGACTTTGGAGACCTGGTATGTAATGCTCTAAAATTTTAATTTCACCAACCGTTGCTTCTGAGCAGAGCTACCAGCACTCATTATTTTACAAATTAAGCACTGCTCTACTTTAAAACCTTCAGGTGCAGTGTCAGTTTCAGAGTAGTTTGCCAGAAAAATAACCTGTGAAATTTACCAGAAAACAGTAAAAGTTACCAGAAAAAAATACCAGTAAATTGTAGTTGGTGTACACTAGATTTGCATATATCTACATGGTAAAGGCCTCTTAACCACAAGTAGAAAGAGGGAGTTCCATAGTTTGGTGCACAATGAAGCACAAAGATGACCTAGACTCTCAGCCCCAAAAAGAGCATGTATATGGAGTAGTTTGCCAGATGAGTGCCTAAAGTGGCATTGGTGCACAAAAACTGGGTTCTAGCTTCTACTGGAAGCAAGTGGAGGTCTGCCTGGGCAGCTGATAAACAATCTTTGTGAAATGCCCAATTTAATGACTCATGACTGATGGGTGGTTTTACAGTCTTTCCTGTGGTTTCTTTAGAACCAATAATTGCAGGCGATGCCTTTATGGATAGGTTGACGCTGGAAGGTGACATACAAGATAAAAAAAAACAGGGCTTTAAAAGACCAGAGCAGGCACAGGAAACACCAACGCACGACAGTCAAGCTCCCAATATTGCCCATTTCAAAAAAACCAACCATCAGTAACAAAAGCCACCTAAAAACTAAAACATCCACATTCAAGCACTGCATTATCGTAGCTGACCACTGGAGCCTAGGAAGCAAAAGATCCGCTGAGCAGGAAAAGACAGAGCTAGGGACGTGCTGCCAACAGAGGGCCAGTGCAGACGGAAAAATGGTTACCTGTGATGATGGCGGGATCCATCCAGCTGCGGGGGTTGTCCCAATTCAGGCTGTTGATGATTGTAGTGTTGGACGTAGGTGCACTGTGGTTGGTGTTGGAGGGGGAGGGCGCATTAGGCTGTCCACCAAAGTTGATGTTAATGTTCGGTAGTAGTGCCCTGAGCCCGTCCTGCCATTCCTTCATATTTAAACCCTCTATAGAATTGCTGTGGTCTGGGTGGTGTACCAACAAAAAAAAAAGAAAAAAAATGAAAAAAATCATAAGTGGAAGTTACAAAAAGACATTCTTCTGTGGAGGACATTAATGGGGAAAAAATTCTACACAATATTATAACTCATCTGTCTAGCACAGAATGAGGTTTGGTACTGTTGCTCAACACTCAGCCCTACGTCTAGGATTCTGAGGTTTAGGCAATATCCCAAAGTGGTTTTGTGACATGTATGGGGCCAAGTGCTACCTTTAAATGATCCTCCTGAAAGAGCATGGCAAACAATGAAAATGTACTGAATAACCAAGCCTAGCTCACTTTTTGAGTGTTTCAGAAAGCAAGCCTAATATTGCTGAGAAGCGTTCGAGTAAGTGGAATCAAAATATCATGATGTTATTGGAGGAGCAGATGCTCACTACTGTCCGATGCTGCACTAAAGGCACCTTTATGGCATGAAAGGTTAAAACATTCCACTAAAGACGAGGAATTAAATGTCCACAAACCTTCACAACAAAGATACTGATATCTTTTCAGAATACTGCGATTTTATGACCGAGTTGTTTGCTTGTTTCACTGTTAATTCTATGCTTTTCTAAGTCAATCACCCAGGGCCATGGTAAGCTAATCGGGATACTAAATAAGGCAAGTGCTACTTACCAGTATGCATCTGTTCTTGGCATGTAGAGCTGCAGATCTACACACTGTGCATAGATCGCCATCTGGTGTTGGGCCCGGATGTTTGCAGTTGTCTTTCTTCTTGGAAAGTCTTTGGAAGTCACAAGGTATGCGACTCCTCCTTTGGATCATACTGCGCACGGGCTTCGGCTCCATCCTCAGATTGTTTTTCGCCAGCAGGGAAATGATGGAGCGTAGTAGTAAGTAGTGAAGACGCCCATGAGTGTTGTATCTAAGTAAGATAATACTGGAACAGATAAAGGTAGCCGGGGAGGCGGGTGGGCGTGTGTAGATCTGCAGCTCTACATGCCAAGAACAGATGCATACTGGTAAGTAGCATTTGCCGTGGAGGCCTCTGAGCTGCAGATTACACACTGTGCATAGATTATATAGCAGTACTCGCTCCTAGCAGCGACCACCAGTATCTGTTGCAGTGGTTTGAAACAATGTTTTGATTACAGCCTGGCCCACACTAGCTTGTTGCTTAGTTTGCACATCTACACAATAGTGTTTAGTGAAAGTGTGCAGTGTAGACCATGTAGCTGCTTTGCAGATATCTACGGGAATGTTCCCTAAAATGCCATGGAAGCCCCTATCTTACGTGTAGAGTGGGCTTTGGGGGGGGAACAGTTAGTGTTCGTTTTGCTTTGTGGTAGCAAATCTGTATGCATTTAACAATCCACCTAGCTATCCCAGCCTTGGAGATGGGGTTGCCTTTGTGTGGTGGTGAGAAAGACACGAACAGTTGTTTGGTCTTACGAAAGGGTTGAGTTCTTTCGATGTAGTAGAGTAAGGCATCTAATGTGTGGAGAGCTCTTTCTGCAATGGTCTGTGGCTGAGAGAAAAATACAGGCAGTTCTACAGATTGGTTTAGGTGAAAGGGAGAAATGACTTTAGGGAGGAATTTTGGATTAGTGGGGAGAACCACTTTGTTATGGTGCATTTGCAGAAAGGGTTCTTGAATGGTGAGTGCTTGTATCTCACTGACTCTGAGGGAAGTGATGTCTACAAGAAAAGTAGTTTTCCATGTTAGGAATTGAAGTTCACATTTGTGCAGAGGTTCAAAGGGAGGCCCCATTAGTCTTGTGAGAACGATGTTTAGCTTCCACACAGGTGAGGGTGGCACTCTGGGGGGAATTATTCGTTTGATGCCTTCCATGAAGGCTTTTATGGCAGGTACTCTGAAGAGTGACAGATGCAGCCTGTTTTGTAGATAAGCTGCTATGGCTGCAAGGTGCAGTCTAATAGACGTGTAGGCTAGATTGCATCTTTGTAGGTGTAATAAATAGCCTATGATGTGTTGAATGGACACATCTAGGGGATTGAAGTTATTGCTGTGACAAACCACAAAACGTTTCCACTTGGCTGCGTAGCAAGCTCTAGTGGTAGGTCGTCTAGCTTCTCTAATGACGTTCATACAGTCTGGGGGAAGATTTAGATAACCGAATTCTAGGATTTCAGGAGCCAGATCGCAAGGTTGAGCTGAGCTGGGTCGGGGTGCCTGATCTTTCCATGGTTCTGGGTTAAGAGGCGTGGAGAGAGGTGTAACTTTTGGTGCGGTACTACAGATAGTTCCAGCAGTGTGGTGTACCACGGTTGTCTGGCCCAAGTTGGAGCTACTAGGAGGAGAGTAAGGGAGTGTTGTAGTTTACGCACCACTAACGGAATGAGTGGGAGAGGCGGAAAAGTGTACGCAAATTTGCCTGACCAGTTCATCCATATCGCATTGCCTTTGGACAATGGGTGTGGATACCTGGCGGTGAAGCTTGGGCATTTGCAGTTTGTGGGTGGCGAAGAGGTCTATTTGTGGATGCCCCCACATTTGGAAGTACGGGTGAAGAACTTGTGGATGGAGTTCCCACTCGTGGATCTGTTGTGTTTGTCTGCTTAGCAGATCGGCCATAGTGTTTTGGACTCCTGGGACATGTTGGGCTAGGAGAAAGATTTTTTGGGGTATGGCCCATCTCCATATGCTCTGTGCTAGCTGAGAGAGCTGCGGAGAGTGTGTGCCTCCTTGTTTCTGTATATAGTACATGGCTGTCATGTTGTCCATGCGGACTAGGACGGCCTTGCCTGATATCTGTGTTTGAAATGCCTTTAGTGCTAAGAATATGGCTAGTAACTCCAGATAGTTGTTGTGGAGTAACTTTTGTTGAGATGTCCACCTGCCCTGCATGGTGTGATGTAGTAGGTGAGCTCCCCAGCCGGAGAGCGATGCGTCCGCTGCCAGTACTATCTGAGGAACAGGCTCCAGGAACGGTCACCCTTTGGAAAGGTTTTTGGTGGTCCACCACTACAGAAAGCAATGGGCACGACCGTCTACCAACACCAGATCTGTCAATTGACCCTGGACCTGGTTCCATTGGCGCGATAAGCACTCTTGGAGAGGACGCATCTGGAGTCTTGCTTGAGGTGCTATGAATATGCAAGAGGCCATCATTCCTATGAGTTGCATGAACACTCGAGCTGGAAGAGAGTGTTCCGCCTGAAATTTGGGGCGTAGAGCCTGAATGCTGGCTATCCTGGCAGGACTGGGGTAGGATAGCGCTTTTGAGGTGTCTATAGTGGCACCTAGGTATTGTTTTACGTGGGACGGTTGCAGATGGGACTTCGTGTGGTTTACTGTAAAGCCCAGTTAGTGAAGTAGCTGGATAGTGACGTGAGTGTGTTGTACACACTGGTTGAATGAGCTGGCTTTATTAGCCAGTCGTCTAGGTATGGGAAGACGTGGATGTGTTGTCTTCGCAGGTGTGCTGCCACGACCGCTAGTCACTTGGTAAACACTCGCGGTGCTGTGGTGACTCCGAAAGGAAGCACTTTGAATTGGTAGTGTTGACCGTCCACTACAAACCTGAGAAACTTTCTGTGAGCTTTGTGAACGGGAATGTGTAAATAGGCGTCCTTGAGGTCTAGGGTGGCAAGGAAGTCGTTTTGGGAGAGCAGGGGAAGTACCTGCTGGAGTGTGACCATGTGGAAATGGTCCGAGTGTATATAGTGATTTAGGGGTCTGAGGTCCAGGATGGGCCTTGGAGTGTCATCCCTTTTTGGGATGAGAAATATAGGGAGTAAACTCCCATATTTTGTTGGTGGGCAGGAACTAGCTATCAAACTCTTTTGTAGGAGGGAGATTGCCTCCTGCTTTAGAAGTGACAATGTTCTTGTGACATTGGATGTTGTTTGGGTGGAATGTTTGGGGGATATATTTTAATTTGAGGCAGTAGCCTGACCAAATTATTTGTGTTACCCATTTGATAGTAGCCCAGACATGAAGGAAATTGTGGAGTCTGCCCCCGACTGGCGTGGGATGGTCTGGGGGGAGTGGAAGGAAGTCATTGTGTAGGGGTGGAGGCAGAGCGGGAGGTATTAGTTTTGCCTCTGCCTTTATTGTTGTTACCCCTGTAGCCACCTCTCTGGTAACCCCTAGTGAAGGTGGATTGTTAGGGGCTTTATAGGAAGTAGAGGCGCTGTCGGAGGAGTAGCCTCTGGAGGTGCTTGGAAAGGAAGAACGGCGAAAGGAGCGCCTAGGAAGGTGTGACTGTAGGGCTCCCATAGACTTTGCTGTATCGTTGTCCTTCATTTTCTCAAGGGCAACGTCAACGTTTGGGCCAAAGAGATGTTCTTGGTCAAAAGGGTGGTTGAGGATGGAAGCCTGCACCTCGGGTTTAAAACCCGAAATCTGTAGCCAGGCATGCCTACGGAGGAGGATGCTGGTATTAATTGCCCTAGAGGCGGTGTCAGCAATATCAAGGGCGCAGTGTATGGAGGTGTTGGTGATGGTTTTACCCTCCTGGATTAGCTCATTGGCTCTATTCTTGTATTTGTCAGGGAGGTGCTGCATTATGGCTTCTAGCTCATCATAATGTGCCCTGTCATATCGTGCTAAAAGTGCTTGGGTGTTTACAATGCGCCATATGTTGGCAGCCTGGGATGCAGTTCGCTTGCCAGAGGCATCTAGAAGTTTGGACTCTTTATCAGGTGGTGGTGCCTCGCCTGATGCCTGGGAGTTTGCACGTTTCCTTGCAGTGGAGATTAATATGGAGTCTAGTGGTGCGGACCCTCTGATGTAGGTGGGGTCTGTAGGGGCAGCCTTATACTTCTTTTCGATGCGAGGGTTGATGACCCTGGCTCTGACCGGGTCTTTAAAGACCTCTGGCGCGTGTTTGATAACCCCTTTAAGCATGGGCAGAATGGAAGTGGCACTGTGTGTAGTATCAAAAGTATCTAGGAGGAAGTCCTCCTCCACGGGGTCTGTATGGAGATCAACTCCGTGGTAGTGTGCAGCCCTATGGAGCAGTTGGTTAAACCCCATAGTGTCTTCCAGGGGGGGCGTTCTTGAAGGGTAAAGGTCGTCCTGCGGGACGTTAGGGACGTCTGGGATGTTGTAGTTGTCCCATGGGTATGGGGAGCCTGTAGGAGTGGGGTCCCCTGTGGGTTGGTCATGGGGTCCGTCCCCTGTGTCGTCGTAGACATCGTCATCATCCTCATCCGAAGAGGGTGTGGTGGAATGATGAGGTGGGGGAGGTGGAGGAGATGGAGGAGATGGAGGAGGTGGAGGAGGGGGTGAGGGTAGTCTCAAAGGGGAGGTAGCAAAGTCTCTGCTCTTTGGAGGTGGAGCAGGGGCAGGCTTGTCCAGCGGTCTCTTTTTGATGCTGAGCATCAAAAGTCCAGTTTTAGGGTCTTTGATAAGTGTTTTTTGGAGTGGATTGGGCCGAAATAGTTCCTCTGTGAGGGGCCGATCCGTCGGCGCCGAAGGTGTCGGAGCCGTAGGTTTTTAGTCTTTGAGTCATCAGTTCGTTGTTTTGAACTGTGTGGTTCAGAAATGTCCAGTTTTTTCCTCGGTTCCGAGATGACTTTCGGCTTCGAGGTGTGGGTGTCAATGGCTTTGGATTTTTTGCTCGGTTCCGGGGATGGTGTCGGTACCGAGGAGCAAGTGGTTGTCTTCGGTGCCGAGTGCTTCGGTGTGGAACTCAGCGCGGAGGACGAAGAGGAAGCAATCTACTTTTTCGGTGCCGGTGCGGAGGAGTGTTTCTCAGCACAGACGGCAGGCTGGCTCGAGCCAGAGCTGCCAGAAGGCTTGATGGGCTTCTTAACCAGGCCTGAAAGCGAGGTATGTGAAGCAGTGTCTTTGGTCGTGCCTAGGCCCGAGGGCGAAGGCGTGACCGAAGCCTTTTTCAATGCCGTCGAGGGTGGGGATCGATGTTAGTACTCACGCCCCTCTGTGTCGGAGTGATGTCCTCGACATCTGAGTCGTCTGCTTCGGAGGCGCTGACGAGATACTTTTCGGTGTACTGGTCCTCAGGAACATCTACGTCTTCTCCGAAGAGGTCGTCGGGGATTGCAGTCGACGAGTGTGCCATGGTTCTCCTCGCCCTTCGGTCCTGAATGGTCTTTTTGAGCAGGAAGGATTTGCAAGCCGGACAGTCTTGTGCCTCGTGTTCTGGGGAGAGGCAGAGGTCTCACACCTCATGGAGATTGGTGGGGGGAAATTGGGACCCACATCGAGGACACTTCTTAAATGGAGTCCTTTCCATGAGCCAGGACCGGAGCGGAGGTAGGCCCGAAGGCCTGCGTCGACGACTGGAATCGAACAAGTCTAATAATGAGTGGGGAGATCGCATCGAGAACAATACCCCGGAAGGGAAGGATTGTGCGCCTATTAGGAGAACTGGAAATGGTTCGGAACCGGAGCGCGAAGAACACATCCGAGCCCGATGGCGGAAAAAAACAATCTGAGGATGGAGCCGAAGCCCATGCGCAGTATGATCCAAAGGAGAAGTCACATATCTCGTGACTTCCAAAGACTTTCCAAGAAAAAAAACAACTGCAAACATCCAGGCCCAACACCAGATGGCGATCTATGCACAGTGTGTAATCTGCAGCTCATATGCCTTGAACATACATTTTAAAATATCCAGCCACTGGACATAAACTAAAAAGGAGGTGAGCAACAATGTGAGCAGAAAAAAGGATTTTTTACGAATAAGCATTGCTTTTAAGATGACCTCCCGTTAGGGGTCCTGCAGCAACAACTTTAAAGAGCTTCCAAGTGTCACTATATGCAGACTGCAGGTAGCGCTGGAGGGGAGGCTGAAGCAACATTAGTAGCTGACAGAACCCAGGTACTGCTTGAGAAAGGCTTGAGGGGCAATAATCCAGTACTGATTCTACAGCGATATTTACTGGGAACGCCTCAGTACTGCTTCCTGTCACTGCAGACAACTATGTGCAACACCTCAGTACTGCTTCCTGCCACAGCAGACACCTATGTGCAACACCTCAGTTCTGCTTCCTGCCACTGCAGACACCTATGTGCAACACCTCAGTACTGCTTCAGTACTGCTTCCTGCCACAGCAGACACCTATGTGCAACACCTCAGTACTGCTTCCTGCCACAGCAGACACCTATGTGCAACACCTCAGTACCGCTTCCTGCCGCTGCAGACACCTATGTGCAACACCTCAGTACTGCCTCCTGCCACAGCAGACATCTATGTGCAAAAGGGATGGTGATACCCATTTGCAACGCCTCAGTGACACTTTCTACCACTGCAGAAGGGCTGGTGATACCCAATAGGTACGCCTCAGTACTGCTGCCCACCACTGTAGAAGGGATCGATATATCTACGTCGAGGGCCTCAGTAGTGCTTCCTACCACTGCAGAAGGGCTGGCGATACCTGCTGGGAAGACTTCAGTACTGCTTCCTACCATTGTAGAAGGGTGGGCTGTACTTAGTGGGAACACCTCAGTACTGCCTCCTACCACTGAAGGGCTGGCGATACCTACTGAGAAAACCTCCGTACTGCTTGCTACCACCGCAGAAGGGTGGGCTGTACTTAGTGGGAACACCTCAGTACTGCTTCCTACCACAGCAAAAGGGATGGCGATACCTGCTGGGAACGCCTCAGTACTGCTTCCTACCACTGTTGCTAGGGATGAAGATATGTAAATGGAACACCTCAGGTCAGTGCTGCTCCAAAACCACTGCAGAAGGGATGGTGACATCAACTGAGAACACAATACTGCTTCCTATCACTATAAAATGAATGGTGATACCTGCTGGGAACACCTCAGTATTGCTTCCTACCACTGCAAAAAGGATGGTGATTCCTGCTGGAAACGCCTCAGTACTGCTGCCTACCACTGTTGATCGGGATGAAGATACGTACATGGAACACCTCAGCACTGCTTCCTACCACTGTAGAAGGGATGGTGATAACTACTGGAAACGCCTAACGAATGAATCCCATCATCATAGATGGTATGGTGAAGTACTTCACATGGGAATGTTGTAGAATGTAGCAGCAAGGAGACTGAATTCTCAGAGATACTGTTATAATCGTTAACTGGGAGTGGTTTAAAAGAATTCTAAGACTTGAGTTATGAGAAGTGGAAGAATGCCTCAAAGCTGAGGATCAAAAAGAAAGTGATATGTCCCACCTCTTCATTCACAATAAGAAACACAAAACTTGTACCACAAGATGGAAGGCCCAATACACGTAAACAAGGAAGAGTACTTTGAATATTGTCCAGATCTGACACGTATACAAACAAGTGTCATTTCAACAAACGTATCAAAGTAGAAGTGATAACGTGCTCTCACATCCCAGTGATGGCTCCAGAACAGATGGTTTGATTGGTTAAGAAACAAGGTTTGCAAAACAGTACACTTATTGAAAGAAGCAACTGCTTCCTAGTGCCAAATGAAATCACTAAGCCCTAAGAACAGGTCAAAACACGAACTAAAGCAGGGATGCCACCCACTATCTAAAGATGAAGCACATATGTTTGATAATGATCGATTTTGAAGTAGGATCATTAGTAGCATACAAGATATGTAAGCAAGAAAACTATTTTTAAAAGAGGGTTTCTGTCTTGTAATTCACCTTAATTTACCTAATTTGCAGCTTGAAAGATGTGATCTTGAGATACACTTAACAAGAGGAACATTTCTTAAGGCTGTGTTAAATTAGCTGCAAATAGTTAAGCTGTATCACTGAAGCCTAGTCAAAGTATTACTACATTTGAACACTCCTGTTGACTAGTTTAGGTTGGGGGTGCCCACTACACACATTTAAGTACTATAACCCAAATGTCTACAGATCTAGTCTAGAAAGGACTGGTGTTTCTGGAAGACGTCCAGTGGAACTTTAGCAGTCACTGCATGACTTAAGATGATACAGTCTCAAGAACCAGTTTCAGTGTTTATCCAAGTTTTTTTTTTACTCTTGCGGACACGGACAAGGGCACTACGCTGAAGGCCTTGCCAAACCAGCAAAAGGGCACACTAGGGTTTTGATGTCCCAGTATCTGTACCATCGTCTTCATGCTCAGGCTCTCAGAACAATTTTATGATCAGCTAGGGTCAGGACAGACTTTGGCCTGCTTCAGAATCCCTAAGCTCAACTGCACTATTTCTCTCAGACTGAACTTTCTTTGTTCAGGGTTTGCAGCTTGGCAAACAGTCCAACAAGGTACTTGGAAAGTCAGGGGAACATAAACTAATCACAATCTCAATAGGGGCTAACCGGCAGGTATTTCTTGATCTAAACCCCAGTTCAGTCTTTGGCCCCCGAGCTTCAGTTCATGTTTTGGGAGAGTAAGTCATAAAATTCCACACCTAACAGTCACAGGCGTTCCTTTTTTGAAGAGGTCTGAATTAATCTACGCTTAAAAATTAGGTTGCATATCAGTTCAAATCTGGTAGAAACTCAACTCATTAGTTAAGTTGGGTACTGAATGTAATCTGCCATTGTCTATATGAGTTCTGTGCACAAACCAAAAGTAAGCAGTCCAAAAGATGTGCAAACACCCCCCTTTTTCAAAAAAGAAATAAGGGACGGACTCAGGGAGACAAACTGAAGAAAGCGTAAGATACTTCAAAACATTTAGTGCTATTTTAAACATTGCACTCTGGGTAGGACCGACCTCCTCGCTTCTATGTTTGGAGGACTTTTAGCTTTTTCTGGTCTTTAAAAGGTTTAGAAAGGACAGAGCAGAACCACCCATGTGAGAATAGTCCAGTGCATTTTTATAATGACAGCTAGCAGAACTGAACACAAACGGCACAATACAAAAGCCAACTCGTTGACAATCTTGGCTGCCTTTAATGCAATGTGGTAATGAGCCAACATTTTTAGGCCGAGCCTTGACAGCACTTCTGCTGTCTGGAAGACCAATTGCATCTTCTTCTATGGGTTTTGGCAAACCCATCGATTGTCATTGGTTGTTTCATATAGCATTCATACATTCTGGCTTGTTATTGGTGAATTTCTGCAAAAATCCCTCCTGTGTGCGTTTGGCTCTCTTTCCGATGATTTCACTCAGAGTACATTTTAGTTGGCCATCACACAGTACAGCGTGTGATGGCCCCTCCACCCTCATCCTGTATGGGCATTGCAGCCCTATATACAGCATTGTTCCCTTTCACCTAGCTGTTCTCAGCTGCACGGGTCTTTCACGTTTTGTAGGTGCTCCTCTTTTTTGTTGGAAGGTGGCCTTGGAGTGAAAAGCAATTGCATTTTTTTTTTTACTCTGCCTACTTTGCCCTGTGCAGAATCTTTCCTCACGGACATCACACTACTTAAGGAAGCTGTCCAGTAACAGTCTCTGCTCTCTCTCAAACTGGCCGCTTTGGGAGGCCAAGACCCTTTCTATGTGTTGCACCCTTGTTCCTGAATTCCTTCTCTAATTCTCAGTTAAGCTCTCTTCTCAGTTCCCTGCCTTCTTCCTGAATTAGGCTCTACTCTAGTGCCAGGCCCCACCCGCAGCAGCTACCGACCAATTCCCCCACCTCTTTCCTCAGGGCCCTGCATCCTTTCACAGTCTGGGCCCTCTGAGCTACCCACAGTCCAGTCCTTTTCTGCTCCCCATCCCCCAGCCTTGGCCTTCTTCTGGCCACTCCAGCCTAGTAAATCCTATCCTTTTCCCCAGACATTGCCTGCCCTCCCTATTCTCTGTCCATCCCCTGCGTTTCTTCGAAGGCCCGATTCCACTTGCCCTCTTCCTGCTCAGCTGCTGTAACCGTGGTGTCGGTGGGCGGACACTTTACTCTCTGGAGCTGGAAAGCGATCAGGTTGAGAAAGACATCTCCAAAGGAGAGGGAAGCTGGTAGCTAACCAAGTAAGGAATGCAGGCTGTGGTAAGGATTGAATGAGGAGTACTTCTGAGTTCCACCACCCTCAGAGACTGGTGTGAGAGCAGTCAGTCTGGGAGCAGGGGCACAGGGTAAATCTATGCCTAAAGACAGAATAGGGGTGGGGTGGTTTCATTGTTGGAGTAATAATGCCACATTGTGTGTTGACTTATTCACATATTTACAAAGCAGGATTTAATTGTGTGTATGGGTGTTGAGATGTGGTTTGCATACCTGTTTAAGTACCCGTATGGTAAGGGTAATATAACCCGTCAACCATCAATCATTGGTCTCATACTGTGTAAGAAGGACATTGCATGCTCAGGCAAAGGGGTGGCATGAGTGGGTCTAACCAGCAAGGTCCAGGTGACAAGTGTGTTGTTACTTTGTAGACAGAAGAGTTGTATGTAATATGGCACATTGATACTACAGTGACACTCCACTACAGATAAGGAACACACACATTAAGCACACGGCAGATCACCCACTGCTACCCTAAAGACCAATCTCAACATTTCGGTTTCAATCTTAACTCATGCATTCTAGTTTTATTTGCTTTCTTGTTACATTGAAATACTCACCGCCTGTAGTCCTGCTCTCTGGGCCTATAGTCTGTTCTTAGGCAGCGGTGGTTCTGCTGAATATATTGGGTCATACATGTGAACATCAGCCTCCCTATCACCACTGGAAAGGTCTGTACGAATTCATTTTAATTGTGGTTTTCTCTGGTTACCCCCACAGCACATCATGCTACTTAAAGTGTAATTTGAAGGGTTTTGTGATACACAAGAATAAATGGGCAGAGCTTCCAGTGGAGGAAAAGAAGGGGCATGATAGGTGGAATCAGGAAGGCTCGTTCTGGATGGTGTGGTCTTTAAACACGCCGGTACTTATAGTGGATAGTGAAGCTGGAGACCCAGGAGCTGGAAAGGACTGCCCTCATGGGTGGTGGAAAGGGGAGTGCCAAAGAGGCAAGATGACCGTTCCAGAAAAGAAGCCAATTAAATAACTAAATGGACTCTGACCCAGTAAAGCAAAATGCTTACATATGTGCCCTCTGAATAGTAAAGCAGGCAAAGGGACCATTATATTTATTTTTGTTTAATGGCAACTTTTGTTATTGTTGGCGCAGTAGGCATAATAACCTTCTTGCTTACAGCGTACAACACCCCTCCTTCTGTTTCATTATTTTTGACCATTGCTAGCCATCACTAGGGTGACCAGAATTTTAAAGACAAAACCCGGGACCTTTCACAAAAACAGGACTACAATTTTACTTAAACAGCGCGCACAGAATGACAGCGCTCATCAGCATAAAATTACAGAAAAGGCAGTAAAAACAGATGAAATAAAATGTTTAAAGCCAGTATCATGCCAGTTAAATAAATTGCGTTTTTTATAACAGCTGCTAACTATCCCTGCTTTTGAAAACATAAAAAGGCAGCTACCACCGTTTTCAGTCGACCTTTTTTAAAAACCAGGACATGAGCTTAATTTTCCAAAATCTACCCGGACAGGTGTTGAAAAAAACATCAGGGCTGTCTCGGCAAATCGATGACGCCTGGTCACCCTAGCCATCACCAGCTTGGTTCCCTCCCACTTCTCTGTTCTTAGCCGCACCGGTCTTCCACTCTTTGTAAGTTCACACAGACACAGCTTTTTTTTTTTTGCTGGCCTGCTTTTTAGTGATACGTACTCGTGTTTTGTTTACTCTGCTTCATTTGCCTTGTGCAGACTCTTTCCTCACAGATGTCGCGCTCGTTATTTACTTTAGGCAGCCATCTGGTTACTGTCTCTTCTCTCTCTCAAACTCCGTATTCTCATAATTTTTGGCCTCTCCCCTTCCTCCTTCAGTCTCGCAGAGTGGCTGGAACTCTCATCCGGAACGGATGTTTGTTGTGCGTGCACCATGGAAACTGCCAATTAATGCCTGTGCTATTAACTGTTTTTGTAAAAATCAAATCTAAAGTCCCATTTGGTTGGGTTGACAACCTTTTAGTAACCAAGCAATTGCAAATTCCACTTAACAATTAGCAGTGTCTTCTGAGGATGTTGCTATGTGAGGAGAGCAGTGTGCGATGGGCTGAGTAGCTGCAGTCTTACAGTACAGCATGTACTAGCTGTGTGTACACTGTGTGCGTCTACAGTGCGATATGTGATCTCCCCACTCCAGTCATCTGAGATGTAATGTGACGGTTTGTGTGTTCTGGCTAAACTAGTTTGCCTTATCACGCTTAAGTAACTTACTTAAATGTTCTCTTGTTTGGCTAAGAAGTG
Source organism: Triturus cristatus (assembly GCF_964204655.1). Taxonomy (NCBI): domain Eukaryota; kingdom Metazoa; phylum Chordata; class Amphibia; order Caudata; family Salamandridae; genus Triturus; species Triturus cristatus. The sequence goes on from NC_140585.1 coordinate 250,211,672, forward strand.
GATATTCAGCCCTATATGTGTTGCCTAGTTCAGCAGATCAAAAAGCATAAGTAAAAAACATTGTCATTTACAATGCCAACAGCTCGAATTCAAGACCTTTCAATTAACAACTGTCAAAGAAATAATTCACAATAACTTTTTCAAAAGTGGTTTCAGACAAGAAAACCTTACTGCGAAGTCTTATGGAGCAACTATATGTGATCCTATTTCGTCTGATTTATCAGGCACTAAAGGTCACTAAAACTAGTCCGGGCTACTGGAATTATGAGGTTTAGGATGACCAAATTATGTGGTAGGGTTGACTTAATTATGTGGCAACAAAAATTCAAATTATCAAGTGTAATGCAGCACATTTATATAATAGTTTTACCTTAGTATGTTGTATACATGTCAACAATATCTGGGCAAATGTTTAAACTCTACAAGTTTAACACCCAAGTACAGCAATAAGCAAAAGACACAGGACCAGGCAGTCTTTGCAAAGGGCCTTCAACTGCGAGGCAACACGTGTTGCCGCCTTTTTAGTAACTTTTGTTCCATTTGAGAAAGAATAGTTCTTTTCTTACAATATATACATCATATAGCAGAGGATGGATTATGTGCAAAAACCATAATTATGCTGACAATGCCGCAGCCTTAAATTTGCATAATCGCAGTGGCCCGGGTTATCTGACAGGTCCACATTTGACATGCAGTGGAGCTGAAGCCCAACAATCTATCTTAAACTTGATTGTAGGCGGCACTATGACCAGGCTGCCATGTGTGTCGGTAAGCATGTGGTCTGTGGAGACGTTTTAACATGTGTGTATAAATGGGAAATGTGTATGGGTTGAGATCCTATGTGGTATGTACTTGTGACATAGTACAACATGTGCATGTATAACAGCAAAATACAGCCATTTTTTTTAATGGGAGAAATCTAAAGTAAAGAAACCCGCATTATATTTATAGAGAATATGTTCCTTCACTCAAAATAACCCATTTAAAAAATGACAATTTTCCTGTTTCATATATGGCATTGTGCCTACTGGCCACAAGGAGCACAGTGCTGGTTTGCAAATGAGAGAAGATGAAAAAGAGGAGCTAACTTTGTTTGAACGGATTCCATAAAAATCGTCATTCTAAGCTTCTGTTTAAAAGTATCGCATTTACAAACAGCAGGCATTTTATTCCCAGTGGCCGGTAGGCATGGTGCCATATTCAGGCCAGAAAGGTAATCTTTAATTTTTAAAGTGAGAAACTGAAAGTGAAAAGAAATGTTTCATACAACATAATTGGCTTAACTGAATGTGAAGAAAAATGTATCATAGAACATTAAGACAATTTATGAAACTTTTATTCACTTTCAATTTCTCCCTTTTAAAACAATGTCTGTATTTTGCTCTTATAAATATGGCATCGTGTCTGCGATCTACTGGGAGTAAGAGGCCTGATGTTTGTAACTGGAACACTCCAATGGGAGAAAATTAAAATGAAGATTTAATAAACTTTTATTCACTTTCAATTTCTCCCTTTTAAAACAATGTCTGTATTTTGCTCTTATAAATATGGCATCGTGTCTGCGATCTACTGGGAGTAAGAGGCCTGATGTTTGTAACTGCGACACTCCAATGGGAGAAAATTAAAATGAAGATTTAATAAACATGAATTCATTTTATTTTTCTCCCACTTAAAAGCATTCACACATAGCATCTTGCTCTCACGTTCTCAATTTAATTAACCTAAAGTTGTAATTTAGTGCTTTAATACGGTGCTGCAGTAGAGAACGGATTCGGGCACTGCCTAATGTAAGGTCCTGCTCTCTGCCTTACAATGGGCGCAATTAGTGGAGCTATTTAGACTGGACACAGAGGTTGCCTCGGAGGGCTCTCAGACTCCACGAACTGTTGGTGCGGTAGCAGCTTGACCCTTTCCCCCAAAGTGTTGGGACTCTTGGCAGTGGTTTCTTTTGTACGACGATTGCTCTTTCCCCCCCTCTCTTCTCCCCTGCCCCTGATCTCCCTCTTGCCCACTCTCCCTCGTCCTCCCTAGCAATATAGGATGTGAATGTCACCTGGCACATTTTATCAAGATATAATAATGTTTCATCACAGAGACAACTGTTTTTGTTTTGAGTTTGGTTTCAAGGGGTGGGTGGGTTAAAATGGGTATCAGACATAATACCCTTCAGGCATACACCACATAAGCACATTACCCAATGGAAATTGAATATGCTACTTACCAGTATGCATCTGTTCTTGACATGCAGGGCTGCTGACATTCACATCTGTGCATAGATCGCCGCCTAGTGTTGGGTCCGGATGATTGCACATTGTTGTCCTGGAAGAGTCTTCGAAGTATCCTGAGATGGGTGACTCCTCCCCTGGACCACAGTGCGCATGGGCATCCTCTCCATCCCCAGATTGTTTTTCGCCATTGTGGCAGTGATGGAGTAGATACAGGAAGTGATGACCATGCTATACAGTAATTCTGAGAGCTGCAGCTGCTACAGGCGCCGGGGAGGAGGGTGGGCGATATGAATGTCAGCAGCCCTACATGCCAAGAACAGATGCATACTGGTAAGTAGCATATTCAGTTCGAGGCATGTGGGCTGCTGAATTCATATCTGTGCATAGAATACACAGCAGTACCTCCTATTAGCGGCGGCTACCCGTGCCAGCTGCAGCAGTCTGAAAAAGAGTTTTGAGAACAGCCTGTCCTACAGCTGCCTGCTGTTTTGAGTGTACATCTACACAGTAGTGTTTGGTAAATGTATGTATAGTGGACCATGTGGCTGCTCTACATATTTCCTGTAAAGGAATGTTTCCCAGGAAAGCTATGGACGCCCCTAACTTTCGTGTTGAGTGGGCTCGTGGGGGAATCGTTAATGTGCGTTTAGCTTTCTGATAACAAATTTGTATACATTTAACGATCCATCTGGCTATACCTGCTTTGGAAATGGCGTTGCCCTTGTGTTGTGGAGAGAAGGCAACGAAGAGTTGTTTAGTTTTCCTAAAGTTTTTAGTTCTGTCAATGTAGTACATGAGGGCCCTCTTTACATCTAGTGTGTGGAGCATCCTCTCAGCGACATTTTGTGGGTTTTGAAAGAAAACAGGCAGTTCAATGGTTTGGGTTATGTGGAACTGCGATATTACTTTAGGCATGAATTTGGGGTTGGTACGTAGTACGACCCGGTTTGCGTGAACTTGTATAAATGGCTCCTGAATGGTTAGTGCCTGGAGTTCACTAACTCTCCTTAAGGAAGTGATGGCAACCAGGAAAGCCACTTTCCAGGTGAGGAATTGAATCTCACATGAATGGAGAGGTTCAAAGGGCGGACCCATTAGTCTGGTGAGGATCAGGTTGAGGTTCCACACCGGTGCTGGGAGGTGCCTTGAGGGAATCACCCGTTTAAGTCCTTCCAAGAAGGCTTTGATGGCAGGCACTCTGAATAAAGAGAGGTGCTGCCTGTTTTGGAGATAGGCTGCTATTGCGGTTAAATGGACACGTATCGAGGTGTATGCCAGATTGCATCGGTATAGGTGTAATAGATAGCAGATTATGTTCTGAATAGATGCGTCTAGCGGGTTAATGTCATTGTTGTTGCAATAAATGACAAACCTCTTCCATTTGGCTGCATAGCAAGTTCTGGTAGCGGGTCTCCTAGTTTCCTTAATGATCTCCATACAGTCAGGTGGCAGATTTAGGTAGCCAAACTCTAGCACTTCAGGAGCCAGATTGCCAGGTTCAGCTGTTGCGGATCTGGGTGCTGAATTTCTCCATGGTTCTGCGTCAAAAGCACGGGTTTGAGCCGCAGCCTTTGATGCGGCACCACGGAAAGTTCCAGAAAGGTGGTGTACCATGGCTGGCGTGCCCATGTCGGAGCAACCAGGATTAGTGTCAGTGAGTGCTGTCGCAGTTTGCGTGCCACCAGCGGTATCAACGGCGCTGGGGGAAAAGCGTACGCAAATCTGCCGGACCAGTTCATCCATATCGCATTGCCCTGCGACTGTGGATGTGGGAACCTGGCGGCAAAGCTTTGGCATTTTGCGTTTTCCCTTGTGGCGAATAGGTCTATCTCTGGATGACCCCACTGCTGGAAGTACGGTTGGAGTACTGATGGGTGTAACTCCCACTCGTGCATCTGGTGGCTGTGTCTGCTGAGCAGATCCGTCATCTGGTTGTCCTTGCCTGGGAGGTGTTCCGCCATGAGGAATATGTTCCTCTGAATGGCCCACTTCCACATGCTCTGAGCCAGATGAGACAACTGTGGAGAGTGTGTTCCTCCCTGCTTCTGTATGTAGTACATGGCAGTCATGTTGTCCGTCCGGATCAACACGACCTTGTTGTACAGGTGTACTTTGAATGCTTTCATTGCCAGGAAGATTGCCATCAGTTCCAGAAGGTTGATGTGCATCTTCTTTTGTTGTGTAGTCCATAGTCCCTGCACTGTGTAATTGAGTACATGAGCTCCCCATCCTTGGAGAGACGCGTCCGCTGTCAGTATTATTTGTGGAACAGGCTCTTGGAACGGTCAGCCCTTGCAAAGGTTTTGTGGATTCCACCAATGCAGAGTTGTATGCCCGACCGCTCACCAACACTAGGTCTTTTAGTTGCCCGTGAGCCTGATTCCATTGACGTGCTAAGCACTCCTGAAGCGGGCGCATATGTAGTCTCACGTGTGGGACTATGAAAATGCAGGAGGCCATCATGCCTATTAACTGCATGAACACTCGCGCCGGAAGGGAGTGTTGAGGTTGGAATTTTGAGATCAGCAGTTGTATGCTGTTGATTCTCACTAAAGTTGGCTGAGCTGTGGCAGCCAGAGTGTTGATTGTCGCGCCTAAGTACTGCTGTACGTGCGCAGGTTGGAGACTTGATTTTGGGTAATTTAGTGAGAATCCCAGATCGTGAAGAAGGTGAATGGTGTGGGACATGTGGGTGGCACATTGTTGTGCTGACTTGGCCTGAACTAGCAAGTTGTCCAAATAAGGGAAGACGTGAATATTTTGTCTTCGCAGATGCGCGGCCACTGTCGCCAGGCACTTGGTAAAGACCCTGGGTGCTGTTGTTACTCCGAAGGGGAGAACTTTGAACTGATAGTGATTCCCTTGAATAGTGAATCTGAGGTATTTCCTGTGTGAAGGGTGTATTGGTATGTGGAAGTATGCATCCTTCAGGTCTAGCGTAGCTAGGAAGTCCCCCTGACTGAGTAGTGGGAGAACCTGTTGGAGGGTGAGCATATGGAAATGCTCCGAAAGTATATATAGATTTAGGGGTCGCAGGTCTAGGATAGGTCTGAGCGAGCCGTCCTTTTTTGGGATTAAGAAGTACAGAGAGTACACCCCTGTGCCCTGCTGGTCGATGGGCACTACTTCTATGGCCCCTTTTGCGAGCATAGCAAGCACTTCTTGCTGGAGTAAATCTAAGTGTTCGGCTGACATAGGACGGTGCTTTGGTGGTATGTTGGGTGGAGTGGAAGTGAGTTCCAGACAGTACCCATGTTGAATGATGTCCCTGACCCACCTGTCCGTGGTGATGTTCTTCCATGCGGACAGGAACAGCTGGAGTCGTCCCCCGACAGGTGTTAAGTGGTCGGGGGGTAGGGAGAGGGCGTCACTGTTTGTTCTTTGGGGAGGACCTGGTGTTGCCATATCCACGTCCCCTGCCCTTGGTGCTGGATCCACGATATCCACCCCTGTTGTTTTTGTCGTAGGTGGTTTGTGTGCCACCTTTAGAATACTGTTGTGACCCCTGACCCCTTGACGTTCCCCTATTTCCAGTGCGACGAAAGGAGCCACTACGGAATTGCTGCGTTTGTAGCGCCCCCATAGATTTGGCAGTGTCTGTCTTTTTATTTTCTCTAGGGTAGGGTCAACGTCTGGGCCAAATAAAAATTCCGTGTTAACCGGTAAGTTCAGGATATTGTTTTGGATGTCGGGTTTGAAGCCTGAGATGCGTAACCAGGCATGGCGTCGCAGCATGACACTTGTGTTTATTGCCCTGGCCGCTGTGTCAGCTGCGTCTAGGGCGCATTTTATGGATGCATTAGTGAGGAGTTGTCCTTCTCTAATGAGGAGTTCCACTGACTCTTTATACTCCTCTGGTAGATGTTGGAGCAGTGACTCCAGCGTGTCATAATGTGACCGGTCATAACGTGCCAGGAGTGCCTGTGTATTGGCAATGCGCAGGATATTCGCTGCTTGCGCTGCAATACGTTTGCCCGATGTTTCAAGGACCTTTGACTCTTTGTCTGGGGGAGGAGCATCACCAGTCGTCAGTGAGTGTGCTCGTTTGCGAGCGTTGGCAACCACCATAGAGTCTAATGGCAACTGACCCCTAATGTATTTAGGGTCTCCAGGTGCAGGCTTATATTTCTTTTCAATCCTGGGGTTTAACACCCGGGCTCTTGTGGTGTCCTTGAAAATGTCTTTGGCAGGTTTCAGAACCCCTTTAAGCATGGGCAGTGTCTTGACAGTCCTTTCTGAAGATGCGAAAGTGTCAAGCAGGAAGTCCTCCTCAATGGCGTCAGAATGTAGTTCTACCCCATGATGAGCAGCAGCCCGTTCGATAAGGGCATTAAATGCGGCCGTGTCCTCTGTAGGAGATGTTTTAATGTTGTAGAGTTGCGCATCCTGAGTATGTGGCGCGATACTTTGGTCTGTGGGGTCATCCCATGCCTGATCAGGGTCTTGTGGTTCATCGGGATCTGCGTCCCCGGGGTAGATGGTATCGTCCCCACCATATTCCTGCATCGGGTCCGATTCAGAATGGGTAGGAGAAAAGGACTGCGGATCCAGTTGGAGGGGATGGAAGTGTTCTTGTAGCACTGGTTCCTGCTCCGCCGGTAGCTTGCGTTTAAGAGGAATTTTGTATGGCACCTCGTCCCCGACTGGCGTTATTTTGCGCTTGTGGAGCATTAACCTGCCAGTGTCGGCTTCGATAAATTGCGGCCCCAAAGAATCTTGTTCTGTTAGGCCAGTGGTGGTGGACTGTGTGTGTAGGACACGTGTCCGAATCTGAAATAGTTTCGGTGCCGATGTCGGTGGCAGCCCAAATGTAATGTTGGTGGGCTCCGAGTGCACTCTACAGGGTGAGGTAGTGTCGGGACCCTAGGTAGAGTGGAGGGCTACCCGGTCACGGATGTGTTGTAGAGATGCAGAGACCTGCTGCACAGCAAACTGAGATGGTGGTTTGGTGGGCATCTTGGTAGTAGGCGTCGAGGCCGACCCCGACTTTTTTGTTGGAAGGGGGTCACTGGTCTGAAGGGATGCATCGATAGTCGATGTAGTCGAGGACTTATTCGGCATTGGTGCTTTAGGTGTCGACGTAGCTGAGGCGGCCATCTTGACTGCGGAGGTCACGGGCTTCGGTGTCGGCGCCGAAGGTGTCGGTGCCTTGTGGTGCCCGAGGGCACGCTTCTTCTGTGCGTCGACCGCGTCTGCTGCGGTGAGCTCGGTACCGAAGTCTCTCTGTACGCGTTCGGAGCAGACGACTTTTTTCGGCGTCGGCGCCGGGGCAGTGGATTGTTTTGACGCCTTTGATCCGACCACCACCAGTTTCACTTTCGATTTTGAAGGGACTGAAGCAATGGATGTTTTTGGGTTTAACAACCCGGTCGTCTTTGGTAATAGTGGCTCTTGCATAGTGTTCGATGCCGGGCCGGAAGGCAGGGCCGAGGAACCATGTATTAGGTCTTGGGTAAGGCCCGAAGGCGATCCCTCGACCGGAGCCTGACTACGATGTACAGTTTCGGCCTCCGTTTCGACGGATTGGCCTAGCTCCTCGGGAGAGCCGTCTTCTTCAGCCCCATAGGCTTCGTCGAAGTCCCCTACCTCGTCGACGGCTTCTTCACGTCGAAAGAGCCCTTCGTCATCGTCGTCCGATTGGGAACCATGCTCTGAAGCGGGGCTAGAGACTATTTCTTCCACGCTCTCGGCGTCCTCGTCCTCGGTGCTGAATATATTGGTGGGTGCGGGCGCTGCCTGCTGCGCCTCGAGCCTCGCTGCCCGTCGGTTCCGTAGAGTTTTCTTGGATCGGAACCGCGCGCAGGCCAAGCATTTCGATTCGTGATCCGGCGAGAGACATTTATTACAGACCGGGTGGACGTCGATATGAGGGTACTTGGCGTGGCACAACGGACACCTCTTGAACGGAGTCCTCGATTCCATCGTCGATCGAGCGTCGAAGTTTGGACCAATTTGGTCCGGAAGTTGGAAGAAGGTGTGGAGCACTAGAACTAGTAGTCGACACCGAACGGTAACAGTACCGACGAAAACTATAGTCCTTTTGGCCTAAAACTAAGTATTCCGAAGTTGAGCTAAGATAGTTGCATCCGAACCCAATGGCGGAAAAAAACAATCTGGGGATGGAGAGGATGCCCATGCGCACTGTGGTCCAGGGGAGGAGTCACCCATCTCAGGATACTTCGAAGACTCTTCCAGGACAACAATGTGCAATCATCCGGACCCAACACTAGGCGGCGATCTATGCACAGATATGAATTCAGCAGCCCACATGCCTCGAACAAACTTGACTCCTTTACGGGTTTGAATATGGATACTATGTAAAGTTTGAACATACACAATCATCAACATCAGATTATGTACTGTCACAGCTGTACCTCAGACATCACTTCTTGTCTAATTACCACCTGTATAAATATGCAATTATCCAGGTAACCAAATAAATAGTATCCTTTAAAGGAGAAGATAACAGTCTTACCCATATAATCTGTGAAACTATCCGTTCCACCCACACATAGATGTAACCGTAATATCCTCGCAGACATGGAGGACATATAATAACTTAAAAACAGTAACAGACTGGACTCCAACCATCTGAGGTACATCGCTCCCTCATAAGACAAATTTAATAAAGGAAATACCTTTTGACAGAATCTCTGCTGGATCACATCCATCCGGAAAACGGAATACTTCTTTCTCGAACCAGAGATAATCCTACGCTACATCACATATAGAACCCCCAGGTTGCTACACAGATTTAAAATAAATATATATTTTATTGGTCCTGAAGAAGGAGAAACAAATTTGTACTTTTCTCCGAAACGTGCGTAGACCAGTGATCACACATCTGGGTGTCCTACAGAAGAACCAATTGCCAATACATTGATTAGAATTTTCTTTGAATGTTCAACTTCGATTCTTAAAATATTATGGACAGAAACTTACTAGTAGCATCCCATTATAGATGTTTATTTTATTGTACTTTGTGTGGTATGATTGATGGTATGTATGAGTAGAATGAAAGGTGAGAATGAAAAGATGGTGCTGTATGGGGGTTTTTCAAAACTGAGTTTTTCAAAACTGAATTCTCAAAACTAAGAAGCTGTGCCATTTCAATTGTTTCTCAATTTAAATGTTCTTTAGAAATTGTTTCTATGTGTAAATGTTTTTATGAAAATACATAAAAATGATATTTAATATAAAAAATATAAATGTTTTGATAAATAAAAAGACTACAAAGAAATCAGTTTTTGTAATGAAATTTTGTCTATGGGGAATGTTTAGTTTTGAAGTGTGAAATTATAAAAGGTCAGATAAAAGGTTACTTTATATGTATTATATGTTTTCTCTGAAATGCCTTTTAATTTCAAAGTATTTTATTGGTTTTATACTCCAAGACATTAGCATTTCGGTTACAGGGTTAGCCATACGTGGCTTGTATGACAGTGTTTACAATGGTTCCAACACATGTGCTTGGCTAACCCCACCGGACGTGGCTTAGTGAGAGAAAGAAAGAAGGAAAAGAAAGAAAGTGAAAGAAAGAGAAAGCAGATGGGAAGGGCACAAGGGAGGGTCTGTATCTGAGACATACAGTCGCCTGACCAGGCCGCCACATCGCTGGATTCTTTGTGGCGATATGGGCAGTCAAGTCAGTCCAACCCACCCTTAGGGTCACCGTGATTGCGCTCATTTACGTTCCTTTATCGCACTTACTGGGGGGGCAGGGGGAACAGGGGGTTTGTGCATGGGAAGACTTGATTCCCTGGGGGGATTCATGGGGGTTCGTAGAAAACTAGGTATGTGTCGAGTGACTTCCACATCCCCCTGGCTGCTGGTCTCCAGGGTGAGTTTTGTAGTGTAATGTTCTCAGCCCCCGAGGTGCGTAATCCAGTTGAACCAGCCTTTGTATGAAGCCTTACTTGTGTCTTTCCAGTTTGCTAGGACCACTTTCACTGCTGCGGTCAACAAAAGGTCTAGAAGGTCCTCATCGTGCTCTGATCTTAGTTCTGCGGTAATAAATGCGGTGGCGAGTGAGGCAAACTCAGTTTTTAGTGTACAACCCAGTATGTTTTGAGAGTTGGGCATTGGTAGATAAGGTGTGCTAGGTCCCCTTTTTCCTTGTTGCAGTTCCAGCATAGTGCATTGTCCCTGAGCCCTAGTGAGAATAAGCATGCCAGGGTCCAGAAAGCCTTATGGAGTAGCCAGAACTTTGTGATAGGACCGGGGATATTTTATTGCGTGATGCCGAAGCCCACAGTGTTGCCACTTCCTATGCGTTGAGTGTTTTTGGATTGAGTTCCACAATAGTTAATTGTCTTGCTGTTAAATTTGGATGATTTTGGCCGTAGTAGCTTGTAGAGGTGTGAAACCTGGTGTCCTAGTCTGTTTATGTTTGACATGTACTGGGTGATTGGTGGCTGCGCGGGCGATAGTTTGATTTTGGACAGGATTGTTTTTATTTTCAGAAAGCTGTAGAGTTCAATGTCAGGTAGGTTATACCTTGCCTTCCGAGCAGCAAAAGTGACAGGATATGCCCAGTCTTCTAGTTGGTATGGGTGGTGGATGACTTTCTCTATCCATGTGTTGAAGGTCAGGAATTTCCCCTTGTATAAAATCTTGCTGTTGGCCCAGAGCGACTAACTTAGAACCCCTGATGTTGGTCTCCATTTTCTGATCTATCTTTAGCAAGGCAATCTTGTGTTTTTAAAGATGGAGCTGGTGACGTGGGTATGTTTATTTGCTGTTAATAGCGCCACAGGGTCCAGGTTGTTCAGGATGGCCTTCTCTACTTGTAGCCATACCGGTATATAACCTTTCGGGGGTGAAATCCAGTAAGAACCCTGCCTTGCCAGGAACGCTACTTGGAATTCTCTGAAGTCTGCCAAGTTAACTCCTCCTAGGTTTCTCTCTAATCTTTGTTTTTTTATACTTATACTCGCTTTCTTCCCCCGCCAAAGAAATTTGGAGATCAGATTGTCTACCTTGCGGTGAAAATCATCTGTGAGTAGGAGTGGGAGCATGCTGATCAGGTAATTAATCATTGGGGTGATCATCATCTTGATAGTCTCCATTCACCCCCACCATGTTATGAATTTGGGGGACCAAGCCTCCAGGAGTTTCTTCATCTTTTCCAGTAATATCTTCTCGTTATGGCCTAGTGTGCTCAGCAAGTCACACCCAAAGTGTATCCCTAGATATTTGATAAATCCTGTTTGCGAGACTAGACCTGACCCCCTAGGATATCCCTAGAGCAGTGGATGTTCAGTTACATTCTGATTTTTCCGTTGAGCTTGTACCCCGAATGTCTGAAGTATTTTTCTATGGTGTCCATCAGGGCCTCAATTGTGTTTTTTGGTTGCTCCGCTAATATTAGTATATCATCCACGTACGCGGCAAGTTTTATTTCAACTCCATTAACATCCACCCCTTTAATTTTCGAGTTTATCTTGATGTCCTGGATCAGTGGCTCCAGTGCCAACAAGACTAGCGAGGGGGACAGTGGGCAGCCCCGTCTAGTGTCACGCTGTAGCGTGAGTGGGTCTGAGAGTGACCCGTTGATGACAATACAGGCTTTTGGATCCCCAATATAGGGCCATCACCCTCCGTATATATCCTGCCCTTAAGTTGAAAGATTGCATGCATTGCTCCAGGAAAGACCAATAGACTCTGTCAAATGCCTTCTCGGCATCCAGTTTAAGGGCTACTGCTAGTTCTACTTTAGTGGCCGTGTGTTCCAAAATGTGGCAGAGAAGTCTAGTGTTGTCGTTCGACATCCGTGTACGTAGGAAACCCACCTGGGAGTTGCTTTTCAGGTTGGGTAGGACAGCATTGAGTCTGGTTGCTAAGATTTTTGTGTATATTTTACAGTCTGCACTGATAAGGGAGATGGGTCTGTAGTTTTTGGGAGATTGATGGTCCTTATCCTCTTTAGGGATGACCATTATGTGCTTTCGCCATGGATTGAGAGACAGTCCCTATATCTGCGCAATGGTTATAGACCTGCTTCATGGTACACTTCAGCTGGTCTAGGAAGGTTTTGTAACAGGTGGCTGTGTACCCATCCGACCCTGGTGCCTTGTTATCTTTCATAGATTTAACCGCCATTTCGATCTCAGCGACGCTAATTTCCTGACCTAATCTCTGTGTCTCTTCTCTGGCTAGCTGTGGTAGTCCAAGTCTGTTGAGGTATTTTGTGCATGCCTCTAAATCCATGGTCTGTTCGTTTTTGTAGAAATCCTGGTAGAACTCTTGAAAAGTCTTGAGTAAGTCTTTGTGTCTTGTGTGGGTTGTTGTTGTTTGAATCTGATGAGATGGTAAATTGATTGCGTTTGTGTTTTAGGTAAAAGGCGAGCAGTTTTCCGGCTTTGTTTGCTTCGCATAGGTTAAGGGCCTTGTATTTGTTAAACCACAGCCCCGCACTTTCACTCAGGATTTTGTTGTATTCATACTTTTTTTTGGTTAGGTCTGCTAGAAGTTTAGTGTTTTGAGTGGATCTGGCATGGGCCGTATCTAGGATCTTAATGTCTTGCTCGAGCTGTGTGAGGTGCAGGTTTGCGTTTTTGTTTATTTTGGCTTTTATTTCTATTATTGTGCCTCTAATGGTAGCCTTCAGGGTGTCCCATAATGTGGTAGTCTCCGGTGAGTGGTCGTGTCTGAGGTAGTCCGTTATGGCCTCCTCAATCTTTTCCTTGTTTGCAGGGGGTGTTAGGACATCGCTATTAAATCGCCATCTACGAGGGACGGATACGTTGTGGCAGTCGCTCAGAGTTAGACTAATACATGAATGGTCTGAAACTAATCTAGGCGCTATCTCGGAGTGTTCTATTAGATGTGTGTGAGGGACTGTGATTAGTATGTAGTCTATCCTGCTGTATGAATTGTGTGGGTTGGAGTAGAATGTATAGTCCCTAGTGTCTGGGTGTTGGAGGCGCCATGGGTCCTTAAGGTTGAACTTAGAGCTTACATTTTTTAGTATGGAGTGTGCGTTCGTCAGTGGATATTGGCAGGATGACTATTATATGGTCCAGTGGGGTATTAAAATCCCCCCACCACCATGAGGTCGTCCTGGGGAGGTATCTAGTTTGTGTGATACACCCTCCCAGAAGGATGGGTCATCCGTGTTTGGGCCGTATGTGTTAGTTACGTGAATTAGCTCCTCTCCCCTTCTCAGATGTGTAATCAACAGCCTCCCTTCTGCATCGTGGTATTGTGATTCTAGGGTTAGGTTGGATCTTTTAGATAATAGTGTGATGACCCCTCGCTTCTCTCTCTCGGCAGGTGAGCAAGCCATCTGGGATAGCCAGTTGCCTTTCACAAGTTTGGCATCCTCCAATGAGAGCTTGGTTTCTTGTAGTAGGATTACATCTCCCTTAGTTCTAGCCTATCTTCAAGTCAGAAGCCAGGTTGAGAGTATTACTATGGGCCATTATCTATGTTATCGCATGTCTGGTGATTCACCTGTAGGCACCAAAGACTTGGGTATATTGTCTCCGGGGCCTGACTCGGAAGGCGGTATTTGCCGCCCCCCGATCCCCCAGTGCTGTATAGGTGTCGGTTGCTTGTGAGCTGCATGTGGGCTGGATTTCGGATGTGTGGGTAGATATGTTGGGTCCCACAGATATGTGGGTTAGTATTTTTTGCTGGCTCCCTTGTGTAGATAGAAAAGAGGTGAAAGTGAAAAGGAAGATAGTAAATATAGGAAGCAAAAAGCTCCCCCCCCTTCAAAAAACATTGTATGTTGGGCGTGTGACTGCCGGTCAAATTTTAGGTTTGTGAGTTTGGGGATCATGTCTTCAATATAGGACAGGCATGAGCCTGCTGTGTCTTCGGCCCCCTGCGGCACTCCTAGAATGCGGATGTTCCCTCGCCAGTTGCGGTCTTCCAGTTCCGCCGTTTGCCTCTGGAGTGTAGCTGTAAATTTGTCAAGGTCCCCAACTTGTTTGAGCTCAGTCCTGCGTTATTCTTTGTTCCGCCGCAGCGAGCCTGTTAACCGTGTGCAGGTCCGCCGTGACCATCTCCAACTGTATGGAGTCTGTGGTCTGCTTCATGGTCTTGGCCAGATCGTGGACATCTGCCCGTTTTTTTAGTATCATCTCTAGGGTCCCATTTATGTCTGGTTTCTGCTTGATCGGCGAGTCTGATACCGCAGGTTCTCCTTTGTTCTTTTTCAGCTGCTGTTGGAGTCTCGATTCCCTCTCTGTCATGTTACCAGTCTCGGGTTCTCCTTGGTGATGCAAAAGTACTCTCCCTCGGTCTGCTATTGGCTTGTTTTGTATGTGGGGCAGGTTTCTTTGCTGGTCGCGCTCGTCCTCCACTTTTGCACCCCACTGTGGTGGGCGCCTCAACGCCACCTCTTCCTCCTGGGGTAGAATCTGGTGTCCTTCAGCTTTGCATCTGTTGATGAAGTCTTGGGGGAGAAGGGCTGTGCCTGGTTAGCCCCCCTTGCCTGGTTGAGAGATCTCCCCTCGGTCTGGCCGACTTGGGTTGGTGCCACCAACTCGTCTCTCAATAAGTTCTCCGTAGTCCGCTATTCTGTGAAAGTGGCTCAGTAGGGGTTAGATGGCGCTCGCGGGGAGCCCTGGCAGCTGGAGCGCTCACCGCTCTTTGTGCCTGTTGTCCGCCAGTGCTCCCTCTTCTTTATATCTCCCACATCTTCCCCATAGGCCGAGGCTCGCTCTTAATGCGGGGGGACTGCGGGTTGCTGTGAGCTGCTGTGTAAGCCTTTGTTCGCCCGCACTCACTTCAAATCTCTTGCTTCTCGAGCGTAGCTCAATTGACCAACCTGTTTTTCAACAGTGCGTGCAATCCAGCTGTCCCCTTCACCGTTCTCCATTGTCAGAATGCGCTGCTTTCGCTAAGGGACCACAGAACTTGGATGGTCTGGGCTAGGCTGTGCGTGCTTTTATTCTTTTTAGAGGCAGTGTGTTAAGCATTCTTTTTTTATTTTCCCTTTTTTGGGGGTCTTTATTTGCAAACTTCAATCCTTTAGCCGTGACCCTCCCATTAAATCACTGACACCGCTGGAGGTCCTCTGCCTCAACTCGCCACGGTCTCTTCTCTCGGCTCCTTAAGGAAATGGCGGCGCTGTTATTCCAGTCCTCCTTCGGTTTAGTTTGTCTCTCTCAGATATGTCTCCCGCTAGTTCTGCGCCTTGGGACTGCTACAGGCACTTCACCCCCGGTGCCCCCCAGGTGAATCCGCTTTGTAGGAGAGAAGTGCAGGCGGTGGTGCGGTGCAGATCCCTTTCCGAGCCGCAGCGGCTTTACCGGGTCCATGGATCTTTAGCGGGCACCGCCCCCTCTCCCTCTTTTGCCTTCCTATGTGTTCCTCAGTAGCTCATTCGTGCGCTCGCTTCTTTGAGCTCCACTTACTTCCCCCTGAGGCTTGCACCCTGCTACGTTCATCTGCTACTTGTCCTGTGCCCATAGCATTCTATGTCTCAAGCGGTTACCTCCTGGACCTCCCGCAACTCCAAATGGCACGCTGGCTATTCCCTTATTTCTTTTCCCTTTCGGTGCCTCTCCTCTGGTCCTCCGGTCATTGGTTTCTCAGCATCTGGGCAGTTAGGGACCGCCACAGAGGGTGATGGCGCTTATTGATCTCCAGGTTTCGGTTCATCCACCATCTTTTCTGGCTCCAGGTCCGTACCATTGATTTTCTCGCGTAAATCCTGCCTTTATCATGGCTCGGACATAGGTGTCTGTAGCTGCTGTTGGTATTCAGACGTGCTTAGGGGGATTTTAGCATATTTTTGCTCAGGGCTTCTCTTGGGATCGACGTTCTTTCGCCTCGATCTGACTGAGCAGCAGACTCAGACAGCCATCCTTCGTGCCAATTTGTGTAAAAAAAAAAAGAAAGTCCTGCTCTCTGCAGCCTGATGGCAGGACTGTGTGCTAGGCGTTGCCTAGAGCCCCAGCCCTCCAGTACCAGCCCCAGGCTTCTCAAGACTCCAGGGCTTGGCTGCTGCTAGTGTCTGTGTCTCTCCGGGCCTTGGACAAGCAGCAAGCCAGAGCCTGGAGCATTCAGTTGCTGCTGCAGGGACGTGCAGTGTGTCCATGAAGGCCCGCTCCCAAATGGAAGGAATATGCTATTTACCAGTAAGCATCTGTTCTTGGCAGGTAGAGCTGCAGAGCTACACACTATACATAGATCGCCATCAGGTGTTGTGCCCGGATGTTTACACTTTTTTTGGTCCTGGAAAGTCTTTGGAAGTCACGAGATAGGCGACTCCTCCTTAGGATGCTAGAGCGCATGGGCATCGGCTCCATCCTCAGATTGTTTTTCGCCAACAGGGAAATGATGGAGCTTAGTAAGAAACAGGAAATATGCCCATGTATGGTGTATCTATATAAGATCTTACTAGGACAGACAAAGGTAGGGGGGCTTGTGTAGATCTGCAGCTGTACATGCCAAGAACAGATGCATACAGATAAGTAGCATATTCCGTTCGAGGCATATCAGCTGCAGATTACACACTATGCATAGATTGTATAGCAGTACCCCTCCTTAGCGGTGACCACCAGTATCTGTTGCAGTAGCTTGAAATAGTGTTTTGAGTACAGCCTGGCCCACACTAGCTTGTTGTTTTGTTTGCACATCTACACAATAGTGTTTTGTGAATGTGTGCAGTGTAGACCATGTAGCTGCTCTGCAGATATCATCTAAAAGAATGATTCCTAAAAATGCCATTGAAGCCGCTATCTTTCGTGTAGAGTGGGCTTTAGGAGGAACCGATAATGTACGTTTTGCTTTGTGGTAACAAATCTGTATGCATTTGACAATCCACCTAGCTATCCCAGATTTAGATATGGGGTTGCCTTTGTGTGGTGGTGAGAAAGACACGAATAGTTGCTTGGTCTTACGAAAGGGTTTTGTCCTCTATGTAGTAAAGCATTGCTCTTTTGACATCTAAGGTGTGAAGAGCTCTTTCTGCGACTGTTTGTGGCTGCAAGAAGAATACAGGCAGCTCTACAGATTGATTGAGGTGGAAGGGAGAAATAACTTTAGGGAGGAATTTAGGATTAGTTCGGAGAACAACTTTATTAAGATGCATCTGGAGAAAGGGTTCTTGAATGGTTAGTGCTTGTAGTTCACTAACTCTTCGTAGAGAAGTAATGGCTACGAGGAAAGCAGTTTTCCATGTTAAGAATTGTAGCTCACATTTATGTAGCGGTTCAAATGGAGGCCCCATTAGTCTTGTGCGAACGATGTTTAAATTCCACACAGGGGAAGGTGGTACTCTGGGGGGGAATTCTCTTGAGTCCCTCCATAAAGGCCTTTATGGCAGGTACTCTGAAAAGTGAGATATGCTGTCTATTTTGTAGATATGCTGCTATGGCAGCAAGATGCAATCTGATAGAGGTATAGGCTAGGGTGCATCTTTGGAGGTGTAGTAAGAAGCCTATGATGTGTTGGATAGACACATCTAGGGGATTAGTGTCGTCGTTATGGCAGTATACTACGAATCTCTTCCACTTGGCTGCATAGCACGCTCTAGTGGTAGCTCGTCTATCTTCTTTGATGACGTTCATACAGTCAGGAGGAAGGTTAAGGTAACCAAATTCTAGGATTTCAGGAGCCAGATCGCTAGGTTGAGCTGAGCTGCGTCTGGGTGTTGGATCTCTCCATGGTTCTGGGTTAAGAGGCGTGGAGAGAGGTGTAGTTTTTGGTGCGGCACTACTGAGAGTTCCAGCAGTGTGGTGTACCATGGCTGTCTGGCCCAAGTTGGAGCAACTAGGATGAGCGTTAATGAGTGTTGCTGTAGTTTGCGCACCACTAGCGGAAGGAGTGGGAGAGGCGGAAAAGCGTACGCAAATCTGCCTGACCAGTTCATTCATATCACATTGCCTTTGGACAATGGGTGAGGATATCTGGCAGCGAAGTTTGGGCATTTGGCGTTTTTTTGGGTGGCGAAGAGGTCTATCTGTGGTTGCCCCCAAATCTGAAAAAACGGTTGAAGAACTTGTGGATGAAGTTCCCACTCGTGGTTTTGTTGTGTTTGAAGGCTCAAGAGATCAGTTATTGTGTTTCGGACTCCTGAGACATGTTGGGCCAGGAGAAAAATGTTCTGAGGTATAGCTTACCTCCATATGCTCTGTGCAAGCTGAGAGAGCTGCAGAGTGCGTGTCCCGCCTGGTTTTGGGATAGAATACATGGCTGTCATGTTGTCGGTGCGGACTAAGACAGTCTTGCCTGATATTTGTTTTTTAAATGCTTTTAAGGCTAGGAATATGGCTAGTGACTCCAAGTGGTTGATGTGGAGTAACTTTGGTTGAGGTGTCTACCTGCCCTGCATGGTGTGATGTAGTAGGTGAGCTCCCCAGCCGGAGATCGATGCGTCCGCTGTCATAACTATTTGGAGGAACTGGCTCGAGGAACGGTCACCCTTTGGAACGGTTCTCGGTGTTCCACCACTGCAATGGGTACGACCGTCTACCAACACCAGATCTGTTAGCTGACCTTGAGCCTGGTTCTATTGGCGTGCTAAGCACTCTTGGAGAGGACGCATCTGGAGTCTTGCATGAGGCACTATGAATATGCAAGAGGCCATCATCCCTATGAGTTGCATGAACACTCGAGCTGAAAGAGAGTGTTGCGGTTAGAATCTGGTGAGAAGAGCTTGGATGCCCGCTATACGGGAGGGACTCGGGTAGGCGAGCGCTTTTGAGGTGTCTATTGTGGCACCGAGGTACTGTTGCGTGTGGGACGGTTGCAGCTGGGACTTGGTGTGATTTATTGTGAACCCCAGGTCGTGAAGTTGTTGAATAGTGGCTCGAGTGTGTTGTACACACTGATTGTACGATTTGGCTTTTATAAGCCAGTCGTCTAGATATGGGAAGACGTGTATGTGTTGTCTCCTTAGGTGTGCTGCCACTACTGCTAGGCGCTTGGTAAACACTCTTGGTGCTGTGGTGACTCCAAATGGGAGTACTTTGAATTGGTAGTGCTGACCGTTCACTACGAATCTGAGATGTTTGCTGTGAGCGCTGTGAATGGGAATGTGGAAATAGGCGTTCTTGAGGTCTAGAGTAGCAAGGAAGTCGCCCTGGGAAAGCAGAGGGAGGACCTGCTGAAGTGTGACCATGTGGAAGTGGTCTGAATGTATGTATAGGTTTAGGGGTCTGAGGTCTAAAATAGGCCTTAGAGATCCATCCTTATTTGGTATGAGAAAATATAGGGAGTAGACTCCCTTGTTTTGTTGGTGCAGGGGAACTGGATCTATTGCACTTTTTTGTAGGAGGGAGATTACCTGCTGCTTTAACAGTAACAAATGTTCTTGTGACATTGGACGGTATTTGAGTGGTATGTTTGGGGGTGTAGATGTTAGTTCGAGACAGTAGCCTGATTGAATGATTTTTTGGACCCACCTGTCTGAAGTGATGTTTATCCAGGCAGGGAGAAATTGGTGGAGTCTTCCCCCGACTGGAGTGGAATAGTCAGGGGGAAGTGGAGGGAAGTCATGGGGTAGGTGTGGAGGCAGAGCGGGAGTTGTTTTTGCCTCTGCCTTTGCTGTTATTTCCCCTGTAACCACCCCTTTGGTAACCTCTAGCAAAGGTGGATTGTGCTGGAGCTTTGTAAGAGGTGGAGGGGCTATCAGAGGAGTAGCCTCGATGGGTGCTTCTAAAGGATGAGCCACAAAAGGACCGTCTGGGAGCTTGCGATTGCGAGGCTCCCATAGATTAGATAGGAGGAGAGGCCTGGAGGGATAAATATCGTCTTGTGGGGTGTAAGGGACATCTGGGACACTAATCATCCCAGGGGTCAGGGGAGCCAGTAGGAGTAGGGTCCCCAAGGGGTTGATCGTCCGCACCTCCCCCTGCATCATCTGGGGTGTTGTGATCATCATCATCATCATCTATTGGGGTAGGTGATGGTGTGGGAGAGTGGTGTGGTGAAGGAGAAGGAGGAGAAGGAAGAGGAGAAGGAATCCTTAATGGAGAGGTAGCAAAGTCTCTTCTTTGGTGGCGGTGCGGGCGCAGGCATTTCTAGTGGTCTTTTCTTGATGCGGAGCATTAAATGACCAGTGTTAGGATCCTTTATTAAAGTCCCTTGGGTAGGATCTGGACGAAACAGTTCATCTGTGCGAGACAGATCCTTCGGAGCCGAGGGCTTCGGTGCTGTACGTTTTTTGGGCGTCGACTCGGTAGCGGTTCTAGGCTTGGAACCGTGTAGTTTTGAAGTGTCTTTATCAGTTGGAACCGGTTGCTGTTTTTTCAGTTCCGAGGTCTTTGGCTTGGAAGTATCGGGGCCTTTCGGTGGGCGTTTTTTAGCCGGCTCAGAGGGTGTTATCATGTGGAGGAACTGGTGCTAGCCTTCGACGCAGAGTGCTTCGATGTGGGAGCGCCTTTTTCTTCGGTGCCGGATGTTGCTTTTCGGTACCGAGGGTAGGCTGACCCGAGCCAGAGTCGCTTAAAGACTTACTAGGCTTCTTTACCGGGCCCGAAGGCAAGGCATGAGAAGGAGTGTCTTGGCATGCACCTGGGCCCGAAGGTGGAGGTGGTACCGAAGCCTTTTTTGACGGTGTCAAGGAGGGCGTGGGTGGGGGTCGACGTCTGTACTCACGGCCCTTTGAGCTGGAGTGAGGTCTTCGACGTCGGAATCATCTGCTTCGGAGGCGCTGATAATGGCTTCGACGACTCAACCCTGCTCCGGAACATAGACGCCCTCTTGAAAGATGTCGTTGGGGATCGAAGAGGACGAGCGCGCCATTGTTCTTCGAGCTAGTCGGTCCCGGATGGTTTTTTTGGAGCGGAAGGAGGCACAAGCTGGACAGTCTCTGGCCTCGTGCTCCGGTGAGAGGCAGAGGTTACACACCTCATGTAGGTCGGTGTGGGGAAACTTCAATCCACATCGAGGACACTTTTTAAATGGCGGTCTTTCCATGAGCCGGAGATGAGGACCGGCTAGGCCCGAAGGCCTCCGTCGACGACCAGAATCGAAGACTTCGAAGTTGAAGGGTCGTGTGTGGCTGGAAATGCGATCGAAAACAATACCGTTGAGATGGGAAGGATTGCACGTCGAAAGAGAAAACCGTTAATGGTTCCGAACTGGAACGCGAGAACACATCCGAACCCCATGGCGGGAAAAAACAATGAGGATGGAGCCGATGCCCATGCGCACTATGATCCAAAGGAGGTTGAAAAACAATTGTAAGATGTTATAAAAAAAAAAATAATAAAGCGACCAATATCATAAAGGCACAATGGCTCGCCAAACGTTTGGTATACGTAGCAGAAGAACAAGTTACTTCCCTTTGGTAACGCTCTTTCGGCTAGAGACTATTTAGCTACAGATTCTTCACCTTATGAATATTTCCTAGGCATAAAACTGGATCAGGAAACTTTTCAGCAGTACTATTGCGCACCAGTAAGTGAGTGGCGCCAGTAGGCACCACACAGACGCCATTACCGCTCTGGAAACGACGTGCAAAGTCTATGTAGCTGCCACTCTAGCACGCTCACTTTAGTTGCTATCAAGATGCCACCTCCCCCAACCCCTGATATGCAGAGCTCCAAAAGCAAAATGGTGTGACTAGTTTACTAATTCCTAGACTTAGGCTAGAGGCCAACAGCAGAATGGGGAGGATAGGAAGATTAATGACCTACCGCTAGATGGAGTCTACCAGAAAGAGCATTACCATTACTTGTTAAACTATAATAGGGGCTCAAGTAGATGTCTGCCCCAGCTTGAAAACCTCCACAAGTACATAAGTCTTGACCTCCAATGTAGGGAGCTGGAGGTCAATGACTTCGGCCACCCTACGCATAACCATTGTGTAAGGAACACTCAATTGCAGTGCCAGGCAGTGAGAGGAGCCGATACCAGTATCCAACTGGTACTAAGTAGTGGAATCTCCTGCTCACTAAGCATCAAACCATTAAGGGAAAAAATAGTGTTTCAAAATAGAGGCGCTAGACAAGAACAATACTGGTGACAGCTACACACATAAACCGGGTGACTCGTATATCATGTCACGGACTTTGAATCATAAATTGTCTTCACACGTCTTGGAGTCTTTGGGTAATTTTTTCTCCATTTTATAGGGCCTGTCATAGGCTGTTTCACACACAGCTCCTGGAAAAACA
Source organism: Triturus cristatus (assembly GCF_964204655.1). Classification (NCBI taxonomy): domain Eukaryota; kingdom Metazoa; phylum Chordata; class Amphibia; order Caudata; family Salamandridae; genus Triturus; species Triturus cristatus. The sequence goes on from NC_140585.1 coordinate 250,233,981, forward strand.
GTACTTTACCGTTATAAGTTTGATACTCATTTACAAGTTGAATTTTGGAATATTAAATAGAAGGTAGGTCACATTATTAAGGAAAAAGGCGGGGTTGCAATTAAGTTTAAAACAATTTTAAGTACTGAGTGACAAAAACTATTTACATTTTATTCAAACTATAAATTTAAAGAACAGTTACTTCGATGCTAGGAGATTATTAGATAATATCTTGAGAGGACCAAGTCAATAAATATAAATACATGGAATTGTAGACATTGTGCACAAATTGCCACTGACAGTTTCCATAACTGTACTTTTATTTGATTGTAATTTGAGGTACTAAATATGCAAGTGGTGCACATGTAAACTAGAGGCCAAATGTCTGAATTATGTGGTTTATTGTATTAGATAATTTAGTAGTTGCAAAGCAAAATCTGCTCTCTCTCGAATGTACTAACAAGAGTTAGCATATTTTATGAAAATGATACGAATTAGAAGTGATGCAAGTTATATAAATAATGTAAATGAACATCAACAAGTCTCTTATGTATTTGTGTCCTTTTTGTGTTATATCGTATCCTTATGCCCGGCGGAAGACAACCATATGTCTAAACACATGTTGGCTACAGCAAAAGAAAGAAGATTTAATTATTTTATCTGAGAAATGTGTAAAATAGGAGCTATAAACCTGAATAGACAAAGAGAAAAAACAGGATCTGAAGTGGTCAACAATAATCTGGTTAAGGCAAATTGAATAAGGAATATGCTACTTACCAGTATGCATCTGTTCTTGGCATGTAGAGTTGCAAATCTACACACTATGCATAGACTGCCATCTGGTGTCGGGACTGGATGTTTGCACTTTTTTTTGTCCTGGAAAGTCTTTGGAAGTCATGAGGTAGGTCACTCCTCCTTTGGATCATAGTGCACATGGGCATCGGCTCCATCCTCAGATTGTTTTTCACCAGCAGGGAAATGATGGAGCTTTGTAAGAAACCAGGAAAGATGCCCATGTACGCTGTATCTAAATAAGATAATACTGGAACAGATGAAGGTAGCCGGGGAGGCGTGTGTAGATCTGCAGCTCTACGTGCCAAGAACAGATGCATACTGGTAAGTAGCATATTCCGTTGAGGCATATGAGCTGCAGATTACACACTATGCATAGATTGTATAGCAGTATCCCCTCCTAGCGGCGACCACCAGTATCTGTTGCAGTAGTTTGAAATAGTGTTTTGAGTACAGCCTGGCCCACACTAGCTTGTTGTTTAGTTTGCACATTTACACAATAGTGTTTTGTGAATGTGTGCGGTGTAGACCATGTAGCTGCTCTGCAGATATCATCTAAGGGAATGTTCCCTAAAAATGCCATTGAAGCCCCTATCTTTCGTGTAGAGTGGGCTTTAGGAGCAACAGATAATGTACGTTTTGCTTTGTGGTAGCAAATTTGTATGCATTTGACAATCCACCTAGCTATCCCAGGTTTTGATATGGGGTTGCCCTTGTCTGGTGGTGAGAAAGACACGGAAAGTTGTTTGGTCTTACGGAAGAGTTGTGTTCTCTCGATGTAGTAAAGCAATGCTCTTTAGACATCCAAGGTATGAAGAGCTCTTTCTGGCTGCGAGAAGAATACGGTCAGCTCCACAGATTGATTGAGGTGGAAGGGAGAAATGACTTTGGGAAGGAATTTAGGATTAGTTCGGAGAACAACCTTATTATGGTGCATCTGCAGAAAGGGTTCCTGAATGGTTAGTGCTTGTAGTTCGCCAACTCTTCGTAAAGAAGTAATGGCTACTAGGAAAGCAACTTTCCATGTTAAGAATTGTAGCTCACATTTATGTAGAGGTTCAAATGGAGGACCAATTAGTCTTGTGAGAACTATGTTTAAATTCCACACAGGTGAAGGTGGTACTCTGGGGGGGAATTATTCTTTTGAGGCCCTCCATAAAGACTTTTATGGCAGGTACTCTGAAAAGTGATAGATGTCTATTTTGTAGATATGCTGCCATGGCAGCAAGATGCAATCTAATTGACGTGAAGGCGAAGTTGCATCTTTGGAGGTGTAGTAAATAGCAGATGATGTGTTGGATAGACACATCTAGGGGATTGGTGGTGGTGTTATGACAATAGATTACAAAACGTTTCCACTTGGCTGCATTGCATGCGCTAGTGGTGGGCCGTCTAACTTCTTTAATGACGTTCATACAGTTAGAGGGATTCTAGGACCTCAGGAGCCAGATCGCAAGGTTGAGCTTAGCTGGGTCTGGGTGTCGGATCTCTCCATGGTTCTGGGTTAAGAGGCATGGAGAGAGGTGTAACTTCTGGTGCGGAACTACGGAGAGTTCCAGCAATGTAGTGTACCACGGTTGTCTGGTCCAAGTTGGAGCAATTAGGATGAGAGTCAAGGAATGTTGCTGTAGTTTGCGCACCCCCAGTGGAATGAGTGGGAGAGGCGGAAAAGCATACGCAAATCTGCCTGACCAGTTCATCCATATCACATTGCCTTTGGACAATGGGTGTGGATATCTGGTGGCGAAGGTAGGGCATTTGGCATTTTCGTGGGTGGCAAAGAGGTACATCTGTGGTTGCCCCCACATTTGAAAAAACTTGCGCATGAAGTTCCCACTCGTGGATCTGTTGTGTTTTGACGGCTCAACAGATCGGCCATGGTGTTTTGGACTCCTGGGACAAGTTGGGCTAGGAGAAAAGGGTTCTGAGGTATAGCCCGCCTCCATATGTTCTGCGCTAGCTGAGAGCTGCAGAGTGTGTCCCGCCTTGTTTTTGTATGTAGTACATGGCTGTCATGTTGTGTGTGCAGACTAAGACCGTCTTGCCTGATATTTGTAGTTGAAATGCTTTTAAGGCTAGGAATATGGCTAGTAACTCCAGGTGGTTGATGTGGAGTAACTTTTGTTGAGGTGTCCGCCTGCCCTGCATCGAGAGATGTAGTAGGTGAGCTCCCCAGCTGGAGAGCGATGCGTCCGTTGTCATAACTATTTGAGGAACCGGCTCTAGGAACGGTCGTCCCTTGGAAAGGTTCTTGGTGTTCCACCACTGCAGAGAGCGATGAGTACGACCGTCTACCAACACCAGATCTGTTAACTGACCTTGAGCCTGTTGCATTGGCGTGCTAAGCACTCTTGGAGAGGATGCATCTGGAGTCTTGCATGTGGCACTATGAATATGCAAGAGCCACCATCCCTATGAGTTGCACGAACACTCGGGCTGGAAGAGAATTTTGTGGATGGAATTTGGTGATTAGAGCTAGTATGTTTGCTATCCTGGCAGGACTGGGGCATGCTAACGCTTTTGAGGTGTATTGTGGCACCAAGGTATTGTTGCGCGGAACGGTTTTAGATGGGACTTGGTGCGGTTTACTGTGAACCCCAGATCGTGGACTAGTTGGATAGTGGCGCGTGTGTGTTGTACACACTGGCTGTACAAGCTGGCTTTTATGAGCCAGTCGTCCAGATATGGGAAGATGTGAATGTGCTGTCGTCTTAGGTGTGCTGCGACCACCACTAGGCACTTGGTAAACACTCGTGGTGCTGTTGTGACTCCAAATGGGAGTACTTTGAATTGATAGTGCTGACCGTCCACTACGTATCTGAGATACTTCCTGTGAGCGGCGTGAATGGGAATGTGGAAATAGGCGTCCTTGAGGTCCAGGGTAGCAAGGAAGCCGCCCTGTGAAAGCAGAGGAAGGATCTGTTGGAGTGTGACCATGTGGGAATGGTCTGAGTGTATGTATATGTTTAGGGGTCGGAGGTCTAGAATAGGCCTTAGAGAGCCGTCCTTCTTTGGTATGAGAAAATACAGGGAGTAAACTCCCTTGTTTTGTTGGTGCAGGGGAACTGGTTCTATTGCAGTTTGTTGTTGGAGGGAGATTACCTCCTGCTTTAGCAGTAACAAATGTTCTTGTGACATGGGATGGTATGTTTGGGGGGTAGATGTTAGTTCAAGGCAGTAACCTGATTAAATTATCTGTTGCACCCACCTGTCTGAGGTGATGTTGGTCCAGACAGGAAGGAATTGTTGGAGTATTCCCCCGACTGGAGTGGAATGGTCTGGAGGAAGTGGAGGGAAGTCATTGGGTGGGGGTGGAGGCAGAGCGGGAGTTGTTGGTCTTGCCTCTGCCTTTGTTATTGTTTCCCCCTCTTTGGTAACCTCTAGTAAAGGTGGATTGGGTGGGAGCCTTGTAAGAAGTGGAGGGGCTATCCGAAGAGTAGCCTATGGGGGTGCTCCTGAAGGATGAGCGACGAAAAGAATGTCTGGGAGCTTGCGACTGCAAGGCTCCCATAGATTTAGCTGTGTCGGTATCCTTCATTTTTTCAAGGGATACGTCTACATTAGAGCCAAATAGGTGTTGCTCATCAAATGGTTGATTGAGAATGGAACTCTGGACTTCATGTTTCAAACCTGAAATGCGTAGCCAGGCATGCCTACGCAGAAGGACACTGGTGTTTATTGCCCTAGAGGCAGTATCTGCTACATCCAAGGCACAACGGATGGAGGTGTTAGTAATGGTTTTACCTTCTTTTATGAGTTAATTGGCCATATTTTTGTACTTGTCTGGGATGTGCTGCATTATGGACTCATGCTCATCATAATGTGCCCTGTCATACCTAGCTAACAGCGCTTGAGTATTTGCAATGCACCATATGTTTGCCGCCTGTGACGCCTTTCGTTTGCCAGAGGCGTCCAGGAGTTTAGACAACTTATCTGGTGGTGGTTCGTCACCTGATGATTGGGAATTGGCTCTTTTTCGCGCACTGGAGACTACAAGGAAGTCTAGTGGTGCGGGGCCTTTAATGTAGGCTCGTTCATTATGGGTAGCCTTATACTTCCTCGATTCTAGGGTTGATGACTCGAGCCCTGACCGGGTCTTTAAAGACCACTGGTGCATGCTTAATGACCCCTTTAAGCATGGGTAAAATTGTGGTGGACTTGTGTGGTGTCAAAAGTGTCCATGAGAAAATCTTCCTCCACAGCGTCTGTGTGTAGATCAACCCTGTGGTACTGAGCAGCTCTGTGGAGGAGCTGGTTAAAGCCGATAGTGTCCTCTGGAGGGGAAGGCCTGGAGGGATAGATGTCCTCTTGTGGGATGTAAGGGACGTCTGCGATACTATTATCACCCAAGGGTCTGGGGAGCCAGTAGGAGTAGGGTCCCCTAGTGGTTGATCGTCCGCACCTCCCCCTGCATCATCTGAGGTGTTATCTCCTGGAGTAGGAGATGGTGTAGGAGAGTGGTGTGGTGGGGGAGGAGGAGGAGGAGGAGGAGGAGGAACAGAAGGGATCCTTAATGGAGAGGTAGCAAAGTCTCTCTTTTTAGGTGGTGGAGCCGGTGCAGGCGTATCTAGTGGTTGCTTCTTGAAGCTAAGCATCAAGTGACCAGTCTTAGGATCCTTTACAAGAGTTTTTTGGGTAGGATCTGGGCGAAACAGTTCTTCTGTGGGAGGCAGATCCTTCGGTACAGATGGTGTTGGTACCGTAGGCTACTTCGAAGCAGACTCGGTAGCGGTTCTGGTTTTGGAACCGTGCGGTTTTGCAGTGTCTTTGGATGATGGAACCCGTTTCCTCGGTTCCGAGGTTTTTTTGGCTTCAAAGCATGGGGGTCAGGGCCCTTTGGTGGCAGTTTTTTGGTCGAGTGTGTTGTCGGTGTCGAGGAGCCGGTGCCAGTCTTCGACGCCGAGTGCTTGGGTGTTGAAGCAGCGGTTGGCGTGGATGAGGAAGACTTCTTTTTCGGTGCCGAAAACATCCACAGGCACCGAAAAAGAAGTCTTCCTCATCCACGCCGACCGCTGCTTCAAAACCAGAGTCAGCTGAAGGCTTAGTAGGCTTCTTTACCGGGCCCGGAGGCGGGGCATGGGAAGCAGTCTCGGTGTGCACCTGGGCCCGAAGGTGAAGGTGTGACCGAAACCTTTTTAGATGGTATCGAGGGGGAGTTGGGGTCGGCGTCTGTACTCACGACCCTCTGTGCTGAGTGATGTCCTCGACGTCTGAGTCATCGGCTTCAGAGGCGCTGACAAGGCCTCCTCGACCCGCCCCTGCTCTGGCACATAGACACCCTCTTGGAAGATGTCGTCGGGGATCTAAGACGACGAGCGAGCCATGGTTCTTCTTGCTAGTCGGTCCCGAATCGTCTTCTTGGAGAGGAAAGAGGCGCAAGCTGGACTGTCTCTGGCCTCGTGCTCCGGTGAGAGGTAGAGGTTACACACCTCATGCAGGTCGGTGTGGGGAAACTTCGACCCACATCGAGGACACTTCTTGAATGGCGTCCTTTCCATGAGCCAGAAGATAAGGCCCAGGTAGGCCCGAAGGCCTTAGTCGACAACCAGAATCGAAGACTTCGAAGTTGTTGAGAGTCGCGTGGATTGGGAGAACGCGATCGAGACAATGCCGTCAAAAAGGGAAGGAGTGCGCGTCGAAAGAAAACCGGTAACGGTTCCGAACTGGAGCAGGAGAAACACATCTGAGCCCAATGGCGGAAAAAAACAATCTGAGGATGGAGCCGATGCCCATGCGGACTATGATCCAAAGGAGGAGTCACCTACCTCGTGACTTCCAAAGACTTTGCAGGACAAAAACAAGCGCTAACATCCGGGCCCAACACCAGATGGCGATCTATGCACAGTGTGTAATCTGCAGCTCATATGCCTCGAACACAAAGTTAACTATTTGTGGAGTAACATCATCCCTTGGAAACAGGGAGCTTGGCTTTCTGAGCATCTTTCGCGCTGGGTCTGAATTTCCATTATTCCCTACCTTAACACAGAAAACATATAATAATGTTTGAACCTACCGTTCAAACCGGTTGCGTATACTGATATGGTATAATATTACTGCCCATGCATGTCTACCAATGCACTGTTTACCTATATAGTTGGTCTCTTTGCTTTGTGTATGGTTTTAATCCCTGCCTTGAACAGAAGTGCTGTCATACTAAGGTAAAGTAAATTAGGTTGATAAGGATGCACGTTATACTGCCAAACCCATTTAAATTATTAGATAATCTTAGACTCTAAATGTCGTTGAATGCAAACAGGGCATGTACCAGACTAAAGATTACCGCAGGGTCACAGTGTCGGTCAAGGAAAATCTTTATTGTAGGTTACAGGAAATCCAGAGTAATCACTAGAAACAGTGCTCTTAAAAATATTCATTCCTTTAACAGCTGCCTCAAGATGATTGAGTCACCTCCGCTGATGCCGTCCTGCAAAGGCCAGGCTCTTCACCAGGCTCACTCCAGAGTTCCGTTGGGCTCTACTTCCTCCTGATAGAATTAGGTAGATAAGGACATAATGTTATGACATTTTCCCTCATTGGACTCTCTCCTTTAAAGATGTGATCCTCAACCCTAGCCTTTCACTCCTCTCGTGACCTTGGGACCTTTGTGGAAAGAATGTGGGTTCCCAGGTGGTGCCTGTTTTCCCCATTTCTTCTAAAGGTATGAGAACTGCCATTGAGTCAATCCCATCCTATTTCCCTCCTCCCCAGGGTTATTCTGTAGAAGACATCCTGTTTGCATGGCCACACTGGTGAGGGTGTGATCATGCATGGCTTGCTAGTGGCAGTTGGACCAAAATGCACAGACATCAGATGCAAAGGACAGTAGGGTTACGATATTTAAGATTCCAGAGGGGAAGTCCCAGGGATTCCGAGAGTGTTACACTTGGGAAATGCCCTTTTAAGGTTGTCAGGTGTCTACCTCCCATAAAGGTCAAAACTGTATGATACAAGAATTTATCTCGAGCATGGGAGCTCTGCTGATGGCAGGATCAGCTTGGGGAATACCCCTTCCCAAGTATCATGGATTCCCCTCTAAGAGCATACAATTACTGTTTATTTTTTCTTAAGCCTTACCCCTGTCTGGTTCTTCTGTGGAAAAGGAGTAGTCTTGGGACAAGGACACTCGTCCGTGACATACAGGAAAAATTAAACACATTTGGACAGCAAGCCCCTCTTCCCCACTTTCCTCTCGGAAACTGATGTACACTCTATATTACCTCCCCATCCACTGCAAGGGTTAGCAACACATGGGCACAGAAGGGGAGGGAGGTGCAACTACCCAGTTGTAAGACCACCAGAAGAGGCATGGGCATTCACTAACAAAGACTTGAGGAAACATAGTGATTCCATTGGATCATTGTGCTTAAGTGTAAATCCCTAATCAATTCAAAAGAGAACCCATGCAACAGCAAATCCCATTTAAATCCAGACCAGGGATGGATTTTCTCTTGGAAACGTGACATACTCACACTAAGGCAAACAAGACAGCAGGGTGGCATATAGGTCTGCACAAACTGTGCATCAGGAAAGCTGTCAGCTAACCTGACTTGCAAATAAATAGATCAGCAAAATTGTAAACATTTAAATTCTAGATGCTCAGAAGCTATTTTAACAACTAACGGTTTGATCCGAATGAAATATCTTAACCTGGGCTGGAACAGAAAGTTTACTGTGAAACTTAGAGTAGCATTATAAATCTAGTACTCTACATCATATAGTGCATCAAGAATACTGGTAAAAATGCATGCAGGAGATATGACATCTTTTCAAAAATGTACTAGAATTCACTCTTATTAAAATCCACATCCTTACATTACAAGGCACTGTCAGTTTTCGGTCTAAAGAAAAAAGCATTCTCTACCCTCCAACACAGAGGGAATATGCAGAGGAATACCAACAGCATCAGTTCACACTAGACTAGCACCAATCACATGAGGCAACTTGTTTTGGCTTTATGCTAGGTCATAATGTAACATCACCAACTCTCTGGACAGAGGTGGCATTCTTCTCTGTCTTTGCACATAACGTAGGTGTAGTTTTATCAATCTACATAGATCTGTGGAAATGCAAATCCTTGTGCTCCAGCACACTGATGTGCCAGTCATTTTGTCCTAGACCTAATGAACACAGTCTAATGTTTCAATTTGAAAAATATAGCTCAAAATCAGTACTTTAAAATATGTTATACTTAGTTTAAATATATCTACTTAAAAAAAAGAGAAAAAAGTGAAAAGAAATGTGTCTTGGCCACAACTTAAGACTATTACCATTACCTAACTTGTAACAGTTTACTGTACTAACTCCAATCATAGTCAATTTGAGCCAAAGAGCAAGCTTAAGGTAATCAAAAGCTGTGAAAATGGTTAAAAGTTCAATGACAAACCTCTCCACCACCCAAACACCAAATGTTTTATATATATGTTTTTCAAACTGAAAGTTGTCAACTGATTTTCTCCTCAAAATTTTTCAAACTCTTAAACATCCTAATCAACAGTTCATTAATAGAAACATTCTCGTGATATGCTCCACAACAACGAGCGAGTAGGTCACAGTATTACTTAAAGAAGTTGAATAATCCTTCCACTACACAAGTGGGATCTCCTTTTGTTACACCAGATGTGGCAACAACTGCTGCGGTAACAGGAATGGAATCCAATGGGTACCCTTTTTCTGAGACCATTTGTTTAGATGTGAATAAGGTGTGAAATCTTGTAATGGCATCACTACCATACATTATGTTATTAAGAGTAGGAAATCTTAGGTTTGCTCTTACATAGTACTAAGAGATCAAATCAATCGATAATAAAGCATACATGACTAAAATTCCATCAAAACAAGTTGTGCTACAAATCTGACATCTTTCTACCACGGTTCTTAATCAATGCAAAGGCTTACTTTTTTCACCTTTTCTTTTTTCCATTGAACATTGTAGGAAATTAAATCAACTGGCAAATTTTTGCTTTTATTGAAACAATTGATCTTCTAGTCAGTCTTGCTCACCTCCCTCCCTCCACAAAAGGTGCAGTCGTAGCTCTGCTAGCTTTATGAAATGATCTGAGATTATTCTTAGATCAAAAAAGGAGAGGAGCCTTGATCTTACTTGATAAGTGCAGCAACTGTTACTATGTGCTACCAACACACTTTAAAATGATAGACCCATTTAGGTATTTGGAATGAAACTTTGTCTTAGCGTACCTCTTTTTGACAAGCAGACCGTAAGCTATCAATCTTCCTACATCATTCGTCATTCAATGTTGTTTCCTGAAGAATTCCCCTTACTTAGTCCTATAGTTTATATTTCTCATCACTCTGGCTTCTTCAGTTAACCTATTTGCCTCCTTCTTGCATTATGCAGATGATAGCCAAGTCATTGCTTCATTAAACAATAAGCTCGAGAAACCCCCAAGAAAAGCTGCATACTGGCCTGTCTGTATTTGCCACCTGGAAGGTAATCAATTCCTTAAAACATGACTGCAATAAAACCAATGCTTTGATTTCTGAGTAACTTCCCTCAGGTGTTGTCATTGGTGGCCTGCTGAACTTGAAACGCCTCTTACTCTAGCCAAGTCTGACCAGGATCTATTCTTTTCTGTGCAAGTCAATTAGGTTTTATCTTCACGCATTACATGCACATGCAGATTACCAGAGATCATTTCTCTGCTTTCACCTATAAAAAGTATGTAGTCCAGTGTAAATGTTTGTTTAAATTATTGTAATCCACTTTATCTTGGCCTTCTTGACCATCTCTCATTGGCTCCAATAATCCAGAATGAAGCTACCCAACTCATCCTGAGTCTGTCTGCCCGTTCCCAAGTTTAATCAAATTTGGCAGCACTCCACTAGCTTCCAGTGGCCAACTATACAATCTTCAAAACATTACATATATGCTACTGTGTCCTCTATTCATACCGTGCATCACCCTTTAAATCTATTTTGGAGCTATGTGCTCAGTTACAACTAATGTACTCATTCCTACATTCAGAAGATGCAGATTAGTGGCTGCTCTTTTTAATTTCTAGCTTCAAAAAATTGGAAGGCTCTTCCATTTCATCTTTAGTGTGACCTAACTATCCCACTTTCAGTAAGAATTTAAGAACATATTTTACTATTCCTATTCTACCGCTCAGCACCAGGATGCCCTAATTAAGCAATAGTGCGCTTAAGAAGTTATTTTAATTTTGGTGCGTAACTGAAGCAGTGTTCATCAGGGAACAACAACTGAGAGAAACAGACCGGTGGTTTTCAGCGTAACCAAAAACAAGACAAAATAATATTTGATGTAGTGAAAGTTTGTTCAACCTTGTAGGATCCAATCTGGAAAATCTTTGGACACTTGCGAGAGATAATGCGTCAGAAGCCAGGAAAGGGATGGACTGGAAGACTTAAAAGTCTCAGAAGGATAAAAAAAAAAATGTTTTCATATTCCTATTCAAGGGTCAATCCCAACACATTTCTGGATCAAATTAAAAACACACTATTGGAGAAGGACACAAGAAATGAATTGAGGTTAATGTTTCGTTGACTTTTTGCCTAACACCAGGTTTCTGTCAACATTTTGAATTCACTGCAGCCTAGTAATTCTCTTCTGGGGAGTCTGGTCTTTTGAAACAATTGAGATATTTAAATCTCAAATTAAAGGACAATACTGCTACATTCTCGTCTCAAAGGAATCAGAGAAGAATACACTTCAGTTTGCCGATCTGATAGTACAGGATGTGCATGTGAAGGTAGTCCAAAAATGTGGGCTGAACCTAGACTAATCCTATTTGCTGGTTTCAAAAACAGAAAGTTAAGGAAAAAATCCTTCTAATTCTTTTGTTTGTTTAGTGAAAACACTGTATATAACATTGGAGAAGAGGTGATATAACCTTAACTGGTTCACATGCATAGTAACTATACATACATAGAAGCAGTTATTTTCTACTAAACAAGGCTCTGCAGAACATCGAAACCGACTTAGGGAAACAGATCAGACTCTTGACAGCTCCACATACCATCAAAGTGGAGCCTGAAATCTAATTACATAATTGACAATATATGGGCCTTACACATACCAAAATATTTCAAACCAACTACTTGCTGAATGCATAAGGTCACTATCTAAATGGTGCAAAATCTATGGCATAAAGAACAATGAATTAAACAAATTAGTAATTAAGTGAGAACTCAAACAATGAGGGGATAAAATAGTCTGGACTCAAAATCCAGCTGTTAATCTCTTTTCTAAATATTTTGGCCATTGAACCTTCGAACACTGAACAATAGATGAACTTTATTATAATTGGTAGTTGGACCATGAAATCTTAGTGAATTTCTGGAACATTGGTTTGAAACCAAGCTACACTTTACCATCTGTCAAAAGGGAGCAAACCGCATTCGGTGCTGAATTTGGGAATTACATTTTGAAAAAACAAACTTGGAAAATAAATGCTCAATTAAAGTATAGGATTCAGTGTTGCACTGTGTTTGGGCTGCTACTGGAGAGGAGGTAAAGGTCAGTGTTAAGTTTGTCTCATGCTTAGGCTAGAGATCAGGGTTAATGTTAGTGGGACATGGGTAAAACCTCATTGGGTTATGAACACACTTCACGCTAATGTGAATTCAGGATTGAATACTAGGGTTAGTGATGTGTGCATGTTCATGATCAGTGCCCGAGTGAAAGATGAAGTTAAGGCTGAAGATAGAATTAATGTTTGAACTGAGGTAAGGGTCTGGGGTTGGGTTACAATTAGGCTAAGAATATGTGCTATTAGAAAGAGAAATAGGGTCATCATTAAAGTTAGACTAAAGTACAACATCAGGGTTACCATAAGGAACAACACTGGCATTAGCATGAGGGTTTATAATTGTAGGATAAACAAAGGCTATTTTCACACCTGTTTTCAACACAGCTAGTGTGTTTTATGTTGCATTCTTTGTGGTAAACTAGCGCGCTCCAGAGCAGATTTTCAAATCAATGAACTTAAATGTAAATAAGATCCATAGCTTGGCTACTGTAATTCAAAAACACTTATTTTTAGTGCAACATTCCATCCATGCAAGCAATGACAAGACTAACGTGATTACAGGTAGATAATCTCAAGTCAAATTACAAGAAGCTGAGGCATGTCAGTGTAGAGTTGACCTGCTTCTTAGGTCTCAGCTCTAGATGGCACGCATGCGCAGTCTCGAACCGAGACATGCTGTATCTACTGGTGTGGGCTTCAGCCCGTCCATAGGCTTGCCATTTGCTGGCACCATTGTTGCTCCATTATGAGTGCTCCCCATTTCTCAAGAGCATCCATAAGTCATGCTGCTTCCAGTGTTTAGCCCTTCCCAAAAGCAACACCCAACTTATTTTAACCATACGCAGCGGTCATTGAAGGTCTTTGTTTTGGGACTACTTTGTGCGCGTTATACACCCCGTCTGCAGAGGCAGTGAAAACAGCAGTGATCCCTATTTCTTTATCCCCAGCTGCTGCTTTTCTTCCCCACACACCCTATGTGCTACCTATATATTAGTTTATACCTTATTGAGCAGCTGGAGTAAGGTATTGCACTTTCCTTTGTGGTGTTATTAGCTTAAACCAAATCATGTTTGTCGACTTTACTTTAAAATAATGCACTCGCCTTCTTGCTTTTTTTCCCCCAGTGTATTTTAATTTTGTAGTCTAATTCAGTGACACTATGCTGCCATATAGTGTTTAAATATTAGTTACGAGTAGACAAAATGATCGCTAGCCCCAGCATATTTATTTACTTGGATAGATATTTCAGTAGTTCAACTACAAATGGCTCATTTCTCACTTTCTTACCTCCCTTTCCCGTCTACCTGCGCCTTCAAAATCGCCCCACTCGCCCCTTAACTCTTCCTGTCACTCTTTCTCTCCTCCCTTGAGAACGCATAAAGTGCTGCAGTTTACTTTGTCCGAGTTACTGCAGTGCACAGTGTTTTCTTTGCCTATCATTTCCCTGGATCCCCAGCAGTGTTTTTTTTTTTTTTTGCAAACTGATAAGGGCAAATTTCTTATCTGTGGGGGAGGAAATTGCCTATAATTGATAGATTAAATCAAGCTTGTGCACCATGATTAGTGAAAGAAACAAATGGTTGAGCATTATGCATTCATGCCCTGCAGGCTGCATGCGAGGAGACCCGCAGTGGCGCTTGCACAAGCTTAAAAAAGAAAAAAAAAATATATATATTGATTCAAGTTTCACCAACATTATGACGCTAGGATATTATTTTTAGGCTACCATGGCCCGATAGGCTTGATCATGACGGATTTCAAAAAATTTCGGACAAGTGGTTCTCTGGGATGACAAGTTCATATGATGTATTAAGGACAGTGTCCTTCGCTCATTTCTTATGGGTTTTTTGGGTGGAGTTTCATTTTGTCATGCAGATAGTTGCTTTGCGTTGACAGTATTCTACACAACATGAGCATGTTCCAAATACTTTCAGAAAAAAATGTAAAGTCGTGTGGAGAGCTGTGTAAATTAATGCACCTATAAATTGATTGGCATCACTTTGGCGCAAGCTTCTCAAACTGTACATGTGGCGACATCACACTAACAAGCATTGGCAAAGCCAACAGATCTCTGCAATCTGAGAGCTATAGGTATTGGCAATGCTGATGCATCCGTGTATATCAGTAAAAAACAGCCACAGAGCCGTATACAAATGCATTTACATTGCCAACACCTATAGTTTTCAGATTGCCAAGACCTATTGGTTTTGCTAATGCTGGTTAGAGATGGCAGCTAAGTCAGGTAACAAAATTTGCCTCTGCTTAGATCAAAGCAACTAAAGAGTTGCACCATTAGAGGAAGAAAAGATATCGTCTACTATGTCTAGCACACCCCTAAAAACAGAGTGAATGAAGCATTTCTCCGTTAACTTGAGTGTCCACCAAGTATACAAGCATCTTCCTTTTCTTAGTGGCACACCTTTGTGGAGGCGGTATTGCTAGAATAAATTTATGGTATTACATCAAGGAAATACAATGTAAGTATTACTGTACTACAGTAAATGGTTCAACTTACAGGTATCAGTTAAATGTTTAAGAACATGACTTGCTGGCCGAGTAAAGTGGCCAGCCTTCAATTATGGCTGTCATATCAATCAATGTTGGCAGGACAACGGATCCAGTTTCGGGCTTTCACTCAACAACCTAAAGCACGTTCACTGATCTGCAAACTTGCTGTAAGTCAGTTGAAACCACTGGAATTACACCTTATCACAAGGATTTGTATGTGAAAAGTTAAAAACTTGCAGGGTAGCATCCTGCTCACAGGAGCCCTCTGCTAATTACCTTTAACTTTGTTAGGCGATTTAAACATTCATGGCACATAATATACAAATATTCACAGAACTGTAATTTAGTAGTGGGCTACTGAGGTCCAAGAGTGTCAGTTGCAGACCTGAATTTTATGGAATCCATATATATTTAGATACAATGACTAAATGAAACTCATCTACATTCAGGAAATGTGGCTTAACTCCAAAATGTGACCTATGTTGCATGCCTCAGTACGTATTTCCAACCTGTTGTGAAGTCTACATCATTATTAGGTAGTAGAACATGAATGGCTTTTATCTACATCCTAAGGATAAACTAATGCTAAGTCAGATGTATCAAACACAAATCTTACGAACCGCTAAGTTCCTTCCCGACCTAAATAAGTAGCATTCCAAGATCTCAAACACATACTAGGAGAAATGTTGATGGAAAGAGACGAAACATCTTCAACTTTAATTATAGTGACGCTAGTCAGCAAAGGTTAAACATTGCCATACTGTCCATTATCCCAGGATCTAGTGGCAAGAGATCCAGAATGGTAAGCTAGTGTAAGAAAATGCATCTTTTGCATTTTCACCCCCAAGATTTGAACTGATGCTGCTGTTGTTTCGACTTAGAGTGCACTGTAGCCTGCTAACCAGACCTCAGTGCCAGTGTAGTAACCCCTCATAACGTGTATGCTGAATTAGCAACCCTCAATTGGCATAAGCTGACTTACTTATTAGCTAAAGAACGATGATGGATTCAACCCAGATCTGTGACGACAGGTGAGTGTTTGGAAAGTTTCAGCACTCCGTCCATCATGTCTGTGTTTTTCTTATTAGTCCCAAGTATTTGGTGCCCAGAGCACCTAATGTAGAGTGCCCCCCCCCTCCCAGGCCATAGCACTGGTTGTGCCACCTTGTTAGGGAAACATTACAAAATGGCTCTCAGACTGTCACTGCAGCCTGGAACAGCAGTTATATACTGCTAATTCGACTTTGCCATTTAAACCAACAGAAAAGCCCCCACTTCCCATAATATGTGAAGCTGTCCCCTAAGGAAGTCCTATGGAGCTCTGAGGCAGGGAGTTCTATATTATATAGTAGGACATATGCTTTTATTCTGTCCTGACAGCAACACTTCCAAATGAACAAGTTACTACCTAATGTAAGAAACATTAGGTAGTTAGATTCCTCACCCAGGCATCAGGCTGGATCCGGAAAGATTTCTCGTCAGCAATACCCCTTGCGTGTCGCTAGGAGTCGTCTGCAGCTCCGCGTCCGTTGTCGTGCGCCGGAATGACGGAGTATTTAAACGCCGCCCTCGCGCGCTGTCAGTTCTTGTACATAGCTTTCCGCGCCAGGAACGCAGAGCCATGCAAGAGACGGACACTGGTGCCAAAAAGTTTAGGGCCCTGAAAAGGATAGCCTTAACCCTAGAGGTCGGTTCGCAGAACGGGGAGGATGGGTGGGTCAGTGAGGAATCTAACTAATGTTTCTTACAGATACATCGTTAACGAAGGTAAGTAACTTGTTCATCTTAAAGAAACACGTTAGTTAGATTCCTCACCTTAGAATAGATACCCCAGCAATACCAACCCCGGTGGTGGGTCTGCGAACCAAGATCACACCAGAAAGTCCTGGAGAACAGAATGGCCAAAGAAGCCATCTCTCCGGACTTGGCTGTCCAGGCAATAGTGTTTGGCAAACGTGTGCAGCGAAGCCCACGTTGCTGCCTGACAGATGTCCTGCAAGGGGACGCCCAGGGCAGTGGTCGCCGCTGTGACCCGAGTGGAATGGGCCCTCAGCCCTACAGGAGGTTCCTTTTTAGCCAAGGAGTAACAATCCTTTATACACAATACGACCCACCGCAAGATGGTTTGCATGTGTATCGCCCGCCCCCTCTTAGCGCCCACGTAGCCAACGAAGAGTTGGTCGTCCACCCGGAACTGTTTGGTGCAGTCCAAATAAAAGGACACCGCCCGTTTTGGGTCAAGACGGTTGAGCCTTTCTTCCGCCTTGGAAGGAGGCGGGAAGGAGGCGGAAAGAAGGTGGGCAACGTGACAGACTGCCCGATGTGAAAAGGCAGTCACCACTTTAGGAAGAAAGGAAGGACGAGTTCGGAGGACAACCTTGTCCGGATGGACAGAAAGAAAAGGAGGCTTAGAAGAAAGGGCCTGGAGCTCCCTCACCCGTCTAGCCGAGGTGATGGCAACCAGGAAAGCAGTCTTAAGAGCCAGAAGACCAAGGGAACAATTATGAAGAGGCTCAAAGGGAGCGCACATCGGGATATGTCAAGACCAGGTTCAAATCCCACTGAGGCATTACGAAAGGGACAGGAGGAAACATGTGAGTAATGCCTTTGAAGAAGCGAGAGACAACAGGGGATTTGAAAAGAGAAGGCTGATCAGGAAGCCGTAAGAAAGCAGAAATAGCTGAAAGATAACCTTTAAGAGTGCCCAGAGCAGAGCCCTGCTGGGCCATGGAAAGAAGAAAGAGGAGAATCTCATAAAGAGGTGCAGGAAAGGGGACCCACAGCCTGTGCACCATGCCACGAATTTGTTCCACCTGCAGGCGTATACCGATTTTTTTTTTGTGTGCATTTTTTCTTATTCAGAAATGTATTGTTAAAGACATCTTTGATGATTTTCGCGTACATAGCACTCAACCAATATTAGTGACATTGTTATTTTGTCTTATGACCTTTTGGCGTATACCGATTTTGTGGAGGGACGCCTGGCTGCCAGAATCACATCGCAGACTTCAGGAGGCAAGTCAAATGGCATCAACTGTCGCCGCTCAATCTCCACGCATGGGGGTGGAGACTGGACAGGTTCGGGTGGAGGATCGTCCCCCTGCTGCTGCGACAAAAGGTCCTCCTGAAGAGGCAGTCGTATCGGGGAATCGATTGACAGACTGAGTAGCTCGGGATACCAGTACCTTCGTGCCCAATCCGGAGCCACCAAGATGACTTGGGCCCGGTCGTGCATGATCTTCAGCCCAGAGTGCTGAAGTGGTATAGGTGGAAAGGCGTACAACAGACCGCAACTCCACTCGCGCCGAAAGGTGTCCCCGAGCGAGTGCCGCCTTGGAAACTCCAACGAGCAGAGCTGCTGACATTGCGCGTTCTCTTCGGTGGCGAATAGATCTAATCAAGGCTCTCCCCACTGCCAAACGAGGCCTTGCGCCACGTCCGAGTTGAGACTCCATTCGTGATCCATCATGAACCAGCGGCTGAGTTCGTCTGCTCTGGCGTTCAGAGAGCACGCCAGATGTTGAACCACCAGGGTGATGCCCTGATGTTCCAGCCATGTCCAGAGGCGCAGAGCCTCCTGACAAAGGGTCCACGACCCCACCCCGCCCTGTTTGTTGCAATACCACATGGCGGTGGTGTTGTCCTTGAACACCTGCACCACACTACCCCGGACAACGGGAAGGAATGCCTTCAGTGCAAGTCGGATCGCTCTCAGCTCCAAAAGGTTGATATGGAGCTCCGGAGACCAGAGTCCTCTGATCTCCGCATCCGTCACTACTACATGCTTCGGTTGGGGTAGGGAGAGGGATCTCCCGCTGACCCAAGCGCGGTCTGTGAGCCACCACCGCAACTGCTTTGCGGTGCCCTCCGAGATCAAGACATGGTCGGACAGGTTGCCCCGATGCTGGGCCCACTGAAACTTCAGGTCCCACTGCAGAGCCCGCATTCGCCACCTGGCGTGATGCATTAACAGGATGCAGGAGGCCATCAGACCCAGAAGCCGCAGCACCAACCTGACCGAAACCCGGGATAGAGGCTGAAAGATGGGAATCAGAGCCTGAATATCCAGGACCCGCTGGTCCGGAGGATAAGCCCGGAACTGGGAGTCCAGAACCGCCCCGATAAAGAGGAGCGTTTGGGAGGGACTAAGATGCGACTTCGGCACATTGATGGAGAACCCCCGCAAATGCAGGAGGTCGGCCGTAGTCTGGAGGTAGGAGACGACTTGCTGGGGCGAGCCCGCCTTCAACAGCCAGTCGTCGAGATAGGGGAAGACTGGAACCCCTGATCTGCGCAGATGAGCTGCGACCACCGCCATCACTTTCGTGAACACCCGAGGGGCACTGGTGAGGCCGAAGGGGAGCACAGTAAACTGAAAATGCTCCTGACCCACCGTGAACCGCAGGTAACGCCGGTGGGCCGGCAGGACGGGGATGTGAAAATAAGCGTCCTGCAAGTCCAACGCTACCATCCAGTCTCCAGGGCCTAGGGCAGCCCGAACCTGAGCTAAGGTGAGCATCTTGAACCTCTCCTTCCGGAGGAAGGCGTTGATGTTCCTGAGGTCCAAGATAGGGCATAAGCCCCCTTTGCCCTTCTTGGGAACCAGAAAGTAGTGGGAATAACAACCACGGCCTACTTCTGGACCAGGAATGCGCTCGACGGCCCCTTTGGCCAAGAGGGCCGCAACTTCCTCCCGTAGAAGATTCAAGGGATCCCCCGACATGTGGTGGCATGGCTGGAGGGGTCGTCTTGAAGGGGAGGGAGTAGCCCCTTCAAACGATTTGCAGCACCCACCTGTCCGAAGTGATGGAACACCAGTGGAGCAGGTGATGGCGAACTCTGCCACCCACTGGCGTGGAATGGGCCTGAAAGCACGGACTAGGAAGCCTTTGAGGCGGATGCTGCTGGGGTGGATGTGGATGGACCGGCATGTTGACCCCCTGTACCGCCTCGGCGGAATCCACGTCTGCGACCGCGTGGAGGATGGTTCTGCGGCCTGTGGCTAGGCGGACGTGAGGGGGCGCCCCTTCCTTGGCCACGAAAGCGGAAGTTTGCGGGCACGGGGCAGAGAGACCCAAGGACTTGGCCGTAGCCCTGGAGTCCTTAAAACGCTACAGCGCACTGTCTGCTTTGTCGCCAAAGAGGCGATCGCCATCAAAGGGCATGTCCATGAGGGTGCTCCAGAAAAAGACGTTGACCGCAACCAGGCATGACGACGAAGCACCACCGCCCTGCCAAGCGAGTCCGTCGTGTCCAAACCACATCGGATGTCATACAGCGCTGCGTCCCGCCCGTCGGCAAGAGCCTGGGCGAGCGTGTCCGGGCCTCCTCCGGGCACAGGGGCAGCACATCCTCAACCGTATCCCACAGAGAGTGGGAGTAACGGTCCAAGAGACAAGCGGTGTTAATCGACCACAGCCCTAAACTAAGGGAGGAGAGCAGCTTTATGCCAAACTGCTCCAGTCTCTTGCATTCCCGATCCGGGGGAGCAGACGGAAAGGAGGTCTGGGAAGTAGAGGCCTGGATAAACAGGTTCTCATGGATGGGGTGTTGGGACAGAAAACTGGGTCGCCCGGTGCAGGGCGGTAGCGTCGGGCCACGTTCCGATCCACAGGAGGTACTGTGGAGGGCTTGGACCAGGTGCCCTTGAGAACGTCCATCAGTGCTTCGCTAAACTGCAGCGGAGGCTCCGAGGAGTTTGCTGACGGTTGGAGCACGTCAGTGAGTAGGTTAGTCCTCACGGCCACAGTAGGTAGCTCCAGCCCGAGGGCTTCGGCCGCCTTACGCAACGCCACAGAAAAGGTAGCACCTTTCTCCGAAGCCACGGTCGGAGGAGAGATGAAGCCAGTGTCAGGGGAGGTGTCAAGGCCACTGGCATCCCCCAGCTCATCTGCCCAGTCATCAGACCCCTCCCAGTCGCCACCGTCATCTGATTCCTGATAAACAGGGGAAATGATCGGAGCCGGGCGGAAGATGAAATGGTCACCCATCGGCGTTGGCTGCGGCGCCGGATGGCGCCGGGCCCGGAACAGGGAACGGTGTCGTCCGGAGACGGCACCGGGACTGTAACCGGTGTCAATGCCGGCTGAGGAGGCGTCGTGAGGTCGACCGGCATCGACTGAGATCCAGGCCTGGATCCCACGTGGACCTGCGGCGTCGGGACCCAAGTCGACGACGGGGCCGGAGCCGACGGCTCGCTAGACCCCCTCAGTCGAGCCCGCAGGGCCCGAAGGCGCACCGGCAGGCGTCGATGGCGGAGCCAGGCCCCTCAAGGCCGAGAGGAAGGCACTGATCTCCGCCGGAGTCGCGTCAGTCCCAGGGACCGGCAGGTATGGGGACAGACGCGGCTCCTGCGGTGCCGCGGGGGTGGTACCACCCAGACCCTTGACCGAGTCGCGCGACCGGCGAGGGGAGTCCGAAGAGCGATGTCGTCTGTTGGACTTCTTACTATGCTTCGACTTGCCCGAAGACTTGGAACCCGACGAGCGGTGAGGGTGTCTGCGGCTCCGCGACTGGTCCGTCGACCTCCTCCTGGACCGGGACCGTGAACAGCGCAGAGCCGAGTGCCGGAGCTCAAGAAGCTTGCGGGACCGCTCCCGCCTAGCCTTCGAGGTAAAGGCCCAGCAGTCGAGGCACGACTCCGCATCGTGGTCGGCCCCAAGGCAGTAAAGGCACCGGCGATGGTGGTCTGTTACCGACATCAGTCGGTGACAGGAGTCACAGGCTGTAAAACCAGGCATCCTACCGGCACCAGTTCGAGTCGACGAGTAGACAAAAGAGTCCAAAAAGTTTGTCATAAAATGACTAAAGGGGTAAGCTCTTCCTGGATCGGAGCTGTCTGGTGCAGAAAAAAGAACAGGAACTGACGTCAGCGCGCGAGGGCGGCGTGTAAGTACTCAGAAGACGTCATTCCGGAGCATGACGCCGAAGACTGACGCGGCGCCGCAGACGACGCCCAGCGACGCACGAGGGGTATTGCTGACGAAAAATCTTTCTGGATCCAGCCTGATGCCTGGGGATATTCTAAGGTGAGGAATCTAACGGGTTTCTTTCAGATTGTCGTTTTTCTATGGAAAAGTTAGTAGTCCCATTGGCTAACAATTTCTAGCTGACCACTCAGCCCGGCTCATTTCTGAATGGGACTACTAAAATGGGTACTTCGAGGTATCAAGCTTATTATAGCATTAAACTAGACTTGATGCCCAGGACCAATTTAATGTCACTTTTAGGAAAAGGCAACTTTTATAAAGTTGTCATTCTGCTGCCCAGGGTGTCCAGTGGCCTCACGCGGTTGCTGGCCACTATACCGTTTTCTGCCCTCCTGGGGAGTATTGTGAAAAACTCCAAGGCTTCGGAACAATGGTAGTCTGCTACAGAGGGAGGTGCTACATCCCCCTTGCAGGAACAGTAGCTCAGCAACAGCTGACCTTCTATTGGCGCCAAGAGGACTACGAGGGACCCCCGAACCCTGTGGCCAAAATCGTCCCACCCACACCAAGGACCGAGGAGAAGCCACAAGCATACTCCCATTGACCGCACAGCACCCCAAGCATCCTCAGTCTCCTGCATCCTCAGCATCAGGACCACTCCAGTAAAGTCAATGGTGGTTGTGGTGTAAAATTCAGAACTGGACTGGAGAATGCTTTCTTGACCAGGTAACTGTCCAAATATTATTTAGTGGGCCCCCTGACCTTATCCCCGTCAGATTTGGTCAACCTTGTTGGGCTGGAGTAGCTGAACATAAATCTTTCAAACTTTTCAAAGGTTTCCAGACTTTATGGTTACCAATGCTGGTTTGCGGTTGTGAGTAGAAGAAATGAGATTTCAGTTTTCTCCAGAACCTTCTAGTAGATTTTGCTCATCTTGGTCTCTAAAAATTCATAAAAATATTATCTATCTTTTATAAATGGATGTTGTGACTTCCTTATTTCGTTGTTTAGTGCTTCAAAATCCTTTACACTAGTTACTTTGTTTAAGCCTTGCTGCTCGAAGCCGCAGCTACCCAGGGTTGAGCTAAAGGTTTTTCAAACAAGCCTGACTGGACCAAGACAGTTTTTGCAAATGTATTACATGGTAAGGTTGCAACACCATACTATACAACACACCCAAATCCTCACAGCAAGTTTCATAAAAGTGGAAGACTGTGAATGTTGGCGGGTCTGAAATGAGACCCACTTAGACATCGCCTGGAAGTAAGACCACCCATGATCCCTCACAACAAAGTCTGGAATCTAATAATGCCCAATTTTCTGAACCATATTGATTCCCCTCCCCCCCCCACCCCCAACTGTTCTGCTCAGAGAGCACTAGAACGTTGCTGTGAAAAGAAGCACTGTAATAACACATGAAGTCCAAAATTAATAACATAAAAAATGCTACGTTCAGGCAACCTCAGTACTGCTTTTTGCAAATGCTTGTGCCAATCACATAACACCATGCAGTGTTCAGTACTAAAAATCAAATTTTTCCCCTCAAGCACTGGCCCGATTGTAGGTTTCTATAAAATAAGTCCCTTTGATGTCAACACAAAATCCACAATGCACAACACACAATCTTCAGAGTGAGTGTATTTATATATACGTGTGCATCTGTATAACTTGTCATCTCAGGTTTTGTTTATGGGAAGGGTGTTCTCGCAGTCTGTAACCAACTATTATTCACAGCCCCCAGTGTAGACATTTGAGTCACCATATTTTTATGTGGTCTTGTATCACAGAGATGGGTTAACTGGATATTGATTAAAGCCTTGTGAAAACGCTTATTTAGTGTGTAGACACACCACCCATTCTAGTACGCCCCACTACACTAGCACGTTGACAAACTATAAATCTGTGTCTCTTGCGCAGGTGCCGATATACACTGGTTATTGAAACAGGGGACCTCTAGATTATATTTAAAGAGGGAAAGAACTGAACACCTTCCTATCGTAAGTTGTAGTAGTTCTAGTTTTTAGAAGCAGGTGGTAAACAAAGCATACAGACTTAACATCTATTAGCACAGGGAGAAGCTATTGGCAAAACTTTGACGCACAGATTTTATAGTTTATTATGAAATTTAAGGATCCACGTTTTTCGTAGCCATTCCCATGTTATCTGATCACTCAACTATGTGATGGTTATGTCTTCTAGACCTCTGGAAGTTTTCTCTATTTCGATGTCAGAAAACAGCACCTTGTGTCGAATCAGTTACCTGTTGAACGCCATGCATACAAAAACAGTGGATAGAAAAAGGAATGTGCAGAGAGGAGGTTTGGTTCAGGATGCATTTCTGATGAATGTCAGAGGCAGTTATCTTACAAACAGATAAGAGACACTTAAGCTGTATTTTAGAGGTCCTAACCAGATGAACAAGTAATTCAGATGAACGATGCAAAGGCAAATGTTGTTGGGACGACAACCTACTATCCAATACAAACAGCTTAATTGGACCCAAAAGCAGAGGCAACGCAAGGGGAGCTGAAGCCAGTTGTCAGTGTATGTAGCTGCGCTTATCGTCAGATTGAGAGAGCCATTCATTCAGCTTAGACACAACACTCAAGAATCGAACCTCAAAGAGTCATCATTTCTCCAATGATTCCTGGGGCTCAACACTAGCCCTCAGCCTGAAAAAGTACTCCATACTGAGGAGACCCATGCATAACAGTTACAAACCTCTAACGAAGGGTGCGCAGTAAAAATATCGAATTTTTAATATCGACCTACACTAATATTTCGTTTTTAATATCGTAGGGACAGAATATCAAAGTCAAGAATATCGTTGACCAGATTATCGGCCTTAAGGTTAGTAATATCGATTTTTTTTGTGTTATGTATTTTGGTATGTATTTTATATTACGTTTAACATTTTTTTTTAAGTTTTAATATTATTTTTAAATATATGTATTAAATGTTTAAAAATAGTCATTTTTTTAAAGAAAATTTAGCGTTTTAGTATCAGAGCGGGTTGTGGGTCTATAGGGGAATAGAGTGGGAAGTAATTCAATAATAATTCATTATGTTTTTCTTTATTGTTATTGATTGGTAACTTGTTATTAATTGGTAATTTATAGTAATTGGTTAATTTATAATTATATTAATTATAAATAATTTTTATTGATTTTTATTTGTTATTGTTAATTTAATTAATTTATTGTAAATTATTAATTGGTAAATAATTAATTAATTGGTAATTACATTATGTTATTTTTAATGTGTAGCGGGTTGTGGGTTTATAGGGGAATAGGGTGGTAAGTAATTAAAATAATTAATTAGTTAATATGTGTTTATTTATTGTGAATATTATTTTATTGATAATTATTAATTGGTCATTCATTTTTATTAATAGGTTAATTTAAAATTATATTAGTTATAATTACTTTATTATACGTTTTTGGTAATTTATTGCCAATTATTCATTGGTAATTAATTTTTATTAATTGATTAATTGATAATTACATTAATTGTGTTATTTTTTATGTGTAGCACGTTGCGTTTATAGGGGAATAGGGTGGGAAGTAATTTAATGTTATTTAAGTAAATATTAATTTAATAGGTATTTATTAATAATTATTTTGTTAAATTATTAATTATTCATATGTTACATTTTCCCTACTGTTGCACTCACTGCACTGAAGTGGGAATAGTCTTTTTTACCCCTATGCTATCCAATACTTTCCCTACTGATGCACTCACTGGAGTGGGAACAGTAATTTTTACCCCTATGCTATCCAATACTTTCCCTACTGTTACACTCACTGAAGTGGGAATAGTAATTTTTACCAATACCCTATCCAACACTTTTCCTACTGTTGCAGTAACTGGATTTGGAATAGTAATTTTACTTCCTCTGCTATCTAATATTTTATTGTATTATTTTAGCTAATGTACTGTATAATTAATTTTAAAAAAGATTAAAACTAATGTTAATTTTTTTAATTTGTTACATATATTTAAATTTTATTTATATTATTGTTTCATGTGTATAGATGTATTTATAATGTATAAAAAAATAAACAATTTATAAGTTATTAAAATAAATATTAAAACGTGTTAATATATATTATATGTATATATTTAATGTATTTTTAAATTATATATATTACTTTTAAGTTTTTAAGCATTTTCAATTTTTAACTAGGTTTCTTTTAATTATATGTATTTTTTACTTTATTTTACATTTATTTAACTTGCATAATATTTTTAACAACGATATTTTGTTTTCGATATTTTTATACTTACCGTAATGTAGATAGGATGTTGATATTCTTGACTGATATTTTTGGTGCGTAATTTTTGTAGGTCGAACTTGTGACCTTCAATATTTAGTCAGTGATTCCTAACGAAGTATAAAGCCATACTGATCAATCAAAACCTCCTTAAATTTTGCCAAATGCTAAGAGCTTAGATTATTCAAGTCATGGTTATTTATATTAACTGTCAAAACAACCATCTGGGAATCTGCCATTACCAAATGAAATCAAGCAATTAATTACCCTAGATCAGACGATTTCTCCATTAATAGCCAAACGTGACCACATCAGTTAACCCCTTCAGCGCGGCGCGGATTACCGCGCTGTGCTGAAGGATTCATGCACGGGCGGGGCCGTGACGGAGCGGTTCCGTCATCCGCACAGCGCGACCGACGCGCATGACGGAACCGCTCCGTCACACGCATCGAAGGGGTTAATATGTGCAATGTGTGAGTTTGCAGAATAACTTGATTAGTAATTCAGGACTACAAAAACATTGAGCAATAACCAGGGCCACTAGAATTATGCCGTGGGGAGACCAAAGTATTCCACAGGGTTGACCAAATTATGCAGCAACAAAGCGGAAATTATGCAGCATAATGGGGCACCCTTTGTGATAGTACTACTTCATTATTTTGTCATTTTTACACAGGTTAGCGTGTCTGGATAAAGGTTTCACTTCACCAGTTTAACACCCAAATACAGCAATAAGCAACAGAAACCTTACCCTTCTAGAGAAGGACCTTCCACTGCCACACGGTTTTAATAACACTTGATCAGTTTCAGCAAAAATTAGTTTTTTGTTAAAATCTGCAGATTATGCAGCAAGATTGTGGATTGCGTGGCAAATGCAGTAAATCCATCGTTATACAGAAAATGCTGTGGCTGCAAAATAATTCAAGTGGCCCTGGCTATTGCTAAAGGTTTCTGAAATCTTGAATTAGTAAACAAATCATTCTCTATTCTGCACATTCTCCAACCAGCCGTATGGATTCTCATGCTCTCCATGCCAAGGAATGTGGAAGCTTTGGAGGAATAGCCATGGCATCATCTAAAACACTGAAGAGGGGTGAAACCCCGAAACCGGTCCTAGGATGCTTGGTTCCAGTCCAGGGAGGACCTGGCTTGGCAGTTTGGGCTGGACTGTTCCCATGAGGCACAGGGTTAAGACTGATTTCCATATGGCTGGGTTCAAACTGGAATGGCATGGGGAGCAAAAAAAACGATGGTTTTAGACCCAGATCTCTGTACTGGGGTGAATGTATGACATTGTTCTGCATTCTGTCCATCATCTGTTGTTTTTGCATCATCTAAAAGGCAACATTATAACTAAGTACTTTGTAATATCTGTTTTAAGAAAATCTGGCTCTGGCTGGGGAAGGGAAATGCTACTTACCAGTATGCATCTGTTCTTGGCATGTAGAGCTGCAGATCTACACACTATGCATAGACCGCCATCTGGTGTTGGGCCCGGATGTTTGCACTTTTTTTTGTCCTGGAAAGTCTGGAAGTCACGACATAGGTGACTCTTCCTTAGGATCATAGTGCGTATGGGTATCGGCTCCATCCTCAGATTGTTTTTCGTCAGCAGGGAAATGATGGAGCTTTGTAAGAAACTAGAAAATGCCCTTGTATGCTGTATCTAAATCAGATAATACTGGAACAGAAAGAAAGCCGGGGAGGCGGGTGGGCGTGTGTAGATCTGCAGCTCTACATGCCAAGAAAAAATGCATACTGGTAAGTAGCATTTCCCGTTCGAGGCATATGAGCTGCAGATTACACACTATGCATAGATTGTAGAGCAGTCCCCCTCCTTAGCGGCGGCCACCAGTATCTGTTGCAGTAGTCTGAAATAGGGTTTTGAGTACAGATTGGCCCACACTAGCTTGTTTTGATTGCACATCTACACAATAGTGTTTTGTGAATGTAGCTGCTCTGCAGATGTCATCCAATGGAATGTTCCCTAAAATTGCCATAGAAGCCCCTATTTTTCTTGTAGAGTGGGCTCTAGGAGGAACAGTTAAAGTACGTTTTGCTTTGTGGTAGCAAATTAGTATGCATTTAACAATCCATCTGGCTATCCTGGACTTTGATACGGGATTACCTTTGTGTGGTGGTGAGAAAGAAACGAAAAGTTGTTTAGTTTTTTTAAAAGTTTGTGTGCACTCAATGTAATAGAGTAATGCTCTTTTAACATCTAAAATATGTAGAACTCTTTCTGCGACTGTGTGGTTGCGAGAAGAATAAGGGCAACTCCACAGATTGATTGAGGTGGAAGGGAGAAATTACTTTAGGGAGGAATTTAGGATTAGTTCGGAGAACAACCTTATTGTGATGAATTTGTAAGAAAGGTTCCTGATTAGTTAGTGCCTGTAGCTCACTAATTCCTCTTAGAGAAGTTATGGCCACTAGGAAAGCAACCTTCCATGTTAAAAATTGTAGCTCACATTTATGTAGAGGTTCAAAGGGAGGCCCCATTAGTCTTGTGAGAACGATGTTTAAATTCCACACAGGTGAGGGTGGAACTCCCGGAGGAATTATCTTTTGAGTCCTTCCATAACTGCTTTGATGGCAGGTACCCTGAATAGTGGTAAATGTTGTCTATTTTGTAGATATGCTGCTATGGCAGCAAGGAGTAGCCTAATAAGACGTATAGTCTAAGTTGCACCTTTGTAGGTGTAGTAGGTAGCTTATGATGTGTTGGATAGACACACCTAGGGGGTTAATGTTATTGTTATGACAATATATCCCAAATCTTTTCCACTTGGCTGCGTAGCAGGCTCTAGTGGTAGGGCGTCTAGCTTCCTTAATGATGTTCATACAGTCAGGAGGAAGGTTAAGGTAACCGAATTCTAAGATTTCAGGAGCCAGATCGCAAGGTTGAGTTGAGCTGGTTCCGGGTATCTGATCTCTCCACGGTTCTGGGTTAAGAGGCGCTGAGATAGGTATAATCTTTGGTGCGGAACTATGGACAGTTCCGGCAATGCGGTGTACCACGGTTGTCTGGCCCAAGTTGGAGCAACTAGAATGAGAGTCAGTGAGTGTTGCCGTAGTTTGTGCACCACCAGTGGTATGAGGGGGAGAGGCGGAAAGGCGTACGCAAATCTGCTTGACCAGTTCATCCATATCGCATTGCCTTTGGCCAATGGGTTTGGGCACCTGGCAGCGAAGCTTGGGCATTTGGCATTTTCGTGGGTGGCGAAGAGGTATATCTGTGATTGCCCCCACATTTGAAAGAATGGTTGAACTTGTGAATGATGTTCCCACTCATGGATCTGTTGCGTTTGACGACCTAACAGATCGGCTATGGTGTTTTGGACTGCTGGGACATGTTGGGCTAGGAGAAAAATGTTCTGAGGTATAGCCCATCTCCATATGTTCTGTGCTAGCTGAGAGAACAGCAGAGAGTGTGTCCCACCTTGTTTCTGTATGTAGTACATAGCTGTCATGTTGTCAGTGCGGACAAGAACAGTCTTGCCGGATATTTGTTTTTGGAATGCTTTTAATGCTAGGAATATGGCCAATAATTCCAGGTGATTGATGTGGAATAACTTTTGTTGAGGTGTCCACCTGCCCTGCATGGTGTGATGTAATAGGTGAGCTCCCCAGCGGGAGAGCGATGCGTCCGCAGTCATGACAATTTGAGGAACTGGCTTTAGGAACGGGCACCCTTTGGAAAGGTTTTTGGTGTTCTACCACTGCAGAGAGCAGTGAGTGTGACAGTCTACCAACACCAGATCTGTTAGCTGACCTTGAGCCTGGTTCCATTGGCGTGCTAAGCACTCTTGTATGGGACGCATCGGGAGTCTTGCGTGAGGCACTATGAATGTGCAAGAGGCCATCATCCCTATGAGCTGCATGAACACTCGAGCTGGAAGAGAGTGATGCGGCTGAAATTTGGTGAGGAGAGCGAGAATGCTTGCTATCCTGGCTGGACTGGGATAGGCTAGCGCTTTTGAGGCGTCTATTGCGGCGCCGAGGTACTGTTGCGTGTGAGAGGGTTGCAGATTAGACTTGGTGTGGTTTATTGTGAACCCCATGTCGTGAAGTAATTGGATAGTCGCGCGAGTGTGATGAACACACTGGTTGTACGAGCTGGCTTTTATGAGCCAGTCGTTGAGGTATGGGAAGACATGAATGTGTTGTCTTCTTAGATGGGCTGCGACTACCGCTAGGCACTTTGAATACCCGTGGTGCTGCTGTGACTCCGAAAGGGAGTACTTTGAATTGATAGTGCTGCCCGTCCACTAAAAACCTGAGATATTTTCTGTGAGCTGCGCGAATGGTAATATGGAAATAGGCGTTCTTGAGATCTAAGATAGCCAGGAAGTAGCCCTGTGAAAGTAGAGGGAGGACCTGCTGAAGTGTGACCATGTGGAAATGGTCTGATTGTATGTATAGGTTTAGTAGCCTGAGGTCTAGAATAGGTCTCAGAGAGCCGTCTTTCTTTGGTATGAGAAAATACAGGGAGTAAACTCCCGTGTTTTGTTGATGCAGGGGAACTAGTTCTATTGCACTTTTTTGTAGTAAGGAAATTACCTCTTGTTTCAGGAGTGACAAATGTTCCGTTGACATTGGACGCTGTTTGGGTGGAATGTTTGGGGGGTAGAGGTAAGTTCGAGACAGTAACCCGATTGCACTATTTGTCGCACCCACCTGTCTGTGGTAATGTTGGTCCGGACAGGAAGGAACTGTTGTAGTTTTCCCCCGACCGGAGTGGAATGGTCCGCGGGTA
The DNA here is from genome assembly GCF_964204655.1 of Triturus cristatus. Classification (NCBI taxonomy): domain Eukaryota; kingdom Metazoa; phylum Chordata; class Amphibia; order Caudata; family Salamandridae; genus Triturus; species Triturus cristatus. The sequence goes on from NC_140585.1 coordinate 250,264,729, forward strand.
CCAGAGGGAAGTCATTGGGCAGGGGTGGAGGCAGAGCAGGTGGTTAGTCTTGTCTCTGCCCTTATTATTGTTGCCTCTGTATTCTCCTCTCTGATAACCTCTGGTGAAGGTTGATTGGGTGGGAGCCTTGTAAGAGGTGGATTGGTTATCAGACGAGTAGCCCCCAGAGTTGCCCTTGTAGGATGAGCGACGAAAAGAACGTCTGGGAGCTTGCGATTGTAAGGCTTCCATTGATTTGGCTGGGTCTGTGTCCTTTTTCATCTTTTCAAGGGATGCATCAATATTAGGGCCAAAAAGGTGTTGTTGGTCGAATGGTTGGTTGAGGATAGAGCTTTGCACCTCAGGTTTAAAACCGGAAATGCGTAGCCACGCGTGCCTGCGGAGAAGGACACTTGTGTTTACTGCTCTGGATGCTGTATCGAGTCATAAACAGGGCTATACCCAAATCACCCTATGATACCTGGGTATAAGGGACAATATATATATCAAGGAGAAAAAAGGAATCAAGGAAATAATACATCAATCATTCGTGAAGAGAGCACATTTAATTACCCCTTCAAGAGTATCAAATATTCATTTTGAGTACATCTGACATCATTTTCAAAATATCACAACAACAGGCGCTTATTCAAAGAAAGACACAATGACATATCACACAACATCAATTCTATACATAACACACAAAATCTACTACACATAACAATTAACCTAAATACAAATTATTAACATCAGTGTCCCCTTCTGAATTGCAGGCGGACCACTGGGAGGTAGTCGAACACAGGGGAAAACACAGGAAAAAGGGGCAAAAATGGCCCGAAATTTTACAGGTGTCCCAACAACAGTCAGTGAATCACTAAGGCTCTGGTGACTCCTCCATCCAATGTCTGTCTCCATCCAATGTCTGTCGACGTGATCACGTTTCAGCCAGAATTAGCTTATGGCCTCTTCAGGACAGGGGTTGAACAATAACTAAAACAATAAAAGGAAGCAACATTACTCTCATCCAAGACATCCCTAGAACACGGAGTGGTGACCAAGCAGTGCATACAAAGCCAAGATCCCACAAAGGACTCCTCCACAGTGAATCAAATCAACCTTACATCCCATTAACCTCGAAGTGACTAATAGAAAGAAAGAACTAGCAAGAGGGGAACAAGAGCAAAATGATATAAGTACAAAGCCCTCAACCAGGCCTACCATCACCAATGTGCACATCCTACCAATTAACTCGATGGTGGTGATACCATACCAAATAAATTATCAAAGAACCACCATCTGCATAAATCACAATTATTTCCAAAATATATTACAAGGCCAAAAATAAAAGCATTACACCCCTTCAACAGAATCTTATCCTAATCCACTTACATGTATCTTCCTTATTTCTATCTTGCGTGACTGTTCAAACGATACACAACAAAGTTCTGCCAACCAGGAGGATGAACAAAATAACAAAGTATCACATATATGCGATGGATATATAATATACATATGCAGGACAATCATTCTCGCTGATTATAACCTCCAGCAACATCCAGGAGACGCTCTTACCTTAGAACCGCTGTGCGCGCTTGCGAACAGATACTATCCACGAGATCCGACCACCGGTTCTCCACTACGTTTCTAAAAACACAATCAGGATATACTATCTTTAGAGCCCATAGAAAACCTCTATATAAGTCTATAGCAGCGTCACCAAGACTAATGGTCCACTTACTAGATAGAAGTCGAGTCAGTCTCCGCAAGCAATCCTCGCTGCAACGCCACTCCCCACACACTCAATGAGGTGTAACGACCGGGCGTTACGTGTCCTACCCGGAAATAAAACTCCCGCTCTGCACAGATTCCTCCTCCTACCAGCAGTAACATAGAAAGAGGACTGGAAAGTGGCCGATACGCTCTTCGTTCTGCCTCAGTATTTAATCGTCTACAGTCCACAAATGACTCAATATATAAAATTACAAACAAACAAAGGTGTCCTGCTCCCAATAAAAGTAAATCCATCAGCGATACCACACCGCACTAGGAAAACATATCTACATTAGTAAATACACCCCTTAAGAGAATGGAAAAAAGGGGGTGGAAAAAAGGGGGGTGATGAGGCAAAGCACCGCATGCACAGCACGGCCACCACACCGGAAGGAAAGGAGAGAGCACAGCTCCCATCTACACACAATTTTTTGCATTATATAGATATATACACCTATACAATTATACAATACATTTATTATGAACATAACCATAACTGCGAAGGAGAACCCTACGGTTGAGCCACCGGGGGTTTACATTGTATGCATTATATACTCTACATGTACACAGAAAAAGTGTGAGCATCAAAAATCAAACACACTCAGTCTAGCGCACCCTTAGATTAGCGCGCCCTTCCTGGAATCACTTGAGAATGACTCAGTCTAGAATAGCAAGGCGGGTCAATTCCCAATCAAAGCCCAGACCTCATCACGGTCATTTTCAACCTTACCCCACATATCAGCCCTATTACCAATATCCAAGGGCTTACCCGCCTCCACCCCCTTTTTTAGACAGAGGTGGGAACAGGGGTCGCGGGTTCCGAAGAGGATGGCGTACACCCTTGCCGCAGAATCAGGAACAGGGATTCTTCAGGACACGCAACAGAGTATACAGACGTTAAACCACAATGAGAGTCATAGTTGCACTGGCACTCGCGCTAATCTAAGGGTGCGCTAGACTATGAGTGGGTTTGATTTTTGATGCTCACACTTTCTGTGTACATGTAGAGTATATAATGCATACAATGTAAACCCCCGGTGGCTCAACCGTAGGGTTCTCCTTCGCAGTTATGGTTATGTTCATAATAAATGTATTGTATAATTGTATAGGTGTATATATGTATATAATGTAAAAAATTGTGTGTGTAGATGGGAGCTGTGCTCTCTCCTTTCCCTCCGGTGTGGTGGCCTTGCTGTGCATGCGGTGCTTTGCCTCGTCACCCCCCTTTTTTTCACCCCCTTTTTTCCATTCTCTTAAGGGGTGTATTTACTAATGTAGATATGTTTTCCTAGTGCGGTGTGGTATCGCTGATGGATTTACTTTTATTGGGAGCAGGAAACCTTTGTTTGTTTGTAATTTTATATATTGAGACATTTGTGGACTGTAGACGATTAAATACTGAGGCAGAACGAAGAGCGTATTGGCCACTTTCCAGTCCTCTTTTTATGTTACTGCTGGTAAGAGGAGGAATCTGTGCAGAGCAGGAGTTTTATTTCCGGGTAGGACACGTAACGCCCGGTCGTTACACCTCATTGAGCGTGTGGGGAGTGGCGTTGCAGCGAGGATTGCGTGCGGAGACTGACTCGACTTCTATCTAGTAAGTGGACCATTAGTCTTGGTGACGCTGCTATAGACTTATATAGAGGTTTTCTATGGGCTCTAAAGATAGTATATCCTGATTGTGTTTTTAGAAACTTAGTGGAGAACCGGTGGTCGGATCTCGTGGATAGTATCTGTTCGCAAGCGCGCACAGCGGTTCTAAGGTAAGAGCGTCTCCTGGATGTTGCTGGAGGTTATACTCAGCGAGAATGATTGTCCTGCATATGTATATTATATATCCATCGCATATATGTGATACTTTGTTATTTTGTTCGTCCTCCTGGTTGGCAGAACTTTGTTGTGTATCGTTTGAACAGTCACGCAAGATAGAAATAAGGAAGATACATGTAAGTGGATTAGGATAAGATTCTGTTGAAGGGGTGTAATGCTTTTATTTTTGGCCTTGTAATATATTTTGGAAATAATTGGGATTTATGCAGATGGTGGTTCTTTGATAATTTATTTGGTATGTTATCACCACCATCGAGTTAATTGGTAGGATGTGCACATTGGTGATGGTAGGCCTAGTTGAGGGCTTTGTACTTATATCATTTTGCTCTTGTTCCCCTCTTGCTAGTTCTTTCTTTCTATTAGTCACTTCGAGGTTAATGGGATGTAAGGTTGATTTGGTTCACTGTGGAGGAGTCCTTTGTGGGATCTTGGCTTTGTATGCACTGCTTGGTCACCACTCCGTGTTCTAGGGATGTCTTGGATGAGAGTAATGTTGCTTCCTTTTATTGTTTTAGTTATTGTTCAACCCCTGTCCTGAAGAGGCCATAAGCTAATTCTGGCTGAAACGTGGTCACGTCGACGGACATTGGATGGAGACAGACATTGGATGGAGGAGTCACCAGAGCCTTAGTGATTCACTGACTGTTGTTGGGACACCTGTAAAATGTCGGGCCATTTTTGCCCCCTTTTTCCTGTGTTTTCCCCTGTGTTCGACTACCTCCCAGTGGTCCGCCTGCAATTCAGAAGGGGACACTGATGTTAATAATTTGTATTTAGGTTAATTGTTATGTGTAGTAGATTTTGTGTGTTATGTATAGAATTGATGTTGTGTGATATATGTCATTGTGTCTTTCTTTGAATAAGCGCCTGTTGTGATATTTTGAAAATGATGTCAGATGTACTCAAAATGAATATTTGATACTCTTGAAGGGGTAATTAAATGTGCTCTCTTCACGAATGATTGATGTATTATTTCCTTGATACCTTTTTTCTCCTGGATGCTGTATCGGCCACATCGAGAGTGCACCAGATGGAGGTGTTGGTGGCAATTTTACCCTCCTGTATGAGGTCGGCCTTATTTTTGTATTTGTCTGGGAGGTGTTGTAGTATGGACACCAACTCATCAAAGTGAGCTCTATTGTATCTGGCTAACCGGGCCTGAGTGTTTGCGATGCGCCAAATGTTAGCTTCCTGTGACGCTGTTCTTTTGCCAGAGGCGTCCAGGAGTTTAGACTCTTTGTCGGGCGGAGCTGCATCACCTGATGTTTGCGAGTTAGCCCTCTTTCTAGCATTTGAGACCACCATGAAGTCTAATGGAACAGGGCCGTTAATGTAAGCTGGATCTGTAGGGGCAGCTTTGTATTTTTTCTCAATTCTAGGATTGGTGATTCTAGCCCTAACACGGTCTTTAAATACCTCTGTAGCGTGTTTAATAAGCCCTTTGAGCATGGGTAAAATGGATGTGGACCTTTGGGTGGTGTCAAAAGCGTCCATTAAAAAATCCTCTTCGACCAGTTCTGTATGTAGGTTGACCCCATGGTACTGGGCAGCTCGGTGTACCACATGATTAAAACTCATGGTGTCTTCTGGTGGGGGAAGGCCTAGAGGGGTAGAGGTCATCTTGCGGGACATTAGGGACATCAGGCGTATTATAGTCATCCATGGGGTCAGGGGAAGCTGGTGGACTGGGGTCCCCTAGTGGCAGGTAGTCCACACCGTCCCCTGTGTCATCATATATGTGTCGTCATCGTCTACTGGTGTAGGGGATGGCGTAGGAGAACGAGGTGGTGGGGGGAGGTGGAGGTAGAGGAGGTGGAGGTGGAGAAGGGACTCTAAGAGGTGATGTGGCTATGTCCCTCTTTTTAGGTGGTGGAGCTGGTGCAGGCATGTCCAGTGGTCTTTTCCTGGAACTCAGTCAATTGACCAGTTTTAGGGTCTTTAGTTAGAGTTTTTTGTTGAGGGTCTGGTCGAAAAAGCTCTTCTGAAGAAGGTTGGGTGTTCGGTGTCGACTGTCGGTATCAAGGGCTTTTTCGGCACCGGCTCCGGTTTTGGGCTTGGAGCCGTGTGGTTTATCAGTCTGCGTGCTTCTTTGGTGTCGATGGTTTTTTCGGCTCCAAAGAGTGAGTCCGAACTTTTGGGGAGTGGCTTTGTCGACTGTTTTTTCAGTGCCGGGGAGTCACTGTTTGGTGTCTTCGGTGCCGAGGGCTTGGCGGAACTAGCGGTCGGCACGGAGGATGGGTGAGACTTCTTTTTCGGTGCCGATGATTGGGCTTCGGCGCTGGTGGCAGGCAGACTCGAGCCCGAGTCGCCGGAAGGCTTCTTTGCCGGGCCCGAGGGCGGGGCATGGGAAGCAGTGTGTCAGTGTGCACCTGTGCCCAAAGGGGAAGGTGTGACCGCAGCCTTTGTTGTTGTAGGGATTTGATCGGGGTCGACCACTCTACTTACGACCCGTTGAGCCGGAGTCACTTCTTTGACGGAGTCATCTGCTCCGGAGGCGCTGATGAGACCTTCTTCGACCCGCTCCTCTGGCACATCAACACCCTCTTGGAAGATGTCGTTGGGGATCGAACTAGACGAGCAAGCCATGGTCCTTCGAGATTGTCAATCCCGGATGGTCGTCTTCGAGCAGAAAGAGGCACAAGTTAGGCAGTCTCTGGCTTCATGCTCCGGAGAGAGGCTGAGGTTACACACCTCATGCAGATCGGTGTGGGGAAACTTTGACCCACATCGAGGACACTTTTTGAAAGGTGTCCTTTCCATGAGCCAGATGCCAAGGCTCAGGTCGCCCCGAAGGCCTTCTTCGACGACCGGAATCGAAGACTTGTAGAGATTCTTGCCGATTAGGGTTCGCGATCGAGACAATACCGTCGAAAGGGTGAAGGATTGCGTGTTGAAACAGGAATCGGTAACGGTTCCAAACTGGAGCGCGAGAAACGCATCCAAGCTCGATGGCGAAAAAACAATCTGAGGATTGAGCCGATGCCCATGCGCACTATGATCCTAAGGAAGAGTCACCTACCTCGTGAATTCCAAAGACGTTCCAGGACAAAAACAAGTGCAAACATCCGGGCCCAACACCAGATGGCGATCAATGCATAGTGTGTAATCTGCAGCTCATATGCCTCGAACATTTCCTTTTGTAGTCATTGAGCTACTGCTCAAACAGTGGCAGGAATTAGGAATTTTTCAGCTAACTACAGCCAACCCATCATCAACACATGAAAGGGAATTAGCAATGTCCTTGATTGAAGGGTCTCTAATCACACACACCATTGTTTGCAATATTTCCATGGAGATATTCAAATTTGAGGCTCTTCTTACCAGAAGATCCAAGCATGCCCATGAGGGTAACACTGTTGGAGATCTGTGTCACCTGCATGTCTTGGACCTGTGAGGAGAGGAAAAATCTCTCAAAGGAGAATGAAGAGCTTGTAAAAGAGCATGCCCACCTAGAGTTCATGGTTACAGAGGCATTTTTCGAATAGTTTACATCTTCTGCCACAAAACCAGCCTTGGCTAAGGGGCTTCAAAGGGTTCCCAAAATGGATGACAAAGCATGGAAGTCATAGGAGTTGTCAGTTATGCAGCCTGTGAAAGTGTGGTCTCTTAGAAAGCTCAGGAGAGAATGTCGATGGCAAAAATCTTGCCCCTGATGTGGGTGACATTGAGAGGTGGCGCGATAACGGTACTGTTGCAGAATAAATGTTGGAGTGCTGTTGACAGGAGAGATTTACTTGACACCAAAGGTAAATCAATTCTGTGAGTGTAAAAAATGAACGGTGTGGGAGACAGCGTTGTGTGCTTTGAAGTGGAAGACTTGCTAGATTGGTCATGGTGACTCATTAGGTCTCGCCTGACCCAGCGCATGCGCTGGTCTGGCGAGACTTATTGAGAGGGCTCCAAAAAGTGCTACCAGGCCAGCCTAGAGCTACAGTGCATGTGCGCGGACGCCGCGTTTTACCGCGACTACTTTCACTTTCGCGGCCGCAGGGCCGCTTTGATGTTTGATCGTGATCACTTTCGCAGCCCCACGGCCGCTTTGCATAGCCAATAGGTCTCGCTTTTGGAACCTTATAAGTATTTAGTTATGCAACTGTTGCATGGCTAAACACTTATAAGGTCCCAAAGGCGAGACCTATTGGCTATGCCAATGCTTTCTTTTTAAGGTAGTCTTTAAGAGCAAGCATGCCGAGGCTTTCAACACCTACGCCATGGTCTTTGACCAAAATCAGGAACCTACACAGGGAGAATGATGACCTTGTTTTCCAAATTTCTCAACTTTTTCTGACAGCTAACTGTATAGCATTCGGTGAGGATCCTTTGGTGTTAAAGGCACAATCCCAATAAAAAAAATTGTGTTCACTGTAGGGTTTTTCACATCTTGTTTTCTCCTTCACCCTTAGACCTTCCAACTTGCTACATAGACTTACTTATTCCATCTCTATCCTTCAGATACTTCTGGCTTTAAGGGTCACAATCCATCATGGAATGAGGTCAGCCACCACACATACCAGATGTTGGCCTGAAGCAGCCTTCCTTAACCCATCCGAAGAGCAATTAATAAAAAGAAAAGGCATCCGACAGGTAAAACACCGGCAGAAAAGAAACAAAGGGGCTTTATTCGTTTTTCAGGTGTAAAAGATGCAAAGTGAAAACACAAAAAGGAAAATTGAGAGAAATCTATTTGAAATAGAGGTGGGAAAACACCCAGTGTTTTCCAAGACTCCATTCACAAGAGACAGAAAAACAGAACAGACTGTAAGGCAACTGCCAGTATAACAGAGGTACAGTGAAAGTCTCTGGAGACTTAGCGGGACAGTATGCCTTTTTTGACTAAGCGTACCAGGCTGCACCTCCCATTACATGGACATCTAGGAATAGGTTTGTGTTATAGGTGCTGCACTGTAGTTTTGACACAGGGTTTTTTGGTGTTACAAAATGCCAAAAATCTGGAAAATCTTGACTAGGATAGGCTTTTGGAGGGTGCTCTGTAATATATCATTCCTTTTAAACTAATAGATGTACATTTGTGTGCTTTCGGAGGCCCCACACGTAGCGGGGAAATATGGACTGGACCTGGAAAGCTTTTGTCAGCAAGGCTCTTGCCCTACCAGAGGGCGCCACGCGGCTTCACATGGACTCCACAACACCCCGGAAGTGACAGAGCAGAGATGCTTATAGCACGCTCCTGAATGTTAATACTGGTTCCTTGCTTGCATCTTTCCACACCCTCAGACGGCGAGGGTTACCAATTGGAGTACCAGTGTACAAATGCCTAACTTGAGACCTTTTGAGGTATTAAAAGAGGTCACATCACAGAATGGGAAGGCAAAGTGGTATCTTTGGTTAGATAGAGCATCTACCAAAAAGGGCATTACCAAAGTTACGTTTTTCTTTTCATCTGTACTTCTAAACAGATTCCTAGTCTTAGAATAGATGCCAAAGCAGTACCTCCCAAGGTACAGGTTTTCTGAGGTGGGCTCAGACCAAAACGTTTTGCAGGACCAAGAGAGCGAAATGTACTCTCCACCAAACCCAACAGTCAAGGCAGTAGTGTTTCATGACCGTATGCACGGACGCCCACGTCTCAGCCTGGCCAAGCAATCCGAGAGCCAATACGGTGGTAACGTTAGTCCTAGTGGAATGGGCTTCCAGACCTTTTTGGAGATATTTTTTGCTAGTTCAGAGCAGATCTTAATCCTTCTCTGCAGGATCCTCTTCCCCCACAGACTTTCCTTTCTTTGCTTCGGAGAAATCCACAAACAGCCGATTGTCCACACTATTTTCCTTGGCACAGTCGGTGTAAAAGCTTAAAGCTCTCTTAGGGTCCAGCCGATGGGGCCTCTCCTAAGAGGGAGAAAGAACATAGGTAGATGGATTGCCCAACATGAAAGGGAGTTATGACTGTAGGCAAGAGTCCTCAACACCATCTTGTCTAAGAAAAATGAGATTTATGGCAGTTGCAAGACCCTGGTGCTCACTTTCGAGATGAGCTGATGTAATTAAAATGAGGAAGACTGTCTTTAAAGTCAGGAGTGAAGACCAAATTAAGAGCTTACTGTGGCAACACAAATAGTTTGGGAGGGTACAGGTGTGTCAAACAATTTATAAACCTCTTCACAACAGTACATTTAACGAAGGCCGGTTGGTCTGGCAAACAGACAAAAGCCCAACAAATAACCTTTATTAGAACACTGGAATGTCGGGAGGTCCACGTAAGACAATGGAAAGCTCCGAGCTTCTAATGGCTGGTAAAAACCCAGAGCTCTCAACATTCCAATGTTTGTCGTTCACAGCTCAAGCTGTGAACAAAGGCCTCCGGGGGCCCAGGACGATTTAAAATCCCTGCAGGCTCCCGGAGGCATTTGCTTTATTTGCAAGAAAATTCCGCCCTCTAGTGGCAGAACGTTCTAATAGCCTTTTAGTCCACCGTAGCTGGGCTATACTGGCAATTAAAGGCCCGCTCACATGGTAAAGGCCCACGCCGAACGCTAAGGCAGACCTTTAATTGGTGGTATAGCCCGCTTCAGTAGGCTATAAGGTTATAATAGGGTGCACTGCAAGGCTTTGATGGGCCAAAGATACACAAGAAAATAAGACCGCTTGTCATGCATTGGATCGATCTTGCAGATACCACACAAGCCCACAAATCTATCAGCATCTGGCATAAACAGACTTTGTGGAAGTCCGACAGGGATAACATATGCCACTTCGGACAGCAGATCAAACTAAGTTAACTGCCACTGTTCAATCGCCACACATGAAGATGTGGATTGGGTGGAGGACCCTGGCTTTTAAGGAGATAGGCGGTCTTCCCAAAGTGGCAGCCTGATCAAAGGACAGGTGCTCATGCCCAGAAGCCATAGGCGCCATACTCTCCTGGCCCAATCAGAGAAACTAAAATAACTAGCACCAGGTCGGAGCAGGCGAGCCAGAGGTGGCCTACAGGAGTCCCAAGTTTCGTTCTAGTTGGAATCCATCCTCAAGCAACTGTTCTTGCAGGTATTCCAAAGTGCAAAATTGTTGACACTGCCCTATTCAATGGTGGCCAAAAGAAGCTCAAGACTAAACTAGCCAAAGATAACATTTGGCTTCTGAAGGCACCATACTGTTGCTGTTATGTCCCGGGTTCCGACCGCTGCGCATTCCATGGCCCCACCAGCGATGACCGACTTCTGGAAAAGGACCGTCGTCCTTTTCCGCGAGATGCTAGTGAAATGGAACGAGGCCGCTGGAGCTAGTAAACTACAGCTCCCAGCGGCCTGTACAAAACGAAGACGCACGTGCACAGGAAGTGACGCGTCGCGAGGTCAGGGCGGCTACGTAAGCCGGAGCCGGAGAGGAAATGCCAGCAGATTATTCCGGATCGCAGGAGAGACTCTTTCGGGGGAATCAAACTGCCGAGTATCCCGGGTGGGGTAAGGGTGTCCGTGACACCGCCAAGACTCATTTTCTAGACGCTAGCGTTCTATCGTTAGTGGCCTCTAACATAGGAAATAAGTAACTGACTCCCCACACCCAACTGCTAAGAGTGTTTCCTTTGGAGTATTTTCAACCTTGCTCATATCTGGTGCGTTGCGCACACGTAAAGACTGGTGACAATACCAGGTAGTATAGTGTTAGTACCGCAAATTGACTACTTGAGTCAGGACTGTTTCTTCATTTCAAGTTCGCTACAAATACAATGCAAGCTGCTTCATATGATGCTATGAAAATCATGTATTTATAAGTGTGTGTTTGTCTCGTCTTCTAGCAGGGGTTGTTAGAGTGGTAGCTGAGGTAAAGCAAAAAACCTTCTTCCCTTGCAAAGTCTATGCACACACCCTTTTGGGTGGGTAACAGGGACACGTCCACAAGCTGAGTTCATGTTATCGTACTGTGGTGATTTGTGTTTACATGTTTGTCTACAGTTCTGCAGGCTGAGCATTACGCAAGGACTTCTACAACGTAGAAAAACTAGGTAGCCAAGAATGTATAATCGCCCTTCTTGTAGCTGCCAGAACTGGTTCTTTTGCTTTACAGGTAGACCTGATGAATTAAGGAGGAACAAAGCATGTCATGAGGTGTTGTACATTAGTGTAGTGTGTTCTAACAAACCTCTCTCTTCACAGGTCTCCCTCCCCGCTGTTCCCTTCCCCGATTGACACCCTTAAGCTTCCGTGCCTTTACGGCAAATCAGAATTGAGGTTGTCAATAGGTGGACCCCATTGAGCAACGAACCGATCCTGAGAGGCCTCCGAGGGACCATGACCGTTTCAAATGTCTATCTAGAGAGTTGGCCGGAAAGGCATTAGGACTCTACTTGTTCCCTAGGCTTTCAGGTATAGAATGCTTTGTCAAATAGTCTGGGTCACTGGTGGCTGGTCTCTATTGCTTGGCGACAGGTTGACTGACCAGAGGGCCTGAAAATGGCTTAGGCCAAGTAGCCATGACAATCTGTGAGTCTTGTTCAGTGGCTCACACGAGGTTGGGCCATGTTGAATAATCTCAGTTAATATATTTGCTTCTTACACAGTGGGTAACTAAGCATAGAACCTCTGCTCTTCACACTACTACAGCTTAAAGATGCACTTTCTTCCACAAGTGAAGAGTCCAGCACAGTTTCTTTAGCTGCACCTAGTCCTCTGGTATTATGTAAAGCCAGATACAGCCAGTCTTCAGTATTGTGAGTGGTGAGAAGGTAGTATGCCTCTGCATCATCACCACCATCACCATCACCAATGCCAAAGGGAACATTTTGCATAACCGAGATGGATTCAAATAAGGCGTGTAGCCTATGATAATCCTTGCATCGAGGCAAATGTTGAGGATTAGATTCTGGATTCATAATGACTGGCTGTGCTTTTGTAATATTGTAGGGTGAAATAGGCCTGACATGGACCAACATCAGATCAGAGTCGAAGACCATGGCTGGTGCAGATGGAATCAGCACCACCACATGAGGGACTGGCGTGAAGCGAGGACCTGGAGTGGCAGTCTCAACTGGCATTATTTCAGGCCCGGGAACACATCCCAAGAGTTCAGTTTGCGCCAGGGGAGGGCATGCTGGCAGGAGTCGAACTGGGGGCCATGCAGCTTCATGGGCCTTTAATGTGAGCCAGAGAAACAGAAGCTTTACAAAGTGTTGCACCATGGCCTCCTTCAAAGCTATTTGCTTCGGGTTAGACAATGGATCCGGGGATTAAAAGCATGCCAGAGCCAGTTATGAGACCGGATCAGAGTCAGAAGATACTTGTGAGGTAGTGAGGTATGTCTTTCAATTGATGCTCTTGCACTTTCTCACTCGATCTCGAAAAGATGATTTGCATTGAGTCTTTCTTAGCTTTTTTGCTCTTGTACAGCGTTTTTGACTGAGACTTAGCGGAAGCCTTCGAGCATGAAAAGGGCTTTCAATGGATGGATCTCTTGAATGAGATCACAAGTGGCTCCATGACCCGGAGCAGTAGTGCGACATATATCTCTATTATGACCTCTCCCTATGTTCAGCAACAGAGTTTTTTGCCTTCTGCTCCTGGATTTGCCTTCAGGTATATGAGGGCACATTTACTGTACGATTCAGTTGTGACCAGAGCCCAAGCACCAGAGAAATACATTGTGGAAGTCAGACATCTGATTTCAGCAGTCTCAGCATGAACTCCAGTGTTTTCAGGTGAGACGTCTTGTAGATGAAATTTGGCAGTCTTAGGAAGACTGACAAAGTTGGGAGTGGTCCTCAAACACGTCAATGGACCTGGAAAGAAAGCAACAGACATCAGCACACAAAGGTGGCCCTTGAATGTTGATCCACTCCATCACTTACAAGGCAATACAGAGTCACCACTGTCCCATACGCTCCATGTGTCAGTACACCAGAATACTGCTGAAGGAGTCTCTGGATCATGTGTCTGGGATCTGAAAAATCTGCCACTGATTGAGCCATTTGAGTATAATATGACTGTTACATGTACCATTAACAAGCATAGCTAACAGATGTACCTTTAACGAAGTTTGTAAGATACTGAATCATAACACTTACATCTGTTATGATATTTTCAAAGTGAATATGTTGACATCATTTCAAATGACATGTCCTTTTGCAGACTAACACTTACATAGAGTGCATCTGACCTCCTGTAGGTTAAACTTGAACTAAGATTTAAGGACCATGATGCTAATTGTAAATTTGTAGGTTCTAGACGAACAGACTTTTTTCTTTGTATGGCCAACATGCTGGACGGTGCTGTTATAGTTTGACTATTCTGTGTAGTGACAGTGTTACAGACACGAGTACCATAGTGGTCTCGTCCACTATAGAGAAATTAATATGAATGTCAGGTTCAATAACCTGCATTTCTGTATTTCTTAGGGTATCAGTGATATTGCTGGAATCATCAATTACCAATTGATGGACACTGGGTTTTCCCAGAGATGAAAGGTGCCGATTCAAGAAGGCAAAGTTCTGGTGTTAAGCATTTGCATATAAAAGCGATTTATGGTTTGTATTCCCCAGACCATGAACAGATTGTTTAAAAGTTCTGGTGTTAATGCCAGTTCTTGCGATGTTCCTGTTTGTCTGCTAAAGGCATCTAGGTGTGTATCTGGATATTTTTCATATTTGGCAAGTGATATGTTACAAACAACTCCTACCGTTAGAGTACAATGCCAAATGTCTTCAGCAAGTGTCTATACTGTGCAAGACCTAGTGCCACCTTCAATTAAAACATTTACTATTGTCAGTAATTCAAAAATTCGAAAAAACACTAGTTGGCACAATAATGCACAGCAATGTATAAGAATGTTAATCTTTAAAACATATGTTTTTCCTTTTACAGCAGACACTATCATAGAAGCAGCCACAATATACCAACATCCATTGTCTCAAAAAGACACTTGTATCTTGGCTCTTCTTTTTTTCAGGCTTAAAGAGAAGCAGGAATCACTAATTGTCACTGCCAAAATTAGCAAACCCTCTTGGAGATAAACCATTGCATTTGTTAACAACATTGAGCTGAGGGTGCTTGGAAAGTGTCAATTCCCTTACCTCAATCAAAATTATCTCAAGTCACTGCTTCATGGTAGGGTGTGTATTTGCCATTAAAAGGCATAGAACAGTTAAAGAATAATAGGCAAATGTACAGCATCTTCCTCTCATGGCAGGTGCTCTAACCAGAAGACATACATCGTGGAAAGCGAAGGTCTATGAGGATCGATTAAAGTGTTGTAATGACCAGTGAACATGCATAGATGATCACACTTAATCTTTATTTGGGGTGTGTATAGTTCAGACAAGCTGTGGAAGGGACATAATTTCACCAAACCATCCATCCCAGTGAAGACCCTCTTCATCTAGGATGGAGAAACCATATATAGACAAGTCTAACTGAGATGGCTGCAACGATGTGCACTTACCCACTTTCGTCAGAAGTGTCATACAGCCCAAAATTATCTGAGTGACGATTCGGCGATACCATAAATGAACTTCACAAAATCACTTGCAGGCCACATTATCCCCTACAAATCTTTCATATTTTTAAACCGCGAACAATGTTAAGGTGGTCGTGTTATAACACTGTCAGTGGTCAAAGGCAGAGTAATTATTAGAACCCTTCTTTCTCAATGGATGAGAAAACAATTACAACAAAACTGGCTTTGAAAATATATAATAAAGACGCAAAAAATTATTAGATTGTATGATATATATTTCTAGTGTTTACAGATCCTCCTATAGTAAAAATGAAAATAAATTGAAACGGAGTATAATAGACATAGGCTGTACATTGTAGGTTCTTTATTTTTAAGTATTTAAAACCGTGGAGACCTAGCGCCAACAAACAGCAAAGTGTAATTAAATAGAGCATTTTTATTAGACTGATTATATGGCATTAGTTAGTGAAATTATAGAAAAACTGCTTCTGGGCTCTCCCAAAGCTTGAACACCAAATTTATCTTTGGAGAAGGTGTGCTGCAATACATTTATATCACAGTTGGGCTCAAATCCTCTGAAAAAGGATGAGTAAACGGTGGTGCGGCTAGGGTATTAATGTTTTCCCTTAAATTATTTAACAGAGGCGTAAAGTATTTCATAATTACTAGATCCACCTTCGCGTAAGGGTAAAATATTTTGGCTTGCTGGCTTCCTCATTCCCAGCCAAAGACAACCCGATTTAAATTAATTTTACTCTGGCTCTAGACTATATTTATCCAAAAAAGAATCAGGACAAAATATTATCTTAATTTGTGAAATATTTTTATACTGACTCAATGTTACTGGCGTACGTAGAATTCTTTTCATTGTGTGAAACCGGTCCTAGTTTGAGTCAGACAGTAGGTGAGGTACCAACTATTTCGCCTGCAGAGCTTCTTTTATGTTTTTTAAGTTGGCATTACATGATCACTTTAAAGTACTGAGCACTTCAGCTTCATCGAGTCCTGTTTTTTCGATGCATAGCAACCATCTAGTACAAAAAAACATATGCCGCTCCCAAGACAGCGAACATCAATTGAGGCCCCCTTTACTCCAGGAGAACCACTAGCACAGAACGGAAACAAGAGCAGAGGAGGATGACGTCTACTTAACAGACTGCCATTGATATACTATGGCTGCAATTAAATCATATTCTCTTACATTCCCACTGTGTACAGTATAGTGGAAAGCAAAGAAACGGACAGGAGAGCAGAGGGCCAATGCACTGCAGCCTAAGCCCTACTTTCATCAATAGACTAACATGTAAACCACGATGTGGACCAAGATCAATGATCGAGAGTCAAGAAAACACACACGGTTATAATCAGTAAATGAAACAAAAGACTCTGCAAGTGTAGCAATTAAGGGGATGAAAATATGATGGACGCTGGGCCGAAATACAAGCAACCCCAGGCATATTACTTTAAATTAGGTATCAGTGTTTCCTTTTAGATGCATACTGAAAGTAGATAAATATATTATCAAAAGTAACTTCTTAAAGGCTCTTTTGAGCCAGTGCACTGGAGCTGAAATCGAGTCAATGACAATTCATCATTCCAATTTGTTACATTTGTGCCTGGATTCTCAAAAGACTGCAGAAAATCAAAGTTGTTGAATCATAAAGTAAGGTGTCAATTAATTAGGATCACATCTGTGGAAAGAACGCATATTGGTTAATTGTCCTACAGGATTCTGATTTTTCCCACTCCTCCAGATAAATGACTGGGAAAAAAAGCTTGGATTCAACTGGGCAGGTCCTTTTAGCATGCCAGCCTGTCGCATACATGTGGCATGAACTGCCTAAATAAGGATCTGGGTCTGCAGTCATCTTTTCTAACTTAAGTTGTGCTTGAACTTACACCAGCATGAAGCACCACACAGGTACTACGGCCCAGGAAGAGGACACAGGAAGCAAAGTTTGATCAAGGTTCTGTATCACATTGTGAGTAACAAATTCTCCAGACGGAGTCAAGTGAGCAAACAACATGCAGCACATTTTCCTGAATAATTTTGAGATTTAAGCAGTGTCCAACCACTATCGCTTTTGTTTAAAGAATATTCTCTGCTTCATTCAATTTCTAGGTCTAAAACTTTGCTAGACTTTCTAGAGCTTATAAGCTTAATAAATAAGTCAGCCGATATTTTTTCTATTGTCAAAACACTTCATGTTGGTGGGAAATTACCATATGAAGAGTAGGGTACTCACAGAAGTGGCAAAAAAAGTTTAGATCATTTTTCATCTGTAAGAAAATTAGCTTTAAACAAGGTATCCATCAAACAGTTCATTTTAACAGATGTCAAGGTGAGAGGAGCTAACAAAGTTTGCCTTTATAAACAATTTTCTTCATCCAAGACTATAAATATTGCATTGCTGTACCGACAGTAGAATTGCTTTTTACCTGCATGAACCATTTCACACTGACTCACTAACATATCATTAAGTTAGTGATGGATTTACAATGCCTCAAAGCTACGTATCTACTTGCTACTTCTAAAGTTAAATATTTTTCACATGTTCCTTGGATCCTGTAGTCTCATTTTAAATCCACTGACGAGATACAGATTTGAGATGTAGGAAGCATCAAATCACTTCACTGTAAATCACCATCATTTTCTAAACGGTTATTCAAACATTAAAATGTTTTGTCCGTTCAATCTAACATGCATAAAACTTCAGTATGATTAAAATGCACAAGCAAAAAATATTCATAACTTTTCAAAACCCTGATCCTCTCTCTTGCTTCCGTAAGTAACAACTAGCGTAAACCAGTTTTTAGGAATCCTAATACAAAAACGTCACTTAAAACGTTCAGGCAAGGCCTACATTTATAAATAAAATGAAGTGAAATACACGTTACAGGATGACTATGTTCGGGATAAGTTTTTTTTCTTTGTGTTAAAGATCATCAAGTAGAGTCCCTCTTGATCAAAACATTTCATGTTTCTAATCAGGACATTGAGGGTCTTTCTGAAGTGTTTACTGGTAAATATATAGATGGATAAATTGGGTGGTTCACCTAAAGGGAGGCTAAAAGGTGCTCTGCAGTTGCAAGTTTGCAGAACGGGAGACCCCGCAGCAAACGTTCAACACTTTAGTTTTAATATTTAAACACCAAGTTCCAACTCACAAAAATGAGAGCTTACAACCATGGGTGCAGTCCAAGTAAGACCGAGTCTGCTACTATCACTTTTTGACTAAAAGGCACTGTGAAACCTGATTCATAAGTGCTCCATCAACACTTAGCATTACAAAAAATCCACATATGATAAACCCTCCCTCAGGCTAACACCTCTACAAGCCTCACTCTGCCCTATGCCCCAGGGTCAGAGAAGTGGAAATCAAGGAACGAAGAATAAAAAAAATTCTTGCATGTTCTTGCAGTACCCTGGTTTCACCTACCTGCTATAGGAATCCCTCCCAGGCCTGTGTTGTGCTGTTGCGCGAGATTTAAGTCCAAGAAATTGCTATTTGAGGTTGGATTTGCTGTGTGGTTCAAGTGCATGATGCTATTGCGAGGAAAAGACATCCAAGGATAGCGGGCTGCCTGGCCTGGAAAGCTGAACGAGTTGTAACCCGCCCTGTGCTGAAACTGTGGGAACCGCTGTGGCAAAACAGAAAACGTGCCGCCGAGGGAGTTGGTGGGTGCAGTGGGATGCAGGTAGCTGGAGCCAGGGCCTTTGGCAGTTGTGTGAGGAGAGGGGTTCTGAAGAGATGTGGGCGAGAGGGAGGGCTGGTCTTGGACCGACAGTTCCTTCTCAATCAGGTCTGCTAAGGCTTTGCGGGTGATATCGAAGGGATCAAACCCCAGTTCATCCTCCTGCGGTTTGGATGAGCCGAACCCAAATGCGGCTTGCCAGTCTGTGGAGGAGGAGACGGGGATCGTTTCTGTCAGAGGAGGGAGAAGAAGAAGAAGATGGATAAGATTAATTGCATACACATTAGGCAACAAAACAATGACTCCAACCTTTTGCTAACACAGGATCTGTTCTTTCCCTTTTGAGAAGCCACAAAACTGTCTGCTCAGGCTCTGGGTGGGTGAAAAGAGTTGATTAGAAATAATAAAAAGAAACTAGCTTGTCACGGTCTACTTTGCACCTGCGGAAACATTTTTAACAGATTTGTGATGTTTAGACCATCAGCTTGTCTGGGATTACATTTATTCTCAAACTGCGCAGGTACGTCAAGTCCTATTTCATGCAATCACCGCGACATGGAAAAACCAAAAACAGTAGATTTACCAGCACTTGCCAAATATCTGAGGCTAAATAAAATGTGGTAAAGTTACTTCAACAAAGTGTTGCTCAGGGGTGTGAAATTGAATACAATATATACTTGTCCATGGGGCAGAGTGCTTCATAAATCTACTTGTCCTGTACAAAATCCACTTGTGCCTTTGGTGCCATGCAGCGCAGCGACAAATCATGGCAGCAATCTCATTATATGAGAGCTCTGATATAGCCTCTCTGATTATGCCAGGGCTCATAGTAGTGTTTGAATAATTGCAATCCCCTTATGTTGCCACCTTTTCGCAGATCTACATACTGGGGCTGAAGGTAGTGGAAAGCAATAGTTCCAGGGCTAGAATGCCCTTTTGAGTCTAGGCAAACCTCCTAACTTGCATGTTTTCCAACAACTCTTTTCTAATCTTTTCCCATACTGAGAAATATTGGTAATTTACTCCTCACAATGGCAGATGTAAAACTTCTTCCAGAGTTGGGAAAGTGAACTTGCTAACACTCAGATTTTCGCATGAGCAAATCTACACCTACATATTTGCTCACGCTAAAATGCAGTTCACAAATATTTTCTAGGAGTACTTTTGCTTGTCCTACTTCTGTAAATTCTTGGGAATTCACGAAAGCCATATAGCTGCACTTAATGCAAGGACACATACTATGGGTGCATTTTTGAGACTTTCTTTAATAATTGGGCCCCTAATTTGGTCTGGCGTTGACCAGGACCTTTTCTATTTATTAGAATTCTGTCTCCCTCTCTCTGTATCGGCTGGCTTCACAGTGAGTGACAGCATTCTGCTCTTTCACAAGGAGCATATCGGCACACAAAGTATTTTCGTTCAGTGCCAGTAACTACTGTGGCAGCGTGTGCTTTTGGAGACCAAAAACTATTTTTGCTTCTGCCAATGATTGTTAGAATGCATTCTTGAGTGCTGAACCACTAATAATGCATGTTTTCAAATTTTGTTTCCTTTAGTAGTATAGAGGGGCTATAATTTGTGTTAATTGCACCACCAGTAATATATTATAATTTGCCCAAAACCTTTGTTGACAAGTGCGGGACTCTATTGCCTCGACCCCTCTTTGTTTGCATGTGAAAATGTTTGTTATAATGATGGGGGCCAGCCAGCTACCACACCAAACAGGTTTTACTAGAGCCATGCCAAAACAAGTCCCACATTGACCAAACTAAAAAGCTGACCATCAATTTCAGACCTACTGGCTTAGCCAATGCTTGTTTATTTCGGTTTCCCAAAATCATATTGAAACTGGTTACACTGATTTGCCATTATGAATATTTCTGGGAAATACTAGCATGCATCAACACGTTAGTAAATGATGCTGCAAAGAAATGGTACCTGAATTTGTACAGTAGTTCAGCAAAATGTTTTTTTTTCTGCTTTAATTTTTTTATGAACATTTTATTTTGAAAGCAAAGAATCAATTTTGCTTTCAAGCTTCTGCAAATATTTGCATCAAACCAGAGAGCATTCTGGGAGCATTATACATAGCCTCCCTCACACTGCTAACCTTTGAAAACTTGGGTACACATTTTTATACTGGAACCACGGTCAGTAGTGCAGTCAGAGCTTACAACATTTACTTAGAGCGCTCAACCTACTAGTAAAGGCTTTCAAATAATGAACCATATATACAAGTTTGACCAGCATTAACATATGGACAAAAATATTACCTTAGCTGCAGACAGAGCCCTTCCCTGATACATAATGTGGTACTGCAAACTGGCAGTCAAAAGGTTTGTGCTGCAGGGGGTTAGGCCTACTTGCCCCAAGGATAAAATACACATTGACCTTGACCCCAAACAATATGGGCGTTGGATACACATTCATGGTTGCTGTATAGGAATATGGTCCAAGACATGATCTAGGTTCTTTGGTATCGCCAGGAATTTAACATCTTGGCTACAGGTGCCACACCATATTACAATTTGTTCACTTTAAAAAAGCTAGTCTAGTCAATAGCAAATAGACAGGGCACAGACCTCGGGCTCATTATGAGGGTGTCGTAAAGGATTCCAGTCTATACTAACCGCGGGCAATGAACTCCTCTCCAGTAGTGGAGGTTGCGGAGAATTGTTAACTACGCATTATATTGAAATCATGGAATTCATGCAAAAACTCAGTCTGCCATGTAGCGGAGTAAGTTAATATACTCACAACCCTTTGATAAAATAACTTCACCTTTACAAGCTAAAAAGCATATAACCAATTCATAAAAGTGAACTTTGAAAAATATCAGGCAATGAGAGACGGCATCATTTTGCCCCCTCCCCACCCCCCCCCCCCAACCTAGGGGAAGACCAAGCAGATGCCTTGAACACAAAGAGCATATCATGCTGAACTATTCGGTGGTGGTCCCATCCTCCTAGGACCACCCCAAGCAAAGTTATAGGCAAAAATAAAATGCCAACCAAAAGCCTAGCAAAGCATTATGGGGCGAGATTCTAGAGTGCAGTGAATATTATAGTATTAGCTCTCATCTGAGCCCTTTGAGGAATGTTTTGATATTGGATACTATAATAGTCACTGCACTCTAGGAATCTCGTCCCATAATGCTTTGCAGGGCCTTTGGTTGGGATTGCATTTTTGCCCATAACTGTGCTTGTGGTGGTCCTAGGACAGGGGTCTCCAACCAATCGATCGCGAGCTACCGGTAGCTCGCCGACCTACCCTCAGAGTAGCTCGCGCTGCTATCTATATTGAGACGTCATTTCAGCATTTTATTTTGTTTCCCTTCATTGTTTTTCACAGCTTTCAGCCCTTGTCCACCCTCACACAAACCAGCAGCTCTGATTGGCTGAAGTGAGCTTAGCTGGGGCAGGGCAGTCTGAAGAACGTGACGTTTTTACTCTTAGTCACGTGCCACCTATCTTCAAGGCTGGCACCGCACTCCTCATTTACTTTCCATTTGGGCCTCCCGGAGCAGCTGCTGCTGTGAGGTAAGTTGGCCCATGACCGAGCAATAGCAGAGTCGGTAAAATCGACTTGGTGCATGCAAGGCCCTTTCATTTTAACGTTGTCTGCCACTGGGCTTTAGATCCGCCTTTGGTATTAAAGCGCAGTGGCAGGCAACATTAAAATTAAAAGTCCTTTCAGGCACTGGGCCGATGCTGCGGTGGCAGCCGATGGTAAAATGCAAGGGTCTTGCCTGCACTAATCCACTTTCACTGACTTTACCACGCTTTAATTTGCCTTCGCACAGAAGTCAGTGAAAGCGGATTAGTCCGTGAAAGTCCATTCAAGTACCTTTGATTTTAACATTAGTTGCCACCATGCTTTACATCTACATTAAGCAGGAATAAAGCGCGGTAGCAGCCGAAGTTTACATCAAAGGTCCTTGCAGGCACAGAACGTTACCACGGTGGCAGCCAATGTGGCAGCCAGTGCTTGCCTGCAGTGAACAGCTTCAAATTCATGCAAAGGCAAATATATAGCGCGGTGTAGCAATCAGTGAAAGCCTTTCACTGATTACTACACCGCGCTATATATTTGCCGTAGGATGATTGTGAAAGCTGTTTAAAGAAGGCCTGGTTTAGACTAGCATGCACGGACCTTTGATTTTAACATCGGCTGCCACCGTGTTTTACATTTGTCTTAACCAACAGTAATAAAGTACAGTGGCACCCCACGTTCAAATTAAAAGTCCTTGCTTGCACTGTGCTGCTACCGCGCTTTTAATCTTCCTGCTATAAAGCACGGTCGCAGCCAACACAAAAATCCAAGGTGCTTGCCTGCACTGAACTGCTTTCACATTCATGCAAAGGCAAATATATAGCGTGGTGTAGTAATAAGTGAAAGGCTTTTAAACTTCTCTGCCTACTATTATGGATGACCTGTGACTCATACCTTCTTGTCCTCTGTCTTATCTAACATTTCACTGACTGTCTCTGTGTAATGGATTTTGAAGCTATCAATTGAAAGGTTTTGAAGCGTCTTGACAACACAAATTCATTCCTTTCAGTGTTTCTAGGGAACGCTTAAGTATTTTGTTCAAACCACAGTATGGGCTCTGAAGAAATTAGGCTTAAAGTCAATGAAACTGGGCGTGGGGGGTCTCTCGGAAAAATGTGCTAGTTGCTTAGGGTTTAGTAGCTCACTAAGATTTTCACTGACCAGAAGTAGCTCACACTACACAAGGTTGGAGACCCCCGTCCTAGGAGGATGGGACTACCACCGAATCGTTCAGCATGATGTGCTATTTGTGTTCAAGGCATCTGCTTGGTCCTCTCCTAGGTTAGGGGGGACCCCAAAATCACCACCTCTCTCAATGCTTGCTGTATTTTAATTTTCACTTTTGTGAGATGACTATATGCATTTTAGCATGTAAATACAGTTATTTGTTGTTTTACCAAAGGAATTTGAGGTTTCAGTTTTATTAATTGGGATGAGACAGAACTGACTTACTGAGCGGAGGTCACAGAGTTTGTTAAACTCCGCAGAATTCCGCATAGTGATACTCCGCCAACTTCACCCACCCTTAGTCTATACACTTCCTGTTCACAAACTACTCTTTCAACCTTTTCTTTTCCGAAACCAACTCAGTGTGCAAGATGTTTAACACTATTTTACTCCTTGTACCTGGGTTCGGTGTGTACTGATTAGGAGTATTTTACTATTTTCTAGTGCCATACAGCAGATTATAATGCACCACTACTAACTGCACGAAGTGCAACTACCTTTCATGTTACTTTTCAAAGGACTCCGTAAAGATACTCTATATCTAGGGCAACAACAGAAGCCACATTGGATATCCAGAAAACGTCAGGTTAGCTCTATCTGCACAACACAATTATTTAAATAGCACGTTTCTCTATTGATTATCTTTTGAGAGAAGGAGTAGAAACTGCTATTCTGTAGCTTGTGACCGGGCATGTAGAACAATTTGTGACAGATGAAAAGGGGATTGGCCCCTCGTTCAATTCCAGACAACGATTTTGTCAATGTTGATCGAAGGATTAATTCAAAAAGTCAAGCTACTTACCTTTGGTAATAATATTCCTGGTAGATACATTTACCCACAGACTTCTCATCTTATGAATAACTCCAGGGCCGATTGGATCCTGTAATTTTTAGGTCTCACCCACACAGCATATGCGCCGTGTTGTTGCCATTGTTTACAATTCAGTGGGCTTACAACTCGCCCACAGAATACCATATTTTTGCAAATACCTAGTTTTTATTTACAAGTATTTCGGTATTATCCCTGGAAGTGCAACATGCTTTCCTTTTTATAACACAGGCATACAACTTATTATTTCTGTTTATTTCACATCATCTGCTTTGTCTATTGATGCTTTTGCTACTTCACGCGCTACTCTGCCAGGTCCCTACTCCACTCTGCTCTATTGCACTTTTTAATTTTTTATTTAAATTGTCTTTTTATTAAAGTATGCAAAATACAAGAACAGGACTCACGACCTATATTTGGTAGGCCTGGACAGAATGAAACTAAAGTATCAAGCAGTGATCAACTATCGCATTTCTGAGCGGCAGTACGAGAAACGTTTAATGTCCCACTGTCTTTTATCAAAACTATTTGCCCTGTAAGAACTTTACTGCTCCAGGCTCTCCCCATGGGAGGGGCAGAAAGAAGATAGGAGAAAGAGAGAGGAGGGGGAACTAGATGAGGGGAGGAAGATAATGACTACTCTCTAGCCCTTAGGAAGTAGCTAGTGCCAGTCGTAGCACAGGCGCGGCGCTCACACCATTGGTTATCTTGATCAGTTCACAGAGCTGGTGCTTCCTCTGGTGTGGTTTCCCTTTGGTCAAGGGGGCGAGACTCTAGATACCTTTGCAGTGGTTCCCATATGATCATTGGTAGCCACTGCACGGGTATAATTTCCAGTAATGGGACAACTGACTTAGCAGAACGCAGCGTCTCTAAGCCACTCATTCAACTGCGGGCTGCACCTGCGACCCCAGCAGATCGCACCCTCCACATTGCCAGCAGCAGCAACATGGCCACCAATGTCCTGTGCTTCACAGACACCCAGCGCACATACCCCAGGAGAGCCACCAAAGGAGAGCATTCAATTGCATCATTAAGCATCGAAGCCAGCACATCAAAAATGCGTTCCCAGTATCTCGGCACTCCCAAGCCAAGTGCAGGAAAGAGGCCTCCAGCTCTCGACAGCGCACACAGCTCGTATCTTCACTCAAACCATCTCTGAGCAGCGAGACAGGAGTCCTGTAAAGTCTATGGAGAAACTTAAAATGAATAAGCCTCAGCCTGTAATTAGGCAACATTTCCCTGGTTTGCGCGCAGCAATAAGCCCATGTGCCTACCTCGAAGGGACCTCCCAGGACCTTCTCCCATTCACGCTGCGCAGGGGGGACACGTATCGGCACAGTGCGCTGCATTTCAGAGTACAGATGAGTAATGAGCTTCAGTGGCGATGGATTCACTAGGAACTCCTCCAGCACCTGAAATTTTGGTGGCGCCACTGGGAAGGATTCGAAGCGTGCGCGTAATATCGCTCGGAGCTGAAAGTATGCCAGCCTATCCAGTAGCCTTATGTGATCCTCCCCAACCACCCCATCCATGGTAGCAGGCACCGTTGGGGAACGCCCGGCCCATCGTGTGGAGCTAGTTTCCGCAGTCTCTGGCATACCCCCGCCTCAGCTGTGAAGGGCAACTCTGCATGCCTGGAGAGCAGTATCAAGGGGGCAAATACTGTTTCCAGTAGCGCTCTACGCCGAAGCTCCTGCCATGCCCACTCTGTGCAGCTAATCATGTTGACTTTGGCTCTGGTCTGTTCTGGGGCCCAAACAGCGCCATGTGTAACGGGATCGGATCCGCCTGGTCACTCTCCGGGGCGGTGTGTACCATTAAGAGGGTCGGGTACACCTAGTGATATCCCAATTGGGCCTGAGCGCAGTTATAGTACAGTTCTATGTCGGGGGCGCCCATTCCTCTCTGCTCAAACGGCAATGGCAAAAATTTCCCACGCGATACTGGGCTCCCGCCCATGCCAGAGATATCAAATTCGAGGGCAGTCGCAGTCTGAATGCAGGTGTGAGGGGGAGCGGCAAGTTAACAAACAAAAATTTAGAAAGGATCACCATCTTGGCGATGGCCAACCGACCTGCCAGGGATATAGGGAGGGTTTTCCATCTGTTCAGTCTACTCTCCAGCCACTCTATGAGCTTACAATAAATGTAGTTCCAGAGGTTATCGATATTTCAGCTGAGCCAGATCCCTAGATCCCTAGATATTTCGCAAGGGGATTCCGCCCATTTAAGAGGGAACTTGACTGTAATGGGGTAGTGACAGGTGTGAGCGGGAAAACAGTGGACTTCCGCCAACTTACAGTGACACCCGAAAGGCCTCCAAAGCGGATAATTTCCAGAGGGTGGAGGGGGTGGCTGGGGGAGAGAGAGAAGTCTAGGCCACATCGAGCGTGGTGCTGCCCGAGCCTGGACGCAAGCGGCGCCGTCGCCACCGCTAACAAGAGGGGGGAGAGTGCGCACCACAGTCTAGTACACCTGACCATTGATCCTCAGTCTTGCTGTCTGGGCCGAAAACAATAGGGTGATTTTTTTCAAGAAAAAAGGGGCGGATGCCGATATTGGAAGTTAGTGTGGGAAGGTATGGCAGGGAGAGAACAGTCCACTTCCTGCATGGTCGCAAAAAAGGTGCAGAGATTATGGGAGATACTCTACCATGGGGACAAAGTAGAGCCCAAGTACCGCCGGCAGCAGGGGAAGCAAGCTGGCCCCCAGAAGTTTTGCAAGTATTTTATTATCAAGATTAATAACAGACAGAGGCCTGTAGGAATCGGATAACTGCGGATCCTTATCTGGTTTGAGAATGGTGACAATTAGTGCCTCACAAAGAGAGGGGGGCAGCCTACCATGCTTAAATGACTACTTGTACATGTTGAGGAGGTGAGGGACAAGAAGCGGCGCATATTCCTTGTAGAACGCAGCCGTGAGTCCGTAGCCTGGGGGCCTTGTCGCCAGGCATGGCTTGAATCCCCCCGATCACCTACTCTTCGGAGAATGCATGGTCCAGATAGCTGCGCTGCCCAAAACTCAGCCAGGCAAGTCCAATCAACTCCAGAAGGGGAAGCAGATCCGGGTACATCCACAGCTGCTGTGCCAAATACAGCGAGGCATAAAATGCAAGCATTTCTGCCTCCACCGCCTCCTGGCCGGCAACAATCACATAGTCGCCAGTGTACAGCTGGCTTATGGAGTCACTTGCCCATGGCTTTTTCAGGAGGCCCACCAGAATCTCACCAGCCTGGTCCCCCTCCCCGTATCATCGTGCACATGCCTCTTTGCCAAGATAGTGTGTTTCTCTGTGCGCGGTCTCCTCAAATTCCACTATCTTCCCTTTAATTAACACCAGGCTGGTCTCCCCGGAGCGCTCGCAGCACGCCTTCCTGCTTGGAGATGCACTTACCCCAGATCACCATCTTGAAGGCCTGCCACGAGACCGACAGAGTCAACGGTTCCACAATTTAGCTCAAAGTACTCTGTTATGTCGGTTCAGATTGTCTCTCCAAATACCTGGTCTCGTAGTGCGCCGGTGGGGAGCCTTCAGCTAAAAGGCATGTGCATCCTGACAGGCAGCGAGAGTTCCAGCAGGACTGGGGCATGAACGGAGAGAGACCTGGCCAGGTATGCAACCTTGAATACCCACGTCTCCACGTCACTCGAGCCAATAAACCATCCTAGACCATGTATAGGGCCCGCTGCAGAGACACTGGTGCCCTCTTGGTAGTGTGCTTGCCAGCGTCACCAAATGTCCACTAGCTCAGTCATCTATAATGGCCTGCAGCTGTTCTGCGGCCCTCAGATGGAGTGGCAGAGAGTCGCCAGACCGATCCATGCGGAGGTCCAAGATCACATTGAAATCCTTCCCACCCCCCATAGCGATTCTGTTAGCCTCCAAACCTTGCTAAAGAAATGTGGCTCGTCTACGTTGGGCCCATAGACAGATACTAGCCTGAGCGGTTTCCCTCCCAGCTCGCCAGTGACCATTACATATCGTCCCTGTGGGTCACATAATACAGTGCACGTTCGCCAAGGAAGACCCTTCCTAAGAATACTCTATGGCACTTTATGCCGCACCACTAACACTTATCTATGCTAAACAGCAGCAAAGCTGCTGTACAACATGAATAAAAGACATTGGCAAAGCCAGTGGCTCTCACATAGGCAAGACCTACTGGCTTTGCCAATGCTGGTTCCTCCGCAAAGAGCTCTCCAGCGCCTGTCCTCGAAGTGATAACTTTGACCTACACATGGGAACACCTGGCACACTGGCGCCTGTAACTTATTTTTCAACACCCAACTGAGAAGTATAGAGGGGAATCGAAAGATACTGAAAATTATGCAATATAAATCAACTAACCACCCAAAGCATTAGTACTACAATGCCCCTAGTCAGAGCCTAAAAGCCGCTTTAGCCACCATGCAGTAGACATGAGTGCCAAAAGAAGGATAGTTACTGGCCAAGAGGTGAAACAGCTTCATGCCAAGACCGCCATTGTAAAACAGATGCCTGGTGTCAGTTTTGCCTTTCTTAGCCCCAGAAAAAACATTGAAAAACTGTCTATCCATCTCGGATTTCACCCAGTTAACAAAATTAGGAGGCAGCCTGTGGAACTGCTCATCCTGTAGGAAAGGATGGGTGGGGGAGACGGGGCAAGAAAGATGAAAGCGTGATAGACTGACAAATGTAGAAGGTTGACATCACCTAGCAGAAAAG
Source organism: Triturus cristatus (assembly GCF_964204655.1). Lineage (NCBI taxonomy): Eukaryota > Metazoa > Chordata > Amphibia > Caudata > Salamandridae > Triturus > Triturus cristatus. Next base: position 250,293,725 of record NC_140585.1, read on the forward strand.
CAGAGCAAACATACAGGATTGGCCTGTATGGGTAGAAGATAAGCATAAGTGGCCAGCCTGAGAGTATGCCAATCTCAGACCCTGCAGGGCGAAATGGCCACCACAGAAACAGTAAAGAAGCTCAAGAGACAAACAGAACAACGCTTGTGTCTAAATTGCTGATACCATGAAGAAAGTCAGAACTCCCACTGTGAAACAACAAAAGCTGCGCCAGGAACATACACACCAAACCTTTCAAGAAACAAGCAAACAGACGTTATCTGTAGGGTGATCAGGCAGGAACATAAAATAAATAAAGGAATAGCATAACAAGGCATGGCGACAAGATCACCTGGAAGGACCGCACCAACTGCCCCGGAGAAGGCATCGCCATCGCTCTAAAGTCCAATCTCCGTACAAGCGCCTACACAGACAGGCCCACAGACCTGATGGAACACCTCCACTTCAAAATACAGACCAACCCGTCCACCACCCTCCGAGGCACCCTCAACTACAGACCTACCGGAACCTGCTCACCTTTCTACGACTCCATCAAGGACATCACCCCGCAAGCCATTACCTCCACCGACTACACCTTGCAGGGAGGCCTCAACTTCCATCTCGACAACCTCTAAGACCCTAACTCAACCTCCTTCCTGGACAACCTCCACAACATCAGTCTCAAACATCTCGTACCAGAACCCACGCACTCAGCAGGACACACCCTCGACCCTAACTTCACAGCAGCAAACTCCATCACCTTCAGCCACACCTCCAAACTCCCATGGATGGACCATCGCTGCATTCATTTCACCTTCAAAACAAACACCCGCAAACGTCCACACCAACTCCAGCACAGGGATTGAAACAAGATCTGACGACCAGCTCACCGCGTCCCTCAGCAGCTCCCCTCCCACCGCCACATATGACAACCCAATCAACACCGCCTGTACCCTACACAACTGGATCACAGACGGCTCCAACACCATCGTCCCAATCAAGAAAACTTCCAACCCACACACCAAAAAAGCTAGCTGGCTCTCCACTGAACTCCGAGAATCTAGACAAACCTGCAGATGCCTCAAAAAGCTATGGAGGACTCCAAAACCACAGCAGACCTCGACAACTTCAAAGTAGCCACCACTGCCCACCACAAACTCATCAGATACTCAAGGAAGAAACCACTCCAGGACAGAAACTCCACCCACACAACAGCAAGGAACTCTTCAGCATCAAAGAGTTCCCCCAACAGTGAGACTACCAACATACCACCCTCCCAGGACCTCTGCGACAGACTCCGCGCCCTCTTCCATGACAAAATCAAGACCATCTTTGACAAGTTCCACAACAACAACCTACACGCGGTATCACACCCACTGTTCCCTACACCACGCAGCCGACACTTGACAGCTGAACTACCCTCAGCATTGAAGACACCCTGAAGACTATGAGGTCAACCCACTTTGGGTCCTCCATGCACCCCTGCCCCCACCACATCTACCACAGAGCCGCAGACATCGCCCGAGATTCGATGGATCATCAACTGCACCTTCGAGACGCCTCCTTCCCTGATGACTGGAAACATGCAGAGATCAACCCTCTCCAGAAAAAACCTGCGGCAGACCCCACCGACCTCAAGAACTTTAGACCAATCTCCTTACAGTTTCTGGCTTAAGTCATTGAAAAAGCCGTCGGTCAACTCGCCTCTTTCTTAGAAGAAAACATCCTCGACTTGCAGCAACAGACGACATCTGCTCCCTTCTCGACAGAGGAGAGACTGTGGCCCTCATCCTCCTGGACCTCCTTGCTGCCTTCGACACAGTCCCAGACCGTACCCTAGCTTACAGACTCCACAACGCAGGAATCCGGAACAAGGCCCTTGACTGGATCCACTCACTCCCCTCCGGCAGAACACAGAGGGTAAAACTCCCTCCCTTCCTTCCTTGTGGAACCCACAACGACTACCTGCGGAGCCCCCCAAGGGTCCTCCATCAGCCTCCATCGTCAGATCACACGGACTAAACATTGTATCTAATGTAGACGACACCCAACTCATCCTCTCCCTATCCAACAAACCTAACATCTCCAAACACAACTTTCAAGAAGAAATGGTAGCAGTCACCAGGTGGTTTAAGAACAGCTGCCTACAACTCAACACGGACAAAACCGAAGTACTCCTCATGGGCCCACACCCCGATGCCTGGGACGACAACTCCACGGACCATGCATGCAACCTCAGAATCATCCTGGACTCAGAACTCAAAATGGACTGCCAGATCAACGCTGTCACCTCTTCCTGCTACCACACTTTGCGCATCCTCCGAAAGACCTTCAACTGGATTCCCCTCGAACACAGGAAACCAGCCACCCATGCCCTCATCAGCTATGGCAACACACTCTACACTGGGAACAACAGGAACTTAACCCGCAGACTCCAGAACGCCGCCACCAGACTAGACCTTAACCTACCGCGTCACTGTCACATCAGCCAACACGTCTGAGTTACACTGGCTCCCCGTCAAGAAGAGAATCACAGTTAAAATTCTCAACCCACGTCCACATAGCTCTCCACAACACCGGACCCGCCTACATGAACCATCGCCTCTCGTTCCACGCACCCAAAAGATCCCTCCGCTCAGCCCAGCTCTCTTGCGACAGTACCACGCATCAAGAAGACCAGAGCAGAAGGACGCTCCTTCTCGCGGCCAAAGCATGGAATACCCTCCCTCCCCACCTCCGACAGCCACCAACACTCTCCAGGTTCTTGAAGGACCTCAAGACCTGGCTCTTCGACGCATCACCATGAACTTCCAGGAGTTGAGCCAGCACCTTGAGACCCTTTCAGGTAAGTAGCTGCACTCTACAAACCGCTGATTGATTGGCAGGAACCATCAATGTCTGCTCAATGAGGTAAATCGGAAATACAGATAGACAAGAGTCTTAAAGGTCAAAGCCTCCACTCTGCAGCCGGGCACCAAAATAAACTCACTCCAATATTCTGGATAAATAAATGTTGGGACTTTTTTGGGGCAGAAAATATGACATCCTCTAATTGGCACATCTCAATATCCACATCTGCATATGTAGTATGAAGATAACGGCGTACCAAATCTTTCTCACCCAATCCAAGGCAATGAAACTCAGCTGCAAGCCATCTTCCATTACTTTCTGCAAAATGCTGAGTAGCACAATTTGAAGCTATGCTTAAAACTGGTCCAGTGGCCAGCTCAGTATGAAGCGTCAACCCACAGAACCACATGAAGGCAACTACAAGGCACAGAAAAGAAGGCTTTTCTTGTTCAGAGCTGTGGCACAATGGTTGATGTAAGAAATCTCCACAAGGTAGAAAAGTACCCATTAACAGGGTGCATCTACCATTTATGGTTCCTCAGAGATAGGCAAATCAAGGCATTTGTGTTCACACATGCCAGCAAGTGAGCCGTCACAAGGAAAATAACCCACACCAGGTTACTAACTTAAGTGCAAGCCTGCCTACCACAGGGTACAGGAACCGCTTTGGACTGGTCTGTTGAGGCTGTTTACAACAGTAGTGCTGTTAAAAAAGAAAAAAAGTTACCTGTACACTGTGGTACTCCAGTATTATCTTTCATAGATTCACATGCTTGAATCTTCCTGGTGGGAGTCGCACGGTAACAGTAATTTAAAAAGCAGTGCTAACACATAAGCATTACTAATCACATTGGTAACAGTCATTGCTAGCCAAGTCACATTATTTTAATGCATCCAAACTTCAGAGTAGAGACCCTGAAGCACTCATCCTTAGCAGAGCCACCATAAACCAGCATTCGAGCAAGAGTGTTAAATAAGTAAAATAAGAGGTATTAAAATGGGGAGCCTTAACTGGAAGGAGGGAGGGTTGCATGTGACTGTATGAAAGATATCAATACTGGAGAACCAGGGTGTAAGTAACTAGGTTTTTCTCAAGTATTATATCTTTCATCGATTCACATGCTTAAATCAACTAGTACACAGTACCAAATAGAAATGGCGGCGGCTAAGGCAAAACAATTCCAGAAGAAGGAAAAAAAACAGAATTTAAGATTAATACCAACAGCATAAAGAAACCATAAAGCTGTAAAATAAACACTGCATAACAGAATTGCGATAAAAATTATGCGATAAACCATCTTAAATTAGGGTATTTGAATATGACCAAAATGTATGCTCATTAATGAGACGGGCGTTGCATCGCCACTTGCCCAATAGTGACTATTTTTTTTAACGGAATCCAGGCAATAATGCTTTGTGAAGGTGTGGGCATTAGCCCACGTCGCAGGCCTGTAGATGTCTGAAAACGAAACGCCTGCAAACAAGGATGAAGAAGCAGCAGCCTTTCTTGTAGAATGTGCATTCACTTTCGCAATCAATGGTCTTCCTGCTTTCTCCGGGACAAAAGATGGTTGCAGAAACCCAACGAGCAATAACTGCCTGTGACAAAGCCTGCCCTTTTCTCGGTGGAGCGAAAGAAATCAGGAGTTGATCAGATTTCCTGAACGTCTCGGTTCTATTCAAGTAAAACCCAAGACAACGTCGGACACGTAATGATCTCTCTGCTGCTGCTTAACTGAAGAATGTTGGTAAAACAATAGGTTAGTTTAGATGAAACTATGTTGGGACGTTCTAAATGAATTTAGAGTAGTTTTTAATAGGAACCGGTACAGTTTCTGTTTCATTTTCAAATGACTCTTGGAATGGAGGGAAAGCAGGCACACATTCCACTCCAAGGCAGCTAGAATGCATTTCCCCAAGTCCCTTTCTGTGGAAACCTGCTGGCGTACATTTTGCATTTTTTATTCTGAACAGTGGTGAAAAGATCCAGGTCAGGAGTACCTATACTTGTAGTAACTGCCACTGATTCAGTTCCGACTTGTGGAACTATTTGTCTGTTTTGCTTAATGAATCAGCGTATTCGTTCTCTACTCGTGGATCACATTCCACTTTCAAAGTGATGTTGTGAACCAGCAGCCATTCCCAGATTTGCCGAGGTTGAGCTCACAGATCTTGTTCCTCCCGGTTTGTTTAGGCAGGACATTGTTGCGGTGTCATCTTTTCTTACCAACACCGAGTTGTGGAGACTTGGAAAAAAAGATTGGAGGCCCGGGAAGACCGCTTCAATTCCAGAAGAATTGTGTGAGATAATGGCTCCTTTACGAACCATTTCCCAAGAATCTCGAAGTCCTGCAAATGAGCTCCCCAGCAATCCAGGGAAGCGTCTGATGTAATAACAATATGGGGTTGTATGGGAATGAACGACAGGCCCTGAGAGATGTTTGATGTGTCTGTCCACCAAGCCATCGCCGACTTAATGGTCGGGGCTATTGCGATTATGTCCTCAAAGGCACCTTGGCACTGGACCCATTGATAGTCCAGCTGCTCTTGCAATGGTCGCATGCGAAGACGGCAATTTGATATCAACAGAATGCAAGATGTCCTCATTCCCAACACTGACTTGTATTTCTGGCCAAAAGTAAACCTTCTCTTTGAGAGGGAAGCAGTTATGGTCTTGATGCCATGAATCCGCCCCACCGTTGGGAAAGCCTTAGACACATCCATTTCCAGTAGTGCCCTCCAAAAGACTGCAAACCTGGATGAGGTCATAGACTATTTTTCTTCGTTCAGCTTGAGGCCCAGAGTTCTGAACAGCCTCCGACAGGCCAGGGTAGATTTTCTTACGGAGGAAAAAGTGGGACCTTCATCAGCCAGTCATCCAGGTACTGAAAACCTGGTACTCTTATCCTCAAGAAGGCTGCTACCAGGGCCATGCATTTTGTAAAGAGAACACGACATTGGGTGACGATTTACAGGGTTAGTATTGGCACTCACTCTTTACAAGATGTGTGTGGCAGATCTAATATCAATTGGTTGTGCTTCAAGGGAAGGAGTAATCGCCCACCTTCCTTTATTCAGATGTAAGGCGATCCATAACCTAAGAAATCCAAGCCCTGAACACAAGCTAGATCCTATCATAGGTAAAAATACAAGGGTACAAATGCACTAAGATTCTTTATCTATGTTCCCCATGACTTCTTCAGGGCTGTCTTCCTCTTTTAATTGTCACAGATCACCTTTCAACCGGTTATACCTCCTTCCTGGTAAATCTTAGTTAGTCTTTCAGTCAATATATTCATCAGTTTCAAATTAATCCGTAGCCTGCCGATTTCCCAAAATAACGATAGAGTCATGCAATCCAATACTCCATTGAAATGACAATCTGTGCACCACTTTCCTATTTTTTTTCGCGAGTACGCAGTGTATTTATTCTCCCGGCGTTGGTGTTCTCCGCCAGCTGCAGTTTTCTGAAGACCCTGGAAACCAAGTGTAGCCCAAAGGAAGCATTTTGAATTGGTAATGGCACCCTACAACCTCGAACCGTAGGAATTCTCGGTGCCTTACATGAATGGAGATATGGAAGTACGCATCTAGATCTAGGGATGTCATCTAGTCCTGTGTCCACAAGCTGAAGGATTTCTTGAAAGAATAGCATTCTGAAAAGTTGCTTTTTGATGTATTTAAGAGCCTCAAGTCCATAACTTGTCTCCTTTTGTTGGATTACTTTTTGTTGAGGAAGAAGTTGGAGTAGAAACATGAGTTGCACTGAAACAGAACTTCCTCTATTGCATTCTTGCAGAAAAGCAAACTAATTTCCTGCTTGAGTAAGGGCAGATGACGGTGGGCTGTTCTGCGAAGTCGGAGGCTTTTGAACGAATTCCAGGGTGTGACGTGCTGGATTACGTCTAATACCCATTTGTCAGAAGAGATGCTCTTCCAAGGAATAACATTTGAATAGAGGATTTCCGAATTAGTGGTGAAGCGATAGAGGTGACCAGTGCTGAATGTTGGTAAAACAATAGGTTTGTTTAGATTAAACTATGTTGGGACTTTCGAAATGAAGGATCATCAGCAGGGTCTAGAGGTGTCCTGTGATTCTCCTCCAGCCAGAGGACATCTTCATGATGGTTTTCGTGTGTATTATATGATGACACTGTTCTGTATGGTTGGTGAATGGAGTATTGTGAGCAATACCCTTGCTGTGAATATGGCTGGTACCTCTGTTGTTGGTAAGGTACCGTGGACAAACTACCCTCCACTTTTTTTTTACTTTTTTTTTTTTTAAACATCAGCCCAAGTATCGACAAATAAGTCTTATTCACATCAGGTTTAACATCATTACAATCAATTGTTACTTTCAAGGATACAGAGATTACATCATAGCAGTTCCTCCTCCTATATTTCTCCCCCCACCCATTCCCTGTGTTAGGCATGACCCGCTCGCGTTGCACAACATTGGGAAACAAGGTAGTCTGCTAACAAGTCCCAAGTCCTGCGTATGGGGGTGTACTGTATGCGTCCCAACCTCCATCAACTTCAGGTTGTAATATTTTAACCATGGCTGCCAAGTTCTCCTAAACGTTTGGGGACATCCTCTAGCTGTGTATGTAGTTTACTACCATGTACAAGTCCATACAGGCTCGCCATTCCGCCACAGTGAGCAACTCTGCTCTTCCCCAGTACTTTGCAATGTCACGTTTTGCAACTATGAGTGCCATATTGCTCAGCAGGAGTTTATATCTGGGCATATCAATATCTGTGGGGATGCATAGGATAATATACTTTGGATCCATTGGAATCTGTGTTTCTAATGACATTTAGTTCCTTCACTATTAATGACCAGTATCTATATATTTGCTGACATTCCCACAAGGTATGTATGAAGTTACCTCGGTCTGTTTTGCAGCGTTAAAAGTTGGCCGTTTCTGCCCTGCCCATCCTATGGAGTCGGGCCCTATCGTAGTAGACCCTGTGTGGGAGTTTGAACTGTATTAACCGTAAACAGACCTAAATTACCACCTCCCTTGGATGCATCAGTGCTGCATCCCATCCAAGCCCGTGGCTTCCTCCCATCTACTCCTAAGGGCTAGGAATCTATCCGGAATGTTATTTATCCTGCATTTCAATCACCGCAAAGATTTGTTTCTGTTTCTATTACGGCATGGCTCTTCAGGATGACACCTACCTGGCACTTCTGGTTATGCCATCCAGGAAGTGAGACAGCTGCCCTCTCATATAATGTATCAACCTGTTTTTATCCCAACTGTATCCAGGATATGCTACTGCCTTTTTTCTTCCTGGTATAATGCATCTACCTGTTCCTACCCCAATTGTTTACACCCTTCCTAAGACTGTTTTTTACCACTTGTCAATCCTGTAAAGCGCTCCGATACCCTCACAGGTCTGGTTCGCGCTCTATAAAACTCTAAAATAAATAAATTTTAAATGTCCAGAACACCTTTGATGGTATCTCCTCCTGTAACAGTCGGCCTGCTAGTGGAGCATATTCGGGGATATCTAATGTCAGGTTTTTGAGCCCTCCAAGCATGTAATTGTAGATATTTGTATTGTTACTTATTTGACAGGTGGTATTCAGCTTGGAGGTCCGCAAAGGTAATTAAGTCCTCTCTTCTTATGTCACCTAGTGTTGTGATCCAGACTGTCTCAGCCCCTGAAGCCCCGCAGCTTCCCCAGCTCTGGCAACCACCCACCCTCCCACAGCGGTGTATCTTTGGTCAGTTTCTTACCCCAGTTCATCTGTGGCTACGCTCCCTTCCAAGCCTCAATCGTCCTCTGTGTTGCGGGAAGTAAGTCTCGTACCCCAGAGCCTCCATATAAATAGTGAATGTAGGAGTGTTTCCGAAACTGGAGCCTCTCCAGGGCAAATGTGGGATGATCTAACAGATGTTACAGCCAGAGGTTAGTCAGTCCCAGAAGTTCGCCAGTGGGGTGGGGGACAAGAGTTCTTGCGGCAATATGTGTGCGGTCAAGGCTAGGGTCAATTAGATCGTTGAAGTCTCCTCCAATGATGTGTGTGGATGGGCCCGATTGCAGTAATATTTTAGCAATTGCACCGAGGGTTTAGGATTGCAGTCGTGGGGGGCATAAACGCTGATTAGGGTGAGTTCACGTCGTCACCAAGTTCCCTGGACAGTGACAAAGATCCCATTGGGGTCTGTCCAGTTTTTAGTTGTGTGAAGGGCGGGGGGGGGGGGGGGGGGAAGAAGGGGGCGGGGGGGGGGGGTTAGATTTCCTTATTAGTATTGGAACACTTTAGTATTGGTACACCTTACGCCCCTGGGGAAAATCCAGAGTGGGCCAGGTTTGTACAAGTCCCCCTTCCAATGAAGGCACAATGTGTACCCCGCAGGTGGGATTCCTGTAAAAAGACAATGTCCGGTTTAAGTCTCTTAATATATCTAATAACTAACCCCCTCTTGATCTTGCTACCTAGTCCATTGTCATTCCATATCAATGCTGAGAATGTGTCCTCACTCATTGAGCATGTACCTCATGATTACAAATGGATGAACGGGTCGGTCTGTCTGATGTCCTCATTCCCTCTGTTCCAGTCTGTAGACCTTAAATCTTCTGACTGGCTATATTAGAAACGTACTGAGAAATTCAACTATAAAGCTTTTGACCCCTTGCCCTAACCCCTCCACCCCACTCTCTCCCACTTACTACGCCTATTACCTGAACTGTCAACATGACTTATCCTACTGCTGGAGCGTGTTCTCAGTTTTGTGCATCTGCGCCTTGATCTTCCATACGGGTGATATTTTCAAGGAGAAGTTGGTCACTGTCCGTGACCGCCAGAGATTCCTTATCCGATTGTTCTGTGTGGATACTTTTTCCCTGATTGGAGTGTTTTTCCCTAGCTTGGACTTGAGTCAAGTCTCCATTAGAGAGCCACGCACACTCGCGTCTCTGGCCTGTACGGGGTTCCCTTCATTGGGATCCCAGACTGCGTCGTGTCCTCGCATCAGCAGACGCCTCCTGTTTATTCTGTGTGGTCTGGGTTCCCATTGTGGGGTTGAGTCTTTGGATTGCGACTCATTTGTTCTCGTTTCCCGGTGTACCACGGGATGCTCCTCTATCCAGGCCCATACTTCCTCTAGGTTTGAAAGAATTGTGTGGTGCCTTGGAAGATAACTTTGAGCTCATGAGGGGAAAGAGCATGTATTGGATCTGCATGGCTCAGTTTAACTTTCATTCAATCAAATGGTCGCCTCATCTTCTGTACTTCTCTAGAGTAGTCGGGAAAGATCATTACCTTTGCATTGGCAAGTTTGAGTTCTCGTATTCACCGTGACTAAGTATTGTGTCTCGATCTTGGTAATTTAAGAAATTTGCAATTAATGGTCTGAAGGGCACCAGGCAGCAATTGTGCATTCTATGTACCCGTTCGATGATAAAACAGGAGGAGAACTTCTCAGCCGGGAGGGAGTCGGGCAACCAGGACATCAAAAATATCCCTGGGTCGGAGTACTCTTTCCCTCGGGGAACCCGATGAAGCAGAGGTTGTTTCTGCGGGCTCTGTTTTCTGCATCATTCACTTTCCAAGCAACCTCCATCACGATTGCTTTCAGGTCTTTGACATCGGAATTCAGCTTGTGTAAAGTCTATTTCTGAGATGCGAGTTTTCGTTTGGGTCACTCTTTCCGCTATATTGTGCATAGCTTGACGCAGAAGGTGGACCTCTGCGTCTCTGGAGGTATGGATTGCTTGAAGGATGGCTGTATTTTCTGGCGATCCTGAGGACTCTCCGTCAGTTTCAGCTGATAGCGGAAGCACTTTTGTATACTTGCTTATTTTGCCTTTCTTTTGGGTTTTAGGTTCTTTGTCTTTCGCCATTGTTTTAATTGAAAGGAGTCATTCTTTAAGTAGGCTTTCAGTTAGTTCCATACTCTTTGCCGGGGGGGGGGTGAAGGGATGGGTTGGGGGGGAGGGATGGGTTGGGGGGGTCTCCAAGTGGCAAATGTGGTATATTCGATAATCAACGGTGTTGGAGCTCACCGTGTTATTTAGGTTACAGGGACCAATTATATATATAGTCGCCAGTAGGTAGTTATAGTTAGGACCTATTTTCCATAGGAAATAAGCAACATTCTATTTGGAATAACGTTGGCGTCGATTGATGAATCTTCGCGAAATGTTCCAAACTTTTGGCCAACTCCGGTCCGCTCCTATCCTGATGGTGATTCTTCAAGCGGGGGCCGAGAAAAAAGGGGGGTCCCAAAACGTGTTTTCCCCATGCATTTTCCCATAGGACCTGTTGACGCAGCTACAGCCCGAAGTGCTGAACGGAATTACACCAAATTTGGCAAAGAGGTAGTCCTCAGTTCAGACTCGTGCCTTTTGCTTAAATGGTGAAAATCCGTTCAGTAGTTCCTGAGAAAATCAAAAGTAAAATCACATATATATCTGGGCAGAGCCTAACCACACATCTTATCGTGAGATCGGATTGGCTGTCAGCACTTCATCCAAGAAGTGTTGGCAGCCATCTTAGGACCAATATACATGATAGCACCTCATTAAAAAGCATTGTAGTTAATAGAAGGTTTTAAGACTTTAGTTACATTATAAATCATTTGTTGATGGTACCATACTCATTTTAGGAATTGTGGTGTGTTCTACGGTGATTTTACCATGTGAAAAAGCCTTCTGCTGTGATATCCTGAATCATGTTTGAGAGAAAACTATTTTCTCATGCTTTTCCCATAGAGGTTTGGAAGGTGATCTATAAGCTAAACTGAGAGCATATTTTCTGTAAATTCACATTATCTTTCTCAGTCATGTGAGAATGAAGTCTGACATTCTCAGTAAAACATGTACATCCAACAAGGGCAGAGACTGTCAGTTGATTCCTTTGTGTTCTACTGCAGCTTCCCAGAGTGTTCTAAAGAAAATCTAGAGCGCTAACAGTCTTACTTATGACAAAAGTAGGGCACACCTGAAGCCATCCTGATTGGAATAAAGTGGTAACACTTAAAATATTTAATTTACAAAGCAACAAAATGAGGGGGTTCATTTTGCCATAGAAATTATGATTAGTTCTGCAGAAAGAAAAATTAGAGCACATTTTGACTTCTCAAATCCTCTTCTATTTCATAAACAAATTCTGACATGCAGACTGAAACATGCACTTTGAATACCAGCAGCAGACTTCCCTGGTGAGCAGTAGTTTTACTACAGTGATCTAATGAGCAACTAGAGTGCTAACATTCAGAATTTATGGCAAATGTGTGACACCTCTGAATGCCTTCTCGATGGAACCAAAATAAAAAACTGAAAGTATTCCCACTGAGGAGACTGCAGTAAATGAGGAAATTAGGAAACTTCATAACAAATAAATCTCCCAAGATGGCCACCAGAGACAAAAGAGCCCAAATGTAGCCCAAATATCACCCAGATGTAGCCCAAGTATAGCCCAATGACAGAATGTCCCAGAGTGTTCTTAAGAACAACTAGAGCGCTTACGGTCTTACTTATGACAAAAGTATGGCACACCTGAAGCCATCTTGATTGGAATAAACTGGTAACAATTAAAAAATGTAATTTAAAAAGGAACACAATGAGGGGGTTCATTTTGCCATAGAAATTATGATTAGTGCTGAAGAAAGAAAAATGAGGGCACATTTTGAGTGACTTCTCAAATCCTCTTCTATTTCATTAAAAAACTTCCGATATGCAGACTGAAACATGCACTTTTAATACCAGCAGCAGTCTTCCGTGGTGAGCAGTAGCTTTACTACAGTGATCTAATAAGCAACCAGAGTGCTAACATTCAGAATTTATGGCAAATGTGCGACATAACTGAATACCTTCTTGATGGAATCAAAGTAAAAAACTGAAAGCATTCCCACTGAGGAGACTGCAGTAAATGAGGAAATTAGGAAACTTCATAACAAATAAATCTCCCAAGATGGCCACCAGAGACAAAAGAGCCCAAATGCAGCACAAATATCACCCAGATGTAGCCCACATGTAGCCCAATGACAGAAGTGTGCAAAACACTTATTTTTTGTGTATTTGCAGTTTTATATAGTACAGACTTAGTCCGGTATTGGAGTCCTTTACATGAGCATTGGTTACATCACACAAGATCAAATTCATTTTGGTTGTGGACATGGGGAGATTAAGTGATTTGACCAGAATCACAGAATGTTGAGCTGAAGCAGAAACTCCAACCTGGTTCCCCAGTTGCAAAGTCTGCAGCTCTGGAAGTAACACCACATCCTCTCCCCTAGGTGCAACATTTAATCAAGTGGTCAACTGGATAAAAAAACAAAGATTACAAATAATTTAAAAGTTCTTTGTCGCAATTTGAAAACTCAGAAAATATGTCCTCATTTTAGTTTTTTAGAGCACTAACCATAATTTTGATGCAAATAAGACCCTCTCATATATGTAATTTCTAAAGGAAATACTCTAGGTATTACAGTTTTGATTACATCAAGATGACGTCAGGCGTTCCACACTTTTGTAATAAATTTAGATTGTTAGCAATCTAGTTGTTCATTGGGATACTGTTGAGAGGCAGAGGCCAGGGGCACGGACTCTGAAAATTGAAGGCAGGTAGGAGAGTGCAGAGGCAACAATTTGACCACAATGGGCAGGCAGGAAGGGCAGTGGCAGCACAACAGACTATGGAGGGCAGTGGAAAGGGGGGCAGGGGCAACAAACCAACAATACAGGACTGGCAAGAGAGGCTGTGGCAATATAATAGACCATTGTGTGCAGAAGGAAGAGGCAGTGGTAGTACAACCATACATGCCAACAGACCCGTTTCAGCCAGGAAACGTCCAATGTTTTTAAGCTCAAATGGGCTTTATTTGATCTGTCTCCTGTCTACAATCTCCTGTTTTCAATGTAACTCAAAGGGGAAAATCAATACCCCAGTTTTTTTCAAAATCTCCCTCTTACCAAGTTCAATCGCAAGTATGGTACATTGGATCATGGTAGGCAGGAGGAATTGGGGTAGGGACATGGACTCGGATAACAGAGGACAGGAGGGACATGGAGAGGTGCACCAAACTGACCCTACAGGGTAGGCATCAGGGTTTGCAGTAGCACAATACACCACACAGCGCATGCGGGACGGGAGTGCAGCACAACAATCCATAGAAAGCAATAGGGAGGGGACAGGACCATGCACATGGACAACAGAGAACAGAGGGGAAAGAGGCAATGGTAGCTAGCTGACCATAATGGACAGTCAGGAGAGAAAGCTGCAGCACAGGCGGTCGCTCCTCTCACACTGCTGCTGCCTGACGCCTGCCTGCTGCTCCCGCTGACACCGCTTCCTCCTCACCAGCGCTGACCTCTGCATCTCGGAGGTACCGCCCTCCGCTCGCTGCTCACTGCCTGCTGCTGCTGCCCACTCTCCTCGCCAACTCTCCGCCGCCGCTGCCCCGGTCACTCTCCTTCCTGGTTTCCCGCCGCGGACCCCGCAGTCCCGCCTCTCCTCCCTGCCCATTGGCAACCCAGCCTCCCGCCTCCCAGCTGACCCTCCCTCCCGGCTCCTTACTTAAGGGGACCGCGGCGGGCTGGTCAGTGTGATCCCCTGTGCCCCCACAGGCGGTCGCTCCTCTCACACTGCTGCTGCCTGACGCCTGCCTGCTGCCGCTGCCGCCGCTTCCTCCTCACCAGCGCTGACCTCTGCATCTCGGAGGTACCGCCCTCCGCTCACTGCTCACTGCCTGCTGCTGCTGCCCACTCTCCTCGCCAACTCTCCGCCGCCGCTGCCCCGGTCACTCTCCTTCCTGGTTTCCCGCCGCTGACCCCGCAGTCCCGCCTCTCCTCCCTGCCCATTGGCCACCCAGCCTCCTGCCTCCCAGCTGACCCTCCCTCCCGGCTCCTTACTTATGACGCCCACCCAGCGACCGCGCAGCGGACGCGCGCAGCGGGAGCGCCGATTGTGTACCGAAGGTGCGCCAAAGGTAAGCCCGTCTGCGCCCGTCCGCGCCCAGCGCCAGAACCCCCGGCCCCCGCGTCCGCCAACCCCCCCGCAGGACCTACGATGCCGCCACACTCATCGCACTCAACACCGCCCGAGCCCCCGGGTGCTACCGAGCATCCCCGCGACGCACCCATGGACCCTTCGCCTGCCGATCCTGCAACTTCTCCTGCCTCCGAACCGGCACCGCACCCATCAAGACGGACAACAGCAACCACCTCAAGTGCATCCTGATCAACACCCGCTCCGTCCACAGACACGCCGTGGAACTCTGGAACTTCCTCGACACCACATCTCCAGACGTCTCCTTCCTCACGGAAACCTGGATGAACGCCTCCTCAGCCCCCGACATCGCCATAGCCATCCCGGACGGCTACAAGATCATCAGGAAAGATCGCGTCAACCAGACCGGAGGGGACATCGCCATCGTTCACAAAAGCACCATTCGCATCTCGACTGACTCCATCGACGCTTTCAACGCCGCCGAATACCTGCACTTCCAGATCCACACCGACCCCAAGACTACCCTCAGAGGCACCCTCATCTACAGACCCCCGGGACCACGCGCACAGTTCTGCGAAGACATCACGAACTTCATCAGCCCCCACGCCCTCCCCTCCGCCGACTACATCCTCCTCGGGGACCACAACTTCCACCTGGAGAACAACAACGACCGCAACACCACCGCCCTGCTGGACAACCTCGCCAACCTCGGACTCAAGCAACTGGTCAACACCCCCACCCACTACGCCGGCCACACGCTCGACCCCCTCTTCTCATCCAGCAAGCACGTCACCTTCAGCCACTCCACCGGACTTCACTGGACTGACCACAGCTGCGTCCACTTCAGCTTCAAAAAGAACACGGTCCACCACCACCCGAAGCAGGTTCCCCACAGAAACTGGAGCAAGATCACCGTCGACCAGCTCGCCACGTCCCTCAGCCAGAACCCACCTGTCAGGACAACGAACCCTAACACAGCAGCCCTCGACCTCACGCAGTGGCTGACCTCCTGTGCCGACGACCTCGCCCCACTGAAGAACCCACTCACCAGGCCCAGAAGCAAGGCGGCCCCCTGGTTCACCGACGAACTCAAGAACTCCAAGAAGGCCTGCCGCACCCTCGAGAAGGCCTGGCTCCTCGACAAGACCGCCGACAACATGACCGCCCTCAAACTCGCCACCCGCAGACATCACCAGCTCATCCGCACCACCAAGAAGAAATCCCTGAAGGAACGACTGGACAAGAACGCCCATGACAGCAAGGAGCTCTTCAACATCGTCAAGGAGATCTCCAACCCAAGCACCGGCAACAACTACATCACTCCCTCACATGACCTCTGCGACTCCCTCGCCTCGTACTTCCACTGCAAGATCGCCAACATCCACAACAGCTTCGGCGTTCCACCCCCGCACCCATCGGTAGACCCTACGCACCCCGCCACCATCCTCCAGACATGGACCGAGATGACCCCCGAAGACAACACGCATGATGAACACCATCCACTCCGGATCGCCGACAGACCCGTGCCCCCACCATGTCTTCAACAAGGCCGCCTCTACCATCGCACCCCACCTCCGAGACATCATCAACACCTCCTTCGACACAGCCACCTTCCCGGAGAGCTGGAAGCACGCCGAGCTCAGCGCACTGCTGAAGAAACCAACAGCGGACCCGACCGACCTGAAGAACTTCCGCCCCATCTCGCTCCTTCCCTTCCCTGCCAAAGTCATCGAGAAGGCAGTCAACAAGCAACTGGCCGCCTTCCTCGAGACGAACGGATCCCTCGACCCATCGCAGTCCGGATTCAGAGCCAACCACAGCACCGAGACCGCCCTCATCGCAGCCACCGACGACATCCGAGCCCTGCTCGACAACGGTGAAACAGCGGCACTCATCCTCCTAGACCTCTCCGCAGCATTTGACACTGTCTGCCACCGCACCCTAGTCCACGCCTCAACGACACCGGCATCCAAGGGAAGGCCCTGGAATGGATCATCTCATACCTCTCCGGCAGAACACAGAGTACGCCTCCCTCCGTTCCACTCTGAGGCCACCGAAGTCATCTGCGGCGTCCTGCAAGGATCATCGCTCAGCCCCACTCTCTTCAACATCTACATGAAACCCCTCGCTGCCATCGCACGCCAACACAACCTCAACATCATCTCCTACGCCGATGACACCCAGCTGATTCTCTCCCTCACCAGAGACCCCGACACCGCCAAAACCAGCCTACACGAAGGGATGAAAGAAGTCGCCAAATGTATGGACATCAGCCGCCTGAAATTGAACACGGACAAGACAGAAGTCCTCATCCTGGGACCGTCGCCCTCCGCATGGGACGACTCCTGGTGGCCCTCGGCCCTAGGCACCGCACCCAAGCCAACGGACCACGCACGCAACTTGGGCGTCATCCTGGACTCCTCCCTATCGATGACCAGACAAGTCAACGCCATCTCCTCAGCTTGCTTCCACAACCTCCGCATGCTCCGTAAGATCTTCCGATGGATCCCGCCCGAGACCAGGAAGACGGTCACCCAGGCCCTCGTCACCAGCAGACTAGACTACGGAAACACCCTCTACGCCGGTACAACAGCCAAGCTTCAGAAAAGACTTCAGAGTATCCAGAACGCCTCCGCCCGACTCGTCCTGGACGTCCCCCGACGCAGCCACATCTCGAGCCACCTGAGACCTGCACTGGCTCCCTGTCAACAAGAGGATCACGTTCAGACTCCTCACCCACGCACACAAATCCCTCCACGACCTGGGCCCAAGGTACCTCAACGACCGCCTGACCTTCTACACGCCCACCCGCCAGCTACGATCCGCGAACCTCGCCCTCGCCGTCGTCCCTCGCATCAAGAGAGCCACCGCCGGAGGAAGATCCTTCTCCTACCTGGCGGCTAAGACATGGAACTCCCTGCCCGTCCACCTACGGCTGACCCAGGACCACCTCGCCTTCAGGAAACAGCTCAAGACCTGGCTGT
This sequence comes from Triturus cristatus, assembly GCF_964204655.1. Classification (NCBI taxonomy): domain Eukaryota; kingdom Metazoa; phylum Chordata; class Amphibia; order Caudata; family Salamandridae; genus Triturus; species Triturus cristatus. The sequence continues at coordinate 250,311,503 of NC_140585.1, forward strand.
TCGAGCAATAGCAGACCCCCTCCCCCAAGTGCCTTGAGACCCTTCCGGGTGAGTAGTGCGCTATATAAATTCCATGATTGATTGATTGATAACAGACCATAAAGGGCAGGAGGGACGGATCAGGGGCATTACAATGGAACAGACAAGCCAGGAGGGAGGGAATTGGGGTCTGCACATGGAAACATCGGGCTGGGGGCAAGGGGGCAGGGCAGGAGCAGCAAGATGACCATCTAGGTCAGGCAGGATGGGCACTAGAAACAAGACACCATGGAGAGCAACAATGAGACTATGGTGGCATACACACAGACCATGGAGAGAAGGTGGGAGGGGGTCAGGGGCAGCTAGCTGACCACACAGGGAAGGTGGGAGGGGCCATGGAAGCACAGAAGACCATGCATGGCAAGCAGGAGGGTTAGTGGCAGCACAATGGCTTTGATGGGGGGCAAGAAGGAGGGTGCAGGGGCATGCACAAAGGACCATGGAGGATAGAAGGGAGGGTCAGGACCTGGGCACTGACAAGAGAGTTCAGGGGAAGGGGCCGCACAACATACCACGCGGGGCAGGCAGGCAGGAGCAGTTGCAGCACAACAGACCAGGGAGGGCAGAAGGGTGTGGCAGTAAAATGGACCATGGAGGACAGGAGGAAGGGGATAGGGGCATAGCATGTGGACAGGCAGGGTGGAGGTGGCAGGGACGGGTTACAGTCATCTGCCAATGCTAGGCAGGTGGGAGGGGAGTGGCAGCTCAACAGAACACTCAGAGTAGATAGGAGTGGCAGGTCCATGGAACATGGTTGGCAAAAAGGATAGAGCAGGGGCATGCACAAAGACAAAGGAGGGAAGGGGGAAGGAGAATAGGGGCAGCAAGCTAAGCACAGAGGCTAAGCAGGTGGTCAATGATGTGCTATAAAATTGGGCAATGGAGGGCAGGAGGAGTGGACTGGTACATCATGCTAAATGGAGGGCAGTGGCGGCACATCAGACCATGCATTGCAGGAGGGAGGAGGCTAGTCCATGGATTCAGACAACAGAGGATAGGGAGAAGGTGGATGGGGCAGCAAGCTAACTGTTCAGAGAAGGTGGGTATTAGGAATTTTATTGTTTTTAAAATGTGTGTCTGTGCGAACTACTTAAAATATGAACAAGGATGCAGCATAATCTCACTTTTATTCAGGAAGAAGAGGACATTTGTGACTGACTCCGGGCTCACTTGGCAGAAACACCCCCTGATCCTCCACCCCCCCATCGCAAAATGTAATGCCCGTGAAAAGGGTAGGTGGACGCAGTGTTATATAGAACATAGTCCTGAGAGCACGATTGAAAATGAAAACTAGATATAGTATATGGTATAAACTATGCACCAAAAAGTGTGATATATGAACCGGGCGTGAAATGTAATATGCAATACATTGTGCGCAATGACAGATTCATTGGAGAGCGCGAGATAGCACAGGCACTAGCGTGTGCTATGCGATATGCGCCTTGGAGTGTAATATGCACAGGGCAGTGTTGTGTAACCTAACTAGTCACTAAAGTTGTAATATAAAATATGTGCTGGGGAGTGTAACGTTGCATATGCACTGTGACAAAGATATGGATCCCAGATTGTAATATGTATGGCATAGCGCTGTGCGTTATAACATAGGCATCGAGGAAGGCACGTTAGATGGGGCAATATAACCCGTGCGAAAGCAAGTGTGGCATGATATATTCACGGGGTGGTGTTACAGTGCACATGGGCTAGAGAGTGTCATAGCATACGCACTAGCTGGTGGAATACAACACAGAGGTGTGAGGCACTCGGCGGGCACTGGTGGGTGTAACACAGCATTGGGCTCAGCCAGGAGCACGCTATGACTCAAGTGAGGTTCGTCTCCTTTCCACAGAGTAAAATAAAAAGTATTACACATCCGGCAGTGGATGTGTGTTTTATTAACCATGAGGGGGGTTTCTTGCATAGTTTGGTCGAATTTTTGTCGAATCCCCTTTGAATGGCTTGGTGTGCGTGTATATTAAATGTGCCCGTCAATAGCTACCCATGTTTGTATAAATAAACGTCAAGGGTGTCTACTTGGACAGTACCCACCGGCGGGGGCGCCGGGATTAGGCACGGTAGGGCGTCAGAGCTTCACTAGCGGTGTAAATACATTCCATGTGGATTCATTGCATGCATAGTTGCCTTTTAATGAATATCACGCAAATAGTCAAGGTGATAGGTACATACGGTTTGTCCAGCATGTCCTAGGTGTTTCTATAAATATATATTTTTTTTAAAATAATAAAAAACAAAGGCCGGCCCCGGGGGATGGGGTCCCCGGGGCCATAAGTGGCCTGAGGAGGGGGGCAACGCAGCCCCCTCCTAGAGAATAAAAAAAAAAAAAAAAAAAAAAAGAGGCCATGACCCGGGGGTTGGGGTCCCCGGGGCCGATTAAGGCCTTGGGAGGGCCAAATGTATTTTTTTCAACAAAAAATATTAGAATGCTGGCCCTGGGGGATGGGGTCCCCAGGGCCAGTAAATTAGAAAAAGAAGGGGGGCCACACAGCCCTCCTCCTTAAAAAAATAAAACAAAATACAAGACCGGCATCGCGCTGGAGGCCACGCCCCCTCCTTGCAGCACTCTGCAAACGCGCCCCCTGGCCAGTTGTAAGTTGGGGAATCAATTCCCCTTCAATACGGAGGGTCCCTGAGGGCCAACTAGCCTAACAGGTAGCTCCAGTATGCGCCAGGGAGCTGCGTTGCAGACAGGTGTTCTAAAGCCATGCCCCTTTTTACACCTCTATGCAACGCAGCTCTGTGGCGCTTACCGGAGGTACCTAGTTTGACCCTAGGGACCCTTGGTATTCAAGGGGACTTAATCTCTCAACTTAGAACGGCCACAGGGCGCGTTTACACAGTGGTGAAGGGAGGGGACGGGGCCTGAGGTGACATGTGCAAACACGCCCTGTGGTGCGTTTTAAGGGGTAGTTTTAATCCCCTGCCCTATTATATACTAGGGGCTTACAGAGGAGGTCATGCTGATCACAGGGGGACCCCAACGCATAGTGTTCCCTAGTGTATGTAGGTGTTTTCACTGTATTCGGAGTGTCCTTTAACATAGCACTGGCTCTAGGACTGGTTGGTCAGACTCCGTTACCACCAGTATCCGTCTGAAAAAGTTGAGGGTACAGGATGATTTTGCAACAAGGCTTCTTTCTGCTCTTCTGTTTGTTCTTTCTGCACGTTATCCTTCTTCCTGCACTTTTCTTCGTCTTTGAGGACTTCTGTTGCTTCTTTCTGCATTTTTTTTCTTTTTTCTGTGCGTTTTTTTTTCTTTCTTCACATGTCCTATCTCTGTAGGCATAGTTAGAAATTAGCATTTAAAAAGCCTTTGAAATTCACTGAAAAAACCATAGGTTTCAGGCACGTTATAGTTAGGAATTAGCATTTAAAAAACCTTAGAAATTCACTGAAAAAACCATAGGTTTCAGGGGCGTTATAGTTAGCTGGACTTTTCACTCGTACAAAACCATTGAAATTCCCCGTTATAGTTAGTTCAGCTAACTATAACTCGCGCGCCCGCAATGCACTGCTGATGACATTACATCACTCATGACATGGTCAGTGACATCACTCATGCCATCACTGATGACATCACTGATGACATCATCCTCGTCATAGAGTGGCAGACCTCTCTCCCCCTAATATAACCTTTGATACACATTCAAAAATAGAAACTAACATTTTCAAAACAATGGACATACCAATATCAGTTACAACAACCTATTCAGTAATTCTAAGATCCACATACACATCCACTCATTCACCAACAGTCCTATACAGTCACTCATACATGTACTCACTCATCATATGTACTCATACACCTATACATCCGGTTACACAACGCCACTCATCCATAGAGTTACTCACACACAGTCACTCATGCTAATAAAGAATCAAACATCCATTTACTTGCATATACAGTTATACACACACCACCACACTTACTTCTACAGAAACTTACACATACTTAGTCTTTTAAACAATCACTTATAGAAACACATACTTATTCATACAGGAACTCTTTCAATCTCTCACTCTCACATATACTCACTTATATACACCAATAGTCACATATACTAGTTTAAAACATATGTAGTTACTCATAAAGACACTATTGAGACAGTCATTCACTCACTAACACACCCATGCACACACTCATCCACCCATACAGTCCTGCACACATGCTGTCTTCAACACATACAAACAGTGAGTCACTCATTCATGCACCTATGCACTATGTAATACCCCCCCGAACCATACAGACACTCATACTGATACTCAAAAAAACAACTAATAACCTATATAGACACTCATGTAGCTACTCACCAACCCATGCAGCCACTTATACACAAAGTGAGAGACTGATACAGATATTTACAAATTTAAACATTACTCACTAAGCCATGTATTCACCAAGATACACTTAATCAGTCAGTTATACAATCAATTTTTCAAAAACAAATCATCCATTTAGACACTTGTATACCCATTTATTCTTCCATCGACCTTGAGATATACATATATAAAACAAATGTAATTTTCAGAAAAACACACATTCACTGGATGAGGTCATCAGTGATGTCACTGACCATGTCTTGAGTGATGTAATATGTGACGTCATTAGCAGTGCATTGCTTTCGCACGAGTTATAGTTAGCTGAACTAACTATAACGGGGAATTTCAATGGTTTTGTACGAGTGAAAAGTCCAGCTAACTAGAACGCCCCTGAAACCTATGGTTTTTTCAGTGAATATATGTACATATATATACACATATATATATACACACACATATATATATATTATATACATACACACACACCGCTCTGATCTAGCAGGTCGACTCCCTATTTCAGACAAAAAAGTGGTATAGTCCTGGTTGCCCCCTGAAGATTAGCATTCCATTCTAGGGTGTCGCCTTGATAATCTTGCTATTGGGACCTCTGTTCGTTTGTCTCCCTCGGTGCTGAGCTTGTGGAACAGGCGACTGTCGACTTGGCGTCAACGCCCTATATCAGGTCGACAGTGCTGTCCTTTAAGTTTTAGGGTTGGCTCCTGGGTGTACGGGCTGGTGCCTGAAGTGGTCTTTACCCCCGGCCCTCAGTGTGTTGATGTCTCTGCCTCACCTGGGCTCGTGCCTCTCAATCGCAGACCGCGTGCCGTCATCTTTTTAATAAAGTATCTTCTGGAGGCCTCTTCTCTCCAGTTGGCACGGAGGCACTGCCCGGCCAATTCTATGCCCCCTGCTTTTTTCTCACCCGGGTCTCAGGAACTGCGGGGCGCCGGGGACAACAAAGCGCTCCATCGCACCTGTCTGGCCCCCGATAGGGCCTCTGTGTGTCTCCTGGTAGGTTTAATTTTCCTCGAGGGGTCGTCCAGGACCCGTCTGCAGCCCCGCGCGAATGCGTGACCCCCGCCCCCACCTCCTCCCTTCCACGCGTGGTCTCTCCTCACCTGGGTCCAGACCCTTCCCAGATTTTCGTGGTTCTCCACCCACGCAGCCACTTGCTTTATCTCCACAGAGTCTCTCTCGGTCTCCAGGCAGCCCCTCCAACAGCTACCCTCTACTTCTGCCTCCTCGAAAGTACTAGAGGCGTTGCCGCTGCAAAGTGCCCAGAGATCGTGCAGGCTTTGTGTCTGATTTTATAGACTGCAAGGCATCATCCACATGTTTCCAGAAAAGATTTGCACCATCAAATGATTTTTCAAGAATCTTTGCTTGAACTTCTGGGCGGAAAGAAGTGGCATTTAGCCAATATTGGTGTTGCAGGATGGCAGCCCCTGACATCTGAAAGGAAGCTGTTGAGGAGATATCCATGGCCCCATCAATAATTTCCAAAGAGGCCGTCTCACTCTCCATAAGAATTTCCTTTGCTTCTTTCTTTTCATCCTTGAGAGGCATTTCAGAAATGTTGACAAGAAATGCAGACATATCTGACCACATCGGACAGTCATATCTCCCCAATATGGACATTGCATTGGACGCTTATAGATGATGCAGTCATAGCAGAGAAGCGTTTACCAATATTGTCCATTCTCAATCCCTCCTTATCCGGAGCAGCAGAACAAGGCGTAGAAGTATTTTTAGATCGCAGGAGGTATGCCTGCATGAAGACAGTCAGGGCGAGGCTGACCAATAAGACATGCCAGTGAATTGTCTGGTGCCTTTTATTTCTTGCCCACCTTAAGGATTACAGCTGCTACTGAAGCCTGGGTCTTCATGAGCTTCAGCCCTCTTGACATATATACTCCATTTTGCGAATGTAGCGCACAGAACGTTGAGCAGAGTCCTTAAAGTCGTAAAGGAAGCACTTGGTTTGTTTGACTGGGAGAGGTAAGTCAAAGCGCTTAGATGCTCTGCAACTTCAGTCAGATTGAGCCTTCTTCTGTAGACAGAGAAGGAGCCTGGCCACATGGTGTTTAAGAGTTTTGACCAAGAAAGTGCGACAATGCTTGCACTCCTTAGTTTTGTGGTGAGGATAAAGGCAATACAGACATTCCTTGTGTGGATCCTAATAAAGAGTCTTCTTTTTAGATCCCTTTGACATGGTGAAAAAGAAGGAAAATAATCCCCAAGACTGTACTTCATATGTTGCTTGGAGGTCATGGAATAACTTTTAGAGGTAAAAAATTGAAAAGACCACCACTGTAACTGAGCAGCGCTCAGGGGAACTTCCTAACCCAAAATGCGTTAAGAAATCTGAGGTATTAAGGCTCTGCAGGGGATGACTGCCTCAGAGTCTCTACTTGATTTGAAGTTTGAATGCATTAAAAAAAATGTGAATTAACCCCTTCTGTGCCTATGACGAGCTGGACTCGTCATGGAGCACAGTCGCGCTGTGCCCATGACAAATCCAGCTCGTCATGAGGCATTCCCTTTCAACCAAAATAGCCTCGGGAGCTGGGGAAGAGCTTCCCCAGCTCCCGAGGCCCCCCCCCCCTTCACTGTAATGACGATCGGCGCGCACGTCGCGCCGACGTCATTACAGTTAAAGTGAAACTGAAATGAGCCAAGAGGCTCATTTCAGGTTTCACTTTCTATCTGCTCAGGGGGCTATCTCAGCCCCATGAGCACGTAGAAAGACGGGAGAGGTATCGTTGGAAAGGGGAGAATCTCCCCTTTCCAATGGTACCCCTCCCCAGTGGATCCCTGCTTGGGGATCGCCACAGGAGGGCGATCCCCAAGCAGGGATCCACCCGCTAGACACCAGGAAGGGGGGAGCGGCCCCTTGGGCAAGGGCCTTTACTGCCCCATGTAAATTTGGCAAAATTTTGTCTTTTTGCCCCCCCTGGGGAGTAGATGGGGGCATTAGACCCCAATCTGCCCCCCCGGGGGGCAAAAAGCCCACTAGACCCCAGGGAAGTTTTTTAGCAATAAAAATAGGGGTGGTGGCTTCCCAAAACGGGCAGGCCCATGCCCCCACCCCACCCCCCCAATTACTACAGTCTTTCTGCCCCCCCCCGGGGGGCAGATGGGGCATTGGCCCCTAATCTGCCCCTTCGGGGGGGCAGAAAGCCCACTAACAACCAGGGATTCGTTTCCACTTTTTTTTAGGGTGGGAGCTGCCCGCAAGGGGCACGCCAAAGCCCCCACCCACCCACCACCATTACAGCCTTTCTGCCCCCCCTGGGGGGCAGATGGGGCATCGGCCCCCAATCTGCCCCCCCGGGGGGCAGAAAGCCCACTAGACACCAGGGAATAAAAATAAAAAAAAATTAGAGGTGGGGGCTGCCCAAAACGGGCAGGCCCATGCCCCCACCCCACCGTCCAATTACTACAGTCTTTCTGCCCCCCCGGGGGGCAGATGGGGCATTGGCCCCTAATCTGCCCCTTCGGGGAGGCAGAAAGCCCACTAAATACCAGGGATTACTTTCTAGGTTTTTTTTTTAGGGTGGGGGCTGCCCAAAACGGGCACGCCAATGCCCCCAACCTCCCTCCCCACAAAAATGACAGTCTTCCTGCCCCCCAGGAGGCAGATGGGAGCTGTAGCCCCCAATCTGACCCCCTGGGGGGCGCAGAAAGGCCACTAGAAACCATGGATTTTTTTGTTTTATTAGTGTTGGTGGTAGGGCTCCCCAAAATGGGCATGACAATCCCCCCACCCCACCCCCAGAGAAACTCCAGTCTTTCCGCCCCCCTGGGAGGGTAGTTGGCGGCAGCGGCCCCTGATCTGCCCCCTGGGGGGGCAGAAAGCCCACTAGGTGCCAGCGAGTACGCAGGCTTTTTTTTATGCGTGGCGGTGGGGGCTGCCCAAAATGGTCATACCAATGCCCCCACCCCCAGAAAAAATAGCCACAGTCTTTCTGCCCCTTTAGGGGCATATCGGGATGAAACCCCCTTCCCCGATTCCCCCCCAGGGCGGCAGAAAGCCCACTGGGCGGCGCCTTTTTTTTAGCAATGTGCATACCTGTGGATTTTGGGCCCTAGCGCAGTTGGCACGTAGGCAAACCTAGCAAACCTGTACATTTTTTAAAACTAGACACCGAGGGGAATCCAGGATGGGGTGACTTGACTGGCTCTCACCAGGTCCCGTTAACCAGAATCCATTGCAAACCTAAAAATGTGTCCAAAATAACACGTTTTCCTCACATTTCTGTGGTGGAAAGTTCTGGAATCTGCGTGGGTCCACAAAATTCCGTACATCAAACACAAAAAGAGGGGGGGGATCTAGGAGCTACAAAAAGGTCCAGTGTCCATGCTCCCAAGACTAGGTACATATTACCAGGAGGACAAAGTTCCTGCGGGCAGGTGCAAAAATTCCACCCACCCCGCGTTCCCCAAAGTCTTCCGAGAAAAATGGTACCTCACTTGCGTGGGTAGGCCTAGTGTCCGCGTCAGGCAAGGGCCCAAAACCAATTGAGGAGACATCAAAATTACCTATCACAAAACAACCTGGTTTTGCAAAGGGGGTCCCATGAGTTTTTGGCCCCGGGCTTGGCGGCTATCTAGGGAAACCTACCAAACCCACACATTTCTGAAAACTAGACACCCGGGGGATTCCAGGGAGGTATGGCTTGCGTGCATCCCCCAACGTTTCCTTACCCAGAATGCCCTGCAAAACTCAAATTTAGCTGAAAAAAAATCACTTTTTTCACACATTTTTGTGTGGGAAAGTTGTGGCATCACGGGGCTGACACAAATTTCCTACCACCCAACGTTCCCCCGGGTCTCCCGATAAAAACGGTGCCTCACTCGTGTGGGAGGCCCAAGTACCCACGACAGGCAAGGGCCCACAACGTAGTGAGGTGACATGAAAATTGCCCATCTCAAAACGACCTGGTTTTGCAAGGGGGGTCACTTGGGTTATTGGCCCGGTGCTCGGCGGCCACCTAGGGAAACCTACCAAACCCACACATTTCTGAAAACAAGACACCCGGGGGATTCCAGGGAGGTATGGCTTGCGTGGATCCCCCAACGTTTCCTTACCCAGAATGTCCTGCAAACCTCAAATTTAGCTGAAAAAAATCCCTTTTCACACATTTTTGTGTGGGAAAGTTGTGGCATCACCGGGCTGACACAAATTTCCTACCATCCAGTGTTCCCCCGGGTCTCACGATAAAAACGGTGCCTCACTCGTGTGGGAGGCCTAAGGACCCGCCACGGGCAAGGGTCCAAAACGTAGTGAGGCGCACTACGTTTAGGACCCTTGCCTGTTGAGGCGCACTACGTTTTGGACCCTTGCCTGTCGCGGGTACTTGGGCCTTCCACACAAGTGAGGCACCGTTTTTAATCGGGATACCCGGGGGAACGCTGGGTGGTAGGAAATTTGTGTCAGCCCAGTGATGCCACAACTTTCCCACACAAAAATGTGTGAAAAATGTGATTTTTTCAGCTAAATTTGAGGTTTGCAGGGCATTCTGGGTAAGGAAACATTGGGGGGATCCACGCAAGCCATACCTCCCTGGAATCCCCCGGGTGTCTAGTATTCAGAAATGTGTGGGTTTGGTAGGTTTCCCTAGATAGCCGCCAAGCCCGGGGCCAAAAACTCATGGGACCCCCTTTGCAAAACCAGGTTGTTTTGCGATAGGTAATTTTGATGTCTACTCAATTGGTTTAGGGCCCTTGCCTGACAAGGACACTAGGCCTACCCACGCAAGTGAGGTACCATTTTTCTCGTAAGACTTTGGGGAACGCGGGATGGGTGGAAATTTGTGGATCCACGCAGATTCCGGAACTTTCCACCACAAAAATGTGGGGAAAATGTGTTTTTTTGACAATTTTTTAAGTTTGCAAGGGATCCTGGGTAACAGACCCTGGTGGGAGGCAGTCAAGTCGCCCCATCCTGGATTCCCCTGGGTGTCTAGTTTACAAAAATGTATAGGTTTGCTAGGTTTCCCAAGGTGCCCGCAGAGCTAGGGTTCAAAAACTACAGCTAGACATTTTGCCAAAAAAGGGTCATTTTTCACTGCGAAATTGAGGTGTGACCACGTTGCGTTTTGCGCCGTTTCCTGTCGCGGGCACTTGGCCGACCCACACAAGTGAGGTACCGTTTTTCTCGTAAGACTTTGGGGAATGGCGGGTGGGTGGAAATTCGTGGATCCACGCAGATTCCGGAACTTTCCACCACAGAAATATGGGGAAAATGTGTTTTTTTGGACAATTTTTTAGGTTTGCAAGGGATTCTGGGTAACAGACCCTGGTGGGAGGCAGTAAAGTCACCCCATCCTGGATTCCCCTGGGTGTCTAGTTTTCAAAAATGTATAGGTTTGCTAGGTTTCCCAAGGTGCCCGCAGAGCTAGGGTTCAAAAACTAGAGCTAGGCACTTTGCCAAAAAAGAGTAAATTTTCACTGCGATATTGAGTTGTGACCACGTTGCGTTTTGCGTCGTTTCCTATTGCGGGCACTATGCCTACCCACACAAGTGAGGTACCATTTTTATTGGGAGACTTAGGGTAATTCAGATTTGTAAAGGAACTGTTATTATCTATTGACTTTCGATGCATTTCTGCCTTCCAAATGAAAGATATTATGTAAACAAGCATTTACAATGCAATGGTCTCGGCATTGGTAAAGTTAGAGCTATTGGCATTGCTCATGACATTTTTTTTGTTTATGTTTTTGTTTTTAACCCCTTCGATGCGGCGCGGATTCCCCCGCGGTGCTGACCGTTTCTTGCGCGGGCGTGGTCATGACGGAACGGTTCCGTCATGAGCACAGCTCAACCGACGCTCATGACGGAACCGTTCCGTCATGAGCACCGAAGGGGTTAAAACATTTAAAGAAACAGCATTGTCATGAGCAATGCCAATAGCTCTAACTTTAACAATGCCGAGACCGTCGCTTTCCCTGTGTCACCCGGCCTGAGCCTCCTCTGCGGTTACCTGGGGTGAGGTGTCGCTCCCCAACGAAAGGCAGAGGTGGTGGTGCTCCTTGGGTCTGTTCGTCGCCGTGGGACATCAGTCCGCACCGCTGCGGGGAATGTCCCCCAGGGGACCCAGGCAGCGGAGCGCACCTCCTGCGCTTAGGGGACTGGGACTGCGGGCTAAGCAGGGCCTCGAACTCCATGGGCCGCTTCAGAGTGGCACCGCACGCCATGTCCGCCGCCGCTTACACCGAGCCCCTGGGCAACGAGAGGACGGAGAGACGCCCGGACACAGTCAAGGGAGCGGAAGGAGATAAATCCCCACGCAGCCTACCGCCACCCTGAGCAGCACTTTCACTTTGACGAAGAAACAGCAATGGCGTCTCTCTCCCGGCAGCCTGCCAACCGTCTTCGATTGGGACTTCACCTAAACGTCACACAGGGTACGCCTACAACAGTAAAGCAGGGGGCTCCCCAGGGTCACACGCCCGTGTTTCCTATGGGACCGGCTTTTCTCCGGCCAAGACACTGATACTTTTGGCAGAGGCTTATCTTCCGTTGCCAGTAATAGGTCATGGGGCTCACTCCTCCACTTTTTTTTTTTTTTACATGGATGACGCCGTCGTTACAGTTGTATCGGCAATAGGCGAGACTTGTGATCCGTAGCGGCCATATTTAAACGACCAGGAACCTTTTCAGTGTCATACTGCCTGAATTTTTTTTAAGGTGTGCATTGCATACAAACAAACCAGTGGCCTGCTAATCTGTCCTCCCGTGTGTTTGTTCCGCCGGCCGGTGCCTACTCACCTAACCTTGCAGCTTCGTTGGCACTGGCAAGCAATGACTGCTGTCTGGCGCCACATAAATTAAGTTCCCAGCTGGTCGTGTGTGCAGTTTAAACCGCGCATGACACAACACATCCACCCTGCCCACCCTGAAGGTCACGCATCAGCGCGCACCAAAGCAAGGACACAAACAGCTGAATCCGAATAAAGAGATCAGGTGAGGGAGCAACGCCGGGACACCACCGCCTTTCTCCGAGGCACAGCAGAAAATGCCTCGGAGGAAGGGAGTGTCCTTTTCGGATTGGTGGGCGTGTTTTGCTGTTGTCTCCTCCCTGAGACTTCTCGCAAAAAACACGCCCACCGATCCGAAAAGGACGGGGCAGGATTAGAGTGACGGGACCTCTTCTCCAATGGCTGGCCAGCATTTACTAGGCCAGCCAATGGAGAACAGGGAAGAAGAGGGGCGGGTTCAAGCCCCTCTTCACCCAAGTCATTATGTCTCGCGAGCGAGACTGCGCAAGCGCAGCCATCGCTAGCCGAGACCTAAAAACGTGCAAGGAACACAGACTGGGTTTATTTTTGTAACAAAAACATATGACAAGTCAGGTCATAAAAAAACATTTTCATTCTTAGGATAAAAGGTTTAAATACATCACATTAAAGAAGACAAAAATGAAAGTTGCTGAATTAAAGGGCCCTTACACTGATGACAAAGCGGAGAAACGTAACACTTCGCACACCTAATCACAGTGAGCTTTGGATCCCAAAATTGAAGCGTAATACACAGATCGTAAACATCAGGGCATGAATATATAGAGATAATTATCAGTAGTCAATCTGAAATTACAATTCTTTGAAGTATATGAGATGAAAAAAAATATTCACCACTACCTTTTTGTCATAATTAGGACGACAGACCTAATACAAAGCAATGCAGAACCGCACACAACAATCTGCATGCCAGAAAAACACATGCACTGTACATACATAAACATAATACCAACAATAGTATTTTTTCAATGTAATAAACCGGTTTCAGGAGCTGAAGTGTGTGCATTTTTAAAGGGGACTAAACAGTAACAGTATTTCCTTTGGACAACAGAAGACATGCCCAAAATGGTTGTGTACATAAAGGATCAACCATGAATTATGCAACAATAGAGGCCTATGTTTACATAAATTTGTCTTAAGAGACAATCACGCCGATAGCATAGTAGAGACCACGTCAGAAAGTAAAGGGTCTAACCGGCAATAACGAATTTAGAAAATCATGTCTAATTCATGAACACATTTTTTATTGAGGGTTGAAGATTAAATTTAGAAAGTCATGTCTAACTAATGAAGAGATTTTTTTACTGAGGGCTCAAGATTAAATCAATAAAATATCTTCAACAGCTATTTTCATTCCTAGAAAGAGGATCTGACTCATGTACATATGAACGACAGTTTTGGCCATGTATGTCTGCCCCACCACCTTCATCATCCCTATTTGGATAATGATGATTGAGGTGTCAAAAACACCGCCTCTACGCAGGAAGCAAAACTAGTAGTATAATAATAATACAGATAGTAAAGAGCTGATACAGAATTTAAAAGAGGAGTCGTTGATGCCGGACGCCTAAACCCTGGCTTTATAAACAATACAAATAAAATGACTTATAACATGAAAAAACATTGGTTACCTCCATAACCACCAGTCAAGAAAATCTCCTTATCATAAAACAATCCCACACCAAACTGCGGATCACAGAAGTCAATATTAGAAGTCAAAGCACAAAAAGTACTATTAATATTATACTCTTTGGTGAGATGAGAAATATATCATAAATGGCCCTCTATATTCAAGTACAGTCCTGTCAATCATGACTGACCAACACTATAAATGAATACCAGGGATAGAAGGTGAACGTTTGAGGGTTACAGTGAAGTAATCGGCACATAACTGTCCAAGTTAGGACAGCCAGAGATTAGCCATCAATTACATATTAATTCCCACCTGGGATATACTGCACTCCAAATATACGTACATCTCCAAACAGCAGATTGAGACTGGCCACGTGCAGAAAAGGTTTACACCTCAGTCAATACACAAAATAAGCACGATGGGCAACCCATACTCCTCCCTGTCGCCCCGGTTGCTTCTGTATAAACTCAGCATGCATACATTTTAAACGCAAACAGAATGTTTTTATTACCCCGATTACTTTCTGACACAAATACCCATGTACCTAAATTGATGTGCCTCGTTCTTCCATGTCACATGATTTAACGTAACATGTGTTCTAGGGTAATGCAATCCGCTTTCCATTTTACTGCCCCAGATTAACTATCTGAAGGACTTAATTTCACACACACATGTTTTTTATCAAAATCGTTCACCTCTGGACCAGGTCCTTACTGAGCATACACCTGCAATCAATATGTAAACACTTGACTCCACTAGCCTTGCTCCCCTTATCCTCACCTGTGCCCTCCCCGCCTATCACAGCACACGAAGCTCTCCTTCTGCAAAATGTACCCTGCTCCACGTTCTTATCTATCCCAAAAGTTGCAAGAATTTTCTGCTCCAGACACTACGCCATCAGTCTAAATCAATATCGAGACGAGTTATTCTTGCTTTTTATGCCAGAGTAGTCCAGGCCTGCACCGGAAGCCATCTTTGCCCTAGAACATCCCACAATAAGAAGCCATCTACATAAACATCTCTACTTGGACAGGTATGCACATGACCCCTAACCTACCGTTCAGTGGCCCCTTCCGACAGAAACCCACTCCTTTTTCTCAGTCACCCATATGTTTACTCTCTGCAGAACACAAGATCGCCCCGGCCCACGTCCTATTTGGCAGCTTGTCCCTGGATTTATTCCAGCCCCCTAGTCTAAAGTTCTTCGTGTTCACATCAGCAATACACTCGTGTTTCTTTATGCCGTCCGTTAGCCATCTAACCAATTCCATTAACACTTCCACGTCACATCATAGCCCGCTGAAGGATATCCCCACAACCACATCAAGTATCTACTGTCAGTTAATTCCGTCCCGTTCTTTATGCTTGGAAGCCCCCAACCAGGCCATTTTCCCATCAATCCACCCTAGCCTCCTTTCACCACCTGTGGCCATCCTAACTGCTGACCCCTATACCATATCATGACCTTTCCCTCCCTATGCCAACACCCAGCTCCTACCTCCGCATTATGCCCCCAACCCCTTTTCTCTCTCTACCCACCACCCTCCTTCATAATTTCCAGAGGAGTGCTCACCCCCCGCTGCTTGCAGGTTCGGCCGCTGGGGGGTGCAGTGTGTTTTATTCCCGCTCGCTCTGTGGCCCCCAAGGTCGGGGCCGGCCTCTCATGCTGTGTTATTATGGCTCTAGTGGGGGCGGGGAGCACCCGTCTCTCTTTACTGCCTCTTCCGCTCTCCGTTTAGAGCTCTCTGGATCCAAGATGGCGGCTGAGCTCTCTCTCTCTGCCTTTCTCTCTCTCACTGACGGTGACACGCCCCTTCCTCAAAGCACACGTGTTCGAGAATTTTATTGGTGGATAAACAAGTCAATCAAATAAGGAGACGGCTGAAACCATTGGACAATGATAGCAAGATCTTCCCCTCAAGCCCTTCTCCTGCACCACATAGGTGAAACAGTACCCGCCGTAGACACGATTGGAAACGAGCCGTGCATATGTCACCAGCCCCTCGGAGCCCTCCGTTGTGCGCCTTCGAGTTCAGCACAATGCAATCCTCCCTCCAGGTCACAGTGAAAACAAGCGCAGCCTTCGGTAGCCGAGACGTAAAAAAACAGAGAACGTCCTTGTAAAAAAAACAATGAGATCAGGTGAGAGAGCAACGCCGGGACACCACCGCCTTTCTCCGAGGCACAGCAGAAAATGCCTCGGAGAAAGGGAGTGTCCTTTTCGGATTGGGGGGCGTGTTTTGCTGTTGTCTCCTCCCTGAGACTTCTCGCAAAAAACACGCCCCCCGATCCGAAAAGGACGGGGCTTCAATGGAGTGACTGGACCTCTTCTCCAGTGGCTGGCCAGCATTTAAGAGGCCAGCCAATGGAGAACAGGAGAGAAGAGGGGCGGGTGCAAGCCCCTCTTCTCAAAGTCACTCCAACTCATTAAATCTCGGAGCGAGACTGCGCAAGCGCAGCCTTTCGCAGCCGAGACCTAAAAAGAAGTCATTCTAAAAAATGACTGATAATTCTCATGCTAGTATGAGTATTCCCAATTTCAGAAATGTGCAAATATCTATTGTTTCTAAACTCTATATTTTGTTCCCATTTCAGAAATATATAGGTGTCTTTCATACCGATTTTTCCATGTACACATTTTTACAGAAAAATGACTATATACCCGGTACATAATAAAAAACCATTGTAAGTTGCTGCTCAGTTTTTGGCTCTGGGTTCGTCGGGTTCTTGGTGAACCTAAAAGTCCTATATATACCCCACAACCAGTAATGTCCAGTGGATGTTATGGTATATTGCTTTCAAAGAGCTGTCATAATTAGACGAAGTTACAGGTGAAAACGTTGACACAATATGCTGTTTTTTTCAACTAATTTTCAATTTATCCTATATTTAACTGTTAGTTTCTATAAGAAAACCTTGATGGATCTACACAAATGACCCCTTGCTGAATCAGAATTGGGTCTTCTTTTTGAAAATGTATAGCTTTCCAGGATCCATTATTGCTTTTGTACCCATTTCTGCCATTAACTGGAAGGAGGTCAAAAGCACAAAAAAAAAAAAAAATCGCAAAAATAGGATATGTCCCAGAAAAATGCCAAAACTGTGTAAAAAATGTTGGGTTTCTGACAAAAGTCTGGTATCCCCGAAAAGCTGGGAAAATGGTGATTTCAACCCCACAAATCCTTTTTTGATAACATTTGCAGGGAAAAACCCAGATGCTTTCATTTGCAGCCCGTTTTTCCCATTTTTCCAAAAAAAAACAAAATTTTGCTGTATTTTGGCTCATTTCTGTAACTCCTCTAGGAGAATCCACAAACCCTGATTACCTTTAGAATCCCCATGATGTTGGAAGAAAAGGACGCAAATTTGGCGTGGAATACCTTATGTGGTCAAAAAGTTACAGGGGCCTCAGCGCGCACTACCCCAAATAGCCAAAAAAGGGCGTGGCACAGGAGGGGAAAAGGCCTGGCAGCGAAAGGGTTAACTAGCAATCTGTTGTCCTCAATGCGATTCCTAATGCTTATATATTAGAACTGGTTTTTTTTTTTTTTATCAATGTTACCGTGGGACTCCCACCATAACGATGGGTAAGATTCAAGAATGTGAATCTATGAATGATACAATACTGGAGAACCTGCAAAAACTACGACATCTGAATGTGGTGCCCGATTTACGTTCCCTCGACATAAAATTCTGTTAGTCCATCCCAATCAGTTGTTTGCTCAGGACCGTAAGAAAACTACAAGCAGTCCCTCTGGTTTTGTTAATAGGTGAGACTTTCTGCTCACAAGATAAACTGCTAGGGACATTCAGTTTCTATAGACATCGACTGATGAATGTCAACCTCCAACCACACAGCTTGTTGTTCTGTCTGTCCTTCTCTATTGTCTGCTAGCATTGTTACAGACACTTTATTTGGGTCTGGGACTGCATTTAGGGAGATGATGGTGCAGGGTCTTTGAGCCTTCTCAGGACAACAATTGAAAAATGAATGTGCTGAAGTTGAGGGTCGTTTACCGAAGACTGAAGGTGTACCTTTTTGTGACTGAACAGTCATCTGCTTGTGACAACATCAACAGGGTCTGAACCATGTGAGATATGAAGGTAAAATTTGATCTTGTCTGCTGAATAGGTGTCAATAGAATATTGGAAACATTTTGCAAAAAGTGAACAACTGCTCCACAGCCATGTCATTAAGGCGTGGAGAAACCGAAATGGATACCCAAGTGCCAGACAGTGCAGTTTTTAAACTGACACAGATTGCGCCACCCAGCAACACTGAGGAGCTACTGCTTAAGAAAAAGATTGTGAATTCACCATTGCACCCGAGGATACTCATAAGATGAGGCCACTGAGAAAAGTATGCATCAGAAATAGAGCGAGGATCTTCTGGATTTCTGTATTCTTATTTAATACAGTAAGGAATATGCTACTTACCAGTATGCATCTGTTCTTGGCATGTAGAGCTGCAGATCTACACACTTTATCATAGATCGCCAGCTCCACTACTGGAAGGCTCCAGCTCCTCTACTGGAGGCTCCAGCTCCTCTACTGGAGGCTCCAGCTCCTCTACTGGAAAACGGTGGAGGTAGAAAGGGGGAGTCTCTATCTGGTCTTTGTTGATTTGAAAAGTGCCTTCGACATGGTACCTAGAAAAGCACTTTGGAGGGTGATGCGGGAGTTGGGGCTTCCCCCTACCTCCTTGAGACAATAATACGCCTCCATGAAGGGAACTATGCAAGAGTGAGATATGGGAAAAATGGGGATTTTACCAATCCTATCCCAGTAGAGAGGGGAGTGAGACAGGGGTGTGTCTTAGCTCCTACACTTTTCTGCATATACATCAACGGTCTGGTGCACGCCCTGCGCCAATGCGAGAATATTGATGCACCTAGGTTGGCGCAGGGTCTTGTACCGGCGTTGATGTATGCAGACGACACACTCCTCTCTAAAACCCCTATGGGGCTCCAGAAGATTTTGGACGGGTTTTTAAGCTTTTGCAAGGATCGTGGTTTAGAGATCAATGTACAAAAGACTAAATATATGGTCTTTAATCCACGAAAATACACCCATCCTGGTCCTCACCTGAAAGGAGTTCCTCTAGAAAGAGTTCAGGAATTTGAGTATCTGGGGGTGACCTTAAATGAAAAAATGCTCTGGGCCACCCAATTATCCAAGGCTAATCTCAAATTAATCCAAACCTTAGGGGGTCTAGCAAAAACTTTTAAGAACACACATTACAAACCACTAAGTCCCGTGATAGAAATTTATAAAACCCAGATAAGAAGTGCTACTTTATATGGTGCCGAGATTTGGGGACATTTTACAACTAACTATTACAATCACCGAGAACAAGTTTCTCAGGCGGTTAGTTGGGCTACCACAGAGCACTCCCTTGACTCCTCTGCGCCTAGATCTTGGCGTAAGACCTATTACTAAAGAGGCTGGTTGTCGGCCTCTCCTTTACTGGAGAAGGATTTGGACAACCCCAGAACTAGTGTCATTTAAAAATGAGCTGATTGAGATCCTTAGTACCCCTGGGAGTGGGAGATATCCGTGGCTTGCATATATTTAAAAAAATCTAATTCCCATGTGGCTTGGCGTTTTATGGGATAATCCAAGTGTCACTTGTTTTAATGTCACACGTAAAACAACTGATCGAAAGGTACTGGGAGGTACATATGAATGATATGAATACAGGTACCAGATCTGGGCCCATGTCTTCTACATTTTTAGAGTTTAAATGTATATATGCCCTGGAACCAGTCCTTGATGTGATCCAACCCACTCTCGCCAGGAAACGTTTTCTGCAGTTCCGTCATGGATGTCTCCCGCTCCATGCTGACACAAATAAATGGTCCAACGGTACAGATAAGGGTTGCCCTGCACGTTTAGCTAATGAAGAAACTGATTCACATGTTCTGTTTTTTTGCGAAGACTATTGTAAAATCCGACGGAGTGAGCTCATAAATTTATGTAGGAATTTGGGCTCTTCACGTGGTATGGAAGTTTATAGACTGCTAAAAACAAACACTGTTCTTTCTATTGTCTATGCAGTATCCAGATTTTTATATCGCATGTGGAGCATCAGGGCAAATCTTTTGAAAGAGAAATAATTTCTTACTTATTCTTAAAATTTGTAAATATTTTAAACTTGTTTTTTATGCAATGATTTGTAAAATGGACTTTGTATATTGATGTCTCTTTTATGGCTTATGCCGAAATAAAGATATATTGACTGACTGACTGGCATAGATCGCCATCTGGTGTTGGGCCCAGATGTTTGCAGTTTGTTTTTCCTCTTGGAAAGTCTTTGGAAGTCACGAAGTCGGTGACTCCTCCCTTGGATCGTATTGCGCATGGGCTTCGGCTCCATCCTCAGATTGTTTTTCGCCAACAGGGAAAGATGGAGCGTAGTAATAACAGTGAAGAAACCCATGTGTGTTGTATCTAAATAAGATAGACTGGAACAGATACAGGTAGCCGGGTGGGCGTGTGTAGATCTGCAGCTCTACATGCCAAGAACAGATGCATACTGGTAAGTAGCATATTCCGTTCGAGGCATATGAGCTGCAGATTACACACTTTTGCATAGACTGTATAGGAGTTCCCAACCTTAGCGGCGACCACCGGTATCTGTTGCAGTGGTTTGAAATAGTGTTTTTAGTACAGCCTGGCCCACACTAGCTTGTTGCTTGGTTTGCATATCTACACAGTAATGTTTAGTGAAAGTGTGCGGTGTTGACCGTGTAGCTGCTTTGCAGATATCATTTAATGGGATGTTCCCTAGAAAAGCCATAGAAGCCCCTATCTTCCGTGTAGAATGTGCTTTAGGGGGAACGGATAGCGTTAGTTTTGCTTTGTGGTAGCAAATCTGGATGCATTTTACAATCCACCTAGCTATCCCTGCTTTTGAGATGGGGTTGCCTTTGTGTGGTGGAGAGAAAGAGACAAATAGTTGTTTGGTCTTTCTGAAAGGTTGTGTTCTTTGAATATAGTAAAGTAAGGCTCGTTTGACATCTAGCGTGTGTAGAGCCCTTTCTGTAACAGTTTGAGGTTGAGAGAAAAATAACAGTAATTCTACCGATTGGTTTAAATGAAATGGGGAAATGACTTTAGGTAGGAATTTTGGGTTGGTACGGAGAACAACCTTGTTCTGGTGCATTTGGAGAAAAGGTTCTTGTATGTTAAGTGCTTGTATCTCACCGACCCTTCTAAGGGAAGTGATGGCTACAAGAAAAGCTGTTTTCCATGTGAGAAATTGCAGTTCGCATTTATGCAGAGGTTCGAAGGGCGGTCCCATTAGCCTTGTGAGAACTATATTTAAGTTCCACACAGGTGAGGGTGGTACTCTGGGAGGAATTATTCATTTTAGGCCTTCCATGAAGGCTTTAATGGCAGGCACTCTGAAAAGTGATAGGTGCTGCCTGTTTTGTAGGTAAGCGGCAATTGCTGCGAGGTGTAGCCGAATGGATGTATATGCTAGGTTACACCTTTGTAGATGGAGTAAGTAGCATATGATGTGTTGTATAGACACGTGTAGAGGATTGATTGTGTTATGGCAATAAACAACAAATCTTTTCCACTTGGCAGCGTAGCAGGCTCTAGTGGTAGGACGTCTAGCTTCTCTGATGACGTTCATACAGTCAGGGGGAAGGTTAAGGTATCCGAATTCTAGGATCTCAGGAGCCAGATCGCAAGATTGAGCTGAGCTGGGTCCGGGTGCCTGATCTCTCCATGGTTCTGGGTTAGGAGGCATGGTGAGAGGTGTAGCTTGTGGTGTGGTACTACCGAGAGTTCCAGCAGTGTGGTGTACCACGGTTGTCTGGCCCATGTTGGAGCTACTAGGATCAGTGTGAGGGAATGCTGTTGTAGCTTTCGCACCACTAATGGAATTAGTGGTAGAGGTGGAAAGGCGCAAGCAAATTTGCCTGACCAGTTCATCCATATCGCATTGCCTTTGGACAATGGGTGTGGGTATCTGGCGGCGAAGCTTGGGCATTTTTTGTTTTCGTGGGTGGCGAATAGGTCTATCTGCGGATGCCCCCACATCTGAAAGAACAGGTGAAGAAGCTGTCAGTGAAGTTCCCACTCGTGGATCTGCTGCGTCTGTCTGCTGAGCAGATCTGCCATGGTGTTGGACTCCTGGTACATGCTGGGCCAGGAGAAAGATTTTGTGTGGAATTGCCCATCTCCATATGCTCTGTGCTAGTTGAGAGAGCTGTGGAGAGTGTGCCGCCTTGTTTTTGAATATAATACATGGCCGTCATGTTGTCTGTGCGAATGAGGACTGCCTTGCCTAAAATCTGTGTCTGAAAGGATTTTAGGGCTAGAAAGATTTCCAGTAACTCCAGATGGTTGATATGGAGTAACTTTTGTTGCGGAGTCCATGTGCCCTGCACTGTGAGGTGTAATAGATGAGCTCCCCAGCCGGAGAGCGATGCGTCTCTTGTTAGTATCATTTGTGGAACCAGGTCCAGGAACGGTCGACCTCTGGAAAGATTTGTGGTGTTCCACCACTGCAGAGAGCGATGGGTGCGACCGTCTACCAACACCAGATCTGTCAGTTGCCCCTGGACCTGGTTCCATTGGCGCGCTAAGCACTCTTGGAGTGGACGCATCTGGAGTCTTGCGTGAGGCACTATGAAAATGCAAGAGGCCATCATCCCTATCAGTTGCATAAACACTCTTGCTGGAAGGGAGTGTTGAGGTATGAATCTTTGACGCAAAGCCTGAATGCTTGCAATTCTGGCCGGATTGGGGTAGGCTATGGCTTTTGAGGTGTCTATGGTGGCACCGAGGTATTGCTTTATGTGGGATGGTGTTAGCTGGGACTTTTGGTGGTTCACCGTGAAGCCTAGCTGGTGAAGTAGTTGGATTGTAGTGGCGGTGTGGTGTACACATTGGTTGTAGGACGTGGCTTTTATCAGCCAGTCGTCCAAATATGGGAAGACGTGAATGTGCTGTCTTCTGAGGTGTGCCGCCACTACCACTAGGCACTTGGTGAATACCCTTGGTGCGGTTGTGACCCCGAATGGGAGCACCTTAAACTGGTAGTGTTGCCCGTCTAGCAGTGGCGGCTGGTGACATTTGAAAGTGGTGAGGCGTAAAGTTATCATGGTACTGCACTGTGGCGAGCGAGCCCGCACAACATACGGGGGTTTGGGGAGAAAATTTTGAAAAAATACTGGATAAATGGAGCATTTTCAAGCAAAAAGGTTGATAAAGCACTTGCGAAAGTGTTATGACAGGATCTGTAACAACATCCTCATATCCATCAACTTCACCCCAACACTCCTGCAATGTATGAAAGATTTGAAGACACTTCTTCAAAGAATAGTACATCACAATGAAGTAACAAATCACTGGAGGAGCCACTGATTTATGATGCAAGTAAGAGGAGAAAAAATGTAGCAGAATGATGGCATACATTTTAATAGACTGAACAAAGTGAATTTTCTTAATCAGCAGAACACATGCTAAGCTACAAAAGCGTATTTCTAATGCAATCTGTTGCACCAGCCTTGGCACCAAAGCATTTCATGCTCCTTCTACAGATATTAAACAGAAGAGAGGTGCCCTCCGTGGCACTTGATCGAAACAGACTGTGCCCAGGTGCAAACCGCTTTATTACATTTTAGGCAAGATTCTCTTTGCAGTCCAAGGAGACTCGACTGTGGCATGTATTTAAGTTGACCATGTGTACTGAGACGGAAATAAAATCTCAAAATGCATCTTTTGTGACATCTTTGTGCACCTACTCCAAAACAGACATAACTTAAGGAAAGCCAGTTTTCAAGATTTTGCTAGACAACTCTTCATATACAAGCATCAGACTTGCATGATCTTTAGAATGGGCCAGAGTGCATCCTCATCATTGCCAGGAGCCTACACAGTGAATCGCCCCAGGCGAGGGCTGGTGAGGTGCGGGCAAGGGTGCCACATTTCCACATGACACTGAACTCAGCATCCCCCCGATCAATCACTTCGTGGTTGCCCCTTCTTGGTTTACTTTCTGTCCCTCCGTGTTTAGCGTTCTAAGACCGGCCATACCCATGTCTGGATTTTATACCTGGCCTCCCCTCGAAGGACAGCACTCTGCGTCCTTTCCCTCTCCAGACAGCACCGACTGGCCTCCAATGCTGGCCTACTCCCCTCCTGCTGAGTGCTGCGTGACTGCCGCTATTTGTTACGCTTTCCATCGCTCAGTCTGCGGTGCCTGGGGACCGCGCGTGCTCCCAGAAGCACAAGCCCCCCCTGCTCTGTACCCCTAGCCCCCGCTCAGCACTGCCTTGTCTCTATAGCACTCCATACCCTACCTCCTCCCTGGCACAGCAGTCCATGCCCGGCCCCTTGTCTCTACACCACTCCATGTCCGCTTCCATGCAGTACGATATTCCATGTCTTAAAATGCTGGCCAAAGTGAAACTTTCCGTTCAAATAAATTAAAAGAGTGAATATTTTGGGGTCGGATAAAACATGCACTTAGCCAGTAAGAATACCTTGCCCCTCCAATTACAGCCATCAATGTCCCATTCGCAAAGAGATTGGTCCGTGTGGGACAAGGGAGACCTAAGTGAAAACCATCTGTGTCCCCGTCTATGTCACTGTTGCAGGGGGTAGTGAATCTGATAAACTGTACACAGAGTTCATTCGCTCCGACAGGTTCCCTGTTTGCACGTCTCATCATTCATTCATTCATCCACAGCGTAAGTGGGGAGAGTAGAATTCACGTGGGAACGAGCCATGCAGTATGTATATTAGAGTGAGTGCAGTGTACTTCTGTGGATATTGCAGTCTGCAGTGGGAAGCGTATCACATGGGGTTTTATAACTTGTTTCCATGTAGCGCCTTGCACAGCACTTCACAGTATGCAAGTATTGCAAACAGCAAGTGTCACTCGATTTATTGCTACTCAATTTACCGATCTCGGGAAGATGAGAGGCTGTCTGAAGTGGTCTTGCCACAGCTTTGTTCACCTGAAACTCAGCCCACAGCAGAGGTCAACGGTGAGCGATCGATGTGGGTAAAAATAAAGCTTACCATACCTGTGCCGGTACATCCTCACATTTCGGGTTTGTGCTGATTCGTGTGGGTATGAGAGGGCAACTGCCCTCTACACACTGAGCAGGTCTTCTGTTGTGGAGAGATGTGTTACACAGCTGCGAAGTCACGTGGCCGGGCCTGGCTTTTTAGACAACAGTGCTGTACGTGCAGGGGTAGTTGAACCTCTGATTTAATTTTAAAAGTCCTTCAAAATACACCATATTTACCGCACTAAAAGCGCTTTTCACGAACCGTCAGTTCAACAAACCCACGCATTTATGACGGTGAAACGTTGTGACCTTTGATCCCTAATAACTTCATGAGAAGTGACATCACCCACATAATGGGTTCATTTTTTATTTTTAAGAATATTCTGTATTGAGACTCAAAACGATGCAGTGAGTTAATAAACATTCATAGGCAACAAACAGCAAGGGTCCCGGAGTAGTGTTTACATGCCATAAAGTGCTTCAACGCCTTTCTTAGGGAAGTAAGCACTAAGAAATTACAATCGCAATACATAAAAACTCAGGTACTAACACACCTATGTGTATAAGAACCCATTGGTTCGCTCACATGTGGGGCAAAGCAGGATAACAGAAAGAAAGCGCTGTTTTTTGTTAGACCAGACTGGAAACAGACCAGACTGAGGCTTCCTGTCCTGAGTAAGCCAGGGGCCCACATTAAGGTGGAAACAATGAGCTTGAAGGGAGAGTTTAGACATTCGATTGAACGAGAGGGAGAGCGAGGGTGAAAGAGGGAGGAAAGTGAATGTGACCTAGGGAGGCGAACATTGACAGAGGAAGCCGGTGAGAGAGAGAGAGTATAGAAGCCGAGAGAAAGTGACCTAGAGCATGAGAGGGTGAGAAACAGAACCACTGAGAGTGAAAGAGGATTAGAGAAAGAGGGAGAGAGAGCGAGGGGTTTGGGAAAGACAGAAAGAGAGCGAGATAAAGAGCGAGAGAGACGGAGTGTTTACCTTCAAGAACAGGGAGCAGATGAGTAATAATTTATGGTCACACTTGCCCCATGATTTATTGTGAAGTAAAGGATAACAGACACTTTGGAAGAACATTTGAGATTTTTAAAGATTCCGTTTCGATCGGCACGGTATGTAATTTAGACCCAGGCCTTTAGAATTGCCTTGGCGTTCTTTGGCAGGGAGATGAAAACACCCACTCTGCGCGTTTCTCTCCCACCATGGGCGCAGCAGCCGCTACTGGGCTGCTCACCACAGGCACTTCCCGCCTCATCCCGCACACTGCCACGATACAACCTTACA
Source organism: Triturus cristatus (assembly GCF_964204655.1). Lineage (NCBI taxonomy): Eukaryota > Metazoa > Chordata > Amphibia > Caudata > Salamandridae > Triturus > Triturus cristatus. The sequence goes on from NC_140585.1 coordinate 250,337,641, forward strand.
GCCTAGCGGAGCCATCAAAGTTGTTAATGTAGGCTGCCGTTTACCTTCTAAAACCGTAGGTTTAAAGTTTTAAGAAGCGAATAATTCTTCTTCTTGTAAATCATTTCGTCTCCTTATAATTTTGTCAGTCCAAATAGCACGGCCCCTGTGCCAATCTCACAGACTTCGCTTGCACTGTCTGAGCCAAAATTCAAAGGCGTACCCTTTTGATTCGCCCCCGCCATCCCCTCTCCCCCACCCCCTCTACCTTGTCAGAGTTGTAGGAGTTGTGACGTTTCGCAGGTCCTGTCCAAGATTTCCGTTGTGTATTCTGGCACATGCGGGTTGGTTCGCGCGCAGGAAGGGGGCGGGGCGGGGGGGGGGGGGGGGGGGGAGATGAGAGAAGTGGGATGGTAATCCAGTAAAAAATAAAAAACTTACCTGCTTTCTCCAAAACCGCATCGCCCGCTGCCTCAGCTCCTGCTTGCTCTGGAGTCCTGGCGCCTTTTGAGGCAGCCTCCCTCCTCATGGGCCCTAAGCCAATCCCAACACTGCAATGGCAGCATAGAGATTGGCGAGGCGCAGCGGACAGCGCCCCAGCTAGGCCATTTTCTCTATGTAGGCTGCATGGGGCATAAGGGGGGAGTGCGCATGACTGCTTTGTCCGGCACTGGGGCCGACCAAACAGTCTGTACCCACAACATGGGTAAGCCACTCCCCCCCCCTGCCCGCGAGCAGCACCGCCCACCTGCCCGCCCCCAACCAAGCACAGAGGCACTTCTGCTTTCTCGCAATGCGAGAATGCAGAAACATAAACAGTAGTTTTTACAGTTTATGTTTCTGCCTTCTCGCACTGCGAGAAAGTAGTGAAGCAACGCCCCAATGGGGGAGCCGCCGCTGCCGTCCACTACAAATCTGAGGTACTTTCTGTGAGCATGGTGTACCGGAATGTGAAAGTATGCGTCTTTCAAGTCCAGTGTGGTGAGGAAGTCGTTCTGGGAGAGGAACGGAAGCACCTGCTGAAGCGTTAACATGTGAAAATGGTCTGAATGTATGTATGTGTTTAGGGGCCGGAGATCTAGAATAGGTCGTAGAGTTTCGTCTCTTTTTGGTATTAGAAAATATAGGGAGTAGACCCCTAAATTTTGCTGATTGACGGGAACTTGTTCTATTGCCGTTTTTGTAGGAGGGAGATTACCTCCTGTTTTAGTAATGTGGAATGTTCTTGTGACATTGGGTGTTGCCTGGGTGGAATGTTTGGGGGGGGGGGTAGATGTCAATTCTAGGCGGTACCCTGAGCGAATAATTTGGATCACCCATATGTCTGAGGTGATGGTCTCCCAGACCTGAAAGAAATGTCATCTGCCCCCGACCGGAGTGGGATGGTCTGAAGGGAGCGGGGGGGGGGGGAGAAATTGGGTAGGCGGTGTGGCAGAGCGGGCGGTATTTGTTTTGCCTCTGCCTTTATTGTTATTGCCCCTATAGCCGCCTCTTTGTGAAGGTGGACTGAGCAGGGGATTTGTAGGAAGTGGACGCGCTATCTGAGGAGTAGCCTCTAGCCGTACCCAGAAAGGAAGAGCGGCGAAAGGAGCGCCTAGGAGGGTGTGACTGCAGGGCTCCAATAGATTTCGCCGTATCAGTGTCCTTCATTTTCTCGAGGGCCTCATCTACCTTTGGGCCGAATAAGTATTCTTGGTCAAAGGGACGATTTAGGATGGAGGCCTGTACCTCAGGTTTGAAACCCGATATTCTCAGCCAAGCATGGCGACGGAGGAGGATGCTAGAGTTAATGGCCCTGGAGGCTGTGTCTACTGCATCTAAGGCACAGCGTATGGAGGTGTTAGTTATAGTCTTACCCTCTTGAATTAATTCATTGGCCCCATTTTTGTATCTTTCTGGGAAGTGGTGCATTATGGTTTCTAATTCATCATAATGCGCCCTATCGTATCTGGCCAATAGTGCTCAGGTGTTGGCGATACGCCATATATTAGCTGCCTGTGACGCAGTGCGCTTTCCTGACGCGTCCAGTAGCTTTGACTCTTTGTCAGGTGGTGGTGCTTCGCCTGACGCCTGGGAGTTTGACCTCTTCCGTGCAGTGGAAACCACTAGGGAATCTAGTGGCGCTGGCCCTTTGATATAGGCAGGATCTGTGGGGGCAGCTTTGTACTTTTTTTCTATGCGTGGGTTAATGACCCTAGCCCTGACTGGGTCCTTAAAAACCTCTGGCGCATGTTTTATCACCCCCTTGAGCATAGGTAGTATGGAGGTAGACCTTTGTGCGGTATCAAAGTTGTCGAGGAGGAAATCCTCCTCTACTGAGTTAGTGTGTAGCTCTACCCCGTGATAATGTGCCGCCCTCTGAAGTAGGTGGTGGAAACCTAATGAGTCTTCCGGTGGAGATGGCCTGGAAGGGTAAAGGTCATCTTGTGGGACGTCTGGAATATCTGGATTATTGTAGTTGTCCCATGGGTCTGGGGATCCTGTAGGGGTGGGGTCTTGGGGCACATCCCCTGGATCGTAATATGGGTCCTCCTGATCATCATCGTCTGGAGACGGGGTCGGAGAGCGATGAGGTGGGGGTGGAGAAGGTGGAGGGGGCGGAGGTGGAGGGGGCGGAGGAGGTGGGGAAGGCATTCTGAAAGGGGAGGTAGCAGAGTCCTTCCTCTTTGGAGCGGAGCCGGTTTGTCCAAATGTCTCTTTTTAGAAGAGTGTGCCAAATGTCCAGTTCTTGGATCCTTGTTAAGAGTTTTTTGCAAGGGATCCGGTGTAAACAGTTCCTGTGACAATGTTGGTTCCGTTGGCGCCAAAGGTTTCGGGGCTGATGACTTTAGGGTTGTCCGTGCCGTGCTTCGCACTGGGCTCGGGAACCTCCGTTTTCTTGGTCGGCGCTGAGGTGGGCTTCGGCGTGGAAGTGTCGGCGCCGAGGGCCTTATGGGGTTTGGTCGGTACCGAAGATGGAGTCGGTACAGAAAGGCTGGGTTTCGCCACCGAGGACTTCGGTGCGGAGCTTGGTGTCGAGGTAGAGGCCGGTTTCTTTTTCGGTGCCGAAGTGTGTTTCTCGGCATCGCTGGAGGGCTGGCTCGAGCCCGAGACGCCGGAAGGCTTATTTGGCTTCTTCACCGGGCCCAAAGGTGGGGTGTGTGAAGCAGTGTCTCTGGTCTTGCCTAGGCCCGGAGGCGAAGGCGTGACCGTAGCCTTTTTGGGTGTGGGCGCGGGTGTGGGAGGGGGTATAGTACTCACGACCCTCTGCGCCGGGGTGATGTCCTCCACATCTGAGTTGTCAGCTTCGGAAGCACTGACGAGGTCCTCTTCGGTGTGCTGCTGCCCCGGATCTTCGACATCGTCCCCGAAGATGTCGACTGGAACGGAGGTCGAGGAGTGCGCCATGTTTCGTCTGGCTCTTCGATCTCAAATAGTCTTTTTCAAACTGAAAGACTTACAGGCCGGACAGTCTCGAGCCTCGTGTTCAGGGGAGAGGCAGAGGTTCCATACCTCAAAGATGGGTGTGGAGGAATTTGGACCCACATCGAGGGCACTTCTTGAAAGGAGTTCTTTCCATCAGCCGGGAGCTTGGGTAGGCCCGAAGGCCGCCGTCAATGACTAGAATCGAAGATGTGTCGAAGAGAAGGTGATTGAGGAGATCTGAACAATACCGCGATAAGCGAGGATTCCGCTTCGATCGTCGAACTGGAAATGTTCGGAACCGGAGCGCGAAGTATTACATCCAAGCCCGATGGCGGAAAAAACAATCTGAGGATGGAGCCGAAGCCCATGCGCAATACGATCCAAGGGAGGAGTCACCGACCTCGTGACTTCCAAAGACTTTCCAAGAGGAAAAAAACTGCAAACATTCGGGCCCAACACCAGATGGCGATCTATGCAAAAGTGTGTAATCTGGCAGCTCAAATGCCTCGAACATACTTTTATGCTCAGTATGGTCTGGTACATCAGACAACTCAAAAGTAGTGGCTCCAACACGCAGCACAAATTAGTGGGTTCTTCAACGCATGTCTCTGAAACCCAACGAGCAAAAACCCTATTTGCAATGGAACTAATGCCTTAGTTCAGAAATAACAATTCTGATCTGGCAGAGCACACCGGAGGAGGCCGAGAGCTAAGTTAATCGCATTAAATGCCCCAACGAATAATTGAATTGATCACTCTCCACTACCTTAACCATGGATGAGGACTCCAGCCTCCAGTAGAACCTTGAATAGGAAGATACATTTCCCCGACTCGCTACACCTTGCGGGTGTAGAACACTGACACCACCTTGGTTGCCCATCCCTGTCCTAAGGAAGACCCAAAGGCAGAGACCCACAATAGCCCTCCTTGCCACAAGTCGTGTCGAAATGACAACGCCCACACCTTACAAGCCTGGATCACAAGTCCCCTGCCCTACTGTGCAAAAAAAGACTATACATCTCTGACTATTGAAATATGTAGAGAGCTGTTGTGTACAATTGATCAATCGTGGCTAGGCTTATCCAGACTGACAATTTGCTATCAGTCCAACCTTTGAACTGTTTTAATCCCATTCCCCGTGCACCATTTGGAATTCTTTCAAGCTTTCACTTGAGCACACTTTCCTGCACGTTCACCTGGAGCAACCTTCCTTCTAAATTTCTTCACAATTCCTTGAATGCAGTAAGATATCTACTGCAGTCTAATTAAGAGCAAATACAAGTACGTTATTTTTTTTTTTTTTTTGAAAAACCTTTATTGACATGTCAATCAAGAACAAGTATGGGCCTACAACCCCCCGGGGCCGGCCGCTAAGCAATCAGAGCAACAAAGATCAAATGTAAACACAGGCAGCACCTCGGGGAGCAGAATCTTCATACTAATACTGTGAACAGCGCAGGTAGGACACCAGGAGAAAAAAGGTTTTCATTTTACAATGGAACAAGACAGAAGGATCAGGTGCCGAACAATTTCCCAACAGCGATAAAAGGTATGCAGAGTAATAGACGTAAGCAATAAACAGCAATCTATTGGATCAATGGCGCAGACACAGGAAATTCAGGATGGGGAAGAATATCATAAACAGTTGCGCCTGCAGTCCCCCGCCCGAACTCCCAGAGAACACCCCGGAAATTGTGGCACACATGAAACGGCAACGAGTCATAACAAAGGAGGTGTATCACGCTGATCCCAGAAAAAGAAAAACAAGAGGAATCAGAGAGGAAAAAGGAGGCCATGGAAAAAGAGGTGAAAGACTAAAGAATCCCCTCCCCCAACCCCCCACCCTGCACCTCTGCGGATGAGTAAGTACGTTATTTTTGAATTTTTTGGTTGTTGCACTTTATTAAATTGACTGTTTTTGTTTACCTAGAGCTGACAATTTTGCATGCTCAGAATTGTATAAAAAGATCAATGCAGATCAGAATTATACTTTCTCAAAGAAAGGTTTAGGACCACTGTTTCCTATATTGATTAACGCCCAGGTCCAAGACTGGAATTGGGTTACCCCATTTTTCATAATGGTTAGTTCAGAAATAAGTATGGATTTACCAAGTAGGCAACCATGACATCAGTTTCTTTCTGATCTTGCACAAGTGTTTCTGGATACGTGTGCCATATCTGGTAGTAAGTTTAAGTTAATGGTCATTTCAAATTCTGCGAACAGGTAGTTGGAGGCCTTCTAAAATGGAAAACTGAGTTGCTCTTTGATGAGACAGCATGGTAGTTGGATAGGGTTCAAGGTCAATTAATGACATGGTTACACTTTCCATGCATGAAGGTTAAAGGTGTTCTGGATGGCAACCGTAAAGTAAACCTATGTTCCCTAGGGTCAAGACTTGATTTAGCATTACCTTTCCTGATTGAGGAGTCATCGATACATAAAAGCTTATACCCTGGTAAAGGTGTCCATTATTGTGAATGAATCCTAGGGAAAGTTGCGAGATTAGCATTTAAGCCATAAAAGCGCTGGATCCCCAATTTGCCAAAATTATCCTAGTTCAAAACAATTTGCTTGTGGCTCAACTAGTGTCTTTCTCGGAGGTTAGTCTCAGTATCTAGCTGGAGCAGAATTGAAGTATTATTCTTAGGCACTTGTACCACCTAAATTACTGCTCTCAATATAGCTATAAATAAAAATTTATCGTGATTTCGCTGTTTAATTAGAATTTTACTTTATTTCAAGTTGAATAGCATTTTTTTCACATAATGGTATTTCACAATATTTATACTGCCCTTCACATTCATAAATTGTATCAACGAAGGCTGGCCAAAATCATTTGCCATTAGGTGTTCCCCAGAAGACTTTGCCACCAAAGATTTGCCAGAATGTTTCGCCATTAAAGGCTTATCCACGTGAAGGTTTTGCTACTAGGTGTTTTGCTTGCATGCATGTAATGTCTTGGCGTTTTGCTCGCAAAAAGGGTGTCTGTGTCCTAGTTTAATAAAAAAAAAATTAAAAAGTAAGAAATTAAGTGATGAGTAGAACTGCATTCTGTCTCAAGGATATAACTGCAGTCTGACCGTGAGGTGTCCTGATACCAAAAGTATGATACTTAGCATCTACATCACAAGAGGAGACTGTGCCTTATCAACTCAATGGCAGGCATGCTTTGGAGCTATATAACCTAGCTTTTTGTACTCAGAAAATGTTAATTTAACTATGCAAGCTTAGGACAAGCCCACATTGTTTCACAAACAAAGTGGAAGGTGATTGAGGGCACTTTTATTCTACCTCCTCTCTCCAGAATTTACCTCGGACGCATCCAGTGCTCTTCTATATACCTCCATGATATCTCACCACAATGCCAGATGATAGACAACTATACGTAAAGGTCTCCTCTCTGGATGGTGTCACACCTAGCAACAAATCTTGAAAACATTCAGGTTTGGATGACTCTTAAAATGAACCCCTTCAATGGCTACCTTTTGAAGCAAGAGAGCTTAAAAATATTTTGCCTTATGCACATATGTGTAAACTCCATCTTGGTCACCATTTTCCACAGAAGTTAATACAATCAGACAACTTCCACTCTCAGAAAAGCAAAGTCTTCAGTATTGAAGCCCTTTGCATTAAACATGTACACGATGCTTTAGGCCTTTCACTGCTGTGTTGCCCAAAAATGCTACTCCACACTTATCTATCCAAAAGAATCCACCCTCCCTCAGTCTTCCAAAGATACCTTCTGTTCAACTAGCATTTCAAAAATCCTTTCTCTGAGTTTATATGACTGAAAGTATTTTCCTAGAAACAGACACCTCTACCCTCCATTCTCAACTAACCTAAATCCAACATTCCACATATAACCACTTTAAATAATGCATTATACTCATTTTTTGCTAGCTTTTGCTGTTAAAATTTTGGTTGCATCTTATGTACTATGTTACTTGTTCTATGTACATCATCCTGAACACAGTTTCCTTGAATGCTCCAAGTAAAACCGCAAACAAGCAAGACCAAACCTGTTTGAGAACTAGAGGTGGGCAGACAGGCACTAATATTTACTTGCTCTAGATAAATCATGTTCCTCAACTATTATTCACGTCTACCGCAGCAATTCAAAAATGTTACACATCACAAATTCCTGTGCTACATTATTGCTTCCTTGGCACCAATCCTATAATTAATGTGCAATGATTTAAATCTGTACATGCAACTTACATGTGTACATTTCATAAAGGTCCTTCGCAGCCTTCACACCAGCAGCACATTACCGATAGCATTGCAAAAACAATGATTCAGCTGCTGCTAACTGAGCAAGTTACTTTACCTTTGGTAACACTCTTTTTGGCGGGTACTTTGACCGCAGATGCCTCACCTTTTGAATAGTCCTCCAGACTAGATCCAGAAGATTGTAACAGCAATGCTCCAGCATGTCAGTAGGTGGCGTCGTACAATTCTGTTCCACCCCAGAAGTGACAGAGCGGAGCAGATGAACAAGTTACTTACTCTCCGTACTGTCTTATCTAGTAGAGACTATCTAGCCACAGATTCCTTACCTTAGGATAATCTCCAGGTATCAGACTGGATGCGGAAACTTTTCATGAGCAGTACCCCTACGCAGAGGTAGGTGGTGTTCGGCTCTGCATAGCGTTATCTGTGCTAGAAGTGATGTAGCAGTGTCTATATAGGCACCATCCCAGCACATTGCCATCAGTTTCTTTTCATGACTTACCACAACAGCAGCACAGAGCCACGAATAACATTGACTACCGGTGCATCAAACTGGAGACTTTGAAGGGAAGCCACCCTTGTGTCTAAAATCTGCTCACAGAGTAAGGAGGATGGGTTGGTCAGTAAGGAATCTGCAGCTAGAGTCTCTACTAAATAAGGTGTCACAGAAGGTATGTAACTTGTTCATCTGATAGAGACTCCTACCTGCAGAATAGATACTCAAGCAACACAGATTATACTAAAAAGTTCTATAGGACTGAACAGGCAAAAAGCGTGTCTTGATCGACCAGACTGTCAAGCCATTAGTGCTTAGTAAACGTGTGCAAAGAAACCCATGCTGCTGCCTGACAGGTTGCAGCCTTGGCCCTAATAGAATGTGCTCACAAATCTTTAGGAGTTTGCTGTTAGGCCAATGGGTCGCAGATTTGATGCAGAGCACTATCCATCGTGAGATGGCCTGTTTCTGCACTGCCTTTCCTTTTTTGGCTGAGTCATACCCCACAGAGTTGATTGTCCACCCAGAAATCTTTTCAACAACAAAGCTCTTTTTTAGCCCAGGCGATGGAGTCTCTCCTCTTCTTTAGAGGGGTGAGGTGGAGAGTAAAGGGACGGCAGGGTGATGGTCTAGCCTACATGAAAAGGAATGATCACCTTCGATATGAAGGATGCTCCAATTTAATTTTGGCCGACTTCAAAGTGAAAGTGATTATAGGAAAATGCATCAGTGAGTGAGCCATATGCCTTAATTCACTTCTGGGAACATTTGTTTTGGAGTGCCCACAGACACACATGACTGCTGTACAAAGCAACAGCTTTGGCATTTAGTTATGTGCGCTTTCCTGCTCAGTGTTATTAGTGTGCCCGGCAGCTCCACTGGTTATTTACTTTGTGTGCTAGTGATGACTTTGCTTTATTTAATATGTAGCTTAATTTGCCTGTATCCTTTTATGCCAACATTGTCCCTTTTTTTAGCATTTGAAATGTCAGAAAGCATGTGTTAAAATTGAGTAAATATGTACACAATTACACTGGCTACCTGCAGGGAAGGTCTGAATTGGAGACAGCAGCATTCCAGCTCCAGATATGCATAAATGTTTAACTGCTCTACTTACCTGTCAACCTGTATGTCCATCTAAAAATCCATTCACACACCACCTCTTATTAACATTAACAAATCTGTGGTACACGTTTTGTCTACCTCAGAGATCAAAGTTTCACCGCACTGCTCCTACTTAAAACCAGTGCTATGTCAGGTGCTCAGGGAATTACAGCAACACACTGTGGACTTCTTTCTTAAGTTATCTTGCTCAGGATATAAATGCATTGGAGCAATGACAAACTATAGTATGCAATAACATACCATACAACAGAAGTTTAAAAAATAAAAAAAAAGACAATAGATCTCACATAGGTGAGACCTATTGGCTTTGTCAATGTTTGTTAAAGTAAGGAGCCTGATTGGGCAGATGGGTAATGAGTCGAAAGGAGCGCACATTATAAACATTAGGACTAAACTGAGGTCACACTGAGGCATAATGAAGGGTAAAGAAAGGAAAAGTAGTTGGAAACCTTTCAAAAACCTATGTACAATAGGGGACTTGAAATGGAAAGCTGATCTAGCATTGTAAAAATGCTGATATGGCAGAAAGACAGTCTTTTAAAGTGCATAAAGCAGAGCACTGCTGGGTTAGAGTAATAATAAACAAAAGAACCTGGGAAATGGGTGCACATAGGGGTCAACTTGTTTATCTGTACACAATGCCACAAACTTGCTCAAATGGAAGACGTATGTTGTCTTGGTGGAGGGATGATTGGCTGCCAAGATAACATTGCAGACTTCGGACAGAAGATCGAAAACTGAACTGTTACTGCTCAATCTCCATGTATGAAGGCAAAGCGTTGTCAGGTTCAGAAACCTGCCCTGTTGCTGCGACAGAAGATCCTCTCGAAGAGGCAGCCTGATAAGAGCATCCATGCTTAACACCTCGCAATACCAGATTCTTCGTGTCCAGTCCAGAGCCACCAGAATTACCTTGCCCCAGTCATTCTGGATCTTCTTGAGAACTCTGAGCAAGAGTGGTATTTACGGAAAGACGTACTGGAGGCCTGAACTCCAATTGATACGAAAAGCGTCTGATCGACAGCCGCCTTGGAAACTCCAGTGCGCAAAACTGCTGACCTTGTGAGTTCAATGGAAGTGAACAGATCCAACCAAGGTTCTCCCCACTCTTGGAAGAGACCTTGCGCCACCTCCGGATGGAGATGCCATTTCTGATCCGTTAGGAATTGACAACCAAGTTTGTTTGCCCTGGTATTCAGAGAGCCTGCCAAGTGTGGAACCCCCAGGGATATGCCCTGATTATCAGCCATGTTCAGAGGCGTAGAGCCTTTTCAGAAAGGGTTCATGACCCTATCCTGCCCTGTTTGTTGCAGTACCGCATGGCAGTGTTGTTCGTGGACACCTAAACCAGCCTCTGGCTCAAGGAAGGAAGGCCTTCTATGCCAGTCAGATTGCTCGGGGATCCAACAGGTAGATGTGGAGTCTGGATTCCGGAGACCAGAGTCCTCTGAACTCCACCTCACCCACATAGCTGCCTCAGCCCGGAAGTGATGCATCTGTTAAAACAGTCAACTCTGGGTGGGGAAGGGAGGGGGGGGGGGGGGGGGGGGTCTGCCACCAACCCAATCACTGTTTGTTAGCCACCACTACATGTCTTTTGCGGTTCTCTCCAAGATCTGGACCATGACAAATTTCCCTGAGACTGTGGCCATTTCAGGTCCCACTGCAAAGCCCTCATGCCAGCAGACATGTGTCACAAGAACAATGCAGGAGGCCAATCTCACCATATCCAGGATAGAGGCTGAAACAGTGTCATAGCCTCAACATCCTGGACTTGCTGCTCGAGAGAATATCCAGAAACTGCACGGTATCCAGAACAGCTTAGATAAAAGGGAGTGTCTAAGCATGAGTCAGGCACGACTAGGTATACTGATAGTGAACCCCATCAAGTACCGAAGGCTCTCTATAGTCTGGAGATGGGAGACAACTAACTGGGGAGACCCTGCCTTTAACACCCAATCGTCGAGGTAGGTAAAGACTAGAATCCCTGACCTCCACAGATGAGCTGCAAGCACAGCCATCACTTTTGTGAACAACCGAGGGGCACTGATTAGACCAAAGGGGACTACAGCAAACAGAGTGCTCTTGGCCTACTGTGAACCACAAGTAGCACATGTGGGCAGGCAGGACAGGGATGGGAAAATATTGTCCTGCAAGTCCATTGAACCCATTCAGTTTCCTGGTTCCACGGCAGACAGGACTTGTGCGAGCATGAGCATTTAGTATTTCTGCTTTTTCAGAAAGAAATTGAGAAGGTGCGGGTCTAAAATAGGACAAAGTCCTCCGTCCTTCTTGGGCACCAGAAAGTAAGAGGAAAAGCAACCAAGACCTACTTTTGATCCCTGTCCAAGCAAGGAGATGTGGTTCTTCATCAGCTAGTTGTAAATAGGTGGCATCGGTGGGAGGGGTGGTCACAAAGGGGAGGAAGTAGATCCTTTGGCAGAGTTGCAAAACCCAATGGTCTGATTTCGTTGACCTCCAGTGGTATAGGAAATTGCATATCCTGCTCCTCACTGGATGCCCAGGATGGTCAGAGAGCATACTAAAGAGATCTGGAGGCTGTAGCTGCCGGAGTGGGTGAGGGGGAGAGGATAGGACTGGCTCATCCTCTGGCTGTCGTTCCACTTGGTCTGTGGGAACCGTGCCCTCGTCCACGAAAAGATTGTGACGTTTGTTGGCCGGGTGGCTGGGCGTGTAAAGACCTGGTTAGGAGTCCCTCCTGAAGCCAGGGCGGAAGACAGACTGGGGTTGGCATGGGGCCCTGGAAAGGGTCAAGGACCTGGCTGTAGGTCTGTGCTTCAGCATTTTAAGGATAGCAGAGTCCGTTTTCTCACATAACAACCAAGAACTATAAACCAAGAGCTAGGATTGGACACACCCCGAAAAGAGTGGTTCTCAGGGACTTCCGAATGTCAGGGACAGACACCCCCAGATTTTCAATCTCCATCTTTACTGACTTCATTCTAGCCGTACAAGAGGGTAAGAAGAAATTCACGCCTGCCAGAATGCAGCTTCAGCAGGTGGGCATCCACTACACCATGCTCTAGTGCGCCAGACTTAAGCTTTTACACCAAGGCAAGCAACATATCTTCTGGACTACAGAGCTGGCAGCTGAACTTCTGAATAACATGACCGGTTCAGGGTCTTGGCACCAAAATCAAGAGGAGGCCCACTCATCTTCACCTAGACTGAGTGACTAAATCTGCTCTGGCATATTAAGCGTCTCTGGGTTAGCAGAGCATCTCAACAGATGGAGGTACAGTACGCACTGTAGTCAATCACAAAGTAGTTCACATTCCTCTTACTATATATGCAGGAAGAACAGTTAATAAAAAAAAAAATTGCAAAACATTTGAAGGTTTTTGGGGTGAGAAATACTCAATTGAACAGCACTCAATCTACGAAAGTAGTCAAGCGGGGTAGGTGTCCAATCCGTTCACTTCTGGCCCTTTTGAATAAATTTGGAGGAAGATGGGGCTGACTGCTATGGCATTACTCAGTGGTATTATCCACACAGGTGCATAAACGTTGATTATATACACTATTCAACTGATGGGGATAGGGTGGGTTAAGGTTCGAACTAGGGCAAACTGGTTCATGTCCTGAAGGATAAGACTGCCACAGAGGGAGTGCAAGAACAAAAAATGATGGACAGAATGCAGACCAATGTCATACATTCACCCCAGTACAGAGATCTGGGCCTAAATACATCGTTTTTTTGCTCACCATGCCATTCCAGATTGAAACCAGCCATATGCAAATCAGTCTTGACCCTGTGCCCAATGAGAACAGTCCAGCCCGAACTGCCAGGCCAGGTACTCCCTGGACTGGAAACAAGCATCCTAGGACCGGTTTCAGGGTTTCACCGCTCATCAGTCAGGATAGCTTGACTCCAGTGGCATGGAGCGCAGGGTCAAAACTGATTTGCATATGGCTGAGTCCAACACTGGAGTGGGGTGGAGAGCAAAAGAATGATGGATTTAACACAGATCCTTGTGACTGGGGGTGAATGTCTGCATTGTCCAGCATTCCGTCTATCAATTGTTTCTTTTGCATATGCCACAGAAGGAGGGCAAAGGGTAGAAGAAAAAGGGTTGGGTTCACCCTTGTTACAGCATTGTTATTTTTGAAGCAGGAAAAGGACTTGTGCTCTTGTAACTACCAGACTGCCGTTTCCACATTCCGAATTAAAGGTGTCAAATATCTTGTATATCTCTTCTACAGAAGACATCTCACCAATCCAACTGTATGCATAAGGTGAACAAGATATAATTATATGTTCAGTGTACTATTACAGACTTCTCTAACACCTATAAACTCTTAGCGGCTCAGGAGAGGAGTGGGAAGGGAATGAGTATCTAGACAAAACCACCCTTGCCTGGCTAGGGGGAAGCACACCTCCAATACCGCAAACAACCAATCATGCAAAAGAAATAACGGGGGTACTTAGCAGCATCCTAACAGATAAGCCTCAAGTATAGATGGGCAACCATCCAAATTCAACAAAACCTATGCTCAAATGCATGGCTAGCAGGTACGGAGCTAGTATTAGGAAGTCAGAGACAAGCACAACCCCAAAGCAAGCCATGAGAGAAACATAATTGATTATTAAAACCCAGGAAACAGCAGACAAAATGTGAGCCATGCGGAATACTTTGTTATAAATTGTGACACTAAAACTTGTGAAACACTTTGCAACCACCTGACCTCCCCTTCTTCCGGATGTTTCTCCCTCATCAGGAAGGATTTATTCCGGGTAGGCAAACTGCATGATCTGTGTACTGCACTGCACGCCTCCATTTCCTGCAGTCACACTTGGACCCAGTTGTGGTATTCTTGGACACCACCAAGGCATTTCACTTCTTAAAGTGAGAATACTTATTTACTATCCCTAGCCCCTGGGTTTTAAAAAATTGGATCAGGTTGTTGTATTCTTGCCTGGTAGCCTGCATGCGAATCTAGCATAGTAGCATAATATCCGCTCCAATACAGTTTCGCGTAAAACTCAGCAGGGCTGCTGTCAATCCCCTATCTTTATCTTGCTTTGCAACAGCTCTTGAATTCCCGGCTGCTAAACTCAGACAACAATCTTCAGATTATGTCCTCAGGTATACCAACTGTAAACATCTAATCTCCCTTTATGCTACTATGACCCTTTATGTAAGGGATCCCCAAACAAGCCATAATACAAGAATAAGGGAATTCATAAAGTTCAGCATTATTTCAGGGATCAGATTAAACTGGGAAAAAAACAAATCAGATTTTCTCCATTAGCACTGGTACTAGCAAGCTCGAGCTGGAATATCCCATGAAATGGTGTGAGGGTTGAGTTAAATACCTCAGGATATGAGTAAACTGACAGCAACTTAATTATTTAATGAGACCTATGAGTCACCTTTACCAAACTGAAAGACTGGGTTACCCGTTGCTCCTCCTTTTTCTTATCATTGGTTGGGTGTTCTAGGCTAATGAAATATTATTGTACCGAAATTAGGCAATTACTTCATGAACATCCAACTCCCTATCAACAAGTCTTTCCCCCAAACACTTAGATCCTTTAAAAATATATTTTTTATTTGTGGTATTTCAGCAAGATACAGGCATAAATAAATGCCACAACACAGTTCAACAGCAGCACACATACCAATGCCCTCTACCTGTGTTAAGAATACAGTCAATTGCATTCCAAAAGGTACAACACGTTTTGTTATATTACATAGCAGTACACTAAGTAGTAGAGTCGTCTTCAGCTATGGAACCATCAGGGGCTGTAAGGAGGTACGTTGTTAAAGGACTCTAAATGTCTTTAGGCCGTGAGGCCCTTGCTAGCTCTTCAGGAAAGAATTCCCATTGAGATCTACAGTGTGTCAGATCTAGCAGCCAGTCCTTTTTGGTTGGATGTACAGGAGCTCCCCCAATGTAGTGCTATTCTTTTTGCCAGCAAAAGACCCACTCCTATAAGTTTATGATTTATAGGTTGTTGAACCTTTACCCATCCTAAAAGGAACACCTCTGGATTACAAGCTACCTGTTCTAACCCCATTTTCGTTAAGTGTGTCAGTGATTTGGACCCAATAACTTCTACTGGTGGCACACTACCAGGCCAAGTATAGAAAGTCCACCTCTGGCGGCCCAAATCTTACGCACTGTGCATTTGCCCTCAGCCCAAATTTAAATAATTTAGCAAGTGTATAATATATTTGTTGTAAATATTTAAAGCACATATAAAAATATATAATGCATATATAATGCACAGACAACAGTTGGATGCAAGGAAACAGTTGCGTGCGGCAATACTGCCACAATGCCGCCTCTACAGTTTCTCCAGTATGACATTCCAGCAATCAAGTGCCTTATTCTGGGTCTGCCTGCATTGTTCAATTTAGTAATCAAGTGTCTACGCATGTCAGCAGTAAGTAGGAACTGTAGGGCCTTTACTGCTGGTGGTTCCCTAGGAAATTGTGGGCAGAAGTCACGTAGGGCAGCTCAGAACAGAAGTATGCAACTGTCAATAATGGGGTGCAATTGCTAAATAGCTCCCCCATAGTTGCGATGCCGGAGTGTGTGAAGACGCATTCCAATGTTGCTGGGTAGTGCTGGCAAGGAGAGCGGCAGTGCATATAGGAAGATTTTTCCAGCCCGGTCTCCCAGAGCGTGCAATGCTGCTGTTGTGGAATGTACTGTATTGATTTCCAAGCACGCTAAGCCTTCTCTTGTATGGCAGGCAGGCCCTTAAGTGGGGTGGGATATGCGTCATGTTCCACTGCGACATGTGAACAGTTAGATCGTTGATGATTACACTGGCATGGGCACGCAAGCAGCCTAGGGACAGGTGAGAGATACTGACTTTACCATTTCAGTAGGCTTGATTTATAGAGCCCTACTTACAGCTGTACTAAAGTGCACATACGCATTTTGTGCACTACTTACTCCACCCTTCACTCTAAATGTTGCACATTGTAATATAGTTAGACAAAGAAGCCGTGAGCCTCTCCGATCTCAGGTAGGCTTATGGTCTTCTCCATTCTCTGCAACTACTGATACCATCGTCTGCACTGCCAGACACAAGATTAGTGCTGCACTTCATCTACTCTCCCTCCCAATGTCCGATTAGGAGCTAAACAGAAACCTCAATCAGGGGAATCCTGGCACCTCACGAGTGAAATCTGACACAGAAATACACTGCACTTCCTCATCATGCATATCTGGACTATTGGAATATTTAGGTTAGATGGACAAAAAAAAGAGGTCGGCTCACCCTAGAGTCAAAAAGAACTAATGTGCTAGTTTAAGGGTGGGTGTTTATGAAGCTGGAGAATTTATCCATGACAGGACTTATTTTACATTTAACATTTCCTTTCCATCCACTTTTTCCCACCAGCTCTGGGAAAGTGGCGTAAAGGAGTGGACCGGTGTGCGACACAGGAGAGGGCTTTATACATGGCGCGCGGGTGCCCCAAATGGCTGGGCGCAGTTGGGGGAAATTAATGAAGCTTCTAGTTTCCTGTGGTAGCATTCCCTGCAGGGGTCCGTACTGGGGCAGCGCAGGGGGGAGGGGGAGTTCTTGTACTTGAAACTGTACATGAATACCTGCTATCCGTGATTATGCTGAACTGTTTGCAAGTGTTTTAAAATCAATAAAATTTGATTATCGAAAAAACAGAAATCTTCAAGGTTAAATAATGTTGTTCTGCTTGATATACATGTTCACGAAAGAAGACAGGTTAATTAGGATAATACTGTATCAGTTCCCTAAGAGGCAATGGTCGTCTAGTTGGAACAAAGACAAAGGCCTTCAAGAAAATGTTTACTCCGGAGGCAAATTAAAATAGCTGTGAAGGGCACTTAGGCCAACACTTGCCCAACCTGCTTCTCAAACAACCCTGCTACTCAAAAAATCCTTAATAATCTCCCCATGGGAGAGCACAAACGGACCTCATAGGCATGTGCTTAACATATTTTACTAAGCTAATGCAATCCATATTGCAAGGACGTGTTGATGAACCAAATTAGCCAAGCTCAGCAATGTAAGCTGGGGTGTGTGATCCTGCGGATAGCTTGGAGAAGGGTTCAGTATACATAAAAGCCTTCTGCATGGTTTTTGAACTAAGTAGCACCAATGGTGTACGCTGATGAGGGTAAGTGAATTATGGTTGCTTAGCACTGATACAGCTTTATGTTCACCTTGGGCAAGAAGCATACCAGAGAGAAAGGCATTCTCCTGGGAGATGCATATCTGATATGGGGACGAACAATTAGATACATTTTGTGGCAGATACAATGATTCCTACTGATTAGGTTTTCAATAAAAACAAAATTCAAAAAAGAAACATATAAATTGGCTGTACAGGAATCCTGGTTCATGGAAAGGAAAAACACATATGAACAGAGCTTCCCTCCTTTATTTTTGCTTCATAAAGGCGTTTTCAATCGAATACACTTTCACAATCACAGAAAGGATTTAAAATGGATATCTAAAATACAATGTTGGTCACTACTGCCACGGTTTTGTCAAATTAAAACCCAAAAATATTTTATAATGTATTCTATGTTCCTGTATATGCACCATACATATATGAATGTATACTGTAGCCTATTTGGAAAGGCCACTTAGTCATTTTACATGTACACCTCCTAGGTCTTGTGTTGTAGCCTCCTATTGTAACTGCAACAATTACATTTCTGCCAGCGTCAACAACAGAAAACATACTGGAGACATCCCTGCCAAGTATCAGTTAAAAGCCCGATAGGGCTCTTTTGAAAAGCTTCAGAAAACAACTATTTTGAGACTTTTAAACTTGGGCGAAAAAGAAAAACATTGAACGTGCCTCCCAGAACGGGCTTTCTTTAGTTCATTTGAGCTAAATCACATTTATTTGATGCCTGAGGCTGTATTATACATACTTCCCAGAAGGCGCAACAGGTGTGTGCAGCAGTTTTGTGCACACTTGGGGCCCTCTGGCATTACGGAAAGGACACAGACACTTGTGTGGCTTCTTTCCATAGGGTCCCTTTCCAACTGTCTACTGAGGTCAACGACAAAGAAGGGAGATGCACTATATTAAGAGGACTATTAGATGGAACAGATATTGCTGTGGTCAACATCTATGCACCTAATATATATCAAGCAGGTTTTCTTTATGCACTTTCAGGGCAATTAGCTCAAGAAATTGATTTTCCCTTGATTATTGCAGGCGATTTAAATTGCAATGCAGACATAGCATTGGACAAATCATGGCCTCCTCTATTAGACTGCCCTATAGCAACGGCAAAAGCATGTATAGGATGAAAAATGGGGGACTTGGGAACACCTGGAGAGAAGGCCATCCTCGAACTAAGGACTACTTGTTCTACTATGGGGAACAAGACATTCGTGACAGGTTGGACAGGTTCCTATGCTCACCTTAGGTTCATGGCAATGTTGAACATGTTTAAACTGTTACTAGATCACTGTCAGATCATATCCCTTTAATTGTACATCTGCAATGGCAGAGGGCAAGAATGGCTATCCCTAGCTGGAGACTCAAATTGGAATCCCTGAGATTAACAAAGAAATTTGGGAAGCAATAATCAAATCAAATGTCACTTATGAAGCACACAGCTACTATGAGAGTTTCCCGGTGCTATTGGTACTGTGACCACTTAACACTACATGATTAAGTTAGAAGGCAGCATTAAATTACCAGATTTTTAAGCTGTGCTTAAAAGCACCAGCATCCTTGGAAGCACAAAATTGCAAAGGGAGGGAGTTCCAACCAGTAGCAGCCAGAGCGAATAATGAGGTGCCTCCACCTCTCTTACGTATTGTTTTGGGCCCAGCCGCAAGCAGCGCATCAGCAGAGCACAACAGACGGGCAGGAAGATAATGAGGGAGGCACTTGGTGAGGTAGCTCGGGCTTAGGCCATAGTAAGCTCTGTGGGCTAGGACTTCTCTCTCCCGAACAGGTAACCAGTGCATATCCTTCAGAGGGGCCTGTATAGAGGTGTGTCGGATTCTGGACAAGAGCCGGGCAGCAGCGTTCTGTACCAACTGGAGCCTCTTAAGTTGGTACAAATGGAGACACCCGCCCCCCCCCCCTCCCCCCAGTATAGTGCATTAGCGTAGCCCAGTCGAGACATTATAAGGGCATGGCCAACCATCCTCTGGAAAGAGGGAGGAAGCAGGAACAAGAATTTCCTCAAGAAAAGGAGATCAAAACAAGTCCTGACAACACTATCTGTGGTTTGAAAGACATGATATCAAACTTCACTCCAAGGTTCTGCACCATAGTGGTCGGAGGCGAGGGGGCAGAGCTAGGCCAAACCCTACTATCCCAAAGTGGGGGGGGGGGGAGAAGAGACGAAAGACCACCACTTCCGTTTTAATTGTGTTACACTTGAGGCTTCTCTGGGTCATTCAATGGAATACTGCTGACAAACATGCAGCAAATCTATCAGGGGGGTGGGTCGTCGCCCAGTTGGAGGACTGTGGGCAGAAATACTTTGGGCGTAGGACAACAAACAGAGAGGGGCCACAGAACAGGAAAGTCTGTAATCCAAAAATGGGAAGCTACACAGGCAGACTCCATGAGGTTTACCCCTAGAATTACAAGACACCATACAGAATGGGGATGGTACTGATTAGTGGAGGAAACATGCTACTCTCTCCCTCCCAAATTCATAACATTATCCAAGTCCCTACGTAACAAACCTCCCTCTCTGGGATAGGCCAGAACCTGAAGATGTGCCTTCCATATAAAACTTAGCTGGGTGCCATCATTGTTTACATGTTTAGGACTGTGCTTGTTGCATGATTTTTGTTTAATTTAAGTTATTACAACCATGTCTGTAACCTGGCAACTTACAGTAACTCTGTGACCCTTAATCTGGGTAGAGCTCTGGGTTATGTTACTCTTGAACTATGCCGAGTCCTGAGCACGTATTCAGAACAGCTATGCTAAATATGATAGGTACTTCTGTCTGCAGGTGACATGCGATTTGGCTATTAAAACACATGGGGATCATATATATATATATATATATGTGGGACATCGGCGCTGGATTTAGAGAGTGCCCGCCAACTGAGGCTCCTTTGCGATCTTTTAATATCTACAGTGAATGTTTTTGCGCTTTTAATGGACACTGCAATGTCCATCCACACTACAACTCCCAGAAGGCACAGCGCAGTCTCATCAAGAGCACCCCATCTGAGGGCGCGTCACTACGTGTACAAAAGGAGTTAGGAAGTGGACAACAAGTGTTTCCCTACACCACGAGCCCCTGAGGAAGAAGGTTATTCGAAACGTGTTGGGCACCTGTGGCAGCGGGACTGTAAATAGATTCGGCTGGCTGTCGTTCTCAAACCAATTGAATAGGGCTGATGCTTGGAGCCCTGTGGCGATGTCCGAGTGCTCCCCACAAGGACGGAGACCAAGCACGAATATATATATATATATATTATTTTACATGAAGCAAACCTATCCTGAGCGACAGATGTTTCCAGCCCAAGTCGGAAGAATCTACGTGTCGTCAGCATAAAAGATAACCTGCACTTCAAAGGATTCCACCAGGATACCATGGGAAACCTATATACATTAAACGGTGTTGGACTTAATGCAGAGCCCTGGGGAACACCGAATTTAAGGGGTTTGGAGTCCGATGCAAAAGGCGTCATCGATACAGACTAGCATCTGCTGGAAAGGAAAGAACCCAGCCATGCCAATGTCACCAAACTATGCATCAGAATAGGATGGGATACCATGTTGAATGCAGTCGAAAGATCCAAGGCAGCATTCTTGCCTTTGTCTACAGACTGTCTAATGGCATCTGAGCCTTCAATCAGTGTGGATGCAGTGCTGAATCCCAGGCGAAAACCCAAATGTGATGGATGCAGCAAATGATTGCTGTCAAGGTATCTAGATAGTTGGATGCTAACCAGTTTCTCTAGGAACTTTGGCAGTGCTGGCAACAAAGTTATAATTAGCCAGGACTGCCTTATCAGCCATGGGCTTTTTTAGCAGTGGAATCAGCCTGGCCTCTTTCCCACAAATAGGGACATTGGCCTGGAGCAGCAAGTAATTTAGAATGAGATTAAAGGTAGGATTTATGGCTGCTGCGTGGGCAGCAAGAATCTAAGGGGGGAAAGGGTCATCCGGGGAGCGAGATTTGCAAGTTTTTTTTATTTATTTTTATTGCAATATACTTTTTATTGTTTTTTTACAGCATATAACATATAATCGTCAACGCTTTGTTGTTACAGGGCAGCCAAAACTGGCTGTGTTAGCTGTAGTACATTTTCGGTAGCTTGACTGTCCCCCATCCACTGTCATCGTACGGGAAAGAGAGAGTGAAAGGGGCAAAGATAGGAATTAGGGTAGAGAGAGAAAGAGATAGCATGCCAGAAGTTTTCTATTTTCCTCGCTAGTGTCTTGATCTCGTGAGGGTGTGCTTTGAGTCGTTTTTCTAGTCCTACTCAAGGCAGCTCATATGGATCTAGGTACTTGCCAGGGATGCCCACATTTGCCTGCAGGGCGGTCTCCAGGGTGAGTCTCGTAGGGCAGTTGTGTCAGCGCCTCAAAAATACGTCACCCAATTGAGCCATCCCTTGAACGTTGCCTTGGAAGTGTCGAGACCTGCAAGTTTTAAGGGCATTCTCAGAGTCCTCTTTAATGGGAGTAAATTCTGTCTAAGAGGAAGGGTGAAGGAAGATGTCAGTGAAGGCTGAACCCCCAAATCGGATGGACTAACTATTGTTGCTAGTTGAAGGTAAAGTCTTGGCCCTCAAACCCATTAGAGTCAATATAGTTACAAGAACCAGCTACCTTTAGGTGCACTACAATGCCTGAGATCTTATCTTCAAAAAATTAAGAGTTGCAAGCAACATTTTAAGGAGGTTTCAGAGATGAGCTAGGGAAGAGGGATTAACAAACTTCTTAGTTATTTTGAACACTTCTTTAGATTACACGAGAATTTTCTAAGCAAATTACTTTGCTTGAGCTTTTTTTTTTTTTATTTCCCTGTGGTAGGACCGTAGCTCTTTTTTGTAACTTTACCGTTGAGTAGATAAAGCTTATGCCAGGCTCTTTCCAGTCTTTTACAGTTCTGACGCATGGATCTAAGGTCCTCGTCAAACCAAGGGGCCAAGGGTCATCGCAAACTACCAGAGCCTGACTTGATAGGTGCAACTTGGTCCGCCATAGTACTCAGCCAAGTATTAACTGGCAGTGCATCATCATCAATCCTACCCGATCGAACAAGGACACTTATTGAGGATAGATGATATATCCTCTGATTTGACCTTGGCCCAGGAGCGATGAGGTAGTGATGGCCTAAACACTCTACATCGGGGGCATTGCTCCAGAACCCAGCAGAAATGGATTATAGAATGATCCGAACAGATGCTACTCAGAACATCTACTCAGAACAGAGAAGTTGGAATATTTTAGTAGAAGACTAGAAAGACCATCATCTAATGAGTACAAGATGTCAGTGGCATAAACAGAGAAACGAAAGATTACAATTCCAACCAAGGACCTATTTGCTAAAGGAGAGATGCAAAAGTCCAAAGATTCAGCCTCCTGGACCTCCGGGAGCTCAAAGGAGGTAAACTTTAATGAACGTTTAGTGGCTGTAGCCATTCTCTCACCCCTTTTGCCCACTCTGTCGAGCGCACAATAGAGTAACTAGCAGGGATAGCTAACGCAATGTCTAGCGCTAAGCTATCGCTCATCCAGGTGTCCAAGTGTTCCTACTTGAGGAGCTCAAAGATGTGCAGAGCATTTTTATGGAGGGACCGCATATTTATTAGTGCAGTGTGTATCCTAAACAAGTTGGCATCATGTCTAGCACCGTGCACCGAAGCCTGTGGGCCGCTAACAGATGGTAAACAAACTGGCAGCTTAAAGAGAGTAAATAGGGCATATCAAAGGTAAAGAGTAAGTGGAAAAGTCTCACTGACCAGAGCACAGACGCCAATGATTTAACACATGAATCTACCCAGGCATGTAGCTTTTGTGTGGGCTATGCCGAGAAGGAATCTAGACAGCGTAGCTGGTACAGACGGGCTTTCCTTCAGCAGGCCCGCTGCACGTGTGCACATCCCTGCCCTACTTATGTCCTTGAAGGACATCCCCCTGTGGCATTAAACCGCAAACTTCGGAACATGGCTCCAAATCGAAGTGAGGATCAGCACAAACACTCTGAACACAGCATGTTTTGGAGTGCCAGCAAGCCAGTAAGAAGCGCGGCAAAACAAAGCATAAAAATCAAAAAACCAGCACACACTAATAATACAATACGGTACACTAAAGACAAAAGGCCCCTCAAAAGGTAGAGACAGGATCAACTGACGTAATGACATACCTACCTAATGACATCCATCCTAGAGAATAAGGGTACTGCATCCTACAGTCTTGTGGAATGGGATGGCCTTAAGTAAACTATGGGTATGGCATAAAGACCACCTCAAATATCAGGCCAACGCTGCTGTGAGACGTAGATGAACTAGAACTACTTAGGACTTCGGAGAGGAAACAGTCTGAAACTCTCGAACAAGCAGCCACTGATAAAAGAGAAGCTTGCAGGACCTCTTAAGAGACAGATGCTTTGACTACATTTAAAGCCTACATGA
Source organism: Triturus cristatus (assembly GCF_964204655.1). Lineage (NCBI taxonomy): Eukaryota > Metazoa > Chordata > Amphibia > Caudata > Salamandridae > Triturus > Triturus cristatus. Next base: position 250,361,485 of record NC_140585.1, read on the forward strand.
CCAAGGCAAATCATGTGAGAGAAGGCACGGAGCTTAATGGCCTAGCTGGTTAAATCAGACACAAGAGGTGCTGGTCTTAGGACTTTGCACAAAACTGGCAAACTCGTGCACTCACAATAAGGCAATTACATCTTTGTGGAATATTATAGATGTCTGAACAGGGAAATGTCCCCCCTTGCGGCATGAGTAGACACTGCCCAATACTTACAGGAAACAACTCTCACTACAATACTCTCTGAAGAGGCGTATACTCTTGTTAGTGAAATAACTGAAGCTGAGATCAGAGAAGCTGTTTAAGAGATGGCACAGAGGACGGTATCATATGGGTTGCCTATAGAATTCTATGCAGCCCACTAGACAAATGTCCCTGATTCTTGCTGAACTATTTAAATGTGAATAGGGGGCTGGGTTCAGCCACTCTCTACAAAGAAAGAACTCATAGTATTGCTTTATAAACAGCGCAGGGATATAACAGATGTTGTATCTGCATCTACAGGATACATGAGTAATGCCGATTATAAAATATTAAGCACATTCAAATCCTATCAAAGTGGGTTTATACCCTGGAGCAACATGACGAACATCAGAAAAGTGGTGGCTCTCCTACACTGGGCTGTTATTGGCCAACCAGCTTCTTTAATATCTACTGGTATTGCAAAATCTTTCAATATACTGCGATGTGAATCGGTCCACTAAGTTATGGATAAATTGGCCCTAAGGGAGGCATTTATAAACTGGGCCAAACACTTCATACAGACTCCGTCATTAAGTCCAATAATCTCAGAGACCTTCAAGGTGGGGAGGTGGACGAGACAAGGATGTCCCTTGTCACCCCTATTGTTTGCTACTACCACTGAACTGATGGCTCATACAGCGGGAAGTGGAGACTTACAGGAGTCATAATGATTGCGTCCATAATGCATTACATCATGTTATATCCAGATAATATGTTACTATACCTGTGTAATATTCAGAGGGACACCGAGAGAGCTAGGAGTGCACTAGTTAGGTTTGAGGAAATATAGGTTTAAAGTGAACTGGGGCAAGTCGAAGGTTTATCCAATAGCCCAGCTAGTATAAGGGACAACTATATCACAATGGATAGGCTCAAATGGACAGAAATATATGCCCAGCAGTTGGGGCTATGGGGTGGAGCGCACAAGTCTGGAGTTGGCTGCCGCTGTCGGTTTTGGGCAGGACTGTGATGGTCAAGATTGTGGTGTGTCCCCCACTGCTATACTATTTAGCAACACTGCCCATAGTGATTCCAGGTAGCTGGTTTCTTGAAATCAGTCGGATTCTCATGGACCTAATATAAGGCTCCAGACAACACTAGGAGGCAACGGGCAAACTTCAGCTTCCTTCACAGGACAGCTTATTGGTTGCCGGGATTTGGAGATTTTGTATCTGGCTGCACAGTAGCAGCGGCTGGTGGGATGGGCAGCAGCTCTTTCTTTCATCTATTCTTATTTATCAATGCATCTTCAAAGCTTTGTTTCTAAACCATCCTGTAAATGATTTTAAACTGAATGAAGAATTTTTCTTTTTTTTTTTACAATAAAATCACTGCATACAGATACAGCACATCATTACACTCCTAATTTTACGGACTACAATTCTAATAAGGTACATAATCCGAAACCACTTACTCGTTTAAAGCAGCATTCCAGAATTATTAACAAACATTTAATTATTCACCTTTCATGTATAAATCCAAAGTTGCCTTCCATATTATTGTATAAGAACATTTATTTGTAGCGTAGCGTTATACAAATATTAACCTTTGGACCAAAAACTAAAAAACACAAATTATTTATTACTCCTGATGACATGGAAAGTGCTTCCTTTTACGAAATAACCTAAGCACCTTGTATCACAGGTAGTAGCACCTGAGAAGAGCTCTATCTTTTTCGATAGCAGTAGGCCACTATCACCTGATATCACTGGCAATGCAGCTATGAATAATAATTAGTCTCTTAATATGCTTTTTTAGATAGCCATAAGCCTTTCAAGTACTTTCCTGAAAAAATACACCTTTTGTGCCATTTTTAAAGCCCCCTCACTTGGAACAGTGTACACGCTACAGAAATGTAATTCTTTGCAACCACCATGTTTAGAGGCATCTTATCACTGGGCCCATCCAATAAGACCCTAATGCCAACTAAGGGATAGGAAAAATCCCACATCCAGCTGTGACTCTCCAGACTTCAGCCAATATCTAATAATCCACACCACATTCATCATTTTGAATGCACTGGTGATAATTAGAGGAATTATATGGTGCACTGAGATATTAATAGGCCCCAAAACCCATGACAGTCTAGAGGCTAGCATGGCCTGCTAGTACTTCTGCTAAAACATCAAGAAATACAGCATTCTAAACTTACACAAGTTAGCTCCAAGCAAAGGTTTTGAATGAGATTTACTTGATTCACTACTAAAGCCGATTTTACTACATTTACTCTAACTAATCCTTAGGCATGAAAAGTCACAAATTGCAACCCTAAACGAACCACCAGTAGATTTGTACATGCTATGTCCTCTGGCTATAATTGGGAGTGTACATGTATATCCGCATATATTTTACTGAAGATAATTGGATGATAATTTTAATAAACTATTTTCATTTAACCTACAGCAGCATCTTCCAGGAGAATACTTTACTTAAGTTAATGGGCAACAACAGCCCTAGCTATATATATATATATATATATATATATCTCTATCTATCTATACACAAGATGCTGTCAGCAGGGGCCCCCGACCGTGCAGGGCGGCCGTGACGAACGGGAGACAGCCTTTCCCGTAATTAATGCAACCAAGAATTATTGTCACAGCCCGGTTACTGCGTTCATTAGCTTTATTTCTATTAGCGTAGGCAAAGAGAATATAAACCAGCTAATTGCCTTTCTCAAAGGTATAGTCTCAAAAGTGCAATGTCCCAGATGAATCACGTGCCCTTTACTTGCCGCACTACAGTATCCATAATGCATTGGTGGAAGCTGCAAATGTTCATAAAATCACAATGATGTTAATCTTTGCTCCACCAATGCATTATGGATACTGTAGTGCAGCAAGTAAAGGGCACGTGATTCATCTGGGACATTGCACTTTTGAGACTATACCTTTGAGAAAGGCAATTAGCTGAAATGCGTCAGGTGGTTTCTATCCTCTTTGCCTACGCCAATAGAAATATAGCTAATGAATCCAGTAACCGGGCTGTGACAATTCTTCTTGGAAATATATATATATATATATATATATATATATATATATATATATATAAAAAATACATAAAATACAAGATCCTGGTCTTGAAGTCAATCCAATGACTAAAGTAGATCTATAAAATGGTACCAAAAAACTTTGCTCTACAATCAAATTCTGATCAAGGGCTGCACTGTCCGCGTACGACAACTACACTTCCTTCTGCATGTCACCAAATGTTACTTTACTAATACCATTAGAATACACATTAAGCAGGTATGAATGAATCCCACTATAAGTCCTAAATGGGAACATTTGACGAATACTGCCACAGATTTGCCTAGAATGCTGCTACCATGATTCTGAATAGGAGTCTAGCCTGATGTTAAAGCAGTCAATGTTGTACATTTTGATTAGAGTTTTAGGAAATACCCAGAAGCTACATTTGTCAGAGTATGCATGTCACCCTTTTGTAAGGAAAGGGCACAATTGGTTGCCAAACTGGAACATATATTGTCATAGGAAAAAAACTAGAGGGGCCTCAAAAGACTGTGCTGTTTAAAAAATGCATTTGGCAAGTCAGTCGATGCAGTATAACACGAGTTAACACTTTATTTCAAATCTTCAACTCTTCTACTCGTTTGAACAGAACATAATGGTCTGTTCTTGCATTAGATATCAGATCTCAACCGATCGTTTCCATATATTTGGCTCAAGCTCTAGCAATAACAATTACCAGACTGAATAATCCCACTACCACCAATCAGGGGGGAAAAAATAATTCTCCTGTCCTTCCTGGACTAAAAATATCTCAAGTAACCTCTGCAACTGCTTCTTTTTTTCAACACCGCAACAATGATTTGGGGTGCCCCTCTTGCTGACAGCTTTTCTATGCAGAATTACGCATTCAGAAGTTGATCAAGTACAACCTTCCTGCTAACATGAGGAAAGTGAACATAGGTCGACCATGGGGTGAAATTTGAGCATTACATACAAGTGGAAGAACTGTCTGGACAATGGTGGTAGTCGATACCTATAGTAAAAATTAAAAAAAAAAAAGGAAAATTCTAGGCAACCACTGGGAAGCAGAATAATGCACAGCATGCAGCTCCAGAAAAGATTCACGGTCGCGCTTTACAAAATGCGGATTTACGTTGCAAAAGTTTGCATTCTGCAAATCAAACATTCAGTTGCTGAGCTGTAGGGATTGGAGATTAAGTGGTTATCTTGAATTTGTGTTTCAAGGACTCATATAGAGGATCAGCTAGGTGGTTTGGGTATGGGCCACAACCACAAAATACACGTGGTCAAAAGGTCTCACACATAGGCCAGAAGCGGCTTAGAAAGATTAGGGTCAACCCTAAATGGCCGTAATCCAAGGCCGGCTGGAAAGCGTCTAGATCAGCATATGAAGCCGGGAATATCAGTTTAGGGTTCTTAAGAACCAGAAAAGTTTTAGAATAAGCAAAGTCTGGGCACAATTGCACCACCTCTACGATCATTACTTGAATCTGGACCATTTCATAAAAGATGAGCAGAGCCAGGAACATAGCCAACATCTAAATTGCAACAAGCCCTGGGAGACTGTCTAAGTAGCATGAGGCAGTTAAACAAGCAAGGTCACCAATGCTTGGCAAATTCACCAGAGTGGAGACCAAGTTGCCAACTTTACAGTAAGCGACAAAGATGTCAGCATGGACGTACACCAAAGTGTTCTGTAAAATGTCCAAAATAGTCTCTGAAAATGATCAATTTTTGACTGAGCATGCTCCGGAGGAGGGTATGCTACCCCATTAAGGACCAGTTAAATTATTTCTGAGGCAGAATCACAATCCCTAATTGTTCCCTGACATGTAGTGCTTTTTCTTTGCTTTGTACAATAACGAGAAGGCGCTCTCCATCTTGAGCCCCTGCACCAGATGCAAAAATGATGTGCGTCAGTGACTGCTATCAGCCCTGATCACAGGGCCTAAAACTTGAGAGACATGGTAAGCGAGGACATTTCAGATGTTCTTGTTAACATGTCTGGGAGGCATGGAAAAAAAGAAAATAATGTCACTAACTCCCATGTCTCTTTATAGCTACTCCCAACACAATTTCTGGTGAGAATGTGGCTCAGACCTATGCTCAATAACCCCACCTGTCACCAGAAACTCATACCAGAAAAATGTTTACAGGTCCACTCTGACATTGGGAAGGGTTTCATAAATAGAATGAGATGGAAACACAGGAACTAGATGGTAGGGACTGCATCATGGTACATTAAAATAGAAAGATACGAAATAAATACATGTCATAATATTTAACTGAAAAAGAAAGAGGTTAGCTGCATTTAATTTAAGTGCGATTGGGTTCGTCTCTCTTGCCCCGGGAGATCTTAATGTCCCACAATATAGCCCCTTTGATGAAGTGACCCAAAGTGTTGTGGGTCTGGATAAAGTGATTTAATACCATTAAAAAAACAACCAAAAAGTACTATTAATACTCCTGCACATTACCCCTTGAAACAAACTGAAGTACTGCCATCAGCAAATGGTAGCCACTTTGCATACTATGGTCTACAGAGAAATTGTCAAAAACCTCCCAGAGTTAAGCGTTAACTGGCACTAAATTATCAGAGTTCCCCATAAAATAAAATAAAACTTTTACAGTGATAAATTGTTTGAAAGACTGACGTTAACTATACTGGGAAAATATGCAACTTTCAGTTACCTCTGTGCCACTTTGTTGGAGATCATCCTTTACGATCCCTACTTCCCAAGAAATTAGGTCCACTGCCTTGGATTTTATACAATCTTGGCCCAATAAGCTCATCCCTTGAGCACCCTTCCCTGTCCTAACTAAACTGTCAATAAAAATTGAATGTTCGATTTCGGAACCTAGTCAGTGTCTTACAAAGTGTTTAATAATGTTTGCCTGTTCCTTTGAGGGTGGAGGTAAATGTCTTACAACTGAGACTACCTTAGTGCTAATTCAATTTAACATAACTAAAAGGGCATTTGTGGAATTCAAAGGGTTCATACAGTATGACATTAAATGTTTATTTGTAAAGCTCAATATCACTCGCAACAGTATTCCGGTGCTGAGGTGGTGTGTATGCCTGGCACTTCCTAGGGTAGGTTGCTCAATTCCAAAGCCAGCTCTTCAGCTTCTTACGAAATTCAGGAATGGATAAAGAGGCTCTGAGTTGGAGTGGGAAGTCATTCCACGCTTTAGGAGCAAGGTAGGAGACTCTATGCCCTCCTAGTCTGGTACAGTGTATATGTGCGAATAGGAGCCTTGAGAAGCAGAGGCGTCAGGGTGGTTGGTGGAAGGAGCTGAGACTGCTCATGTAGGTGGGGTCCAAGTTGTGTAACGCCTTGAATGTGTGTGGGAGAAGTTTGAAATTAGCACATTTGTGTATCAAGATCCAGTAAAGCTCCTTGAGGAGTGATGCTATAGGAGGTGAATTATCGGTGGAAGGTTGAGAATGAGTCTGTCTGCTGACTTGTGGATGGTTTGTAGTCTTATGGTGAGTTGCATGTTGATCCCGCCATAGAGGGTGTTCCCGTAGTCTAACCTGCTGGTGATTAGGGCGTGAGTGACTGTTTTCTGGTTTTACTTGGGAGCCATTTGAAGAGCTTCCTTAACATCTTCAGGGTGTGGAAGCAGAATACAGTGATGGTGTTGATGCGTCTTATGTCCAGTTAGCTGTTGATGCTGATGCAAAGGTTCCCAGGTGAGGGTACTGGGTATGGGTCAGGATTAGGCCAGTCACCAGTTGGAGTCCCATGGCGAGATGTTCTTGCCACAGATCAATACTTCTGTCTTGACGGTGATGAGTTTGAAACAGCTGGCTTTCATCCAATTAGCGACTTCGGTCATGCAGGCAGTGAGCTGGTTTCTTGTGTTGGGGGTCTTGTCAGTGGGAGTTGCTTGTTTTCAGCATAGGTGAGTATATTGAAGTTGTGTGTGCAAATTAATTTGGCCAGAAGGATCATGTTTGCGTTGAAGAGTTTGGGACTGAACGATGAACCTGGAGGCACTCTTCAGATGAGTTTGCAGGCTCCCAAGGAGTAAGATGTAAATGCGTTTTGTGTAAGTGTACTCTGTTAGAAATTAGCCACACAAATTTTGAAGCAAAGCAAGGACTATTAACATGCCAGCTTAATTACTAAACTAGGAGTTTAAACCTTGCAGCCAGATCCTGCACACAAACCAAGAACTGAACATGTTATCTTCAAACAGTCATTTGTTTCAGCAGTCACCTGTGCTAAATTATATCACTTCTACATCAATCTGTGGTCAAACGATCAGACAATGACAAATGCCTTGAATCTTTAAATATACAAAAGGTGTCAGCTTGCTCGGATCCAGCACCTGCCAACTCAACACGATTCCTCTGGAACTCAAAAGGCAATCTAACCAAGCAGTCTTCACAAAACGATTCAATTCCAAGTCTATGCATTGCTACATTAGAAACATTAACAAACGTAGTATGGGCGTCCCAGGGGAGGGTTCTAACAATGCACAGATGCTACCACACAACACATATGAAGTCTAGAATGTGTGTCCTTGCTTATTGTATGGCCTCCTTTGCTCTGCAATGACTTGCTTCTCTCCCTCTCCTAGTGCCTTAGTCTTTATATAATAGCAATTGGAAACACGAGGATTGTGGTACTCTATAGAATATCACATACAAAGACTGCCAGTGCTTCCAAAATGTGGCATCTCAGGCACTCCACTTCCAAAAGTGTACCTGCTCAAATGTTTCTGGAAGTACATGTGCAAAATAGTTGCCGAAGAAAGGAGATATCAAAACAGACTAAGAATTAGACCCAGACGTCTACACTTACACTCGTTAAAGAATATATGTCATGCAACCAATTTGAAAAAAATACTATCCTTGCAGAACGATAAAAAAAATAAAAAATAAAAAAGCAGCACAAGGTTTATTTGAAATCAGATAACTGAATGGTGAGGCACCTGTGTTGTGTGGGGAGGTGAAAATGGAAGAATTAGCACTGGAATGCCCAACTGAGCAGCCTTTGGGAGTGGCTAGGTGGCTGAAACAAGCGTCCAATCCACCAAGAGTTTAATGGAAGTCTGCTGATAAATGATTCCAACTGCTTCAGTCAAGTGAAGGTTGAATTATTGAAGGGTGCACCGTCACCACCGACTGTCATAGTTGCTTAGATTCTTTCCTCTAATAGAAAGTTCCGTTAAGATCATCTAAAAGCAGCATTTAAGCAACAGGTTAACCTACTTTGATATGTGGTAGTTCAAGCAAGGCATTATTCAGAAGCAGTGTGGAAACATGAGCGACTGCCCAAAGGGAATGAAGGAAACCGTCAAGGACGCGCAACATCCTGTGATTCTGGGCAAATCACTTAATCTCCCTGTGCCTAACAAAAATCAACGTGTCCTTATGTAACAGTGCTTGTCTAAAGCGCTCTGATACCCAATAGCTTCGGGTCAAGTTCACGCTATACAGAACTCTATTTAAAAAAAAAAAAAACAGGAAGATTTGTACAAAAACTTCGAGTGTGCTTCTTGATCTGATCTGTGTACCTGGTGTCACTGACATTAATGATCTTGCCTAGAAACTGCCCGGCCCTAGCACTTCATGACTACAAATGAAATCTACATAATGGTTGTCTTCTTTGCACACTGTGGGCATCATTGGTGTCATGGAGACCATTGCTTGTATAATAATGGTTGTTCATGGCATTTAATTGGCCTGATAGTGCCTACACTTGGCTCAATGCTCGAAATCTGGTCAGTATAGATCATTGTTGCACAAACAATACACCTTACTGCACAATCCATGGCCTGAGATTCTGCGACCTATAGACTTTTACTTTTTTAATCCACCTCTTTGAATTGAGTGTTCATTCTTTACCCTGGGTAAAAGACGGATGGATGAGTCAATGCAAACAAACAAAAAAAAGATTTAACGTGGACTTCAAGGACATAATAGAAATGTTGTAACATGATTACCGAAGTGAAAGGCAAGATATTTTTCTCAAACCTTTTCTGAACTTTTGAGTCATACAAGTCTATGATTCTTTTTCATTTCCAAAGGAGCTACTAGAACTTTTTTTGAGCCGCCTCATTTTGATGGAAACCCACATATTCAATGCACTGATGGGAGGAACCCTCAACCAAATTCCCTGAGTTCTGCATTTCTGCCCAAGGGCTATTTAAATTAAGGACCAGATTAGCGTCTTTTGACCAGAAATTCTGGAAGGAGATTTAATGTTAGCTTTGAGCACTGTGCAGCCACCTCACTCATCACTTTAGCACCGAAAACATTGCTTAAGACTTTTGATATTAATCACGAATTCAAACAAATATTTGGAATACAGTAGCCACCCAATAGGTTCCATATTTTAAACGGTTTGTTTTTGAAGCACTCATTTTGATTAAACAAATCCGGGAACGTTTGTCCCTCACAAATTATATGCTGCCAGGTTACAAGTAATATGCAAGTGGCTGTGTTTTAATTAACAGATTTTTCAATAGCACGCACAGAGACCAATCTGAATAGAAACCACTTTAATAGACTAATAGGAATGCAAAACCTTCTCACTAGCACATTCAGAAATTGTTACTAGTGAAAAATAGTGTTCATAAAAACTGGGGCAGATTTTGAAGCATGGGAATATTGTTTACATCAGAACGGATTGTGAATCCTTAACACTTTAGGTAACTGATTTGAAAAATAATGCTTCAATATTCATCATTTTTGACTGATTTTAGCAAACTGTTCTTGAGGGAGAGAATCAAAATCCCAGTGAAAGAAGGTCGGCATAAGGAATATGCTACTTACCAGTATGCATCTGTTCTTGGCATGTAGAGCTGCAGATCTACACACTATGCATAGATCGCCATCTGGTGTTGGGCCCGGATGTTTGCACTTGTTTTTGTCCTGGAAAGTCTTTGGAAGTCACGAGATAGGCTGCAACTCCTTAGGATGCTAGTGCGCATGGGCATCGGCTCCATCCGCAGATTTTTTTTCGCCAGCAGGGAAATGGAGTTTTGTAAGAAACAGGAAAGATGCCCATGTATGCTGTATTTAAATAAGATAATACTGGAACAGATAAAGGTAGCCGGGAAGGCAGGTGGGCGTGTGTAGATCTGGAGCTCTACATGCCAGGAACAAATGTATACTGGTAAGTAGCATATTCCATTAGAGGCATATCAGCTGCAGATTACACACTAAGCATAGATTGTATAGCAGTATCCCCTCCTAGTGGCGACCACTAGTATCTGTTGCAGTAGTTTGAAATAGTGTTTTGAGTAAAGCCTGGCCCAGACTAGCCTGTTGTTTAGTTTGCACATCTACACAATAGTGTTTTGTGAACGTGTGCGGTGTAGACCATGTAGCTGCTCTGCAGATATTATCTAAGGGAATGTTCCCTAAAAATGCCATTGAAGCCCCTATCTTTCTTGTAGAGTGGGCTTTAGGGGGAACAGATAATGTACGTTTTGCTTTGTGTTAGCAAATTTTTATGCATTTGACAATCCACCTAGTTATCCCAGATTTTGATATGGGGTTGCCTTTGTGTGGTGGTGAGAAAGACACGAATAGTTGTTTGGTCTTAGGAAAGGGTTTTGTCCTCTCTATGTAGTAAAGCATTGCTCTTTTGACATCTAAGGTGTGAAGAGCTCTTTCTGCGACTGTTTATGGCTGCGAGAAGAATACGGGCAGCTCCACAGATTGATTGAGGTGGAAAGGGGAAATGACTTTAGGGAGGAATTTAGGATTAGTTCGGAGAACAACCTTATTATGATGCATTTGCAGAAAGGGTTCCTGAATGGTTAGTGCTTGTAGTTCGCTAACTCTTCGTAGAGAAGTAATGGCTACTAGGAACGCAGTTTTCCATGTTAAGAATTGTAGCTCACATTTATGTAGAGGTTCAAATGGAGGCCCCATTAGTCTTGTGAGAACTATGTTTAAATTCCACACAAGTGAAGGTGGTGCTCTGGGAGGAATTATTCTTTTGAGGCCCTCCATAAAGACTTTTATAGCAGGTACTCTGAAAAGTGATAGATGTCTATTTTGTAGATATGCTGCTATGGCAGCAAGATGCAGTCTAATAGATGTGTAGACTAAGTTGCGTCTTTGGAGGTGTAGTAAGTAGCCTATGATGTGTTGGATAGACACATCTAGGGGATTGGTGTTATGACAATACATTACAAAACATTTCCACTTGGCTGCATAGCATGCTCTAGTGGTAGGCAGTCTAGCTTCTTTGATGACGTTCATACAGTCAGGGGGAAGGTTAAGGTAACCAAATTCTAGGACCTCAGGAGCCAGATCGCCAGGTTGAGCTGAGCTGGTTCCGGGTGTCTGATTTCTCCGTGGTTCTGGGTTAAGAGGCGTGGAGAGAGGTTTAACTTCTGGTGCATAACTACAGAGAGTTCCAGCAATGTGGTGTACCACGGTTGTCTGGCCCAAGTTGGAGCAACTAGGATGAGAGTTAAGGAATGTTGCTGTAGTTTGCGCACCACTGGTGGAATGAGTGGGAGATGCGGAAAAGCGTACGCAAACCTGCCTGACCAGTTCATCCAAATCGCATTGCCTTTGGATAATGGGTGTGGATATCTGGCGGCGAAGCTTGGGCATTTGGCGTTTTCTTGGGTGCCGAAGAGGTCTATCTGTGGTTGCCCCCACATATGAAAAAAACGGTTGAAGAACTTGCGGACGAAGTTGCCACTCGTGGATCTGTTGTGTTTGACGGCTCAACAGATCGGCTATGGTGTTTTGGACTCCTGGGACATGTTGGGCTAGGAGTAAAATGTTCTGAGGTATAGCCCACCTCCATATGTTCTGTGCTAGCAGAGAGCTGCAGAGTGTGTGTCCCACCTTGGTTTTGTATGTAGTACATGGCTGTCATGTCCGTGCAGACTAAGACAGCCTTGCATGGTATGTGTTTTTTAAATGCTTTTAAGGCTAGGAATATGGCTAGTAACTCCAGGTGGTTGATGTGGAGTAACGTTTGCTGAGGTGTCCATCTGCCCTGCATGGTGTGACGTAGTAGGTGAGCTCCCCAGCCAGAGAGCGATGTGTCCGCCGTGATAACTATTTGAGGAATCAGCTCTAGGAATGGTTGCCCTTTGGAAAGGTTCTTGGTGTTCCACCACTGCAGAGAGCGATGTGTACGACCGTCTACCAACACCAGATCTGTTAACGGACATTGAGCCTGGTTCCACTGGCGTGCTAAGCACTCTTGGAGAGGACGCATCTGGAGTCGTGCATGCGGCACTATGAATATGCAAGAGGCCATCATCCCTATGAGTTGCATGAACACTCGAGCTGGAAGAGAGTGCTGCGGTTGGAATTTGGTGAGAAGAAATTTGGTGAGAAGAGTTTGCATGCTCGCTATCCTGGCGGGACTGGGATAGGCTAGCGCCCTCGAGGTGTCTATTGTGGCACTGAGGTATTGTTGTGTGCATTGGAGACAAGGGAGTCTAGTGATGCGGGGCCTTTAATGTAGGCTGGATCAGTAGGGGTCACTTCTTGAAGCTAAGCATTAAGTGACCAGTCTTAGGATCCTTTACCAAAGTTTTTTTGGATAGGATCTGGGCGAAACAGTTCTTCTGTGGGAGGTAGATCCTTCGGTGCCGACTGTTGGTACTGTAAGCTTTTTCGACGCCAACTCCGTAGCGGTTCTGGGTTCGGAACCGTGCGGTTTTGCAGTGTCTTTGACCGATGGAACCAGTTTCTTCGGTTCCGAGGTCTTTTTCGGCTTCGAAGCATGGGAGTCGGGGCCCTTTGGTGGCAGTTTTTTGGTCGGCTCAGAGTGTGTTGTCGGTGAGCCGGTGCCAGTTTTCGACGCAGAGTGCTTGGATGTCAAAGCAACGGTCGGCGTGGATGAGGACGAGAACGACTTCTTTTTCGGTGCCTGTGTATGTTTTTTGGCACTGAGGGTAGGCTGACTAGAGCCCGAGTCACTTGAAGGCTTAGTAGGATTCTTTATCGGGCCCGAAGGCGGGGCATGGGAAGCAGTCTCTCGGTGTGCACCTGGGCCCGAAGGTGAAGGTGTGACCAAAGCCTTTTTAAATGGTGCAGAGGGGGGGATTGGGGGTCGAGGTCGACGTCTGTACTCACGGCCCTCTGTGCTGGAGTGATGCCCTCGACGTCAGAGTCATCGGCTTCGGAGGCGCTGATGAGGCCTTCCTCGACCCGCTCCTGCTCTGGCACATCGACGCCCTCTTGGGAGATGGTATCGGGGAACGAAGACGAGCGAGCCATGGTTCTTCTAGCTCGTCGGTTCCAAATAGTCGTCTTGGAGTGGAAGGAGGTGCAAGCTGGACAGTCTCTGGCCTCGTGCTCCGGTGAGAGGCAGAGGTTGCACACCTCATGCAGGTTGGTGTGGGGAAACATCGACCCACATCGAGGACACTTTTTGAATGGCGTCCTTTCCATGAGCCAGAAGTTGAGGTCCATTTAGGCCTGAAGGCCTTCGTCGACGACCGGAATCGAAGACTTCGAAGTTGAGTCGTGTGGACTGGAAGAACGCGATCGAGACAATACCGTAGAAAAGGGCAGGATTGCGTGTCGAAAGAGAAAAACGGTAACGGTTCTGAACTGGAGCGCGAGAAACATCCGAGCCCGATGGCGGAAAAAAATCTGAGGATGGAGCCGATGCCCATGCGCACTATGATCTAAAGGATGAGTCGCCGACCTTGTGACTTCCAAAGACTTTCCAAGACAAAAACAAGTGCAAACATCCGGGCCCAACACCAGATGGCGATCTATGCATAGTGTGTAATCTGCAGCTCATATGCCTCGAACATATGTTTTCCTGTTCTGCTTTTGGCATGAAGTCATGCCATAGAGTGACATGGATTCCAGTAGGCCATTAATACAAAGGTGACCTGTACTCATTTCCCAGAATCACACACTGTGGATGGCACTATTCCTTCATATTGGAGAGGAAGAAAGCTCAACATAGATTATCCCTAGATTTAGAGAAGTAGACATTACTGCATGTAAGAATTATGTTCAGATTTGACACAGGTACGTTTAATATGAGGTACACAATTCTACCAGATGCAGGTCTACTGCTTTGAATATTTTACAAAGAAGCATTCTGTGGGCATTGACTCAAAAGCATATTCCTTACACGCACTGTGGGACAAAATATATAAGGGACAAACTTCACATTCTGCATTTGTAGAACGGACAAGGAAAATGGCACAAATGGTCATACATTGAATAACCCATCAGAACCCTTTAATATTACCCAAAAAAACTAACAAGCAATCCTAGGCCTTATACCACACCCATCTTTACAACCAAGAGACAAAATAAACCACAAAGGGATCTGACAATCATTGGTAAATGTTCACAAACACCCAACAAAGGTCTGCCCCAGGCCCGGATGGTAATTCGAAGCAACTGGAGATACGAACTGGTAGGTATGGAACTCCATACAAAACACGTGCATACATATGGACAAGACTACCAACCACCCTAGAAGAAACGGAGTCAAACGTCATATAATCAAGTTGTTCAAGAGCGCTTCCAGTTTATAAAGCAAGGACGTTCTCACAGAAAAAGAAGTGAAGCCAAACAGTGTAATCAGACTGCACAATGAATGGAGCTTATAGATTTAACATTTTTGGAACCAGACATATGCAAACTGGTAGGATGGAAAATTCCACAAATTTAACATAAGATCGAATAATTCCTGTTACTAGTTTTGAAAGATAACTTAAAAACACACATGGTATGCAGTGTTCATGCAAACCCAAATACTTGAAATGAATTAAATAAAACAAAACAATATGAAGATACAACTGAACATATGGTTTAATTTGCACAATGGAGAAAGGTGCACAACCCAGTCACTTTTAGCCAAGAGCAACTATGTATTATTGTGTTACATTACTTTCAATCTCTGAAAAGCCCTCTCTGGAAGCATTTGTATCTGTTGTAGTGCTCTGTGCTGTTTTGACCACACAAACAAATCGTACAAAAATTGTAGTGATAAACAACGTATACTTAAATCTATTTGGGGATGAACGTCTATTATGTCAGATTGTGTCACATGATCCTCCTTTAAAAGACTTTAAATCTCATGAACATACTGTTGTCATCCTGAATTAAAACTTGATTTGGTGTATTCACTTTTTGGTGCTACAAACGGGACAGATTACAGGGATAAAGTCTTTAAAAATACAACAGTGTTTAGGGAACAGCTACGGATGTCTCTCAGTACACACAAGCTTTTTAGACAACATAATAAACCTTTCAGTTATTTTCTTTTTTTATAAAAACGCAGTAAAACCATTGTGTGTGTGTACAGTAGTTTGAGAGAATGTTTCCAAGTTAGGATTTCCAAGAGGGTGTCATCAGTAGAATGCCTATAGGCCTCCAAGAGCAGGTTCCACACTTTCGACCCAAATGACTGGAAAGAATACATGCCAATCTCAAACAGGTTCAATCAAGTCGCTACCATGTTTTCAGCAGTGTGTTTTATCTAATCCCAACGTGGCTGTATCATTCCCTTTCCATTTGTGTAATGTGAAGAGAATTCCACCAAATACGCAGGTAAAGATGAAAAAGGAAAAAACACCAGCTTTCCCAGTAAGAGGTAAAGCCGCTACATGAAGCCGGATTGATAAGTGCAAAACTAAACACGCTGGCTAGTTAAGTAATGCCTAAAAGGGAGTGGCTAACTAATAACAGGCTGAGTATATTGTGTAGTTGCTGATTGATTTACTGTAGTAGAACAAAAGAGAAATGATTTGCTTGCTCAGGTTTTTTCTGCTTTTTGGTCACCTTTCGCCTGTCTGACTACAGAGGCCCCCCACCACCCAGGCCCTTTTGACATACAAGAAAATGTCTTCAGCATTAGTTGGATTCCTCATTCTCTGGGACATATCTTCGTCTTCCAGGAAATCTTCTGCTGGACATAGTAATTATAAAATAAACTGTAGGCTTAATTCCTTGATTTCGAGGACTACTGTATCAAGAGTGAATGTCACTTTTGGGTGATTACCTATGCTGTGGCCATCTTTGTTTGATATTTTTAAAGGTGCAGAGGACTGATGTCTCCTTTTTAGGTCTCGCTGAGCCAGCGCATGCGCTGCTCTGCGAGAAATTTAGTGTGTGGGTTTTCAAAGTGCTGCCGCAGGCTTTTGGTGGCCTAGCACTTGCGTGGACGCGAGCGTGCTCGCGCGCAGCCGCCATCTGTCTTTGATCGCGATCACTTTCACGGGCCGCGCGGCCGAGTCACTTTCAAGGCCGCGAGGCCAATGCTTGTTTTAATTGTTACTTGTTATCTGTTACTACACGATTTCAATTGATTGCGGGCGTTAGTGTACATTTCGTCCTTCATTTTTTCTTTCAGATTTGAAATAATAACCGATACTCTACCGCCATCAAATGGCTAAATATCTAAACTCTGCAACATAACAGAGAGTAGGTCAAATATCCAGAATGTCTCAAACTCTTCAGAGATTAATTTATAAAACCAAAACAAATTACTTGTCCATCACGTAGCACGGTTAGGCTAATACAGTGATAGCATTTTTAAGACCTGTGGTCAGTATATTCAGATCCTATCAGATGGCTGGTGTAAAAGTCTGCTGTACGAAAAAGTAGTAGGAAGAAATCCAACCACTTTGCAAAATGAGAACGTTAACAAATAAAATTTTATGTATTCTTTTGTACACATTGCTCAAAGTTTCGTATATCTAAACTGGTTTTAGTGCCCTATGATCTATAACATACATATGTGAATGTGTCGTCATGCAAGCATGGACGTCGATTCACCAAAATACCAGGGGTAGTGGAAGTGACATCACTTGTCCTTTGTCAATAATGACATCACAGGAAGTGACAACATATGACCGTTCCTTACTTTTTCTAGCCTCTACCACCTACCTCGCACCTCTGTCCCACTGCCGCATCCATCTTTTCTCACATTTCGCTGTCTCTGTATCACCTCTTTTTTTACCCTATCCCCCCATCTCAGTTTTTGCGGTTTCATTTTCACCTATCTTTTTATCTTTCATTTAGTTCACCTTTTGATCTTTGTTTCTTTAGATCCCCTCTTTCTCCCCTCCCCCCTCTTTCTGAGTTCTCTCACTCCAGTCTGCTGCTTTTTCACCTCTCATCTCCCTTTCTCGAACTCTTTGAATTGTCTCTATGATCTGCCCGCCCTCTTTTTCTGATCTGTCTCTCTCATCCATCCGTCTCCATCACTTTTTTTTCACACCTGGCTCACCCTCTCTTTGTCACTTATACGGTCTCTTTATCGTCTGTTATAGCCTGTCTTTCCCTCACCTTCTCAATCTCCCTTTCAGATAGGGTTTTCTTTGTCGGTCACCTGTCTCTCTTTCTCATACAAACATGCACACACCTGGATACGAACAGAACGAAATAAGTCAGTCAACTTAACTGTGGTTTCACGACGTTTGAAACTGGGTGGTGTTCTTAGTACATGGACACTGTCTTTGTATTTGTCACAGGCCTGCTACTCTGCAGTGTCCTCCTCCTGTCTTCTCTGGTCTTCTTCCCCTATTCATTCATTCATTCATTCATTCATTCTCTCTCGCTTTGTCTCACTCTCTACTTTCTCTCATCTTTCACATATGCTGATTTTGTCTCTCAGTCACCATATGTGCTTAACAACAGCCAAAGACATGGAGATGCTTTTTTACCAGTGCTATGTCCACTAGGAAAATATGTAATTATATTGCAAGATTGTTGCTTTCTGCCATGAGATTGTTTTCCATGCCTTCCTGTACTGCAAAGTTAGCTAAGGCACACCTCAGAGTACAACACCCGACACAAATGTTGCGTCATTGTCAAGTTTCAGTTGGAAACATTTTGATTCATCGTAGCCCTGTGTTCCACTCCTGAAAGCATATCATTCTCATAAACGTTCTAAATAACTACTGGCTACTAAAATTAAAGAAGGATCAGGAGACCCACTGTTTCATTTTCATTTCCGTCAGACCTCTCATGCCCGGGGTCGCAAAGGCAGTGCCAGAAGTAGCAGGGGCACGTCAGGGGTCAAAGCTGCAACCCCTTAATGATGTCCATGAACGCAAGGCATAATTTCACCAAGTTTGAATGTTGTATCTACACACTCCCTTTGACGCCCGCAAATAGGGATTCCTCATGGGAGCATAAGTCACCCTTTTGAGTAGAAGTGAGCAAGTCACCGAAAGCCCGAGCCTCAGGCCTATCTCTCAATTAATCAATCAGGGTTGGTAAAGTGCCACTACTCATCCGTGAGGGTTTCAAGGTGCTGGCTGAGCTCGAGGTCATCTTGGAATCTTGAGCAACAAGCATTGGTATAGCCAATAGGTCTCGCTTTTGGGACCTTATAAGTATTTAGTTATGCAGCACAATATCCTTGGTGCAACAACTGTTGCATGGCTAAACACTTATAAGGTCCCAAAGGTGAGACCTATTTGCTATGCCAATGCTTGTTCATCAAGGATTTAATGCGGCAGACATTCCAGGAACCTAGTAAAGTTCCTGAAATTCCTGCATGCCCCTACCCCCAAACGTCTAACTGCTCACAGGATGAACACTTTTCATATTAAAACCGAGACAGAAGTCACTTATTTAGTGTGTCATTACTTGCAAACTATGAAAGTTATAAAGTCTGAAAGAAGTACCTCACCATGAGTTAAACTATCTACAAAAGCCATTTCAAAATTCACATAGAACAATTTCATTCTACACGCCAATGTGAAACTTTCTTGTCAAAACAGTGCAGTGTTCCACACCTCATGTCAGACTTAAGATCCTGAAAGATCTTAACGAGTTCACGGGTTCAGTGCTTTCACAATTTAGAGTCCAGAGGTGAGAGCAAAGAAAACAAATTAAGAATTTTGCATTAAATATTTCCTATCTCATCCAGAAAGTTATCAGATAGAGCAATACCTCCAGTTCCTTTGCCAAAACAAAACCTTTGAGAAAATGTATAATTTAAACATATTTATAGCAGGCTAATGTTAACAATCCACACATTTTTCAAAATCTGTGAAGGTGCATCGCCTCTGCAGAGAAAATAAATGTGCTTTCAGGATTGTCATCCATTGAAAAGGAAGATGGGGGAGTTGACCTGTTAATTGCCCAACACTTTGGGCAAGTTGAAAAGACACTCCTGTATAATTCTGGATCATGTCCAATCGCAAAATATTGTTTTGTGAACGGTCTGGTATCTTAAACATAGTTAAGATCATAAACATAACTTCTGTCAACATTAGAAAGACCTTGTCATTACAGATGCACCAAGTAGCCCTGTCATTGGTGCTCTCTGAAAACATAGTCCCTGCATGCAATGAGAGTATTTCCTTGAGTATTCATCAAAAGGATCGAGGCATATAGGTAAGTAGTCATCAACCACTACCACAGAAATATCAGCAGCAATTAATACAGAGGACTTTCTACAGTAACAAAATAAAATATCCGCAGGTCAGGTGAGCCTAATAAAGCTCTAAAGACATAGCACAAGCAGAGACCTTTAATTGTACATAAGGGGAATCCTTTAAGAAGGACGGAATCCCAACACTTACCAGAGTGGCATGCTTCGTCATCTGGGATGTCCTCTTGGTTACAAAACCTAGTGAAGCCAGGGGCTGTGAAGAGTTGTGGAGGGATGTGAAGAGTTTTAATTTTTAAGAGTGATGGGCGCAGTGCACTAATGTGGAAAGTAATATGTGATCTAAAATTGACTAACAGGAGAGGAAAAAAATTATTCATAATCTCCTGATGTCAAGATTAAAAACAGTGCAGATGCAGTTATGAAATATAGACTGCATTTGTCCAGAAACAAGGTCTACAAGTTTTGGCCATTATGATCACTGTTGATCGTGGCCTTCCTCAGGACCTAGATGTATTATGCTACTGCATATTTGTAAATCAGTGAAATGTTTATCAAGACTTGGGTTGGAACATATACAACCTACAAAACTTGTTGTCTCGGTTCTCAGTTGATTACAATGTGTTTATAACACATAAAAAGAAAAAAGAGACATCAGAGTTATCGTATAATCCTGAAGAATCTTGACATCAGGAGATAATTAATAAAAGTTTTTTCCTCTCCTGTTAGTCAATTTTAGATCACATATCACTTTCCACATTAGTGCACTGCACCCAACACTCTTAAAAAATTAAAACTCTTCACATCAGATGGATTTTAGGAAATCCTATTACTGAATAACATCATAAAAACATCCCTGAGCTCCTCCCTCACAGTGAGGGGGTTGTAGCTGTTGGCTGCACTAGGTTTTGCAACCGAGAGGAGATCCCAGATGACAAAGCATGCCACTCTGGTGGGTGATGGTATTCCGTCCTTCTTAAAGGATTCCCCTTAAAAGTCTCTGCTTGTGCTATATGTCTTTAGAGCTTTATTAGGCACACCGTACCTGCGGATATTTTGTTGTGTTGTAATAGTCGTATTTGGGGAACATATCTGCGCTGGTCTTAGAAACCTTTCCCTTAGACCCGCTACTATTTCCTGTGTAGACTTTCAACAGTAATCACGCTCATAAAAGTATTACAGAAAGCACATTCTTGACTAGCTAAGTTCTCAATCAATTTTAATGACAAATCACAAAAATTGAGACCTACCAAACAGGCTTGTCTTCTGCTTGTGAATTTAGAAAACATCTTATTCTGAAGTAAAGTTTCAGGTTTCCTCGAAGCAAAATATTGTACCAGCTTCAAAGGAACAAATAGCAGTAAAAATAAATGACATAGGTGGGACCAGCAGAAGTTGCTTAAATCACAATATGCGAAATACCCAAAACCATAAACAGGGACCGCTGCAGCCAAATCTTTTAAGGCAGATGACATGAAGAAATACGGTCAGTTTAGAAAAGTTTCGATAGCAGTTCTGGATAGTTCTTATAGAAGAGATGACAAATACTGATTTGCCACAATTCTGCTTATTACAGGCTTATTTTGAACTCCAAAACAAAGTCTCTCTCTAGACGTCGAACATTGAAGATTTGAAAGGATTAGGTTCTGTATTACAGTATATTGGCCTGAATTCACCACAACTCAGAATTCTATGTCAGGACAGGAGGTAGGACACCAAGATTATGCATTTCCTTCCACGATGTAATATCAACAGATATTAGTAACATTTACAATACCAATTAAACTTCTTTGAAACAAATTAGAAACCAGATGGGTTATACATTATCAGAGGAAAATCCATGGGCGCTCAGCAGCTCGCCACAAAGTCAATGTAGGTATCAAAAACGGCTTATTTCTGTGTGGCTCAGCAGCTGGAAGGTAGGTGCTCATGCGAGTGACCACTGCCTGTTTACTTTTCGTTTGGCTGGTTACTGGTGAGGAATGTTTTGGTTCTTTACAGCTGGATTTGCATTCCCAAATTGGTTAATAATTTTTTATTATAGTAAATATCTGGCAATTGTCCCACCTTCTCGCCCATCCCTATCTGAAACTGGTAGATTGTCAGGCCGCCAGAGACAGAATTCAGGGGGCTGGAAGTTAGTTGGCCACAAGTTCAGCAGTCTGATCATTTTGAAGAGGAGCTGACTCGCAAATGGGCTCACATCCCCTTGAAAGGCAAGGCTCTTGCGACAGCAAGGTAAGACCAGAGGAGTGTGGTGTGTGGGGCATTGGTGCTGGAATAATTTTCAGAGTGGTTGTGCCGTCATCAATATTGCATGACTATAGTCTTTAGGGATGGTAAAAAATTAAAGTGACATGCACAAAACAAGTGTAACAAATGAGCCATGCCATTCAGCAGGAGCGTGGTATGGGTGTGATATGTAGATGGTTGTACATTTTTAAGCCCACTGTAGCAAATATGTTGCTAAACCATGGTGTGGTAGCACAATGCAATTTACAGACAGCACATTTTTCATTGAAATGGCCACAAAATTTGCACAGACATGCAGTTTTACTGATAAAACTAAATACTGCACAAACTATAATATGTATACATTTGGTTTCAGGGAATAGTTAATTGTGCATCCCCAAGTAAAGTGTTTTATTTTTATTTTATTTTTTTAAATCACATTAAAATCTTTGGAGCAGATTTACTAACTTTCCACACAACGTAGCAGGAAAGTGACTGCGCTGCATTGCGTGGGAGACAGAAGAAATGCACCATATTTACAAAGATATAGAACATTTCTGCTGGCACACTTTGTGGAGCCAAGCACCAACGCAGACACAATTGCACAATGATGGTGCAAGGGTGCCTGGATTACTAGCAGTATTTTTTTTGTGCAGTGAGGGACAGGATCCTGCAAAAAACACAATCGTTAAAGGCATTCTCATTTTTTTGTGTGTGATCTGGAATGCATCACACATAGAAAAAGGAAGTAACTTGGAGAAAAAAAAGATATTACTCCTCATTAAGATATTACCCCTCATTAAGCCTGGTTTTCGAAAGAGTACAATTTCCCAGGTTTACAACTCAGTAAATCTGGGAATGTGCCAAAATCCATGGGTGGATGCTTAGGAACGCACCCCTGACAGAAGGTAAAAAGCAAGGCAGCAAAATGCGTTGCCTTGTGTAATCTTGGCTTTAGTAAACCACGCAGAGCCATGCATTGCTTAGTAAACCCCAGTTTAAGGGCTAGTGTCACCTTGCATGACTCAAAGGCATCGCAAGCCATTAGTAAATTCGGCCCTTTGTTTCCATCACCCTTCACAATTACAAAAACAGGTCCTTTCTTAGCTGGTGACATTTTGAAATATTTGTGCCACTCATTTAAAGATTTAAATTTTGTTTAGTTTAGAAAAAAAATAACCTGTTGTCCTATCCTTTCACATTCCATGTATCCCAGAAATGTTATCTAATAGTTAACTTTACAACATCCTTTAACTTCGCGGTTGAAGAAACAAAACTAACACCAATCTTCCGAATAAAAAATGATCAGCAATTTGTCAGAAGACACAGCCTGACATTTGACCCATGTCTTTGGAAGCACAGCCAACGCGACAAGATAAAAAGATGTAAAGGGCTCTTTATTGCTCATTCAAAGCTGCCACACCCCAGAGCCTATGGCGAGAGCTACACCGTGCAGGTGAAGCCAGTTCTCCTTCTGCCCCTGTAGCACATAGCACCCTCATTTTATGGAGCATATAACGAAATAGAAGGGGGTACTGAGGACTGCCGGAGAACTGCCTTTGTGGTGTCCGGGCTGGTCAGAGCAAATCCGATGTTTTTTATAGTGAAACAAGTATCTGCCACTTAATGAAAAAAGTCCAGATTCCTTTAGAGCAGCCTTTAAAACTGTCTCCCCATAGGTTTACATCCACAAATTAAATGCTGTAGGAACAAATCTTCACCTATTACTGCATACAATCCAGCATAAACAAATCTTTGTATAGCTATTTCCCCTTTATTTATTTTGAATGTGCCTCTGCTTCCATTCTATATCCCATTCCTGCATATAAACTACTCTAAATCTCATGCAATCATTCGGTTCCAACATAACCTCCTCTAATGATCACACCTCAGACACGTGTGTACCACAAAGAAAATGTAACTCCAATAACCAATGGACTGACCACGAAGTCTTTCCAGTCATGAGGTAAGGTGACTACTCCTTTCGTGGCGCATGGGCATCGACCCCATAGCTAGATTGTTTTCCCGCAAGAGGGTGAGAATGGAGTACGTATGTGTAGAATAGGGATGTCCATGCATATGTATGTAAATAGGAAGAACTGCAACAACGGCAGGTGTCCTGGGAGGTGGGTGGGCGCATATGAATCTACAGAATTACATGCCAAGAACAGATGCTTACTGGGTAAGTAACATAATCCATTCAAGGCATGTGTTCTGTAGATACACATTCTTTGCATAGACTATATAGCAGTATGCTCCCCAAGCGGTGGCTAACCTGTAGGTGTTGCAGTGGTCTGAAATAGTGTCTTGAGTACTGCTTGGCCTACATTAGCCTGCTGTCGTGCTAACACATCCACACAATACTGTTTGGTAAATGTGTCTGGTGTGGACCATGTAGCTGCTTTACAGATGTCAACTAGAGGAATGTTGCTTAAGAAGGCCATAGTAGCCCCTATTTTGTGTGTAGAACGCGCTCTAGGGGTGTGGATAAAGTTATCTTTGCTTTAGCATAGCATGTTTGAAATGCATTTAACAATTCATCTTGCAATACTAGATTTAGAGATGGGATTGCCTTTGTGGGATGGAGCAAATGCAACAAAATTGTTTTGCGAAAATCTTTGGTCCTTTCTATGTATTACAATAAGGCTCTAACGTCCAGCGTGTGGAAAGCTCGTTCTGCTACTGAATCAGGTTGAGGAAAGAACACACTAAACTCAACTGATTGGTTAATATGAAAAGCAACTTACCACTTTAGGAAGGAATTTTGGTTTGGTGCAGAGAACAACTATCTTTGTGGAGTTGAAAGAATGGGTCTTCTAAGGTTAATGCCTGTAACTCACCAACTTTCCTCAATGAAGTGATGGTAATGAGGAAAGCAATTTTCCATGAAAGAAACTGTAGAAGGCAATTATGTAAGGGTTCATAAGGTGGAACCATTTCTTGTGAGGACAATATTAAGATTCCAAACTGGTGCAGGTGGAAATCTCGGTGGCATTACTCTTTTCAAGCCTTCCATGAAAGCTTTGATTACAGGGATTTTGAATAGAGATAAAGGTTGTCTGTTTTGCAAATATGCAGCTACCACTGCAAGGTGTAAACAAATAGATGTGTAAGTCAACCCAGTTTGCTTTAAGTGCAGCGGGTAACAGATAATGTTTTGTACAGAAGCATCTAGAGGTTGATCTTGTTGTTATTACAACAGACAACAAATCGTTTCCACTTCGTTGCATAGTAACCAAATTCTATGACTTCGGGAGCCAAATTTCTATGTTGAGCTCCTGGAAATTTGGATGTCTGATTTCTCTTTGGCTCTAAGTGAGGAGACTGGAGGAGAGATGTCGTTTTTAATGTGGAACCACTGACAGTTCTAACAGGGTGGTGTACCAAGGTTGACAAGCCTATGTGGGGGCTACTAGAATTAATGTGAGGGATGTTTGCCTGAGCTTCCGAATCAGTAACGGAAGTAGTGGGAGAGGTGGAAAAGTGTAGACAAACATTCCTGACCAGTTCATCCATAGAGCATTGCCTTTGGCTAGAGGGTGTGGGAACCTGGATGCGACATTTGGGCATTCTGCATTGTCTACTGTGGCAAACAGGTCTATTTGTGGCAATCCCCATTGATGGAGAACTTGGGGATGAAGTTCCCACTCGTGAATTTGCTGCCTCTTTCTGCTGAGGTCGGTAATCTGATTGTTTACTCCTGGAAGGTGTTCCACCAGGAGATAGATCCTGTTATGTATTGCCCAGTTCCAAATGTTTTGAGAGAGGCATGAGTTGGAGAGTGTGTGTGTGTCCCTCCCTGTTTTTGTACATAGTACATTTCTGTCATGTCTATACGGACTAGGACAGCTTTGCATACGAGGTGAGTCTGAAAAGCTTTGAGTGCTAGGAACACCGCCAGAAGTTCTAGGTAATGGAGACTTTTGTGATTTTTGCCCCCTCAGTCCCTGAAGTGTGTAATCTTTGAGATGGGCACCCCAACCGGCTTGGGCAGTCTGTGCGGGACAGTGGCTGGGATAGGGCTGACGCAGCTGGAAACCCCTCTGTTGCCGCGAAAGGAAGACTGGCCACGAGAAGTGGAGGAGAGGCCCAAGGATCTGGCCGTAGCTCGAGAGTTCTTGAACCTGACCAGGGCTGAATGTGCCATTTCCCCAAAAAGGCGGGTTGCATCAAAGGGCATGTCCATGAAATTGGCCTGGACATCCCCCCGAAAAGCCAGTTGAACGAAGCCAAGGGTAGCGCCTCAAGGCCACTGTCATTGAAATTGATCTGTCCAGTGAATCGGTCGTATCCAAACCACACCGTATGGCGAAATTTGCTGCATCTCTCCCGTCCTTGACAGCTTGTGAGAGCACAGCCTGGGCCTCCTCCGGGACTTACGGCAGCTCCTGCGCAACCGTCTCCCAAAGAGAGTGGGAGAAATGGTCCAATAAGCATGCGGTATTCACCGACCACAATGCCAGACTGGAGGAAGAAAACATCTTCCCAAATGAGTCCAGTCTCTTGGATCCCCTATCCGGAGGGGCGGAAAGGAATGTGCCCCAGGAAGTAGAGACCTGCACCACTAAACTGTCTAGGGTGGGGTGTTGGCTGAGGAACTTGGGGTATCCCGGAGCTGGGCGATGGCGGCGTGCAATCGTCCTATTCTCAGCGGCCCCTGTGCTAGGCTTGGACCATGTTCCTAGAAGGACATCCGTAAGTGCCTCATTAAAGGGCAATAGGGTTTCAGAGATGGAAGCCCCAGGTTGAAGCACTTCAGTGAAGCGATTAGTCCTGACCTGCACTGAGGGCAACTCCAGACAAAGGACCTCAGCTGCTCTCTTAACTATGGCATAGGACGCCCCCTCCTCCGTAGCCACTGTAGGAGGAGAGAGCAGTAGTCTGTACACTTCTGGGGAAGTATACAGACTACTGGCTTCCCCAAGTTCTCAATACCAGTCTATAGTCTCCTCAGACATCCTGGTTCTCTAATGGGTCTCCAGACTCCTCCCATTCCTCTCCGGAGCCCAGCACGTCCACAAAGTGCTCAGGCGAAAACATATAACTCCTGGGTTCTGTCGACGTCGGAATCAGCGTCGCTCAACGTCATTCTACCTCCGTGTCGTCGGGGATGAGGATGGGGCTTGCGTCACCGATGGGCATCGGCGATGTCGCAGGCACCGACTTCGGGTTCAACGCCTGTGGGAGGTCACGATGGCACGACCGGCGTAGACTCTGATTCGGGATCGGATCCCTGAGACCCCGCAGGCGCCGTGGCCAAAGCAGTCAAACCCGATGGGGCCCCATCCAACCTTGTGGGGCCCAATGGCTCACAAACGGGGTTGTTCGACTCAAATACATGGCGCATGGTATCGTAAAAATCTTTAATTTGAGCAAGTCGCCTCGGCTCCCGGAAAGGGTGGGAGGCGCGAAGTTGACTCTGGCTTCAGCTCCGCAGAACCGTGCCTAGAGCGCTGGTACTCCTTACCTCCCTCGACGACGGATGCCAGTTGAGGTGAAGTCGGAGTCAGCTTGGACTGCTTATGCCTCTCTCCCGAGTGCCCAGACTACCTCGAATGGGAGGAAGTGGACTTCGGGCTTATTGAGCAGTCCCGCGACCTCTTCTTCGAACAGGGCTGTGACCTCCTTGGAGTCTCGCTTAATGGTATCGACTGTCAGGCCACGAGCAACTTCATCGCCCACTCCCTCAAGGTCTTCGGAGCCATCGCCCGACAGTCTGCACACGACTTAGAATCGTGGTCGTGTTCAAGACACCACCCGACGACATGCGGGAACAAGTCCTGCAAGGTTTAAAACCTGTCTTCCTCCCACACATCCCTTGCATATGAAGTCGCTACTCAAAGTCGAGAAAAAATCCTGCCAAAAAGCGGTACAGGGGTAGCTCTTCCCGGATCGGCGCTCAACTGGCGTGGAAAGAAAATAACAGACGTCCGTGAGACTGGGTGGCGCCCATGTAGGTACTGCGGCGTCATAACAGATGCCACACGGACCCACCCGACGTCGCGCACAAGGGGTATTGGCTCAGCATAAGTTTCCGGATCCAGCCTGACGCCTGGGTAATTCAAAGTTAAGGAATCTGCAGCTAGAAGTCTATCATATTGTCGTCATCAGGAAGCTTGTGCTTAGAAGGCGGCTTTGCGTGCATATTTCGCGTATTAGGATTAATGTAAAGTTTATTTTGTTTGGGATCAGATTTGGATGGTACAATATCTATTTTCGGATCCGAAGGTACTGAAGGGACATTTTTGGTTTCCGGCACCGACGGTTTCAGGCTGAGTTGGAATGGCCTTTCGATACGGAAGGTTTTTGCTCCAAAGGCTGTTTCTCTTTCGCCAAACCAACTTTGTGCTTGCAACCCGAAAGTTTAGGCTCCTAAGTGGATTTCGGCCGACTGTCTCGAGCCGGAAGGCGTGACGACATGTTTCGGTGCAGAGCCAGGAGGCGGAGCTACAGAAACATGGTCTCAGTGCTGATCTTGGCCAGAAGGCAGAGGTTGTGCCGAAGCCTTAGATTTTTTGGGAGTGGGCGGACGGGGCAAAGGGTCTTCTGTACTCCCCTCACCCTGCGGCACATCGTCGACCTTGAGGTTTATCTCCAACTCCGAATCGGAGTCCAACAAGGAGAAGGCCTGTTCTTCCTCAGCTGCTAAGGGGTCGAGGTCCTCTAGCTCGGAGGCTTCACTGAAGATATCAAGCGTGTTGTCAACGTGTTAGCGCTGTATCTCCCGACGTCGAGCCAGATGATCGCAGAGAGTTTTCTTCGACTGAAACGATTTGCATGCGTTGCAGTCTTCTTTCTCTGTGCCCGGAGACAAATACAAGTTACACACCTTGTGAGAGTCAGTGCGCGTGTACTTGGCGTGGCACTGAGGACAGAATTTGAACAGAGTCCTCTTCATCGGGGAAGAGCTGGACCGACGCGGTTAGGCCCGAAGGCCGCCAACGAAACTTTCCGATCGAAATTTGGAGATTTCGTTGACCGAATCGCTACGCGGAGAAGTGGGAAATGCGTATGATACAAAACTGTTGACTATAGAGTGGATTGCACACTTAGGGGAACCCGAAGAATGGTTTCGAACCAGAGCGCAGCAATACATGTCCGAACCAGATGGCGGAATAAAACAATCTAACAACGGAGTCGATGTCCATGCGCAGTATCACCAAAAGGAGGAGTCACCTAATCTCGTGACTGGAAAGACTTAATCAAAGAAAAACAACTTGAAAACATCCGGACCCAACACTAGATGGCAGGAGTATGCAAAGCACAAATGCCTTAAACATACAATTTCAATTCAATGAACGATGGATTCCTGATTGATAATTGTAGGCATTTTGAAAGACATGTTTTGCATTCAACATGCCATTTGGGAAACTATATTGTGGCACAAGTGGCAACTGTTGGATCCCAAAGGTCTGACAGATGGATATCAATGGGAAGGCACCATGGTGGCTCAGAATCACAAATCAGAGTGGATCCAACATATGCCATATGAACACTGTGCAAGACAATTTTGCAACCTCAGCAGACAAGACTTTGTTGGTGTTGAAGATTTAGCCTAAACTAGTGGAGCAGGCCTCCTCTGAAGCGAGACTCATGGCACAAGAGTGTCTCTTCACAGATTTCTTTGTTGAAGAGCTGGATAAATTAGATAATACATTTACTTCCTTAGATATGGCACAGACTTGAATAGGATTTTCAATCACTGTTTTTCTGGGCTGGGGGTTACAGGAGACACTAAGTCTAGCCTCTTTTACTGCCAGGGTCCTGAAAGGTATCAAGCATCTCGAAACAGGGTGGGCATTGGGCAGGGGTGGTTTTGGGGACATGAGGGGTTATGGGGTTGCAGGGCCAGGAGCAGCTACGCCTGCCGATTGGTTTTGTTTTGCAGCTTAACATTTATTTACTACATTCACAAGAAATAGTTATCAACTACTTTGTTTTTCTGTCAATCTGGGCTTTAACAATGGAGATTTTTCACTCAATTGCATTTTGTCTATCAGAAGCGTAGCTTTATCACAGTTAAGAATGTTTTTTTATGCTCTGCCAACAGCCATGCCGATAAAGTCACAATGTTTCATTACTGGAAGGCAGGTCAAAAGTTTTCAATTTGTTGTTGTAGTTAATGAGCGCATTCTTTGACCACTTTTCCCTTTTTCTGAAAATGATTTAGATCTAAAACTATAGCTATCACCCACTGCTATTCAGTTCTTGCTCTCCCCGCTTTCAAAGGCCAACTACTAAGGAGGATACAAATCTTAAATATTTTTATAATAGTTGGCATATGACTTTTTCTAGCAGTTTTAAAATTATTTGTAACATGACTAACCTCATTTGTATAATGCTTTATTATTAATTTAAGTGACTGGTGCATGAAGGGGACACCGAGAAACAGTCAAGTTAAAAAGAAATACAATGGACTGATAAGGTGGTGAGTGAAGCAGCAATCATTGCTTCAAGTGTCCTTAAACACTTTGAAACTTGAGGTGAGTGGTCTGTTGCTCCCAGTTTTTACAGGTATGAAATATACCAAGTGAGGATAGCAGAAAAAATATGGACGTATAAAATCTGATAATAGCAGTAGAGTGCATTCCCTCAAAGAACCAAGAAACCCGACAGCAGAACTAAGGAAACACTAAAAAATCCCAGTCAAAAGAAGCAAATACTGGATGATCTCAGTCTGAACAAGAAAAACCAGACAGCCCCGATGGCTGTTCCAACTATGTCATGACTTTTCTCCAGCTCAACAAAAAAACACAATAATAAAAAGGGGCAGAATCTGTCATATTTGGGTCGTTTACAGAGCAAAGGGAACTTTTTGAAAGTGGGATATAGACTTGAAATACTGATTTCCTGCCTATCATCTGGCAAAGGAGTTGTCTAATAATGATTTCACAGCTTTCAATGTAAATAACTTCAGCAACTGCCTGTTTTACAGTTATTCAGTTCACAAGTTAAAATAAACAATAAAAAACTCCAACTTTTAGAGCATTCTAGAGGGATGATCCCATAACAAATATTGGCGACAGCACAGTCACACACTGTTGCTCAGTTAGGAGGGATAAATGTTAGTGCTTTAGAAATGAACGGGTAAAGGATTTAAAATGGAGCTCTAGATGTTGGAATCCTTAACACAAGTCCCTTAAAGATGACATCTGTTGAATGATGCCACAATATGCCTCCTAAATCAAGCAGACATCATTAAACAAAGGACCATTCTTGAATGCTTACTGTCGATGAGAGTTTAACAAAGATGCAATATTTGTATCTGGCCACATTACTGCAATAAAGGCGGATTGAAAGTCTATGCCTAAAACTCAAATGAAGGAAACTTTAACAATGAGCAAAAGTAAATGGGTATATAGCTAGCAACTGATCCTCTATCAACACCTCCCCTCGCAAAATGTAAGGAAGTTTCTTTTTTTTGCTGGCCTTCCTTCCCCCTGTGTAAGCTTGCAAATTATAATGGACACCAACTAGCCCAACTGTAAAACATTCATGAACATACCTGATGTGAAAAGGCTCTGTGGTTCTGGAGCTGTGGGCCAGTCACTGGAGGTCTGTGGAGAACTAGGGAAGGGAGGAAGTCCACTGGGTATAGGATTCGGATGCCGGAAATTGTCCGAGAAGAGTGACTGTGATTCCGTTGTGGCTCCCTCAAAGGGTGACCGTGCACTGTGATTAGTGGAACTGATGGGGATGATTGTGTTGGATTTGGTTAAGCCTGGTGGGGGCGATGGTGATTCACTGGTTAATATCTGCAACACAAGAAGGGAAATAACTGATTTCATGATGTACATCATTTGCTGCTTTGACCAATTTCCTCTCAATGCAAGAAAGTGGGAAAGTTCAACTGATATCAACAGAAAAATATTAAAGATAGAATGAAAGAAGACCATTAACAAAAAAAAAACTGCAAAACTGTGAAACAGATGGTAAATCGAATTAATCATTTAAAACAAAACAAGTTCGCATGACATTCTTATATTTGAGTACAGTGATGTGTGAGATAAATAACATCCCTTTAGGTTTCTAATCTTCACCCAGTCAGCACATGAGATTAGCTAAACTCCATGGACCAAGCAGAAATTTAACTTCGAGGCACTTTCTTGACTGAATGTTGACTAAGCGCACATAATTACCATGATGTGCAGTCATCTGTATGAAATGTGCACAGGAGCATTGAGATTTAGGATAATACATCATCACTACGTAAAAATAGGTTTGCGACTGTTAAACAGTTGCTGTTCATCACTAGGGAAAAACTATTAATTCATTTCAATGAATATGAAATCCATCATTCCACAAGAAGAGAAAATGGTAACTTACTTTTAGCCCTGATTCTACTTCATAGTGATCTTCATTAAAGTTATAAAAGTTAAACTCCCAAAAGAGTGCAGGGACCCCAGAAAACGTCTTATCGAATATATAAATAAATATACCTTGAGGTGGGATAAAAGGTTTAACATACTTGTATGCAGATGAAGAGACTGGGTATTTGCTCCCCATTTTTATTCCACATGGCTGAGAGCCACAAACATCTGGGGATTTGCTTCCAATGCTTAAGACCAACAGTAAAGATCCTATGACGAGGAAGGAATATATTACTTACCCCGTAAGCATCTATCTGTACATGTAGTGCTGCAGATTCACATGCTATACATGTGCATTCCTGCCATCTAGTGTTGGGCCTGGACTCTGCAATTTGTTTTTCTCAAGGAAGTCTTTTATGGTCAATGTTGTGCATCATATCTCCTCCTCCTCAAGGTAATGCGCACGTTCAATAGCTCCTTTGTTAGACTGTTTTTTCCCTGCCATGTGGGAAGTGAGGACAGTTTGTTAAGTTAGCGTTTGCTGTTGAACTTGTGTACATTTTAGTTTATATTGACACCATCTAATACCTGCCAGGGAGTTGGGAGGGTGCATGTGAATCTGCAGCACTATGGGCTATGAATATATGCTTACAGTGTAAGTAACAATCCATTTGTAGCATGTGCTGACTGCAGATACACATGCTATGCATAGACTGTAAAGCAGTACTCCTCTTGCGGTGGCTTAAAGCATCAGACGGTGCAATTTCTTGAAATAAGGAGTACGGTTTGTCCCAATAGAGATTGTTGAGTTGCAAGTATACCCACACAATAGTGTTTGGTAAATGTTTGTAGGTTTTTCCATGTTGCAGCTTTACAGATGTTTGTTACAGGATATTTCCTAAGAAGGCCATTGTTGCTCCCTCTTTTCTTGTGGAATGAGCCCTTGGCATTGTGGGCAGTCTTGGTATTTTTGCTTTCATGTAGCAAATTTGTATGCATTTACCAATGTAGCAATTCCTGCTTTTGAAATGGAATAACCTTTAATTGGGTTTAAAAAAGCTACAAATAGTTGTTCGAAATGTTTCAGTTTTTTCCAAATAGGGCTTTAACATCCAGTGTATGTAGTGCCCTTTCTGCAATTGTTACATTTATGTGTAGGTTCAAATGGTGTGGAAATGAATCGAGTTGACACAATGTTTAGGTTCCATGATGGTACAGGTGGTGTACGTAGAGGAACGAATAGTTTACCCGTCGGTATAGTTTTGCAGCTTGAAGATCTTTCTGGATTCACTATGCTGTGCATTATTCCGCGATCTGGTGGTTGGGTCTGGATTCGTAGTCTCTTTTTTTTTGTTTTTTTTTTTGTAGCCCAGGTGGGCGTCGACGTCCCACCATTTGGTGTACCTCTCGTGACGTCGGCGTGCTTCCTGCGGAAGTCCCACCTTTGGGGCGCCATCTTCCGGTTCTTTTTTCCCTTCCTCTTATTTATTTATTTATTTTTTTAAAACCCTAGGCGTTAAGTAATTTCCTTATATATATCCTTTCAGTATTATCTTGTTATTTCAGTCTTTGTCCTTCCACCCTTTTTCTCCTGCCTCATCTTCCTGGCGGAGGTGGGTGGGTTCGCTAGTGAATCCAGAAAGATCTTCAAGCTGCAAAACTACACCGACAGTTAAGAAACTATTCGTTTTGCAGCGTGAATCTTTCTGGATTCACTATGCTGTGCATAGATTTTGTAGCGGTTTGTTATCTCTGTGGCGGCTGGGTGGAAGATGAGCGTTGGTCGTTGAATATATGTTGGAGCACCTTCTGTCTTACTTGTGCTTCCTTGTTCATCTGTATAGCCACGCAGTAGTGCTTGGTGAACATGTGCACCGAAGCCCATGTTGCCGCCAGGCATATGTCTTGAATGGGTGTATTTGCCAGAAAGGCAATTGTTGCTCCCTTCTTCCTTGTGGAGTGGGCCCGTGGCCCCTCGGATAGTTCTTGCCCGCCTGTTTGTGGGAGAATTTTATTGTTAGTGCAATCCATCGTGCGATGGTGCTTTTTGTCACTGGTCTACCCAGGAAGCTCGTTGCGAAGGACACAAAAAACTGCTCGGTTTTCCTGTGTTCTTTGGTCCTCTCGATGTAGTGCATCACCGCCCTTCTAGCGTCTAGAGTGTGCAGTGCCCTCTGCACTTGTTGCTGGGTTCTGAAAGAAACTTGGTATTTGAATTGTTTGATTTATATTGAATGCTGACACCACCTTTGGCATGAAGTGTGGGTCCGTTCTCATTACGACTCTGTCCTTGTGTATCTGGATGTAGGGCTCTTGCAGCGTTAGCGCTTGCAGCTCGCTTACTCTGCGCAGGGAGGTTATTGCCACCAGAAAGGCTGTCTTCATTGTTAGCATTTGAAGGGAGGCCTTGTGAATGGGCTCAAAGGGCGCCTTCATAAGTTCCGTCAGGACTATGTTGAGGTTCCATGCCGGAGGC
Organism: Triturus cristatus; assembly: GCF_964204655.1. Classification (NCBI taxonomy): domain Eukaryota; kingdom Metazoa; phylum Chordata; class Amphibia; order Caudata; family Salamandridae; genus Triturus; species Triturus cristatus. The sequence continues at coordinate 250,396,050 of NC_140585.1, forward strand.
GGCATCCTCTTTGGTGGCGCTATTCTTTTTACCCCTTCCAGGAATCTCTTTACTACCCGTGACGTAAAGAAGCTTCCTCCTGTCTCACCTCGTGTGTAAGCTACGATCGCCGCTAGGTGGACCCTCAGCGAGGATGAGCATAGTTTCGCCTTTAGAAGGTGTGTGAGGTATCTAAGCACCGTTGATTCCTTTGTCAATTTATTTTGCAGTTTATTTTTGCTACACCACATTGTGAACCTTTTCCACTATTCCCCATAACATTTTCTTGTTGATGGTCTCCTTGCCTCCCGCAGCACTCGCATAGTGCTTGGAGGTAGCTTAAGGTGTGCGAACTCTGTCTTCAGGAGCCAAGCTGCCAGTCCGAGGCTCTCTGGCTCCGGGTGTAGAACCTCTCCGTTCTGCATGGAGAGCAAGTCCTTTCTTTTTGCGAATTTGTGTGGAGGTCCCTGTGCCATCTCCACTATGTGAGTACCAGGTCTGTCTTGCCCACTGTGGTGCCACCAGGATCATTGTCATGTTGCTGGTCTTGCACTTGTTTAGTACCCTGTGTATCAGTGGTATTGGTGAAAAAGCATATGCAAATGTCCTTGACCAACTTATCCATAGGTCATTCCCCTGGGATTGTTTTTCTGGTTGTCTGGATGCGAAGTTTCGGCATTTTGCATTCAGGTGTGTTGCAAACAGGTCTATTGTCGGTGTACCCCACCTTTTGAATAGCCTTTGCATTTCCTGTCCATTGAGCTCCCACTCGCGGGATGCCGAGGTCTGCCTGCTGAGCCAATCGGCTTCCACATTGTCCTTCCCTGGTAGGTGTATCGCCAGCAGGTCTATTTTGAGTGGGATGGCCCATCTCCAAATCTCTTGTGCCAGAGTGGAAAGGGGAAACGATTGTGTTCCTCCCTGCTTGTTGATGTAGAACATTGTGGTAGTATTGTCAGTCTGTATCAACACTTTTTGGTTGTATAGCTGCCTCTGGAAGGCCTTCAGGGCTAGCAGTACGGTCTTCAGTTCCAGGTAGTTGATGTGTCTGACCGCATCTGCTGGAGTCCACAGACCCCTCACTCTGAGCTTGTTCATGTGCGCTCCCCCTCCTATCTGGGATGCGTCTGTGGTAATGGTCACAGCTGGGCATGGTGGTGTCAAGGGCTTTCCTATAGTTATGTTCTCCCTGTTCCACCATGCTATCTCCTCTTGCACTGCGTGCGTAACAACCACTAGATCCTCCCAACTTCCGTTTGCTTGTGACCATTGTTGTTGCAGCCATTCCTGGAACGATCTCATGTGAAGCCGTACATTGGGGACTAGGTGGATGCATGATGCCATCATCCCCATGATCTTGCTCGCTGTTCTCAATGTCAGAGCTTGCCCCTTCTGGTAGAGGCGCGTCTCCTTCAGTAGGGCTATTGTTCTTTTCTCGCTGGGCATCACCGATCTGTCTCTGGTGTTGATCTGTGCCCCCAGGAATATCTTCACCTGCTCTGGTTTCATTGACGATTTCCCCCAGTGTATTGAGAACCCCGGGTTCATTAGTGTCCTTGTGACCCGCTGTGCGTGTTCCTCGCATTTTTCGCGCGAACTTGCTTTTATTAGCCAGTCGTCAAGGTAAGGGTACACATGAATCCCTTCCCTCCGCAGGTACGCTGCTACCGCTGCAAGGCATTTTGTGAAAACCCTTGGTGCGGACTTAGGCCCGAATGCCAGGGTTGTGAATTGGTAGTGATTCTTGTTGATTGTGAACCTTAACAGTTTTTTGTGCTGCCTGTTCATTGGGATGTGCAGGTAGGCGTCCTTGAGATCCACTGTGGAGATGAAGTCCCCGTCTCCCATCTGTGGGAGTAGTTCTTGTAGAGACGTAATTTTGAATTTTTGCGTCCTTACGTACTTGTTTAGGAACCGTAGATCCAGGATGGGTCTTAGGGTTTCGTCCACCTTTGGTACCAGGAAGTAGTTTGAGTACACTCCTTTGTTCCTCTCCTTGAAAGGAACTGGTTCTACGGCCTCCTTTTGGAGCAGCTGTAGTGCCTCCTCTGCGAGTTGTGCTAGCTCCTGTCTCGAGTGTTCCCTTCTTTTTGGTTTTCTGTTTGGAGGGCTCCTTTCCAACTCTATGCAGTATCCGTACTGAATGATGTTGAGTATCCATTTGTCTGTAGTAATTTTTTGCCATTCCCGGAGGAAAAGCCTCAGTCTTCCGCCTACTGGAGTTGCATGCTCGTGGGCGTTTGGTTTGTGTACCCCCTCAATTTTGTTCCTTTTGTGCTCCACCCTCGGAGGTATATTGTGGGTGAGCCATCTTCTTCGTGCAAAGTCACTTTGAGGTGGGTTGGTGAGACGTTCCCGGCTGGTTACCTCCCCTTCCGAAAGGTAACCGAGTCGGGGAACCTCTTCGCATCCCCCTGAATTGCAGGGCCCCCATGGACCTTGCCGTCTCATTCTCTTTCTTGAGTTGGGTGAGCTTCTCATCCACCGGTGCCCCTAACAGTGTCTCTCCGTTGAAAGGGGTATTCAGTATATTATTCTGGACCTCTTGTTTGAATCCTGAAATTCTGAGCCAGGCCTGCCTCCTTTCAGTGATTCCTATCGCCATCAGTCTGCTTGAAGTCTCTGCCCAGTCTAATGCCGTCTTAAGGCATGAGTTAGCTATATTCTTCCCCACTTCCACTAGATGGGAAGCCCTCTGTTGGTATTGTTCCGGAAGATGTTTGATTAGGTCCCCCATCTCGTCCCAATGTTGGTACTGGTGCCTGTTCAGTAGCGCATTTGAGTTCGCCATGCGCCAGTGCATTGCGGCGTTCCTCTCTATTTTCCTTCCAGTGAGGGCCATCCTTCTGCTCTCCTTGTCAGGAGGTGGCCCCGAGGTCACCGGGACATTGGCCCTTTTTCTGTCTGTGGATGCAATAATGGAGTCAGCAGTGACAGATCCCTTGATATATGGCGGGTCCTGTGAGGAGTGTTTGTATTTCTTTTCTGTTCTGGGCGTGATGGATCGGCATGTTTCTAGGTCCTTAAAACGTCTCTTTCCCTTGGTTCATCACACTTTGGAGCATGGGGAGGAACTGGCTCCTAGTTTGGATGGGTAGCAGTGTTTCGAGTAGAAAATCTGCCTTCGGTTTCTCTTCCTCTAGTTTAACGCCAAAAGCTGCAGCTGCGCTTTTGACGACCATGGTGTACGCCCCAATATCATCTGGCGGCGAAGGCCTCGAAGGATATGTCTCTACGGGCTCTTTTGGGTTTTCGGCGTCGAGGTCCTGCCATTCCAGCTCTTGCGTCGTCGACGGTGCCGAGCCGTACATTGCCTGCTCCTCCTCCTCTTCTTCTTCTCCTTCTCCCTCATAATAGAGATCTTCTTCCCCTTCTTCGGGAGCTTTCGACTGCTCTTCGGTGTCGAACTCTTCCTGCTTCTCGACTTCGACGAGAACCGTCGCCGGTTTCGCTGGGATTGTGAATCCCTTCATCTTTTCATCGAACTCCTTCTTCCTCTGAAGGATGCTCTCCATCTCCGCCTTGAGCCTTCTCTTTTTCTTCTCCATTTCGGAGGCATGATCGCGTTGAGCGCTGATCTTTTTGACTGAGCTTGCGTCGACGCGGCCTTGACTTTCGAAGTCGAACGCCCCACCTCGTGGGCCTGTTTCGACGAGCCTGGTTTTTCGGCGGCCTTCGGCACCTGGGAGTCTCTCGAAGGATCCGCTGGGCCTTTCGTCCTTGGATCCACTCGAGGTCGTCGAACTTTTCGGCGCCGGTGTTCCTATCTGGTTTTCGGGGTTTTTGTGCTCGACATCTCTCCTACCTTGTCAGACGTTTTCTTATCGGTCTCTGCGACCGTGAAGTCATCAGGTCCCTTGGCGATGTTGTCTTCATCGTCGGTGGAGAGGCCCAGGTCGTACAGAGACAGGGCCTTACCCTTACCTTCCATGTTGAAGTTGTCTCTTCTCGGAGCAGGCGTTGCAGTCCTTGCTTTCGTGGTCGATAGGCAGGCAAAGGTTGCAGACCGGATGTTGGTCCTTCTGCGCGCAGTTACGGCAGAATTTAAACGGTGTTTTGTCCATTCCTGCGCTCAGAGTCCCTGAGTGCGCATTCTCCGTTGGACGTCGAAGATTTCGATGTTCTCTTCCTTCTCCGTCGTCCCGGCTCTATGTTCTTCCTCTCTGTAGTCTTCGCTTGACTTTCCTTCGATGAAACTCGTGCTCTTCTTTCTTCGTTCAAACTCTGGAGCTTCTGGTTGACGATCCAGACCCAACAGCGGAAAAAAAGTATCTTAAGATGGCGCCCCAAAGGTGGGACTTCCGCAGGAAGCACGCCGACGTCACGAGAGGTACACCAAATGGTGGGACGTCGACACCCACCTGGGCTACAAAAAAAAAGAAAGACTACGAATCCGGACCCAACCACCAGATCGCGGAATAATGCACAGCATAGTGAATCCAGAAAGATTCACGCTGCAAAATTACTCTTGAGTCCCTCCATGAATGATTTTATTACTGGCATGCGGAAAAAGATTGAGTTCTTCGGTTTTGCAGATATACAGTGATTGCTGCTAAATGCAGTCTTATAGAAGTGTATGCTAGATGTGATTTTTGAAGATTTAACAAGTAGAATTCCAGTTGTTCAGATGGAGAGCTTGGTTTTATATAGTTCACAGCACAATAATGGACAAAGGGTTTCCATTTTGCTTCATAACAAGCCCTGGTGGTTGGTTGTCTGGCTTCCTTTCAAATTTTCATACATTCTGGTGGTAATTGTAAGTGCCCAAATTCTACGATCTCAGGAGCCAGATTGCAAGGTTGGGTTGTTGTACATTCGGGTACCTGGCTCTGCACTTGCTGTGAGTGAGAAGATCTGGATTGTTTGCTAGCTTATTGTGATGTACTAGGGACAGCTCCAATAGTGTTCTGTGCCATGGTTGGCGTGCCCATGTTGGGGCTATGAGTATCATTTTTAGTGAGGTTTGTCTGAGTTTCCTGACCAGATAAAGAATGAGCGGGAGAGGCGGAAAAGCGTATGCAAATATTCCTGACCAGTACCATCCATAGAGCATTGCCTTTAAATCCGGAATGTGGGTGCCTGCATGCGAAGTTTTGGCATTTTGCGTTTTCTGCGGTGGCAAAGAGATCTATTGTTGGAAGTATGTTTGATAGACTTCCTATTGGTAGACTTCTTCTTGTGTTATGCTTAGTAGGTCCACTAACATGTTGCACACTCAGGTATGTATTGTACCAGTAGGTGGATTTTGTGTTTGATGGCCCATTTCCATGAGGTGTGCAAGTTGAGACAACTGCAATGAATGGGTCTCTCTCCGTTTCTGGATGTCGTACATCACAGTCAAATCGCCTGTGTGTAGAAGAACATTCTTCCCTGTTATGTTGGGTAGGAATGCTTTGAGAGCCATTTGTACGGCTAGTAGTTCTAGGACATGGATTCGAAATGTTTGTTGTTCAGACCAGTGACCCTGAACTTTAATGTCCGCCATGTTAGCACCCCAACCAATGAGTAATGCATCCGTAATAATTGAACTTTCAGGATAGGGTCCTTGAAGGCTGCTCCCTTTTGTGTATTCTACCATTGATTTGCCTGATGAACCATGGGTGAAACATACAATAGATACTTTATGTAGGGGTCGCATATCTAGCCTTGCATGTGAAATTATTGCTATACAAGAAGCCATCATACCAAGAAGACATCACCATTTTCACTGATAGGCAACGATTTGGCTGAACCCTGGAGACTGAGAACCCTCTGTGGATTTGGGTAAGCTTTCGCTGTGATTGAACTGAAGATTGCTTCCAAGTATTGCTGTATTTGCAGTAGGAGAAACTTTGATTTTGTTGCATTTAATGTTAATTCTAATGTGTGCAAGAGGTTGATAGTGGCTTCTTGTAGACATTTCGGTTTTCTGGAACTCTTGATCAGCAACTCGCAGAGGTAAAGAAAGACATGGATGTTCTCCCTTCTCAAAATTACTGCTACTACAGCTAGACATTTTCTGAACACATGTGGAGCTGCTGTTACACCGTATGGTAGTACCTTGAACTGACAGTGACGTCCACTTAAAACAAACCGGAGCGAACGGCGATGTGCCGGATGGATTGGTATATGAAAGTATGAGTCCTTCATATCTAATGCTGTCAGGAAGTCACCTTCCTGCAGTAGTGGTATCACACATCCTGTAGTGTCACTAGGTCATAGGATGTGTTGACTGAGTGGGCGTAAGTCTAGTTTGGAATGGAGCTTTCCATCCTTTTTGGTTATTAGGAAGTATAGAGAGTATAGTTCTTTCACTTGATGTTTGAATCTGACAGGTTCTATGACCTCTTTTTGTAATAATGCCTCTATTTCTTTCACCAGGTGTAAATGATGAGTACTGAGGGAGTATTTCCTAGGTGGGTATTTGGTGACTGAGATTTGCGCACTAGGCAATATCCCTAACTGATTATCTCCAACACCCACTGGTCTTTTGTTACTTCCACCCACAACTGATGAAATTGTTGTAGCCTGAAACAGGTGAGGTGTGTTCAGGGGAAAAGGTTGGGAAGTCAGTTTTGAGGTAGATGCTCCCTTTGTTTGTGATCGCTCTATCTTTGCCTCTTATTTAAAACTACCTGTGTAACATCCTTTCACGGATTGCTTGTTGCTTCTGTTATTGGTGACTTGGGGTCCCTGGGGTGTTATTCTTTGAGGCCCCTCTTCCTTGGTACCACGAAAGGGCCGGAGGTTTTGCATAGTGGACTGCAAAGCTCCCATTGATTTTGCTGTATGTGTCCTTTTTGATTTTCTCGAGTTGCGTGTCGACTTCTGTACTAAATCAACTGTTATGTTGCACTTATGGTTTGAGCCCTGATATTCGAAGCTATGCATGTCGACAGAGCATCACCAAGGAATTAATGCCTCTTGCAGTTGTGTCTGCACTATCTAGAGCACATCGAATTGTTGTGTTAGTTATTTGTCTTCCATCTGCAATCAGATCTTCCTCTTTATTCTTATATTGCTCAGGGAGATTCTGTAATAATTCTTCCATCTCTATTATACTGTGATAGGAGGACCATGGAATTTGCAATTCGCAAGTGATTGGCATATCCTGCTGCACCCTTTCTCCTGCAGTGTCAATGCGTTTATTCTTCTTGTCGGAAGGTGGAGCATCCCTAATGCTTTGTGATGCTGCTCTTTTACAAACTGTAGTCAAGACTAAGGAGATTGCAGTCGGGTGACCTCTAAATGTAGAGAGGGTCAGAAGGTGAAGGTTGTACTTTTTTTTTTAATTCTAGGTACAAGTACCCTTGATCTGACTTGGTATTTAAAAATGTCTTTAGACATTTTCAGAATACAGCCTATCGTTGGTAGTTCCAGAACTGTGCGTTTCGTTCTGGAAAGTGTTTCTAATAGGAAATCGGTTTCCTACTCTGTCATTTGCATTCACAGTTTGTGATACTCTGCTGTCTTTGTATCACACTATGAAATGAGGAGCCATCAGGTAGAGATGCTTTAGCTAGGATAGATGGTTCCACATCATAGTCATCCCCCTGATATGGGCTGTGTTGTGCGTCTCACTGAGTCAGAGTAGTTGTGAGAAAGTGCCATCTTTCTTGCATGGTATGCCCCCACTTTTTGCTGAATTGCTGAATGTACTTTGACTGAGTGTGCCCTGGACTCCTGCCAATCAGGTGCCCAGGGCCTATGTTCCTTCCCTAAAACAAAACAAACCCAAATTGGCAAACCCTGGCCACATGTCAGCCCCTGGTAAATGGTACCCTAAGTACCCAGGGCTTTGTGACCAAGGAAGGCCTCTAAGAGCTGCAGCACTCCTTGTGCCACCCTTAGAGGCCCTGTACCCTTACACACATACACTGCCTTTGCAGGCTGAGTGTTTGGGTGCAAGACAAAACAAAGTCGACATGGCACACATCCCTGTGTGCCATGCCCATCACCTACACTGCCACGGCATACATCAGTCACCCCTCTAGCTGGGTGCCCTTTGCCAATGGTGTGGGCACAGGAGCAGGAGCCCTGTGCCCCTACAGTGCCCAGGTCCATTCCTGTGCCCTTTAAGTGCAGTGCTGCCATTTAAGAGTACATGGTGCTGAGAGCTCGTCAAACACGAGCTCCACAGCACCATAATGGCAACACTAAAGACTGAGAAGTTTGGTATCAAACTTCTCAGCACATTAAACCCACACTGATGCCAGTGTGGGATTTAATGTACCCAGCACCCCAGAGGGCATCTTAGAGGTGCCCCCTTAAACCCAACCTACAAATCCACGTCTGCTCTGAGGCTGCCTAGGCTGCCACCCAGCAGACATGTTGCTGGACCCCTGGGTAGGAGAGCCCCTGCTCTCCTGGTCCTGCAACAATGCACATCCTGGGCGAGGTGCTAAATCTCCTCCCCCAGGATGGGCAGAGGGAAGCTTCAAAGGCATGCCGCCTCTGTGAGCTTCCCCAGGCCACTGCAACCCCCCACTCTGGCAGGAAGCTTTGGCCAGAAACCCCAAATAAGGACAGGGGATGTGCCAGCCTGCCAACCCCACCCCTCAGGTGGGGGAGGCGAGGTGAAGCACATCCCCGGGCTCTCGCCATCTTGAAGATGGGGACCCCTACCCTATCAGGACTAGGCTACTGCCGCCCTCCCACAGGAGAGAGGCAGGATAGGGGGTGTACCCATCCCAGGACGGGGACCCATTGGTCCCTGCCCTTCACCTACCTGTAACGCACCTAAATCTAGTATTTAGGGGCACCCTGACCCTTCCTTCCCCAGATTCCAGATTCAAAACTACGAAGAGCAAGAAGAAAGAAGACCTGCCCTGCAGCTGCTGAAAAGAGGAAGACACCAACTGCTTTGGCCCCATCCCTACCGGCCTGTCGACCCTCGAACCTGCTCCTGCTCCAGCCCAGCATCTCTTGTGGCTAGCAACCTCACCAACCCCGGAGGACCTGGCTACCTTTTGGCTCTAAGCCCCTGGGACTCCCATGAGTAGAGGCTCGACTCGAAACCTATCTCTAACCCCTGGCAGCAGCCCGGAACCGTGAACCCAGCACACTCTGCACCAGCCGTGCCTGGCCAGTGCCGGAGTGAACAAAGACCCTGAGGACGACCCCACGGCGACTGTGACCCCGAGTCCGGCACACAAGGACCTCCCTCGACACTCCAGAAGAAGCCTGCAGCCTCAGAACAAGGTGCCCCCCCCCAACCGCGATCAACAGAGGGTAAGATTTCCCGACACCTAAAGGCACCCCTGCACGCGGCGCCCCACGGCCCCCTGTGCCCAATCCCGGGGTACCTACCTATCCTCCAACTACCCAACTTACCTCTCGAAGTGGTGGTGGCACCTGAAGAGTCCTCGTCCCCGAGCTTGCAGCCTTTTTCCAAACCGGAGATATCCCATTGAAATCCAATGAGCGCCCGAAGGCTCAAAAGCCCTCTGCACCCAGCCGCCCGAGTGGCCCTGGCAGTGAAAACTCTACACCTACCTACTTCCCCACTTGCCCTGAGTAAGTGACCAGGAGCCCAGCTCCCACAGCCGCGTGGCTTGCCAGTCAGCAGCCACCAAACAAGGCCCCCCTATCCCTCATAGGATAACATTGGGCCTAACTCTCTCTGCACCCGGCCGCCCTAGAGCCGCTGAGGGTGAACCAACTGTACCTACCTGACCCTGGGAGTCCCCTGAGTGTGCCCAGAACCTAAACTCTGCCAGTCGAGTATTTACCCTTAAACCGCAAACTCTATTTTCCTCATAGGGTAACATTGACTGTCTTTTTCCTGAAATTTCTTCTAAGTGTGGACTTTTCAAATCTTCAAATATTCACCAAAAATCAGCCGAGTGACAAAAAAGAATTTACCCACGTGCTCTTAGGAGAGCTCCCAGTGCTGGATCTTGGTGCCCAGCACTGACTCTGAAAAATACGTACAACTGTACTTACCCTTAACTCAATTTTCTTCCATGGGAACCATTGACTTTTTCTGTGAAATTTCTTCTAAGTGTCGATTTCTGCAATCTTTAAATATTCTCCAAAAATCGTATAATATCTGAAAACTTAATTACTTACATGTTTTGGATAAAGGTCCCAGTACTGAGTCTAGGCACCCAGTACTGGATTACAAAAGTAACGAGAACATACTGTACCTGTAGAACAAGTTACTTACCTTCGGTAACGCTTTTTCAGGTGGATACAGTATCTGCCTGTGGATTCCTCACCTTGTGAATATCCCCTGCGCCAGCAACATTCGGAAACTTTTGTAGCAGTCCACGCCGATGGGGTCGACGACGACGTCAGAGACACGGCTCCGCTCGCGACTCCGCTGATGTCACCGGCTCCATAAGAAGACCTCGTCGGCGTGATGACGTCAGTTCCGCCCCTTTTTTTCCGTGCCTACGAGGCACACGGACGGACTGACAGCAATATATATACACAGTATACACAGTACACAATATGCATATCAACACACCCAGTGTGGAAAATAAATAAAGCACAAGAAATAACATAATGCCTTTGACAGTGATAAACACATTTGAAACCCATCAATAGAATTACAGGCATAGAAATACCGGTATAGAAGGATGGACAACGGGGAGGCGGGTGGGTCAGTGAGGAATCCACAGGCAGATACTGTATCCACCAGAAAAAGCGTTACCGAAGGTAAGTAACTTGTTCTTCTGATGGATACATCTGCCAGTGGATTCCTCACCTTGTGAATAGATTCCACAGCAGTCCCCACTCCCGGAGGAGGGTGTCCACCCTTCTATACCAGAAAATCCTGAAGGACGGAACGAGCAAAGTGTCCGTCCCTCCTCACCTCGGTGTCTAAGCAATAATGTTTTGCGAGGGTGTGGAGGGAGGCCCAAATTGCCGCCCTACAAATGTCCTCCAACGGAACACCCCTAGTTAAGGCAGATGTGGAAGACTTTGCTCTGGTAGAATGAGCCCTCAAACCCTCCGGAGGCTCCTTACCAGCTAGGGAGTAGCATATCTTGATGCACAAGACAATCCACCTGGAAAGGGTGCGCTTATGCACCGCTCGACCTTTCCTGCAGCCAGCAAAGCCCACAAAGAGCTGGTCATCAATCCTGGAATCCCTTGTCCTGTCCAGGTAGAAGCTCACCGCCCTCTTAGGGTCCAAGCGGTGAAGTCTCTCCTCCTCCTTGGAAGGGTGAGGGGGAGGATAGAAAGAAGTAAGGGTAATGGACTGCCCCAAATGGAAGGGAGTTACCACCTTAGGCAAAAATGCAGCCCTGGTCCTGAGTACCATTCGTTCAGCATGAATGGTCAAGAATGGGCGTTTTGAACTTAGAGCTTGAAGCTCACTTACCCTCCTTGCCGAGGTGATTTCAACGAGGAAAACTGTCTTAAAGGACAACAACCTCAAGGTACACTTGTGTAAGGGCTCGAAGGGAGAACCCAAAAGATAGGTTAGTACAAGATTTAAGTCCCATTGAGGCACAATAAAGGGAGTAGGAGGAAACTTGCTTGTAAGGCCCTTTATAAAACGAAGAACAATAGGTGACTTGAACAGCGACGGCTGATCCGGCAAACAAAGGAAAGCCGATAGAGCCGATAAATATCCTTTCACAGTAGCCACAGCAAAGCCTTGCTGAGCAAGAGAAAGGGCAAATTGTAGAATATTAGACAGACGAGCCTTCAAGGGATCAATGGACCTCTCTCCACACCAGAGAACAAATTTAGACCACCTATATGAATAAATAGATTTGGTGGAGTGTCGCCTGGCCGATAAAATAACATCCACCACATCCGGCGGGAGAGAGAAAGAATTCAGGTTGCCCCGTTCAATCTCCAGGCATGAAGGTGTAAGCTCTGGAGGTGGGGGTGTAGAACCTGCCCCTCCGACAGCGAGAGGAGGTCTGCCCTCAGAGGGAGACGGAGCGGAGGGCACGAGGAGAGGTGGAGAAGATCCTTGTACCACACCCTTCTTGGCCAATCCGGGGCGATCAATATGACTTGGGCCCGGTCTTGGCGAATCTTCCTCAGAACCCGAGGAATCAAGGGTATGGGAGGAAACGAGTAAAGGAGTCGTGAGCCCCAACTCAGCTGAAACGCGTCCCCCAACGCTCCCTGCATCGGAAACTGGAGACTGCAGAACAACGGACAGTGCGCATTCTCGCGGGTGGCAAATAGAGCCACCCGAGGTGTTCCCCACGTCCGAAAGACGTGACGAACCACCTCAGGATGGAGCCTCCACTCGTGGTCGGCGGAAAACTGCCGACAGACTGTCCGCACGCACGTTCAGCACCCCGGCCAGATGATTTGCCATCAGACAAATCTGATGGTCCTGAGCCCAGGACCATAGACGCATGGCCTCTCTGCAGAGACAGAGACCCCACTCCTCCCTGTTTGTTTATATACCACATCGCGGTAGTGTTGTCCGTCAGGACTTGAACAGACTGACCGCGAAGGGAAGGGAGGAAGGCATTGAGCGCCAAACGTATCGCCCGCAATTCCAGAAGGTTGATGTGAAGCAACCTTTCCTCTGGAGACCAAAGACCCTTGATCTCCAGATCCCCCAGATGAGCACCCCACCCTAAAGGTGGATGCATCCGTTATAACTGTGGCCACCGATGGAGGAAGGTGGAAAGGCTTTCCTTGAGACAGATTGCCCTCCATGCCCCACCAAAATAGATCCGCCGCAGCTTCTCTGGAGATCCCCACAGACTCCCCGAGATCTCCCTTGTGCTGATACCACTGCTTGCGGAGGCACCACTGGAGCGCCCTCATGTGCCAGCGTGCATGGTTGACCAACAGAATGCAAGAAGCAAACAGACCGAGCAGGCGAAGGACCTTCAGAACCGGAACAACCACTCCGTTGTAAAATAAAGGAATCATTTCCTGTATGTCGAGAATCCTTTGAGGAGGAGGGAATGCTCGACAAACAGTAGTGTCCAGTACCGCACCTATGAACAGGTTGAGCTGAGAGGGCACCAGGTGAGATTTGGGCACATTTATCGAAAAACCCAAGTTGTACAACTGTTGAGTTGTATCCCGCAGATGATGCAGCACCTTCTCTGGAGACTCCACTTTGATCAGCCAGTCGCCCAGATAGGGGAAAACTGAGACCCCTGACCTTCTGAGATGGGCTGCCACCACTGCCATCACCTTCGTGAAGACCCGAGGTGCAGAAGTAAGACCAAACGGGAGGACCGCAAACTGATAATGTTGCGACCCTACTGTGAAACGGAGATACTTTCTGTGCGACCTCAGGATTGGGATGTGAAAATAAGCATCCTGCAAGTCGATGGACACCATCCAGTCCTCCTGATTCAGCGCTTGAAGAACCTGAGCAAGGGTGAGCATCTTGAACTTCTCTTGTCTTAGATAAAGATTCAAGATCCTGAGGTCCAATATCGGACGCAATCTGCCGTCCTGTTTCGGAATCAGGAAATACCGGGAGTAGCATCCCTGACCCCTCTCCTGCTCTGGAACCACCTCTATCGCACCTTTCTGAAACAACTTCAGGACTTCCTCCTGCAGGAGAAGACTGTGGTCCTCCGAGCAAGCCCCTTGGCAAGGAGGGTAATTTGGAAGGAATTCCCGAAAGGGAAGGGCATACCCATTTTCCACAAGATCTAGAACCCAGAGATCTGTAGTTACAGATTCTTAATCTTGTAGAAAATGGGTAAGCCGGCCCCCCACAGGACCAGCATGATCCGGAATGGCGGATCTAGGGCTGTTTTGCGGTGGTGGGAGGGGCTGAGGAAGAGGAGGAGGAGGAGGAGGAGAGCTGACGGCCACGTGTGCGACCCCCGATTCTTCCTCTGTAACCTCTCGACGAGGAACCTTGCTGCTGTTGCGGAGTCTGCCTATAGGTTCAAAAAGATGTCCTTCCAAAACCTCTGTACCTCTTAAAAGACCCTCTCGACTGAGACTGGAGTCCCAAAGATTTAGCAGTTGCCTTGCTCTCTTTGAATCTTTCCAGAGCAGCATCTGCCTTTTTCCCCAAACAGGCCAGACCCATCAAACGGAAGATCCAATAGGGTTGCTTGCACATCTTGAGAGAACTCCGAAGTTCTCAACCAAGCACTTCTTCTAGTTGCAACAGAATATGCAGTGTCCAGCCCACTTTGGATCACTTGCCGCGCAGCCGCCTGAGCATCAGCCAAGATGTCGTTAAAACCAGATCTATCCTCATCAGGTAGTTTCGGCACCAGTTTCTTAGCCGAATCCATCAGCGCGTGTACATAGCGTCCCAAAAGACATGTGGCGTTAGTCGATTTCAAAGCCATGCTGGCTGATGAAAACATCTTCTTTGCCGACTGGTCCAGCCTTTTTGCCTCTGTCCCCAGGGACCTGTGGAAAAGCTCCTTTAGACTTCCCAGAACAAGCCGCCTGAATTACCAGGCTCTCAGGCGATGGATGAGACGACAAAAATTCTGGATCCCCTGGGGCCGCTCTGTATCTCCTAGCGATCGTCTTAGACACCGCAGGAGCGGAAAAAGGTTTGCGCCACACCTCCAACACAGGTTCCACAATGGCCTCATTAAAGGGAAGCAAAGGCTCTGATACCGCTGTGGGAGAATGCAAGACTTCAGTCAAAATGTTCGACTTAAACTCCGTTGTTGGAAGTTGGAGATCAAGCAACTCCGCAGCTCTCCTTATGACTGCATGGTAGGGTGCAACGTCCTTGGATGGCTCATCTGATGGCGGAGTAATCTCCCACTCAGGAGACAGGTCCAAGCCACTAGCCTCCTTAAGCTCATCAAAAACCTGATCCGACTCCACCAATTCTCTATCTTCCGCTTCCTCCTGAAGGTATCTCTGCTCCTCAACAATCCTCTGAGTCTACCTTCTGGAGCGAATTCGAATCCTCGGAGTCGCCGGTGCCGGCGTCTACTGTGGATCCGGCAGAGCCATCGGCGTCGAACGAGGTCGAGCCGGAGAGGATGGAAGCGGCGTCTACGTTCTCGGAGCCGGAGGATTCCAAGACGGCGTCGCTGGATAAAATGGATAGAAAGGGGCCTGAGAATACACTTGCGGCACCCCTAAGTTAAATGCCAAAGGACCCGTCGGACCCGCAGGTGCACCAGGGACATACATGGCACGAGCAAATACCCCATACATCGCATTTAAGTAATGCGAGGGGTCCTGACCTGGCCCAGGGAAGGCAGGATACTGGCCAGGCCCCACCGGACTCAGGCCAACCGACACGACGGTGTAATCAACGGCGTCGCAGGCTCACCCGGGGCTTGAAGATCTTCCGGGGCCGGAGATGGAGTCGGAGACAGAACTGGAGCCGGAGATGGAACCGGCGTCGGAGTCCGGGCTGGAACTGGCAAAGCCGGAGACAAAGAGACCACCGGAGATGAAGGACCAGCAGGCGAACCCGGCACAGGAGAAGGAGAAACAGAGTCCCTTCGACGCCGAGCAGGTGACTTCGGCTTCGGCGCCGTGCTCTTATCTGAATGGTGCCGAGAGGAGTGTCTTCTCTTTTTCTTGTCCTTCTTAGCTCGAGAAGCATGCCCCGAAGTCGACTTCGACGCCAACCTCTACTTCGATCGAGACCTCTATCTCCTTCTCCCTCTCTTGTCCTTCTTCATTCTGGCAATAAAGAGCTTTGCCTCCCGTTCCTTCAGAGCCTTCGTGCTCATCTTTCGGCAGCTGGTACAGCCATCCACCTCGTGGTCTGAGGATAAACACCACACACAGTCCTCATGTGGGTCAGTGATGGACATATGCTTGCCACACTCCAGGCAAGGCTTAAACCCAGACTTCTTTGTCGACATCTTCAAAGAAGACAGGAAAAACAACTAAAATACACAAAGTATCAACGACGCTAACAACAGCGATTCCCGAAATCCATTGGCTTCGACGGCGCGGAAAAAAGGGAACTGACGTCATCACGCCAACGAGCTCTTCTTATGGAGCCGGTGACGTCAGCGGAGTCGCGAGCGGAGCCGTGTCTCTGTGACGTCGTCGTCGACCCCATCGGCGTGGACTGCTACAAAAGTTTCCGAATGTTGCTGGCGCAGGGGATATTCACAAGGTGAGGAACCCACTGGCAGATGTATCCATCAGAAACCTGAATTTTCTTCCATAGGGAATCATTGACTGCTTTCTCTGAAATATTTTCTAAGTGTCAACTTTTAAAATAGCTAAATATTAGTTAAAAATCATTACAGTACTTAAGTCGACTTTCATCACTTGATTCTGAGAGCTGACCCAGGACTGAATCTAGGATCCAGTTCTGGAATTCCAAAAGTAATCTAAAAAGTAATCTGTTGCAAATAACTTGGATTTAACATTGAGCTCAATGTATTGTTGTGTTTAAAAATAGAGTTGCCTACTGCAACCACTTGTAACTGTTTACTAAAGTCTATTGCATATTGCAAAAGTATTTATATGAAACATCTCCTGTTGAGAAAGTATATTTTAAATCCAAGTGTTGGTTCTAAAATAAAACAAGCATATATTTTTTTATATATAAACCATTGGCCTAGAGTTCAGTTATTGAGTGTGTGAAACCATTTGCTGACTGAGTGTGTACAACAAATGCTTTACACTGTCCTCTGATACTGCCTTACTGCTCGACCAAGCTACCACTTTAGAGAGTAAGGTTATATCTAACTTTAACCTCTGTCAAACCCTGGGGGACTGTGGACTCTGTACACCCTGTACCTATTAAGGGACAGTATATACAGAGCCACTTTCTCACAGTAGTATGCCTCATACTCATGTCTGTCCCCTCCCTCTGCTTCCTGAGTGGGTGAGGGTGACCTTGTGTGTTGATAGTGGAAGGCTTAATGGCATGGGGCTGGTGGCGCTATGTTCTGGCACTACTCTTTGGTAGTGGCTGTGAAACATTCAAGACCTAACTTTGTCTTTTGAAAGTCTCCTTATGACGCCACTTCTGCATGAATTCATGAAAGCTTTCAAAAACATTACATTATTTCTCCTGCAGTATTGGTTTTTGAAATGTTTTTGCCCGTTTCTCTGGCACTATTGACGTTGCTGAGGAAGGAGTTGGTCTTTGATACTGTAGGAGCCAAAGTTTTCTTCAGCATCGAAGAGTGACCATGGTCTTTTGTCGGAGTCTAGGAATGTTTTCATTCCATATGGGTCGACACAGATCACTTATTTGTCTGACTGTTTGGCTCCAAAGCATGACGCAGATGTTTTGTTGGTTGTGTTGTGTGCTGAGGTCGAGGGGTATTTCAGCATTGATATTGTCTTGGTGTCAGCCCCATACCTCTCCTTAGGCCTTACTGTACGATTGGAAGCGAGAACATTCTTGTCCTTTCTTGGCTTCAAGGCTCGCTCTGTGTCGACCAGAGCCCAAAGTCAATGGTGCACCATGGTGTTGAGGTTATGTAGGATCTTCTTTAAATGGGGCAGGGGGAGGTCAATTGTACTCAAGGCCCTTGGTGTTGTCTTTAATGTGGGACCAGTGAGCAGTGTGTAGTGTCCTCAATCTGCACATCTGCCTCCTCTTCCCTACTGGACTCATTGGAGGTAACGTAGTGAGGATTGGTGAGGACAGGCCTCTTTATGGCTGTGACCTCAATGTCTGTTTCACCCTCACTTGTGGGAAGCTGGTGGGCTTCTTCTGGGGAAAAGTCCACCTCCACTGCAATCTCCATATTATGAGCCAATCTACGATCCTATCTGCTTCTCAGCGTCTTTATTTTTAAATAAGTTGTACACGATGCATTCCTGGTGTTTGTGCTCTGGCATCAGAGACAG